>NC_083403.1:94891558-97587425 GCF_020745735.1 Hemiscyllium ocellatum
CATTCCATTTCCTGCGGTACCATCTCCTGTTTTTTTTTTCTCTCTTTTTCAGTCCCTAAACTGAGGAGACTCTAAATCTCTTGTTTATATATATTTTTTCCATTCCCCACATTACCACCTAAGTGGTAGTGCTTATATTTTCACCAGCACACATGCGTGGATGTGTAGGTCCAAGACACAGTGAAAGACAACAGGTGTACAATTCTATATTCAATTTTCACCAGCAGGAAGAAAGGAAACACCCGAGTGGCCAGTGACAAGCAATAACCTTCTCAACAAAGGGCAATGCTGCTTGATCAAACAGTGAAGGGGAGGGTAGGGCTTAAATCAAAATAGATTTGGAGGGGGAAGTAAAACACTCCACTCTGTGCAGTGCCAGCTCCTGTTTTTTTTTGTTCCACAAAATGGAGCATCCTTCACACACTGATCCAGATCTCTGAGTCAACTTTCAGAGTGAACTAAATCCCTCACCCTCCTGTTTATTTTTTTTCTTTTTTCCCCACCTACCACCTAACAGCGGTAGTGCTTATATTTTTCCCAGCACCCATGTTGTGTATGTGCAGGTGTAAGACACAGTGAGAGACACAAAGTGCATGAATCTTTATTCAATTTCCACCAACAGGAAGAAAGGATACACCCGAGTGGCCAATCTCCTGATTTATAGTGTTACCTGAGTCTCTGAATTAACAGTCCAGCAATAATGTCACTATGTCATCACCTCCACTTTCCTGGTTACATTTTTCTTATTAACCCCCCACACTACCGCCTAACTGCGGTAGTGCTTATTATTTTATCCCCAGCACCCATGGTGTGTGTGTGCAGGTGTGAGACACAGTGAGAGACAAGGTGTACAGATCTTTATTCAATTTCCACCACCAGGAAAAGTAGGAAAACACCCGAGTGGCCTGTGACGAGCAGTGCCCTTCACATCAAAGGGCAATGCTGTGTGATCAAAACAGTGAAGGGGAGGGCAGGGACTAAATCAAAATAGAGTTGGAGGGGGAAATGATGCACTCCACTCCCTGCGGCGCCCACCTCTCCCTGAACAACTCCAGGGTGTTGGTGGACACCGCGTGCTCCTTCTCCAAGGACACCCGGGCCCTAACGTAACCGCGGAAGAGGGGCAGGCAGTCGGCCCTAACGACCCCCTCCACGGCCCGCTGCCTGGACCTGTTTATGGCCAGTTTGGCCAGGCCCAGGAGCAGACCCACGAGGAGGTCTTCAGACCTGCCCTCCCTCCTCCGCACCGGGTGCCCGAAGATCAGGAGCGTGGGACTGAAGTGCAACCAAAAGCAGAGGAGAAGGTTTTTCAGAAAATCAAAAAGGGAGTGCAAACGCCCACACCCAACATACACATGGTCCACGGACTCCACAGCGCCACAGAAAAAGCAGTTGGGCTGGGAGTCCGTGAACCACCGCAATCTGCGGTTGCAGGGGACTGCTGCGTGCAGCACCCTCCACCCCAGATCCCCGAGAGAAAGGGGGAGGACTCCTGCGTAGAGAGCCCTCCACTGGGGATCCCCACCGCCCGTGGCAAATGGGCACGCCAGGGCGTGTCCGGGCGGTGGATGAGGGAGAAGAGGTGGACGGTGTGCAGCAGCAGTCGATATAGGACACACCTTTTAACGTCCTTGAACGGGACAAAGTTAAAATTTCGGAGGCGGCTCAGGTTGTGGGGCACAGGCTCCCGCGGGAAGTACGGGACCCTGGGGCCAATGTGAAATTCCGTCCGGGCAGGGGTGAGCGCGGACGGGATCCCACCGCACACCTGAGCGTCCTCCAACTGGTGCACTACGTCGGGTCCGAGCACCGCCGTTTTAAGGCGTCGGATGCCGGTGGCCACGTACCGGACGTCTACCGCTGCCCTGCTCGCTATGTCTTGCGGCAACGTCCAGCCCAGGCCCCCGGCACCCAGCACGTCCCCGACCCTGGTCACCCTCGCCGCCACGGCCCTCCCCTCCGACAGCCACTCGAACCCGCGAGCACGGAGGTGCGGATTCCTGAGCAACAGCTCCCTGACGACAGCCGCTACTCCTGCCGGAGGGTAGGCGCGACGCGATTCGACCATGCTCCAGACAGTGATCAGGTCCTGGTAAAAGACAGGCAGCACCTTGAGGGCGACCTCCAAACCGTCACGGTCGACGAACAGGAGCTGCGTGTCGTAGTTGAGGTTACGCACCTGGCGGAAAAAAATACGTCGCCAGGGCGCACCACCTAGGAGGAGGCTCGACGTAAAGGTATCGCTGCAAGGTCTGAAGGCGGAAGGTCGCGACCTGGGTGCGGACGCACACCAGCGACTGACCGCCCTCCTCAATGGGGAGACTCAGAACCTGCGCAGCGACCCAGTGCATCTTTTTGTCCCAGAAGAAGTCGACCAACGTTCTCTGGATGTCGGCGACAAAGCCAGGAGGAGGGACCAAAGTGACCAGCCGGTACCACAGCATGGCGGCCACCAGCTGGTTTATGACCAGCACTCGGCTCCTGTAAGATAGCACTCGGAGCAGTCCTGTCCAGCGGCCTAGGCGAGCCGAGACTTTGGCCTCCAGCTCCTGCCAGTTGGCCGGCCAGGATTCCTCGGTCGGGCTGAGGTAGACCCCCAGGTAGAGGAGATGGGTGGTACTCCAGCTGAACCCCCGAAACTCCTCCGGCAGGGAGTCCACCTGCCACGGACCCACCAGTAGCCCGGAACATTTGGCCCAGTTGATCCTGGCGGAAGACGCCGCCGAGTACACGGCCTGGCACTCGCGCATCCTCCCCAGGTCAGCCGGGTCGGTGAAAGTGAGGAGCACGTCGTCGGCGTAGGCCGAGAGGACCACCCCCGCGCCCGCGCCGCGCAGAACCAGCCCCGACAACCTCCTCCGCAAGAGGCGCAGGAAAGGCTCCACGCACAGGGAATACAGCTGGCCGGACAGGGGGCAGCCTTGACGCACTCCTCTCCCGAAGCGAAGGGGCGCCGTCAGGGACCCGTTAACTTTAACCAGACACTCTGCGGCGGCGTACAAAAGTCGGATCCGGGCGACGAACTGCGTCCCGAACCCGAACGCCCGCAGAGTCCCGAGCAGGTACTCGTGATCGACCCTGTCGAACGCCTTCTCCTGGTCGAGAGACAGGAAGGCGCTCGGCAGACCAGCCCGTCGACAGAAATGGATCAGGTCCCGGACCAGATGGACGTTGTCTTGTATCCTCCGGCCCGGGACCGTGTAGGACTGGTCCGGGTGAATCATGTGGGCCAGCACGGAAGCCAGGCGAGAAGACAACACCCTGGCAAAGATTTTGTAGTCCGTGCTGAGGAGGGAGACCGGACGCCAGTTCTTCAAAGAACGAAGGTCCCCCTTCTTTGGCAGCAGGACGATGACCGCCCTGCGCCAAGAAAGGGGCAGCTCTCCGGCATTTAGACACTCCCCCAGGACCTGTGCGTAGTCGCTCCCCAGGACGTCCCAGAACGCCCTGAAGAACTCCACAGTCAGCCCGTCCAGCCCCGGGGATTTGCCCCTCGAGAGCCGGTCGAGGGCGCCGGTCAGCTCCTCTAAGGTGACGGGAGCGTCGAGCCTTCCGGCGTCCTCCGGGCTGAGCTGCGGCAGGTCCTCCCACAGAACTCTGCGAGCGTCCTCGCTGGACGGATCCGGAGAGAACAGGGCCGTGTAATAGGATCGGACGTGGGCCCTGATACCCTCCGGATCCGAGACGAGGGACCCGTCGTCGGCCAGCAGCACAAGGAGCTGCTGACGGGTGCCACGCCTTTTTTCCAGCGAGTAGAAGAAGGGGGAGCCGCGGTCCAGGTCCTGGAGGAGCTGGAGCCGCGACCTCACGTACGCGCCCCGAGCCCCGACGAGCTGCAGGTCCCGGAGCGCGGCCTTCTTCTCTTCGTACACCCCGCGCAGGGCCGGGTCCGCGTCGGGCTGACCGAGGCGTGACTCCAGGTCGAGCATCTCCCTCTCCAACTCCCCGATCCTGGATTTCCGCCTCTTCGTCGACCCCCTCGCGTACTCCTGACAGAAGACGCGGACGTGAGCCTTGCCCACGTCCCACCATAGCCTCAGGGAGGGGAAGCTTCCCCGCTTCCTTCTCCAGCCGGCCCAGAAACGACGAAACGAGTCCCGGAACCGCTCGTCCTCCAGCAGCAGGTTGTTAAAGTGCCAGTACGCGGAGCCCAACCTGGCGCCGAACGGAAGGAGTTCCGCCCACACCAGGTGATGGTCCGTGCACGACACCTGCCGCGTGGAGGCCTTCGGAAAGCAGGAGGCGTACGCCCGCGAAACGTACAGGCGGTCGATTCTGGACGCTCCGACCCCAGGCCTCACGAAGGTGAAGGCGATGGAGTCAGGATGGAGATTCCGCCAGACGTCCACCAGGTCCAAGGACTTGACCAAGTCCCCCAACCTCCTCCCCGACGTCGAACTCGTGCGGGCACCGCCGTGGTCCCTGTCCTCGAGGACGCAGTTAAAATCTCCCCCGAGGACGACGCACTGGTTCTCGTCGATGGAAGCGAGATGAGCGGACACTTCTTCGAAGAAGCTCGCTTGCCTCGGCCCGGCCAGGGGAGCGTAGACGTTCACCAAGTGAAGCACCGCGCCCCCCAGCCGAACCGTCAGGTGAAGCAAACGGCCTGGCACTGGCTCCCTGACCCCCAAGATCTCCGGCTGAAAATGCGGGGCCAACAAGATAGCCACCCCGCCAGATCTGCGGGTGAGGTGACTCATGTAGACCCCCCCTCGCCACTCCAGGAGCCAGGTGGCTTCGTCTCCCGGGGTAGTGTGGGTTTCTTGCAGGAAGCACACCGCATACCTCCCGTCCCGAAGGACCGAGAGGGTCTGGAATCTGCGCTGTGACTCCCTGCTGCCGTTGATGTTGAGGCTGGCTATAGTTGTCTCCATGTCGGAAGTATAGTGCAACCACCACCAGTACACACAGTTAAACTATGTACATATTTACTGGGAGGACGAGAGAGGGGCACAGAAGTCCCTCGCCCTCACCAGGAGTGCTCCCAGGAAGTTCCTGACTCGCTTTCGCTCATTGACGTCAAGCCCGGGCGCCTGGCGCGCAGCGTGGGCCGACCAGTAGACTCTTTCGAAGGAGCTCCAGCGGTCGAGCGCCAGTTGGGCTCTATCCCGGCGACTCCGAGTTTCCTCGACAAATTCCCGGAGTTCCTCGAGGGGGATGAGGGGGAGATCGGTGGGGGGCACCTGGGACTCGAAAATGTCGCTGGAGACGGACTCCGCGTCGTCCCCGGTGTCCGCCACCGATCCAGAACCCTCCTCCGGGAGGTCGCCTTCGGTCACCGACCCCTCCCCCACCGAGAGGATGGGGGCTGGTCCGGCACCGCCAACTGGCCTCAAACCTCCAGTGACCCCACCCCCAGGGTCACCTTCCGTATCTTCCTCGGCGCACCCCTTCCCGGAACGCCCCGAGTTCGGGTCGCCGGGCGGCAGAGGCTCGGGGCCCCGCTCCTCTCCCGACACCGGGACGCCCGGCTCCTCGGGGAAAAGGTCCTCCCCCAGGGCCAAGGCCCCGGAAAAACAGTCTGGGAGGGAGGAGCGAGGATAACACCTTCCTTGCCTCCACCGCTCGACGACCCAATGTTAAAAAGAACACGGCCGCCTGCACCATGGCCCGTGACGGTATTAAAATCCTCCCCAGGGGCTGGAGGAGTTATGGCGGTGGAAGGCCCGGCTGTCGCCCCTGGGGGTTTGGGCAGGTCAGGCCATGGTGCAGGACAGTGGGGAGACACCGTCGGCTCATCCCCTGGAGAGGGGCAGCGCCGCCGGCGCGCTGATGGGATTTCTCCCCCCTCCAAGGGCCGGCGCCTCTTCCCCAGAGAGACAGGGGGGGATTTATGGGTCTTCCCCTCCCCGCCCGCCTTGGTGGTCGTGGGGCCCGAGGTCCCTCCCCCCCGCCTTTCCCGGAATATGATTGGCTGGGGGAATGCAGGGGGCGTGGCCAGGGTGGAGAGGGTCAGCCGTGTCACTTCCTGCCCCGCCCCTGGTATATCAGGTGATGGCGGGCGGGGCAGGGGCCCAGTTCCCTCTCCAGGGCCCAGAGACACGGTCGCTGCAGGAAGTGGAGCAGCGATGGTTCCCCCCAGGTTAGTGCCAGGGGGTGGCTGGGTGGGGCGGGGCTCAGTTTCTGGAGGGGGGGGTTGAAGCCCCAGGAGTTTCCGTAGCGAGGTGGGGGTCGGGGTCGGGGTCGGGGTCAGTGGGACCGGGATCAGGTACGGGTTTGGGGGTTCGGGGGTCAGGGTTCCCGCGCCGGGGCGACGCTGGCACGGCCGCAGGGGCATTGTCGTGCCGGGGCGGGGCAGGTCGTGGGTTATGTGGAGGGGAAGGGGAAGGGGATGGGGATAGGGTGGTCTCCCCGTGGGCGGGCTTGACGCGTAGCGTCTTTCTGGGCACCTTCTGTCCGGTCGGACGCTCACCCCCCTCCCTGCCAGAGGCTGAGGCATTGGGAGCCTCCGGCTTAGCCCCCGGAGCCGGGGCTTGTGGTGTTGGCTTTGGGGGAGGGGGAATGGGTGCGGCGGCACCACCCGCAGCCGTTGGTGTGGGCTGGGCAGCTTTCTGGGTGGGGCAGTTTTTTCTAACATGCCCCACCTCGCGGCACAGGTGGCACCGCACGCCGTCCGCCGTCCAGAAGGCGCGGTATGCCGCGCCCTCGTGGAGGACAGTGAAGGAGCCCTCCGTGACCTCCTCCCGGGCCAGGCAAATAAACACCTGGCGTCGGAAGGAGTACACGTGACGGAGGGTGGGGTCCTTAAGACCGAGCAGGAGCGGTTGAACACCTGACCGGATCTCCCCCAAGGTGTTGAGGTGGGGAAGAAGGAGCTCGCTGGCAATGAAGGGCGGGACGTTGGAGATCACGACTCTCTGGGCCGTGACCTCCAAAGGGTCGACTGGCAAATATGTCCCGCCCACAGTGAGCCCCCTCTCCACGGCCAGGTGGACCGCCTGCTCGGTCTTAAGGAAGAATACGGCCTTCCCGTACATGCGGGCCGCAGCGACGATGGCCAGTGGGCCGACCACACTAGCCATGGCCTTACTGCAGGCCTCGATGGTCATGTTGGGATGGGGATAGGCCTTGACCCCCAGGCGTTTGGTCAGGTGCCTGAAGGGAGATGCGGTTGCGGCCGGGGTTGGGCCAGCCGAGCCTAAGGCAGCGGCTACCCCGGCGTAGGTCCGGCTGGGCCCTGCGACCTTCGGGCTCGCCATACTCCGTCGGCCCCTGGCAGCAGCGGTGGAGGTGGGCCTCTGGCAGTAGTAGTAATGGAGTCCTTGGGGAGGTGCCCGAGGCCAGTCACCCGAGGCGAGTCCTAGGCAGCGGTGGAGGAGGCAGGCCTCAGGCAAGTCCTCGGCAGGCCCTCAATTGCAGTGTTGGGGGCAGGCCTGTTGGGGGGGGTCCCCAAGACAAGTCCCAGGCAGCCCCAAAATTATGTCCTGGGCAGCAGCGGTGGAGGTGGGCCTCAGGTCGCAGCAGTGGTGGAGGCTGCGGGGAGTGGCCTCAGGCAAGTCCCAGGCTGCGGTGGTGGAGGCAGGCCTCTGGCGAGTCCCAGGCAGGCCCTCAGTTGGGGAGGGACTCCCAGGCAAGTCCCAGGCAGCGCTGGTGGAGGCAGGCCTCTGGCTGCAGCAGAAGTTGAGGCAGGCCTCTGGCGAGTCCCAGGCTGGCCCTTTGTCCCAGCAGTGGAGGCGGACCTGTTGGGGAGGGACTCCCTGGCGAGTTCCAGTCAGCAGTGGTGGAGGTTGTGGAAGGTGCCTCAGGCGAGTCCCAGGCAGCGCTGGTGGAGGCAAGCCTCTGGCAAGTCCCAGGCTGGCCCTTGGTCCCAGCAGTGGAGGTAGGCCTCAGGTCACACCAGTGGAGGAGGTTGTGGGAAGGGGCCTCAGGCAAGTCCCAGGCTGCGGTGGTGGAGGGCAGGCCCAGGCGGGGTCCCAGAGACCAGCAGTGGGAGTGGGCCCCAGGTCAGCTCAAACACAGGGCCCAGAACACAAAGCTCTCACCTCCTTCCTCCACCTCCTCCTTGGTCTTCCACCTTCTTCTCTCTTCTCTCTTCAGCACAACACTGCCACTGGTCCAACTCTTAACAGGGGAAAACACCCGAGTGGCCAGTGACAAGCAATAACCTTCTCAACAAAGGGCAATGCTGCTTGATCAAACAGTGAAGGGGAGGGTAGGGCTTAAATCAAAATAGATTTGGAGGGGGAAGTAAAACACTCCACTCTGTGCAGTGCCAGCTCCTGTTTTTTTTTGTTCCACAAAATGGAGCATCCTTCACACACTGATCCAGATCTCTGAGTCAACTTTCAGAGTGAACTAAATCCCTCACCCTCCTGTTTATTTTTTTTCTTTTTTCCCCACCTACCACCTAACAGCGGTAGTGCTTATATTTTTCCCAGCACCCATGTTGTGTATGTGCAGGTGTAAGACACAGTGAGAGACACAAAGTGCATGAATCTTTATTCAATTTCCACCAACAGGAAGAAAGGATACACCCGAGTGGCCAATCTCCTGATTTATAGTGTTACCTGAGTCTCTGAATTAATAGTCCAGCAATAATGTCACTATGTCATCACCTCCACTTTCCTGGTTACATTTTTTTTTCTTTTTTTTTTTTTTTTTTTTTTTTTTCTTTTTAAATTAACCCCCACACTACCGCCTAACTGCGGTAGTGCTTATTTCTTTCCCAGCACCCATGGTGTGTGTGTGTGTGTGCAGCTGTGAGACACAGTGAGAGACATAAAGTGCACAAATCTTTATTTAATTTCCACCACCAGGAAAAGTAGGAAAACACCCGAGTGGCCTGTGACGAGCAGTGCCCTTCACATCAAAGGGCAATGCTGTGTGATCAAAACAGTGAAGGGGAGGGCAGGGACTAAATCAAAATAGAGTTGGAGGGGGAAATGATGCACTCCACTCCCTGCGGCGCCCACCTCTCCCTGAACAACTCCAGGGTGTTGGTGGACACCGCGTGCTCCTTCTCCAAGGACACCCGGGCCCTAACGTAACCGCGGAAGAGGGGCAGGCAGTCGGCCCTAACGACCCCCTCCACGGCCCGCTGCCTGGACCTGTTTATGGCCAGTTTGGCCAGGCCCAGGAGCAGACCCACGAGGAGGTCTTCAGACCTGCCCTCCCTCCTCCGCACCGGGTGCCCGAAGATCAGGAGCGTGGGACTGAAGTGCAAACAAAAGCAGAGGAGGAGGTTTTTAAGAAAATCAAAAAGGGAGTGCAAACGCCCACACCCAATATACACATGGTCCACGGACTCCACAGCGCCACAGAACAAGCAGTTGGGCTGGGAGTCCGTGAACCACCGCAATCTGCGGTTGCAGGGGACTGCTGCGTGCAACACCCTCCACCCCAGATCCCCGAGAGAAAGGGGGAGGACTCCTGCGTAGAGGGCCCTCCACTGGGGATCCCCACCGCCCGGTGGCAAATGGGCACGCCAGGGCGTGTCCGGGCGGTGGATGAGGGAGAAGAGGTGGACGGTGTGCAGCAGCAGTCTGTACAGGACCCGCCTTTTAACGTCCTTGAACGGGACAAACCTAAAATTACGGAGGCGGCTCAGGTTGTGGGGCACAGGCTCCCGCGGGAAGTACGGGACCTTGGGGCCGATGTGAAATTCCGTCCGGGCAGGGGTGAGCGCGGACGGGATCCCACCGCACACCTGAGCGTCCTCCAACTGGTGCACTACGTCGGGTCCGAGCACCGCCGTTTTAAGGCGTCGGATGCCGGTGGCCACGTACCGGACGTCTACCGCTGCCCTGCTCGCTATGTCTTGCGGCAACGTCCAGCCCAGGCCCCCGGCACCCAGCACGTCCCCGACCCTGGTCACCCTCGCCGCCACGGCCCTCCCCTCCGACAGCCACTGGAACCCGCGAGCACGGAGGTGCGGATTCCTGAGCAACGGCTCCCTGACGACAGCCGCTACTCCTGCCGGAGGGTAGGCGCGACGCGATTCGACCATGCTCCAGACAGTGATCAGGTCCTGGTAAAAGACAGGCAGCACCTTGAGGGCGACCTCCAAACCGTCACGGTCGACGAACAGGAGCTGCGTGTCGTAGTTGAGGTTACGCACCTGGCGGAAAAAATACGTCGCCAGGGCGCACCACCTAGGAGGAGGCTCGACGTAAAGGTATCGCTGCAAGGTCTGAAGGCGGAAGGTCGCGACCTGGGTGCGGACGCACACCAGCGACTGACCGCCCTCCTCAATGGGGAGACTCAGAACCTGCGCAGCGACCCAGTGCATCTTTTTGTCCCAGAAGAAGTCGACCAACGTTCTCTGGATGTCAGCGACAAAGCCAGGAGGAGGGACCAAAGTGACCAGCCGGTACCACAGCATGGCGGCCACCAGCTGGTTTATGACCAGCACTCGGCTCCTGTAAGATAGCACTCGGAGCAGTCCTGTCCAGCGGCCTAGGCGAGCCGAGACTTTGGCCTCCAGCTCCTGCCAGTTGGCCGGCCAGGATTCCTCGGTCGGGCTGAGGTAGACCCCCAGGTAGAGGAGATGGGTGGTACTCCAGCTGAACCCCCGAAACTCCTCCGGCAGGGAGTCCACCCGCCACGGACCCACCAGTAGCCCGGAACATTTGGCCCAGTTGATCCTGGCGGAAGACGCCGCCGAGTACACGGCCTGGCACTCGCGCATCCTCCCCAGGTCAGCCGGGTCGGTGAAAGTGAGGAGCACGTCGTCGGCGTAGGCCGAGAGGACCACCCCCGCGCCCGCGCCGCGCAGAACCAGCCCCGACAACCTCCTCCGCAAGAGGCGCAGGAAAGGCTCCACGCACAGGGAATACAGCTGGCCGGACAGGGGGCAGCCTTGACGCACTCCTCTCCCGAAGCGAAGGGGCGCCGTCAGGGACCCGTTAACTTTAACCAGACACTCTGCGGCGGCGTACAAAAGTCGGATCCGGGCGACGAACTGCGTCCCGAACCCGAACGCCCGCAGAGTCCCGAGCAGGTACTCGTGATCGACCCTGTCGAACGCCTTCTCCTGGTCGAGAGACAGGAAGGCGCTCGGCAGACCAGCCCGTCGACAGAAATGGATCAGGTCCCGGACCAGATGGACGTTGTCTTGTATCCTCCGGCCCGGGACCGTGTAGGACTGGTCCGGGTGAATCATGTGGGCCAGCACGGAAGCCAGGCGAGAAGACAACACCCTGGCAAAGATTTTGTAGTCCGTGCTGAGGAGGGAGACCGGACGCCAGTTCTTCAAAGAACGAAGGTCCCCCTTCTTTGGCAGCAGGACGATGACCGCCCTGCGCCAAGAAAGGGGCAGCTCTCCGGCATTTAGACACTCCCCCAGGACCTGTGCGTAGTCGCTCCCCAGGACGTCCCAGAACGCCCTGAAGAACTCCACAGTCAGCCCGTCCAGCCCCGGGGATTTGCCCCTCGAGAGCCGGTCGAGGGCGCCGGTCAGCTCCTCTAAGGTGACGGGAGCGTCGAGCCTTCCGGCGTCCTCCGGGCTGAGCTGCGGCAGGTCCTCCCACAGAACTCTGCGAGCGTCCTCGCTGGACGGATCCGGAGAGAACAGGGCCGTGTAATAGGATCGGACGTGGGCCCTGATACCCTCCGGATCCGAGACGAGGGACCCGTCGTCGGCCAGCAGCACAAGGAGCTGCTGACGGGTGCCACGCCTTTTTTCCAGCGAGTAGAAGAAGGGGGAGCCGCGGTCCAGGTCCTGGAGGAGCTGGAGCCGCGACCTCACGTACGCGCCCCGAGCCCCGACGAGCTGCAGGTCCCGGAGCGCGGCCTTCTTCTCTTCGTACACCCCGCGCAGGGCCGGGTCCGCGTCGGGCTGACCGAGGCGTGACTCCAGGTCGAGCATCTCCCTCTCCAACTCCCCGATCCTGGATTTCCGCCTCTTCGTCGACCCCCTCGCGTACTCCTGACAGAAGACGCGGACGTGAGCCTTGCCCACGTCCCACCATAGCCTCAGGGAGGGGAAGCTTCCCCGCTTCCTTCTCCAGCCGGCCCAGAAACGACGAAACGAGTCCCGGAACCGCTCGTCCTCCAGCAGCAGGTTGTTAAAGTGCCAGTACGCGGAGCCCAACCTGGCGCCGAACGGAAGGAGTTCCGCCCACACCAGGTGATGGTCCGTGCACGACACCTGCCGCGTGGAGGCCTTCGGAAAGCAGGAGGCGTACGCCCGCGAAACGTACAGGCGGTCGATTCTGGACGCTCCGACCCCAGGCCTCACGAAGGTGAAGGCGATGGAGTCAGGATGGAGATTCCGCCAGACGTCCACCAGGTCCAAGGACTTGACCAAGTCCCCCAACCTCCTCCCCGACGTCGAACTCGTGCGGGCACCGCCGTGGTCCCTGTCCTCGAGGACGCAGTTAAAATCTCCCCCGAGGACGACGCACTGGTTCTCGTCGATGGAAGCAAGATGAGCGGACACTTCTTCAAAGAAGCTCGCTTGCCTCGGCCCGGCCAGGGGAGCGTAGACGTTCACCAAGTGAAGCACCGCGCCCCCCAGCCGAACCGTCAGGTGAAGCAAACGGCCTGGCACTGGCTCCCTGACCCCCAAGATCTCCGGCTGAAAATGCGGGGCCAACAAGATAGCCACCCCGCCAGATCTGCGGGTGAGGTGACTCATGTAGACACCCCCTCGCCACTCCAGGAGCCAGGTGGCTTCGTCTCCCGGGGTAGTGTGGGTTTCTTGCAGGAAGCACACCGCATACCTCCCGTCCCGAAGGGCCGAGAGGGTCTGGAATCTGCGCTGTGACTCCCTGCTGCCGTTGATGTTGAGGCTGGCTATAGTTGTCTCCATGTCGAAAGTATAGTGCAACCACCACCAGTACACACAGTTAAACTATGTACATATTTACTGGGAGGACGAGAGAGGGGCACAGAAGTCCCTCGCCCTCACCAGGAGTGCTCCCAGGAAGTTCCTGACTCGCTTTCGCTCGTTAACGTCAAGCCCGGGCGCCTGGCGCGCAGCGTGGGCCGACCAGTAGACTCTTTCGAAGGAGCTCCAGCGGTCGAGCGCCAGTTGGGCTCTATCCCGGCGACTCCGAGTTTCCTCGACAAATTCCCGGAGTTCCTCGAGGGGGATGAGGGGGAGATCGGTGGGGGGCACCTGGGACTCGAAAATGTCGCTGGAGACGGACTCCGCGTCGTCCCCGGTGTCCGCCACCGATCCAGAACCCTCCTCCGGGAGGTCGCCTTCGGTCACCGACCCCTCCCCCACCGAGAGGATGGGGGCTGGTCCGGCACCGCCAACTGGCCTCAAACCTCCAGTGACCCCACCCCCAGGGTCACCTTCCGTATCTTCCTCGGCGCACCCCTTCCCGGAACGCCCCGAGTTCGGGTCGCCGGGCGGCAGAGGCTCGGGGCCCCGCTCCTCTCCCGACACCGGGACGCCCGGCTCTTCGGGGAAAAGGTCCTCCCCCAGGGCCAAGGCCCCCGGAAAAACAGTCTGGGAGGGAGGAGCGAGGATAACACCTTCCTCCCCTCCACCGCTCGACGACCCAATGTTAAAAAGAACACGGCCGCCTGCACCATGGCCCGTGACGGTATTAAAATCCTCCCCAGGGGCTGGAGGAGTTATGGCGGTGGAAGGCCCGGCTGTCGCCCCTGGGGGTTTGGGCAGGTCAGGCCATGGTGCAGGACAGTGGGGAGACACCGTCGGCTCATCCCCTGGAGAGGGGCAGCGCCGCCGGCGCGCTGATGGGATTTCTCCCCCCTCCAAGGGCCGGCGCCTCTTCCCCAGAGAGACAGGGGGGGATTTATGGGTCTTCCCCTCCCCGCCCGCCTTGGTGGTCGTGGGGCCCGAGGTCCCTCCCCCCCGCCTTTCCCGGAATATGATTGGCTGGGGGAATGCAGGGGGCGTGGCCAGGGTGGAGAGGGTCAGCCGTGTCACTTCCTGCCCCGCCCCTGGTATATCAGGTGATGGCGGGCGGGGCAGGGGCCCAGTTCCCTCTCCGGGGCCCAGAGACACGGTCGCTGCAGGAAGTGGAGCAGCAATGGTTCCCCCCAGGTTAGTGCCAGGGGGTGGCTGGGTGGGGCGGGGCTCAGTTTCTGGAGGGGGGGTTGAAGCCCCAGGAGTTTCCTTAACGGGGTGGGGGTCGGTGTTGGGGTCGGGGTCAGTGGGGCCGGGATCAGGTACGTGTTTGGGGGTTCGGGGGTCAGGGTTCCCGCGCCGGGGCGACGCTGGCACGGCCGCAGGGGCATTGTCGTGCCGGGGCGGGGCAGGTCGTGGGTTACGTGGAGGGGGAGGGGAAGGGGATGGGGATAGGGTGGTCTCCCCGTGGGCGGGCTTGACGCGTTGCGTCTTCCTGAGCGCCTTCCGTTCGGTCGGGCGCTCACCCCCCTCCCTGCCAGAAGCTGAGGCATTGGGAGCCTCCGGCTTAGCCCCCGGTGCCGGGGCTTGTGGTGTTGACTTTGGGGGAGGGGGAGTGGGTGCGGCGGCACCACCCGCAGCCGTTGGTGTGGGCTGGGCAGCCTTCTGGGTGGGGCAGTTCTTTCTAATGTGCCCCACCTCACGGCACAGGTGGCACCGCACACCGTCCGCCGTCCAGAAGGCGCGGTATGCCGCGCCCTCGTGGAGGACAGTGAAGGAGCCCTCCGTGACCTCCTCCCGGGCCAGGCAAATAAACACCTGGCGTCGGAAGGAGTACACGTGACGGAGGGTGGGGTCCTTAAGACCGAGCAGGAGCGGTTGAACACCTGACCGGATCTCCCCCAAGGTGTTGAGGTGGGGAAGAAGGAGCTCGCTGGCAATGAAGGGCGGGACGTTGGAGATCACGACTCTCTGGGCCGTGACCTCCAAAGGGTCGACTGGCAAATACGTCCCGCCCACAGTGAGCCCCCTCTCCACGGCCAGGTGGACCGCCTGCTCGGTCTTAAGAAAGAAGACGGCCTTCCCGTACATGCGGGCCGCAGCGACGATGGCCAGTGGGCCGACCACACTAGCCATGGCCTTACTGCAGGCCTCGATGGTCATGTTGGGATGGGGATAGGCCTTGACCCCCAGGCGTTTGGTCAGGTGCCTGAAGGGGGATGCGGTTGCGGCCGGGGTTGGGCCAGCCGAGCCCAAGGCAGCGGCTACCCCGGCGTAGGTCCGGCTGGGCCCTGCGACCTTCGGGCTCGCCATACTCCGTCCGTCCCCGGCAGCAGCGGTGGAGGTGGGCCTCTGGCAGTAGTCGCGGTGGAGTCCTTGGGGAGGTGCCCGAGGCCAGTCACCCGAGGCGAGTCCTAGGCAGCGGTGGTGTAGGCAGGCCTCAGGCAAGTCCTCGGCAGGCCCTCGGTTGCAGTGTTGGGGGCAGGCCTGTTGGGGGGGGTCCCCAAGACAAGTCCCAGGCAGCCCCAAAATTATGTCCTGGGCAGCAGCGGTGGAGGTGGGCCTCAGGTCGCAGCAGTGGTGGAGGCTGCGGGGAGTGGCCTCAGGCAAGTCCCAGGCTGCGGTGGTGGAGGCAGGCCTCTGGCGAGTCCCAGGCAGGCCCTCAGTTGGGGAGGGACTCCCAGGCAAGTCCCAGGCAGCGCTGGTGGAGGCAGGCCTCTGGCTGCAGCATAAGTTGAGGCAGGCCTCTGGCGAGTCCCAGGCTGGCCCTTTGTCCCAGCAGTGGAGGCGGACCTGTTGGGGAGGGACTCCCTGGCGAGTTCCAGTCAGCAGTGGTGGAGGTTGTGGAAGGTGCCTCAGGCGAGTCCCAGGCAGCGCTGGTGGAGGCAAGCCTCTGGCAAGTCCCAGGCTGGCCCTTGGTCCCAGCAGTGGAGGTAGGCCTCAGGTCACACCAGTGGAGGAGGTTGTGGGAAGGGGCCTCAGGCAAGTCCCAGGCTGCGGTGGTGGAGGGCAGGCCCAGGCGGGGTCCCAGAGACCAGCAGTGGGAGTGGGCCCCAGGTCAGCTCAAACACAGGGCCCAGAACACAAAGCTCTCACCTCCTTCCTCCACCTCCTCCTTGGTCTTCCACCTTCTTCTCTCTTCTCTCTTCAGCACAACACTGCCACTGGTCCAACTCTTAACAGGGGAAAACACCCGAGTGGCCAGTGACAAGCAATAACCTTCTCAACAAAGGGCAATGCTGCTTGATCAAACAGTGAAGGGGAGGGTAGGGCTTAAATCAAAATAGATTTGGAGGGGGAAGTAAAACACTCCACTCTGTGCAGTGCCAGCTCCTGTTTTTTTTTGTTCCACAAAATGGAGCATCCTTCACACACTGATCCAGATCTCTGAGTCAACTTTCAGAGTGAACTAAATCCCTCACCCTCCTGTTTATTTTTTTTCTTTTTTCCCCACCTACCACCTAACAGCGGTAGTGCTTATATTTTTCCCAGCACCCATGTTGTGTATGTGCAGGTGTAAGACACAGTGAGAGACACAAAGTGCATGAATCTTTATTCAATTTCCACCAACAGGAAGAAAGGATACACCCGAGTGGCCAATCTCCTGATTTATAGTGTTACCTGAGTCTCTGAATTAACAGTCCAGCAATAATGTCACTATGTCATCACCTCCACTTTCCTGGTTACATTTTTTTTTTTTTTTCTTTATTTTTTTTTACCCAAATAGCCAGTGACAAGCAGTGCCCTTCACATCAAAGGGCAATGCTGTGTGATCACACTCCTGTTTATATTTTTTTTTATATCCCCAGCACCCATGGTGTGTGTGTGCAGGTGTGAGACACAGTGAGAGACAAGGTGTACAAATCTTTATTCAATTTCCACCACCAGGAAAAGTAGGAAAACACCCGAGTGGCCTGTGACAAGCAGTGCCCTTCACATCAAAGGGCAATGCTGTGTGAACAAACAGTGAAGGGGAGGGCAGGGACTAAATCAAAATAGAGTTGGAGGGGGAGATGATGCACTCCACTCCCTGCGGCGCCCACCTCTCCCTGAACAACTCCAGGGTGTTGGTGGACACCGCGTGCTCCTTCTCCAAGGACACCCGGGCCCTAACGTAACCGCGGAAGAGGGGCAGGCAGTCGGCCCTAACGACCCCCTCCACGGCCCGCTGCCTGGACCTGTTTATGGCCAGTTTGGCCAGGCCCAGGAGCAGACCCACGAGGAGGTCTTCAGACCTGCCCTCCCTCCTCCGCACCGGGTGCCCGAAGATCAGGAGCGTGGGACTGAAGTGCAACCAAAAGCAGAGGAGAAGGTTTTTAAGAAAATCAAAAAGGGAGTGCAAACGCCCACACCCAACATACACATGGTCCACGGACTCCACAGCGCCACAGAACAAGCAGTTGGGCTGGGAGTCCGTGAACCACCGCAATCTGCGGTTGCAGGGGACTGCTGCGTGCAGCACCCTCCACCCCAGATCCCCGAGAGAAAGGGGGAGGACTCCTGCGTAGAGAGCCCTCCACTGGGGATCCCCACCGCCCGGTGGCAAATGGGCACGCCAGGGCGTGTCCGGGCGGTGGATGAGGGAGAAGAGGTGGACGGTGTGCAGCAGCAGTCGATATAGGACCCGCCTTTTAACGTCCTTGAACGGGACAAAGTTAAAATTTCGGAGGCGGCTCAGGTTGTGGGGCACAGGCTCCCGCGGGAAGTACGGGACCCTGGGGCCAATGTGAAATTCCGTCCGGGCAGGGGTGAGCGCGGACGGGATCCCACCGCACACCTGAGCGTCCTCCAACTGGTGCACTACGTCGGGTCCGAGCACCGCCGTTTTAAGGCGTCGGATGCCGGTGGCCACGTACCGGACGTCTACCGCTGCCCTGCTCGCTATGTCTTGCGGCAACGTCCAGCCCAGGCCCCCGGCACCCAGCACGTCCCCGACCCTGGTCACCCTCGCCGCCACGGCCCTCCCCTCCGACAGCCACTCGAACCCGCGAGCACGGAGGTGCGGATTCCTGAGCAACGGCTCCCTGACGACAGCCGCTACTCCTGCCGGAGGGTAGGCGCGACGCGATTCGACCATGCTCCAGACAGTGATCAGGTCCTGGTAAAAGACAGGCAGCACCTTGAGGGCGACCTCCAAACCGTCACGGTCGACGAACAGGAGCTGCGTGTCGTAGTTGAGGTTACGCACCTGGCGGAAAAAATACGTCGCCAGGGCGCACCACCTAGGAGGAGGCTCGACGTAAAGGTATCGCTGCAAGGTCTGAAGGCGGAAGGTCGCGACCTGGGTGCGGACGCACACCAGCGACTGACCGCCCTCCTCAATGGGGAGACTCAGAGCCTGCGCAGCGACCCAGTGCATCTTTTTGTCCCAGAAGAAGTCGACCAACGTTCTCTGGATGTCAGCGACAAAGCCAGGAGGAGGGACCAAAGTGACCAGCCGGTACCACAGCATGGCGGCCACCAGCTGGTTTATGACCAGCACTCGGCTCCTGTAAGATAGCACTCGGAGCAGTCCTGTCCAGCGGCCTAGGCGAGCCGAGACTTTGGCCTCCAGCTCCTGCCAGTTGGCCGGCCAGGATTCCTCGGTCGGGCTGAGGTAGACCCCCAGGTAGAGGAGATGGGTGGTACTCCAGCTGAACCCCCGAAACTCCTCCGGCAGGGAGTCCACCCGCCACGGACCCACCAGTAGCCCGGAACATTTGGCCCAGTTGATCCTGGCGGAAGACGCCGCCGAGTACACGGCCTGGCACTCGCGCATCCTCCCCAGGTCAGCCGGGTCGGTGAAAGTGAGGAGCACGTCGTCGGCGTAGGCCGAGAGGACCACCCCCGCGCCGGCGCCGCGCAGAACCAGCCCCGACAACCTCCTCCGCAAGAGGCGCAGGAAAGGCTCCACGCACAGGGAATACAGCTGGCCGGACAGGGGGCAGCCCTGACGCACTCCTCTCCCGAAGCGAAGGGGCGCCGTCAGGGACCCGTTAACTTTAACCAGACACTCTGCGGCGGCGTACAAAAGTCGGATCCGGGCGACGAACTGCGTCCCGAACCCGAACGCCCGCAGAGTCCCGAGCAGGTACTCGTGATCGACCCTGTCGAACGCCTTCTCCTGGTCGAGAGACAGGAAGGCGCTCGGCAGACCAGCCCGTCGACAGAAATGGATCAGGTCCCGGACCAGATGGACGTTGTCTTGTATCCTCCGGCCCGGGACCGTGTAGGACTGGTCCGGGTGAATCATGTGGGCCAGCACGGAAGCCAGGCGAGAAGACAACACTCTGGCAAAGATTTTGTAGTCCGTGCTGAGGAGGGAGACCGGACGCCAGTTCTTCAAGGAACGAAGGTCCCCCTTCTTTGGCAGCAGGACGATGACCGCCCTGCGCCAAGAAAGGGGCAGCTCTCCGGCATTTAGACACTCCCCCAGGACCTGTGCGTAGTCGCTCCCCAGGACGTCCCAGAACGCCCTGAAGAACTCCACAGTCAGCCCGTCCAGCCCCGGGGATTTGCCCCTCGAGAGCCGGTCGAGGGCGCCGGTCAGCTCCTCTAAGGTGACGGGAGCGTCGAGCCTTCCGGCGTCCTCCGGGCTGAGCTGCGGCAGGTCCTCCCACAGAACTCTGCGAGCGTCCTCGCTGGACGGATCCGGAGAGAACAGGGCCGTGTAATAGGATCGGACGTGGGCCCTGATACCCTCCGGATCCGAGACGAGGGACCCGTCGTCGGCCAGCAGCACAAGGAGCTGCTGACGGGTGCCACGCCTTTTTTCCAGCGAGTAGAAGAAGGGGGAGCCGCGGTCCAGGTCCTGGAGGAGCTGGAGCCGCGACCTCACGTACGCGCCCCGAGCCCCGACGAGCTGCAGGTCCCGGAGCGCGGCCTTCTTCTCTTCGTACACCCCGCGCAGGGCCGGGTCCGCGTCGGGCTGACCGAGGCGTGACTCCAGGTCGAGCATCTCCCTCTCCAACTCCCCGATCCTGGATTTCCGCCTCTTCGTCGACCCCCTCGCGTACTCCTGACAGAAGACGCGGACGTGAGCCTTGCCCACGTCCCACCATAGCCTCAGGGAGGGGAAGCTTCCCCGCTTCCTTCTCCAGCCGGCCCAGAAACGACGAAACGAGTCCCGGAACCGCTCGTCCTCCAGCAGCAGGTTGTTAAAGTGCCAGTACGCGGAGCCCAACCTGGCGCCGAACGGAAGGAGTTCCGCCCACACCAGGTGATGGTCCGTGCACGACACCTGCCGCGTGGAGGCCTTCGGAAAGCAGGAGGCGTACGCCCGCGAAACGTACAGGCGGTCGATTCTGGACGCTCCGACCCCAGGCCTCACGAAGGTGAAGGCGATGGAGTCAGGATGGAGATTCCGCCAGACGTCCACCAGGTCCAAGGACTTGACCAAGTCCCCCAACCTCCTCCCCGACGTCGAACTCGTGCGGGCACCGCCGTGGTCCCTGTCCTCGAGGACGCAGTTAAAATCTCCCCCGAGGACGACGCACTGGTTCTCGTCGATGGAAGCGAGATGAGCGGACACTTCTTCGAAGAAGCTCGCTTGCCTCGGCCCGGCCAGGGGAGCGTAGACGTTCACCAAGTGAAGCACCGCGCCCCCCAGCCGAACCGTCAGGTGAAGCAAACGGCCTGGCACTGGCTCCCTGACCCCCAAGATCTCCGGCTGAAAATGCGGGGCCAACAAGATAGCCACCCCGCCAGATCTGCGGGTGAGGTGACTCATGTAGACCCCCCCTCGCCACTCCAGGAGCCAGGTGGCTTCGTCTCCCGGGGTAGTGTGGGTTTCTTGCAGGAAGCACACCGCATACCTCCCGTCCCGAAGGACCGAGAGGGTCTGGAATCTGCGCTGTGACTCCCTGCTGCCGTTGATGTTGAGGCTGGCTATAGTTGTCTCCATGTCGGAAGTATAGTGCAACCACCACCAGTACACACAGTTAAACTATGTACATATTTACTGGGAGGACGAGAGAGGGGCACAGAAGTCCCTCGCCCTCACCAGGAGTGCTCCCAGGAAGTTCCTGACTCGCTTTCGCTCATTGACGTCAAGCCCGGGCGCCTGGCGCGCAGCGTGGGCCGACCAGTAGACTCTTTCGAAGGAGCTCCAGCGGTCGAGCGCCAGTTGGGCTCTATCCCGGCGACTCCGAGTTTCCTCGACAAATTCCCGGAGTTCCTCGAGGGGGATGAGGGGGAGATCGGTGGGGGGCACCTGGGACTCGAAAATGTCGCTGGAGACGGACTCCGCGTCGTCCCCGGTGTCCGCCACCGATCCAGAACCCTCCTCCGGGAGGTCGCCTTCGGTCACCGACCCCTCCCCCACCGAGAGGATGGGGGCTGGTCCGGCACCGCCAACTGGCCTCAAACCTCCAGTGACCCCACCCCCAGGGTCACCTTCCGTATCTTCCTCGGCGCACCCCTTCCCGGAACGCCCCGAGTTCGGGTCGCCGGGCGGCAGAGGCTCGGGGCCCCGCTCCTCTCCCGACACCGGGACGCCCGGCTCCTCGGGGAAAAGGTCCTCCCCCAGGGCCAAGGCCCCCGGAAAAACAGTCTGGGAGGGAGGAGCGAGGATAACACCTTCCTCCCCTCCACCGCTCGACGACCCAATGTTAAAAAGAACACGGCCGCCTGCACCATGGCCCGTGACGGTATTAAAATCCTCCCCAGGGGCTGGAGGAGTTATGGCGGTGGAAGGCCCGGCTGTCGCCCCTGGGGGTTTGGGCAGGTCAGGCCATGGTGCAGGACAGTGGGGAGACACCGTCGGCTCATCCCCTGGAGAGGGGCAGCGCCGCCGGCGCGCTGATGGGATTTCTCCCCCCTCCAAGGGCCGGCGCCTCTTCCCCAGAGAGACAGGGGGGGATTTATGGGTCTTCCCCTCCCCGCCCGCCTTGGTGGTCGTGGGGCCCGAGGTCCCTCCCCCCCGCCTTTCCCGGAATATGATTGGCTGGGGGAATGCAGGGGGCGTGGCCAGGGTGGAGAGGGTCAGCCGTGTCACTTCCTGCCCCGCCCCTGGTATATCAGGTGATGGCGGGCGGGGCAGGGGCCCAGTTCCCTCTCCGGGGCCCAGAGAGACAGTCGCTGCAGGAAGTGGAGCAGCAATGGTTCCCCCCAGGTTAGTGCCAGGGGGTGGCTGGGTGGGGCGGGGCTCAGTTTCTGGAGGGGGGGTTGAAGCCCCAGGAGTTTCCTTAACGGGGTGGGGGTCGGTGTTGGGGTCGGGGTCAGTGGGGCCGGGATCAGGTACGTGTTTGGGGGTTCGGGGGTCAGGGTTCCCGCGCCGGGGTGACACTGGCACGGCCGCAGGGGCATTGTCGTGCCGGGGCGGGGCAGGTCGTGGGTTATGTGGAGGGGAAGGGGATGGGGATAGGGTGGTCTCCCCGTGGGCGGGCTTGACGCGTAGCGTCTTTCTGGGCACCTTCTGTCCGGTCGGACGCTCACCCCCCTCCCTGCCAGAGGCTGAGGTATTAGGAGCCTCCGGCTTAGCCCCCGGAGCCGGGGCTTGTGGTGTTGGCTTTGGGGGAGGGGGAATGGGTGCGGCGGCACCACCCGCAGCCGTTGGTGTGGGCTGGGCAGCTTTCTGGGTGGGGCAGTTTTTTCTAACATGCCCCACCTCGCGGCACAGGTGGCACCGCACGCCGTCCGCCGTCCAGAAGGCGCGGTATGCCGCGCCCTCGTGGAGGACAGTGAAGGAGCCCTCCGTGACCTCCTCCCGGGCCAGGCAAATAAACACCTGGCGTCGGAAGGAGTACACGTGACGGAGGGTGGGGTCCTTAAGACCGAGCAGGAGCGGTTGAACACCTGACCGGATCTCCCCCAAGGTGTTGAGGTGGGGAAGAAGGAGCTCGCTGGCAATGAAGGGCGGGACGTTGGAGATCACGACTCTCTGGGCCGTGACCTCCAAAGGGTCGACTGGCAAATATGTCCCGCCCACAGTGAGCCCCCTCTCCACGGCCAGGTGGACCGCCTGCTCGGTCTTAAGGAAGAATACGGCCTTCCCGTACATGCGGGCCGCAGCGACGATGGCCAGTGGGCCGACCACACTAGCCATGGCCTTACTGCAGGCCTCGATGGTCATGTTGGGATGGGGATAGGCCTTGACCCCCAGGCGTTTGGTCAGGTGCCTGAAGGGAGATGCGGTTGCGGCCGGGGTTGGGCCAGCCGAGCCTAAGGCAGCGGCTACCCCGGCGTAGGTCCGGCTGGGCCCTGCGACCTTCGGGCTCGCCATACTCCGTCGGCCCCTGGCAGCAGCGGTGGAGGTGGGCCTCTGGCAGTAGTAGTAATGGAGTCCTTGGGGAGGTGCCCGAGGCCAGTCACCCGAGGCGAGTCCTAGGCAGCGGTGGAGGAGGCAGGCCTCAGGCAAGTCCTCGGCAGGCCCTCAATTGCAGTGTTGGGGGCAGGCCTGTTGGGGGGGGGGGTCCCCAAGACAAGTCCCAGGCAGCCCCAAAATTATGTCCTGGGCAGCAGCGGTGGAGGTGGGCCTCAGGTCGCAGCAGTGGTGGAGGCTGCAGGGAGTGGCCTCAGGCAAGTCCCAGGCTGCAGTGGTGGAGGGAGGCCTCTGGCGAGTCCCAGGCAGGCCCTCAGTTGGGGAGGGACTCCCAGGCAAGTCCCAGGCAGCGCTGGTGGAGGCAGGCCTCTGGCTGCAGCAGAAGTTGAGGCAGGCCTCTGGCGAGTCCCAGGCTGGCCCTTTGTCCCAGCAGTGGAGGCGGACCTGTTGGGGAGGGACTCCCTGGCGAGTTCCAGTCAGCAGTGGTGGAGGTTGTGGAAGGTGCCTCAGGCGAGTCCCAGGCAGCGCTGGTGGAGGCAAGCCTCTGGCAAGTCCCAGGCTGGCCCTTGGTCCCAGCAGTGGAGGTAGGCCTCAGGTCACACCAGTGGAGGAGGTTGTGGGAAGGGGCCTCAGGCAAGTCCCAGGCTGCGGTGGTGGAGGGCAGGCCCAGGCGGGGTCCCAGAGACCAGCAGTGGGAGTGGGCCCCAGGTCAGCTCAAACACAGGGCCCAGAACACAAAGCTCTCACCTCCTTCCTCCACCTCCTCCTTGGTCTTCCACCTTCTTCTCTCTTCTCTCTTCAGCACAACACTGCCACTGGTCCAACTCTTAACAGGGGAAAACACCCGAGTGGCCAGTGACAAGCAATAACCTTCTCAACAAAGGGCAATGCTGCTTGATCAAACAGTGAAGGGGAGGGTAGGGCTTAAATCAAAATAGATTTGGAGGGGGAAGTAAAACACTCCACTCTGTGCAGTGCCAGCTCCTGTTTTTTTTTGTTCCACAAAATGGAGCATCCTTCACACACTGATCCAGATCTCTGAGTCAACTTTCAGAGTGAACTAAATCCCTCACCCTCCTGTTTATTTTTTTTCTTTTTTCCCCACCTACCACCTAACAGCGGTAGTGCTTATATTTTTCCCAGCACCCATGTTGTGTATGTGCAGGTGTAAGACACAGTGAGAGACACAAAGTGCATGAATCTTTATTCAATTTCCACCAACAGGAAGAAAGGATACACCCGAGTGGCCAATCTCCTGATTTATAGTGTTACCTGAGTCTCTGAATTAACAGTCCAGCAATAATGTCACTATGTCATCACCTCCACTTTCCTGGTTACATTTTTTTTTTTTCATTAACCCCCCACACTACCGCCTAACTGCGGTAGTGCTTATTATTTTTATCCCCAGCACCCATGGTGTGTGTGTGCAGGTGTGAGACACAGTGAGAGACAAGGTGTACAAATCTTTATTTAATTTCCACCACCAGGAAAAGTAGGAAAACACCCGAGTGGCCTGTGACGAGCAGTGCCCTTCACATCAAAGGGCAATGCTGTGTGATCAAAACAGTGAAGGGGAGGGCAGGGACTAAATCAAAATAGAGTTGGAGGGGGAAATGATGCACTCCACTCCCTGCGGCGCCCACCTCTCCCTGAACAACTCCAGGGTGTTGGTGGACACCGCGTGCTCCTTCTCCAAGGACACCCGGGCCCTAACGTAACCGCGGAAGAGGGGCAGGCAGTCGGCCCTAACGACCCCCTCCACGGCCCGCTGCCTGGACCTGTTTATGGCCAGTTTGGCCAGGCCCAGGAGCAGACCCACGAGGAGATCTTCAGACCTGCCCTCCCTCCTCCGCACCGGGTGCCCGAAGATCAGGAGCGTGGGACTGAAGTGCAAACAAAAGCAGAGGAGGAGGTTTTTAAGAAAATCAAAAAGGGAGTGCAAACGCCCACACCCAATATACACATGGTCCACGGACTCCACAGCGCCACAGAACAAGCAGTTGGGCTGGGAGTCCGTGAACCACCGCAATCTGCGGTTGCAGGGGACTGCTGCGTGCAACACCCTCCACCCCAGATCCCCGAGAGAAAGGGGGAGGACTCCTGCGTAGAGGGCCCTCCACTGGGGACCCCCACCGCCCAGTGGCAAATGGGCACGCCAGGGCGTGTCCGGGCGGTGGATGAGGGAGAAGAGGTGGACGGTGTGCAGCAGCAGTCTGTACAGGACCCGCCTTTTAACGTCCTTGAACGGGACAAACCTAAAATTACGGAGGCGGCTCAGGTTGTGGGGCACAGGCTCCCGCGGGAAGTACGGGACCCTGGGGCCGATGTGAAATTCCGTCCGGGCAGGGGTGAGCGCGGACGGGATCCCACCGCACACCTGAGCGTCCTCCAACTGGTGCACTACGTCGGGTCCGAGCACCGCCGTTTTAAGGCGTCGGATGCCGGTGGCCACGTACCGGACGTCTACCGCTGCCCTGCTCGCTATGTCTTGCGGCAACGTCCAGCCCAGGCCCCCGGCACCCAGCACGTCCCCGACCCTGGTCACCCTCGCCGCCACGGCCCTCCCCTCCGACAGCCACTCGAACCCGCGAGCACGGAGGTGCGGATTCCTGAGCAACGGCTCCCTGACGACAGCCGCTACTCCTGCCGGAGGGTAGGCGCGACGCGATTCGACCATGTTCCAGACAGTGATCAGGTCCTGGTAAAAGACAGGCAGCACCTTGAGGGCGACCTCCAAACCGTCACGATCGACGAACAGGAGCTGCGTGTCGTAGTTGAGGTTACGCACCTGGCGGAAAAAATACGTCGCCAGGGCGCACCACCTAGGAGGAGGCTCGACGTAAAGGTATCGCTGCAAGGTCTGAAGGCGGAAGGTCGCGACCTGGGTGCGGACGCACACCAGCGACTGACCGCCCTCCTCAATGGGGAGACTCAGAACCTGCGCAGCGACCCAGTGCATCTTTTTGTCCCAGAAGAAGTCGACCAACGTTCTCTGGATGTCAGCGACAAAGCCAGGAGGAGGGACCAAAGTGACCAGCCGGTACCACAGCATGGCGGCCACCAGCTGGTTTATGACCAGCACTCGGCTCCTGTAAGATAGCACTCGGAGCAGTCCTGTCCAGCGGCCTAGGCGAGCCGAGACTTTGGCCTCCAGCTCCTGCCAGTTGGCCGGCCAGGATTCCTCGGTCGGGCTGAGGTAGACCCCCAGGTAGAGGAGATGGGTGGTACTCCAGCTGAACCCCCGAAACTCCTCCGGCAGGGAGTCCACCCGCCACGGACCCACCAGTAGCCCGGAACATTTGGCCCAGTTGATCCTGGCGGAAGACGCCGCCGAGTACACGGCCTGGCACTCGCGCATCCTCCCCAGGTCAGCCGGGTCGGTGAAAGTGAGGAGCACGTCGTCGGCGTAGGCCGAGAGGACCACCCCCGCGCCCGCGCCGCGCAGAACCAGCCCCGACAACCTCCTCCGCAAGAGGCGCAGGAAAGGCTCCACGCACAGGGAATACAGTTGGCCGGACAGGGGGCAGCCTTGACGCACTCCTCTCCCGAAGCGAAGGGGCGCCGTCAGGGACCCGTTAACTTTAACCAGACACTCTGCGGCGGCGTACAAAAGTCGGATCCGGGCGACGAACTGCGTCCCGAACCCGAACGCCCGCAGAGTCCCGAGCAGGTACTCGTGATCGACCCTGTCGAACGCCTTCTCCTGGTCGAGAGACAGGAAGGCGCTCGGCAGACCAGCCCGTCGACAGAAATGGATCAGGTCCCGGACCAGATGGACGTTGTCTTGTATCCTCCGGCCCGGGACCGTGTAGGACTGGTCCGGGTGAATCATGTGGGCCAGCACGGAAGCCAGGCGAGAAGACAACACTCTGGCAAAGATTTTGTAGTCCGTGCTGAGGAGGGAGACCGGACGCCAGTTCTTCAAGGAACGAAGGTCCCCCTTCTTTGGCAGCAGGACGATGACCGCCCTGCGCCAAGAAAGGGGCAGCTCTCCGGCATTTAGACACTCCCCCAGGACCTGTGCGTAGTCGCTCCCCAGGACGTCCCAGAACGCCCTGAAGAACTCCACAGTCAGCCCGTCCAGCCCCGGGGATTTGCCCCTCGAGAGCCGGTCGAGGGCGCCGGTCAGCTCCTCTAAGGTGACGGGAGCGTCGAGCCTTCCGGCGTCCTCCGGGCTGAGCTGCGGCAGGTCCTCCCACAGAACTCTGCGAGCGTCCTCGCTGGACGGATCCGGAGAGAACAGGGCCGTGTAATAGGATCGGACGTGGGCCCTGATACCCTCCGGATCCGAGACGAGGGACCCGTCGTCGGCCAGCAGCACAAGGAGCTGCTGACGGGTGCCACGCCTTTTTTCCAGCGAGTAGAAGAAGGGGGAGCCGCGGTCCAGGTCCTGGAGGAGCTGGAGCCGCGACCTCACGTACGCGCCCCGAGCCCCGACGAGCTGCAGGTCCCGGAGCGCGGCCTTCTTCTCTTCGTACACCCCGCGCAGGGCCGGGTCCGCGTCGGGCTGACCGAGGCGTGACTCCAGGTCGAGCATCTCCCTCTCCAACTCCCCGATCCTGGATTTCCGCCTCTTCGTCGACCCCCTCGCGTACTCCTGACAGAAGACGCGGACGTGAGCCTTGCCCACGTCCCACCATAGCCTCAGGGAGGGGAAGCTTCCCCGCTTCCTTCTCCAGCCGGCCCAGAAACGACGAAACGAGTCCCGGAACCGCTCGTCCTCCAGCAGCAGGTTGTTAAAGTGCCAGTACGCGGAGCCCAACCTGGCGCCGAACGGAAGGAGTTCCGCCCACACCAGGTGATGGTCCGTGCACGACACCTGCCGCGTGGAGGCCTTCGGAAAGCAGGAGGCGTACGCCCGCGAAACGTACAGGCGGTCGATTCTGGACGCTCCGACCCCAGGCCTCACGAAGGTGAAGGCGATGGAGTCAGGATGGAGATTCCGCCAGACGTCCACCAGGTCCAAGGACTTGACCAAGTCCCCCAACCTCCTCCCCGACGTCGAACTCGTGCGGGCACCGCCGTGGTCCCTGTCCTCGAGGACGCAGTTAAAATCTCCCCCGAGGACGACGCACTGGTTCTCGTCGATGGAAGCGAGATGAGCGGACACTTCTTCGAAGAAGCTCGCTTGCCTCGGCCCGGCCAGGGGAGCGTAGACGTTCACCAAGTGAAGCACCGCGCCCCCCAGCCGAACCGTCAGGTGAAGCAAACGGCCTGGCACTGGCTCCCTGACCCCCAAGATCTCCGGCTGAAAATGCGGGGCCAACAAGATAGCCACCCCGCCAGATCTGCGGGTGAGGTGACTCATGTAGACCCCCCCTCGCCACTCCAGGAGCCAGGTGGCTTCGTCTCCCGGGGTAGTGTGGGTTTCTTGCAGGAAGCACACCGCATACCTCCCGTCCCGAAGGACCGAGAGGGTCTGGAATCTGCGCTGTGACTCCCTGCTGCCGTTGATGTTGAGGCTGGCTATAGTTGTCTCCATGTCGGAAGTATAGTGCAACCACCACCAGTACACACAGTTAAACTATGTACATATTTACTGGGAGGACGAGAGAGGGGCACAGAAGTCCCTCGCCCTCACCAGGAGTGCTCCCAGGAAGTTCCTGACTC
This sequence comes from Hemiscyllium ocellatum, assembly GCF_020745735.1. Lineage (NCBI taxonomy): Eukaryota > Metazoa > Chordata > Chondrichthyes > Orectolobiformes > Hemiscylliidae > Hemiscyllium > Hemiscyllium ocellatum. The sequence continues at coordinate 94,920,172 of NC_083403.1, forward strand.
GCTTTCGCTCATTGACGTCAAGCCCGGGCGCCTGGCGCGCAGCGTGGGCCGACCAGTAGACTCTTTCGAAGGAGCTCCAGCGGTCGAGCGCCAGTTGGGCTCTATCCCGGCGACTCCGAGTTTCCTCGACAAATTCCCGGAGTTCCTCGAGGGGGATGAGGGGGAGATCGGTGGGGGGCACCTGGGACTCGAAAATCTCGCTGGAGACGGACTCCGCGTCGTCCCCGGTGTCCGCCACCGATCCAGAACCCTCCTCCGGGAGGTCGCCTTCGGTCACCGACCCCTCCCCCACCGAGAGGATGGGGGCTGGTCCGGCACCGCCAACTGGCCTCAAACCTCCAGTGACCCCACCCCCAGGGTCACCTTCCGTATCTTCCTCGGCGCACCCCTTCCCGGAACGCCCCGAGTTCGGGTCGCCGGGCGGCAGAGGCTCGGGGCCCCGCTCCTCTCCCGACACCGGGACGCCCGGCTCCTCGGGGAAAAGGTCCTCCCCCAGGGCCAAGGCCCCCGGAAAAACAGTCTGGGAGGGAGGAGCGAGGATAACACCTTCCTCCCCTCCACCGCTCGACGACCCAATGTTAAAAAGAACACGGCCGCCTGCACCATGGCCCGTGACGGTATTAAAATCCTCCCCAGGGGCTGGAGGAGTTATGGCGGTGGAAGGCCCGGCTGTCGCCCCTGGGGGTTTGGGCAGGTCAGGCCATGGTGCAGGACAGTGGGGAGACACCGTCGGCTCATCCCCTGGAGAGGGGCAGCGCCGCCGGCGCGCTGATGGGATTTCTCCCCCCTCCAAGGGCCGGCGCCTCTTCCCCAGAGAGACAGGGGGGGATTTATGGGTCTTCCCCTCCCCGCCCGCCTTGGTGGTCGTGGGGCCCGAGGTCCCTCCCCCCCGCCTTTCCCGGAATATGATTGGCTGGGGGAATGCAGGGGGCGTGGCCAGGGTGGAGAGGGTCAGCCGTGTCACTTCCTGCCCCGCCCCTGGTATATCAGGTGATGGCGGGCGGGGCAGGGGCCCAGTTCCCTCTCCGGGGCCCAGAGAGACAGTCGCTGCAGGAAGTGGAGCAGCAATGGTTCCCCCCAGGTTAGTGCCAGGGGGTGGCTGGGTGGGGCGGGGCTCAGTTTCTGGAGGGGGGGTTGAAGCCCCAGGAGTTTCCTTAACGGGGTGGGGGTCGGTGTTGGGGTCGGGGTCAGTGGGGCCGGGATCAGGTACGGGTTTGGGGGTTCGGGGGTCAGGGTTCCCGCGCCGGGGCGACGCTGGCACGGCCGCAAGGGCATTGTCGTGCCGGGGCGGGGCAGGTCGTGGGCTACGTGGAGGGGAAGGGGAAGGGGATGGGGATGGGGATAGGGTGGTCTCCCCGTGGGCGGGCTTGACGCGTTGCGTCTTCCTGAGCGCCTTCCGTTCGGTCGGACGCTCACCCCCCTCCCTGCCAGAGGCTGAGGCATTGGGAGCCTCTGGCTTAGCCCCCGGTGCCGGGGCTTGTGGTGTTGACTTTGGGGGAGGGGGAGTGGGTGCGGCGGCACCACCCGCAGCCGTTGGTGTGGGCTGGGCAGCTTTCTGGGTGGGGCAGTTTTTTCTAATATGCCCCACCTCGCGGCACAGGTGGCACCGCACGCCGTCCGCCGTCCAGAAGGCGCGGTAGGCCGCGCCCTCGTGGAGGATGGTGAAGGATCCCTCCGTGACCTCCTCCCGGGCCAGGCAAATAAACACCTGGCGTCGGAAGGAGTATACATGGCGGAGGGTGGGGTCCTTAAGACCGAGCAGGAGCGGTTGAACACCTGACCGGATCTCCCCCAAGGTGTTGAGGTGGGGAAGAAGGAGCTCGCTGGCAATGAAGGGCGGGACGTTGGAGATCACGACTCTCTGGGCCGTGACCTCCAAAGGGTCGACTGGCAAATATGTCCCGCCCACAGTGAGCCCCCTCTCCACGGCCAGGTGGACCGCCTGCTCGGTCTTAAGGAAGAAGACGGCCTTCCCGTACATGCGGGCCGCAGCGACGATGGCCAGTGGGCCGACCACACTAGCCATGGCCTTACTGCAGGCCTCGATGGTCATGTTGGGATGGGGATAGGCCTTGACCCCCAGGCGTTTGGTCAGGTGCCTGAAGGGGGATGCGGTTGCGGCCGTGGTTGGGCCAGCCGAGCCCAAGGCAGCGGCTACCCCGGCGTAGGTCCGGCTGGGCCCTGCGACCTTCGGGCTCGCCATACTCAGTCGGCCCCCAGCAGCAGCGGTGGAGGTGGGCCTCTGGCAGTAGTCGCGGTGGAGTTCTTGGGGAGGTGCCCGAGGCCAGTCACCCGAGGCGAGTCCTAGGCAGCGGTGGTGGAGGCAGGCCTCAGGCAAGTCCTCGGCAGGCCCTCAGTTGCAGTGTTGGGGGCAGGCCTGTTGGGGGGGGGGGGGTGTCCCCAAGACAAGTCCCAGGCAGCCCCAAAATTAAGTCCTGGGCAGCAGCAGTGGAGGTGGACCTCAGGTCACAGCAGTGGTGGAGGCTGCGGGGAGTGGCCTCAGGCAAGTCCCAGGCTGCAGTGGTGGAGGCAGGCCTCTGGCGAGTCCCAGGCAGGCCCTCAGTTGGGGAGGGACTCCCAGGCAAGTCCCAGGCAGCGCTGGTGGAGGCAGGCCTCTGGCTGCAGCAGAAGTTGAGGCAGGCCTCTGGCGAGTCCCAGGCTGGCCCTTGGTCCCAGCAGTGGAGGTAGGCCTCAGGTCACACCAGTGGAGGAGGTTGTGGGAAGGGGCCTCAGGCGAGTCCCAGGCTGCAGTGGTGGAGGCAGGCCCAGGCAGGGTCCCAGAGACCAGCAGTGGGAGTGGGCCCCAGGTCAGCTCAAACACAGGGCCCAGAACACAAAGCTCTCACCTCCTTCCTCCACCTCCTCCTTGGTCTTCCACCTTCTTCTCTCTTCTCTCTTCAGCACAACACTGCCACTGGTCCAACTCTTAACAGGTGAAACACCCGAGTGGTCCAGTGACAAGCAATAACCTTCTCAACAAAGGGCAATGCTGCTTGATCAAACAGTGAAGGGGAGGGTAGGGCTTAAATCAAAATAGATTTGGAGGGGGAAGTAAAACACTCCACTCTGTGCAGTGCCAGCTCCTGTTTTTTTTTGTTCCACAAAATGGAGCATCCTTCACACACTGATCCAGATCTCTGAGTCAACTTTCAGAGTGAACTAAATCCCTCACCCTCCTGTTTATTTTTTTTCTTTTTTCCCCACCTACCACCTAACAGCGGTAGTGCTTATATTTTTCCCAGCACCCATGTTGTGTATGTGCAGGTGTAAGACACAGTGAGAGACACAAAGTGCATGAATCTTTATTCAATTTCCACCAACAGGAAGAAAGGATACACCCGAGTGGCCAATCTCCTGATTTATAGTGTTACCTGAGTCTCTGAATTAACAGTCCAGCAATAATGTCACTATGTCATCACCTCCACTTTCCTGGTTACATTGGTGAGCCAGGGCTTTTCTGATTGGCCCAGATTTACAGCCGCAATCAAGGACCTCTTAGTCAATGAGGTGCATCCGGTTCCAATCACTGCAAATTCTAATGCTCTATAATACAATGCAGAAAAGGCTAAATACCAACAAGCTATAATTGTGGAGTCTAACAAGGAGATCTGACTGCCAAATTAAAAAAGGTAGCAAAAATCAGGAGGTGATTCTATGCTCAAGATAATGGAAACGTATGACTCTTTCCCAAACAGCTAGGGAGTCCGGATCAACTGAAATTCTCAAAAGTCAGGTGAATAGTTTTTTTTTTGGCATAAGTACCAAATAAAATTGAACCAAGGAGGGTCAATGGAGCTGAAATTCAAATTAACCAGAACCAATTAAATAACATTTTCCACTCACCAATCAGTGAAACTCAAACTTTACCACCTGACAACACCTTCCATCCACCTTTCCTCCAATAAGATGCTCCTTAAAACTTATTATTCACAGAAGCATGGTCTGACAAAAATGGACAGCAAGGATCAAAAGATGTGGTAAAACATTCTAAAGTAAAGTCACTATATAAATGCATGCTGTTCTTGTCATGCACAATAAAGTAGGTTTATTTCTTTCACCATGTCAATGTAAAAGTGATGTAGTATCTTAACAACAAATAGCCCAATCAATTTCAGGTAATTGTTTTTGGTATTTCCATATTAATTAATGTAAGAAAACATTCCTGAAGTACTTTGTTGCGATACTGTGATGAACCCCATAGAGCCTAACCACCCTAAAAAAAGTGCAAACAGAAATTCCCAATGAGCAAAATTTTATTTCTGGAACCTTTAACTGCAGAAATCAATCCAAAATTAACACAAGGTAAATGTGAATGACCAGACAAATTATCCTCAAACAAATGTATAAACTATATTTTAAAGGGTTGTTACAAAAAAGGTAAGTCTCATTGATTGTTTCGCTACTTCTCAGTGCAGATGAGGCAGCAAGGTGCAATCCTAATGTCTCTCACAGTCGACCTTCCGCAGGTAGCTTTCAATCAGACTTTGCCACATAGGATTTAATTTTCAGCTAGCCTCCAACAGGCTTTACCCCTTCCAAGTTCCACAGATACAATTTTCACAGCAAGGTTCGCTTCTGCTGAACCACCTTCATTGATGACATGGTGACTCACTGTTCAGCACTGCTGTCTCACAGTACCTTGGATTTGATTGGGTGACTGTCTATGTGGAGTTAGTACATTCTCCCTATGTCTCCCCAGGTGCTCCTGTTTCCTCCCACAGTCCAAGGATGTGCAGGTCAGGTGAATTGGCCATATTATATTGCCTAAAAAGTGTTGAGGTATATGTAGGTCATTTGTTTTTGTCAGGGGTAAATGGAGAGTAATAGGGTAGGGGAATGGGTCTGGGTGGGTTATTCATTGAATGATTTGTGTGGATTTGTTGGGCCAATGACTGTTTCCACAGTGTAGGAATTCTATGATTTAGGTCATGGCAGACGTAGTCACTTTCACCTGATCACATAATTACATCCCAGTATTCAACATGGTTAGCGTTGGTAAATGCCACACAACTTTTCAGAGCCTTGATTCCATTCTGGCCACTGGAGTAAATCCAATTCCCTGAATTTGTGGATGCTTTTGAATTTATTTCTATTTTTCTCAGATTCATTTTTTGGAAATTTGATGTCACAACCAGAAAATCCAATTAATGAATCCTTCCTCAAACTCCATTTCCATTTCAATTAGGGATGGTCTCAAACAATATAGACTTTAAAATGAATATATACTATGGCAAACAAAATGTTGGTCAGAGAAATGGCTTGGTTTGATGTTTCTTTACTGGTACAGGCATTAGTTGATCAGCCCTCATGGCTAGGTTACCACAAGGTTTGGAATGTAGGGTCTGCCCGAAACTGTTGAGTGCGCTTTCTTAGGTATAATGTCTCCACTTTTGTGAACTCCATCATGGAGTTCGTCTTATCTAACAGTGGCTACTGTTTGGTACCTGGGAGTTCTAGCAAAGTATATCTATTATTATATATCATGCTAACCTCTGTAATGCTGCTGTCTCAAACAGGTTATTCCATTATTTGTTCTGAGTTTTAATTGCAGTGTGACTGCTGATGCCAGTATTACAACATTGTACACACTATCGTTTTATTAACATACTCTTTCTCATCATATGCCTTCCCCACCACCACCCCCCCCACCATTCTCTCAACTTCAGCATGAACATTTCAATAACTTCTTGATAATATTTACAGCCTCACCTTCCCAAGCACCTCTACCCAAAGTTTGAATACAGAAGTTGATACTTTACAAAGTCTCTCGTTATCATGTCCTTATTACTGTTCAGTAAGGGTTATGGTCTTCCATCATTTCTGTAACTTAAGTCTTCTGTGAGGTAGTTGATGAACTCCTGTTCTCATTGTACTAAATTCCATGGCAGTCATGCTTTGTTCCTTCAGAATGTGCCCACTGGAGTTTAAACAACGTAATTCCATTCTGCTTGTCTGAAGATTGTGCCTGCTGGTTTCCTATCACTGATCCAAACCTTTGGGCCTGATACCAAAACTGACAACGACTTCACTCTAGACCTGGAATCATACCAACTCCTGTTTCCTTTTGTGGTCATTTTGAATTGCTCATATTCTCTTGTGGGCTTCAGACATAATATTATGTCTGCGGTTTTGCTGTAGTAATGGAACTTTAGTTTAGTTTTCATATTTCAACTCATTAATGTCTCCACCAGTGAGTATCCATTACTCAAAGTGTTGTTCTGTTATTGAATAAAGCTAAATACAAATCACTGACAACGATCATTAACAACTCAATGCTTTTTACCGCTCTCATTTCTCATTGGCCTGTGGGTGAGGAGGAGCTCCACTGAGGGGATTAATTTCAGTAGACTTCTGGAAAATACTCATTCACAAATTACAGACTGTTGTCCAGGGAGACCATGGAGAGGTTCTTACAGCTGAACTTCATCTGCTTTACTATTCGTCAATTTTTCAAGTTTACTAAAATCCTCTTGTGATTGGGTATGTCACCCTCAATATTGGCTGATTTGATGTCATCAGCAAACATTAAGTTCTTTTGATTCCCAAGTTCAAATCGTTAATGCAAATTGTGAACAGCAGCTGTCCTAGCACTGATATCTCCAGAGCACCACATTTCATTTTTGTCACTCCCAAGAATTATTCTTTCCTCTCACTCATTAGTTTCTGTTTCAAAGCCAGCCAGCAACCCACTCTGCAATTTGTCCCCTGAGTTCACGTTCTGTGACCCTATTCATTAGTCTATTATGGTGCACCTCACTAAATACGTTGAGCAAGTCCACATGAATTTTATTACTTCATAATCATTTAGTTTTGCTGTTACCTGCTACTGGTAGAGCTAATTCTTCCCTTTAGAAATACATTCTGAATATTCATCATGGTCTTATTTATTGATGTTCCCAATACTCTCCTTCATTAAAGGTTGTTTTTTTTTGTGATATTATCCAGATTTATCTATAATACTGTTAGCATGTACTGTCTCCATTCTGAAATACTGGAATCATTAGTTATTCAGAAATCTTCTGGCCTGACATTTTTATCTAAAGAATGATTAAAAATGTATAGTAAACATTTCTTCTATCGCTTCCCTACATTATTTTAAAGTACAAGGGCACAATCGAACTAGATTGTCGGCTTCTTCCTCTTTGAATTTGTTAGGTTACAATCAGCATGTTATCATGCTTTATTCAATGAGCAAAAGGCAATTTGAATATAAAAGACAGTCATGTTCCTGAAAGATGTTGGCTTGCATTTATTAGGAAAAAAACACATGCATAATAAATTTCAAATATCTGCAACGATCAGAGGTGAAAAATCAAATGCTGTTTGGTTAGCAAATCAAATTTGATTGACCGATGCCCTGGAGAAAGTGACTGAAAACCTTTGGCTCCCCATGTTCCTGGGTGATTTCAAAATGATGCCTGGCTTTAAGGGAATAGGGGCCTGCCTTTGAATGAATGTCACTTCTAGTGTGTATAAAAAAGCCATGGGGTGAACTTGGTTGATTATTCCATGGAGTGCTGCTTAATTATGATATCAGATCTAACAAAGAGGCATTTTGATTTAGTTTGGTTTTGTAAGCATCGGCTAGTTGACTATGTTCTGAATAGTGCCTATCCTGAACAGTTGAATTTTTGATTCAATCAGCTAATAATTTAGGTTTATACCACCTACGTACTGGGCATCTTGCCAGCACTAAAATTCATAAATATCTTGCTTGATTGACAGAATATCTTCATGGACTGACAACAATATCTTGTTTGTGGAAAATATCACTTGCATAGCTGCTTGGAAAAGATCAATTCTAAAGTAGTTGTTCGTTCTGGATAAATTAACATATTTTGAGTTCCTTTTCCATAGGACAGGTATAAAGATGATGAACACAGCTATCTGTCCCACTGCATGCTTCCCTGTCCTTGTCAGATTGAGTTAATCTAACTCAGTAAATGACCTTTCACCACCACAACATTTCTACATGGAACTATTTGCACAGTCGAGCAGGTTTCGATTTGTATTTCTATTGAAAATAAGAATATGATAAATCAAAGAAATTTAGACTTTACTGATCTGGTGTTGATCTCTCATCTTGCACTCTACATAATTTGAGCTCATTGGAAACTCTACAACATGCATCTTTGCACAAAATCCAATCCAGACATAACCTACATTAGTCTTTATGCTTTTAAAATTCTCACCTTTGTTCTCAAATCTCTAGATGATGTCTACCTTCACTACACATAAGCCTTACAATCCTGAGATATCGGTGGCCACTAATTCTAGCGTTTTGTGTATCCTTGATATGAATTGCTTCAATATTGATAGTCATACTCCACAAACTTCTCTGCATATTTAGTTCTTGTTCTTCCCTGAAGATACTCCTGAAAATCTACCTCTATAACCAGGTTTTAGGTTACCTCTTAACAGGAAGACAGGAAAGAGGTGTAAGCCATTGAGTACATCAATTCCATTTTACCAATTGGGGGTACTCTTTTTCTACTTCCATGTTATTGATTTCTATGTCGAACATACTCATTAACTGTTTGAACCTTCACAGTTATCTGGAGTAGACAGTTCCAAAGATTCACCACCCTTTCAGTGAAGGATTTGCTCTTCATATCAGTCTTACATTACCTGCCCCTTATCCAGAGATTATGTCCCCTGATTCCAGACTCTCCAGACAAAATTATGTAGCTCAGTCTTAAATCTTTTGATAATGTTCGTGTGAAATGTCTCAGGATGTTTTGTGATACATTGAAGGCACTGTTTGAATGCAAATTGTTGTTGTTAATTGCTGCAGCTCACATAATGAAAGATCGGTGGTAATATGTCACTTCTGAATGAAAGCATCATGCATCCAAAACCAGGCTGCATAATAAAGTTGAGCTTTCCTAATGACTCAATCGGATGTTATTTACACAGCCAGCCACCTGGGATGACTTTCCAGCTACTTTTGTTCCATGTGCTCTCGATCATGTCGTAACTAATTAAAGCAGAATAATGTGGTTTATGTTATTCAAAGTTAATCGATTGGCTTTCGAGACTTGAAATTAAGTCATAAAGCTCTTTTCTCCCTGGACATTTTGTCTATGGTTTTCACTTCATTCAGGATAATAAATAAATTCAGAAGCACTCATTGATATTGCTCATCCTCTGAGAGGACACTGATAATTGTTGTTATGGGTATTTTCTGATCGTGTTCTCCTATCAGATGCAGTGGCACCACCTCAGACTTATTCTGCAGTCAGTCAGTCAGTCACTGCTATTTGATTTTAATTAATTAAACAGCATTGCTGCAAAGCAGTTAAATTCTCAGGGATGATGAAAGATATGCTGAACTGCAAGGTTGAATAGAAAAATTGCTTTCCTCTCCCTTCCTCAATCACATTTATTGACTTTAGATGGGATGAAATTTGAGGATTCCATCCCTCCGACTCCATCTTTTGACAGTGTTTCATCACACATGCAGTGGAGGAAAGCCTCAAGTGTCTCTGAATACGTTCATTGTGCATCCTTCCTCTTGACACAAGCAGAATACCAACTTTATGCTTCTGCATTTATTCCCTTGATTAATTTATAGAAGATAGGTGCAACCGGCAAAGTCAGTGTTTGTTATCCATACTGAATTGACCCTGAACTGAGTGACCACCTCAGCCATTTCAAAGGTCAGTTAACAGTCAACCACATTACTGTGGGTCCATGTAAGCCTGGCCAGGTAAGGACTGCAGATTTTCTTTCTGAAAGTACATTATGAACCAAAATGGTTTTTACAACAATTATTTATAGTTGTCATGGTCACCATTATGGCGACTAGCTTTATCAACTGAAGTTAAATTCCACCAATGGCCATGCTGGGATTGAACATGTACCCTCAGAGTAGAGTATTGGGCGGGGGGGAATGATCAGATTGCTCCAGAACCAAGGAGGCCTAAGGGCCATAATGCTGCTCCTGTTGTGGGCTGCTTATTTTCACAATCTCAATGCCTTTTACCAGCTCTTGGCAGCTTCTGTTTAGTGCCTTAGCAATGGGCTGTGGGTAGAGTAGACTAAAGTAGTGCAGCATAGAAGGAGAATCTTCAACTCATTGAGTATGTGCCAGTTCTTTCAGAGAAAAATCCAGTTAGCTCTACCACTGCCTCACCTCTCACCCATTCTATACCTTTCCTTCTTGAAGCAATAACCAATGTTTTTTGAATGCTAACTCGAATGTGCATTCACCTTAATAGTCAGTCAGGGAGGAGCATATTCCATATCTTAGCTACACTTTATGTAAAGCTTTTTTGCTCAAGTAATTAATGATAAATCTGGATCTGAATGTTTATCCTTTAGCCATTGTAAAGTTTCTATTTATCCTTATAGCCTTCGTTAGAGAATCCACATTCATTTTCCCTTAGGAACTAAGGACCTCAAATGATTTTCTAGCTCTCCAGGTAGATAAGTATTTCATTGTTGGCACATTTAAAACTGATTTTTGAGAAGATTTGTAACTCCAGTTCAGATTCAGGTTGTAAGTTTGCTTGCTAAACTGGAAGGTATGTTTTCAGATATTTCATCACCATACAAGGTAACATCAGTGAACCTCCGGTGAAGCACTGGTGTTTTGTCCAGGTTTCTATTTGTGTCTTCGTTTCTTAAGGTGGCTGATAGCATTTCTGGTTCTTTTTCTCAGAATGGTAGATGGGGTCCAAATAAATAGAAAGTGGCACGGTGGCACAGTGGTTAGCACCGATGCCTCACAGCGCTAGAGACCTGGGTTCAATTCCCGACTCAGGCGACTGACTGTGTGGAGTTTGCACGTTCTCCCCGTGTCTGCGTGGGTTTCCTCCGGGTGCTCTGGTTTCCTCCCACAGTCCAAAAGATGTGCAGGTCAGGTGAATTGACCATGCTAAATTGCCCGTAGTGTGGGGTGAAGGGGTAAATGTAGGGGTATGGGTGGGTTGCGCTTTGGCGGTTCCAAAGGGCCTGTTTCCATACTGTAAGTAATTAAAAAAAGCGGGGCCATACACCAACGCTTCACCAGAGGCTCACTGATGATATTACCTAGAATGGTGATGAAATGTCTGAAAATGAACTTTCCAGCTCATTGAGCAAACACAAAACCTGAGGTTTGAAACTGTTCAGTCATCTCCACAGACTTTTCCTCTCGGCACTCCTTTACAGCCATCTTCTTTTCACTGCTTTATAACCTCATTTGTTCTCCCACTATTTTTTTCACCTGCCCCCTCACAGATGTCCCCTTAATGCCCATCGCTGAAATTATTTTCCTACCCTGCTATCGATTCTCCTTTTTGACAACTGCTTAAAATGTCCTCCTGCATCTTTGCCATTAGGAGCTGGACCCAATGGCCTGAAAATCTGTGATCTTGCACAAATGGTCAAGATCAGGGAATTGTTTTCCAAATACACTATCCTTACAACTGAACTACTAGCTTCACATGATGAAAAAGATATCACAGTGGATGTCTGAAGTACTGGAAAAACTCAGCAGGTCTGGCAGCATAGAGAGAAAAAAAAGTTAACATTTCTAATGCAATCCAACTCTTCCTGGGAACTTGAGTAAGAGTCAAATTGAGTTTCCTTTTTTCCTCACCACCGATGTGGCCAAACCTGCTGGGTTACCCCAGTACTTATTACACTAGCTTGATGCACTGTCTAATTCGCCAGAACTCCTTCACTTAATGAGAAACAAACAATTTCTATCCATTGCAATTCTTACTTCACATTCATAGCTTCACCTGAAGCTCACTCACACTGCTGCAAATCCCATGCCTATATCTCACAGGTGCGCACACTGCCAGATATGCAATCATGATATAGTTATCATAATCACAAAGCACTTATTGATGTACCTCTTTCTCAGTTCCAAGACAAGATGGCACAGATTGACATCAGTTAACCACTGAGAAACATTTGTGCATGCATGACCTTCACAATCACTGGAGCAGCACTGGATCTACCGGACTTCCTCAGTACAGCACTGAAATGTTGGCTGTGATTTTGCGGTCAGTCTTTGGACAGGCACTTAAACCTATGATCTTCTTCTTCAAAAGGCACGAGTGCCAACAATGAGTCATGATGATTGCCATCTTGAATGTTTGTTTGAAGTTGACCTCAAGCATAATGCTGAAAAGACACAGTACTTTCTGATTGCAGCACAATCAACTCATTCAACACAGTTTAAGGCTTTTGTAATGGTTAGAAAGGTTAACTTTCTTGGATGTAGCAGACACTTCATCATTTTGTTGCATGATGCTGATACAGACTCTGAGGTTTACACATTTTTACTCAAATGCATCAGTACAGATCAAAATTTCACTTTAACCCATATGTACATCTTCATTCATCTCTTGAGGACAGACAACACTATCAGTAATAGATGACAAGAAAAGAAATGCTTCTAACAGCACTGGATGACAATGTAGACTGATGGTGCAAGTCTTTAAGAATGTAATCTTGCTGCTAGGTGAGATAGAGCAATTGCTGCTCGAGAGTGATGTCTTCTTTGCATGTATCAAACATGCGTTGGCAGGTCATTTAGTGTTGTCAATGCATGTTGTGTCAAGGCTGGCAGTTTGTAAAATCATACAATTGTTAATTACAATGCAATGCGAGGAACATCTGGGAACGTGTGTTCATTGAGGCATACTAAAGGATGCACCAGTAAATTCTTCAGAATGGAGTGGTGTGAAATGTAAATGCACTATCAAATCCACTTAAACATATGCTAAATATTTTACATGGAGGCGGACTTTGAGAAAATACTCAAATGTTACTACTTGCCTCAATACTTTATCCTGCTGTCATCAATAAGTATTCTTTTAGTATTTTCCAATGTAAATTTGAGACAAACAACCAGAGGACAATTTGAATAGCTCTTTTAGAAAGCTAACATTAGCACAATGGGCTGAATGGCTTCCTTGTATGCCATGATTGGATTGTTATGCATGCAATCCACTTCCTCTGCCTCTGTTAATCATAAATATAAACGCTCAATAAATATCCGAGAACTGATGTCAAGCAACTCTGCCAGCAAAATTGCACCAGGAACAGCATACAGTGTGTTAAAGCTGTGTTCTTTATTACCTTATATAGAAGTAACGAACAATTAATGATTATGCATAACATGGCCAGGGAGAAAGAATTAGTCATGCCTTGAAAGACTAGAACGCAAACATACACAATCATGTCTTTGATAATGATGGGCTTACCTAATTATGTAGGTGGGCGTAATTGAGTAATTGTGAGGTTTACTAATATGGACAGCCCATATTAATAGAACACCAACAAATGTAATGAGAGCATATTCTCCATTCTTTGAGCATTGTTTTCACATTATAATTGGTTTAAAATTACTTGGTTTTTAAGCACTGATAGATAGCACAACTGGGGCTTAAAGTGGTTTTGAGACCAACCCGATCAGAGTTATAAGTGGCACACTGCTTTATCCCTTCTTGTCAAATTCACCTATTTTGTCAGTGTCTAAAATGATAGTTCACACCATCCTCCTGCCCTAATTCTCCTCCACAGTATGACTGCCCTGTTGTGATGGCGTTTCTGCAAGCTCTAATGTAACCTGCACCCATTTTTGCTTGATTCTACAGATCACTTGTTGTCAAATCGAGAGTTTCCCAGGACCTGTACTGCTCGTTAGCTTGTGAACATGTAGAAGAAGGGTTATCTGTTGGAGTTATGCAGATGTCCTCCTTTCTCACTGCATCTTTCAACCACATCCACGCTGACAGATCATCTGCCAGGCAGCAAATCATACATTTGTTAGAAGTATGTTAAATTGGATAGGAGTAAAATCAAATCTGTTGTTTTCAGCTCCCATCAAAAATAGTGCACCCAGGTTGTTCCCTCATTGCCTTTCATTCTTTTAATGCTCCACCATTGTAACCTTTTCTTCCTTTTAACATTCCTTCTGTTGCCTTGACTCTTATCTGGGTGGTCATGAACTGTCTTTAACAGCTGCCTTCTTGTGTGCTAAGTAGACCCACAATGGAATTAGGGAGGGAGTTCCAGAATTTTGACCCAATAACCCTGAAAGAATGATGATATATTTTCAAGCCAGCATAGCATACACTTTGGAAGGGAAGTTGTAGCCAGGGATGTTCCCATCCATCTGCAGTCCTTGTCCTTTGAGATGGAAGAGATTGAGAGTTTAGAAGGTGCTGTCCAAAGCTCCATGGCAAATTTCTGCAGTGCACCTTGTAAATGGTACACAGTGCTGGAAGGAGTGAATGTTTGTGGAGGGGATGCCAATCAAGTGGGCTGCTATATCCTGGATGGTTTGAAGCATCTTCAGTGTTGGAGCTACACTGATCCAGGCAACTGGGGAGCTTCCTACCATACATTGACTGGTGGCTTGCAGACAGACAGTGAAGTTACTTGCTGCTGAATTCCCATTTTCTGACTTACTCTTGTCAACACAGAATGGCAGATAGATAAATATAGCAAACCCTGGAAGGAGTAGCTACAAGCATCAGCATTTGCATAAAGGGTGAGAATCGTTTAAAATAGAGAGGTAAAAGCAAAAAGAGAGACGGAGCAAACAATGCAAAGAACAAAAGAGTTACAGAGCTAGCTCAAGTAACCAGTGCTCATTCCCCACATTCCATTGACTGCTTCAATGTCATACAAAGCAAGGAAATGGTAAGACATTGACAAAGTACCCCAATGTAAGGAAAGGGGCATTGAGAGTGCACCAGGAAGAAATGTTCCAGTTATTTGGGAGACACTCAGTTAAAGTGGGAGACAAGCTTGCAATTATAGCATGGTTAAGGCAGTGATAGATCATGTAGTTATGTGTTCCTACTAATTGAATGATGATGGATAGGTTTGTCATATAAAAGGACGAAGATTTATATCTTTAGCAATATTGTGCATTATCAATCACTAAAATAGACTTTGCAAGAGGATTGGAGTAATTGATGTACTCGATGAGAAATTTATTAAAATTAATTTGTTGATATTTCATTTAAACTGGAAATAATTTCTTCTGAAATTTACCCCCTTTCCCCTGCAGGCAAGCTTTGTCTCCATTTGTTAATTGAAGGCAAGACTCTTCTCCCTCCTGCCTGCGCCAGCCACCCTACAGTGTTAATCCCTTTCCATGTGACAACTTACACAAGACACACATAACCCTATTATTGAGACTGCTTGCCACTCTCTTCTGCAATGCTTCACCACAATCCATTGAAGCATATGAATCATTTTATGTTTGTTATTGCTTTGTTATTTCAATTGCGTGTTCAAGAACAAATCGAGTTGTTCCAAGGGTCTCATTATATCTAATGTGCCCTGCTGGGATTGGATGCTTTTGTAACTTTATTAGTCAGAGCTACAGGGGTAGCTCTGGTCTCCAATCAACCAGGTCATAACAAACTTTTGACTCAACAATGCCAGTTGTGGTTGTTTGCCAAAATTTTAAGAGTAAGAGCAGCTTTCCGAGTAATAAAATTGTGCAGTTGGCAATCTGTATATTCAATGAATTGAATCCCCTATTTCTGACAAACCTTTGCTGAGCATTTATAGTACCACATGACTGCAGTCAATGGCACCCTGTATCTGAGGTATCCTGCATGTCCAGAGGTTGGCGGCTTGCTGTCTTTGATACCCAGCAACCATTAATAAATTCTGACACCTGACTGAGCACAGGATCTGGGTCCTTATCAATGTTGTGGTACATTTTCAAATGGCTGTGCTCACCCAAAAAAAAGGCTGGAAATACACAAGAGTGTAGAAATTCATCATTGTATCCACTTTTGACCTGGGCTATAAGTCTGCAGTTGGCAACAGCCATCATTCCCTGTTGATGTTTGGCTAGTCTAGCTAGAAGAGATTAACAGGTCTGTGATAGGTTCAAACATTCATTAGTCCATGGAATCCCAATAGTGTGGAAGCAGGTCATTCACCCCATACTAACCCTCTAATACACATCCCACTGAGACCCATCCCATTCCTGTAACCCTGCATTTCCCTGAACACTATGGGCAATTTAGCATGGTCAATCCATCTAATCGGCACATCTTTGGACTGTGGGAAGAGCCCAGACCACACAGAGGAAACACAGAGAATGTACAAACTCCACACAGATGATCATCTGAAGCTGGATTTGAACCCAGTCTCTGATGCTGTAAGGCAGCAGTGTTAACCACTGAGCCACCATACCAACACATACTTCATTACAGAGAAAGGAACTATATACAAATTTACAGAAGAATGTCCGTCTCTACAGAAGCCTCTCTCATATGATCTCTTACGTCGCTACAGTGGAAGGTTGTACTCGCATTGTCAGACATTAGCTCTTTCAAGCACTATCACTATATTTCCCTTGAGGAAAAACAAGGAAGTGTGTGCATTTATGCAGAATTTCCACAACTGAGGAGTAACGTAACAATATGACACTGAATCCCAAAGAAGTAGGCTTTATGGAACATCTTATACAAAGAGAAAAAGAGTGTGAGGTTAATGTTGTATGGCCATGCCAGCTCACTACACTGTATGAACTATTGCTAATGATGAACGTTGCTGCCAGCATCCTCTTAAGTCTAAGAAAATACAGAACCTGCCTTGGTCAAGTGTGGCAGAGGGGAAAAAAAAACTTCCTTGCCCATCTATAACATCTCTCATAGTTAAAATATAAACTTTCTTGAACATTAGCAGCTATTTACAAGTTACAATGATAACATACATTGTTACAAAGACAAAGGAGAACAAGAAGTTGCATCTTCCTCCATTGTGATCCTAAACTTTTCAGCCCACATATCTATATGACATGATTATTGTGGGTGGGTCTAATGATAATTATCAGTACAAACCCTTTCAGATCCATTCTGAACCAAAAACAATAGCAGAGAGGCATAGACGTTTAGGAATGGAATTTGATATCATTTATCTCAGTTGCTTGAGTCTGGAACACATAGCATCCCTCATGGGAAGGGATGAGGCCACAGAGAGAATTAAAAATAAAACCACTTATGGGATGTAGCATTTCTTGCTCATACTTAATTGCCAAGAAGGCAACTAAGAGTCAACCACATTGTTGTTTACTGAAGACCTATGTAGGCCAGACTGTTTGCAACCGTGGAATTCCTTTCTGAAAGGACATTCATGAACATGAGGGCTTATCTATGACAATTAATAGTGGCTATATGGCTGCTATTAGGTTTTCTTTTTAATTCCAGATTGTTAGTGAATTCAAGTTCTACTGCTTGCCATGGTAGGACTCAAACCTATTGGCTGACTTTTACAAGAAATTGGCTAAGTGTAAATTTTATGGACGGTTTCTATCATTAAGCCCTAGCAGATTTTCTCATGCTATTCTCTTCAATTTCATTTCCAATTCACCATGTCAATATGACACCTTCTGATTGTATCTTCCCTCTTGCCAGAAATACTCACTTGTACTGGGACCTCCCGATAATGTCTGCTGTCTCAACCCTTTCAAAGCCAGCCATAGACTAGTTCGAGTTCCCAACCCTTCACATGCACAATGTAGAATATTCTTTGGCCAAAGCCATGGTGGAGTGGATGATAAGTATCCTGAAGCTGAGATATCAAGGCTTGTAATCATCTGGGAGGAGGATTTTGTTGTATACCCAGAGTGTGCTGCATAATCCTTACAAGCCCTTCTGTGAATAACTGGAACAGGATAAAAATGGAACGAGAACTAAACAGAAGTGGTTCTCAGAGCACATAGATGGCAAGCTGACATCTTATTGCAAACACAAATGCACATTCATCACATAGAGTCATAGAGATGTACAGCATGGAAACAGACCCTTTGGTCCAACCTGTCCATGCCGACCAGATATCGCAACCCAATCTAGTCCCACCTGCCAGCACCCGGTCCATATCCCTCCAAATCCTTCCCATTCATATACCCATCCAAATGCCTCTTAAATGTTGCAATTGTACCAGCCTCCACCACATCCTCTGGTAGCTCATTCCATACACGTACCATCCTCTGCATGAAAAAGTTGCCCCTTAGATCTCTTTTATATCTTTCCCCTCCCTTCCTAAACCTATGCCCTCTAATTCTGGATTCCCCAACCCCAGGGAAAAGACTTTGCCTATTTATCCTATCCATGCCCCTCATAATTTTGTAAACCTCTATATTGTTACCCCTCAGCCTCCGATGCTCCAGGGAAAACAACCCCAACCCGTTCAGCCTCTCCTTGTAGCTCAGATCCTCCAACTCTGGCAACATCCTTGTAAATCTTTTCTGAATCCTTTCAAGTTTCACAACATCTTTCCAATAGCAAGGAGACCAGAATTGCACGCAATATTCCAACAGTAGCCTAACTAATGTCCTGTACAACCACAACATGACCTCCCAACTCCTGTACTCAATACTCTGACCAATAAAGGAAAGCATACCAAACGCCTTCTTCACTATCCTATCTACCTGTGACTCCACTTTCAAGGAGCTATGAACCTGCACTCCAAGGTCTCTTTGTTCAGCAACAGTCCCTAGGACCTTACCATTAAGTGTATAAGTCCTGCTAAGATTTGCTTTCCCAAAACGCAGCACCTCGCATTTATCTGAATTAAACTCCATTTGCCACTTCTCAGCCCATTGGCCCATCTGGTCAAGATCCTGTTGTAATCTGAGGTAACCCTCTTCGCTGTCCACTACACCTCCAATTTTGGGGTCATCTGCAAACTTACAAACTGAACCTCTTATGCTCTTGAGGATATCGCTATTGGGGATAAAGTTACACATTTACCTGTCCTTAGTCCCATTCCATCTTAGAACACAGTTTAAGGCAGTGCTACTTTTTCCAAATGCCTAGGATAGCCTAACGTTTTTTCATTGTTCAACATGGGAGCATCTCTTACTGGAAAATCTCAAAACATTCAAACCATTGAAAATATTCACTTTTATTAAGCAACAATAAAAAGTAAAGAAAAACCAATAAAAGCTGCATTTGGTTTTGGGAATCAATGGGGTCATTGACCTTTGAAGCAACAACAAATTTACAGTGGATATATAATTGCTTCACTGCAGCGTCTGTTAAGTCACAATCCAAAACATCTCATTTTTACCCTGTTCACAGAGGGGCTTGCAAGGATTATGTGGCACACTCTGTCTGGGACATACAACAAAATCCTCCCCCTATTGATTACAAGCATCAGAATCTCAACTTCAGGGTGCTTATCTGCTTCACCATGGTATTGGTCAAAGAATGTTGTACATTGTATCTATTTCAGTCAGGGAGGTGAGTAACAGCCAATGATGCATAGGGTAGCCCTTGTTCCCAGAAACCATCCTTGTGAGGCATCCAGCCTATTAAATAAAGCAGGAACATGAGAGTCTTCAAGGTCATAGACAACGTGCAGGGCACCTTTAACATAGACGTCTAAGATATGGTATAGATAATCATAGCTGAACTGTACTATTAATAGTTTGGAATCCTTTTCGGTTGATGAACTCAGCTGCACTACGATATGGCCCTCCCACCATCCTGTGCTTGGCAGAAGCCAACTATATTGGCAAAACCCGCTTCCCTGGCTGCATCATTGATCTTGTCACAGAGTAACAAGATTAAATGGTAGGATCTAGCACATATTGCATTGATAACCACATTGCTGTTCATTGGTATCATATATAGGCCTTACTAGTAGGGACAGCAGAATTCCTTTCCTAAAAGATAATAATTAACAAGAAGGTTTATTTACAACAATTAACAAAGGCTAAATCTTTTTAATTTCAGATTATTGCTCAATTCAAGTTCCATCACCTGCCATGGAGAGTTCAAGCCCATTGGCTGAATTTTACAAGACATTGGCAAAATATTAATGTTAGTGGGTTTCCTGAAGGGTTTCTCTCCCAAAGCCCTAGCAAGTTCTCAAGCTATTCTTTTCAACTCACTTTATTCCCTATATAACAAGTCTCTGCATTTGTGCATTGCAGATTGAGAGATCCCAATCTGGTCCTCAGTTGATGCTTCAGAGCAGCCAACTGAATAAAGGTTTAATGCAGCTGTTATCTTCACAGCCAATGGGAGATGATAGCCACTGACTCCTTTAGATCATAATTCCTGCTCCAGCAGCTAGAACACTTCAGTGACAGTGTTCCAGAACATCCTCAGTCTGCAGCAATACTGCATCTCACTTATCTGGAGGAAATAGCACAGAGAGGTTTCTGTACGTCTTCAATATTCAGCCAGGACCTCAATTGCAACATGTTGAGAATGTTTGGCAGCTGCTAAAAATTGCTACTAGTTTTGAGAATGATGGTGCACTTGTTCATCCTCGATTTCTCTGTACCTTCACTTGACAGCAGCCTTGTAATGAAGGCTTCTACTGCAGCTGAATCCATTGGTCATTGTTTCCATAAGCTTGTTGTGGAATATCAGAAAGAGACCAAGTCCTCAGTAATATGAGGGGATGGCATTCACATCACTCACAAATGATAATTTGTGATAGTCCTCCATAGAGTTGGACAAAGAGGATTCAGACAAGGAGGGTCATGGAATACCTTTGAATGGACCTTTGAAATAAGGATCTTATTACAATGAATGCAACACAATACATGTTGCATAAATTCAGTGTAAGATTACTGATACCTTGTCCCAACCCCTCACATACCCAAAAAATGCAGCATTACATATAACATAAGTATAGTTGAATACTTACAGTTTAAGGTAAGAGTAAATCAGCTCTCTGGCTTGTTCAGCTGATAAGCTCTTGGGAGTCTTTGTTGAGTTGTCCAACAGATGAAACTTTAAAGGTCACCTGTGATTACTTTTGCTTCCAGGAGTAACAACAATCAACTTATAACGACCACTAATATGGGAAGTGTTTATATCCCACACATTTGGATACTACATTTCACATGCAGGGGACTATGATTACAGATATCTTTAATGAAAGTGCCTGATTACTTCAATTGCCTTTGACTTGCCTCAAGTTGCTCACAACTTGATTTTATATACTCAGGTAGAACGAAAAAAAGCACATACTCCATTCACTCTCCACTTGATAGATATACGCATATCTTGCATGAAGCAACCAATTAACTATTTCCAAGCCATTGAACTGATTGTGGAACCTGCCCTTGAATTACTGTTCTGGGATGCCCTGACTGAAGACTGTCTCCTTTGGCCTGAATAATGACTACTGCCCTTGAACTTTTGTTGATGCTACATCCTTGATTGATTACAGCTGACATACAATGACAAGCTGTTTGGCTTTGTGATTGTGCTAACAGGTAAGGTAAGACAGAAGTTATTTGAGTTTGTAAGGCTTGAGGGGGAGGTGGGGGAAGGAATGTGCAAAAAGCAAGGTAGAGATGTTGCGAGCATTCAAGTAGGAGCTAGAGAGGAAAATTAAGAGAGTAACAGAAGAGTCCTGAGATACAGCTTGGAATCATCCATGAGTTGTGTATCTGATCCTCTGTGCAAATTATTCCAGCATTAAAATGATTGGTCCTGGTGCATTTCAAAGTGAAGCATTGAAATGGAGACCTGTATAGTTAGTGAGTTGGCATGAGGTACAGTGGGTGATAATGTCTGTAGCTGTGTGGTGCGAGCAGTCACTGCCCATGAAGTGTGCCCTGAGATGTTGATGCTAAGATGTAAGGCTGGAGGAGCAAGCAACAAACTGGACTCACCAGATACCCACTCTAATGTTTATGTCAGAATTTTCATCATTTTGCTTTTATCCAATGTGAAAAGGAAAATCCATGTCAATGAATCAAGATTTAGTTACTAATTGTATGCTCATACACAAAAATGCAGACAAATCGGCCTATTGTTACTCACTAGTGAGATTCTCATCTTGTTGTTTAAAACTTGTTTGCAAAATCAGAGCTTTCCTTTTCCTCGGTGTTGAGAATCTAATTTCTGCCCCCAACTGACACGTCAATGTCTACGTTGTTCAGAGCATTTGAAGATTTTGCTTCATGAGCCTGGAGCTCTGGATTATTTGCCCTGTGATATTACCATTACATCATTGCCTCCTCAAAGATATATGGATGAGAATTTTAAAATAGTGATGTAAGCCAGAGAACCAGTGCAGTCAGCAGTATCATGAAATTGAGTGAATACATCTTTTGGCACTAGCTAAAATGCAGCCATAGAACTTTAAATTTCTTCAACTGTATAAAGGATACAAAATAGGAAGAAGGCCAGACATGTGTTGGAGTAGTTGACTCGAGACAGCAAAACTCTGTATGAGGGTTTGAGCAGCAGATGAGCAGGCCTGCATGGAGTTGTGCTCTCCATGCTTCTAACAATTAATTTGCAGACCTAACATTGGAACAGAAACAATTTATTTGTATGAACATGATAACATCAGAGAGTTAAATGTATAAACTAATTCAATTAAATTCTTGAAAATATATGGTTGTTGTAATTAAACCTGCTCATAATTTATCACTGTAATCTGCTTGTATGAATAGATCTCTGAAATGGAACTGAAAATACTCTTTTTGAAAAGAAAGTATTTAGCCTGAATATAAAATAAATGAAATATAAAGGCTAAACAGAACTAATCTAGTAATTAAAGGGATGCTATTACCATCTATTCAGTCACAGTTTGAGATTGATAATTGTAATATTGTTTCATATAAGAATCTGTTGCTGAGAAACTTTAAGAAGAATTATTCAGTGATTACCTAGTAATCATCTTGTGAATAAGTGTCAAACAGCCTTTAATCAATAATTTAGCCTCAGGGTAAGCTGATTCCTATGGGCAGCAGCCACTATTAGGTGTAATGTAGACAAGAGCTTGTTATGAAGGTGTAGATGTATCCTGTACCTTTAAGAGAGAGAGGAAGTTAGCAAGGACTGACTGAAAGCATAGAGTGTGCTGAACAATTTAAAAATGTAACATTTGGTTCAAACAAATAATTGGAGTTGCATTGCCGAGGAACAAAAACAAATTCAAATTCGGCCAATCAGTTTAAATTTTACCCCAGATACCAAAATCCGATCGAATTTTACTGTTTGTGACGACATCAAACCAATGAAATGATCCAATGTTTTGGGGTATAAAACAAGACATTTAGCACAGTAAGGAGGAGAACTGCAAAGAACACCAACAAGTACAGACTCCCAGACAAATAGCTCTCTGAAAGGTACCTGTCCATAATTAAAGTTGTGCAGCAGAAGACCAAAGAAAAGACAACCCAGGAAAATACAAAGGAAAATCTACAAAAAAAATCGACAGCTGGCTAGTTTTTGACATGGGTTTTTTTTTGTAAATATTAATCAGGATCTTTTTATCAGACCAGAATTGTGAAAGATAGGTTTAAGAGAAAGAAGTTGTAAATAGTTGTTTTAATGTTCTCTGTTGGATTTAAAGAATAAAATTGTTAGCTTTTACTTTAAATAGTGACATCTGGGATAATATTTTGTCACTCTAAATTTAACAGATTACGGCATGAGGTGAGATTATCTGTATGTCAGGTTTAAGTTAGCAGAGGGGTTTACCCCGTGTTGTAACAGTTTGGGGGCTCATCGCTGGGATTTGAACAGGTTGGGGACTCTTCGCCAAGATTTGAACGGGTTAGGGATGCTCATCAGTGGTTTGAACAGGTTTAAACAGATCCAGACTGAAGTTTGGCCAGATTTGAGTAGAATTAGGGTACAAAAAAAACAGTAGATTTAAACACTTGCCATTTAGTGTCATTGGTTTTTAAAATAAAATGGAGGTGAGACAATTTGTTTAATTTCGGTATGTGTGGTTGGTTAAATTAAGAGTGAGAGAAATATCTCTTAAAATTGCAAAAGAGGTTCTGGGATTTGAAGATGATTCTCAGATTTACCAAGAACATTTAGAAAGAAAAGAAAAAAACTCTTAGAATTAGCAAAGTGATTGGAGATGAGTTTAACCAGGGACAAAAGTAAAGCGGAAATTGTAAGGGAATTACTCAAACGCTTAAGTGAATCAGAGGAATAGTCAGGGGCATTAGAGTTAGAAAAACTTAAATTACAATTGAGGAAAATAGAGTTAGAAGATAAACAAAGAGTAAGAGAAGAAAGAGAGAGGGAGAGAGAACAAGAAAGAGAGAGAGGAAATATAAAAAGAGAGAAGGTTCTTAACTGAGCAAAGAGAGAGAGAAGGAAGAGAGAGAGAATTTGAACTTGAGAAGTTGAGACTTAATCAGCAAAGTCAAGTTAACAGGACGGAAATCTTACACAAATATATCAAAACTTTGCTACATTTTGATGAGAAAGATGTCAAAGCCTTCTTTATTTCATTTGAAAAATTGGCTAGGCAGATGGGGTGGTCGGAGGATTTATGGGTAATGCTAGTTCAGACTAACTGGGAGGCAGAGCTAGTGAGGTATTTGCTGCACTGTCAGATGAGGGGTCAAGAGATTATGAAGAGATCAAACAGGCTATTTTAAGTGCTTATGAATTGGTAACAGAAGCATACAGTTAACAGTTCAGAAACAAAAAGAAGGAACCAGGTCAGACTTACGTTGACTTCGAAAGAATTAAACAGAGTCATTTTGATTGATGGATGTGTGCTTTGAAAATAGATAGGACATTTGAAGCTCTACAAGAAATTATTCTGGTGGAGGAATTTAAAAACTCATTTCCAGAGATGGTACAAATTCATATGGATGAACAGACGTTCAGGAATTGAGAAGGGCAGCAAAGTTAGCAGACGAATACATATTGGTGTATAAGACAAGTTTCTGCCCAGAATTTCGTCCTGTAAGGGATAGAAGTTGGGAGAAGGGGAGATTCTACACTATGAAACAGAGTAGAGAACACTGATAAGTGTTTACCACAGGTTAAAAAAGAAGCCCAAGAGGGTGGAAAGGAGGTGAAAGTCCTCAGGTGTTTCCACTGTGCTAAAGTGGGACACAGAAAGTCACAGTGCTGGTTGTTAAAGAAAGGTATGATGTGGTAAAAGATGCTAAGCCAGTGGGATTAGAGAAAGTAGTAAAGGAAACCCCAAGAAAAGCTGAGAAACTGCAGAAGAGTACACAGCCTAGGCAGGGACTTGGTGTGGAGTTAGTGCCTGATCTTTATCAAGAATTCATCTTTGTGGGTAAAGTTGACTCAGAAAGAACAAGGTGATAAGGATAAGAAGTTATAATTTTGTGAGTTACAAGGTCTAACCAGTCTCTAATAGTAAAATTTGAGTGAATTTGCATTCTTTCTGATCTGTTACCCGAGAGTAATTTATGGGATAGATGGACAGAAATTTAGCATTTCCCCTTTAAGGTCAAGTTGGGGTGTTAACACAAGACTGGGGAAGTTATAGTGGGAGTGATTGACAGAGTGTCAGTTCCAGGAATATAATTTGTTTTTGGGAATGATCTAGCAGGTCCAAGGTGGGAGTGACACCCCCTGTTGTGGAGAAGCCCAAGGAAGACCAAGAAACTGAGTAGTTAAAAGAAAAATATCCTGGTATTTTCCCAGTATAGTAAAAAGATCCCACTACCATAAATCACAGCACAAAGCCAAACTAAAGAGAAAGACAAAAGAGCTGAGTCTCATTTAGTGGACACCCTATTGACGTAGTGGTGAAGGAAAAACCTGAACAGGCAAAGGGTCAGACAGAAGTGTTCAGTCCTGAAAGGCTGATAGACTTGCAACAGAAAGACAAGATGACAAAAGATGTATATGTGGAGGTGTACTGCCAAAAGTAGTCAGACAATATTCCTGAGAGTTATTTTCTGAAAGATGGAATCCTAAGACCAAAATAGAGGCCATGGCAGGTCAGTGCAGAGGAGAAATGGGCTGAAGTACACCAAATTGTGTTGCCAGTAGCATACAGGAAGTGTTATGGGTAGCACATGAAATACCTGTAGGAGATCACCTCTCGGTATGAAAGTCTCAGGCTAAGGTACAAAAACATTTTTAGTGGCCTGGAA
This sequence comes from Hemiscyllium ocellatum, assembly GCF_020745735.1. Classification (NCBI taxonomy): domain Eukaryota; kingdom Metazoa; phylum Chordata; class Chondrichthyes; order Orectolobiformes; family Hemiscylliidae; genus Hemiscyllium; species Hemiscyllium ocellatum. The sequence continues at coordinate 94,946,009 of NC_083403.1, forward strand.
TGCACAAGGATGAGGTTAACTTTTGCAGTACGTGTCATACATACCAAATGATAGGTAAGCCACAGGCAGCAATAAAAACAGCACCTTTGTTTCCTGCATTTGAAGGAACTTTCGCATGGGTTATAATTGATTGTGTAAGTCCCCTCCCAAAAATTAAACATGGGAACCAGTACTTTTTGACTATAATGGATGCGTTTACTAGATTTCAGGAGGCAATTCCATAATGGAATATCAAGGCAAAAAGAGTGTTAGAGGAGTTAATAGCTTTCTTCACGTAATATGGACTACCCAGAGAGATTTAGTTGAACCAAGTGTCTAATTTTACTGCAAGGCTGTTTAAGGAGATCATGGATAGCTCAGGTATAGAGCAATTTGAATCAAATGTATGCCATCCTGCATCCCAGGGAGCTTTAGAAAGGTGGCATTAGACATTGAAGACCAAGTTGAGAGTATACTGTCAGGATTGCCCAAATGGTTGGGATAAAGGTATCCCTCGTATTGTTTGCCATTAGAGATGCCCTAAACAAATCTATTCAGTTTACTCTCTTCGAGTTAATATTCGAACATGAAGTGAGAGGTTCTTTGAAATTAATTAAAGAGAAATTGACAGGACCAAACTCGGAGATCTCACATTTACATTATGAATCAGAGTTGAGGGGGAGATTAGATTGAGTAGGTATATTAGCTAAGCAGCAGCTGAAGACAGCACAGCATATAATGAAGAAGGTGGCAGATAAAAATTCTGAGTCACTGATGTTTTCCAGAGGGGATGACGTGTTAGTACTGTAATCAGTAGTAGGAGATCCCTTCAAAGCCAGGTTTAGTGGTCCCTATCAAATTGAGAAAAAGTTGAGTCAATTGAACTATCCAGTAAAGGTGCCAGATAGGAAAACAAACTGCATCGGATATGTCATGTGAAAATGTTGAAACTGTATTATACTAGAGAGAAAGAACTGGACAAACAGGAGTTAGTTACTGCTCCGCAGAGTGATGGATCAATCCAGATGTGCGGATTTTGATGTGTCTCAAAAAATATTAAACAATGAAGAAGTCCTTGAGGAGTGGAATAGGTTAGTAAGCTCTTTGGCTCAGGAGCAAAGAACACAATTGAAACATTTGTTACTGTAGTATGAGGACATACGCTGGAATCAGATGGGGAGGACTAATGTTATTGTACATGAAGTAGATGTAGGGAATACTGTTCTGATAAAACAACACTCCCATCGGCTTAATCCTTTCAAAGTCGGACAGGTCCAGAAGGAGATGGAGGCCATGCTTGATGAGAACATCATCGAACCAAGCCAGAGCGAGTGGAGTTAGCTGATTATCTTAGTTCACAAACCTAACAGGACTCAACAATTTTGTGTGGATTATCGGAATGTCAACACCATTACAAAATAGGACTCATATCCAATATTGAGATTGGACGACTGTATCAAGAAAGTTAGACAAGCCAGTTACATCACCAAGTTGGACTTACTGACTGGTTACTGGCAGGTACCTTTATCACAGTTGGTGAAAGAAATTTCTGCGTTTGTAACCTCAAATTGGCTATATCAATTCAAATTCATGCTCTTTGGAATAAAGAATGCACCCGCCATATTCCAAAGATCATGTACAGAGTTGTGTCTGGGTTAGCAAACTGTGCAGTGTATTTGGATGATGTAGTGATCTTTAGTAAGTCCTGGAAATATCACATGTTACAGTCAGCAGAGCTCTTTGAATGACTATGAGAAACAAAACTGGTAATAAGCTTGAACAAAACTGAATTTGTGACAGCAGAGGTGATGTTCTGGAGACATAACATTGGTCATGGAAGGTTGACTCCACAGAATGCAACAACGAAGGCCATTGAAGAATTTCCATGAGTAACCTCAAAGAAAGAGGTGCTTTGATTCTTGGGGCGAAGTGGATTCTGTTGAAAGTTTGTTCCAAACTTGAGCAGTGTAGTGGCACCATTAACAGATTTGCTGAGCAAGAACACAACGTTTCAGTGGACAAAACAATGTCAAGAAGCATTCGACCACTTAAAAACAATATTAACTACCACACTAGTGTTAGCAACATGAAATGTTTTGAAACCCTTCAACTTTGCCATCAATGCTAGTGACATAAGGGTTGGAGCTGTACTGCTACAGAAAGATGAGAATGGGATTGAACTACCAGTTAGTTACTTTTCAAAGAAACTCAACATCCACCAGAGGAAATGCTCCATGACCAGAAAAGAACTATTGAGTTTGGTACTGGCCTTGCAACACTTTAATATGTATGCCATGAACACTGAGTCAGATATGATTCTGTACATGGATCACAATCCTCTTGCATTCTTGGATTGCTTTAAAGACAAGAATATGAGACTATTTCATTGGAATCTTATGTCACAGACTTTTAATTTACAAATCGTACATGTTGCAGTTCGTTAGAATGTATTCGCAGATACATTATCGCAGATTTAACTGATAAAGTATACATGAAATTGGTACCTATTCAGTGTTACATATGTTTGGAAAGAAGTTAATATGAACTTAGATTAAAGTCATATATATGTCATGGTAATGTGATTAAAGAATAAAAAAAAATTTCATTATGATGGTCCATTTTTTTCTAAGGGGGAAAGTGTAATGAAGTTGTAGGTGTGTACTGTACCTTTGAGAGAGAGGAAGCTGGCAAGGACTGACTGTAAGCATAGAGTGTTCTGAAAAACTTAAAAATGTAACATTTGATTGAAACAAATAGCTGGAGTTACATTGCCATGGAACAAAAACAAATTCAAACTCGGCCAATCAGTTTAAATTATACCCCAGATACCAAAATTCAATCAAATTTGATTTTTACTGTTTGTGATGAAATCAAACCAATGAAATGATTTGATGTTTTGTGGTATAAAACTGAACATTTAGAACAGTGAGGAGGAAAACCGCAAAGAGCACCACCAAGTGCAGACTGCCAGCCAAGTAGCTCTCTGAAAGGTACCTGTCCATAAGAAAAGTTGTGCAGCAGAGGACTGAAGAAAAGACAACCCAGGAAAATGTAAGTGAAAATCTACAAAAAAGAATCGACAGCTGGTTAGTTTTTGAAATGTATTGTTTTTGTAAATCTTAATCGGGGTTTGCTTTATCAGGCCAGTACTGTAAAAGATAGATTTAAGAGAAAGGAGTTGTAAATAATTGTTGTTTTAATATTCTCTGTTGGATTTAAAGAATAAAATTCTTAATTTTTACTTTAAATAGTAATGTCTGGGATCATTCTTTGCCTCTTGAAATTTAACAGATTACAGCATGAGATGAGTTTCTCTGTATGACGGGTTTTAATTAGCAGAGGGGTCTACCCCGTGTCATAACAAGCTTGGCCCTGCCCAGTTGAAGTGGTTGTCTCATCCAACTGGTGAAATCTCCTTCTAGCTTTAAATACTTCTATTATATCTTACATTACCATTCTCTCCTCAATGGAGAACTAATCCAAATTTACCAACCATTCCAAATAACTAAAGACCCACATCCCCACTATTATCATAATGAATCCCTTCTACATCATTTGTAAGACACTGATACTCCTCCTGAATGAAAACACGTTCTAGTTTCAGTGGCCAAATGTGTTCCGTTTTGCATCAAAGATATTACATATCTGTGTGTTTGTCATCATTGATGCTGTATACATGTGATCATGTAACGTTTTGAATCCCTGCATTCCCCTCCCCCAGAAAGGAGCATCTTAAGTGACCAACTCACAAACACACAGTCACAAGAAATAGGAGCAGGAGGCCATTTTGCATCTTGATTCTGCTCCATCTATCAACATGATCATGGCTGATCTGAGTGTTCCCAATTTGACTTTCCTGCCTTGCTCATTATGCTCGTTCACTCATCCCAACATACAGAAAAGATTAGTGTTAAATCAGAGCATGGTTGCTGTAAAGTGCACCAGTACGTATACACTCTCTTAAAACTGTTCTTGCAACAAAGGCTATGTGGAACTTTGGCTTTGCAGAGCAGGATTAAATCAAGAGTTGCTTTGACCACAGGAGTGGACCAGCATGCAAACTGCAAAAACCCATAGCAAAGCCAGGACCATAGAGTGCTTTGTTGAATTGTCCAGGAAAATGCATTTTATTTGACTAAAATATTTTTAAAAAGTCATATGGCACATGGTCAAGTTCTGTTTTTCAGATAGCCAGTTTTAAGAAAGTTTAAAAAAAACAAATCCCTAAATTTCAATGATTATCAGATTCCAAATAAAATCATTAGATACAAAATTAATAGTCATATAGACAAATGCAGTTTAACTAGAGACCCATTTCTTTAGGGAAACACATGTTTAACTAAATTGTTGGAATTTTTAGAAGAGTTAACAGAGTAAATAAGAATAATTTTGATGAGTCGACAGTGTAGTGCTGGAAAAGCACAGCCGGACAGGCAACATCCAAGGAGCAGGAGAATCGACATTTTGAGCATAAGCTCTTCATCATCTGGAAACAGCATAAGGGTAGTGTTGATGATGTTGTCACAACTCAATTGGGAAGAGTTTATAAATAATTGGAAGCATGGCTATACAAGACATCACAAATGTGTAACTACCTAAGCAAATCACCAAGGTGATCAGTTTCCCTGACAGATGCTTCTCTGGTCAAAAATAATTCACGCCAGGTTTCTCTATTAACAGGAAATTAACTCTATTTATTATAAATAAACTTATTCTTTGACAAGTGTCTCAAAATGGATTACTAATTTACTTCTGATCTGGAGACGCCAGTGTTAGACTGTGGAATACAAAGTTAAAAATCATACAATAGAAGGCTATGGTCCAATAGGTTTATTTGGAAGAACTAGCTTTCAGAGTGCCGCTCCTTCATCAGGTATTTGTGGAGTCATAATCCACATGTCCACAATCACCTGATGAAGGAGCAGCGCTCCGAAAGTTAGTTCTTCCAAATAAGACTGTTGGACTATAGACTGGTGTTGTGTAACTTCTAATTTACTCCTTTGTGACTTAAACTATTTTCCTTTTTAAAACCCCATATACACACACAAATACTATGCATGGAAAATATAGACAGGGGAAAAATTTATATAACTCAAAGTCCAGACTATAGGTTGAGGTGATTTGTTCCTTACAGTTCTTTGTTTCTTAGTAATAATGATGTGATGTATTTAGAACTACGGTTGATCTTCTATTCAATAGCTGACTGGATGAATCTAGATTATTTCTTAGAGTCATAGAGTCATACAGATGTACATCATGGTAACAGACTTTTCGTCCAACACATCCATGCCGACCAGATATCCCAACCCAATCTAGTCCCACCTGCCAGCATCCAGCCCATATCCCTCGAAATCATTCCTATTCATATACTCATCCAAATGCCTTTTAAATGTTGCAATTGTAACGATCTCCACCACTTCCACTGGCAGCACATTCCATACACGTACTACCCGCCATATGAAAAAGTTGCTCCTTAGGTCTCTTTTATATCTTGCCCCTCTCATCCTAAACCTTTGCCCTCTAGTTCTGGACCCCCCAACTCCAGGGAAAAGACTTTGTCTATATACCCTATCCATGCCCCTCATAGTTTTGTAAACCTCTATAAGGCCTCTGACACTCCAGGGAAAACAGCCCCAGTCTGGTCAGCCTCTCCCTGTAGCTCAAAACCTCCAACCCGGCAACATTCATGTAAATCTTTTCTGAACCCTTTCAAGTTCCACAAAATCTTTCCGATAGGAAGGAGACCAGAATTGCACGCAATATTCCAACAGTGACCTAACCAATATCCTGTACAGCCGCAACATGACCTCCCAATGCCTGTACTCAGTACTCTGACCAATAAGGAAAAGCATATCAAACATCTTCTTCACTATCCTATCTACCTGTGACTCCACTTTCAAGAAGCTATGAACCTGCACTCCAAGGTCTCTTTGTTTAGCAACACTCCCTAGGATCTTACCATTAAATGCATATGTCCCGCTAAGACTTGCTTTCTCAAAATGCAGCACCTGGCATTTATCTGAATTAAACTCCATCTGCCACTTCTCAGCCCATTGGCCCATCTGGTCAAGATCCTGTTGTAATCTGAGGTAGCCCTCTTCGTTGTCCACTACATCTCTAATTTTGGTATCATCTGCAAACTTACTAACTGTACCTCTTATGCTCGCATCCAAATTATTTATGTAAATGACAAGAAGTAGAGGGCCCAGCACCGATCCTTGTGGCACTCCACTGGTCACAGACCTCCAGTTTGAAAAACTACCCTCCATCACCACCCTCTGTCGTCTACCTTTGAGCCAGTTCAGTATCCAAATTGCTAGTTCTACCTATATTCCATGAGATCTAACCTTGCCAATCAATCTCCTATGGGGAACCTTGTCGAACGCCTTTCTGAAGTCCATTTAGATCACTTCCACCACTCTTCCCTCATCAGTCCTCTTTGTTACTTCCTCAAAAAACTCAATCAAGCTGGTGAGACATGATTTCCCACGCACAAAGCCATGTTGACTATCCCTAATCAGTCCTTGCCTTTCTAAATACATGTACATCTTGTCCCTCAGGATTCCCTCCAACAACTTTGCCACTATTGACATCAGGCTCACTGGTCTATAGTTCACTGGCTTGTCCTTACCACCCTTCTTAAACAGTGGCACCACGTTAGCCAACCTCCAGTCTTCTGGAATCTCACCTGTGACTATTGATGATACAAATATCTCAGCAAGAGGCCCAGCATCACTTCTCTAGCTTCCCACAGAGTTCTCGGGTACACCTGATCAGGTCCTGGGGATTCAATCAACTTGATGAGTTTCAAGACATCCAGCACTACCTCCTCTGTAATATGGACATTTTGCAAGATGTCACCATCTATTTCCCTACAGTCTATATTTTCCACATCCTTTTCAACAATAAATACTAATGCAAAATACTCATTTAGTATTTCCCCCATTTTCAGCGCCTCCACACAAAGGCTGTCTTGCTGATCTTTGAGGAGCCCTATTTTCTCCCTCGTTACCCTTTTATCCTTTACATATTTGTAAAAGTCCTTTGGATTCTCCTTAATTCTATTTGCCAAAGTTATCTCATGTCCCCTTTTTGTCCTCCTGACTTCCCTCTCAAGTATACTCCTACTTCCTTTACACTCTAAGGATTTACTCGATCTATCCTGTCTGTACATTATACATACTTCCTTCTTTTTCTAACCCAAACCCTCAATTTCTTTAGTGAAAAATCACACAATACCAGGTTATAGTCCAACAGGTTTAATTGGAAGCATACTAGCTTTCGGAGCAACACTCCTTCATCAGGTGGTAGTGGAGAAAATGGGGGAAACCTGTTGGACTATAACCTGGTGTTGTGTGATTTTTAACTTTGTACACCCCAGTCCAACACCAGCATCTCCAAATCAATTTCAATTTCTTTAGTCATCCAGCATTCCCTATATCTACCATCCTTTCCTTTCACCTTAACAGGAATATACTTTCTCTGGATTCTCGGTATCAAATTTCTGAAGCATTCCCATTTTTTAGCCGTACCTTTACCTGCGAACATCTGCCCCCAATCAGTTTTTGAAAGTTCTTGCCTAATACTGTCAAAATTGGTCTCTCTCCAATTTAGAACTTCAACTTTTAGATCTGGTCTATCCTTTTCCATCATTATTTTAAATCTAATAGAATTGCAGTCGCTGGCCCCAAAGTGCTCTCCCACTGACATCTCGGTCACCTGGCCTGCCTTATTTCCCAAGAGTAGATCAAGTTTTGCACCTTCTCTAGTCAGTGCATCCACATACTGAATCAGAAAATTGTCACACTTAACAAAATCCTCTCTATCTAAACCATTAACACGAGGGCAGTCTCAGTCTATGTTTGGAAAGTTAAAATTCATTGTCATATTCACCCTATTATTCTTATAGATAGCTGAGATCTCCTTATAAATTTGTTTCTCAATTTTCCTCTGACTATTAGGAGGGCTATAATACAATCCCGAAAAGGTGATCATCCCTTTCTTATTTCTCAGTTCCACTCAAATAACTTCCCTGGATGGATTTCCAGGAATATACACCCTCAGCACAGCTGTAATGCTATCCCTTATTAAAAACACCATTCCCACTCCTCTCTTGCCTCCCTTTCTATCCTTCCTGTAGCATTTGTATCCTGGAACATTAAGCTGCCAGTCCTGCCCATCTCTAAGCCATGTTTCTGTAATTGCTATGATATCCCAGTCCCATGTTCCTAACCATGCTCTAAGTTCACCTGCCTTCCCTGTTAGGCCCTGTGGTGCAGTTTAGTTTATTAGTCATACCTTGTCCCTACCTGCCCTGACTGTTTGAATCGCTTCTGTTCTCAACTGTATCAGTCTTCTATAAGAGCTCTTTCTTTTTAGAGTTTTAACTTTTTTTTATCTCTCTTTTTATGCTTTCAAAGTGAAGCAGGAATGAGATTTATTTTATTTGCAGGTTTTGGATATCACTGGTTTTACTGCCTTCCACTTCTGTCGAGCTGCAATGTAAACAGAACATCAAAAACGCTGTTGCTAAGCAGATTTTCACTAATTCAGAGACTACTGGTGCCATTGTGTCTTATAAAGTATCCATCTCACTGCTCTGAAAAGTAACTTGTGTAGCTGAACTGTACATAATTCAATCCCATTTGACCTTCAAGTGACAAAACACTCTCCTCGTCCCTTTGGGTATAAAGCAGTTTCCAACTTTCATTTTCCAGTTTATAGTCCATAAGGAAAGCAAAGTGTGGTATCTTACAAGGTATTGTACATGGATTTATAGAAGGCACTTGGTGCAGTGTTATATAACAAGCTTGTAGTTAGAGCTCACAAATACAGGGACATTAACAACACGGATAAAAAAAAATGTTGAGCGACAGGAAACAGCAAGTAATGGTCAATGGATGTTTTTGAGCTCAGGCAAAGTTTGTAGCCATAGGTCCCCAGGGAATAGATGTTCTTTGCTTATATTTAATAATAACCCTGATCTTGGACAGGGGAGAATTCTAAAATTTGTTAATGATACGAAGCTTGGAAGATTGTGGAGACGATACACTCCACCACCTACCCCCGACAGCCCCCCACCCCCACCCCCCACCGGCCCCCCACCACCCTCCGAATACAATGCTTCAGCCTCTGCTACTTCCATGACCTCCAAATAGACTCCACCACTAGAGATACATTTCCCTCCCCACCACTATCAATGTTATAAAAAGACCATTCCCTCCATGACTCCCTTGTCAGGTCCACATCCCCCAGCAGCCCACACCCCATCCCTGCCACTGCATCAAGTACAAAAACTGTGCCCCACACCACTCCCCTCACCTCTGTTCAAGGCTCCAAGGGATCCTTCCACATCCGTTAGAAATGTATCTGCACCTCTACCAATGTCATCTACTGCATCCATTGTACCCACTGCACCTAGTGTGGTCTCCTCTACATTGGGGACACAGGACATCTTCTTGCGAAATGCTTCAGAGATCATCTCCGGGTCACCTGCACCCACCAACCCTACTGCGTTGTGGCTGAACACTTCAACACCCTTGCCCATTCCATCAAGGACATGCAGGTCCTGGGTCTCCTCCACCACAAAACCGTTACCATCCGATGTCTGGAGGAGAAACGCCTCATATTCCAAATTGGGACCCTGCACCACACGGGATAAGTGTGGATTTCAACAGCTTCCTCATTTCCCCTCCACCCACATTATCCCAGTCCCAAGCCTCCAACTCGGCACCACCCTTCGGACATGTCCATCACTCCCCCCTCACCTTCATCCACGTATTGCTTTCTCAGCTACCTTGCCCCAAACCCCACCCCCTCTCAGCCCCAAATCACAAGGCTCATTCCTGATGAAAGGCTTATGCTCGAAACGTCAATTCTCCTGCTTCTTGTATGCTGCCTGACCTGCTGTGGTTTTCTAGCACTACACTCTCGACTCTGATCTCCAGCAGCTACAGTTCTCACTTTCTCCAAGATGATACTTCAAAAGGATATTGACAATTTTGTGGAGTGGGCAGATAAGTTCAATGAGCATAACTTCAAAATGATATATTTTGGTAGAAAGAATTTGGAGAGATGGTGTAAAATAAAGTATGCTACTCTAAAATGTGTGCAGGAGCAGAGAGACCTGAATATATATGTGCATAAATCATTAAAGATGGCTGTACAGATTGACAGTATTCTAAGCTTTATAATAGGAACAAGGAATACAAAGTAAGGGGATTATATTGAACTTGAGGGCAAAATTAGTTGGACAATTGCATCCAATTCTGTCAGCCAAACTTTAGGAAGGGTGTAAAGGCATTGGGCAGGATGCATAAAGGTTTACAAGGTGAAACCAGAATTGTGAAATTTCAAGTTATGCCACGACATTGTGATTGTTTACTTTGGAGAAAGTTGAGAGGAGAATTGACTGAAATACTCAATATCATGAGACCTGGACAGATTAAATAGGGAAATACGTTCTCATTTGTGAAAAGATTGAGAATGAGGGTTTATAGATTTAAAGTAATGAACAAAAGTATCAACTGAGATTATGATAGAGGCAGGATCAATCTGGATATCCAGAAGGAAACTGGATGTTAATTTGAAAAGTGTGCAGGATGATGGGATGAAAATGGGGGAACAGCATTATGTAAGATATTCATTTAGAGAGCCTTCGTAGCAATGATGGGCAAAATTTCTTCTTTTTGCGCTATCACAATTCTGTGATAATAAAACATGAAAATCTTTGTTTCCCAGAAGCAAACTAGCAGCTAGGAACCACACAGAGCTCCAGTCTGAATGTCAAAAGGAACTATTAGTTCAGAAAATAATTTATCAGCAGGTAATGGAACAAATATTGAGGAGAAAATGCTAATTCATTTTTGTGTTTGACTTTGTGAGAAGGTGCCCATTCTGTATCCCTCTTAAAGTACAGTTTGTGTTCAATTTGCATACAATTACAAAGAGGGCAAAAAAAATTCCAATGTCCTGAAGTCACCAAAGAAGTAAATGCATTCGGCTATGTGTTGTTTGATGTTACCAAGGTGATATCTGACTCATAATTATGACAAAAAAAAAGCTCCTTCCTTTCTCCATCTCTCATTTTGGAATTAGATCAAAAATACAGGATAAAATCAGGTCATTTTATTTCAATGCTTATGGTCCACATAAGCTTTTCTATACCTCTCGCCAACCTGTCACATCGGCCTTTTTTTCCATTTTTTTATTCGCTGTGTACTTGTCAACATTTGCCTACAATGCATATAATCAATGTTTTTTTTAAAATCAGCTATCAGTGCTGCTAACATGTCACATCTTCTCATAATAATCACTGGTGGCTGTGGAGGGATAGTTTATTTTCACTAATGTTCCTTTCTAATTAGTTTAATCAATCTCTTCGATCATGTTATTACACAAGGACAGGTAGGATTTTAACTTGGAGCAACTATCTCAAATGTAATGACACTATTACGACATTACAAATCCCACAAATTCTACCTCTGCCATAAGAAGATTCAACCTCCATTGCCCTGGCTCTCAGGATTACTAGTCCAGTGACAATACTGTCACATCCCCTCGAACTTTGATGATGTCTGGATTGGGTTTCAAGCAGGGGGCTATTCAAATGTCAAGGTCACAGTAATAAACCACTACTCCACAGAAACATTGCCTTAATTTGAGGTGAGCCTAGTTTTCAATTCCTCAATTCTCAAATCTGCCAGCAGACAAAACAGGTTTCAATCCAATGTATAAGTTGTTCTTGTTAAGCACAAAAAACTGGTTGAACCTGGATCTGAAAGATAATTGGGGGAATTTTTTTACTTTTTAAAAGATCTTTAATTTTTGTGATGACTCCAGAAACAGCAGGGCTTGGTTTCCAGTCCACTATCCCAGTGAGTCATGTCCCTCTCTCGTTGTCAGTAAACAGTTATACAGTCTTAACAAGGAGAGCTAATGGTCTTACATAACAAAGTATGGTTTACTGCATCATAACAGTAAGGACAATTAAGATTAACTATTTTGGCATAATTATACCTGTCAGCAGTCAGATATGTCACATTACTCTGTAGGGATCTTATTCAAGACTGACCACTTCTCCGATCCAGCTCAACATTGACTTGACCAGAAACATTATAAAACATCTCTTCTCATGCTTTTATTCACTTAGTTAACAATTATGCATCCATTTATGATTTCACCCTTTCTATATCCCTATCGCTCCCACTAATCTCTAAATTCACAAATGCAAATAGTTTGGAGCAATATCCATTCTAAGAATTGATGCACAGTTTGGACTTCTGAGCATTATTTTTAAACCAGAGTCAAAGTCAAATGGCAGAGATAATGTAAACTGTATGGGATTTCTTTGCTGCTGCATGATTGCACATGTGCACAGCTTACAGAAAACATTAGTCTGTGGTTAACAATATGTCTAGAATATATTCCTTTCAACTTTGGATGTTGTTAAGTCTTTGGCTTAAAGATTGTTGATCTTGATTTGATTCTCTCTAAATCATTTCTTGATTAGATGGTCTTTTATTTCTTGGATGTTATTCAGAGAGGAAATTATTCCTGCTGAACGCAACAGTTGGGTTATAACCTATTCTGAAGCACCTATAAACTCCTGAATGCCCATCATGGAAGACAGCTGCTCTGTTGATATAAATACTTTCTTCTACATAGTATTCTGGATATCTGGGCTAAGCAATATCTTTCTGGTTGGATCAGACACATTTTCTTTGTTTGTGATTGCAGTTACTTGGATGCTTACAGCAGACAGTTTTTGTCTTTCTCATGCTCTTCATGAATCTGTGGACATTAGTCCAACTTCCTCAGAGTTATTAAAAGCTCAGTTCAGTAACCCTGTATGGTTGTTTGACAAGGGAACTGGACTTTGGCATATCTTCAGTCATGTTACTGGAAGATTGCTGTTCACTCAACACTATCTGTCTCACTGCTGCTTACTGTTCTGCTGCATCAGTTTGTTCATCAGGCTATGTTGTTATTTGACCAATCTCAGGAGACGTTTCCAGCTCATTTGGAACATTCTTGTTTTCACTATTTGTTTCTCCTGGCAACTGTTGCTAAGTTTTGTTTTTTGATCTGTCTTCAGTGATGGTAGTAATATTTCCCAGACCAGAGAATTAGGTGTAATTATAGTTTTCACAATTTGTTATGAGATCTTTGTTCTCTTGTGGGATTTTTCTCCCCACACTTTAGGCCTGGCTTTACACCTGACAATGCATATGTCTCCTCATATAAACCTTTTCACTAAACTATTCCAAAGAGAATCTGGGAAAATTAGACCTTTGTCATACTCTTACAAGTCTACAATGATTGTGGTAAGATAATGGTGATCTAACTATTGTTAGGACAGGCTACCATCCCCGTGTTCATTTGAAGGAGAGAAACACTGGATCTGATTCAAAATATAAGCTGTTTTAATGAGAGAGAGCCGTACAAAATACAGTGAGGTTTGCAGCTCACTGGAGAAAGCGCCTTCTGTCTATTGTTCTCTTTGTCTAGCTTTTTAGCCCCTCGCATCCCAGTGCTACATCCTTATTTGGTAAAACTCAGAATTTTCATATGTGATTGGGTCTCGCCTGATAACGTTCTATTACCTCAGTTTGAGCTACGTGTATCTAGACACGGCTCTAATGTCCTGTTATCTCTCACCCTCCCTGGGGCCTCTTCAGGCTATGCCATCAGCTTTTCAGTCTGTTCTTAGTGTAACATAATGGCTTACTGTTGTCTAGTGAAGCTAACAAGTTCCAGACTTGCTAATACTACCTTACGTGAGCACTACCTAACAATAAAGTTTCTTACACTGCCTAACCTTAATAATGGATCCCAACACTATGTACTCTCAGCTAATTCACTGATCCTTTGATTTGGCCATCCTTAAACAGAATACTGGTGAATGATAGGAGAAAGTGAGGACTGCAGATGCTGGAGATCAGAGCTGAAATTGTGTTGCTGGAAAAGCGCAGCAGGTCAGGCAGCATCCAAGGAGCAGGAGAGTCGACGTTTCGGGCATGAGCCCTTCTTCAGGAATGAGCCCTTCTTTAGCCCTTCTTCCTGAAGAAGGGCTCATGCCCGAAACTTTGATTCTCCTGCATTCCTGGAGAAGGGCTCATGCCTGAAACGTCGATTTTCCTGCTCCTTGGATGCTGCCTGACCTGCTGCGCTTTTCCAGCAACACATTTTCAGTACTGTCTTGTTGTTCTTGTTGAATGAGGGTGAGCCTGTAATAGTTTGCTGGCCGCTGTTTCTTCTTTGACATGTTAAGCATTTCTTTAATGCCATCGTAGGTAATCCTAGTGTCATAGAGATATACAGCATGGAAACATACCTTTGATCCAACTTGTCCATGCTGAGCAGATATCCTGACCTAATCTAGTCCCATTTCCCAGCACTTGGCCCATATCCCGCTAAGGCAAAAGTGAGGACTGCAGATGCCCGAAATGTAGATTTTCTTGCTCCTTCGATGCTGCCTGACCTGCTGTGCTTTTCCAGCACCACTCTGATCTACACCCCATATCCCTATAAACCCTTCCTATTCATGTACCATCCAGATGCCTCTTAAATGCTGTAATTTAACAAACCTCTAAACTCCCTCTGGCAAATCATTCCATATATGCATCACACTCTGAGTGAAAAGGTTGCTCCTTAGGTCCTCTTACATCTCTCCTCTCTCACTCTAAACCTATAGCCTCTAGTTCCAGACTCCATCACACCAGGGAAAAGAATTTGTCCATTTATCCTTTCCATGCACCTCATGATTTTATAAACCTCTATAAGGTCACCCCTCAGCTTCCAATGCTCCAGGGAAAACATCCCAGCCTATTCAGCCTCTCCCTAGAGCTCAGATCCTCTAATGCTGTAAAGCTCCTTGAAAATCTTTTCTGAACCTTTTCAAGTTTCACAACATCCTTCCAATAGCAAGGTGACCAGAATTGCATGCAATATGCCAAAAGTGACCTAACTAATGTACTGTATATTAAATTATCTAAATTAAACTCCATCTGCCACTCTTCAGCTCATTGATCCATCTGATCCAAGATCCTGTTGTAACATTCTGAAGTAACATTCTTCGCTGTCCAATTTTGGTGTCATCTGCAAACTTACTAATTATATTTCCTATGTTCACATCCAAATCATTTATACAAATGATGAGAAGTAGTGGACCCAGCACTGATCCTTGTGATACACCACTGATCATAGACCTCCAGCCTCCACCACTGCCTTCTATCTTCTACCTTTGAGCCAGTTCTGTATCTAAATGGCTAGTTCTCCCTGTATTCCATGAGATCTAACCCTTCCCAACCAGTCTCCCACCAGGAACCTTCTCGAATGCCTCACTGAAGTCAACACCATCTGCCTTATGTTAGAGCAAGACAACTTCTGCCTTTTTGAGCCTTCTTTTTAAAAACCATAGTACATAGTTTTTAAACTAAAGTACATTTTATAATTTTCAGTTTCAAAAAAGAAAGGAATAATTGCAAAAACCTAAACCACCTAACACCCTTGCAACTAGAAAGGAATGATATCTTGCTATTGTTGAATGCCCTTCTGAAGTCCATATGGATCACATGTATTGCTCTGCCCTCATCTTTGTTACTTCTTCAAACAAATCAATCAAGTTCATGAGACACAATTTCTCATGCACATAGCCATGCTGATTATCTCTAATCAGTCCTTGCCTTTCTAAATACTTGTAAATCCTTTCCCTCAGGATTCTCTCCAATAACTTGCCTGCCACTGATGTCAGGCTCACCGGTCTATAGTTCCCTGGCTTTTCTTTACCACCTTTTTTAAATAGTGGTACCAAGTTAGCCGACCTCCAGTCTTCTGGCACTTCATCTGTGACTATTGATAATACATGTATCTCAGCAAGGGGCTCAGCAAGGGGCCCAGCAATCACGTTTCTAGCTTCCCACAGAGCTCTATGGTACACCGGATTTGGTCCCGGGGATTTATCCACTCTTATGCGTTTCAATACATCCAGCACCTCCTCCTCTGTAATATAGACATTTTTTAAGATGCCACCATCTATTTCTCCACATTCTAGATCTGCCATGTCCTTCTTCACAGTAAATACTGATGCAAAATGCTCGTTTAGTATCTCCCCCATCTCCTGCGGCTCTACACAAAGGCCATCTTACTGACTTTTGAGGGGGCCTACTGTCTCCCTTGTTACCCTTTTGCCCTTAATGTATTTGTAAAAACCCTTTGGATTCTTCTTAACCCTATTTGCCAAAGCTATTTCATGTCCCCATTTTGCCCTCCTAATTTCCCTTTAAGTACACTCCTACTGCCTTTAAATCTTCTTACAATCTCTCCTCCTTGTCGGAATGTGGTTTTTGTTCTGAGTTCTGACATGAGTCTAGGCAGCCACTGAAATATTCTGCTTGTTGCCTTTTGACCTATTGGTTGACAGCTACTTGCTGCTAAACAGCTGTTCACTTGCAAATAATGGAACTTTTTCTGCACTCCTTGAGGATATTGAGACCCAAACACACAATGAAGACTCAAATGAGAGGAGTGTTGGCTTCTTATTATATAAATAACTTAAATTCTCTTACACTTCTCATGTTGCAGCATAACTTGTAGCTCTCCTAGATCCTCACCAGTTATTCTACCTCTGTCATATAGTCAGGCTGCAGCTTTTGTTTCTTCTGCAGTGGTATCTGGTCAGATAGGACAGTGACACTCACACTTGCATGAAGCTTACAAGTGATAGGCTGTCCATTCACTCAACATATTCTGTGAAACCTGAATCAGTAGGATCATAATTCTCTCCTACAAATGCCATGATCATGTATTCTGATGATATTACTCAGCCATGTCCATTTATTTGCACATGCAGCCTCTTCCTTTCTTGGAGACCTCAATTTTGTTCTGTTTCTACACATCATCTGGAGTGATTGACAATATCACAAATGTAACATTCTTTTATCAAGCCTGGGCATTGTCTTTGCCTGTGAGGCTCTGCTGTTCTACAACACTGATTGCTGATTCTTAGTACCTGCTGTTTGGCCTACTGAATACAATATTATGTTAATTTCTTTGAATACAGTTGAAAATGTGTTGCTGGTTAAAGCACAGCAGGTTAGGCAGCATCCAAGGAATAGGAAATTCAACGTTTCGGGCATAAGCCCTTCATCAGGAATGAGGAGAGTGTGCCAAGCAGGCTAAGATAAAAGGTAGGGAGGAGGGACTTGGGGGAGGGGCGATGGAGATGTGATAGGTGGAAGGAGGTCAAGGTGAGGGTGATAGGCCGGAGTGGGGTGGGGGCGGAGAGGTCAGGAAGAAGATTGCACGTTAGGAGGGCGGTGCTGAGTTCAAGGGAACCGACTGAGACAAGGTGGGGGGAGGGGAAATGAGGAAACTGGAGAAATCTGAGTTCATCCCTTGTAGTTGGAGGGTTCCCAGGCGGAAGATGGTTTCTCCAAGATTTTTAATGCTGTGTTCTATTTAGCACATCTCTGAATCTCCTGATATAGAGCACTATTTCTCCTCCTATTTCTTTTTAAAATAGTTATTTATTCTTGTTAATTTCAAACTGCTTTAACATGTGGAAAGCTGTTTGTAACCTGTTGTCTTCAAGCTTGTCTTCTTATATTCTGGTTTACAATGCAAAGTAACACCAACAGCATGGGTTCAATTCCTGCACTGACTGAGGTTACCATGAAGGACTCTCCTTCTCTGCTTTCCTCTTTGTCCAAGGCAAACCTCAGGATTACTCTGTATAATAATACTGTCTGAAATTTTTCAAACAAATCTTTAAACTCGATTGTCCAGCAGTACTACAGTGTGTTATTTATTTCCAGTTTCATATTGTCACATTCAAAACAGATGTGAGGAGGAAATTGCCAGGAGATTTGTGGGCGGCAAGGTGGCACAGTGGTTAGCACTGCTGCCTCACAGCGCTTGTAGACCCGGGTTCAATTCCCGACTCAGGCGACTGACTGTGTGGAGTTTGCACGTTCTCCCCGTGTCTGCGTGGGTTTCCTCCGGGTGCTCCGGTTTCCTCCCACAGTCCAAAGATGTGCGGGTCAGGTGAATTGGCCATGCTAAATTGCCCGTAGTGTTAGTAAGGGGTAAATGTAGGGGTATGGGTGGGTTGCGCTTCGGCGGGTCGGTGTGGACTTGTTGGGCCGAAGGGCCTGTTTCCACACTGTAAGTCTAATCATAGTCTAATCTAATCTGATGTCATGGGTGTCACAAATGTCTGTCTTGCACCATCCTTTCACATCTAATGCAGCTCATCTTCAACCCCTGTAACATCCATCATTTAACTATACTCAGGCCAACCTTACTTTCTGTTGCTCTTTACTTCACCCACCATATGAAATCTCTATATCTCCCTCTCTGATTTTTAGCTCCTTAAATACAGACATTTTCTTTACTGAATGTTACTTTTTAATGAAGACCTCTTTTTGTACTTGCTATGAATGGCTTTGCATACAACAGGGCTCCCATTGGGCCCCTTTACTCTACTGTCTGTTAAGTCTTCTTCTTTTATTTCATCTTTGCAGCTGCACCAACCAGAGACAGCTTATATAGGCCTGTTACCCATGCCAGTCCCACATCTTGTCATCAGGAAGGATGTGATTTCTGAGTTCTTGGAAATACCTGTCAAGGTTTGAAAGGAAGATACCATCTGTTCTCCATCAGCCTCCTTCTCCAGATGGGAGCTCATCAATGAGCTCCCTGTTTATTACTCTGTGATATGCCTCATTAATGCTGTAACGTGCTTCACTGCTAGACCTCTTGCTGTGTGGCTTTGTGTACATCTAATTGACATACTTGAGTCCGACTTACATTAATACTTAGTGAATATCAATTTTCTTTGATTCAACACAGCTGCTTACTGCTGCAGGAACTATTTTTACCACAATTTGCTCAAATGTGAAGGAAAATAAATGCCATTTTGCTTCAATATAATTCCAGAATGTGAACTGTTTGTCATTCCTTACCACTGTTTCTGACTAAAGCCTTGTTTTTTTTTTCTCAAGCATTGTTTTTTTTCAGCTTTACTTACTGAGTCAATTTTATTTGCTGAAAGAGATAACATACTTTGCACTGCATGTTTCCATTACTAAGTCTTCCTATTATAATAAATCTCAAGCCTTTTTATACGGAGCTATGGAGGCAACTTGGGTATGTTTGATTCTGTACCTATGGATGAAATCTATCTCTGTATCAACCCGTTTACACAGATGTTCATAATGCGTACAACAAAGGAGCAGGAACAGAGAACATATGTTTCCTGTTGGATGTATAAGTGCATCTCTACCCATTGAGTGTGCTGCCATTAGTTCAGGGTCACTCCCTGAACATCATGAACTGTGTGAGGGCATATCTAGCTGGCAGTCTTCAATGCATGATCCCAGGGAGGAGACAGAGTGTGGCACTCCTCACCACCCAGCATACTCTATCAAATTCTAGCCATTTATTCTGTTTGGCAGTATGGGCAGACTCAGGATTTATTCCTAAATATAAATTACACAAAATTGAACGGAAATAAATTTTTATTTTCTTATGAAATGACAAATTTAAGGTGCATTGCTGGTTTATGTCAAATCATTGGTAATGGTGTTTATTGTTACCAGAAAATAAAAGGAGGGGACAGATGTGTGAATGTTAGATTGTACCAATAAATCATAGAAATGTACTTAAGGGCTTTGTACCTCAATGCATGAAGCATTTGAAATCTGGTAGACAAGCCAATGGTGCAGATCAAGGGAAACAAACATGGTTACAAGGTGATCAAAACTAGGAACATAACATTCAGAGATACTTGACTTTTTGGAGAGATAGGAGAGATGGAAAAGGTGGTGAGGTAGCACTGTTTAGAAGAAATAAAGTGTGGACAGTTGTGCGAGATAGTCTAGGCTAAGATGATGTATAGTTGGATGATTGGAGGTAAAAACAGCAAGAAAAAGAAAGTATTGGAAGAAGTAGTAGACAAACCCTAAAGAATAGAGTAATAATTACAGGTGACTTTATAATATTCACATTGACAGTGAGAAATTGCATTCAGAAACAATCGTGTCTTTGTGGGTTTACTTCAGGTGCTCCGGTTTCCTCCCACAGTCCAAAGATGTGCAGGTCAGGTGAATTGGACATGCTAAATTACCCGAAGTGTTATGTGCATTAGTCAGTGGGAAATGGGTCTGAGTGGGTTACTCTTTGGAGGGTCGGTGTGGACTTGTTGGGCTGAAGGGCTGGTTTCCACACTGTAGGGAATCTAATCTAAAAACAACTAAAGTCTGGTTGAAGATTTGTAGCTCGGGTGTCCGTTGTTGTGGTTCTGTTCGCCGAGCTGGAAGTTTTTGCTGCAAACGTTTCGTTCCCTGGCTAGGGAACATTATCAGTGCTATTGGAGCCTCCTGTGAAGCGCTGCTTTGATGTTTCTTCCGGTATTTATAGTGGTTTGTTCTTGCCGCTTCCGGGTGTCAGTTTCAGCTGTAGTAGTTTGTATGTGGGGTCCAGGTTGATGTGTCTGTTGATGGATGTTCTTGCCGTTTCTGGGTGTCAGTTTCAGCTGTAGTGGTTTGTATATGGGGTCCAAGTCTATGTGTCTGTTAATGGAGTTTGTGGATGAATGCCATGCCTCTAGGAATTCCCTGGCTGTTCTCTGTCTGGCTTGTCCTATGATGGTAGTGTTTTCCCAGTCAAATTCATGTTGCTGGTTGTCTGAGTGTATGGCTACTAGGGATAGCTGGTCATGTCGTTTTGTGGCTAGCTGATGTTCATGGATGCGGACTACAGCTGAAACTGACACCCGGAAACGGCAAGAAGATCCATCAACAGACACATCAACCCGGACCCCACATACAAACTACTACAGCTGAAACTGACACCCGGAAGCGGCAAGAACAAACCACTAAAAATACCGGAAGAAACATCAAAGCAGCGCTTCACAGGAGGCTCCAATAGCACTGATGATGTTCCCTAGCCAGGGAACGAAACTTTTGCAGCAAAAACTTCCAGCTCGGCGAACAGAACCACAACAACTAAAAACAACTGTTTAACTTAAAACAAGGGAATTGCAATGTGATGTGTCATAGAGTTAGCTGGAGTGAACAGGCAGATAGATTAGGAGGAAGGACAGCAAGCAAGTAGTGTCAGCCATTTAAGGAGGTAATTCATCATTCTCAGGAAAAACACATCCCAATGAGGAGTAAAGATTCTAAGAGAGGGATTAACCAACCATGGCTACCCAAGGATATTAAGGAAAGAATTTGGTGAAAAGAAGCATAGGAGGAGCTAAACTCAGTATTGGCCTGAAGACTGGGATAAACTCAGAATCCAGCAAAGAAAGACTAAAAAGATAATGAAAACAGAAAAAAAAACTACGAGGGCAAACTGATGAGGAATTATAAAAGCTGACAACAAGAGCTACTTTATATGAAAGGAAGGGAGAGGGCAAAGCAAATGTAGATGTCTTAGAAAATGAATCTGAGGAGGCAGTTTTCGGAAACAAGGAAATGTCAGAGGAGTTAAACAGATATTTTGCATCAATCTGTGTGGTGAAAGATACTTCAAACATCCCATTAATATTAAAGAATACTGGGGAGGAATTAAAAACCATCACCATTACTGAAGAAGTAGTATTTGACAAATGAATAGGACTAAAGATAAACGAGTCTCTTGGCTCTGATGGCTTGAATCCTAAGATCCTAAAAGAGATAGCTACAGAGATAGCGAATGCATTAATTGTAATTTCCAAAAAAAAATCATTGGATTCTGGAGAAGTACCAAAGGTTTGGAAAATTACTAATGTGGCACCCCTATTCAAAGAGGAAGGCAAAAAGAGGGTAACTGCAGACTAATTTGACTAACAACTATTTTTGGAATGTATTAGAATCAATTATGAATGAAGTAATAGCAGCTCATTTGGAAAGTCATAATCTCATCAAGCAGACTCTGCTTGGCATCATGAAATGGAAATCATGTTTGACTAATTTATTAGAGATTTTTAAGAAAATTCAGCTAGAGTGGATAGAGCCAAATCAGAAAATATGCTGGATTTGGACTTCCAAAAGGCATTTGGTACAGTACCTCTCAAAAGTTTAAACATTAAATGGGAGCCCATGTATTGGATGTATATTGGAGTAAGTATAAAATTGGCTAATGACAGTCAATATTGGGATAAGTGGTTCCATTTTAGGTTGATGATCCATGAGCAGCAGGGTTTCACAAGGATCAGTGCTGAGGCTGCAACTAATTCAAATATATATTCATCACTTTGAGGAAGGAAGTGAAAGTACTGTCGCCAAGTTTGCAGATGACACAAAAATAGATGGAAAGGCAGGTTGTGAAAGGGATACAAGCTGAATCTTCTCCAAGGATCACCACCTTATTGTTCTGAAGAGGCTTGTGCATCCCTAGAAACTGAAGAACTAAACAGTCTGGAGCCAGAGTCACTCATGATGGTAATGTCAAGGGGGATGTTCAAGACAAAATACGATTCATGAAGACCTCAATGTGGAGCAGATGGAAGATGATTTCTGAACTCAAATTAGAGCATTACAGCAGTTGCAAAAGTGATTGAAGGCTGCAATAGTGAAGAGCTGCTAGATATCTTGGTCTCCATACCACTGAGCTTTGATCCTTATCCGCCAAGGTCGGTGTGTGGTGGTCTGTGCACCAACCTCCCCATGTTAAAAGGCGTCACACAAGTGCATCCTTCCAAGAGATACCAGTCCTACTTACAACCCGGACAAAAATTTTCTGGTGATCAGTTAGTGGCAGAGGAAGCAGGACTGTAATGTTCTGGAAGCCCTTTGTCACAAAGTGACACAGTGGCAGTGGGTGTCACATTCAGTCATCTTGCTTGTATGTGAGGCAGATAGAGTATTTCAGCAGCTGCATCCACGACAGAGCAGCCCTGTTAGGATTTGCTCTGCTCATCCCAGTAGCGAAAGGGGGTGGAAATTGTGTTATAAAAATAGCCTGCCTCAAAACTCCTGACTGGATTATTGCATCCAGAGGAATCATCCATATGTTGTCAGAAGTGAAGAATAATAAACTTTGGAGTGTAGAATGTAAAAACGCTCATGGACCTTATTAACACTGACTGACCTGACAGAAGAACTGCGATCATAGCCAGAAGAATGAAGAATTGCCAAATCGATTAAGCAGCTCAGTCGAAAATCCACCTTGTAGACAAAGGACAGCAGAAGAAGGTGAAAGATAGTTATACCTTCTTCTGGAAAGGGAAGGCTGCCAATAAACCAGAATTCAGGGTGTTGAATTCGCAATTAAGAACCAGTTCATCAGTTGCCTCTCTAAACCTCTGTGGGGATCAATGACTGACTCTTGACCATCCTCCTGATGCTCACCAACAACCAGTTAGCTACAGTTATGAGCACTTATACACCAACAAATTATTTGGAGGAGGAAGAAGGAAAGGCTTTCTATGCCACTTTTATTACGCTGTTGTCAAGCATCCCAAGGAGGACGAGATATTTCTTCTTGGAGACTTCAATGCCTAGGTTGGTTGAGTCAACAACCTTTGGAATAGCACTATGGGAAGGAAATGTAATGGCAATATAAGCTTCAATGGAATCCTTCTTCTTATAAATTGCACGTATACAACTTCTCGATCATAAACACACTCCTCCATCAGAAAAACAAAATCAAAACATCTTAGAGGTACCCAGATTCAAAACAATGGCATTTCATTGATTATGTTCACTCAGGGCTTGTCAGGACATGAATGCTACCAGACCTATGATCAGCTCAGATGATTGCTGGATCGAATATCATCTTAACCATTCCACAATATCCATCAGACTACCCAGAAAGAGGCGGTTACAGAAGATTCCATGTCTAAGGCTTTGATGTCCTGGTTACTATGCAACATCCACAGGCCTCGCTTGCTAAATAACCTACCTTGTAAGTACTCAGAGGATGTTGGAGAACACTCAAGTCTCCTTAAATCAACCATTCACAGTATGTGCAATAATACTCTAGGGTACAAGTCCAGAAGGCAGAAAAAAAGGACATACTTCTGATTAGATTAGATTCCCTACAGTGTGGAAACAGACCCTTCAGCCCAACAAGTCCACACCGACCCTCCGAAGAGTAAACCACCCAGACCCATTTCCTTCTGACTAATGCACCCAACACTATTGACAATTTAGCATGGCCAATTCACCTGACTTGCACATCTTTGGACTGTGGGGAGGGAACCAGAGCACCCAGAGGAAACCCATGCAGACACGGGAAGAATGTGCAAACTCCACACAGACAATCGCACGAGGCTGGAATCGAATCAAACCTGGGACCCTGGTTCTGTGAGGCAGAAGGTTAACCACTGAGCCATCATGCCACCCACTTCTGTGACTGGTGGAATGACATTAACTGCAACGCCAAAACATGGGCCTGTGTCTAAGCTAAGATTAGATAAGATTACTTACAGTGTGGAAACAGGCCTTTCAGCCCAACAAGTCCACACTGACCCACTGAAGCACAACCTACCCAGACCCATTCCCTTACATTTTACCTCTTCCCCTACCGCTACAGGCAATTTAGCATGGCCAATTTACCTAACCTGCACATTTTTGGACCGTGGGAGGAAACCAGAGCACCCATAGGAAACCCATGCAGACACAGGGAGAATGTGCAAACCCCACACAGACAGTTGTCTGAGGCAGGAATTGAATCCGGGTCTCTGGCACTGTGAGGCAACAATGCTAACCACCATGACACCGTGCCGCCTGAAAAAAAAGTGAAAAGATGTCCAGAGGAGGGTAAGGGTGAGCTTAAAAACATATGGTAGACTGATTAGACCTTGGAAATCCAGCAGTTGGCAGATGTCAGTGAAACAAGAGGCTTCTTCAGCACCACTAAGGTGAGATGGTCTAAACTCCCTTCACTCTAAAGATGATCAAATTCCTGTCAAGGACAACAAAGCAATAAACAACAAATAGAGAGAGAATCTCCAAGAACTCCTCAAACAGAATACCAATGTTAACTTGGAATCATCAAATAGATCCCAGAGATTCATACAAGGTTACATGGGCCAACCTCCCAATGTGACTGATGTACAAAATATCATAAAGAGCCTAAAATTCAATAAGGCTGTTGATCTTTATGGGATTCTTGTAGAGATCCTAAAGGAGGGTGACACACAGCTCCATAAACACTTGTGTGCTTTGCTCTTGAAGATTTGTTTCAAAGAAGAGCTCCTCTCTGAGCTCTCCTTATTAAGGCAAGACATTATTTCATTGTAGGCAATTCAGAGAAGATTCACTGGGATGATCCCTTGTTTGCAGGGATTTCCTTATGAACAAAGGCTAGCCAAGTTGGGACCCTACTCATTAGAATTTAGAAGAATGAGTTGTGACCTCATTGACTTCAAAAGATTCTTAAATGGCTTAACAGTGTAAATACTGAGATGATGATTCCTCTCATGGAAGAGTCTTAGAACCAGAAGGCATAGACTTAAAATTAAGGAGCATCAATTTAAGACTGAGATGAAGGGGAATTTCTTGTCTCAGCTGCTTGAAAGTCTTTGGGCCTCCTTACCACAGTGAATAGTAGAGGCAGAATCCTTGAGTAAATGTTTGTTGGAACAGATGGACTCTTGATCAGTAGGGGTCATGGAAAGTGCAGGAAAATGGACATGAGAAATGTTAGATCAGCAATAGAATGGCAGAGGAGGCTTGTGGGCTGAATGGCCTACTCCGCTTCCTGTTTCTTATGGTCTTATAGGAGGATAACATATG
Source organism: Hemiscyllium ocellatum (assembly GCF_020745735.1). Classification (NCBI taxonomy): domain Eukaryota; kingdom Metazoa; phylum Chordata; class Chondrichthyes; order Orectolobiformes; family Hemiscylliidae; genus Hemiscyllium; species Hemiscyllium ocellatum. The sequence continues at coordinate 94,971,718 of NC_083403.1, forward strand.
CTAATTGCTTGATAATAAACATCTTAAACATTGCTAAACTCAAATGCAAAGTTGAGACTTGGTCTGGTAACCCAAATGGAAGAGATTTGCAGTATTTCATAGGGGAGGATTCTGGGTAATCCAAGCTGGAGAATGGGAAACATTTCTGGCTGTAACAGACTGCCCTTTTTTGGGTTATTTTAGGTGTTGGAGGTGATTTCTTCGAATTCCAGGAGCAGCAACTATTATTTTATATGCTGTTACATTGGTTTGGAAGCACATGGTCAGACAGTGCAGGGGAGAGAGAAAGGAAAGAAAGAAAAGAGAGAAAGAAAGAGAAAAAGAAAAAGAAAGAGAGAAAGAAAGAGAGAAAGAAAGAAAGAAAGATGAAGGAATTGGGAATATGGGATCCTTCGTCTCCGATGCATCTGCTCCCAGGAGGACCACTTCCAATACTGTAAAACCCAGGTGGCTCCTTCTTCAAAGACCGTAATTTCCCCCAGACGTGATCGACGATGCCCTCCACCGCATCTCCTCCACATCCTGCTCCTCCGCCCTTGAGCCCCGCCCCTCCAATCGCCACCAGGACAGAACCGCACTCGTCCTCACCTACCACCCCACCAACCTCCATATACATCGTATCATCCGTCGTCATTTCCGCCACCTCCAAACAGATCCCATCACCAGAGATACATTTCCCTCCCCTCCCCTATCAGCGTTCCGAAAAGACCATTCCCTCAGTGACTCCCTCGTCAGGTCTACACCCCCCACCATCCCAACATCCACTCACAGCATCTTCCCCTGCAACCGCAAGAAATGCAAAACTTGCACCCACACCTTCCCCCTTACTTCCCTCCAAGGCCCGAAGGGATCCTTCCATATCCGCCACAAATTCATCTGCACCTCCACACACATCATCTACTGCATCCACTGCACCCGATGTGGCCTCCTCTATATTGGGGAGACAGGCCGGCTACTTGTGGAACGTTTCAGAGAACACCTCTGGGACACCCGGACCAACCAACCCAACCACCCCGTGGCTCAACACTTCAACTCCCCCCTCTCCACCAAGGACATGCAGGTCCTTGGACTCCTCCATCGCCATACCATAGCAACACGACGGCTGAAGGAAGAGTGCCTCATCTTCCACCTAGGAACCCTCCAACCACAAGGGATGAACTCCGATTTCTCCAGTTTCCTCATTTTTCCTGCCCCCACCTTGTCTCAATCAAATCCCTTGAACTCAGCACCGCCTTCCTAACCTGCAATCTTCTTCCTGACCTCTCCGCCACCCACTCCGGCCTATCACCCTCACCTTGACCTCCTTCCATCTATTGCATTTCCAAAGCCCCTCCCCCAAGTCCCTCCTCTCTACCTTTTATCTTAGTCTGCTGGAGACACCGTCCTCATTCCTGAAGTAGGGCTCATGCCCAAAACGTCGATTCTCCTGCTCCTTGCATGCTACCTGACCTGCTGCGCTTTCCAGCAACACATTTTTAGCTCTGATCTTCAGCGTCTGCAGTCCTCACTTTCTCCTCGGGAATTCTGTGAGACAGGATGTACATGTATTTGGAAAGGCAAAGACTGATTGGGGATAGTTAACATGGTTTTGTGCATGGGAAATCATGCCTCACAAACTTGATTGAGTTTTTTGAAGGATTGATGAAGGAAGAGCATTAGACATGATCTATATGGACTTCAGTAAGGCATTCGACAAGGTTCCTGATGGGAGACTGATTGGCAAGGTTAGATCCCATGGAATATAGGGAGAACTAGTCATTTCGATACTAAACTGGCTCGAAGGTAGAAGACAGAGGGTGGTGCTGAGGGTTGTTTTTCAGACTGGAGGCCTGTGACCAGTGGAGTGCCACCGGGTCTACTACTTTTCGCCATTTATATAAATGAGTTGGATGTAAGATTAAGAGGTATAGTTAGTATGTTTGCATATGACAGCAAAACTGGAGGTGTAGTGGACAGCAAAGAAGGTTACCTCAGATTACAACAGGATCTTGACCAGATGGGCCAATGCGCTGAGAAGTGGCAGATGGAGTTTAATTTTGATAAATGCGAGATGCTGCATTTTGGGAAAGCAAATCTTAGCAGGATTTATACATTTCATGGTAAGGTCCGAGGGAGGACTGCTGAACAAAGAGACTTTGGCGTGCAGGTTCATAGCTCCTTGAAACTAGAATCGCAGGTAGATAAGATAGTGAAGAAGCTGGTTTCTATGCTTTCTTTTATTGGTTAGAGTATTGTGTACAGGAGTTGGGAGGTCATGCTGTGGCTGTACAGAACATTGGTTAGGCCACTTTTGAAATATTATGTGCAATCCTGGTCTCTTGTCGGAGAGGTTGAATCAGCTGGGGCCTTATTCCCTGGAACGTCAGAGGCTAAAGTGTGACCCTATAGAGGTTTATAAAATCATGAGAGGCATGGATACGGTAAATAGACAAGGTCTTTTTCCTGGAGTGGGGGTGTCCAGAACTAGAGGGCATAGATTTAGGGTGAAAGGGGAAATATATAAATGGGACCTAAGGAGCAATTATTTCACGCAGAGGATGGTATATGTATGGAATGAACTGCCAAAGGTAGTGGAGGCTAGTCCAATTGCAACATTTAAAAGGCATGTGGATGGGTATATGAATAGGAAGGGTTGGAGGGATATGGGTCGGGTGCTGGCAGATGGGACTAGATTGGGTTGGTATAGCTGGTTGGCATGAATGACTTGGACCGAAGGGTCTGTTTCCGTGCTGTATATCTCTATGACTGAGACATTGAACACCAAACAGATCCAAGAAAGGTGCAAAGACATTTTGACAACTTGTGGATATCTTCCTGGTAATTATCACATCAAAGTGCTTGAACACATGTGATTACCTGCTGAGGAGAGTTACAGCTACCCAGAAGTTCAAGTTGCAGCTAAAAAAAACAGGAAAGCATTGTTTCTATGTAGTGAGGCTCTTTGGTCTTCTGTTCACTTGAGGATGATACAAACTGACTGCAACTCTATTATCTTAATTACTTGAGGAAAAATAAATAAAATGCGAGTGTTTTTGATACTTGATCAGAGCTGAAAAAACAGTAGAGAACTCTTTTGGAGAGCGATATAGAGGGGACCAGAAACAAAGGCTGGACTGGAGTGTGGATATTACAGAGTGGATGCAGTAGGTATGTTGAGGATCACACGAGGCAAATGATTGTGGCATACTTGCAGGATTTGCAGCTCATTTGACTTGCATCACCTTATCTTAGTTATCTATCAGACTTTTGGCCAGCTTTGAACTTTACCAATAGCACAACTGCCCAGCATTAATGTTAGACTGTGTTCTCTCCTTAGCCTTGACCTGGTGCCAACAGTTGTTACTGGACTTTTGGCCTTGTGGTGTTATCACTGGCCTCTATAACCAGAGATCCAAATAACGTTCTGGGGATCTGGGTTTGAATCCCTCCCTGGCAGATGGTGGAATTTGAATTCAATGAATATCTGGAATTCAGAACTTAACGATGACCATGAATTGATTGTCGGAAAAAAACCATCTGGTCATTAATGTCCTTCAGGGAAGGAAACTGACATCCATACCTGATCTAGCCTACATGTGACTCCAGACCGAAAGTGATGTTGTTGACTCTTAACTGCCTCCGGGCAATTAGGGATGGGCTATAAATGCTGCCCAGCCAGTGATGCCCTCATCCTGTGAATAAATAAAGAAAAAATCCTCAATTTAAGGTATTGCCTTCATTAAAAGAATTTAGTCAGATTAGACTGTGATCTCTTAAGGGGTCTCTTCCCCCTTAGTTGTGCTTAGTACAGTATCTTTAAATAAAATATAACTACAGATATGCCATATAATAAGTTAAAAATTAAAGTCATAGTGTCATAGAGATGTACAGCATAGAAACAAACCCTTTAGTCCAACTCGTCCATGCTGACCAGATATGCTAATCTAATATGGTCCCATTTGCCAGCACTTGGCCCAAAGAGTTCTAAACCCTTCCTATTCGTATACCCATCTAGATGCCTTTTACGTTCAGCAATTGTACCAGCTTCCACCACTTCCCCTGGCATTCCCTAAATGCACAACGCTCTGCGTAAAAAAGTTGCCCTTTCATATCTTTTCCCTCTCACCCTAAACCTCTATTCCTGGACTCACCCAACCCAGGGAAAAGGACCGGTCTATTTATCCTATCCATGACCCTCATGATTTTATAAACCTCTATAAGGTTGTCCCTCAAACTCTGGCTCTCCAGGGAAAACAGCCCTTAGTCTATTCACACTCTCCCTATAGCTCAAATCCTACAACCTTGGCAACATACTTGTAAATCTTTTCTGAACCCTTTCAAGTATCATAACATCCTTCCTTTGGAAGGAGACCAGAATTGCACGCAACATTCCAAAAGTGGCCTAACCAACATCCTGCACAGCCGCAACATGACCTCCCTGATGAAGGACTTTTGCCCGAAACATCGATTTTCCTGCTCTTCACTGCCTGACCTGCTGTGCTTTTCTGGCACCATTCTAATCTAGACTCCCTACTCCTGTACTCAACGCTTTGACCAATAAAGGAAAGCATACCAAATGTTGCTTTCACTATCGTATCCGACTGTGATTCTTCCTTCAAGCAATTATGAACGTGCACTCCAAAGTCTCCTTGTTCAGCAATCCTTCCAAGGACCTTACCATTAAATATATGTCCTGCTAAGATTTGCTTTTCCAAAATGCATCATCTTGCTCTTATCTAAATTAAACTCCATCTGGCACTCCTCAGCCCATTGGCCCATCTGATCAAGGTCTCATTGAAATATGAGGAGAAAGTGAGGACTGCAGATGCTGGAGATCAGAGCCTTGATTTTTGAGGACATGGCTGAAGAGCTTCTGGGCAGAGGAGATGACCTGGGGTGTACAGTGAGAGAGGGACTCACTGAAATCCTTGTAGAGGATTCCTGAAGAAGGGCTCATGCCCGAGGCATCGATTCTCCTGCTCCTTGGATGCTGCCTGACCTGCTGCGCTTTTCCAGCAACACATTGTCAGCCCATTGTAATATGAGGCAACCTTCTTCACTGTCCACTACACCTCCAATTTTGCTGTCATATGAAAACTTACTAACTATACCTCCTATGTTCACATCCAAATCATTTATATAAATGACAAAAAGTAGTGGACCCAGTACCGATCCTTGTGGCGCACGACTGGTCACAGGCCTGCAGCCTGAAAAGCAACACCCCACCACCACCCTCTATCTTCTACGTTCAAGGCAGTTCTGTATCCAAATGACTAGTTCTCCCTGTATTCCATGAGATCTAACTCTTGCTAATCAGTCTCCCATGGGGAATATTTTACTGAAGTCCATGTAGATCACAACCACCACTCTGTCCTCATCAATCCTCTTTGTAACTACTTCAAAAAGCTCAATCAAGTTTGTGAGACATGATTTTCCACACACAAAGTCATGTTGACTATGCTGAATCAGATTTTGCGTTTCCAAATACATGTACATCCTGTCCCTCAGGATTCTCTTCAACAACTTGCCCACCACCGATGTCAGGCTCACCGGTCTATAGTTCCCTGGCTTGTTCTTACCATCTTTCTTAAACAGTGGCACCATTTTAGCCGACCTCCAGTCTGCCAACACCTCACCTGTGACTATCAATGATATGAGTATCTCAGCAACAGACCCAACAATCACTTCCTTAGCTTCCCACACCTGATCATAGAGCCAACTTGTCCATGCCGACCAGATATCCCCGTCCAATCCAGTCCCACCTGCCAGCACGCAGCCAATATCCCTCCGAACATTTTCTGTTCACATACCCATCCAGATGTCTTTTAAATATTGCAATTGTACTAGCCTTCATCATTACCTCTGGCAGCCCATTCCACACACGCACCACACTCTACATGAAAAAGTTGCTCCTTAGATCCCTTTTTTACATCTTTCCCCTCTCACCCTAAACCCAAGCCCTCTACTTTGGGACACCCCCACCCCAGGGAAAAGACCTTGTCTATTTGCCCTATCCATGCCCCTCATAATTTTATAAACCTACAAAAGGCCAGCCCTCAACCTCTAACAGTCCAGGGAAAACAGCCCCAGCTTATTCAAGCTCTCCCTGTAGCTCAAATCCTCCAACCCTGGCAACATCCTTGTAAATCTTTTCTGAACCCTTTCAAGTTTCACAACATCCTTCCAATAGGAACGAGACCAGAATTGCACGCAATATTCCAAAAGTGACCTAATCAATAACCTGTACAGCCACAGCAAGACCTCCCAACTCCTGTGCTCAGTACTCTGACCAGTAAAAGAAAGCACACCAAACACCTCCTTCACTATCCTGTCTATCTGTGACTCCACTTTCAAGGAGCTATGAACCTGCACTCCAAGGTCTCTTTTTTCAGCAACACTCCTTAGGACCTCACCATTAAGTGTATAAGTTCTCGTGATTCATCCACTTTCATACATTTCAAGACATCCAGCTCATTGTCCTCTGTAATATGGAATCTTTCCAGATCTTTCAGTGTATTACCCCACATTTTATATCTTTTCTGTCCTTTTCCACAGTAAACACTGAAGCAAAATACCCGTTTCTTCCTCCCCCATCTCCTGCGGCTCCACATGTAGGCAGCCTTTGCTGATCTATTCTCTTTCTATTTGCCAAAGCTAACTCATGTCCCCTTTTTGCCCTCCTGATTTCCCTCTTAAGTATATTCCTACTGTTTTTATACTCTAAGGATTCACTCGATCTCTCCTGTCTACACTTGACATATGCTTCTTCTTTTTCTTAACCAACACCTCAATTTATCATGTCATCCAGCATTTCCTACACCTATCAGCTTTTCCATGCACCCTAACAGGAATATACTGTCTTTGGACTCTCTTTGTCTCATTTCTGAAGGCTGACCATTTTCCAGACATCCCTTCACCTGCAAAAATTTGCCACCAATCAGCTTTTGAAAGTTTTTGCCTAATACCGTCAAAATTAGCCTTCCTCCAATTTGGAACTTCAACTTTTAGATCTGGTCTACCTTTTTCCATCACTGGCATCTCAGTCACCTGCCTTGCGTTTTCTTCCAAGAGTAGGTCACATTTTGCACTTTCTCTAGTCGGTAAATTCACATATTGAATCAAAACATTTTCTTGGACACACTTATCAAATTCCTCTCCATCTTATCAGATTCCCTACAGTGTGGAAACAGGCCCTTTGGCCCAACAAGTCTACACCGACCCTCCGAAGAGTAACACATCCAGACCCATTCCCCTCTGACTAATGCACCTAACACTCTGGGCAATTTAACATGGCCAATTGACCTGACCAGCACATCTTTGGACTGTGGGAAGAAACCGAGCACCCGGAGGAAACCCACGCAGACACGGGGAGAATGTCCAAACTCCTCACAGACAGTCGCCCGGGTTGGAATCAAACCTGGAACTTAGGTGCTGTGAGGCAGCAGTGCTAACCACTGAGCCACCGTGCCGCCCCTAACATATCTTAATACTATAGCAGTCGCAGTCTATGTTTGGAAATTTAAAACCACAACCATAAATACCCTATTATTCTTAAAGATAACTGAAATTGCCTTTCAAATTTGTTTCTCAATTTCCTGATTACTATTAAGGAGTTTATAATACAATCTCCATAAGGTGATCATCGCTTTCTTATTTCTTAGTTCCACCCAAATAATTTCCCCGTATGTATTCCCAGGAATATCCTCCCTCAGGACAGCTGTAATGCTATCCTTTATCAAAAACGTCACTCCTCCTAATCTCTTGCCCCATCTTTCTCTCCTATAGCATTTGTATCCTGGAACATTAAGCTGCCAGTCCTGTCCATCCCTGAATGATATTTCTGTAATTGCTCTGATATCCCAACTCTCATCTTCCTAACCACACCCTGAGTTCATCTGCCTTCCCTGTTAGGCCCTTTGCACTGAAATAAGTTCAGTTTAATTTATCAGTCCTATCTTGTTCTCTGCTTTGTCCCTGCCTGCCCTGACCGTTCGACTTGCTTTTTTTACACAACTGAACCAGTCTCAAATTGATCTCTTTCCTCACTAACTCCCTAGGGCATTCCTTCCCTCCCCACCACCGTCCCCTTTACCAATTTAAATCGTCCTGTGCAGCTCTAATAAATCTCTGCCACTAAATTAGTCCCCTTCCAATTCAGGTAACTTCTAGCCCAGAAGAGATTCCAATAATCCAGAAAAGTGAACCCTTCTCCCATGCACCAGCTCCTCAGCCACATATGCATCTGCTCTATCCTCCTATTCCTACCCTCACTCACTCGTAACATCTGGAGTAATCCAGATAATACTACACTCGAGGACTTCCTTTTTAAATTCTTGCCTAACTTTCTATATTCTGCCTTCAGAATATCATCCTTTTCCCTTCCTATGGTTCCAAAGTTTACAATGGTCTCCTGTTGGTCTTCTCCCCTTTGAGTACATTATGCACCCTCTCTGAGACATCCTTGATCTTGCCGCAAGGGAGGCAACACACCATTGTGATTTTTTGCTGCCGGCTGCCGAAACATCTGTCTGTCCCATTGACTAGAGAGCCCCCTAAACACAATCGATTGCTTGGAAACCGACATACCTCTCATTACATTACAGCCTGTCTTGATACCAGAAACTTAGCTGTTCATGTTGCATTCCCCTGAGAGTCCATCATTTTCTAAAGCTGCATACTTATTTGAAATGGGGATAGCCACAGGAGACTCATGCACTATCTGCCTCCCTCTCTTAGCTTTCCTGGAGTTAACCCATGTGACTGTATCTGCAACTTTTCTCCCTTTGTATAACTGCCATCCATTGCACCCCCTTGCTCTTGCAAATTCCTCATTGCCTCTAACTGTCTCTCCAACCAATCCATTCAACATGATAGGATTCACAACCAAAAGACATTTCCTGCAGACATAATCCTCAGTAATATGTAAACTCTCCCTAATCTCCCACATCCAACAAGATGAGCATAACACTCTACTAAAGGCCATCTTTGCTCCTTCACAGTCTGCATATCCAGAAAATAGCATTGCTTTATTGCTCTTAAAAACACACTGCTTCTGGCTAGCTTAATACTTATGGCTTATGTTTTTAAAATGTAATCAATAAGCAGATCTCAATAAATCATTTAATCAAAAAGAACCCACTCTATTCACTATTGTAGATTTATAGGAAGGTGACACTTAAATGCCAGTCACTTATCTATTCCTGTGCTGTGAGCTCTCCCACATAGGTTCCTCCAAGGTCAGTTTGGAATTTCGCTGATTAAGTTTTTCTAGATGCACTCCAATATCCAGAGATACGTGCATTCAAACAGCAAGGCAGTAACTGTGCAGATTCACTGCTGTGTCAATTAGCAGTGTGAGTTTCGCTTTCATTCTCACTCTCCTTCACTGAAAATGTGCTGCCTATTCTCTGTCCCTTTCTAGAATATTATTCTCTGTTTGTGTGTTTTTGAGGAATTGAGTTTGAGATTGTTAATCCTTGCTAATGTGTATATATGCATATACCCTTTATATATGCTATGTACACATTTTGGATTTATGATAGAGTGATGAGTAAGATATCATAAAATATATGATACTCTAGTTAATGGTAGTTACAACAGGACAATTCTACTTTAAATCTGCACACACTCTACAGATCCACCTAAAGAGAAGTGCAGTTCGGTATAATTCTCTCATCGAATAAGATGCCTTTCCTAAAGTCAGAAGAAGTCTTTTTTCTGCAGAGTTCAATTACATGTGCAATCATGTGGCAGTGCTGGTCTGAGTGTTGACAATGCTTATTTCATTTTAGAAATTTGTTCTGGTCTCTGTAGTCTAAAAAACAGTATTTTATTCTTTATTCTCAAATCTTATGAAACACAACATTCCTGGTGGATCACAAGAATCCCTTTTGCAAAAGTTTTAGATTCTGAATACCAGCCAGTTGACAACATTAGGCCACTTGTGCCAATTTTGGGAGCTGGATTGCACAGAACTTCAAATGCTGGTCACGTTAGTAGAAGCCCTATTGGGCACACATGCATTGTTATCATCATGACATTTAAGCTTCCAGTCTGCTGATACTCACTACCCATGAGTGTTTTTAACACTGATCCTAGAATTGAAGACTTAGACTATTACCCAACCTGAACACCCTAATCTGCTATCCTGACCTGACTACCCACCCGCAACATGTCTACCTCAAGAGATTTGATTCCCCTCTGGACCTGACATAATTCACTGGTCCTCCACCAATTTATCCATATATTCACTCACTCACCCACCCACCACTAACTTGTCTGCCCATCCACTCACCCACCTGCCCATTCTTACACTCATTTGCCTGGCCATCCACTTACTCACTAGCTCCCTCACACACTCATATCCACTTACTTGCCAACCTGCCCAGTCACCTACTTGCTGAACCACTCACTTAGCCACACATTCACTCACTCATCACTGACCTACCTACTTGCCTGACCATTCATCTACCCACTCACTCACTCAAATACCACACACTTACTCGCTGATCCCACTCACAAAATGACTTTAAACTAAAAGTTTTCATACATTTTGTTCATTGTTCCAAATTATCGTGATCCCTGAACATTGATCAAACCAATGTTATTGTTACTTATCCTTGTAGCTTGAAGTACTGATTAAGGTTTCCATTTCCCCACTGAAGATTTCCCGAAAGATTCATGTTCTTTTGAATAACTGCAACAATTTATATTTATTTATTTATTATATAAATATGACACCAAGGCAAATAGGTAACCTGATTAGAGAAAGGTTTTTAAGTAGGAAATTGAGCTGCAGATGAGGTGGAAAGGTGTAGCAAGCCAATTCCTGAGCTTGTAGCCCAGATAACTGAAGGTATGGTCATAAACCCATTCAAATTCAGAATTCACAACAGGCCAAAATGAGGTGAATTTGAAGGGTTTTGATATTGGAAGGGGTGAGGCCACAAAGGAATCAGTAAACAAGCAATTAAATTACAAAATTGTCTTTGGTCCATTTTGAAGAGTAGCTCCCTGGCAAAATTTGCAAAGTTTTGTTTTGTTATTTGCACAATGTATAACAGTTTGGATGTAATCTTCCAAAGCTGAGTCGATTATGGGAGGAAAAGGCAAACATCTTTTTGTATTTATGTTGCAGGCCTATACTGTATGAGAATTCAAGTTGATGTTTATGCCTTCTGTTGATTTGGGATTCGGGTTCATTTCAGAAACTGGCTCACTAAATGAATGCAAATAACTTCAGACCAACAATGTAAGGCATTTCATCAATTTGCAAACATTGCTCCTGATTACATTCTTGCTTGCCTTTGCACTTTAAGTAAATATCGTAAAATGGTTCCTCAGATTTCTCACTTTAGCTCGTAACAGCTCTCTGATATTTGGATTTATTCAATACATTTATTCTTGTAACCCAATTTAACTGCAGGGTTAGTCTAACATAGCAAAAGCTGACCAATAAGAATGAACTTCAAAGTTGAAACCATAAAAAGCACAACATGAGACAGTCTAAAAATACACGCAATAAATAATAATGGAATTTTACAACCACACTTAGTGCTACCATTGATGAGGTATTGATGATCTGTTTTAGCAATGTGGCACTAATTTGTTATTTTTATGTCCTTTGTGCTTTATGTTTATGCAGATATGTTGTATTCACTACTCTGCACTATTCTTAAAGGCGTAGTGTTTCTTTATAGCATTGTACTGTAGAAATTTGGCCAATAAAACAGACAAATGTTTGTTGTTCATGTTTCCTCCATATCCCTTCACCCTTTATACCTCTGATTTCTTCAACTCATCTAGAATCTTGTCCTTGGATGTTCCCTGGATCATGCACAAATGGTTGTCTTGCATTGCAAAGCCCTGGGGGTGAATGGAACTGCCCACAGTTTACTGTTCACTAACATGTGTACTTGTAAATTTTCAATCTAAATCATTAAACCAGAATGAAGCATTCTGCTAATTGTCAATGTCATCACTCTGAAAGAGCAATCCAATTAGTCTCAGTTATTTGCCCTTTCGTCATTGCCCTGCAAATTTCTGCTTTTTGCAAAATAATCCATGAGCTGTGGGTATTGCAGGCAAGTCCAGCATTTGTTGCCCATTTCTACTTGTCTTTAAGCTGCCTTCTTGAACTTTAGCCAACCTTGTAATGTAGGGATACTCACTGTGGGATTGTTGACCCAGCAACAGCGAAGAAATAATGGTTATGGGGTGTAATGTAATGGGTATCTTGGCTGAGTGTAAGTTTAGTCAAATCTTTAGGAGGGACTCTTGCCATGAGGTCGAACAAAATTTCTACCATATCTTACCGAAGATAAGCTTATTAATATCTAGCGTCCTCGTATGGCATTCCTCACAACTGATTCTATCTTCATTTTAGCACATACTACTCCCAGAACAAATAGCCCCAGTGAATATCTGCTGAGATCCCAACATTTCTTTTACTGACAATATCTTTAAAAAGCACCCAGTCAAGTATTGACAATCCCCATCATCAGCAATGTAACAGCACAGCAGTGGCAAAGTCATGCTGCTTATGCTGCATTGCTGACAGCCATGGCCGACAGTTCCTTACACATACAAACCACGTTCTCTTATGCTGCTTGCTGTTTAATGATTGCATCATATAGTGAACATGTCTTTAACTATATCCCATCTAAACACCCTCTCTAATAAGTCAGCACTATTCTATAGCTGAAAATGTGTTACTGGAAAAGCGCAGCGGGTCAGGCAGCATTCAAGAAGCAGGAGAATCGACGTTTCGGGCATGAGCCCTTCTTCAGGAATGAGGAAAGTGTGTCCAGCAGTCTAAGATGAAAGGTAGGGAGGAGGGACTTGGGGGAGGGGCGTTGGAAATGCGATAGGTGGAAGGAGGTCAAGGTGAGGGTGATAGGCCTGAGTGGGGGTGGGGGCGGAGAGGTCAGGAAGAAGATTGCAGGTTAGGAAGGTGTTGCTGAGTTCGAAGGATTTGACTGAGATGAGGTGGGGGCAGGGGAAATGAGGAAACTGGAGAAATCTGAGTTCATCTCTTGTGGTTGGAGGGTTCCTATGCGGAAGATGAGGCACTCTTCCTCCAGCCGTCGTGTTGCTATGGTCTGGTGATGGAGGAGTCCAAGGACCTGCATGTCCTTGGTGGAATGGGAGGGGGAGTTGAAGTGTTGAGCCACGGGATAGTTGGGTTGGTTGGTGAGGGTGTCCCAAAGGTGTTCTCTGAAACGTTCCGCAAGTAGGCGATCTGTCTCCCCAATATAGAGGAGGCCACATCGGGTGCAGCAGATGCAGTAAATGATGTGTGTGGAGGTGCAGGTGAAGCTGTGGCAGATATGGAAGGATCTCTTGGGGCCTTGGAGGGAAGTAAGGGGGAGGTGTGGGCGCAAGCTTTGCATTTCTTGCAGTAGCATGGGAAGGTGCTGGGAGTGGATGTTGGGTTGTTGGGGAGTGTGGACCTGACGAGGGAGTCACAGAGGGAGTGGTCTTTTTGGAATGCTGATAGGGGAGGGGAGGGAAATATATCTCTGGTGGTGGAGTCCGTTTGGAGGTGGTGGAAATGACGACTGATGATATGATGTATATGGAGGTTGGTGGGGTGGTAAGTGAGGACCAGTGGGGTTCTGTCTTGGTGGCGATTGGAGGGGTGGAGCTCAAGGGTAGAGGAGCAGGATGTGGAGGAGATGCGGTGGAGGGCATCGTCGATCACGTCTGGGGGCAAATTGCGGTCTTTGAAGAAGGAGGCCATCTGGGTTGTATGGTGTTGGAACTGGTCCTCCTGGGAGCAGATGCGCTGGAGATGAAGGAATTGGGAGTATGGGATGGCGTTTTTACAGGGGGCAGGGTGGGAGGAGGTGTAGTCTAGGTAGCTGTGGGAGTCGGTCGGTTTATAGTAAATGTCCGTGTTGATTCGGTCGCCCGAGATAGAAATGGAAAGGTCTAGGAAGGAGAGGGAGGAGTCTGAGACGGTCCAGGTAAATTTGAGGTCAGGGTGGAAGGTGTTGGTAAAGTGGATGAACTGTTCAACCTTCTCGTGGGAACACGAGGCAGCGCCGATACAGTCATCGATGTAGCGGAGGAAAAGGTGGGGGGGTGGTGCCAGTGTACCTGCGGAAGATGGACTGTTCCACATATCCTAGTTAGAGGCGGGCATAGCTGGGGCCCATGTGGGTGCCTATGGCTACTCCTTTGGTTTGGAGGAAGTGGGAGGATTGGAAAGGGAAGTTGTTCAGGGTGAGGACCAGTTCAGTCAGTCGAAGGAGGGTGTCAGTGGAAGGATACTGGTTGGTACGGCGGGAAAAGAAGAAGCGGAGGGCTTTGAGTCCTTCGTGATGGGGATAGAGGTGTACAGGGACTATTCGTGATGTGGGATGGAGCACTATTCTATACCCAATAAGCACTGTTGGACCTGCAGCTTGTTATTATCCATTAGGGAAACAAAACAAAATGAATAAAAACTACAGCTCGGCCCATAATGTAAACAAAATGCTTGTATTATGGTTACAAAATCAGGTCAGAAGTGAACAATCTTGATAGAAGTTTATAAGATTGTGAATTGCATGGATTGAGTGGAAAGTATGTGGCTTTTTCTCAGGGTAAAGGGGTCAATTACAAGGGGACACTGGTTCAAGTTGCAGGAGTGGGGGTCAAGCTTAAAAGCGATGTGCGAGACAGGTTTTTCACACAAAGGGTGGGGACTGCCTGCAACGCACTCCCAGAGGTGGTGGGTGGAATCAGACACAAGAGCAACAATCAAGAAGCATCAGGATGAACAAATCAATAGGATGACAACAGCAGGATACGGACCCTGTAAGTGAAGGCAATTTTCCTGGAGAGGGGCAAACATGTGTTGGCACAGGCTTGGATGGGTGAAGGGCCTGTTTCTATGCTATAACGTTCTTTGTTCTTTGTTCAAAACTGGAGTAATTCAACCACCTCCAGATTCCCCAATGCCTGTCCATAATCTACCAGTCACAAATCAGGAGTGTTATGAATGCTCTCCATGACTGCAACTTCACAACACTCAAGAAGCTCCACACTCTGCAGGACAAAGTTACCTGTTTGTTTGGCGTAGCAGCAATGTACACCATTGGTAAGGATGAACTACAACAGGACACTAAGGATCCTTTGACAACACCATTCAAGCCCATACTGTCTAGGAATTTAGAAGGGTAGGAGATACATCATCTCCTGCAAGCTCTTCTCCAAGCAACATGCAATCCTGACTTAGAAATACATCACCATTTCTTGATAGTTGCTGTGTCAGAATTCTGAAACTCCTTCCTTAACAGGATTGTGGCTACACTAATACTACTCAGATTGCTTTGTTTCAAGAAGGCAGCTCATCAACAGCTTCTTAAAGGCAACTAGGAAACAATTGCTGGTGACATCCACATTCCACAAATGAATAAAATAATGCTTCTCAGGACAACTTCCAGCTGCTGTGCATCAAGGAACTGAGAAATCTCTGTACATGAGCTGACTGTTGGACCTTATCTTATCCGTTTTCATTCACACCATTGCTTAATGTATATGTTAGCTTTGAAGTATTGGATTAGATTTGTGTCCCTTCTCTGGACTCTCAGTAATTGGCTGATTTCAGCACAGTGGGGTACATTGAATTTGAAAGATTGCATATCCCCTAGTGGAGCTCTCTCAAATTTGCTTTCATTTACTGCGTGGAGCTGGGTTACTAAACATTTCAATATTTATACAGCTTACTGCTGTTTGAGAAATCTTAAACGATCAATATTGCATACAGGCTGTGATTTGTGGCCAGGTTTTGTTTTAATGAGCCCTGAAGAAGGGCTCATGCCCGAAACGTCGATTCTCCTGCTCCTTGGATGCTGCCTGACCTGCTGCGCTTTTCCAGCAACACATTTTCAGCTCTGATCTCCAGCATCTGCAGTTCTCACTTTCTCCTTTACCAAAGTGATGCTAGATTCAAATGGATTACAACTGTGGAAGGAGTACTTTTGTTTACATTTTGCTTTTTCTTAAAATGTTGGAGAAAGTAGGATTCTCTTTTACTTTTAACATGAAGAAGAATATTGGGATCCTCACTGTTCACAGCCTGAAAACAAATTTGGATGAAATTTTACTTGTTGGGATTCTGGTAATCCAAGATGGAGGATGGGAAAATTTTCTGGCTTTAACATGCTCTCTTTTTTTTTGAAGTTAAAAATCACACAACACCAGGTTATAGTCCAACAGGTTTAATTGGAAGCACACTAGATTGTGGATCAATCACCTGATGAAGGAGCGTCGCTCCAAAAGCTAGTGTGCTTCCAATTAAACCTGCTGGACTCTCACCTGGTGTTGTGTGATTTTTAACTTTGTAAACCCCAGTTCAACACCGGCATCTCCAAATCCTGACTACTCTTTTTTTTGAGGTATTTTAGGTTTTGGAGGTGATTCCCAGGAGCAGCAATTACTGTTTTATATACTGTTACATTGTTTTGGAACTTTGGAGAGAAAAAAAGTCAAAACAGCGGCACTTTTAAAAGGGAGAGGAACAGACAAAGGGTGCACATGGTGAGGTCAGTGCAGGAAAGAGAGAGAGATAAAGAAACCTACAGTGTTAACCGACTCAGCGATAAACCTCTGCAATTACTGCCTTTGCTGTCGAATTCATGTATTGCTGGATATCGGAGTGCATCTAGGCAAATTAACAAACAGTGAAATTCACATCTGATCTTGGAGGAAACTGTTTGGGAGAGGTCACAGCACTGAGACAGATAAGTGAATAGTTTTAAGTGTGGCCTTGAGGTCTTGCTGTAAGTCCTCAGTAGTGAATAGAATGGGTTCCTTTGATATTTTATTGAGATATGACTCTTGATTAAACTAAAAAATATAAGCCATAAGTATGAAATTAGCCTGGAGCAATGTTGTGTACAGGAATAAGACAATGCTATTTTCTGGATTTGCAGATTGGAAGAAGCACAAATGGCCCTTAGTAGAGTGATATGCTTTTCTTGTCGAATGTGGGAGTTCAGGGAGAGTTTATGTGTTACTGAGGATTCTATCTGCAATAAATGTCGTTGGTGGCAAATCCTAATGATTGAATGGAATGGTTGGAGCAACAGTTAGAAGCAATGAGGAATTACAAGAGCAAGGGAGTGTGATGGATAGCAGTTATAGGAAGGAAGAAAAGTTGCTGATGGCTGGGTTAACTCGAGGAAAAATAAGAGAGGTAGGCAGTTAGTGCAAGAGTTTTCTGTGACTATCCTTATTTCAAACAAGTATGCTGTTTTGGAAAACATAGGGAGTGGTGGATTCTCAGGGGAACGTAGCATGTACAGCAAAGTTTCTGGTATTGAGACCGGCTTGAATGTAATGAGGGGTTTGTCGGGTTCCAAGAGATTGATTGTGTTAGGGGACTCTCTAGTCCGAGGCACTGACAGACATTTCTATGGCCAGCAGAGAAAAATCAGAATAGTGTGTTGCTTCCCTGGTGCCAGGATCAAGGATGTCTCAGAGAGGGTCAGAATGTTCTCAAGAGGGAGAGTGGCCAGCAGGAGGACACTGTACACATTCGAACTAATGACATAAGAAGGGAAAAGGTTGAGATACTGAATGCAGAATATAGAAAGTTAGGCAGGAAGTTAAGAAGGAGGTCTTCGAGAGAAGTAATATCTAGATTATTGTCAGTGCTATGAGCTAGTGAGGGCAGGAATAGAAGGATAAAGCAGATACATGTGTGGCTGTGGAGCTGGTGTATGCAAGAAGGATTCATATTTTTGGATCATTGGATTCTATTTTCGGATAGAGGGGACCTGTACAAGAAGGACAGATTGCATCTAAATTGGAAGGGGACTAATATACTGGCAGGGATATTTGATAGAGCTGCTCAAGAGGATTTAAATGAGGGGGGTTGAGACCCAGGAAAATAGTAAGGAAAAAGATCTGAGACTAGTACAGTTGGAAAAGAAGCGAGTCAAACAGTCAAGGCAGGCAAGGACAAAACAGAGAACAAGGTAGAACTGATAAATTAAACTGCATTTATTTCAATGCAAGAGGCCAAACAGGGAAGGCAGATGAACTCAGGGCATGGTAAGGACGATGGGACTAAGATATCAAATGGAGAAAGATGGTGTTCCACAGGGATCAGTGCTGGGGTCAGTATTGTTTGTGATATAAATAAAGGATTTGGAAGAAGGCATTGGTGGTCTGATCAGTAAGTTTGCAGATGACACCAAGATTGGTAGAGTAGCAGAAAGCATAGCGGACTGTCAAAGAATACAGGAGAATATAGATAGACTGGAGAGTTGGGCAGAGAAGTGGCAGATGGAGTTTAATCTAGGCAAATGAGAGGTGATGCATTTTAGGAAGTTTAATTCTTGACCCAATTGTACTGTAAATGGAAGAGCCTTGGGTAAAGTTGATGAGCAGAGAGATCTAGGAATTCAGGTCCATTGTACTCTGAAGGTGGATAGAGTGGTCAAGAAGGCATATGGTATGCTTGCCTTCATCGGACAGAGTATTGAGTACAACAGCTGGCAGATCATGTTAAAATTGTACAAGACTTTGGTTCAGCCACATTAGAATACTATGTACAGTTTTGGTCGCCACATTACTAAAAGGATGTGGATGCTTTGGAGAAAGTGCAAAGAAAGCTTATGAGGTTGTTGGCTGGTATGGAAGGTACTAGCTATGAAGAGAGGTTGAGTAGGTTAGGATTGTTTTCATTAGGAAAAAGGAGATTGAAGGGAGACCTGATTGAGGTCTAAAAAAATCATGAACGGTATAGACAGGGTGGATAGAGATAAGCTTTTTCCCAGAGTGAGGGATTCAAAAACAAGAGGTCACACATTTAAGGTGAGAGGAGAAAAGTTTAAGGGAGACATACATGGAAAGTATTTTACAGAGAGAGTGGTAGGTGCCTGGAACATGTTGCCAGCAGAGGTGGTAGAGGCAGGCATGGTAGATTCATTAAAGGTGCATCTGGAAAGATGCATGA
Source organism: Hemiscyllium ocellatum (assembly GCF_020745735.1). Classification (NCBI taxonomy): domain Eukaryota; kingdom Metazoa; phylum Chordata; class Chondrichthyes; order Orectolobiformes; family Hemiscylliidae; genus Hemiscyllium; species Hemiscyllium ocellatum. The sequence continues at coordinate 94,990,649 of NC_083403.1, forward strand.
GGAGGTGGGGAGCAGAGGGATACAGATGCTTAGGAATTGGGCAATAGGCTTAGACAGTGGATTTGGACGGGCTCAGGCTTGGAGGGCTGAAAGGCCAGTTACTGGGCTGTAAATTTTCTTTGTTCTCTGTTCTCAAAGAACTTTTCTCTCTGTCAGAATTGTCCTCCTCTCCTGTCTTCAATAAATCAAATTGGATGTCTTAGGGTGATTTAACAAATGTCTTTCTTGTTCAGAAAATGTTTTCTTCTCACCTATTTCATGGGAGGAGGAAAGAATATTACTTGCTTAATACTTGTGAACATCACCATTCTGTCTGCTGTTACCTTGGAGGACCACTTTCAGCAACGTTGTAGTGATAGTGCTGGATTTGTTCTCATGACTCTCTTGATGGTAAATGGAGTTGAAATGCCCATCAGCCATGATTGAATGGCGGAGTGGACTCGATGGGCCGAATGGCCTTACTTCCACTCCTATGTCTTATGGTCTTATGAGGTCTTCCCTCCCTCCCTACAAAAAGAAGAATTGTCTGTGGTGATGTCTAGTTTTATTAGCTGGTGGTGTTTGAGTTGGCCCACTTATAAAACCCATTGGGGGTTTTGGATCATCTCATCTCCTAGTAGCATCCTATAAGACATGTACAACTAAAGCAGTGAGTTTCAGTCAGCTTGCTATACCTGAGATCACTGAACCACAGCTCAGAATCATATGCAGCCTCAAGTTTTCAGAGGCCACAAGTGTCAGAAGGCAGCTGACAGATACCCTCTGGCCAATACCGAGTACCACTTCTCCAAAGGAGTTGCCCTCTCTGAATCTATCAAATATCCTAAGACTGATACAAAAGATCATGGCACTAGGAAGCCCCATTATATATAATTTTATATAATTCATTAATGATGATAGGCAGCACATATAACATTCCTACCACTGTCTCGTCATTGAATAAAAGTACATCTTCCATAGGTAAATTAAACCTTTAGCATTACTATGTGAAAGCTCATAGAGCAATTTGGTCGATTAATATTTGTCATTGCTGAATTATATTAATAAAGTTACTAATTTCTCTGAATTCCTCCATTAATATAGGGCATGATAAAACATCATTCATTTTACAGTGGTTTTGCAATTTCTCACAAATGGGTTTTGTGGATTGATTTGATTAAGTTAAAGAGTGAATAGGTGTGCTTATGAATGAGGGGTGAACAGCTAGAGAATGATCAGGTGAACATCATCTTGTATATTCTCTAAAGTTGTTATATTAAATCTGGTGACACGAACAATAAGATTTGTTCAACTTCCAGAAAATGTATGTATATAGCATGTAAATATAGCACAGTTAGAGACAATAGCATGACCTGTGCTCAAGCTAGTGGACAAGCTAATGTTTCCAATGGATTACAAAATACAGCAGCTGCTAGTCAAAAGGGAATTGAAGAATACTGCATATTAGTATGATAACATGAAGAAAGCTAAATGATGAGATCAATGGTACATGGATTACTTAATCTTTGTTCAAGCAATATCACAAAAACCTAGTTAACAGCTTTGTTTAAGCATGAACTGAGATGCTGAGGGAGCTCAAACATTGAATGTATGTACACATTAATGTCTTCCACACTCACCCCAGCACCAGGAGTAGCATCAGCGAGCAAACTGACAGTTGTCAAAAAAAGTTGATGGACTTGCTCTGCCTGTTTCAGTTAGTACCTCACTGACAAAATTCTAGACAAAGAAAGGCTGCTGTAGCCTTCCCAAGTTTAGGTCTTTAATCAGTGATAGAAGAAGGGGCTGTGGGAGACTACAAAGGTCGCAAGTTTTATGATTTCTGTAGTCCTTACAGGGGAGCCAGGAGGAGAGAAATATTGCACCACCCTCACTCCACTACCCTAACTGCATTATAATATTACAGATTGTATTTTAATTTGGTTTGGCTAAAACTGCCCCATTCTTTGCATCCTGTCCTCTTCATGCCCTGCTCCACAAAATACACATGCACACGCGCACACAACACTCACACACAACAAATTGTGTTTCCAACTTAAAGTTACCAAACTTAGAGCAAACAGCTGATCTTTGTTTTTCACATATGTTTCTGACTGTTTCAACTTTTATACTCATCTCAGGAGATATTGCAAGTAAAGAAAAGGAGAAACTGCATTATTTGCTTTCAATTGTCTACAAACATTTATCACACAACAATAATTAATATTCAACTTTTTCTAACCTTGTTAAATTCTAATCATAATTATACAATAATAAAAATAATGCTAAATTCAAATGAGTTGTTATGATTACATAATCAAATATTGATGTAAGCTATGACTTCATTATTGAAGCTTTTCTTCACACATGCTACAAATTCACACAATATTAATGTCAACACTCTTCGATGGGTAAGTAAGTGGAGGGCAAATGAGAGATTTTCAAAGAAAATTTATTTTCTTAATGACATTGTCAATTTTCACATTACAAATGCATTGGTAACTAACACACGACTGCTGCTGAGTTGGTTTATTGTCTTTTGACTCTAGGTTCTGAGATGGATTACAGCCTTGAAATTTGGAATTTTCCTCTCTGGTAGCTCCTAAGAGTTTTTATATGACTTAAATTTTCGGTACACTTTTCTCAACTTCTTGCAGTGCAGATCATATGCCCCTGACTGAAGAAGAAAAGGCTACAGATTTGTCCGATACATGAGCTGGAGATAATTTTGGAGTCCTTAAGATGTGGTCCGCTGTTTAGAAGGAAGATTGAGCAACCAAGAGGCTCAGACACAGCTCAAGGTTTTCTGCACAAGTTACTTTTTGACAAAGATGTGTCTGTTAATTTTTGCACAAAGCCAGATCCCAAAACATGTTCTGATTTGATTGTGCTTTTAATGGACTAGCACAGGCATAGTGGGGTGAATATTTTTATTATGTTCTGCATGGTTCCATGAATTCTATCAAAAATCAGCAAATAAGATGAAGGACCATTTAATGTACTGGTGGTGTTGAATGGACGAGAAATACCAGACAGCAGAGGACAAAGCAATGGTGCTTTCCTCCATTGTAAAGATGACCAAATATGTGGAAAAAAAATGAAGAACATCATTGCTATTCTGCTTTTCCTGATCTCAGCTTCCACGCCACTGCCCTGCTATGCCATGTGCTTTGACACCAACAAAATAATTTCAAAGTAATCTCACTGTTGTAATGTCAAAAACAGGACAGCCAATTTGTACACAGAAAGCTCTCTCACAAGCAGTAATGTGATCATGACCAGATAATCTGTAATATTTAAAGAAGAAGTCAATATTATTTTGGATCCTCAGTTGAAATTCCCATCCAAAATTTCCATCTGAAAGTCAGCTCTTTCCAAACCTACACTGCTGCACACCTTTATTATAGCCTAATTTTTGCACACAAATCTTTGGATAGTCATTTAAATTTAATTTTTTTTATCTGAGTGACAAGTGTGTTCCCACAAAGCCATGGCTGGCACAACTGCTGCTACTGAGCAGCCACATATATACACACACATAATGGAGCCTGCAGCAAAATGCAGTTTGATCAAATGCCTTTTTTCTATAAATGTTCCATGAAAAGGTAAAGTCTTTGGAAGTAGCAGCAATATTCAACAACATTCTGATAGTTATACTATGCAAACCTAATCTCTTTATTCAGTACATTCTAAAGAACTTTATAATGTATTCAAATGTTTAATGCACTTTAGTACTTTTGTTACAAATAACAGTTTGATAAGACAGTTTATAGATAAAAACATTGTTCATCAAAGTTCTCCATATTTTGGTTTACAGTGTAGAGATTTGCAGCAACCAATTCTGTTATTCTGAGAAGGGGTTTGGGACAACACTGACACAAATGCAAAACACAGTAAGTAAGCAAACGAAGTGTACCCCCTGCAGATGTTGATTGATCAACTATGCATGGTGGGAATTGAAGTCAGTAGAACTAACTTCAAAAGGTAGTACTCTCTCAATACCAGGAGGGATAATAACGAGCCTGAGTGATTTTACAGTTTCTGTTTGCTTTTTTTGTCATATTCTGAGAAGGGTGGGAATGGGAGGATGAATAAACCCAGCCAATCAAACATCTGCTATTTATTTATGCAATTCATTTTAATCTTTACTAATGGAAGCCAAATTCTGATGCAAAATTTGCTTATCCTCACAAGATGATAATGATCCACAACTCTAGTCATAAGTCATAGAGATGTACAGCATGGAAACAGATCCTTTGGTCCAACTTGTCCATGTCGACCAGATATCCCAACCCAATCTAGTCCCACCTGCCAGCACCAGCCCATATCCCTCCAAACCCTTCCTATTCATATACCCATCCAGATGCCTTTTAAATGTTGCAATTTTACCATCCTCCACACTTCCTCTGGCAGCTCATTCCATACACATACCACCCTCTGCCTGAAAAAAATGCCCCTTAGGTCTCTTTTATATTTTTCTCCTCTCATATAAGCAAGATGAAGTGAAATTAGCAGAGACCCTATTTGATTAAATGGTGGAGTCAGACCAAGAGCAGGGAAATGAAATGTAGACATTTTTAGCTCAGATAAATGAACTGAGTTGCAGCAGAAAGATGAAAATTTAAAGCAATTGTAACAAAAGGCATACACAGAAAAGGAATTTGAATGCATCCCTGAAGATTATTATATTAAAAATGATGTTTTAATGAGGAAATAAGACTATCACTTATTAAGGAAGATGAGAAATGAGCAGAAGTTCATCAAGTCGTATTACCAGAGTTATAGAACGGAGGTGTTATGAGTGGTGGCATGACCTACCACTAGGGGGTCATTTATGAGTGAGAAAAACTCAAACTAAATTACAAAAATATCTTTACTGACCTTGACTGTACAAGTATGTAGTTGAATTTTCCCAGACATGTCATACATATCAGATAATTGGAAAACCACAGGCAGTAATAAAACCCACATCTTTAATACCATTTCCGCATTTGAGGAACCTTTTATAAGAGTCTTAATTGATTCTGTAGGACCCTACCTAAAACAAAAATTGTGAAACAGTATTTGTTAACAATAATGATGCGTTGACTAGATTTCCAGAGGCTGTTCCATTACACAATATCACTGCTAAAAGAATTGTAGAGGAATTACTCAAATTTTTCACTAGGTATGGACTACCTATAGAGATACAATCAGATCAAGGGTCAAACTTCATGTCAAAATTACATAAGGAAGTTATGGACAACTTAAGAATTAAACAATTCAGATCTACTGCATACCATCCAGAGTCACATGGAGCACTAGAAAGATGACATCAGACATTAAAGACCATTTACAGTCAAGACTATCAAGATGACTGGGATAAGGGAATTCCGTTTGAACTTTTTGTGATCAGAGATGCACTAAATGAATTGACCAACTTCAGTTCTTTTGAATTAGTTTTTGGGTATGAAGTGCGAGGACTGCTGAAATTGATTAAGGAGAAATTGATAAGTCAGAATTCAGAGACCACATATTTGGACTATGTGTCAAATTTTTGGGAATGATTAAATAGAGTGTGGGAGCTGGCGTGACAGTATTTAAAAGTATCATCGCATTCAATGAAACAGGAAGCAGACAAGACATCAAAAACTCACAATTTTGCTACTCGAGAGAAGATGTGTTACTTCCAATGATAGATTAACCTTTGAAAGCAAGATCTAGTGGACCTTATCAATGATTGGAATCTCTTCTAGGGTAGAAATGACCTGTACAAGAAGGACGGATTGCACTTAAATTGGAAGGGGACTAATATACTGTCAGGGAGATTTGCTAGAGCTACTCAGGAGGATTTAAACTAGTAAAGTGAGGGGGGTAGTGAGGAAAGAGATCAATCTGATACTGGTACAGTTGTGAAAAGAAGTGAACCAAACAGTCAGAGCAGGCTGGGACAAAGCAGCGAACGCAATAGGATTGATAAATTAAACTGCATTTATTTCATTGTAAGGGGTCTAACAGGGAAGGCAAATGAACTCAGGGTATGGTTAGGAACATAGGAATGGGATATCATAGCAATTACAGAAACATAGCTCAGGGATGGACAGGACTGGCAGCTTAATGTTCCAGGATACAAGTGCTGTAGGAAGGATTGAAAGCAAGGCAACAGAGGAGGGGAAGTGGTGTTTTTGATAAGGGAGAGCATTACAGCTGTACTGAGGGAGGATATTCCCGGAAACACATCCAGGGAAGTTATTTGAGTAGAACTGAGAAATAAGAAAGCGATGATCACCTTATTGGGATTGTATTTAGACCCCCTAACCGTCAGAGGGAAATTGAGAAACAAATTTATAAGGAGATTTCAGTTATCTGAAAGAATAATAAGGTGGTTATGGTGGGAGATTTCAACTTTCCAAACATAGACTGGGACTGCCATAGTGTTAAGGGTTTAGTTGGAGAGGAATTTGTTAAGTGATTGCAAGAAAGTTTTATGATTCAGTATGTGGATATACCGACTAGAGAAGGTGCAAAACTCAACCTACTCTTGGAAAATAAGGCATGGCAGGTGACTGAGGTGTCAATGTGGGATCACTTTGGAACCAGCAATCATAATTCTTTTAGTTTTAAAATAATGATGGAAAAAGATAGACCAGATCTAAAATTTGAATTTCTAAATTGGAGAAAGGCCAATTTTGACAGTATTAGACATGATCTTTCAAAAGTTGTTTGGGGGCAGATGTTTGCAGGTAAAGGGACAGCTGGAAAATGGGAAGCCTTCAGAAATGAGGTAATGAGAGTGCAGAGACAGTATATTCCTGTTTGGGTGAAAATAAAGGCCAGTAGGCATAGAGAATGCTGGATGACTAAAGAAATTGAAGGGTTGGTTAAGAAAAAGAAGGAAGCATATGTCACGTATAGACAGGGTAGATCGAGTGACTCCTGAGAAGAGTATAAAGGCAGCAGGAGTATACTTAAGAGGGAAATCAGGAGGGCAAAATGCAGTCATGAAATGGCTTTAACACATAGAGTTAAGAAGAATTTAAAAGGTTTTTACAAATACGTTAAGGACAAAAGGGTAACAAGAATGAGAATAAGGCCCCTCAAAGATCGGCAAAGTGGCCTTTGTGTGGAGCCGTAGGAGATGGGGAGATACTAAATGAGTATTTTGCATCAGTGTTTATTGTGGAAAAGGACATGGAAGATTTGTATGTAGGGAAATAGATGATGACATCTTGAAAAGTGTCTATATTAGAGAAGAGAAAGTGCTGGATGTCTTGAAATGCATAAAAGTGGATAGATCCCCAGGACCTGATCCGGTGTACCCAAAAACTCTGTGGGAAGTGAGGAAAGTGTTTGCTAGTCCCCTTGTTGAGATATTTGTAATATCAATAGCTACAAGTGAGGTGCCAGAAAACTGGAGGTTGGCTGACATGGTGCCACTATTTAAGAAAGGTGGTAAGGACAAGCCAGGGAACTATAGACTGGTGAGCCTGACACCAGTGGTGGGCAAGCTTTTAAAGGGAATCCTGAGGGACAGGATGTACATGTATTTGGAAAGGCAAGGATTGTTTAGGAATGGTCAACATGGCTTTGTACATGGGAAATCATGTCTCACAAACGTGATTGAGTTTTTTGAAGAAACAACAAAGAGGATTGATGAGGGCAAAGTGGTGGGCGTGACCTACATGGACTTCAGTCAGACATTCAGTAAGGTTCCCCATGGGAGACCGGTTAGCAAAGTTAGACCTCATGGAATACAAGGAGAATTAGCCATTTGGATACAGAACTGGCTCAAAGATAGAAGACAGAGGGTGGTGGTGGAGGGTTTTTTTTTGATTGGAGGCCTATGACTCGTGGAGTGCCACAAGGATCGGTGTTGGGTTCACTACTTTTCATCATTTACATAAATGATTTGGATGTGATCTTAAGAGGTATAGTTAGTAAGTTTGCAGATGACACCAAAATTGGAGGTTTAGTGGACAAGTGAAGAAGGTTACCTTGAATTACAATGGGACCTTTAACAGATGAGCCAAAGGGCTGAGGAGTGGCAGATGGTGTTTAATTTAGATAAACACGAGGTGCTGCATTTTGGGAAAGAAAATCTTAACAGGATTTATACACTTAATGGTTAAGGTCCTAGGGAGTGTTGCTGAACAGAGACACCTGGGAGTGCAGGTTCACAGCTCCTTGAAAATGGAGTCGCAGTTAGATAGGATAGTGAATAAGGCGCTTCCTATGTTTCCCTTTACTGGTCAGAATATTGAGTGCAGGAGTTGGGAGGTCATGTTGTGGCTGTACAGGACATTGGTTAGGTCACCTTTAGAATATTGCATGGGATTCTGGTCTCTTTCCTTTCATAAGGATGTTGTGAAACTTGTAAGGGTTTAGAATGGATTTACAAGGATGTTGCCAGAGTTAGAGGATTTGAGCTATAGGGAGAGGTTGAATGGGCTAGGGCAGTTTCCCTGGAGTGTCGAAGGCTGAGGGGTGACCTTATAGTGTTTTATAAAATCATGAGGGGCATAGATAGGGTAAATAGACAAGTTCTTTTCTCTGAGGTGGGGATGTCCAGAACTAGAGGGCATAGGTTTAGGGTGAGAGTGGAAAGATATAAAGTTAAAAATCACACAACACCACATTGTAGTCCAACAGATTTAAGTGGAAGCATTAGCTTTTGGAGCGCCGCTCCTTCATCAGGTGGTTGTGGAGTACACAATTGTAAGATACAGAATTTATAGCAAAAGTTTACGGTATAATGTAACTGAAATTATACATTGAAAAATACCTTGATTGTTTATTGAGTCTCTCATCTGTTAGAATGGCCATGGTAGTTTCACTTCTTTGACATGTAAATCACAAAACTTTTTTTTAAAAAAGTTATTTCTCAGGTTAACTGTAACAATTGATGCCAGCCCAGATAAGATGTTGAAGGTGTTAGCCCCCTGTATTCTGTTATCTGTGCCATAATGTTTAGACTGATTCTAATCTAAAAAGTGAGTTAACAGAGTTTTACATGCAGTTTTTGATCAAAGTACAACGTAACTCTGCAAGTACAAATTCACACCACAAACATATATGTGTATGCGTGTGTGTGTGTGTGCATGCATGTGAGAGTCTGGCTGTCTGGGGTGGGGGGAGTTGTAAGTGTGAGAGAATGTATATGTTTGTGTGTGAGTGTAAATTGTCTAAGTTTGTGAGAGGATGCATGTGTGTGTGTGGGAGTGTGTGTGTCTGTAGAAGTGTGTGTGTGTCTGGGGAAGGCTGTTGTCAGTGTCTGTGAGAGAGAGTGTATATATGTGTGTGTGTGTGAGTGTAAAGTGGTCTAAGTCTGTGAGAGGATGCATGTGTAAGTTTGGGAGTGTGTGTTCGTAGGAGTTTGTGAGTGCCTGTGTGCTTGTCTGTGTATACATGTGTCTACGTGTATATGTGTGTGTCTGTGTGTGTGTGTGTGTGTGTGTCTCTGTGTGTGTGTGCAGGAGTGCCTGTGTGTGTGTAGGAGTGTCTGTGTGTGTATAGAGCAATGGTGGTCACCTGTAGCGTGACATGAACCCAAGGCCTCAGTTGAGGCCCTCCCTATGGGTACAAAACTTATCTATCAGCCTCTGCTTGGCCACTTTTCGCTGTAAGATATAAAGATATAAAAGAAACCTAAAAGGCAACTTTTTCATGCAGAGGGTAGTGCATGTGTGGAATAGGCTGCTGGAGGAAGTGGTGGAGGCTAGTACAATTGCAACATTTAAAAAGCATCTGGATGGGCATATGAATAGAAAGGGTTTGGAGAAATATGGGCTGGGTACTGACAGGTGGGACTAGATTGGGTTGGAATATCTTGTCAGCATGGATGATTTGGACTGTAGGGACTATGCTGTATATCTCTATGAGTCTATGATTCTAAGTTGAAAGAAAATTGAGTGGTGTGAAGTATTTGCTAAGGACTCCAGACAAAAAGAAATCTCACAGAGTGTGTCATGTGAATATGCTGAAAAGGTATTTTGACAGGAAGGAAAGCCAAAGGAGACTGTGTTAGTGGTTGCAACACAGAGAGAAGAGCTAAGTTCAGAGAACTCTGGCTTAGCGGCACAGTGGCACAGTGTTAACACAGGTTCAATTCCAGCCTCGGGCAACTGTCTGTGTGGAGTTTGCACATTCTCCTCATGTCTGCGTGGGTTTCCTCCCACAGTACAAAGGTTTGCAGGTCAGGTGAATTGGCCATGTTAAATTGTCCATAGTGTTAGGTGCCTTAGTCAGATGGAAATGGGTCTGGGTGGGTTACTCTTTGGAGGGTCAGTGTGAACTGGTTGAGCTGAAGCATCTGTTTCCACACTGTCGGCAATCTAATCTGGACATTTCTCAAATTAAATTGGACAATGAGGAATTTTTCAAAAATTGGGATAAATTATTGAATTACCTTCCAGAGGAAAATCAAAATGACCTGAAAGAGTTATTACACATGGGGAGATATGTGCAAATAAGCTGGAAAGTACTAACCTAACTATGCTTGATGTAGATGTAGAAGATGCTGTTCTGATTAAGCAACATTTCTTAGAGGAACACTATCTAAAGTTAGCACAGGTTCAAAAGGAGATTGAATGCATGCTCCAAGATGACCTAATTGAAATGAGTCACAGTGATTGGAGTTTACCCATTGTAATGGTGCCAAAACCAGATGGTATCCAATAGTTATAAGTGGGCTACTGTAAAGTCAGTGCAATCACAAAGACTGGTGCATATCCAACTCTGCATTTGGAAGTTTGTGTTGAGAAGGTGGGACAAGCAACTTATGATTTTAAGTTGGACTTGCTCAGAGATACTGTCAGGTATTGAAAATAAATTTGGCTTTCGTAATGCTAAATGAACTGTATCAGTTTAAAGTCATGCCATTTGGCATGAAAAATGTGTCGGCCAAATTTCAGAGACTAACCAATAAGGTGATTGCTAGATTACCCAATTGTGTCATATATTTGATGACCTGGTGATTTTTAGTCATACATGGAAGAGACATTTGCAACATTTATTGAATTCAGAAGGCAGGCTTCATGATACATCTGCTAAAAGTGAATTTGCCAAAGCCCAAGTCGCCTTTCTGAGTCATGCTATTGAACATGGACAAATGGACCCATAGAATGCAAAGAAAAAATCCCATACCATCAACGAAAAGAGCAGTACTATGATTTCTAAGATTGAATGGATTTTATCAAAAATTCATACCAAATTTTTGCAGTGTGGTTGCTCCACTTACTAAATTTCTAATGAAAGGCAAGAAGTTTCAGAGGATAGCAGACTGTCAGGAGGTATTTGACAACCTGGACATTGTATTAACCATTGCCCCAGTGTTAGCCACACCCAATTATGCAAAGTCATTTAAAGTGGCTATCAATGCAAGTAATGTGGGTGTCAGTGCTTTGCTTTTGCAAGAAGATGACAAGAAGATAGAAAGAGCTAATTGTGCATTTCTTCAGGAAGTAGTGTATCTGAGACAATCATGTACACTGATCATAACCCATTGAAATTTGTAGAGAAATTTAAGGACAAAAATATCAGACAGTTTAGATGTTGTTACACCCAATCAATTTGAAAATTGTGCATGTGGCAGGATGAGAATATGTGGTTGCTGATGCTTTCTTGAGACATGAATGAGAAACAGAAGCATTCGGTGGCAAGAGTAAAACAAACTATAACAAATTATAGTACACCATGTTTGCATGATTATTGTCAATGTAATGTATATAATGTGTTGTAATGCACTGACAATTTAAGATTAAGGGGTTTCAAAATGAAGCCATCTTTAAATATTGATAGTTCATTTTTTTAGGAGGGGTGTTGATGCTGCTCCTTTAACAATGTTATGTTGCCCTTTTTTTTTCAGAAGGTCAGAAAAGCAGCGATTCTGACAAAACTGGGATTGTATAGGTTTTAAGGTCAGTTTGATGGTAGCTAACAGGTACTACTTCAGACAAAAGTTTTCAAGTTTAAAACAACCACATTTACAATGGAAAGAGAGTGGCCAGTTCTCTCAGCTCAGCTTCTCTGGTTTGACTTGGTTTTGACAGTCTGGCTATTCACTGAAAACAGTCAGGCAGTTTGAGGCTGCTGATCCAGAAACAGCTACATGGAAGTAGATGTTCTACACTACCATCTCCCTCTCCCCCCACCCACCTCTCTCTCTCTCTCTCTCGCAAGATACTGTGTTTGATTTTTCCTTTTGTGCCAAGGGGTGTTTATGGGATTGCTGTAAGTATTTAGAACAGCATCATTGCGTTAGGAAAAGCTGTTGGGTTTTTGGATAGGTTAAGTTCTGTTCTCTCTTGTTTGTATTTCATTTGGTAATCTTGTCAATAAATTCTGTTTTGTTTGAAACTAAGTGGTTTGACCAACGGCATCCTTCCTGGAACATCTGTGTTACACCTGCTCAAAACAACCAGTAAAGTTAGGGTCTGGGCTGTTTTCTTGAAATGTTTTGATGGAGTCTGGCCTTGTCCATAACAACTGTTATAGTGTTCACTGAATTTGAGTCTACTTGAATGCTTATAACATCTTTCCATTGCCTTGCCCTGCCATTTTGTGCTTTGCCCCTCAGCCACATTTAATAAGTTCACATTACTACTCTATTACTTTATTACTGTGGACTCCCGGTTGGTTTAGATGGCTGGTCTGTGATGCAGAGTGATGCTTACTGTGCCAACTCAATTCCTGCACAAGTTAATGTTACTGTTAATATCCCAGCATCTTAATCTCACCCCTCACCTGAAGTGAGATAACGTTTTGGTTAAACTATCATCAGTTGCCTCTCAGGGACTATGGCAACTTTATTTACACAACTGTTTTGTTATATATCACTTTTAAGATGGACACAAAGGCAAGACAATAGTGATGGTTGTCAGCAGGCTTCAGTCAAATTAAGGGGGGAATGTCTTGACCCAGTGGTCACTTCCCAGTAAGTCAAGGATATCCTCCAAAACTGTCCAGGTCCTGCTTGTGGTGGTCAGAGTTAGGATGCTCTCCACATGAGTGATGGGAAGCCAAATGTCAGGCAGCTCATTAACCTCCTTGACTCTTTGTCCTATTGGGAGCTGTTTTAGAATCTCTACAGCACAGATAGAGGTCATTTGGCCAATCAAGTCTGCGCCAGCTCTCCAAAGAGCATCCACCCCATCCACCTAACTCAGCATGTACCATGGCTAAATCCAACTGGCCTCCACATCGCTGATACAGGGCAATTTAGTATGGCCAATCCACCTAACCTGCACATCTTTGAACTATGGGAGGAAACAGAGCTTCCAGGGGAAATTCACGCGGACTCTGGGAGAATGTGCAACTCCACACGGATAATTACCTTGGCTTAGAATTGAACACAGGCCCCTGGCACTGTGGGGCAGCAGTGCTAACTACTTCAGCCACAATGCCACCTTCCTCTGGAATGAGATGAACAGATGTCACAGGAAACAAAAGTAGATAGCATAAATTATTGCAGTGCAGATGGGGAGCTTTCCCGAGTTTGTGAGTAGGCAGTACTGAGGGCATGCAGGGTTCATGATGTCAAAGATTGAGATTGTTGGGGTGTGTGGGGAAGATGTTATAGGCAATAGAAAGAGGTATAGAGCATGGACCTTGGTGGGAGGTGGGTGCAATATCACAGATAGACTGAGTGTGAAGTACCTGCGACAATATGATGTCACTTACACTGGCAGCATGGAGCAAATCATTGATCTTTTTACTACAGTGCTGGCCATTCCTTCAGATTGCTGAGCTTCCTCTGACCTGGCATCCTCAGTTTGATCCTGTGGTAAAAGGAAATCCCACTAGTGCACCATTCTGTCCAACACAACCTCCTGGTCTCTGTCCACAAACACCAATGAAAAATTTCTATCTGTCTGTTGTGTCCAGGGCAAATATCAGGAATCATGCAGGGAAGTTTTGGACTGACAGCACTTGTCTGGGTTTTTCAGACTTTTACAGATGGTACCAGTCCTAAGGATGCTATTCAATTCTGGAATCTCTGCTGTGTGATAAAATAAGGCAACATGTAACCACCCAGAAAGTTGGGATCATTAACTAATGTGATGAATTTGGTGATATACAGCAAGAAAACTCATTCAGTCTCAAACATGTTTGATCCAGTAAATAATTAGTGGAATCCAAATTTCTGAAGTTACCACCCCTAAATGGTATGGTTATATTTGCTGAAAGTGGTCAGAGAGGACAACACTAAAGGCTGTACCCACCTGTCACCAAGACTCATGTTCAACCAATGTCAGATCTGTCTGCAATATTTTTGCCTAAGTAGGCAAGTTATTTAACAGCTTTACTCAAAGAGGGAGAGATTTGATAATTGATCAGCTATAAGCCATCTATTGACACTATGTTCAAATCCTTAGATGAAGAAAACAAGAAACTAACAGCAATATTGAATTCTCTCAAAAATTGAGCAGTATTCTTATTGATTAATGCATGTAAAGACATGCCCAGGCAATATTTAATGGGAATGATTGACATGTTTGCTTGGTGCTGGTGTGTCCCATTCATTAACCAGTATACTAGAAAGTGAATAGAGCTAGTTAAGAGATGTTAATTGTTCTAATCATTGGATCATAGAATCCCTACAGTGCAGAACGTGGCCATTCGTCCCATTCAGTCTGCACCAACTCTCGAAAGAGCATCCCACCCTACAATACCACATGGAGTCTTTGACAATGGTTTACCCACCTAACCTACATATCAGTGGACACTATGGGGACTTTTTTTTAGCATGGCCAATCTACCTACCCTGCATATGTTTGGACTGTGGGAAGAAACTGGAGACACCAGAGGAAACCCACAAAGACACGTGGAGAATGAAGGGAACTACTAATTACTTCAAAGTAAATAATCAGTGATAATGAAGATTTTAAATTATACTGTTCACTACCAACATGTCATTGTGAATAATTCATTCAGGAGTAAGCTGGTGTGAGAATATAATTCACTCATATTGTGCCCTCGTGGAATTAAATGAAGTAGTTAAGTTGTCTATCTGCTAAATGTGATTAAATTACATTACTAATCATCTAATTTGAGTCAGATAGGTCTGTGTCTTTAGCGTATTTAATACTTCTATGGAGAAATAGATTTAGAGACTGAGGCAGCCTTAGTGGGAGAAGTGAAATTGGTACATGTGATTTGTGAAAGCCACTCAATTCATGGTCGGAATGGGAAGTATGGGTAGCTCCAATTAAATTCTGTTTGTTGTAGACTGCTTTACAAATCCAAACAAATCTTTGGCATTTATTGTTGAATGAATATAGTATCAACAATAGAGAGAATTATACAGTTGCAACTGAGTCAGGCATTAGTGAGACTGCACCTGGAATATTGTGTATTATACTTGCCTTACTTGAGAAGAGATGTAGTTGCATTGGAGACAGTTCAGCAGAGTAATTCCAGAGATGAGGGGTTTGCCTTATGAAGAGGGATTGGGAAGTTTAGGTCTATAGGCTGTGGAGTTTAGAAGAAGGGAGGAGATCTAGTTGAGTTATATAAGATGCTAAAGGGAATTGACAAAGTTGATGCAGAACAGATGGATCTTCATTTGGGCCAATGTAGAATTGTTTTTGGAGAAGGGGTTTTAAAGCAGATTTAAAAGCGCCAGGAGGAGAAATTACTTCTATTAAAGGATGGTGAATTATGAAACTCACTACCCCAGAGCATAGCGGATGCTAGGGCATTGAGCAAATTTAAGGAAAAGATAGGCAGATTTTAATTAGTAAAGAGTTGAAAGATTATGGGGAGCAGGCAGAAAATGAGGTTGAAGTTGAGATGAAATCAGCCATAATTGTGGAACATGGTCAAGGCACTGAATTATTATTCTTGTTCCTAATTCTTATGTTCTCGAGCTCTTATGCTTTGAGAAGACAAAATGGGTTTTTGAAACAAAGTCATTTGAAACAAGAGGAAGGAGGCTTTTCTTATTACAGAGGAACTTCGATTATCCGAATGTCAATTAGCCCAATATTGATTATCAGAAGAAGATCTCGAGGTCCCGATAGAAGAGTTGTTTCAAACCCCATCGTGTTTTTTGTTTACAATGATTAAAAATGAACTTGGCTTACTGAAATGTCCTGGACATCGATGGGAGCCCCGGCACTGTCTCCAAATGACTGACCTTCTGCTCACTCTCTTCTGCCCACTCTTTCCCTGGAGTTCGATATAGGGGTGAACTCTAAACCCCTTTTCTCCAGATATTCTCTTTAACATTGTCCTGTACAGGGCAGAGGTGGAACTTGTCAAAAAGTTGCAGTAAAAAATAATGTCTGTCTGTGTGTGTGCCAATTTTACTGTTGATGTCCACTCTGGCTGCCTGGAGGGGGAGGGGTCCGACAGGGGCAATGAGACATGGGGTCCAGGGAAGCCGGGGTCAGGGGGCTCGGATGGGATTTCAGGCAGTTGGTGGGGGCGGATGGGGGTCTGGTTGAGGGCAGTGTTGGTGGGAATGGTGTTGGACAGGGTTGGGGCAGGCGTGGGGAGGTGTTGGGGGGTGGTGTTGGAAATGGGTGGGAGGGGGTGGCCAGGGGATGGAGTTTGACAGGGTGAGGGGGGGCAGGCGGGAGGGGGGTGATGTTGGAGAGAGGTGGTGTTGGACGGGGTGGGGGAAGTACAGGGGGCATTGATGGACTGGGATGGGGTGGGTTGGGGGCGATGTTGGTGGGGACAGTGTTGGACGAAGTTGGGGGGCAGATGAGGTGGTGCTAGGGTGTGGGCAGAGGGCAGTGTTGGTGGGAGCTTTGTTAGATGGAATTGGGAGGTGGGCGGGGATGGTGTTGGATGGGATTGGGGCAGGCGGGAGCAGTGCTGGACTAGGATGGGGGCTGTGGGTGGGGCCGCTGTTTGTGGGGTGGTGTTGGACAGAGTTGAGGGGTGGGCGGGGGTTGATTTTGGGGTGGGTGGGTGGAGTGCGATGTTGGTGGAGGCAGTGTTAGATGGAGTTAGCGAGCGGGCAGGGGTGGTGTTGGACTAAGTCGGTTTTGGACAGGGTTGGGGAGTGGGTGGGGGCGGTTTTGGACAGGGTTGGTGGCAGAGCGGGGGCTGTGTTAGCCAGGGTTGGGGGAAGGCAGGGAGCAGTATTGGACAAGGTTGGGAGCGGGGGCTCGCGCAGGGTGTGCTCCAGTCTCCTCTCCTGAATAGGGAGCAGACTTAACAGAAAACTCTGAGTCCCAGAGGAAAGACATTGAATCGATTAACTGAATAATCAATTATCAGAACGAAATAGTGACGTCCATCTCATTTGGATAATCGAGGTTCCTCTGTACATAGAACATAGAACATAGAAAAATACAGCGCAGTACAGGCCCTTCGGCCCTCAATGTTGCGCCGACCGAATCCTACCTAACCTACACTAGCCCAATAACTTCCAAATGCCTATCCAATGCCCGCTTAAATGACCATAAAGAGGGAGAGTTCACCACTGATACTGGCAGTGAACATCTTAAGAGAGTCATTATCTGTGATAGATAAATAACATCTTTAAAGTTAAGGAATGCTTCCTGAGACACCAACGATTGTAAAATCTAGTTGAAGCTAATGAATAGAGCCGTATACTGCTGTTTTACTGTCATCAGAACTTAAATTTCAAAGAATGTTGGGGCAGGTACTGAGTTGTATGTTTTCCCCTGTGATTAGTGTAATCAGTAGATAGGGCATTTAATTGGACAGGGGAGTCGTGGTTGGGAACAGCACCTCTGGGCCTACTGGAGCTGTCATTTTGGTAGAAACCACTTGCTACCCAATGGAACTGCTAAGCAAAAGAGTTGTCAACCTCTGTTTGGATGATAGCTCCAGACAGCCAGTCCCACAGAAAGCCCATCAGTAACCACTTAATTGCTTGATTCAAAATTCAATGGGCTTTCTCCAATGGAGATAATATGAGTCTTTCACCAGCTTTCCAACCTGTGGCCAAGGCCTCTACTATTTCCTCAAACCTGGAAGATTGTCATAATTGAACACATTTTTTAAAAAGTAAGCTAATTCATCTGAATTAAATGCTGCAAAAGATATTGAAAACTACGAGAAAATGTCACAAATGCACATTGATTGATGTGAAAGCTTCTTTGGACATGGAGCTTTACCAGATAATCTTGACTTTAACATAAAATGAAACAACTTGTAAAGTCAATCATTTGAATGACTGATTACTTAATTATCTTGTGATTAGGGAAAGTGTGTTAAAAAGGAAAGTTTTTATCATGTGTGCACTGACAGCAATCTAGATAGAACAGTCATGTCTGGATGAGACAAGACTGAGGACGATTCTGGGAGAGGCCTACTCAGTCACCATGAGGGGACTTTGAAGGATGTAGTGCTCAGTAGGTGGAAGCATGTCTAATGGAGAGTGGTAGTGAGAAGTGACTGAAATGGATTCTGAGAGAAGTTAGTTCAGTCAACCTGACTATGTCTGGGGTAGATAACTTGGAGGGAAAACCACAGTACTATTTTGTCTGAGGCTACTTTGGGAGAAAACTAGGAAAGAGGCAGAGTTGTAAAATAGTATTAGTGAGTGACTTAATAATTTGAGGGATAGGTAATGTAGTTCACAACCCAGATCATGGATCCCATATATTTTTTCACTTTTTAATTTTTTTTTCTTTGTATAACACAAGCACACTGAACTGTGGCACCAGCCAGCACAGAGTTGTGCCCTAAACTGAGCAGACTCTAAATCTCCTGGTTATATTTTTTCTTCTTTATTTCTTCTTTTTCTTTATCCCCACATTACTGCCTAATAGTGTAGTGCTGAAATTTTCTCCAGCACCCGTGCTGAGTATGTGCAGGTGTGAGACACTGTGAAAGACAACAGGTGTACAAATCTTTATTCACTTTCCACCACCAGGAAGAAAGGGAACATCAGGGTGGTCAATGACAAGCAGTGCCCTTCTCAGAGGGCATTGCTGCATGATCAAACAGTGAAGGTGAGGGCAGGGATTAAATCAAAATAGAATTGGAGTGGGAAATAATACACTCCACTCCCTCTGGTGCCCAACTTTCCCTGAAAATCGCGAGAGTGTTGGACACTGCATGAGCCTTGTCCAGAGACACCCGGGCTTTTACATAACCACAGAAGAGGGGCAGGCAATCAGTCATAACGACTCCCTTCATGGCCTGTTGCCTGGACCTGATTATGGCCAGTCTGGCCAAGCCATGAGTCCCATATATTCTGTTTCCTCTCAGGTGAAAGATTTCAGAACATAAAGAATTGGCTAGAAAAACTTCTGGAAAGTGAGGGTGAACAGCCAGTGGCTGTGGTTCATGTGGGAACCAACAATACAGGGAGGGATAGCTTGGAGGACTTCAGGATCATTTCCTAAAATTAGGGAGCAAGTTGAAACAGGACCTTTAGGGTAGTAATCTCAGAAATAGTACCTGTGCAATGAGCTTCACCATTTTTGCAAAGGCAGGTCGGGATGATAAGTGCATGGCTTGATGGATGGTGTAGAAGGGAGGGTTTTAGATTCTTTGGAACATTGGATCATATTTGAGAAAGGCAAAAGCTGATTAGAAGTGATGGGTTTTACCTGAAATGAACTAATCTCCTGCATGACAAAGTAAATAGTGCGGTGGTTGTATTTAAACTTGTGAGAGACAAAAAAAACCCTGCATGTGCTGGAATCCAAGATGGACAAGCAGGAGACTGGGAGAACACAGTAAGCCAGGGAGCATTTGGAGGTGGAGAAGTCAGTGTTTCAGTTTAACCCCTCTTCAGATCTGGGGGTGGGTATGGGGGCAGCTGCAGATAAAGCGGGTGATGGGAACAGTGTTGTGTGGTGGGGATAGTTGGAGACAGGAAGAGGGTATGACCTGGTTGGTCAATGGGAGGGATGAATCTGGTAGGTGGGAGGCTGAGGAGATGGTGCTGTGGAAATGAGAGAGGTACTCACTGTGTAAATGTCTGAGGGAGGCAGAGAACTTCTTCAAAGTGGGCATCCTTTTGAAGAGACTTTGCAGTGGTACAAACTTGGTAAGAGACAAGCTGGAGAGCCGAAGAGGTCATAGCATTGTGGCAGTGAGAAAGGAGCTCCGGGGCTGAAGAGGTCATGGCACTGAAGCAGTGAGAAAGGAGCTGGAAGGCTGAAGATGTCACCGCATTGTGGCAATGAGAAAGGAGCTGGAGGGCTGAAGAGGTCACAATGCTGTGGCAGTGAGACAGTCTCAGCTGCTTGTCAGATTCATCCCTCCTGTTGACGAACCAGGTCGTACCCTCTACTTGTCTCCACCTATCCCCACCTCACCACCCTGCCACCTGCCCCACTCATAGAGTCAAAGAGTCATAGAGATGTACAGCATGGAAACAGACCCTTCGGTCCAACCCATCCATGCAGACCAGCTATGCCACCCATTCTAGTCCTACCTGCCAGCACCCAGCCCATATCCCTCCAAACCCTTCTCATCCAAATGGCTTTTAAATGTTGCAATTTTACCGGCCTCCACCACTTCTACCACCAACTCATTCCATACATGTACCACCCTCTGTGTGACAAAGTTGCCCCTTAGGTCTCCTTTAAATCTTTCCCCTCTCACCCTAAACCTATGCCCTCTAGTTCTCGACTCCCCGATCCCAGGAAAAAGACTTTGCCTATTTACCCTATCTATGCCCCTCATAATTTTGTAAACCTCTATTAGTTCACCCCTCAGCCTCTGATGCTTCAGGGAAAACAGCCACAGCCTGTTCAACCTCTCCCTATTGCTCAAATCCTCCAACCCTGGCAACATCCTTGAAAGTCTTTTCTGACCCCTTTCAAGTTTCACAATATCTTTCCAATAGGAAGGAGACTAGAACTGCATGCAATATTCCAACAGTGGCCTAACCAATGTCCTGTACAGTCACAACATGACCTCCCAACTTCTGTACCCAATACTCTGAACAACAAAAGAAAGCATACCAAACGCCTTCTTCACTATCCTATCTACCTGTGACCACACTTTCAAGGAGCTATGAACCTGCACTCCAAGGTGTCTTTGTTCAGCAATACTCCCCAGGACCTTACCATTAAGTGCATAATCCTGCTAAGATTTGCTTTCCCAAAATGCAGCACCTCACATTTATCTGAATTAAACTCCTTCTGCCACTTTTCAGCCCATTGGCCCATTTGGTCAAGATCCTGTTGTAATCTGAGGTAACCCTCCTCCTTTACCTGCAGCTCTCCTTCCACCCCCTATTCCTGAAGAAGGGTTACACCCAAAACATCGACTTCTCCACCTTGAAACTTGTAGGTCATGGAGAGTGGGTTGACTAATGGGTCAATTCCAAAACTAGGTTTGGAAGTACCAGAGAGTGCAAGATAGAACATGGCATATGGGAAAAAGGCAGTGAGAGAAAGCTTGACTGCTGACACTGAACAAAGACATAGTGACCTTCAAATGGACAATAAAGAGATAAGGACAGAGTTAAATTGTATATATGCAAATGTGTAGAGTATAGGAAACAAAACTGGGAAACTGGAATCTGAAATTGTTCAAAAGGGATATGACATAGTAGTATTGACAGAGACCGGGCTCAAGCTAGAATAGGACTGGACACTTAACATCCTGGCTTGGAGGATTTTAGTAGAAACCAGGCGGGTAAAAAAGGGTAAGATATGGCATTCTTGATCAAGATAACATCATTGCTCTTGAACATGATGTTGTTTCTGAATTAGAATCTATGTGGTTGGAGTGGGAAACAGGAAAAGAGCAGTGACCTTGTTCATTATAAGCCTCCAACGAGTGGAGTAAGGTAGAAGAGAGCACTTGCAGGCAGATTATGAAAACCTGCAGGACAAGTAGGGATGTGGCAGTTGGTGATTTCCATTACCTTGGGATAGACTAAGAACAAGGAGGCAAGTGGACACAGACGGAGAAGATTTCCTGCAGCGTGTGCAGGAGAAATTTCTGGAAACATGCTATATTAAGTTATACCAGGGAGGGAGCTGTGTTAGATCTGGTCTGAGGAAATGAGCAAGGCCAAATGGAGAATATCGGTGAAGGAGTTTTTGGAAAATGGCAATCATATCATAATAACGTTCAATATTAAATTGGAAAAGGATACAAATCAGTCAATGATTAAGATTCCAGATTGGAAAAGTGCAGAGTTTAAGGGTCTCAACTGGAGCATGTTAATTAGAATCTAATTTTAATGGTTAAAACAACAAATGAAAAATGGGAGGACTTCAAAAGAGATGAATATGATGCAAGCTAGGTACCTATCCACGAGAAATAAATATAGGGCATCCAAAGCCAGAAAACCTTTTTGACACTAAGAACATTGATGAGAAAGTAAGGAAGGAAAAGGATGCAAATGATGCATACCAGAATCACGATCTCATTGGAAATCAGGAAGGCTGTCTCAAATGTAGAAGAGAAGCTAAAGCTGGAACAAAGAGGAAAGAATGACAGGTTGTGCTAAAACAAAAGTAAAATATTCTCCAAACATATAAATAATAAAAGATGAGTGAAAGATGAGAGTGAAGTGTAAAAGGAAGAAGCAGGGTAAACTGCTCACTGAAGCAAAGGATGTAGCAGATGTACTAAATAAATATTTGGCTTCTGTCTTCACCAAAATAGAAGATGGTGACAATGGGCTAGTTGAAAATTTGAATCTTGAGCCACTGAGCAATCTAGTGATAGATAAAGAAGAGATGCCAAAAAGAGTGGTAACACTTGAAGTGGTACAGTCACCAGGCCCTGATGCATCCAAGGTTGCTGAGAGAAGTAAGGGAGAGACTCATACAATCATTGACAGAAATTTTCCAGGCTTCTCTGATTAGTCTCAGGGAACTGTAGGGTGCAAACTTGATGCCATTGTTTAAGTAAAAGGCAAAGGATAAGCTGGGAAAATACAAACCTTTCAGCTTGACATCAATAATAGGAAAGGTGGAAGTGAAGACTGCAGATGCTGAAGATTAGCGTTGCGAGTGCGGTGCTGGAAAAGCACAGCAGGTCAGGCAGCATCCGAGGAGCAGGAAGTTCAATGTTTCATGCAAAAGCCTGAATTCAGGATGAAGGGCTTTGGCATGAAACGTCGATTCTCCTGCTCCTCAGATTCTGCCTGATCTTCTGTGCTTTTCTAGCACCACACACTTGACATCAACAAAAGGAAAACTAATAGAGGTCATTATATGCAATAAGGTAAATATGCAGTGGAGAAAAATCAGTTGATATTTAATAGTCAGTATGCTTTATAAAAGGACGGACTTATTTGATAAATTTAATAGAGTTATCTGATGAGGTGCCACAGTCAGTGGATGCTGTGGATGTTAGGCAGTTGGACTTTCAGAAAGCATTTGATAAAATGCTATATGACAGATCAATTAGTGAGTTAGATATATTTCGAATTGATAGTTCCTTGGCAGTTTGGATTAGATGTTGGCTAAAAGGAAACAGAGGGTAAGTATGGATGGGCTTTTCTCAAATCGGGGGCAAGTTGATAGTGGTGTTCCCCAGGGATCACTGTTGGGACTGTTATATTTGTTGATTTATATGAATGATTTGGAGATGGTAGTCTCTAAATTTGCAAATGATACTAAGCCAGGGAGAATAGCCAATTGTGAGAACGCTGCTGAGTGACTTCAAAGGGACATTGCCAATTTGGCCTAATGGACTGACATCTGGCAAATGAATTTTAATGCAGAGAAATATGAGGTAATGCATTTTGGTAGAAGAAGCACAGAGATACAATGCAGTCTCTATGGTACAACTTTGAGATGTAGAGTTCTGCTTTGTAATCAGTTGTGCTCAGATTTTAAAAGAGTTCAAATTACCCATAGATCCCTGGTTCTAGACACTGGACTTACCGAGACAATGTGAAATGAAGAATGTAGTAGACAGGTATTTCAAGGCAAAATAATTCCTGCATTGATTTAAAATATAGGGTAGGATAATGCAAACAATATATTGAAATGCTATAAACAGGGAAATTGACCCAATCAACTGTACAGAGAGCAGTAATATTATTAAATACCCTATTAGCTAGATTAAAAACTCTTAGAATCTAAAATCAACAGTTTTGATTAGAGTCTTTAATCAGGCTTCACACCCTTGGGTCCCAACGCACTGTCACCATCCATCTTTCCCTCCCTGCTAGCTAGGTCAGAACGTTGGGGTCTCAGGAGTTTCAGCTCACCACTGAGGTGAGGACACCTGTCTGTCCCTGCTTGTTTGTACCCACCTCCAAACGGACACCACCACCAGGGATATATTTCCCTCCCCTCCCCTATCAGCATTCCGAAAAGACCACTCCCTCCATGTCTCCCTCGTCAGGTCCACACCCCCACCAACCCAGCATCCACTCCCGGCACCTTCCCCTGCAACTGCAAGAAATGCAAAACTTGCGCCACACCTCCTCCCTCACTTCTCTCCAAGGCCCCAGTGGATCCTTCCATATCCGCCACAAATTCACCTGCACCTCCACACACATCATCTATTGCATCCGCTGCACCCGATGTGGCCTCCTCTATATTGGGGAGACAGGCCGCCTACTTGCAGAACATTTCAGAGAACACCTCTGGGACACCCGGACCACCAACCAACCACCCGTGGCTCAACACTTTAACTCCCCCTCCCATTCCACCAAGGACATGCAGGTCCTTGGACTCCTCCATCGCCAGACCATAACAACACGACGGTTGGAGGAGGAGCGCCTCATTTTCCGCCTGGGAACCCTCCAACCACAAGGGATGAACTCAGATTTCTCCAGTTTCCTAATTTCCCCTCCCTCCACCTTGTCTCAGTCGAATCCCTTGAACTCAGCACCGCCCTCCTAACCTGCAATCTTCTTCCCGACCTCTCTGCCCCCACCCCACTCCGGCCTATCACCCTCACCTTGACCTCCTTCCACCTATCACATCTCCATCGCCCCTCCCCCAAGCCCCTCTTCCCTACCTGGACACACTTTCTTCATTCCTGAAGAAGGGCTTATGCCTGAAACGTCGAATTTCCTGTTCCTTGGATGCTGCCTGACCTGCTGCGCCTTTCCAGCAACACATTTTCAGCTCTGATCTCCAGCATCTGTAGACCTCACTTTCTCCTGTTTGTACCCAGAGCCTGGATGAAGACTTCTGATTGCATAATATTTTCAGTTGAGGTTGAGTACATAGGTATGGTAGGGTGTGCATTGGATGTATTGGGTAAATGCTTGGTTTTCTTTCTTTTATTTTTTTTCTATAGAATCCCTATAGTGTGGAAACAGGCCCTTCAGCCCAACAAGTCCACACTGACCCTCCGAAGAGTATCCCACTCAAACCCATTTTCCTACCCTATTAATCCAAATTTTACCCCTAACTAATGCACGTAGCCTACACATCCCTGGACACCATGGTCAACTTAGCACAGCCAATTCACCCAACCTGCACATCTTTGGATTGTGAGAGGAAACCAGAGCACGCAGAGGAAACCCACACAGAGGTAGTGAGAATGTGCAAACTCCACACAGACAGTTGGCTGAGGCTGGAATCGAATCCGGGTGAAGCCCGGTTTTCACCTCTGGACATGTCTTGAGGCCTTGTTGTGTCGGTTAGGTCAGCGGTCTTTAGAGTTCCTTTCTTGAGTCTGCTGGTTGTGGTCAGTTGGCATTGGTTCCCCACAGTAAAAACAAGGACTGCAGATGCTGGAAATCAGATTCTAGAATAGAGTGGTGCTGGAAAAGCACAGCAGTTCAGGCAGCATCCGAGGAGCAGGAAAATTGACATTTTGGGCAAAAGCCCTTCATCAAGAATAGAGGCAGAGTGCCGCAGAATGGAGAGGTTCCCCTTGTTTGGAACAGACCTGGTCTGTTAGCTCTTGCTTGGAAGCTCTCAGATAGTTATTTCATTGTTCATGGATTGTTCTTTTGGATTGCCCTTGGAAATAGTCGTTGGAATTGGTCCCAGAAAATAGCTGCTAGAATTGCACTCTCAGGTGAAATCAGGTCTGCAATTGTACTGATTGTGGGCCCTTAACTTTGTGCCAAATCTATGTTGTCCACTGTGCTCCTGATGTTTCTTTTGAAGGTAATTAGTTTCCTAACCATCAAAAGTATATGTAATGGATTTCAATTGCAGCTAAATGTCTGGTATCTCTATTGGCCCTTGCTGTCTGAGCTGGATAGTCCAAGGTGTAAAACCTGTCTCAGGCTAGAGTCAATTGGGTTTGGTTGATTGTTCTTTTAGAGTGGGAGTGTAAATTGGAATTCCAGGCTGAACAATAGTCTCTCACAGAAATCTCCATTCTGCTGGCTTTGTTGTGTATTTGCTGCAGTCCAAGATTTTGCCCAGTATTTTAGATATTAGAAAAGTCTAGGGTTTTGTCCAGTGATTGAGATAATGAGGGATTATGTTTGAAACTACCAACAAGGGAGCAGGAACAGAGGGACCTCGAGGTACATATACATAATTTTTAGAAGGTGGCCAGGCAAGTTCAAGTAGCTGTTGAGGGCAGCACGGTGGCTCAGTGGTTAGCAATGCTGCCTCACAGCACCGCGGCCCCAGGTTTGTTTCCAGTCTCCAGCGATTGTCTGTGTGGAGTTTGTACATTCTTCTTTTGTCTGCGTGGATTTCCTTCGGGTCCTCCAGTTTCCTCCCACAGTCCAAACATGTGCAGGTCAGGTGAATTGGCCATGCTAAATTGCCCATAGTACTAGGTGCATTAGTCAAAGGAAAATGGGTCTGGGTGGGTTACTCTTCGGAGGGTCGGTGTGGACTGGTTGGGCCAAAGGACCTGTTTCCACATTGTAGGGAATCTAATCTGTTCAGAAATCCTTGGGTTCAGAAATTGAAGCAGAGAGTATAAAAGCATAAAAGTGATGATATACTTAGAGCAGCACAGGAACAAACCCTTCAATCTAACTCGTCCATGCCGACCAGATATCCCAACTCAATCAGCACCCGGCCCATATCCCTCCAAACCTTTCCTATTCATATACTCATCCAGATGCCTTTTAAATGTTGCAATTGCACTAGCCTCCACCACTTCCTGTGGCAGCTCATTCCATATGTACACCACCCTCTGTGTGAAAAAATGTTACCCTTATGTCCCTTTTATATTTTCCCCTCTCACCCTAAACCTATACTCTCTAGTTCTGGACTCCCACCTCAGAGAAAAGACCTTGCATATTTATCCTATCAATGCCCCTCATGATTTTATAGACCTCTATAAGGTCACCCCTCAGCCTCTGATGGTCCAGGGTCAATATCCCCAGCCTATTCAACCTTTCCCCACAGCTCAAATCCTCCAACCCTGGCAACATCCCTGTAAATCTTTTCTGAATCCTTTTAAGTTTCACAATATCCTTCCAATAGGAAGGAGACCAGAATTGCACGCAATATTCCAAAAGCGGCCTAACCAATGTCCTGTACAGCTGCAACATGACCTCCCAACTCCTGTACTCAATACGCTGACCAAGAAAGGAAAGTATGCCAAACACCTTCTTCACTATCCTATCTACCTGCAATTCTACTTTCAAGGAGCTATGAACCTGCACTCCAAGGTCTCTTTGTTCAGCAACACTTTCCAGGACCTTACCATTAAGTGTATAACTCCTGTTGTGATTTACTTTCTCAAAGTGCAGCAACTCACCTTATCTGAATTAAACTCCATCTGCCACTTCTCAGCCCATTGGCTCATCTGATCAAGATCCTGTTGAAATCTGAGGTAACCTTCTTCGCTGTCCACTACACCTCCAATTTTGGTGTCACCTGCCAACTTACTAACTATACCTCTTATGCTCACATGCAAATCATTTATATAAATGACAAAAACTCGTGAACCCAGCACAAATCCTAGTGGCACTCCACTGGTCCTAGGCCTCCAGTTTAAAAAACAACCCTCCACAACCACCCTCTGTCTTCTACCTTTGAGCCAATTCTGTATCCAAATGGTTAGTTCTCCCTGTATTCCATGAGATCTAATCTTGCCAACCAGTCTCCCATGAACAACCTTGTCAAATGCCTTACTGAAGTCCACATAGATTACATCCACTGCTCTGCCCTCATCGATCCTCTTGTGTTACTTCTTCAAAAAGCTTACTCAATTTTGTGCGACATGATTTCCCATGGACAAAGCCACATTGATTATCCCTAATCAGTCCTTGCTTTTTCAAATATGTGGACGTCCTGTCCCTCAGGATTCCCTCCAACAACTTGCCAACCACTGATGTCAGTCTCACTGGTCTATAGATCCCTGGTTTGTCCTTACCACCTACAATAGTGGCACAACCTTAGCCAACCTCCAGTCTTTCTGCAGCTCACATGGACTATTAATGATGCAAATATCTCAGCAAGGTACCCAGCAATCACTTCCCTAGCTTCCCAGAGAATTCTAGGCTACACCTAATCAGGTCCTAGGGATTTAACAGCTTTTATGTGTTTCAAGCCATACAGCAGTTCCTCCTCCATAATATGGACATTTTTCAAGATGTCACTATTTATTTCCCTACATTCTATGCCTTCCATATCCTTCCACGCAGCAAACACTGATGCAAAATTCCGTTTAGTATCTGCCTCATATCCTGTAGCTCCTCACAAAGCCCGCCTTGCTGATCTTTAAGGGGCCTTATAACTAACATTCCTTAGTTACCCTTTTCTCCTTAAGATACTTATAAAATCCCTTTGGATTTGGGGACATTTAAGCGACTGCTGGACATGCACATGGGTGGCAGCGAGTTGAGGGGAGCATAGGTTATGTTACTATATTCTACATTAGGATTAAATCTCGGCACAACAGCATAGGCCAACTTTTCTATGTTCTATTCTCCTCAACTCTATTTGCCAAAGCTATTTCATGTCCCCTTTTTCTTCCCTCCTGATTTCCCTCTTAAATATACTCCTACTGCCTTTATACTCTTGTAAGGATTCACTCAATCTACCTTGTCTGTACCTGACATATGCTTCCTTGTTTTTCTAAACTAAACCCTCAATTTCTTTAGTCATCCAGCATTCCCTACACCTTGGTTAGTCCACATTTGGAGTCTTGGGTTCAGTTCTGGGCATCTTATTTAAGGAATGATGTTAAAATTCTGAAGAGAGTGCAAATAACATTTACTGGAATGATACGAGAAATATTTGATTTTGGATATAAAGAAAGATTAGAGAAATTGGTCTTATTTTCCTTGTTGTGGAGAAATTAAGAGGTGATTTTACTGAGGTGTTCAAAATTTTGAACAATTTTGACAGGGTAAAGATACTTTGTTTCGACTAGTTGGTATGTCAGTAACTAGCAGGTCACAATTTCAAGACAGTCAGAAAACAGTTAGGAGTGAGTTGAGAAACTTCTTTACTCAAAGTTGTTAGGATTTAGAATGCGCTTCCTGGGAGAGTGTTGAAGGTGGATTCCATATGAGATTTAAAATGAGGGCTGGTTATATTATTTGAAAGTGATGTATTTAGAGGGCATGGGGGTAGGGCTGGGAATGGGTCCTGCTGGTACAGACATAATGGGTTGAATGGTTCCTTCTGAACTGTAAAATTATTTATTCTATATTTTTTAATAAACCTGTTCAGAGATACTATTACTGACCTCTGGAGTACGTAGGACTTGAACCCAGGACTCTTGATTTTGAGGTGGAGATTCTGCCACTGTGTAACAAGATCCCTAAACTGATAATCTAAGGAAAAACAAATCAACAAAGGTTGGATAATTGCTGAAGGAAGTTGACAATAGGTGTACCATATTAAGGATGGCTCTCTCAATGTGCTTTAGCAAAGAATTAAATGCCTCATTGAAGAATTGTAGCTCAAGGTGGATTTTGTTAGGACAGTACAAAACTCTCCTGTACAACTTGGTAAAAAGGATATAAAACATCCTGTAAAGAATTGTTCAGTGCTAAATTCAGGTTGGCATGGTGGCTCAGTGGTTAGCACTGCTAACCCGCATTACCATGGACATGAGTTTGATTCCAACCTCAGGTGACCATCTTGTGCAGTTTGTACTTTATTCCCATGTCTGTGCACATTCTGCTGGGTGCTGCAGCGGCTTCCCTCAAAGTTAGCTAAGCATTGGGACCCTGTGATCGTGTTCAGATAATCCAAACTTCAGTTAACCTAATGCTTGGTAATCAAGGTTCGTCTATGCTTTGTTTCTTGCACAGAGTATCAGCCTAGACTCTCTTCTAGTGTGATTCTTTGTGTGTAGTCTAACTCTATCCACTCTGTGCTATTTATATTCAGTGATGTGCACGTCTGTGATATCATTCCTGGATTGCTCCAGATCTAAGTCCCCTTAAACCACATAAATAAATATTTGGGATATGTTAGGGCATAGTGGTTAGGTAGTTAAGAGATAACAAAAATCTGAAAATTGTCACAAGAAGCCAGTATGGAATTCTGCAGTTAAGAGGAGTTGGAATCATAATGCTACACAAGAGACCAACTAAAACTGGGGCTTTATCCCCTGAAAGCCCCTGAATATTGCAAACATTGGAGATTTCAAGATGAGGACCATAAGAATTTTTTTTCTCGAGGAAGAGTATCTAGGAATACAGAGCAAAAACTAATTATGCAGCATAGCTGTAACGTAATTGAATGACAGTACAAGCTCATGGAGTTGAATAGCCTTCTGTTGTTCTTATGATCATTGAAACTGATCTACAAGCCATTCAAATCTGTGTCTTGTCTCTCACCACATGAGTTGCCTCATGTAATTCTGTTCTCCTATTCACTTCTCATTCCTCAAAATATTATTCTATTTTCAGTGTTTAATTTTCTTCTCAAAGAATGGAACATTCAGTTTCCATGATATGCTATGGCTGATGTTTCCATATTCAAATGGTGTTAATAAAGTACAATTTTGTGAACATTTCATCACTACAAATTTTGAGATAATTTTAACTATACGTACCTGGGAGGAAATTAATAACAATCTGGTTTTAAATATCTTCTTCCCATGGAAGACAATGGAAGTCTGGATGTTAAATTGATGAATTGATTGATTCAGTCAGCTTTCTGTAAGGTGTGTTAGATTAAATTCATCCAAAAATGTTTACATGAGATATTAAAGTCCTAGATTGCATGCACTGCTTTCAGGGTAAGAATCTAACTGTATATAGACAACTGTGCATCCATTTTGGGCTGTACATTTTGGAGGCAAATAGAATTAGAAGAAACACTTTGGCAGAAGAGACCATGACAGTACTTAAGGATAATTCACCCTAGTGGTGTGTGCAGCATGGGCTGACAGACCCTGATATCCAGCCATTTCAAATAAGATGACTGGAAAGTGAAACTCTGTTGACTATGCTTTACTACACAGTCTTCCCAGTGTCCATCACAGCTTACATAGACTATGTGTTGTTACGACAGCCCTTTGATATATCATTGATTGTTGTTGGGTATCCAGAACTGGAGGAAAACAATGTACGACACAACAGTTTCAAAAAAAAAGTACAAGAAATTTGAAACTAAAAAGGAAATTAATGGAGATATACAGCAGAGAGGTTAATACTTGCAAGAGTAATTGGGAGCCAAATCTCACTCTTGCCATTAAACTAGAAACAGGGATCAGAGTGTAAACTTCCAATTTTACAGTTTACACACATTTCTTTTAAGTTAACTTCAGTGTAAAAGGAAAGTGGAGTATGCTGTGGAATAAGTTGCTCTGTTGAATTAAGTTCACCTCATAGTTATCTCTGCTCTAACACTGTGCTTCCCTGTAGCAAAAGACAACTTTGCACTATTATGAATAGAATCCCCAAGTCAAGGCATTTTTACTTACTGGGGAATGTAATGACAAGAGGATGTGGAGTAACAGCCCTCCATCTTTGGAGTTCAATGGCTTGGGAAAGATAACTGAGAAGTTACAGGGACCACTTCAGCCACCATGAACTTTCATAACAAGCCATACAATTAGGAATCCTGAAGACGTGCAAGATCAGGCTGGATTTGAACATCACCTGACCTGACTCTCTCAACAGTACTCTCTCACAGCTATCATTACACTGACTGTGCTAGAGGTCACCCCCTTATATGCACAAAGGTTGAGATGCACCCTTTAGGTTTTTTCATTTAGAGCTGAAATGCTGTCCTAATATCATACTGCTAACCAGATAAAACCCGGCTTGTCTTCTATTCAAGAGGGATGTATGGTGGCTCAGTGGTTAGTAATGCTGCCTTACAGCACCAGAGACTCAGTTCAACTCCAATCTTGGGCTACTGTTTGTGTGGTGTTTGCTTATTCTCTCTGTGTCTGCGTGTTTCCTCCGGGTGCTCTGGTTTCCTCCCACATTCCAAACGTGTGTAGGTTAGGTGAATTGGCCATGTTGAATTGCTCATAGCATTCAGGGGTGTATTGGTTAGGTACATTAGTCAGGAGTAAATATATAGTAATAAGGTAGGGAAATGGGTCTGGGTGGGTTACTCTTCAAAGGGTTGGTGTGGACTTGTTGGGCTGAAGGGTCTGTTTCCACATGGTAGGGATTCTATTCTATAAGTGCCTCACATTCTCCAGCAATAATCAACGTACACTCAGTGCCTTGGCAAAAATGTTTGCGCTGGCTCAGCCACATTCAGCAGATGAATGATGGCGATCAGCACAAAAAACCTTTGGTCATTTTATGGTGAAGTGGTATCTGGGCCATTACCTCCCAGTTGTCTATACTTCTGTCACAAAGAACACCTGTAGGGGGGATGTGAAGGTGGCAGATAGTGACACTGACTGGAAGGGAATCCGAAGTTGGATAGCAGAAATGGAATGCCCAGCTGGATGACAAAACAAGGACGAGTGAATTGTGCACCTTCTCAGTGCAGAGACTGCCATGCCAGAGCAGGGTTCCCAAGCTGCAGCAGGTGCTATTTAATACAAACATCGGCCACTTCATTACCAGCCATTGTCTTTGGGGCTGGAAGCCGAGTTAGAGCACCTCTCTTATAAAGATTGCAGCCCAGAAAGGCACAAGCTATCTTTTTCTTTTGCTGTTTGCTTTGTATTCCTGGATCTGTTGTATCCTTGGATTGTAGCACACAATTTGCAAACCCACTTTGTTTGGTGCAGCTAAAATTAATTTCAGTTTAATTGTAATTCACTTGGGAGGAAACAGGCAAGTGCAGCCTGTCAAATTAATTCCTTCAAAAGTGTTGCTTGTAAATTTGACTTTAATGAAGTCAATATTGTCAATAAAAATTAAAAGCATTTAGGAGGACAGGATAATGAATGAGAAAAAGCAAAATGTGGGTTCTCTAGCAGGACAGCATTAAGTGAAAACTAAACTACTTCACGCCAAATAATTGTGTCAACATTTCACTCCTCTCATCTTTTGGTAACTGGAAAAGAAGAAATCACAATTAAACAGCTGTTACAGCCTTCACCAGCAATTACTTCCATTGTCATTGATATGGTTCGATTTTAGATACAAACAGCTAAAAAATACAAAGCTATTTGTTCATAATTATCCCACCAGTGAGCACTGAACCAGATATCTGTTATGCTTCACAAAGTCCACTCTGTTCATTCTTATCTGGAGATTCTACATAGCACGCACAGCAGTATTTTCCTCTGCCTGACATGTTGGAAGAGCCATTCACATCAAGTCATTGAATACCAGCTACTTGAAGAGAGGGAGATTGTGACTTTTCTACACCAGTTCTCACTTGAGGTGTGAAACAAGGTATATGTTCTGAAAGTGTTGTATTATCAAATGTGAAGTACATTCTCATGTTATTACAAGTCTGCAGGGAGTCCTGTAAAAATGCTTCCAGCCTTTGCAAGGTTCACTGAATTGCTTAAGAGGACAGAGCTCAACATTTCGAAACAGGACCTATTGAAAAAAATTAAATCCTCTCTAAAACTGCCTGGCTTTGTTGGAATTAATCTTAAGGTGTCACTTGACTCAGTAGAAATAAGAGGGGTCAGGACATTGTGCTTATATACCATTTGCCCTTCTGAGGAAGTCGCTTGGAATCAAAGATGATTTGCTTCCACTTCAGTTCTAAGATGGCTGATAGTGCAGTGCACAAATGTGGGGCAGATCATGCTTGAGGAGCTGAGTATTTCAGTTTTTGGGAGCTTTGTGCACTCCCTCTAATGCCTTGACTTCATCTGATGAAGTCTCTTCGTACTTTCCCAAATGAGTTAGAGTCATAGAGCATGGAAACAAATCCTTTTGTCCAACTCATTCATGTTGACCAGATTTTCCAAACAAAACCAGAGCCATTTGGCCCATATCCATCTAAACCTATCCTTTTCAGGAACCTGTCCAAATGTCTTTTAAATGTTGTAAATTTATCTGCATCAACTACTTCTTTTGACAGTTCATACAACATACAAACCATCCTCTTCATTAAAAAGACCCACCTCAGGTCCCTTTCAAATCTTTCTCCTCTCACCTTAAAATTATATGCTCTAGTTTTGAACTCTCCTACCCGAGGGAAAAGACCTTTGCTATTCACCCGATTCATGCTCCTTATGATCTTTAAAACCTCTCTAGGGCCACCCCTCAACCTCTTATGGTCCAGTGAAAAAAGTCCTCTTTTAGTCTATATATAGGTTAGATCATGTCAACCAAAACTTCAGGACATCCTAAAGCATTTCCACTTAACTCTTAGGAGACTTCAGTTGCAGTTAAGTAATTGAGTAGAGCAGTTGCTTTAGGAGTCTAGCGTCAGGCAGACTAACAGGACGTCCTGGCCAGTGGTGCTGTGTTTGAGTGACTTGAATGACTCTATATTGGACATAATAATTTGGGAGAGGATGATGTTGTGGATTACCTTTCTATGGGATATCCTGCAAGGGCACTGCTGGTAGTATTTCTGCAGTGTTATGAGATACTTGCTGTAAGTTGTCCAAGTCTTTGCATATAGCAGAATATTGCGAAGAGAAATGGCACTTTTCTTTGAAACAAAAAATGCAAGTGTGAGAATTCAGGATATCTGCTGTGGAAAAACATATACTGTAATGGGAATCATAGAATAGAGTCCCTACCTTTGGCCCAGCAAGTCCACACTGACTTTCTGAAGAGTATCCCATCCAGACCCATTCCCCTATTACTTTACATTTACCCCTGACTAACCAACACATCCCTGAACACTATGGGCAATTTAGCATGGCAATTCACCTAACCTGCACATCATTGGACTGTGGGAGGAAACTGGAGCACCCAAAGAAACCCACACAGGTACTGGAAGAATGTGCAAACTCCATACAGGCAGTCGCCTGAGGCTGGAATTAAACCCGGGTCTCTAGCACTGTGAGGCAGCAGTGCTAACCACTGAACCACTATGCTGCCCTGAGGGGGAGGGGAGGATCCATTGAGTTTCAAACGAGGGACTTTGGGAAGTTAGGAGCTAAATTGAAAGCAAACCTCTAAAATACTTCTCTCTGGATTACTACTTAAGCCACTTGCAAACTGTTACAGGATCAAGATGATTAAAGAAGTGAATGTTTGCCATAAGACTGGTGTGAGGGAAGTGGAATCTGGTTCATGGAGTATTGGCAATTGGTAAAATGGGTTCTATATCTTTGGGACAGTCTACACTTTAACCATACTGGGACTAGTGTCCACTTAAGCCACACAACAAAGGAACTGGACAGGGCTTTACCGTAACAAGTATGTGGATTAATGTGTGATTGATTAAAATGAATAGGGTTGGTAATGTGGACATGGAAATAATGTTTCCTCTTGTGGGTGAGTCCAGAATTAGTTTTAAAATTAGAGGCCACCTTTTAAGACAGAGATGAGAGGAATCTTTTCTCAGCGAAATCTGTGACTTTAACATTATCTGCCTCAGCAGACAATTGAAGTGGTACCATTGAATATTTTTAAGAGATAAATAGATTCTTGTCAGATGGGAGAATCTAATAATGGGGGTAACATTTGCCAGCATTCTCTGTGTTTGATTCAGATTTCCTAAATCAGCTCTATTTTGCAATTTTATCCAAAACTCTGCTGTACGTACTTTTACTCAAACCAAGATTCATTAAGTTTCATCCCTTTCTCCATGGACCCACTTCAAGCATCCAATCACATTGACAATTCTCCATTGAAAAATGTCATATATCTCAAAGGAAAATGATTGTCATTTTTGGAGGTCAGCCATCTCAGTTCCAGGTCATTCCTTTTAGAGTTCCTTCGGGTAATGTCCTAGACTCAGCCATCTTCAGTTGCTTCAATGACTTTCCCAAAATTACAATGTCAGAAGTGGGAATCATCACTGAAACTGAAGAGTATTGATTACCATTTTATTGTCACATGTACTGAAGTGGAGTGCGCATTGTTGCTATACAAGGCACATTCTTAGGTCCAAAGTACCTAAACCTTAGTTACAGAAATAGGACAATAAAGAAATAAATTAAAAACTTCAGCACTCCAGTCTTCTTAGCATAAAAGCAGATGAATAACATTTAAAAAGTCAAACATTAAATTCCTTTCTTGAGCCATGAGCCTGCAGATGCTCCAAGATGGGCTTTTCCCAAGAGGGCTCACTCTCCCCTACAATGGGCATCCTTTCACCTGCACTAGGCTAAGACCAGCATGGGTACACTAGACTTCTTTGCCACTCGCTCATTGCTGACTGCGATCCCATACATTGTCTTGTCACTGATTATTATTGCCACCATCCCTGATTGCTGCCTCGCTGTTGCTGCCATCTGGGCTTGTACTTGGCTCCATCTAAGGCCTTTAGGAGAAAGTGAGGACTGCAAATGCTGGAGTACCAGAGTTGAAAAATGTGGTGCTGGAAAAACACAGCAGGCCAGGCAGCATCCGAGGAGCAGGAGAATTGACGGTTCGGGCATGAAGAAGGGCTTATGCCCGAAACGCCGATTCTCCTGCTCCTTGGATGCTGCCTGGCCTGCTGTGTTTTTCCAGCACCACATTTTTCAACTCCATCTAAGGCCTCCACAGCCTTCAAAAAGTAAGTGAGAAGTGCTAAAAAAAAGGTTTTTAAAAACTGGAAAAGGAAAGCGGGTGAATTTGATGCGATCCAGGCTCAAGAGCCCAAATGTTGCCTAGCTCACCGCCAGCATCTTGGTACTAATATTAATCAGGAGAAAGTGAGGACTGCAGATGCTGGAGATCAGAGCTGAAAATGTGTTGCTGGAAAAGCGCAGCAGGTCAGGCAGCATCCAAGGAGCAGGAGAATCGATGTTTCGGGCATGAGCCCTACTTCAGGAAACTAATATTAATCAGCTAATTACAGTTTGACATATGTTAGTGCTGAAAATTGTCTTGAAGGATAGCTCAGTTGGGAAATTTTGTATAGCTTAGCTACTGATTCCATCACCAATATCTTATCACCTGCAAATGCAATGAATGTATCATAAGAAGTGGGAATTTAAGCAAATTGTTTCAGGCACAGTATTGGTATTAACAGCTCCATTTGATTTGACTTTAATGCAAAGTTAAAATTGATGGGAATATAGGATTGACACCTGATGCTATAGGATTCCCACCAACTAAATTAGATTAAAATCCCCTGCAGCCCTCAACCTGCATTACGTGTAAATTGCAGGTGAATTTCTTTCGTGAAAGTCGTGAAAGTGAGATATTGTAAATTACAGAGCATTCAGCCATCCTTCAGTAAAATGTAAATAATTTTCCACATTTAGATCTGTCACTCACTGATTTACCCTGAAATCCTGTAAGCCCTTTGAGGAATAGGCTGCAGAGTCAGGGCATGCTGGGGCATGACTAAGAACATCCCTGTTGAGTTATCACTTGTGGATTTTGGTGACTTCTGCTTGTTATCTTCAGTTTTGTTTTGAGGTGTGATTCTTTGCTCCTGTTACATTACATTTCAGTCAACTTCTAAGCTCAAGCTACTGAATCAATGAATTCTTGAAGCTATTTCCAACTGAATACTTGCACAAAATTTCTAATATTTAAAACCCCATCGCAGCTTCTTAAAATCTTCTTCAGTGCTCTAACCTCTGTGATCTTGTGGTGCAGCAGGTAGTGAACCAGAAGCTCCAAGTTCAAATTGTACATTGGGACCTTAAGATCTAAGAAACATAGGCATATTCTTGGGGCCACACAGGTTGCCTACCTGGCATTAACAATAGGAGATTTTCCAGATCAGTCAGAACTGCACTTGTGGTAGCTGTAGTTTAACAAGCTCCTGAATTAAAATAGTCCATGTATAGGTTCTTGACACAGGTTATATACTCCATTTTGAGCACCTTTCTCACAATGAAGGAATACCAGTAGAGAAACCTCCTACTTGTCTTTCAAAACTCTTTGCAACTTCTTCAAATCTTGCTAATTATGGTGAATAAAACTTAATCAAATATCTCACATTCTCAGAGAATTCTATGATACGAACAGGTCAATCGAGGTGACCTAGTCAACCACATTAATCATTCCACATGTGTTTTTTAATTGGTAAACGTACACCTGGAACTGTAATTGCCAGATTCTAATGAGTGTGATTCACAATTTTTCCTTTTCCTTTCACAGTGCTTAAGTCACAACAAGGGTAGAAAAAGTTCCCCTCAGAGATTTCATTAGGGCTATCTTCTCCAGACCATTTGTCTTTTGTTCTTCACTTTTGACCAAAGGTCACCACAAGCTGGTATAGACAATGTAATTAGGAATGCTGGCTCAGTGCACATAATTGGATGAAGCCTAAAATAGAGTAGGATGGGAGTACAATGTATGCTGGGAAATGAGATTGGAGGCAGGACAAGAGCAAAATCAATTTTGCTGATCTCATTTTGTCCTTATCAGTGAGATATAGTTGTTGGTTATGACCTCTGTTGCAGCTCACTGTATGCTGAGGGGTATGGGTGTGGAGGTGGGGGCGGGGGGAGGTGGAGTGTGTGATTGGTAAATGTGATGAGGACCTAAGTCCTGAGTGGTGCTACTGGTTATGAAACCATCACTTTGGGGGTTGGGAAAGTTCACAGCTTTCCATTAGTTTGTTGACAAAGTCTGAACAGTATTCTTTTTTCAAAAATAAATGCTAAAGTACACTATACAACAATTCAAATTTGAAATGAAGTAAAATATAATTCAGTTTCTTTAAGAATAAGTCACATTTAAATTTTTGCTTGTCATCCACCATCAGTATATGGTGGTGAGAGATCAATGAGCCTTTGAGGAGGCTACTCCAAGCTTTCATGCTTGTTAAACACTGCTAAAAGGAGACCTGAAGTGGAGGTTTTGCATCTTGCAATCATCTATACTAACTTGAAAGAAAATCAACTCAGGATAGAAACAATAGCTTGCAGGAATGAAAATGAGATGCTGATTGTCTGGCGTGGAGTTGTAGCCACAACTGCTGCTATACTTAATTGAATAGATTCAAATTAGGCAAGGTGAGTGATTGGTCAGGCCTTGCCATGGGATTAGCTGTCAATGTAGGTCTTCCTTGAGTCATTAAATGTGCATTGTGTGGATATATTCATCTTGCCTGGGAAAAATAAATAGTGTTTCAAGCATAAACTGATGCACTTCTTTGCACAGTTCTGTTTGGAGATAATCATTACCTGGCACTTGTGTAGCACGTTCTTAGCAAAATTGTACTCCAACACAATCTCCACTCATGCCTTGAATATTTCCTACTCTACATGGAAGCCAGGGGATCGACACTGGTTCAAAGAATAGTGCAGGGGGGCATGCCAGAAGCAACATCAAGCATAGCTAAAAATGTGATGTCAACCTGGTGAAGGTACTTGCTTGCCAAACAACAAGTAATGGATGGAGCTAAGTGTTTCCATAACCAATGAATCAAGATCTAAGCACTACAATCCTGCCACATCCAGTCTTGAATGATGGTAGACAATTAAAGAATTCACTGGATGTGGAGCAGCCATCCTCATCCTGAATAATGGAGGAACCAAACATATCAGTGTAAAAGATAATCCTGAAACCCCAAATCCTAATATTTGCAACAACCTTCCGCCAGAAGTGTTGAATGAAATGATCCACTTCAGCCTTCTCCAGAGGTGCTCAGCATTACAGATGCCAATCTTTAGTTAATTTGATTCACTCCACATGATTTCAAGAAAAGGCTGGAAACTGGTATTGCAAAAGCAATGGGACCTGATAATATTGTGCAACAGCGCTGAAGACATATGTTCCAAAACTAGCCATGTGGCCTGGTAAAGCTGTTCCAGTACAGCACAACTTTAAAAATCAGCAATGATAGAACCATTGCAGTTTAGTCATAGACCAAGTTTCAAATCTCTCCAGAGCTAGCTAACACTGAGACAGTACTGCATGAGTCTTCCACCATCTTTTTGAATAGACATTAAATGAGCTAGCATCTGCCCACTCAGATAATCTTAAGAAATCACATGACAACATTTTGAAGAATATTGTGGGGGAGGGGGTGTGGGGGTGGCACCCTGAAGTTTTAGCCAAATATTTGCCCAAATCACAGTGCACAATTTCTCTTAGACATTCTCTTCACATTATCATTTAGCTGTTTGTGGGAGGTAGCTGTAAACTAACTGTCTGCTGTGCTTTCTAAAGGACAGCTTTGACTTCAAGAACGTTCCAATGGTTTAGATTCTGTGAGGTTGCCACTGATGCATGGATTCTTGAATCCCTACTTCTACCCCAAAGCATAAGAAGATGAAAGGACCACAGAATCTAGTGTCTTAGATCTGACTATCTGTTGCAATGAAACTAAAGTATGTTGTTCTTGCAGGTTTCACCTCCTGAAAATACAAGGTGGGGATAGACCTATTTGTCCCCTGTTGTACAATGGTCTTGACATCCTACAGAATTAGATTTCTCAAAATCACAACCCTGCAATATTGATATTGTATGTTATTTAAAGAAATAGCATACAATTCCTGAAGAAGGGCTCATGCCCGAAACGTCAACTCTCCTGCTCCTTGGCTGCTGCCTGACCTGCTGCGCTTTTCCAGCAAAACATTTTCACCTGTTATTTAAAGAAAGTTAATTTGACTTTAAATAATAGAGACAGCATCTAAAAAATGACTGCTGGAAGTTAACTGGTTTATTCTTGTTGATTCGCTTCAACCAGCCAAAAAGCGAACATGCTGCTATATTATCTCCATAGCAACCACAAAGAAAACCAGTCGGAATTTGATTACACCCCTGGACAACACAGTGGCTTTTGAAAGTATGAAAATTCAAAACTGAGACAAGCAACAGACTGGTAGAAATATCCATAGGTAGTTCTTGCATTAACAAGTTTGTAGGAGAATGATTCATCAAAAGTCAATATTACAGTCATCTTCAGGTTAATCTCTATAAAATTGCCTTTTAGATTCAGAACTCCTGAAGAAGTTCTTGGAGAGGCAATAGCTTTAGAAAATGAAGTTATCAATTAAAAAAAAACTTCAGAAATAAACCATAGTTTAGCGGAAAGAATCAAAGAAATGATAACTGCTATGACCACTGAACTAGTGATGAACAGAAAACCTCTCTCAAACCTTGTCTATGTGTTGAATCTACCTTTGTGAGAAATCTTCAATTATTCATCAGCTGAATCTATTGTAACTCGTGTATCAAACTTCATTGTTTCTGTCTTCATTACAACAGAAAGGAACTTGAGCAATGCCATCTAATGTATATCATAGAGACTTTTCTGAACTTTCTACCAATAAACATTACATTGTTATATCTGCATTTGTTTTAATCTTGGAATCTATAAACTTTTTCTTGATGAATTTATCTCTTTTTTTTCCTCAAAGGACATTTAGTGATAGCTTGTAATTTTCTAACCTTTAAATCTGTTTAAACAAAAACTCAGCTGCTGAGTTAATTTATCTTGATTTGGATTAAAAAGGGAATTAAATAAATAAATTAATTCACAGTTCAATGACCACACTGCAAACACACGGTGGTTTTGACTCACCAATTCATTATCTGACTTTTAAATGTGCAATGTAATTTTAAACAGAGCTATCATACATCCACTCTGAAAACAGTGAATATTGGCAGATAACCAGCCGGAAAGTACCTAATAAAGCTTTTCCTCAACATGAAACCCAATCGCTTTCAAAAACATCCCCCCCCCTCGCCACCCCACCCCCATGCCCTGGAGATTGGATATGGACGCTTGAGGAACATCATTCTCTTCATTACACATGGGAATGAATGGAAGACAGATGGCATTTTTGTTCACCATGTAGGAAAAGGACAAATGAATGTACCTATGGCAAATGTTCATCTTTGTAGTGATCAGAGACATCAATTATCAATGTAATTTAGGCCAAAGCATCAAAATCACTAAACTTTAGTGCAATTCTATGTCCTGATCTAGCAGAATACAAGACTTGACCTTCTTTCAAAAACCCATTGTGTTGTTTGTGATGTAAAGAAATTTGAACTGGTTTCCTTTGTGTAAGAACTTACCCAACCATTTTATTCACATCTTTTAATTGTAGGAAGATAGGTTTACTTATTTTCATGGTGATTTTGAAAGACGTATGAAAAGGTATGCATGAAATTTAAGTGCTGACTAAACAGATGGTAATAAGAATTGTAGAAAGTTTGCAACAGAGAAGAAAACTATTTGGCTATCACGTCTCTACCAGTTCTCTGCAAGAATAACTCATCCTGCCTCACTATCCTAGCCTTTGCTCATAATTCTGCAATTCCTTCCTTCAGATATGATTTGGAGATGCTGGTGTTGGACTGGGGTATACAAAGTTAAAAATCACACAACACCAGGTTATAGTCCAACAGGTTTAATTGGAAGCTCATTAGCTTTCGGAGCGCCTCTCCTTCATCAGGAAATCATATCTGATCTTGTCTTTGTCACCCTTCTAATCACTGGCTGCATTGAAGAGGTTTCTTCCTCAAGGAACTTCTGATTTTTTTTCCTTATGTCATTGACTTCTGGGTTTTGTTTTTGCACTTCTGTGAAAATAGGAGCAGTTTTTCCTTATGTAGTGTGTCCAGACCATTCATGGTTTTGATCACCTCAGTCAACTCGACCTTGACTTCCCTCGAGAGAACATCTGCAAATTCTCAAATATATCGGCCTAACTGTGATTCCTCGTCCTTGGAACCCTGGTCATAATCTTTTCTGCACTCTCTCTAATACATTCATATTCTTCTGAAAGTATGCTGCTCAGAATTAGACATGTTACATGGATCCTCAGTAATTCTTAAAAGTAATATGAGGCATTGTGAATGTTATAGTTGACAGTAAAACTCCATTCAAGACTGGTGAAAAGATTCACTGCCAAGCACATAAAGCTAATAGTGATTTAAGCCACTGCATTAATAGAAAGCATTGTTAAGTTTTTACAGCCTGACTTTGTAGTGAAATTATCACCAGTATTCCATACAATACAATGACCTCTACATGCCAGTTTTAAAGGTAATGCGTGTTACTGGTGCCTGGATTCCTTTTTAATTCCCAATGATTAGCTGTCTCAACAATCAAATATGATACAAATATCAATAAATATAAATGGTAGGTAAGGCAAATAGGGTTTATGGATTCTAAGGGCAAACAACTGATAGAAGAATTTCCTTGCAAGAAGAAGACATTAGAAGTATTACTCACATTAATGATGGACTGTGGACAAGATGAAGCACAACTGTAAGAAGAGTGGAATCAAAATCAATACAATCTGATTTGAAATTTCTTTGTTTATTACCTATCTGATTGGTCAGCCTTTAATTTTAAAATGGTTCAGAAAACATGTGTCCCGCTTAGAAGTCATCAAATTGAGACTAAAATTACACAGCACTGTTCCTAGTAGGAGAAAAAACCAGAATTTGCTGAAGAAACTCAACTGGCCCGGCAGCATCTGTGGAAAGAAAGCAGAGTTTGGGTCAAGCAACCCTTCTGCAGAATTCTCATTCGAAGAAAATGAGGAATCATATTCCAGCAAAAGCATGGCAAGTTTCTGGGATTTAGAAAGAATGCAATATTATCTCGTTGAAGCTTGTAAAATTCTTAAAGAGTTGCTAGGACAGGTGCTGGGAAAAAGTTTTTTCTCCAGTTCAGGATGTTTTTGAACACTGCTCACAGTATCAAAATAAAGATGGCAGCCATTAGATTGGCCTGATCAGTTAATCCAGCACAGATTCACCGTAATGGGAAGAAGAAGAT
The DNA here is from genome assembly GCF_020745735.1 of Hemiscyllium ocellatum. Lineage (NCBI taxonomy): Eukaryota > Metazoa > Chordata > Chondrichthyes > Orectolobiformes > Hemiscylliidae > Hemiscyllium > Hemiscyllium ocellatum. The sequence goes on from NC_083403.1 coordinate 95,034,550, forward strand.
GATATAAAGGTGGAAAGCGAAAGAGGTAATCAACATGCACTGTGGTCAGCTAATCAGAGTATAACAACAGTCACAAAGCCTGCAATTTGCCAAACAATGAGTTTCCATAAGTAACCTTTTCTCTGTTTGATCAGTATGGTTTACTACCTGTACTGTGTGGAGACACTGAATGGCAGTCAGATCCCATATGCATGGATCCCGTCCATCCTCCTCTGCACAATCCCCATTAAGTTGCCCCATGCAGCATCAGTTAACCTTGCTGTCTCCATTGCTACACTGCCTCCTTTCCAGACTCACATCCACTTAAAACAAAAGCCTCTGATTCAGCCAGAACGCATCTTCTCTTTAAAAGTGCAGGCTCACTTCAAGTGGTGCTCGTTTTACTCTTATCCGAGATCTCTGCAGATCTGTGAAGTCATTGCGTAGCAGGCACAAATCATGCACACTATCTGATGTTATGGAGTTAGAGATGCCAGTATTGGACTGGGGTGTACAAAGTTAAAAATCACACAACACCAGGTTATAGTCCAACAGGTTTATTTGGAAGCACTAGCTTTCAGAGCACTGATCCTTCATCAGGTGGTTGAGGAGTACAAGATCGTAAGACACAGAATTTATAGCAAAAGTTTATAGTGTGATGTAACTGAAATTATATATTGAAAAATACCTGGATTGTTTGTTAAGTATCTCATCTTTTAGAATGAACATGTTGGTTTCAGTTCTTTCATATATAAGTCACAGAACATTTAAAAGTTACATTCTCAAGTGAACTTTAAAATTTGTGTCATGTCAGCCCAGATAATGCTTTTACTCCACAACCACCTGATGAAGGAGCAGCGATCAGAAAGCTAGCGCTTCCAAAAAACCTGCTGGGCTATAACCTGGTGTTGTGTGATTTTTAACTTTGATGTTATGGAGTTGACATACGACCTGCATCAGATGTTCTGCTATAATATGATCTCTACAGCCATATTTACAGGCTGTCCAGTTTTGCCTTTCTTCCACACTTCAAGTTGCAGGGATCATTTTGTGCAAGAACCATTCACAGAAGATTGGTATATGGCTGTGCTTAGACATTGTGAGGCTGAAAGTAAATAATCCTTCCAGAATTCACTCCTCAGTTGCACCAGTTCAATGTTTAATACTAAAAATTTAGTTACTCATTGTGGATAATTTGTATCAGTTTCTTAGAGTAATTACATAACAAAAATATCCCAGTACTGAGAAATCTGTAAATTAAAACTAGTGGCTGATGGTCATGGTCGACATTCAAAAAAATAACTCTTGGTTTATAACAAGATCGATCCCAGATAAGAAGAAATGGTCATAGGAATGAGATATTAAAGGAAGAAGCAACAGAGAAGTGAAAGCATTGATTGTAATCTTCCAAGAATCCTTAAATTCTGGAAAAAGTCTGAGGATTAGAAAACCATCAATGAAATATCTTTATTAAAAAAGGAAATAAGACAGAAAAAAAAGGCTAGTGCTGGAGAAACTCAGCATGTTAGGCAGCATCTGTGGAGAGAAAAAAGAGTCAATGTTTTAAGTTCAGTAATCCTTTGTCAGAGCCAACCAGGGTTAACCAGCAATGATGACAAATGGAAAGAAAACACATACAATGTGGCAGAACATTATGATAAAACATCATAGAATCCCTACAGTGTGGAAACATTTGGCCCAATAAGTCTACAACCAACTCTATGAAGAACAGCCCACCCATACCCTTCCTGAAGAGGGGCTAATGCCTGAAACGTCGATTCTCCTGCTCCTTGGATGCTGCCTGACCTGCTGTGCTTTTCCAGCAACACATTTTCAGCACCCATACCCTTACCCTGTTACTTTACATTTCCCCTGACTAACGCACCTAATCTACACATTCCTGAACACACGACCAATCCACCTAAACTGCACATCTTTGGATTGTGGGAGGAAACACATGCAGACAGGGGGAGAATGTGCAAACTCCACACAGACAGTCAACTGAGGCTGGAATTGAACCCAGGTCTACTGGCACTGTGAGGCAGCAGTGCTAACCACTGAGCCACCCTGCTGCTTGTTATTGTAACATAAAGACTGGGAAAAGTTTAAAAAGAACAGCAACAAAAAAAATGACTGTAAAAACCTAATCAATCTATTCAGAGATGGTATTGCACACCTATGGAGTAGAAAGAACTTAACTTAAAACTTCTAGTTTAGAGGTAGGAAAGTTGCCACTGTGCCACAAGAGCACCCCTCCATGATCTTTATATTCTTTCTAACATTGACCATCTCCATCACGAGAGAATCTAACTGGAGAGAATTTATTGCCCTTTGACATTCAATGGCATTACCATCACTGACTCTCCCAATTTCAACCTCCTTAGCATTGCCCTTGACCAGAACGTGGATTGGATCAGTTACATAAATAGTTTGACTGAGTGCAAGTAGAAGACTGCTAAATCTGCAATTCATGAAGTGTGTATCTCATTCAAAACATCAGACTATCCACTTATTCACCGAACTTATTCAGTAACTCTGAGTGGAACACTAAACCTTAAGGCATCTGTAATTTAGTAGGAAGAAGTGAAAAATAACACTAAAAGTAGGCAATTTAATTTATGTCCAATGACAATGTTGAACACACTTACCATCAAATTTTGTATCCAGTTTCTAAAGTTGTCTTTGTTCATGTATTTGTTTCAAAGTTCTACCACTGAGCATGCCTAATCTCTTCATATTCTACTGCATGACATAAAGTACTTCACATTGTCAATCATTAAGTTTATTCCTGAACTCTTCTTATGTAACTTCAACTGAATTAGGCTTTGGAGAGAATTTTAATTAGTGGCACGGCTTAGTGCTGATAAGTTAAGGGACAGTTCATACATAATTCCAAAATCCCTCTAATGGACATCATTAGTGGTATTATCTACAGTAATGACAACCTATTGTAACAAGTACAGTAAAATCATATGTATGGTTTGCTTTAGATTATACACCCAGGACCTCATTATGAGCCACAATATTTACTAGAAGCTTATTAAGAGCTTAATTGAAACTTGTTGGTTTCATGACATTCCTGCATTGGCCACTGATAAATCTAATTGAAGTTAGACTGATAACTAGCAAACAACGTGGTACAAAATTATCTAACTGTCTCGGTATATAGCAGGGAATGTGAAAACGAATAAAGAAAGTTAATGCATGAAAGCTGACTTCTAAAACCTCAATGATCTTCTTACCTTACATATAATTCTTAAATTCAGGTATGCAAAAGTAAAGAATGTGGGGGAAAATTGTGAATGGAAGCTATTGCAACTGTGATTACAACAATTGGATGAGATTGAATAGGTTGAAGATTGATTTTATGAAAAAATGTTTTAAAATAACATAGAGAAGTGTTTGAAGTGATGATAGATTTGATGAGATTGATGTAAAGAGAATGTTTGCAGTAACAGGAGTATTAGAAACTATAAGCTATGCACAATAGTTGCTAATATTTTCAGTAAAGCTGTAAAGAAAAATGTTTTTATTCAATGTTTTAAAATCTAAAACTTATTACCACAAGAAATAGTTAATATGGATAATTCTATATTTTCAAAAGGAAACCAAATGACAGCAATGCTATGAAAAGTTAAACTGAAAGGGTTCAGGTTTGTGTGGAAATTGTACACCTGCACAGGCTAGTTGAAGCAAATATTTTACCTTGTGCTGTATGTTCTATATCTAATTTACTTTTGAAGTTGTAAAGTCAAAGCACTGCTATCCTTACTCACTAAAATTTGCAAACAAAAAAATCTGCTTTTGTGAGTAAAGACAACAGATTACAGAAGCAAGAAAGCTTGTACTACAATTTTGGTTGAATTTTAGGTCAAATGTTATTGGCACCACCCTTCAAAGAGTTTGTCACAGCTTTTGAGAAGCCTGAGCAGGGTTCTACCAGAATGTTACAAGGGACTTCAATTATGGAGTAATTTTTCTTTAAAGTGGGAAAAGTTCTATATTAATCGATCAATAACAATTCAATACTGTGGGAAATGTTTGATGAGAAAGTGAGATCTGCAGATGCTGGAGATCAGAGCTGAAAATATGTTGCTGGAAAAGTGCAGCAGGTCAGGCAGCATCCAAGGAACAGGAGATTCGACGCTTTGGGCATAAGCCCTTCTTCAGCCCTTGTTTGATGAACAAGGTTTACCATGATTGAGTTGAATAGCTGAGGAGGCTTGATGGACCGGATGGCCTACTCATACTCCTATTCCCTATGTTAAGGGTAACTTAGTGAAAATGTTTTGGAAGATTTTGAATGCATGATTCAGGAGAAACTGTTACCATTGGCAGCAAGGTGAGTATCATGTGAGTGACACATTTTCAAAGTAAAAGCCAAAAAAGTGAGTAATGTGGAAAACTCCTTGCCCAGTAAGCATGACCTGGAATATAGTCCTGAAAAAATTGTAAAGCAGATTTGTTGATTCTTGGAGGAAAAAAAACAAATTATATTTGAGGGAAAAGAAACGCAGGGATGTAGAATTAACTGGATAGCTTTTTCAAAATGCCAGCAAAAGTAAGATGAGCTGGTTAAACTCCTTCTGTGAAGTCTGTTACTTTGAAGTACCCTTGGCAATATTAATTAAGTAGTTCTTTCTAGCTTCTTTCACTGTATGGCTGACTAATGACATGGGGGAATTGAGAAAGGGAAAACTGAGCAGGAGTAAAAGTGAATAATCAGAATTGGTAACCAAAGCTTATACACAGTGGAACACACTAATACATTTAAATTGGTATTGATAGAAGTGCAAAATGAACATTGGAACATGATTTAATGGATGAAGGGGAATTGGCCTCTTTCACACCCTGATGAATGTTTTGAGTAAAACATAATTTTGTGGACCAATATTTACAGGTGACCTCTGCCCTGGATGTCTATTAGTTTCCATGTATTAGAAGGACCTTTTGTAAATTAATTATGCTAACTCCAATTCACTCCCAACCCCACCAATTTGAGGTAAGGTGGGCCTCTGGTTATACACAATACTGATATAACCTCTCTAATGAGAGATCAAGTAATCTGGAAGTAATCTAATCTAATCTAATCAATTTATAGCCTTTTAGAAAGTTGGTGACTTGCACTTCAAAGCTGTGAATCACTTCCCAAATTCTATCAGTAGCCTTCCATTTGCCATGATATATCTGCAGGTATAAATCTAATCGATGGCATACTCATTTCTACATTTGTCTTGAATTCAGCAAAGCTCTTATATTAAGAACATTGCATATAGACTTAAATTTATTTTATAAATGACTGTTTTCAGCTACTTCTCTGATTCAGCTGGCCCACCACCCATGTTAGTATAGGAGATGACAATAGCACCAATGGACCTATAAGGCTGTAACTTTGTGTGCAGTAATAGATCATGGAAAGGCAAATGGTTGCTTATGTGAGTTGAAGATGGTATTTGACGTTACACTGAAACAATGGCATTTTAAAGATGTGCTTATTATATATTGCTAAAAAGAGATATTTTTTCCTTCTTTCCCAATCAGGATAAATGCAAAAATGTCAAAGTTCAAACTAACCCAACAATTTATACTCCAGATGAAGAGGATGCTGATTTGTTGATAATTTGATTCTGATTGACTACGAGTTATAATGTAGACAGGAAACAAAGTATTCTGGATTAGTGGTGCTGGAAGAGCACAGCAGTTCAGGCAGCATCCAAGGAGCAGCAAAATTGACATTTTGGGCAAAAGCCCTTCATCAATTCCTGATGAAGGGCTTTTTGCCCGAAACGTCAATTTTGCTGCTCCTTGGATGCTGCCTGAACTACTGTGCTCTTCCAGCACCACTAATCCAGAATCTGGTTTCCAGCATCTGCAGTCATTGTTTTTACCTAGGAAACAAAGTATATTCAGACTTTGTCTTTTTTGAATTACCAGGAAGCTAGTGAAGCCTATAATTCCCTCTTGCTTACTCCATGACAATGCCTCAGCTCATCGAAGCCAACTTGCCAACTAACCAGCACAGTCTTCTCCTCAAATGTTGTTGGTGCTGAAATGAAATACAGTGTGAAGTTTTTCATCTTATATCAGGATAAATGCAACAATGTGCACCTTCATAAGAATCATAGTTTAAGGATACTGAACAGGCTATGTAGTACTGAAATTTCTTCACCTAGAGAGTGGTGAGGCTGTGGAATCCTTTGCCACAAAGTGGTTGTGGCTAAAATATTGAATGTTTTCAAGAAGGAGTTGGAACTAGGTCTTAATACTAAAGGAATCAAAGGTTATAGAGAGAAAATGGACATATTGTACATTTTTGGAAATTCAACTACTATATTGAATATAGTAGGAGCAGGTTCAAAGGGCTGAATGGCTTTCTTCTCATGTTTCTATGTTTTGAACTACCAAATGGATGTTCATTATATTTGCCAACATAGCCATCACTTATACAACACCTTTTAGCATCAAACACCAAAAGGTTCTTCCTCACATGAAAAAAAAACATGAAGCCTCATGGGATATTAGGACAGGTGAGCAAAATCTTGGTCAAAAAAGTAGACTTAAAGCAAGGTCTTGCAGCAGAATACAAGGTAAAGAGATGGACGAGTCAGGGTGGGAATTCCTGAACTTCAGACCTAGGCAATTGAAGTGGTGGCCACTGACAGTGGTGTCCTGGAAATTGGATGTGCAAGAGATGAGGACTGAATGTTTCTTTTTAGAAAGTTGCTGCTTTCCACAGAAGTCAGGTGTTTCTAGATCTGACTGACTTCCTCAGTTTGCCTATCTGGAGTCTGCTTTCTAAGGTAGGTTGCTCACTCAGATTTAGAATTATGCAGTTGATAGCTTACATCAATATTGTATTTCAAATTTATACTTCTAAATCGAGTCATAGACATATTCAGCACAGAAACAGACCCTTCAGTCCAAATCATCCATGCTGGCCAAATATCCTAACTTAATCCCATTTGCCAGCACTTGACTCATATCCCTATAAACTCTTCCTATTCATATATTCATCCAGATGTCTTTTAAATGTTGTAATTGTACCAGCCTCCACCACTTCCTCTGGCAACTCATTCCATGCATGCACCATCTTCTGTGTGAAAAAGTTGACCTTTAGGTTCCTTTTATATCTTTCCCCTTTCACCCTTATTATGGCCTCTAACTCTGGACTTCTCCACATCAGGGAAAAGATCTTGTCAATTTATCCTATCCATGCCCCTCATGATTTCATAAACCTCTAGAAGTTCACTCCTCTGCATCTGACGCTCCAGGGAAAACAGCTCTAACCTTTTCAGTCTGTCCCTATAGGTCAAATCTTCCAACCCTGGCAACATCCTTGCAAATCTTTTCTGAACCCTTTCAAATTTCACAACATCCTTCTGACAGAAAGGAGACTAGAATTGCATGCAATATTCCAAAAGTGGCTGAACTAATGTCCTATACAGCCACAACATGACCTCCTAATTCCTATACTCAATGCTCTGACCAATAAAGAAAAGCATACCAAAAGCCTTCTTCACAATTCTATCTACTTTCAAGGAACTATGAACCTGCACTCAATGGTTTCTTTTTTTTCAGCAACATTCCCCAAGACCTTACCATTAAGTGTATAAGTCTGAAAGTTGTCACTCAGATTGACAGGATTGTTAAGAAGGCATACAGTGTTTTGGCTTTTATTAATAGAGGGATTGAGTTCCAGAACCAGGAGATTATGCTGCAGCTGTACGACCACACTTGGAGTATTGTGTACAGTTCTGGTCACCGCATTATAAGAAGGATGTGGAAGCTTTGGAAAGGCTGCAGAGGAGATTTACTATGATGTTGCCTGGTGTGGAAGGAACATCTTACGAGGAAAGGCTGAGGGCTTGAGGCTGTTCTCGTTAGAGAGAAGAAGGTTGAGAGGTGACTTAATAGAGACATACAAGATAATCAGAGGGTTAGATAGGATGGACAGGAGAGCCTTTTTCCAAGTATGATGATGGCAAACACGAGGGAACACAACTTTAAAGTGAGGGGAGATAGGTACAAGACAGATGTCAGAGGTAGTTTCTTTACTCAGAGAGTAGTAAGGGTATGGGATGCTTTGCCTGCAACGGCAGTAGATTCGCCAAGTTTAAGTGCATTTAAGTCATCATTGGACAGGCATATGGACGTACATGGAATAGTGTAGGTGGGATGGGCTTCAGATTAATATGACGGGCGGTGCAACATCAAGGGCTGAAGGGCCTGTACTGTGCTGTAATGTTCTATGTTCTATGTTAAGTCCTGATCTGTTTTGCTCTTCCAAAATGCAACATGTCACATTTATCTAAATTAATCTCCATCACCACTCCTCAGCCCATTAGTCCATCTGATCAAGATCCTGTTGGACTCTGAGGTAACCTTCTTCACTGTCCACTACACCTCTAATTTCTGAATCTGTGCAGAATGCGTAATAGCAATTCACACCCCAGCATTTCACAAAGGTGAAAGTTTCAGTTTTACCTTGTAATAAAGCTACTTATACTTAGTCACCTCCCTGTGAAGATTAAATCATGTAGTCAGTCTCAATAAACTGCAATAAGTGAAAATGACTCATAGTTAGTGAGAATTAGACTGCCTTAGATCAAATGCTTTCTCACACTGCTCATGCTTCCCGTGTTTATTTCCAATTACACATTTGGCAATGCAGAGTGACACTTACATTATGGGTTCAATTCCTGCACCATCTGAATCTTCTTGGACTATGGTGACATTACCTTTATTTCTAATGTATAAGGAGCACTTGAATGGGTTTTTGCTGTGTTCTATCAAAGTATCTCTAGTTTGAGGTCATTAATGATTTATGCCAGCACTCTGAAATTAAGATTTCAGGCATTAAACTTTGATAAAGAGTGTAAAGTGTGAGATACAGTTGGCAACCCATTACAACAAGAACATACATTTGTAAAGTATCTTTAATGAGACAGCATCACCGCACATTTTACTGGAGCAATTATTAGACATAATTAGACAGAGACCTATCAGATGGGGTTTGGACAGAGGCCAAAAAGCTACACCAAATTTTAAGAAAGGAAATGAGGGAATAGTTTGAGGGGAATTTCAGAATGTGTGGATTCAAGTCGCTGAAGATAAATAGCTACAAATTGAATAACTTAAATCAGAAGTACACAATGCAATCCTCCAATTCAAACATGTGAATTCGACATGTTTCTTCCTCCACTGTATAGAGAGATGAGAAGAAAACAGGTGCTGATTCAACATCATACTTTGCATATGGGCAAGATCTACCTCTTAATCATAGAATCCCGACAAAGTGAAAGCAGGCCATTCAGCTCAACAAGTCACACTAACCCTCCAAAGAGCATCCCACCAAGAGCCACCCCCTTTATTGGTTAGAGTATTGAGTACAGACATTGGGAGGTCATGTTGCAGCTGTACAAGACATTGGTTAGCTCACTTTTGGAATATTGCATGGAATTCTCATCTCCTTACTATCGGAAGGATGTCGCAAAACTTGAAAGGGTTCTGAAAAGATTTGCAAGGATGTTGCTAAGTTTGGAGGATTTCAGCTACATGGGGAGGTTGAATAGGCTAGGTCTGTTTTCTCTGGAGTGAAGGAGGCTGAGGGGTGAACTTCTAGAGGTTTATAAAATCATGAAGGGGATGGATAGGGTAAATAGACAAGGTCTTTTTCCTGGGGTGGGGGAGTCCAGAACTAGAGGGCATAGGTTTAGGGTGAGAGGGAGAGATATAAAGGGGCAACTTTTCTACACAGAGGCTGGTGCTTGTGTGGAATGGCTTGCCAGAGGAAGTAGTAGAGCCTAGTACAATTGCAACATTTAAATGGATGGGTAGATGAATAGGAAGGGTTTGGAAGGAAGTGGACCAGGTGCTGACATGTGGGACTAGATTGGGTTGGGATATCTGGTTAGCATGGATGAGTTGGACCGAAGGATCTGTTTTCATGCTGAACTCTGTGACTCTAAAAGAAACATGAAAAGTTCCTTTAGAAATATTAGTTTGCTTTCTCTCCATGGATGCAGCCTGACCCATTGTAATCTCCGACATTCTTTGTTTTTATTCAAAATTCCTTCAAGCTTTTTTTAGAAAGTCAATTAAGTTAAAATGAGACTGGCTAATAATGTAGGGACACACACACAGACAGACAAAGATCCACATGCACACGTATATTTTGTGGGGTGAATTTGTACTTGCAGAGTTACATTGCACTTTGCTCAAAAACTGCATACATCCATGTAGAACTCTGAGCTCAAAAACTGCATGAATGTATGTGAAACTCTGTTATCTCACTTTTTAGATTAGAATCAATCTAAACATCAGGTCATAGACAGAGAACACAGGGGGCTAACACCTTCAACATATTGTCTAGCTAACACCATTGTTAACAGCTAACCCGAGAATGCAACTTTAAAAAAAGGGTTTTGATTTACACATGAAAGAAGTGAAACTACCACTGTATTCTAACAGATGAAAGGCTTAACAGGCAATCAATTTTTCAATGTATAATTTCAGTTACATCACACTGCAAATTTTTGCTATAAATCCTGTGTTACGATCGAGCCCTCCACAATCACCTGATGAAGGAGCGTCGCTCTGAAAGCTTGTGTGCTTCCAATTAAACCAGTTGGACTATAACCTGTGATTTTTAACTTTATAATTCTCCACGTAACAAGCTACCTAAACCTAGAGATATCCTATTTTATCACACAAGAACTTGTTACTTCAGTTAAGTTATCTGCTGCTGTTAAGCATGTAGTTGGCTATGCCCATACTTGGTTAGGGTCACTCAACACTTCAGAGCTGGCCATCTTTAGTTGCATGCGATTTGGTCTAGTTACATTGTGGTTCAAGGTGTGGAGAGCAATATTGGTGTGGATAGAATGTTGGTTGACTAACAGGTAGCAGAAAATAAGTGGACAAGTTCTAATGTGTGGTGTGCTAAAAGGATTGGTGCTTGGGCCTCTACTCATTACAAATTTAACTGAAGGGACCAAAAGTATGGTAGCAGATTTGCAGATGATACAAAGATAAGAAAGTGAATTGTGAAGATGTCATAAGAAACCTACAAAGGGATATAGATAAGTTAAGTGAACAAATAAATGTCTAGTAAGAAAGTTTGAAAATGTCCCTTTTTCTTTGCAGAAAGAATAATGAAGTATGTTAATCTAAATGGTGAGTGGTTGCAGAGCTCTGAGATGCCATAAAGTCTGGATTAGTCTGCAGATACAGCAAGTGATTAGGAAAGCTAAAAGAATGCTAGGTTTTATTGTGAGGGAATTTATATAAGAGTAAGGAGGTTTTGGTTCAGTTGTGCAGGGCATTAGTGAGACCACATCTGGAGAACTGTGCACGATATATTGATTGAAGATATTCATGTATTGGAACAAGTTCTGAAAAGGTTTGCAATGCTTATACCTGAAAAGAGAGGCCACTTTTGTGGTTTAGAAGATTCTGAAATGAATTGAATCTTTCAATTTAAGATCCTGAGGGAACTTCACTGGATGGATTTCAAAAGGATGATTCCTCTTGTGGGGGATTCTAGAACTAGAAGTCATATCTTAAAAATCAAGTGTCACTCATTTGAGATAGATGAAGGTTGGGAGACTTTGGAATTCCTTTCCTCAAATGGCAATGGATGCAGAATTTTTAAACATTTTTAAGGAAGAAATAAATTCTTGATTGTCAAGGAGATGAAAAATTATCAGAAATATATAGGAATGTTGAGTTGAAATTTAAAATCAGTTCAGTCAGGATCTTATTGAATGACGGAGAAAGGTTGAGGAACCAAGTGACATACGCTTGGTTCTTGTTTATATGGAGATTGTGGAAGGCTCGCATTTTCCTAACCATTTAGATATGAATACGTAAATACTTTTAATGAAGCCAGCATTTACTTCTGGAAACCATCAGAGCAAAATTACCTAAACCAGTGTTGTCACATTTCCCCTGACAATCTGAAATTGTCTGCAAACTGTGCAAAGCATACCATCATAGTTATAAATATATTGAGGACCAGACTTAGCACAATGGTTGCCTGAGTCAGAAGGCTTCAGGTTCCAAGTCCCATTACAGCATTTAAGTCTGTCATTTAAGTTAATGTTTCAAATTAATACCATTGGAGAAATGAAGTTTCATCTCCACCTTAGGCCAATGTTGGAAGTAATACCAACTGAAGAGGCTAGTCTAATCACTTTTACTTTGGCACTATATTTTAGATTTTGTATAAACCTGTTCCTGTTGGTAACTACATATGACAATAGAGAGCACACTTCAAAAATATTTAATTTTAAGTACTTTGGGACACTCTAAACTTGAAGGACCTGACATACAAGCAAGTTTGTTTATTATTCAACATCTTCATTGTAACACTGTCAAAACTATCTTTTCAAACCTTGTGCTAATGAGCTAAGACTAGCAATCAAATAACCCTTTTCTAAACTTTGAAATAATAATTATTGCTTTGTTGAATCTCAGGCAAGCACCTGCCGCTGCAGTGTCACAGCAACCAAATGTTTATAGTCAGTACTGGGCTGGATATTTATGTTTGGTTCAAGAAGTGTAAACCGGACTGTAAAGGATACTTCATTATACGTCAACTCTGAAATAGTGCTGGTTAATTGTCAACTTACCTTTGCAGAAGAGGTTCCTAAAATTAATCACTGCAACAAGATACATCTGCCATATGACAATATTGGATACTGTCATTCAAATTTGTACACCCCAGTCCAACACTGGCATCTACAATTCAAATTTGTTGGAATTTTTAACACTTTTCTGTCAAGGTTTCTCACTCCATAGTAGGTTTCTTTGCTATCACCCTCCCCTCCTCTCAAGTTTCCTGGACCCTCCAGAAATTTTCTGAACTCCCCTTTAATCAGATGAAAATACTGCGTGTGTGTGTGTGCGCGCGCGCGCGCGCTTGGGGTAGCGACCCTGTCCTCTCTATGCCTACGAAAAAGTTATGGTGGGGAAAAGTTGATTTGGGACTTATTAAAAAACAAACTTCTTGCTATTTTTTTCTTTTGTTTTACAGGTGGAATCAAGTTTCAGAGTTCAGTCAATTCTTGTCTATCTATTTTCTTTGCCATGAAGGGCCCTAAGTACTCAATCAGTGCACCACGGCAGCCAATACTACATCTCAGCCCATGACCACACAACCTTGAATCCTGACCTTCTGTTTGGGAAGCCCAACTCCTAACTGGATCTTTAGAGAATTTATTTATTTGAACAATGAGTTCTTGCAAATAACACTAGATGAATAACAGCACTATTGGGAGATTAACTAAAGCAGGAGCTCAAACACCTCAAAATATTCAAGATAAAGTAAAACAAAGAACTACAGATACTGGAAATATGAACCAAAAACAAATTGCTAGAGAAATTCAGCAGGACTGACAGCATCTGTGGAGAGAAAGGAAAGTTCAAGCCTGGTGTCAATTCTTCAGTACTGTTTTCCAGCTATTTCTGAAAATATTCAGGATCTTCCTCACCATGGTTGGTGTAGGGGATGAGAATTTATTTCCCATTCCACTCCTCCACCCCCACAAAGCCAGACACTGCTTAAAGATAAAACTCAACATTTTGCAGCAAGTAATGATTTGTTTCATACTGAGTCCCTCTCACCCACCACTGGGACAGGGTGGCTGGTTTAAATTGCTTCTCATATGGTGTGCGTCATGTCATGTTTCATAGGATTTGACAAGTTAAGATTTTAATGTGCGATTAAAAAATCAAGTTCCTGTTTTGGTATGATCACTAACTCATAATGGATGAAAGATTCAGTTATATTTTCAAACAAATGTGTTGTGTTATCTCTAAAACTGGAACCTTGCTGTTGACCACCTCACTTAAATAAACTGAGTATGTCGCAGACGTTGGTATAAGACATATATTCACTCTACTTTTTGGCCACTCACTATGAAAATCCCTTCCAGGCTTCAGTAAACAACTATATCTGAAGGCAAAGACATCCTCCTCTTCAAATATCATTGATTTGATTGCAAATGTACTAGAAATATTTATAGGTTACATTGTTCCCTGCCTTCCATTTTGATGTGTATGTATAGAACCCCTGTTTCAACTTTTCATTCTCATGAGCAACCAATGCATAAAGTCTGATCACCATCTGAACCTATTGTTTTTTTTTTAAAATACTGCTCTGCACTGTAATACCTCTCCAATGTTTGCTTTCTCAGGGGAGATGTTTCTGAATTTACAATTACCAGGAATCTTTGAGAACCAGCTGGAAGTCTGCATGCACAATTGGCGGTCAAAACTCCCTTACAGTGATGAAAACTTTGACTTTGTTCCTCTTCATTGATCTCTACAGACAGGATCGATAGCAGTAATGTCACAATTCAGAGGCCCAAAATATTTATTCTGGGACATTGCTTCGAATGTCATGACAAAAGCTGGTGCAATTTGAGCTTGTTCATCAGTGAACATGACAACAATCATTGATTTGTTGTGGAGGAAGGATAAAACATCTGGCTCACTATGGCTTTATTTTTAGGGAAGGAAATCTGCTATCTTTATCCAGGCTGGCCTATGTGAGACTTTAGATGCGCAACCATGTAGCTGTTTTTAAAATGCTCTCTGAAATTGTCAAGCAAACTACTCAGCAGTTGGGACTGGGGAGAAATTGTGGCCTTGCCAATGATGCTCACATTTTTGAAAGAATAAAGAACCAAATAAATTACTACTACTTGAACCTTCCCTCTTACTCCACACAGTTGGGTTAATTTTTATTATCAGGCAGACAACTCGTAGATGGAGTGGATTGTTGATTTAATGCCACAACTGGTTTTACTAGTGACTTCAAGGAGAGAGTACACTTGGAACACTACACCTAATCTCTTCAGTTTCCAGATGAGCAGCCTGTGTTCATGCTGTCCTTATTTTAGGTTTACTCTGAACAGCTAAGATTTGCCTTTTTTCTTCAGGGTTATTGAGCTGAATTCCCACAACTCAATGTCGGAACAGGAAGCCTTTACAGAACTGAAGATGATTAAATATTTGTACATTTAAAACATGTCTATCAATGAGACAATTAATTAATATCTGGTACTCCAGAAATAAAGTGCAGTCAACTAATGATCAATGGAACAATTAAACAACAGAATATTACATGAGACATTTTGTGGAAATACTGCTATTTTCTGTTGGTACTCACTGTCTTTGGTTTTGTTTCCTGAAGAAGGGCTTATGCCCGAAACGTCGATTCTCCTGCTCCTTGGATGCTGCCTGATCTGCTGCGCTTTTCCAGCAACACATTTTTCAGCTTTGACCTCTCTATGACAATTTTATAAACTGTACTTTACCAACTCAACAAGCTTTCTGAGGTGACAATTTATCCAACCAGACTGGACTTCTCCTTCTTGAAAGAAGGAGAAAATAGTTGTATTTATTTACATTTTCAACAAAAGAATTCATAGTAAGCTCAGAATTTCTTACTTGTCCCTGGTTGTCATTGAAGATGATTGTGAACTGTTGTCTTAAATTGTCATAAATTATGTTGTTCTGGTATACCGACTGTTTGTTTGTTAGGAAGTGAGTTCCAGGATTTTGGTCAGTAACAGTGAAGATGGCAATTATATTTCCAATTAACAGTGGTGTGTGATTTTGAGGTGAATTTGTAGTTGATCGTGTTCCAAATGTATCTGCTGCCCTTGCTCTTCTAGATGGTAGAGGTCATGAAAGAGCTATTGAAAAAGTCTTGATGAGTTGCTGCAGTACTTTTAGTGGCTATTGTGTACTGCTATTAGTGTCAATGGTAGATAGTGTGACTGCTTAAGGTGGTGGTTAGGGTGATGATAGAGTTGGCTACTTTTGTCCAAATTGGTATGAGTGCTTGGGTGTTAATGAAGCTGAACACATCAAGGCAAATTCATCACACCTCTCCCTTGTGCCTTTGTAAATAGTGGACAAGCACTGGGGAGTCATAACATAGGTTGCTCACTGTTGAATTCTCAGCCTCTGATCTGGTTTTGTAGCCAAGAAATCAGAATGGATTGCTGGTGATTTTTTTTTTAACAGAACTGAAATATATGCATCCTGGAAAATTGTCCTCCTCCCACTTATTATCTTACAACATATTTGCAAACATGATTTTGTGCATTTTTCTTGCACAAATTAGTCAATTAGCAAATCTCTCAAGTGATCTGCTCCAGTGACAGTCCCTTTTGGTAAATTAGGTTTGATACTTTGAAGAAAGAGAGAAACTACCATGAGAATTACCATAGGAAACACTTCAGAAATCACCATGATGATTCTCAAAGTTGACCTGCTGAATAATTTACACTGAAACTACAAAGTTTTCGGATTATGGAAAACCTCAAATTTCACGAACCAAGAAGCATTCCATTTTGATTCCAATTGAAAAAATCATCTATTTGAACAAATTAGGTTTTCTTTACTTTTTTCTTGAAGTTCTTTTGGTGTTTACAAAATAGTTCACAAGCTAATGATGGTTGCTTTTAAAATTTACCAGATCAGTTTTTTTTTCTACAATTCATTATCACCAGTTTTCTTTCCCAAACTTAATAATCATCAAATTCTTCCTGCTTGTTCATACTTGATTTCCAGCAATAGGAGAAAAAAAACTTGCTTTCTGAGTGTACAGTGGTGAAACATTGCAATGTTTAAGACTGAAACTTTTAACTAAGTAAAATTTCTTTTTCCTTTCAATAAACACTTGCAGTTCAGTCAATTCTTGACCAGAGCTTTGAATGTGAGCAGAAAATCTAACATTTTGTAGAAATTTTTATGCATGCTTAAAATCAAATGCTGCTTCCAAGGTCTTCTCTTGAAAATGATGGTGGATGCCAGATGGTGGGAAATAAATTCATTCTTTTAACAATGCGAGCATGCTGCAAAACACTTCATAGTTAAAGTTGTTGTTCTGGGAGAAGTTTTGTGTCAGAAATTTTCTGAAGCCAAGTTCAACGTGATCTTTTTGTTTCCGTATGACAGACCAAAGTTCCTGTAGAACCAAGGGGTCTTCCAGTACAGGAATGGGCCGGTGAGTTCCTTAGACACTTGGAATTAACATTCCAAATAGTCCCATTCCTTGTACTTTCTTTCCCTATGATCCTGCAGATTACTCTTCAAATTCCCTTTGAAAAAGTCACAACTGAACCTACTTGTACCATGTTTGCATACAGAACATTCCATAACTGTATTGCATAATTAAAGCTCTCACTTTGAAATCTCTTAAAATTTGAATGAACAAATTAGAAATGACCTATTGTGATCAACTGACATTATATCTGACTATGCACTTCAACCAAACTTTGCATTAATGAGTAACAAAATGACCAGCAATGTCATCAATATGAGAAATCTATGTTGACCTTTGAACTGCCCTTGTAAAAAGAACATGAACTGAGAGGAGGACTGCAAAGCTGAAATGAATATATTAAAAACATAGAATACTAAAATTCCAACAGTGCAGATAAAGGAGTTTTGACACTGACCCTCCAAAGAGCATTGCACCATATCCCTGTAACCCTGCATTAACCATGGATAATCCACCTAACCTACATAACCCTGGACACTGCTGGACAATATAACATGGCCAATCCAATGAACTTGCACATTTTTATACTGGGATAAACCAGAGAACCCAGTGGAAACCTACACAGACATGGGGAGAATGTGCAAGTTCAACATGGCTGGCATCTAGCACTGTGAGGCAGCAGGGCTAACTACTGTGCCAATATGCTTGCAGAAGAATACACAAAATATTGCCAATATTTCTGGGATTAATTAAATTTAGATTGCCTTATACATTTTGTTTTTTTCTCACAGGCATTGACTGACTGCATTGTTAAAATGTTCGAAGGACTAATCTAATAAAAACAATTGACTAGAGTTGTTAGATTCAACAGTAAGGTTAGGTTCCATTACCTTTGATGAAAAGCTATGTCACCTTTCTTAAGGAGGTCTCAGGGTTGATGTAGGGTTAATGATATAAAAGGGGCTTTTTTAGTTTAATTGCTATTGTTCTCTTGGTGATTGCAGGTAACTCACACGAATCTAGCAACCTAGGAACTAAGGTGTTGCCAGGTTTTGGATATTCACAATTTTCAGAGAAGAAGAATCTGAATTCCTCAATTGAAATTGGCAATGTCTTTCTTCCAGTGAATAAGGAATGCAAGAATTTCAACAGATAGGACTACAAGCACTTTAAATTAATGTTACTGATACAAAATACAATTTTGACATATTGTATTTAATCATATTTTCATGTTTTTGTAAATTGTTTTCCTTCTCCCCACCCCCCCCCCCCCCCCCCCCCATTTTAAACAATCATAGTTATATTTGGTTTTCAGCCACTGCTATTGTTCAGATAACAAGGTTTGAGAGAGAAACAGATGGGTGAATCGACATTGAAAAGTTCAATGGATTTAGCACTGGAGTCCAGACCAGAAATTTTTGGGTTTCAGTTCCAACTACATTCATTTTAAAATTTTGCAGTTTGATCTGAAGTTGATAATTTGATTATCATCTCTTAGGCTGTGGAAAAACATGTAGTTGCTTGAACAAAAACTGAGTACTTAACTGCAGTTTTGCAGTGGCAGCGATTTTTTTTTTGATGGAGGTTAGTAAGTTAGTAAGGTTAATTAGTAAGGTTAGATCACATGCAATATAGGGAGAAGTAGCCATTTGGATATAGAATTGACTCAAAGGTAGAAGTTAGAGGGTGGTGGTGGGGAGTTGATTTGCAGACTGGAGGCCTCTGACCAGTGGTGTGCTACAAGGATCAGTGCTGGGTCCACTGCTTTTCATAATTTATATAAATGATTTGTATGTGAACATTGGAGGTATGGTTAGTAAGTTTGCAGATGACACCAAACTTGGTAGTGTAGTGGACAGTAAAGAAGATTACCTCAGAGTACAACAGGTGGGCCAACAGACTAAAGAGTAGCAGATGGAGTTTAATTTAGATAAAAATGAGGTGCTGCATTTTGGCAAGGTAAATCACGGCAAGACTTTAACACTTAATGGAAAGATCCTGCGGAGTGTTGGTGAACAAGGAGACCTTGGAGTGCAAGTTCAAAGTTCCTTGAAAGTGGAGTCCTAAGTGGACAGGACAGTGAAGAAGACATTTGATATGCTTGCCTTTGTTGTTCAGAGCATTGAATATGGGAGTTGGGAGGTCATGTTGCAGCTGTAGAGGACATTGGTTAGGCCACTTTTAGAATACAGTGTTCAATTGTGGTCTCCCAGCTATAGGCAGGATATTGTGAAATTTGAAAAGGTTCAGAAAAGATGTACAAGGATATTGCCAGGATTGGACAGTTTGCACTCTAAGTAGAGGGTGAATAGGATGGTGCTATTTTTCTTGGAGCATCAGAAGCTGAGGTGTGACCTTACAGAGGGATAGGGTGAATAGACAAAGTATTTTCCCCACAGTGGGGAGTCCAAAGCTAGAGACCACAGTTTAAGTTGAGAGGGGAAAGATTTAAAAGGGCTCTAAGGCTAACATTTTCACACAGAAGGTGGTGTGTGTATGGAGTGAGCTGCCAGAGAAAGTGGTGGAATCTGGTACAATTGTAACATTTAAAAGGCATCTGGATGGGTGTATGAATAGGAAGAGTTCAGAGAGATAAGGGCAAATGCTGGCAAATGGGACTAGATTCATTTAGGATACCTGGTCAGCATGGACGAGTTGGACCAAAGGGTCTTTTTCTGCGTTGTACAGCTCTAGGACTCTAATGGTCATATGGTTCTAATGGATATCAACATTTTATGTGGCTCTTTAATTGATCACAGTACCAGTCTTTACCAAGCTGAGCTATGGTTAGGTGAGTAAAAAATGAGGTCTGCAGATGCTGGAGATCACAGCTGCAAATGTGTTGCTGGTCAAAGCACAGCAGGTTAGGCAGCATCTCAGGAATAGAGAATTCGACGTTTCGAGCATAAGCCCTTCATCAGGAACCACGCGGCCACCGGGAATGACCACCACTCCTCCGTCGCCGCAACCATTTCCGCCCCTCCGGTTGCCGTCGACGCAGCCACTTCCGCCCCCACTGACATCACTAACCTGCAGGAGCACAAATCCTCAGGTTTCCCTGCCCCCACACCGTCTTTCGTCACTACGCATAACCCCGCCCATAACCCCGCCCCCACACCATCTCCCGTCGCTTCACGTAACCCCGCCCCCACGCTTATATCCGTCACGACGCATGACCCCGCCCCCACGTCGAGCAACGTCACCACGTCTAACTCCGCCCCTACTTCGATCTCTGTCCCCGCCCCTAACCCCGCCCCCAGCTCCAGCTCCAGCTCCAGTCCCACACCAGGTCCTAGCTCCCAGCCATGCCGGATTTTCACCATCCCTCCAGATCTCCCCCTCTCTGAGGATGAAAGATCAGTCCTCAGCAGGGGCCTCACCTTCGTTCCCCTACGCCCTCGGATTAATGAGTTCAACACGCGGCGAGATATTGAACAATTCTTCCGCCGCCTTCGCCTCCGTGCCTACTTTCACAACCAAGACTCCCGCCCCCCCACTGACGACCCCTTCTCCCGCCTCCAACACACCCCATCCACCTGGACACCCCGTGCTGGCCTCCTACCCGCCCTCGACCTCTTTATAGCCAACTGCCGCCGTGACATCAACCGACTCAACCTGTCCACCCCTCTCACCCACTCCAAACTCTCACCCTCAGAACGTGCAGCCCTCCACTCCCTCCGCTCCAATCCCAACCTCACCATCAAACCCGCAGACAAGGGAGGCGCGGTGGTAGTTTGGCGCACTGACCTGTACACCGCTGAAGCCAAACGCCAGCTCGCGGACGCCTCCTCTTATCGCCCCCTTGACCACGACCCCACCTCCCACCACCAAACCATCATCTCCCAGACCATCCAGGATCTCATCACCTCAGGGGATCTCCCATCCACCGCCTCCAACCTCATAGTCCCACAACCCCGCACCGCCCGTTTCTACCTCCTGCCCAAAATCCACAAACCTGCCTGCCCCGGCCGACCCATTGTCTCAGCCTGCTCCTGCCCCACCGAACTCATCTCCCAATACCTCGACACGGTCCTGTCCCCTTTAGTCCAAGAACTCCCCACCTACGTTCGGGACACCACCCATGCCCTCCACCTCCTCCAGGATTTTCGCTTCCCCGGTCCCCAACGCCTTATTTTCACTATGGACATCCAGTCCCTGTACACCTCCATCCCCCATCACGAAGGACTCAAAGCCCTCCGCTTCTTCCTTTCCCGCCGCACCAACCAGTACCCTTCCACTGACACCCTCCTTCGACTGACTGAACTGGTCCTCACCCTGAATAACTTCTCTTTTCAATCCTCCCACTTCCTCCAAACTAAAGGAGTTGCCATGGGCACCCGCATGGGCCCCAGCTATGCCTGCCTCTTCGTAGGATATGTGGAACAGTCCATCTTCCGCAACTACACTGGCACCACCCCCCACCTTTTCCTCCGCTACATCGATGACTGTATCGGCGCTGCCTCGTGCTCCCACGAGGAGGTTGAACAGTTCATCAACTTTACTAACACCTTCCATCCCGACCTGAAAACCTTATTCCTGATGAAGGGCTTATGCTCGAAACGTCGAATTCTCTATTCCTGAGATGCTGCCTAACCTGCTGTGCTTTGACCAGCAACACATTTGCAGCTATGGTTAGGTGAATTGGCAATGCTAAATGGGTGGCATGGTGGCACAGTGGTTAGCACTGCTGCCTCACAGTTTCAGAGACCCAGGTTCAATTCCCACCTCGGGTGACTGTCTGGATGGAGTTTGCACATTCTCCCTGTGTCTGCGTGGGTTTCCTCCGCTTGCCCATAGTTTTTTTTTAGATTACTTACAGTGTGGAAACAGGCCCTTCAGCCCAACAAGTCCACACTGACCCGCCGAAGCACAACCCACCCAGACCCAATCCCCTACATTTACCCCTTCACCTAACACTACGGGCAATTTAGCATGGCCAATTCACCTAACCTGCTTTTCGTAATTTATATAAATGATTTGTATGTGAACATGGGAGGTATGGTGAGTAAGTTTGCAGATGACACCAAAATTGGTAGTATAGTGGACAGCAAAGAAGATTACCTCAGAGTACAACAGGACCTTGATCAGATGGGCCAACAGACTGAAGAGTAGCAGATGGAGTTTAATTTAGATAAAAATGAGGTGCTGCATTTTGGCAAGGTAAATCATGGCTGGTGTTAGGTGAAAGGGTAAATGTAGGAAAATGGGTCTGGGTGGGTTGCTCTTTGGAGGGTTGATGTGGACTTGTTGAGCTGAAGGGCCTGTTTCCAGACTGTAAGTAATCTAATCTAATCTAAATTGCAATAGTGTCCAGGGATGTGTAGGTTCAGGAAACTATATGATAGGGGAATAGGTCTGAGTGGATTACTGTTTAGAGAGTCGGTGTGGACTTGTTGGGGCAAATGGCCTGTTTCCACACAGTAGGGTTTTTATGATGATTCTATGACTCCAACCCATAACTTTGCCCCAGATCTCAGCTAGATGGAGAATCTATATCAGGAGTCTTGTTCCAGATTAAGGATACACTTTTGGTTCCAATCTCTTTTGAGAAGCAGCTGGTTCAGTTACCTCTGCTCGTAGTAAAATGCTCTGGCCCTTGCTTAATGGGGAAAAATTGGTTTAGAAAAGTTACGTTCAATGTGCTCAACATTTTTTGATGAGAAAATGGCTGCCTGAGCCAAGTCATAATTAAGTACTTGGACATTTTCCTGGAAAATTTGAGGATTAACAAAGGAACCAAAGCCACCTAGTATGTTGACCAGGTAACAACTTCATGATTCTGTAAAGCCTACCCAGTTCTATTAGCCTTATGGGTGAAAGTAGAGGCAGAATTCAGAAGGCTGAAAAACAAAGGAACCATCAAACCAGTCCAGAACTTGTTGTTCTGAATGTGAAGCCTGACGGGTTGGTTTGTCTCTGCAGGGATTTTAGACAAACAGTGCTTTTCACAATGGGATAAATATCCAATCCCTTGTACAGGGGATTTATACACAAAGCTGGTGGGCTTCAAGAAGCCGAACATTGAGCCATGCATACTTTCAATTTTGCTTATATGAGAATTCCTAGAACTATGCTACAGTTAATAGCCAGAAGGATTTGTACCAATATATGAGACCACCATTTGAAGTATCGTCAGCCTGTAAAACTTTTCAATGAGCAATGGAGAACATTTTACAATATCTACGCCAGGTTGCCACTTATCTAAATAATGTGCTAATAACAGGGAAGACAAATAAGGAACAGTGACAGAATCTAAACATAGTCCTTAGACATTTCTCCAAGGAGAGCACATGCTTTGAAGAGAAAAATGTATGTTTCAGGCACGCCAAATGACATACTTGGGCTTCAGAGCTGACAAGGTTGGTTACACCCGTTGAAAGATAACATGAGTGTGATCAAAAGTGTCCCAGCTCCCACAGCCGCGCTGAAGCAGAGGTCTTTCTTTGAACTAGTGAATTATTACGGAAATTTCATATGTGACCTGACCTTCATCTTGGCACCTATGCATCAACTCCTAAAAAAAGAGTCAGCTTTGAAATGGTCATGTAGCCAAGCCATAGTTTTCAGGTAAGTGAAGTGAAGATTGTCCCAAGTAAAGGTCACCACCAGATTACTGACTGAACTTCACCAGGGTCATCCAGGGGTTTCTAAATGAGTATGTTGATGATAAGATGGCTAGGCCTAAATGCAGACATAGCTGTGTTGATGGGGCAGTGCCTAGAGTGCCAACAAGAACAGAAATTACCACCAGCAGCTCCCTCACATTTGTGGGAATGGCTGGGTAAACTCTGGGCTCGGACTTGGTTTTATGTCGACTATGCAAGTTCATTCATGGGCTCAATGTCCTTAGTCATGGACTCCCATTCAAAGTAATGGATGTGCATAGAATTCATTCATCCTTGAAACTCACACTGAACAAGACAAAGGGGCAGATTTTCCACTGAGTAGGAAGTCATTATTCCAGTGTGGATAGGAGGTAAACATGCGGATTCCAAAACCCTCAATTGGAACAAACTGACAGGAATTGCCTTGGAAATTGATAAGTCCTCTGCACCATTTCTATCCTTGGATAAAGAAATTTTTAAAAAATGATTCTGGAAAAATTGGAATATTAAATAGATTCTAGCTCTTGAATAGATATTGAACTGATTTTTTTTTATTTATACCAGGCCCGTATACAGTTCCACCATGCCCTCGGCACCCTACTGCTCTTGGACTAGACGAGGCATGATGTCACCAAACTAACATGCACCTTCCCAACTCCTTGCTAGATCCAATTTCTCCAACCAATGGCAAGCACACACCTGCTATCCGAACATCATTCTTACTTTATGTACTTATTAGAGTCATGGAGTCATAGAGATGTACAGCATGGAAACAGACCCTTCGGTCCACTCCATCCATGCCGACCAGACATCCCAACCCAATTTAGTAACCCCTGCCAGCACCCGGCCTATATCCCTCCAAACCCTTCCTTTTCATATACCCATCTAAATGCCTCTTAAATGTTGCAATTGTACCAGCCTCCACCACATCCTCTGGCAGCTCATTCCATACATGTACCCTCCTCTGTGTGAAAACTTTGCCCCTTAGGTCTCTTTTATGTCTTTCCCCTCTCACCCTAAACCTATGCCCTCTAGTTCTGGACTCCCCGACCCCAGGGAAGAGACTTTGCCTATTTATCCTATCCATGCCCCTCATAATCTTGTAAACCTCTATAAGGTCACCCCTCAGCCTCCGACGCTCCAGGGAAAACAGCCACAGCCTGTTCAGCCTCTCCCTGTAGCTCAAATCCTCCAACCATGGCAACAGCCTTATAAATCTTTTCTGAACCCTTTCAAGTTTCACAACATCTTTCCGATAGCAAGGAGACCAGAATTGCACACAATATTCCAACAGTGGCCGAACCAATGTCTTGTACAGCTGCAACATGACCTTCCAACTCCTGTACTCAATACTCTGACCAAGAAAGAAGAGCGTACCAAATGCTTTCGTCACTATCCTATCTACCTGTGACTCCACTTTCAAGGAGTTATAAATCTGTACTCCAAGGTCTCTTTGTTCAGTAACACTCCCTAGGACCTTACCATTAAGTGAATAAGTCCTGCTAAGATTTGCTTTCCCAAAATGCAGCACCTGACTTTTATCTGAATTAAACTCCATCTGCCACTTTTCAGCCCATTGGGCCATCTGGTCCTGATCCCGTTGTAACCTGAGGTAACCCTCTTCGCTGTCCACTACACCTCCAATTTTGGTGTCATCTGTAAACTTACTAACTGTACATCTTATGCTCGCATCCAAATCATTTATGTAAATGACATAAAATAGAGGACCCAGCACCGATATTTGTGGCTCTCCACTGGTCACAGGCCTCCAGTCTGAAAAACAACCCTCCACCATCAGCCTCTGTCTTCTACCTTTGAGCCAGTTCAGTATCCAAATGGCTAGTTCTCGCTGTATTTCATGAGATCTAACCTTGCTAATCAGTCTCCCATGGGGAACCTTGTTGAACGCCTTACTGAAGTCCATATAGATCACATCTACTGCTCTGACCTCATCAATCTTCTTTGTTACTTCTTCAAAAAACTCAATCAATTTTGTGAGACATGATTTCCCAAGCACAAAACCATGTTGATTATCTCAAATCAATCCTTGCCTTTCCAAATACACGCACACCCTGTCCCTCAGGATTCCCTCTAACAACTTGCCCACCACCGAGGTCAGCCTCACAGGTATATAGTTCCCTGGCTTGTCTTTACCGCCCTTCTTAAACAGTGGCACAATATTTGCCAACCTCCAGTCTTACGGCACCTCACCTGTGACTATCGTTGATACAAATATCTCAGCAAGAGGCACAGCAATCACTTCTCTAGCTTCTCACAGAGTTCTCAGGTACCCCTGATCAGGCCCTGGGGATTTATCCACTTTTAACCGTTTCAAGACGTCCAGCAGTTCCTCTTCTGTAATCTGGACATTTTGCAAGATGTCACCATCTATTTCCCTACAGTCTATATCTTCCATATTCTATTCCACCATAAAACTGACACAAAGTATTCATTTAGTATCTCCCTCATTTTCTGTGGCTCCACACAAAGGCCGTCCTTGCTGATCTTTGAGGTGCCCTATTCTCTCCCTAGTTACCCTTTTGTCCTTAATATATTTGTAAAAACCCTTTGGCTTCTCCTTAATTCTATTTGCCAAAGCTAGCTCATGTCCCCGTTTTGCCCTCCTGATTTCCCTCTTAAGTATACTCCTACTTTCTTTCTACTCTTCTAAGGATTCACTCAATTTATCCTCTATACCTGACATATGCTTCTTTCTTTTACTTAACCAAACCCTCAATTTCTTTCGTCATCCAGCATTCCCTATACCTACCAGCCTTCCCTTTCACCCTGACTGGAATATACTTTCTCTGGATTCTTGTTATCTCATTTCTGAAGGCTTCCCACTTTACAGCCGTCCCTTTACCTGCGAACATCCGACTCCAATCAGCTTTCGAAAGTTCTTGCCTAATACTGTCAAAATTGGCCTTTCTCCAAATTAGGACTTCAACTTTTAGATCTGGTCTATCCTTTTCCATCACTATTTTAAAATGAATAGAATTATGGTCACAGGCCCAAAGTGTTCCCCCACTGACACCTCAGTCACCTGCCCTGCCTTATCTCCCAAGAGTAGGTGAGGTTTTGCACCTTCTCTAGTTGGTACATCCACATACTAAATCAGAAAATTGTCTTGTACACACTTAAGAAATTCCTCTCCATCTATACCTTTAACACTATGGCAGTCCCAGTCAATGTTTGGAAAGTTAAAATCCTCTACTATAACTATCTTATTATTCTTACAGATAGCTGAGATCTCCTTACAAGTTTGTTTTTCAATTTCCTTCTGACTATTGGGGGGTCTATAATACAATCCCAATAAGATGATCATCTCTTTCTTTTGATTAGACTTACAGTGTGGAAACAGGCCCTTCGGCCCAACAAGTCCACACCGACCCGCCGAAGCGCAACCCACCCATACCCCTACATTTACCCCTTACCTAACACTACGGGCAATTTAGCATGGCCAATTCACCTGACCAGCACATCTTTGGACTGTGGGAGGAAACCGGAGCACCCGGAGGAAACCCACGCAGACACGGGGAGAACGTGCAAACTCCACACAGTCAGTCGCCTGAGTCGGGAATTGAACCCGGGTCTACAGGCGCTGTGAGGCAGCAGTGCTAACCACTGTGCCACCGTGCCGCCCACAGACTTACAGTGTGGAAACAGGCCCTTCGGCCCAACAAGTCCACACCGACCCGCCGAAGCGCAACCCACCCATACCCCTACATTTACCCCTTACCTAACACTATGGGCAATTTAGCTTGGCCAATTCACCTGACCTTCACATCTTTGGACTGTGGGAGGAAACCGGAGCACCCGGAGGAAACCCACGCAGACACGGGGAGAACGTGCAAACTCCACACAGTCAGTCACCTGAGTCGGGAATTGAACCCGGGTCTACAGGTGCTGTGAGGCAGCAGTGCTAACCACTGTGCCACCGTGCCGCCCACTTATTTCTCAGTTCCACACAAATAACTTCCCTGGATGTATTTCTGGGAATATCCTCCCTCAGCACAGCTGGAATGCTATCCCTTATCAAAAATGCCACTCCCCCTCCTCTCTTGCCTCCCTTTCTATCCTCCTTGTAGTATTTGTATCCTGGAACATTAAGCTGCCAGTCCTGCCCATCCCTGAACCAGGTTTCTGTACGATATCCTAGTCCCATGTTCCTAACCATGCCCTGTGTTCATCTGCCTTTCCTGTTAGTAAATGCAGTTTAATTTATTAATCCTACTTTGTCCCTGCCTGCCCTGCCTGTTTGACTCACTTCTATTCTCAGTTGTACCCGTCTCAGATCGATCTCTTTCCTCACTATCTCTCCGCGTTCCCCCCCCCCACCATACTAGTTTAAATCCTCTCAAGCAGTTTTAGCAAATTTCCCTTCTTTCTCAGCAACTGTCAATGTGTCTATTAGGTCTCTTTTTCTCACATTTAAGAATATGGTAGTTGATCACTATTAAAAAGGGACATCTCAAATAACAACGGCACTACCCTCGCAGTTTGCCTTTTTCTCACAGTTTTGCGATCGGGTTAGTTCTGCACTATGAAACAAGTCACAGAATGCAAGTGTGGCTCTGTATTTCTGATGGAGCCCTGAGTGAATCCCCCCTCAGAAATGCAGTGTTCCGTTTTTTCATAAAAGGTGGCAGATTGGCAGTCTGCACCGATTCCCAAAAGTCTGGTCTAGGAAAACCAGGCACTGCCAGACAGCTTCATGTAGATTTCAGGTCCCTTTATTTTCCGTTCTTGATCCAGATTCAGAGCCAGATTTTAAGACTCAGCCTTTTGAATTTCATCTCTAATTTCATAGCCCCAAACATTTATTCACCACATTGGTAATGTAATAGTTCCAGCAACCTTTTTGCACTATATTTCTGCATAGCATGAAAAGAACAGAAATGAAGAAGTTCTTATTGTAAATTACTTTTCTCCATGCACATATTTATTGATGAGCTCTTAAAATGTCAAAGCACAATGAACCAAGTGCAGGTAAGTGAGATCAGAGTAATTTAGTGTTTTAATCAGCATCGACATGGTGGGCCAAATAGACTGTCCATGACTCAAATATATATAGATGCACAACCTTTCTTTATCAAAAGAAAAAAACATTTTTAAAAATAGGAACAGTGAGAGTCTGTTGGGCCCCTTGACCCTTTGTCATACAATAGGATTGTGAGTGATCTTATATTCCTCACATTCACTTTCTTGTGTTTTCCTCATAACACTTGACTTGTTATCTACTGATAAACAATCTACCCATCTCCCCTTTTAAATGTACACAAGGACACTACCCTCACAGCTCTCTTGGCAAGGAGTTCCAAAGACCTCAACCATCAGAAAAAATTCTTCATCTCAGTCATGAATATATTCTCCTTTTATTCTTAGAATATGCCCTCTGGTTCTAGACTCTCTCATTAGGGGAACCATCCTCTCAGCGTTTGCCCTGTCAAGACCCTTAAGATCAGAATCCCAAACTGTTGAGCCTTTGTTCAAAAGATGATTTTACTTTGCAAACTCCCCCTCTCCATGCATGGGATCATTCTGTGAATTTTTTTCTGAACTGCCTCCAATGAAACAATGCCTTTTGTTAAATAGGGAACCAAAACTGCTCTCAGTAATTTCCTTTCTCCTGCACCCTTTTCCTTTTTCATTTATAAATGTCCATTTTGCAAATAATTAGTCATTTAGCAAACTTCCATGAGGATTTATTGCATATTAACACTGGAGATGTGTAATGGAATAATATTTATTCTCTTAACCCACAGCTCCCAGTTGTTCACCACCTGATATACTCGTAGAAGAAATATTTTACCTGTTTGTTTTAAATTTTGTCACAGGGTTCTCTGCTAAATTTACGTCAAATTAAAGACTAAACATGTACCTATATAAAACCATAAATGTAATTAGAATCATATGTACACCAACTAAGATAAGATTTAGAGGAGATTACTGCACTTAGATAGTTAACAGGTTAACCACAGACTATTCATGTATCCTTAACTGTTCCTTTTCAGGATGAAATGTGGCAAAGCTGAAGCATTTCCCTCTTGGTTCTTGGACAACTAGAAGTTACAAGTTTCTATGTTTTTAGCACAACTCAGTGAGGTTCTGTAAAGAAGAAATATAATATTGTAGGGAGAAGAAAATTAGTCCATCTGATCATTTTCTGTCTAATTAGGCAGTATTCCTTTCTTCTTCGTGGCAATATGATGATAACCCTGTTTTGAATGGTTTTAGACTGACTTACTCTGGTCTGTTCTTGGAAGAATCAGACTTCCATCTCCAGCCAGTTTCAATAATGTGAACACAGTCAATGTTTCCATTATATTTAGACAATCCAATGTCAAAAGCCATTACCACATAGGGGGGAATGATTGGCAGACAAACATATCTGCTTGTGATAAAATTATTTCTCCATCCCTCTCTTTGACTCAGTTTTGAGTTTTCAGATATCGATTCAGGATGATTGCTGTATTTCACTTTCCATAAATATTCAGACATCGGGTGGTCATAAATTCAAGATATCTTGAATCCTAAATAGCTCTTCAAGCTGTCCACACAGATATTTAAGTTTCAATGATAATCCAGCATGTATCTCTGCACAGAAATAAGTCAGCTGACCCCTGGAATCTATCTGAAGTCAAGGTTGTGTTTACATTCACTGCAGCTTTTTGAAAAAAATACAGCTGTTAATTATTTTAGTTCACTTGTGTACGACACATTTGTAGTTCATCTCTGAAAGCACTTGTATAAAATGTCTGAACTGAAATGAGTACAAGCAAGTTCCAAGACAATTATTGAATTTAATTATTTTATTTGCCTAACAAATCCAGTAGAATTAAAGTCATAAAACTATACTTTCAGCTCATAAACCATGGATTAGTTTTGCCTCTTTAATCTATCCAATCTGGTCCCAACCAAGCCAATTGGAGTGGCTAAGAAAGTGAACTGTATTCCACAACAAGAAGGCCCACCCAATATCAGCACTCATGTCCCATAAATTGATATGTGGATGTTTATCAATCATCTTCTGGCAGCTTTCTGTTGATGAGTCTATGAATTCTGAGAGATGGGGCAGTGAAAGAACAGGACAAATAATCAATTGGGAAAATTGTGATTGGGTGACTGAAAGTTGAG
Source organism: Hemiscyllium ocellatum (assembly GCF_020745735.1). Lineage (NCBI taxonomy): Eukaryota > Metazoa > Chordata > Chondrichthyes > Orectolobiformes > Hemiscylliidae > Hemiscyllium > Hemiscyllium ocellatum. Next base: position 95,065,291 of record NC_083403.1, read on the forward strand.
TGTAGGTTGTCAATAACCTGCTGTTTATTGTGGTACTGGGAGGAGTACTTCTAGTCATGTATGGTTTTATCTAAACGTTATTTTTACAGAAAACCTGCAACTTCAGAACATTTTTGCAACTTGTTTCATTTAATGTTTGTGTTCCTTAAGTTCAGACAAGGTAATTTAGTAATGGAACCAACATGTGGTTTCGGGCCTTTTTACCACTGCAAATAAATAATCCACAGTTTTAGAATTGGATGCTTGACATCTCTTTTGATTTTCTTATATCAAGAAATTGGGCAGAACTGCAGTCTCTACTCATTTTGTTTGAGTTCACATTTGTTGCCTATAAACAAAAACCCTTGTTTGGAATCATCCAATTGCTCATCTGGATGTGTGGGACCACGATTGGCTGTGGGTGTCCCATGGACACTAGGGGCAGAATTGCAGCTGCATCCCATCTAGATACTCTCTCTATGACACTAACGAAAATACATGTGTGTGGAGTGATTTTGATTGCATGTGTGAGGGTGTATCAGCCATGCTGGCTATATAGCATGAGCATGTGATTGCTGTACATAGCTGGTGAGGAACAATGTTGGATTGCCAGTGCTTGGCCAGGCGCACAGCTGTCTTTTAAATACCATGAATGGGATGCTGTTTTTTTAGGCGGATACTTGCTGAGTGAGATCTTGTTAAGATTGGATTGAATTGGCCAAGGGCATGTCAAAAAAGATAGACAGACAATTAATGGGGATGTGAGTTTTGTAAGACACAAGGTCTTATGGCAAGAAAACTCATTCAATTGGCTGTTAGCCAAAGAAATTCTAAGATTTAGGCCATTGTCACCCTTTGTGTGCTATCTAAAACACTTGAAAAATGCTGCGCAGAGATAATTCAAATATTTTGTGTAACCATTTGATTAATGTTTATGCCTTAAAATAATTTAGGCTTATTATAAAGTAAAATATAAGATTATGCTTTAATTTAGCAATTTAATAAAGCAGTGTGTTGCTATCACCTGCATCACTACAACAACTAAGATATTATGATGCCAGCCAAAGTCTTAGCTGTGAGGTTATTCATCATTTTTCTAAAGTCTTTACCCACAGCTGCAACCCATAGTTAAGTGACAGTATTGCTCAGGGGACTGGAACTATTTTAGAACTGGGGTAAACTTTGCTGGAATCTTAATTACCAACAAGTATCAGCAACTGTTCACATGTTTTTAACTAAGCAGCTGTGACTGTAACAATGCAGCAGTTCAATTTAGCTATACTTAAGGAAACTAATAAATCTCGTATCACTTTAAACACCAGCAACAACTGTCAATGTTCAATTTATCAAATACTATTGATCTCTTCTGGTGCAGAAACAACAAGTTATATTTTATCCAACATGTTTTAGCCAAGTAAAACATCCCAATGCATTTCTCAGGAGTAACATGAACATAAATTTGCACCGACTCTACAGGGGTGGCTATTGGGGTGGCAAACCAAAAGTTGAGTTTAGAGCATAGTTCTTTAAGAAGCCGCTTGTTCAGGGAAAGGAGTGAGAAAATTCTGAAAGTTGGTGTTGTTCAATAGAATGTGCAAGTGGTGATGTATCTAGAGTTATTCTGACATCAGCAGAGTACAGAAAAGATGAAACTAGAAGCAATGTGTAAACAGAGATTTCAGACACTACACTCAGGAGCTGTCTTTAGTGACCCGTAATATATCAATATAATACTCTGCAATACAGTACTGAAGAGTCTCTTGGTTAAAGAGCCAACAGCCTCTAAGAATATATCTGTAAACATTGAAACATAATGGCTGCAAGGCCAACCTCCAAAACCAGGACCTGATGTCAGAGTTATCATATTTCATGTGCCAAAGTAGGAATCAACATTAGACCATAGTAGGTTGTTCCAGGTTTTAGTCAAATGTACATGCAATAAGTACCAATCGCTCAGCTCCTTCTGCTGTCAATGCAGGAGATTAAGATACCTAATGATGTATTACAAAGTAGCAGCTCCTTAATCATCTCCAAAATAGGAAATGCTATACCTCGGAAAGATTTCTTGAATAATGGAAAAGAAGACATCTTAATTCAGTCCTTGAGAATGAGTAACAAAAATATAGTCAATATTCTTATGTGAGGCAAAAGAAAATCCACACAGATTTTGACCCATTAATTTGAAGGTGCAAGGGTTTGAAAAAGAATTTGAACTCTACCAAGGGCGGATGTTTCAGTATTGGCTGACCACTTGGCCTGGTGAATGTTTGTCTGTGAGCATTAAACTGCAAGATCCAGTGGGCACTGACATTCATGTACAGGACAAATTGCCACGAAACTAGTCACCAAAGATGAGAAGTCATTGAGACTGTCTACATGAATCCTTCACTACTAGGACAATGTATATATTTAGCCAGGTCTCTAGAGGATGAAAATAGAACAATTCTCAAAGGTGATACAGTGGCTCAGTGGTTAGCATGGCTACCTCACAGTGCCAGGGACCTGGGTTTGATTCCTGCATTGGGCAACTGTCTGTGTGGAGTTTGCATGTTCTCCCCATGACTGCCTGGGTTTCTTCTCACAATCCAAAGATGTGCAGGCCAGATGCATTGGCCACGCTAAATTGCCCATAGTGTTAGGTGCATTAGTCAGTGGTAAATATTGGGGAGGGAATGGGTCTAGGTGGGTTACTCATCAGAGTGGACTTGTTGGACCGAAGGACCTGTTTCCATATTGTAGGGAATCTAATCTAATCTTTTTTCAGAGGCTTAAGCAAATAAAAACAAGAAAGGATGAAATCAATTTGCTTGGATGCTCGAAGAATTCTCCATCTTCCAATGAGTAATGTGAAATCTCTTTGCATGATAAAAAGCAGGGTCAACCCAATAGTGACAGCTGCCTCCATGGCATTCAGACCTGGTAAACAGTTCCTCAATTAAATGAAGAATGAAGATTGGGTGTGGATCTTGCTCAGCCACAGAAAGGAGTGAGAGGTGAAATCCATCCATAAGCTTAACTTGATTACAATTTGGACAAATTAACAAGATCTTTATAACATTTAGATGCAAACAGCAGATTTTGGCAGATACTCCTAGACTACAAAATTGTTGACTACATTCATCTCAGCATTTTGTTGGATTTTTAAGTTGTCAATCTTTTATCATTTTCTCCATAAAGGAATTTTTTCAGAAAGTGTCGTCAACAATCTTTGAAGGAAAACAATGAACAATTCACTGTGTGGACAATATTCTAGCACATAGTCAGAGAGAAAAGTAACAAAACATACCCAGAGGTTCTGGGAAGTGTTGAGTGCACTAATGAATGCAGGCGTTCATTAAATGAGAAATGTCAATTTCTTTTGGAAGAAACATTTTTGTTGGGACATAATCCAAGGACAAATATCTCTGTGGATCCAAAAATGATGCAAGCCATGAATTTCCATCATCAAACTGCATAATCTATGTACAATGCTTCCTGAGTACAATAAATCTAGTGATTTAGATCATCCCTAATTTCACCAGACTGACTTGATGCATAAAATAACTTTTTTTAAAAGAAAGACCTAGCAATGGTACTGGAGACAAGAACAGACAGTAGCCTTTCAGAAACTGTAATGGCAAGTTTCAGTCCTTAGAGATATTAGTTTACTATAACCCAGACTTATTGACAATAGGTACTATGGATAGACTAGGAGTAATTTTCATTTTGGGCAAAATAGAAGCCTGTATATGTCTTCTTTCAAAAGTTAGATAACTCAGTCTAGAAGGCTCATCAAACTACAGAGAGGCAGATCAATTTTTGAAAAGGTATCACAAACAAAAACAACACTTGACAGTTTTGTAAGTTTTTTTTGTCAATGAGGGTGGTGCTGGAAAAGCACAACAGGTCAGGCAACATCCAAGGAGCAGGAGAATCTGATTCACTCCTGATGAAGGGCGCATGCCTGAAATGTCGATTCTCCTGTTCCTCTGATGCTGCCTGACCTGCTGTGCTTTTCCAGCGCCTCACTCTGAACTCTGATCTCCAGCATCTACAATCGTCACTTTCTCCATACAGAAGTCAGTGTGGGAGATTCTACAAAGACTCTGCAGGAGACATTTTTTGGAATCTAAAAATGTAGAGCGAGAGCTGAACAGTCAGTCAGTATAAACATTTCAAAGAAATAAACACATTTATCTCACCATTTCACATACGTGCAGCCAACAGTTAAGTGCTAACAGAAGAAATATGTTCTCAAACTTTCCAAGAAAGCCAACAAGTTTTTAATCAACCTCAAAAGGAAGACTGCTAATCAAGGTGGATTAAAGTTTCAAGAACTCAAACAAGTACAACAGACTCTGCAATAGCATTGAGATGAGTATGAGTAATATAGGGTTTCTCAGAGGAAGTAGTCTCCGTTAACACAATATTACTGAATTGCTCGCAGGGAATTCAGGTCCTTCACTTCATAGGCAGGTAACTGCCAGATGACAAGTTCGCCATTTATTCATTTTCCAACAAAGGTAGAAGCAGATAAGATGGTTAAGACCATAAACTCACTAATGTCCAAGGACGCAGGCTGCAGATCTAGTATCACTGCTTTGACACGCTATTTATGTAATGTTCTTCATCAGCTGAATTACAAATATGATGATGTCTGTTTTCAAAGTGCAATGTCAATTCAAATATAACCATCAGCAGTTTCAGAAAATGAAGACACACCACAGCAATAAACAGCAAAACTATACAATTTTAGGTACAGAGCAAAAATACTGCTAACTCTGAAAATGGCAAATCTAGTTAAGAGACAAAACCAGAAGTGACAGCCATTAGAAATAGATTAACTGAACTCATTATGTAGTCAGAAAATCAGAAAGCCCGATAGTTCCAGGACTGGTTGAACTTGTATTATGGAATAGGACAAGACCAGGCAGGCTTATTTCTTTTTAATACAGTTACATGAAAGTACAGCACATCCCCCCTAAGGATATTGGTACCCCTCTGGTTTAGGTGTAGACCATCCTGTTTGTAGAGATCCCAACTATTCCAGAATGGACCCCAATTATCTAAGTAAATACAGTACCCATAGTCTATGCAAATCTGACATATTGAGGTAGTGTAAATAGTTTGTGTTGTAAATAAACTTCAAGACATCTGCCTCAACCAGAATCCAACTTTATGGTATATTGTTGAGAAGAAGATATAGAAAAATAATAACGCATGTCAACTCTCTTGTCAAAATTGAATGAACTAATTTTGTGTGCCAGCCAATGTTCCAACCTGAGAGCTTCTAATTTTTGAGGATTTATGGAAATTGTGGTAATGATAATTGAGACAAATTGAGCATTTTTCGATGTAAAAACTATTTATATTATGTCAAACTAATAGGAGTAAAACTTTAGAGAAGGTGTAGTCAAATAGAATATACAAATGACAATGATGTAACCAATTTTTACAACTCAAGCAGAGAAGAAGAAAAGGTCAGTTATGGAAAAACATGTTAAGATTAACGTCTTGGATACTATACTAGACTGCTGAATACAATAATCTGTAAGGTACAGATGTAACTGACATGTTACAATACTGAAGAGAATGAGAGCATCTTTCCCTATGATGAGAAGTTAACAGCATTTAAGAGATTGTGTAGACAGCCACAGCCAAGAGTATCTAAATGTGCTAGTAGCAGAATCAGCATAAAATTTAGAATAAAGCAGTTAAGACACTAGCAGTTGAAGTTACAATTGCTATTGGAATTGTGACTAAACATGGGGATGCACAATTGAGTGGAAGTCACTGTAATTTGTTTTACTGTAACGGGTGGTGAGGTAGCAGAACACATTGGAATAATCAAGACTAAAGTAGAAAAATGGATAGGACAAGGGATTCGTCACTGGGAGAGCAGAAAATTATACTTTTCTCTTTTGCTCAATTTTATTTATCTTTTATAAAATATGCAGCATGAAGGTGAGCTATTTAGCCCAACGAGTCTTGACCAGGGTTTATGTTCCACTCAATCCTGTTCCTAGATGCAACTTAAGTAAGGACATCAATGTGACTCTCTACTCTCCTCTGTCTGAGATTGCTAACTAGATTTTCCTGAAATGCATCTCTGTGATAAAAGAGTCTCTCTGTGTCTCTGTGTGAGTCTCTCTCTCTCTCTCTCCCCATGTTGCACTGACTCTGTCTGTCTTGTGCTCTTTGTTTCACTCTCTCCGTGTCTAAAGAGATTTGTTCTGAATACACTATTTGATTTCTCCGTGACTAATAGCTCACAAATTTTACTTTATTTTTCTCTTATCCAAAATTTTAATTAAGAAAATGCATTTATTGTGTCACCCCTTAGCCCTTTTTTTTTCAAGACTGAATCAAACCAGATGTTCTCCTCATTTTAAAAAAAAGCCTTCACATCTTTCTGCAGTTTTACTCCAGTGCCCACCTACTTTATTTTAATATATGGCAATCAGATTTTTCCACAATACTGCAACTGGGATCGAACTGTGATTTGGTACAATTTTAGCATAAATTCTATATCCCTTGGAAATAAACATACCTTTCCTTAGGAGTGATCAAGGACAATGATTTTGTTTGTCTGTGCTCTCCTTCTTTGTTCCCAGATAGAATCATTTAGATTTTTAACTTTACAAATGATAATTTTTCTCTCCAAAACACAAGTGATAATTAATTATGTTGAAATTCAGTTGCCAATTGTACCTCTATAGTTTGTTTGCCTTATAATTTGTTGCATCTTGACTATCCACAAAACTTGGTGTTATCTATAAATTTAGAAATTGTGCTTTAGACTCAAGTCTAAATTCTTGATAGTTTGTGAAGAGTAATGATCTAATGCTTGAATAAAATCTCCCTTTGCGCCTCCTGCATCTCTGAATAGCTACTCTTGAGTTGTGCTCTCTACTTTTGTCTTTAGGCATCCATTGTGCTTACTATTCCTGAACCTGCAGATACTGACATCATTCAATCATCACCAATATGGCACCTTTTTAATTATATGCATTTTGAGACATCTAAATGCATTACATCTACTCCATTATTCTTGTCAATGACAGTTCCTCAAATCAGCAAGCTTCACAAGGACAAGAAGGAGAGATCACATCCAAAGTTAGACATAGCTCAAGTGAGTATATTGTTGCAGGAAGTTGGAGGCAGTATGAGAATGTAGTGCAGAAGAGAAGAAGTGCTTTTTGCTTGCTTTTTTTTAGCTTATACTTTATAAGGTTTTCAACAAAATAAATTGAAGCTCAGGATCAACAATTCAGCAAGAAGAGTGACATGAGTAAACCATAAGATCATGAGATGATAATAGTTACTAATTTGACCATAAGAGATGTGACTGCAAGCGAGTTGGGTAGAGAGATCTAATAGAGAGTGTTGAAGAAGCTTCAGCCCTTGAGCTTGTCTAACAAATTTGAGATTTTTGCTCCCTGTGTGGTTACGAGTGGGGGCTGTAGGGAAGGTGAGCAAACTGACCATAGAATCATGGTGCAGCGAGTTACTCAACAGGGAGGAGAAAAGAGAAAATGTAATGCTAATTAAGGATAGCATAATTACGCAAATAGATACTGTTCTCTGTAATCAAGATTGAGAGTCCTGAAGGCTATGTTACCTGCCTGATATGCAGGTTCAGGATAAGCCACCTGGGCTATGCCGGAACCCGGAATGGGAGGGAAAAGATCCAGTTATCATGGTCCACATAGTTACCAACAATCCAAGGATACACATCCTTTCGAAAGGACAATCAGATGGAAAGGGGGGCAGGGTTGCCTTGTTAGTAAGAAATGAGTTAAACCAATAACAAGAAGTGATATGGAATGTAGAATATATGTAGGTAGAGTTGAGGATCTGCAAAGGAAAAGACCCTGTTGGGAGTTGTTTACTAGCCTCCCAGCAGTACTCAGGATATGGGAAGAAAATAAATCAGGCAATTTTGTATTTAGTGATATGCAATGAGACACACCTGATTAGGGGGTTGAAGGTGAAAAAAACCTGTCAAAGACAGTGACTATAATAAAATAGAATTAACCCTGCATTTTGAGGGAGAGAAGATTGAACTGGATGTAACAGTATTGCAATTGAGCAAAGGTAAAAAGGGGAGGCAATGGCCTAGTGGTATTATCGGTGGATGTTAATCTAGAGACCCAGGGAATGGTCTTGGCATCTGGGTTTGAATCTCACCTTGGTGGATGGTGAAAGCTGAATTCAATAAAAACTGGAATTAAGAGTCTAATGATGACCATGAATCCTTTAAGGATTGTCGGGAAAAGCTCATAGTGTCCTTTAGGGAAGGAAAGTGTCATCCTTACTTGGTCTGGCCTACATGTGACTTCAGAGCAAAGTGTTAAATTCTCAACTGCCTTCTTGGTAATTAGGATAAGCAATAAATTCTGGCCCATCCCATGAACGAATTAAAATAAACTCCAAAGATATGAGGGAGGAGCTGGCCAGAGTCGATTGGAAGGGAAGCCTAGCACAGAAGACAATGGAGCAGCAATGGCAAGTTTCTGGGGTATTTCAGGAGGCACAGGGAAAATTCACCACAAAGAAGAAGAAATAGACTCAGGAGCAGATGAGGCAACCATGGCTAACAAGGGAAATCAAGGACAACATAAAAACAAAAGAAAAAAACATACAATGTGGTGAAGATTTGTGTGAAGCCAGAGGATTGGGGAGCCTTTAAGAACTAACAGCGGATAACAAAAAATGCAGGAAGTGGGGAGAAGATGAAATATGAGAAAAGATAGATTGTGATATAAGAGAAGATTGTAAGAGTATTGTAAGGGTGTTTTTAGATATCTAATCGGTAAGACAGAGACATGTGTAGACATTGGACCATAGGAAAATGAGGCTGGAGAAGTAGCAGTGGGGAACACTAAAATGGCAGAGGAACTGAATAGGTACTTCATGTCAGTTTTCACAATGGAAAATACTAGCATCATAGAACTCCAAGAGTGTCAGGGAGCAAAGGTGACTGTAGTGGTCATCACGAAGGAGAAGGTGCTGAGTAAGGTGAAAGAGCTGAACGTGGATAATTCACCTGGATCAAGTGGACTACATGCAAGAGTTCCAAAGGCAATAGCTGAGGAGATTGTAGAGGCATTGATGGTGATCTATCAGAAATCACTGGATCAAGGAGGGACCTAGAGGACTGGAAGTGGCTAATGTCACACCCCTGTTTAAGAAGGGATGAAGACAGAAGACAAGAAACTGGTTAGCTTGACTCTGGTTGTTTGTAAGGTATTAGAGCTCATTCTTAAGTATGTGATTATGGAGTACTTGAAAGTGCACGGTAAAATAAAACAGAGTCAGCACAGCTTTGTTGGGGGAGATCATGCCTGACAAATCTGTTAACATTCTTGAGCAGGTAGCAAACATGTTAGATGAAAGCTGGTAAATATGAACTATTTGGATTTCTGGAAGGCCTTTGACAAGGTACCACATAGAACACTGCTAAATAAGACAGGAGCCCTTGATGTATGGGCATGGAGAGAAGATTGCCTGGTTAATTTGTGGAACTCATTGCTGCACATGTCTGTGGAGGCCAAGTCATTGAATATATTTAAGACAAAGGTAGATTCTTGATTGATTAAGGAGCTCAAGGCTTACAAGGAGAAGGCAGGAGAATAGGGTTGAGAAACATATTAGCCATAATTGAATGCGGGTCAGACTCAATGTGCTGAATGGCCTGATTCTGTTCCTATCTCTTATGGCCTAGTATTTAAGAAGGTTAGTCAGGCAAGACTAAACATTTTTAAATGCATTCTGACTAGCTGTAGCTTTCTATTTTTAATTTTGTGCTTTAGTAAGAACTCTTGAGATGTTTGAGGATTTAAGGGGAGATATCGATGAAGCACCCAGATAAGCGCTCTGAGGGCATAAGTTCAAATCTCACCAAGGTAGCTTATGGAATTAAGTTTCATTAATAAAACCAGGAATTGAAATTAATTTCTAATACTAATGGTCAACCCATGATCCTTGATTTCTAGATAAATCCATTTAGTTCACTAATATGCTTTTTTAAAGGGATGGATGTCAGTCATCCTTAACCAGTCTGGCTTACATGTGACTCCAGACCCACAGCAACACAACTGGCTGCTGACTACTCTCTGAAAGAGCTGAGCAAGCTACTCACTTCTAAGGCAATTATGAATAGGAAAAAAATTCCATGTTTGACAGTGATGGCAACCTTTCATAAAAGAATTTTTAAAGATTCTATAATCCTTCCTCCCACTAGTGTTGATCTGACCAGTCTACAATTCCCTGGGAATGTTCCATTTTTTTTCTCCCTTCTTTAAGTATAAAATTACATTGTCAATCCTCTAGTCCTTTGACACAATAACATCTTCAAACAAATTATTAAATAGTTCTTCAGATTGCACTTTAGATACTTCTTTAAAATGCACAGAAGTATTCCAGTTAGATCAGTAGTTCTATTCCGTAGTAGATGAGTTATTTAATATTTCTCGTCTATTTTATATGTAATACCCTGTCTAATCTCATCATTCACTGTCACGGCCATCTGATCCACGTCTCTGCGAAATAGTAAAGTAATGTAACTTAATATTTCTCTCTTTTCTCTATTGTCTGTCTCAAGGAGAGAACCTTGCACCTTTTTTTTATTCCTCCATTTTCTGAACTGTTGCTATTTTATTATGTCTGATGTGGAAAAATGATTTCAATGTGTGTGGTTTACTCACAATTTTGAGGCAACTGGAATTCTGCCATTTTAATTTACAATGGGTTTACTCTCAAGTGTTCTAGAATCTTTGACTCAGTGAAAATAAAAGAAAATCAGACAAGACCAAAATGATTTTTAGAAATTCTGACTTTTAAGGTCATTGTCTGTTATCAAGGGTTACATCAGAAAGTTGCACAAATGATCAATTAAGCACAAAAGTGTTTTTGAACAAAGCAGTTTAATTGATGCAAAAAATGAGATGTGCATTTTATAAGGTAAATCCAGTAAAGTAAATTAAATCCATCTCTATGTGAATGAACTTTCCCTTCACTTGAATAAAAGTAAAATACTGTGGATCCTGGATGTCAAAAATGAAAAGAGAAAGTGCTGGACAAGTCCAGTGCTCTAATTGTGTGGTTCATAATGACCTAGTGCTGGATGGGCACCAGAGTTCAAAAAGGTTGTAACCCTGGCATGTAGCACTGCTTCGTTATATTTAACTTTCTAAATGCAAGCTTCTCAAAGTTTAAAGACAGAGCAATCTACCACGTTATTGCTGAACATTTGACCAGTACATGAAAGTCAGTGGGAATATTTGACCTCTCTGTAGGGGTGTTCTCAAGCCTCACTAAAATGTTTTAACTGTCTCATTCAATGTCAGAGCAGACATGCTGGCCTGAATTGCCTGTTTCTTCTCCTGTACTTTTATGGTCTAATGGACTATTACTGCAACTAAATTCAGAAATGACCAGTTGCTTTAGGAATCTGATATCTGGCAGATTAATAAGTCAGTGAAGCTGGTTTTGACCAATTAGTGCCTCAATTCTGGTCCAGTTGACTTGGGAGATGATATTGCAGTTGGACTGCCTTTGGCTTTGAGCTTTCCAAGCCGGCACTCTTCATCTCTGAGAGATGTGAGCTTGTAACAAACAATTTAAACAAGCAACATTGATTAATAGAGAGAGAATATTGTAATTCAAAAGGTAAATTTTACTTTCGTTATTCAATGCAACAAAGATATACCTGACATGACTGCAAGAACTTGCATATTCTGCACACAGACATGGCATTATTTGCAATCTAACTCCATTTCAGCAGGATCTTTCACTTCATATTTGTCTGCACATTTGATTATGTTTGCATATCAAGTACATTTGCCAACTAGATATCAGTTATCTGCAAGGGTACTTGCAATAACTCCCTCAATACTCTTTTTCAAACTTAACATCCAACTAAGCAGGCAGAGTCTGTGTTTGCCATTTTATCTGAAAGTTGGTGCCTCTGACAGTATAACACACCCTCAGCAGGATACGATTGGAGTATAACCACATATTATAGAACTCTAACTTTGAAGTGTGATATGAACCCACAACAATCTCTTGTCTCACTGGTAAGAGTAAGCCATGCCAACAACCAAAAAAAATGATTTGGTGTGCTTCCAATTAAACCTTTTGGACTATAACCTGGTGTTGTGTGATTTTAACCAAAAAAAAAGCATTTGAAAGTCTTGTTCAGTTGAAACCCCTGACTTATCTCATTGAAAATAAATGAAAATATTTTGATTTGTGGAATATTCAAAAATGGATGCATTTATTTGCTAGTTTAAAAAGAATAATTTCTGTTTTTTTCATTTCAGTGCTGAATGTCTTCAAACACACTTCGTGATAATTTGCTATCAATTTACCGTTCAATCAATCATGATGCACTCCTAGTGAGAACTTAATAACACTAAATTAAAACTCTGTGATATCATCATGCATTGTGTTATTCATGAGCCACACTGTCATCAGTTGAGCTACATTGCCTATTCATTTTATAATAAATAACATCAATTTAACTAACAGAAGGATGAGTTTTAAGACAAATAGATTTGAGCACATTGTTTTGATGACCAAATCAATTGATTGGATAGATAGAGGGTAACATTTGCCTTAGGTGAAGGGCTGTTGCTGAATTATGATGTGCATGTACCTTTAAAGGGTTATACCTTCAACCACGATCAATCACTGCTCACCATTGATGTGATTTGACTTTGTTATTGTCATGTGTATTTTGTTATAAAATAGTGAAGAGCGTTTCATAATGTCACCACCCTCTGGTGCAATCTTAAAACACAGAAAATGAAGTAAAAAATGGAATATTAGGGCAGAAAAATAAGAAATGAAGTTCAACTTTACAATCCTTTCTGTTAAGTGCTCAGCCATGGGCCTGGAGTGGCCAGCCATGAGTCCCCTCACCACCGGAATAAGAGTCATCAGTCATCGGTGCCATTTTGCCCCATTGTTTGGAGGAATGCATTTTCATATTGTACTCTTGTAATTCACCATATCCTTTGTCTACCTCATGTTCTATTTGTTCTTCTAGTGAATCTTAAGCATGATAACTGATAATTAGGTTAGGATCCAACCCAAAAAGCTGTGTGTGAACACCTTTTTATTATGCCTGAAGAAAGGGTGTCACCCAGATTTGAAAGTGGCATGGGACTGTGGAGGTAATGTCAAGGGAAGCAGTTGCCAGGGGGATTTGAACAGTATGTACTGGGGAGTGGGCCAAGTGGTTGTGAGGGACATGGATCGTAGCCAATGACTTAAGAGGGGAGTACTAATCCAAGCAATAACTAAGGTCATCACAGAGAGCAGTCACAAGGGAATTCGAGCTGTGGTCATCAACAGGGCAGAATGGTACACTATCACAGCCAGTGAGGGAGCAGCCAAAACAGAGAGTATTCACGAAAGGGACTCATGATGCGAACAACTACTAGACTCTAGTGGTGGGAAAACAAAATCTTGGGCCAATTTAGAATGACAGGACCGTTTGATGAGACAGAAAGTTGGCTTCTGTACACTGAATATTTTAATGCATAATTAAAGTCGAACAAAGTAGCCAAAGGCATTGTTATACCAGTTTTCCTGAGTACCATTGCGAGTAAGACCTTCACAATTATAAAAAATCTACTGTAACCAGAGAAAACCATTGAGGAGACATATGTAGAACTTTATGAAGTGTTGCAAAATTATTTTGCACTAAAGCCCCTGGTCATCCTATTTTTATAAACTAGCACAGCATACAGGAGAGTCCATTGCCCAATGTGTGGTGTCTTAAAGGCTTTAATGGAACATTGCAGATTTTCAACAGAAAGCCATCTAAAAGAAGCTACTAACAAGGAGACACCAGGATTTCAAGGATGGTTTCAAAATTGCTACGCCGATGGAGTTGCCTGCCAGCAAAGTAACATAGTTGAATTATGAATCCAGTGTGTGCAAAGTAGTAGATACTCAACAAAGTGCAGTGCACACAATGGAATGCCACCGATACAGCAAGAGTGGCCACAAGGTGTCAATATGTTGGACCCAAAGCCAAGTGTTGCAAGTGCAGGTGAGTGAGTCATATGGTCCAAAATTGTAGTGTATGATTCAAGCTGGAGAAGAGGCATCAAAAGGAAATGTAAAGAAGACAAGGCCTCTTTATGTACAAATTGCCAGCCAGGGAACAAACAGGAAGTCACCCAGGCTTATGGGATAAACAGAAGGTCAAGAATCATCAGCATTTCAGTTAAACACACAGTCTGCATGAGGTGAAACTGATTGTTTCTGGATTATTTCTCAATTAGAGGGGAAGACAGTAATGATGAAAGTGTATACAGATGCAACAGTATTCCTAATTCCTGAATCAATATAGAGAGGAACCATTGATTATCCAAAGGTATTTCATTCAGTTAGTCGAATGCCAAATAATTGATGCCAGATAACATAGTCAGCCATGCCTTAGGATCTTGCGTTCTTGATTGAATAATCCAAAGTTGGCGATCTGAATGCCAGATAATCGAGGTTCCTCTATATAGGGAAAAGTTAAAGCATTGCAATTGGAGCCTGCCAAGGATACAAGACAGACATACATGGAATAAGTTGTCCCACTGAAGGGCTACGTGCTGATAAATGTACAGCTGAGGGACCAGTGTGCTGAATGGCCACTGTACATAATGAAATGTGATTGCTTTGCATTATTCAGAAACTTCTAGTTATAGAATTTAAACTTAAATTAGGGTGTGGTTAATAGGCTGGAGGACTCAAAAACAATTTATAAGTGCTTCTGAAGAAGAATCAAGGAAGCTGGGGAAGTGAAAGGAGTAGAAATTAAACTTCAGTTGAAGAGGGAAGCTCATCCAAGGAGTCGAAAGACACATCCAGTACAGTACAGCTTCCAATCTAAAATGGAGGCAGAACTGGAATGGTTGGTGGAACTGGGACCATTGGAATGAGTAATCACAAAGGGATAGGCCACTCCAATCATTCCTGTCTTAAATGGCACGGTGAAGAGTTATGGTAATTTTAAGGACACGGTCAATCCAGCCCTGAGATTGGATCATAACCCACTTCTATGCATTGACAACTTGTTCAATGGATTGGCTGAGAAAAAGACAATCTAAAAAAATGTATCTATAGCAGACCTACTTGTAGATGGAGGTAGCAAAGAAGTCTCAGGCTTTGCTGATAATTGTGACATATAAGGGATTAGTCCTCTATAAACAACTTCATCTTGGCTTCGTGGCAGTGCCAACTCTATTCCAGAGGGCCATAGGCCTAATTTTTGAGTTGATTACCAGGATTCCATTGTTATCTGGGTAATCATAGAGTCATGGAATTTCTACATGTGAAAGTAGGCCATTTGGCCCATCAAATTCACACTGACATTCCGAAAAGCATCCCACCCCAGATACACTCCAATACTCTATCCCTGTAATCCTGCATTTATATGGTTAACCTATCTAGCCTACACACTATGGACAATTTAGCATGACTAATCCACCAAACTTGCACATCCCTGGATTGTGGGAGGAAACCAAAGCACCCATAGGAAACCTATGCAGACATGGGGAGAATGTAAAAACTTTACACAGTCACCTGAAGGTAGAATCAAACCTGGGTCTCTGATACTGTGAGGCAGTGGTGCTAATCACTGAGCAACTGAGCTGCCTGATTTTTTTGGTTATTAGATCAAACAAGAAAAGTATTTTAGAAACCTAGAAAAAACCCTAAAAAGGTTGCAGCACAGCCTACAAGTAAAAAGAAAGAAATACAAGTTTTATTAAAGACTCCATAGAGTCCCTGGGCCACATAATCAATAGGAAGGGACTACACAAAGCGCCCAAGGAAAGGAAAGCTATCATGGAAGACCCTAGGACCAGAGAATGTGTCTCAGTGAGATCATTCTTGCAATTTGTAAATTATTGTGCAAGTTCTTGTTTGGCAATGGTGTTAAATCCCCTGCATCAATAGCCATAAAAATGGACCCAGGAATGCGTGGAGAGGCTTATCAGGAGGTGAAGCAAGCTCTAAAAAGTTTAGAAGTGTTGACTCAATTCAACCCTAAGTTGCCACTGCAGTTGTTTTGGGACACCTCATCTTATGGAGTTGGCACTGTACTGTCACACAACTTGTCAATGCAATTGAATCATTTACTAAGCCCATTTGAAAAATGTACGCTCATGTCCCACTCTTGAAACTTGAGCACAAAATTGCAGGTGAGGATGCACTGCACGAGAGCAGAGACCCATTGCATTCGCATCACGGTCAAAAATGAAGATGGAGGAGATGTATGGTCAAGTAGAAAAGGAAGGATTGGGCATAACATTTAATATTAGGATGTTCATCCATTTCTGTTACAGCTGCCACTTTGTGCTGCTGACAGACCACAGGCTGCTAACTTCCATTTTTTGGGAAGACTGTCAATGATAGCTGTACCCCTGCAGAAATGAGCACTATCTCTGTCAGCCTACTCGAATGAAATAGATACTGACAGTTGGGGAAGCATGGCAATGGAGCTACAATGACAAAGTTACCACTACTGGGAAATAAGGATGTTCCCAACTGGAACCTGAAAATTATTTGTGATCAGGGATCAATTCACAAGGCATGAACTGATTAGTATTTTTCCTAACAGCACTGTGGGTGGGCATATTTGCAATCCACATCGACTGTTATGGTTCAAACAGACAGTTCATTACCAACACCTTGGGCATAGATAGTAAACGCTGGTCTTGCTAGCAGAACAAACAAAAAAAAGTCAGAACATGCATCATCCATTTAGCTAAGATCATTAATGAGAAGGTTCATTGTTGAAATGAACTATCAAATCTATTTTAAAATGAATGGAGGTTATCTTTCATTGTAGTGAAAAGACATTGGCAGTGTTAAATTATGAACTTTATATTCTGAGCTACCTGTAATGTAGATATACTAGCTGAATCATTTTAGTTTATACAGTGCAGTTCATGAGTTTGAGATGTCCCAAAATGCTTCACAACAAATGTTATCACTGCCGTAATGTGAGAGATGTAACAGCCAGAAAACACAGAAAGATCCCACAATCTACAAAGTGACAACAGCCAGGTCAGCTGTTTAAATGGTGTTGGAGTAGGGATGAATATCAGTCAAGATACCCAGGGGCTCTCACCCAATTTTCTATTATGGGATGTTTGATGCCCACTGGGTTAAATGTCTCATCAGAAAGACAGCTCTTCTGCTCGTGTAATGCATCCTCACCTGCAATTTTGTGCTCAAGTTTCAAGAGTGGGACATGAGCGGACATTTTTTAAATGGGATTAGTAAATGATTCAATTGCATTGAATGATTGTTGTGATTTCATACAGTTCTGCATTTGGCCCCAAATCTTCTCTGTGTGCCTGTCTCTTTAAAGTTTAAGATCATACAACACCAGGTTGTAGTTCAACAGGTTTACCTCCACATCAACTTTAAAGTTTACCATTGTTGATCTGCTGCTGGGTGGATGGAATTGATTATAAGATTGCCTTCATGACTAATTTAGTTCGGTTCAATAGTGCACCAGATTAGATATTTTTCCGGCTACAGACATAGTAACCTGTACCTGAGCTCAGTGACATATTTTACATTTAAGGGGGGAGTTGAGGCAAATGTAAATGGAAACCCATTCATCAGTCCCAGTGCCAAACAGTACACTAAAGAATGGTGTCATTTATGAATTCTTGCACTGAAGCTTATTATCAAATGACAGCCGATCAAAGGAAAAAAAAAAGCATCATTCTCTCTCACATCCAAGTAAAGTCTTGAGAATACGTAGTGTGTGTCTGAAAAGACAAGTGAATAAATGAGTAACTTGGTCAGAAATCCTTTATCACTGTGAAGGGGCAAACACAGAAATGCTATATTTTTATTTTACTTTCAAGATGGGTCTCAAATGTTTCACTTCCATTTTGTGTTTCTTTTTCACCTTTTTTTTCTAAAAGGCTTTGAAAGGTTGGAAGAAAGTATTTTGCTCCACTTGTATGCACGATTTCAATCTGTGATGCTGGTTACTGGCAAAGCAGCTCATTACTTAAGACGTTGGGTCCATTTGAATCTGGTATCAGGTGTTCAGAAAAGCAAAACAAAATCCTCCAACTTTGTGTACCTTGGCTAGCAGGGAGTCTTTAAAAATACTAGCTGCAGCCTATGTTAGTAGCCCAGTTCCAGTTTGCTCCTTGGTCCTGCACACTGACAGTGCAAGAAAATGCATTTCCAATTTCCAAAGCCTTTTTGTCACTGGTTGTACCATTATAACCTTAGGGGCATAACGTGTCACTTCAATTCTGTGGCAAAACAGTAAATCATGTCCTGCCTCACCATCCTTGAGCCAGCTGGCATGCCACCGCTGTACTGGTCCTCGTTTGTTGCACTATCACTTGATACAGGTAAGATCAAAAGGAAGGGGCAGATTGCAAGGACATTGAGAAAAATATTTTCTATTATTAATGCACATGAAATTGGATAGGTGTCTCCAGATTCAAAAATTCCACCTACTTATGTCTGATTCTGACATGCTGTAGCGCTGCCTAGTCCTTTAATAACTGCAAATGGCATTTTAATAGAACAGCAAACCTGTGGCTACATCGAAGACTCTGAAAAATTAATGGCAATTCTTAACTTGATGGATTCTGTCATTTTGTGATGAGCTTGACCATTCAACAACAAGGCATACTGTGCACGAAGCTCTGGTTGGTTATAACAGATCTATTATAAAATCTTACGGCGACAATCAGATCCATCAAAAAGACCTTAGTGAGTTATAAAAAATGCATGACTTTCCATTATCAAACCTTGATAAGAGTCTTGCCATAGCCAACTGTGGAATGAATAAATTACATTGACAATCTGGTGTAGCATCACTGTGTTTGCACTGTATTGTTGAGAATGATTGCACCTTCCTGTGCCTAGCTATTTCCAGTTGATGCATGACATGTCTTATTCATGCTTTCTCACATAATGAATGTCCATTTTGCAGCACACACACCTTGCGAGAGAGGTGAAACTCTCAAAGGCACATTTTCAGCAGAATAAAAAGTGATTTGAAATACGACAGAGACTGTATTAGAAATACAAAGTCAAGTTCACTGTAAAATTCCTAGGTTTCTCCTCAATAGTTTAAACAATGTAATCCTAAAGGTATTTTACCAGTTATGCTATTAATTAGTTGTAGGTTAAATTTGCGTTGGCAATGATGAAACCTACGTAATGCAGAATCATGATGAGAGAATCTGTGGTCAGAGTTCCAAGTCTATCCTTCTCTCTTGTCTTTAACTGTCCTGAGTTTTCTCAGCATGATTCTACGTTTGCACTTTTAATTAAAGTTATGCTTCATATCGGGCATGCAAAAAATTTAATTAAATCATTAAAATAAGATTGTCTTGAAATTATGCCATTAGAGGATTAGCATATCAACACTTGACAAGCTTGTACAATGATCTCTAGACACAATTTCAAAACGATTGAGTCTTCTGAAAATTGATCAGCCTGCGATCATTTGACTTGATGAACTAACATGCTGTTTGAGAGTTGTTTATACTAAATATTTGTTGCAAGTTAAGAGATTAAGGAGAAGACAATCAAATGCATTAAGGAGAGGGAAAAACAAAAATATGTTTCTCGAATGTGACAAAGTAATTTGGGAGGAGGATTGAGTGATGCATAAACATTGATCTGTTTCTGCGGCATACTGTTCCATGTAATATTGTTAATATGGAACCATTTAATGTTACTTGGAATGATTGGGCAGTAAGTTTAAATGCCACAGTTTCTAGGCATGTCCATCTTTGTGAACTGCCCATTCCTGATCGATTTGAGGGAGGTGGCACAATAATGTGGTGTAGCTACCTCACTTGAGTTGTTGTAATGGCTGGACACGGGAGACCTACATCTCTGCACCCTGCCAGAAAAATCAGCAGTGCTGTTCACAAAACACCCGCTGGAGCTGGCCTGCTTTTCGTAAGGACAGACGGTCTCTGGGAAAGGAAAGTTGCAATGAAAGCTATTACCATATAAACAAAATGTGGAGGTGTCGATGTTGAACCAGGGTGGGCAAAGTTAAAAATCACACAACACCAGGTTATAGTCCAACAGGTTTATTTGAAAGTACAAATGGAGTCAGGTGTTACTAGGGGACATAGCTTTAAATTAAGGGGTGGTAGGTATAGGACAGATGTTAGGGGTAGATTCTTCACACAGCGGGTTGTGAGTTCATGGAATGCCCTGCCCGTATCAGTGGTGAACTCTCCTTCTTTATGGTCATTTAAGCGGGCATTGGATAGGCATTTGGAAGTTATTGGGCTAGTATAGGTTAGGTAGGATTCGGTCGGCGCAACATCGAGGGCCGAAGGGCCTGTACTGCGCTGTATCCTTCTATGTTCTATGTTCTATGTTCTATGTTCTACAAGCTTTCGGAGCACCTTTTCATCAGGTATCTAGTGAGGCAGGATCACAGAACACAGAATTACAGTAAAAGATTGAAGTGTCATACAACTGATGTGATGTATTGAACAAACCTAGATTGCAAACAAATCACCCAAATATAGCAAAACATAGCCACTCACATTATTTCCTCTCTCTACCTAGACAAATAGTACACAGCAAAAAATAAGTAAAGCCAAAACAGCAAGATGGTAGGGAGAGAAGCAAGGACACTTCTCCCTGTGGAGGAGATGGCTCTCTGCATTACAGAGCTTATTGTGACAGAGTCTGTGGTGTGCGTTGTTGCTGAGAACACTCAGGTTGAAGATATGTTCCCACCTTCTTCTCCATCCCAACTCGACCCTCATTGTGCTGTCAGATTGAGCAAGCTGCTGCTGTTGTTACCATAGCCCTCCTGCTTTTTCCCTAATACCCTCAGCCGCACCCCAATTTTCTTCTTCTGAGTTTCTGCTATTCAAGAGCTGTTGCATATTCACTCACAAAAGCTTCAGGTGAAACATTGAGAACACTACTGCACAAAAGTTCGTACAGTGCTGCTAATGGTCTTCTAGAACCACTTGGGGTTCTTGGGGTAGATGCACTATCACCCATCCTCTTTCTTGGTGTTAGTGTGAGTGGCTGATTCTAAAAACACAAGGATGGTTACAGGCAGTCTTTACCAGAACTGAAGCTCACTTTCATTTGTCAGAATTGGGTTATTACATATTAGTTACTAGCCTGGATTCATAATCCAATACCACAGGCTAATGCTCAGTGGATATGGGTACAAGTTCCACCATGGCAAGTAGTGAAACTTGAGTTCAAATAGAATCTAAAATTAGAAACCATTGTGGATTGTTATATAACCCCATCAGATTCCATAATTGCCTTTAGGGAAGGAAATCTGTCATTCTTGTCTGGTCTGGCCTGCATGTGACTCCAGGCCCTCAGCAATATATTTGACTCTTAACTGCTTTATAATTCTGAAGTAGATGAGAGAATTATTTGTTTCAAGGGCAAACGGGTCTGGGCCACAAACGTTGGCCTTGCAATTGATATCCATATTCCTTGTAAGAATTAACAAAAGCTAGTTACTTTGCATCTGAGATAAATAGTCTCCTGAGAGACATCAGGATATACCAAAAATTACACAATACTGCTCTTGAAACATCCAAACTATGCACTAGCAAGATGTGTCGCTCAGAAGATGCACTGCAAAAATTCACCAAAGCTCTTTAGACTTTGGCATCTTCCAAACCCACAGCCCCTTCATCCCAGAAGGACATGGTTAGCATATACATGGGAACAGCAAATTGCCCTCCAAGCCACTCACCATCCTGATTTGGAATTATAATACTATTCCTACAACATCACTAGGTCAAAGTCCTGAAACTCACTCCCTCATAGCATTGTAGGTCTGCCTAATGTGTTTCAAGAAATCAATTCACCATCATCTTCTCAAAAGCCACTAGAGATAGACAATAATTGCTGGCTCAATCAGAGATGCCCATGCACCATGAATTATTAAAAATATGTAGTTAGCTCTTCCCAGAAGCAGCACTTTATGAGACTGATTGGCAGAGCTTATCTTATGATATTAGTTAACACTTTCAGATTCTAACTGTCATATTAAGGACAATGGTCTAATGATTAATCACTTGTCAGGGATTGATTAACTTCCTGGGTTAATGTATTTAAAACTGTAAAATGCATTGAAGCATATATTATAGGAACCAACTGATCCTTGTGTGTGCAGTTCAAATTAGTTGAGCATGACCTTCCTTTAACAAATCCACCATGACAATTTCTGATTAATCTGTGTCTCTCCAAGTGCAGATATATTCTGTCCATCAGAATTGTTTATAACTTCCCCACCACCAAAGTTAGACTAAATGAACTGTAATTTCCTGGTTTATCTATTCCATACTTTTTAAATTAAGTACATTATGTGTCACAATGTGGATACTGATTTTTAGTAAGATATCAAATGGAAAAATATAAATTAGAGAAAAAAAAATGTACATGACTTTTCCCACATTGGCCTTTCAACTGAGGCAGCTCAACAGCACTAACATATTTAAAGTCTGGTTGAAGATTTGTAGCTCGGGTGTCCGTTGTTGTGGTTCTGTTCGCCGAGCTGGAAGTTTTTGCTGCAAACGTTTCGTTCCCTGGCTAGGGAACATCATCAGTGCTATTGGAGCCTCCTGAGAAGCGCTGCTTTGATGTTTCTTCCGGTATTTATAGTGGTTTGTTCTTGCCGCTTCCGGGTGTCAGTTTCAGCTGTAGTAGTTTGTATGTGGGGTCCAGGTTGATGTGTCTGCTGATGGATCTTCTTGCCGTTTCCGGGTGTCCGAACTGACACCCGGAAACGGCAAGAAGATCCATCAGCAGACACATCAACCTGGACCCCACATACAAACCACTACAGCTGAAACTGACACCCGGAAGCGGGAAGAACAAACCACTATAAATACCGGAAGAAACATCAAAGCAGCGCTTCTCAGGAGGCTCCAATAGCACTGATGATGTTCCCTAGCCAGGGAACGAAACGTTTGCAGCAAAAACTTCCAGCTCGGCGAACAGAACCACAACAGCACTAACATATAACAAGATTAGCAAAATAAATTATCTGGGCATTGTCACAAGGATCTTTGTGGGACCCTGCTATGCTCACAACCGTTATGTTTCCTATATTTCTTTTATTCCTTGATGGGATTTATGTGTCACTAGCAACACCAGCATTTGTTGTCCATCCCCAATTGTCCTTGAACTGAATGGCTTACTAGGCCATTTCAGTAGTTATGAATCAAACACTTTGTTCTGTGTCTGGCCTAAAAGATATCAGTGAACTATTTTTTTTTCGGCCATCAATGACAGTTGCCACCTTCACTATTATTTTTAACACCAATTTTTTTTTGTCGCATTTAATGTTTGCCACCTGCTGTGGTGGGGATTGCACTCATGTCCCAAAAGTATCAGCCTTAGCTTCTGGATTACTAGACTTGTGATATTGCCATGATGCTCCTGTTGCTCTCAAAATAGAATCTGCATTTCTAAAGCGTTTAAATTGTTAAGAAGCATATTTGGCCACATGGCTAAAAGAAACAATGGACACACAAGTTCTCCAAAGTTTGTGCGAAGATTTGTAGCTCGGGTGCTTGTTGTAGTGGTTCTGTTCGCCGAGCTGGAAGTTTTTGTTGCAAACGTTTCGTCCCCTGGCTAGGAGACATCATCAGTGCTGTGGGGCCTCCTGCGAAGCGCTTCTTTGATGTTTCTTCTGGCATTTATAGTGGTCTGTCCTTGCCGCTTCCGGGTGTCAGTTTCAGCTCTCCACTGTAGTGATTGGTATATTGAGTCCAGGTCGATGTGTCTGTTGATGGAATTTGTGGATGAATGCCATGCCTCTAGGAATTCCCTGGCTGTTCTCTGTCTGGCTTGCCCTATGATAGTAGTGTTTTCCCAGTCAAATTCATGTTGCTTGTTGTCTGAGTGTGTGGCTACTAGGGATAGCTGGTCGTGTCGTTTCGTGGCTAGTTGGTGTTCATGTATGCGGATTGTTAGCTGTCTTCCTGTTTGTCCTATATAGTGTTTTGTGCAGTCCTTGCATGGTATTTTATAAACTACACTAGTTTTGCTCATGTTGGGTATTGGCTCCTTTATTCTAGTAAGTTGTTGTCTGAGCGTGGCTGTTGGTTTGTGTGCCGTTATGAGTCCTAGGGGTCGCAGTACTCTGGCTGTCAGTTCTGAAACGCTCCTGATGTATGGTAGTGTGGCTAGTCCTTTTGGTTGTGGCATGTCCTCGTTCCGTGGTCTATCTCTTAGGCATCTGTTGATATCAACAGATGCCTAAGAGATAGACCACGGAACGAGGACATGCCACAACCAAAAGGACTAGCCACACTACCATACATCAGGAGCGTTTCAGAACTGACAGCCAGAGTACTGCGACCCCTAGGACTCATAACGGCACACAAACCAACAGCCACGCTCAGACAACAACTTACTAGAACAAAGGAGCCAATACCCAACATGAGCAAAACTAATGTAGTTTATAAAATACCATGCAAGGACTGCACAAAACACTATATAGGACAAACAGGAAGACAGCTAACAATCCGCATACATGAACGCCAACTAGCCACGAAACGACACGACCAGCTATCCCTAGTAGCCACACACTCAGACAACAAGCAACATGAATTTGACTGGGAAAACACTACTATCATAGGGCAAGCCAGACAGAGAAAAGCCAGGGAATTCCTAGAGGCATGGCATTCATCCACAAATTCCATCAACAGACACATCGACCTGGACTCAATATACCAATCACTACAGCGGAGAGCTGAAACTGACACCCGGAAGCGGCAAGGAAAGACCACTATAAATGCCGGAAGAAACATCAAAGAAGCGCTTCGCAGGAGGCTCCACAGCACTGATGATGTCTCCTAGCCAGGGGACGAAACGCTTGCAACAAAAACTTCCAGCTCGGCGAACAGAACCACTACACAAGTTCTCCCTCCTTTAAACTCAAGACATGGAGCTTCCTTCATTGTAAGCTATGACAGTGAACAGAACTAAGCTATCCAACAGTGGTGAGACAGAAGATCATAAGAAATAGGAACAGGAACAGACTGTTCAGCCTCTTGAGCCTGCTTCACCATCCAGTTGGATTGTGGCTGAACCAATATTCTTCAAATCCACTTTCCTGTGTTTTGTTTGTAACCCTTGGTTCTCCTACTGATCAAAAATCTATCTATCTCAGCCTTAAATATACACGAGGACATTCCCAGCACAGCTCTCTCTGGCAAGGAGTTCCAAAGACTCTCAACCTCTGAGAAAAGAAATTCCTCCTCATCTCAGCCTTCCATTGGCACCCCTTTATTCTGAGACTTCCCCCTCTGATTCTGCACTCTATCATGAGGGCAAACATCATCTCAGTATTTATCCGGTCAAGCCTTTTATGAATCTTACATGTTTCCATGAGAACATCTCTCAACCTTCTGAACTCCAGTGTATAATGTCCCAATCTGTTTAACCTTTGCTCATAAAACAATCTCAATACTATGTGAATCTTCTCTAAACTGCCTACAATGAAATGATATCTTTCAACAAATAAAGAGACAAAAACTGCTCACAATACCCCACTTGCAGTCTTGCCAACATCTTTTACAATTGCAGTAAGACTTCCCTATTCTTATACTCCAACACCATTGAAATAAGGGCCAACATTCTATTAGCCTTCCAGATGCCCTGCTGCACCTTCTTTGCTAATTTTCTGTATCTTGTGAACAAGTATTCCCAAGTCCCTTGGCATTGCAACTTTCTGCAGTTTTTCTCCATTAATATAATACTCTTCTTTTGTTCTCCCTTCCAAAATGAACAACTTTGCATATTTCCATTTGCCAATAGTTTGCCCACCCACCTAACCTATCAGTACTTGTCTGTGAACTCTTTGTATTCCTCTTGTAACTTGCCTTTCCAACAATTTTGTGCTATCTGCAAATTTCACTGCAGTATATCCACTTCCTTATTCCAAGTCATTAGTCTGCAAACACATGCAGTCCCAGCACTGATCCCTGCGGAACCCCACTGATTACAGGTTGTCAATCTGAAAACAAACTCCTTATCCTCACCCATCGTATTCTGCCCATTAACCAATTCTCTTTCCATACCAATATATTACTTCCAACACCATGTGCTCTAATCTTAGGATTTAAGCTTTTAATGTTCCTACTCAGAAAGGTATATTTACTTTTAAGCAGGAAGACCAATTATGGGGGCATAGATGTCTAGTATATTATCCTCAAAGTATCCTGGCACATTGGCTATCACAAAACAAATTGTGGTCTGAACCTCAGCTTTTCTTGATTTGTCTCACTCAGTATCAAAGTCTGCATTTCTCAAATGCCTTAAGTGCACCTTTTGTAAAAGGTAAGTGGAGAATGTCATCACTTTTAGCACTAGAGAACTGAGCTATTTGGAATTACTTAAACAGCAGCTGCAAAGAAAGATAGATGCAGTTCAAACAGGAACCTTAATGGTACTTAATGATAACCCAGCAAACATCCAGACTCTACTCATTTAATTGAAAGTCTGAAATTCAATCATTACTTAAATGGACTTACTGTTACCTTGAGGAGTCAAAGATGAACAGAAAGATTATTACCAGAGCAGCCAACATTTCACTGTCATTTCATTATCAAACCAAAGGATTCTTTTTGTTTTGAAGCTAAGCAATTCCAAAAACTGGGTTTGATTAGATAAAACATTTGTGAAAGTGCCATGTCCCTAAAAGCCAGTTGATATTGAGCAGGGTTTTTTTCTCTGAACCATCATTAACCCATGTGTGTGTGTCTCTGTGTGTGTGCGCATGCATGTGTGTATGCTCCCGTGAGTGTAGGACTTAACAATAAAACACCATCTCTTGGAAAATATCATTAGATGACCATGATGCAAGTAGTTGGCACCACAATTTAGAGGCTCACATTTATGATCGTATGGAAATTACATCACAGAAATTGGCCATTCAGTCCCAGAGGACACTTATGGTCTTTTATGCTCCTCATAGGTCCCCCATACCTGCCCTTCTTCTGTAATCCTATTAGCATAACTTTTTCTATAAATCATGTGCTGCCATATTCCCTTAAATGGATGTAAGTTATTCACATCAACTACTTACTGTAGTACAGAGTTCTGTATTTTCAACACTGTTAGAGTAAAGAAGCTCCTTCTAAATTAGGAAAGGAATTTCTTCTGAATATTTATCTTTCTCCATTATTTGAATTCACCTCAGTTTCCTTCGATCATTATCTCTTTCTTTCTAGAGCAATAATCCCCAGCTTTCATACCTGTTATGATAGATATTTTAGTCAACCATAAACAACCATGTTGTGGCTCACACCTGGAACAAATGGGACTTGAACCCAGGCCTCCTGGATCAGAGGTAGAGGCAATACCAAGCCTGACCAATTACATGTTTGTATAATTCTGTGATTGATTGTATGTGATAATCCATCCTATCATGTATCTTGGAATGTTTTCAATTCAAAGGCTTATTTATTCAAAAATCAATTTCCGCCAAGGCCAAGGATAGTCTTGAGGCAAGCTTTGCAATCAATCATTTGAAGAAAAATTAAAAAAAGCAGTAGATGAATGGAACATGACAAGGTATTGATCATCAGACTGCTGTCATGAGATCACTGCTTGATGGGGATGGTATTTTGGCTTATGAAGCTATGGCAAAGTTGATGTGTGTAAAATTGTAAAATGGGGGAAAGCATTATGTGGTCCCTTTAAAGGATGGTGTTTTCTTTCAGTACTTAGAGTTAAAGTGGATATCTGAACAGCAGCTTAAAGTCCAGGTGCAAAGAAAACAATTGAATTGAAACATTTTGTATCAGTCGAATTTTACCAAGACAAGTCTTTTCAAATTTAGCTAATCAATTTAAATCAGGTAATAGCTACTAAAAACCTACTAACTTTACATTGTATGGTTTTCACCAACTATACAAACAATCCCATTGTAGAAATATTGGTAGCTCATCAAGGATATAAAAATAAGGGCATTTGGAAAATCAGTGAGAGCTAACTGTCATCTGCCAAGAGGTAACAACTTGCAGCTCTCAGAGAAAACACCATCTTATTAATAAAAGTATCACACAACACTTTTAGTTAAAAGTTTTAGCAGAATTCACAGAGAGAACATTCCTGACAGTAAAACTGACACAAGAATTCAACAGAGAGAGGCATTCAAAAAATTCAAAGGAAGAGGTGTTCCTGAAAGAAGATCAGCGGAGTGGGAACGAAACATTCTAGAAAACATATCCGATCTGTAAATTTGAGATTAAATTCTATTGTTTTGTTATATAAGTGGGATGTATATTTTATTGGAATATGCCATTAAGATTTTGTTTTATTAGGGAATAGTTAATAGTTGGAGGGGGACATTGTTCAGTTTGTTAGTGGTTCTGTTGTTTTATTCACTATTGGAGTTGGATAAGTATATTGTTATTTGTTAATTATAGAGTGAGTGAAAGGATTTCATTTCATTTAACCACTCATTTATAACAGATAGTGGGGGTGGTGAGAGGTAGGTTATATCTTTCACATTTCTTTTAACAGATTATAAGGCGAGATGAACCTCTCTGGTTCAGTTTTAGTCATCAGAGAGGCGTCAATCTCTGCCTCATAACAAAGCATATACAGATGGATCATGTAAGTAGAATTGGTGAATCTCTGGAATTCACCACTCCAGAATGCAATAGATGCCAGGAATAAGTTAAAGGAGGAGATGACAGCCTTGCAATTAATAACAAGTTAAAAGGTTATGGTGAATGGGCATGAAAGCAGAGTTGAGGCTGAGATGAGATCAGCCATGATGATATTAAATAGCAGAGTAGGCTTGAGGGGCTGAATTGCCTACTTCTGCGTATCGATTTTCTATGGTTTAATGTTCTAACTGATGTGTGCATTCTGTCTTAAGATCTGTCGAGCTGAATATGCTCAATAGTTTGATGATGTTCTGATGCTGAATTGCAACCTCTTTCCATGGTAGATTGGAAGAAGCCGTGTGGTTTAGGATGTCAGTAATCACACTCTTTTAGGAAATATATACAATATGAAGTACACTACACAAATATAATTTGTTGTTGTTGTGTGGGAATGTTTGCCAATGATAACTTTGAGAAAAGTAACTGAATCATAGAATGAAATGTGCAGGGAACAAGGAAGCACTAAGAAAACTGTATGAGTCTCTTTAGATGCGGCAGATATAAACCTAAATAAAGATTAGTCAAATGCGATTAACAATAAGCACAGGAAGGTGGGCAATAGTCATGTTAGCTGATGAAATGTTTTTGTGTATGTTACCTAACAACTACTATTTGACATTTTATAAAACTGATCTGATCACGATTGAATGGATCACATTTGATACAAATTTAATGCTGTGTTTTCTCTACTGGAGCAATGATTACACTTATGGAAGTAAGTGCTGTTTGTACGCTTATTTTTCACTTTGAGGAATGATAGGGGGAATGCTGGAAGGGGTTGTACACTGGTTATCAAGCTGCAAAACCATAAGCAGCTGTTTCTAAAGTCCTGGAGTGCAGCTTGAATCCAGAGCCTCTGGCTCAATGTGACAGGCACTACTGTCTGAGCCACAGGTCCCCCATCAAACATAATCTATTGGTTACAAAGCACTTTGGATTGTCTCCATTCTCTCCCTTTGCAGTCCTCTGTTTTGACTGAGCTTCAATGTAGCTTCAAACTTGTTCACATTATGACAAGAGGGTTACCCAGCACAGAAGGAGGCCATTCTTCCCATTGTGGTTGTGCCTTCTCTCAGTTGAATATAGCATCACGTTCCCACCGTCTCCTCATGACCTTGCACATTCTTCATTTCCAAATGACTCCCTTCTGAATGCCTTGATTGAAACTGTCTCCACAGCACTCTTGGTCAGTGCTTTCTTGATCTTAACCACAGGCTGCATCAAAAAGATTTTATTCAGCTCACATTTGTTTCTTTTGAAAAGAACCTGGGACTCAATAAGGGTGTTTCATCAGAACCTGATGATCATGGCCTGATCTCTCGGGGGAGCCAGTTGTTCTGAGAGCATGATTGCAATAGCTGGATGGCTTTTCATTCTTCAGGGTTTGGCTGTTGTGAAAAGGGGTGGGGATGGGGGTGCAGGATGGCTGTACTCAGGTTGCGAGCAGGTTCACGGCACAGTTCAGGAGTGGCACTGGAAACCATGGTCTATGCTTCTGCTCCAACATTTTAATGTACAGTTGAAATCTGTTTCCTCTTGTTCTCGATCATTTGGGAGTGGAAATAGTTTCTGCATATCTGATCTGTCCAGACCCCTTGTGATTTTTAGGTTAAGACCAACTTAGATTAAATTATCAACAGAAGCAATGGGACGGCTTAGTGCTTCAGTGGTTTGCACTGTTGCCTCTCAGTGCTAGAAACACAGGTTCCATTCTTTCCTTAGGTGACTGTCTTTGTGGAGTTTGCACGTTCTCCCCATGTCTGCGTGGGTTTTCTCCAGGTGCTCTGGTTTCCTCACACATTCCAAAGATGTGCAGGTTTGACGGACTGGTCATGTTAAATTACCCTGACAATCCATGTCGATTAGTTATAGTAAATGTGGGGTTACAGTGATAAGGTGGGAGTACTGATGCTCTTCAGAGAATCATGCAAAATCGATCAGTCGAATGGTTTCTATCTGCACTTTAGGGATTCTATGATTCTATGAGAAGTTATTCATTCTTACTTCCATTAAATATTCAGAACTGCTTCACAAGATGTTGATTCAACCCACCAGGAAATCTTTAAAATAACTTTATATGGCCAGCCAATATCATAATATTTGAAAAATAAGATAGATTACATTATTCATCTTTTTTTAAAAAAATAATTTTAGTACATAAACTTGATCTACAATATTATTCACTGAAATTTTCTATAGTTGTTCAAGGATGGTGTAGATTAATGGTATCCTTACAAACTAAGGATGAATCTCAGTACTAACCACAATATTAATCATTGCGAGACCTTACCTAGTAGTTAAGGTTAAAGACAATCTTCTCCAAAAATACATGCTTTAGTTAGGAGCTTTATTTATTTATCATGCAAATCTTTGTGTGGTTTTCAGAGCTTTAATATCTGAAATTATTGTGTTATCTTACATGCAATTGAGCCTAATTTTGGGTTGTTAATATATTAGGCTGTAGTTTAATTTATAGCTCACTCACTCTTCAGCCAGACATTTGAGGGTTCAAGCCCCAAGTACACAACCTGAACACAAAACCTATGTTGACATTTCAGAGCAGAACTGAGGGTGTGCACAAGTGCCAGAGGCACTGTTCAGGGGTTGAGTTATTAATCTGGTCCCGGCTGGTTCCTTAGAATATGTATCAATGAATTCTTTGTAATAATTTACAGATGAGCAAAGGTGTTTCCTTCATGTCATAATCAATGTCTATCCTTCAACCAGCATCACTAAAACAGATGGTCTCCAGTGATTATCACATTGATGTTTCTGACAGCTTTTGTATATTGATTTGCTGTGGCACCTACATTACAATACTGACAACATTTCTTCAGTAATTCACTGTTTGTAAAGTGTTTTGGGATGTCTCGAGGTCACAAAAGGGGCTGCATAAAAGTGAGGCTTTTCTTCGAGGCACCAGCATGTTGCCCTATGATCAGTACTGCAATTTGTAACAAACCAAATGGCATTATGTATGGCACCAGGAAAGATGCAGACTTGAGAGAGCTTTATGGATCAGTCGGCTCTCTGTACAAATATCAATGAAATATGGGCTGCTGTCTCAACATGTTCTTGTTCTATTAATGTTGTTAATTTGCTGCTTCTTGCAACAGCAGATACAGTGAAAGGGGAAGCAGTGCTGAAATACCTCAGTAGGATGTCTCTGCCTGAGAAGCTGCCTCTATTAGTCTAGTGTCTCCGCAATGTCATCTGATCTATTAGCACACATAGAGTAATACAGCACCTGGGGTTTAAATCACCTCAGTAAGAGCTGTAAAGGATTTAATCACCAATTCCAGTGACTGCAAAATTTATTTTCATGGTGCTATGAGAAGCCATTTTCTTCTCAACCTTCGTAAACAACAGAAAGGTTCATTTGTGTAATTATCCCGCCCACAATTAAGAATCACAAACAAAGATGAAGAAGATATAATCCATTCTTTTCTTATTGAAGTCTGTATGACTTTGCTTGTAGTCAAAGATGTGAGATGGAGCATGCATTATTTAGCATGTGGTGGAAGATAAAAATGTGTCACAAATTGGTATCCGGTGGTTAAATTAGAGTAACAGTGTAATACAGTTAATGTAAATTTAATATATATGACTCATAGTGACATTATAGGACGCAAAATTGAGGAATAAACAGTAAGAGAAAAAAGACATGTTTTCAATTAGCTTCATAGGATTGTTTAAAAATCCAAATCTTTCAGTGTTCAGCTATTTCTGAGCTTTAGTGAAGAGATAAATACATTGAGGAGAAGCCTACTTAGTGTTGACTGACCTCTTGTATGTGAGAATTTCTCTCGCAGTGGAAGACAATTATAAATGTGCAGTAGAGCAAGTGAAAAATTACTTCTTAAAATACCACACACTGTTCAGCAAGAAGGACCAAGGGATTTATTAACATTCCCATCAACCTTTTTATTTCCAGTACAGATTCCTGTAAACACTTTGACAAGTATATATTTTTTAAACATTTTTTAGCATTTCTCACTGGACTATATCAATAAAGGGCCAATTGATAAAGTCTGTTGCATTTCTTCTATAAATAGTTGAGAGCAATTTGTTCTGGTGCCTTACCAGTAAATGCATTGCCAGGGAAATATTAAGTTGCATATAACTAGTGTGGTTCTAGATGAAAGTGAGTACTGCAGATGCTGGAGATTAGAGTCAAGCAGGTCAGGCGCCATCCAAGGAGCAGGCACCATCCAAGGAGCAGGAGCATCGACATTTTGGGCAAAAACCCTTCATCAGGAATTAGGCTGAGAGTCTCAAGGGTGGAGAGATAAATGGGAGGGGTGGGACTGGGAACAAGGAAGCTGAGAGTACAATAGTTGAATGGAGGTGGGGGTAAAGGTGATAAGTCAGAGGGGAGGGTGGAGCAGAAAGGTGGGAAACAAGATGTGGTTCAAGATACAAATGCCAGTTTGAGGTGAGTAAGCTGGCTTCTGCAATCATGGCAATGAACATACATGGAATAAGGAGGGGATAGCTCAAAGTGACCATTTCTGAGTGCCTCATCGTAGAAAGTGCACATTGATGCAATCAAAGTAATTCCTAACCTCTCTTCACAGCTACATTCTGCAGCTGCTCCTGAGTTCTGGAAGCAAGTAATGAGCTTTCACCTAAAAATCTGACTTCTTGTCCGCTCACCCCATCGCAATTTTCTCGTTCCCCATCACCCCAACTCTGAAATGTACTCCTTAAACTTCCCATTTAGTCATTATTAATGACTTCAATTGAAACAAAATCAAGCAGGTCTTTTAACCAACTGGCAATAAATCAGGATACCATCCAAGCCATGATACCTTTCAATGAATTTGCAACCTTATTATATGGTAAGACCAGCGAGCACAAACTCAGAATAAGGGGTCACATATTTAAGACAAAGATGAAGAGGAATTTGTTCCGTCAGATGATAGTGAACCTGTGGAGTTCTTTACACTGAGGTCTGCAGATGACATGTTATTATGCATATTCAAGACTGAGATAGACAGATAGACAGGAAAGAGAATGGACTTGAGGGTTATCAGATCAACCATCATCTACAGTGCAGGAAGGGACAGTACTTTAAGGTCAGAGGTGAAAATTTGGAGCAGTAAATTTAATAAACATGACTGGAAAAAGAAGCTTAATAACATACAGTCTTTGGCTACAATTCATCATCCTGTTCAGCAATCTGGTATGAATATCTTGTCAATGATGATTTGGAGATGCTGGTGTTGGATTGAGGTATACAAAGTTAAAAATCACGCAAGACCAGGTTATAGTCCAACAGGTTTATTTGGAAGCAATAGCTTTCAGAGTGTTGCTCCTTCATCGGCTGGTTCATGAAGGAGCAGCATTCCAAAAGTGAGTGCTTCCAAATAAACCTGTTGGACTATAACCTGGCGTTGTGTGATTTTTAACCCTGTCAATTATGGTTTTGAATGGACAAGAGCAAAATGATTTTGAAGATTGGTTAGTCTCAAACTATTCCATGGTGTATGCAGCACTAAAATACTATACTAGAAGGACAAGTAATTTGCGTAGATGAAACCAGTAAGTTGCAAAGTTATATTGCATTGCCAGGGCAACATAATGCCATTAGCTGTTTATTTATTTGAGCTTGGTGTCTGATCACGTTTGCAAGTTTTGGCTGTGGGTCAATAGCTGACCAACCAATTCCATTGTCAAACCACTGATCTTTTGGGAAATGAGCCAGAATGTGTCGTTAGATAGTAGAATGTGAGATGCTGGATTTGTTCTTTTTGCTTTTCTTCTCCACCACTGCTCTGCTAAGCAATTAAGATATTAGGGTGAATTTTCCCACTTTTCAGTTAGTGTTTTGTTGAAAGAGATGCATAGTATGGAAGCACCATGTCTCAGAAGCTCTTTTCACTTCAATCTTTAGTTCTTTGGCTCATTAATTACATAAGCAAGCTCTTCAGCACCATTCTCCTGCAAGTACACAGCAGAAAATGGAGGTTCTCATGTCTGCCAGGGTCTTGCGCTGTTCATTGACCACTTATGCCTTATTTAAAGCTCATTCCTGCAAGCCAGGATCTACCCATCACATTGCAGTCCTCAACAATTACCACCGAAGAGAAGGCCCTGAATGCAGAGTTCATTCTCTCCTTTGTTGTCAGTGACCTGGGAGTGTTAGTGGATACAGTGTTGGAGAAGGGCCACATCCTTTTCCCTGCTGACTACTACAAGATGCCATGCCATTGGACACAGCCAATCTCTACCAAGTATCAGCCCCTAGTGCTGAGGCCCACATTCAGAGGACCACCTAAGCAGGAAGAAGATCAATGATCTTCTATGGTCTACAAAGAGTAAATTCCACCATCTCCTCAATAGTTCCACACACTCACAGGACCACCACTCACTCTAACTCTGGTATTACATAAGCCTCTCACCAAGACTCATGGTCTAAATTTTCATCATTGCTTGTAACATGCCCATTCAAAGGCGCTTACCTACTCATTCTCCATTTGCAGCAGCGGGAGCGGTGAGAGCGAGGACCGGGCGGCTGCTGGGAAAATAGGTTTTCCTCTCAAATACTTTACCTTGTGAACAAGCGGAGCAATGGGCTCAACACGAGTGGACGTGGGTACGGACATTACTGGGCACATGAACTGATATATTCAGGTCATGGCTAAACCCAAGACAGTACACGAGTAGTCTCCCACCTGTCCTCCTCCTATAAACAAGTAAAAAAACCGTGTGTGGAGGGTTGATAAGGTAAGCTTTTTTTGTTTATTTTTGTTTATTCAATCTCTCTTGGAAATTTAGAGCAAAGCTGATGGGGGCTCAGGCAATTGCAATTTCTTCTTCCAGAATGTGGGAGTTAAGGGTCACCTGTTAATGTGCCTGCTGACTTCGCCTGCGAAAACTACCCCCATCTCCAGCTCCTCACTGACCGTGTTAAGGAACTGGAGCTGGAGCTGGATGAACTTTGGATCATTCGGGAGGCTGAGGGAGTGAAGGAGAGGAGTTATAAGAAGGCAGTCACACCTAAGGTACAGGATAAAGGTAGCTGGGTAACCGTCAGGAGAGGGAAAGGGAATAGGCAGACAGTGCATAGACACCCTGTGGCCAGTCCCCTCAATAGTAAGCATACTGTTTTGGATACTGCTGGGGGAGGGGGGGTGGGGGACAACCGACAAGGAGAAAGCCACAGCAGCCAGGATTCTGGCACTGAGCCTGGCTCTGTGGCTCAGAAGGGCAGGGGGGAGAATAGGAGAGTGATAGTGAAAGGAGATTCAATTGTGAGAGGAACAGACAGGAAATTCTGTGATTGTGAGCAGAACTTCCGGATAGTATGTTGCCTTCCAGGTGCCAGAGTCAAGGATGTCTTGGATAACTACAGGATTCCTAAGGGGAGGGAGACCAGCTAGAAGTCGTGGTACACATCGGTACCAATCACATAGGTAGGAAAATGGAGGACGACCTGAAAAGAGAATATAGGGAGTTAGGTTGGAAGCTAGAAGACAGGATGAGCAGAGTAGTAATCTCAGGATTGTTGCTGGTGCTATGTGCCAGTGAGGCTAGGTATAGAGAGAGTGCAGATGAACATGTGGCTGCAGGGCTGGTGTGGGAGGGAGGGCTTCAGATATGTGGATATTTGGGATATCTTCTGAGGAAGGTGGGACCTGTACAAGAGGAACGGGTTGCACTTGAACTGGAAAGGCACCAATATCTTGGTTGGGAGGTTTGCTAGAGCTCTTTGGGAGGGTTTAAACTAGTTTGCTAGGGGTTAGGAACCTTAACTATGGATTAGATGATGGATTAGATAGTGAACAGCCAGATACAGCATGCAGAGAGTCTGTGAGGAGGGATAGGCACTAATAGTATTACGACACAGTGGTGAACCCTTCTGTTAATTCAACTAAACACCCAGAAAAGATCACCTCTCCTTGTAACCTGTAATAATATGGGTGACAGAGAACTCCCAAATTCCAATATTTAAAGAAATATTAAAGAATCTAATCTTTAACACTAAAAGTGAACAATAAACAACATCTATCCTCAACTCTAAGCCCCCCCTTTCTCTTAACTACTTATTACCTGCCTACAATTCTATTACAATATGCTGTTCCAATAAGACACTTTTTAAACAAGTACATCAATTTAATTTCAAAAACACACAGTGGCTGTCATCTTTGGTGTCGGTTTTCTTCCGGCTGAAGATCTCCCTGCGTCATCTTGTTTCTTCCTACTGCGAATATGTTTCATATGAAAAGTTACCTTTGATAGGGAATGTCTCTTAATTTCTTGGATCTGTGTTGATGGCAATTGCTCTGTCTGTAATTTTCAAAATGCATTTTTTATGTCCCCAACATTGGATCATCTCATTGGATTGATGTTGGCAAAACAATAAATTCAAACTCGATTGTGTTTTGTATCCTGGGGCATAATCTAAACTGGGAGAAAATGAGGACTGCAGATGCTGGAAATCAGAGCTGAAAATGTGTTGCTGGAAAAGCGCAGCAGGTCAGGCAGCATCCAAGGAGCAGTAGAGTCGACGTTTGGGGCATGAACCCTTCTTCAGGAATTCCTGAAGAAGGGCTCATACCCAAAACGTCGATTCTCCTGCTCCTTGGATGCTGCCTGACCTGCTGCGCTTTTCCAGCAACACATTTTCAGCATAATCTAAACTGATTGGTTCAATTCAAATTGTTGTTAAAACAGCAACCATTTCAGCTATCCATTTCAGAGACAAATGTTACATATTTTCAATTTTCCAGTACACTCTGAGACTGCTATCTAGTCATATCACAGATGCTTGTCATCTTTCAGTTAAGAACATCATTCACTCTCTCTTAAAGGTGCAGTATGTACCTTCAACTTCATAACACCTCCCCATTTAGAAAAAAAAATCAATAATCATAATGAAAAGATGGCTTCTTTTTTTCTAATTCTTAATGCCACTGCAATGCACTACATAGGTCATTAATCTAAGTTAATATTAATTTCTTCACACACATATACATAACATTGAAATCTGTCCAGTCTTACCTATACTTTTTCCTTTCAATCAGTGATAACTCATCTGCTATCACACTTTTCTGATGTGCAACATATACAATTTGTAAAATAAAAGTCTGTAATATAAGACTCCAATGAAATAGTCATATTTTTTGTCTTCAAATCTTTCCAAAAATGTAAGAGGCTTGTGGTCAGTGTACATAACTGTCTCTGACACATTATTTGTCACATAAACATTTAAATGTTGTAAAGCCAGTACAAAACTCAATAATTCTTTTCGATGCTAGTGTATTTTCACTGTGGGTATTGCTTTTCTTTGAAAAGAAGCCAACTGGACATTTAATTCCATCATAATCTTCCTGTAGCATTACAGCTCCAACTCCTATTTCTCTAGCGTCGATTGCAACTTTGAAGGGTTTCAAAAAATTTGGTGGAGCTAAAACTGTGCCATGGTTATTACTGCTTTTCAATTCTCAAATGCCTCCTGGATTGTTTGGTCCACTGAAATTTTGTGTTCTTCTTCAGTAAATCTATAAACAGTGCCACCACACTGCTGAAGTTTGCAACAAGATTCCAGTAAAATCTGCTTAGTCCCAAAATCGAAGCACCTCTTTCTTCGAGATTGGTCGTGGAAATTCCTCGATGGCCTTTGTCTTTGCGTTCCTTGGGGTCAACCATCTATCACCGATATTATGTCCCAAGGACATCACCTCTGCTCTCAGGAATTCTGTTTTATTTTAGTTTATTACCAGTTTTAGTTCTCATAATCGTTCAAAGAGCTCAGTCAACTGCTCCATGTGTTTTTTTCCAAGACTCGCTAAAGATCACTGCATATCCAGATAAATTGCACAATTTTTTAATCTGGCCACAACTCTGTTCACGAGTCTTTGGAATGTGGCTGGTATATTTTTCATTCCAAAGGGCATCACTTTGAGTTGATATAGCCAATTTGGGCTAACAAGTGCAGAAACTTCTTTCGCTTTCTCTGATAAAGGTATCAGCCAGTATCCATGCAGTCAACCCAACTTTGTGATGTAAGTAGCTAGTCCAATTTCTCTATATAGTCCTCCAATCTTGGTACTTGGTATGAGTCTGATTTTGTTACAGCATTGACCTTTCGATAGTCCACACAAAATCATTGCGTCTCATCAGCTTTGGAAACTAACACAATTGGTGAACTCCACTCACTCTGACTTGGTTCGATGATATCTTCATTGAGCATCATATCAACTTACTTCTCGACCTATGTGGTTTTGAGAGGATTAAGTCTGTTAGGGTGTGGTTTCATTGGGACAGCATCCCCACTTCCACCTCATGCACAATAATATTACTCCTCCCCATCATATTCCTGCACATGTCCCCATACGGCTGCAACAAATCTTTCAACTGGGTTCTTTGCTCCTCAGACAGATAGTTCACTAACCTATCCCATTTCTCAAGGACTTCCTCATTATTTAACATATTTTGAGACACATCAAACTCCGCGATATCTGGATTTGATTCCTCACTCCGCGAGGTGCTAACTAACACCTGTTTCTCCAGTTTCCTGTCTCTATTATAGTAAGGTTTCAACATATTCACATGACATACCCAACACAATTTTCTTTCCATTCAGCATCTTTACTCGATAGTTTACCTTACTCAACTTTTTCTCAATTTGATTGGGACCACTAAAGCTGGCTTTGAGGGATCTCCTACCAATGGTAACAATACTATTGCATCAACATCATGGGAAAACATCCAAATTTTAGAGTTTTTATTTGCCAACTGCTTCATTCTATGCTGTGCCCTCTTCAGGTGCTGTTTAGCTAACTGACCTATCCAATTTAATCTCTCCCTCAGCCGAGGTACATAATCCAAGTGTGAGATCTCCAACTTTGGTCCTGTCAATTTTTCTTTAATTAATATCAAAGGACCTCTCACTTCATGTCCAATATTAAATCAAAAGGAGTAAACTGAGTAGATTCACTTTGGGCATCTCTAATGGCAAACAAAACAAA
This sequence comes from Hemiscyllium ocellatum, assembly GCF_020745735.1. NCBI lineage: Eukaryota > Metazoa > Chordata > Chondrichthyes > Orectolobiformes > Hemiscylliidae > Hemiscyllium > Hemiscyllium ocellatum. Next base: position 95,104,925 of record NC_083403.1, read on the forward strand.
TTGGTCTGAATGAATCTCTCTAGGTAGCCCATACCATGAGAAGAAAGCTGTTATCTCCTCCATCACCTTTTCTGCCTTGATAGTCTGTAATGGAATTGCCTCTGAAAATCTGGTAGACAAATCTATTATAGTTAGCAAGTGGTTCCCACTTTTCGTTTTAGGAAGGAGACCTACACAATCAATCATAACCCACGTGAAAGGTTCTTCAAATGCAGGAATTACAACAAAGGTGCTGTTCTTATTACTGCTTGTGGATTACCTACTATTTGGTATGTATGACATGTACGGCAAAATTTAACCCCATCTTTGTGCAGTCCAGGCTAATAGAAATGTTTTTGTACCTTAGCCTGAGTCTTCCTTACACCCAGGTGACCTCTTACTGGTAATTCATGTGCTACCCGTAACACCTCCTATCTGTATGCTACCGGCAACATGATCTGGTGCACCTCTGCCCATTTCTCCACTGCACTAACCTGCTGTGGTCTCCATTTTCATCTTAGGATTCTACCTTTAAGATAATAACCCTCAGGAATATATTCTGATTAATTTTCTGAGAAAGCATCCACATTTTTTTTATCATGTTGTCTTGCTGTTGCACGTCCCATTGCTTTTCAGGACTAAATACCTCTGCCTGACCCTCTGCCTGTTCTGGTTTTCCCTGCACCATTGCATCAAACAGGATGTCCGTGAACTGAACTTCAACTCTTTCATCTTTCTCTTTGGTTTTTGCTTCATGCTGTGACTGATGATAGAGAGAACTTCTTACTGCACAGTCTGGAAAAATTCAAGGGCACTTTTATTTTAACTCCTCAATTTCTTGGTCTTCCTTGGACTTCTTCACCTTGGATCCTGCTAAACGTTCCCAAGAGCAAGCTGTATTCCTGGAACTGACACTCTGTCAATCAAGCCTGGTGTTACTTCCCCTAATTTGATTGGCTCTCCAACCTGATCTTACAGTGGGGCATGCTAAATTTCTGTCCATCTACTCCACAAATTACCACTGTCTCGGGTAACATGTCAGAAAGTATGCATCCCTTCATCTCTTACTATTAGACAGCGATTAAATCCTGTATCTCTCAAAATTATAACTCCTTTCCCTTCTCCCCCTTTACCCACAGAAGCGAAATCTTCATAGAGATTGGGCATTAACTTAATACCCAGCCCCTGCCTAGGCTGTGCACCTTCCTGCAGTTTCCCTTGGCTTTTCTTGGGGTTTCCTTTATGACTTTCACTAATGCCACTGGCTTAGCCTCTTAGCCAAAGGGTCTTTCTTCAATGGCCAGCACTGTGATTTTACGTGTCCCACTTTCTAGCAGTGAAAGCACCTTTTCCCAATGCCGATCTTAATCCATCGGCACTGTAACTTTATGTGTTCTACTCCATTACAGTGAAAACACTTGAGGCCTTTCACTTCCTTTCCACCCTCTTGGGCTTCTTTTTTAACCTATTCACAGTGTGCTCTACTCTTTGTTTTGTAATGGAGGATCTTCTCTTCTCCCAATATCCATTCCTTCCAGGATGAAATTCTTGCCCAAAGCTAAACTTTGCCTTGTGCACTCATTCATATTCTGCCACCTCTGCTGCCCTCCTTACTTCTTGAACTTTCTGTTCATCCACATGAATTCTTATCATCTCTAGAAGGGAGTTTTAAACTCCTCCAGCAGAATATTCTCTCTTAGAGCCTCACAGGCCTTATCTGTTTTTAAGGCCCGCACACATCTATCAAAATTACTGTGTTTAAGTCTTTCAAATTCAACATAACTCTGACTTGGTTCCTTCATTTTTCTGAACTGTTGTTTATATGCTTCTGGTACCAATTCATAAGCACTAAAAATAGCCTGTTTGACATCTGCACAATCTCTTGATCCCCTCATCTGACAACTCTGCAAATACCTCTCTATCCAAATCTCAAACCCAACCCTCAAACTGTTACAGCACAGCAGTGAACCCTTCAGTTAATTAAACATAGCATCCAGAAAAGCTCACCTCAGCTCTTAATCTGTTAAAATGTGACTGATAGAAAATTCCCAAATTCCACTATTTAAAGAAAATAATATCAATTTGTTCTTTAACTCTAAAAATGAAAATTAAACAACAACTATTCAGAACTCTAAACCCCTTTCCCTTAACTGCTTATTATCTGCCTCCAGCATGTAATAATATGCTGCTCCAATAAGACACTTATTAAAATTACATCAACATAACTTCAAAACCACACAGAGACTGTAATCTTCAGTGTGTTTCTTCTTCTGGCTGAAGATCTTCCCTGGTCATCTATCTTTTAACTGCAAATATGTTTCATATGAAAAGTTATCTTTGAGAGTTATTTCCTAATTTCTTGGTTCTGTATTGATAGCAGTTGCTCTGTCTGTAATTTTCAAAATGCCTGCATTTTTATGTCCACAACATTGGATTGTCGCATTAGCTCAATGTTAGCAAAACAATAAATTGAACTTGATTGGGTTTTAGTATACGAGGGCATAACTGACACTGATTCATTAAATTTGAATTCTTGTCAAAACAGCAACCAACTCAGGTATCCATTTCAGAGACAAATGTACAAATTTTCCAGTACTCTCTGGGACTGCTATCTAGTCATATAGACAGGTGTTTGTCATCTCTCAGTTTAGAAGAGCATTCACTCTCTCTTAAAGGTACAGAAATGCCTCCAACATCATAACAATACGGAAGAAGTACAGTCAATGTGATGAGTTGAAGTGTGTCTATTTTAATGCAACAAAAATCAGGAATAAAGGTGACGAACTCAGAGCATGATTAATACTTGGAACTGTGATACTGTGGCCATCATGGAGACTTGGATATCACAGGGACGGGGATGGTTGTTGGATGTTCCAGGGTTGAAATGTTTCAAAAACAACAGAAGGGGGAGGGGAAAGAGGTGAGAGAATGGCATTGCTAATCAGGGATAGTATAACAGCTGTAGAAAGGGAGATTTTTGAGGAGGGTTAGTCTACACGGTCAGTAGGTGTGGAAGTCAGAAACAGGAAAGGAGCAGTCACCTTATTGGGACTTTTCTACAGGCCTCTCAATAACAGCAGTGACACAGAGGAGCAGATTGGGAGGCAGATTTTGGAAAGCTGGAAAGTGGATGGCATGGTGGCACAGTGGCTAGCACTGCTGCCTCATAGTACCAGAGACCTGGGTTCAATCCCCGCCTCAGGTGACTGACTGTGTGGAGTTTGCACATTCTCCCAGTGTCTGAGTGGGTTTCCTCCGGGTGCTCGGTGTGTACTTGTTGGGCCGAAGGGCCTGTTTCCACACTGTAAGTAATCTAATCGAAAAAAGTAAAAGGGTTGCTATGGGAGACTTTAACTTCCCTAATACAGATTGCAACTTACTTAGTTTGAATGGAGCAGTTTTTGTCACATGTGTCAATATGTAACTACAGGGGAGGCCATATTGGATTTGGTGCTTGGCAGCGAACCATGCCAGTTTTCAGCTTTCTCAGTGGAAGAGCATTTCGGTTATAGTGATCACAACTTCCTGACCTTTACTATATTCATGGAGATGGATAGAAGTGGATGGTATGGGCAAGTATTTACTTGGAGGAGAGGGAATTACTATGCTATTAGGCAGGAACAAGACCACCTAAATTGGGAGCAGATGCTCTCAGAGAAATGCAGAATAGAAATGTGGAGGTTGTTTAGGAAGCGCTTACTGTTTATGCTGGACAGGTTTGTCCCACTGAGGCAGGGAAGGAATGGTAGGTTGAAAGAACCTTGGGTGACAAGGGATGTGGAACATATGGTCAAGAGGAAAAAGGAAGCTTACTTAAGGTTGAGGAGGCATGGATCAGACAGGGCTCTAGAGGATTACAGGGTAGTCAGGAAGAAATTGAAGAATGGACTTAGGAGAGCAAGAAGGGAAAGCTTTTGCAGGTAGGATTAAGGAAAACCCTAAGGCATTCCACACGTATGTGAGAAACAAGTGGATGGCCAGAGTGAGGGCAGAGGCGATTAGGTATATTGAAAGGAACATGCATCTGGAGTTGGAGAAAATAGGGGAGGCCCTAAATAAATACTTTGCTTCAGTATTCACTACTTAGAGGGATCTTGATGTTTCTGAGACTGAAGCAGACTGATATGCTAGAACAGGTTGATGTTGGGAAGGAGGATGTGCTGAAAATTTTGAAAAACATAATGATAGCTAAATGCCCTGGGCAAAACAAGATATACTCCACAATAGTACAGGAAGTGAGGGAAAAGATTGCTTTGGCGATGATCTTTAGGTCCTCACTGTCCACTGAAGTAGTGCCAGATGATTGGAGGGTTCCAAATGTTATTCCCTTGTTCCAGAAAGCAAATAGTGAAAGTCCTGGGAATGACAGACCACTTAGTCTTACGTCAGTGGTGTGCAAAATATTGGAGAGGATTCTGAGAGACAGGATTTATGATTCCTTAGAAAACCATAGTTTGATTAGAGATGGTCAGCATAGCTTTGTGAGGAGTAGTCATGCCTCACAAACCTTAGTGAATTCTTCAAGGATGTACATGGATTTTAACAAGGTGTTTGATAATGTTCCCCATGGTAGGCTTATTCAGAAAGTAAGGCCACATGAGACGCAGGGAACTCTGGCTGTCTGGATACAAAATTGGCTGGCCCATAGAAGACAGAGGGTGGTGGTAGATGGAAAGTATTCAGCCTGGAGTTCAGTGACCAGTGGTGTTCCTCAGGGATCAGTTCTGGGACCTCTGATCTTTGTAACTTTTATAAATAACTTGCATGAGGAAGTGGAAGGGTGGATTAGTAAGTTTGCCGAGGACGTAAAGATTGGTGAAGTTGTGGATAATGTGGAGGGCTGTTGTAGAATGCAATAGGACATCTAAGGACACAGAAATGAGTTGATAAGTGGCAGATGGCGTTCAACTTGGAAAACTGTGAAGTCCTTCACTTTAGAAGGTTGAATTTGAATACAGAATACAGGGTTGAAGGCAGGATTCTTGGCAATATGGAGGAACAGAGGGATCTTGGGGTCTATGTCCATAAATTTCTCAAAGTTGCCACCCATGTTGATATGCCTGTTAAGAAGGTATATGGTGTGTTGGCTTGCATTAGCAGGGGGATTGAGTTTAAGAGCAGCAAGGTTATGCTGCAGCTCGATAAAGCTCTGGTTAGACCACACTCGGAGTATTGTATTCAGTTCTGGTTGCTTCATTATAGAAAGATGTGGAAGCTTTAGAGAAGAGATTTATCAGGGCATGTCTTATGAAGAAAAGTTGAGGAATCTAGGGTTTTTCTCATTGGAGTGAAGAAGGATGAGAGGTGACTTGATAGAGGTGTTTAAGATGTTGAGAGGCATAGATAGAGTGAGTAGCCAGAGACTTTATCCCATGGCAGAAATGTCTATCACGAGTGGGCATAATTTTAAGGTAACTCGAGGAAGATTTAGGGGAGATATCAGAGATATGTTCTTTATACAGAAAGTGGTAGTTGAGTGGAATGCACTGGCAGCAGTGGTAGTTGAGTCCGATATATTAGAGACGAGTTTAAGCGACTCTTAGATAGGAATATGGAAGATAGTACAATGAAGGATATGTAGGTTAGTCTGATCTTAGAATAGGATCGAAGGCCGGGACAACATTGAGGGCCGACCAGCCTGTACTGTTCTGTACTGTTCTGTGTTCTATGTTCTAACCTATTAACTCTTCCTGCTCTGCACTTTCTACTCATTTCACTGGGTACATCTTACCACTAACTGCTCTTCCAGCCACTTTCGTCATAACCAGACCTTCCTTTTGTCTCACTCAGGGATGGATTAATTTTTCCTCCAGATTGTTATCCAGATCAGCACATCAACTGACATATCTATAATCCCCAGACTGGTTATACTTTACCTGAAGGGCTGGCCATGGCCCAATTCACTTGACTGGAATCACACAGCCCTTGAATGATTGCGTAATATCCCTGAATGACTATAATCCCTTTTGACCTTGCTAAGAACTGCTCCTCTTTATTTTTCAGACCTGTATGTTTTCTTGAAGAACATGCCCTGTGCTTGCCATTCAAGTTGCTCATAAATGCTGCAGTTGACATCACTCAATGTCTTACAGTAATATATCCAACTCTTTACATTTCATTGCTCTCCACTTTGACAAGCTGCCTGCCTCTCCCTCTGTGCTAGAAAACCTCATGAACCACAGAGACTGCAATTAACTGTAAAATGAGCAAATGCTAAGAAAGCAAACCAAAGCCATAAGATACAGCCAGTTACTGCATGCTAAGTGACCTGGCAAAGGTGTGCAAGCCCCAGGTGTTCTTGAGCTCAAAAGCAAAGCCAGAAGTGGTGTCTGAGTTGCTCTAAGAACAGGCATGATGATGTGACGATCCTGGTGAATTGCTGATGTCAATTTACATGGATGATGGGTTGAGGATGCTGGTGCCATGGACCATGGAAGGAGATTCTACGGAATATTCAGTTGAACAATGACTGGGATGAACAATTGTCAAGCTGTAAATGTTAGTTACCTGCTCTGATCTACATGTCAGGAATTTGCTTAATCTATTTTCTCAATAGTGGAAAGGAGATTTGGAAGTGTGTGTAAGTACTGCAAGTTTGGGCTTTAATATAGTCACTATTCTATGACAAGATTCATAAGTAGCCATTTAAGACTTGAAAGGAAACTTGTAAGATATTTTCTCAATGTTGAGAATTTTCTCCATATTGCAGTATGGGAGGACGGGGGATGACAACTGCTGGTATACTTGGGATTGACTTATAGAGATCCTTTTTTTAAAAATTATATATTTACATTCATTCATTCAAAAAGGAAAAAATGTCAAGGGTCTGATGGACAGCAATATGATTCCTGCTTTTTGTTTTACAGGGTCTTATGGATCAATTATCTCTATTACAGTGATAGGAATGATCATAGTCATTTTTGTGGGTGTTTACTTTCAATCTGTACCTGTGGAGAGAAAATACAATGTGGCATCTTGGACAATGTGTGTGCTTCCCCAGAGAATCAGATTAAAGATTCCTTATTGTGACAGATAGTGAATAAACCAAGAAGTTAAACAAAGATATTATAGCTATTTAATTCAGCACAATATCATCATTCATAAGGTGAATAAACAGAGGGATAAAAAGTAGGATTAGTTGGAAGACAAATGAGACTGAAATGAGTTATGATTTTCTAATAAATAAATCTTAAGTAATGAGACTCCACATTTGCGAAGTTTAATTTTCATGGCCAGTGAAGGTGTTTGATGGTATCACATGTGAAAATTTCCCTTACACTTGAATAGACAAGCCTTTTTTTTGCTGATAGTTTAGTAGTGATCAATTGAATGTATGTCACAAATTTACAACATTACATGTCTTTTAGTGCTGAACATATTGACAAAACACTTCAGCAGGATCTGAGTATCAAACAACAATGTCTTGGTTTTCATGTTAAATTGCACTGGGCATGGGTCATTGTATTCCCATTTACCTCTGAGGGACAGTGAGCATCATTAACCTTGATGGGCTGGATAGCCTAATTCTGCTCCTATAGTTGCTAGTCTTGTCATTATTTTCATCACAAAATCTGAGTCAGTGGAATTTTTACATAAGATTCTAAGAGGGAATTATGCCAAAACTGGGAGCATCCTACTCCAGAGTGGGGATGGCCAGTGGGCTGGAGGGTCACAGGGAGCAGAGATGGCCAGGGGGCTGCAGGGTCACAGGGACCAGGGATGGCCAAGGGGCTGGAGGTTCATGGGGAACAGGGATGGCCAGGGGGCTGGAGGGTCACAGGGAGCAGGGATGGGCAGGGGGCTGGAGGGTGACGAGGAGCAGGGATGGCCAGGGAGCTTGAGGCTCATGGGGAGCGGGGACAGTCAGCGAGCTGGAGGCTCATGTGGAGCAGGGACTGTCTGGGAGTTGGTGGTTCATGGGGAGTGGGACAATCAGGGAGCTGGAGGCTCACGGGAAGTAGGACAGTCAGGGGGCTGGAGGTTCACGGGGAGTGGGGATGGTCAGGGGGCTGGAGGCTCACAGGGAGTGGGGATGGTCAGGGGGCTGGAGATTCACAGGGAGTGGGGATGGTCAAGGGGCTGGAGGCTCATGTGGAGTGGGGATGGTCAAGGAGCTGGAGGCTCACAGGGAGTGGGGATGGTCAAGGGGCTGGAGGCTCACGGGGAGTGGGGATGGTCAGGAGGGTGGAGGCTCATGCAGAGAGGGATGGTCATTGGACTGGGGATTGGTGCAGGTAGTCTATGACTTGTAAACCTAGGCAGACCATGTGTGGTCATGTACTGAAAGACTGTAATGCTTATCTTTTAACTTTAGTTCATTTTTCTAACATTTTATGAGCATTATATAAATAATGTGACTTTTTTCGCTTCCTTTTCCCTTTATCTCTGTATTTTATATTTAAGATCTGTACCGGGGTACTTCGTACTGAAAATGGCACCGTAGGGGGGCAACATTGCAAACATTTTCACTGTTTTCCTGTACTTCTGTACTTGAGTTCACGTGGCAATAAAGGATACTCTAATAACGGATATTCTAATGTCATGAATAGACCATACAAATTTCAAAAGGAAGTTTCATGCTTGGCCAACTTTACTGAATTCTATGAAGAAGTAATATAAGGTAAACACAATAGTTATATTAGGGTCGCGAGTTTGTTGTTGGGAAAGCATAGCAGGTCAGGCAGCACCTGAGGAGCAGGAGAATCATCGTTTCAGTCATCAGCCCTTCATCATATGCCTGAAACATCTATTCTCCTGCTCCTCGGATGCACACTCTCAACTCTGACCTCCAGCATCTGCAGTCCTCACTTTCTTATAATAGCTTTATGGCAAATGTACCATAATTGTAGTTTCAAATGAAGCATTAATAGATATTGTGTAGGTTAAACCCTGATCAGAAAGTGCAAGCAGCAGACTATTTTGCAAACTGGCTATAAGGAAGAAAAAATAAGCAAAGTGTTAGGGCTTCTGGAATAGGTAAGAATTAGTACTCACAAGCACAGAAGTTGGGAACATCATTGTTCATCATATACATAAATTAATAGGACTTGTCAGTGGGAAATATAAATGTAATATTTGTATTGGATGCCATACTACAGAATGTAGTTAAAATTCAAGAGGGTATTTTAGTACAAGGAAATATTAACAAACTTGAAGAATGGATGTGCAAGTTACAAGTACACTCCAAAATATCTGTGAGGATCACTGATTCTTATGAATCAGATAACTGACCTGAACTTTGACAGACAGAACACCAGTTCAAAGTTTTCAGATGACACAAAACTCTGAATTGCAGTACACATTAATGAATTTCATGTGACAAGTAGAATGGTTGGGTGAAGGAAGTAGGCGAATAGCAGATGGGAATTTGATACAGTGAGCTGAGAGTGATCATTTGCAGGAAGAATGAGGAGAGATGAGATGTAAGTTAAATAGAATTTTTTCAAATGGCTTACTGGTAGACAGAAATCCAGCAATTATGTGCACACAAGTCTTTGAAGGAGACAGGACCAGTTGAGAAGGCTAGTTATAAACAAAACAAAATACGGGATCCTTGGTTTTACTTCTGGAAGCATGTGTGATGAAGGTTCACAATATGTTATTACTATTTGGAAAGTTGGATTCTGAAGTGAACAAGACCATGGTTTGATAAAAAAAATGACTGCAGATGCTGGAAACCAGATTCTGGATCAGTGGTGCTGGAAGAGCACAGCAGTTCAGGCAGCATCCAAACAGCAGTGAAATCGTTGTTTCGGGCAAAAGCCCTTCATCAGGAATAAAGGCAGTGAGCCTGAAGCGTGGAGAGATAAGCTAGGGGAGGGTGGGGGTGAGGAGAGAGGAGCATAGAATATAATGGGTGAGTGGGGGAGGGGATGAAGGTAGTAGGTCAGGGAGGAGAGGGTGGAGTGGATCGGTGGAAAAGGAGCTAGGCAGGTCGGACAAGTCCGGACGTGTCATGGGGACAGTGCTGAGCTGGAAGTTTGGAACTCGGGTGAGGTGGGGGAAGGGGAAATGAAGAAGCTGTTGAAGTCCACATTGATGCCCTGGGGTTGAAGTGTTACGAGGCAGAAGATGAGGCGTTCTTCCTCCAGGCGTCTGGTGGTGAGGGAGCGGTGGTGAAGGAGGCCCAGGACCTCTACGTCCTCGGCAGAGTGGGAGGGGAAGTTGAAATGTTGGGCCACGGGGCGGTGTGGTTGTTTGGTGTGGGTGTCCCGGAGATGTTCCCTAAAGCGCTCTGCTTGGAGTAGCACAGTCTTCCCAATGTAGAGGAGACCGCATCGGGAGCAACGGATGCAATAAATGATATTAATGGATGTGCAGGTAAAACTTTGATAGATGTGGAAGGCTCCTTTAGGGCCTTGAATAGAGGTGAGGGAGCAGGTGTGGGCACAGGTTTTACAGTTCCTGCGGTGGCAGGGGAAAGTGCCAGGATGGGAGGGTGGGTTGTAGGGGGGCGTGGATCTGACCAGGTAGTCACGGAGGGAACGTTCTTTGCGGAAGGCGGAAAGGGAGGGAAATATATCCCTGGAGGTGGGGTCTTTTTGGAGGTGGCGGAAATGGCAGCGGATGATTTGGTTTATGCGAAGGTTAGTAGGGTGGAAGGTGAGCACCAGGGGCGTTTTGTCCTTGTTACGGTTGGAGGGGTTGGGTCTGAGGGCGGAGATGCGGGATGTGGACGAGATGCGTTGGAAGGCATACGTAACAAGGACAGAACGCCCCCATGGTTTGGTTTGAATATTTATATTATGTGTGGTAAAAAAAGGAAGAACACATCTTTAGTTTCAGAGGTAAACCATGTGGTGAGGCATGGTCTATGTGCAAACCAACATCAGTGGATGGGGATGGATGTAGTGTGATCACTACCCATGGAATATGTTCTGAGATGTTGGGAATAACTGGCCAAAATGGAGGACCACAGAAGCAAGTGAAGAGATAGATGTGCCATCTTCCCACTCTAAATTACATGTCAGGAATTATCTTGTTTCCATCTACTGAGTAGGAGAATGAGAAGTTGCATAAAAATGAGGTGAGATAATGTCCTTGTGAGAAGTGAATGCATACACAGTGGGATCTCTTCATTCACTACTGAGATTCTCATTTCACCATTCAAACTGTGGATATGAAATCTGACTTTTCATCTCAAGTTTTATTTTTCTGATTTCACCAGACTTTTCCATCACGCTCTCATATTGCCCATGCCATTTAGTAGCTGGGAAAATTCATCCCATGATCTTTCAAGCCAAGTTTCACTCTGAGATCTGACTTATTCAGTATTACCATCAGCTAGGATCATAACACAAGGAAAATACAGGCAAGTATGCCTAATGGTATTATCGCTAGTGGCATAATCCAGAGACCCAGGTAATGTTCAGGAGACCCTAATTGGAATCCCACCATGGTAGATAGTGGAATTTGAATTCAATAAGAGTCTGGAAGTAAGAGTTTAATGATGAACATGAAACCATTGTCAATTGTCAGAAAACCCTATCCGGTTCACTAATGTCCTTTAGAGAAAGAAACTGCTACCCTCACCTAGTCTGGCCTACATGTGACGCTAGAACCAGAACAACGTGATTGATTCTTAACTGCCCTCTGGGCAATTAGGACTGTGCAATAAATGCTGGCCTAACCTCATCCCATGAATGGTTGAAAAAAAAAGGAGTTTTTTTTGCAAAACATTTGTTAAACCTTAATTGGTTTCGACTCTGGGTACCACAATTTAAGATAGAATATCAAAGCTTTGGTGATGGTGCAGAAGAGATTTGCACAAAAAGCACAAGGTATTGAGTTATGTTTTCCTTAGAAAAGAGAAGAGCAAGAGAATTCACTTAAAATTATCTCGGTATACTAAAAATGAGAAATAATTATTGGTTGTCTAACTAGAGGATGCAGGGTTAAGACAATAGCCTCTTGTTCTTTTACCAACATGAGCAAATGTTTGTTTACATAGTGAGTGGCTAGCATCTAGTATGCTCTTCTGGGGAGTTAACAGGTTCAATAGCTTCTTTCAAAAGTGAATTGCATAAATATTTGTAGAAAAAACAAGTAAATAAGGAGACTAAATATTCCTTAAGTATAGTTAATGACCCAAGATCTCTGAATAGAATTCCAGGAACTAATGATCCTCAGAGTGAAGAAATTTCTCTCTGTTTGGTAAACAGAAGACAGGTTATTTTGAAATTGTGCCTACTATTTCTGGATTCCCACAAACAACATCCAGCCAGTCCAGCAAGCTCAGAATCTTAAAAGTTTCAATCAGATCAATTGCTATTTTAACTACACTCCAATGAGTATAGACCAATCAGTTCAACCTTTCCACATAAAACATCTCTACATGTTAAGAATCAATCTTGTGATCCTGTCTGACCTGCCTTTAATTATAAGTACATCCTTCTTCAATTAAGGATACCAAAACTGGCAACAATGTTTCAGGTGTGGTCTTGCTCATATTCTAACTTTATGCTTCATCCCCTTAGTAAGAAAGGACGGCATTCTATTTACCTTTCTAAATGTTCTATCTGCATGCTAATTTTGAATTACTAATGCCAACAATTTAGAATCATAGGGTCATATAGCACAGAAACAGATCCTTCGTCCATGTCAACCAGGTTTCCTAAACTAAACTAGTCCCATTTTCCTACATTGGGCCCATATTCCTCTAAAACTTTCCCATGCATCTACTTGTCCAAATGTCTTTTAAATGTTGTAATTGCACCGGCCTCTACCACTTCCTCTGGCAGTTTGCTCCATATATGTACCACACTCTGTGAAAACAAGTTGTCCCTTAGGTCCTTTTAAATCTTTCCCTTTTCATCTTGCACCCTTTAGTATTGGACCCTATTTTCCTGGGGAAAATATTCATAATTTTATGAATCTCTATAATGTCACCTTTCAGCCTCCAGTATCCATGGAAAAAAAATCCCAGCCTATTCTTATAATTCAAACCTTTCAGTCTCAGGAACGACTTTGTAAATTTTCTTTTGACCCTTTCCAGTTTCATAATACCCATATGTGATGACACTATGGCTATAAAAAGTGTATTTTCTCTTTTTTTGCAAGAAGAAAAGTTGATACAGAGATACCAAACATTTGGCTCAAAGCCAATAAAGTAAACAGCTTTTGAAGTTCTTTCTTTAAAATGTGGAAGAATAGAAGCAGCCTGAATCCAAGGGGTCGAGTTCCCACATCTCCAAGACATTTTGTTTTAACTTTCAGCAGTTGCTGGGACTTTGAATCTGAATGTGGAAGCTCTTATTCCCCTCTCTGTTCCAGTTAAAAGCTACAGTTGTCCTCCTGCTGCTGGAATTCCAAGTGAGACAATATATTTTACTGAATTTGCCTTTGCCAAGGTTGTATTTATGGGATGCTGCTATATTGGACTATTTAATTAATAATAGTTAATATATAGATTATTTTGTTAAACATTTTGACAGATTTTTTGATTTTTTTTCTGTATTTTAACTGCAGTGTAAAAATAAAGTAGTTTGACCAATTAAATTGCATCTGGAATGCAACATCTTACACTTAGAGTCATATAGATGTACAGCATAGAAACAGACCCTTCAGTCCAACTTGTCCATGTCGACTAGATATCCCAACTCAATCTAGTCCCACCTGCCAGCACCCAGCCCATATCCCTCCAAGCCCTTCCTATTCATATACCCATCCAAATGCCTCATAAATGTTGCAGTTGTACCACCCTCTATCACATCCTCTGGCAGCTCATTCCATACACGTATTCCCTCAACAAGAAAAGGTTGCCCCTTAGGTCTCTTTTATATCTTTCCCCTCTCACCCAAAACCTATCCCCTCTCGTTCTGGACTCCCCGACCCAGGGAAAAGACTTTATCTATTTATCCTATCCATGCCCCTCATAATTTTGTAAACCTCTATAAGGTCCTCAGCTTCCGACACTGCAGGGAAAACAGCCTCAGCCTGTTTAAGCCTCCAGTCTGAAAACAACCCTCCATCACCATCCTCTGTCTTCTACCTTTGAGCCAGTTCTGTATCCAAATGGCTAGATCTCCCTGTATTCCATGAGATCTAACCTTGCTAATCAGGCTCCCATGGGGAACTTTGTCGAATGCCTTACTGAAGTCCATATAGATCACATCTACTGCTCTGCCCTCATCAATCTTCTTTGTTACTACTTCAAAAAACTCAGTCAAGTTTGTGAGACATAATTTCCCACACACAAAGCCATGTTGACTATCCCCAATCAGTCCTTGCCTTTCCAAATACATGTACATCCTGTCCCTCAGGATTCCCTCCAACAACTTGCCCATCACTGAGGTCAGGCTCACTGGTCTATAGTTCCCTGGCTTGTCTTTACTGCCCTTCTTAAACAGTGGCACCATGTTTGCCAACCTCCAGGGTTCCGGCACCTCACCTGTGACTATCGATGATACAAATATCTCAGCAAGAAGTTCAGCAATCACTTCTCTTCTTACCTTTAAAACAACAAAATGTTAGGGTCTAGGCTATCTTCTTACTATAATTTGAGGGGATTTGGTCTCGTCCATAACACTTCCTACAGCAAAGTGACCAGAATTGTATGCAATATTTCATGTATGGCCTCACCAACATCTTGTACATGGCATCCCAATTCCCAATATTCAGTGCTCTGCCTAGTAATGGCAAGTATGCCAATGACTTCTTCACTACCCAGTTTACCTATGATGCCACTTTGAAGGAACAATGTACCTGCACCCTAGGTCTCTCTGTTTGACAAAACTCCCAGGGATCTACCATTAGCTGTGTAAATCCTGCCCTGGTTTGTATTACCAAAATACAAAACCTCACTTTTGTCTGCGTTGAACTCCATCAGCTATTGCTCAGCCCACTGGCCCAGTTGAACATGATTCCCTTGTACTCTTCGATAACATCCTTCACTGTCAACTATCCCCCAATTTTGGTGTCATCCAAATTTACTAACCATGCTCCTATATTCTCATCCAAACCATTTATATAAACTATGAACAACAATGGACCCAGCACGGTTTAGGGTGAGAGGGGAAAGATATAAAAGAGACTTAAGGGACTACCATTTCATGCTGAGGGTGGTACGTGTATGGAATGAGCTGCCAGGGGATGTGGTGGAGGCGGGTACAATTGCAACATTTAAGAGGCATTTGGATGGGTATATGAATAGGAAGGGTTTGAAGGGATATGGGCCGGGTGCTGGCAGGTGGGACTAGATTGGGTTGGGATATCTGGTCGGCATGGACAGGTTGAAGCAAAGGGTCTGTTTCCATGCTGTAATTTCTATGACTCTATGACTCTGTGTACTTGACACACAGGTATGACATTTTTCAAGTATTTACCATTTTATTTTTCTGTTTACTTGACTTTACTGTCATCATATGGCTATGTAGTTAAAGTCATGTATGAATGGATGAAAGACACATCACAGTGATTTTCACTAAACTGACTGTATGACTGACTAGTGCTGGTGAAAGTTAATATTATTTGTGACTTTGTCCTTCACAATAAAGTAATTTGAGCTTTTTTTTTCAAAAATCCATCAACTGCCAAAGATCTTTCACTGAAATACACGAGCAGTCAAGACCCACTTCCTTCAGAATATGAGACCGGTCTTTACATTTGGTTGCATTCTCACATTTCATGAGTGGCATCTTATACAGACCTCAATTAGGTGGGCTATGGTGAAATTTAGGGGTAGAATTGCACATAAAGTTTGAGGCTCATCCTGGTGTCAGGACAACCTTTTGTATCTTTTAAGCATCTGCCAAGCAGTGAGACCAGTTTCTCACTAGGCAGCAGTCAGTTGCCAATTAAGAGGAATTATTGCCTGTTAAACTCTTTATTAACAGTGCATTTTGTCTTACTACTATGCAGTTTCCTATCTTATCAAATGTGCTGTACAAACTAGGCACCAAAAATTGTTAACATAGAAGTCAGAGCAGATAACTCACGCAAGGAACTTCCATGTTGCTCAGCATCAAAAAACGCCTCAAGGCAAGTCTCCAGGGGCACCAGTCTTAGCACTCTCATCCATAGATATCACCATTAAAGACTTATTGAACCTCAGCTCACCTTTCTGATCTGCTTGCAGGCGGCTCAGGAAAGGATGAACTGGCAACTGGCACCAGGAGGCTGCACTTTGTGCACAAGGGCAAACACCCAGCTCTTGGATTGGACCACTCAGGGATGTGTGCCTCTTATCTCTGTAATTGCTTGCTTCGTAGTTAACTGCACGTTTGTACTATGCTTATGGTGTTGCAACTTGCCAATTCGCATATGGGCTCTTCAATAAGAGCTAAAAGCTATCCATATTGCTGTTTTGACTTGCTCTTTCACCCTGATGCACATATGTCCTGCTTGCCATACTTGTCAGCACAGACCTGTCCAGGTTATTGGGGAAACATGTGGAAAAGTAGCATACCAAGGCATCAATGTAACACTTACAGCATATGCCAACTTCCTGTGCAGACATAGGAGCAGCAGGGGTATCATCGTTGAAAGGAGTGGTGGAGTCATGTCTTTGGGGGGATTGGAGGGGAACATGACTAAAGCAGAGACATGTGGGTATTGAGATGGAGACAAGGACAGGGAAGGGAAAGCTCAGGGTATATGGGAGGATCAGAGTATAGAACCAGAAGACACTGTAGGCTATGGAGGTGGAAATTGTTGGCAGTAACCAGCATCATAGCTTCCACAGGGGAAACATAGAGGATCAGAGTGGGCATCATTAAAGTATAATGTTGGGGCTCAGGAGGCAGGGGGACCATTGAAGGCAAGGTTCAATGTGGTGGATCACCACATGAGTGAGAGGTGGATTGGTAAAAGATGGACTATTAGAATGAAATTAGGTAAAAGGGGACATGGGGTTGGGATGGGGGGAGAGAATGGTACTTGGTGACCAAACGAACCCTGGAGCTGTTGGTGTCCACCACAAGCTGTTCTCTCGATACAAAATGCAACTGGAAAATGGCTGGGAGAGCACCTAAATGGACAGGGTCATTGGCAGTTTGGTGTGCGTAAGCATGGTACCGGATCAATGTCTGCTGGATACTAAGGCATTGAGTGGCAAAATCCATGAAAAGCTTGCATTTACAACCTCTAGCTGAATTTAATTTGCATCACTTTCATCATTCAGTTGTGATGATTTCAAATACTAGTCAAAGGAAATTTGCACAATGACATTAATGCTTTTAAATCTGAAATTTGCATCTCAGAGATGCAGAGGTTAGAGCACTGACTTTAAAAGAGGTAAATGCTGGACAAATGTGACCCATAACTTGTGACACCTGCAAGGGATCTACACAGGTGGACACGGGGTGTGAGAAGGGGAGTCCCTTAAGATGATTTGTTGGCATAGATATTTCCTTTGCTGTGGGGAATTCGTATCTCAGGAGTATAACCTTGAAATTAGAGAAGGCCATTCTGAAGTGATGCAGGTCAGGCAGCATCGAAGGAGCAGGAGAATCGACATTCTGGGCCTAAGCCCTTCTTCAGGAAGAAGAGCTAATGCCTGAAACATCGATTCTCCTGCTTCTTGTATGCTGCCTGACCTGCTGCGCTTTTCCAGCAACACATTTTTTAGCTCTGATCTCCAGCGTCTGCAGTCCTCACTTTCTCCATTCTGGAGTGATGACCATTTTTTTTGTCTTCGCACAAAGGGGAGTGGAAATCTGGAAAACCAGCTCTAAAAAAACTGTTGAGCCTGGGGTCAAATCAACATTTCTAAACTGAAATTGATTATTGCTTTTGCTGGGCATATTACGGTTTAGAGAACTGAATTAGACAAGCATTATTAGGAAACAGGTCGGCCATGATATGTTTAAAAATGTTTGAGGGATTGAATGACCTAAGCCTATTCCTACGGCTTCAAAATAAAACCTTTTAATTTCTAAACACTGAAGAAAATCAGATACTTCCAACAGCCTCACAGTTGTCACATAGATTTCATGCCAATTAAGATGCAACTATAAATGAGTGACAGCATGCTAACACACAAAATTGCAACTTCTGAAGCCTAATCCACTGGTCTTTACACTGTAATGTTACTAAAACTTGCAGGCGCATCATAAGTGGAAATAGCTCCCTTCAAAAGATTTCCAGCATTTTCTATTTGATCATGTAACTCCTGGAAACTGAAATATGCCCTCTGCCTTTCATTCCAAATCTTGGTCAATGAATGAGGACACCATGCAGTCTCTTCTCATCTTGCTCCTATACATTTGCAGTTGCATTCATGCTCAATTATCAAAATCCTCCTGCCAAAAAAAGGTTCAACTTCTGTTATGCTATTCTTTGTCTCATTTAAATTGAGACATTTCATTTGATGAGGTGCCTTTATGGTCGCAGGATTAGCTACTTTGACCAAACAGCTACCAACTGCAACAGAATAATGCCAACAGTCTGAGTTCAATCCTTGTACTGACTTAGAGAGTTTTAGAATTTGCTGTCCTCAACTCACCCCATAGTGATGTTATAGTTTAAGACATGATTATGCAACCTTGCATAGAGAGATTGATGCCTTTCATGCAGGATTTCTTTTTTTTTATTCAGTGATATTGTTTGAACTTGATGCTTTAGAAGTCCATGGTTAATGCCCTACATTGCAACAGTGATTCAAAAATACTTCTTTGGCTAAAAAACAGTTTGGCGCAGCTGGTCAGGCAGCATCCAAGGAACAGGAGATTCGACGTTTCGAGCATAAGCCCTTCTTCAGGAATGGTCAGGCAGCATCCAAGGAACAGGACATTAGATGTTTCGGGCATAAGCCCTTCTTCAGGAATGGGGTTATGCCCAAAACGTCGAATCTCCTGTTCCTTGGATGCTGCCTGACCTGCTGCACTTTTCCAGCAACACATTTTCAGCTCTGATCTCCAGCATCTGCAGACCTCACTTTCTCCCCTAAAAAACAGTTTGGGACTTATTGTGCTTAAGAAATCCAGGATGTTCTTTCAATCGCTGCTTTAATGAATAGGTAACAATACTTAAAAATAAAAACAAAATATGAAGACCTTGACGTAGAGTTGTATCCAGCAGGCATCAATAGCCCCTATTCAGGGCATATATGCATTATGTGGGGATTTTCAACATTTATCCTTTCTTGAAATTTAGGTATTGCTGGCTTATCCAGTGCTATCCCAGTTGCCCTTGAGAAACTGGTGGTGAGCTGCCTTCAGGAGGATGCTCCCTGATATGAAGAGATTGTCTTATGGTCAGAGGCTAAACAGTTTGAATCATGACACACTCAGGTTTAGAAGAATGAGAGGTGATTTCATTGAAGTGTAACAGAATCTTAAGGGACTTGCTGGGTAAATAATGAAAGAATGTTTCCCCTCATGGGTTAGTCTAGGATCAGAGGGCATAGTAGCACAATAGAGGGATTCCAATTCATGACTGAGTGAAAAGGATTTTCTCAGAGGCTTGTTGGTCTTTGGAACACATTGCCACAGAGAGCTATGGGACAGAATCCTTGTGTGTATTTAAGGTTCATACAGATGAATTCTTGGTCAGTAATGAATCAAAGGTTATGGGGAAAATACAGGAAAGTGGACATGAGGAATGTTGGATCAGCCATGTTTATATTGAATGGCTGAATAGGATCATGAGGCTGTTTGGCCTACTTCTGTTCCTATTTCTTATGGTGCTATGATCTTATATTCTCCTTGAACCGCTGCAGTCCATGCTATACAGGTAGACCACAAATTCATTGAGGTGGGCATTATAGAGTTTTGACCCAGTAACAGTGAAGGGATAGTGATATATTTTGAAGTCAGGATGGTGAGATCTTGGAGGGGAACTATCAGGTGGTGGTGCTCTCATGTATCTATTGCACTTGTTCTTCTAAATGGAAATGGTCTTGAGTTTGGAAGATGCTGTCTTGGTGAACTATGGTGAATTTTGGCAATGAATCTTGCAATGAGCATCAGTGGTAGAGAGAATGAATGCATGTGGTTTGGAGTTATTCAAGTGACCTGATTTGTCCTGGATTGTGTCAATCTTCTTGAGTAATTTTGGAGTGCACACATCCAAGAGAACTGAGTGAAGACTAGCATCCATGATGCTGTGTGCCTCTGGAGGAGGCCAAGTTGGATCATCCACTCAGTACTTCTGGATGAAGGTTGTTTCAAATGCTTCAGCCTCATCTTTTGCACTGATGTGTTCGGGTCTTCCAACATCAAGGATGCAGATATTTTATCCTCCTCCGCTAGTGAGTTGTTTAATTTCCAACCATGGCTGGATGCAGCAGGAATGCCGATCTTATGTTTGATCAGTTGGTTATGGAATCACCTAGCTCTGTCTATCACATACTAGGGTTGATCCTCTAGTTTAATGGTAATGGCAGATTAGAGAATATGCTATGTCATGAGGTTGCAGATTGCTGCTGCTGATGTTCCATACTGTCTCATGGATGCCCCCAGTCTTGAGTTGCTAGATCTATTCAATTTAGCATGGTAATAGTACCACACAATGTGATCTGGAAACAGAAATTTGTTTCCACATTACTGTGCAATGGTCAAACCTAAAGATACTGTCATGGGCAAATGTGTTTCTGGCTGGCAGATTGATGATGATGAAGTCAAGGATGCTTTTCTTCTTGTTGGTCTGTTTGCCACTTGCCATAGGCACAATGTACTTTAAAACCCAACCAGCTCAATCAGTAATACTGTTAGTGAACCATTCTTAGTGATGGACATTGAAGATTTTTTATCCAGAGTATATTCTGCACCCTTGCCATCCTCAATATTTCCTCCAAATGGTGTTCAAAATGGAGGAGTACTAATTCATTAGCAGAGAGAGAACTGCACTTTCACAGGATTGTACAGGAATCGGTTGATAGTAAATATTGGTAAGTTCATATCTAAGAATGCCACAATTCTTCTTTGGGAGTCTCACATTACTACGTGAGAGGGGAGGTAGGGCCTCAGTTAACTTCTCCTCCAAAGGACAGGACCATTGACAGTGAACTGTCCCTCAGCTCTGCACTGGAGTTTGGCTAAGAATTTTCTTTTGTGCTCATGCCTCTGATAAACGGATTGAACCCACAAAACTTGGATAGGCCAGAGTGCTGCCAGCTCAGCTGAGGCTGACACTGACAAGAATAGGAATCTCCTGGGAACTGTTCTCTTTCCAGTTTCCACACTTGATAAGAAAGTATGAAGTAGCTCAGTGAGAGTTTTGGCCACAGGCATGAGGACATTTTCTCCTGATGCATATAATGTGAGCTGGAGGATGAGGTTGGAGAGAGAAGTGAATCATATATTTCAGCTGTTAATGAATTAAGTGCTTTCCCATGTCTGCTGTCCACTATGTACCTTTGCTTTGTCAGTCCTTCTCTTTTTGGAATGAGCAATCATTCATCTCAAATGTTCTTTAATGCAGAGGAGATCAATGGTGAGATGACGGATTAGTTAAAGGAATGGAAACCTTCATTTAGAAGCAGCCAGTTCATAAAACTGTGATCTGAACGTTGCTCAATACTTCATCATTACATGCCAGATTAGTCTCATGAAAAATATATTAATCAGTCTGGTGAGGACCTATCAAGCCCCTTAAAATCTTAATAGTTTCATGACACCAAATACCTCACTAAATTGCAGCTGAGAATATTGTACAGTGGCAATGACCTTCAAATGGTTTTGGAGTAAGACAGATGTTTTTAACATAGGACATGACATTTATTTGAGCACCTCTTACTGGATTAATGATTCTTTGCTGCCAGTTCAGTATTGTCTTAAAAATTAAGCACATGGATTGATTGGGCAACAAAAGGAGTTTCAATATCAAATCAGACCTCTTATCTTGTGGGTGGTGTTCCGGTAATCTACACTGGTTAGGGCAGTTCCGCGTCCTTGGTGCTGTCTGTAAATAACAATGTGACTCAGACGCTCTTGTTAGCCCAAGGCACAAGAATGGTCGAACCAAGATAAATAGCAGCTTGGAAAACAAATGATGAGCTGGCCGGGTATTGAAGCTAGCAAAGTATCTGCTTACATTATAACTCTAAACTCTCCCACCTTTTAAAACACTGGCACAGCATACTGAAAATTAATCGAACCTCTAACCCACTTCTACCCACATCCTCAACAGAAAAAAACTCATTAAGTATAACTGAATTTTTAACTTGGAAATGAGTCAGCACCTGTATTTTATTTGTTTTTGCTTCATTGTACATTTCAATTAATTAGATAGAAAAGTGGAAAGAGGAAATAAAGACAACATGCGTCAGTCATAATTGCAACAAATGTAACACAAGGAGAGAATTAAGGCTTTTCTCTTGGAAATACAAGTACTGCATTTTCTTCTCACAAAGTGGAGTAATTCTGACATTTACAAATGCAATCCTTTGCAAGCTTATGACAGCTGCAAGCTTCATCAAACTGAAACCTCATGGAATAACAGAGGAAGTGTTACACTTCAACTTCTGACTGAAATATTGGATAGTAAATATCTTTTGACTCCAGTTCCAGAGTATTCTATTTTTCTTTAACTGCCAATTTGTTTCACACTATGAAAAAATGCATGCTTGGCATATCAAAGGGCTTAATTAAATATGTTTGGAAAATAAAATTTCTGAAGGGTAAAGTGTTATCAACACAAATCTCTATGGATAGCTGGGTATTAATATTTGTAGATTGAACATGTTCAGAAATGAAAATATGCTGCATTCTTGCTACAATCTGTAGGTTCCTTACTAAATCTTACATATTTTTCTTATGTCTTGTAGAAGTCCTCTTGTTTGCCTTTATTGACTGTTCATTACAACCGTGATCTGAGTATCTCTCAGGAATTGCATACAAGTTATAAATTCATTGAATGATCTGTTATTTTCTGTAGTAAATGAAAATTATTTTTTGAAAAGAAAACAATGCAACAACATTGAATCTCAGTGAAGATTCTTATTGAAACAATAACCAAACAATGGTACTGGATTTTAAAAATCAATATTGACACCCCAGTACAATACTGAGAGACTGAAGTGCAGTTTTTCAGATGAGGTGATAAGCCAGTTGACCTTTTTTGCTCTCCGTGTTGTACGCAAGAAACCTTTTGTACTATTTTGAAGAAGACCAGGTGAGTTCTGCCTGCTGTTCTGGCTAGTATTTATCCCTCAATCAATGCAACAAAACAAGATTACTAAGTCAGTTCATGTTAGTTTTTGTGACAAATTGTTCAGTGAAGATAGCTTGCTGCATTTCGCACATTATCACCACACTTTGAAAGTACGTTATTAGACGTAAAGCACTTTGAGTTGCCTGGTTTGTGAAAGATTCTACATGAATACAAGTTATTTTCCTTTTGTACAAAAATAGAAATTGCTGGAGAAACTCAGCCATTCAGAAAGAACTAAATAATGGACTTAGGGACATAGAAGGGGGCATGAAAAATTTTCGCAGGTTGGATTAAGGAAAACCCTTAGGCATTCTATACTTATGTGAGGAGAAAGAGGACAACCAGAGTGAGGGTAGAGCCAAACAGAAATGGTGGGGGAACTTGTGCCTGGAGTGGGAGGAGGTAAGGGAGGTCCTTAATGAATACTTTGTTTCAGTATTCACTACTGAGAGGTACCTTGGTTTTTGTAAGGACAGCGTGGAACAGGCTGATATACTTGAACAGGTTGAAGTTCAGAAGGAGGATGTGCTGAATATTTTGAAAAATGTAATGATAGATAAATCTGGGAAGTATCCCACAATACCATAGGAAGCAAGGGAAGATGTTGCTACACCTTTTGACATAATCTTTACATCCTCACTGTCCAGTGGAGTTGTGCCAGATAACTGAAGGATGGCAAATGTTAATCCCTTGTTTAAGAAAGGAATAGGAATAATCCTGGGAATTATAAATCTCTCAGTCTTAGATCTGTGGCGTTCAAATTGTTGAGAGGATTCTGACAGACAGGATTTACGATTACTTGGAAAACCACAGTTTGATTAGAGATAGTCAGCATGGCTTTGTGAAGGGCAGGTCATGCCTCACAAGCCTTATTGAATTCTTTGAGGATGTGACAGAACACATTGATGAAGGTAGAGCAGTGGTTATGGTGTACATGGATTTTATCAAGGCATTTGATAAGGTTCCCTATGGTAAGGTCATTCAGAAAGCAAGAAGGCATGGCATACAGGGAGATCTGGCTATCTGGATATGGACTTGGCTGGCCCATAGAAGACAGAGGATGGTAATAGATGGAAAGCATTCAGCATGGAGCTCGGTAACCAGTGGTTTTCCATAGGAATCTGTTCTGTGACCTCTGCTCTTTTGTGATTTTTATAAATAACTTCCATGAAGAAGTGGAAGGCTGGGTCAATAAGTTTACTGATGACACAAAGATTGATAGTGTGGATGGCTATTTAGTTTGCAATGGGACATTGACAAAATGCAGAACTGGGCTGATAAGTGGCAGTTTGAGGTCAACTTGGAAAAGTGTTGACTGATTCATTTTGGAAGGTTGACTTTAAATACAGAATACAGGGTTAAAGACAGGATTCTTGACAGTGTGGAGGAACAGAGGGATCTTGGGGTTTATGTCCATAGATTCCTCAAATTTGTCACTCAAGTTGTTAAGAAGTCATATGGTGTGTTGGCTTTCGTTGGCAGGGGGATTGAGTTTAAGAGCTGCAATATTATGCTGCAGCTATATAGAGCCCTGGTTAAGCTACACTTGGAATATTGTGTTCAGTTCTGGTTGCCTCATTATAGGAAAGGTGCGGATGTTTTAGAAAGGGTGTAGTGGAGATTTAATATGATGTTATCTGGATCAGAGGGCATGTCTTGTGAAGAAAGGTTGACGGAGCTAGGGCTTTTCTCATTGGAACAAAGAAGGATGAGAGATGACTTGATAGAGGTGTACAAGATGATCAGAGGCATAGGTAGAGTGAAGAGGCAGAGATTTTTTCTCAGGATTGAAATGGCTGTCACAAGGGTCATAATTTTAAGGTGATTGGAAGAAGCTTTTGGGGAAATGTGAGAGGTATGTTCTTTATACAGAGAGTGGTGGGTGCGGGGAATGCACTGCCAGCAGTGGTAGTAGAGTCAGATATATTTGGGACATTTAAGTGACTATTAGATAGGCACATGGATGATAGTAAGATGATATTAGAATCGAATAAAATGATGGCACAACATCATCAAAATGATGGCACAACTGGATGAATGGCCAGCACTGTGCTGTACTGTTCTATGTTCCATTTGGAGAAAGTGAGGACTGCAGATGCTGGAGACCAGAGTTGAAAAGTGTGGTGCTGGAAAAGTGCAGCAGGCCAGGCAGCGTTCAAGGAGCAGGAGAATCGATGTTTCGGCATAAGCCCTTCTTCAGGAATATGTTCTATTTGGCCTAATGAGCCTGCCTGCCATTCAATGAGGCTAGATTTTCTTCTCATTTCTTTTTTCCCATTACTTTCAGATCTGTTTCTGCTTTTCTGTCTTTCATCCAGCTTTCTCTCTTTCTCCACACTCTCACTTGAGATAGAAGATTTCTCTGTTGTGTGGATACCGCTGTGAATTATGTTCTTCTGAAAATTCCTTCATGTTTCCTTCTTCATTTAATCATAGAATTATTTTGTTGCAGATCGTGGCCATTCATTCCATCATGTCTCCACCATCTCTCAATTTTCCTGTGTTTTCCCCTAGGTCTCTGAATATTGTTTTTATTTAAGTAATTAAAATGTAGCCCATTGAATCCCTCAATTGAACTTGTCACACAGCACTTTCAGGCTGTGCTCCAGTTGTTAAATATTTGCTGTGTGAAAACGTGTTTTCTCACCTTGCGTTTGTTTTTTTAGCAAATTACTTTCTACCCACAGCCTCTCATTTTTAATCCTTTTACTCTGGCCAATCTCATGATTTTGAAAACATTTATCAAAAGTTCTCTTAGTCTCGCCAAGGAAAGTAATCTCAATCTCTCCTCAGAATTGAAACTTGCCTTCAGGTATGTTATGTCTTTCTCTCAATTGCACCTTTGCTATGGCTCAAATCGCAGTGTTTTACCAATTCCAACTCTAATATTCTTCTGGAGATGTTCATGATTTGAGATTTATTATCTCAAAGTTTGTGAGAAGATTTGTAGCTTGCGTGCTCGTTGTTGTGGTTCTGTTCGCCGAGCTGGGAATTTGTGTTGCAGATGTTTCGTCCCCTGTCTAGGTGACATCCTCAGTGCTTGGGAGCCTTCTGTGAAGTGCTTCTGTGTTGTTTCTTCTGGCATTTATAGTGGTTGTCTCTGCTACTTCCGGTTGTCCTTTCCAGCTGTCAGTTGCAGTGGCCAGTACCTTGGGTCCAGGTCGATGTGCTTATTGATAGAATCTGTGGATAAGTGCCATGCCTCTGGGAATTCCCTGGCTGTTCTCTGTTTGGCTTGTCCTATAATAGTAGTGTTGTCCCAGTTGAACTCATGTTGCTTGTCATCTGTGTGTGTGGCTACTAAGGATAGCTGCTCGTGTCGTTTCGTGGCTAGTTGGTGTTCATGATACGGATCGTTAGCTGTCTTCCTGTTTGTGGTATGTAGTGTTTTGTGCAGTCCTTGCATGGGATTTTGTACACTACTTTGGTTTTGTTCATGCTGGGTATCGGGTCCTTTGTCCTGGTGAGTTGTTGTCTGAGAGTGGCTGTTGGTTTGTGAACTGTTGAGTCCCATTGGACGTAGTAGTCTGGCTGTCAGTTCAGAAATGTTCTTCATGTATGGTAACGTGGCTAGTCCTTTGGGTTGTGGCATGTCCTCATTCTGTTGTCTTTCCCTTAGGCATCTGTTGATGAAAGTGCGGGGGTATCCGTTTTTGGTGAATACATTGCAGAAGTGTTCTTCTTCCTCTTTTTGCAGATCAGGTGTGCCGCAGTGTGTTGTGGCTCTTTTGAACAGTGTCTTGATGTTCCTTCTTTTGTGTGTGTTGGGGTGGTTGCTTTCATAGTTTAGGACTTGGTCTGTGTGTGTGGCTTTCCTGTATACCTTTTTGGTGAATTCTCCCTTCGGTGTTGTCTGTACCATCACGTCTAGGAATGGGAGTTGGTTGTCCTTTTCTTCCTCTCTCGTGAATTGGATTCCTGTGAGTGTGGCGTTGATGATCCAGTGTGTGTTCTCTATTTCTGTGTTTTTAATGATTACAAAGGTGTCATCCACATATGTGACCCAGAGTTTGGGTTGAATTTGCGGTAAGACTGTTTGTTCTAATCTTTGCATTACAGCTTCTGCTATGAGTCCAGAGATGGGTGAGCCCATGGGTGTGCCGTTGATTTGTTCATATATTTGGTTGTTAAATGTGAAGTGTGTTGTGAGGCACAGGTCCAGTCGTATGAGTATGCAGTCTTTGTTGATAGGTTCCCCGTCTTGTTGCCTGTTCTGTATGCCCAACAAGTTGTTTCTCTAGCTAGGGTTTTGTCAATAGAGGTGAACAGTGCCATTACATCGAATGAGACCATGGTTTCTTCCTTGTCTATGTGTATATTCCTGATGATGTCCAAGAATTCCTGTGTTGACTGAATAGAGTGTCTGGATCTGCTGATCATGTGTTTCAGTTTCTGTTGTAGTTCTTTAGCCAGTTTGTGTGATAGTGCCCCTGGTCGCGATACGATGGGTCTGAGTGGGATGTCTGGTTTGCGTACTTTAGGTAGTCCATAGAATCTGGGAGTGGTGTTGCTTTCAGGTTTCATTCTCTGTAGGTCATCTGTCCATTTTTTTGCAGGTTCCTCAGTGAGTAGTTTATCCTATTGGTGAGCTGTTGGGTGGGGTCGAACTCCCTTTTTTGGTAGGTGTTGGTATCTGCAAGTAGTTTTTGCGTTTTCTGGATGTACTCTGTTTTGTCTAGGATGATCGTCATTCTGCCTTTGTCTGCTGGTAATATCATTATGCTCCGATCATTTCTTAGTGGACATCAACCTGGACCCAATATACCCGCCACTACAGTGGACAGCTGGAACGGACAACCGGAAGCGGCAAAGACAAACCACTATTAATGCCAGGGGAAGCAACACAGAAGCGCTTCACAGGAGGCTCCCAAGCACTGAGGTTATCACCTAGACAGGGGACGAAATGTCTGCAACACAAATTCCCAGCTCGGCGAATAGAACCACAACATTTTTTACCTCCTTAATTTTTCCAGTTCTTTTCAAAAAGCTGTATTTACAATGATTTGATTATTTTTGTCTTTTTTTCTGACCTCAGGACTCTCAAACATGTCTTTTCACTAAAGTTTTAAAACACATTTATAGCACATTTATTTGCCTTTTAAAGAGACTGATGAGTGAATATGTTTCAATAGTTTTGTATTCTCTACTGCTTTCCTACTGCTCCCTGCTTTTCTGATGTAAGCAAGCTGAGCTTGGCTGATGTTGTGCAATTTTCACATGATGTATTTAACTGTCAGCAGCCATCAGAACCCATCCTTAATCATGGAGAAAAATCTCATCAAACAGCAACAAAATAAGCTTATTAATCTTGTTTCTTAGAAGGCAATCTTCCCCAACATCACAAGGGACACTTGTTTACTGGCAAATACTTCCAGTCTCCACTCTAGACAAAACATTCCTGAAGATTTGAAATGCTGTCACAAAACCAATTCAGCTGACAAACCAGATCAAGTTATTTTAGTGTCTTTATTCTGCCTTCAACTACGTCTTGACCTAGAATTGTAATATGGAGAACCCTAACAGACTTATTGGTTTAAATGATGGGAATTCCCACTCTTCTGAACGCCTTTTGTAAACTGGTAAATATAAACTTAAGATGTTCTTTAAAAGTCAACTTTTCTCATGCAACCTCCTTTGTAGCTTAGTTTGTGGAGGCCCTGAAGCGTCCTTTAAAATAGTACCCCTACTGTTAAAGGCCAATAGATTGCTCCCATGATTTTCAATGAAGATTCTTATTTAGATGACTCCCCTGTAATACAGACTTAAATGTCTGAATTAATGCTGTAATTGATTAATTTTCGGCTGCATATACAGATTGTAGTTGTGTCTGTCATGCCATAAGAATGCACACAAGACATGATACATTAAATCAAATTGCTTGTCTGTTCTTCAGCTAAAGGGAATAAAAATATAGTAAATTCACTTCATTACAGAATGTTTTAAAACAGTATTTGTTTATTCACTCATGGGACATAGGCATTGCTAGTTGGCCACGATTTATTGCCCATCCCTTGTTGCATTGCAGATCATTGAAGATGTTGGTGAGCTGCCTTCTTAAACAGTCCATGACTATAGGTAAACTCACAATATTATTAGGGAGGGAATTCCAGGATTCTGATCCAGTGACAGTGGAGAAATGGCAATTAACTTTCAAGTCAGAACAGGGAGTGGCTTGGAAGGGAACTTGAGAGGTGCTGGTGTTCCCATGTACCAGCTGCTTCTAGGTGGAAGTTATAGTTCTTTTGGAAGGATCTTTGGTGAATTTCTGCTGTGCACCTTATAGACAGTACACACTGCTGCTCCTAAGCTTCCGTGGTGGAGGGAGCGGATGTTCGTGGATGTAATGCCCATGGAAGTGGGATGCTTTGTCCTTCAAGATGTTGTTGAAAATGCGCTTATCCAGTTAAATAGGGGTATTCTATGTGCCTTCTAAATGATGGATGGGATAGGCTTTGAGCAGTGAGGGGATGAATTACATGACACAGTATTTTTAGCCTCTGACCTATTCTTGTAGCCAATGTATTTATATGAGTCCAGTTTACATGCAATAAAATGACTTCAAGCCTGTAATTATAACAGGCTGAAATTATAACATTCTCATGATTATCAACACACTGATAGGAAAGCATTAAGGGAAATTTCCTTCATTAAGGGAAACTTTAAAATTCTTTTATAGTGGTCAGGAGAGCAAGAAGACTTGAAACACACATCGAGTCCACACCAACCGTCTAAAGAGCATCCCACCTAGTTCCTACAACCTTGCATTTCCCAAAGCTAACCTAACCTGTACATTTGTACACACAGGGCAATTTAGAATGGCCAAGCAACCTAGCTTGATCATCTTTGGACTGTGGGAGGAAGCCAGAGCAAACCCATGCAGATACAGGAAGAATGTGCAAACTCCACACAGACAGTTGCTCAAGGCAAGATTCAAATTCAGATCCCTGCTTTAGTGAGGTAGCAGTGCTAACCACTGAGCCATCATGCCACCCATACCGACTGTGGAAGATGCTTATCAACCAGTGGAATGCTTGTGGATCTTGGAACTGTGCAGCAGGGCCTTTTATAGAATCTCTGTCCATGAAGGATGGTATAATTTTTTGACCAATGAGAACTGACCATTCAGGGAGTAACTGATTTCTCCTCTCCACAGCTTCTGAATTACCATACAGGGGTCGAAGAAGGGTGTAGCCTTTCCTTTGTCACTTATTGGATGTAAGACAAAATCACAGTTTTTTTCACTGGGTTTCCAATCAGCACTGCTGTTGCGAAAATTAATGTGGAGTCTGTGTGGGTGGAATTGAGGAACCACAAAGGCAAAAAAACCATAATGGGAGTTATGTACAGACCTCCTAACAGTGGTCAGGACCAGGGGCGCAACATGTACCAGGAAATAGAGAAGGCATGTCAGAAAGGCAAGGTCACGGTGATCATGAGAGACTTCAATATGCAGGTGGACTGGGTAAATAATGTTGCCTGTGGATCCAAAGAAAGGGAATTCATAGAATGCTTACAGGATGACTTTTTGGAAAAGTTGTCATGGAGCCCACAAGGGAACAGGCTATTCTGGACCTAGTGCTTTGCAATGAACCAAGCTTTATAAAAGATCTTAAAGTAAGGGAACCCTTAGGAAGCAGCGATCATAATATGGTAGAGTTCAGTCTGCAGTTTGAAAGAGAGAAGGCAAAATCGGGTGTAATGGTATTACAGTTAAATAAAGGTAATTATGAGGGCATGAGAGAGGAACTGACAAAAATAGACCGGAAGCAGAGCCTAGCGGGGAAGACAGTAGAGCAAAAATGACAGGAGTTTGCGGGTATAACTGAGGACACTGTACAGAGGTTCATCTCCAAGAAAATAAAGATTATCCGGGGAGGGATTAGACAGCCATGGCTGACAAAGGAAGTCAGGAAACGTATTAAAGAAAAAGAGAGATCCTATAAAATGGCCAAGAGTAGTGGGAAATCAGAAGATTGGGAAGGCTACAAAAACAAACAGAGAATAACAAAGAGAAAAATAAGGAAGGAGAGGATCAAATATGAAGGTAGGTTAGCCAGTAATATTAGAAATGATAGTGAAAGTTTCTTTCAATACATAAGAAACAAACGATAGGCAAAAGTAGATATTGGTCCACTTCAAACTGATGCTGGAAGCCTAGTGATGGGAGATAAGGAAATAGTAGGAGAACTTAACAAGTACTTTGCATCAGTTTTCACAGTGGAAGACATAAGTACTATTCCAACAATTAAAGGGAGTCAGGGGGCTGAGTTGTGTATGATTGCCATTACAAAAGAGAAAGTGTGAGAAAAGCTAAAAGGTCTTAAAATTGATAAATATACTGGCCCTGATGGGATACACCTACAGTTCTGAGAGAGGTGGCTGAGGAAATAGCGGAGGCATGGGTTGAGATCTTTCAAAAAACACTGGAGTCAGGGAAAGTCCCAGATGATTGGAAGATCACTGTTGTAACCCCCTTGTTCAAGAAAGGATCAAGGCAAAAGATGGAAAGTTATAGGCCAATTAGCCTAACCTCGGTTGTTGGTAAAATTCTAGAATCCATCATTAAGGATGAGGTTTCTAAATTCTTGGAAGAGCAGAGTCTGATTAGAACAAGTCAACATGGATTTAATAAGGGGAGGTCGTGTCTGACAAACCTGTTGGAATTCTTTGAAGAGGTGACAAGTAGGTTAGACCAGGGAAACCCAGTGGATGTGGTCTATCTAGACTTCCAAAAGGCCTTTGATAAGGTGCCACACGGGAGGCTGCTGAGCAAGGTGAGGGCCCATGGTTTTCGAGGTAAGCTACTGGTATAGATTGAGGATCGGCTGTCTGACAGAAGGCAGAGAGTTGGGATAAAAGGTTCTTTTTCGGAATGGCAGCCGGTGACAAGCAGTATCCCACAGGGTTCAGTGTTGGGGCCGCAGCTGTTCACATTATATATTAATGATCTGGATGAAGGGACTGGGGGCATTCTAGCGAAGTTTGCAGATGATACGAAGTTAGGTGGACAGGCAGGTAGTACTGAGGAAGTGGGGAGGCTGAAGAAGGATCTAGACATTTTGGGAGAGTGGTCCAGGAAATGACTGATGGAATTCAACGTAAGCAAATGCGAGGTCTTGCACTTTGGAAAAAAGAATAAAAGCATAGACTACTTTCTAAACGGTGAGAAAATTCATAAAGTCAAAGTACAAAGGGACCTGGGAGTGCTAGTCAAGGATTCTCTAAAGGTAAACATGCAGGTTGAGTCCGTGATTAAGAAAGCGAATGCAATGTTGTCATTTATCTCAAGAGGGTTGGAATATAAAAGCACCGTTGTGCTACTGAGACTTTATAAAGCTCTGGTTAGGCCCCATTTGGAGTACAGTGTCCAGTTTTGGTCCCCACACCTCAGGAAGGACATACTGGCACTGCAACGTGTCCAGCGGAGATTCACATGAATGATCCCTGGAATGGTAGGTCTAACATACAAGGAACAGCTGAGGATCCTGGGATTGTATTCATTGGAGTTTAGAAGATTGAGGGGAGACTTAATAGAAACTTACAAGATAATACATGGCTTGGAAAGGGTGGACGCTAGGAAATTGTTTCCATTAGGCGAGGAGACTTGGACCCGTGGACACAGCCTTAGAATTAGAGGGGGTCAATTCAGAACAGAATTGTGGAGACATTTCTTCAGCCAGAGAGTGGTGGGCCTGTGGAATTCATTGCCACGGAGTGCAGTGGAGGCCGGGACGCTAAATGTCTTCAAGGCAGAGATTGATAGATTCTTGATGTCATTAGGAATTAAGGGCTACGGGGAGAATGCTGGTAAGTGGAGTTGAAATGCCCATCAGCCATGATTGAATGGCGGAGTGGACTCGATGGGCCAAATGGCCTTACTTCCACTCCTATATCTTATGGTCTTATGAAAAATAAACTATCATATGGGCAACATTTAGTAATTCTTTAGCCTCCTGATTGAGTTAAAGATCAAAGACCTGAACAGAAAGAGCCAGTGGCTTCTCTTGATAATAATAAAGAGATATACAGACTAAGGTGGGGATTTCAGTTTTGTGAGTCTCACCCAGGTAATAGCAGGTATAAACTTTTGAGTTCACAACATAAAGAATAATCGGGAACTGTAAGAAAGAGGACTTTAAGGTAAGACTATATGATATTGTAGCAGAATTAGCCATTTGGCCCATCAGTCTGCTCTGCTATTTGATCATGGTGATATGCTTCTCAACCCTATTCTTCCACCTTCTCCCCATGATTTTGATCCCCTCACCAATCAGGAGTCTATCTGTATCTGTATTAAATATACTCAATATTTTGGCCTCGACTTTCTGCAACAATGAGTCCCAAAGATTAAGCATACTCTGGCTAAAGATATTCCTTTTAATTTCAGTTCTAAAATGTTGTCTCTTTATTCTGACGCTGAGCCCTTGGGTACTAGTGTCTCCTACAAGTGGATACATTTTGTCCACATTCAATCCATTCAGGTCTCTCAGTATTCTTTAAGTTTCAACAGGATCCCTCTTCATTGTTCTCCATCGATTACAACAGGCCCAGAATCCATAACTGCTCCTCAAAGGAAAACTTATTTAACCCTGGGATCATTCTTGTAAACTTTCTCTGGACCCCCTCAATTCCAACACATTCTTCCTTAGATGTGGGACCCAAAACTGATCTCAACATTGTAAATGTGGTCTGACCAGAGCCTGATTCATTCTCAGCAGTAAATCTCTGCTCTTGTATTAGAGGCCTCTTGAAATAAATACTAACATTGCATTTTCCTTCCTTACTGCCAACTGAACCTACATGCTAACCTTAAAAGATTCCTAAGTCCCTTTGTCCTTCAGATTTCTGAAGTCTCTCTCTGTTTAAAAATAATATATATCTCTATTTTTCTTACCAAAATGCATATCGTCACACTTTCCCACATTGTATTCCATCTGCCACTTCTTTGTCTACTCGCCTAGTCTGACAAGTCCTTCTGTAGCCTCTCTCCATCCTCAACACAACCTGTCCCTCCACCTATCTTTGTGACATCTGCAATCTTAGCAACAATGCCCCTCTGTTTCTTCATCCAGATCGTTAATGTATGATGTGAATAGTTGTGGACCCAACCTGGACCTCTGCAGAACTCCACTAGTCACCAACTGCCATTCCTCAATGAGACCACATTTATCCCCACTCTCTACCTTCTGGTAGTCAGCCCATCCTCTATGAAACCAATACCTTGCCCAACATAATGGGCTGTTATCTTATTTAGCAGCCTTCTGTGTGCATCTTGTCAAAGGCCTTTCTGGAAATCTACAAAAATCATGTCCACTGGCTCTCCTTTGTCTAACTTATTGTTTCCTCCTCAAAGAATTCTAACAGTTTTGTCAGGCATGACCTCCCCTTAACAAAACTGTGCTGACTAGTTCTATTTACTATGCACTTTCAAGTTTCCACAATCTCATCCTTAATGATGAATTCTAAAATCCCAGCAAAAACTGAGTTTAGACTAACCAGTCTCTAATTTCCTGTCTTCTGTCTCTCTCCTTTCATAGAGACAAAAAAAAACTGCAGATGCTGGAATTCAAAGTAGACAGACAGGAGGCTGAAAGAACACAGCAATTCAGGCAGCATCAGGAGTTAGACAAGTCATTGTTTTGGCTATAACCCTTTTTCATGACTGGGGGTGGGATGTAGGGGTAGCTGCAGATAAAGGAGATGGTGGGGGCAAGGTGATAAAGTGGGGATTAGTGAAGATAGGTCGAGGGTATGACCTGGTTGGTCAATGGGAGGAATGAATCCGGTTGGTGGCAGGGATGAGTGGAAGGGAGGGGGAATTGCTGGGAAGGGAGTTGGGGGATGATAAGGAAGGTTATTTGAAATTAGAGAACTCAGTGTTGAGCCCTCCAGGCTGTAGGCTGCCAAGTTGGAAGATGAGGTGTTGTTCCTTCAATTTGCAGTTTGGTTCATTGTGGCAATGGAAGAGACCAAGGATGGTCATGCTGGAAAGTGAGTGATTAGGGGAATTAAAATGGCCGGTGACTAGGAGGTTCGCTCGGTCCCTGCAGGCCCGGCTGAGATGCCCGCTGAGTTTACGTTTGGTCTCCTCAATGTAAAGAAGACCACACCGCGAGCACCTGATGCAGTAAATGAGGTTAGAAGAGAGGTAGGTTAACCTCTGCCTCATCTGGAAAGACTGATTGGTGTCCTGGATGGAGATGACGAGGTTGATGTATACCAGCGGGTTTTGCATCTTTTCTGGTTGCAGGGCAAGGTACCTGGGGGCTCCCTTCTTAAACAGAGGTGTTAAATTAGCTATTTTTAGTTCTCTGAGACACTAACTGACTTCAGTGATTCCTGAAAGATTACCAAAAATGCCTCTACAATTTGTCCAGCTACCTCCTTCGGAATTCTGAGGTGTATTTTATCTGTTCTGAGTAATTATTTGTCTTCAGGTCTTCCAGTTTCACAAACAACTCCTCCTTATTAATAACCAAAACATTTACGCCTGCCCCATGATTCTCTTGAAGTTCTGGTTTGCTATTGGTGTTTTCCATTTTGAAAACTGATGCAAATTATTCAGTTGCTTCACCATTTCTTTGTTTATAATTATTACTTTTCCAGCCTTATTTCCAATGGTCTAATGCGTACTCTTGCTCTCTCTTAATTTTTAGATATGCAATCTACTTTTATATTATTGTCTATCTTACTTTCCTATTTTATCTTCCCACCCTTATTACTTCTTTTAGTTATCCTGCGCTATATTTTAAATGCTTCCCAATCCTTTAGCTTCCCAATAATATTCATCACATTGTTTGCGTTTTCTTTTCCTTTTATTTGTTTCCTGACATCTCTTGTTAGCTAAAGTTACCCCCCTACTTCGTATTTTTCTTCTTCCTTGAAATGAATTTCTGCCTCCTGAAATAGCATCAGAAACTCCTGCCATTACTGTTCCACTGTCTTCTGTGCTAGGCTCCCTTTACAATCAACTCTGGCCAGCTCCTCCCTCATGTCTTTGTAGTTGCCTTTATTCAATTGTAATACCATTACATCTGATTTGAGCATTTCCTTCTCAAACTAAAGGATATATTCTATCATATTATGGTCACTGTCTCCTTCTGATTCCAACAACTTAAGCTCTCTAATCAACTCTGCCTCATGACACATCACCAAATCCAGAATTACCTGTGCTCATGTCAGGTCCATCACAAACTGCTCCAATAAAAAAAACTTATAGACATTCCACGACTTCCTTTTTGTTGAGATTTGCTATCAACCTAATTTTCCCACGCCACCTACATATTGAAGTCCACCATGATTATTATAATAATGCTCTTCTGAATGCCTTTTCTATCTCCTGCTTTATTTTCGCTCATGCATCCTTGGGTGGCATGGCGACTCAATGGTTAGCACTGCTAACTCACAGAACTAGGGACCCAGGTTTGATCCCACCCTTGGGCAACTGTCTGTGTGGGTTTCCTCCAGGTGCTCCAGTTTTCTCCCACAATCCAAAGATGTGCAGGTTACATGAATTGGCCAAGCTAAATTACCCATAGTGTTCAAGGATGTGTAGGTTAGGTGCATTACTTAGGGGAATGGAACACTCTTCAGGTGGATGATGTGGACTTGTTGGATCAAATGGCCTGATTCCACCTGTAATTCTTACTGCTGTTAGGATCCAATGATTCGTACTACTGCTAGGTGACCTGTCAGTTCCTCAATTCCATTCGCACAGATCCTATGTCAACCAGCTCTACATCATTTCCTCAAATCAATTTAATTTACCATCTTATTAACAAGGCAACCCTGCCTCATATACGCATCTGCCTGTCCTTTCAATGGAACATATATCTTTGGAAATTTAGTTCCCAGCACTGATTCCTTTGCAACCTCATCTCTGTGATACCCACAACATCATTTCAATTGCAATCTGTGTAGCAAGGTCATTACCTTGTTTCAATTATTGTGTGCCTTTAAACACAGCACCCCCAGTCCTGTGTTGACTGCCCCCTTTCTCCTAGTTGTCTGCTCAGCTGCTGTTCCTGGCTCCTTCCATACTCTTTGTCTAATTATGTGGTCTGGAAAATTTCATAATCCCTGCTTAGCTCTTCATTTAACTTTTGTACAATTTTCCATGCAATAGAATTCTTTCTCCCAATGTCCCTCCCTAATATTTAATTTAAAGACCTATCTACAGCCATAGTTATATGATTCATTATAACTCTGCTCCCAGCCTGATTCAAGTGGAGCCATCCCATTAGAACAGCTCTTTCCTTCCCCAATAGTGGTGCCAATATCCAAGGATGCCAGTGAAACATTGGTTTGAAAGCTAAAACATGGATTGGAGAGAAGGAATAATTTATAAAATGAAGACAATATTTAATTGAATGTTGAAAAAAAATCTCTTTGGGGAACAAAATTGCCATCCTACATGGCCTGACTGACAATGTGGTTGACTCTTAACTGTTCTCAACAATTAGGAATAGGCATTAAATGCTGGCCTGGCCAGTGAGACCATCATCCCATGAATGAATAAAAACAAATATCTGGTCTGAACTGGAAAACATTTTCCCCTTTGCCTTGCCAGCAGAACAGGACAGAGAAGTCTATGATGCTGTGCCATAAATTAGGAGAATGTTACTCTGATGCCCCATTGAGTGGAAGGCTGCTGGTTCATGCTGCTAATTCCTCAATAATTTATCACTGTTAATCATGAAATTAATGAAAGGGAAAGAGGATGCCTGTGGGCTTCTCTCTCTAAAGTATATAATAGTGATTCCAATGAGCTGTCCTAATACTGTTCCATCTTCTCCTCCCATCAAACTATACTTTCATCAAAATGAAGCCAGATCATTGGTGCAATGGAAGATTTGTAATAGTGTTTTGTTTCAATGATTTGTTTCAATGATTTTAAATGATTTTTAATAAATTGTAAAGTTAAAAGAATTAGACAAGGATTGAAAATGGACACAGGTATAGCAATATTGGCTCTGATGTATACTGCTTGTGATTTATCTGCACTGTGCCATGCAACCAAAGCTGAAAGCACTGCTGGTTGACCAGATACCTCAACAGTGAACCAAAGGTAACATGAGGTTAGTGACACTTAAAGATGGCTTGTACATCTTAAAGGATGGTAAATTATGGCTGCAGTAAATGCTTGAACTTGTTGACTAAGAGTGCATGAGCAAGAAGGATGCAATATTAAGTCACAAGTTCAAAAATCACATGATATCAGATTATAGTCCAATGGGTTTATTTGAAAACACTAGCTTTCACAGCACTGCTCCTTCATCAGATTCTAGTGAGAGAGGAAGACCTTAGGCACAGAATTTATAAGTTAAAGGTCAAAGGTTTACAACAGGGCAGAGAGTGCGCACTAAATTTAGCTGATTTAGTGCACACTGATAGAGCTGATTTAGCTCTATCTATGAGGACTTGGAGATCTTACAGGCAAATACTGCAAAGGCAGTAGGAACAGATAGGATGACAGTCAATGCTATGAATCTAGCTCTCAGGACCCTGGTTGCAGTGTCACAAGAAGTTCAATGATCTCGCAGAAGTGGTCAATGTTGGTGAACATATCTTCAAATGAAATTTACCATCAACTGCACAGTAATCTCATGCACTGCTCAATGCACTACAACCCAACCAAGCACCTAGCAACAACCTTTAACAGTTGCTACTCATAAGTAACAGTCATAGCTTCGACTCACATTCACAGTTTGAACGCACTGCCAGTTTTACTAACCAATAGCCCCACACCATCCAAAAGGGTTGCACATTATTCACTGATAAACATCCCTTTCCTTGCGGTACAAGGTTGTGCATGATCATAGGTAGCAGGAGCAACTCAATGAGGAAAAACATAGTGATTCTCCTTTACTCCACTATTTACACCACCCATGCGGTGGCAATTACAGAGCCTTTGGACAGCAATGAAAATGAAACCATGAAGCTGTGAGTATATTCACATTTAATCTACATTCAAACTTAATCGATCTATGCTCATTCCACCACCACATCCATACCCTCCACTCTGTTCTCGACCCCCATTCTTTCCTGTTTTGAGTTGCGAACATCGTCACCTTGTGTCTCCTGCTGCCTACTAAAAATGACTTTGTTGTCTTTCTCCTTTCAATTTCCAAGAGTTGCAGCCCACACAGGTAGTAGTGGGATGGAGCTTTTACAATTCATTCGTGGGGCATGGATGTTGTTGATTAGATCAACATCTATTGCTCTTCTGTAATTACACAGGTGAAGATGGAAGTGAGCTGCCGTATTGAGCTGCTACAGTCCTTGGGGTCTATTTACACTCAAAGTGCTGTTTAGGGGATTTTGACCCAGCAACGCTGAATAAACTACATATTTTCAAGTCAGGTTGATAAGTGTCTTGGAAGGGAACTTGCAGGTGGTAGCTTCCCCATTTGTTGCTTTTGTCCTTCTAGATGCCCCACTGGTCATGGGTTTGGAAGATGTTGTCACATCAGGATTGAGGAGTTATCGCAGTGCATCTTGTATAGGTGGTACACCTAATAAGACAGAAACTCTGCAATGCTGAGCATCGGTCATTAAGGGAATGAACCATTGTCGATGTTTTGTTAATCAAATGGACATCTCTGTCCAAGAAGGTATCAAGCTTTCTGAATTTTGTGACAGCTATACTCAAACAAATAACTGGGCAATATTTCATATAACTCCTTACTTCTGCCTTATGGATGCTGAAAACAGATTTGGGCTGTCAGAAGGTGACAGTTTCTGGTTAATTGTACCTACAGGATGTTGTTGGACTCGGTGATGATAATGCCAATGGGCAATGGTCAGATTCTGTCTTACTGGTGATGGTCATTGCCTACCATTTATGTGATGTGAATGTTACTTGCCATTGTTCAGCACAAACCTGAAGCCAAGGCATTGATAGATAGTTAACATGTGATTTTTTTGAAGTATTTAAGAAACTCATGGGAGCAGCAATTAGTTTTGATGGTTAGTGAGACGAGGGGGTAGATCCATAGTGTAAAATGTTGAAACAGATCTTTGAATTATAAAATTTGGAAACACACAAAGGTTGTTTAGAAGGTCCAGGTGTCCTCTGAAAATTGATGTTAATTTGAATGAATTGAGATTAATGGACTATGGTTATCCAAAAATACTAGTGGATCTGGATAAGGGACTACTATATAATTAGATTTCAGGTCAGCCATGGTTAGATTGATGGATGAATTAGAATCACGGAACTAAATGGTCAACTCCTGTTCCCTGTCCTTATTGCTGTAGCATTTCACGCTTAAGTACCGACCATTGTGGAGCATAACCTTGTTGTCCTCTCTCAGCATTCCTCCTCCCATTGTTGCCAACCCTAATGCCTACCAAACAGCTAACCCAGACTGTGATGACCAAGCTGAGGCTAAGGCAACCATAAGCCGTCCACTAACACAATGGACACAGATGATAAGTGGTCTCTGATATTGCAATGTGACATTGCTTGACATATACATTTTGCTTGGAATGTTTTCTGCAATGGTTTTTTGACACTGTCATGATC
The DNA here is from genome assembly GCF_020745735.1 of Hemiscyllium ocellatum. Lineage (NCBI taxonomy): Eukaryota > Metazoa > Chordata > Chondrichthyes > Orectolobiformes > Hemiscylliidae > Hemiscyllium > Hemiscyllium ocellatum. Next base: position 95,145,522 of record NC_083403.1, read on the forward strand.
AGTAGGAGGAGCATACATTTTGGGACTGTTAGTGAATGGAGAGTTGAGGTGACATTCACCAGTACCCCACATAAGTGAGGAGTTCATGAATCATTGAACCTGACCAGGAAGAGACAATCTAACCTGCCTTTAACCTCCACCTCCTCCGTTTTCTTCTGCTTGGATCACCACTGCTTAGTTTATAGGAAAGAGCTGTTCACTGATGACTAGTTGGTCTGAATGACCTGCTCCTTGTATGTAAATATTTTGTAGAGAAGCACGAAAGCTACAGTAACTGGGAAAGGCTCTTGAATTTCTGAGCTTTAGAAAGAAGTTAGCCAGCTTCTAGTGTAATTTGAGACTCTTCCACTTTAAACCTCATTAGGATTATGACAGAAGTATGAAGCAGCATTGCAGAGTTTCTTTCTTATTAGCACTATCTGAGATCTAGAGATTTAGTAACTGTGAGCATAAAAAGAGGTTCTTCACAGATACAGAGAGAGATTACCAATAGCGTCAGCACAGTACAGACGCTTTGTAGCTGTAAATTTGCTAGCAGATACAAGAAGCACAACAGAGTGTGTTGTCGCACCTCAGCAATCTATTGCACATTCAGTGAAAAGGCTGAGACAATGTGCGTTTCTGTAGTTCTCCATAAACAGCATTAGGGTTTTGCATAATGTCTGGTTGTAGCATATCTAACATGAAAGGCAAAAACATTTCTTGTCTCTCTTGCTCTTTCTTTTAGCTGTTGATTCCCAAATATTTAATAAAGAAAGAGTTACATTTATTTAGTGGTGATTATGATCAATTGATATCCTAAAATATACTATTTGTTGCAATAAAATATTTTTACCTGGGATGACAATACATTACCATTACAGGAACTTGTTGAGTGAAGGGCAGGACTGGCAGTTCAACGTTCCAGGGTTTAGATGTTTTAGGTAACATAAAGAGGAAAGTAAAAGGGGGGGGGGTGGGGGGAGTTGCATTACTGTCTAAGGAGAATCTATGAAGAGAGGACATCTTAGGGGGTTCTTTAGTGTGGCAATATAGGTGCAACTTAGGAATGGGAAAAATGCAATCATGATGATGGGGTTATATTATAAGTCTCCCAATCACCAGTGGAAGACACGGGAACAGATATGTAAACAGCTCATGGAAAGATGTGAAACAACAGGGTAATTTTAACTTCCCCAGTATTGATTGGGATTCCGTCAGTACCAGGGGCGTAGATTGGACAGATGCAACCAGGACAATTTCTTGAAACATTATTTAAACAGCCCAACTAGGGAAAGATCTCTACTAGATCTTGTACAGAGCAACCTCGATTAACCAAAGGACATGGGCAGGGAGTATTTTGTTTGGTTAATAGAATTCCGGATAATCGAATGCTAGATAACATAGCTTAGCCAAGCATCGGGACCTAGCGAACTTGTTGGATAGTCTGATATTTGGATAATCGAATACTGGATAATCAAGGTTCCTCTGTATTGGGAAAAAGTCTGATCTGGTAGTTATAGTTTCAGTGTAGGAGCATTTTGGGAGCATGATCTCAAATCCAAAAGTTTTAAAGTAGATGTGGATGAGAAAAACACTGATCCTAAATTGGGGGAAGGCAATCACAATGGTATTAGGCTGGAACTGGAAAAATTAGACTGGAACAACTGTTTGTGTGTAAATCCACATTGGAAATGAGGGAAGCCAGTTGATCAGAGTTTAGGATCAGCATGTTCCTCTGAGGATGAAAGATATGAATGGTAGGATTCTGGAACCTTGGATAACTAGATATATTGAAAGTTTAATCAAAAAAGAAAAGGAAGCAGATGTCAGGTTTAGGTAAATGAAATCAGACTGGACCTTTGATGAGTATATATTAAAGCAGAAAGGATTAGGAGGGCTAGAAGGCGCCATGAAATGTCTGAGGCAAGTAAGTTTAAGGAGAACCCCAAGATATCATTTACAGAAATTAGGAACAAGAAGGTAACTGTGGAAAGGGTAGGACAAAGGAGGGAATTTATGTATGGAGCCAGGGGAACTGACTGGAGTCATTAATGAGTACTTCACAATGATATTTGGATACTTGACCATGCTAAATTGCCTGTAGTGTCAGGTGTAGGGGAATGGGTCTCTCTTCGGAGGGTCAGTGTGGACTTGTTGGGCCGAAGGTCCTCTTTCGACATTGTAAGTGATAAGACCATAAGACATAAGATACAGGGTGGAAGTAAGGCTATTCGGCCCATCGAGTCCACTCCACCATTCAATCATGGTTGATGGGCATTTCAACTCCACTTACCAGCATTCTCCCTATAGCCCTTAATTCCTTGTGACATCAAGAATCTATCAATCTCTGTCTTGAAGACATTTAGCATCCCGGCCTCCACTGCACTCTGTGGCAATGAATTCCACAGACCCACCACTAATCTAATCTAATCACAAGAAAAGGAGGGACTTAGTGCAAAAAAAGGCAGCACGGTGGCTCAGTAGTTAGCACTGCTGCCTCACAGCACCAGGGTTCCAGGTTCTATTTCAGCCTTGGGCAACTGTCTGTGTGGAGTTCGAACATTCTCCTCGTGTCTGCATGAGTTTCCTCCGGGTGCTCTGGTTTCCTCCCACAGTCCAAAGATGTGCAGGTTAGGTGAATTGGCCTTGCTAAATTACCCATAGGTTAGGTGCGTTAGTCAGAGGGAAATGGGTCTGGGTAGGTTACTCTTCGGAGGGTCAGTGTGGGCTTGTTGGGCCGAAGGGCCTGTTTCCACACTGTAGGGAATCTAATTGAATCTAATCATATTTACTGAGGAGAAAGATTAGGGAAGGGTATGGTGGTATTTTGGGGCATGTCGATATCAAGTAGGAAGAGGTGTTGAGTATCTTGAAAAAATTAAGGTAAATAAGTTCCCATATCTCGATGGGATCTATCCTAAGATTCTGATGGAGGCAAGGGAGGAGGCTGTTAGAGCCTAAATAGAGATCCTTGTATCCCCTTTATCTCTACATAAGTTCCCAAAAGACTGGACAATAGCCAATGTTGTTTCTTTATTTAAGAAGGGTAACAGGGATAATCCAGGAAATTTATAGACAGGTGTTCCCTACACCAATGTTGGGAAACTTATTGGAGAAGATTCTTGGAGATTGGACGTAGTTGCATTTGGAGGAGAATGGACTTAATAAGGATATTCAGCATGGCTTTATGCAGAGAGGTCTTGTCCTACAAACTTGATTGAGTTTTTGAAAAAATAATAAAAAAATGAATAATGAGGGTAAGCAATGGAGCGTCTACGTGGACTTCATGAAAACATTTGACAAGATCCCTCATTGTCGGCAGGTCCAGAATATTAAGTCTATTGGGATCCATGGTTAGTTGGTAAGTCGGATACTTGGTAATGGAGTTGTGGAGGGGTGTTTTTCTGACTGGAGTTCTTTAACCAGTAGTGTTACACAAGGATCAGTTCAGGAATCTCTGTTGCATGTAATATATTTTTGCAAATGATTTGGATGAAAATGTTGGTGATCTGATTCATAAGTTTTCAGCTGACACAAAAATTAGTGTAGCGTGGATCTTGAGGAAGGTTGCCAAATGATACAGCAGAATATAGGTCTGTTGGAAAGTCGGGTGGAGAAATGGCAGATGAAGACTAATCTGGGCAAGTGTGAAGTGATGTTAAATGCAAGAAGAAATCATACATGAAATGTCAGGACCCTTTGGAGCATTGATACACAGAAAAATCTTGTGATAAAAGTCTAGAGCTCCCTGAATTGGCATCACAAGTTAATAATCAATTGCAAGTGGACAGCATACAGCAAATGGCAGGACCCTTAGGAGAACTTATAAACACAGCAATCTTGCGATAAGCGTCTAGAGCTCCCTGAAAGTGGCTACACAAGTTAATACAGTGAAAGAGCAGGGCTATATCATGCTTACCTTCATCTATCAGAACGATGAATATAAAAGTTGGCAAGTCATGTTGCAATTGTATAAAATTTTACTTTGACTACATTTGCAGTAGTGTGTTCATTAATGGATGCATAGTACAGGAAGAATGTAAAGGCTTTGGAGAAGGTGCAAAAGAAATCTTCGAGGGTATTGCCTAGATTGGAGGTACCAGCTGTAAGAAGCCAAGCATGGGTTGTTTTTGCTGGAGCATCAGACACTGAAGGATGACCTGATAAGAGTGCATAAATTATGTGGAGCATGGATTGGGTGGATAGTCAGAGCCTATTTCCCAGGATGGTAATATCAAATTCTAGGGACATAGGTTTAGGGTGAGATGGGAAAATTTCAAAGGAGATGTGCAAGGGAAGTTTTTTTCACAAAAGGAAAGTTTGCGGAAAGTTTCTGTTTTCATAAATAGCTACAAGGCAAAGGAGACTCCAGTGCCCAATTCATAGCAATGAATAAAGAGGTTCATGGAACATTGTGGAACATTACAGATTTGGAGGGTTTTTCCAAGGTGCCTTGTGGAGTCATTAGCTTTGTGGTCTCCTGCATGAATCCATCCAAGGAAGCTACTAACAAGGAGAGATGTGGATTTTAAGGCAGTTTTCAAAATTGCTACTTCGATGGAATTGGCTGCCAGTGAAGCACCCAGTTGGCTGCTGATGCCTGAATGCATCAAGGAACAGATATTCAGCAGAGTGCTGTACCAGCTGGGGAATGCAGCCGATGTGACAAGAGCAGTCGCACGGAGTCAACATGTTCAACTCAAGAAGCCCAGTGACACAGCTGTAAGAGAGTAGGTCATATTGTCCGAAATTGCTGAGTACAACCCAAACAAGAGAAGCGGAGTTAGGAAGAACCAACCCTGAGAACAAGGCATAAGGCACTCGTCACTTTCCAGGGAGTAGGCAGGGAGTGAGCTGGGTCTGCAAAAGAAACAGAAGGCCCAGAATCGACAGAGTTTCAGTTAATGGGGTGAAATTGATTGTTTCCAGCTCCTTCCCAAAGTAAAGAGAAAGACAGTAAAATGGAAGTGGATGTGGACGCACTTGTATCCCTGATTCATGAAATAGTCTATAGGGATAGATTGAGCATTATAGATGAAATATTAAGTAGGTTTTCTTCATTCATGAAGATGAGGGTGTTGCTGGCTGGACCAACATTTGTTGTCTATCCCTAATTGCCCAGTGGACAGTTAAGAGTCAACCGCATTGCAGTGTGTCTGGAGTCACCGGTAGACCAGACCAAATAAGGATGGTAGTTTCTCTCCCTAAATTACATTGCTGACCTGGATGGATTTTTCAAACAATCGGCAATGGATTCATGATCATCACTAGACTCTTAATTCCAATTTTTTATTAAAGTCAAATTCCACCATCTGCCATGATATGTTTCGACCCTGGGTGTCCAGAACATCATCTGGATCTCTGGAATAATCTGAACAGAAGCATTGAAAATTTTAGAAGAAACCCAAAAAAGATTGTATGAGAAGAGTCTATGTATAAAAAGAATGAAATGCAAGTTTTTGAAGTACTACATAGACTACCTGGGCCATGTAATCGATGGTGAGGGAGTACACATTGTGCTTATAAAGAAGGAAGCTATCATGGAGGCCTCTAGATCACAAAATATGCTTCAACTAAATCATTCTTGGGATTTGTGAATTGCATGACAAGTTCATGTCTGACCTGACAGCCATGCTACACTCTTGCATTGGTTACTGAGAAAAGTGGCTGTTGAAATGGACCCAGGAATGTGAGATGGCTTGACATTAAGTGAAGCAAGCTCTAAAAAGGTTAGAAATGTTCACACGTAGTAGCCCAAAATTGCCACTGTAGTTGACATGTGACATATTTCCTTGTGGGAATGGTGCTGTACTGTCACGCATCTTTCTGCATGGAGAAGAAAGACCCATCTAGTTCGTATTAAAGTCACTAACCAAAATGAAAGAGCATTATGCTCAAGTCAAAAAAAAAGGAGTGAGCATCGTGTTTGGCATTAAGAAGTTCATTTAACGGCAGACACTTTGTGCTAATGACTGACCACAGACCTCTAAACTCCATTTTTGGACTGTATGCAGGGATACTTTCAATGGTGGAAGCATACCTGCAGAAATGGGCACTGGCTGTCAGCCTACTCATGAGGTCACACACAGTATTGCAGATGGTCTGTCAAGTTTGCCACTAACAGGGAATAAAGATGTTCCTGACTGGAACTGAAATTTAAGCACTTTTCCCGGGATTACAAGGCACCAGTATCAGCGAATCAGATGTGGAAAGCTACTCAGAGTGACCCAGTTTTGAGCCAAGTGGTGGACTTAGTCCAGAGAGGAAGGAATAATCAAGGAAATAGCTCAAAATTATGCCCTTGCGTGTGCAAGAGGTGGGAATTGTCCTTTTTGTATGGATGTTTAATGTTGGGATTGAGGGTTGGTATATCTCCCCAGCATGCTGTGAATGAAAGAGATAGCCAGGAACTATTTTTGATTAACAATTCTGGACTCCCAAAATTGAGGAGAAAGCAGAATCATGCAAATCCTGCACATTTGTGAAGAAAGCACCACAATTGTCACCCTTCCACCCATGGGAATCACCTAAAAGATCTTGGCAGTGGATTCATGCCAATTTTGTGGGGCCAGTAGAGGAACGGATGTTACTACTGGTTCTGGTTCCCACCCCAATGGGCCCGTGTTGGCGGTCATGAAGTTGGCATCAGTGGAAGCAATGATAAAATATTTGGCAGGTTCAGGAACCCTAAACAAGTCATAAGTAACAATAGTCCACTGTTTGTGGTACAAGAGTTCGAGGAGTACCTGGAAAATTGTGGAATCAGACATGTGAGATTGGCTCTATATCAAGTGGCTAGATGGAGAGATTTGTGTAAAACTGAAAGACGGCCTTGAAGACATCACAAGAGAAGGTTCACTAGGACAGTAAATCAACAAGTTCCTCAGCATATATAGAGATACACCACATGCAACAACCCAGTGTTTGCCAGCATCCTTAAAGTTAAGAATCATGTTTGAGTTTCTGCAGCTGGAAGAGATCAGAGACATGGTAAAGTGAAATCAAGAAGGATAGATACCCAGAAGGGTGGGAACTTAAAGGTTGAAGGTAGTCCAACGTTGAGAGATCATGTTGGCTCAGAATTTAATGTCTGGAAAAGAAAGGATCCTATCGGAGATGGTGGCTTAAAAAGACTATTATCATTTACTGTACAGACTACGGATAAACTGGTCTGGAGGAGACACGCGGACCAGTTGGTTACCTCACCTCATCAACGGGAGGATACCCCTCAAAATGCCAAGCTGGTCCAGATGACACCAATGCTGTCGACTGAGCCATGTGTCTCCAAGCCAGGGTTGGTTATACCCAGGGAAGAGACAACAACAGCGTCACAGGGCCGCAACAGCCAATCAGAGATGGACATTTCTGCAGAACTACAAGAGCTTTCTGAAGTCCAGGAGATTACACTAAAAAAGGGATCCTGAGACAAGGAAATGGTCATTTAGGAACTACCAATCCCTGAGAGATTGATCAGATCAATGTGTTATATGGATGGAACATCTTGCGCAAGGGGGGAGCACTACGCTTTTGTAAATATTTCTGATTACATACATATATTGCCTACAATGCCTGCATAATCTTGATAATTTTTGAAAGTATGTTTATTAGTTGGAGTTTTAATATAAAAGGAGAGCAGTGTTAAGTCTGAAATTGAGGGTGCTAACCTCTTTAAGAAAGTTGTTCGGGGCAGAGTTTGAGTCCAGTCTTGAACTGGCTGTCAAATTTTGAGCATCATCAACAAAGTGTACCTGTTCAGATTCATCATTGTCTCCCTGGTATATAATTCCTGGTTCCAAAGGAAGTACCAACATAAAAACTGAGAACATGCAGCCTATGAAGGAATGGAAACAAAGGCAATCAATAATTTCAGAAGGGCAGTATATAGATACTTGAGAGAAATAAACATGCAGATCAAATGAGATAAGGCAAGGAAATGGAACTGACTGGACTGCTCTATAGAGAACCGACATGAGTCAATAGACCGAATAACCTCCTTCCGTATCATAATGATTTTAAGAAAGTTTATTGTGATACTGGAAAGATAGCAATAGTTGAGATATGTCATGTAAGGAGGAGGTATTAATGTCCGGGTAGTTATTAGACAGATAGAAAAATATTATCAGATACAAACATCAGAAGCTGCACAGGCGACAAATGTCAAGAGTGGGGTGCTGGAAAAACACAGCAGTTCAGGCAGCATCCGAAGAGCAGGAAAACCGACTTTTCAGGCATAAGCCCTTCATCAGGAAGGGCTCTTGTCCAAAATATCGATTTTCCTGCTCCTCGGATGCTGCCTGTCCTGCTGTGCTTTTCCAGCACCACACTCTAGACTCTGATCTCCAGCATTTGCAGTCCTCACTTTCTCCAAGTGACAAATGGACAGGCAACAGAGTTGCAATGCAGATTATTATAATTTCATTACACAAAACAAAGCCTAAGTGAGCAAACATAAAGTCCCAGTACTGGATTTTCTTTATGATGCCAAATTGTCTCATAGCAGGTGAAATGCTGTTCATTATGTACATGGATGTGCTATTTATTTTAGAAATAGTGCCATTGGAAACAATTTTTTTAAAAAGTAGACTGGCAAACTTCATTTACATTCTGAACATTCCTATTATATTTACAATAGATGTTCTCCTTCAGAGAACTGAAAACATTTAAGAACATCAAATTACAGATTAGTTAGGGCTATTTATTTCAGAATGCTTGTTTTTGGCACATTCCCTTGCTGGCAGTACAAACCAGAATGATGACTATCAGCCAGAATTTTGTTGAAAGCAACTGCACTCTTTGTCTACCAGATCAGCTTTGATCTATAAGTACAGTTCCCTACATTAATATGGAATATTTTGAAACTTTGGTTTCTCTATTAGCATTGATGGGAGCTGAAGCTGCAACAGAGAAGAGAGAAGAAATATCATACACAACGTTCTCTCTCAACTGCTCTGAGAGTGCCAATGCCATTCCCAACATTTTGGTTCCAGAAGTCACTGTTGAGCATAGACCTCAGAGGTCTGTGCAGAAGAAAACAATGCAAAGGATTTTTAATGAAAAGGGATTCAGGATTTGGCCTGCTTTTCTGGTCTGGAATTCAGCGGTGAAGCCATGCCTGTTATTATTGAGGTTGCATTGCGTTCACTAATTTAGCTTATCAGTAAATGGTCATAGTTAAGTCCCACAATTCATATTTGAGCACATAAACTCCTGGCTTAGGAAGCATGAAGAACAATAAAAGGAAGAGCTATAGTTTGCATGATTAAGGTCCTTTATAAATGTAATGTTGTCACAGAGTGCTTGTCTGAACCATAACCACTAAACATTTGACACCACACCCAATGAGTTATTAGGAGGGGGACTCTGGGGAGCCAAAGGTTAGAGTATTTGAAACTCATGCAGATTGAAGCCAAGGTGGACTGCCCAGAAATCATGTGAAGAGCTGAATTGGAAAGCATGAATAAGAATTTTAGTAGTTCTTAAGCGTATGCACAGACGAGTGATCAATTGTGTATATTTAGTTCTTAGTTTACGTATATTAGTACCACCCCTTGAATTTTAGAATTCAACTTAGTTTTTTAGGAATTAGTTTTTAATGAATAAAATGGGATAGTGAATTAAGGAGATTTGGAGCCTGGCTGGACTGCGTTGATGATTGAAGCTCAGACAATGATGTTGGTCCTCCCACGGTCATATTAGTTGCTAAGAATCAGCCTTCTTTTGTAGCCTCGTCCCAAACACCACAGAATGGTATGGCAGAGAAGGACCCCATTTGGCTTGTACAGATTCTTGGAAAGAACTACCTGACTAATTTCACCCTCCAGCTTTTATCTTCCAGTGCCATAAAATGTATCTTTCCAAATACCGATCTAGTTCCCTTTGAAAATTACCGTTAAGCCTACTTCCACTGCCTTTCCAAGATCACAACAAATCACTGCATTATAAAAATAAGGCTTTGGATCATATCTCTGGCTCTTTTGCATTCCTCACTGACTTAAAACTATGTCCTTTGATTACAACACTTCGACCATGACAAACAATTTTTCTTTATTCCCTCAACCAAAACATTTAAAAATTTTGGAAACCTCTATTAAATCTCCTCTTAACCTGCCCTACTCAAAGGTGAACACTGCAGTTTCTTTCAGCTTGTTATATATCAGCAGTCTTGTGGGCCTGCCTCTTTTCTAGTAAAACAGCCCAGCAATCTTATAAAGGCCTTGACATTCTTGCTGAAGAGCCAGACATTGAACAAGGTGTACCAACTGAGGGCAAATACCATGATTTAGGAGAACATATCATAATCTCTCTTGTGTTCTATATATCTTTTGTTAACAACTTTCTCAATATGTCCTGTCATCTTCAAAATGCATGTATATTCACCTCCAGATCTCTCTGGTGCTGCACCCTCCTTAAATTATGCTATTTAACTTAAATTCTATCTCCTCATTCTTAAGGCATAATGAATCATGCATCCTTCCAATTAGCTAGACTTATGGAATGAGAATGCCAGAAGACACATTAAGATTTTGACAGTTGTCGTTGTCTGAAGTGTTTACAATATGGTATATGAAAAAGATGGTAGGGCTGATATTCTTGTTACAATGTTTTGATTTGTCCATCCCACCTCTCTCTCATTAGATTCTTGTATGCCAGTACTATTTTATGCTCCAGGATCATCATCAGTGGAAACCCATCTTCCTGACAGAAGGCTCCAGAATATTTAAAAAAAAGGAATAAAAGAAGGCATCTGTGGTTGGATTCCTTATCTTGGCTGTTTCACTCCAGCAAAATCTATCTGCTAAGTGGACAAAAGTTGAAAGGAATCACAGTCATCCTCAGATTGCAATTGGACTGACTTGATTGATAACAGAATAATGGAAGTGCTATGGCTCAGGAGACTATTCAGGCCATTGTAGCTGCAGCAGCTCTTCCAGTGTGCATCCTTTCCAACTACTCACCTCCTGCTTTTCCCTTGCATATTATTTCTTTCCAAATATTCATCTGATGTCCGATTGAATGTCTCAACTAAACCTGCTTTCATCCTACTTCTAGGCAGTGCATTCCAGACCCAAAATATCTGCGTGTGATAACATTTTTCTCACATCACATGGGTTCCTTTTATAAATCGATTGCAACTTTTTGTTCTTGATCCTTTTATAAACAGGAACAACTTCTCATTATTTACTCTATGAAGTCCACATGTACTCACATATAAAATTATGGGAGGGAATTTATATCTGCAGAATTATATATGCAGACACTTTCTATTTTGCGCAAAAAATGCATAAACTACAGCCAATCCATGTGACATCCTATAAATACAACCAGTCTGACTCAAGATTGGGACAGAGACAGAGTTTAACCTCATACCTTTCATGCATTGTCTGAGCTGGATGGTACCTTTTGTTCGAAAACTTGAAGTTATCGTAAGAATGTGAATTAAAATAAGTTCTGGGATTTACATATTAAGGAATTTACAAATTACATATAAAAGAAGCAAACCCATTCTAAAAGATGAAAGACTTAATTTAGGTTTATCATTTCAGCTGCCTAACACTGTAATATTTTGCTATACATTCAGTGCCTTATGTCCTGCTTCAGAACCACCTGATGAAGGAGCAGTGCTTCAAAAGCTATTGCCTCCAAATAAACCTGTTGGACTAGAACCTGGTATTGCATGATTTTTAATTTTGTCCATCCCAGTTCAACACTGGCACCTCCACATCAAGTCCACTGATCACTTTGAAATTCTTTGTCAAATCTCCTCCTTCTTGATAAAGCTGAGGTGCTGGAAAGCTTGGCAAATGTTAAGATGGATAAGTCCCCAGGGCCAGATCAGATTTATACTAGGATGCTCCAGGAAGTGAGAAAAGAGGTTGCAAAGCCATCAGGGACAGTTAAGCGATTATTGGGCATGCATATGGATAGTTGTGAATTGAGGGATGTTTAGATTAAGTTATTTTATTTTAAATTAGGATTAATCCTCAGCACAACATTGTGGGCCAAAGGGACGGTTCTGGGCTGTACTTTTCTATGTTCTATGTTCTTCTCCCCAAGGAGAACAGTCCCAACTTCTTAAATCTGACCTCATAACTGAAGTTCCTCATTCTAGAAGCCATTTTTATATATCGTGTCTGCACTCTTTCCAATGCATTCACATCTTTCCTAAATTGTTGTCCTCACAACTGTGCACAATACTCCAGCTAAACTCTAATGTATGTCTTGTACATCTATTCAGCTTATTTTGCAATATTCCCTTGAATGCCTCAATTGAACCTGTATCCACTACATTTCTAGGCAGAGAATTTCACACTCTAAATACACATTGGGCATAAAAGGGTTTCTTCTCATCACATTTGCTCCTTTGCCAATCCCAGCATTTTTGTGCTATGACTCCAATACCCTTCAGCTGTATGATCTGGAGCAAAGGCTAACAGTTCAGAAGGGTCTTTTGCCCAAACTCAATGCATTAAGATCTGTATCTACTGCAAGCAGTTCCTGTGGGGAGATGGAAATGTAGATCAAATATAAAAGAGACCCTGTTCAATATTTCCTGACTTTCACATCTCAGGAATAGATGCTTCACAATGGCAAAGAGTCATTGGCTTTACCAATTCATGAATCCAGGTCTAACCTATCCTAGTTCTGAACCCTATTTTTCAAGATTCATCTTCTGTACAGGAGATTGCAGAGTTGGAGAGAGTGCATGATGCATAGATGGTATTCAGCATGGCAGTCTCTAGAGGGGCACAGGGTTGTGATTAGGAAATATCTACTTATATTTTATCAGCTGCTCTTTCACTATCAAACATTCAGGAAGCTTTCCTTTCCATGTCTCTCAAAGCTTAGTCACAGCAATATTAGTCCAAGCACTGTAGCTTTTTCTACCTGATACCTCGTGCATTCTAACAATCTAGTGTGAGATTCAGCACTGCAAAACAGCAAGGCTGTCACTATGAGATAGGAATAAGCACAATTAAAATAGATCTTGTCTTTATCCAGGACTCACAAGGCTTTACTCAATGCTCACAGACAAAGCATTCCATCTTTCTTCACTAGTTAATTTTCAAAAGAGGAAACACTGTCCATAAAACAATTGCAGAGCTCTGTTGGTCCTCCACTTGATTGCAGTTAACTTAAGTAAGACCATGGTTTAACCCTGAGATGGTGTTGTTTGCGATAAATCATTCAATTGTTGAATAAAAATATTGGGTCACTGGGGGATGGTTTACATTTCACAGAAGCCTCTTATTTGTGAACTGTGAAGGCTTATGGAGTACTTTCCTCAAATTTGTCTGTCCTCAGAAATTTGTCACTATCCTGCACCGACTGTATATGAAAGCCATTATCTTTGCCAATTGAGTCATTGTTTCCATATTCCTGTGAATAAAGTGGAAAATCACACAACACCAGGTTATAGTTCAACAGGTTTAGTTGAAAATATAAGCCTTCAGAGTGCTACTCCTTTGTCAGGTGGCAGATACATAGGACACAAAATTTATAAGTAAAAGTTCAAATACTTAAACAACTGATGTGATGTATCAGACAAACCTAGACAGTTATTAAGTCTTTAAACACTTAGAATGAGGATGCAGGTTTTGATTGATTAATATGTAAATCCCAGAATTTCTTTCAAGTGCATCCCCATTCCAAATGATTAAAGACCCAGTGCTGTTTTGCCTTTCCTCACCAAGCCATTATGAGGCCATCAGATCACGTGGAGCCTGATGAAATCTTGAGTATTAAGCCTTTCACAACCTAAGTTATCCAACACTGTCCAAATCAGAACATGCTGTTCTGTAGCCTTACTGTGATAGACAGCATATTAATAAACACTATTTAACAGTAACCTAGAAGATGGGTCTGTACTGTGTGAAAATCCTAAACAGCCCTCATTAAAACTCAACACAGCAAAATGCAAAATCATCAGAGTACACATAGATCTGCAGGAGCCTTTGTAGCAATAGAAATCAATGTGTTCAAGATGAGAGGCAAGCCTCTCAGTAACATATTAAATCAGATTCCAAAGGGCCAATGATTTAAAATTTATTGCTGCATGATTATTCCCCTGAGGTGCAGGGGGTTGCAAGTGTAAAGGAACGTGATGGGGCATTGAATCAGGGAGACATTTTATGAGGACATCTCATTAGACCTGAAACTTTGCACTCAGTTTCACTCTCCACAGATGCTGTCTGACCTACAGAACCATAAAAATTATACGGCATAGAAGGGAGCCATTCAACCCATATTATACATATTGCCCCAAAGACATCCTGATGCCCTTTCTAACACATCCCACAGCTCTGCACCTTACAGCACTTAAGGTGCAGATTCTGGTACTTTTTGAAAGTCTCCATGAGCAACTGAAGCAACAAGATCCAAACACACACCATCTTCTGCATTAAAACATTTTTCCTCACATGCTCCTTAATCTTTCTGCCACCTAGTGTGAATCTATGACTCCTGATTTTGAAGCCTCTGCCAAGGGAAAAAGGTTTCTTCTGTCTACTCTATCTCTACTCACAATTTTTTATACCTTCATCAGGTCACCCATCAGCCTTCTCTGTTCTAAACTCTCCTCACAGCTACAATTCTCCATCTGTGGCAACTAGAAAAGTTCCTCTGCACTGTCTCCAGTGCAATTACACCTTTGCTGTAATGTGGTGATCAGCACTGCATGCAATATTCCAGTTGTGCCCTCACCAATGTCTTATACAGTTTTATCATGAAATCCTTAATTTTGTATTCTATACCTCAGCCATTATCTATCCGTACTGCTACCTTCAGGGACTTGTGCACTTGCATGACAAAATCTCTTGTTTCAACTATTTTGCTTAGTATATTCTCATTTGTTGTACATTCCCTTTTACCATTTGACCTCCCTTTTACCTCATACGAAAGTAACTTCCACCTGCCATTCGCCTCCCCACTCCACTAACCTATCTGTATTATTTGTAGCTTACAGCCATCCTCTACACAATCCACTATGTGGCCAATTTTAGTTTCCTCTGCAAATCTCCCCAATGTTCAAGTCCAAATGGTTAATGTATAAAACTAAGAGCAGATATTCCAACAAACAGTGGAACAACATTCAAAACAGTTTTCCATTCGCAAGGACAGCCATCAATGAGTCCTTTACAGAACCGTCTGTTTATTTTTGGTTTCAGATTGTCAGCACCCGCAGTATTTCTCTTCTGTTTAATTAAGACAGGTGTTAAAGGCTTTAACCAGGAATTTGAACTGTGTTGTGGAAATGTTTTGGATACTCTAAATACAGATAGCATCAGCTGGATTCAGACTTTAGTCCCCAGTCAAATACCTTGAATCTTTTACTGGTGGGTTTAAATTGAAGCAATCTTTTTAGCATAATTTATAGTTAGCTTCTGATAATTACAGAATGTTAATGATTCTCCACCATCTGCAATGAATACAAAGCAGTTTTGGACATGCATTTTTTTTTCATGTGGAATTAAAATCAAATGTTAAAACTATGTATAATCCAAATAATTTTGTTCCTGATTACCACAAAACAGAAATGTTGACTTTATTCAAAAAACAGTTTCAGGAAACTTGATTGTCACAAATGATTATCGCTTCAAGTAATAAACTTGCTAACAGTTTGACTATTTCAGCTTGTGATCCATATATATTTCAGTCCAAGCAGCCAGTCAGTGTCATAATTACAGAATGATAATTATAGTCCACCAGTAACAAAAAAATGGAAATTTTGTACTGCAGGAAATTAACAGCAGTTAATGTTCAATATTGCATGACTCTTCCACTAAGTGTAATGTAAGAAGTCGTTAAATTATGGAGAATAAAAAGTAGCGAGGTTAGCATATTAATCTTGTGTGCAATTCCTCCGCATAAGGACATATTAGGAAATGTTTGATACATGTTGAAGGATGATAGGTCTTTATATCAGGTTCAGAGGAAGACCCACAGGTATGGTTTTTGTATCTTGTTGAGAGCTGGAACTCTGTGTGGAGTATTGGACATAGTGTGTTAATGGATATAAAGGGACTAGAACAGAAGTTGGTAATTCATGCAATCCAGGAATCTGTGAGAGTCAGCAGGTGCTCTACGTAAGTCTTTATTTTAAAGCATTTGATGAATTTGAGCATGTAGTTGACCCTCCAGGCTGACAGTTACTGTTAGAAGAAAAGAACATGTATTTATTTAGCACCAGATATGGTCTTGACTGATTACATTTAATCAAAGACTTTTGAAACATAATTACTTGTAATTTAGGGTATGCAGGAGGCAAACTGTGTTCAGAATTGTCCCATAAGCAACTTTGTAATAATGGACAGATAATCTGTTTTAGTTATACCAATTAAAGGAGAAATATTGGCAAGGACATTAAGGAGAAATCCCCAGGTCCATTGTGGAGAAAGCAGTCCACATTCCAGAAGACTTAAAAAAGTCTTTGAAAAGATAGAGGTGGATAAAACTCCAGGACCTGATCAAGTAAGACATTTGACAAGGTTCCTCATTGGGACTGGTTAGCAAGATTAAATTTCTTGGAATACAGGGAGGACTAGCTATTTGGATACAGAATTGGCTCAAAGATAGAAGACAGAGGATAGTGGTGGAGGGTTGCTTTTCAGACTTGAGGCCTGTGACCAGTGGAGCACCATAAGGATGGGTGTTGGGTCAAGTCTAAATAGTTAATGATTTGGATGTGAATATAATAGGTATAGTTAGTAAATTTGTAAAAGTGTAGTGGATAGTGAAGAAGGTTACCTCAGATTTCAACTGTATCTTGATCAGATGGGCCAATGGGCTGAGGAGTGACAGATGGAGTTTTATTTAGATAAATGCAAGGTACCGCATTTTGGAAAAGCAAATCAGAGCAGGATTTATATACTTAATGTAAATTCCTGGGGAGTGTTTCAGAACAAAAAGACCTTGGAGTGCAGGTTCATAGTGCATTGAAAGTTGAATTGCAGGCAAATAGGATAGTGAAGGCATTTGGTATGCTTTCCTTTATTGGTCAGATCATTGAGTATAGGCATTGGGAGGTCATGATGCAACTGTACAGGATGTTGGTTAGGCCACAGTTGGAACATCACATGCAATTCTGGTCTCTTTCCTATCAGAAGGATGTTGTGAAACTTGAAAAGGTTCAGAAAAGATTTACAAGGATGTTGTCAGAGTTGAAGGATTTGAGCTATAGGAAGAGGCTGAATAGGCTGAGGCTATTTTCCACGGAGCATTGGAGGCTGAGAGGTGACCTTATAGAGGTTTACAAAATCATGGGGGACATGGATAGGATAAATGGACAAAGTCTTTTCTCTGTGGTAGTGGAGTCCAGAACTAGAGGGCATATTTAAAAGCATCTGGATAGCTATATGAATAGGAAGGATTTGCAGAGATATCGGCCAAGTGCTGGCAAATGGGACTAGATTAGGTTAGGGTACCTGGTTGGCATGGAGAAAGTTGGACTGAAGGGTCTGCTTCCATGTTATACATCTCTATGACTCTATGACTCTAAGTGGATCCTAGGACATGCGAGAAGTTCAGAAAGAAATTGTGGAGCCACTACAACCACAAGGTGAGGTGCCAGAAGACTGGAGGGTGGCTAATGTTGTACCTATATTTGAGAAAAGTTGTAAGGAAAAGACTGGAAATGTTAGACTCGTGAATCTGACATCAGTGGTGGATTAGTTGTTGGAGTGATTCTGACAGATAGGATTACATTACAGATAGGAGAGACAAGGAGTGATTAAGGATAGAGGTGAAAACAATGACTGCAGATGCTGGAAACCATATTCTGGATTAGTGGTGCTGGAAGAGCACAGCAGTTCAGGCAGTATCCAAAGTGCAGCAAAATCGATGTTTCGGGCAAAAGCCCTTCATCAGGAATAAAGGCAGTGAGCCTGAAGTATGGAGAGATAAGCTAGAGGAGGGTGGGGGTCAGGAGAAAGTAGCATAGAGTGAGGGAGGGGATGAAGGTGATAGGTCAGGGAGGAGAGGGTGGAGTGGATAGGTGGAAAAGGAGACAGGCAGGTAGGGCAAGTCCAGACAAGTCATGGGGATAGTGCTGAGCTGGAAGTTAGGAACTAGGATGAGATGGGGGAAGGGGAAATGAGGAAACTGTTGAAGTCCACATTGATGCCCTGGGGTTGAGTTGTTCTGAGGCGGAAGATGAGGCGTTCTTCCTCCAGGCGTCTGGTGGTGAGGGAGCAGCAGTGAAGGAGGCCCAGGACCTCCATGTCCTCGGCAGAGTGGGAGGGGGAGTTGAAATGTTGGGCCACGGGGCAGTGTGATTGATTGGTGCGGGTGTCCCGGAGATGTTCCCTAAAGTGCTCTGCTAGGAGGCGCCTAGTCTCCTCAATGTAGAGGAGACCGCATCGGGAACAACGGATACAATAAATTATATTAGTGATTAAGGGTAGTCAGCGTGGCTTTGTGCATGGGAAATCATGTCTCATTTGATTGAGAATTCTTTAAGGACGTGACCAAAAAGATTGTTGAGGGCAAAGAAGTAGATGTTATCAACACAGACTTTATTAAAGCCTTTGATATGGTTCCTCATAGTAGACTAATTTTTAAAGGTGGATTAATGGAATTCAGGGAAAGCTTGCCAGTTGGATACAAAATTAGCTTGATGACAGGACAGGGAGAGTGGTGGTAGAGGGTTGTTTTTTTGGATGAGATGTGTGATCTACAGTGTTTCACAGGGATCCGTAATAGGTTCACTGTTATTTGTCATTCATATGAATGATTTGGATGAGAATTCAGGAGTCATGGTTAGTAAGTTTGTGGATGATACCAAAATTATTTATATGGTCAACAGTGAAGAAGGTTATCTAAGATTACAAAGGGATCTTGATCAATTGGGCCAATGGACTGAGGGGTTGTAGATGGGATTAATTTAGATAAATGCAATGTATTGCATTTTGGTAAAACAATCAAGGGCAGGACTTATATTATCAATGTAGAGTAGTATTGTCGAACAGAGGCGCCTTAGGGGTTCAGATACATAGTTCAGTGTCACAGATAGGCAGAGTAGTTAAGAAAACATTTAGCATGCTTGCTTTCATTGTTCAGAGCATTGACTATAGAAACTGGCTTATCATGCTGAGGCTGCACAGGATGTTGATGAGGCCACTTTTGGAGTACTGAGTACGGTTCTGGTCACCCTACTAGAAGAAGGATATTATTAAATTGGAGATGGTTCAGAAAAGATTTGCCAGGATATTGCTGAGAATGGAGGGTTTGAGGTTTAGGAAAATGCTGGATAGGCTAGGATATTTTTCTCTGGAGCGTAGACAGTTGAGGGATGCCCTTATAGAGATTTTATAAAATCATGAGAGGAATACATAAAGTGAATAGCAAATGTCTTTTCCCTAGGATGGGGGAGTTCAAAACTGGGGGAAATAATTTTTAAGGTGGGAGGAGAAAGATTTAAAAGAGACCTGAGGGGCAACATTTTCACACAGAGGGTGATTAGCATGAGGAATGAACTGCCAGGGAAAATAATAGATGCGGGTACAGTTTTAAAAAACGTTTGGATAGGTGCATGAATTGAAAGCTTCCAAGGAACATAGGCCAAACACATGCAAGTGGGACTAATTTAGTTTGGGAAACTTAATCATGTGGATGAGTTGGACTGAAGGGTCTGTTTCCATGCAAATGACTTGATAAGTCTATGATTCAATAAAAGGATAGATCTGTGCACTCTGAAAGGGAATCCATTTAAGGTTCTTTTATGAAGGATTGGCAGCTCCAATCCTCCCTCAGTACTACTCAGGAATATTAGCTTTGTTTTTGTGCTCAAGTCTCCAGAGTGAGATTTAAGCTCTGGCTCAGAGCTGTCAATAATGCTCACTATTACTTGAGGGTGTTGTGGATTGCACAAAATAAATGGGCAAATGGAATAAATTTGGGCATTGGATCTCTGATTTTTAATTGCAAGCATGCAACCATCAAAGGTATTTTGCTAGTTGCAGGCATTGGAACATTGACCTCAAAGAATTATCCCATTTGTTGCTCAAATCAAACCTGAACTCCTCTATTTTTCAGTACCACAGGTGAGTTTGGAAACATTAGTCAGACAAATTCCCAAACTTCTATCCAATGCTATTGTACTCAACTACACTGCTTCCATTGGCCCAGCCCAGCAGTGCCCTCTTTCAAAATACTGGAAAGGATCTTTGTTAGTGAGTTCACCTCCAATACCTTTATAACCAGCAAACAGGTATTTTGAAAGAAAATGAAGACAATGATTAATATTTTAATGCCTGATGATTCTTCTCCTGGATGTTGTCTCCAGGAGTTTCTGATATAAACTTTCTAATAGATTTTTAAAGATTATTTTCCCTCCTGTTAACAGATCTTCAAAGGATTGTGATGAATTTACAGGAAGATCATTGCACTTATCCACAAAATTTAAAAACAAGTTGGTAAAACTGAGATTTTAATCACCATCCAATCTGCCAACAATTTGTAATTTTATTACTCAAAATATCACATGGTACTTCACGGTGGAGTAGAGAGGATGGGATTGAAAAATAGCAGCCATAAGATTTTTGTTCATGGGATGCGGGCATCACCAGCATTTGTTGTCCTGGAGAAAGCTGTAGTTGAAAAGTGTGGTGCTGGAAAAACACAGGCCAGGCAGCACCCTATGAGCAGGACAGTCCACAGTTCAGGCAGAAGCCCTTCATTCCTGATGAAGGGCTTATGTCGGAAACATTGGCTATCTTGCTCCTTGGATGTTGCCTGACCTACTGTGCTTTTCCACTGCCACAATTTAGACTCTGACTCTCCAGTATCTGCAGTCCTCACTTTCTCCTAGTTGGAGAAAATTGTGATAAGCCCTTCCTTGAATTGCTGGCAGCCCACGTGCTCTAGGTACACTCATAATGAGTAAACTATAAATCATAATGGAAGAGTTTCCAGATTTCGAACAAGCAAAATGAAGAAACAGGGATATATTTCCAAATCAGGATAGTGAGTAATGTTAACCTAACATAGAGAATGCTAAAGAGCTGGAGTTAATGTTTTTCCCTCTACACTGTGCTGCCAATCCTGCTGAACCTCTACAGCATTCTGTTTTTTTTTCCTGCAGTGTTTTGTTTTTGTTTGGTGAGTACCATATGTTCTCAGACTTGCCACCAGCATGATTACAAAAATCCTTAGTTTGATGAGTCTGGATATACTTTATGATTAAGCAACAGTTATACAAAGATAATAATACTCATTTTCACTGGTTACAGACATATCCACCATCAATTCTTACACTTTAGTCTTTCTCTGATTGCAAAGGCCAGCTCACAATCAAAATAGGCCTTCAATTACTCATATCTATCCTTTAATTTCAAGGATTTGTTGTGCTGTAATTGTTAATCTCCATTTTTGACTGCTCCCCTATCCAGAAAACCACTGATCAATTATTTATTTTGTGCTAACAAAAGGCCTATTTTTGCTGAAGGGGGAATCAGTGATCTACATCTGTGGGGGACAGAGTAAAGAATTGATCGAAAGTGGGCCATTGTTGGGGAGATTCATCCTCGATGAGGAACACCTGGGGGTGGGGTTAGAGGAACAATGATGACCACACTGTGACCTTGTATGCCAGGCCTGTCAATTAAAAGTGGGCAGCTGCAAATGCAAGTAGATTGTTTGTGGAGGTGGGTGGGGGAGTGGTGGAGTGGTAGGGGGATTGTGGAGGAATCAGGGAATGTGTGAAACATGTGGGGTTTACTGGAATGACTATCAGCAGGGGATCTCAAAGTTCGGGGATTTACCAACACATAGAGGGGGAGGCTAGAAATCCACTGGCTGAGTGAACCACTGTCATCTTCCATCACATGGGAGATTGCCAAGTGTACAATTGGAAAGAAAATGGCTGCAACTACAGCCAGATTTGGTGAGATAAGCGACTTGACTTGTGATTGGAGGAGCTGCAGAACTCACCAATGTGATAACTTTTAAAAGGAACAGCCTTTCACTGCATAGGACACAAAGCTGAGGGTCCCTCACCCTTGTCCAATCTCATATCTTGGCTCCCATTTTGCTGTGCAGCTCCTTTCCCAGATCATTCACATCAACACCTATGGAGACAGAGGCGGGAGAGAATAGAAATGATGTTGGTTGAGAGTCCATGGTGTCAGAAGCATCCGTATATAGGCGAAAGTGAGGACTACAGATGCTGGAGATTAGAGTCAAGAATGATTCCTGATGAAGGGCGCCTGCCCGAAACGTCAATAATTCTGCTCCTCAAATGCTGCCTGATCTGCTGTGCATTTCCAGCACCATTCTAATCTTGACTCAGCATCTGTATATAACTTGTTCCTCTTGCTTCCAGATGTTGCAGCAAGCTTTCAACACAGACATTATTCTATGGTATGCCATGTATGCACATGAACGTTGGCACCACTCAGGGCTACACAGACACATACCAGATTTAAGTTCAAGACCATGCCATTTAGAGATAAAGAGGGCAAATATGCACAGTGAATCATCATCCATGTTCTGTACTTGAGATGAAGGCTCAATAGTGGAGCCTGTTAAACCTGGAGGTTTTTTCAAGCAATCCAATGGATATTTGAGTCTGGGTGGGCTACACATGATGTGAGATTTCTTGCCAGATAATAAGTTAAACATCCTCATGTGAACATCCAATGGGGGAAAAGTGAGGACTGCAGATGCTAGAGATCAGAATCAAAAAGTGTGGTGCTGGAAAAGCACAGTTGGTTAGACAGCATCCAAGGAGTAGGAGAGTTGATGTTTCAAGCATAAGCTCTTCATCAGGCATTCCTGACTGACTGTACTTTTCCAGCACCACACTTTCTGACATCCAATAGCAGATCAGGCATGGTGGAGGTAAAGGGCTTGGCCACCTCTATAGTATACTGAGAGGAGATGTGGGGAAGAATTAAGCCCCATAAATATTTCTAATGAAGTAGTATTAGACAAACTAAGGGTGCTCAAAGCAGGTAAGTACCCTGGTCCCGATGACTTGCGTCCTAGGATCCGAAAAGAGATAGCTATAGAGATAGTGAATGCATTGGTTGTAATTTTTGAAAAATCATTGGATTCTGGAGAAGAACCAAATGAGTGGAAAACTGTCAGTGACACTCTATTCAGAAAGGGAGTGAGACCAAATGTAGGTAACTATAAGCTGATTAGCCTAGCAGTTGGAAAGGTATTGGAATCTATTATAAAGGAAATAATAGAAGCACATTTCAAATCAAGTACTATCAGCTTGGCAGCATGAAAGCAAAATCATTTCTGACTAATTTATTAATTTTTTTTAAGGAAGTCTTAACAAGGGTGGATAGAGGGGAAATAGAGGATATATTATATTTGGATTCCAGAAGGTGTTCGACAAGGTACTTCACAAAAGGTTAAGTCATTAGATAAGAGCCTACATAGTTTTGCAAGTAGTATATTGGCATGATTAGAGAATTGGCTCCTGGGAAGGAAACAGTGAATGGGGATAAGAATTCTTTTTGTTTGATAAGCGACCCATGACCAGTGGAGTTCCACAAGGGTCAGTACCAGGCATGCAACTGTTTAATACATATATTAATTACTGGAGGAATCCCCTTCACATACATGAAAGATCTTGATTGTCAACACTGCAGTATCTCTGCCAGAAGTTGAGCAGACGTCTGATCTTTGACTGCTCTGGATGACTTAGGCATTTCTTCCTTGTCAAGCTGCAGAGTTGTCACAATGAGGTTGTCATCATATTGTAGTCCCATACTTTCTTATTGTGACAATCCCACTGTGATAGTAGATCGGAACTGGTGAATGTGGGTTGTAGAATTGCAGATGTTTCTTATGAGACTTTAGTACTCTCATTCTCAAAGATTGAGGAAGTAGCCTCTCAGTATTTCTCCACGGAGGTCACTTAGTTGCTGGCAGTACCTACAAGATTAACAAGAAAGAAGATGCTGTGTCTAATGATTAGAAGTTGTGTGCAATGAATGACATTGATAACAGGGTTACTGTGAGAGTTTCAGTGCAATGGTGGGATATGGATATTTCTGCATCATTATAGGAAAGGTCCTGGTCTTCTACTGTGAGGCCAAATAGATATGAAGGCTAATCTCAGGCATCATTCTCGACATCTAGACCCTTTCTACTTTACTATGGGCTGTTTCCCCTGAAATGAGAAAAGGCAAGCTGAAAGTGGGTGGTATGGCTGTTAGTGCTAGTACAGTTGGTTCTGAGGGAGGTGATGAGGCAGTGCAGAGGGCATGTATGATTAGATTAGGTTCCCTACAGTGTGGAAATAGGTCCTTCGGCCCAACTAGCCCACACTGACCCTCCGAAGAGTAACCTACCCAGACCCATTCCCCATATTTACCTCTCACTAATGCACATATCTCTATGAGCAATTTAGCATGACCAATTCACCTAATCCACACATCTTTGGACTGTGGGAGGAAACCAGAGCGCCCGGTGGAAATCCGTGCAGACACGGGGAGAACGTGCAAACTCCACACTGACAGTCTCCCAAGGCTGGAATCGAACCCCGGTCTCTGGCACTGTGAGGCAGCAGTGCTGGTGTAGAAAATACAAAGAATGCTGGAGAAACTCACCAGATCTGGCAGCATCTGTGCAGAGAGAAAAGTTTTTTTTTGTTTCCTCCAGCATTCTCTGCACTTGTTTCAAATTTACAGTATTTTCAGAATCTAGTGTTACCAGCATTTGCAGTATTTTGCTTTTATTGTTGTCAGAGCTTGGAGAAAGCTGACAGTGAGTGGCAGAAGATGTTACAGACAATAGTGAGAGTGATAGAGCATGAGCTTTGGAAGGAGGTTGGTGTGGTAGCAGAGATAGAATGAATGTTAGTTATTGGAGACAACAGGATAGCAATTACCTGGCACACTTTACAGATTTGATGGAAATTCCTCATACCCGGTAGACAGCACAGGTAGCAACTTGGTTGATAGGATTTGGTGGCATGGTCTCCTCTAGCAGTTGTTCCAGAAGTGGATGTACCTCCATTTTTATCTTGCCTACAATGATGCAGAAACATTAATATCTCACCAAATGAGCAAATATCATCTTCACTGCACTGAAACTCTCACAGTAACCTTGGTAAGATTTGGAGAGAAATCTCTTTGGACTTCACTGTGAGATTCCCATGAAAGAAACTCATAATTAGCCAAAAAATAATGAGCTTCAGTCCAAAATCTTTAATTATATCAGAATAAATCAAATTCTAACCTCATTTCTATATCCAGTAGGAACCCTGTGTCTGGGTTCAAATTCCGCCTCAGGATATAACATTATACAGAGAACCTGGAAAGTTTACACTGTACAGAGCATGAGGACTTACCACTTATTGTGATACAAGGGTAATCTTAGTCCTAGATTTGTGGAAGTATTTTCTCTCTATCTGCCCTATCTGATTCTCTTAAGATCTTGTAAATGTCAATTAAATCATTCCTTAAACTTCAAACTTCCAAGGAATACCACTCTAATTTGTATGATCCATCATTGTATTTTAACCTGGGATCATTCTGGAAAACATACTCTGCGATTCCTCCAAGCTGGAGCAGCATTCTGAAAATAAATTGCACAGACGTAATGTGCTCAGTTTTCGAAGTTGATCTAAAAAGGGATTTGTGCAGGAGCAGCCTAAATGTCAATGTTCTCGTATTCTGGAAATAAAGTCCAGCATTTCAGTCGCCATTTCAATTGTTTGTTCTCGTTCGTGACATTTCAAAGCTTAATGTACCCGGACTCCTAAGTTTTTTTTTCCTCCAATATTTCTAGCTTTTCATCATTTGGAAAGAATTATGTTCTGTACCTTTGAGGGTCTACATATTTGCTAACACTGGAATCCAGGAATACAGAGACTGACTAGCGACCTGGTTATGTAGTTGCTTATTCTAATTACTCACTGTTGAGGTTAATGTTTGCAAAAGTGGTTTCCAATATCTGGATGCAGTGATGAAATAGGTTGAAGTATCTGACCAGAGATGGCAAGGTAAGATTAATCTTCAAGAGGCATCTCAATACCACTGTGCCATTAGATTCAACACCCGGTGAACTTGTAGAGTTAGAAGGGAACAGACATATTTCGGAGACAATTTTTGAATGTTAGGCAGTAGTGTAACACTTTATAAGTGGATGTTAAATCAGCTAATTTAATCTCTATTAGTTGTACATCATTCCCCACGGGTGCAATCTGGAAGTGTAGAGTTATTTAAAGGGATTGGATTCTGGGTAATCCAAAATTGAGGACGGGAAAAATTTCTGTCTATAAGAGTTGCTCTTTTTTTGAGGTATTTTAGGTGTTGGAGGTGATTTCCTTGAATTCCAGGAGCAGCAATTACTGTTTTATATGCTGTTGCGTTGTTTTGGAACTTTGGACAAAAAAAAGTCAAAACAACAGCAGTTTAAAAGGGAGAAGGGCAGACAAAGGAAGCACATGGTGAGGATAGTGCAGGAGAGAGAGCGAGAGAAAAAACCTGCGCAGTTACCGCCTTTGCTGTTTGAATTTGTGTATCGCTGGACATCAGAGTGCATCTGGGAAAATTAACAAACAGTGAAATTCACAACTAATCTTGGAGGAAGTTCACAGCACAGAATCAGATAAGTTAATTGTTGTTTTAATTCTGTCCAATAGAAAGGCTGCAGTAGTGGGTACTGTGGATTCTTTCTTAATTATATATTTTTGGAGGTAAGTCTCTGATTAAATTTAAAATATAAGCCATAGCTATTAATTTAACCTGGGGCAGTGTTTGTAGAGGAATAAGACAGTGTTATTTTCTGGGTCTGTAGATTGTGAAGGAGCAAAAATGGCCTTTGCAGTGATATGCACTTCTTGTCAGATGTGGGAGTTTAAAGAGAGTTTAAGGATTACTGCGGATTATATCTGCCATAGATGCTGTTGGTTGCAAATCTTATCAGATCGAATGGATCAGTTGGAGAGACAAATAGAAGTGATGAGGAATTTGCAACAGCTACAGTATGTGATGGATGGCAGTTATAGAAAGGGGGGAAAGTCTCAGATACAATCACATAGATGGGTTAACTCCAGGAAGGGTAAGAGAGGTAGGCAGCTAGAGCAGGAGTCTTTTGTAGATATACCCATTTCAAATAGGTATGTTGTTTTTGAAAATGTAGGAGGTGATGGATTCTCAGGGGAACGTAGCACAAACAGCCAAGTTTCTGGTATTGAGACTGGCTCTAATGCAACGAGGGGTACGTCGGCTTCCAAGAGGTCAATTGTGTTAGGGGATTCTGTAGTCCTAGGTACAGACAGACATTTCTGTGGCCAGCAGAGAAAAAGCAGAATGGTGTGTTGTTTCCCTGGTGCCAGGATCGAGGATGTCTCAGAGAGGGTGCAGAATGTTCTCACTGGGGAGAGGGGCCAGCAGGAGGTCATTGTCCACATTGGAACCAATGACATTGGAAGGGAAGAGGTTGACACTCTGAAGGGAGGTTACAGAGAGTTAGGTAGACTTTTAAAAAGGAGGTCCTCAAGGGTAGTAATATCTGGATTACTCCCAGTGCTACGAGCTAGTGAGGGCAGGAATAGGAGGATAGAGCAGATGAATGCATGGCTGAGGAGGTGGTGTATGGGAGAAGGATTCACATTTTTGGATCATTGGAATCTCTTTTGGGGTAGAAGTGACCTGTACAAGAAGGACGGATTGCACCTAAATTGGAAGGGGACTAATATGTTGGCAGGGAAATTTGCTAGAACTGCTTGGGAGGATTTAAACTAGTAAGTTGGGGGTGGGGTGGGACCCAGGGACATAGTGAGGAAGGAGATCGATCTGAGACGGGTACAGCTGAGAACAGAAGTGAATCAAACAGTCAGGGCAGGCAAGGACAAGGTAGGACTAATAAATTAAACTGCATTTATTTCAATGCAAGGGGCCTAACAGGGAAGGCAGATGAACTCAGGGCATGGTTAGGAACATGGGACTGGGATATCATAGCAATTACAGAAACATGGCTCAAGGATGGGCAGGACTGGCAGCTGAATGTTCCAGGATACAAATGCTACAGGAAGGACAGAAAGGGAGGCAAAAGACGAGGGGGAGTGGAAGGGATAGCATTACAGCTGTGCTAAGGGAGGATATTCCTGGAAATACATCCAGGGAAGTTATTCGGGTGGAACTGAGAAATAAGAAAGGGATGATCATCTTACTGGTATTATATTATAGACCCCCCCCCCAATATTCAGAGAGAAAGTAAGAAACAAACTTGTAAGGATATCTCAGCTATCTGTAAGAATAATAAGGTGGTTATGGTAGGGGATTTTAACTTTCCAAACATCAACTGGGACTGCCATAGTGTTAAAGGTTTAGATGGAGAAGAATTTCTTAAGTGTGTACAAGACAATTTTCTAATTCAGTATGTGGATGTACCTACTAGAGAAGGTGCAAAACTTGACCTACTCTTGGGAAATAAGGTAGGTCAAGGGACTGAGGTGTCAATGGGGGAGCACTTTGGGGCCAGTGACCATAATTCTATTAGTTTTTAAATAGTGATGGAAAAGGATAGACCAGATCTAAAAGTTGAAGTTCTAAATTGGAGAATGGCCAATTTTGACGGTATTAGGCAAGAACTTTCAAAAGCTGATTGGAGGCAGATGTTCGCAGGTAAAGGGACAGCTGGAAAATGGAACGCCTTCAGAAATGAGGTAACAAGAATCCAGAGAAAGTATATTTCTGTCAGGGTGAAAAGTAAGGCGGGTATAACTGCTGGATGACTAAAGAAATTGAGGGTTTGGTTAAGAAAAAGAAGGAAGCATATGTCAGGCACAGACAGGATAGATCGAGTGAATCCTTAGAAGAGTATAAAGGAAGTAGGAGTATACTTAAGAGGGAAATCAGGAGGGCAAAACGGGGACATGAGATAGCTTTGGCAAATAGAATTAAGGAGAATCCAAAGGGGTTTTCCAAATATATTAAGGACAAAAGGGTAACTAGGGAGAGAATAAGGCCCCTCAAACATCAGCAAGGCAGCCTTTGTGTGGAGCCAAAGAAAATGAGGGAGATACTAAATGAATATTTTGCATCAGTATTTACTGTGGAAAAGGATATGGAAGGTACAGACTGTAGGGAAATAGATGGTGACATCTTGCAAAATGTCCAGATTACAGAGGAGGAAGTGCTGGATGTCTTGAAATGGTTAAAGGTGGATAAATCCCCACAACCTGATCAGGTGTACCCGAGAACTCTGTGGGAAGATAGAAGTGATTGCTGGGCCTCTTGCTGAGATATTTGTATCATCGATCGTCACAGGTGAGGTGCCGGAAGACTGGAGGTTGGCAAATGAGGTGCCACTGTTTAAGAAGGGTAGTAAGGGCAAGCCAAGGAACTATAGACCGGTGAGCCTGACCTCGATGGTGGGCAAGTTGTTGGAGGGAATCCTGAGGGACAGGATGCACATGTGTTTGGAAAGGCGAGGACTGATTGGGGATAGTCAACATGGCTTGGTGCATGGGAAATCATGTCTCACTAACTTGATTGAGTTTTTTGATGAAGTAACAAAGACGATTGAGGGCAGAGCAATAGATGTGATCTATATGGACTTCAGTAAGGCGTTCGACAATGTTCCCGATGGGAGATTGATTAGCAAGGTTAGATCTCATGGAATACAGGGAGAACTAGCCATTTAGATACAGAACTGGCTCAAAAGTAGAAGACAGAGGGTGGTGGTGGAGGGCTGTTTTTCAGACTGGAGGTCTGTGACCAGTGGAGTGCCACAAGGATCGGTGCTGGGCCCTCTACTTTTTGTCATTTACATAAATTATTTGAATGCGAGCATAAGAGGTACAGTTAGTAAGTTTGCAGATGACACCAAAATTGGAGGTATAGTGGACAGCGCAGAGGATTACCTCAGAATACAACAGGATCTTGACCAGATCGGCCAATGGGCAGAGAAGTGGCAGATGGAGTTTAATTCAGACAAATGCCAGGTACTGCATTTTGGGAAAGCAAATTTGAGCAGGACTTATACACTTAATGGTAAGGTCCTAGGAAGTGTTGCTGAACAAAGAGACCTTGGAGTGCAGGTTCATACCTCCTTGAAAGTGGTGTCGCAGGTAGATTGGATAGTGAAGAAGGCTTTTGGTATGCTTTCCTTTATTGGTCAGAGTATTGAGTACCAGGAGTTGGAAGGTCATGTTGCGGCTATACAGGACATTGGTTAGGCCACTGTTGGAATATTGAGTGAAATCCTCATTTCCTTCCTATTGGAAAGATGTTGTGAAACTTGAAAGGGTTCAGAAAAGATTTACAAGGATGTTGCCAGGGTCGGAGGATCTGAGCTACAGGGAGAGGCTGAACAGGTTGGGGCTGTTTTCCCTGGAGCATCAGAGGCTGAGGGGTGATCTTATAGAGGTTTACAAACTTATGAGGGGCATGGATAGGATAAATAGGCAAAGTCTTTTGCCTGGTTTTGGGGAGTCCAGAACTAGAGGGCATAGGTTTAGGATGAGAGGGGAAAGATATAAGAGACCTAAGGGGCAACCTTTTCATGCAGAGGGTGGTACATGTATAGAATGAGCTGACAGAGGATGTGGTGGAGGCTGGTACAATTGCAACATTTAAGAGGCATTTGGATCGGTATATGAATAGGAAGAGTTTGGAGGGACACTGGACGGGTGCTGGTAGGTGGGACTAGATTGGGTTGGGATATCTGGTCGGCATGGATGGGTTGGACCTAAGGGTCTGTTTCCATGCTATACATCTCTATGACTCTAATTATTAATCACTGTATGTGCAAGAACAACAGCTACAAATCGAAGCTTCTCATTGTGATAGTTCAATGATTTATTTTAGCTTAGAAAATTCAACGTGTTAACATTTGAAGGAGAGAAATGAATCAGTGTCTGTAAGCAGGTTGATATGCACTACCCTGATCACTCATGGTTCACAACTCCAGTCAGAAGCTGACACCTAACAACAGTGACAGTGACATAAAATACAGTTAAAGCCAAGAGCCACAACAACTTAATATTTTATCCTAGTGCTAAATTTCCCTCAGTGTAATCACTGATGAAAATTTATAGGAGAGGGAAAATGACTTAACATCCCTACCTCGGTAGGCCAGAAACTATGGTTCCACTTATGATGTGATGGAATATTGGCACCATTACTTGGAAAGAAGGGACCTGTTCTGATGGGATGGTCTTCATCTGAACCGTGCATGGACAAGAATCCAATTGAATCATATACCTAAGGCTGTAGATAGGCTTTGAATTAAATAGGAGGGGGAGGGTTCAGTTATAAGGGAAATTAGAAAACCTGAATTAAAGCAGGAGGTAAGAGTGTAGAACTCGGGAGAGGTTATTAAAATCTCCAGCACAGATGCAAATAGGACAGAGTGTTTGGAAAGAGTTAGCAACCAAACTTCAAAGACACTGGACAAATGAATGACAATAAAAAGAGGGATGGTTAATACATGACTGAAGGTGTTATGTCTGAATGCATGCAGAATAAGAAATGAGGTAATTGAGTTTGTGGCACAAATATGAAATTGGCAGGTATGACGTAGTGGACATCATAGAAGTATGGCTGCAAGAAGATCAGGATTGGGAGTTGTATACACATCCTATTGAAAAAATAGGGGTTGAGCAGAGGGGGTGGGGTTGCCTTATTAGTAAGAAATGAAATTAAATCAATAGTAAGAAACTATGTAGGGCCAGATGGTACAGAATCTGTGTGGGTAGAATTGATCATACACAAAGATAAAAAAACCCAAAGTTGGAGTTATACACAGGCGTCCAAACAGTAGTCAGGAACTGGGGTGCAAGATGTATCAGGAGATAGAAAAAAATGTGCAGAAAAGGCATGGTTACAGTGATCGGGGGGGGGGCGGGTGGGGAAATATGCAGGTGGATTGGGGACACCTGGTTGGCAGTGGATTGCAAGTAACATAATTCGTTGAATGTCCATAAGATGGTTTTTTTGGAGCAGTTTGTGGTGGACCCCACGATGGAACAGGCAATATTGGATTTAGTGTTGTGCAGTAAGGCAGACTTGATAAGGGAACTTAACATGAAGGAACCTTTTGGAGGCAGTGATCCTATTATGGTTGAATTTAATCTACAATTTGAGAGGGAGAAGACAGAATCAGAGGTAACAGTAATACAGCTGAATAAAGGCAACTACAAAGGCATGAGGGAAGAGCTGGATAGAATTGACTGGAAGAGGAGCCTAGCAGGAAAGACAGTGGAACAGCAGTGACAGGTGTTTCTGGGAGTAATTCAGGAGACACAACAGAGATTCATCCTGAGGAAAAAATGAAGCATGGTACAGGGAAGATGAGTCAACCAAGCTATCTTAGGAAAGCCAGGTTGTGACCATAACTCCATTTAATGTTGTTTGAGCTTTGGGCCTTTTGGATCAAGGGCAGGGAATGTTCTGAACCATTAATGTTGGTTATTACCCTCCTCCTGCAGCCTGCACATTTGTGTTACACTGTTGTATTCCTTTTCAGATAACTATCACTTTGTTGATCAATGCTTTCATCTTCCATGCTGCCTGGATCTTCTTGTTTTCCACATTGTCCATTCATACTAATAGTTAGTAAAGCTTTCTCTGGACTGAGCTGGATGGAGCTTTGGTGAATTACTTCACTGCCCAGCTGGATTAATCAGACTTTTGAAGGAGTCAAACAGTTTGTTAGCTGCATCAAACATACAAGAAAGACAGTCAGTCCAATAAAAGCAAAATACTGTGGATTCTGGAAATCTGAAACAAACACAGAAAACCAGCAGGTCTGGCAACATCTATAGAGAGAGAAACAGAGTAATATCTTAAGTCTAATATAACTCTACTTGAGTTTTGACTCATAATCTTAACTCTGTTTCTGTCTGCGCAGTTGCTTTGAGACCTGTTGTAAGTGTCAGGGAGGCAGCATAACATTTAAGAAGTATTGAGATGTACACTTGTGATGCCGAGGCATAAAGGCTATGGGCCAAATGATAGAAAATGGGATTCGAAAGCTAAGTGACTGTTTTTGACTGGTGCAGACTCATTGGACTGAAGGACCTGTTTCTGTGCTATAAACCTCTATGACTCAAAGATTGACATCAAGTCACATTAAATTTCTGCTCATAATTTATAATTTGGAATGGACACTAGCTGCTAGTTCAGACCAGCATTTGTTGTATATTCATAATTACAGATGCTGTGCAGATATTAGAAGGTGATGGCTGAGTCGTATTAGCATCTGACTATTAATCCAGAGACCCAGGTATTGGTTTGAGGAGCCGGGTTCAAATCTCACCATGCCCAATGATGGAATTTGAATTTCATAAATATCTGTAAATAAGAATCTAATAATGAACAAGAAACCGTTGTTGATTGTTATAAAAACACTAATGGCATTTAGGGACAAACTGCTATCCTTACCCGGGCTGGCCAGCCTGTGATTCCAATGCTACAGCAACGGGGCTGACTCTTCAATGCCCTCTGGGTAATTTGGAATAATTGCTGGTAAAAACAAGGACAGCAGATGCTGGAAACCAGATTCTAGATTAGAATGGTGCTGGAAAAGCACAGCAGTTCAGGCAGCATCTGAGAGCAGGAAAATCAACGTTTTGGGCAAAAACCCTTCATCAGGAATAGGCCTAGCCAATGACATTCATATCTTGTGAATGAAAGGACTACATTAGTCAGTACCCATGTTTTTTCATAAAAGTTGGGATCACGTGCCTTCAGTTTACAGAGAGAGAGAAGGGGAAAGAAAGAGTGAGAGGAAGTGTGAGAAGGAAGAAAGTCCCTTCTTTTCCTTGGTATTACAGCATAGGATCATATTCAGCCACCTGCGGAAGTGGACTGATCATCATTTAATGCCTGTATTTAAATGACAGCATCCTCAGTAGGGTAACATTCCATCAGTTCACACTGGAAAAAGAAAGAAAGCAAGAAAAAGAGAAAGAACGAAAGAGAGAAACAAAAGCTTTGAAAGATGGGGAAGTGAAAAACAAAGAGAAACTGTGAAAGTCATATCAAAAAAGACAGACATAAACTAATTTTAAAGGCAACACTTCCGACAGTGCAGTCCAGTGCAGTGCACTGCTGTGACATATCAGTCTATATTTCTGTAAAAGTGATTTCATTAAGATGGATAATTGGATTGTTTGTCAACAGACTTATGGCCTATCAATTCATGGTGTACAATTTAATTTTTTAACTTACACAAGAATTACACCCTCCTGGTGTAGAAGCTGAGCCTTATGGTAGAGCTTTCCATTTTTCCACTATGCAGTTTTAGTCTGCACTGACATAGGGAAATACTTCCCCCTTCAACTGGAAGTTATTCCATGTCCACCTCTTACATGGAGCAGAGGAGTTCCTGTGTTCTGACCAATGTTTATCTCTGCTGACATGACTAACTAGCAATTATCTTGCCATTCTAGCACCCTTTGTGTTTGGTGCAAGACATAAATTGGATGCTATGTGTCCTTGCATTTCAGCGATGACTATACTTTAAAAGTATTTTATTGGCTTTAGAATTCGTTGGGCTGTCCTAAGGTGATAAAAGACACTTTTCAAATGAACATCTTTATTTCTGAATGTGCAGCTTCTGAGCCAAAGGAAACACAACGACAAACATTGTAGGCAGCAGGACTTCTTTTGGGGTGTCTGAGTATTATGGATCATATGTGTGCAGGATTCAATGCATGAAAATAAATAGACATCTAAAATATGATCTGCCAAACAGAAATCGTGTGATGTTAATGAAACAGCTTGGTTTATCGATGAATATTAAAGTAGGTGGGCTGCTTAACAGACAGCCTATCTGATCCTTCAGATTATCATGGTGAATTAACCTGAAATTAGCTCCAAATAGCTCTCTGCAAACATTTGGAGTGATTATAAATAAAGACATGTCACAAAACATCTTTTGTTAGGGAGATATTTTTATCACAAGGGGTTATGACAGTTGGAAAGTCTCTACTTAAATTGGTGGTGGAAGCAAATTAAATAGTGAATGTAAAGATAATCTGTATATTGTAGTTGAAAGGCAACTTTTTTTGCAGAGTTATGAAAAAAAGCAATTAAATGACTAGGAGTAATCAATAACAGAAAAAAAAACTGAGAAAGAAATGGGGAGAGAGAAATAAAGTGAGAGATGCAGAGTAATAGAAGAAGTAAATGAAGAGAGACAGAGAAAGAGGAAAGAGAGAAAGGAAAATAAAGAAAGACAATGAGAAGAGAATGAAAGTAAGAGAGTGAAAAAGTGAAAGAAAAAAGAAAGGAAATCACTGCTCTACTTATCATTGCGCTGTGGGATGATGTATGCCTCTCCCAAATACATGGCTTGGACGTCATTTTAAAATTTTACATTTCCAACAGTGAGGCACTGGCTCATTTCTGCACTGAGTATTAACCTCAGTCGTTGTGCTCATGCTTTGGAATAGGATTTGAACCTGGAGATTCAGAGACGTGAGTGCGACCAACTATAGGGTCATGTGTAATTCCTATTATGTTAATGGATAGTATGTCATCAGTAATACCTGGTGATGTTGAGACTCACTTGAAACTAAGAATGCATGAGCAACAATCTAAGAGTGTTCTCTCCTTTCCACCTATAATGGAAATAGTCAATACAAGTTCCTGTAAATCAGTGTAAGGACAGATTGACTTCTCTCTACATCCTCAGTAATGATCTCATTACATGGTGGCAGCAGTAATAGACCCCACACTTGGTATAATTTCCTAGTTGTCCCAATAGATGGTGGGAAACAGTCAACCTTAATAAGATGAATCCTTGGGGGTGGCCTGAAACAGTCGAATCTTCTCAGACTTAATCACTGCTGTAGGTAGAGACCGACTCCAGAATCAATCAGGCAGGTGAAAGTGGGTACTGCAAATGCTGGAGATTAGAGTGAAGATTAGAGTTGTGCTGGAAAAACGCAACAGGTCAGGCAGCATCTGGGGACCAGGAGATTCGTGATGAAGAGCTGTTCCTTGGATGCTGCCTGACCTGCTGTGCTTAAAAAACATTACTCTAATCTTGACTCCAGAATCAATCAGCTAGACCATCAATGTGAGCCAAAGGAATGCTGAGACATCACTCAGTCCAGGCCGCAGAGAAAGGCTAGTTGAAATGATACCACTCAGTGATTTAACACGATTCACAGGTATTCTCCACTGCAAAACATAGGTAGCCCTTTGGTAATGAATAAGTCCTGATCCCTACCCAAGCCTTCAGGCTGGACTACAAAAGACCTGGGTTATTTGAGGCCCATGGTTTACTTAGTACTGTACTGTCTAGTTCTTGTGTCAAAACCTAATAAAGATCAGGTTAGCATGTTTCTGTTCAGCGTTGGTAACACTGTTTTTTTATATGCGATTGGCAACATTACTGATTCAATTCCTACTTGACACAAAGTAGAGGAAGAAACAGCAAAAAAAAAGATGTAATTAAGGGGCTTGATACCTATTTCAGTCTAAAATGTAACATAGTTATCGACTGCTCTAGGTTTTCTCAGTGCTGCCAGAAACTGGAAGAGTCTATGGATTCTTTCATTAGTGATCACTATTGTTTATTAGAGCATGGTGACTACAGGACCTGAGCAAAGGAGCTTTTCTGAGTTGGTATGGGAGTCAGTGACTTGATGAAGCTCTCTCTGAGCTCTTACAGTTCAAAGAACACTTCATTTATCCAAGATTGTTCAAACTACCTGACAGGCTGAAATCCATTAACAGAACAAGTCTTTTTTCCAGGAGGACCAACAGTTTCCCTGGGACACCACAGCTGAAGTCTGTCCAATTTGGTTAGGCTATGTGGACATCGAAAGTAATGAGAAGATGACATAGGAATCACCATTGATTCTTATTCATAATGTGACGGGAAATGGTCCCAATAGAGAGAAAAGTGTCCGGCCATTAATGCAGTACCAGGTCTACAACATTAAAGTCATTTTAGGATTGTCTTCAGGAACAGCAGAGCAGTCACAACACCAGAAAATCATTGCAAAAACTGAATCACAACAAATTATTCCTGACTCGGTTTGTTTTGAGTTAAATATCAGAATTGGTATGTCAATTTCTTCTGATGCTGTACTGTGGTTTAAGTGTTACGTTTTTTGAACCTTCAAATGTTTGCCTGTGACATACAGGAAAGAATTTTTTAAAAGTCAAGAGGCAGCTGCATGCTACAGTTTGTGTAATTGACATGGGTTTATGGATATTCTGTAATGTTGCTAATTCTAATCAACAATATTCCCTACTGAATGGAATTTACATTGTCTTTGTTCAGCAGCAACAAAAGATTGTGATGTACCTACTTTGAACAAACTGTATCTCTCAGACCACAGGTCCATTTCAGGATTTTCATTCCCTTTCTTCAGGACAGGCTACATTTGGCAGAAATACGAGCATGTCCCACAGGAAAGTAACAAACCACAATGTGCCATGTTAGACCTACACTTGCTCTTTGAAGATCTTGTGTATGATTAGGAAGATGTCACAGCTATCAATGATTGGATTGAGGAATGACATCATTGGTCTATTTAGTATAGCACAGAAACCAACAGCTCTTGGGCAGCTTCCACTCCTATAGTCTCTGTTATCCATTTTGACCAGCAATATTGCTTCATAGGCTATACTGATAGGTCTATTCCTCTTTCTCTGTTCCACAGAACACCCTAATGCTCTACAATAGCAGCCACAGTTGGATAATTCATTCCTTTTGTCTACAGAGATGTCCTGCCTAAATATTCTTCCTGCAGCCAGTGTGCTTTAAATGGAAACATCCTTCCTGATATTATGAAGGTATTTACAATTAATTTGCATCTCATCACTGCTTCCTACCAGGTTTCTGAGTCCAGATTGGAGTCCTAAGTTGTCATAATTGAGTTCCTTAATTCTACAGTGAGAGCTGCAGTGAAGTGATTACTCTTTGACAATCAAATTCTACTTTTGGCTTGAATACTTCTTTGCGTTTAGGATTTCAGCAGGTCTGCCAGCTGTTGAATCTCTTTGTACTGAGTTTTTTGGGCATATTTTATCAACCAGTCGAAGAACACCATCCCAGTTTACCTGGATCTCCTTTGACTTCAAGAAACCTGATCAGTTAAGACCCTGCTTTTTATTGATGCTCTTTTATCTTAAATACTTGCACCTCAATTTGCAATTGGGTATCATGGGCCAAATCTCTTATTCTAATCATGTCCTGCTGAGGAGTCATAGACTCATGTGCAGCTGTACAACATGGAAACAGACCCGTTGGTCCAACGCATCCATGCTAACTAGACATCCTAAATTAATTTAGTTCCATTTGCCAGCATTTAGCCCATATCCCTATTTCTATTCATGTATCCATCCAGGCGCCCCTTAAATATTGTAATTGCACTAGCCTCCACCACTTCTTTTCATGAAAAAGTTGCCCCTTACATCTTTTAAATCTTTCTCCTCTCATCTTAAATCTATGCCCTCCAGTTTTGGAGCTCCCCCACTCCGGGGAATAGACCTTTGCTATTTACCCTGTCAACTCCTCTCATGATTTTATGAATCTCTATAATGGCACCCTACTGTCTCCAAAAACAAACAGGGGAAACAGTCCCAGCCTATTCAGCCTCTCTATAACTCAAATCTTCCAACCTTGACAACATCATTGTAATCTTTTTCTGAACCCTTTCAAGTTTCACAACATCTTTCTTGTAGCAGGGAGACCAGAACTACATGCCGTATTGCAAAAGCGGCCTTGTTAATGTCCTGTACACCCAAAACATGACCCCCAACTTATATACTTAATGCACTGACCAATAAAGTCAAGCAGTTCATAGAAGACCCACCTCTTTCAGATTTCAATGATGGTGCCCAGAGAAAGTGAATTAATGTGATTTTTCGCATTTTCCTTAGAACATAGAACATAGAACATAGAAAGATACAACGCAGTACAGGCCCATCGGCCCTCGATGTTGCGCCGACCGAATCCTACCTAACCTACACTAGCCCAATAACTTCCAAATGCCTATCCAATGCCCGCTTAAATGACCATAAAGAAGGAGAGTTCACCACTGCTACTGGCAGGGCATTCCATGAACTCACAACCCGCTGTGTAAAGAATCTACCCCTAACATCTGTCCTATACCTACCACCCCTTAATTTAAAGCTGTGTCCCCTAGTAACACCTGACTCCATTAGCGGTAAAAGGTTCTCAGTGTCGACCCTATCTAAACCCCTAATCATCTTATACACCTCTATCAAATCTCCCCTGAACCTTCTCTTCTCCAATGAGAACAGCCCCAAGTGCCTCAGCCTTTCCTCATAAGATTTTCCTACCATTCCAGGCAACATCCTGGTAAACCTCCTCTGCACTCGTTCCAATGCCTCCACATCCTTCCTATAATATGGCGACCAAAACTGCACACAATACTCCAGATGAGGCCGCACCAGAGTCTTATACAGTTGCAACATGACCTCAGGACTCCGGAACACAATTCCTCTACCAATAAAGCCCAGTACACCATATGCCTTCCTCACAGCACTATTTACCTGGGTGGCAACTTTCAGGGATCTGTGTACATGGACACCAAGATCCCTCTGCTCATCCACACTACCAAGTAGCCTACCATTAGCCCAGTAATCCATCTTCTTGTTACTCCTACCAAAGTGAATGACTTCACACTTAGCTACATTGAATTCCATTTGCCACATTTCTGCCCAGCTCTGCAACTTATGTATATCCCGCTGTAACCTACCACTTCCTTCCTCACTATCCACAACTCCACCGACTTTTGTGTCGTCCGCAAACTTGCTTACCCAGCTTTCAAGCCCTTCCTCTAGATCATTTATAAAGATAACAAAAAGCAATGGTCCCAAAACAGATCCTTGTGGTACACCGCTAGTAACTGCACTCCAAGATGAACATAGTCCATCAACTACTACCCTCTGTCTCCTTCCAGCCAGCCAATTCCTAATCCAAACCTCTAATGTATCCTCAATGCCATACCTCCGTAGTTTTAGCATTAGCCTACCATGGGGAACCTTATCGAACGCCTTACTAAAATCCATATACACAACATCTACTGCTTTACCCTCGTCCACTTCCTTAGTCACCTTCTCAAAGAACTCAATAAGGTTTGTGAGGCACGACCTGCCCTTCACAAAACCATGCTGGCTATCCTTGATCACGTTATTCCTATCCAGATGTTCATAAATCTTATCCCTTACCATTCTCTCTAAGACTTTGCCCACCACTGAAGTCAGACTCACTGGCCTATAGTTACTAGGGCTATCCCTACTCCCTTTCTTGAACAAGGGGACCACATTCGCTATCCTCCAGTCCTCTGGCACTATTCCCGTTGACAATGACGACATAAAAATCCAGGCCAATGGCTCTGCTATCTCCTCCCTAGCTTCCCATAGGATCCTAGGGTAAATGCCATCAGGCCCAGGAGACTTATCTATTTTCATCCTCTCCAATATTCCCAGAACCTCTTCCCTGCATATTTCCAGGCCATCCATTCTAATCATTTGTGACTCCATATTCACATCAGCAACAGTGTCCTGTTCCTGAGTGAATACTGATGAAAAGTATTGATTTAGTGTCTCTCCAATCTCCTCCGCCTCCACACACAACTTCCCACTACTATCCTTGACTGGACCGATACCTACCCTAGTCATCCTTTTATTCCTGACATACCTATAGAAAGCCTTTGGGTTTTCCCTAATCCTACCAGCTAAAGACTTTTCATGTCCCTTCTCGCTTCTCTTAGCTCTCTCTTTAGATCCTTCCTGGCTACCTTATAACTCTCAATCGCCCCAACTGAACCTTCACGCCTCATCTTTACATATGCCGCCTTCTTCCCTTTCACAAGGGATTCCAATTCCTTACTAAACCACGGCTGCGTCACAAGGCCCTTTACACCATGCCTGACTGGTACATACTTATCGAGGACACGTAGTAGCTGCTCCTTGAACAATCCCCACATCTCATTAGTGTTCTTCTCTTGAAGCCTGTTTTTCCAATCCACACATCCTAAGTCATGCCTCACTGCATCATAATTTCCCTGCCCCCAGCTATAACTCTTGCCCTGCGGCGCACACTTATCCCTCTCCATCACTAAAGTAAAAGTCACCGAGTTGTGGTCACTGTCCCCGAAGTGCTCACCTACCTCCAAGTCTAACACCTGGCCTGGTTCATTACCTAGAACCAAATCCAGTATAGCCTCACCTCTTGTTGGCCTGTCTACATATTGTGTCAGGAAACCCTCCTGCACACATTGGACAAACACCGACCCATCTAATGAACTCGAGCTATAGCTCTCCCAGTCAATATCTGGGAAGTTAAAGTCCCCCATAACAACCACCCTGCTACCTTCACTCTTTTCCTGAATCATCCTCGCAATATTATCCTCTACTTCTCTAGGACTATTGGGAGGCCTGTAGAAAACACCTAACAGGGTGACCTCACCTTTCCTATTTCTAACCTCAGCCCAAACTACCTCAGATGGCAAGTCCTCTTCCATCGTCCATTCCACTGCTGTAATACTATCTTTGACAAGTAATGCCACACCTCCCCCTTTTTTACCCCCATGTCTGATCCTACTAAAACATTTAAACCCTGGAACCTGCAACAGCCATTCTTGTCCCCGTTCTACCCACGTCTCTGTAATGGCCACAACATCGAAGTCCCAGGTACCAACCCACGCTGCAAGTTCACCTACCTTATTTCTTATACTTCTGGCATTGAAGTGTACACACTTCAATCCACCCTTCTGTTTACAGGCACCCTCCTTTGAGATCGCTGCATTATTCATAACCTCCCTACACTCAAGGTCCTATACCCTAAAGCTACAGTCCAGGTTCCCATGCCCCGGCGGAGTTAGTTTAAACCCTCCCAAAGAGCACTAGCAAACCTCCCCCCAAGGATACTGGTGCCCCTCAGGTTCAGGTGTAGACCATCCTTTTTATAGAGGTCCTACCTTCCCCAGAAAGAACCCCAGTTGTCCAGAAACCGGAATCCCTCCCTCCTGCACCATCCCTGTAGCCACGCATTTAACTGCTCTCTCTCCCTATTCCTCGACTCTCTATCACGTGGCACGGGTAACAAACCAGAGACTACAACTCTGTTTGTTCTAACTCTGAGCTTCCAACCTAGCTCCCTGAAAGCCTGTCTGACATCCTCACCCCTCTTCCTACCTATATCGTTGGTGCCAACGTGGACCACGATCTGGGGCTGCTCCCCCTCCCCCTTAAGGACCCGGAAAACACGATCAGCGACATCACGTACCCTTGCACCTGGGAGGCAACATACCAAACGTGAGTCACTGTCGCCCCCACAAAACCGTCTGTCTGTATCCCTCACTATCGAGTCCCCAAGAACTATCGCTCTACCTTTCTCCACACTTCCCTTCTGAGCAACGGGGCCAGGCTCCGTGCCAGAGGCCTGAACCTCGTTGCTTGCCCCTGGTAAGTCATCCCCCCCACAAGTATCCAAAACGGTATACTTGTTCTTGAGGGGAATGACCGCAGGGGGTCCCTGCACTGGCTTCCTCCTCCCACTCCC
The DNA here is from genome assembly GCF_020745735.1 of Hemiscyllium ocellatum. Lineage (NCBI taxonomy): Eukaryota > Metazoa > Chordata > Chondrichthyes > Orectolobiformes > Hemiscylliidae > Hemiscyllium > Hemiscyllium ocellatum. The sequence continues at coordinate 95,187,969 of NC_083403.1, forward strand.
CCTCACTGTCACCCATCTATCTTGAACTTTCGGAGTAACTACTTCCCTAAAGCTCTCATCTATGACCCTCTCTGCCTCCCGAATGATCCGCAGTTCATCCAAATCCAGCTCCAGTTCCCTAACACGGGCTTGGAGGAGCTGGAGATGGGTGCACTTCTTGCAAGTGTACTCAGCAGGGACGCTAATGGCTTCCCTCACCTCATACATGTTACAAGAGGAACATTGCACTGCCTGCACTGCCATCCCTCTAAAAAGATTAGTTCCACAATCTAGCATTTTATTATCTGTTGATGTGCAACCTCAAATTCAGGAGTGTGTAGCAGGATCCACACCACCTGCTAACCCAGCCCATCATTCCTAATGATTCAGATTTTTCCAAGTCCACTCTGGACGATGCATGATTAATGGCATTGTCATTCCCTGGGGAAGGTAAAACTCATTCCTGGGATCAAAAAAGAGATCATCTTTCATTCTGGAACATTCCCAAACTCCTGAATGTAAAAACAGTATCTTCTCACACAGCCACTGATACTCTCACCCGGAGACTGAAATGGTGGCCCAACTGAGAGTCTTCATGTTCTGGCCATCATCCTTCCTTGTTCCCAAAGGTGAAGTTCAGTTAATGCTCCATGGTTATTCTTATGAGACAGTGAGGGCAAAACAATGCCACATTTTCCAAAATGGTGTTGAAGTTTCTCCCCGGATGCAGAGTTGGAGCTACAGCCACCTCCCTTCCCCTTTGTGTCATTTCTTCCTGCAGATGCTGATGCTTGGCCTTCTCACTTGAACCTTCATTGATCCCTCTTCAATGCCCTTATCTTCAGGTCATCATGGTGACTCCATTCCAGGTGCTAGTGACAGTCCCTGCTTACATACCCAGTCTGCTTAACCTTCTGCCTTCTTACCAGTGGAAAATGCATCACGAACATCCCACCCTTCCCTAAGACGTGCTGTGAACAGAATCAAAAAGAGACTTCTAGGTAGGATGGGAGTGAGAGAAATGTTAGTATTTGCCAAGAAATGTCAAGAAAATGTTAATTACTGCTGATGTTTAGACATATTTGGAAATTGGACCAAACTAGCAACATTCTAGGAATGCTCTTTTCCATCTAATGCTGTGTATAGTTTACATAGTCAACAAAGATTGTTGCTTAACAGTGTGAGGGCAGTCTTGCCCCTATCTAAAGCCTCAGTATGATGGCACTACACCAGCTAAATAATATCTGGCAAGTCAATTGCCCCTTTTAAGAGCTGGCAGATGCTTGATACACTGACTGCCTTCCCATGACACCCTCTGCCCAACTTTCTTTACTTTTTAATTCTCTGATTTATTAGAAAAAAGGACTGATTATCTGTAAACACTTTCAGAATTAAAGAATCTTATATAGGTGATCCTCTTTGTAAAACACAATTAGTGGAATTTATTATCTTAGATAATAATTAATCCTTTACTAAAGAAATATTTATTCCTAATAAATTAGAGGAATTTTAATCCTACATTAATGGAATTACATTGCTTGATAATAAGCTAAATGAAGTGTGAAATTCATTATAAAGTGAACACTTTGTCCATGCGACTTGAAACACAATGTTACTGTGCTTTAATCTTCCTTGGGCTATTTTTATAATTCTCAAATTTGTTCCTGTGTTGAGAGGAAATTCCTGAGCTCATCTTCCATCCATCAGCCATGCAACAATAAGCAGAGTCAGCTAAAAAAACAAAGGCAACGTTGTTTGTTAGCAATTCTTTTGTCTATCAACCTCATGTCCTTCAACACAGTCAAATGTTAACCAAATGGGCTTAATGATTTTAATAGGATAAGTAGTCTCATTGGAACGTAAGCTGTGCCTATGTTTTGAGGGGAAACAGGCAAACTGACAGAAGAAAGCTTTGTGTTAGCCGCAAAAGGGGTTTTAAACTATTACTGGAGATCACAAAAACACTGTTTGTTGAACCTGATTCATGTTTAAACTATTCTGGTTGGCAACATTGCATTGGAGAAACAGAACAGTTGTTCAGAAATCCCCAGGTTTCTGACTTAATAATATGTCTGTTTGGAAATATTTTAAAAAATGAGATTAGGGGTCAGCGCAATGGATGCAAGTACAGATTTAGAGTTAGATCTCATATAGTGATCCACGATGATAACTAATGATACTGGTAACACCAACAGCAATGCTTCCAGCGTGAGCAATTGATGTCTCCAAATAGGATGTGTTGACTGACTTGCAGATAAGAGCTCAATGACCACCTACCTCCAATAGCTCTTAATAAGTCTTAGTTGAACAAAGCAACTCTTGTATCTTGAGGCATCAAAGAACATCTTTGGCCAGGACCAGTGCTCTGTAGCCCTTTGTCACTCCTCCCCGCTACCTACAATGTGTTTTGCACCTACATTGACTTCTCTCGCCATCCTGTTTGAGGTTGGAGGACAATGGCCAGCAAGATAAATGAGAGTTGGAGATGATCAGAAGGTCTAACTCATCCCTGACTTGAAGTTTATGAATTTCTAAGGCACCTTCATTTCACGAGCTGAATTGTCACTGTCTTTTGTCGCTGGCTACAGCCATCACCCAGACCTCACACCAAAGCATGGAGTTGTCAAGGTCACTGTCTCCATCCCTATTTTGTGAAAGATTTATTCCAGACTGCAATTTATGGCATCAGCTACACTTCCCAGTTTGCAGTCCACTGTTATTTCAGGGAAGTCAGCAATGCTCCATCTTCATGGACTGAGTAGAACAGAATAAGAGAGCACGTGGATTTATGTGTAATGGCAGCTTCCCAAGACCTATAATGATAATCACTACTCCCATGTTGCTTTACATATTCTTCCACAGCAATTTGGCATTCTTCTCCTTGGAATGAGATGCCTCTTCTTCAATATACCATTGGTTTGTGTCAAACCATGGATATTTATGTCTGGTTACCCAGGAACATCCTCAATATATTTATCTTTTACAAGTCCTCTCTGCCGCCATCTGTCCAACAAGTCTATCATGTTTACAGCCACACACTGGGTGTCAAAGGCTACCTCTTTCAGCCTTGGCTTTTTTATCATGTCAGGAACATGAGCGCAGCCACAGAGTTAATATGAGAGTCATGCCACCACCATTTTGAAGGCCATTTTTAGCTTGTGTAATATTTCTGCTGTCCTTGTCAATCAGGAAGATGCTTGTAGGACTGAAGACATCTGGAGCCTTCCCCATAATTTTATTCATTGAGTGACTCATCTTCATCAGTGCAGAAAGAGGAGGTACAGGAAGAAGAACAGAATAAGGAGGTAGAGTAAATTAATGCAGAGGAACAGCAGGTTTGGCACCAAGTATCCCCATCCAGTTGCCTTGCATCATTTCAACCTGGGACATCCTCATTCCACAGTGAATGTGAACTCTGACATCATGTCTAGAATAAACACCAAACAGATCAATTACCTTTGTATCTATAAGGTAGCAGAGTTATTTATAAATCACCCTGACAGAAGCTCCTAGCATGATCTTGCATAATTGCTTCCCTCTCTTGGTGTTTCTGCTGAAGTGGTTCCTGAAAAGATGCACTGTGTCAGTGGGATGTTGATAGATTCAATTAAAGAATTCCAAAGGAGAGCTTGAGCACTTTAGGAACTTGATTGCCTGGTTTCAGCATCTAGTTGTAGGCCAGAGCAGTCTGGTCTAGCTGGCTGCATTATTGTAGCCAGTGTATCTAATGGAAGGGGTCAGGCAGCAGGCACATCACGTCCTGAGAAAAGGCTGTAGGTTCTCCATGTAGCCTAGCTCTCATTCTTGGCATGCCACCATGCACTTTGCAGATTGTTTGCGAGATGAGGGGGGGAGGATTGAGACGTGATGCTCTGAAACGGCCCAATTAACAGTGAGATCTGTCTTAGCATTAGTGATACTATATTAGCTTTCTGGTAGACTGGCCATAGCACCTGATATCTCCTAGTATGTATTGCCTTTGGCAGTAGAGGGTGACCAATGCCCTCACTAGTATTCCTGCTGGGATGCTCAAAAATTGTAAATCGGTTAGCCGATCTTCCACCAAGGACTGGCAAATTGTGTGAACAGCATTCCTCACAGTGAAGACCAGATTATAGGGATCCTGAAGGTAAATACAGTGCTGATGCCATGAGGATGGTAGATGAGCTGCACACTGCAAAATAAAAGTGCTGTGGGGGTCACCAGTCAAATGTGGATTGCTGGAGAGGGATGTTGAAGGTATAGAAATCAGGAATTTAATTCAGAACTGCAAGAGAATTAGTGTATGGTTCCACTACCCTTTGTTGATCTCCTTGGGTGTCTAGTGCCTATATTTTATTCAGCTTTAGTCTTACATTTATTTGAGACACAACATAAACATGTCTAGTGACAATAAATTCACTTTATTTGTATTTGTATTGGCATTGGTACATGGTCAACGTAGTTTCTCCTCATTTATCATTGACATCTTGTGAATTTGTTTGCAAGGGTGTAGATATTCTCAACCACTAATTATTTTCTTGTTGATGGAATTGCACAGGTTGGATTCATGGCTGCAGAACTAATTGTGGAACTTATGAGGATACCGTAAGAATCAGCTATACCTGTATATATTGGAAGGATTTGCTTTGGTGCCCTGTCTTTCTGCTGTTACAGTTTTTGTGGGCCCTTGTGTTTCTAGAACATGAGGAACATGAGCTGGGTCATGTCCTAGCCTTTCTCTCCTAGTACCCTTCTTGAAAATGTATCTGCCACCACCATCCAAGCTTTGACTGTCCTCAGAAAACTGTAGTCTATTTTGTGGGAGACAATTCCAGATATACTCACCATATTCTATTCTATGCCATCAAGCCTGTTTTCAAAATTGCTGTTCAGTAGCTGAACTGTGTTTATCCCATCGTTAGTGGAGAGGGAATGTCTTGATTTCCTCTCGATGTGTATAATTATAGAAGAGTGAACATCAGTGTGTCTCAGAGCCTTCCTGTGACCACTGCATGAAAACATTCTGGAAATTAACTGAAGCAGGCCATAAGCTTATCTTTAGGCTTTGGCGTCAGAATTTCAGAGGCTGAATTTTGATAGTTCATGAGATTTTCCCACACTCCAGGCTTCTGTCCTCTGGGTGCTCTCATAGGCAACTCTCTTAGACCACATTAAGCAACTTGGACATACCCCTATCTAGACTTTCCTCCCTCACACCAAACAAGCTAGCTTGCCAATACCTACTGTCCCCTCCCAGCTTTCCAGCAATGGCCTCCAAAAAATCATTTTGCCACTTTCTCCCTGTCTACTATCTAGACACTGGTGACATATGCAAGGCTGGCTGTTGGTATGCAGACCAATTCCTGACTTATAGGGAAAAAGCAAGAAAGTGGAATTGAGAATTATCGGATCAGTTATGGTGTCATTGAATGGCAGACCATGTTAGATCGGCCAAATATCCTCCTTTCATTCTGTCACCCAATCCCACTTCATCCCCAAAATGCAAAAACTTGTCCCCACCTACTCTTTCCCTGCTCAGACTAAAATCAAATTGAATTATGCCTCAATTACTGATGAAGAGCTTATGCCTGAAATGTTGATTCTGTTGTTCCTTGGATGCTGCCTGACCTGCTGTGCTTTTCCAATGCTACACTATTTGACTCTGATCTCCAGCATCAGCAGTCCTCACTTTCTCCTTGTGCCTCAATGACCAAACCTGCTTAACAAGACCTAATCTGTACCAATCTGTTCATTTTTAAACAATGTGGATGCCACTGAAGAATTGCCATTTCCTTCTTCATTCCTGATCTATCTCTTTATGCCTTGTTTATATCTCCATCTCATCCCCATCTCTTGATCCTTATTCCTCTTCCATCTCTCTGCTTGTTCTTTGTCTTTTCACTTCTGCTCCATCTCTCCATGGCTTCTTCATTCCCTCACCATCTCTCTGTCCCTGCACCATTTCACTTGTTTGCAAAGTTCACTACTGATCATTAAGCTTTCTCAGTAAAGACTGGCTTTGCAATGTTACAATTGGAGCATATTCACTTTTTGTTAGAATTCACTGTTAGCATCTCAAACCCATCCCAATTCTTAGACATCAGCAACAGTCTTCAGGAGGATGAAGAAATTGCAACTGGTCCCTGATTTAATTATAGCTGTGCAAAAATCCAGCTCTCTCTGTCAAAAGACACTTACAAATAGCTTGTGTTTACCTAATTTCACCTTGAAGATTGTCCAAAGGTCAGAACAGAGACAGGTGCTGGCAATTTCATAGAGTCATGGAATCATACAACAATGAAGCAGATCCTACAGTCCAACTTGTCCATGCTGACCAAGTTCCCAAACTAAGCTAGTGCCACTTGCCTATGTTTGGCTCATATCTCTCTGTATTTAGTTAGCCTTTCTTCATTACTATTTCCTCACTGCCTCAGTCCCCAACAGGCTCCTACCTCATATGGAGCTACACTTATTTGACTGCCATCACTTTACCACAAAACTTTTTCCACCAAAGCCAGGAGCACAGGAGAAGTTAAGATTCTGGATTTATTTTTAAAGTAGTGAGGCATGTAAGGCCTCAGTTCACTATCAGCAATTCCCATTGTCAGTTCATCAACACATTTATACAGTAAAAGCTGATTTGTGACTCCCTGTTTCCTCCCTTTCTGGTGACATGATTAATATGCAAACACAAAACCAGAGAGAATGGCTGATTAGTTCATTGTCCTGTTGCCCAGGCACTTTCCTTGGCATTATCCCTCTCTGTCTCTGTCTCTGTCTCTGTCTCTGTCTCTCTCTCTCTCTGCCTTTCCGTATCTTTTCTTTCTTTTAGTGAATCAGTTGATTAAACATTCACTATGGAAGGTGGCAGTCTAGTGTGTTAGCTAATAACTCACAGCAAAGCACTTAATTCTTGAGCTACATTTCGCTTCAGGCCTTTGTCAATGACCCTCAGTTCTTTTGTCCTAATTTTCCCATGGAGAAATGATTCTGTGCCTTTCGCATTGCTTCATAGCTCATTAAATTTCTGCCCTGAAATTACACTGCCAGCACTCCTTTAAGCTTGTATCCACATGGATGGGCACTTCCCAATGGTTTTTTTATCATGATATTATCATTTATGAATAACTTCATTGTCACATGTATTTTACAGTGAGAAAATTAGTAAAATATAGTGAGAAGCTTTCCCACTCTCGTCACAACCGGCCCCATTGAGTATCTACAAAATAAGAAGAAAAAGGTAGAAAAATATAGCTTAATGGGAGTCCATCAATCCTGAGCCAGCTCATCATCAACATCATCAATGATGTCTATGCTGCCATCCCCCCTCCACTGTCTCTTTGCTGTCTACGCTGGATCAAGCAACATTGAAGTAATCACTCTTCAGGTGGCCAACTTTCGCCACTGTGCCGATTCTTCTCCATCATCTGCATTGCACCCACCAATGTCAGACTGTCATCTCTCGCCACTGGGCCCACTTCGTAGATGCCACTGCGATGCCCTTCTGCCACCACTCTGCTGCCACCAGCCCTAAGCAAACCAACAACGAAGTCACCAACCTTAGGTGCCATTTTTCGCTACTTAGCTTGCCTTGCCTCTGCTGCTGTCATCTTGATGACAATGGATTAAACCCAAAGCATTTTCTCTTTTTGTATTTTAATTGTGCCAAAAATAACTCTGTGTGAATGTCAAAACAACAATAGGTTCTACAGCCCTTCAGGAAGACACAAACCAAAGTTATGCCACGATGAAGGGGAAACATTAAAAGGTATAAAGTATTAATTAAAAAGCCTGTTGGAATTTGAGCTTCCATTTCAAGGGACTGGGAATACTCAGACAGGGAAGCTTTGCCACAGTTGTGTCACAGTTTGGCTCAATCTTGTCTGTACAGACTTTAGTTAGTTCTGGACTTCACACCTCAAGGATATTTTGAAACAGTGCAGCTAGAAGTGAACTACAGGGTCATGGAGTCGCAGAGATGCACAGCATGGAAACAAACCCTTTGATCCAATTCATCCTGGCTGGCCAGCTACCTTAACCTAATTCAGTCCCATTTGCTGCACTTTATCCCTTCATATTTATATACCCATTCAGGTGCCTTTTAAATGTTGTAATTGTACCAACCTCCATCATTTCCTCTGGCAACTAATTTCATATGTCCACCATCCTCTGTGTGGAAAAAGTCGCCCCTTAGGCCCCTTTTAAATTCCACCACCCACCCCCACCCTAAACCCATGCCCTCTAATTCTGGACTCCTCCACCCCAGGGAAAAGACCTTGTCTAATTATCCTATACATTCCCCTCATGACTTTATACACCTCTGTAAGGTCATCCTTCAGTCTTCGATGCTCCAAGGAAAACAGACCCAACCTATTCAGCCTCTCCCTGTATCTCAAATCCTCCAACCCTGCAACATCCTTGTAAATCTTTTTTGAACCCTTCCAAGTTTTACAACATCCCTCCAATAGGAGGGAGACCAGAATTGCACATGATGTTCCAAAAGTATCCTAACCAATGTCCTGTGCAGTTGCACCATGACCTCCCAATTACTATACCCAATTCTCTGACCAATAAAGGAAGGCATACCAAACACCTTCTTCACTATCCTATCTATCTGCGACACCACTTTCAAAGAACTATGAACCTGCACTCCAAGGTCTCTTAGTTCGGTAACGCTCCCCAGGACCTTACCATTAAGTGTATAAGTGCTGCTCTGATTTGCCTTTCTAAAATGAAGCACTTCTCACTTATCTAGATTAAACTCCATCTGTCACTCCTTAGCCCAATGGTCCATCTGATCAAGATCCCCATTGTATTCTACGGTAACCTTCTTCGCTGAACACTACACTTCCAGCGTTGGTGTCATCTGCAAACTTATTAACTATACCTCCTATGTTCACATGTCAATCATTTATATAAATAACGAAAAGCAATAGACCCAGCACCAATCCTTGTGGCACACCACTGGTCACAGGTCTCCAGTCTGAAAAGCAACCCTCTGTTTTCTATCTTCTACCAGTTAAAAAGCTTGAGCTTTAGCTATGTAGACTAGGTTTCCTCTCCCTTGAACATTGAATATTGATAATTGGCTTCAATATGGCATTTAAGATGTTTAAACAATATGATAAGATGGATCAGAAGAGCCACAAGCAAGGGAGCATTATTTTGAATTACAAATGATAGGTGATGCCAGGAGAACAAGGGGAGGGGAAGTTTGAAACTCTCTCTCCCTTTCAAAACTGCTAAGGCAAAGGGATCATTTGAAAATGCCAGAGCTGTGATTGATAGATGTTCATTGGACAAACATGTCAAGACAAAACTAAGATGGGTAGATGGAGTTGAGACAAAGACCAGTCATGTTCCAATTGAATGGGGCAACAGACTTGCATAGCCTGTTCCTGTTGCTGAGTTTTGCAAAATAAGATTTAAACTGATTGTTGACATTTGAAGGAAAATAATTTTATTCCCTACCAGTCCTTGGAAGATGTATGGTTGCTCTGATCTACACGCCACAGAAAAGTTGCAGACTACAGAAACTGTGACTCCATTTAGAAGTCTTTTGTTTTGTAGTTTTATTCTACTCCTTTGCTGAAGTGCATTTTATCAATCACTTTCCTGCTAAATGACAATTCAGCCATAAATATTTTATGCAGGATTCTGGATTCATGACTGTACAGCTCATATACTGATGACATCCTGCAAAATGCTGTTTAAACTCTCCTTCACATTTTATTAGCAATGTGCTCATTGACAGGTTGAATGTATCCCACATGTATTAAAACTTTTTCATAATAATCACTTTAATAAAGGGCATCTTTAATATGAATTTGAGCATTTTGTACACAAGGACCATATCCCTGCCAGAATAATTCCCTTCTTTTAACTATTATGTTAGACGGTTGCCATTCCTGTACTGAGAAAAACAAAAGATTATCTTAGATTGTAAATGACACTTGAACTGCTTTGTGAAAATTTGTAGAAAGCTTACTTACAAAAACTGACAAGCCCTCCAAATTGGTTTCAACTCCTTCACAGAAATGACCATTAGTTGATACACGTGACAATCCATGTGGGTGTGACCATGGTAATATATCACTCCTTACCCTTCTCAATTTGTTTGCACTCTAACCTGTTTGTCTGCATCATTCTTCTCCAATGTTCCAATAATGTATATATTAGAAAACACTCTCCAGAGAATAATGGTCTTTATAACAAACTGTCCACAGCCATTGCCAGCTTGCAATGAGTTCACAATTCCCCATTTCAATTGGTAATAACATTGAATGACCATTGAAATGTTTCCCTCACTTTGTGAAGAATTTTTAAACTGACCACTTGCAATAAGATTCACTCCAGCACTTACTCCTTTCAGTTTTACCAGGGCAAATGAATCTTAGTCTTCAGATTTCCCCTGGATGCATCTCTTTGGCAATAGCTGGTCCTTTTTGGTGTCTTTCTGCTTTTTTAACTGGCTGCTTACATAAAGCTCACAGCTTCTTCTCACAGGTGACCACATTTGCTGAAGCTTTTGCCTCTTTCTTTCTCTTTGTGAGATCGCTCTCTCTTTTCAAATCTAAGAAATTAGAAATCAAAAGTCTGACCACTGTTAGCTTTTATTTTAAGGTGTGAATATTCTTCACTTTTCTCCCAGTAAGCTCCCTGCCTGTATGGGAACCAAGCTAACTGTGGAGCAAATGTCAAAGCAGTTCACATGGTCTTCTTCGTTGCTCCATTCTGAATTAAAGAGACAGTTCCAAAATGGATCACCTTCCTGAACCTTGTCTATATAGCAATACAGTGATATTATCTGAAAATATAATGCCAGTTTCCACATGAAATCTGATGAATCTGAACTTCATTGCCATCACCTCATTTGATCCCTTCACTGCCTTTTGATGCTAACATTTTTATTTGTTCAATCTGAGTCCTAACTCCATTGGGAGATTAAAACCTAGCCCATAGCAAATAAATGGATATTAGGACAAGAAAGAACTCAATTTGGAAGAGCCACCTAAAAAAGAGAGAGGTTTGGGCTAGAGATCTTACATTGGGCTCAGGAAGATGCAACCAGGGCAGCCAAGGATAAAACAATTAGTGTAACAGATACTCAAGAGTTTAGATTTAAAGGAGTAAATACGAGGATGGAAGTCTGCAGGTGGATTATAGAGATGTGGAAGGATCAGGGCTATAGATCAAATTAGAATAGGGATGTTGATTCTAAAATTTAATTATGGACAGGCCAGGAGCAGTGAGGGTAGCAAACATTGGTGTTGGTTTGCTCTTCATGAACAGTGTATCCAGTCAACGATATCACTTTGAGTTAAGTAATCAGATTTGTCCGGAGGAATCAATAAGTTCAGGTGACTGACATTTTTAGCATTAACCATCTGCTCTATCTCTTGCTGCCAGCTCAACCAGCAAGAAAAATATATTGAATTTTTCTGTAGCTTTCCTTCCCCATCACCTCACGTGACAACCACCCTCAGCACGTTAAAATATTTAAATCTTCAATGTGCAATATTGATGTTTGGTCTTCTTTGATATGACATTTCCACAAACACAATTCATCCCAGGAAACAGCATGGCATTGCACATCACTTGCTTCTCTCAGCCTTCGGAACCTTAAATCCTATTCATCCAAACCATTTTTTTTGGCATGTCATTGATGCTGGAACCTGTACTGTACACTACTGCACTGTACCAGCAACTACATTCTTTTGATGGTAACAGTGTGATTTAAATTACCACCCCAAAATATTGACTCCATGCTGCAATCATGTGTAATTTACAAGAATTCTTGGCTTCTCTTGTCTTTTCATTTGTGTGGTACTTTACACAGTTGAGTTCCAAAATTCAATATTTTTCACAGAAAGATATATAATGCGTGCTTGCCAATTTTAATTCTTGCTTTTTGGACTGAAAAGCTCAATGAATTGAATTAGAATGGCTTTCACTGTAATATGTAATGAAAATATATTTTAATCTGCTTGAGGTTATTTCACAAGTTAAATGATGGCAATTGCAAGTATAATTTGGCACAGTGCACTAGATAATAAAAATGTACATTTTAGCAGCGTTTCCTATTTTTCACTTACCGTTAGAGTTGGTGCAAAGCAGACAGTGATAGGCAGTGGTATCAGTTAAAGGCCAAGGTCAGCACAAGAGATGTGTCCATGTTAGAAAGGGCAATTCAGAAACCTAAAAAGCAATATGTTCTCCTTCCAATCAAATGTGATGACAATTTTTTGTAATTTTAATAACTGAGCACATGAACAGTGCAGTCATAGAGTCATGCAGTCATACAGACTAAAACAGACCCTACAGTCCAACCATTCTATGCCATATAAATTCCTAACCGAAACTAATCCCATCTGCTGCTCTGGGCAGAGATCCATGAGGGGTTGAAGGGCCTCTTTCATGCTTTAAAAACTTTATGACTAGTTTCAGTGAAAACCTGCTCTCAAGATCCAAAATACAATATTGGATCATAGGGACAGGAAAAGGACTTTCAGCCCTTTGAGCTTGTTCTCCATTCAAGTTTTGATCTGCCCTCCAACTTCATGTTGCTCCATGTCTCATGTCCAACCAGTACTTGGTAGAAGTTCAACAACCTGAAATATTAACTCAGTTTCTATCCACAGATGATGGGTATTTCTTTAAACTGTTTTTATTTCAACAAAAGTCCACTGATGTCAAATTTGAAATGATTAACTAATCCGCAGCATCCACAGTCCGAAAATGGAGACAGTTATACATTTCAGTGCAATAAATGTTTTCTCATCTTGTTCCTAAACTATCACTGACCATGTACCTAAGGTAGCTCCTTGGAGAGGTATCTCTGATGGCTCGTTAAATTGGATATCCTGTCAAAGGAAACAAGGAACATTACACAAGAGTAAAGCAGATCTTTCTGTGAACAAACAGTGCTTGCTAATTAAAGGGCTAGAATTTTACTCAAAGTGTAAAAAGTAAGACAAATTTGTAGGAGGGCCAGATTAATGAGAAAATAAAAACATCTCAAAATAAATTTTAAAATGTGTTCCAATCCTTTTTGAGCTGTCATGCAAAGAAAATAATTGCCAAAATTGCTATCCTAATGACAATCTGCAAAACATCATAGGCACATTCCAGCACAGAATGAGACCATTTATCCCATTATGTCAGTGTTGGTCTAGTGAAGGAGCAATTCACTTAGAGCCTTGTGCCTGCCTTTTTCTTGGAGCCCTATATAATACCTGAACAACCATGCATCCAATAAAAGGACCTGAAGTTGGTATTTTTCTGTGGAATAATGTCCCCAGAATGTAGTCTGCAGCTCACTGTCTCAATAAACACAAGGATTTTGCCTTGATCAGACAAAGACATTTTCAGGTGGTAATCTACTTGAACAAGAAAATCAGGTTCTTAATCCTCCTCTAACCAAAACAAACACTCTGTGTGGAAACTTGGTAAGGTAAGGCAAGGCTTTTGTTGTTTTTTTCTTTTCATTTACTCAATCTCTCTTGGCAATTTAGATCAGAGGGGATGGAGGTTAGGGCAGTTGCCTGCTCCTCTTGCTGGATGTAGGAGGTAAGGGTCATCACTGGTGTCCCTGATGACTTCTTCTATGAGAAGCCTACCCAACTCCATCTCCTCACAGACCGTGTTAGGGAACTGGAGCTGGAGCTGGATGAACTTTGCGTCATTCAGGTGACAGAGGGGATGATAGAGAAAGTAGGTAGGAAGGTAGTCTCACCTAAATTACAGGACAAAGGTAACTGGGTAATCATCAGGAGAGGGAAACAGAATAAGCAGACAATGCAGGGCCCCTATGATCATGACCTTCAATAATAAGTATACTGTTCTGATTACTTTTGTGGGGTGGGGAGTGAACTATTGGGAAGGGCTTTTGCCCAAAACGTCGAATTTCCTGTTCCTTGGATGTTGCCTGACCTACTGCGCTTTAACCAGCAACACATTTTCAGCTTTGATCTCCAGCATCTGCAGACCTCACTTTTTATTCGAAAAACTACTGCGGCCTGGCTCTGTTGCTCAGAAGGGAAGGAGGAAGAATAGGAGAGCAATAGTGATAGGAATTCAATCATGAGAGGAACAGACAGGAGATTCTGTGGTCGCAAGGGACACTCCCAGATGGCGCATTGCCTCCTGGGTGCCAGGGTCAGGGATGTCGCACAGCGAGTCTACAGGATTCTTAAGAGGGAGGGAGAGCAGCCAGAAGTCATGGTACACATTGGTACCAATAACATTGGTAGAGAAAGGGAGGAGGAACTGAAAAGAGAATGTAGGGAGTTGGGTTGGAAGCTAGAAGACAGGACAAGCAGAGTAGTAAGCACAGGATTGTCACTGGTGCCACGAACTAGTGAGGCGAGGAATAGAGAGAGTGCAGATGAACATGTGGTGTGGGAGGGAGAACTTGAGATATGTGGATCATTAGGATACCTTCTGGGGAAGGTGGGACCTGTACAAGAAGGATGGGTTGCACCTGAACTCAAGAGGCGGGAGGTTGGCTAGATTTCTTTGAGAGGGTTTAAACTAGATTGGCAGGAGGGTGGAAACCTGAGCTACGGATCAGATGATAGGGTAGTTAGTGAACAGCAAGATACAGTGTGCAAAGAATCTGTGAGGAGGGATAGGCACTTGATTGGGCAAAGGTGCAGTCAGTGTGATGGTTTGAAGTGTGTCCATTTATATGCAAAAAGTATCAGGAATAATTGATGAACTCAGAGCATGGATCAGTACATGGAACTATGATGCTGTGGCCATTACAGAGACTTGGATATCACAGGGGCAGGAATAGTTGTTGGATGTTCCAAAAGGAATAGAGGGGGAAGTAAAAGAGGTGGAGGAGTGGCATTGCTAATCAGGTATAGTATCACAGCTGCAGAAAGGAAGATCGTTGAGGAGGGTTAGTCTACACAGTCAGTATGGGTGGAAGTCAGAAACTGGAAAGGAGCAGTCACTTTATTGGGAGTTTTCTACAGGCAACAGAGACACCAAGGAGCAGACTGGGAGGCAGATTTTGGAAAGGTGCAGAAGTAATAAGCTTGTTGTCATGTGTGACTTTAACTTCCCTAATATTTATTGGAACCTACTTAGTTCAAGTAGTTTGGATGGAGCAGTTTTTGTCGGGTGTGTTCAAAAAGGGCTGCTGATGCAATATGTAGACAGGCCGACAAGAGTGGAGGCCATATTGGATTAAATACTTAGCAACGAACCAAGCCAGGTGATAGATCTCTCGATGGAAGAGCAATTCAGTGATAGTGATCATGACTCCATGACTTTCACTATACTCATGGAGAAGAATCGGAACAGACAGTATCGGAAAGTATTTAATTGGGGAAATGGGAATTACAGTGCTATTAGGCAGAAACTAGGGCACCTAAATTGGGAACAGATGTTCTCAGGAAAATGCACAACAGAAATGTGCAGTTTGTTTAGGGAGCACTTGCTGATAATGCTGAACAGGTTTGTCTCACTGAAGCAAGGAAGGGATGGTAGGTTGAAACAACTTTGGGTGACAAGGGATGTAGAATATCTGGTTACAGGGTAGCCATGAAGGAACTGAAGAATGGACATAGATAGGGGACATGAAAAAGCTTTAGCAGGTAGGGTTAAGGAAAACCTTAAGGTATTCTACATTTATGTGAGGAGCAAGATGATGGCCAGAGTGAGGGTAGGGTCGATCAAGGATAGTGACAGGAACATGCGCCTGGAGTCAGGAAATATTGACTACTGAGAGGGACCTTGAAGTTTCTGAGAACAGCATGAAACAAACTGATATTGAGAACAGCTTGATGTTAAGAATGAGGAGATGCTGAAAATTTTGAAAAACATATTGATAGTCAAACCCCTGGGCCGGACGGGATATATCTGAGGATACTACAGGAATTGAGGGAAGAGATTGCTGCGCCTTTGAGGATGAACTTTGCATCTTCACTGTTGACTGAAGTAGTACCAGATGATTGGTGGGTGGCAAATGTTACTCCCTTGTTCAAGAAAGGAATTGGGATAATCCTGAGAATTAAAGACTGGTAATTCTTATGTCAGTGGTGGACAAAGTTTTGGAGAGGATTCTAAGAGACAGGATTTATAATTACTTGAAAAACTGTAGTTTGATAGTCAGCATGACTTTGTGTAGAGCTGATCATGCCTCACAAACCTTACTGAATTCTTTGAGGATGTGACAAAATACGTTGATGAAGTTAGGGCAGTGGATGTGATGTACATGGGTTTTAGCAAGGCATTTGATATGGTTCTCCATGTTAGACTCTATCAGAAACTAAGGAGGCATGGGATACAGGAAAACCTGTCTGTCTGGATACAGAATTGGCTGGCCCACAGAAGACAGAGGGTGGTGGTTGATAGAAACTCTTCCACAGGAGCTTGGTGACCAGTGGTATTCCACAGGGATTGGTTCTAGGACGTCTGCTCTTTGTGATTTTTATAAATGACTTGGGTGAAAAAGTGGAAGTGTGGGTTAGTAAGCTTGCTGATGGCACAAAGGTTAGTGGAGTTGTGGACAATGTGGAGGACCTGTTGTAGGCTGCAGTGGGACATTGACAGAACCAGGCTAATAAGTCCCAGATAGAATTCAGCCTGGAAAACTTTGGATGGTTGAATCTGAATGCAGAATACAGGGTTAAAGGTGGGATTCTTGGCACTGTGGAGAATCCCTCAGAGTTGCCACCCAGGTTGATAGGGTTGTTAAGAAGGCATACAGTGTGTTGGCTTTCATTAACAATGGGATTGAATTTAAGAGCCACGAAGTTATGCTGCAGCTCTATACAGCACTGATTAAACCGGACTTGGAATATTGTGGTCAGTTGTGGTCACCTCATTATAGAAAAGATGTGGAAACTTCAAATAGGATGCAGGCAGGATTTACCAGGACACAGCCTGGACTGGAGGTCATGTGATATGAAGCAAGGAGGTAGGGCTTTTCTCATTGGAGAGAAGTGACTTGATAGAGGTGTGCAAGATGTTGAGAGACATTAATAGGATGGATAGCCAGAGACGTTTTCCCAGGGCAGAATTGTCTATCATGAGGCATAATTTTACAGTAATTTGAGAAAGGCTTAGGGGAGATATCCAAGGTAAGTTCTTTACACAGAGTGTGGTAGGTTTGTGCAATGCACTGCCAGCAGTGGTAGTAGAGTCAGATACATTAGGGACATTGAAGCGACCATTAGATAGACACATGGAAGATAGTAAAATAAAGGATGTGTTGGTTAAGCTGATCTTAGAGTAGGATAAAAGGCCAGCACAACATCGAAAGGCCTGTACTGTGCTATACAGTTCTTTCTTCTATGTTTTATGGTGCTGAATCAGCTTTACTTATAGGAGAGCTGAAAAGACCCTGCAAGATTATGTTTACATTTATTTAGTTTGCTGTGTGGGGTGTCCTGAAGAAGTAGATAACAAAATGTAATTGCTGACCCTTGGCTTGCCCCCCATCTTTTGGTGTTCCCCATTCCCAATAACTCAGGAATCTGAGGTGAACTCAGAAACTGCTGTAGAAACTCAGCATGTCTAGCAGAACCTGTAGAGAGAGAAGCAAAGTTAATGTTTCAAGTCTAATATGATTTTTTTTTAGAATTGAGGTATTTTGTCACAAGCTGAGCAGTCTCTGAGTTGCTTGGTATTGTGGTGGCACATGGCAGACATTGAGAATGGTCATTTTGCCAATTCTATCTCCTTGAGTCTGAAATCACAGAACTTCTGAGGTCTAATGGCAGCTAGAATGGTGGCCTATTAACAATTTCCAAAAGCCACCTGCACACAAAGTTAGAATTAGTTCTCATTTTCCCAATCTTCCACATCTACGCTTCTTGGGTTTCAGCATGAGACCTAGTTACAGAGATGTTCCTCATTCTCTTGTTCACTCGAGCTTTTAGTGCCACCTACTTATGCAGTTCAGTGTCAAATTTTGAGAGATAATCGCTTCTGAGAAATGCTTTGGATGTTGTTTAAATGTAGGCGGTTGTCATAGCAGTCATTCAGCTTTTAATAATCTAATATCTCTGGTCATTTCAATCGCGAAACTCCTATAAAGCTATGTTATCAGTAAAAACATGCTCTTGTTCATTCATGTTAGACTTGCCAACATTCCTGTTTATGTATATTTATCAAAGATGCATGTGAATACTTAAAAGCATCTGTGATTTTGCTACAGGTTAAATGGACTTGGCTCTCTGAAATTCAACTTGTATAAATTGCTTTATGATGTGTGCCAAAATTACACTTTTTCTTTCGGATCAGAGAGTTGTCAAGGTTTATGCATCAAATACTGACTCCCCAAGGGACTGTGAGGAGCCAATGTTTCTGAAAATTCCAGTCTTTTGGATGAGTCAATTAAACTAATGCCCTATCTCTGTCTGTTGTGACTGGTCTCTCCAAGTCTCAGTGCAGTGAGATGTGACATATCACTGGGCTATAATCGTTGAACATTCTCATAAAGCATTGCTCATATTTAGTGATATATGACATATATTTTTATAAATTTTGCCTTTCCCACATTTGTTTCACAATTTATTATCTACTTGTCCAGCATCTTCCCTGTTGATCTACTGCTTATATAAGTCAGATTAACATGCACATCATATTTGATCTAAATTTTGATGCAGATGACGTAAGGTTCCTCTTAATTCTCAAGAAATTAGAGGTCCTTCTCCAGACACTGCTGTAAGGCACTCAGGTTCCTTTATTCACTTTTATTTCTTTCTCACGAACATGTTAGAGACACACAGAAACAGTCATTAGACTAACAAATTATAAGACCATGACGCATAGGAGCAGAAGTAAGCCATTCAGCCCATCAATTCTGCTGTGCCTTTCAATCATGGCTGATATGCTTCTCAACCCTATTCTCCTGCTTTCCCCGGTAACACGGATTAACCACCCTCTGGCTGAAGAAATTCCTCCTCATTTCATTTCTAAGAGATCGTGCCTTTTACTCTGAGGCTTTTCTCTTGGATTTTTCCTGCAAGTGGAAACCTCTTCTTCATGTCAACTCTATCCAAGCCTCTCAGTATTCTGTAAGCTTCAATCAGATCCTTCCCTCATCCTTCTAAAATCTATCGAGTACAAATCAAGAGTCCGCAAACTCCTCACATATGACAAACTGTTTAATAATGGGATCATTCTTGCAAACTTCCTCTGCACCCTCTCCAACAGCTTTCCTTACATATGACAACCCAAACTGCTCACAATACTCCAAATGCAATCTGTTCAGAACCCTATAGACGCTCAGTAGTATACCTGACTCTTATATTCCAGTCCTCTTGAAATGAATGCTAACATTGCATTTGCCTCCTAACAACCAATTGAACCTACATGTTAACTTTAAGAGAATCCTGAATTTGAATTCCCAAGTTCCTTTGTGCTTCAGATTTCCAAAATAGCCTATGCCTCTATTCTTTCTACCAAATGCATTACATCACACTTTCCCACATTGTATTCCATCTACCTCTTCTTTGCCCATTTGCCAAGCATATCTAAGTCCTTCAGTAAGCCTCCCTGCTTACTCAACACTACCTCTCCACCTATCTCTGTGTCATCTGCAAACTTAACAACAATGCCCTCCATACCTTCATCCAGATGGTTAATGTAAAACATGAATAATTCTAGTCCCAAATCTGACCTTTGTGGAATTCCATTAGCTACTAGCTGCCATCCTGAAAAAGACCCATTTATCAGTATTCTCTATCTTCCACCGGTCAGGCAATCCTCTATCCATGCTAGTACATTGCCTCTAATACAAAATGGGCTATTATTTAGCAGGTGAAAGTGAGTACTGCAAGTACTGGAGATCAGAGTCAAGGTAAGAGTGGTGCTGGAAAAGTACAGCAGATCAGGCAGCATCCGAGAAGCAGGGAAATCAATGTTTCGGGCAAACGCCCTTCATCAGGAATGAGGCTGGGAGCCTCAGGGTGGAGAGATAAATGGGGTTGGGGGAAGTCGGGGTGGGTGGGGGGGGAAGATAACTGAGAGTACAATAGGTGGATGGAGGTGGGGGTGTAGGTGATAAGTCAGAGAGGAAGGTGGAGCGGATAGGTGGGAAGGAAGATTGACAGATGGGTCAGGTCATGAGGACAGTGCTGAACTGGAAGGTTGGAACTGGGGTAAGGTGGGGTGAGTGGAAATGAGGGAACTGGTGAAGTCCACATTGATGCCCTGGAGTTGAAGGGTCCCGAGACGGAAGATAAGGCATTCTTCCTCCAGCATCGGGTATTGAGGAGGCCCAGGACCTGCATGTCCTTGGCAGAGTGGGAGGGGGAGCTGAGCTGTTCAGCAATGAAGCGATGGGGTTAATTGATGCAGCTGTCCCGAGGATGTTCTCTGAAGTGCTCTGTGAGAAATGTAGAGGAGACTACATCGGGAACAACGGATACAATAAATGACATGAGTCGAAGTGCAGGTGAACCTTTGATGAATGTGGAAGGGTCCTTTGGGACCTTGGACAGAGGTGAGGGGGGAGGTGTGGGCGCAGGTTTTTCAATTCCTGAGGTGGCCGGGAAAGGTGTCAGGAGGGGCCGGGCGGGTTGTTAGGGGGCATGGACCTGACCAGGTAATCGTGGAGGGAACGGTCTTTATGGAAAGTGGATAGGGGTAGGGAGGGAAATATATCTCTGGTGGTGGGGTCCTTTTATAGGTGACGGAAATGGCAGAGGATGATGTGATATATTCGGAGGTTGGTGGCGTGGAAGTTGAGGACCAGCAGGTTTTGTCCGTGTTGCAGTTGGGGAGGTGGGGTTCAAGTGTGGAGGTGTAGGGCATGGATGAGATACGCTGAAGGGCATCATCAACCATGTGAGAGGGGAAATTATGGTCTTTAAAGAAGGACACCATCTGGTGTGTTCTGTGGCGGAACTGGTTCTGCCTGGAGCATATGCGGCGGAGGCAGACGAATTGGGAATAAAGGATAGCATTTTTCCTGGAGGCAGAGTGGGAATGGTTTAATCCAGGTAGCTGTGGAAGTCAGTGGGTTTGTAGAAAATGTCAGTGTTGAATCGGTCACCGTTGATGGAGATGGAGAGGTCCAGGAAGGGGAAAGGAGTGTCAGAGGTGGTCCAAGTGAATTTCAGGTTATGGTGGAATGTGTTGGTGAGGTTGATGAACTGTTCAACCTCCTCATGGGAGCACGAGGTGCCGCCAATGAAGTCATCAATGTAGCAGAGGAAAAGGTGGGGAGTGGTGTCAGTATAACTCCAGAAGATAGACTGTTCCACATAGCCAACAAAGAGACAGGCAAAACTGGGGCTCATGTGGGTGCGCATGGCTACCCCTTTCATCTGGAGGAAGTGGGAAGAATCGAAGGGGAAACTGTTGAAGGTGAGGACCAGTTCAGCCAAATGAATAAGACTGTCAGTGGTAGGGTACTGGTGAGGACGTCAGGAGAGGAAGAAACAGAGGGCTTGGAGGCCCTAGTCATGGTGGATGGAGGTGTAAAAGGACTGGATGTCTATGGTAAAGATGAGGCATTGGCGGTCAGGAAAACGCAAGTCTTGGAGGAAGTGAAGGGCATGGGTGGTGTCCCGAACGTATGTGGGGTGCTCCTGGATGAGGGGGGGATAGGACAGCATCGAGGTGGAGATGAATTTGGTGGGGCAGGAACAAGCTGAGACAATGGGTCAGCCGGGATAGTCAGGATTGCGGATCTTGGGTCGGAGGTAGAATCTGGCGGTGCAGGGTTCCCGAACTGAGATTGGAAGCTGTAGGTAGCAGATCTCCAGAGGTGATGAGGTTGTAAATGGTCTGGGAGATGATAGTTTGGTGATGGTGGTTGAGGTCATGGTCAAGGGGGAGGTGGGAGGAGGTGTCTTTGAGTTGACGCCTGACTTCAGCAGTGAAGAGGTCAATGCACCAAACTACCACTGCAGCCCATTTGTCCACTGGTTTGATGGTGAGGTTGGGGTTGGACCAGAGAGGGTGGAGGGCTGAGTGTTGTGAGGGTGAGAGATTGGAGTGAGGGAGGGGAGTGGACAGATTGAGGCAGATGCGCTCCAAAGCATCTCGTCCACATCCCGCACCTCCGCCCTCAGACCCCACCCCTCCAACCGAAACAAGGACAGAACGCCCCTGGTGTTCTCCTTCCACCGAACAAACTTTCGCATAAACCAAATCATCCGCCAACATTTCTGCCACCTCCAAAAAGACCCCACCACCAGGGATATATATTCCCTCCCCACCCGTTTCCGCCTTCCGCAAAGAACATTCCCTCCGTGACTACCTGGTCAGGTCCACGCCCCCCTACAACCCACCCTCTCATCCTGGCACTTTCCCCTGCCACCGCAGGAACTGTAAAACTTGCGCCCACACCTCCTCCCTCACCTCTATCCAAAGCCCTAAAGGAGCCTTCCATATCCATCAAAGTTTTACCTGCACATCCACTAATATCATTTATTGCATCCGTTGCTCCCGATGCGGTCTCCTCTACATTGGGAAGACGGTGCTACTCCGAGCAGAGTGCTTTAGGGAACATCTCCGGGACACCCGCACCAAACAACCACACCGCCCCGTGGCCCAACATTTCAACACCCCCTCCCACTCTGCCAAGGAGATGGAAGTCCTGGGCCTCCTTCACCGCTGTTCCCTCACCACCAGACGCCTAGAGGAAGAATGCCTCATCTTCCGCCTCAGAATATTTCAACCCCAGGGCATCAATGTGGACTTCAACAGTTTCCTCATTTCCCCTTCCGCCACCTCACCCTAGTTCCAAACTTCCAGCTCAGCACTGTCCCCATGACTTGTCCAGACTTGTCCTACCTGCCTGTCTCCTTTTCCACCTATCCACTCCACCCTCTCCTCCCTGACCTATCACCTTCATCCCCTCCCCCACTCACCCATTGTACTCTATGCTACTTTCACCCCACTTCCACCCTCCTCTAGCTTATCTCTCCACGCTTCAGGCTCACAGCCTTTATTCCAGATGAATGGCTTTTGCCCGAAATGTCAATTTCGCTGCTGCCTGGACTGCTGTGCTCTTCCAGCACCACTAATCCAGAATCTGGTTTCCAGCATCTGCAATCATTGTTTTTACCAGGTTGAGACAGTCAATGTCTCGGTGGCAGTTGGAAATGAAAAGGTCAAGGGCAAGTAATATACTGGCATGGGGTGCCCAGATGGATGGGGTCTGCTGGAGGTAGACGAACGGGTCCTCAGAAGGTGGGCGGGAGTCTTGTTTGAAAACGCAAGCTCGGAGGTTGAGGCGATGGAAAAAGTGTTCGATGTCACAACACGTGTTGAATTCATTGATGCATGGATGGAGGGGGTTGAAGGAAAGGGCTTTGCTGAAGACTGATCTATTGTCCTCAGTGAGGGGGGTTGGTGAAAACTCAGCAGGACTAGGAGCTAGGACCTGGTATAGGGCTGCAGCTGGGAGTGGAGGCAGAGATTGTGATTCGAGTTAGCGTGGGAGTGGAGTGACATCATTTGCAGAAGTGATGCTCATCCCGGAGTTCTGGGGGGTGGGCGCGGTGACAGTGGGATCCATGGAGGGCGTGTCGGTGGTGTGCAGGTGAGTGGCATGCAAGGGGGTGGAAGTGGTTGCGACGACGGCAGCTGCAGGGGTGGAAGTGATGGAACGTGTGGCGTCAGTGATCTCATGGTGGGGGGGGGGGCAGAAGTGACAATACACGTGGTGTAGATGACGTTGTCAGGGCAGAATTGGCTGCGGCAGTGGCCACAAAGGGGGCGGAAGTCACGGAATGTGTGGCGTGGGTGATGTCAGACAGGGCAGAAGTGGCTGGGGCAGTGCCAACAGAAGGGGAAGAATATTGGGCCTTGCATTGGTCACGGCAGTGGTGGCAGCGGAGATTTAATTTTCCCAACATTATCTGGGATACATTTAGTGTCAGAGGCATTCAGCAAAGTTTTCTCGAGCAATATGTAAATAGTCCAACTAAGGAAGGGGCCATATTGGACCTGGTGTTTGGGAATGAGCCAGACCATGTGGTAGAAGTTGAGTGAGGGATTTCTTTGGGCATAGTGACCACAAATCTGTAAATTTTATAATACTCATAGACAATGATGAGATTGGCCCTAAGGGAAGAGTACTAAACTGGGCCAAAGTCAATTATATCAAGATTGGCAGGAGCTGGGAAATGTGGGTTGAGGGCAGCTATTTGAAGAGAAGTCCATATTTGGTATAAGCTTTCAAAGATAGGTTGAAGATAGTGCAGGATAGGCATGTCCCTTTGAAAACAAGGGATAAGAAAGCCAAGATTCGAGAACCGTGGAGGATGAGAGAAAGTGTGCAACCAGCCAAGAGGAAAAGGGAAGCGAACACAAGGTCCAGGCAACTTAGAACAGAACAGGCCTTGGAGGAATATTGGGAGAGTAAGACCAATCTTAAACAAAGAATCAAGAGGGCTAAAAGTAGTCCTGAAATAACTTTAGTGAGTAGACTTAAGGAGAATCCCAAGCCTTTAATCATGTATAAGAAGCAAGAGGGTAACTCGAGAAAGGGTTGGTCCACTAAAGGATAAAAAAGGAGGGTTGTGTGTCAAACCTGAGAAAATGGGTTAGATTCTCCATGATTACTTTGCATCAGTGTTCACTGAGGAGAGATACTGAAGGAGGTGGGAGAGGAAATAGCTGGGTCCCTGACAAATATCTTTGCAGCATTCTTAAAAACAGGTGAAGTGCCAGAGGACTGGAGAGTTGTTAATGTTGTCCCCCTGTACAAGAAGGTTCGAAGGGATATTCCAGGTAACTACAGACGTCAGTGGTGGTAAAGTTGCTGGAGATGCTACTGAGGGATAGAATCTATTTATATTTGGAACAGAATGGGCTTATGATTTTGTGCAGGGGAGATCATGCCTTATCAACTTAATAGAGTTTTTTGTGGAAGTGACCAAGATGAAAGAAGGGCTGTAGATGTCATATACACAGATGTTAGTAAGATGTTTGATAAGGTTTCCCATAGTAAACTAATGGAGAACGTGAAGTACCTCTTGAATTACCAACCTCCCCCCTCCAGAATCTCCTGCCATTACTGCTCCACCAACTACCTGCCTCGGCTCCCCTTTCAATCAACTCTGGCCAGCTCCTCCTTGATGTCTTTGTTATTAATTTCATTCAATTGTAATATTGTCACAATTGATTCAATGTTCTCTCTCTCAAAATACAGTGTGAATTCTATTATATTATGGTCACTGCCTCAAAGGGGTTCCTTTACCTTAAGCTCTCTAGACTACACCTCCTCCCACCCTGCCCCCTGTAAAAACGCCATCCCATATTCCCAATTCCTTCATCTCCGTCGCATCTGCTCCCAAGAGGACCAGTTCCAATACTGAACAGCCCAGATGGCCTCCTTCTTCAAGGACCGCAGATTCCCCCCAGACGTGATCGACGATGCCCTCCACCGCATCTCCTCCACTTCCCGCTCCTCCGCCCTTGAGCCCCACCCCTCCAACCGCCACCAGGACAGAACCCCACTGGTTCTCACCTACCACCCTACCAACCTCCTTATATAGCGTATCATCCGCCGTCATTTCCGCCACCTCCAAACGGACCCCACCACCAGGGGTATATTTCCCTCCCCTCCCCTATCAGCATTCCGAAAAGACCACTCCATCCATGACTCCCTCGTCAGGTCCACACCCCCCACCAACCCAACCTCCACTCCTGGCACCTTCCCCTGCAACTGCAAGAAATGCAAAACTTGCACCCACACCTCCTCCCTTACTTCTCTCCAAGGCCCCAAGGGATCCTTCCATATCCGCCACAAATTCACCTGCACCTCCACACACATCATCTATTGCATCCACTGCACCCGATGTGTCCTCCTCTATATTGGGGAGACAGGCCACCTACTTGCGGAACGTTTCAGAGAACACCTCTGGGACACCCGGACCAACCAACCCAACCACCCCGTGGCTCAACACTTTAACTCCCCCTCCCACTCCACCAAGGACATGTAAGTTCTTGGACTCCTCCATCGCCAGACCATAACAACACGACGGTTGGAGGAAGAGCGCCTCATCTTCCACCTGGGAACCCTCCAACCACAAGGGATGAACTCAGATTTCTCCAGTTTCCTCATTTCCCCTCCCCTCACCTTGTCTCAGTCGAATCCCTCGAACTCAGCACCGCCTTCCTAACCTGCAATCTTCTTCCTGACCTCTCCGCCCCCACCCCATTCCGGCCTATCACCCTCACCTTGACCTCCTTCCACCTATCGCATCTCCATCGTCCCTCCCCCATCTTAGCCTGCTGGACACACTTTCCTCATTCCTGAAGGGCTTATGCCCGAAACGTCGAATTTCATGTTCCTTGGATGCTGCCTGACCTGCTGCGCTTTTCCAGCAACACATTTTCAGCTCCCTAATCAAGCCTGCTTTATTACACATCACTAAATACAGAAATGTTTGTTTCCTAGTCGGCTCCACCACAAGCTGCTCCAAAAAAACACTTTGTCGACATTCCACAATCTCTCATTTTGAGATTCGCTACCAACCTATTTTCCCAGTCTGTCTGCACATTGAAGTCCACTACGATTATCGTGATAGTGTCTTTTTTACATGCCTTTTCTACCTGTTGATTAATTTTCTTCCCCATATCCTGAATACTGCTAGAAGGTCTGTACAAAACTACCATCAAGGTCCTTTTTCCTTTGCAGTTCTGAACTCTACTCACACAGATTCTACACTTCTGACTCTGTATCTGTTAATTTTATTTCCTATAACAAGGCAACACCCCCATCAACCACACCCTACTCAATAGCCTGTCCTTTCAATAGGACATGTTATCCATAGATATTTCGTTTCCAGCCCTGATCCCCCTGCAATCATGTCTCCGTGATACCCACAACATTTTACTTGCCAATTTTAATGTCCGCTACAAGCTCATTTACCTTGTTTTTATGTACTGTCTGCATTTTATTACAACACTTCAGTCCTGAATTGACTGCACCCCTTCTCATATTTATGCCCTGATCTGCTGTGTCTGATGTTAGATTCCTGACCCTTGCAATACTCTGTCTCCTATTGTTTGTCCTGGAAACTTTAACCTCTGCTGACCCCCAATCCCTTTAAATGTTTGCATAATTATCCAAGCAGCTAAGCACCCACACCACCCTGCGCCTTTCCTCGCTATTTAATTTAAAGCCCTATCCACATCTCTAGTTATGTAATTTGCCAAGACTCTGGTCCCAGCATGATTCAGGTGGAGCCTGTCCCATCAGAACAGCTCCCTCCATCCCAACTACTTATGCCAATGTCCCATGAATTTGAAACTGTTTTTTATACATCAATCTTTGTTTGCTTCCTTAATCTTGTTGACCTTGTGCCAATTTACCTGTGGCTCAGATAATAATCCAGAGATTACCACCATTTAGTTTGTGTTTTTTTTTAATTTAACAACTGACTGATCCCATTTTGTTAGCAGAACCTCTTTCCTCTTTCTGCTAACATCAATGGTATCTACATGGGCCATGATAACTAGTTCATTCCCCTCTGACTTCAAGTTCTTCTGCAGCCCAGATATATATCCTGAACCTGAGCACCAGGCAGGCAATGCATACATTAAGAATGCTTTATTTGGGCCACAGAGTACAGTGTCTATTACCCTAACTCTACTGTCGCTGATTACAACTCTTTTCTCTCCACTCTGGAATGACTCCTGCACCAAGGTGCAATAGTCAGTTTGCTCATCCTCCCTTAAGCTCCATTCTCATCCACACAGGAAGCAAGAATCTCAAACCTATTAGACAAGCTGAAGGGCTCAGGCGCCAGGATGCCTCTACATGCCTTGCTTGTACTCACACCTTTTTCTCCCTGACTGAATTTGAGGTAGTTATTCTAAGGAGCATGACTACAGGGACACAGAAAAGTGCTCAAAGAATCATAGAATCCATAGAGTGTGGAAACAGACCATTCAACCCCATAAGTCCAGACTGACTCCCTGAAGGGCATCCCACCAAGGCTCAAACCACGCCCCATCCCTGGAACCCAGCATTTTCACATGGCTAATCCACATAGCCTACACAACTCTGGACACTATGGGCAATTTAGCATGGCCAACCCTCCTAACCTGTACATGGTGGGACTGTAGAAGGAACCTGGAGCACCCAGAGAGAACCCACACATACACAGAGAATGTGCAATCTCCACGGATGGTTGCCTGAGGAATTGAACTTGGGTGCCTGGCGCTGTGAGGCAGCTGTGCTAATCACTGAGCCACCATGTCACCTGTGCTCAAAGTGGTTGAAATAAAAATTAGTGATGCCAAGATGTCAGCCCACCAAACAATCAATATTTTCCATGAGTTGCCACATAGAAAAGAATTCCCGAAGCAATTTATTTTGCCTCAGGGACCAAAATATCAGAACGCCAACACAACAAGTGTTCTATTTAAACTTACACAGTTCATCCAGCAAGGGTTGGGCCAGCTATGATTAGCTATTCGTTTCCTTAAAAACAAGAATAACGCCTTCATTTTCTGCATGTTTTAACTGCTCTTGAAATTGACAGAACAGAATCCAAGTGCTTCTCCGTCAGCGAGAGAGGAGATTGCTTGT
Source organism: Hemiscyllium ocellatum (assembly GCF_020745735.1). NCBI lineage: Eukaryota > Metazoa > Chordata > Chondrichthyes > Orectolobiformes > Hemiscylliidae > Hemiscyllium > Hemiscyllium ocellatum. The sequence goes on from NC_083403.1 coordinate 95,216,449, forward strand.
CCCTGTACACCTTGTAGCTACTAGTTACAGAACATTGCCGGGAGAGGCCTGAGGCTATTCTGGTTCTTATACTTGCCACGTGAAAGCAAAGAAACAATAACTTGAGAAACTGAAAGAGAGAAACATGAGTGATATTGAACAGAGACAAATGTTACAATCATCATGATGTAAAGTTCAGCAAAGATTCTCACCAAATGGAATTCTTCAGGGAGTGCTAATCTATGGTTCTCAAAAGCACACCATATATCTAGAAAAGACAGTCATCAAGTTTATGACTGGGTCTGATGTGGAAGATGTAGAGAAAATTCTTACTTTTCTGAAGGAGATAAACCTAGAGGCCATAGAATGGTCACTCATAATTCCAACCATTCTAAAGAAAAATCTTTACTCGGCAAAAAAGAACTGCATTTCTGTAGTGACATGTGATGTCTCACAGTACTTTGTAGCCAACAAAGTACCTCTGAAGTGTCATCATTGAGGTAATGTAGGAAACACTGCAGACAATTTGTGCAGAGTGAGCTTCCACAAACAGTAATGTGATAATGACTACTTAGTTTAAAACACCACAGATTTTCTGGGAAATAAATATTGGATAGAACACTAGGGATAACTTCCTCTGCTCTTTATCAACATAGCATTGTATGATCTTTTACAGTAAGTTGAGAAGGAAGACAGGATACTCCAGATTACTGCATTGAAGTGTCAACTGTAATTCTTTGAGATTAAATCCTCGGAAGCAAGAATGTTAGCAACTAAGTCACTGCTGGCCCTATGAATAGATGGTGAGAATGTGGAACTGGTAACCACATGAAGTAATTGAGGTGAATAGTACAGGTGTAGTTGAGGGGAAGCAAGATAAATGCATGATGGAAAAAGGCATTGATAGGGTTGAAAACGTGGGAGACATCTGATGTGCAAACACTAGAAAAGACAATTTAGCAAAATGGCCTGCTTCTGTTCCTTGCTTTCTATTCTCTCATAGGTACATGGAATAATAGAATCCATAAAGTGTGGAAAGAGCATCCGACCCAGACCTACTCACTACACTATCCCTGTAAAGCTGCGTTTACCATGAATAACCTGCTTTGCCAGGACATTCCTAGACTCCACGGGACAATTTAGCATGACCATTTCACCTCACCTGCAAATCTTTGGACTTCTCTCTCTTGGATATTTACTTCATCTCTAATTTTCACACCGCTTTCTTTTTCCCCTTCTAACTTTCCTCATCTTTATCAACTTTCATTTTCTTCCCAATTTGTTAATTTGTAAGCTTCTATAAACTCAATTCTTGATTTGTGCTGTGTAGAGATTTTGACCCTGGAACTGAAATGTCTTCAACAGTTAATGAACAATGCAATATTTTCATCATTTATATAAATGATTTGGATGTGAACATAAGAGGTACACTTAGTAAGTTTGCAGATCACACCAAAATTGAAGGTGTAGTGGACACTTAGAAGGTTATCTCCAGATTACAACAGGATCTGGACCAGATGGGCCAAAGGGCTGAGAAGTGGCAAATGAGTTTAGTTCAGATAAATGCGAGGTGCTGCATTTTGGGAAAGCAAATCTTAGCAGGACTTATACACTTAATGGTAAGGTCCTGGGGAGTGTTGCTGAACAAAGACACCTTGGAGTGCAGGTGCATAGCTCCTTGAAAGTAGAGTCTCAGGTAGTTAGGATAGTGAAGAAGACATTTGATATGCTTTCTTTTATTGGTCAGAGTATTGAGTACAGGAGTTGGGAGGTCATGTTGCGGCTGTACTGGACATTGGTTAGACCACTGTTGGAATACTGCGTTCAGTTCAGGTCTCCCTGCTATCGGAAAGATGTTGTGAAACTTGAAAGGGTTCAGAAAAGATTTACAAGGATGTTGCCAGGGTTGGAGGATTTGAGCTACAGGGAGAGGCTGAACAGGCTGTAGCCATTTTCCCTGGAGCGACGGAGGCTGAGGGGTGACCTTATCGAGGTTTACAAAATTATGAGGGGCATGGATAGGATAAATAGACAAAGTCTTTTCCCTGGGGTGGGGAAGTCCAGAACTAAAAGGCATAGGTTTAGGGTGAGAGGGGAAAGATATAAAAGAGACCTAAGGGGCAACCTTTTCACGCAGAGGGTGGTACATGTATGGAATGAGCTGCCAGAGGCAGTGGTGGAGGCTCGTACAATTGCAACATTTAAAAGGCATTTGGATGGGTATATAAATAGGAAGGGTTGGAGGGATATGGGCCGGGTGCTGGCAGGTGGGACTAGATTGGGGTTGGGATATCTGGTCGGCATATTCGAGTTGGACTGTAGGGTCTGTTTCCATGCTGTACATCAGTTATGTTGGAAATACAAAAGCTAACTTGATCAGCTTTTGAAACAGGAATATAGACTAACAATTGATGGAGATAGAACTTGTAGAAGAGGTAAATGAAGTCAGGCAAATTGGATAAATCTTTCAAAGAGCTGGCATTGGCAGAATGCTTGGTATGCTGTACGATTCTATGATTCTAATACTTGAATAGAAGTGCATGTGATAAATAGACAAAGTCTTTTCCCTGGGGTGGGGAAGTCCAGAACTAAAAGGCATAGGTTTAGGGTGAGAGAGGCAAGATATAAAAGAGATGTGCACATACAGGCATGCATGAAGAGCTGGAGTAGGCCATTAGGCCTCTTGAGATGATTGCAGACTCAATTCCATTTTCCTGCCAACTCCTGATAAACTTTGACCTCTTTCTCAATCCAGAGTCTACCTCTGCCTTAAACATATTCAATGACTGCCTCCACAGCTCTCTGGAGTAGAGAGCTCCATAGGCTCACAATCTTTTGAAAGAAAAGTAATTCTCCTAAACTTCATATTAAATGGAAGGCCCTTTTTTTTTAAAACTGTGTTCCCAGTTCCAGTTTCTCTCCTACATGGGAAAACACTCTTTCATCATCCACTGTTTCATGTCCAATCAGGATCTTATTTATCTCAGTAGGATCATCCCGCATTCTTAAAACTCTGATGATCCATGCCCAGCTTGCCCAATCATTCCTTATAACCCGTCCTAACTGTGGAAATGGTTCAGTGAACCTTCTTTGGACTAATCCTGACACATTCATATTCCTTCTTAAATAAGCAGGTCAAAACTGTACATAGTATAAATGTGGTCTCACCAGTGCTGCAACAAAAAAAGTCAATGACCTTTTCCACATAGCCAGTCTAAGTACAAACACTCAAACAAAAATATAAATTGTTGGAAAAGCTCAACAGGTCTCACAGCATCTGTGGAGATAAATAAGAGTTAATGTTTTGGGTCCCATGACCCTTCCTCAGAATAGCATCTGCAGTTCTTTCAGTTTTTCTGAAGTTACACACTTTGCCTTTAAACTCATTCTATTTCTGCTACTGCATCCACTTCTCACCAAGACCCATGCCTCAGCACTCTCATTATTGTTCACAATATCTTTTGTTGCTCGTGCTCCCCCAGCAGACCACCAAACTAGAAACTCTGCCCATTTCCTGTGCAGCCTCCTCAGTTCTTTGCTATATCTCACCACATTTGCCCCACTTGCAACCGCACTGACAGCTGGATCACTTTTTATAATCTTCCTTGCCTGACACCAAACTTCTTACCGCCTATGAGAAGGCAACCATATTCACGTAAGACTGACTCTTGCTTCTGTGAGGATGCTAAAATATTTGGCCCTCTCACCAAGTATGCCACTGGCACTCTCACTCTCACCCCAATTTGATGCCACATCTAACTAATTACCACAACAACTTCTCTCTTTTCTCTTGCAGTTTCTGCTCACTCTTGCCCTCGGTTGCATTCTGGATTGCTGAGGACAAAATTACAGAAGGCTTGGAGGAAACATCATCAACATTGCCTTCTGAATCCTTCCACCAGCTCAGGTACTGACGCCTCTTTTGGAATGGGTGGCATAGAGAATGAGGGTATACTGCTTGGTAAGCACCTCAGAGTGACAATTCCACAGCTAGCCAGTGAAAAAGGAGTCCAATTTTGCTGAAAATAAGAGGACTGCTGGAGACCAGGAAATGCTTAGCCCCAGGCAGAAGATGATCCTATGGATTCAGCAATCAAGGACGTCTGCTTGCACAAGGAAGAAGAGCAGCAGCAAAGAGGCATATGGAATGAAATGGCCTTAAGGCTCAGAAGATGCGTCAGCGAAGCAAGTCATGTGACCATCTGTCTGCCTCCAGTGTCTTTGTGGTAGCTATCATGTAGTGCCAGGCCCAGCAGTCTCAGGAGAACAATGTGTATGAATGGCTTTGTATGCTGCTCGAAACCTGGGTCCTCTTGATGATAATCCCAGATATTTGGATCTCTCTGTGTAGAAAGTTGTGGTTGTCAAGGAGTTGTCAAGAAGTGGTTATGTCAGAGAGGTCCCACCTTCAGGGAGGGTTAATGGTGCATAATGGCCAGGGAGAACTTATACCACAGGATTCTACACTAGACCGTTGTTGTGGTTCTGTTTGCTGAGCTGGGAATTTGTGTTGCAGATGTTTCATCCCCTGTCTAGGAGACATCCTCAGTGCTTGGGAGCCTCCTGTGAAGCGCTTCTGTGATGTTTCCTCCAGCATTTATAGTAGTTTGTATCTGCCGCTTCCGGTTGTCAGTTCCAGCTGTCCGTTGCAGTGGTCGGTATATTGGGTCCAGGTCGATGTGCTTATTGATTGAATCTGTGAATCTGTGGATGGGTGCCATGCCTCTAGGAATTCCCTGGTTGTTCTCTGTTTGGCTTGTCCTATAACTGTAGTGTTGTCCCAGTCGAACTCATGTTGCTTGACATCTGCGTGTGTGGCTACTAAGGATAACTGGTCATGTCGTTTCGTGGCTAGTTGGTGTTCATGGATGTGGATCGTTAGCTGTCTTCCTGTTTGTCCTATGTAGTGTTTTGTGCAGTCCTTGCATGGGATTTTGTATACTACATTGGTTTTGCTCATGTTAGGTATCAGGTCCTTCATTCTGGTGAGTTGTTGTCTGAGAGTGGCTGTTGGTTTGTGTGCTGTTATGAGTCCTAGTGGTCACAGTAGTCTGGCTGTCAGTTCGGAAATGCTCTTGATGTATGGTAGTATGGCTAGTCCTTTGGGTTGTGGCATGTCCTCGTTCCATTGTCTTTCCCTTAGGCATCTGTTGATGAAATTGCGCAGGTATCCATTTTTGGCGAATACATTGTAGAGGTGTTCTTCTTCCTCTTTTTGCAGTTCTGGTGTACTGCAGTGTGTTGTAGCCCTTTTGAACAGTGTCTTGATGCAACTTCGTTTGAGTGTGTTGGGGTGGTTGGTTTTGTAGTTCAGGACTTGGTCTGTGTGTGTGACTTTCCTGTATACCTTTGTGGTGAATTCTCCGTTAGGTATTCTCTGTACTATCACGTCTAGGAATGAGAGTTGGTTGTCTTTTTCTTCCTCTCAAGTGAATCAGATTCCTGTGAGTGTGGCGTTGATGATCCAGGGTGTGTTCTCTATTTCTGTATTTTTAATGATTGCAAAGATGTCATCCACATATCTGACCCAGAGTTTGGGTTGAATTTGCGGTAAGACTGTTTGTTCTTGCAAGGACTGCACGGTGGTAATGGGTGGCATGGTGGCACAGTGGTTAGCACTGCTACCTCACAGCGCCAGAGACCCGGGTTCATTTCCCACTTCAGGTGACTGACTGTGTGGAGTTTGCACGTTCTCTCCGTGTCTGCATGGGTTTCCTCCGGGTGCTCCGGTTTCCTCCCACAGTCCAAAGATGTGCGGGTTAGGTGAATTGGCCATGCTAAATTGTCCGTAGTGTTAAGTAAGGGGTAAATGTGGGGGTATGGGTGGGTTGCGCTTCGGCGGGTCAGTGTGGACTTGTTAGGCTGAAGGGCCTGTTTCCAGACTGTAAATAATCTAATCTAATCTAAAAAAACACTACAAAGGACAAACAGGAAGACAGCTAACGATCCACATCCATGAACACCAACTAGCCACGAAATGACATGACCAGCTATCCTTAGTAGCCACACACGCAGATGACAAGCAACATGAGTTCGACTGGGACAACACTACTATTATAGGACAAGCCAAACAGAGAACAACCAGGGAATTCCTAGAGGCATGGCACTCATCCACAGATTCAATCAATAAGCACATCGACCTGGACCCAATATACCGACCACTGCAACGGACATCTGGAACTGACAACCGGAAGCGGCAGAGACAAACCACTATAAATGCCGGAGGAAACATCACAGAAGCGCTTCACAGGAGGCTCCCAAGCACTGAGGATGTCACCTAGACAGGGGATGAAACGTCTGCAACACAAATTCCCAGCTCAGCAAACAGAACCACAATAACGAGCACCCGAGCTACAAATCTTCTCACAAACTTTCTACACTAGACCTTATAGGGGCAGATAACCTGCTTTTTTTTTTGCCTTTAATTGCTCTCTGAACAGTGTGTGCTGCGAGCATTCCCACTGAGTTGAATGAATTCCCTGCCCACTCCAAGTGTGCTTGCAGCCATTTCCTTCCCCATTGTGCACTTTCCATTTGCATCGCAATGGAAGGTGACAATGAGCATTCCTCAATCAGTTGCTTCCAACCTCAGCCTGGCTGTGGCTAGGAGCCCACATTCTCTCCCATCAGCCTCTCAGAAATCACACTTCCACAAGTCCTCAACCAACTTATTTACATAACCTACCATTTCCACCCAGACCAATGCAAATAAGGTAAACATGCCTGGTGTTGTCATTGATACTCCCCACTCCCCCTTGAAGCCAGTGTATTGCTGACTGTAGAGAAACCTCTCTCATTATACCCATCCCAGCAATGTTTTCCTATCTGTTACCTCAAACTCCTGCTGGTCCCTTCCCAATTGTATTGCTCCCTTGCCTCGAACTTGAAGTCCCTTGTATATGTGGCTAAACTGCCAAAACTCAGTGCCATGGCTATGTCTGCTAGTTCACCAACTGTCCCCATATCCTTCAACTCACACTTTCCGCCCTCTCCAATGCCCCACCATCCCATCAATCTCCTTTCCCTTTCTTCTGTATTTTGTTTAGTTTCTGGATGGACCAGATGCACTGACCATAGTCCACTCTCTGAACTGTCAGGACAGATTTGGGCCTGGCTTCCTCACATATGTCTGTATGAGTCAAGGACTGTATAGCTTTTGCCAACTCCCCTACTCCTGGACTTACCACTATGCTGTCAATGGACTGACTGTGGTCCGTTCCCAGGACTGCAAAAGCATGGACCCTGATCGAGATCAGTCCAATCAGACGGTGACTAATTCTGTTTAATGGAATGGAGGCTTCCCTTGCCCTCGCATGCCAGGACACCTTGATTGACAGTGGTGTTTCTACACTTTCATTGAGACTATTCCCTTAAGTGTTGAATACATGGTTGCTTACTTGTTACACATAAAGTGTGTTGCTATACAAGTTGCTGAACATGATATAGGTGTGAGATTGATGTAGTGCATTCCTTTATGGAAAGATGTTCTTCTGCTTTACTGATTATTGCTGACCAGCAAGGCAAGCTGCTTGGCCATGTGAGTATGCTGATCAGCAAGGAAAAAAGAAAGCATGGAGGCTATGGCTAATTAGCACAACATCTATTGCTGGAAAAATGTTGGAATTGATTATTAAAGAAGTAATAGCAGCACATTTGATAAATTATAGCCTAATCAAGCAGAGTAATCATGGCATTATCAACGAGTAATCAATTGTCTTATTAATTTATTAGTTTTTCAAGGACGTCTCAATCAGGTTGGATAGATGGGAACCAGTTGATGTGTTTAGATTTCCAGAAAGCATTCAGGAAAATATGTCATAAAAGATAGCACAGGTGGTCAGGAAGACTAATGAAATGTTGGCCCTTATTTAAAAAGGATTGGACTCTATGAGTAGGGAAGTCTTACTGCAACTGTCCAAAGTGCTGATGAGACCAATTCTGGAGTACTTGATTTCCCTATTAAAGGAACGATATAATTTCACGGGAAGCAGTTCAGAGAAGAATGTTTCCAGGATTAAGGGATTGTTTTATGAGGAAAGGTAGGCCAGGTAGGGATTCTACACACTGAAGATTAGAAGAAGGAGAGGTATCTCTTTGAAATATATCGGACTCTTAAGGAACTTGACAGGGTTACTGCTGAGCAGATATATCCACTTATCAGAGAGTCTAGGACCAGTAGGCCTTGTCTCAGAACTCATTGCCAGAGAGAGCTGTATGGGGAGAGTCTTTGTGTAAATTTAAGGCTAAGACAGATAATGTTTTGGTTAAAGGGAAGTCAAGGGTTACCGAGAAAGGTTAGGAAAGGGGGTATGAGAAATGTCAAATTTCCTATTGAATATCAGAGCAGATTGAGGAGCTCTTACGATTTTATGTTCTATGATCATGTAGGTAGACTGATTCAGCAAGCATGAAGAGAGCAAGAGAGTAGACTTGAGATGCAACCTAGTACCTGTGCACAGTATGTCCTCACTTAAGCTTTTCAATGTCAATTGCTGGTTGTTTACTGTAATGCAAGTCTGTGATTCCTGAGTGCACTACCAACGAATAGTAGAAGCACCAGGATGGTCATGATGAGTGGGAAGGTGCCAAGAGTTACCAATGTCAATGAAGGAGAAAGGAGAGCAACTGGTGCCCATGTATCTTGCTCTGAATTGCATTCTCCAAAGGTGGTTTGGAGAAAGCAGTGAGATGAGGCTGTCAGTTCTCTAATTTCCTTGTCAAGTTTCCTAATGTTGAGCTTATTTAGTGAATTTGGTAAGATTAGAATTTGATTATGGTGTTAGCAAAGTGTTTAGCAAACCTTAAACTCCATCAATTGATAACTCGCCGTGCCACTTCTGAGACACATAAAAGATGGAGTGAGACGATCGTGAAGCTGAAATGAGCCTTTGTACTTGTTGCCTGATTCTGCCATACATCTCACTATAGCCTACACCACTCAGACACCAGTACGGTTCTGCCTATTAATTCTGTTTCTCTGTCGGCAGATACTGTGAGACTTGCTGAGTTTCTCCATTCTTCTCTGCTGATTATCCCTGAAATTGTATTCTATTCCACTTGCAATAAATAACAGCATTCTATTTGCCTTCCTAATCAGTTGCTGAAAGTGCACACTAACTTTGTGCTTCATCTGCTTGGAAACCCAGATCCCTCTGTACCTCAGACTTCTGCAATCTCATTCACCCTGCTTAAATCATAAGCTGCTTTTCTATTTTTCCTGTCAACGTGGACAAATTCACATTTTACAACATTATATACCTTCTACCAATTCTTGCCCACCCACCCAACTTATCAATATCAATTTACAGACTTCCTATGTCTTCTTGACAGCTTAATTTCCTTTCTATCTTTGTATCACTAGTGGCTTTAGTTACAATATCTTCATTTGAATCATTTATATTAACTGTAAACATTTTTACGGTTCCAGAACTGATCACTGCGGCATCCTATTCATCACATCTTGTCCATTTGAAAATGTTCCACTTATGCCTACTCTCTGTTTCCTATCGACTGCCTAATCCTCTACCCATGCTAATATGAACCCTTTGACCTACCCTCTGAACTTTTGTTTTGCCCAGCACCCTTTGATGAAGCACCTTGTCAAATGCCTTCTGGAAATCTAATTACAGTACATTCACCAGTTCCATATACCAACATTGCTTTTCACTTCCTCAAAATTTTCCAATAATATAGTCAAACACAATTTCCTTTTCATTAAACCATGTTGATTCTGTCTGATTGGATTGGCTTTTTCTAAGTGACACAGTCTAACCTTCTTATTAATAGACCATAACATTTTCCTTATGACAGATGTTAAGAAAATTGCCCTTCATTTTACCCTTTCTATCCCCCTCTTTTCTTGAACAGTGGAATCATGTTTGGTATTTTTGAAACTGATGGGAACTTTCTTGAATTTAGGAATTTTGAAAGCTTAAAGCCACTGCTTTGACTATTTCAGCAGCCACTTCTTAAAAGATGCTCGGACGTAATCCAGCAGAACCTAGGGGCTTTATAAGGTCCTATAACTTTAGGTTCTCATGAAGAACTTCAAAGCATTTTTATTTCATTTATTAGCTTGTCTTGAACTGATTGCTTTTGCTACTGAGTCATAATGTTAATATTTAAATTCCACTGTGATTCATACCCTAAACTGACATTTCACTGCAACAACAGGACACTGTTGGAAGTCTTATTGTTCTGCTGAGATACCAAATTGAAACCTCATTCAACAGTACATGCCATTATGAAAGCTAACAGGGAGCTCAAGTGGTGTCCGGGCTAACTTTCAGCCCTCAATCCAACACTGCCAAAATGAATGGAATAATCACTCAACAGTCTTGCTGTGTCCAAATAGGCTGTTGTATTTCTCAGGACAATGTGTACGAAGTGTTTGTGAAGTACTTTGACATCTCTTCAGGATTTAATAGGTAATATACAAATATGACTAGATAACATTTTTGTGTTTTATGTATTGAACAACTTTGTGTTCCTAATTTTAATTTCAGTTCTATGTAGTTTCTTCTTTAATTTTGCATCTGAGTTGTTTGAATGATGTGAAGTTTTCAAACACTGCAGTGCAATCCTTGTTAAACAAATTTAAACTAAATCTCATTCAAATAGCTAAAGATCCTGAATACTTGATTTCATAGAATCCTTACAATGTGGAAGCAGGCCATTCTGAAGTCAGTCCACATCAGATCCACACCCTACCCTATTCCTGTAACCCTGCATTCCCCCATGGCTAACCCACATAACCTACATATCCCTGGATACTGTGGGCAGTTTAAAATGGCCAATCTACCTAACCTGCACATTTTTGGACATAAGGTATAAATTTTAGGAATTAAATATTAAACTTAGACAAATGGGGGCATCCGGTTAAGAACCTGATAATAATTCTGATGTCAATCTATTTCAAATGACCTTGAAGTTAATTACACTCAAAAGATAAACTATGTTGTCTTACACTATTAGAGGGAGACATGTTTACATGTCTCCCTCTAATAGCATAAGACAACATAGTTTACCCAAGGGATGACCAGTTTTAAACTTTGGACAGAAGCATAGCATCTGCAATTACTCCTGGAAATGAGTTGAATTACGTGTGCAGTTTCCTATTAAATCTGGAAAGAGCTTTGTAAACAGAAAGTTTCTTTGTGGAACCAGGGAGGCTGGAGAAAGGGAAATTACATCCAATGGCAATATAAATTATTCATATGCCTGTGGAATCAAAGAGTAACATTGAGGGTAAAGACATTTGCTCACATTTCTGTTTGAGAACATGCCTAAGTATATTATTGGCGTTAGGAAGTATTTTTGTTTAAGCTAGCTATTGTGTTTTCTCACAGAATGCAGTTACAAGTTTGGTATTGTGCAGTTCACATCTCATATATTGAGGGAATCAAAGTAAGTGAATGTTGGACAGGCCTGCATTTAAGCAGGAACATACTAACTTTCTTGCGTACCATGTGAAATGTGGATGAGTATCTTCTTCTCCAATAGACCGTGTCTTGCCAGCTTGTGTTTAAATTCATTCTTCTGAGCATAATCTAAGGAATTGTAGACCATGTCAACTCCTTTTGTTCTACCACCAGCAAATTGCACCCTGAAGCCAAAAACAAACATGACACCTGGCATCGTCTTGTACATCCTTGCCAGTTCTTCCTAATTTCTGACTCAAGAACTGAGGTTTGCAGGGCAGAGAATATTGACAACTGTTTGCTTGTGTTGAAGCAAGTGATTTGTCCTAACATATTTGTTTTGATGGTCACAGTGTCATTCATCTCTTACATGCACCAAACACTTGGAGAAAATGTAACAAAGAAATGGGTTGATGTACCTCTATTGCGAACTTCAGACTTGTAGCATCTGCTTCTCAGAAGTTAACAAAGCCTCCAACATCGCTGTCAAGGAGCACACTCAGAATGTGAATAGTGCTTGTGCCTGAAAGAAACTTTGGTTCTTTATCATACATAATGAAGAAGTCTAATGTCTGCTTGAGGCCCTCAGTCTGTGCCATTACAGTTTTCTGTGAGGCCCATTTGCAGCCAAAGAGTCCTCAGGCAGCAAATGCTAAGCGAGATTTCAAAATCTATTTATTTTCATGAGGTATTCCCCAACCCAATAATCACTGCCATTCCAACTGCAACGTTCCCTTATGCCCATCTACCCACTACTACCCATTCAGCAACTGCTTCACCTGACCCTGGCAAAGTGTGCACTTTTGTGCAGTTTTGGTCTCCTAGTCTGAGGAAGGACATTTTTACTATTGAGGGAATCTAGTGAATATTCATCAGACTGATTTTCATGATGGCAGGACTGACATATGAAGAAAGACTGCATTGACTGGGCTTGTACTCACTATAATATAGAAGAATGGGGTGGGGATATCGCATAGAAACATATGAAATCCTAATGGGTTTGGACAGGCTAGATGCAGGAAGAATGTTTGCTCTGTTCAGGAAGTCCAGAACGAGGGCTCACAGTTAAATAAATGCAGTAAGCTATTCAGAACTAAGATGAGGAAGAATTTTTCACTCAGCGTTGTAAACCTGTAGAATTCTCTACCACAGAAAGATGTTGAGGCCAGTTCATTAGATATATTCAAGAGGGATTAGACATGGCCCTTGCTCCTAAAGGCATTGAGAGAAATGAGAGCAGGATACTGAAATTGCATGGTAGCCATGATCATATTCGGCATGAATCGAAGGGTTTGTTTCCATGCTGTACATCCCTATGACTCTATGAATGGCAGTGCAGGCTTAGTTGGTTAAATGGCCCACTCCTGCACTTATTTTCTATGAACCTATGAATCAATACTGTTACCTTTCCCTTAATAACTACTGCTTCATTCATCCCTAATACCCACTCCATCAACCTCAACTTTTTTGACATTGTTAAGACCTCTAGAATTTTGAAGAACTTGTTCCAATTTCCCCTTCATGTTCTTTCATCTAAAGGGGGAGAAAATCCTCATTCTCTCTTTTCAGTTAAAATCTCCCTGTGAAGATCTCTTCCCCAATCAGCCCCATCATCGATCAATCCAAGTAATGAAGATGGGTAACAATTAAAGCCATAGGAAAATAATACTGGGTTTATTTCCAACAGGGATGGATTTGGGAATTAGGGAAGATTTATTAAATTTCTATCAGACACTGTTTTGACTCAGCTTAAACTGTCAAGCAGAGTTCTGGGGCCAGGTTGTCAATTATCACTGGCGACAGGCGAGATTGTGGACTTGGACGACTTTGATCCCCGGGTGTGTCATTAGACCCCGTTAACTCCAGGGAGCATTAGTCACTTTCTTGTCAACACTCCCCATATCCTTTCACTTCATTGTTGGTCAGGAATTTATCTCTGCTTAAAAAAAGTTCAATGTCTCTGTCTCCACTGCTCTTTGAAAATTCATGACCCTCTGAAGAAAATAAACTCACCTTGTTTCTATTAAAAATGGAAAGACTCTTCTTCTAGTTTTAGTCTTTCCCACATGGGACATTCTTTCAACATCCATCCTATTGAGGCCTGTCAGAATGCTCTTTTGTGTGGTTTTAAGGCCACATCTAAATGTTTGAATTCAAAGCAGACTAGTGGAGAAGAAGACGAAATCCAAGAATAGTCTTCAAGCTTAAGCCTTTTTAAGATTCTCTTCATTGCATGTTAATACTATATACAATGACACATGTCAATATAGCAGAAGCAGAACTTATTGTTATATTGTTAATAAACTTACCTACATTCTAACAGCCTTCCTCTTTTATCTATCTGACTAACCCAATTCACAGTGTTCTATTTAAGCTGTTTGAAAAGCGGATCCATGGCATCATTGCAAGGCTACTCCCTGGGCCTAAATCCCTTACAGAAAAGATATCTCAGAGATTTAACTGGACACTTGCTCCAACAAGAACAGGGGGACATTAAGATTGTGAGTTGCTTGGTTTGTGTACATTCTGCAGCAATACAAATTAGGAACCTGACAACGTGTGATCGGCTCAGAGAAATTATTGTAGCGATAGGAGTAGAACCTCTTCAAGGTTTGCTATTTCCCATAATTTATCAGATTATTGAATCTTTCTTGATAAATTGGTTGCACATAGGTCCTTCTGGTGTTTGAGTGAATTTCTTCCAGCAGATGCTGGGAACAAAGTCATGGTTAGGCTGCAAGAGAGGTGTCCCAGAATTCAAGAGTGGTCCCTGGATGTTATCTGTGTGAATATGTGTCAAATCTCTGTTGGAAGGGCACTCATGATTGATCACGTGGCTGATCAAATCCAATATCCCATTCCAAAACTGCACCCCAGAAGTTGGGTGCCAAATTTGCCCATGAGTTAATTAAGTACTTGCTTTTTAAAATTCATTTTGTCACATATGTGGGTTGATGGTAGCTTTGAATTCCAGATTCTAAATTGCTGTAACAACTGCAGAGGGGTTTTCTACACATTTTCCAAGATTTTTGACCTGGAAGCTCTGGGTTATTAGTCCAATGATGTTCCTACCTCACCATCTCAAAATGCTTCACATGAGTAATTACCAATGAAGCAATAACAATAACAAAATATTGAACAGGTACACTTAAAATTGGTCAAAAAGTTAATTTTTATGACTATTTAAGGGATTTAGGGAACACATTCTAGAGGTCAGGGAGCACCTTGCAAAATAAATAACGTCAGGGATGCAGAGGTGTGCAGGAGCGTCTGATTATTGTTTGAATAGATGGAGTTCAAGGGATAGGGAAGGTAAGGCTACAGAGGATTTAAAAGCTGGAAAGGAAATTCTAAAATTGAGGCACCTCCTATGTAGTTCGCTAGCACGTGATGACAGTTCTGGTACGAGCTAGGTTTTGAGCGTCAGTTTTACATGAACTTACAGTATGGTAAATGAAAGTTTGGAGCATCTGAGGAAGTTTGAAACCTGGGCAATTTCATGGTGGAACTATAACAGTGCAACTTTGTTTAGTCTTGTATAAACGATGCACCATTTTGTAAGATCCATAAGTTGATTCAAGATGGAGAGAACAAAACTCATGGCTTTAATAGTTTATAATTTTCTGATCCAACTTAACATTTAATAGAGCTCTTTGGAAATATTGAAAAGGTCAAAAATTTAAGGTTGAAGGTGACATTGCCAGAACTGCACTGGGAAAAGGGAATAGTTGACAGCAAATAGCCCATATTATTCTCGGAGTAAATACCACATACATGACCTGCGGTTGGATATTTTACACTTCTTTTCTCTTGAATTTCCAGAAGTGTAAGTTAATAAAAGTGCAGGCTGGAAAATAGAGCACCTAAGATATTGGTGACCAATAGAACAAACAGCTTATCTCCTGAAACAATGAGAATCAAGGAGATAGAAAGACAAGAATTGTTGAGAAGGAATCAAATTAGAGTCAAATCAATACAGAAAGAGAAATGAAGAGAATGAAAGGAATATTGGATTAAGGAGGAGGGAAAAATTGACAGTGAGAAAGAATGGAAAAAATCTCAAATTTTCAATTTGTATAATCTGTAGCAACAATTTACTACCTACAGGAATAAAAATAGAAATTTTTCATTGTTCATTTTATGACTGTGTAAGGTTTCATGGAATTACAAGAACATAAATTTTATAAAAGGGTCCTTACTTTGTTAAGTACCAGCTGTAACATTCTCTGGTAATTTAAATTTGTATTTATTACACAAATACAGCAAGTTCTGCTATTGCTTACTAAGGCTAACAGTGAAGCGGTGCAAATTGTTCACTGATATGGATGTCTCTTTCTTGCCACACATCATGGGTTTTTTGCATCTTAATAATAGCAAACAGCATTAGCATGCTCTTTAAGGAAGACACATTGCAACTGAACACAGGTTGACCTAAAAATTTGCTTTTTGACCAATTTTATCTCCTCAGCAGCATGCCTAGAGGTAACAATGGGTTGAATTGCATGGTTATTTTTGGTTAAGTACCAAATGCTTTGATCTGTGGTCAAATGGCAAGCAGCAGAAATGGTTACTAAGCTGATTAAGAGCTACAATCAAGCCTACTGGAAATTTTGGTCAAGTTACTTTAAACTCTGACCTCAGTTAAACTGCACCTAGGGCATGTTGTGACCTGCAGTTTCCTGTGTTGAACAAATAAGGCAAGTGTCATGGTGTCTCTAGATGTGCTGGCCATATTACCTTATGTGTAGTATGGAATGAATTTGCAGTCTACGGCTTCGTATGAACATTTGGAAGTTCTTTACTAGTACATTCCATTGGCTGGGATTAAACAATGTAATCAGGCTTTGATCAATTCATTGGCCGAGTGTCAGAGATTTTTCTGGAAAGGAGTGCACTTTCAGATAAGTTAACAGAAATAAATTTTCTGAGAAGTCTTCGAGACCTCATTTGAGAAACATGTGCCCTGATGTAATCTTCAAAGAGAATAAAGAACCATTCGGCGAGACCTATGTAGAGAACAAAGTTGGCCACTTCATGCAAATTGTTTAGGCTAAACATATAGAGTTAAAATTAGAGTATGAGTTAAATGTGATAAGAATGCTCCACGAATGGGAGGCCATTCCCTCCCAGTGGCCGTGAAGGTTATTGCTGTTCTGACTATCTATGCCACTGGCTCCTTTCAGGGAGTGTTGATTACGTTAATGTGGGATTATTGCCAGCATGTCTGACACTCCCTCATACATACAACCCCAGTTGCTCACCCTAGTTGCTATTTAAACACCAGGCCATACAGTGAACCTGTCATGAGCTACAAACCATCTAAACACCTTCTTTGAGTCACTGCTACTCTGTCCCCAGTGTCTGGAGATTGTGCCTGTGGACCACCCACAGACACAATCTCCAGCAGGCATGCATCACATTCAACAATCTATCAAACAATCTTGAACATTAACTTATTTTAATAGACAGCAAAAGGGAACACAGTGCACCCCGAAAATGCAAACCAAGAGCCTGATGCAGCTGAGCTCTATCAAGTAACAGGAGATCTTCCTCCTCAATATCCTTGTCCTCCTCATAGAAAGATTGTTCTCCAAGTCTTTCACTATCTGTCCCATCACCTTGCTGCTTGCTCCAATTCTGCAGAATGCAACTTGCCAGGACGATGCAACACACTCTGTCTGGACTATACTGTAGGTCACACTCACCCCTCCAGACCTGTCCAAACAGAACTGCATCTTCAGCAGCTCCAGCATTTATTCCACCACAGCTCTGCACCAGGTATAGGCAGCAAAAAAACCTGTGCTCTGCATCAGTTAGGAGATTGTGCAATGGTGTGTTCAGTTATGGTCACATTGTGAGCAATTCTTGAACTCCAGTAACCAGCCCCGTAAGGCACCTGGATCCTCAAATACACCAGGTATTCAAGAGTGTTCCAGGATCCTGGCATCATGGTAGCTGCTAGGCAATACTCGCTCTGTGCTGAGCAGCCATGCTTCTGCTGGAATGTTGCACATAAGCCAATCAATATGCCAACATCCTGATCTCCACATGCAAAAAATTTGGAAAATATTGCTGACAGGTTAGTGGACATATACCTCTAGGATGTGGTGATGGTGATCTCAGATCACCTGAACATTAATGGAATGGAACCTCTTCCTATTGACGAATTCTTCAGCATTTTGATACGGCCCCTCAGTGCCATATGTGTATAATCAATGTCACCCTGTACCTGAGGGAGCTCAACTGTGTTCCTGAATCTTACTGCCCAGGCTGCAGCATTGACCTCACAGTAGAGGAATGTAATGAACCAATGTAACATGGTACTAATGACATTAGTCACTGTCCTGATGCATTTGTTTGGGGAAGATTGAGAGATCCCACACAACTCACCCAACACTCCCTGAAAAGAACTAGTGATACAGATAGTCAGAGCAGCAATGACCTTCACAGCTGCTTGGAGGGAATGGCCTCCTATTCGTGCAGTGCTCTGGGCTCACTCCAGTATCTGGCACAGTACCCCAGCACTTACAGTATACAATGTTTCACTCATCTCCAGGAAACTGAGTCAGGGCTGAAAAATATTAGTTCTCCTGTGCAGCCCACTCATCCTGAGTGACCCAGTGGTTCAATGGTTAGCACAGCTACCTCCCAACACTAAGAGCCTGGTTTCAGTTCCACCCTCAGATGACAGCCTGTGTGGAGTTTATACGTTCAGCCTATGTCTATGTGGGTTTCCTCTGGGCATTCTGGTTTCCTCCAACAGTCCAAAGATGTGTAGGTTAGGTGGAATGGCCATGGGAAGGGCAGGGTTATAGGGTAGGGGTGGGTTGTTGCCAAATGGCCTGCTTCCATGCTATTGGGATTCTATGACCTCTCCGTGAGATGGATGTTCCTCATCATCTACACTGTTCTGCTGCTGCTCCTGGGCTTACTGTCAGCCTTGATCCTCCTCCATCCATTTTCACCTTCTTAGGAAGACAGCCACAGCAATATCCCACCAGTGGCTGGGTATAGGATTCTTGACAGAAATGACATACAATGACATTCCTGATGAAGAACTTATGCTCAAAACATCAATTGTCCTGCTCCTTGGATGCTACCTTTTCCAGCACCACACCTTTTGATTCTGATCTCAAGCATCTGCAGTCCTCACTTTCTCCTACAGTGTCACATGTTTGTCAGCATCTGAGCTGATGAGGGCTGCACACACACACACCTCCACACAGTGAGTTATGCAGCACCCCAATAACAAGAGCCAGGTCTGACATGACAATTTTTCAGAATTGTAGACTCTTCTTCTCTGTCTACAGATGTTGCTAGATATGCTGAGTTCTTCTGTTTTTTGTTTCAGATTTCTGGCATCCACCATATTTTGCATTTAACTTGGGCTGAGTGACTAGCCCATTATATCAATAAGGGAATATCTGCTGCCTTCCAAACCCCTTCCCTTCCCAGACTCATGTCAACCATTCAGCTTACCTTGGCATTCAGTAGAGTCCATTGTAATACTAACATGACAGACGATGAAGCGATGGTCTGTGTCTCCCATAGCATCCTTGTAAGTATCGAATGATGGGTTGTTTTTGGCCGGCATTTGCCACTTTTTAAGTCATTGCTGCTAGCTACTGTATCATTGAGATGTTAATGTTAGGTTTGCAACTCCCAATGAGAAGGGGTAATTTGAGTTTGATACTTACCTCTATTTAATCTCTGAGCACCTCTACTCTGTATGTATTGCATGTGGGTGAAGAAAAAATTGCAAGTTAAATGCTGGTGGAGTTTGCAAACTAACGATTCACATACTTGCCCTCTCAATGTCCTAATGTCCAGCAAATGTTGATCCCGTTGTGCAACCATGAAACTGTCACTGATTCTGCCCATCCTGCATGATGTCTCAGTCGGCATGGTGGCTCAGTGGTTAGCACTGCTGCCTCACAGCATCAGGGACCTGGATTCAATTCCAGCCTTGGGCAGCAGTCTGTGTGGAGTTTGCACATTCTCCCCGTGTCTGCATGGGTTTCCTCCAGGTACTCCGGTTCCCCGCCACAATCCAAAAGATGTGTACATCAGGTGAATTAGCCATGTTAAATTGTCTGTAGTGTTAGGTACATTAGGCAGGGGTAAATATAGGTTTGGAGTGGATTACTCTTCGGAGGGTCAGTGTGGACTTGTTGGGCTGAAGGACCTGTTCCCATACTGTAGGGAATCTAATCTAATCTAATCATTTTCCAGTGACATTTCATAGCTAGAAAACTGCACATTATGGCAGGAAATGCAGCACATGTTGGAAGCATTAGAACCAGGCTCTGCTTGGTGAGCAGGACCCAAACACCACGTCCCTGCAACTGCCAAGAGACCCTTGTCTTCTTTTAAGTTGCTTTGTTTCATGAGCCCATTTCCATCCATCCTTTCTATTTTAAGACCCAGCAGATTGAACTTGGTTTGCAGCTGTCATAGATGGTCCCTAAACTCTGACATCATATCTTAACAATTCCCATCAAGCTCCTGTACACTTCCTTGGTGGAGACCTTTATAGTAGTCATTGCCAAAAACCTCTTCCCATGTACATCAAGATTCCTTCTTTCATTGACCTTGCCTACTTTTACACGGGGCTGAACACTTTAACTCCTCCTCCCACTCTGCCAAGGACATGCAGGTCCTTGGCCTCCTCCATTGCCAGACCATGGCAACATGACGCCTGGAGGAAGAGCACCTCATCTTCCGCCTAGGAACCCTCCAACGACAAGGGACGAATGCAAATTTTTCCAGCTTCCTCATTTCCCCTCCCTCCACCTTTTCTCTGTCCCAACCCTTGGACTCAGCACCGCCTTCTTGACCTGCAATCTTCTTCCCGACCTCTCTGCCCCCACCCCCTCTCTGGCCTATCACTCTCACCTTAACCTCCTTCCACCTATTATATTCCCAACGCCCCTCCCCTAATTCCCTCCTCCCTATCTTTTATCTTAGCCTGCTTGGCACACCCTCCTCATTCCTGAAGAAGGGCTTATGCCCGAAATGTCGATTCTCCTGCTCATTGGATGCTGCCTGACCTGCTACACTTTTCCAGCAACACATTTTTCAGCTCAGATCTCCAGCATCTGCAGTCCTCATTTTCTCCTAGTTGTCTGAGATAAGGCAACTCTCCAAATTTTGGCACCAGTTCCCAGATGTTAGTGAGGAGGACTTTGCATGGGTTGACAGGGATGTTTATGCTGGTGTCTATTCCGATTCCTAGGTAGATGCCAGGTGATCCATCCGGTTTCATTTTGTTGAGATGTTGTAGCTATTGGACAACTGAAAGGCTTGGTAGGCCATTTCAGAGGGCAACCAGGAGCCAACCACGTTGCTGTGGGTCTAGAATCAAATGTAGGCCAGACCAGGTGAGGATGTCAGATTTCTTTCTCTAAAGGACATTAGTGAACCAGATTGTTTTTTTCAAAAAATCGTCAATGAATTTATTGTCATCACTAGCTACTTAATTTGAGATTTTTTTTTAGAATTGCATTCAATTTCTACCATCTGCCATAGCAGGATTTGAAAATGGATCCCCAGAACATTATTTTGGTCTCTGGATTATTAGTCTACCAATAATACCACTAGGCCATCACCTTCCTAGACAAATAGCTCAAAAATGTGACTGACCCTGGTTCTAACTGCTGCCTTTGTATCTCATCAACAGGTAATATGCCTTACCCTTGACTGCTGCTGCTGACTCTACAGGATAGACCATTGCTCACTGCTAGACTACATTTGAGCATATCCTCTGACCATGCCTGGCCCAAGTGGATGATTGACCATGGCCAAGTTCAGACTATTCAGAAACTATGATAATACAGGGGCCCTCTGCCCAACATGTTCCACTCCCATTCTTCCAGCTGCCTTCCCTACCTCCGTTGTCCCCTTGAACAAACTGAGGACAAACCCCCATGAGTTTCTGACATGGCCATTTAGTTGAATAGATGGACAGCATATTTGTCACACAGGCAGCTGGGACATGGTAGTTGTTAGATTGGCATATCTGTGTGTACCATGCAACAAGATATCCTCTATCCAAACAGATCCCAACTGACCAGCATTCTGCCGAAGTTGTTGTGTGAAAGAACAGGTCAATGAAGCAGTATTAATAGATTTAAACTGTAGCTAAAGGACAAAGCACTAACTGGCATAGCATGGCATGTCAGAACAAGGCATGTATGCTAAGACCATGCAGCTGGCAATAAATGGGAGAGAGCAAGTCAGCAACCCTGAAAGGCTGCTTGGTCCAATTCATGAGTTGGTCTGTCCGTGAGTGAATTATCCTTGCCA
The DNA here is from genome assembly GCF_020745735.1 of Hemiscyllium ocellatum. NCBI lineage: Eukaryota > Metazoa > Chordata > Chondrichthyes > Orectolobiformes > Hemiscylliidae > Hemiscyllium > Hemiscyllium ocellatum. Next base: position 95,238,153 of record NC_083403.1, read on the forward strand.
CACTCTTTCAACGGTGATTGTTAGTTTATCCTGCAATGCATTACGCAAGTGGATTGGAGACATGGCATGATTTTTGCAAAGTGTTGTCAAATGTTGGATGCCAATGTCTGTGGATGAGGGGTGCATGTGGCTGGTGCCCAAAATCATGCCTAGAAGTATTAACATAGAAGGCTCTTGGAACCAGCAGTGAGTTGAAGTTGCCAGGTACCCACTCTGACTTCATTGTTGAGACTACCTGATGTTGCACTTGTTCTGTTTGTTTATTAAGATAGGAAGGGAATATTAATGAGGTGCATTTTGCTGTTCAGAAGGTATCTAACAAGCAAAAATCCCTCTTAATTGGCAATTTGCCGCTGCTTAGTGCTCGCTCAGCAAATGTGTAAAAGATGCTACACATTGCCCCAATGTCAAGATAGTCCTGGCTGGATTTCTTGTTCGATAATGCCACAAATCCTGCCATAGCCCACATCATTTGGGCTCCAGTAAGATTACATCCATTAAGTGTTAATTGATTCTGGCCAGTGATGACATCAAAACGCACTTTCAGTTCCAGCAAATTGCACATATTCAATTTGATTTTACAGATCATTAAACATACATCTGAATGAGGCAGAGATTCGAGATGTTCACCTCTCTGATTACTAATGAGGTTGACCTAATCCACTCAAAGGAAATGATAGACTACATATTAATCTAATAGTTCAGTTGTCCTTTGCCCTGGGGGCATAACAAGATCAACATTTCCCTCTTACTAAAAAAAAGTTCCTATAAAGAGCCATGAACCTTCAGAAGTACCTACAGCTTTAAGTTACATGAGCCACAAAATGCATTTGACTGATATTTTGGGTGCACAAGGCATGGTTCACAGCATGACCAGATGCATTGGAAATGAGGTGAGTGGGATACAAAATATGCCAACCTATCTTATTGTCAGCATCCATGAGGAGCCACAAGGCAGCCCCCAGAATCCATGTCAATACAGATGGCATCTTCCCCACACCAAGTTCAGGGCCAAGGTTTCTCATGAAGACAGCATGTGCTCCAGGCTGCTTTCTTTTGTTAAAGGTGATGATCAATGAAAGGTAAAGTTCAGAACATTATACTGCAGACTGCTGGATTTTGTTTTTGCCAAACAGGGAAGCAAGCAGCACACCAGAAGAAGGAGAGAGCCACCAGAATTTGTGACCCCGCTCGACCAAGCTGTGTCAAAATGCTGAGGCAAGGACAAACACCATGGTTCCTGCAAGAATGTAAGAAAGCTTCAACATGTCAGTTGAATAAATGGGTACTCCAGCACTGATATTCTGTATTTCCTCAAACAGGAGAGCTGACATACAACTGGCAGGAGATGAAGCTCTGGGGAAAAGCACCAAGAAACTGTTCTCTCAGCATCCATGGTCCTCAGCAAACAGGGAACAAGTGGGATCTATGACACCCGCCAAGGCCCTCTTAGTTAATGATAATGGTAAATCGCTGCCTTATGCAGCTTAACTACTTACACCTCATCCGAAATGGAGGTACAGGACAGAAACTGTTACTGGAAGGATTATAAACATTTGGCTTTCCTTTTCAATGTCCAGCCAACAATCCCAAATGTATACCCTTCCCTCATCTCTCTAAGCTTTAAGATAGCCATGACCTGGCCAGCTGCTCATCTCCTATAGCCTCCCACACAAGACAGGTGAAGGAAGAGGGAGAAGAACAGTCCCTTCATGTGCTTATCTGAGGAGAAGAGATTGGGCAAGTTGTGCTGAGAATTATTGGAGTTTAGATGGATATGAGGTGATCTTATTAAAAGAGATAATATCCTGAGGGGACTTGGCAGCATGAATGTTGAAGGGATGTTTGGCCTTGTGGGATAGCCTAGAACTAGGAAGCAGAAGCGGTCTCTCAATTAAGACAGAATGAAATTTCACTAACACTGGAAGCAGTGAAAGTGGGCTCACATATTCACAGCTATGTTGGATAGATAGTTTACTGACCAGAGAGTTATGAGTTATGAAAGGGTTGTGGTCAGGAAAGTGTAGTTTAGACCATAATCAAATCACCCATGATCTTATTGAATGGTTGAGCAGGTGTGAAGAGCTGAATGATTTATTCCCCCTAATCTTTCATTCCCTCGGTAATCAAGAAACGATCTCTATCTTACAAATATTTAAAGCCATGTCGTGCAACTTCTCTCAGGCCTTCCTTTTCACACACAAAAAAAGTAATAATTTGGAATCACTGCCTCAAAAGATGATAGAAAAAGTGTTCTTCAGTTCTGAAGAAGATTCTCTGGACACTGCATTTTCTCTACAGATGCAGCCAGACTGGCTGAGTTATTCTGATAAGCTCTGTTTTTGTTAAAAATGATTGATGTTTGCCTATTGGAGCTCTCAAGACTAAGTTAGTCCTATATGGGCATGAAGGTATCTGGGGTCAAGGTAGGTAAATGCAGTTGAGCTGTAGATTTTGTCATAAGCTAATTGACTGAAAAATGAGACAGCTGAATGGATTGTTCCAATGTTCCTATTCATACACTTGTAGTCTTTGAATGACACATTGTTAAGTCTGGTCTTCCTGTGTGGACTTTCACCCAGATTCAAAAATATACTGTGCATTAACTGACATTTAAGTATAGGAGCACATAGTTCTCATATCACACTTCACTATTGCTTTGCAAGAGGAAATTCTTCCCCTTTTGATATGAAGTAACTTATCTTAAGTAAAGGTTACTATCAAGTCACTTGGAAAGAAGTTATAGGTATTTTTAATCAAACTAATTATATATGCTATGACTTTAATCAAGAGCTCCTAGCCCAGATGTAGGGATACTGCTACTGTACCACAAAGACTCCTCAGAAGCTTTTATCAGGAGACAGACTATAGAAATGTGAAAGGCATGTAAAAATCCATGCAACTATCACATTATTTTAAAATTATGTGGGATTTGCTGAAAATGTATCAACCAAGTATTGAAGTATAGTAGTGTGGGCAAACAGATAAGAGTACATAAGCTACAGACAAAGCACCAGATTAGATTAGATTACTTACAGTGTGGAAACAGGCCTTTCAGCCCAACAAGTCCACACTGACCCGCTGAAGCGCAACCCACCCAGACGCATTCCCCTACACCTAACACTATGGGCAATTTAGCATAGCCAATTCACTTAAGCTGCACATTTTTGGACTGTGGGAGGAAACCAGAGCACCCAAAGGAAACCCACACAGACACAGGGAGAATGTGTAAACTCCACGCAGTCAGTCGCCTGAGGTGGGAATTGAACCCAGGTCTCTGGCGCTGTGAGACGACAGTGTTAACCATTGTACCATCATGCCGCCATGCCAATTTATATACACATAATGTCCTCCATTATGCATCAAGAAAGATAATTATAAATATTTTGGAACATTTTGGTGCCTCACCCATGGCACTGCAAGATGTCAAGAAAAGGATTCCAAGTGGTATGTAAGAACAGTGGTTGTCAGCTTTGCTGAAAATCTGTCATTGGGCTTTTGACAAAGCCAAAATATAATCTTCAGACAAAATGTCAATTACCCAGAACTGTGAGTGAATTACCCTGCCACATTGAAGGCAATAGTTGACAGATTCCAAAATTGAGTAAATGGCCTATTTTGATTCACTTAGTGAATAGTCACAGGCAATCGTGAGACGAATAGATGAGGACCTCACAGATAACTACTGTACAAATTCAGACTCATTGACTAGTATGTGACAAAAAATGTAACAGTGTAACTGGAGTAGCTACCTTTCATGGTCAAGGCACCACATTGCTGTCACGTTGCAGATGTGCTAGCGACACTAAGAACTTTGCTTGTGCATTTGTGTTATGACATTTGTTATCTATTTCTATAAAGTGATTCCATCATTGTCTGGATTCCCAAAGGAGGAATGAATTCCAAAAAGTTCAAGGAGCAGAGATTTATGATACTTTTGAAATCCAACTTGTCATAGCTTCGACTTAACTTTAGCTGACCAGTGGGAGTCTGAAGATTGCAAATTTGCATACTGACCTCAGCTCATGTTTTTTTGGGAAGGTCCCTTTTGTCCCATTCCACTGTGATTGCCTGTGGTGCTCCTGTTATAACTTTACCTTTGATTAAGCAATTTAACACAATCCAGAGAGAGATGCTGGGATTGCCTAATTTAGAGAGGAGAAAGTTAAGGGTAGATTTATGAATGTGTTCAAAATTATGATGGGTTTTGATTGTGAGGAAATAGGGAGAAATTGTTTCAAAATAGCAGGGGGCTCAGTAACCAGGGGACACAATTTTAAGGTAATTGGCAAAAAAATAAGCAGTAGGGAGATGAAGATATTCACAGCACGTTGCTATTGCCTCAGATGCATTGCCTGTACAAGTAGTGGAAACAGATTTAATAATACCTTTCAAAAAAAATTGTATAAATAATTGAAACGGGAATAAATTGTAAGGTTGTTGTGAAACTAATTGGATAGTCTTTAAGCATAGTGCACTGAAGGGCTTCCTCCTGTCCAGTGTCATTCAATGACTCTTGTGATTTATTCCAAAAGTTCCTCTTTTTTGCAAAGCGGTAAACTTATTAACTGACACATAATCCTAATGACTTATCTGGTGTGAAGCTACATTACAGGTACAGCAACTGTCATGGGAACTGGGGCAAGAAACTCCCTGGGTTATAGAACTGCAAAGTACCATTCATCTGACTGCACAATCAAGCTAAACTAACAATGATGCATGAAAGTTCCTGAATATGTTTGTTCAACCTGTGAAACAAAAATGAATGAAAGAATATGTGTTACTACAGAATACATGTAAAGATATTTATTTTTCCCTTAATACTAATACCCAACCGGTGCGATTTTCCTCAGTATTATTGCCTCACTTATCAAAGAAGCCAACCAGAGTAGTTATTTCAAATGCAACTCTACATTACCACTTGCAGCAAGATGTTATTGGAAATAACACATGTAATGTTAGTTTGGACTCAGCTGTTAAGCAAAAAAAGTAATGGCTATAGGGATTCAGAAGATAACTGGATCTTAGAGAAATACATATTTCATTTGCAGATTACTTCTGTGGAAGCGAGCAGTCCACTTTGCTCGAAATTAAAAGGGAAGAGAAAAAGAAGAAAAAAATCATAATTATATCTATATTGGCTGTAGTTCATTTATGTCATTTCACTAGGAAGGGACAGATCCAATTTAATATCTTATGAAATATTTCTGTGCCCTAACTCTTTATAATTTATAAGCAGCATTATCGGTGTCAACCAAAGCATGAAAAGTGGCCATCAGATTCAATAATTCAAACTGAAGATTTCTTATCCGCATGTGCAAGTCTCTCACGCCTTGTCTTCTCATCATCTCTGCAACCTTCTTTAAGTTCTATAATCCTCCTCATTTCTGTAACTGCCAGTGTCATCTCTGCAAACTGCTCCAGATCCTACAACCTTCATCTCTATAATCTTGATCACTATAACTCTTCCCATTTATGTAACATTATCTAACCCTAACAATCCTTCTCATCTCTGTAACTGTCTGCGATTCCTTTAACCTTCTACATCCTTTTAACCACTTGTAACTCTTGTAACTTGTAACTCTTCCCATTCTCTGTGGTCCTCGAAATCTGTGTTCTTGTGCATTGCCAATTTTGTTCACTCCACTTTTGGCTTCAGCTACTTAGACTCCACGTTGTGGCACAACCAACAAAACCTAGTCACCTCTCCAACTGTTTCCCATTTTTAAGACGCTCCTTAAATCCTATCCATGTGAGCAAGGTTTTGTCCATTTGTTCTACTGCTGTCTCCTCCCATGGTTCAGTGCCAAAATATTGCTTCACCACACTTCTACAAATCATCTTTACCTTTTGTCTGTCATAAAGGTGCTATATAAGTGTACAATTTGCTGCTGTGTGAATCAATGTAAATTATCAAATGTGAAACATTATAATCCTTGTCCATTATGAAAATACAGGTAGAAGTGCAATAATCCTAAACAAACAGATAGGGCTGAATTAAACCAAAACTCAGCCAAGTGTTAGTTTGGGGAAGATTAGAGTTGTAGAGATGTACAGCATGGAAACAGACCCTTCGGTCCAACTTGTTCATGCTGACCAGATATCCAAACCCAATCTCGTCCTATTTGCCAGCACCTGATCTACATCCCTCCAAACCCATCCTATTCATATATTCATCCAGCTGCCTTTTAAATGTTGCAGTTGTGCAAGCCTCCACCATTTCCTCTGGCAGCTCATTCCATACACGCACCAACCACTGCGTGATTACCTCAACACAGGGAAAGGACTTTGTCTATTTATCCTATCCATGCCCCTCATAATTTTATACACCCCTCAGCCTCTGACATTCCAGGGAAAACAATCCCAGTTTATTTAGCCTCTCCCTATAGCTCACATCCTCCAACACTAGCAATATCCTCGTAAATCTTTTCTGAATCCTTTCACGTTTCACAATATCTTTCAGATAGGAAGGAGACCAGAATTGCACATGATCTTCCAAAAGGGGCTTAACCAGAATCCTGTTCAGCTGCAGCATGATCTCCCAACTCCTATACTCAATGCTCTGACAAATAAAGGAAAGCATACCAAATGAACTTTTCACTATCCTATCTACCTGCAACTCTACTTTCAAGGAGCTATGAACCTGCACTCCAAGGTGCCTTTATTCAGCAACACTCCCTAGGACCTTACCATTAAGTGTATAAGTCCTGCTAAGATTTGCTTTCCCAAAATGCAGCATCTCGCATTTATCTGAATTAAACTTCATCTGCCACTTCACAGCCCATTGGCCCATCTGGTCAAGATCCCATTGCAATCTGAAGTAACCTTCTTCGCTGTTCAATACACCTCCAATTTTGGTGCCATCTGCAAACTTACCAACTATACCTCTTAGCTCATATCCAAATAATTGATATAAATGACGAAAAGTAGAGGACCTAGCACCGATCCTTGTCACAAGCCTCCAGTTTGAAAAACAACTCTCTATCACCACGTTCTGACTTCTACCTTTGAGCCAGTTCTGTATCCAATAGGCGAGTTCTCCCTGAAATCTAACTTTGATGACCAGTCTCCCATGGGGAACGTTGACAATTGCCTTACTGAAGTCCATATAGTATGTCCATCACTCTGCCCTCATCAATCCTATTTGTTACTTCTTCAAAAAACTCAATCAAGGTTGTGAGGCATGATTTCCCATCCAAATGTTGGATATCCTTTATCAATCCTTGCCTTTTCAACTGTGGATTCCCTCCAACAACTTGCCCACCACCGACATCAGACTCACTGGTCTATAGTTTCCTGGCTTGTCCTTACCATCTTTCTTAGATAATGACATCGTGTTAGCCAACCTCCAGTCTTCTGGCACCTCACCTGTGAATATTGATTATACAAATATCTCAGCAATGGGTCCAGCAATCACTTCCCTGGCTTCCCACAGAGTTCTAGGGTACACTTGATAAGGTCCTGGGGATTTATCCACCTTTATGCATTTCAAGACATCCAGCACTTCCTCCTCTGTAATATGCACATTTTTCAAGATGTCACCATCTATTTCCCTACATTCTACATCTTCTCCACAATAAACAGCGATGCAAAATACTCGTTTAGGATCACCCCATCTCCTGTGGCTCCACATAAAGGCTGCCTTGCTGATCTTTGAGGGGCCCTATTCTCTCCCGGGTTACCCTTCAGTCTTTAATATATTTGTAGAAACCCTTTGGATTTTCCTTAACCCTATTTGCCAAACCTATCTCACGTCCCTTTTTTGCCCTCCTGATTTCCCTCTTAAGTATAATCCTACTGCCTTTATAATTATGTAGGGATTCACTTAATCTAACCCGTCTATAGCTGACATATGCTTCCTTCATTCTCTTAACAAAACCCTCAATTTCTTTAGTCATCCAGCATTCCCTATACCTACCAGCCTTTCCTTTCACCCTCACAGGAATATATCGTCTCTGGATTCCTGTTGTCTCATTTCTGAAGGCTTCCCATTTTCTAGCCGTCCTTTTACCAGCACCCAATCAGCCCCCAATTAGCTTTTCAAAGTTCTTGCCTAATACCATCAAAATTATCCTTCCTCCAATTTAGAACTCCAACTTTTAGATCTGGTGAATTGTTTCCCATCACTGTTTTGAAACTAGTAGCCTTATGGTGGCTGGCCCCAAAGTGCTCCCTCACTGACACCTCAGTCACCTGCCCTGCCTTATTTCCCAAGAATAGGTCAAGTTTTGCATCTTCTCTCATAGGTACATCAACATACTGCAAATGTGTTGCTGGTCAAAGCACAGCAGGCCAGGCAGCATCTCAGGAATAGAGAATTCGACGTTTCGAGCATAAGCCCTTCATCAGGAATAAGAAAGAGAGCCAAGCAGGCTGAGATAAAAGGTAGGGAGGAGGGACTAGGGGGAGGGGCGATGGAGGTGGGATAGGTGGAAGGAGGTCAAGGTGAGGGTGATAGGCCGGAGTGGGGTGGGGGCGGAGAGGTAGCTTCTGTGCAGAGGAGATGACCTGGGGGGTGCAGTGAGAGAGGGACTCACTGAAATCCTTGTAGAGGGAGGAAGAGAGCTTCTTCAAGGAAGGCATCCTTGTAAGAGGATTCGCAGTAGGTTAAAATCTTCGAGTAAAAAATGAGGTCTGCAGATGCTGGAGATCACAGCTGCAAATGTGATCAACAATTTACATCAACATACTGAACAAGAAATGTTATTGTACACACTTAACATATTCCTCTCCACCTAAACCCTTAACACTATGGCAGTGCCAGTCTATGTGTGGAAAGTTAAAATCTCTTACCATAACCACCCTATTATTCTTACAGATAACTCAGCTCTACTTACAAATCTGTTTCTCAATTTCACGCTGATTATTAGTGGGTCTATAACACACCTCCATTAAGGGATTACCCCTTTCTTATTTCTCAGTTGCACCCGAATAACTTCCCTGGATGTATTCCCAAAAATATTCTCCCTCAGCACGGTGGCACAGTGCTTAGCACTGCTGCCTCACAGCGCCTAAGAACCGGGTTCAATTCCCGACTCAGGCGACTAACTGTGTGGAGTTTGCACGTTCTCCCCCTGTCTGCGTGGGTTTCCTCCGGGTGCTCCAGTTTCCTCCCACAGTCCAAAAATGTGCGGGTCAGGTGAATTGGCCATGCTAAATTGCCCGTATTGTTAGGTAAGGGGTAAATGTAGGGGTAGGGGAATGGGTGGGTTGCGCTTCGGCGGGTCAGTGTGGACTTGTTGGGCCGAAGGGCCTGTTTCCACACTGTAAGTAATCTAATCTAAAAAAGTAATCTAATCTAATCAGTACTGTAATGTTATCCCCCTCCTCTCTTGTCCTCCTTTCTATCCTTCCTGTAGCATTTGTATGTTGGAACATGAAGCTGCCAGTCCTGTCCATCCCTGGGCCATGTTTCTGCAATTGCTATGATATCCCAGTCCCATGTTCCTAACCATGCCATGATTTCATCTGCCTTTCCTGTTAGGCCCCTTGTATTGAAATAAGTGCTGTTTTCAGTCCTGAAAATGTGTTGCTGGTTAAAGCACAGCAGGTTAGGCAGCGTCCAAGGAACAGGAAATTCGACGTTTCGGGCCAGAGCCCTTCATCAGGAAAGGCTCTGTTTTCAGTCCTACCTTGTTCTCTGCCTTGTCTTTGTCTGCCTTGACTGTTTGACTCACTTCTGTTCTCAACTGTGCCAGTCTCAGATTGATCTCTTTCCTCATGATCTCCCTGGGTCCCCCCCCATCCTACCAACTTAAATCCTTACGAGCAGCTCTAGCAAATCTCCCTGCCAGTATATTAGTCCCCCTTTCAGTTTAGGTGCAATCCATCCTTCTTGTGCAGGTCACTGCTACCCCAGAAGAGATTCCAATGATCGAAAAATGTGAATCTTCCCATACACCAGCTCCTCAGCCACACATTCATCTGCTCTATCCTCCTATTCCTACCCTCACTAGCTCATGCACTGGGAGTAATCCAGATATTACTACCCTCAAGGACCTCCTTTTTAAATTCCTGTCTACCTTTCTATATTCTCCTATCAGAATCTCATCCTTTTCCCTTCCTATATCATTAGTTCCAATGTATACAATGACCTTCTGCTGGTCCCTCTCCCCTTTTAGAACATTCTGCAACCTCACTGAGGTATCGTTGATCATGGCACCAAGGAAGCACACACCATTCTGATTTTTCACTGTTGGCCACAGAAACATCTGTCTGTGCCACTGACTAGAGAGTCCCCTGACACAATCGATCGCTTGGAACCCGAAGTACCCCTCATTACATTCGAGCCTGATTTGATACCAGAAACTTGGCTGTTCATGCTAAACTCCCCTGAGAATCCATCACTCCATATGTTTTCCAAAACAGCATATTTATTTGAATTGGGGATAGGCACAGAAGACTGCTGCACTACCTGCCTCCCTCTCATTCCTTTCCTGGAGTTAACCCATCTATGTGAATGTATCTTTGGCTTTTTTCCCTTCCCACAACTGCCATCCATCACACCCCCTTGCTCTTGTAAATTCCTCATTGCCTCCAACTGTCACTCCAACCGGTCCATTCGATCTGATAGGATTCACAATCATGGAGTGTTCCTCCCTGCAAGCCCTGGTGAATTCTTGAGTGATTGTCCAATGCTCACCTTATTAATTCTGCTCTGTGCCTTTATCACATTGTGCTTGTCTTTGTGTATAGTCACCAGCAGGGGAGTACTCTGATGCTAAGACCTTCCAGGATGCCTGTGCCATGTTTAAAGTTCAGCCATTCTTCGCACCAAACACCACCAGCAGAAAGAACCCTTCACAGTGCTCACAGTGGTAGGGACAATGAAGAAAAAGGGTCTGTTGGCATGGGTGACACTCCTTGGAAATCGAACCTCACTTTCATAAATATATTGTAACTAAACATCATCAGTTGTCCGATCAATTGTCACAGTAGCTACAGCAACAAAAAAGAAGCTACAAAGGCGACCCTTCCTTAAAGCCATGCCATGTCAGGAAATCTTGTCTGGGGGAGTGCTACTCTTTCACTAACACAAAATGTAAACTAACGTCTTCTCCTTGTTCAACGTGAGACCATCACCTACTAGAAAAGCTTCAAATAGTTGAAAGCATTCTTTTATATTCAGCACTCAATAAAAAGGCAAATGAAAAATAAATAAATTTTGCTTCTGGCAACAGCTGTAACATCTTCATGTGGATGCTGCTCAGCAACAGCTGGATATTGCTACTGGTCCTGGGCTTGTAGATCCATCTGTTCTTTCTCCATTTCTCTGAGCCTTTGTAGACTGTACTGGTCTTTAGCTGGATCCATTGGACATAGCTTTCAAAACTCTGTATGCGAATTATCAGAAACAGAACAGACCTTAGTCATCTGAGCAGTCACCATTTGCAGCAGAGCTGTCAATACAGTGGTTATAGAGGTCTCCGACAATGGGGTCCATAGAATGCCAATATATGGATCTTTGACATAGCAGATCTTATTCGGGTATGAGCAGCACAAATCATTTCATGGAAATGCAATGCAGATTGATCACAGTGTGCTTACTTCAATCCACATTATTGACTTCTCAATTTCACAGCCACAGTGTTCCTCTGATAATCTGCCTTAGCTTTCAGTGAGCAGATGCCTAGGAATGCAGCTGACCACCTTGACCCACTTGGAAGGACAGCTCCAACAGACCAGACCCCTAACTGATCCCTAGCTGGCCCACCATTAAGCCCTGGACTGGTTGCACTCCAACTGCAGGACTGACTGTGTCCTGCTCCCTGGGCTGTCATGATTATCAATCTCTGACCCTTTCAGATCTCCCCACAAAGCCAACTGATAGTTCCACTGGACTGAGATCAGACATTTCCATTGACTGGTTGTGGTGGAATCCCTGACAAATGACAATCTCCCTTGTCTTGACTGATGACTACTCTTGTTAGATTTTCAGGCATACTCATACAGTTGTAGCATATTCAGTGTATCTCCATATAATCTACTGGCACATAGTGTAAATATCCTATTGACTAGCACAACACATTACACCAACTCGCCCAAACTCTTGACTGGTCACTGCTGGCAACTGTGACAGGCTGCTTAGCTTTGTAGCTATGCTGAAAGGCAATGCAAGATCGACACTCTATGATCAATCAAGTAAGCGCAAAGTAGTGAATGCAAAGAAAGCAAGTTAAGGCCCTGAGATGTACCCTGTTCCAGTGAATGAGGTAGGTGCCTGCCCATGCTTGCAAAGTGGCCTAGAACCAAAAGATACAGGTGTGCTCTAAACTGCAGCATTGAATTGTATAACTGTATTCTAATTGAGTCAGAAATGTGCCACGAGGATGTGGTGAAGCCAACACATGTCCAATGCCAACCTCCATGGACAGGAGGCGCAAGTGTTATTGACTATAGAATGTATTCTGAGATGTTGGTGACCAGTGTCCAAGATGGAGGCTTGGAGGAGCATGTTGCAAATTGGAGTTACCAAGTATCTGCCCTGACTTTCAAATCAGGACCTGTCACTATCTATTTTCTCTCCACTGGGTGGAAGAATAGTAAATTGCAGATATATGAGGCAAGGATAGGTAATAGTGAGATGTCGATGTATGCAAATGGACCTCCAACTGCTCACTAGGTGATTCTCAACTTGCTGTCCAAACCTCACGTGCAAGATGGGACACTTTTGTCTCGACATTGAAAATCTAATATTTAAAAATCTGAGCATATTTTCCTAATTGACACATAATTGCCCAAGTCATTCAGAGGCTGGGAGAACGTCATTCATTCTTTCAACTATGTCATTTTACTGAAGATCTAGATGCCTGGCTGAACATCAACCATTGTAACTGGCACACCAGACCTGATCTACTGAAAACACTCTAGAAGATCAATATCTGAATGAAGAAATTACCCACAAGCTTTTTGTTTTTGAAAAGAGGTATTTCAAAACTAATCATTGAGTCTATGAGTAGTAAAGCTGAAAGAGTTTGACTGTGGCAAGTTTCTCTGGAACAATTTGAGAGACATTAAACTACCTCTAAATAAGGCAGGCCGTACATTTATTAAATTTCATTACTTCACATCTTGATCCTGGGGAATTTTACATAATGAGCATTTTGTTTCTCAAGGTTCGTTCTAAATGGTATTCACTTTCCTTAGCATACCTTAATCACTTTCATTGACTAGCTCCAACTTTATATGGTTGAGTGTTTCTTTGAATTTCACCTTGAGGGTGTATATGATCAAAAATTTATATTAGACCTGTGTCTCAAGCTATGTGGATTGGACACTAATGTTGCATTCTATTTCTTTAAAGTGCTCTGCTTTCAGCAAGATCAATAACCACAAAGTGATAATTTTGTTCAAAATAGGTTCAATATTTCAGATAACTTAGGACTTTTATTCTGGCAGAATTGTATGACTTACTTTCCAGTGGACCTTTGGATCAAAATAGTATTCTTAGAGATTCTAAAGATGTCACAGAGAAGGAACAGATCTAGGAGCCAATGATTCATCAGTCAGCAAAAAATAGCAATGCTGTTGAACAAGGCTATAAAAAATTCAAAGCTCAATTTCAGAAAACCAATTTCAAAAGCAGAGAAGCTTGTGAAACTTCAATGGACCTTGCATTCTACAGCGTGCAGTCTGGCCTCAGTGTAATAAAAGGCATACAAAGGCACTAGAGAAAGTGCAAAGAAAACAGAATCAAGAAAGTATTAACCATCTGGAAAGGCAGGGATTCTTTTCAGTAGAGGAGAGACGTTTGGGGATAATCAAGCATAATGAAATGGTTAAAGAAGAAAGAAATTGAGTGATATTCGCAACTTGTGAGACAATTGAGACTTTTAGGCAGCATTTCATAGGGGGTAGGGATCTATTGCTATCCTCTCCTCCCCTCTATCCCTGTTGTTGCAGAAGTCAGTCACCAGCCAAGTGACTGAATAAAAACCTGACTGAGCAATAAAATATTTTTGACGTTTATATACATTCCAATGAAACAAAAACAGAAATTTTGAAAAAATTCAGACGGTCTGGCAGAATCTGTGGAGAGAAGATAGTGTTAATGTTTTGAGTCTAGTGAGCCTTCTGCAGAACTGATGGTAGCTGGGAAAAGATGGCATATATGTGGAAGATAAGAGTTGTCATTGTAGGTGTTGGCGATACAGGGGACAATGAACAGATAAGTGAAGATGGAGCCCAAAGGGAGAAAATGACAATTAGACAGACAAAAGGATAGATGATAGAAAAGCAGATAATGGGGACCATAAGTTACTTTAAAATGGATTGGCTGTGCTGTTTACAATTCATGTCACGACAGGGCCTGTTTTTGGGGGTGGATGTAGATTAAGGATCTGGAAGGAGGTTTTCAGGTTCTAAGATTATTGAACTTGAAGTTGAGTCCTCACGGCTCCAGGGACGGAAAGTGGAAAAGGCGATCCTGTTCTTTAAGCTTGCACTGAGCCTGCCCGGTGTACTGGAGTAGACCCGAGACAGAAAAATTGGCCAGAAAACACAGAGTTTTTTCAGGATAATAGCAGACACTGGGAACTTGTGTGAGAAAATGACCGTGCACAGATCTCCGGAAAGCAAAGAAGCATTGTACAAAATTCAACAAGTTGTCAAATGGTTTGATTAAATAATGAATGAGAAACTTCCCAAAGGTAGGAGGGTTGATGTATTTTAAGAGAACAAACAAAAGAATGATGGGATGGAAATGAACAGAATTTTATTTTGCACAGAAAGTAGTTACGATCTTGAATGCACAGCCCAAAATATCAGTGGAAGCAGATTTAAATCACCACTTTCAAAATAGTTGTATGACAAATTGAAGAAAAGTAAATCACCTTTCCTCTTTTGAACCCCTTTTCAGTTAGTTTTTTTTTTAACAAGCAGCAATTACACTTACATTAAAAATATGTCAAAATGAGGAAGCCAGTTACAAGGTTTTCCTGAGTGAAAGAAGAAGAAATTTAGGACTAACTGACCCAAACAAAAAAACATGCAGACTACAGAGGTAAGAATTTTAAAAAGAAGAATTTGTCTGGTACAGATAGGAAGAATGAAGACTTTCAGTGCTTGAGATGTTAGATTTTTAACCTGAGACCATAACTGTTTAACTGGTTACTACAGCAGCAAACCTTGTAGATATCCTTGAGTTCAGATCATAGGATCCCTACAGCATAGAAGTAGGCCAATTAGCCCAACACCAATTCTCCGACAAGCATCCCATCCAGACTTAACCGTCTACCTTATCACTGCAACCCTGCATTTCCCATGGCTAATCCACCTAATACAATGGGCAATTCAGCATTGCCAATCCACCTAACCTGCATATCTTTGGACTGTGGGAGGAAACCGGAGCATCCAAAGGAAATCAATGCAGAAAGCAAAGAAATCCCACCCAGATCCACTCCCCTGCCTTATCTTGGTAACCTTGCATTTCCCATGGTTAATCCAAGGCAATCTGAATTGTTATAGCTTTTAAAACACAGACACAATCACAATCACAAGTGTGAAGTGACTTGCTACTGTGATCTTTGATTCTATGTCCGGCATATGTAATTGTGAACAAAAGAAAAAATATGCATTTGGATGCCCACTCTGACAATTCACACTTACACCCATTCACTGCAGTCTAATGGTTGAGACTTTTAAACCGAAACACTGCATGCTCTCTCAGATGAACGTGAACAATCCCGTGATACTTTCTCAAAGAAGAGCAGACTTTCAACAGGGCAAATATTTATTGCTCAATAAACGTCACTAATACAGTGGCATGTGACCTCTTGCTGTGCACAAAGTGGCTGCCATGCATCTTTCCTTGCAACAATAATGACATATAAAACATTTAAGGATGCATTGCTGTCATAAAAAGACCATATATAAATTCAAATGACCTCAATAGATTGAGGTCATCTGAACTGTTCTATTGACCTGAAACTTTAACTTCATTTTCCACAGATTTTAACTGACATTTTGGGTTTTTCCAGAATTTTCATTTTCTACTTCTAATACAAGTGGTACATAACAAAAGAAAGAATCTCTCTTTCTAGTTATATACAATTGTAGAGAATATATAGCACAGAATCAGACCAGTCAACATAACTTGTCCACTCTCCCTCTCTCCATATCACCCATCTGCCTATGCCTCTATTTCCTTCTTCTTTGGGCACTTGCTTCAGTTCCCCTTTAATATAATCTGTCTATCTTAAGCAATATTTGTACTTGTGAAATGCGCATTTTATCCACTGTTCAGAAGTTAAGCAACTTGCAGCAGGCAGTGAAGAAAGCAAATTATACCTTTATCTGCATAGTGAGAGGATTCAAGTACAGGAGCAGGAATGTACAGGGCCTCCGTGAGATTACACCCAGAGTATTCCGTGTAGTTTTGGTATCCTTATCTCAAAACATGTTCTGAATTTGGAGGAAGTGCTTGGGAAATCATGTCTCACAAATTTGATTGAGTTTTTTGAAGAAGTAACAAAGAAGGTTGATGAGGGCAGAGCAGAAGGTGTGATCTATATGGACTTCAGTAAGGCATTCATAAGGTTCCGCATGGGAGACTGATTAGCAAGGTTAGATCTCATGGAATAAAGGGACAACGAGCCATTTGGATACAGAACTGGCTCAAAGGTAGAAGACAGAGGGTGGTGGTGGAGGCATGTTTTTCAGACTGGAGGCCTGTGACCAGTGGAGTGCCACAAGGATCAGTGCCGGGTCCTCTACTTTTTGTCATTTACATAAATGATTTGGATGCGAACATAAGAGGTATAGTGAGTAAGTTTGAAGATAACACCAAAATTGGAGGTGTAGAGGACAGCAAAGAGGGTTACCTCAGATTACAACAGGATCTGGACCAGATGGGCCAATGGGCTGAGAAGTGGCAGATGGAGTTTAATTCAGATAAATGCGAGGTGCTGCATTTTGGGAAAGCAAATCTTAGCAGGACTTATACACTTAATGGTAAGGTGGTAGGGAGTATTGCTGAACAAAGAGACCTTGGAGTGCAGGTTCATAGCTCCTTGAAAATGGAGTCACAGGTAGATAGGACAGTGAAGAAAGCATTTGGTGTGCTTTCCTTTATTGGTCAGAGTATTGAGTACAGGAGTTGGGAAGTCATGTTGCAGCTGTACAGGACATTGGTTAGGCCACTGTTGAAATATTGCATGCAATTCTGGTCTTCTTGTTATCAGAAAGATGTTGTGAAACTTGAAAGGGTTCAGAAAAGATTTACAAGGATGTTGCCAGGGTTGGAGGATTTGAGCTATGGGGAGAGGCTGAACAGGGGCTGGGGCTGTTTTCATTGGAGCGTCGGAGGCTGAGGGGTGACCTTATAGAGGTTTACAAAATTATGATGAGCATGGATAGGATAAATAGACAAAGTCTTTTCCCTGGGGTGGGGAAGTCCAGAACCAGTAGGCAGAGGTTTAGGGTGAGAGGGGAAAGATATAAAAGAGACCTAAGGGGCAACCTTTTCATGCAGAGGGTGGTACATGTGTGGAATGAGCTGCCAGAAGATGTGGTGGAGGCTGGTACAATTGCAAGATTTAAGAGGCATTTGGATGGGTATATGAATAGGAAGGTTTGGAGGGATATGGGCCGGGTGGCAAGTGGGACTAGATTGGGTTGGGATATCTGGTCGACGTGGACAGGTTGGACCGAAAGGTCTGTTTCCATGCTGTACATCTCTATGACTCTATGACTCGAAATGAATCAAAGGTCAGCCAGACTGATTCTTGGGATGGTGGAATTCATATGAAGAGAAACAAAGTAGTTCGGACAATATTCACCTAGAATAAAGTTTCAAAAAATGGGAGAGTCTTATAGAAACATATGAAATTTGAACAAAATGAGACTGGAAAAATCCAGAAAGATTGTTTCTAATGATTGGGGAATCCAGAACAATGTCACAGTCTAAAGATACTGGATAGGACTGTGATGGGAACAAATTTCTTCATCCAGAGATTGCTGCCCCTGTGGAATCCTCTGCCACAGAAAGTGGTTGAGGCTAAATCATTAAATGTTTTCAAGAAGAAGTGATCTAGTCTTTAGAGCTAAAGAGTTCAAAGGATATGGGAAAAAGTGGCAACAGGGCTTAGAGTTGGATGATCAGCCAGGAGAATATTTAATGATGGAGCAGGCTTGAAAGACTGCATAGCTTAAACTTGCTCCTCTTTAGTATGTTTATATGCAACATCTGCTACGTTCCTTATTGTATTTAATAGTGACTATCTTTTTTTTAAAATCTCTCTTGTCTCACCTTAAAAATGTGCCCCTTAGTCTTGAAATTCCCCATCTGAGGAAAAAGATAACGACCCACCTTTCTTTATAATTCAAATCTTCCATACCTGGCAATATCCTGATAAATCTCTTCTGAACTTTCTTCAGCTTAGTAATATTCTTCCTATAACTGGGAGACCAGAACAGGAGATAGTATTCCAGAAGGGGCCTCACCAATATCATGTACAACCTCAACATAACTTCCCAACTCCGATACCCAAAGGGCTGAGCATGCCAAATGCCTTTTTAACCATCCTCTCCATATGTAATGCAAACTTTAAAGAATTATGCTTCTGCACCCCCACATCCCTCTGTTCTACAACTCTACCCAAGGCCCTACAATTAAATGCAGGAGCCTTACTCTCGTTTGTTGTTCCAAAATGCAATATTGCGCATTTATCCAGGTTGAACTCCATCTGCCAATTTTCAGCCCATTGACCCATTTGATCAAGATCCATTTGTAATCTTAGAAAATCTTCTTCACTGCCTACTATGTGCCCAATTTTGGTGTCATCCACAAACATACTAACCATGCCTTCTATGTTTTCATCCAAATCATTTGTATAAATACCAAACAAAAGAGGACCAGAACAGATTCCTGTGGAACACCGCCAGTCACAAACCTCCAGTCTGAAAAACAACTGTCCATCATTACTGTCTGTCTTATGTATCCAACTGGCAAGCTCACTCTGAATTCCGTGTGACTGAACTTTACTAAGTAGTCTACCATGTGGAACCTTGTCAAAGGCTTTGCTAAGATTGAAATAAGCAATATCTACTCCTCTGCCATTCTCAACTGTTTTGGAAACTTCCTCAAAAAAATTCCATCAAGTTTGTGAGACATGGTTTCCCTCTCACAAAACCACGCTGACTATCCCTAATCAATCTTTTTGTACATAAATGTTCATAGATCCTATCTTTTATAATCATCTCCAACAATTTACCCACAACTGAAGTCTGACTCACAGGTCTATGGTTCTCCAGTTTCTCCTTACAACTTTTCTTAAACAACGGTACAACATTAGCTACCCTCAAGTCATCAGGCACCTCATCCGTATTAATAGATGATGTAAATATTTCTGAAAGGGTGCTGTAATTCCCCCCCTCACTTCCCACAACATTCTGGGATACATTAAATAGGGTCCTGAGTTGTTTTCACCTTTATACTCTCTAAAACCTCCCAAAATTCCTTTTCTGCAATATAAACTGTTTTCTAAACATCAAAGTTTATTTCTCTACATTTTCTAGACTCTGTTTCTTTCTCCAATGTAAAAATTAACATGAAATATTCATTTAGCATCTCTCCCATCTCCAGGGGTAATAGAAAGATGACCTCCTTGATCTTTAAGGGGCCCTACTCTCTCACTCCAGTTACTCTCTTGCTCTTAGTATATTTGTAGAATATCTTTGGATTACTCTTAACTTTATCGACCAATGCTATCTCATATCTCCTCTTTGCCTTTCTGATTTCTCTCTTAAGAATATCCCACCCTCTTTATGCTGATTAAACAATTCAGTTGAACTAAGTTTTAGATTAGATTACTTATAGTATGGAAACAGGCCATTTGGCCCAACAAGTCCACACTGACCCTCCAAAGAGTAACCCACCCAGACCCATTCCCTAACTAATGCACTTAACACTATGAGCTGTTTCTCATGGCCAACTCACCTGACCTCCACATCTTTGGACCGTGTGAGGAAACTGGAGCACCCAGAGGAAACCCATTCAGACACAAGGAGAATGTGCAAACACCACACAGACAGTCACTCAAGGAGGGAATCAAATCCAGCTCCCTAGCGCTGTGAGGCAGCAGTGCTAACCACTGAGCCACCATGCCGCCCCAAGTTGTCTATATCTAAAATAAGATTTTTGTTTATTTTTGACTAGAACTTCAATATGTTTGTTCACCCATTGTTTTTTAATCTTACCAGTCTAACCCTTCACTCTAACAGAAACAAAATGCCTCTGAACTCCCATCCTCACATTCTTTAACACCTCCCACTTGCCAGACGCCCTTTTATCTGCAAACAGTCTACTCCAATCAACTTTTGAAAGTTCGTGCTTCACCCCATTAAAATTTGCTTTACTTCATTTAAAAACTTTAACTTTTATGGAAAGCTTATCCTTTTCCATAACCATTTTGAAACTAATAGATTTACGATCACTAGACCCAAAGAATTCTCCCACTTTTACTTCAGTCACTATTAGTAAGGTTGTGAGAGTGTTGTTGAACAAATAGATCTCAGAGTGCAAGTTCATAGTTCCTTGAAAGTAGAGACTCAGGTAGATAGGAGAGTGAAGAAGGGATTTGGCATGATTTCCTTTATTGGTCAGAGCATTGAGTGCAGGAATTGGAAGGTGATGTTATGGCTGCGCACGACATTGGTTAGGCCACTTTTGAATATTGCGTGCAATTCTGGTCTCCCTCCTATCCAAAGGATGTTGCAAAACTTGAAAGGGTTCAGAAAAAAATTATAAGATGTTGCTAGAGTTGGAGGGTTTGAGCTGAAGGGAGAGGTTTAATAGGCTATGTCTGTTTTTCCTGGAGCATTGAAGGTTGAGGGGTAACCTTAGACAGGTTTACAAAATCATGAGGGGTATGGGTAGGGGAAATAGACAAGGTCTTTTCCCAGGGGTGGTGGAGTCCAGAACAAGAGGGCATAGGCTTAGGGTGAGAGGGGAAAGATTTAGAAGGAACCTAAGGGGCAACTTTTTCACACAGAGTGTGCATGTATGGAATGAGCTACCATAAGAAGTGGTGGAGGTTGCTACAATTATAGCATTTAAGAATCATTTGGATAGGTACATGAATAGGAAAGGTTTGGAGGGATATGGACCAAATTCTGACAAATTGGGTTGGGATATCTGGTCAGCATGGACGAGTTGGACTGAAGGGTCTATTTCCATGCTGTACATCTCTTTGACTCTATGACTCTACAGTCTGCCCTACCTTATTGCCCAAAAGAAGGTCTAGTTTTGCTCCTTTTCTAGTTGGAGCATCCACATATTGATAAAGAAAATTTCCTTGAGCACATTTGACAATTTTATCACCATCCAAACCTTTAGCATTATGGTAGTCCCAGTCAATGTTTGGAGAATTAAATTCCTCTCATAAAGGAATTAATGTCTGTTTGGTATTCAATGAAGGCACATCCAAAGAATTATTATCCCACTATTGTTTTTACATCCAGCTTTACGGAGTTCAGTTTGTTCAGTTAAGGGAATACAATTCAATCCAGTGAGTGGCTTTAAGATTCTATTGTACTTGCTTGACTGCTGTTAAACAGTCTGTATTTTTATTACATGCACTATTCTGAGAAGTTGTCTACGAAATCTGAATAGTCTCAAAGCTTCAATGCATATTTGATTTATAAGTCATATCATGAGTACTTTTGTCTCGTGAAAATGAGAACGGGAGGGTGAGAACTAAATGCATTCTATCTTTCTATGTGGTATCTGGCATCACAATAATGTAGAAAATAGGAGTAGGATTAGGCCACTCAGCCCCTCAAGCATGCTTTGTTAATCAACTAGATCATAGTTGGTCTTTTATTCAATGCTGTTTGCTTGCACCTTCACTTAATATTTTAAATACCTAGAAATCTATCAGGTTCTGACTTGAATTTAATCAATGACTGAGCCTTCACATAGAGAATTCCAAAATTCCTCCTCATCTCATCTTAAGATGGTCTGTTTCTTATTCTGTGACTGTGTCCCTTGGTTCTAGGCGCCCCACAATGAGAAGAAAGATCCTTCTTGCTTCTAATCTGCTGATGCTGTAAGAATGTTGTTTGCTTTAATGGATTACCTCTCATTCTTCTAAACTCTTCAATCTTTTGAACTCTAAACTCTTTCAGCTCAGACCTCTCAATCTTTAATTGGCCCTGGGGTAATCTGCCTATCCCAGGGATCAGTCTGGCAAACCTCTGTACCAATCCCTTTATGGAGAACGTGGACTAACATTTCAATTATATTCCAACTATATTCCAACAACATCAATGACAACATGCAGTGACATAATATCTTTGATATGAAACAAATTCCTAACTGTTTCTCAGAATCATAATCAGACAACATTTTATTTGGGTGTGCTAGCAAATTTCTTTCTACATGCTACCTTGTTCCTGCTTCTTGTCTACTGTAAGACTGGATGTCTTCTGGGAGTTGCTGAATAGCTGTTCCACACAGTTAAGCAGCCAATAAAAGAGTCAGATGAGGGAACTGGAGGGTGTCTGGAGCCCCATACTTCACAGATTTTCTGCAGCTGATTGACAGGGGCTAGAAGAGAACTTTGGAAAATGTCCAGTGTGATTTTGGAGGCGTAAGGGGGCCACTGATTCAGCTACAAGTCATCCAGCACAGGATTCTTGCTCCATAATAGTGCCCTGAAAGCTGTGATATGCTTAGTTCTTCAGAGTGACACTTCCCAGCCTCCAAGATATTTCAGTAGCTCCTAACTATCCTACTGATGCCACTGGATGTTCCAGACTTCTGACTCTCTGTAGACTTATAGTATTAAGAAACCATGCACTGTTCTTAATTTGGCAGTGAACTTAGAGTGGCTATTTAGCTGGCTACATGTTGGTGAATTAATGAATTAGTCTCACTGTTTCCAAGCATGTAGGCTCAAGGTGTCCCATTACGTCAGTGCACCAAAACACCTCATAACATTCAGCATTTTAATTTGATTCGGTAAATCCTCCTGAATCAGTTAAATATTTCCAGTATTTTCTGATGTTACTTCAAATTTCCACCATCTGCACTTATACTATTTCTAGAAGTATATAATGTCTAAAGGAATGTGTTCAAGGAATGACTTAGGGGAGAGAAGTCGAGAGATGTAGGGAAGGGATTTCAGAGTTCAGAGCACAGACTCCTAATGGTGGTTAGAGGGGTCCGCGATGACTCTGTCTGGTCAACTTTGTCCCATTGCGAGGAGTTGATGACCTTCAGATTAAACTCATCAGCAGTTTTCTCTCTCTCAAGTGAGAGAGCAGTCTATGATTCTCTGGGATGATGGTAACTTTCTCTTAATAATGCCGTGATGAAAATTTACTTTTTGAAGAAAAATGCTTCAAAGTGCATCACATAACAATACAATTTAATATAATAGACATCTTCAATGCTTCCAATACCTTTTGCCCATTCAATTACCATTTACCCCCCAAAAAATTATATTTGTTTGTCATTAATTGGCCACCTTCTGTTACACAAAGGAGTAGAATCACTGAAAAAAATTGTATTGCATTTTGCTTTGTTTGCCCTTGTCAGGAGGAACTGTGATTTTTTTTGAGTTGGTTTTTGACAGCCCTTTCTGAAAGATTGCTGGGGATTTTCATTTATTTATAATATTCAGAAAATCGATTTCTGTTGGTAGGGGCTTCTGCTCAAATAATCCCAGTGATGTGGCAACAATGTGAATGGGATTTGGACAAGTACTTGTTCTGTTTTATCAAGCTCTAGATTTGTCATGAGGGTACAACAGCTAATCAATCATAATGTAGTGCTGTGAACACTTAGTCATGCCAGATATTTTCTTGCAACTCTCATTGTTTGGAAATAATAATGTTTGTGACTATTTCAATAATTGAGTAGATGGGATCAATCAAGTATCTCCATAGAAAGACTCATATTTATCTACTGCCTTTTATAGCTTCAGGACATCTCAAATGTTTTGCAACCAATGATGTACTGTTGAAAGGAAATCACAGTTGCAAGATAGAATTTTTACAATTAGAATTTTATTGTCATGTATGTTTGAGTTCAGAAGTATGAGTACAGTGAAAAGTATAGAACGTTGCCATTCCTGGCACCATCTTAGGTACAAAGATACCGAGGTATAAAATCTTACATGCGAAGTAGCGAAATAATAGAGAGCATAGAGGGCTGACATGGTGGCTCAGTGGTTATCACTGCTACCTCACAGCACCAGAGACCTGGGTTCAATTCCACCCATGTGCGACTGATTGTGTGGAGCTTGCACATTCTCCCTCTGTCTGCATGGGTTCCCTTTTGGTGCTCCAATTTCCACCCACTGTCCAAAGATGCACAGATTAAATGGATTGGTCATTTTAAATTGCCCAGAGATGTACAGCTTGAGTGATTTAACCATGGGAAATACAGAGTTACAGGGATAGGTTGGGGGTGGTGGGATGTCCTTCACAGGATCACTATGGGCTGAATAGACTGCTTCCACACTGTTTCTATAATTCCATAGACTAAAGAAATGAAGTTCAATAAAATAAAGCAATTCTATAAAATAAAGAAGTTCAAAAGTCATTTTTATTTGCTTAGCTATAATTAGCTTGCACTCCCTATGAAGGCTCAATGTCCTCCACTTTGGCCCTCTCTAGAAGACCTTGGGTTGCCTATTCTCACCACCACTGCAGATGCCAGAAGAGCTCCCTCACTGCTGCACAGGACTCACTCTTTACACATTGGGCTAAATCTCTGGCTGTCAAACATCCGATCCAGGTCCCCAGCTGCCACCACGCACTGAACCTCCACCCAACTGCCGATATGCCAATTTGGGACTCCAGATATTGTCAGACTCCAGACCCAATGAAATCATGATGCCATTGCCCATTGCCACTGTTGCCTCACAATCAAACTCTTTCCAGATGGAAAGCTCACTGCTGCCACAGATGCCAGGAAACCTGGGGTTGCCTGCTCTCAATGCTGTTGCAGATGCCAGAGGAGCTCTCTTACCACCATGTGGGGTTTACTCTCCCCACAATGCCTGGATCTCCCACATGCTGGGCTCACTCTCACTTTCTATAGCAAATACATAGATTAAAATAAGCAAAGAAAATGAAAGCGAGTAAAGGCAGCAATCAATTTAAACACAGGAAACTCCCATAGACACCACTGCAAAAATGGCCATTGAGTCATAGAGATGTACTGCTGGGAAACATACCCTTCAGTCCAACTTATCCATGCTGACCAGACATCCTAACCTAATCTTGTCCATTTGCCAGCATTTGGCTCATATCCATTAAACCCTTCCTACTCAACTACCCACCCAGATGCCTCTTAAATGTTGTAATTGTACCTGCCTAGATTTTAATTAAATTAAATTGAAAAATTGTGCTATCAAAGCCTCTGTTGTATCTTCCCTCATGGTAGTGCCAAATCATTGTGTCAGAACTGCTTATGACCTGAAAATAGCTGGCTGAAGATTCAACACTATCCAGGATGCTATTGGTGAGCATTGAGTCACAGAGTCATAGAGATATACAGCATGAAAACAGACCCATTGATCCAACTTGTCCTTGCTGACCAGATATCCTATTATAATGTAATCCCATTTGCCAGCACTTGGCTCATATTCCTCCAAACCCTTCCTATTCATATACCCATTCACATGCCTTGTAAATGTTATAATTGTACCAGCCTCCACCACTTCCTCTGGCAGCTCATTCCAATAATGCACCACCCTCTGCGTAAAAAAAAGTTCCCCTTACATCCCTTTTAGATTTTCCCCATCTCACTCTAAACCTATGCCCTCTACTTTCGGACTGCCCCACCACAGGAAAAAGTCTTTCCCTATTTATCCTATCCATGCCCCTCATGATTTTACAACTTCTGTAAGGTCACCCCTCAGCCTTCGATGCTCCAACCCTAAAAACATCCTTGTAAATCTTTTCTGAACCCTTTCAAGTTTCACAACTTCCTTTTAATAGGAGGGAGACCAGAATTGCACACAACATTCCAAAAATGGCTTAACCAATGTCCTACACAGCTGCAACATGACCTCTCAACTTCTACGCCCAATGTTCTGTTGAATAAAGGAAAGCATACCATTGCCGTCTTCAATATCCTATTTACCTGCAACTTCACTTTCACAGAACTATGAACCTGCATTCCGAGGCCTCTTTGTTCAGCAACACTCCCCATGAATTTACTATTAAGTGTGTCAGTCCTGTTCTGACTTGCCTTTTAAAAATGCAGAACTCCTGTAAATACAGAAAAAAACAGAACCATTTTGAAGAAGTCATACTGAATTTTAAATGTTAACTATGATTCTTTCTCCACAAATGTTGCCAGACCTCTTGATTTTTTTTACACTTTCTGTTCATGTTTCACCATTGAGTCTTTTAGTCTGGTCTCAGAATGAAACTCTATATCTTGACTTGTTAGGCATCAAAGGCATCAAAGACTTCTGTACACTGGCACTGGAAGTATTGGACAGCTTTCAACAGAAAAATGTTGCCATAAATGCTAAGGAAATAAGACAGCACATAAGAGTCAGAGAGTCACAGAGATATACTGTATGGAAACAGATTCTTCGATCCAACCTGTCCATGCCGACCAGATATCCCCACCCAATCTAGTCCCACCTGCCAGCACATGGCCCATATCCCTCCAAACCCTTCCTTTTCATGTACCCATCCAAATGCCTCTTAAATGTTGCAATTGTACCAGCCTCCACCACTTCTTCTGGCAGCTCATTCCATACACGTACCACCCTCTGTGTGAAATGTTGCCCCTTTATATCTTTCCCCTCTCACCCTAAACCTATGCTCTTGAGTTCTGGACTTCCCTACCCTAGGGAGTCTATTTATCCTATCCATGCTCCTCATAATTTTGTAAATCTCTATAAGGTCGCCCCTTAGCCTCTGATGCTCCAGGGAAAACAGCCCCAGTCTGTTCAGCCTCTCCCTATAGCTCAGATCCTCCAACCCTGGCAACATCCTTGTAAATCTTTTCTGAACCCTTTCAAGTTTCACAACATCTTTCTGATAGGAAGGAGACCAGAATTGCATGCAATATTCCATCAGTAGCCTAACCAATGTCCTGTACAAATGCAACATGAACTCTCAACTCTGTACTCAATACTCTGACTGAAAAATGAAAGCATACCAAACACCTTCTTCACTATCCTATCTACATGTGACTTCTGGTAGCCAGTTTTGATGTGGGTTGTAAGTGTGTGTAGTCAGTTAACCCAGCTGTCACCTGGTATGAAAACGGCTTACTTACTCCTTAGAGAAGATTTTCTCCATCAGAAGAAAAGCCTGATCTGGAGAACATTGCTCAAAATGTTTATAAGAGGTTTGCAGGAAAGACAACGGCCAATATATTATTGGATCAGCAATGTTTGATGCTGACCCAGGAGAGTACTGTAAGAATGGTTTAGTAGTTTTTATTTAGCCTCTAAGCTGAGATCCAAACCCACTTTGAACAATGTGAAATTACATTTTTGTTTTTAAAGATTTAGTAATTTGAGGCCTGTTTGTGAAAATTGTTTCATCAGCATAATAATCCAATTGGTTCACTACTTTCCTTCAGGAAAGAAAATCTGGCATTCATAAATTATGTGAACAAACTGAGTCTCCAGTTCAAAGCTATGTATTTGACCTTCAATGTCCTCAGGGTAACCTGGGCTGGCAATATTCAAAAGTACAAATGTGAAAAAAACTCAGTTCCATGAAGGGCATGCCCAACTGGAAATGTAGATCAGAAACCTAAAGATGTTACTTACAGTGTGGAAACAGGCCCTTCAGCCCAACAAATCCACGCCGACCCACCAAAGCGCAACCCACCCATACATTTACCCCTTCACCAAATACTATACTAACCACTGTGCCACTATGCTGCCCCAAAATTGATGTAAATTTGGCTGACCAACAGTTTTCCATCCCACATGGCCAACTTGATGGGCAAGAAAATAAATTGTTTAAATGTATTATTCTGCAAAGTCAGGAATGTAAGTCACATGTGATACAAAATGGCATAACCTAATGGCAGAATGGGAAATATTTTTGCACACAGCCTCTGGCAGTTTGAAAATGGCTTTCCACCAGCTAAAATTCTTGAGGACAGTTCAGGCTGGGCAATAAGTGACCACAGTGTTTAATGTGAATTAAATACAGTGTTTTAAAAATGAGCGATAGCATATTTTGGAGGAACAGGTGATTTTGAGAATAATGATTCAGAAATCTCTCCAAAACTGGTGGTTATTTGGTGTTATGGACTCAATGACAGAGAGTGATCATCATTGCTAGTCAACAGCTCCAACATTGTTATATCAATTCTAGAATAGCACAAGTCAAACAATGTCTACTTTGGTCTTTATCGATTTCAGTGTTCCAATATAAGAAACCATGACAGCATAAAAACATTTAACAGAACAAAAGAAGTCCTGAAGAAGGGTCCCTGCATTTGAAATATTAAAAACAGAACATAGGACAGTGCAGCACAATACAGGTCCTTCAGCCCTCGATGTTGTGCCGAACTTTTATCCCACTCTACGGTCAGACTAACCAACATATCCTTCAATTTACTATCATCATTGTGCCTATCCAAGAGTCGCTTAAATGTCCCTAACGTATCTGACTCTACTACCACTTCTGGCAGTGCATTCCACACACCCACTACTCTCTGTATAAAGACATCTCCCCAAAAGCTTCCAATCATCTTAAAATTGTGCCCCCTTGTGATAGCCATTTCCACCCTGGAAAAAAGTCTCTGACTATGCACACTTTCTATGCCTCTTATCATCTTGCACAGCTC
The DNA here is from genome assembly GCF_020745735.1 of Hemiscyllium ocellatum. Taxonomy (NCBI): domain Eukaryota; kingdom Metazoa; phylum Chordata; class Chondrichthyes; order Orectolobiformes; family Hemiscylliidae; genus Hemiscyllium; species Hemiscyllium ocellatum. The sequence goes on from NC_083403.1 coordinate 95,266,936, forward strand.
TATCAAGTCACTTCTCACCTTTCTATGCTCCAATGAGAAAAGCTTTAGCTCACTCAACATTTTTTCATAAGACATGCCCTCCAGTCCAGACAGAATCCTGGTGAATCTCTTCTGCATCCTCTCTAAAGCTTCCACATCCTTCCTATGATGAGGCGACCAGAACTGAACACAATATTCCAAGTGTGGTCTAACCAGGGCTCTGTAGAGCTGCAGCATAACCTCATGGCTCTTAAATTCAATCCCCCTGCTCATGAAAGCCAACACACCATATGTCTTCTGAACAACCCAATCAACGTGGATGGCAACTTTGAGGGATCTATGGATATGGACCCCAAAATCACTCTGTTTCTCCAGACTGCCAAGCATCCTGCCTTAACTCTGTATTCAGCATTCAAACTCAATCTCCCAAAATGAATCACTTCACGCTTTTCTAGGTTGAACTCCATCTGCCACGTATCAGCCCAGTTCTGCATTCTATTACTGTCCCATTTCTACCTACAACAGCCCTCCACACTATCCACCACTCCACCAACCTTCGTGTCATCAGCAAACTTACTAACTCACACTTCCACTTCTTCATCCAAGTCATTTATAAAAATCACAAAGAGCCGAGGTCCCAGAACAGATTCCTGAAGAACACCTCTGGTCACCAAACTCAAGGGTGAATACTTTCAATCTACTACCAGCCTCTGTCTTCTGTGCACCAGCCAATTCTGTATCCAGACCACCAAATTTCCCTGTATCCCATGCCTCCTTACTTTCTGAATGAGCCCACCGAGGGAAACCTTATCAAACACCTTGTTAAAATCCATGCACACTACATCCACTACCTTCATCAATGTATGTTGTCACATCCTCAAATAATTCAGTAACTTTGATTTCTCTCTACAGATGCTGTCAGACCTGCTGAGCATTTCCAGCAATTTCTGTTCTTGCATTAAATTGAGAACCTTGTCTTGCTTCTGTTTGTCTTAGCATATGGAATGTCCTGTGTGCTACAGAAGGTCTTGCACAAATTGTGTTCCAAAGACTTCAGCATAAAAACCTAGACAGACATTTGAAGTAGTGTGACCTTATCAATAAGGTGTTAAACTGAAGTCCTACCTGCTCACTCAAGTAAAAATTGTGCATTGCAGCTCAGTCATAAAATCTAAGTTGCTGAAGCAAAATACAACATTTACAAGCCTCTGTTAGTGGCTTTAATGTACTTTCCATTTCATGACTGACCAGGAATCTCTTCTGATCTTGCTGCCTGTCATTGACAAAAAATTAGAACGACTTGCAACTTGATACTGTTTGGTCATGCTTCAAACACACCTTTCTAGGCCATCAGGTGTTGGGACTCAACCCCAGACCTTCTGAGTCAGAGTCAGGAATCTATCTATGACAGATCAACACCTTCCTCAGACAGATAGAAGACTTTCCTATAGCACTATTTTCAAGATGAGCAAGGGAATTTTCTGAGGTCCCAGGCCAATATTTATGCCTCAGCCAATGCCATTTAAGTAGGTTATTATTTCATTGCTCCTTGTAAGACCCTTCTATGACCTACTACCTACATGACAACAGTGACTACAATACAAAAATGCTTCACACATAACTGCAGAATGCTCTTGAACAGCCTCAGATCATGAAAAGCCCTTAATAAGTGCAACTTCTATACTCTCTCCTGTTCATGGTACATCAGGAATTCAGCTTCAAAACTAATGTTTAACTTTATGACTTGGGATTTTAAAAAAGTGCATATTTATGAGCAAGAGCAAAGAAATTATGCTCTGTGTATGCTAAGAAGTAAGTACCATTTTGAACACATTTTCCCATTGTTAAAATGGCAATTATTATGCCTTCAATTTTATTGAGAGAATTTTTTTATTCCTTTATTATCCCACAATAAAGATCAACTCAGATCTGAAAACTTGAAGCATGATGAAGAATCCTGTGAGATTTCCTTAGCAGAAATACTTTTGTTTCAAGGGGAAATGCTCCTGAGAATTGACACCGAAAGATGACAAGAGATAAAAAAAACAAGACGGTCAATGATGATAAATCATTGAAGGTAGTGGACAGACAATAGTAATGGGTGGTAGGCATTTTTACATCTTGTCCCTGATTTTCCGATGGACAGCAATTATTCCAGAATGGATAGAAGTTGCTTATGAGGAACCAGTGGATCTGTATTGTACCATATTCTGAGATAATTGCCTGAGAAATCGAAGATGGCACTGGGAAATTCCCCAAAGCTTGGAAATCCCTAAAATATCCATTCAAATTGGAGAATTCAATTTCTCAGGAAATTGAGTAAATAGGTACGCAGGAAATGGTTGAATACTAAATACGTATGTAAAAACAATGACTGCAGATGCTGGAAACCACATTCTGGATCAGTGGTGCTGGAAGAGCACAGCAGTTCAGGCAGCATCCAACGAGCAGCGAAATCGACATTTCGGGCAAAAGCCCTTCATCAGGAATAAAGGCAGAGAGACTGAAGTGTGGAGAAATAAGCTTGGGAAGGTTGGGCGTGGGGAGAGAGTAGCATTTTCCACCTTTTCCACCTATCCACTCCATCCTTTCCTCCCTGACCTATCACCTTCATCTCCTCCCCCACTCACCCATTGTACTCTATGCTACTCTCTCCCCACCCCCAACCTCCTCAAGCTTATCTCTCCACGCTTCAGTCTCTCTGCCTTTATTCCTGATGAAGGTCTTTTGCCCGAAACGTCGATTTCGCTGCTCGTTGGATGCTGTCTAAACTGCTGTGCTCTTCCAGCAACACTGATCCAGATACTAAATACGTAGTCTAGCTCATAGGTACCAATTCAACTGCCAACGTAATTACTTCATATACACCTACAATGCCACCTTCTGATCACTTATACCCCAGACTTGAACCTGACAACACTGTGGGGACTCAACTACCCTTCTCCCACTCCATTCCTGAATCAAGTTTTGACCAGAACAGACACCCCACCCTATCCCATGACCAACCGAACCAATGTTAACCACCAACACCACATCCATCTCGCCAGACTGTACTGTACGAGATCCAAAGCCAACCTGATAGCCCTGCTATTGGACCAGGAACCCATGACCTGCCACCATCCCCCACTGGTCCTGATTTCTCCCAATTGCCCCAACTTAACCATAAACACTACACCATTTACCTGATTCTACTGCCACCTTATGCCCTGGCACCATACTCCTTCCCATTTATACCTGACCTACCTAGCATCCTACACCTCAGACCACCTGGTACCCCACCATCCCAGAACCTTAACATTCACCTGATTCACATTGTGATAGCAACTGCCAAAGTAGCTGACAGGATCTTTCAGAATATAACAGTTGACTTGTGAATAAGGGGGCATTGTTTCCCTTCACTGAGTGTTTTGTATTGCAAAAGAACTGTCAGACTGGAATCTCCTCTTAGAAATGTGGAGCTCCCTTTTTTAGTAAAAAATCTCTGTATGAGGTTGCTACTCCTTGGAAAATCTGCCCCATTGTTTATGTTGTGATCAGGGACATATTTTGACACAGTACACAAAATGTTTTCATTTTGCACCAGTTGTGAGTTCCAATCATGTTAGATGGTGACTAACACCTCCATCTGTACCATTGAGAAAACGCATCCAATCATTCTACCAATCAGCTCATTTAGAAATGATAGGTGAGTGAGGACAAGTTTTTCGATGAACCACAGGTCTCAAAATCAATGACCTGCGTTGATCACAGAGGCTGTCAGCTTCTGGTTCCTAATGTCTGCTGTTCCAGGACTATTCATCAGGGGATTTAGCAGCGAAAAAGTAGTTACTAGTTGTCATCTTGCCATCTGGTGAGAATGTTTGGAAAAGGAAAGTTGGGGTAGTTCAGAAGTCAGGGCAGGAGGATTGTTTTCGGAGGCTACTCCCTTGAAACTCATCAGTGACTCTGATTGGTACCAATCTGGGGCAATTGGATAATCTGATCTCCCCTACCCAGCAGATGAGTTGCCATAGTTTTCCATTGGGAGCAGTTACTTTTTACACCTGTTGGGGAGAGCTGGTGATCTGGGAGGCAATGGGTTGAGACCCTTAAGTAGCCATTAATTGATCACTCAAGAACCTTCAATGATGAAGAATGTTGTATATCATCCAACCCAATCATTGAGTTGGCAATATGAACGAATTTCTCACTAGGCCCTTCTCACAACCATCAAGAAGAAAATATTGCACATTTTTTATTTTTGTCATTTGCTTACAATTGATTTGCTGAATAGTTTAATCAGATTGTGAAATGTGTTTTTTCTATGTGTGTTTGACCTGGGTTCAATTTCACTCTCAGGCAACTGTCTGTGTGGAGTTTGCATGTTTTACCCGTGTCTACATGGGTTTCTGTCAGGTTCTCTGGTTTCCTCCCGCAGTCGAAGGATGTGCAGGGTAGGTAGATTTACCATGCTACATTGCCCTACTGTCAATGGATGTGCAGTTTAAGTGGATTAGACATGAGAAGTGAAGGGAAACAGATAGGTGGCTGGGTCTGGGGGCTAGGTCTGGGTGGGAGGCTCTTTGGATGGTCATTGTGAACTTGATGGAATTCCAGGGATTCTAAGTATAAACTGGGACTTGTTAATTCCATGTATAGGGTTTGACGAAGGTGTTGGGCACAATGGAAGCCATTTGACTAAAGAGCTGGGTGTGTGAGGCTGAAAACAATAGAGCCAGAAATTAATGTTGTTCACAGACCAATCGTTTTTCATTCTCATGATGTGGGTTAGAGTCCAATCTAGTTTATCGGGAAAATGTGGTTAAAAATATGCCCACTTGCAATCTTGATTGTTGAGTGATGACTTAGGCTAAGAGATGTGAAGTGGTGATGATTTCAACAATAATGGACTGTTTTTGATTTGATTTATTATTGTCACATATACCAAGATAGAGTGAAAAGTACTGTTTTGTCTACTATGCAGGCAAATCAGACACTATATAAGTAGACCAGGGCAGAAAACAGAATGTCAAATATAGTGTGACATCTACAGCGAAGGTGTAGAGAAAGCTCAACTTTAATATACAAGAGGTAAGTTTTAAAGTCTGACAGCAGTGAACAGGAAGCTGTTCTTGAATCTGTTATTATGTGTTTACAAGAGGAAGAGAGTATAACTGGGATGGGAGCAGTCTTTGATTATGTTGTCTGCTTTCCAGGGCAGCGGGAAGTATCGACAGATTCAATGGATGGAAGGCTGGTTTTCATTATGGACTGGGTCGCATTCATAACTATCTGTACTTTATTGTGCTGTTTGAATCATAGAATCCCTACAGTGTAGAAACAGGTCATTTGGCCCATCGAGTCTGACCCTGTGAAGAGCAACCCACCATACCCCATCCTATCCTTGCAACCTTGCATTTCCCATGGCTAATTCATTTAGGGTGCACATCACTGGACACTTGGGGCAATTTAGCATTGCTAAGTCAATCTAACCTGCACATTGTTAGACTGGGAGAAAATTGGACCACCCAAAGGAAACCCACACCAACACAGGGAGAATGTGCAAACTCCACACAGACAGTGGCTATAATCAAACCCACTACCCTAGCACTGTGAGGCAGCAGTGCTGACCACTGAGTCACTATGCCACCCCAGTATCAAGTAGAGCAGTTGCCATACCAAGCTGTGATGCATCCGGATAGGACGCTTTCAATGGTACAGCTATAAAAATTGGCAAGAATCATTTGTACATGCTGAATTTCTAAAAAGATAGAGATATTGGTGTGCTTTCTTGACCATATGGACCAGGATAGATTTTTAGTGATAATTATTCATAGGAACTTGAAGCTCTCAACCATCTCCGCCTCAGCACAATTAACAGAGGCGTATCCAAAAGGTTTCAATGACTTTGACCACAGCAAGAACAAATGAGGTAATTGTTCCCCAAGGAAAAATACAAATATAAAGATACAAGAACGCACTAAAGGAAAGCATGAATTTGAAGATATGAAGAGAACTCAATCAGCTGACCAAGAACTGAGAATGATACCACATAATGTTTACGAACGACTAGCACAGTAAGTATATCCATAGTTTGGATATAAAGTCAATAAACCACATGTGTTGGAAAATTTCATGAGCAAGATAAGATTGTACAAAGTCTGGTAAATAACCTGCGGAAGAGGGGTGGCAGGTTACAGTAAAAACATTGATAAGAAGGAAAGGGTGCAGGGAGAGGAAGAGAGAAAAGTCAATAAAACTTTAAAATCAGGAACAATCTAGGTGAATTAACAGTGGGGTAAATTACTACATAACAAAGACTGTATAGCAAAACCAAGGAACTCATTATTGACTTTCGGTGGGATGTTACTCATTCCCACCCACACCCCCCAACCCCACATTAACAGCACAGAGGTGGAACAAGTGGAGCGTGTCAAGCTCCTGGGAGTGGTCATCCACAACAAGCTTTCTTGGACTCTTCATGTGGACGCACTGGTTACAAAGGCCCAACGTAATCTCTTCTTCTTCAGGCAGCTGAGGAAATTTGGCATGATGGCAAATACCTTTGCCAACTTATATAGGTGCGCCATCAAAAGCATTCTGTCTCGATATATTACTACCTGGTATGGCAAATGTACGTTCAAGATCGGAGATGGTTACAGAGAGTGGTGAACTTGGCCCGGACAATCACAACAGCTGACCTTCCATCTATAGAATTCATCTACCAGGTCCGCTGTTGAGGAAAGACCACCAACATTCTTAAAGATCCATGCCACTCTGGCAATGTTTTTCCACAACCTCTACCATCAGGGAGAATGTTCAGAAGTCTGAAAACATGCACCAACTGGTTTCATAACAGTTTCTACCCTACTATTGTTAGAATACTGAATGGACTCAAAAACTCTTAATATTCACCTGTACCTGTGTTTTTGTTTTTGCTGCTGTTTACCTATCATTTACTTACCTATGCTACCTAACTCTGTGATCTGCCTGCATTGCTCGCAAGACAAAACTTTTCACTGTGCCTTGGTACACATGACAATAAATTCAATTCAATTCAATTCAATTCAAAGTCTGCCAAAGTACTGACACTGGGTTCATTATCTAGTGATCTTTTGCTGAATTTAATGTGTGAAAAATATTAGGAGAGGGCAGGTTTAGACTTAGATAGAACGCTTCTATACAGGAAAATCTGGTGATATTCATTATCAAGGTTCACACATAGACAAAGATGATTTCAGTGAAGTACGAGTGACAACTGGTAAATGCAGAACTGCGCTGCAATGAAGTGTCAGTATTTCAGGGACAAAACTGGAGAAACAACTGAGAGGCAGCAGAAAAAGTAGAGTGGAAATTGTGAACAATGTTAGAGTAAAAAAGATATCCATTCCAGGTTTACAATATTTGAAGAGCACAATATTAGTATTGAAGAATTGCAGAATGTGTTCATAGTCTAAAATGTATAGATAATGAATAGACGTTCTATCTGAATATTGATCAATTCAGGTAAGATCCAATAAAAAGATCTTGCATTTCTACAACACTTGTCACAAACCCATGGAGCTCAAAGCTAATTATTAAGTTTAGTTGTAACTATAGTGCAGAAACCACAGTAGTCATAAACAACAATGAGAAATTTACTGGACAGGGACTGAACTGAACTTTTGAAGAATTCCTCCATTACTGTTCTGTGAATGGTGGCTCTGCAACATTTCTCACCCACCAGGTAGCATTTTATTGTAACATCCCAACTAAAAGAAACTATCTTCAAAAGTGTAAGTTGTCTCAATGTTGCATTGCTTTATCTACCTAGATGTATACTTAAGTCTCTAGAATAGGATTCAACCCAACACATATTCAGACCCAGAGGTAAGATCCCTTGTAACTGAGATAATGATACAAGCACCAATACTGAGGTTTTATCATCAGAACTAGTCAAGTATTCAGTGTGTATAAAGGATATTTCAATGCAACAAGTAGCCTGCAAATTGATAACACTCCACTTTGACCATTGCCAATAAATATGGGTTCAAAGAACAATTTTCCTATTCCACATTGCAAAGTGAGAATTAGAAATAAGGCCGAAATCAATGTTACACTTTGTTGTCAGTCTTGTGTGAAACCTTCAGATGTTTGTTTCAGTATCACAGGCATACTTATGAGAGTGCAATCAGCATAAAGAGATTTCTCCCACTTTTCTGTGAAACAAATACATTGAATCAGACTGAAGTTGAGTTACTTCAGGGAAGGAATGGTTTGCTAAAAGAAGGAGAAGTACGATTTGCCCCATGATTCTCATGACAAACAAGCTATTGTGCTGCATGGTAAATCAATTTCATTTGAGGGGTAATATAATCTTATCTCATTCAGCAGAAACTGAAAGAATCAGATCAGATGCAGGACTTAAGCTAAAACTGGCGTCTTGAGTTTTGAAAAGCAGAAATATTTTTGATCATCTTTCAATCCTCTTTGCTTATGTTGTAGGGAATCTGAGGGATACAACCCTATTGGTACGATCAGGGGAAATTTGGCTTTCTAGCTTTTAATCCCCTTTTGATCGGACACAACAAATAATTTTATTTCTTTTCAGCACACATCTAAAACTTAATTAAAATTCAATTAAAACTTAATTCGCTAGGCAATGACGGAGCCGGTTAAAAAGGTTCACAAGAATTTTACTACCAATTTGGATTGATACTAAACATAATACGAATGGAATATTAGTCTTTATATTAGTCATTTATATTTTAATATTCATACATTTATATTTTTTTGTTAGTCAAGGATATTAAGAGTGAGGAAATCAAAGTGGTTTAATGTCAGCCATAATCTAATTTAGATTAAATTAGATCCTCTACAGTGTGGAAACAGGTCCTTCGGCCCAACAAGTCCACATCGCCCCTCCAAAAAGAAACCCACCCAACCCCATATTTACCCCTGACTAATGCACCTAACACTGTGGACAATTTAGCATGGCCAATTCACCTGACCTGCACATCGTTGGATTGTGGGAGGAAACCCACACAGACACAGGGAGAATGTGCAAACTCCACAAAACCAGGGAGGAATCAAACCCAGGACCCTGGCATTATGAGGCAGCAGTGCAAGCCACTGTGCCACCCACAGACTTGAGTGGCTAATGTACTTTTTCCTATTCCTAGGCCCTACGTTCCTTGGCCCTAAGTTCTTATTCTTTTCTTGTTCATGAGATGGAGGGCTACTTGCAAGTGGTAGATTATCTCATATATCTGTTACCTTAAACCTTATAGTTGATATGGTTTAAGGTTTTGGCAGTGGCTGTCAAAGAAACCTTGTTCAGTTACTGATTGCACCTTGTTGATGGTACACACTCCTGCCACTGTATCAATGGTGAAGGGATTGGTTGTTTGTGGATGTGGTGCCAATCAAGCGAGCTGCTTTTCTTCCAAAAGGTGTTAACCTTCTTGAGTGTTGTTGGAGCTGTACTCATTCAGACAAGTGAAAATAGTCCATCACATTCCAGATTTGTGACTTTTAGATGGTAAATAGACTTTGGAGAGTCAGAAGGTATGTTACTCCCAAAAAATGTCAACTGCTGATTATCAGCCAAGCCTGGATATTTTTCATGTCAAGCCACACATAGACAAGGACTAATCCTATATCTGAGGACTCACTGGTGGTGATATTTTGCAATCATCAAAGAACATCTTGAGAAATGTTATTATTTGTCTGCTTCACCAAAATACTACTTTGATATTTAAATGATCACTTATTCTCCCCTTGTTGGAAACCAATCCTGCAGAAGTAGTTCCTCAGTAATCAATGTCTAACTAATTCCGCCCTTGACCATGTATAACTGAGATAGTCATGAACCATCACTGAACAAGCTATCAGATGTATAACTGAGTGCACTGTCAACATTATGAATTGAGTAGTGATTCAGAGAGAGTTTATAAAATAGCACACAGAGAACATATATTTTGTTTTAGCTTCAACCACACTGAAGTAGCTCTACACCATTCACAGCGAAACAGCCTACTTGATTGTTATGCCATCCAGTGCATTAAACATTCATTCCCTTCATCAGTGATGTACAGTAGCAGCAGTGTTCAGTGTCTATAAAACATACTACGGTAACTCACCAAGACTCCTTAGACAGCAACTTCCAAACGTGTGACCTGTACCACCAAAAAGGACAATGGCAACAGATACATGCGCAAGCTTCTCTCTAAGTCACACACTATTCTGACTTGGCACAGAGTATATTTGTAAGCCAATACATTCACATAAAAGCATTGTAAGCCAATGAATTACTATTTACTTTTGTATGGTATTAATCACTTTTTAAAGGAGAACGATAGGAAATGAGAAAATTAGCCAAATATTATTGCGTAATGCTTTGCTTCATCTGTCAATCACCACAAATCAGAATAGCTTAGTTCTTGACCTTGCTTCTAGTGGAAACAGATCTTTCTATCTATGTTGTCTAGACCTCCTCATGATTTTGAACATTTCCATCGAATCTCCATGTAACATTAACTTTAATGGAAACAAGCCAACTTTTTTTGAATTTGTTTATGTAACTTCCCTCACTAACATGCACTAGACTGTTTTAGAGGAGTAGAGACCTGGAGTAGATTAGTCATGTTCATATAGAATGATGGAGCAGGCTTGGATGGCTGAATGACCTGCTCCAGTTCCTTTTCTCTTTCTTTTCTGAATGGTATTTACACTACAGAACAAAATAAAAACTAATCGAACAAACTTTAAGCACATAGGTGGAAGATTAGAAGAATATAATGTCATAATATCCCAAGAAACAACAGTGAATGGTCAATAAAAATAATTTGTTTAATAGAGCTGTCTTAAGTAAGGATTTAAATGTTGGTGGCGGAAGTCAGGATGAAGACAATCCAATAACCAATGGAGTCCAGTAGTTTCTACATTAGTAGTCCTAGAGATCCATCCAAGTGAATGCAACATACAAGGTGTGGACTGGAATGTGTGACTAATCTTGGCAATTTGACATATGATCTTGAAGGCAACTAAGAGGCTATCATAAACTTTCAACAAGTTATATTTAACTGTTCAGGAGATGAACTAAATTGGACTGGTATAATAATGTCCAGTTACTATGCTTCACTTACTGATGCATTAGAAACAATGAAGAATTCAAAATGCATCTTGATGCACAGGAATTTAAGAGAAAAGGTGTACTCTGCTGCTCTTGTGAGGGATACGCTGAAGCTTAGGATCTCCTAATCAGTTGCATTGACTCTGTTGTCATAATGCATCTGAAATTGGGATATCAGCTACAAACGATAAGCCTTTTCAACACCAATTGTGTTTCGACAATCTTTCAATTAAGTTATAAAAATATGGCGCTAGAAGCACATCCCACACACAAAGCTAGTCATCACCCCCTGTGTTCAAAAACAATTTTAATAATTAACTAGGTTGTTTTAGATTGCAGGCCTAGAGAGACATAAAAAATGAGTTGTTTCTTTTGGACAGAAGGACAATAATATATACATACTAAAACCTTTTGAGTGTACTTTTTCTTAATTCACAAAAATATTTTCTTTCTTCTTGCAAGCGCTATGGGCATTCCTGGCAAGGCCAGCACTTATCCATCCCTAATTGCCCCTAAATTGAGTGGCTTGCAAGGGCTGTTTCAGAGGGCAATTAAGAGTCAACCACATTGCTGGACTCACATGCATGTTTATTAATGTCCTTTAGGCAACAAGATCCATTGTTCTTACCCAGATTTGCCTACATGTGGCTAAACTACTAATAGTTCATGGTACATCTATTTTCAATAGTTCCTCAAAATGCATCAATTTTCCACTCTTAAATGTATGAATAAATAAGAAAAAAGCACATTTTACTGTCTGGAATGTTGCATTTTAAAATGTTGCTTGCTTATGCTGGTTCCTTGCAGGTTATGCCAAAGAAATTGCATGGAAACTCAATACTGGGATAGTTGATAGAGGCAAAGCAATTTTTTTAGCAAAGCACAATTTTGAGTGTAATCTACATTAGAAATGCTGATGACATGCAATGCAGAAGCTCAAATTTCCTGACACATCCATGATTATTACTGCATCTGTTGACATTAAGGGCTGGTCTAACAGTTGAAATTGAGGCATTAAAGCAGTTTGAGTTGCAAATCCTCTTCCTAGTAGCATTAAAATTTGTATTGACATAAATCTGTATTAAATAGCATTTAATATTAATACACTTTTCTTCACACTTATGCACTTTTTTGAATATTCATTTGTTCTGCATTTATGTTGTTGAAATTGTAAGCTTGTAGATGATTTAAATTTCAATAATTAATTAAACTAAACTTTCAAATATTTGCTATTGTGCAAGTGTAATTTTTTTTACTGGAAGATGTCAGGAAACTTTTCAGGTTAAATAAGTGGAAAATTGAAACAATTTTTGAAGCATGAGTTATTTAAGTTACCTGATCTAATTAATTGGATCTATTCTTATTTCTGCCATACACAATTCTGAAGACAATAGTGAGAAAGGAGAGAAAGAGGAGATAAGAAAAAGAGTAAGAAGGAAGAGGAAGGGACAAAAGGAAAATAATGATGGTAAAATGAAACAAAGAACTGCCGATGCTGGACATATGAAACAGACAAAAACAAACGATCCTCAAAAAAACTCAGTAGGTCTGGTAGCATCTGTGGAGAGAGAGGACTGTTAATGTTTCCACTTCATTGACTCTTCTTTTGAATGGATAGTAGCTAGGAACCCGCATTTATGTTGTTGATTGGGCAGGGTTAGGGGATGGGGTGTTGGGGTGAGGGGGAGTGGGGGGGGGAGGCGGGAGGTGCTGGGGAGTGTGTAGATACATGGAGTCAGAGCCCAGAGAGAGATAAAAGAAAAGTTAGACAGACATGGGGTTGCTGATAGTTAGTGAGTCTTTGCCTATCTAACATTTTATTTCTCTTTGGACTCTGTCTCCACTTCTCCGCTCACTCTTTTTCCTCCAACCCCTGTCAACAGCATAAATATCACTTTTTCCTAGTTGCTATCAGTTCTGATGAAGGGACAGTGGTTTGGAAACTTTAATGTATTTTTCTCCACCAATGCTGTCACACTTAGTAAGTTTTTCAGCCTTTGTGGTTTTGTGCATTGAAGATGATGGCGATATTGGTTGAGATGCTTCATTCAATAGGACATGAAATCTTTACATTTCTTGCCATTTTGACCTTTTTTTTAATTAGCATTTGGAATTTTCAACAGAAGAGACAATCATTTGGTGTAAACCTTCCAAATGCAATGGATTGCATCAAGTTGTCAGGATCTGTGCAGAACATTTCAGGACTGACAGTGCTTTCCTGGATGCACAACAACCTTTTAAAGATGACACCAGTGCCAAATATGCTACCACATTTTGGGATATCCCAGCAGTGGTGAGTTATTTCAGGTACAGCAAATGATATAATGGGGATAGAATTAGATAAGAAGCACCATAGGAGTGGGGTAGATAATTAGTGAAGAGAGTTTGCTAAGACACTCCAAGTTATCTCACTGAAACTTACCAACTGAAACTCTCTGTAAGCTTCAATGTAAATGACACTTTGCTAACAAAAATTAAGATTCAATCCCATGTGTTCATTTTAAAGGCAGATTTTCCTCTCCTCTCTATAATATTATAATGACAAAGCAGTGACACCAGCAAGAAAGACTAATGCTTTAACTGAAACAGATACAAATCCTAACCTGCATGTAGTTTTATTTGAAGGATTCAAAAGGATTCCTGACACTGAATGTATCGTGTAGTGGTTTAGTTGATTATCCCAAGGTCTGAACTCCTTCAGCACCTGATCTGTGAACCTCTGAATTGAAGATGCCTTTTGCAAGATGACTTGTAACATATCATTCTTAAACCAATTCATCACAAAAACAAATTGATTTACAATTTCACCCAAAGGGGTGATCACAGGAAACTGTCAGCGAATAACTAACATGGATCAAGACTTTGCTAGTCAGACAGCAGACAGCCAGAAAGTCATGGTAGGAAGAGCATTTCAATATTAAATGTGTGCCTGTTGCCATTCTTCTCCCGACTACAATGACACACAAGAACATGGGAAAAGGATTGAAATAGTCTATTTAGCCCCTCAAGCACGCTTCACATTTCAAAAAGATTGTGGCTAATCTTCTATCTCAATACCACATTTTCTGCATTACCCCAACATCCATTGGTCTCTTTAATAGCTTTTACACCTAAACATTTCTGTCCTGAGTATTCTCAGTGAATGAGTTCCCACTGTCCTCTGAGATGAAGAATTCTAAAATTTTGCTGCATTCTAAGTGAAGAAATAGTTCCTGTTCTCAGTCCAATACCTCTTACCCTGATACTGTGTTGTCTGGTTCTCAACTCCCCAGCCAGGAAAGGACCCTTCTTGCATCTCCCTTGTCAGTGTCGTAAGAATTTTGCATGTTTCCGTAAGATTGCTTCTCATTCTTCTAAGCTCAAGAAAGTGCAGTCATATCAAAGAAGGCATTAAACATGAAGATATATTTATTACAAACCGGTCTAGCCAATGCCTCCCAGTTTGTATCACCCCATGCATTACTCAACGAAGATGATGGTGACTCTATTTTTGATAGTTTACGGCAACATGCTAAAAGAGGAATACATTGCACAGAAAGAGACCATTTGCCAAATCATGCAAACCTGTGTTTAGATTCCACTTGGGCCTTCTCCTACTTTTCCTCATCTAAATTAGATTAGATTACTTACAGTGTGGAAACAGGCTCTTCGGCCCAACAAGTCCACACCGACCCGCCGAAGCGCAACCCACCCATACCCTGCATTTACCCCTTACCTAACACAACGGGCAATTTAGTATGGCCAATTCACCTAGCCCGCACATCTTTGGACGGTGGGAGGAAACTGGAGCACCCGGAGGAAACCCACGCAGACACAGGGAGAACGTGCAAACTCCACACTGTCAGTCGCCTGAGTCGGGAATTGAACCCGGGTCTCAGGCGCTGTGAGCAGCAGTGCTAACCACTGTGCCACCGTGCTGCCCATAATCCACCACGATAACCCTTTATTCATTGCTCCTGAAATATGTTGCTCACTTCCCTTAAACAGATCTACAATATTCTCTTCAACTGCTCTTTATGTTCTCACCACACTATCTGGGTGAAGAAGCTTCTACTAAATTCCCTATTGGTTTCTTGGTGACACTTCTATATCGATGGCTGCTAGTTGTGCACTTCTGCAAAACAGGAAACATTGTCTCTGCAACCAAGTCACCAAAGCCTTTCAAAATTTTAAACACTTCCATTCATATCTCAGCATTCTTTTTTCAGGATGAAGGAGATGCGGTCTATTGATCATTTCTTGAGATTTATGTTCACACATTTCTGGTATCATTCTTGTAAGACCTCTTCCCATCCTCTTCAGCACCTGCTGGCCCTTCTTATAAAAAGTTGATCAGAACTACATATAGTGCTCTAGATGAAGTCTAAGGTTCAATTGAAGGCTTAGCATAACTTTCCTACTTTTCAAATTCTAACCCTCCAGAATAAAGCCTATTGTTTGCTTTCTTTTTTTCTGGCCTGGTTAACCTGCAGAACATCTTTTAGTGATAGGTGTATTTGTACTCCAAAGTTTCTTCATTTCTTGAACCAACCAGGACTTACATCTTCCAAATAGTAAGCGATTGTCCTTGACTGCTGTGGATGCACATTCCCCACTGCTTAGAATGAATGAAGGGATGATTGACATGTTTATTTTACAGTGAAATATCATAAAATGCAGTGAAAAGTTTTCACATGTCACCATAATCTGGTGCCATTTTGATTGTTTAAGAACTGCTGCAAATGTGTTGCTGGTCAAAGCACAGCAGGTTAGGCAGCATCTCAGGAATAGAGAATTCGACGTTTCGAGCATAAGGATTGTTTAAGAACAAGAGAAATGAACAGACATAGCTTAAAGAGAAGTTTATCTCAGTACAAGTTCTGAGCTGGCTCAGGACCATCACTGCTGAAAATGTGTTGCTGGTCAAAGCACAGCAGGCCAGGCAGCATCTCAGGAATAGAGAATTCGACGTTTCGAGCATAAGCCCTTCATCAGGAATGAGAGAGAGTAGCCAAGCAGGCTAAGATAAAAGGTAGGGAGGAGGGACTTGGGGGAGGGGCGATGGAGGTGGGATAGGTGGAAGGAGGTCAAGGTGAGGGTGATAGGCTGGAGTGGGGTGGGGGCGGAGAGGTCAGGAAGAAGATTGCAGGTTAGGAGGGCGGTGCTGAGTTGAGGGAACCGACTGAGACAAGGTGGGGGGAGGGGAAATGAGGAAACTGGAGAAATCTGAATTCATACCTTGTGGTTGGAGGGTTCCCAGGCGGAAGATGAGGCGCTCCTCCTCCAGCCGTCGTGTTGTTATGTTCTGCCGGTGGAGGAGTCCAAGGACCTGCATGTCCTCGGTGGAGTGGGAGGGAGAGTTAAAGTGTTGAGCCACGGGGTGATTGGGTTGGTTGGTCCGGGCGTCCCTGAGGTGTTCTCTGAAGCGTTCCGCAAGTAAGCGGCCTGTCTCACCAATATAGAGGAGGCCACATCGGGTGCAGCGGATGCAATAGATGATGTGTGTGGAGGTACAGGTGAACTTGTGGCGGATATGGAAGGATCCCTTGGGGCCTTGGAGGGAAGGACCATCACTGCCTCACCAGATCCAACTAACATAGACATCACCAATCCTCAGGCACCATCTTTTGCTGCTGGGCCAATTCACCTTCGCCACCACCCACATGAGCATGTCAACATCAGAAATTATCCCTGTGGTCGATGTTGCCATGATGCCCTTGTGCGACTGCCTGACCCAGGCAACGATTAAGTCACTGATCCTCAGGTGCCTTCTTTCGGCACTAGGCCTAACTCACTGATGCTGCCTCTGCACTGGGCTCATTTTTCCTGCACTGGACTCCCTCTTCTCCACAAGTCTTGCTGTCACCTATGCTGAGAGGAGCTGAATCTGTTGCCACTGCTGCCGTATATGATCGGGAGGCTGGGCCCACTCTCGTTTTGCCGAAGACGCTGTTATGCAAGCTGAACCAAATATAGGAATATGTTCAATAGAATGTCTGTAAAAAGAACTTGCATTTGCATAATGGCACCTTTCATGACCTGAGAACACAAAAACAATTAAAGAACCACTGAAGTTCTTTTTGAAATGTCTCCACTTTTGCAGTGTCGAGGGTCATTCATACATCAAACAAAAATACTTCACAAATAAAAATAAGTAGATACTCTTTTTCATGATGATGTTTGGGAGATAAATGTTGGCCCAAACACTGGGAAGAATGCTACCATTTGTTGGCATAATTTCATGGCAACATTTAATGAGAGGACATAAGACACTTCATTTATAAAAGTATTATCTGAGAAATGTACCTTCAACAGTGTTGCATTCCTTCGGCACTACACTGTTCATTCAAGGTTAGGTGCTCAAATTTATGGAGTGCAAGTTGAATCCACAAATTTCTATCTTAGATATGAGAGTTATTTCCATTTATCTCTGACTAACACCCTCTGGCATAACATTTCATATATGAATGTGTTCTATCTTTTCCTTACACGATTGAGTTAATTACATGAAATGGATATGATTCTGCTGTCAGAGTAAAACCTGGTTATATGCAGAAATATAGACATAGATGTCAAAACCTTTATTTCACCTGGTGACTCCTAATCTGTTGCTGGCTTGTGTTGAATAATTCCTAAATTGAAAACATCTATGTGTCTTTTTTTTATTCCTACAATTTGAACATACGTACGAAAAAGCTTAAGATTTCCACGTTCTCACAATTTTGAATGATCTATCATCTCTATGTCTTCAGTTCTCAGTCTGAAAGCAGATCCAACCACAACTCCATGATCTCTACCACGGTTAATGGACAGAGGCAGGTCCTAAAACTATGCCAGCTGGGATCAGTATCAAACCGTGCTTTGTTGCTACAATTTTCTTTTAAAGATTGGAATGATTTGCAGGTTGTTCTGGTTTATCATGAATGCATCTTTCTTGGTCATCAAATTCTGTGGTGAGAGTCAAACAAGAGAATCTGACTCAGAAACTGGGATTTTATCTACTGCTTCACCATTCTACATATTAAAGTAAGTATGATTATACATTAGTAAAATTAAACAATACATTTTATATGACAAGAAAATGCAGCAAATAAAGCAATTACAAAGTTATGATCTTTGTTTAATGCAGAAAATGGATCTGGTCAATGCATTCCTACATTAGGTCAATATATATTCATTTATGGGGAAATAGTTGGAATGTTCTGTAGTTTTCAGTATGTTGCGCCTACATAGGTTGACTCCCAGTTCAGTGACTGATATGACTTTATTTTAATTAATGTGACTAAGTTTGTAACCCTAATGAATTGAAACTAAGATAAAATAGTCCATCTTTAATGACAATTAAATGATCAGCTGTGGCATTAAGCATCCTGTGTAGGGAAGCTACCAATGAGAATTTGAATTTTACATTCAATCATCATTCTGTTTGCTTGTCTCTCATAAATATTGCCTTTTCACCTCAATAACTGATAAAATGCTTCAGTGGATTTCAACAATTTTCAGTTACTTGCTACCCTCTGATGATGTGTCCTTTGTGAAATAAATACGTAAGGGATGCTGTATATTAGAAAGTTTGTACAGCTGTAAACTTAACAGCTGTATGTAAATGAGTTTAAATCCATTTTGGATTGTCACCAAATGTGAAATGCAATTGCTGCTTGTTTTGTTTTAATTTAAAAAGAAAACATGCTGCGAACTGTTAATAAACTCAGTGATGCATCTACATATTGTCCTTGTCAGTATGATGCTTGGCTATTAACACAACAATGTATAATCGGGCTTTCACCTGAACTAATGCAAACTTCATCTCATTGAACTTGGCTCTTATCAAAATGATTTTATCAGAAACTGCACAAGTTCACTGTCATATTGATACTTAACTCAGTAGCAAGTGAAAAACACTAAAGCTGAAAGGGATATATAAAGATTTGGTGGGAAATATTTTTAGTGAAATAAATCTAAGTAAGTGGCAAAGTGCCAGACCAGAGAGTGAGTCATATAAAGAAGAATATAGACTAGATTGCAAAATCAACAGGATGAGGGAAGGCTGTGAGCAATGCCTGATGTATGCACTGTGGGAAATAAGTGAAATCTGGTTAACATGGTTGTAAGTTAATCAGATTTGAAATTGAATATGTGATTTAAGATCATCAGAGAGGAGAACTTGTTTGTCTTTGTTAGAGTTTAGTCTTAAAATGTCCTCATATAAATAGCTAATCTTATACTGGAGTTTCCTGATTGTTTGTCAAGTTAAACCAGAACAAAAGTAATTATTTCACAAGAGTAAAGCAGTGTAAAGAGTGCACACAGAGAAAGAATGTCATTATCGTTAGGTACAAACGTTAGACATAAGTGCAGAAATAGACAATGTTTATTCTGTCTGCTCTGACATTTAGTATGAACATGACTCCTTTTGAAGAGGCAGGTATGTGACCCATTGATCTCCATTTCTACATATGCATATCTTAAGAAAGGTTACATATGCAACATAAGCAGATATGCCTCAATACTCTATATTTCTACATATGCATACTATAAAAAGTAAGGCTACTGATTTATTACAATTAAACAATATTCTTAAAATGATGGAAACTATTTAGAATAAATCTACTTTAAAATTATTTTCTTAACTTTTTAGAAGAAATATGGTCCATGAGTTCTTACATTGAGTTGATATAAATTGTTATGCAAGGAATAGTTGGAGGATTCAGGATGCTTAAGTGTGTTGTGCCTGTATGGTACAACAGTTTGATTCCCAGATCAATTTCCTTCTGTTCCCAAAATCCTTTCATTCCACAGAAAGCAACTATCTATATCAGCCTTAAATACATTCAACAGTAAAGCATTAAAAACTCAGTGAGTAAATTGCACAGATTCCAACTATTTGAGGAAATAAATTTATTTTTACCTAATTTCTAACTGATCACCCCTTTATACTAAGTTCAGTGTTTGCCTCTATGCTCTATTTCTATCTATTAACCAATGTTCTAGCCATAATGACATTTTGCCATAATGCCTTATCTTGTTAATTAACATTTTGGGTATAGTATAATTACTGGTTTCCTTTTATCTATCATGCCAGCTTATATCCTTGAAATATAATAAATTTGGCAATCATGATTTCCTTTTCATAAAATCATGTTGACTTTGCCAGGTCATACTATAATTCCCTAACAACCTTATTAAGACTTTCGTGGTAATGTATTTTGGTACTTTCCCAATAAATAATGTCAAGCTAACTGACCTGTAGTTCTCTATATATTCTCTCATTTCTTTCTTGAATAATAATATTATGTTTGCCAACTTCAAATCATCGGACAATTATAGAATCTAAGAAATCTTGGAAAATTGTAACCAATGTATCAGTTACCTCTGCAGCCACCACTTTTAGAAACCAACACTATAGGTATTAGTTTCCATGAATTTGTTTGATTTTTGTCCC
Source organism: Hemiscyllium ocellatum (assembly GCF_020745735.1). NCBI lineage: Eukaryota > Metazoa > Chordata > Chondrichthyes > Orectolobiformes > Hemiscylliidae > Hemiscyllium > Hemiscyllium ocellatum. The sequence goes on from NC_083403.1 coordinate 95,287,428, forward strand.
TAAGCTTCTCCAGTACTCTTTCGCTGCTAATATTAATTATTTAGAGACAAAAAAAGACAGAAAGATAGCTGTTTTCTGTGGAATGTAAGGATTTTGGGAACAGAAGGAAATTGATCCAGGAATCAAACTGTTGTACCATGCAGGCACAACACACTTAAGCATCCTGAATCCTCCAACTATTCCTTGCAGATGCTCAAATCCAAAGTAGATAGGCTGGAGGCTGGAAGAGCACAGCAAGCTAGGCAGCATCTGGAGGTGGAGAAGTCAATGTTTCAGGTTTAACCCTTCTTCAGGACTGGAGTGGGTGTAGAGTGAACTACAAATAAAGCAGGTGGTGGGGGCAGGGAGGTGAAATGGGGATAGGTGAAGACAGGTAGAGGGTACAACCTGGTTGGTCAATGGGAGGAATGAATCTGGTTGGTGGCAGGTTTTCCTCCCATTGACCAAGCAGGTCGTACACTCTACCTGTCTTCACTATCCCCACTTCATCACCCTGCCCCTGCCAACTCCTTTACCTGCAGCTCCCCCTACACCCACCCCCAGTCCTGAAGAAGGATGGCACTCAAAACGTTGACTTCTCCACCTCCTGCTGCTGCCTGGCTAGCTGTGTTCTTCCAGCCTCCTGTCTGACCAATATTAATTATTTGATTTTCCTAACTCTTTTTAGCCCTTGGTTATTGTTCATTTCTGGAATGCAACTTGTGCCTTTCACTGTGAAGATAGAATTAACATTTTTTTCATCAATATCGCTGCCATTTCCACATTCATCACATTAAATTCACCTGTCAGAATTTATTTTAGCTACTCTCTTCCTTTTTCTATACTTGTGAAGCCATAACTGCATTTAGCAACACTTGATGATTATTGTTTGTGCTTGGAATATGCTATTTTCAAATTTATTATAAAATTCAATTATTTGATGGTTCTTATTTCCAGTAGATCTTTTACTATGACCTTACTAACCATGCTCCATTTCATAATACTTGATCTGAAAATAATTTTATTGCCAATTCCACAATATATTGCTTCATGAAATCGTCACAAAAGCAATCCACAACCTCAACTTCCAGATAATCTTTGCCAATTTGATTAATCAAGTCTATAATAAGACTAAAGTCACCAACAATTATTAAATTTCCTTTATTACAAGCTCCAATATTATCTTACCTAATGCTCAGTCCATTGTTATAAATGCTGTTAGAAATTTCAGTCAAACCATTCACATCATGTTTCTGACTGTTAATCGTCCTAATCTCCACCACGCTCTGGATCTTCAAAGCCAAGATCCTTTCTCAAAAAAGTCCTCCCAATATCCTTTATTAACAGCTGCACCCACTTCTTAACCATTTTATCTATCTTTTTGAAATATTCTGTAAACTGGAAAATTCATTTACAAATTTTTGCAATTAATCATGTCTGCCTAAGTAATGATAATTAGATCTAAACCCTCTATTCTGTATTTGAGACATCAGTTTATTTATTTTATTGTGAATTTATCATGCAGTCGGACAATTTAATTCTTTTTTAGATCCATTTTAGGTTTTTTTTATAGGTCCATTGTACCCTGAAGGTGGCAATGCAGGTCATAGAGTGATCAAAAATGCATACAGCATGCTTCCCTTCATCGGATGGAGTATTGAGTACAAGAGTTTCCAGGTCATTTTACAGTTGTATAAGTCTTTTTTTTGGCAGCATTTAGAATACTGTGTACAGTTCTGGTCGCCACATTATCAGCATGATATGAATGCTTTGGAAATGGTGCAGATGAGCTTCATCAGGAAGTTGTCTGGTATGAATGTTAGCTATGAGGAGAGGTTGAGTAAATTAGGATTATTTTCATTCGAAAGACAAAGGTTGAGGGGGAACCTGATTGAGGTCTACAAAATCATGAGAAGTCTAGACAGGGGGGATAGCAAGAAACTATCATGAGTTCAAAGTGAAAGGGGAAAAGTTTAGGGGAGATATCCATGAAAAGCTCTTTATGCTGAGGGTGGTGGGTGCCTGGAACACGTTGCCAGCAGTGGTGGTACAGGCAGGCATGATAGCATCACTTAAGATGTATCTAGACAGATACATGAATGGACAAGGAACAGAAGAATACAGACCCCGAGGAAATAGGTGACAGGTTTATATAGAGGATCTGAATTGGTGCAGGCTTGGGGGGGCCGAAGGGCCTGTTCTTGTGCTGTAATTTTCTTTGTTCTTTGTTTTATAAATTCATTATCTGCAGGGATACTACTCATGATTTACAACTAATGTTAAATTCTCTGTGTCTCACTCTTTTAACTTTGCTCTCATTGTTAAGTCGTCATTACTTTTCCTTGCTTTTCTTTTGGATTTACAAATCTTCTTTCAAATTGAGTATCTGGCAGGTAGCATTACCTTAGAGAATCCAATTGTGGCTAGAGAACAATTTCCATTCTGTAACTATGTTTTCTTTTACCAATACAATAAATCAATTGAATGTCATCCTGCACCGTGATGCTATGTTTGGTTTGCTCATGCATCGAGCAGTCCTTGTCTTCACCCCAGCTATCTCATACCATTTGGTCAAAGGCAAGAGCTGATTATTCTCCATCAGTACGTGCTACATTCACACACCTGCCCAGTTCACACCAACATGTTTGAGGACGAGTTACTGGACCTGAAGCACTAAATCTGATTTCCCTTCACAGATGTTGCCAGAACTACTGAGTTTTTCCAGAAACTTCTATTTTTGTTTCTGATTTACAACATCCGCAGTTCTTTCGGGTTTTTATGTAGCATCATGGTCACACCCTTCAGTCCCCAGCCATTGACCAACTCTAAAGTTCTGCTTAATCTAAGAGTTGCAACCGTCAGCTGGACAAAATATACTAACTCTCTTTGCTTGATGCTCTGCCAAGCCTGCAACTTGGACTTTAACTCAGACCCATTTCCCTACATTTTCCCCTGACTAATGCACCTAATGCTATGGGCAATTTAGCATGGTCAATTCACCTAGCCTACACACCTTTGGACTGTGGGAGGAAATCAGAGACTCAGAGGAAACCAACGCAGACACAGGGTGAATGTGCAAACTCCATACAAAGAGTTGCCTGAGGCAGGAATTGAATCCAGGTCCCTAACACTGTGAGGTAGCAGTGTTAATCACTGAGCCACCTGGGAATATCAGGTGGCCATACGAGTCTGAAAACACCTGATCTCGTCTGATCTCGGAAGCTAAGCAAACTCAGGCCTGGTTAGAAATAGATTTGCTCAATCTATTGACACTCACTACAGCCTTAATTACACACAACTGTAACAAACTGCATGGATTCTCAACATTATTTATTCATTCATGGGATGTATGAGAGGCTGGATCAGCATTTACTGGCTATTCCTAGTTATATTTGAGAAGGTGGTGGCACGCCACTTCGTGAACTGCTGCAGTCCATTTAGTATAGGAATACTCACAATGCTTATAGAGAGGGAGTTCCGGTCAAGATACATCACTAGCCCATCCATGTCTTGTCACATTGTCTAAACTTCAAACAGACCTCTTTAACAGTAAAGAATGTTGGGCCTTCCTGAGATTGGGAAAGGCGCTATAGAAATCCATAGTAAAAACTCACTTTGTGTAGCCCAGTCCAACTCCAGCACCCCCAAATCATAGAAATCCATGCTCTTGCTTTCTTCTTTTTCAAAATGAAGACATAAATTATAAATTTTCAATTCTGCATCTTGACCAATTATCATTGCAATTATGATTTGGAGATGTTGGTGTTGGACTGGGGTGTACAAAGTTAAAAATCAAGCAACTTTTGCCCGAAACATCGAATTTCCTGTTCCTTGGATGCTGCCTGACCTGCTGCGCTTTAACCAGCAACACATTTTCAGCTAAAAATCAAGCAACACCAGGTTATAGTCCAACAGGTTTAATTGGACTATAACCTGGTGTTGTGTGATTTTTAACTCACTGCAATTATACATTGATACATATCAACCCCATGAAATGGAGTTGATCTTATGATAGAGATATTGCTTCATAGCATGCCTGACTGGCATTTTTTACTCCCTTCAAAGTAAAAAAAAAGTTTAGTTTCCAATGGAAGATTCTGGTAGAAACATGTTTAGGAAATCTGTCTTGAAAGGTAATTCTTAAATCTTCTCTTGGAAAGGGGAAGTGAGAAAACAAGAACAGAACAATTCAGCTCCTCAAGTCTATTCTATTATTGTGGATCATGGTCATTATCTATCTCAAAACCATTTTCTCAGATTGTATCCAGAGCCCTTGACGAGTTTGTAGAAATGTATTGATCTCTATTTTGAACCTGCTCATTATTGAGTTTCCATTGTTCTCTGACATGGGGAATCCTCAAGATTCACCATCCATTGAGTAAGGAAATTTCTCCTCGTCTCAGTGTTATATAAATGGAGGATGTGATATAATCTGGTATGTCCAAATGAACATGCAATGTTGAGAGCTGCAAGTGCCATGTTGCCACTTTCACCACAACTGACAGTATGAAGTTTGTTAAATCATGCCATTGTGCTTCCCAACTTCCTCTGGCGACAGTAGACATCATTCATTTAACTTGCTTTAGTGTCACATTTCTAATTCCTTGCTCCCTTATTCTGTTACTGAATGTGACAGTCAACTAATTTTTTATTCACTATCAACATTAATTGCTAATTTCTATTTTAAAGAGCAGAATCTATTCGGTTACCTCCACTTTTCACTAACTGCAGTAACAGTAAAGAACAGAACTCTTTGTGTTGTAAAATCCATATTCAGTCTTCCCATATCTCTTTGCTCGTAAAAATTGTAACTTGCCTGTACAGTAATTTCAAAGTAAGATGATAAGTAAAATAATTTCTAAATCATCTTCTGAGAAATTCAGTTCGTATCATAGCAAATCTACATTGCTGTTTTTAAGGTTGCATAGATAATTGCACACATTGCTAAGCATATAATTGTTGCCAGTATTGATCCCATTGTGATCCAACCAACCAAATGAGAATATGTAAATCACTCAAGGAGACATGAAAAAGCAGTAGCCTAATTATTATGGTATAACTTCTTATGAAGGGCTTAGAGGCAGAAGAATACAGATTTCTGAAGATTGCAATACTGCATGATTTTGAAGGAAAGGTTAGTTGTAGAGATCATCAAGGGACATAAATGCAAGGCTAAGAATTTTAAATTAGAGCTCAACAGAGGCTAGCAATTTCCCAACTCATGGCCTCTACTGTCCTATGGGACAAGAAACAGTCATGATGCATATGTGGCATTCAACAGTATCACCATCACTGAACCTGCCTACTATCAACATTCTACGGGTTAACATTAACCAGAAACTAAAGGAACCTAACCATGTAAATACTGTAGCTGGAAGAGCAGTTCATTGGCTAGGAAATCTATGGAGAGTAACTCACTCCTAATTCCTCAAAGTCTGTTCACAATCTATAAGACACAAGTCAGGTGTATTATGGAATACTCCCTATTTGACTGATTGGTGCAGCTCCAACAACACTCAAGAAGCTTGACACCATTCAGAACAAAGCAACCCACTTGATTGGCACTACACCCACAAATGTTCACTCCCTCCACCACCAAGACATAGTATACGATCTACAAGATGGACTGCAGAAATTCACCACAGATTAACATATCCCAGTGCACATGCAAGTCTCACATCTTGGGAAGATGTTACTATATGGCAGAATATAAATGAGGTGAATGAGAACCAGAATGGCAATGCTAGATTCTTGGAACTGAAAACAGATAATGTATTCATCAGGAAATTAGGCAGTACATTTGGAGAGAGGAAGAAGGGTTAAGATTTCAAACTTGAGGCTGAACCTCAACATGGCTATCAGCTTAGTAGTTAGGTTCCAAAAGAAACAAAAGTGGTACTTTGACACATGATAACGCACTTTGTCCTCCCACTTGAAGGCTATGATGTTCCGAAAGCAATTCTTCCATGTTTCTTCAACAGCACCTTCAAACATTGAATTCTACCATCTATGGACAACATGGTGGCTCAGTGGTTAGCACTGCTGCTTTGCAGTATGAGGGACCCGGTTCTATTCCAATTTCAGGCGAGTGTCTGTTTGGAATTTGCACATTCTCCCCATGCCTGTGTGGGTTTCCTCTGGGTGCTCCAGTTTCCGACCGCAATTAAAAAATGTGCAGGTTCGGTGAATTGGCCATGGTAGATTGCCCATAGTGTTCAAGGATGTGTAGGTTAGGTGCATTAGTCAGAGATAAATGTATGGGAATGGGACTGAGTAGGTTACTCTTCAGAGGGCCAGTGTGGACTTGTGGAGCCTAATGGCCTGTTTCCACACAGTAGGGATTCTATGATAAGGACAAAGGCATCAGGTACATAGAAACATCACCAACATCTGTAAGGTCCTTCCAAGCTCCAACTCATCCTGACATATGACTCTTCCTTCTCTGTCACTGGATTAAAATCATGAAAGTTCATCCCTAAAGGCACTGTAGATGTGTCTAAACCACATGGACTGACGTGGCTCAAGAAATCATTTCAATTTTCAATTTTTCTTTCAGAATAGGCAAAATAGGCAGAATAGGCAGTAAAGCTGTCATCCCATGAACAAATAAAAAAGAAAAGCTAGATTTAGTGCTGTAATGTTAACATTACTGGATTCATAATTCACACACCTTGACTAATGACCAAACATGAAGTAAAATCTCCCACAGCTTATTGCAAATTTAAATTCTGATAATAAGAAAAATGAAATAAAATATAAACAATTGGTATCAGTTGCACTAATCATGAATCTGTTGCCATAAGCACCCAAATGATTCACTGATACCTTTTTGGTCATTAAATGCGTTGGTCCTATCTGGTCTGGCTGATCAGATCTACAGTCAATTCAATTCACATTAAGTGACCTCCAGAAAAAACAACACAAAGGCTATAGGCCCTGATCACATACGCATGGTCTCCTTGCAGTGTTGGTGACTTGTGTTCCAGCATAAGCCAAGGAAGGAGAGGATCAAATATGAAGGTAGGCTAGCTAGTAATATTAGATATGATAGTAAAAGTTTCTTTCAATACACAAACAACAGGCAAAAGTAGACATTGGGCCACTTCAACCTGATGCTGGAAGCCTAGTGATGGGAGACAAGGAAATTCCAGGAGAGCTTAACAAGTTCTTTGCGTCAATCTTCACAGTGGAAGACATGATTAATATCCCAACAATTAAAGGGAGTCAGGTGGCTGAGTTGAGTATGGTTACCATTACAAAAGAGAAAGTGCTAGAAAAGCTAAAAGGTCTTAAAATTGATAAATCTCCTGGCCCCGATGGGATACATCCTAGAGTTCTGAGAGAGGTGGCTGAGGAAATAGCGGAGGCATTGTTTGAGATCTTTCAAAAGTCACTGGAGTCAGGGAAAGTCCCTGATGATTGGAAGATCGCTGTTGTAACCCCCTTGTTCAAGAAAGGATCAAGACAAAAGATGGAAAATTATAGGCCAATTAGTCTAACCTCATTTGTTGGTAAAATTCTAGAATCTATCATTAAGGATGAGGTTTCTAAATTCTTGGAAGAGCAGAGTCTGATTAAAATAAGTCAACATGGATTTAGTAAGGGGAGGTCGTGTCTGACAAACCTGTTGGAATTATTTGAAGAGGTGACAAGTAGGTTAGACCAGGGAAACCCAGTGGATGTGGTCTATCTAGACTTCCAAAAGGCCTTTGATAAGGTGCCACACGGGAGGCTGCTGAACAAGGTGAGGGCCCATGGTGTTCGAGGTGAGCTACTGGGATGGATTGAAAATTGGCTGTCTGACAGAAGGCAGAGAGTTGGGATAAAAGGTTCTTTTTTGGAATGGCAGCCGGTGACAAGCGGTGTCCCGCAGGGTTCAGTGTTGGGGCCGCAGGTGTTCACATTATATATTAATGATCTGGATGAAGGGACTGGGGGCATTCTAGCGAAGTTTGCCGATGATACGAAGTTAGGTGGACAGGCAGGTAGTACTGAGGAAGTGGGGAGGCTGAAGAAGGATCTAGACAGTTTGGGAGAGTGGTCCAGGAAATGGCTGATGGAATTCAACGTAAGCAAATGCGAGGACTTGCACTTTGGAAAAAGGAATAAGAGCATAGACTACTTTCTAAACGGTGAGAAAATTCGTAAAGCCAAAGTACAAGGGGATCTGGGAGTGCTAGTCGAGGATTCTCTAAAGGTAAACATGCAGATTGAGTCTGTGATTAAGAAAGCGAATGCAATGTTGTCATTTATCTCAAGAAGGTTGGAATATAAAAGCACCGTTGTGCTACTGAGACTTTATAAAGCTCTGGTTAGGCCCCATTTGGAGTACTTTGTCCAGTTTTGGTCCCCACAACTCAGGAAGAACATACTGGCACTGGAGCATGTCCAGCAGAGATTCACATGGATGATCCCTGGAATGGTTGGTTTAACATACGAGGAACGGCTTAGGATCCTGGGATTGTATTCATTGGAGTTGAGAAGATTAAGGGGAGATTTAATAGAAACTTACAAGATAATACATGGCTTGGAAAGGGTGGACGCGAGGAAATTGTTTCCGTTAGGCGAGGAGACTAGGACCCGTGGGCATAGCCTTAGAATTAGAGGGGTAAATTCAGAACAGAAATGCGGAGACATTTCTTCAGCCAGAGAGTGGTGGGCCTGTGGAATTCATTGCCGCAGAGTGCAGTGGATGCAGGGACTCTAAATGTCTTCAAGTCAGAGATTGATAAATTCTTGATGTCACAAGGAATTAAGGGCTACGGGGAGAATGCTGGTAAGTGGAGTTGAAACGCCCATCAGCCATGATTGAATGGCAGAGTGGACTCGATGGGCCGAATGGCCTTACTTCCACTCCTATGTCTTATGGTCTTATCTGGCTTATCTGGTGGAGGACAGCTACAACACTGAATTCTAAACGAACTAAATGGAAAATTGACTGAATATTCCATGCCCTCAAGAAGCAACATAAGTAGAATTTGGTTAATTTTGGGCCACCAGGAAAGAGGAGAAAAAAGCTGTTCTCAGTGCTGACAAACAATGTTAATATAACAAGTAGTGAAGGTTCGAAGGGCAACCAGTAAGAGATAGTAAATGATTAACTGATGTCTGGCTATATAAAAAGGAACCAATCCAGCTCCATTTTGAGTTACCCTCCTCCCAATCTCTTGACCTCTCCCTCACCTTTGATGGTCTGTATTTCCCTTAATAGGCTTTGTAATAGATTAATCAATTGAAGAACAAGGATAATTGACTGGTGGTGGTTAATAGGTCAAAATACAAACATTGCTGATCTGGTGATGGAAAAAAAAATCAGTTGTGTGTAAGACCACTTCTGGATATAAAATGTGCCTATGCTTTGCATACTTCGACTGTTTTATGTATCAAATACACTTTATCCATGATTTGGAGATGCCGGTGTTGGACTGGGGTGTACACAGTTAAAAATCACACAACACCGGGTTATAGTCCAACAGGTTTAATTGGAAGCACACTAGCTTTCGCAGCGCTGCTCCTTCATCAGGTAATTGTCAGTTGGTCAGTTGTATAATTGGCAATTCAAAATATTGCAGTGTCACTTCCCATGGAACAAGTGCTTTATTTGCTCATCACTGATCCAAGACTAACCTGTCCTTGCTCAGCCTGCTTGAGGTTCTCTCTCAACTGTTCAACCATCCCGTGGCCACAGATGTTGCAAAGGGTCCTACTAGCATCACCTATCTTTTGCCGGATGGTGTTGTGTATGGCCCTAGTGTGCAATTCTCGCACTTTATCAGGTATTGGTTGACCTGTTTTCTTTCATTCACTTCTCAATATCTTGCCGACTGTCCAAATTAATTTCACCTAAGGATCATTTAATTTGCTGGGTTAAAAGTCTGAATTTATCAGACAAATGAGCCAAATGCAGAATATTGGCTGTGAACACTGCTGTTCAGCAAGCTGTTGCCAAACATTCAGCATATACCTTTTACTACACCCCACTGGCTTAGGTCTGTCTTCCCCACTTACAGTCCTAATTGCCGACAGGTCAGATACAAGAATGATTTTTGAAATTGGGAAGGGTTCTATTCTGGCAGCTGGGTTCCAAATATATCTAATACCATCAGCACTGATGTTGTATGTTGTTGTACAGTGTTTTGCCCGAATATTTTAAAATCATCTCATTTTGTGGTCCTGGGATAGTCCTCAGTAGGAGTGCACTTCTGACTGGTTTTAGCACATTTCTAACTTGTATAGGACATAGCTTCTCCCATGACCTTCCAAAGGCATTGTGGTCCAATTTCCAGCCTTTCTCTGGGTTAGATGCTAAATATCCCACTTGTGTCCACCTATTTGTGGAGAAACACCACCAGCCAATGGTTGTGTCTGTGTTCAAGTAGCAATAATCTGAGCTCCCACTTGTCTTCCAATATATAGCCCACTGATTATTACACCCAAATATCATGGATTTGTTGGGACAGAACAACAAAACACTGTCCTCAATGTTCGCTTGCCTTCGGTGGGACAAATCACGTGTAACTGGGATATGTGCACTCTTGCCCAATTCACACTTATGATGATCTCATCCCACCGATCCAGCCAAAGATGTAGACCAACAGGTTGTATATCTTCATCTTAAAGAGAGGATAAAGGTGGCATCAATTATTATCCTTATATAACATCTCACCAAGTTTAGATATCTCCCACCCTTTTCAACCTGTGGAGACTAATTTTTTTTATCTGTTTGATGTTGGCCTTCCTCTCAAACATTACTTTAATTGAATTCTCCCCAACTTCTCTTTTATCAATCAGGCCCAATATTTGTTCATCTAAAATAGAGTGTTCGTGCTGGATTTAATTGTGTGTCTGTTAGGCCTCACTTCAACCCTGACATTTGTTAATCCGAAATGATGGCATCAAAAGTGGGGTCAGTGCATTGGCAGTCTCAGAGGTCTGCATGTTTAAAATTTATACGATAAGATGAAAAATGAACAAAAGATAAAATGGACTTGGACTTGAATAGGACAAAAATGAGATAATGAGAAATAGCCAATGGATAAAGATAACCCAACAGCCTTTGTAACCAGTGCGTCCACACTAAGACTCCAAGAAAGCTTGCCACTGAGATGACCACTCTCAGGAGTTTGACACTCTCCACTCATTCTACCTCTGTGCTGTTAATGTGTAGGGGCGCATGAGTATCATCCCACTGAATGTCAATAATGAGTTCCATTATTGGTTTTGCCATCATTTATAGCTAAGTTGTTCTCAGTGCACCATTTTTCCAAGTCTTCCACCTCCGGTCTGTGGTCTGTTTTGTCGCCATCTGAGATTCAACTGATTATGGTGGCGTCAACAGTGATCTTGTAAATGGTCTGGTATTTGGTGATGCAGTCATGGGAATACAGAGAGTACAGTAAGGGGCTGACTATGCACCCCTGGGGAGCTCCAGCATTGAGTATTACTGAGAATGAAATATTGTCCCCAATCTTCACTGATTGTGGCCTGTGGGTCAGGAAACTGAGGATCCAGTTGCAGAGTGTGGGGCTTAGTCCAAGATCACTAAGTTTAGTAATCAGTCTTGAGGGGATAATAGTGTTGAAGGCTGAACTGCAGTCAATGAGTAGGATTCTTACATAGGTGTCCTCGGTGTCAAGATGTTCTAGGGAGGAGTGAAGGGCAAGTCATATGGTGTCTATCGTGGATCTGTTGGTCTGATAGGCAAATTGGAGTGAGTCAAGAGTAGTGGGGAAGCTGGAGTTGAGTAATGTCATGACCAGCCTTTCTAAGTACTTCATTACCATCGAAGTTAGGCCCATAGTGCAGTCATTGAGACATGTTGCATGAGCCTTCTTAGGCAAAAGGATGATGTTGGCCTTCTTGATACAGGCAGGAACAGTGGCCTGCTGCAGGGAGAAGTAGAAGATGTCCGAGAAGACTTCTGCCAGTTGATCTGTGTATGCTCTGAGTACACGGCCTAGTACTCCATCTAGTCCCATCGCTTGCCTTGGATTCACATGAAGGAAAACTGATCTGACCTCTGATGCAGTGACTGTTGGGTTAGCTTTGTCTTGTATGTTTTGATGATCCTGAACATTGTGGCATTGATAAATCACTTGATTTCAGTCCTGAACTGCCACCATGTACTGGAAAAACACAGCAGGCCAGGCAGCATCTGAGGAGCAGGAGAATTGATGTTTCGGGCATAAGCCCTTCTTCAGCCCTCCTGAAGAAGGGCTTATGCCCAAAACGTCGATTCTCCTGCTCCTCGGATGCTGCCTGGCCTGTTGTGTTTTTCCAGCACTGATTTTTCAACTGTGGTACCCCAGCATTTGCAGTCCTCACTTTCTCCTGGCACCATGTACTGTCCATCTTTGAGAACAAGGTAATGGTTTTCCTTCTGCATCCCATAGCTTCCCACAGTGGCAGGAAGTCAGTTAAAGCATTGTAGATTTACACTTTGTCAGAGTGTATGTCTGCTGGTAGGGGACATTTTCCATGGTGGCTGACCACGTAGGCTACAGCTGCTAGTTCAGCAATCTGAGTACTCAATTTGTTGGGAAGCTTTAGGACTAACTCTATTAGAGGCTCACCTCTGTGGTTCTCTATATATATATCACATCCTGTCTTTCAGTGTCTAATCTCCACCATTGTGGATCCACCTTCTTGGGGTTGGTGTTTCCCTTCTGCTTCCCAGATTCCTTTAGGTCATCCCAAGGGAAAAAATGGTCCCTTGGGGACATTTGTTTCCACTATCTGATACTCACTAGGTTCTCCTCTATAGCTCAAACTGTCAGCTTGGAAGGTTGGCACTTTGGTGCATTTGACCACAATGTTGTGTCAGTGTAACATTAGGGTTCAGAGGGCTATGTAGTTTTAGCTGACAGTATTGTCTTCAATCCGACCATCCAGCTGAAGTTGAATGTGAGTGTGCTCTGTCTGATATAGAAAAACTGTTGACTCACCCAGAACACATCGAGCAAGTGCTTCTCACACAGAGAAAAGCTCTGCTCTACTAGTGAAAGATTCTGGTTTGCATAGGTTATTTCACTCTATCTATTTGAAAAAACACATTACCAACAATAATCCATATGTTTGAACTTGGCTGTTGGAATACCCTTCTCCTCTGGCATTGGGCTGTCTCTCATCTACAGAGGTGGATCTCCCAGTTAGGGCATCTCTTCTCTTGTCTTCATGGGTTGCTGCACAGTCTTCCACCTTGAGTCTTTGCTGAGCCAGTTTCTTCCAACTGTATGTTTTCAACCCCCTCATCTCAGACCTTCCCAGGGCCATTGAGGTCATGAACTGGGTTCAAAAAATCCAATGGGGTGGTGCCAACACCCTTCATTTGGTGAAGTCATGCTGCCAGCAAGTCTGATTGATACTTCTACAATAAATAACCATTGGCTGGTTGTAACTGGTTCCTCTGAACCTTTGTGACCCCTTTGAACTTGCTTCCCATTGCTCTCTGTAGTCAGTAACTGCTGAATACTGTTTAATTTAGTTTGGCCAATCTTCTGTCAGGCCTCATTTCTCTGGTAATAGGTTAATTTAGAATGCCTAAATTTGGGCCTGTGGTTACTTGTGGTACAGTGAAATGTCCCTCCAACTGTGCCAAGAAAATAGGTTGATGAGGAAAATATGTGTAAAGATGAACCAAGAAGGTTGTCATGGTGCCGTGATAGTGCTGCTACATCTGAATTGGAAGATTTGGTTTCAATTTCTACCTCAGTATTTCAAAGCATTTCTAAACAGATTGACTGAAAAATATATTTTTCATGTTGAGGAAATAACTGATACTATGGAAGAGAACAGTCAGAGTGGTATAGTTGATAATGACTATATTTCTTAGTTTCAGTTTGCTCATTCTGGTTAGCATCTATTAACAAATAGCACTTACTCAGTCAAAACTTGCATGCCATTATAGATTATGGGCTCTTTTGAAACTGTTCAACCTAGATTTCACTACAGACTTGATCCAAGAAAGCAACAAAACACAGAATTCCATAGTTGAGATGAGGGTGATTTCCCTGACATCAAAGTAGAATTTCACAGAGTGTGATTTCAAAGAGCAATCATAAAACTGGAGCCAATGGGAATCTCTGACTGGAGTATTGCTGGGAACCAATCAGCTTTGCCATGCAGCCTGACCAAAATTCCATTTTCAAACTCAGTCTGAACTTTGTTACCATGAGTAGATGTGGCACAATGGAAGATGATTATGGTTAATGGAGGCCAATCATCTTAGTGCACTATGCGCAATCCTCTTTGAGTATTTCGCCAAAGATTTCCCCTCCATTATAAAGTCAGAAATGGGATGTTTGCCAATGACTGATCAATGTTCTGCACCATTCATGACTCCTCAGATACTGAGAAGTCAGTTTCCACATGCACCAAGATCTGAACACCATTCAAACTTGGGCTAGTGAGAGGCAAGTCACATTTGTGCCACTCATGGATCATTGATCACTCAACAGAGAGGACCCCATCCATAACTATTGTGAGCCTGGGAAAGTTTTCTTGGCAGTGTCTGTCTTGTAACGGCAGGTCCACCTGACACGTTTACAGAATTAAATATAATTAACCACCTTGTGCAAACTATGGTCCGTATAATTCTGTGTTTTTAAATAAGCCACCAGATTTCCACTCCACCTAAGCAGATTCCATCAAATGCTATGCCACAGAAACCCTTCTCTTATGATTGTGGCGACCTGCCAAGGCTGATGCATGGGGATTTTCAGCAGGCAGAAATGATTTCTGACTTTCGATGAAGTGCTGTTTTGTGAATTCTATTGACAAGACAATGAAACAATACATTAATTATCAGAAATGATAGCATTTGGTGCAGGAAGAGAATAACGCTTTTAACCAAAGCAATTGGAAATGCATACTAGAAAGAGCCCTGCTAATGTTTACTTCTATCAGATAAAAAAAATTGCAATTCTCCATAAAGCATTTCTGCATTTGGTCATATTACCATTGAATTGTTCTATTTTCCTTCCAAGTGTATTGCACTTTTAAGCAGCATAATTATTAATTTTCATTTATTTTTTATCAAGCAATGCACATATAAAAATATTATATAGCATTTTGTGTCATGAAATTAGCTTCACATCATATATTCCTGTGATTGTCAGGGACTGTATCTCAGGAGTTTACAAACAGAATCCAGGCTGACATTCCTAGCACAGAATCAAGGCAATATGATTCCTTGGAGATACTGAATGAGATGCCATCCTTTGAATGACACATTATTGAGGTCTTTTCTGCTGTGACAGATGGATATGCACGATCCCATGGCACTATTTCAGAGAAGAACAGGGGAGTTTCACTTGTGTTCCTGACCATTACTTATCCATCAACTAACACCACAAAACCAAAATAAAAAAAAAACTGGATTTACAAGCTGACCTAATGATGACGATGCAACCATTGTTATAAAAATTCTGGTTCTGGTGTTCATGATCAATGTGCTTCACTGACATCCTTCAGGGAAGGAAACCTGTCATTTTTACCTGTTCTGGCTTATATGTGACTCCAGACTCCCAGCAACATGGTTGCTTCTTATTAGAAATGGGCAAAAAATTTTGGCCTTACCAGTGACAACCTCAGTCCATGAAGAAATGAAGAGAAAATGAATGGAAAAATAATTTAGCTCGAAGCTGTATATGATTTTCCCATCACTGTTAATCTGGGAAGCCTTCAGAAATGAGACAACGAGAATCCAGAGACGGTATATTGCTGTTAGGGTGAAAGGAAAGGCTGGTTGGTATAGGGAATGCTGGATGACTAAAGAAATTGAGGGTTTGGTTAAGAGAAAGAAGGAAGCATATGTCAGGTATAGACAGGATAGATAGCTTTGGCACAGAGAGTTAAGGAGAATCCAAAGGGTTTTTGCAAATATTAAAGACAAAAGGGTAACTAGGGAGAGAATAGGGACCCTAAAAGATCAGCAAGGTGACCTTTGTATGAGCCACAGAAAATGGGAGAGATATTAAACAAGTGTTTTGCATCAGTTTTTACTGTGGAAAAGGACATGGAAGATATAGAATGTAGGGAAATAGTTGGTCATATCTGGAAAAATGTCCATATTTCAGAGGAAGTGCTGGATGTCTTGAAATGCATAAAGGTGGATAAATCTCCAGGACCGATCAGGTGTATCCTAGAACTCTGTGGGAAGCTAGGGAAGTGATTGTTGGGCCTCTTGCTGAGATACTTGTATCATCGATAGTCACAAGCGATGTGCCAGAAGACTGGAGGTTGGCAAACGTGATGCCACTGTTTAAGAAGGGTGGTAAAGACAAGTCGGGGATCTATAGACCAGTGAGCCTGACGTCGATGGTGGGCAAGTTGTTGGATGGAATCCTAAGGGACAGGATGTCCATGTATTTGGAAAAGCAAGGACTGATTAGGGATAGTCAACATAACTTTGTGCATGGGAAATCATGTCTCACAAACTTGATTGAGTTTTTTAAAAATGTAACAAAGAGGATTGATGAGGGCAGAGTGGTAGATGTGATCTGTATAGACCTCAGTAAAGCGTTTGACAAGGTTCCCCATGGGAGACTGATTAGCAAGGTTAGATCTCAAGGAATACAGGGATAACTAGCCATTTGGATACAGAACTGGTTCAAAGGTAGAAGACAGAGGGTGGTGGTGGAGGGTTGTTTTTTCAGACTGGAGGCCTGTGACCAGTGGAGTGCCACAAAGATTGGTTCAGGGTCCACTACTTTTTGTCATTTATATAAATGATTTGGATGTGAGCATAAGAGGTATAGTTAGTAAGTTTGCAGCTGACACCAAAATTGGAGGTGTAGTGGACAGCGAAGAGGGTTACCACAGATTACAACAGGATCTTGACCAAATGGGCCAATGGACTGAGAAGTGGCAGATGGAGTTTAATTCAGACAAATGCGAGGTGCTGCATTTTGGGAATGCAAATCTTAGCAGGACTTATACATTTAATGGTAATGTCCTAGAGAATGTTGCTGAACAAAGAGACCTTGAAGCACAGGTTCATAGCTCTTTGAAAGTGGAGTTGCAAGTAGATAGGTTAGTGAAGAAGACTTCTGGTATGCTTTCCTTTATCGGTCAGAATATTGAGTACAGGAGTTGAGAGGTCATGTTGCAGCCGTACAGAATATTAGTTAGGCCACTTTTGGAATATTGTATACAATTCTGGTCTCCTTCCTATCGGAAAGATGTTGTGAAACGTGAAAAAGTTCAGAGAAGATTTACAATGATGTTGCTAGGGTTGGAAGATTTGAGCTATAGGGAGAGGCTGAACAGGCTGTGGCTGTTTTCCCTGGAGGGTCGGAGGCTGAGGGGTGACCTTATAGAGGTTTACAAAATTATGAGGGGCATGGATAGGATAAATAGACTAAGTCTTTTCCCTGGGGTCAGGGAGTCCAGAACTAGAAGGCATAGGTTTAGGGTGAGAGGGGAAAAGATATAAAAGAGACCTAAGGGCCAACTTTTTCACACAGAGTTGTATGTATGGAATGAGCAGCCAGAGGAAGTGGTGGAGGCTGCTTCAATTGCAACATTTAAGAGGTATTTGGATGGTTACATGAATAGGAAGGGTTTGGAGGGATATGGGCTGGGTGCTGGCAGGTGGGACTATGTTGGGTTGGGATATCTGCTCGGCATGGATGGGTTGGACTGAAGGGTCTGTTTCCATGCTGTACATCTCTCTGACTTTATGGCTCTAAGAATCAGAAACTTATCTAAAAGATTGTTCAAAACAAATCTTCAATTTTCTGAATCTCTTATATTTCATTAATATTAGGTTTACAATCAGATGAAAGAAAAGTAAGAAACTTTACAAAAAAGATAACAAGAGACAACATCTGTGGAACATTAAAGACTCAGGCTCAGCTTTCCTGTCATCCCCTGTTCCTTTAGCAATTCTAGGATTAAAGAAAAATTAGCTCTTTACATGACACTGGTTAATGTGCTATTGGCATGCAAATAATATCATAAGATCTTAAATTATTTTGATGTATGTCTCTCATCCAAGTTCAGTGTCTTAAAAAAAAACTACAAATTTGAAATCATAGATAGGAGTAAGCAGAACAGAATTTAGTTTGCTCTATTTAAAATCCATCCCCAAATAGCAGGGAGAATTAAAGCTACCCAGGATCACTGCTCTGATGAGTTTGATGCCAAGTGCCTAACCATTCTCCACCCATTCTGGGGAGTTCAATGTTATTCCCTTGCATCACCAAATCACATAGCTCACATAATGGTCATTCAGACCATTGTCCCTGAGCACGCTCTCTGAAGTAATGATTTAATTTGTCCCATTGGTCTTTCATTAAAACTCTTTAGGTGTTTTCTTTTTAACTATATATATCCAGTTGTCTTTTAAACATTACTGCTCAATCTGCTTCTGCCACCAGAGTGGCTCAGTGGTTAGCACTGCTGCTTTGCCACACCAGGGACTCATGTTCAATTCCAGCCTCAGGTGACTGCCTGCATGGAGTTTGCACATTCTCCCTGTGTCTGGGCAGGTTTCCTCTGGGTGCTCAAGTTTCCTCCCACAGTCCAAAAATATGTACAATTCAGGTAAATTGGCCATGCTGAATTGCCCATAGTGATAGATGCATTTGTAGGGAGTAATGGAATGGGTCTCTTTGCAGGGTTGGTGTGGACTTGTTGCGCTGTAGGTAATCTAATCTAATACTGTCTGGCCCTCAGAACATTCTAGCAATACTGGGACTGGATGTGGAGAGATTTTAAAGTTTTCATCTTTAAATTCCCAAGTAAGCATCATACAACTTTGTTGTCAACGTCTTGCCAACTGTAGATTGAGCCCCTGCCTCATTGAAGAGCATGTTAGTTCAATGGAGTAGGTCTCTCAGCATCCTCCCCATTTCAGTAAGAGAGAGAGAGAGAGACAGGGCTGGGACGGAAGCTCCACATCCAACTTCACCCTGGCTGCAGCCAACAATTTCTTTGGGGAACTTTCACTTCCATCACTGGACCTTTAGTTATTTGAAATATTTTTCTGACATGCTGCAGGCCCGAGCTCTCCAACCTCCATCAGCACACTAGAACGGATGTCAATCTAAGCCAATGCAGCATGTGACTGACTCACTAAATGGACTATTTTATCAGAAGATAGCAATTGATAGAGATTTTCAATTAGCTTAAGATGAGAGACACCAGTCAACTTCTGACATCATCAAGAATGTACGGTGAACTACTTTATGTTCTGTTTAATGACAGACTTTATGATGCTATTTTATTTCCATTATTCATGTTATAAGTTTTATTACAATAGCTTTAATTAAGAGTTTCCTACTTTCTCATCTTTAATGACCTTGCCCCAGTGACCTCTCTGCCACTCTTAGTTATCCAGTCAGCAATTTTTTTTTCACAGACCAGAAGAATTTTTAACTGTTTGACAGCTGTGAGTTGGCCATTATAAGAGTTTTATATAGGAGATTAGATATGTGCCAAGTGAGGAAAGGAGTCAACACCCCTCTTCTTAAATGTTGTTGGTCATTTATAGCAAATATTTTTTCTTTCTTCTTAGTGCACAGATTCACACTTTAAATCCATGTTGTTATCTAGATCAAATATAGGAGCCAACTGAGAGAGAATAAGGGATCATAACCTTGTTCAATTCATTGTTTACCAGAGACCTAAACTCTTCCCATGTGGTCTTACAAGCAAATAGTGTACAGGGTTTGCAAGTATCTTCAGCCAAATGTGTTGAATAGATGATCCATCTCTACTTCCTCCAGAGGTTTATAGCCTTGCAGATGTCAGTCTTTAACCAATTTGATTCATTCCACATGATAACAAGAAACAGTTGGAGGCACTGGATACTGCAAAGGCTTTGGTCCCTGACCACACTCCAGCAATAATACTGATGACTTGTGTTCCAGAACTGGCAGCACCCCTTAGCAAGTTGTTCATGGCACAATAGCAGATCAGAGGTTAGGAATTTTGCATAACGTAACTCAATTCATGAATCCCCAAATCCTACCCACCATCTACAAGTTACAAGTCAGGAATGTGACAGAATATTCCCCACTTGCCTCAATAAATGCAGACCTAACAACACTCAAGAAGATCAACATCATTCAGAAAGAATGCCCATTTGATATGACACCCATCTAACAACTTGAAATTTCAGACCTTCTACTAATAGGACAGAGGCAGAGGTCTGTACCATCTACAGCTACAATGCAAGAAATCATCAAGGCTTATTTGATAGCACCTTCCAAGTCAATGATCTCGATGGAGAAAAACAAAAACAGCAGATGTGTGAGAACACAACTACCTGCAAGCTCCCTCCAAGTCACTCACCATCCCTTTTCCCTTTCTTGGAAGTATATTGTTGTTTTTCAGTGTCACTAGATTTATTTCCTTTTTATTAGCACTGTTCATGTCTCTGCATCCCAAGGACTGCAGTGGTTTAAGAAGGCAGCTCAACAACATCTTCTCAATGACATTTAGGAATGGGCAATAAATATTGACCCATGGATGCCCACATCCAGTGAATGACTTTAAAAAAAATGTCTGTGACTTCCCTTTCAGCCATATGACCAGCTTTCAGCACTCTGGTGTCTGACTTATCTGTTCCCATTATGAAATGTTAGTGAGGTTCCTAACATGTAATCATATTCCGATTTAATGGCAAACTGGAATGAAAGTTGATCTTGTGCTTCTTCGATGGCTATCCAGCCTGCTGAAAAATCTGTCACTGAATTGTATGGCCACAGCATTGCCTAATCCCCCAATTAAAATGTCAGTCAGGAGTTAATTTTATGCTAAGCAAGTCATTAAAGTGATACTTCTGCCTCTTTTTAAAGAGGAAATCCACACCTTAAGAGCTGCCAGCCAATCCAAGTGTTTATAATATGAAGTTTTGTTTTGCCTTTACTGAAGTAAGTACAAGATCTGTGATATTGTAATATTCTTAGATGCCAGTCTTGGTTCTATAGCTAGCATCCTTGATTCAGAAGCCAAATGTCAAGTCCCACTCCAAAGACTTAAGCACCAGATTCAGACCAAAATATCAATGCATTATGGAGGGAGTGCGGCATCTTCAGAGGTAAACCTTAACTGTGCCCACATTTGCCCTTTGTGCAATTCTAATAGAGATTAAAAATCAAAATCAGTTAAACAGCTATAAACATGTGGATGTCCAGAGGTCTTGAAGGGACCACAATTTGGAATAATAATTAACAACTGCTACAGAATGAACAATTTACAAGCTTTTTCACTGTGGTTATATGAACATGTTAACAGACTATGTTGTCCCTCAGACCAAGCTACTTACACTGAAATCAGTTTTCATGAGGGACGTATGACTACATTTCTTACTTTTTCAGTACTGGACCACAGTCCAAGTGTATGTCTCCATTTGCTGATATTTGGAAAGTCAATAAACCTGTCATAAATTGTCAACTCAGTCAAGCCTCCATACTGCCAAGCTGTGAGGACATACACACTCCTGGAATGAGGTCCGTGACACTGACATCATTATGGACTACTAGAAGTCTGTCTGGAACAGGTTCCTACAGAAACTCTCAAGAAAACCTGTGACTCAGTGCAGTAAGTTGGCAAAAGAGGCAACATTACGAGATTTATCTTTTGTCATGAGTTGCTATGGTTATGATCTTCATAATCTGAAAGGGTGGTGGAGGCGGATTCAAGAGGAGCTATTGAAAGTAAATTGGATATATATTTCAAGTGACAAACACCATGAAGAGAGAGCAGAGAAGAGGGAAAGAGGAATAATTGTGGAGCTCTGTCAAAGAACTATGATAGGTACAAGGGCCCAAAAGGACTTATTTTGTTTCAAATCATTCTATGATTTTATGATTTTACTTGAGTCACAGCTTCTTTCTTGATTATTCTGTTGGCCTCCCAGCAGACTGACACATAGAATGTATCAGATGGCATGTTGACATGGCAGCATTTAAAATATATTTTAAGTATAAAAATATGTTGTAAGATGCAATAACTGTATTGTGCAGAGATACCCATTATGGTAGGCTGTCTGATATTTGCACAGAAAAGTGAAGAATATAAAACCAACTACAAAACTGAACAACATGAAAACATTATGAACAACTTTATTGTGGAGTTTGCAAGACTACACATTCTGTCATGCTTTGCAACATTAGTAGTTGGTTCCCATCATGATAACAGGTCTCTATAGACTGAAAGTTATGACAATTAAACTCTCATAGCTGTGGAGAAAAATAAACTTCCATGCTTGTAATATCAACATCAAGTGCTCTGGGATTGAAATATTCTTTATGCGAAGTGTAAACTGCACTATCAACTTATTAATAAGTTGAAAACTGACAGAAAGGAATTTCTCTGAGAAATTGCCCACTTGTTTTCAGGATATCAGAACAATCTAGTTAGTGGGCATATGGATTGAGGAGTAGTCTCATAAGTGGGCAAAGATTACAGAAAGCTGTAACACCAAGGTATTTGGGGCTACTTGCGCTTGAAACATAGAACGCTGGCACATAGGAGCTGCAGATAATCAGGGAAGCTGTTATTTTAAGGGGTTTGGAATATAAGAGTAGGGGAGTCTTACTGCAACCATACAAAGTGCTGGTGAGACCACATCTGGAGCACTCTGAGCAGTTTTGGTCCCCATATTTAAGGAAAGAAATTATTTCCTTGGAGGCAGTTTCAAAAAGGTTCACTCAGATGATTTCTGGTTTAAAAGGATTGTCTTCTGAGAAAAGGCTAAACATGCTGGGCCTGTGATTTATGACTGCTAGGATTGTAATGGAAATATTCATAGTTTTGCATGAGCATGGATTAAAACCTCAAAATATTGCCACAAAGCTAGTCCCTTTTTTTAGCTAAAAACTATTCCTTGGCTCAAGGAGACTCTGTCCTTGATCTTTTTCAGAGAAGCAATAAACCGGGTTGGGCTCCAATCAGTCTGGTTTGGTACAGAGATGAAAAGGATTTTGAGAGGCCTTTTGATTATGAGTAAACAGATGAGACTTCAGACCAAATTGGTCATGCTTTAGAAGTGACCTGTATAATGAAAGTGGAGTGGTCAGCTCTTGAGCTGAGCTGAGCAGTTTTAGTTCAGTCCTGAACTGGGAAGTTCAGCAGGGAACTGAATGGAAACTCTCTCTTTTCTGACAGTCAACTTCAATCTGTAATCATGTACTCCATTTATACTGGCTTTTAAAGGGAAGTTGCTTATTGGGACTGTTGTGCATGTTTGGAACAGCAAAATTAAGTCTAGCTGGAGAGGTTGAGTTCTGTAGGGGTTCTTTATTATGTTCTTTGTGTTTCATTGTGTAATTTTGTGAATAATTACTTTGTCTATTTTAAAATCTAATAGCCAACTTAGCTATCTTACTCCAGGTAATTTTCACTGTACACTTACCAAAACAAATTGCAAAGTTAGGTCTAGGGCTGCATGCTTGTGAGTGGTCTGGCCTAGTCCAGTTTGGACAATATAACAACAGTTTAGAAGCCAAGTATAAACATAACTGGATATTGTAAATTTGCGAACTGTAGAACTGGAACATTCAGTATTCATGCAGCCAGGCCTTGGACAATCAGGAGCAAATTACTGCTGATGCTTAAATCTGTACTGAAAACAAAAAATGCTAGAAATCACAGCAGCATCCACGGCGAGAGACCAAGCAAACTTTTTGAGTCTCGATGACTCTTCATCAGAGCTATTATTACAGCCAGGTCTTGAAAAATCAACTTCCCATTTAAACCAAACAAGCCTAGAACTGCCTTGTCAGGTACTAACAGCCACATTGTTTACACTTCTAAATTAACCTGTTTTGTTAGAAGAATGCTACACAGACTCGGTATCACCCGGCTTAGTAGGAAACCAGAGGCATAGCATGACAAGGGCAGCATTTGACAATTAATGGTTCAAATTCATGTATTGTGAGCTACAAATATGGAAAGTGATCACTTCATTTGATCTTCCTGCCCCTGCCAGCCCTTATCATTGCATACAAACCACAGAATCTTCAAGAAGGGCATGAAGAGGGTAATAAAAGCTTCAACTTGGTTTGCATTTTGGACCTTTAGGGGTGGTGATGGTAGTAGCATTATTGCTGGATTGTTAATCTAGAAACCAAAGTAATATTAAAGTTCAAATTCCACCACACCGGATTGTCAGAAAAAAATCCATCTAGTTCAGTTATGCCCTCTTTGGAGGAAATCTGCTGTCTTATCCGGTCTGGGAAACAGACTCCAGATCGACAGCAATGTGTTAAATCATAACAGCCCTCCAAGATAGGCAAAAAATGTTGATCAAGCCAGCAATACCCTTATCCCATGAATTGAACCTTCTTAAAGGGCATCACCAGAGACCACCGTTGACAGTACTTCTCAATCATTTGACTTGTGGCGAGCATCATCTGACTGACCTTCCCCAGAAGACCACCTCTGCGAGATGACATGAAGACCAGACCAGCCTAGATAAGAGCAGAAACCCAAATCACTGATTAAGAATCCTGAAATATCCGCCAAAACACAAAGACCGAGGAACAGCCTGTTGTAGCCTTTGTGAATGAATATCCTTTTACACAAACAATTCAAATAAATAGTAGGGACCTGTGGATAGGATGTGGCGAATCCTCAGACGTATGTGTCAGAAGTAGTCGGCTAGTGCATTTTTGAGACTTTTCTTAATTTACAGACTGTGTACTGAAGAGTCCTGTCAAGAGATTGATCGAGCTTAATTACATTACAAAAGCAGATTCTGATAAATGTTGTTTAAAGTGTTTATTAAAATTGTGCAAAGTTAAAAATCACACAACACCAGGTTATAGTCCAACAGGTTTATTTGGTGGTCACAACCATCTGATGAAGGAGCAGTGCTCCAAAAGCTGGTGCTTCCAAATAAACCTGTTGAACTATAACTTGGTATTGTGTAATTTTTAATTTTGTACACCCCAGTCCAACACCAGCATCTCCAAATCATTAAAGTTGTGTTACACCTTCCCCTGACTTATGCTCTTTGTCTATCTGACCATGTAAAGCTCCTGAGTTAAGAAGAGTTATTACAAATTGGTCAAAATTAGTCGGAGTATGTTTACCTAATATTTCTCTTTACAATAGGACTCCACTCACTGGAGTTTTGAAGAATAAGGGAAAATCTCATTGAAACATAAAGGATTCTTAAGGGGCTTGACAGAGTAAATACTAAGAGGGGCTTTCCCTCATGGGAGATATTAGGTCCAGAGGACATAGTTTCAGCATGAAGAAGTAGCAATTTAAGACTGTGCTGAGGAAGAGTTTCTTCTCTCAGAGGGTTGTGAGTTTTTGAACTCCTCTTTCCAGGGACCTGTGGGGCACAGAGCTGATCTATATTTAAGATAGATAATTTCTTGATCGGTAGGGGAATCAAGAGTTATGGGGAAAGGATAGGAAAGTGGATGTGAAGAAAATCAGATCAGCAATGATCCTATTGAATGATGAAGTAGGCTCAAGGGGACAAATGGATTGTTGCTGTTTCTATTTCTTATTGAGGCTCCATCTAATTTTACTCAGGTCTTGAGAATAGACTGGCATTTCCATGTGTTGAGAAAGTATTGTACTGTTAGGATTGCTATCTTTCAGCCAACGTGCTCAACCAAGTTCATGTTGACCATCTTCTCCCAATATAAATGTGGAGCTCATTGCCACTAACAACTGGGGAGGCCAGGTTGTTGAGTATATTTAAGACTGTGATAAATAGGTTCTTGAGTATCAAGGGAATCAAGGTTATGGGAAGAAATTAGGAGAGTGGGGTAGAGAAACTTATTAGAGTCGAGAGTGTGGTGCTGGAAAAGCAGAGATAATCAGGCAGCATCCAAGGAGCAAGAGATTCAACTTTTCGAGCATAAGCTCTTCATCAGGAATGAGAATGAAGAGCTTATGCTTGGAACATCGAATCTCCTGCTCCTTGGATGCTGCCTGACCAGCTGTGCTTTTCCAATACAACACTCCTGCATATGCAGTCCTCACTTTCTCCTCCTTGTGAAATTTATCAGCCATGAATGAGTGGCAGAATAGGTTCAATAAACTAATTCCTGTTCCTATGTCTTATGGTCTTATCAATGATCTCAGGGTATTATTTGAAGAAGAGCAGGTAAGTGCATTGTCCTGTTACCAAAAAACAAAACAGAAGTACAGCACAGGAACAGGCCCTTTTGCCCTCCAAGCCTGTGCCAGTCATCATGCCCTAACTAAACTAAAACATAAACCTTCTGCTCTTATTCAGTCCATATCCCTCTATTTCCTCCGTATTCATGTAATCATGAAGCATCTTAAATATCGCCAATGTGCCTGCTTCTGCCATCTCTTCTGGAAGTGGGTCCCAGGCTCTTAACACTTTCTGCATGAACAATTTGTCTTGCACATCTCCCTTAAACTTTCCCTCTCTCACCTTGAACTCTGCCCACTTGTAATTGGAACTTCAACCCTGGTAAAAAGCCCTGTCTATTCAAATGTGCATATACCTGGCTATGCTTTATCCTTTACATAATACCCAGACCAGAAAGGCAAGTCATTTGTTGCAAATTTGTTTGTTAGGATAGGCAAATTGGACTCTGCATCTCCTGCATCTCAACAGTGATCACTCTTCAAAAGCATTTCATCCATTTTAAAGCATTTTGGGAGGTCTCAAGGTCCTGAATAGTATGCACCTGCTCATATTTCTTATTTACCTTGTGAAAGTTTCTAAAAATATATTTCCTTCTTTTGAAATGAATCAGTGCATAGGGTTAAAATGGCACCCACTCATGAACAATGATTCCTGAAAATAAGTGAACTGCTTTTAAACTAATGATTAGAAAGGACACAAGGAAAACAATGTATAACCCAGTGTAATTTATTTGGTTGCCATATTAATTTCAGATAGAATTGGAAACAAATTGCACTAGAATTAATGCTGTGCCAAAATCTATCTGCGATAAATCTAAATTGGTTTATTGAAACAATTTTTAAAATTGTTGTTTCATGGAATATGAGCGTTGCCAGCAAGGCCAGCATTTGTGATCCATCTATAATTGCACTGAAGAAATATATCACCTTCATAAGAATGAATGTAAGAATGTTGCAACAATTACAATATTTAAATAAGGGAGGTAAGCAGCATAGTTCAAGAAGGTTCAAGAAAAAGATCAAACTTCTGATTACTTCTTGACTGAGTTTAGGGCATTTTGCCTTGAATACTCTACCCCGATACTTATTAATTTTTTAATGAAATAAATAACTCCTGAAAGCTTTCTATGAGAAAAAGATCTTTCAGCCATCAAGTGTTCACCCTACTCAGAAATGTTTTAATCATGTTGCACATCTCACACTCTCCAGACTTCCAGACAAACTTTCGAATCCAATGTGGAGTTTGCACATTCTCCCCGTGTCTGCGTGGGTTTCCTCCTGGTGCTCCGGTTTCCTCCCACAGTCCAAAGATGTGCAGGTCAGGTGAATTGGCCATGCTAAATTGCCCGTAGTGTTAGATAAAGGGGTAAATGTAGGGGAATGGTTGGGTTTCGCTTCGACGGGTCGGTGTGGACTTGTTGGGCCGAAGGGCCTGTTTCCACACTGTAATTAATCTAATCTAATCAATTCAAATCTCGACAATCAACACTCCTTCTCTTGACCGATATTGGTTTTACTCCTTTTTTTAACAGAATGAATTGAGTCACAATCATCTACTTATGCTGTATATCACTTTGTCAGTTTGTCAATAAGTTATAAAATATGGATATTAATCTTTATTACCATGAACTGATTGAATGCCAGGATTTTTCATTTGAAATAAAACCCCTTAAATTGAGTCAGGACACTTTTAAAATATCTGCATAGAAGCAATTTTGACCTCAGGGAAAGTGAGAACTGCAGATGCTGGAGAGTCAAAGTTGATAAAGTGTGGCACTGGCAAAAGCACAGCAGAGCATGCAGCATCTGAGGAGCAATAGAGTTGACATTTTCAGTATGATCTTTCTTCAGGACTCCTCAGATGCTGCCTCTCCTGCTGTGCATTTTTCAGTGCCACGCTTTATCAGCTATTTCGACCTGCCAACTCCATAGGAAATTACAAAATTGTTGACAAAAATCGTTTGATAAGTAACTAATTTGCATCTTAGTTGAGACTGGCTATGGTACAGACATGTTGTCAACAACACGTTGTATGGTCAATGATCACCACGAGGTGATGTGAACAGCTTCTCCCTATCTTTCAGAGAGTAGATCATTCAGGAGCCATAACTGATCAAGATTCAATAACTTTCATATGTCACAATGGGATGAATTGACTGTTTTCATTGCACTTGAAAAGTAAAAGTCAGGCAGCATCCGAGGAGCAAGACAATCGATTATTTGGGCATAAACCCATCATCTGCAATGTGGTTGGGAGTGGGGGTGCAGGGGGTGTGGAGGATGGTGGGAAGGAGGCTATCAGATAAATAGGAACGCGGGGGGGGGGGGGGGGGGTGGGCTGAAGGTGGCTGGGAAGACAATAGGTAGGTGCAGGTGAGGGTGATAATGAAAGGTTGAAGGGGAGGGTGGAACGGATAGGTGGGAAGGAAAATAGAGAGGTAGGACAGTTCAAGTGGCTGGTGCCGATTTGGAGGGTTGGATCTAGGATGAGATAGAGTGAGTGGAGATAAGAAGCTGGTGAAATTGACCTTGATATTGTGTGGTTGGAGGGTCTCAAGGCAGAAGATGAGGCATTCTTCCTGCAGTCACTGGAGACCACCTTTAATCTACACAACGTCTAACAAAAGGTGAGAAACCATCCATTTACCTGATGGGAACATCAGTGTGCAGGTTGAA
This sequence comes from Hemiscyllium ocellatum, assembly GCF_020745735.1. Taxonomy (NCBI): domain Eukaryota; kingdom Metazoa; phylum Chordata; class Chondrichthyes; order Orectolobiformes; family Hemiscylliidae; genus Hemiscyllium; species Hemiscyllium ocellatum. Next base: position 95,316,177 of record NC_083403.1, read on the forward strand.
AGCTAGTCACATGACTGCAGTCACTTTTCTGGCAAGCAGAGAGAAAGGCAGAAAAGCTGTCTTTTTATAAATACTAATACCCAGAAGAGTTAGAGACAGAGAGCCAGTAACGTTAAGAAGGTCTGCCAGATTGAAATATCAGCATTTCTTTCTCAATAATCCTCAAATCAACAATTTCCCTCTGTTACAAATGGGAATAGATCCAGAAAATACAGATTTTAATAATAAAAACAATATCAAGGACCATACTTAGTGGAGGTAAAAGATTGGCAGTCTCTGGAAGAACAACTAGTTCTGTGACTGCCATCCAGATTTGGTGGCTAACATTAAAATGTACATTTCCTTTACTCTCTTTGACTATTTTAACTATTGAATTCTTCCTCCGTCCAACCTTCTCCAATATTTTCAAATTATCCTGTAACTTGCATTGTTTGCTTTCATGCATAATAATGTGTGAATGTCACTGAATTCAGGATTGACTTTCTTTTTTTTAGCAACGTTTATACTTTTTGCTGAATGAGTTTACAATAAAAATAACTCCTTAACTTTGATTACCACAGGAGAAGTGGTTAGCTTTTTCATAGCTTTACACATGGTAGATACACAATCAATCACGGGAATCAAAATAGAAGATTAAAGCACACTTAAGCAGGTGATCAAATTTTATTTGAAAGAAATAAGGAGATATGAGGGAATTTTATTAATTCTCAAACTGTTGGCATGATTGGCAAAGTAGCATTTGTTCCCTCTTTTTATTTGCCCTTGAGGATGAGATGGCAAACCTTTTTCTTAAATCACTGCAGAGTATGCCATGTAGGTATGCACACATTGTTTTGGAGGGAGTTTCAGGACCCTGCCCCAGTCATCAATGAAGGCTGGATATAAGGCTTAAGTTGGAATAGCATGTTTGCTAGGAGGGAAATGTGTGGATGGTGGTGCTCTCCTACATTTGCTGCCCTTCCCCTTCTAGTTAAAAGAGGATGTGGATGTGGAAGGTGCTACAGAACATTCCTGTGGATGTGGAAGGTGCTGCTGGTACAGTGCAGCAGTGGAAGGGGGAGCAAAAGTTGAAGGCAGTTTTTGGGGTGCTGATAAAATGATTTTTTTCCTCGATGGTACTGAGCACTGTTGGAGCCGTTGTTATTAAAGTCCAGGGGTATTTCATACACAATCACATTCTTGATCGGGAATTTGGGGATAGTGGACATGCATGGGGAATCAGGAGGTGAGTTACGGATTGCAGGATTCCCAGCTACTGCACTTATTTGGCTGGTCCACTCAGTTTCTGGCCAATGCTAATGTCCAGGATGTCAATCGCTGAGATCCAGTAATGGCAATGTCATTGAATGTCAAAGAGAGATGATCATCATGGAGGTGGTCCTTGGTATGGCATGTAACACTTGTCACTTATCAGCCAATGCCCAAAAATCCTCCACGTCTTTTTGCATATTGGCACGAATTGTCTGAGGTGTCGTAAGAACCTGTCTTTCTTTTTTGTCTTCTCTTTTCTCTTCTGCTTCTGTTCCATATTTTTTCATGCAGTTAGCTGATGTGAGTCTGAACAAGGAGAGTAAGCAATTCACACCATTGATCCTTGCCAGCCATCTAAAGTAGTTACTGTGAGCAGTCACTGGACCCCATCAGTGAAGCTGCAGTTTTCTTCATGATTATTCTGAAGAAATATGAGTGTGAGTCATCTCAATAAACTTTAAAACTGGAATTATGTCAAAATAAGCAATCCAATTGTGGGTGAGAGTGTAGAACTTACTGTAAATGCATGAGGGAGAACGGATGTTGATGTTCTTTGAAAAGATTCAAAGTTATTGGTGAGAGAAGGTTTTCATGCAACATTAGCAACTGTAAAAACTCGTTGGACCTAATGACCTGTTTCTATGATGCATATTCTCAGAAATAGCCAGCTCATTGAATGCTTGAACAGTTGTGTTTTGATGACTTTGAAACAAGTGCTAGGACAGTCGTTGTTAGTTTTTGTGTTCTAAGGTACATTGCCCACACATGATGACCATATTTTGTTTTACTTGAACCATTCTCCTCTGTTGTGAGTATAAACAAGATTTAGGAAGAGAGCTGCAAAGTGCCTTCTTCCCAGAAATGGAGAGAAAGGATCACAGACAGGAGGCATCTTTTTCCTTGACTAGAAATGCTGAAAAATAGACAAATGTTGCCAATTTGAAATGTTGATGGTGTCTGGAGACAGTGAACTGAACTCATATGAATACACCCCAAATTAGATGTTAATGAGGCATGCCAGGTTAGTACACAGCTTCCCCACAGTTTCTATGACAGTGTGCTGCAGGATGATAATAAAATTAACAGCTGCTGCCCAGAAGTTGCCTGTGGTTGTTGATGATGACAGGAATACAGCTGCTGTCACAGGAGGATGGCCTGAGGCTGAAAAAGGATGAATTTATTCTTGAAAGTTAAGTGATGAAGCAGTGAAAGATTTTCTTCTGTTCGTCAGTGAAAATCTCCTTTAATGGCTTATTTTTGAAATAAACTTCCCAAACTGCAATGTGGTTATGCAGCTGTTATATTTTTCAGAAAGGAAGATGTTATTTGCCTGCTAGATTAAACAGTAGCTCAATCCAAGCCTAGCATTCATTGTCCCGCTGATTCTAGACTCCTGAACAATTTGATTCCATTTCTCTTCCCTTGGAGCTTGTATTTCTGTTTTCTGAACTAAGCAAGGGGATTTGATCATCAATGCTCAGTCGCAGCAATGTGTATGACCTCCAAGGTGCTCTGCAATAACTCACTAGGAATCCTTAGGTAGAGCCTTCCAAACCCATCACCTTTACTGTCTAGAAGGACAGCAGCAGCAAATATATGGGAACACCCCCATCTGCAAGTTCGCCTCCAACTTGACTTGGAAATATATTGCCGTTCTTTCACTATTGCTGGCTCAAACTCTTGTAAAATCCTTCCTGACAGCATGGGAGATATTCCACATGGAGTATGAAGGTTTAAACAGGCAGTGCATCACCTTCTCAAGGATAATTTGGAATTGGTAATAATATCCCATAAATGAAATTCTAAAAATTGACACCCAAGAAGAATTCATCTGCTTCCCTTTAACATTAGCTATCAGAAATCATCAACTGCATTGATTGAAAGGTGAATTGCTGCTGAAGTGCATTTGACTTCCTTCTGTTGGGGTAAATTTAGTGGAAATTCTGTGGCATACGACATATATTTGGGAGAGCTGGTGCTTAGTTTCAAAGATAGACAAGCAGGAGGCTGGAAGAGCACAGCAAGCCAGGCAGCATCAAAAGATATGTCTCCTGCTTGTCTACCTTTGATTCCAGCATCTGCAGTACTTTTGTCTCTCACCAAGTTTCAAAGAGGCAAATGGATATGAAGTAAATTGGAATCCTGGAGGAACTCAGCACGTCAGTCAGGATCTATGAAGAGAAAACTGTATTAAATGTTTTGAGTGGTTCTTCTTTAGAACTAATTATTTGAGGAGTTGATGACCTGATTCTGAAAAAGGTACGTGACTGCCATGTCTCTAGGTCAGCAACGTGACCAGAAATGGAGTGAAGGTTGCAGATTAAGGAAACTTTGCAAAAAAAAGAGGATTTTTCAAATGATATTGCAACACAACATTGCCAAGTGACTTCTGTCTGTGCCACAAAAGTAACTTAACCATTAACTATTAGACTCTGTACCACAAATGTCTCTGAGTGTGTGGCTATAGAGTTAACCCCAGCTAGACTTTAACTCCTAGCCCTGTGATGCCCCATTTGTTAAGTTTGAGCTGGGTTTTTCCATGTTCCTTGATAGTGACAAAATGCTCTGTAGTAGACCTATCATTACTCTAAGCACCTTGTTGTGCTTATTCATCAATGTTCTCCTGTTACTGCTCCATCAAAGACTCCATCATCAAATTCTACTGTAGTAGAACATTACTTAAACGGCGATAGAATTTATCACAGCTGCCAGCAGGATAATAGCATACTTAATGAATCCGAGGTAGAGACAATAGTCACTTATATTATTCTGCCATCAGCTCTAATTCACACTCTCTTGATAAAAGGAGCACATTGCAGGGCATCTCCTGATCAATCTAATAGACTAAAGTGTTGGTTGAGCATATTAAAGATTTGCTCATACACTGTTCTCATTGTGATCTTGCAGCCTTTTTGAATTCCGTAACTGTAGCCGCCTGAGACATAGCCTTGAGCGCGACCTCCACTTTCCAGTAATTCAGGCATTGCTCAGTAGCTCAGTACAAAAGCACCCTCTTAATTGCCATAATCTGTTCAGTTTAATTCCAGGATACTGAAATACCTTGTGATTATCACAGTCATTCCTTTAATACTCTTTTATCTGCTTCACATGAAAATGACTGATTTTCTGACCACTCCATTTTGTCTGGCTTTTTGATTTCTGTTACGTAATATTTATTTCATTCCAAGTGGTCCATCAATATAAATAAATGTGTGGGCAATGTGCCTGATTTTCTAAAGATATGAATCTACATCTTTGGCTGTCTCTGCATCATAGACCAATATCCATATTTCACCAAGTTTTCTGATTATCAACGTGGCTCGCAATGTGAAAATAAGCAGAGATGGAGCTTCCATTAACAACTGATCTGAAAAACAGCACCTCCAAGGGTGCAGTACTTTCTCAATACTCACTCCATAGAGGGTTAGCCTTGGTTTTTATATGTTCAAGCTCTGAAGTGACGCTGGAATCCAGGCCTATGTTGTTCAGCCCAGTCTATCATTTGCAGTATATGCTGTTTGGCTTGTACGTATTCCTGTGTTGTAGCTTCATCAGGTTGACAACTCATTTATAAGCATATCTGGTGTTAATCCTAGCATGCTGAATTTTTCATTGAACTACAGTTGATGGCCTGACCTCATGACAATGCTTGACTGGGCATATATCACGCCTTGAGCCTGCAGATTATGTTGGAGCACAACTCAACTGCTATTGATGGCCCACGGGATACCCAGACTTGAATTGCTAGATCTTTCCAAAATCTATAATTTTGGCAAGGTGGTAGTGCTACCCAACACAGTGTATCTTCACAGTGAAGATATCCTTAAGGACTGTGCAGTGGTCAGTCACATCGATATTTTCCATGGGCAGGTATTTCTGCGACAGGTACTTTGGAGATGTGACGTCAAGTATGCTTTTCCCTCTTGTTGATTCCTTCAGGACCTGCCACAGCCCCAGTCTATGTTGTTCTTTAAGACCTGATCAGTATAGAGGTGCTGTTTAGCCAATCTTGGTGATGGACATTGGCAATGGGCACTTAAACTCCTCAATAGGTGAAGGATAGGAAGACTACTGTGTATCTTATCTACCTCTTCCCACTCTCTGCTTTATGGGAAACAGGTTGGGGATGGACAAGACAAAGATAGGTTGGCTACTGGTCATATTTTATAAGCATTTACATGTCCCCTACCGTTGTGAACATATCTGAAGGAATAGCCTTAAAATTTCGGCCATGGCTTTCAAAAGAAAATTATGTCTGTACCTCAATAAAAAAAGAAATTACAGGGCTGTGAGGGAAAAAAAAGAAATGGGACTAGGGGATGTACTGAGGCAGAGAGCCAGTATTGATACAATGGATCAAATAGACTCATGATTCTATGAAAAAGAAATAGAAGTTGTTTTTTAAATGTCCCCTTTAGCTCATCAATTTGTTGAGTGTTGCCCTGAATCGCTGCAAATGGACGTAACTCACGGAAACACATCATGGTAATTAATTCAGTTTGTTGGCCTGCCAGATTTCTTGATGGAATGAGCTTCCAATTTGTTTTTTTTAAGCCACCTCCAAACTGGGGGAAGCTTGCTTTTTGCAGGAAACATTGTGCTCTTGCAGCAACTTGAGTCTTCCTTCTAGCTGGCTGGTCTTAGTAAAATACAGTTAGAATGGATACTCCAGATCTCTTTATTTAATGTTCAGTGAATATGGACAATATTTTTTCTGGCAGCTTTCTAGCCACATTAAGAGTGCTTCTTACAGAAGGATACAAAAGTTTTAAATTTTTAAAAACAGCAACCGTTAACTACTGAGTACCTTTGTTCTACATTTATTGTTTTATTTAAGGAAACAAGTACATTTTTGTTTTGATTAGACTTACAGTGTGGAAACAGGCCCTTCGGCCCAACAAGTCCACACCGACCCGCCGAAGCGCAACCCACCCATACCCCTACATTTACCCCTTACCTAACACTACGGGCAATTTAGCATGGCCAATTCACCTGACCTACACATCTTTGTGACAGTGGGAGGAAACCGGAGCACCCGGAGGAAACCCACGCAGACACGGGGAGAACGTGCAAACTCCACACAGTCAGTCGCCTGTCCTTGCTCTGAACATTAAAGTTTGGATCAGAATTAAAATGGCTTCTCAAGTCTGATCTATCATTCAATAAGATCATTTTTAAATGGCATATTCCGATCTTACCTCCAATAATTGTTAATTCCCCCACCTAACTAGAATCTATCTGCTTCCATCTTAAAAATATTCAAGGAACTATAGTCTACCAATGTCTGATGCAGACAGTTCTAAAGTTGCACAACCATCTGACAGAAAAAAATCCTCTTATCTTTTTTTAGAGAAGGTGACCCCTAATTTTTAAACAGTGCCTGCCAGTTTTAAATGGACCTATAACAGTCATCATCCTTTCCCTGCCAACCTTGTTGAGGCCATTTAAGATCTCATATAATTAACACTACAGGCAATTTAGCATGGCCAATTCACCTGACCCACACATCTTTGGACTGTGGGAGGAAACCGGAGCACCCGGAGGAAACCCACGCAGACACGGGGAGAACGTGCAAACTCCACACAGTCAGTCGCCTGAGTCGGGAATTGAACCCGGGTCTCAGGCGCTGTGAGGCAGCAGTGCTAACCACTGTGCCACCGTGCCGCCCACAAAGATACTCCCCACTCTTCTAAACCCCATTGAAAGCAAACAGTGTGTCCAACCTATCCTCATAAGACAATTCACTCATTCCAACCTAGTAAACCTCCTCTGATTTGCCTCCAACACATTTACATCTTTCCTCAAATAAGGATACCACAGCGCACACAGTATTTGAGATTTGGTCTCAGTAATTCCCTGCACTGAACCATAACATTATTGATTTTAATATCAGTTCCTCTTGTAATAAAGGACAGAATGCCATTGGACTTGTTAATATTAAACATAATAAACTTCAATATAATTTGTTATTTTTGAATGATCCTCATTGATTTCATTGTAATTTTGAAATAAACAAAAAGAGAACTATTTTTGAGGTCTTGCAATAGTGGAATCGCAACTCACACACAAACAATGGAAAATGAAGTGCAGATAATAATCTGTTCTATTTGAAGGTTAGGTGTTGGGCCAGGACACTGGGAAGAAACTTCCTTGCTCCTCTTTGAAATATTGGCTGTGGTCTGTAGCAATCACCTGAGAGGGCAGATGGAGTCTTAGTTTAATGTCTCTGCCAAAATATAGCATCACTATTCATATAGCACTTTATGCTTGTTTTGCAGCACTGCCTGCTTAGATTTACTAGAATGGAACTATGAGCACATAGTCTAGTGACACAGAGGCAACAATGCTTCCATCTGAGTCATGACTAAGAACTGGAAAAATTTAATTTAATGTACAAGAAGAAAAAAGATGGCTTTAAAGGGACCTATAGTTAATCCCTTCCTAAACAAAACAACAAGCACATTCATCAGCTGAGGATGGAATTTGGTCCAGTTGAAATTCCAACAGCAATGCTCCTGCCACATTCTCTGGATTCAATGAGGGTACTGTTGAGCAAATCCTCATGAGTTTATTAAGCCAGTTCACAAGCTTTCAAGGTAAACTGCTGCAAAACCAATTATGATATACTGGATATTGTGTTCAAATGGTTGACGAGCATCTTCCCTTCCTGTTTTTCCAAATGTCAAATGCCCAGCATCCAGCAAAAGATATAAAAAAAAGCAGTGGTCATTGGCTGTCCTTCAATTTGATGATGATGTCTGCTCAGAGCAGCAGATTTGTGCTGTGTGTTTTAAGATGAATAAACAGCTTATGCTCAATCTACAGATCTTTGAGCACATGGGGCAGATATCCCGTATTGTAACGGGCTGTGAAGGGCAGGATTCTCATTCTTGGTTCTGCTATCAGACATTTGATGAAAGTGTGGTGTGGCTTGATGGACAAGTTGTCTCCATTTTTGAATGTCAATTTCCTTCTAATCATTAATGTCAATGTCACCCAGTCTACAAAGAGAATTTCAAACTGTATTTGAAGCATTTCTTAGCGCTGTTATATAATGAAGCATAGAATCTCTAGAGCGCAGCCCATCAAATTTGCACTCACTCTCAAAAAAGCATCCCACCAGCCTCCACCCTATCCCGGTAACTCTGTATTTACCATCGCCAATTCACCTAACCCCCACATCTCTGGATACAATGGGGCTGGAATTGAATCTCGGTCCCTGGCTCTATGAGGTAGCAATGTTAACCACTGTGCCATCATGCAATCTTTATTGCTGATATGCACATCAGCTCTCAGTTTTGACCAGGAATATAGCAGGAAATGCTCTGAACACTTCTGTTGACCTGTTAAAAGTCAACAAACTTCTGTTGTGCTGAATAGTTTTTAACTCAGTACACAGGGCTCACTATATTCTGTGTGTTATCAGACACTAGTGCAGTTTTTTAAAAGACAGTGAGTCACCATTGCATTTCCTACCCATAGCATCAGAGTATTAACACCTAACAAAAACAATGTTGATCAAAATGCATCCTGCTTGCTCTCTGTATAAAGTATACATAAGTGTGTGTTTGTATGTGTCAGACATGAGTTTGTAAATATGCAGGAACATTGCCAGAGATTGCTTTGCAAATGTAACATGTCAACAAATGTATTCATAGAAGGTAGATACTTTTTAATATTAAAATATTTATGTATACAATTCACAAGTATGATATCAGGACTGAGAATTTGTACCTATCAGGAATGATTGAAGAGGTTTGGCTTTTTTTTCTCTTGTATATCTTGTAACACTCAGGAAATTAATGGGCAGTGATAGGCCTTTCCCAGGATCAAAGTCTCCAGAGACATAAGCACTGCCCATCAAGTGCAGCTGACATGCATGAGGCTGGAAGAACACAGCAAGCCAGGTGGCATAAGGAGGTGGAGAAGTCAATGTTCTCTTTGCCCTATAACTGTCTTCACTTATCCCCACTTCACCACCCTGCCCCTGCTACCCCTCTTTTTCTGCTGCTCCCCTTACACCCATCCCCAATCCTGAAGAAGGATTACAAATCAAAATGTTGATTTCTCGACCTCCTGTTGCTGCCTGGCTTGCTGTATTCTTCCAGCCTCCTACTTGTTGACCTTGGATTCCAGCATCTGCAGTTTTTTTGTCTCTAACCAAGTTTGTACCTGTGCAAAGTCTCCTCAAAGGATTCACACTTTGAAGAAGTTCTCTGCCTCCGTCAGATGTGCACGCATCAAGTGTGGCCGCCAATAGTTGTTGGAGCTTCTGTGCAACATAGGGCAAGCAGTAGCTGTGACTTGTAATTCTCCTATGACAGTAATGCCGATCAATGCTTACTCTAACATTTGTTGTCAGTAATTAGGAGACCGCTAATCCAATAATCTGCTTTTGTGATATTGGTTTAGAGAAAAGTATTAGAAAGGAAACCAGAGAGACTGCCTGTGTTTTTTACACCCCCACCCCTCCAGGTGAAGGCCTTCAGAGCTTTGCACTCCACCCTTTTTAGGGATGGAGGTGAGGCAAGCGAATATAATTTTCATGTTCCATCCAATAAGACAGCATCTCTAGCAGTGTTGAAGATGAATATGAGACTGAAATATTACCTTCAACTATGTGCTTAATCTCGGGCATGTCCTTGGTTATTTTTGTTAAACAAAGATATCACTTCATGTTTGTCAAGATTAAATTTTATTTGCCATCTGAGTGCTTGTTTCACCAATTACGACTTCACGTGGATAATTCCATGGGTCTGGACGAGTCTGGAAAAATCCCTTAAAATTACAGAATACTGATGATTCTGATTCAATTAAGCTTAATAGTAACCCATGAAAAGTGAACATGTTAAGAACCTGCCAGAACTCTAGGTAATTGAACCCTTCAACCTGGAATCGTGACACTCCTTCTCCAAGCCAAGCCAACCCGACTTTACCATGACCAACACAATCCCTGCGGTCAACACAGGGACCTCCCCCAAATGTGGACACATACTTAGCCTTAGTATTGATCCATTAATATGGTTTCATAACCCCCTCAGCCATGTGGCACTCTCTCTCCACCACCCCACTAATCTGACACTCTACTCCCTCACTCACCTGACAATCTATTCACCCGTGTAACCACCTTAATCACAAGGCACACAGCCTTCAAACTTCCCCACCTGCTATCCAAGCCACTCATTTACCTTACTCTTCCTTAGTCACTGTCAAAGTGTCCTGGGGGCCCTTAACTTCTGAAAATGTCAGAAAAAAGATATGCCTTAGATTGCAATGCGATACCTGCACTGAAGGGATTTCTCCCTGTTTTTCCCTCAGAGGCATAGTTGGGAAAGAGCAGACTTGGCTTGAAAGTTATCCACAAATAAAAGGGTAATGTTTAAAAGGAATTCTGGTGATCTGATGGTGATCAGAATTTCTGGTCCAATATGCATCCAAAAGTGTAGCAATCCTACCACTGATTAGTGTAGACTACCCACTGTACACTTGCATCCATCTGGGAAAAAAAAATAATTCCTGCTTTTTATCTGGTAATTAATTTTGCACCCAGATTGCTATTCCCTTTAATTCTATGTGATTTAGTAAACCTATGATGTCAAATACCAATAAAAAGTTGATGTCTGTCTCTCAACCATCATTGACTTTCCCTGGTACTTCATCAAAGAATTCAATTACATTACATGTAAGAATGTGTGAGGAAGGTCAGATTTTGGAATGAATAGATAATTCATTGTAGTGTTGCAAATAGATGGTCATCATCAATAGATGTCTGGAGATCTGTTACCAGTGAGGTTCAGCAGTGATCAGTGCTAAGATCGCTATGTATGTGATATATGCAACAGTCACTGGGCATACTTTGCCAGTATGGATGAAGAAGGGTCACTGGACCTGAAATGTTAACTCTGCTTCCTCTTCACAGATGGGCAGCATGGTGGCTCAGTGGTTAGTGCTGCTGCCTGAGCATGCCTGGGACCAGGGTTCAATTCCCGCCTCGGTTGACTATCGGTGTGGAGTTTGCATATTCTCCCCATGTCTGTGCGGGTTTGCTCTGGTTTCCTCCCAAAGATGTTCAGGTTAGGTGAATTGGCCATGCTAAATTGTTCATAGTGTCCAGGGATGTGGAGGTTATTTGCATTAGTAAAGGTTAAATGTAGAGTAATACAGTAGGGGAATGGGTCTTTGGAGAGTTGATGTGGACTTCTTGGGTGAAATGACCTGTTTCTGCACTGTTATTATGAGATTCTGCTAGATATGTGAAGTTTCTCCAGTCATTTCTGTTTTTGTTTCTTATTTCCAGCAACTGCAGTACTTTATTTTTTTTTGTTTAATGTTTAAGTTGCTGTTTAAGTGTGTTGGTAGGTTTGTGGGCTACCATGATGCCAAGGGGTCTGAGTTGTTTGAAAACATTGTATAGAAAAGGCAGAAGAAAAATATCTATACAACGCTTTCAAGAAAAATAGGACCCCAATAGACATAATCTGCTGATTCCTCAGAAACAAACCCAAACAAGCAGACACAACTCGCCAAAAAACTATAGCCACATTATCTTACATCAAATACATATCAGAAATGACTTCCACACTACTCTGACCCCTTGGCATCACAGTAGCCCACAAACCTACCAACACATTTAAACAGTGACTAATGAACTACTATCAGCAAAACTAACATCATTTATGAGTTACAATGCAAGAACTGTGAAAAACGCTACATCGGACAAACTAGCAGGAAACTTGCCACCAGAATACATCAACATCAACTGGCCACCAAAAGATACGACCCACTGTCACTAGTTTCTAATCATACAGACAAAGAAGGACACCACTTTGACTGGGACAACACACGCATCCTAGGACAGGCAAAACAAAGACATGCATGAGAATTCTTAGAAGCAAGGCATTCTAACCAGAACTCCATCAATAAACATGTCAATTTAGATCCTATCTAGCTGCCTTTGAAGGAAAAATGAATTGGAAATGACATCACACACATTAAGAAACCAAGACCTATCAATAGAGAGGTGGGACATACCACCAGTGCTTTACCAGACACTCTCACTGATGATGTTTACCTAGCATGGTGATGAAACATCTAAAAACAAACCTTCAAGCTCAGCGAGCTAACTTACATACCTATTATCAACCTGAGCTACAAATCTTAAAAATTTCTGATGGGAACACTTATTTTGGATAAAGAAACAAATGTTTAGGACCGAGATGAGGAGAAATTGCTTCACTTGGAAGGTGATGAATCCTTTAAACTCTCCCTACTAGAGTGTTGTAAATGATTCATTGCTGAATATATTTGAGACTAGGGCAAATTACCTTTGAGTTCTGAGAATAAAGGGATGTGGGGAGCACTGGGAAAATGGAATCGATACCAAAGAGTACCTATGATTAGACTGAATAGTCTATTTTTGCTCCTTTTTTTTCTCAGAGGGAAATGTACAGACAAGATAATTTAAATATTTACATTAAATCAATCTGGCAAAATATTTCTTTACGCAAAGGATTGTGAGAATATGAGAATGTTAAAAATCACACAACACCAGACACCAGGTTATAGTCCAACATGTTTATTTGGAAGCACTAACTTTTGGAGCACTGCTCCTTCATCAGGTGACAATGCTCTGAAAGCTAGGGCTTCCAAATAAACCTGTTGGACTATAACCTGATGTTGTGTGATTTTTTTGAACTTTATCCAACCGAGTCCAACACTAGCTTGTCCACATCGAGAATATGAGATACATTGCTTCAGAAGGCTGCAGCCACAAGATCAGGAGTTTGAAAAAATACACAGCAGATCAAGCAGCATCTGAGGTGCTGGGGAGATATTGACTGGGGAGGGGGAAACTGACTGAGAAATAGATAGTGGGAGGGGTGGGGCTGGAGAAAAGTTAGATAGAATGACGATAGGTGGATGCAGGTAGAAGATGGTAGTGATGGGTCAGCGGGAAGGAAAGTGGACAGGTAGGTCAGGTCAAGGGGTTTGGGGCAGAGAGGGAGGGCTGGACATGGGATGAGGTGGAGGAATAGGAAGATTTAAAAGCTGGTCTGTTTCTATGTTTAGGTTGTATGGTTGTGAGCTCCTAGGGCAGAAGAAGAGGTTCTTCTGCATTCAGTTTGCATGTGATTAGATTAGATTACTTACAGTGTGGAAACAGGTCCTTCAGCCCAACAAGTCTACACCGACCTGCCGAAGCACAACCCACCCATACCCCTACATTTACCCCTTACCTAACACTACGGGCAATTTAGCATGGCCAATTCACCTGACCTGCACAACTTTGGATTGTGGGAGGAAACCGGAGCAACCGGAGGAAACCCACGCAGACACGGGGAGAACATGCAAACTCCACACAGTCAGTCGCCTGAGGCAGAAATTGAACCCGGGTCTCCGGCGCTGTGAGGCAGCGGTGCTAACCACTGTGCCACCATGCTGCCCACCGTGGCCTTATGTTGATGTTGGAAGCCGACAAGGACAAGGACAAGGACAGACCTGTCGTCGAAATTCACCTGCATTTCCTCCAACCTGATTTATTGCATCCATTGCTCCCGATGTGGTTTTCTCTACATCAGAGAGATGAAGCGCAAGCTTGCGGACCAGTTCAGGGGACATCTATGGTCCGTACACTCCAATCAACTCTAACTTCCGGTTGTCTGCCATTTCAACTTGCACCATCCTGGGCCTCCTCCGCCATCAATATAAGGTGGAAACAGGTGGACGAACACCTCATCTTCTGCCTCAGGAGGTTACAACTATACAGTCTTAACATGGAATTCCCCAGCTTTCAAATCTCCCCATTCCCCAACTCATCCCAGGTCCAGCTCTCCTTCTCTGCCTCGCCCCCTACACCTGACCTAACCTGTCCAACTTCCTTCTTACCAGTTCAATCCACCTTTCCCACTGGCAATCACTATTACCTCCTACCTGCATTCACCTATCAACATCCCACCTAACTGTCCACCAGCGCAACCCTTCCTCTATGTATTTCTCAGCCCCTCCCCCGTCCTGATGAAAGGTTCCAACCTGAAAAATTGACTTCTCTGCTCCTCAGATGCTGCTTGACCTGCTCTGCTTTCTCCAGCTCCACACTTTATCAATCCTGACTTTCCAGCATCTGTTGTCCTCACTATCTTCCAGTTGAGCAGTTTTGAGTACCTTCCAGCAAATGAAGAAAATTTGACTTGTAGTTACAGCTGTAAATTGTGAAACACAGTACCTAATTTGTACCCAGCAAGTATCCACAAGCAGCAGTTTGATGGTGAGCACATTGTCCTGTTCAGTGCTGTTGGTTATGGGATAAATAATGACCAGGGTACTTGACAGACCTCACCTGTTCTACAAAATCTCTTCAGTGGGAACATTTGCAGCATTTGGGGTGGTACGGTGCCTCAGTGGTTCGCATTGCTGCCTCACAGTGCCAGGACATGGGTTCAATTCTACCCTCGGGTGACTGTCTGAGTGGACCTTCTCAATGTATTTGCATGGGTTTACTCCCAAAGTCCAAATATGCAGGGTAGATGGATTGGCCCATGGGAAATGCAATGCTACATTGATAGTATAGGGAGGCGAGTCTGGAAGGGTTGTTCTTCAGAGAGTCAATGTAGACTTGTTGGGCTGAATGGCCTGTTTCCATACAGTAGGGATTCTATTCTCATTTGCATCTGCCTAAGAAGACAGCCAGGGCTTCTTCTAATCCCTCAACTGAAAGATGATATGAAACAACAGTGTAAACAATAAGGTCATTAGACATAGAAGCAAATCTGCCATTCAGCTCATTGAGTCTGCTTTGCTATTCAATGATATCATAGCTGATCTGATAATATGAAAATGTGTTGCTGGAAGAGCGCAGCAGGTCAGGCAGCATTCAAGGAGCAAGAGAATGTGCCCTTCTTCGATCTGATAATCCTCAACTCCATTTTCCTGCTTTGTCCCCCTAACCATTAATTAAAAATCTGTGAATCACAGCCTTGAATAAATGGAATGAACTAGCTTTGACAGTTCTCTGTGGTAAATAACTCCACAATGCAGCACTCCCTTAACCCTGCAGTGGCTCTCAACCTGGATTTTGGGCTTAGCTCTCGAATGGGACAGTCAACTAATTCCAAAGTGAAAATGCTATCCAATGAAATACATTTGATACTTTTGATAACAATGTGACAGCACAAGACGCCATCCAACTGCAGTTCCTATGTTCCTAATTCTTTCAATATGACAGTAACTCATTTATAATGTGGTTAAAAACAGCCAGAGATATTTTATTCTAGTGTTGCCAAATAAATTTTGACAACACACCACATCAGGAGAAAAATGGGTAAACAAAACTCAAAAGAGCTTTGTTGAAGAGGTCGGTTTTAAGCAGCGCTTTAAATGAAAATACCAAGTGTTACAGAGCCAAAACAAGCTGATAGACAAAATATAGATCTCAAAGGAGATAAGAGAGGTGGTGGGATTTAGAGAGGCGATTACAGAGATTAGTGCTGAAATGACTGAAGGTGCAGTCACCAATGGTAGAGCAATTAAAATTGGAGGTGTGCCAAGCAGTGGAATTGAAAATAGTTCAGAGTTGTAGGATTTAAAAAGATTACAGTGGTAATGAGCAGCATGACTGAGGAAGGATTAAAGGGTAAGATCATAAAGTTGAGATGTCACTGGGCCAGGAACCAATATAATTCAGGGGTGATGGGTGAAAGGGACTTGTATTAGGCTACACGCAGCAGAACAGCGGCTGTTCAAAACTTGAATATTTGAATAATTCTCAATTTTTAACATAATATTGTAGGGTTCTGGTTTGCAATCAGTAATTTGCTGACTTTAAGTGGTTTGAATCACCCCCAGATCCCTGATTATAGACACTGGACCTATTTAGGGAATGTGAAATGAAGAAAGCAGTAGACAGGTGTTTCAGGACAAAAGGTTCTCTGCATTTACTTACAATATAAAAGGTAAGTATAATTCAAGAAATAAAGGTAAATGCAATAAACAGGGACATTGGCACTATCAATTATACAGATGACAGTAATGAAATACACTGTTAAATAAAATATAGATGAAACACTATTAGAAGTTAAAACAAAAGTTTTAATCACAGGAACTTTAATCAGACTTCCTACTTTTGGGGTTCCATGCACTGTAAGCACCTGCCTTCCTCTCCCTTCAGAAACTTTAGGGTCTCTGGATTTTAAGTTCACCACTGAGGAAAACGTGGTTTTGAAGTGTGTGAGATTGCTACAAGTTCTTGTCATCATTTCTTCTGGTTCAGAACAGGCCTTGTCTGGAAGTTTTTGTTCTGATAGCCCTCGATAGGCTTCTCCTCTTGGATGTCTTTTGTTGCGGTGATGCCCTTGGTTTGACTTCCCAATTCAGGTCCTCTGTTTGGCCTCTGTGGTTCTTGGCTCAAAAACTGCTTGTTGGGGGCTGGAAGTCTGTGGGGAAGCTGCTTGTGCAGAAGCTTGTTGTTGAAAAAAAAACACTCTCTCCCAGGTGAGATCAGTGCTGGTAGTTAAAGAGACTGTGTACCCCATTATTACCCCTCAAATCTGCATTGGTTATTTGTTTCTGCTGTTTCTTTCTGAAGTCAAATAATTTCCTGATAGTTAAGATTATGTGTGAATGTATTTTGATTGAAGTTGAATGACCAATATCTCTGTGAATGGATTTTGATTGAAGTTCAGTGTTTAGTATCTGTGTAGGCCTGTCTGTGAAATGTAGCCTGAGGTGTAAAAGTTCATTTCAGTCCAGACTGTTTGGTTTGCTTGATTGTTCTCCTAGAATAGAGGTGTAAATTGGAATTCCACCAGCCCCAATATGGGACTGAACAATTGTCCCATCTGAATTCATTCTGGCTCTGTGTGTGTTTGTTGCAGCACGAGTTTAGGCTTTTGTCCAGTATTTTAGCTGTTGGGGATTTTTGCTCAATCCTACATTTCCCCCTTTTGATATTCCATGCCTTAGAGTATTACTCTGGATGAGCAACAAACATTGGGACCCAAAAGCCAACTCACCAAATGACTGAAACCCCAACACACACATATATTTCCTCCCTTCAAAGACAGTGCATTGTGTCCTGAAAGAAAGACACAAAGCAGGATCAGGGAATGTTCAAACATACAGGGACACAGTATCCAGTGCATATATGTGACCCTATGTTCAAACCTTCAACACATTTTACACAGTTTGTCTTTTCACAGGAAAACAAAGGATCACAATTTTCACTCACGTTACACCTCCCACCCACTATATAATCTTTGGCGTCAGTATCTGTCGTCTTGATATCACACTCTCCAACAGATCTCTCTTGGACTGGTGTCCCTTCATGTGTTTGTTATATATGTCTGCTTGTTTTGTGCCTCCCAAATTCTAGCCAGTGGCACCTTTACAACACCTCCCAGATTAAGGTTATGTGCAATCACCCTGTCTACCTTGACATCATTTGGGTAAGTGAATTTCAGTTTAAATTTTAGTATAATTCAACATAACACTGTGTACACTTATAGCCTAAACTTAAATTTTAGATAAAAGTTGTGTACTGTACAGTGCCACCCATCTCCAGGTGACCAGGCTAAAATCTGAAAGGTCTATCCTTGCTGCGGCTTCTGTATAGCAAGTACCCCAGGGACCATGGTGTCCCAGACTCTGGGTTCAGAGGGTTCTCTGCAGTGCTTCGACTTTGCTTACCAGGGGTCCTCCCAAGTCCCAGACTATGGGCAGACTATTGTGGCTTGAGGGAATCTTGGCTTCTTCCCCTGGTTGTGCAGGCTCCCCTGGGGGCTCCCCCCTTTTCATGGCTGCTATCTTCCTTTCCACCTCTAGGGACAATAGTGTCCCTCGCTTTAGGGCACTTCCCAAGGCCCAAACTATGTGCAGCCTGACTTGCCCGTGAGGGCCTTTGCTGACACTGGGCCTGTGGCTGGTTAACCGTGGCTTCCCTGAGGGGCTCTTCACTGTCTGTGGCTGCTGCCTGGCTGGTGGCCTCCCCTGAGGGCTTTTCACTATCTGGTGGCAGGTACATTGGGACGATGGTGTCTTTTCCTTCGGCTCTTGGGGAGTTCTCCTCAGTGCTCACCCCTTACTAACCAGGGAACCTCCTGAGAACCAGACTATGAGCAGGCTACCCTGCCCTGTGAGGCAGTTCACCAGCCCTAGCCCTGTGGCCTGTGGAACTGTGGCTGCCTGTTGCCGGCCCACAGCACCCAGCTGCCTTGTTATTTTGTGCGGGCTGTCTACCTTGTTTCCCCAGCCAGCTTTTCCAGCAGAAGATTAAGGACAGGATTTTGTCCTCAGACCATCCTCAGGTCAGGGACAAGTGCTACTCTTGCACCTGCCTTTGCTTCCCCTCTATCCCTGGCTGCTAGTGTTGGGTCTGAACCACTCAGGTCCTGGCGAGTACCTGCTCAGGAGCTTTTGTTGACCAGGATGCCAGCTTAGTGGTTGCCTTCAATGCAGCTTTGGTCTTTGTTCTTTCACCTGCCTGTACAGTCAGCTCCAGGAATTTTGCAATTTTGCTACCTGTTGGCTCACCTGTGCCTTCTTTGGGTTCATCTTGAACCCTTCTGGCTCTAATCAGAGGTCAGGGGCTATGGTGTGGGGCAATGGGGGCTCTTGCGCTCACCACTATGGCTACCATCCCTGGCCCTAGGGGTGTGATCTGGTGGTCCCCTAAAAACCCCCTCAAGGAGTTGGGGACCCCTGCACTACTGGACCTAGTACCTTGACACACAAAGGAGGATCCTTCCACTCACCCTTCCTCTGTTGATTGGGACAATTCTCCACCAGCGTTCGCTCCTCCTGCATTCGAAGCAGTTGCACAGCTTATTGGGAGGGCTACCTCCCTCTGAGTGCCACTCTTTGTTACTATCAGAGGATTTCAGTTCTACCCTAGAGTGGCCTGTCCTCCCCCAACCATTCCTGAATACTAGGCATTGCTGTCTCGCCACTGTCGCCTCCATGATCTGGGGTTGTTTAAGGTCAAAATAATTCTCAGCCTTTGTCTGCAGCCTCTGTAGGTTGTTAACCACAAAGTGGAGCCAGTGGACCCGGTCATCCTCCCAGTTGAGGTACCTTCCACAGGTACTCACGTAAACAAGGCTAAAGCCTGTCTGTAAACCTGCGGGATTTCCCCTATGACCTGCAGTGTGTTCTCTATTCGGGAAAATGGGCTTCCATCATTGAAGCCCATGGTTTCCAGGATCTCTTCCCGGATGGGGACAAATGTCCACTGCCCCTCCTTGCTGTCAGCTGAGAGGAATTTGTAAATTCTGCTGTCCAGGGGGAACAACAGCAACTTGGCCAACTTGGCATCATCACAGTCATTTATCTCTCCTGCCTCTTGAACTTCCAAGAAAGGTACAGACGGGTCCCCCTTAGACATGAGTTTCCCCAGGTATGCTACCATGGACCTGAGCTGCTGGGTTCCATGTGAGAACACAAAGTAACTCTCTAAATCTCCCTGCTCCTGACCATCCTGGGACCCACCACACTTCTGCTGCTACATTGGGCACATGTATCCTGGTCCCAATCCTTCCCATACTGACCCTGTGCTGCCACTTACCTGCTGCCAGACTGGGCCTGCTCCCAGTCCCACAGGTGGTGATTCAGTGATCCCTCCTGCCTGCAGTCTATTTACTGTCATAGCTGCTACACTGCTCCCTGCGCCCCCCACCCCATGCACCCTGGTGCCATAGGCAACTGAGCATCTCTGACTGCCCAATCATCCATTCTCACCTTATCCCCTTGCTCCTTCCTGCCTGCCTGTGCTACACCCAGACTTATTAGACCAACAATGCCTCTGGCCTAAGACAGAAATAGTCTCAGCTCATGGATCTGTTCCTGGCAGAGACTGCGCTCTCCCTTTGTATGTTTTGCTGCAGGCTACCTTGTACACAGTCTGGATGTCCCTGGGTTTCTCCTCCTGCATGTTAACTTGCTTCCCCAGGCATCTATTTTCTTTCTTTATAGCAAGTTCACTATTTTTGCCTTCTGTGACCTGATACCACATGTAATCTAGTTTGCTTCTGTATCTTTTCTCTGCCCGCCACCTCTCTTGCCTCTCGCTGTAGGTCTGCATACAACATTTCCCCTACCCTGGTCCTCATTATACAGGTTTCCTTTGCTTCCTTTAATTCAGCCTTCAGTTCAAATCCAATATCTAGAGCTGTCGCTGAAGGTAGAGGAGCCTGCCTGCTGCATGGAGTGCTTATGCTCCTTGCTGTCAGTCCACTGGGCTGCTCTCTCCCCTGAATGGTCAGCCTGCAGGAGATCAGGACCCATTTCTTTGATATATTTACCTTTTTAAACACATAGGAGGACATCCTCACCTCCATCAGAATTTGCTTCTGAAACACCCTCTACTGCACCACATTCCTCCACCAGCATTCTGCTGTGGGTTGCCATTATGTAGGATTTTTGGTTTGCAATTATTAATTTACTGGTTTAAGGTGGTTTGAATCACCCCCAGATCCCTGGTTCTAGACACTGGACTTATTGAGGGAATATGAAACGGTGAATGCAGTTTAAGCTGTTTAAGGACAAAAGAATTTATGCATTTACTTACAATAAAAAAGGTAAGTTTGATACAAGAAAAAATTTAGATGCAATAAACAGGGAAATTAACACTATCTATTTTACAGAGGACATTAATGAAATAAACAATTAAATACAACACAGATTAAACACTATTAGAAGCTAAAGCAACAGCTTTAATCAGAGGAACTACCTCTGAGATCCCTTGCACTGTCACCCCCTACCTTTCCTTCCCTGCTCGCTAGGTCAGAAACTTTGGGTCTCGAGAGTTTAAGCTCACCATTGGGGAAATCACACAATACCAGGTTATAGTCCAAAGGTTTATTTGGAAGAACTAGCTTTCGGAGCTCTGCTCCTTCATCAGTTGGTTGTGGAGTATAAAACACAAAGTTTATAGCAAAAGTTTATAGTGTAATGTGACTGAAATGATATATTGGAAAAGACCTGGTGTTGTGTCATTTTTAACTTTGTAAAACCCAGTCCAACACTGGCACCTCCAAATCATCACCATTGGAGAAAACATCATTTTATAGCACATCTGGTTGCTGAGGTTCTTGACGGCAATTCTCTTGGTTCAGAACACACCCCTCTCTTGAAGCTTTTGTTCAGATAATGCTTATTTGGCTTGCCCCCCTCAGATGTCCTTTGTTGCAGTGATGCCCTTGGTTTGTCTTCCTGATTCAGCATCTCTGTTCAGCTTCTGTGGTTCTTGGTTCTGAGGCAGCTTGTTGGGACTGAAAGCCTGTAAGGAAGCTGTTTGTGCAGAAGTTTGTTATTAAAAAAAAAGTTTCTCCCCCAAGTGAGATCAGGGCTGGCAGTTATATGGACTGTGTGCTTCATTATCTCCCCTCAAATCTGTGTTGGTATTTGGTGTTTGGTATCTGTGTAGGCCCCATACTGTCCATGAAGCTTAGTCGGAGATGGAAAAGTTAGTTTGGTTGATTGTCCTCTGAGAGTGAAGGTGTAAATTGGAATTCCAAGCTGAACAATAGTCCCAGACTGAAATTATTTTGGCTCTGTGTGTACTTGTTGCAGCCTGAGCTCAAGATTTTGTCTAGTATTTTAGATGTTAGAAAAGTCCAGGTTCTTGTCCATTATTTAAATAATGGGGATTGTTGCTCAATCCTACAATATATTATGCCTTAGGTTTGAAGTGTTCACCCATACCTGTTTTAAATTACATTAACAATGTGAGGTACAAACAATTGAAACAAAACAGCATAGTTGTCTGAAAAACACTTAACCTTGTTGTGCCATTCATTTGAATCATGGCTAATCTAAATTTTATCCTTCTACTTGATTTAATTTTGTAACACTTAGCGCATTAATCTCTTAATGCCTAATCAAGTATCAACCACATCAGTTGTAACATTTTCGATAGAACCCCTATCTAAGTGGCTCTTGTTAGGATTTGAGAATTCACTTGTGTTGGGCAGTGCCTCTTGACATTTTCCCAAATCACCACAGTCTAATTTGAAGCAGCTCTTTGTTCCATCCACCATCCCATGATTCATCCAAGTTGATGCTCCCCAATCAATCTGAGAAATCAAACATAACATTGAAATCAATTAAGCGATTTGGCATCAAGTTTCCCAAAGGTCCAAACATCCAACTGTTGTATCACCAAATAAATACAGCACCAGCTGCTATAACACATCACAGGAGATGGAGTAATTGAAACTGAGGCTGAGTGTGTGTCTTTATTAGACACCATGTATTGCGTTAAGTTCAACTGCAAGTGCTTGGCAAATCTAATGGATTTGAAGTGGTGCAAACGTATCATGATGAGTGCTTTGGTGTGTCAGTGGTCAAGCTAAATCACTTCACAAGAGAGCACGGTCAAAACTAAACACTTTGGGGAAACATCCTTCTTCAATTCTCTGGGTATTAAGATCAAAATCAATGTGTTGAATATTTGTGGGATCCCATAAGCAGATTCAAATCATTTAAGGATTATGACTGCTATCTGTAAATGTCATTAAAATAGCATTTACAGATTGGCCATCAGGAATTTACTTTCCAATTAGCCTCAGCTGATTATGGCAAACATTGAGACAAGCTATTTAATAGTGTGATCTGATTATTTTCAAAGTTTCACTATAAAGGAAAAGTACTCTATTAGAAAAATTGAGAATTTTGTTGAAATTGCTCTCTTTGTTAGTGAGGTGTAAATGAAATGAGTTAAATAATGGTGGCCTGCAGCTGAGCATGTGTTAGTCTTACTCACTAGGGACCTGTTGTATCTGCTGTAAAGTTGCATTGTCCCAGAGGACTATAAGTTGCTCTCTTTTTAGAGAGAGATGACTGCTAGTGAATTTAATTTGAGGGTCACCACATCTCAGGCAAGGGGCAAGCTGGGAGCTTCATTGTAACCTTAGTTGATATGGGAATCTCATTGATGCTGTTGATATCAGTGTCACAAACCAGTTGTCTAACCAACTGAACTAGTCATCTCCCAGGTGTCCATGGCTCCGATGTTCTTGAGCTACCACAATTCTGAGAGAATTATCATGATTGATAACTTCATAAAACTCTACAAATTCACTGGCAGGACAAGATATATCAACGTATTCCCCAGTGCTGAGGCTCTGGTTACAGTCACCATTCATATGTAATCCACAAGATTTGTGGGTGGCACGGTGGCACAGTGGTTAGCATTGCTCCCTCACAGCGCCAGAGACCCGGGTTCAATTCCCAACTCAGGTGACTACACTGTGTGGAGTTTTCACATTCTCCCCGTGTCTGCGTGGGTTTCCTCCGGGTGCTCCAGTTTCCTCCCACAGTCCAAAAATGTGCAGGTCAGGTGAATTGGCCATGCTAAATTGCCCGTAGTATTAGGTAAAGGGATAAATGTAGGGGAATGGGTGGGTTGCGCTTCGACGGGTCGGTGTGGACTTGTTGGGCCGAAGGGCCTGTTTCCACACGGTAAGTCATCTAATTCCTAAAT
Source organism: Hemiscyllium ocellatum (assembly GCF_020745735.1). Classification (NCBI taxonomy): domain Eukaryota; kingdom Metazoa; phylum Chordata; class Chondrichthyes; order Orectolobiformes; family Hemiscylliidae; genus Hemiscyllium; species Hemiscyllium ocellatum. Next base: position 95,339,899 of record NC_083403.1, read on the forward strand.
CAGGTTCTCTACTCCAGGCTTTGTCTCAGCAAATGGCTACCAACAGGGCAGGGAAACCTTTAGGTACGTCTTCAAAACAATGAATATCTCTAGGTTCTTACTCAAGAACACTTAAACTAGAGAAGAAGTATAGGTCATTCTGAGCATCCCTGACAGGCCCAGGTGGGGACCAAGAGTAAACAGCAGAAGGAATGTGCAGAAATCCGAGCATTCCACCCACCCACCTTTTCAAACATTTTCTGCCCCACCTTGTGGAAGAGTCTTAGGATCAACCATCAAACTATTGGGGCATCTCAAGGCCCACAACTCTGGAGTGGAACAAAGCCATCCTAGGACCTTAGGAATTGCCAGACAAAAGGGGAGGAGTCTTACTCGAGTGTAATACATAACAGAAAGATGTTGCCATGAATGGAAATTGTTTTTGACATTTCATGTGAAAAATTAAGAACTGAGGAATATAGTGAAACACATTTCAAAACTTCTAAAATTGAGTTTGAGGTAATATGAGTAATTTTAAAGATTCTTCCAAATGGAAGATGCTGATGAATTCTAGAACAGGGCAAGACAAGTGAGATAAGACTTTAAAACCTACACTTTTTTCCTTTTTTTTGTATGAGAACTTTAAGATCTGGATGTCTTTTTTTTTCTTTTGCTTTGAGCTCTGATTATTTTATTTCTTCTCTTGTCTTTTTAAATTCTGGTTTTGTATTTTAAGATGGCACCAGAGAATGACAATTTTGTACTCCTGTAGTGCAGTACTTGAGTACACGAGATAATAAAATCAATTTCCAAAAATCTAATTCCAAATTATGTTCAGGTACAAACTGAGTCAGCACTGTATGTTATTAAAAATAGTGCTGAAGACATATGTGGAGATAATGGGGGAATTTAACCTAACAAGGACAGACTGGTATAATTGTCAAGGAAAATTACCCATTTGGCTGAAAATGAATGAAACAGGAGATGAAGACAAACTAAATATTTACCTTACCATGGTAGAGTCAGATGTTTTTGAGGTGGTATAAAACTAGTCTTGCAAGTATGCTGGACTATTTGAGATTAATGTAGTTTCAGACTCATGACATGACTAAAAATGAGAATGCACTTTGTAAAGGGTACAATTGAAACTGTGCATTAACGCTGTTGCTTCTTGAATTAATGAACTCTCTCATGTATACAGCACAAACCTAAAACTCAAACTTAAAAGACACGCTGTAGGAGGGCTAGAAATTCATTGGATGCAATACAGGAAATCATTTACACTGCTTGGTGAACTCCAATCTGCACTTTTGAAATGGGTCTAACACATACTCTTTTCATGATCTGCTGACAAGGATTCAAGATGGAGGGTGGGAAAAATTTCTGGCTGTAACAGCTGCTCTTTTTTTTGAGGTATTTTAGGTGTTGGAGGTGATTTCCTCAAATTCCAGCAGCAGCAATTACCCTGTTTTTATATGCTGTTGCACTGTTTTGGAACCTTGGAGAAAAAAAAAATCAAGACCACAGCAGTTTTAAAAGGGAGAAAAACAGACGAAGGAAGCACATGATGAGGTCAGTGCAGGAGAGAGAGAGAGAAAAAGAGAAAGAGGAAAAACAAGAACCAACACTGCTAACTGATAGAATAAGCAGTTACTGCCTTTGCTGTTTGAATTCAAGTATCGCTGGACATCAGAGTGCATCTGGGAAAATTAAAAAACAGTGAACTTCACTACGATCTTGGAGGAACCTGTTTGAGAAAGGTCACAGCTCAGAAGCAGATAAAAATGTGAGGTGCTGCATTTTGGGAAAGCAAATCTTAGCAGGACTTATACACTTAATGGTAAGGTCCTAGGGAGTGTTGCTGAACAAAGAGACCCTGGAGAGCAGGTTCATAGCTCCTTGAAAGTGGTGTCGCTGGTAGATAAGATAGTGAAGAAGGCGTTTGGTATGCTTTCTTTTATTGGTCAGAGTATTGATTAAAGGAGTTGGGAGGTCATGTTGTGGCTGTACAGAACATTGGTTAAGCTACTGTTGGAATATTATGTGCAGTTCTGGTCTCCTTCCTATCGGAAAGATGTTGTGAAACTTGAAAAGGTTCAGAAAAGATTTACAAGGATTGGATGATTTCAGCAATAAGGAGAGCGTGAATAGGTTAAGGGCTGTTTTCCCTGGAGTGTCGGAGGCTGAGAGGTGACCTTATAAAGGTTTATAAAATCATGAAGGGCATGGATAGGATAAATAGACAAAGTCTTTTCCCTGGGGTGGGAGAGTCCAGAACTAGAGGGCATAGGTCTAGGGTGAGATGGGCTGCACGGTGGCACAGTGGTTAGCACTGCTGCCTCACAGCGCCAGAGATGCGGGTTCAATTCCCACCTCAGGCGACTATCTGTGTGGAGTTTGCACATTCTCCCTGTGTCTGCGTGGGTTTCCTCCGAGTGCTCCAGTTTCCTCCCACAATTCAAAAATGTGCAGGTTAGGTGAATTGGCTATGCTAAATTGCCCGTAGTGTTAGGTGAAGGGGTAAATGTAGGGGAATGGGTGGGTTTCTCTTCGGAGGGTCGGTGTGGACTTGTTGGGCCGAAGGCTAGTACAATTGCAACATTTAAAAGGCATCTGGCTGGGCTTATGAATAGGAGGGTTTGGAGGGATATGGGCCAGGTGCTGGCAGGTGGGACTAGGTTGGGTTGGGATATCTGGTCGGCATGGACGAGTTTGACTGAAGGGCCTCTTTCTTTGCTGTACATCTCTATGACTCTAAATCTACTGAAGTTTTCTCCACTGCCGTTTTCGGTAATCATGCCTTAACTAGTCAATGTTCACACTGGGATTCCTGCAATTCCACATGATATTGTATTGGATTTATCATTAACCTTGTAATAAACTTGTCATTTGCTGATTGCGCAACTTGATTAGTAAATTTGTGGATGATACAAACTTTGGTGGAGTTGCAGATACTGAGGAGGATTGTCAGAAAGTACAGCAAGATATAGACCAGTTGGAGGCATGGGCACAAAAATGGCAGTTGGAGTTTAATCCAGATAAATGTGAAGTAATGCATTTTAGAAGGTCAAATACAGGTAAGAATTATACAATGAATGGCAGAACCCTTAGCAGTACTGATATGTAGAGGGATCTGGGGGAGCAGAAGATGGCAGTACAGGTAAATATGGTTGTAAAAAAAGCCTATGGCATGCTTGCTTTCATTGGCAGGTGTATTCAGTATAAGGATAGACAAGTTATGCTGCAGCTTTATAGAACTTTTCTTAGGCTACACTTAGAATATTGCATGCAGCCCTGGTCTTCAAACCACTAGAAGGATGTGGATGCTTTGGAGAGGCCACAGAAAACAATGTTGCCTATTATGGGGGATTTTAGCTTTGAAGAAAGTTTTGATAGAGTGGGTTTGTTTTCCTTGGGACTCAGGAGGTTGAGGGATGATCTGATAGAAGATTATAAGATTGTGAATGGCATAGATAGAGAGGAAAGTATATGGCTTTTTCCGAGGGTGAAGGGGTCAGTTACAAGGACCAAAGTATCAAGGGGCTGGGGGCAAGGTTAAAAGAGATGCGTGAAGCATGTTTTTCACACAAAGGGTGGTGAGTGCCTGGAATGTGCTGCCAGAGGCGATGGTGGAAGCAGACACAATAACAGCATTCATAAAACGCCTGGACAAACACATGAATACATTCCTGAAGATGGGCTTATGCCCGAAACGTCGATTCTCCTGCTCCTTGGATGCTGCCTGACCTGCTGCGCTTTTCCAGCAACACATTTTCCAAATACACGAATAGGCAAGTTAAAAATGACAGAGCACAGGGATGTTGGACTATATCCTGGTATTCTGTGATTTTTAACTTTGTCCACCCCAGACCAACACCAGCACCTTCACATCATAAACAGCAAAGAATAGAGGGATAAAGATTCTGCAAGTAAGGACAGTTTTAGTCTGAAAGGCAAAATACAATATATCAACACGGGCTTGGAGGGCTAAAGGGCATGTTCCTGTGCTGCATTGTTCTTTGTTCTTTGTTGTGCTTGATGCCAAATTAGAGCCATCCTGTGCGATAATGGTTACCCTGATCAAGTGAATTGCTTGTTGTACATTGTGTACTGGAACGGGGCTAAGGATACCAGTCTCAGTCCTGATTATTACTCAGTCTACCTCTAATTCCCTGGTGTAAGCTATTTGAAACATTTGAGCAAGTCATAATGTCTTAGCTACACAGGTAGCATTCACCATTAACATGATCCTGTTAAGTCAATCAAACATTCTTCCTATTTCACAAATGAGTCATGTGGTAAATGACATTCATGACTGTTGTAATGCTAGATGCCTTTGGCTATTCACAATAGGTAGAGTACTGATTGTATTCAACCAGCTTGTGCTTAGGAAACTTAGAACACAGTGTCCAACATTAGCTCTGATTTGCAACCATACAGTACTTGCTAAATCATCTTCTTTGTCCCCCCATAAAATGCTAAAAATCATTTTAAGATTATGCAACAGGCTTGCATGTACCAGATATCCTGTCCTTTGCACTCCAGAAAGAACATGACCATGCATCTAATTTGTTCAATCAAACAATAGCTTAGATATAGCAATCCCCTGGTGCATTCCACATGCAAAGCTTGACTAAGTAGTCAACTTGCCTGATTTGAATTTAAACAACTGAGCAGGTCATTGTTTGGTGGTGGCAGTAACTCTACCAATTAGAATTCACTTCACAACTAATGAGCGACCCCTTCTCATGCTGTAAAAATTGTTATAATAAAAGAGAAAGACTGCCATGATATAGAATTTACAGCCCAACAAGTCCACACTGAGCGTCTGAAGAGTAATCCACCCAGATCCATAACCCTATTGCTCGACATTTACCCCAGACTAATACACCTAACCTACACATTCCTGAACACTATGGGCAATTTTAACACGGCCAAAGCACCATGGGCTCTGCCTGGACCAAAAGATTATCTTGGAGGCCTCCGAGGCAAAGACCGAGGCTTGCTGGCCCTTCACCTCCTGGAGGTCCTCTGTGACATTGACCCCCGTTAGCAGCAGGAGCAGGTTATGCATACATTCCTGGAGTTGGGACAGTTTCCCCCGCCTCTCCCTCACCTCCTGAACACCTTTGAGGATGAAGATGTTCCCTTTTACTGTTTTCCACCAGTCCACTGGTGATCAAAGTAGGGCTTCATGGTTTGCAAACCTACATACTCTTTTTTGAGCTCCTCAATGTTTCCCGGGGTCAATAGCTTTGTGTTCAGCTTCCACGTTCCCATATCTGCCTGCTGCTCGTCATGTAGGTGACAGTCCGCCAGCAGGAGGTAGTGGTAAGAGAAGAACACCAGCTTGACATCAGTGGATCTGACCGAGAACTTTCGTGACACAAACAGGTAATCTATCCTTGAGCGGATAGACCTGTCTGCCCATGATCAGGTGTATCTATGCTGCCCTCTTTGACCGTTTCCATCAGGACTCTGGACGTAGCGTCCAGTTTACTGTCCCCCCCCCCCCCGGCCCCGCTGGATTGTCCATCTGCATCAATGATACATTTGAAATCTCTGGCCAGAATGACCGGCTTGAACATAGCCAGCAACATTGGAAGCTGCTGCAGGACAGCCAACCTTTTACTCTTACCGGCTGGGGCATACACGTTGATTAGTCTCAAAGGAAAAATTCTGTACATGACATCAGTGACAAAGAGGTGCCCGTCCACCACCTCCTTAACCTCGGAGATGGTGAAGTTGCCTCCTTGCAGCAGGATGCCCAGGCCTGAGGACCGGTTATCGTTGCCCCCCAACCAAACTGACGGCCCATGGACCCACAAGCTCGACCATCTCCTATAGCTGCTGCGGTGCAGTTTCCCACACTCCTGCAGAAACAGGACATCGGCATTCATGTTGGCCAGGAAGGTCAACCTTGAAACACATCGTGTAGCAGATTTAATGCTACGCACATTAATACTCACAGTTTTTATCCCCCTTTTAACAGTTTATGAGGTTACCCGTGTCCATTTGCTGCTGGTCCTGCCTCTCTGGGGTAGCTACCTGCATCCCCGTGGTGAACGCAAACTGCTACACCCTCCCAGGGCTGAGGTAGCTGTTCAGCTCCACGCTGGGGCCATTTCCCCACTCTGGTGTCATCAGGCCGGGACCAAGGTCCGCACAGTCCAGTTCTCTGTCTGACAGCAGGGCTGTCAGAGGGTCACTGCTCCCAGTTACCTAGAGCTGTGGGGCAGTGGGTACCTCGTGGTTCTCACTGGGTTGGGGGAGGTCTTTACCCATCCCCTCAGAGGAATCATCTTTTCCTGCTTGGGCTGTGCTGCCCTCCTTTTTGCCCGCGGCGCTCTGTCTCTTCCTCTGGTGACGTCCCTCCTTGCGCCCGTCCTCACCATCGGAAGAGTTGCCTGGATCCTTGTTGTGTAGGTGTCGCTTCCCCCTTTACTGGGGAAAGTTGATGTTTGTCTCAGTGTGCATCTGAGGGAACAGACCTTAAAGCATGGAGTCCCATGTCACTGAGCTGCTCGGGACGAACCTCGACAAACTCCACTGCATTCCTCTCCAGACTTCTTCTGCATAGGCACATTCCAGAAGGAGGTGTGTGACAGCCTCATTCCCCCCCCCCCCCCCGCAGCCACTTCGAGGGCAGTGTGCGGTACGGCTGAGAGTCTGGGCGTGCATAAAAGATCTCACAGGCAGAGCACCTTCTCACCACCAGCCAAGCCATGTCTTGGTGCTTGTTGGAAAATTCTGGCGATGAGGCATTCTGCCAAGTGGCTTTGACAGTCTGCTCAGGGAACCGCTCGATAGGATCTGCCTTCTTCTTTTCCCGCAGGGTCTCAAGGACACTACGTGCTGATCACTTCCTGATGGACTTGTGGTCAAAGGTGTTTTTCTTCATAAACTTCTACACGAAGGACAGGTGATGCGGAACGTTCCAACTACTCGGAGCGTTCCGCGGCAGCGAGGCCAGGCCCGTCCTTCGCAACACCGCTGAACAGGTAGAACCTCAGTATGTAGTGACACTTTGGTGTTTGCGTACCGGGGATTCACGCACAGCTTGATGCAGCCACATGCAAAGGTGGCCATCAGGGTGAGGGGGCCATTGGGTGTGTTTTTTTCCCCCCGTTGTCCAGATCTTTATACATCGAGTCCCTTCAGACCTGGTCCATCTTTGATCTCCATATAAATTGGAAGATGACCCGGGTGAATGCAACGGCACTGGTTCTGGGAATAGGCCAGACCTGTGGCACGTATAAGAGCAATGACAGTGCCTCACACCTGATGACCAGGCTTTTTCCCATGATGGAGAGCACCCGTAGTTTCCATCTATCCAGTTTATGCCTTACTTTGCTGATACGCTCCTCCCAAGAGTTGGCCCACGTACCAGCCCTACCGACCAAATACCCAGCACCTTCAGGTGGTCAGTCGTGACGGTGAAGGGGATCGAGGATCGGTTGACCCAGTTCCTGAAGTGCATGGCCTCACTCTTGCTTTGGTTTACCTTGGCCCCTGAGGCCTGTTTGAACTGGTCACATATGCACATGAGTCTGTGCACAGACAGCGGATCCGAGCAGAAAACATCCACATCATCCATGTACAGGAAGGCCTTAACTTGTAGGCCCCCACTGCCAGGAATAGTCACTCCTCTCAGGCTCGCATCCTTCCTGATGGACTCAGCAAATGGCTCTATGCAGCACACAAACAAGGCAGGAGAGGGAGGCAGCCCCGCCTGACTCCAGATCTGACTGGGAAGCTATCTGATTCCCATCCATTGATTGAGACTGTACTGACAATGTTGGTATAGAGCCATCTGATCCAATTGCAGATACCCTCCCCAAAGCCCATTTTGGAGAGAACATCTCTCATGTATGTGTGTGATATCCTGTCAAAGACTTTCTCCTGGTCCATGCGGATAAGGCAGGTGTCCAACCCTCTGTCTTGCACGTAGGTGATCATATCCCTGAGAAGGGGTCTGCCTGTGCGATCCTTTATGCACGCCGGAACTCTCTGCTGCACCGCATGCTGCCCTCGAAGCGGCTGCGGGTGGGAGGAGGGTGGGAAATGAGACTGTCACATACCTCCTTCTGGAGTGTGCCTATGCAAAGGAAGTCTAGAGAGGAATGCAGTGGTGTTTGTCAAGGTTTGTCCCGAGCAGCTCTGTCACATGGGACTCCGTGCTCTACGGCCTTTTCCCAGGGACGCACACTGAGATGAACATCACCTGTGCCTAGAGGATCATCAACTCGGTGAAGGACGCTCCCTGGGCAGTCCGAAACCTGTTGTTCTTCTAGATGAAAGAGTCGACCCTGAGTGAGTGTTGCAGACTGGCACATTCCAAGGTCCAGGACTACATGCTGAGTGACGTGCTGAAGTTTGGGGCAACTGCCACCAAGGCGGGGTGGGGAAAGACCACCGTGCAAGGTCTGCCTGCCTAAGAAGGACAGAGGGCCCACCCAGTAAATGGGTGTCACCTCAGTAAAATATCTAGATAGTCAATGTACAGACTTGTAAATATGAATGATTAATTCCGATCTCTGTATGTAAAGAAATGCAATGTATACCTATGTATGGCATCACCAATTGTATAGATATCAAAATAATTTTATGAATAAAGTATATTTTTGAAATTTAAAAAAATTCACCTTTAGGGAGAAGCCAACCTAAAGCCTCAGCAGCCAATTGCAGCCCAGGCCAAGAGATTCAAAACGCAGTCAGGGTGATTGTGAAGAAGGTGGAGGAGTATACGCCAGTTGATCGAACGGTGTTTGTGAAGAGGATTCTGCCCAAGTGCTGTGGATTCCAAGCAGCAGACATCTACTACCTGCAGGATTTCCCCAGCGTGGGCTACTTCGCATGAAGCAATGCGAGCAGCTCCTGAAGGTATTCAAGAAGAAGGAAGGGGAGCCTCTTTTCTCCATTTTGTCTGCAGTCCTATTGTGTGTGTTTCCTGGACAGAGGAGTCGGGTTGTTACCATTCATATGTACAACCTCCATGTCCCAGCAGCTGATGTCCTGACCTTCCTGGGTCAATACGTGCAGGTCGAAGGAGACAGCATGGATGTGTTTGACCCGTTTGGTATCTGGACCAGCAAGCGGCAAGTCAACCTGACCCTGAGGGAACATCCTTCACCCACCCTCCAACTTAACAATCAGAGGGAACAGCATATCTGACATTCACAGGGCAGCAGAAAGTGTGCCGAACCTGCGGGAGGTCAGGACACATGATGGTGGTCTGTAAGGTGACCATCTGCAGGAACTGTAAGCAGGAAGGTCACCTGACCAAGGACTGTAAGGAGACGAAGAACTGTAATCTGTGAGGAGAGGCAGGTCACATGTACAAGGCCTGCCTGAGACTGGAGGTAGCCACTTATGCGCAGATGGCTGGAAGTGGCAAGGTGAGCTACGGACCCCCAAAAATGGGCAAGGTCCAACCAGACAATAGGGGGATAGAATCTGGGGGCACACAGACAGGACAGGCTGGAGTGAAGGAGGCGGCAGCCAGCAGAGAGGTACAGCAGCCGATCCAAGATCCTACAGGACAGACAGAGGAAATGGAGGAGGAGGCAACCAAGGAGGCAGGGGAATGGATACCTGTGAAAAACAGGGAAAGGAAAACCCCTCAGTTCCCCAAAGCCTCCCAGCAAAGGGGGAAACGGCAGCTACACGGGGAGGATTTGGGCAGCTCTTCGGATGATGAAGACGGGCACAAGGAAGGTCATCACCAAAAGAAGAGGCAGAGCGCCGAGGGTAGAAAGGAGGCAGCACCCCTCAACCAGGAAATGACGCACCCTCTGAGGGGACTGGTAAAGCCCACCACCCACCCACTGAGAACCAGAAGGTACCCACTGCCCCACAGCTCCAGGAACTGGGAGCAGCGATCCTCTGACAGCTCCACTGTCAAACACAGAACTGGACTGTGCAGACCCTGGCACTGTTCTGCTGACACCAGCGTGGGGAAATGACCCCAGCAAGGAGCTGGACAGCTACCCCAGCCCCGCATTCACCATGGAGATGTAGATAGCTGGCCCAGAGGAAGAACCATTGACAAACGGACAGAGGTAAGTTTGTAAACTGTAAAATGGGCATTAAAATTGCCAGCATTAACGTGCATAGTGTTAAAACCTCTACGCGATGTGTTGCTACGTTGGCCTTCCTAAACAACATTAAGGCTGATGTCCTGTTTCTGCAGGAGTGTGGGATACCGCATGTCAGCAGTTACAGGAGATGGTCCAGCTTGTGGGCCCATGGGCCGTCAGCTTGGTCAGGGGGCAATGATAACCGCTCCTCCAGCCTGGGCATCCTGTTGTGTGGAGGCAACTTCATCATCACCGAGGTTAAGGAAGTGGTGGGCGGGCACCTCCTTGTCACTGACTTCATATACAAAAATGCTCCCCTGATACTGATTAATGTATATGCCCCATCGGGTAAGAGTGAACCGTTTGCCCTCCTGCAGCAGCTTCTTCTGTTGCTGGCTACATCCAGGCTGGTCATTCTGGCTGGAGACTTCAACTGCATCATTGATGCAGATGGATGATCTGGCGGGGGAGACAGTAAACTGGACGCCACATCCAGAGTTCTGATGGAGACAGTAAAAGATGCCAAGCTGCACGCCGTCTTCAACACCCCTGGTCATGGGCAGACGAGTCTATCGTTCAAGGATAGATTACCTGTTCGTGTCCTGAATGTTCTCGGTCAAATCCACCGACGACAAGCCAGTGTTCTTCTCTGACCACTGCCTCCTGCTGGCTGACTGCTACCTATAGGACAAGCAGGGAATTAGTAAGGAAACGTGGAAGCTGAACACCAAGTTGTTGACCCCAAGAAGCATTCAGGAGGGATTACACAGGTTGGAGAACCGTAAAGCCCTCTTTAAGTCTCCAGCAGACTAGTGGGAAACTGTTAAAGGGAACATCAAAAGGTTCTTCATCCTCAAAGGTGTTCAGGAGATGAGAGAGAGGTGGCAAAACTGTCCAAACTTCAGGAAAGTATGCAGAACCTGCTCCTGCTGAAGACGATGGGAGTTGATGTCATGGAGGACCTCCAGGAGGTTAAGGGTCAGCAAGCCTCACTCTTTGCCTCAGAGGCCTCCAAGATAATCTTCCAGTCCAGGCTCTGCTCCATAGAGCAGGATGAGACTTGCTCACGTTTCATCTTCCAGAAGGTGCATAAAGAGAGCTCCGTGCTCACCAGTCTGAAGGAAGAAGATGGCTCAGTAACATCATCTCAGACTGACATCATGAGGATCAGCAAATCCTTCTATGCCTGTCTGTATGACACGAAGCCGACCGACAGAACGGCCTCCCAGCCATTCCTGTCCTCTATCACGGACGTCTTAGATGACAGAACATGGGACAGGCTGGACCAGCCGCTATCTCTGGACAAGCTGGGTAAAAACAATGACTGCAGATGCTGGAAACCAGATTCTGGATTAGTGGTGCTGGAAGGGCACAGCAGTTCAGGCAGCATCCGAGCCCTCGAGTCCTTCGAAAAGAATAAAACTCCTGGAAGCGAAGGCTTACCAGTCGAGTTCTATTCTGCTCTGTGGAACTTGATTGGCCAGGACCTGCTGGAGGTGTATGTCAGTATGCTTTGGGCAGGTACCATGACTGAATCCATGAGGAAAGGCATCATCACCCTCATCTACAAGCAGAAGGGGGAGAGAGAGGAAATTAAAAATTAGCAACCAATCTCACTGTTAAATGCAGATGACAAAATCTTGTCAAAGGTAATCGCCAACTGGGTCAGGTCTGCTTTGGGATTGGTGATTCACCTCAACCAAACCTATGATGTTCCGGGCAGGAAGATCACTGAGAGTCTCGCACTCCTCAGGGATACGATCGCCTATGTGCAGGACTGGGGGGTGGACACCTACCTCATCAGCCTGGACCAGAAGAAAGTCTTTGACAGGATATCACACACACATATGAGAGATGTCCTCTCCAAAATGGGCTTTGGGGAGGGAATCTGCAATTGGATCCAACAGCTCTATACCAATATTGTCATGCTGTCTCAATCACTGGGTGGGAATCAGATAGCTTCCTAGTCAGATCTGGGGTCAGGCAGGGCTGCCCTCTCTCTACTGCCTTGTTGTGTGCTGCATAGAACCATTTGCCGAGTCCATCAGGAAGGATGCGAGCCTGAGAGGGGTGATTATCCCTGGCAGCAGGGGCCTACAGGTTAAGGCCTCCCTGTATTTGGATGATGTTGCTGTTTTCTGCTTGGATCGCCATCGGTGCACAGACTCACATGGGCCTCGGGGACCAAGGTAAACTGAGACAAGAGCGAGGCCATGCTCTTTGGGAGCTGGGCTGACCAATCCTCCTTCCCCTTCACCGTCAGGACGGACCACCTGAAGGTGCTGGGTATTTGGTTTGGAAGGGATGGGCCGTGCGCCAAGTCTTTAGATTACTTAGATTACTTACAGTGTGGAAACAGGCCCTTTGGCCCAACAAGTCCACACCGACCCACCGAAGCACAACCCACCCAGACCCATTCCCCTACATTTACCCTTTCACCTAACACAACGGGCAATTTAGCATGGCCAATTCACCTAACCTGCACATTATTGGACTGTGGGAGGAAACCGGAGCACCCGGAGGAAACCCACAAAGACACGGGGAGAATGTGCAAACTCCACACAGTCGCCTGAGGTGGGAATTGAACCTGGGTCTCTGGCGCTGTGAGGCAACAGTGCTAAGCACTGTGCCACTGTGCTGTCCTTGGGAGATGTGGATCAGTAAAGTGAGGCAGAAACTGGGCAGATGGAAGCAATGATCGCTCTCCATAGTGGTAAAAACCTGGTCATCAGGTGTGAGGTACTGTCAGTGTTGTTATATGTGACACAGGTCTGGCCTATTCCCAGAACCTGTGCCTTTGCAATCACCTGGGCCATCTTTCATTTTGTGTGGAGATCAAAGATGGACTCGATGTACAAAGCTCTGGGTAATGGGGGAAAAAACACACCAAATGCCACCCTCACCCCAATGGCCACCTTTGCGTGTGGCTGCATTAAGCTGTGCGTGGATCCCCGGTACGTAAACACCAAGTGTCACTACGTACTGAGGTTCTACCTGTCCCCGTGTTGCGAAGGATGGGCCTGGCCTCTCTGTCGCGGAACACTCCGAGTAGTTGGACCGTTCCGTATCACCTGTCCTTTGTATAGGAATTTATGAAAAAAAACACCTTTGACCACAAGTCCATCAGGAAGTGGTCAGCACATGATGCCCTTGAGACCCTTCGGGAAAAGGAGAGAGTGGAACCTGTTGATCTGTTCCCTGGGCAGACTGTCAAAGTCATTTGGCAGAATGCCTCATCACCAGAACTATCCAACAAGCAGCAAGACATGGCTTGGCTGGTGATGAGAAGGGCTCTGTCTGTGAGATTCTTTATGCACGCCCGGACTCTCTGCCGCACTGCACGTGGCTGTGGAGGGGATGAGACTGTCACACACCTCCTTCTGGAATGTGCCTACGCAAGGGAAGCCTGGAGAGGAAGCCAGTGGTGTTTGTTGAGGTACATTCCAAGCAGCTCCATGACGCAGGACTCCTTGCTTTAAGGTCTGTTCCCCTGGGACGCACACTGCGACAAACATCAACTTTGCCTGGTGGATCATGAACTCGGTGAAAGACGTTCTTTGATCTGCCCAAAACCTGTTGGTCTTCCAGCTGAAGGAGTTGACCATGACTGAATGTTGCAGACTGGCACATTCCAAGGTCCACGACTACATATTGAGAGACGCGCTGAAGCTTGGCACAGCAGCCACCAAGGCACGGTGGGGAAAGGCCACCGTGTAAGGTCTGCCTGCCAAAGCAGAACAGGGAGCCCACTCAGTATTGGTCTTCACTGATGCCTCAGCTAAACGCCTGGATGGCTAACATACACACTTATAAATACTAATGATTTGGAGATGCCGGTGTTGGACTGGGGTGTACAAAGTTATAAATCACACAACACCAGGTTATAGTCCAACAGGTTTAATTGGAAGCACACTAGCTTTCGGAGCGATGCTCCTTCATCAGGTGATAGTGGAGGGCTCGATCGTAACACAGAATTTATAGCAAAAATTTACAGTGTGATGTAACTGAAATCACACATTGAAAAATTGATTGTCTGTTAAGTCTTTCATCTGTTACAATACAGTGATAGTTTCACTTCTTTCATGTGTAAATCACAAAACCCTTTTTATACAAGTTGCATTCTCGGGTTAGCTGTTAACAATGGTGATAGCTAGACAATATGTTGAAGGTATTAGCCACCTGTGTTCTCTGTCTATGCCATGATGTTTAGATTGATTCTAATCTAAAAAGTGAGATAACAAAGTTTTACATAAATTCATGCAATTTTTGAGCTCAGAGTTCTACATGAATGCATGCAGTTTTTGAGCATAGACAATGTAACTCTGCAAGTACAAATTCACCACACAAAATATATGTGTGCATGTGGTTCTTTGTCTGTCTGTGTGTGTGTGTCTGTCTGGGTTGGAGGTTGTGAGTGTGAGAAAGTGTGTTTGTGTGTAGTGAGTGCAGAGTGTCTTAAGTCTGTGAGGGAGTGCATGTGTGAGTGTGGGAGTGTGTGTGTCTGTAAGGGTGAGTGTGGGTGTCTGTGTAAATTTATGAAAACTTTATGTAAAACTCTGATTCTAATCTAAAAAGTGAGATAAACAATCTAAACATCATGGCATAGACAGAGAACACAGGGGACCAACACCTTCAACATATTGTCTAGCTATCACCATTGTTAACAGCTAACCAGAGAATGCAACTTTTAGAAAAATGTTTTGTGATTTACACATGAAAGAAGTGAAACTATCACTGTATTGTAACAGATGAAAGACTTAACAGGCAATCAATTTTTCAATGTATGATTTCAGTTACATCACACTGTAAATTTTTGCTATAAATTCTGTGTTACGATCGAGCCGTCCACTATCACCTGATGAAGGAGCGTCGCTCCGAAAGCTAGTGTGCTTCCAATTAAACCTGTTGGACTATAACCTGGTGTTGTGTGATTTTTAACTGAATACAAATGAAGCAGTCTGATCTGTGTGTGTAAAGAAATGCAATGTATACACATGAATGGCATCACTAAATGTACAGGTATCAAAATATATTTTTATGAATAAAATATATTTTTGAAATTAAAAGAAAATTCACCTAACCTGCGCAACATTGGATTGTGGGAGGAAACTGGAGCACCTGGAAGAAACCCGGGGAGAATGTGCAAACTCCATTCAGACAATTGCTCGGGGTGGGAATCGAACCCAGTTACGTGGCACTGTGAGGCAGTAGTGCTTACCATGCCACTCCAACTTTGGATGTCCCAAAATAAAATAGAAAGTGCTGAAGAAACTCAGGAGGTCTGACAGCATCTGTTGAGAGAGAGAAACACAGTTGACATATTGAGTCCAATATAACTCATTAGAACTGAAATATAAATTGTCATTCCTTTTGACGTTTGACATGCTTGCAACGTGGTTCCAAAGAGTGCAAAATGAGATATTTCAAAACATGTTTCTTTTTACAGCTTTTTGGGCAGCATGGTAGGTTAGTGGTTAGCATACTGTCTCACAGCACCAGGGACCTGGGTTCATTTCTAGCCTCAGATAATTAGGTTGAGTTTGCACATCCTCCTTGTATCAGTGAGTTCCCCCAGATGCTCCAGTTTCCACCCACAGTCTAAAGATATGCAGAATAGGTAGATTAGCCAAGCTAAACTGCCCATAATGTCTAGGGATGTGCAGACTAGATGGTTTAGCCATGGGAAATGCAGGATGACAGGAATAGGCAAATGGGTTTGGTTTGGATGGGCTGCCCTTCGGAAGGTTGATGTTGACTGATGAGCCAAATGGCCTGATTCCACATTGTGGGGATTCTATGATTCAATCCTCAAGTTCTATTTTACTAGACTATACTTCTCTTGGAGTTTGGTGCAAAAATATGAAGTGATATTTCAATGTGAAGTGGGCATTGAGTAAGTGTTACCACTTGAATAAATGCTATTATATTATCTAATCAAAAGTAAATCGGAAAAAAAACATATATGAGATTGTTGTTAGTTCCCAGACAATATATTAAGTGAAGGGTTTTGTTTTTCCTTTTTAGGCATAATTTTTTGAATTCTGCATTTCCTGTGAGATTTAATATCTCATAATTATTTCTGAATAAATAAGTAGGCAGGAATGTTTTTGTTACAATGTTAGAAATACATTTAATCATCAGAACTCTGGAGTGTTTGAATAACTCTGTTGTGGACTCTACAGGATTTGGGATTTTTATTCTGATTGGCTCAGCTGAAAACCGATTAACACTGAAAGTTTCACGTTAATGAATATCTCTTACTAGCCATTCTGATTTCTACAAGTACCCTCATTTTTGCTTCATTGTTACATTAAGGTAATTGAAAAACAAAAACATGGAAGATAGGAGCTGGAGTAGGCAACTTGATCCCTCAAGTCTGCTCTACCATTCAGTATGAATCACCACCCTCACCCCTCCAAAATTCCTCAATCTTTTTAGCCACAAGAGCTAAATCCATCCCCTTCTTGAAAACGCATAACGTTTTGACCTTTCTATAGTTGTGAATTCTACAAGATCACCACCCCCTGGGTGAAGAAAGTTTTCCTTATCTCAATCCTTAAAGGTTTATCCTTTAACCTTAAACTTCTATACTCCCATACCATCGGGAACATCTTTTTGCATTTATCCTGTCTGGAAACTTATAGGTTTCTATCAGATCACCCCTCATTTTCCTGAACTCCAGTGAACACAATCCTAATTGACTCAATCTCTCCTCGTACATCAGTCCTGGATGGTCTCAGACTCCTCCCTCCCTTTCCTAGACCTCTCCATTTCTATCTCGGATGACCGACTCAACAGGAACATTTACTATAAACCGACAGACTCCCACAGCTACCTAGATTACACCTCCTCCCACCCTGCCACCTGTAAAAACACCATCCCATATTCCCAATTCCTTCGCCTCCGCTGCATCTGCTCCCAGGAGGACCAATTCCAGTACTGAACAACCCAGATGGCCTCCTTCTTCAAAGACCGCAATTTTCCCTCAGACGTGGTTAATGATGCTCTCCACCACATCTCCTCCACTTCCCGCTCTTCCGCCCTTGAACCCCACCCCTCCAATCGCCTCCAGGACAGAACCCCACTGATCCTCACCTACCATCCCACCAACCTTCAGATACATCATATCATCCTTCATCATTTCCGCCACCTCCAAACAGAACCCACCACCAAGGATATGTTTCCTTTCCCACCCCTATCAGCATTCCAGCAAGACCACTCCATCTGCGAATCCCTCGTCAGGTCCACACCCCTCACCAACCCAACCTCCACTCCTGGCACCTTCCCCTGCAACCACAAGAAATGCAAAACTTGTGCCCACATCTCCCCCCTCACCTCCCTCCAAGGCCCCAAGAGATCCTTCCATATCCGTCACAAATTCACATGCACCTGCACACATATCATTTACTGCATCCGCTGCACTCGATGTGACCTCCTATACATTGGGGAGACAGGCCGCCTACTTGCGGAACATTTCAGAGAACAACTCTGGGACACCCGCACATACCAACCCAACCGCCCCGTGGATGAACACTTTAACTCCCCCTCCCACTCCGCCAAGGACATGCAGGTCCTTGGCCTCCTTCATCGCCAGACCATGGCAACATGACGCCTGGAGGAAGAGCGCCTCATCTTCCACTTAGGAACCCTCCAACCACAAGGGATGAATGCAGATTTCTCTAGCTTTTTCATTTCCCCTCCCTCCACCTTTTCTCAGTCCCAACCCTCAGACTCAGCACCGCCTTCTTGACCTGCAAACTTCTTCCCGACCTCTCCGCCCCCACCCCCTCTCCGGCCTATCACCCTCACCTTAACCTCCTTCCACCTATGGCATTCCCAACGCCCCTCCCCCAAGTCCCTCCTCCCTACCTTTTGTCCTTGCCTGCTTGGCACACCCTCCTCATTCCTGAAGAAGAGCTTATGCCCGAAACATCAATTCTCCTGCTCCTTTGATGCTGCCTGATCTGCTGCGCTTTTCCAGCAATACATTTTTCAGCTCTGATTTCCAGCATCTGCAGTCCTCACTTTCTCCCATCAGTCCTGCCATCCCAGTATTCAATTTGGTAAACCACCGCAGCACTTCCTCTCGCAAGAACATCTTTCCTCAGATAAGGAGACACCCCCCAGAACTGTACATAATATTCCTAGTCCAGACTCATCAATGTCCTGTAAAAATTACAGAAAAATCTCCTTTTCCTGTACTTGGATCCTTTTGCTAATAAGACCAACATTCAGTTTGTCTTCTTTACTGCTGCACCTCTACATTTATTTTTGGCAATAGGTGCATCAGATTGCCCAGGTCTCATTGAACATTGCCCATTCTCAATTTAAATCCATTCAAATAATATTCTGCCTTTCTATTTTTGCTTCCAAAATGGGTATTCTCACATTTCCCCACATTATACTGTCAAATTCAGAGACAGCATAACCAAGGAAACAGGCTATTCATAACAGGGAGCAATAGCAAGCCATTCAGCCTCTCATGCTTGTTTCACCATTCATATAGATCATGGTTAATCTGATTGTAACCTCAACTCCATTTTCATACCTTTCCCTGATAACCTCCCAAATGCTTGCTTAACAGCAATTTTGCCATATCTGCTTTAGAAATCTTCAAAGACTCTGCTTCCACCAAAGTCATGACTCATAACCCTCTGTGAGAAAATATTTCACCTCATCTCTGTCTTTACTGAATGACTCCTTATTTTTATTCAGCGACCACTACGCTTGATTCTTTTGTAACAGTAAATATTCTCTCCATATCTGTCCTGTCAAGCTTCCATAAGATTTTATATGTTTCAATCAAGTTGTCTCTTACTCTTCTAAACTCCAGAAAATACAAGCTTAGACTGTCCGACATTTTCTCTTTCCCATTTTAATTTCTTCTATCTAATCGAACAGAACCTTCCAATTCTCATTACTCCTTTCAACTCTAATTAATCCTTTTTCACTCTTCTTGTTCTTTCCCACACAGATTACCCCTTCCAACTCTGATAATTCATTCCCATTCTAATTACTGTTTCCCACTGTAAGGCAGTATGGTGGCACAATTGTCAGCAGTGCTGCCACGCAGAGCTAGGGATCCACATTCTATGCCAGCCTATGGAGTTTGCATGTTATCCCCATGCAGGTTAGGTGGATTGGCCATGCTAAATTGCCCCGTTGTATCAAAAGATGTGCAGGTTAAGTAAATTAACCAAGGTAAATGTATGGTTGCAAGGATGATGTTTAGAGGGTTGGTGCAATCTCAGTGGATCAAATAGTATCTTTCTACACTGAATGGATTGTATGAATTACTTCTTCTGAGTCTAATTTCTCATTCTGATTATTTGTTCCCACTCTAATTATTCTTTCCCACTCTGATTATTTAAGCTGACTCTGATTACTCTTTCTCACCCTGATTACACCTCTCACTCTATTTGCTCCTTCCTGTTCTGATTGATCCTTCCCATTCTAATTACTCCTCTCACTCTGATTTCCTCTTCCCATCTGGAATCCTGGATCTTTGTCATGCCTACTCCTTTATTTATCTAGTTTCATCCTAAATACGTCGACACTTACTTCTTCAACAATTTTGAATGTGTGGGAGTTCCATAGTTTTTCCACTTCATGTGAGCTGTTACTAATCATGTATTGAAGCTTTGCTCTGGGCTGACCAAACCTATAGAATCAATTTGTTATACTCACGTTCCTGAAACCTTTGATTAATTTAAATAAGATCACCTTTCCTTTTACTTTTTCTTATTCAGAAATAGAGCCAGATCCTGTATAATCTTTCCTGGTATTTGCAACTCCTTAGTTCTGGTAAAGCCTCTGTCATTCTTTTCTATATTGTTGCTGCCATTCAATATGCTTTTTGTAATATGGAAACCAAAGCTGCATGCAGCGCATCAAGTGAGGGCTAACCAAGGCTCTAAATCAATGTTACCCATGTTTCTGTTAATAAACACCAGTATTTTGTTTACAATCTATATCATCTTAATAACTTGCAGTGTTACATTTAAGAATTTATGTACCTGTACATCTAGATCATGTTGTCTATTCAGGACAAATGGGTGACAGAAGGTAGCTGTTGTGAAGTAGCAGAAGGATAGAATTATCCAGAAGTAATTTGTGAAACAAAGGATGTGTTAACAACAAGAAAAATCAGGCTTTTGACAAGAAAAAGAATTTCACAAACTTGCCACATTCTGTCCACTTGTCTGTATATCTCTAAAACGTAGACAATCAATACAAATCTTTGCAAAAAATACAGGCCTTTGAAATGTGAATGCTAAAGCATGCTAAGAATGCCATAAGGCAATTTTTGGTGATTTGATCAGAGTTGAAAATTTATAGAGATGCGTTCTACAGACTAAAATGGAGAAGAGCAGAATTTGTTTTTAATGTTAAATATCACAGAGTGGTTGCACCTGAGTGACAGTGGATGTGAGAAGATGGTCCAAGGCATACAAGCGTAACATAGCATGGCACCAAATTTCCTGGCACTAGCTGCAAGAAGGATTGGATGGATATGTTTCATTCCTCATGTGCTCCTGTTAGTTTCTCACCTTCAAAGAAATGAGTGTTCTCTTTATTTCCCTAATCTAATCTTTGTATGTTATAATTCATCTTCTTAAAACCTTCTCAAGAGTTACAAGATCCACAGGCCACAACATTAGGAACCAGGACTGTGAAGAAAATTACTAAAACGTGTAAAAATTGAATCAATGTAGAAATAGCCATGCTGTCATCTTTAAGTAATAATTAGACAATGATTCCTATCAAAAATTTTCTACTCTGTAAAAGTAATAGACTGCAGGCTATCCATTCATTCATTCATTTGTTTGTTTGTTTATTTACCAAATCCAAATTTCTGCACCCAAGCAATAACCTCTTCACTTGCTGAGTTTAAAGTTATTAGCCTCCTACTTAGGGGTCACTCAATAATAGGCAACGTTGCCTGATTCTTTCCACAAGTACACATGTGGTTTGGATCAAGTAATGAAATTTGGCTGCGAAGGGGCTTTGGTTTGCTCTGAATTTGTTCCACAAGGACCACTCTCACAGTGGTGATTTCAAGCTTGTCATTTGACAGAAAGGTTTTGTCACAAGGGACTTCTTGATAGTCTTCAATGTTCTCTATCTTGATCTAAAAGATGTCCACTGGATTATCTTACTCAGAGAGGTTCCTCCAACTGGGACACGGAAATGGAAGGTGGGCAGTACATGGGTTGAACAGGTCACCACAGAATGTGTAAGTGAGGTTGGTGCATGGGTTGTTACAAACAGCTTGTGGGTTTTTGTTAGTCGATGGATATGTGTGGATGTGATGTTTCTGAGGACAGGATAAACAGGAAGGACTATGACTGGAGGGTTCAGGATATGATGTGTATAAGATGATCTTTGCTAAATAGGTGTACAGCACTCTTCTGCGAAGTATGATAGGACAGGTGCTGAAATTCAGTACAGTGACAGCAGTGCCTTCACACATCCGGAAAGATTGATCAGAAGATTGTTTTTGGTTTTGACCTTTGCTGCTGTTTACTTGAGGTGTCCCTGGAAGGACCTATCTAGAGTCAATCCCATGCATATTGAGTTGGGATCATGCTTTGCTCTCAGAGAGCCCAAGTAGACATGTAGTTTTTTTTTGGCACTGGTATTTTGAAGCAGAATTGACAGAATATAGTCCAGACTATATGTCAGAAACATTGTGAAGAATGACAATAAGCTTCAGCTGCCGCAAGGCAGTCATGCTGGTATTTCTGTTTCATACAAGCCTCCTTGAACCCTTTTTCATCTCACTCTATCAGTAAATCCTTACATTCCTTTTTACCTCATGTGTTTATCTTGCTCCCCTCCTAGACGCCTTTATGTGAGTTGTCTCAACCATTTCTTTTTGTAGTAGCATTCCCATTAGATTTAAGAGTGATTATCTTATGTTGACAGCCCCTAATTTTAGATTCCCATACATGTGGAATCTATTCCTCAATGCCCACCCTCCAGCTCTTTCATAATTCTGAAAGCTTGTATTAGGTCATCTCTCACAGAATGTATTTTCTAGAGCAAAGAGTCTCTGCTCTGTTCTGGGTTCTGTTATTCAGTCACAATGCATCGCTCACATGTTAAACACTGCCTGACCCTCTCATACCCAGATCTACTGTATAACAACAACATAACTAATGGATCTGTCTCTGATTTAACATGTGCCCTTGTAACCAGTATGTGGCTTGAACAGCATGTGGGCAACTTTCCAATCAGGACAACACACAGTTTATTGCTCTCACAGTGCCACTTGTCAATGCTGTACCACACGCTGGCTCTGCCTTTATATTTCTGGTCACTCTACTTTATGTCCCTTTCATGTCCTATACTCTCATCCATCCCAGAATGAGCATTGTATGTGCATTCTCCATTAATAGGAAAGCCTTAGGGCTTTCCCATTAACCTCTTCAATTGTTCCATAGCAAGCAAGCAAGCAAGCGACTTTCAGATCCTATATCTACATGCTAATGCGAGTAGCACAGCTTTACAGATATCAGAAACTAGGCCACAGAAATAATAACTGGAGCCATTGCAAACAAACAAAATTGCACCACATTACCTTGAAAGTTTTGAGCATTTTTTGCCTGAGGAAGATTATAATATTTAGGTCATTGTATCTTAACAATAAACTAATTGGACTTAATATGCACCTAAACATTAGTTATTATGAAGCAGTTTAATTTATATAATACATGTCCTTTATGAAATACTTTATGCCTTTATGAAATATATATTTAGGTAAGATTACTGCAGATTAATCTTTAATGAACTTGGTGCTCTGTGTTTCGATTCAACACACTAGATTAACATCATGCACGTATAGTCCCTTGTTTACTAAATTAAATATGTAGCCAGTGCAACATGTGAGAATGATGTCTCTTCACTATTCGGCTTTAAATTAAGCAGTAAAAAGGTAATTAGACATTCAGTTAAACAGGAAAACATATACAGACTCAGAGGCAATAGAGATATCGTGGAACTAATTGGAGAGAGATCTTTAGAATTGTCGGCACAGACACAATGAGCACAATGGCCTTCTTCTGTGCTGTATGATTCTTTCACGCCAGGAACTTCCCTGCTCAGATTCCAATGGTAACATGGGTTCTTTTAGTCTATCTGAAGGTAAGTCTTGGTTTAGTATCTCCTCTGAAAGCTCCAGAATAAATGAATTGATATCAGATGATAGAGTTCTCCAGGTCTTTGAAGTTTTAGCACTTGTTATGAACTATTTAATTGATTTAGACAGGAAGTCATGAAAGCTGATCTCAGAGTGGTGCACCTTTGCTGTCACTGTACAAGTAGTGAAGACAGTGAGTGGTGAAGATGATGGATGGGATACCAATCAAATAGGCCACTTTATCCTGGATGGGATTGAACTCTTTGCTGGATTAGTAATCATTTGAGAAAATAAACACTTCTGACTTGTGCCTTATAGATTGTGAACAAATTTAGTGAGACAGGGGGTGAGTTACTCACCATAGCATTCCGAACATCTGACCCACTCTAATTTACTATAGTATAAAAATGCTGGTCCAGTTCAGTTGCTAGTCAATGTAAACCACAGGATGGTGATAGTGGGGTCATTAGTGAATGTCAAGGACAATGGTTATATCATTTATTATTGGAGATGGTATTGAATGGCTGAGCAGGCCTGATGTGATAAATAGCCTACTCCTGTCCTTATTTTCTATGGCCATTGTCTGGCACTCGTATGACGTAAATGCTACTTGCCATTTGTCAGTGCAAGTTTTAATAGTGTCTATGATTGTTGCATTTGAACATGGTCTGTGTATTTGCCAGCAGTACTTAACAATGTGCAATCATCAGCATACTTCCCCACTACTGACCTGATGATGGATGGAAGACCATTAATTAAGTAACAATGGCTGAGCCAAGAATGCTGCCCAAGGAACTCATGCAGTGATGTCCAAGAGCTGAAATCACTGACCTCCAACCACCATACTATGAATAAAAAAGGCGAACTTCAGGGATGACGTGGGAGTGATTGCCTTTGTCAATAAGGTGTGTAGCATCAAGGAGGTTTAGTTAAACTGGACAGAATGAGAATCAGGGGTAAAACACTCCACTGACTGGTGTCTTACCCAATATAAAAGAGGTGGCTGAAGGAAGACTTGGACAGGTTAGGAGAGTGGTCAAAGAAGTGGCAGATGATGTATAACATAGGAAAGTGTGAGGTCATAAATATGGACTATTTTTTAAATGGGGGGATAATTCAGAAGTCTGAAGTGCATAGAGTCTTGGGAGTTCAAGTCCAGGATTCTCTCAAGGTAAATTTGCAGGTTGAGTCAATAGTTAGGAAGGCAAATGCAATGTTCACATTTATTTTTAGAGGACTTGAATATAAGTCTAGTGGGATGGCATGGTGGCTCAGTGGTTAGCATTGCTACCTTACAATGCTGGGGACCCTGGTTCGATTCCTGCCTTGGGTGACTGTGTAGAGTTTGCCCATTCTCCCTGTGTCTGCGTGGGATTCCTCAGGGCGCCCCAATTTCCTCCCACAATTCAAAGATGTGCAGGTCAGGTGAATTGGCCATGCTAAATTGCCTATAGTGTTAGGTGCATTAGTCAGGGGTAAATACAGGGTACGGGAATAGGTCTGGGTGGGTTACTCTTCGAAGGGCCAGTGTGGACTTGTTGGGTCGAAGGGCCTGTTGCCATAATTGTAAGGAACATAATCTAATCATAAAAACAGGGACGTACTTTTGAGGGTCTGCAGCGCTTTGGTCAGACCACATTTGCAGTATTATGTGCAATTTTAGGCCCCATATCACAGGAAGAATGTACTGACCCTGGAGCATGTTGAATGAAAAGCTTAACAAATGAGGAATGTTTGAGGACTCTGTCTCTGTCCTTGAAAGAATTTAGAAGGTTGAAGGGGGATTTAATTGAAATATACAGAATGCTGAACAGCCTGGACAGACTGGATGTTGGGAAGATGTTTCCATTGGTAGGAGACATTAGGACCTAAGAGCATAGCCTGAGAATACAGGGAAGACCTTTTAGAACGGAGTTAAGGAGAAACATGTTCTGTCAGAGAATGGTGAATCTATTGAATTCATTGCCACAGACGGCTGTGGACTCCAGGTCATTGAGTACATTTAAGACTGAGACAGATAGGTTCTTGGGTATCAAGGATATCGAGGGTTGCAGGGAGAAACTGAGAGAATGGGGTTGAGAAACTTATCAGCCATGATTTAATAGTGGAGCAGATTTGATAGGCTAAATGGTCTAATTTCTGCTCCTATGTCTTATGGCCTTATTATCATAAAAAATTCCAAAAAACTGTAGTTCTGGAATTCAGAAACAAAAACAGAAATTGCTGAAAAACTCAGCAGGTCTGACTGCAGTTGTGGAGGGAAATCAGAATTAATGTTTCAGGTCCTGTGATAGTTCCTTTCTGAAGAAAGATTGGTGGACCCAAAATGTTAACTCTGCTTTCTCTCCACAAGTGCTGCCAGACCAGCTGAACTTTGCCAACAATTTCTAGTTTAGTTTCTGATTTCCAATACCCCCAGCTCTTTGTTTTTTTTTTATGATAATCATCTCCCTTTGCATTGGTTTTGACTCCCGTCCGGGGATTGTTTTCCCCTTATTCCCATTGACTTCAATTTTGCTCGACCTCCTTAATGCCACATTTGGACTAATCACTGCCTTATTATCAAGAACAATAATTCCCACCTCACGTCTGGAGTTCACCTCTTTTGATCATATTTTGACCAAGGTTGGAATGAGGTCAGTGTTTTAATTTCTCATGGATTTGAGATGAAACAATGACCATACCTTTAAAATAACCACATAGAACATAGAACATTACAGCACAGTACAAGCCCTTCAGCTCTCGATGTTGCGCCGTCCTGTCATACTAATCTGAAGCCCATCCCACCTACACTATTCCATGTACGTCCATATGCCTGTCAAATGACAACTTAAATGCACTTAAACTTGGTGAATCTACTACTATTGCAGGCAAAGCATTCCATACCTTTACTACTCTCTGAGTAAAGAAACTACATGACATCATAACATGTGACCTTCTGATATAAGTCACTTTTTCTGTGTCATAGAGTTCATGTCATGTTCAGTTAGTGTGTAAATGTGTGCGTAATATACAGTGACAATGGTAAGCATTGTACCTAGATAATGGCCAGAATGGCATGATGAGAAATGTGCTATTGTACAATGAGAGGATGCATTAAAATCTCAGTAGTACCTAATTTCATTCTTTAATATGCAGTTTGCTATTCTCCCATTTAACAGAGAGAAAATAGATGGCGACAATTCCTGCCATGAAAGTCAGAGTGGGTACTTGGCATCTCCAAATTACAACTTGCTCCTTCAGGCTTCCATCTTTGACAAAATCCCAAGGCCCACTTTATGAGTAGCGACTTCTCGAACCCCTTACCCCATCCATGGTTGTTGCCATCAGTCATGCATCAGCCTCACCACATCATTGTGATACATCTCTGACTAACTTATATTACAATAATCCACTTCAATGCAGCAGTTTGGAGTGCAGCATTTTATTATAATATTGCTGTTGGGACATTTGGTGAGCAGGGATAGGAACCCATCTTGGTTGCTCACAGGATCTCTGCCTTGTCATGCTTTTGTACTTCATTCAGAACTTATTGCCTCACAGCATTTCTGCCTTGAATTGCCTTTTAGTGCAGGTATAAAGTCAGACAGCTTGTCATGGTTGTTGGTATTTGTCGGTCAAGGAGATGGACATCTTGATGTACGGCACCATGCTACGTTCATGTCACATCTACAGCACGTACCAGCAGCTTTCACAACCTAATATCCTAAACTAATTTAGTTCTATTTACCAGCACCTAGCCCATATTCCTCTAATCCCTTCCCATTCATATACCCATCCAGATGCCTTTTAAATGTTTTAATTGTATTAGCTTCTACAACGTCATCTGGCAGCTAATTCCATATATGCATCACCCTCTGTATGAAAATATTGTACCTTTGGTTCCTTTTAAATCTTCCCCCTCTTACCGTAAACCTATGTCCTCTAGCTCTGGACTCCCCCACCCCAGGGACAAGAGAAGTAGTCCCACCACAATGGATTAACAGCACAGTCTGATTTCAGACCAAGGGCTCGGACATAGTCAGTCAACCATTTAAGATGATTAGGCCCAGAGTTTTCAGTTCATGGAGTGGGCCACAGCCAATACTGCAGGTCCTGGCACAACCAGGGTAAGCATTAGCAGTTAGCTAAATAGGGAGCTACACAAAAATCAGTCAGAGAATCTGTTTGCTCATCAGTCAGTCTGGGGATCTGTTTACTGAAAGTCAATAGGGAGTTATCAAAGGTTGCCATTGTGCTAGGGAGGTTGGACAGATCAGTTGGAGAGATTAGAGATAGCAATCTGTGATGCAAAAGGAGATCATGACTAACGGTCCAACAGAGAGTACAAGGAAGAAGACTTGTGGAATCCCCAGTGCACTAGGCTGAGACTGTGACTTTCTCACGGAAGCATAGGCTAAACTGTGTTCCATCCTCATCGAGAAAGAAATACTGAGTGGAAATGAAAGATAGCTGTCACCATATCCATGACTGCATTTTCACACCTTCAAACTTTATCACTGTTGCATGCAGACTTTAGGCCTGTTTCTACATCAAAAGCTACCTCTGAATAAGTGTCAACGTAGTAAGATATTCAGAACAATACCTACTCAACATTGCATCTCTGTTCATAGTTCCTTGAAAGTAGAGTCACAGGTAGATAGGATAGTGAAGAAGGCATTTGGTATGTTTTCCTTTATTGATAAGAGCATTGAGTGTAGGAGTTGAGACATCATATTGCAGTTGTACAGGCCATTGGTTAGGCCAATTTTGGAATATTGTGTGCGATTCTGGTCTCCTTCCTATCGGAGGGATGTTGTGACACTTGAAAGAGTTCAGAAAAAGTTTACAAGGATATTGCCAGGGTTGGAGGATTTGAACTGTAAGGAGAGGTTGAATAGGCTAGGGCTGTTTTCCCTGGAGCGTTGGAGGCTGAGGGATCACCTTACAAGTGTTTATAAAACCATGAGGGCCTTGGATAGGATAAGTACGCATGGGCTTTTCCCTGGGATGGGTGAGTCCAGAACTAGAGGGCATAGATTTAGGGTGAGAGGGGAAAGATATAAAAGGGACCTAAGGGCAAGGTTTTCACGCATGTATGGAATGAGCTGCCAGAGGAAGTGATGGAGGCTGATACAATTACATCATTTGAAAGTCATTTGGATAGGTATATGAATGGGAAGGGTTTAGAGGATTTTGGCCAAGTGAGGGCAAATGGGATGAGATTAGTTTGGATATCTAGTTGGCATGGACAAGTTGGACTGAAGGGTCTGTTTTCGTTCTGTACATCTTTATGACTCTAAGACTCTAAGGCTCAACCAAAACTTTAGAAATATTATAATGTTAATCAGCCCTTACCAACCATCTCTCAGTACCTGAATAGATGTCAGAATATCGAACAGTTTTCCCAACTAGTATGTACTTGTTAAATACATTAAACAAGGCCGCTGTCCCCTTTACTGTCACAACACTGCTTCCATGAAATTGCACATGTGAATGAAACTCACACCAGCAAACAGTAAACAAATCTCATGACTCAGCTGCGATAATCAGTCTAATATCCTTTACACTTTTATTAAATACATGTATAATTTCTGACTTATTTAGAGCAAATAGGTCTTGTACTTTTACTAACATTTGCTAAGTTAAAAGATAAAAGGACTAACACCTCTTCGTTATGGAAGGAGACCAGACAGACGATCTTAATCCTATCAGGAATAGCAGCCAGCATTTAGTAAACATTCAAACAATCTCCTGCTTACAAACTTTTGTGTACAAAACATAAAATTATGGAAAACCATAATGACATAATTTTTATATATGTAAGAACAGTGCGTAAAGAGACTACTGTAAGAACTGTATTTCAGACTTCCATTGCTGCCTTATATTATGCTACTGTGTTTGAGGCTATTTTTGCCACTCGCTGATTTTGGTTGTTATTTGAAAACAATCCCACAATATTCACCAACATACAATGCTGTCTTTCCTGGGAAATATAGGAGGTGGAAGGATATCATAGCAGTAATCTTACTGCACTGACAATCACCAATAGTATTTCTGTGACATGAATTGTGCTGCATTCATTGGAATAAGGTTTCTGTGTCAAACATTTATGTTGACCCATTTGATGACTCTCCTTTTCAGTGTCTTTTATGTCCAACTATATGGAGTGTGGTACTAAATTTGTCACTGGTGTGTGGTGTGAATGTTGACTGGTCACAATATGAAGGAACAGTTATGTTTTTGATATTCTCCATGTAAGCTCATGGCAACCATAACCAACAGATTCAGTCACAGCAGGAATAATTGTCACTGTGGCCATGATAGAATAAAAATGCAGAGAAGTGGAGGAGAAACAGTTAGATGAGAAACCCCAGGACCAGCAGCAAATTTCAATAGTTGCCAAACAAACACTATAGTGAAGTGGTTACAGCTGAAGGCTCTTGCAAGTTGTGCGAGAGGTACAGGGGACCCAGAGTGTGTCATCCTCGATACCATATTCTCTAGCTGAGCAATTTAGTTAGTGGTATTGTGGATTGTGTTGAGTGAGAACAAGTGAAGCAAGATATTGTAGGCAATAGTAAGAGTGATAGGACATGGACATAGGTGGGAGGAGGGTACAGTAATAGAGATATAGTTTGTGTGAGATGTCAGAGAAAAGATGGTGACACTTACTCTAGCGAATGGAGAAAGTTATTGACTTACTTCTAAAAGTGCTGGGTATTCATCCAGACAACTAATACTGGTAGCAACCTCTGTTCAGGTTGCCATTGACTGGCATAATGGCCTAGTGCTGCTCTTCGAGAAAGAGGGAATACCTGCTTGCACACCACCCCATCCAGGTCCCTGATCTCAAAGGCGGCAACAGATTTCCCCATGTCTAGCACAAATGTCAGACTGGCAGTATTTGGCCACACATTGACATTTTAAAGATGGTGCCAGTGCTAGGGAGGATGATCAACTCTGATGTTGCTTTAGTAGTTGCTCTGGGAACTGTGCATGGTTCTGAATCAGATGTAATTAATGTCATGGGCATGGGTAGATAGCTAATGATGTGAGTTTGGTAAGATATGGTGAGGAAACATGCTTGATCTCACAACGACAACCTTCAATACTGGACTCAATTGGCACTTAAAACCTCAAATCACTTTAGTGAGAAACTGAATGGTCCTAGCAGAGCCTAAAATGTTTGCTAGTGAGCAAGGTATTACTGGATGAGTGCAATATGATTACATTCTCAACAATGGGCAAAAGTGAGGACTGCAGATGCAGGAAACCAGAGTTTAGATCAGAGTGGTGCTGGAAAAGCGCAGCAGGTCAGGCAGCTTCCGAGGAACAGGAAAATCGATGTTTTGGGTGAAAGCCCTTCATCAACAACACTGATGATCAAGAATAATTGGTATTTGACTGAACTGAAATTGTTTTGCTTTTGGTGGGCAGGACATACATGAGCAATTTTCCATACTGTTAGGTGGGAATTGTAGTTGCCCTTGAAAAGCTTGATGAAGAGGCATGCTTTTCACATCAGAGAGCGGCGGGAGCTGGGCGGAAGTGAAGGCAGAGCACAAAGCAGGTCGGGAAGGTAAGTGATTGTTATTTAAAAACTTACCTCGACGTCAATGGTCTTTCCGCATCAGAGAGCGGCGGGAGCTGGGCAGAAGTGAAGGCAGAGCACAAAGCCAGTCGGGAAGGTAAGTGATTGTTATTTGAGTGGGTGTGTTCTAGACCCCAGGTCCTACAAAGTAGGGCCTCCCTCCCTCCCTCCTCCAAATTAAAAGTTCACAGACTTGTCCCAGAAAGAGAATCCAAGGAAGTTCCTGTGGATTGAAGAGTGAGGCTTTAGCTCAGGAGTCTTTGACAAGGATGTTGAGTGAAGTGATTACGCCACAGTTGAAGAATGCCAAGCTGGTTCAGTGTGCTACATGCTTGATGTGGGAGGTCAACGACTCTGGTGTGTCTGGCTCGTATAAGTGTGGAAAGTGTGTGCACGTTCAGTTACTGACAGAGCATATTGCAGCACTTGAAGACCTTAGGTTCATCCGAGAGAACGAGATCTTTCTGGACAAGACCTTCAGTGAGGTTATTACGCCAATCATACCAGGAGAGAGCAGAAGAGAGCAGACGATGAGAAGGCAGAGAGGAGACATGTGCAAGCGACCCCGGGGGAAGTATCCGTCAGGAACAAGTTGAATCTTTTGGAAACAGTAGAGACAGATGACACTGCCAGTTTGTGAGGCAGCCAGGTCTGTCAATCAAAAGTTGGCGTGGAGACAGAGCAGAAGAGTCGGACATCGTATAGAGCCGTGGTAATAGGGGACTCCATAGTGAGAGGAACTGACCGGGGTTTTTGTGGCAACAGACGGGACTTAAGAATGGTGTGTTGCTTTCCTGGTGCCAGAGTTAAAGACATCACAGACAGAGTGCAGGAAATCCTCAAGGATGAAGGTGAAGAGCCAGAGATATACTACAGCGGGACTTCGGAGAACTAGCAAGAAGGCTGAAAAGCAGAACGTCCAAGGTGGTATCTCCGGTTTGCTTCCAGTTCCTCGGGCTGGTGAGGCCAGAAACAGGGAGATAATGGACTTGAACATGTGGCTGGGGAACTGGTGCAGGAAGCAAGGATTTAAATTGGAGGGAAAGTTAGAACAAAGGAAGTCACGAAAAACAACTGGATCAATGAGGCAGAAAACTCAGAAAGGGATCGTGCTGTAACGTTGAGTGAAATAGGAGTTGATGGGAAGGGTGAGGGCAGTAACAAATTAAAAATACTATACATGAATGCACGAAGCATTGGAAATAAGATGGATAAGCTTGAGGCTCTTTTGGAAATTGGCAGAAATGATATTGCAGGAATAACTGAGATGTGGCTTCAAGTGGACAGGGCCTGGGAAATGAATATTCAAGGCTACACGTGCTATCGTAAGGACAGACTGACGGGCAGAGGGGGTGGGGTGGCCATGTTGGTAAGGTATGTTATTCAGTCCCTTGCGCGGGGGGACCTAGAATCAGGGGATGTAGAGCCAGTGTGGATAGAGCTGAGAAATACTAAGGGTAAAAATACCCTCTTGGGAGTTATCTACAGGCCCCCAAACAATAGTCTGGATGTCGGATGTAAGTTAAATCAGGAGCTGAAATTGGCTTGTCGCAAAGATATTACTACAGTTGTTATGGGGGATTTCAACATACAGGTAGACTGGGAGAATCAGGATGGTATTGGACCTCAAGAAAGAGACTTTGTGGAGTGCCTCAGAGATGGATTATTAGAGCAGCTGGTGCTGGAGTCAACCAGGGAGAAGGCAATTCTGGATCTGGTTTGTGCAATGAACCAGAATTGGTCAGGGACCTCAAAGTGAAGTAGCCATTGGGAAGTAGTGACCATAATACAAAAGCTTCAATCTGCAATTTGAGAGGGAGAGGGTACAATTGGAAGTGACAATATTTCTGTTGAATAAAGGGAACTATGGAGCTATGAGGGAGGAGCTGGCCAAAGTTCAATGGGGGTGCAATACCTTAGCAGGGATGACAGTGGAGGAACAATGATGGATATTTCTGTGTATAATGCAGAAGATGCAGGATCAGTTCATTCCAAAAAGGAAGAAAGATCCTAGGAGGAGGCATGGGTGGCCATGGCTGATGAGGGAATTTTAAGAAAAATATGAAGTTAAAAGAGAATAAGTATAACATAGTAAAGATAAGTGGGAAAACGGAGGACTGGGAAGTTTTTAATGAACAACAGAGGATTACTAAGAAGGAAATATGCAGAGAAAAAATGAGGTACGAAGGTAAACTGGCCAATAATATAAAGGAGGATAGTAAAAGTTTTCTTAGGTATGTGAAAGGCAAAAAACAGGTTAAGAATAAAATTGGACCCTTGAAGACAG
Source organism: Hemiscyllium ocellatum (assembly GCF_020745735.1). Taxonomy (NCBI): domain Eukaryota; kingdom Metazoa; phylum Chordata; class Chondrichthyes; order Orectolobiformes; family Hemiscylliidae; genus Hemiscyllium; species Hemiscyllium ocellatum. Next base: position 95,372,958 of record NC_083403.1, read on the forward strand.
AAACAGGGGAATATATTACGGGGAACAAAGAAATGGCAGAAGAATTGAATTGGTACTTCAGATCTGTGTTCACTTGGGGAAGACACAAGCAATCTCCCTGAGGTAACAGTGGTTGAACGACCTGAACTTAAGGGAATTTATATTTGCCAGGAATTGGTGTTGGAGAGACTGTTAGGTCTGAAGGTTGATAAGTCCCCGGGGCCTGATGGTCTGCATCCCAGGGTACTGAAGGAGGTGGCTCGAGAAATCATGGATGCGTTGGTGATTATTTTCCAGAGTTCGATAGATTCAGGATCAGTTCCTGCGGATTGGAGGGTGGCTAAGGCTGTGCCACTTTTTAAGAAAGTTGGGAGAGAGAAAACAGGAAATTATAGACCAATTAGTCTGACCTCAGTGCTGGGAAAGATGCTGGAGTCTATTGTAACGGATGAAATTACGACACATTTGGATAGTAGTAACAGGATAGGTCAGAGTAAGCATGGATTTAGGAAGGGGAAATCATGCTTGACTAATCTTGTGGAATTTTTTGAGGATGTAACTCTGAAGATGGATGAGGGAAATCCAGTGGATGTAGTGTACCTGGACTTTCAGAAAATTTTTGATAAAGTCCCACATAGGAGGTTAGTGAGCAAAATTAGGGCGCATGATATTGGGGGCAAAGTACTAACTTGGATTGAAAGGTGGTTGGCTGATAGGAAACAAAGAGTAATGATAAACGGCTCCATTTCAGAATGGCAGGCAGTGATCAGTGGGGTACCGCGGGGATCAATACTGGAACCGCAGCTTTTTACAATATATGTTAATGATATAGAAGGTGGTATTAGCAATAACATTAGTAAATTTACTGATGATACTAATTTGGGTGGCAGGGTGAAATGTGATGAGGATGTTAGGATATTACAGGGTGACCTGGACAAGTTAGTTAAGTGGTCAGATGCATGGCAGATGCAGTTTAATGTGGATAAATGTATGGTTATCCACTTTGGTGGCAAGAACAGGAAGGCAGATTACTACCTAAATGGAATCAATTTAGGTAAAGGGGCAGTACAGAGAGATCTGGGTGTTCTTGTACACCAGTCAATGAAGGTAAGCATGCAGATACAGCAGGTAGTGAAGAAGTCTAATAGCATTTCGGCCTTCATAACAAGAGCGATTGAGTATAGAAGCAAAGAGGTTCTTCTGCAGCTGTACAGGGCCCTGATGAGACCACACCTGGAGTATTGTGTGCAGTTCTGGTCTCCAAATTTGAGGAAAGACATTCTGTCTATTGAGGGAGTGCAGCTTAGGTTCACAAGGTCAATTCCTGGAATGACGGGATTACCTTACACTCAAAGACTGGAGCGACTGGGCTTGTATACCCTTGAGTTTAGAAGACTGAGAGGGGATCTGACTGAGACATATAGGATTATTAAAGGATTGGACACTCTGGAGGCAGGAAACATGTTTCTGCTGATGGGTGAGTGCTGGACCAGAGGACACAGCTTAAAAATACACGGTAAACCATTTAGAACAGAGATGAGGAGAAACCTCTTCACCCAGAGAGTGGTGGCTGTGTGGAATGCTCTGCCCCAGAGGGCAGTGGAGGCCCAATCTCTGGATTCATTTAAGAAAGTGTTGGATAGAGCTCACAAGGATTGTGGAATCAAGGGTTATGGCGATAAGGCAGGAACAGGATACTGATTAAAGATGATCAACCATGACCATATTGAATGGTGGTGCAGGCTTGAAGGGCAGAATGGCCTACTCCTGCACCTATTTTCTATTGTCTATTGTCTATTAATTTTGGGGCACAAGTCTTCCAAATGTTGTCAGAATCCATAGCTGTTGCAATTCCTTCAGCTGTTCCTTGACATGGAAATCAAATTAGAAAGATTGACATCTGTGATGCTGGAGATCTCGAGAGTAGGTCAAGAGCAATCATCCGCTCATCATTTCTGGCTGAAGATGGTTGCAAATGTTTCAGTCTTGTCATTTGGTAATCTCCTCTGGTTGTTTGTTTGTCCTCCATTATTCATGCTTGGGAATGGCAGGACCATATTTGTAAAAGAAGATTTATGGGTAGAAATACATGTTTTAGAATAATGCAAGATATATCTTTAATAATGTGACAATACGTAAGTTCCAGTCCATGTTCTATAATGCAATTTTAGCCCACAATCTTTAAGCTTATTGGCACCCATGCAACCACTGTGTCATGTTTATCCTTGACAGTGTGTGATGCACTTGGTATAAATCCTTACAATCAAATGTTTTTGCTTCTTGTATATTACAGAACACACTGTAATATTATTGGAATCTGTTTTTGCTTTGATCCATGTGTGTGATCCAAAGAGTGCTTTACATTATGGTGTAAGTTTATCAAAGAGGTGCATGGTAATACAGCATTTTAGTTATGTGAGATTACTAATAAATGTGAAAAACATCAAATCATATTTCAAACAGTCCAACGTTGTCTTCCAATGACCTGTTAGCCAACCAGTGTGTTTGTCCAGATATACAGATGGATGTAAAGAATGTGAGACAATACTTTCAGTCAAAATGGTGCCCCTCAAGCTATGCCACAATTGACTCTCTTTCTCTCTAGCAGAGAGATGCCTATGGTCCCTATGAATGGACAGCACACAGATCTGTATGATTAAACTATACATTGCTTTGGAGTACTCTCCTTTTGCTGTTGCCTGCACTACTTGCAATTTCTAACCACTATAACCCTATTTGCAAACAATGATGCATCTTTTTTCTATCTTTTGGGTTGAAAAGGAAAGAAAGGCTTGCATTAATTTTTCATGACTAGTGAATTCTGAGTCAATGTTTTTATTTAATTCACTCACGGGTCATTGGAATCATTGGCTGACCACATTTATTTCATATCCTTAGTTGACATTGAAAAGGTGGTGGTACGTTGCCTACTTGAACCTCTGCAGTCCATCTGCTTCAGGTAGACCCATGATACAATTTCAGAGGGAATTTCAGGATTTCAACCCAACAGCAGTTAAAAAACTGGTGATGTGTTTCTAAGTCAGGATGGTGAGTAGCTTGGAGAGGAAATTACAGGATAGTGTTCCTTTGTATCTAAGTCTTTGTTCTTGTAGGTAGAAATGGTTATGTGTTTGGAAGGTGCTTTCTAAGGATCTTTGGAGGACTTCTATAGTGCAACATTTGTGGTGGACGGAGCAGATGCTAGTGAATGTGATGCCAATCAAGTGGACTGCTTTGTCCCAGATGGTGAACTCATCCAGGCAAAAGGGGAGCATTCCCTCATATTTCTAACTCTGTCAAAAACCACATGACACCAGGTTATAGTCTAACAGGTTTAGTTGAAACAGCAAGCTTTCGAAATTTATAGTAAAAGATTTATTATAAATTCTGTGTCCAATGTATTCTCTTTCAATAGCTGCCTGAGGAAGGAGTGGGGGCCTGAAAGCCTATGGTTTCAAATAAACCTGGTGGACTATAGCCTAGCGTCGTATGATTTTTGACTTTGTCCACCCGAGTCCAACACCGGCACCTTCACATATTTCTGATACCGTCTTTGAAGTGTCGCCTGTATTTTGATGTTGAAAAGATTATAGTCAATTTGTGTGTATAGCAAGTTTCCATAACCAGCAATGGGATAATGAACAGATCATCGACTTTTGTGTTGAAGGATAGATACTGGCCACGACATGAACGAGAATCTGCTGCTTATCATCTGTGGCCCTAAATTAGAGCCACAGATTATTTTATGATCATCTGAAGCTGGTCTCACTTTAACATGTCATCAGAAAAGGGGTATCTTGGACAGGGTCAGGTACGTTCTGGCGCCGCCCTTTTGGTGCCAATCATTTGGCCCCACTATTTTGGCTCTAAACTGCTTTAGCGTTCATTACTTTGGCGCTGAGCTGTTTTGGCACCAATTCAGAATAAAAAAAAGTCTTGTTTGGTTAAAGAAGAAAGGATGACTAATGACCCGATGTAATTTTCTCAACTAGCAAGAGTTGATAGTCAAAGCTGTAATGACCCGCTGTAGATTCAAATCTCGTTTTGTAATAATTTTCTCATTTAACAATTGTTAATAGTCATCTACTGCCTTGATGATACTTAACCCCTTCTGTCTTCACATTAGAAAGCTGTAATACAATTTTCTTTCTGGTTTCTTGTAGAGCCCATACCAGAAATGGCTGAAAACATTCTAAGCAAGAGAAACAAACCAAAATTTTCACACGATGGTTACCTATATGTATTGGCTCCAAAACAGCTCAGCACCAAAGTAATGAGCGCCAAAACAGTTTATAGCCAAAACGGCAGGGCCAAATGATCAGCGCCAAAAGGGCAGCTCCAAATAGTCCCTTTCCGCCTTGGACAATATAGTACTGCCTCCATTCTGCACTGAAGTATCAACCTTGAATTTGTTTTTAAGTCCTGGAGTAAGGCTTGAACCTATGATCATATGATTCAATTACATCTCTGCTGAAGACCAAATTAGAGGTCTCAGGGCAAATGAAAGGACCAAAGGTCCAAAAGAAATGAGGAGAAAGTGAGGTCTGCAGGTCAGAGCTGAAAATGTGTTGCTGGAAAAGCGCAGCAGGTCAGGCAGCATCCAAGGAACATGAGATTCGACGTTTCGGGCATAAGCCCTTCTTCAGGAATGAGATTTTTCCAGTTTCCTAATTTCCCCTCCCCCCACCTTGTCTCAGTCGAATCCCTCAAACTCAGCACCTCCTTCCTAACCTGCAATCTTCTTCCTGACCTCTCCGCCCCCACCCCACTCCGGCCTATCACCCTCACCTTGACCTCCTTCCACCTATCGCATCTCCATCGCCCCTCCCCCAAGTCCCTCCTCCCTACCTTTTATCTTAGCCTGCTGGACACACTTTCCTCATTCCTGAAGAAGGGCTTATGCCCGAAACGGCGAATCTCCTGTTCCTTGGATGCTGCCTGACCTGCTGAGCTTTTCCAGCAACACATTTTCAGCTGCAAAAGAAATGACCAAGTTTCCAGTAATTGCATGTTTCTCTTTTCTCTGATAAGGCACAGTTTGTAAACCAAAGGCTCCCACTGAACCTGTCACTAAGAGACACTATGGTAACAAATTGAAATTACTATGGAGACTGTCAATTACCATGTTAAGATGGTTACCATGACAATGGAAATTAATTCACAAAACCAAGAATAAGCTACAGTTATCTGGAGAAATGACTGAAGCTGGGATCATTCCCTTTATACAAGGGATCGTTAAGGGGATAAGAATGAAAGTCTTAATATTTAAGGAAACGTTTTGTACTGACAGTAGAATTGGTAATCAGAAATGTGAATGTGGATAAGTAGAGTTATAGAGTCATAGAGATGTACAGCACGGAAACAGACCAATTCATCCATGCAGACCAAATATCCTAAATTAATCTAGTCCCATTTGCCAGCATTTGGTCCATATCCCTCTAAACCTTTCTTATTCATATACCTATTCAGATGCCTTTTAAAAGTTATAATTGTACCAGCCTTCACCACTTCCTCTGGCAGCTCATTCTGTACACACACTACCATCTGCATGAATAAATTGCCTCTTAGGTCCCTTTTAAATCTTTCCCATCTCACCCCAAACCTATGCCCTCTAGTTCTAGACTCTCACACCCCAGGGAAAAGACCTTGTCTATTTACCCTATCTATGTCCCTCATGATTTTATAAACATTTACAAGATGACCCCTCGGCCTCTGACATTCCAGGGGAAAAACAGAGTCACAGAGTCACAGCCCCAGCCTACTCAGCCTCTCCATATAGCTCAAATCCTCCAACCCTGGCAAATCCTTGTAAACTGCTGTGCTCTTCCAGCACCACTGATCCAACATCCTTGTAAATCTTATCTTAACTTTTTCAAGTTGCACAATTGACAAAATACAAGAGGGAAGATGTGAAAGAAATTTCTTAAAAGGATAAATGATTATGATCTGGAATGTACCACTTGTAGATGCTATGAAAATGGATGCATAATTACTTGTCCAAGGGATACATGCATGAAAAGGGCTATGGGAAAAACCAGAGAAGTGAGAGTAATTGAAGAGCTTTTTCAAAGAGCTGGCACAGATACAATGGGCCAAATAGCCTCCTATTGTGATGAACAATGCTATGATTCTATAAGTGCACTTTAAGCATGACCCAGTAGCAATTAGAACTTGATGACATGGAAGCATCTGCAGTCTTTTGTCCAGTGATGTCTCTGAATCCTACAGTGTCCATGACAAGTATGCTCAGCATGATTCATATGCAAAACAACCTTTATCACATTTGTGGTAACTCATGCGTGTCAGAAATATTTAATTTGAGACCTTACAAAGTTCAACATTTCAGAAAATTACACAGATGGAATTTTAAAAATATCATTCAAGCTGTGTCTCAGTAGGTCATCATTTGGTTCCACTTTTGCACAATGTTTGGCTGTCTCTTTGGGTAATGTGTGGTCTGTTCTGTATTAGGAAGTTTTTCCTCAACTTAAGAGTGACCCCTTTACTTAGAATTGAGCTCATTCTAAATAACAAGGTAAATACACCTGCCTCTGTTACAGGCTGTTCCTCTTCCCTCTCAGTCTCTGGTGGTAACTACTGATGTTGTTGTTCCATCTACATTAGTTCATTATGCTACAAGCAGCACTCTTGTCTCTTTTTCCACTATAGGTTTGATCCCTACCAAAAACGTCTGAATGTTATCTAGTACTGTGAGAGAGTGCTGGGTTGTCAGACATGCCATCTTTCAGGAGAGATCTTAAACAGAGATCCCCCTTCCTTCTCGTGTGAATATAAAATATGATACTATTTCAAGAAAAGCAGGGAATTTATCAAGGATTCTCCAATCAAGATGTGCCCTTTAGTCTTCAACATTAGTAATATCTGGCTGCCCTTATTCTAAAATACATTGCTATGAAAGTTTTTAATTGGCTCAAAAACACTTTGAAAGTCCTGTGGTCATGGAAGGCACTATAAATTCAGATTTCTCACTTTGTAGTGGTTATTGAATCTATAGCATTAAAGCACTTGAAATACAATGCTTGCTTTACCCTTTGACACTAGCACCCCTATAAGCTTAGATTATCATTTGTTCCTAGCATCAATGGCAGTGACCAGTGAATAACTATGACTTTGAATAAACATCATTTTATTTGGAGTTTTACAAGCAGGGTCCTAGTAAATCTATTTCCTTTAAAGAAGAGAATCATGATTCTTCAAATATAAGCTGCATTTATTGAACAGTGACCTGCACAAGCCAGATTAACATACTGATGCTCCCCGCTCATATTTAAGGGCTACAGGGCAGCAGTGATTGATATCAATAGTGTGGTACATGGATCGCAGATGGGAACACTATCCACAAACAGCTAGTTAAAGAAGGCAAACAAAGATTTGTGTTCATACTGAACTCATCTTGACAATCAGAATATCCTAAAGCACTTTAAACAGCTATTGAACTGCTTATTTGAAGTACTGTTACTGTTGTAATGTAGAAAGAAGCTGATTCTCAACTGACTGCTTTCATCAGGCAGAGGCAGGCAGGATGGTCACAAGCTCAGTTCAAAGGAAGCATTCGAAACATGAACCAGATCTGAACTCAACTTGGTTCACTCCTGTTGGAGAAATATTGAGTATTTGCTGGGACAACTGCAAAGCTCTGAAATCTAAGCTAATCTTTCCCGTTTGGGTAAGCAAGATTAGTGAACAATAATAGCTACAGTGAAGAGTGGCAGAAAGTGGGCCCTATTTTTGGGTCATCCATCAGGACCCAGCTGTTAATCAACACAGCTATACCTGACCACAAGGTGTTAAAGGAGACAAGTCTCTGGAAAATGAAGGTTGAGAATTTTGCTGGGAGTGAGGGTTGTGCAAGAGAAATTGAAGTAGCAGTTTATGTGAGGAAAGATGGAAGAATGCAGATTATTTTTGAAGCAATCATTCCTTGCTCCCCACCCACTATCCAGCCTTTAAAGGAGAAAAACTGTTTCTTTTAAACTCTAAGTTCTTCTGAACTAAAGCTTAGGTGTTCTATTCTAAAGTCAAAACTAAACTAAGTACCTTAATTGTTTATCTATACTATTATAAACCCAACAGTATAAACATTTTATCTATTAATACCACAGGAGATCCCCCAGACGCTCATGCTTTCTTGGAACTAATATATTTAACTTGCTGTTCATTTAAAAAAAAATCTTCACATAACATGCACATATCCATTTGCTTTTGTCTTGAAATCCAAATCGAACGTTATAATATATGTATACTATTAATCTTTTATCACAGCCTTATATTGTAGTCCGTATGGCCTCTGTTTAAATCACAACTTTGAATAGTGCATTCTGCAATGTCAATACACCTTCTTCTTTAAAATAAAAATTCCTTCTTAAAATCTAACGATATCTGACAACTACAAAACTTGTCAATCAGCATTAGTGGTTCTTGAGGAGGCAGTGATAACTTCCTTTTTCAGTTGCTGCATTCCATTCACTGTAGATGCATCAATAATGTGGTTAGGGTAGATGTTCCAGGTTTCTGATTTAGCAACAGTGAAGGAATTATATCTATTTAACGATATCCTTGATGATTGTGGCATTGCATATTGCAGCCACTGTGCATCACTAGTTAAGGCACTTTATGATAAGTTGGCAGATGAGATAGCAATTAAGTGAACTGCTTTATCCTGAATAGTGTTGAATGTTTTGAATGTTGTTGGAGCTATACTCACCCAAACAAGAGAACAGTATTCTATCACATTACTGACTTGTGCATTGTAGATATTGGACAGACTTTGGGAAGTCAGGAGGTGTGCTTTACATCACAGAATTCACATTGCACAAGTGCAATAGCCATCATCAACAAGAGAGAATTAACATTTTGTTATTCAGTGAAATTACCATTGTTGAATTTCTCATTAACAGCAACCTGGGGATTAATATTGAATAGAATCTGAACTGGACCAGTCATGTATATTTTGGCTACAAGAACAGATCAGAGGCTGAGCATTCTGTGACCACTCATAATTCCTGCACTGTATGGGACTTAGACTATGATCTTGCTATTGAAATCTGATCAGGAAAAGGAATAGATTCTAGTTGATAAACACATACATTTCACAGAGGAGATGCAAATCAAGATACTCGAAGGACTGTGATTGAACAAATAGCACTTTACAACAATGTCTCCATAGAGATATATTAACACAGTGAATCTTTCCAGGACCTTAGAAGTCTAAAATTGAAAGTATGGCAAAGTGAGAATAAAGTAGACAATATTATTCTAATGCACCCTCAGATACCCATAGAGAAATAGCAGAAATCTCACAGCATCAGATGTAGCAATATTCTGCCTATAGATGCTATATGTATCAAAAAGCTCTAAAGAAATAATAGCAAAACTTTAAAATTTGATCCTTTTTACTTGTCTATAAAACAGATCCAATCTCCTTTGAACATGTTTGCAGAATACATAACCAACCTAAGTGTGTATTGCATGTTTATTATATAACCTACTGTGGACTGCATACTTCCAAAAGTACAATGATGAAGCTCCCCAGGGTACCATATGGGACTGTGGAGGTGACATTGAAGAACAGCCATGAGCTTGTTGAACAGTAAAGAAGGCCCAAACAGCCTGCTATAGCTGCTGTCACTTATATTATCCACGTTGGTGAGAATGTCACTTGCCTGGGTATGTAAGATTTCTGCAGATATTATGGCGGGGGAATGTTGGTCATTGAGCAGATAGCAGCTCCCACAGCTTTCAACAGGGTGAAACTGATTCTAGTTTTCAAAAAAGAAAATAGAAACTGTTGGTGAAGCTCAGCAGATCTGGCAGTATCTGTTGTAGAAAAAGCAAAGTTAGCACTTTGAATCTGGTGACTCTTCATCAGAACGAGAGAATGGTAGGTTTGTTTCAAATCTACAACATGTTCAGTTTTTTATTTCCTTCTCATTTTTGGGAAGTGCCTTTAACTCAATTTGGTGAGTACTTTGACATTTCAGTCGAAGATTGAACTCCCTAACCATGGTGATATCTCATTTTGAAAAACATAGGGTTATTGTGATCTTAAACATTATTCTGCTCAGTTGTTTTATTTCAAATTTTCCTCTATACTGGTATGAAAATAGCTTGGAGAGATCTGAGTGATGGAATGGCATTCGCTAGTTCCAATGTTTTCCTCTTTGCCACCAATTTATTGAACTTGGTCCTATGAATATCTCATATTTCATAACAATGATTACTGGCATTTTGGCCAGAGAACACATTACATGGCTGTTAGCTTCTGTGCCCATTCAAAACACATTTCCAGTGGAGACTGAAACATTAAAGATCCCTTAATCTATACACACAGTCATTATGTCATCTTGAATTATCCATAGAATTTTCAGAGCTTGGAGATGCAGTCAATAAAAGAAAATACCTTTCTTTCAACTGCACAATTGCAAGACACCTCACATTAATTGCATTTAAAAAAAATAATTAAACCCAGGATGATAATTTTATACTCAAATCATTCTGTTCCAAAGCAAAGTATGTGTCCTACAAGTTGGTGCAGGGGTTCCCTCATTGGAAAATGGAAGCCAACTTGCCAAGGTATTTGACCTGTACTTTTGCTATGTTTGATAAATATTTCTCTAAAGAGTCTCATCTGCAGTCACTGATGTGAGGCTGACCCACAGCCTGACAAAACACAGCAGGCCAGGCAGCATCTCAGGAATAGAGAATTCGACGTTTCGAGCATAAGCCCTTCATCAGGAATAAGAGAGAGAGAGCCAAGCAGGCTAAGATAAAAGGTAGGGAGGAGGGACTAGGGGGAGGGGCGATGGAGGTGGGATAGGTGGAAGGAGGTCAAGGTGAGGGTGATAGGCCGGAGTGGGGTGGGGGCGGAGAGGTCAGGAAGAAATCTGCAGACCTCATTTTTTACCCACAGCCTGACAAGCTGAATGTGCTGAGCTTGAAATGCAATCTGAGGCATTGACCCATTCTGCTCCCCACAGCATGGGCTCAGTTTCCAGGTTAACAAGAATTTTGCCATCAGTGAAGTGACTGCTTCTGAGTCTCATTCATGACTTCAGTGCATTCAGTTGGCATAAAACCTTTTGAGATTTGACCCTTAAGATTAGGGTTCCAAGTATCTGAATAACAACAATCTGTTCACTCACTCTGGCACGCCGCTTTCACTCGTTGGAAGTCTTTGAGCTTAGCCAATAATATCCTATCTCAAAATACAATCAACTATAAAACATCAAGGACTGTGGATGAATTTAATGTAATCTTTGTGGTGCAGTCCATGCTCAAAAACAGAAAAATCTAGATAATATCATCCAGCTTGGGCTGAAAAGTGGCAAGTAACATTTCTGCCACATAAGTGCCAGGTAATGACCATTTCCAAGAAAAGTGAAGCTAGCCATTACCTCTTGATATTCAGTGGCATCCACACCATTGAATCCCCATTCGCAATGCCCCAATACAATGGCTTTAACTCTTAGGGTGGCACACCTTTTCTTCTTACCCAGACATAGCATTAATAATATGGGAGTGTTATTGTTTCACTGTCCTATGTGATTCTTCTGTGTCTGTAGGTGTCAATGATCTGTTTTCACCCTTTCTCCTCTTTTTGAACCCTGTTTGCTCTGCTAGCATGTCTGAGCTCATGGGTTAGATACATTTAATACACTGGATTGATTCACCTGTTTTGGTGGCTAGTAGTTAAGATAAGGATTGCAAATGGTTTTGTTTTATTATTCAAGGGACGTGGATATCCCTGGCTGGCCAGCATTTATTACACTTCTCCAGTTGTCCTTTGGTGGTGAGCTGCCTTCTTAAACCACAATCCATGTGCTGTAGGTTGATCCACAATGCTCTTAGGAGAAAATTTTAGACTTTGACCCAGTCACAGTGAAGAAATGGTAACATATTTCCAAATCAGGATGCTGAGAGCCTTGGAGGAAAATTTGCAGGCAGTCATGTTTCATGTATCTGCTGACCTTGTCTTCCAGATGGAAGTTGTAGTGGATTTGAAAGGAACTAAGGATCTTTAGTGAATGTCTGCATTGCAATGTGTAGGAAGTACACATTGCTGCTAGTAAGTGTCAGTGGTGGACAGAATGAATGTTTGTGGATCTGGTGTAAGCCAAGAAGGCTGCTTTGATCTGAATGATGTCAGGTTTCTTAAGTTGGAGCTGCATCTATCCAGGCAAGTGAAGGTATTTTATCATAGTCCTAACTTGTGCCTTTGGGGAGAGGGTTTGGAGAGTCAGGAAGTGAGTTATTCCCAGTATTCCTAGCTTCTGATCTGTTCTTGTTTTTTTATATAGTGAGTCTAGTTGAGTTTCTGGTCAATGGTAATCACCAGAATGTTCACGTGGGGGATTCAGTGATGGTAACACCAATGAATGTCATGGGGCAGTGTTTAGATTGCAACCTACTGTCATTGCCTGGTTTTTCTGTGGTGTGAATTTTACTTGCCACTTGTCAGCCCAAGCCTGGATGTTATCTAGCTCTTGTTGTTTTGAACATAGACTGCTTCATTATCTGATGAGTCGCAAATGATGCTGAACATGGTTCAATTTTCAGCCAAATGTGGTCCACATTTTGCTGCATTTGTACATGGAAGGCTTCAGCAAGTCTTAGAGCATTGCTAAGAAAGTGTTGATGGTTGAGAATAGACTGATTGGGCAGTAATTAGCCAACTTGGATTTGTCCTTTTTTTTCTGTACAGGACATAGATGAGCATGTTTCCACATTGTTGGGCAGATGTCAGTGTTCTAACTACTAAAATAGCTTGGCATTGTGGAGTGGCAAGTTCTAGAGCAAATTTTTTGGTGTTACTGCTGGAATGTTGTTAGGGCACATAAACTTGTGCTATCCAGTATGTCCAAACATTTCTTGATATCAGGTGGAGTGAATCGAATTAGCTGATGCTGTGATATGGGGATCACTGGAGGAGGTCAAGAAGGATCATTCACTTGGCACTTCTAGGGACAGATTGCTATAAATGTTACAGCCTTCTTATTTTCACTGATGTGTTGGGTTCTTCCACCATGGAGGATGGGGATAATTAAGCAGCCTTCTCCTTCAGTGAATTGTTTCTTTGTCTGGCACCATTCCCAACTGGATGTTGCTGGACTGTTGAGATCTGGTCTGTTGGTTCTGGAATTGCTTAGCTTTGTCTGTTACTTGCTGCTTATGCTATTTGGTATGCAATTGTGCTAGAGCACAATTCTGCTGGTGTATAGCGTACAGTACCTCATGGACACCCAGTCTTGAGTTGCTAGATCTGTTTGAAGTCTATCCTAATTAGCACGGTGATAGTGTCACACAACATGATGGAGGCTATTCTCAATGTGAAGGCGGGACGTGTATTTACAAGGACTATGCCATGGTCACTCTTACCGATATTTTCATGGATGGGTGCAAGGATGAGGCTTTTCCTTCTTGTTTGTTCCTTCACCATCAACCCCAGATCTAGCCTGGCAGCTGAATATTTTAGGACCCGACTAGCTCAATCAGTAATGCTGAGTCATTCTTGATGGTGGACATTAAAATCTCAGACCCAGAACACCTTTTACACCTTTGTCACCCTCAGTGCTTCCTCCAAGTGTTGTGCAACATGGAGGAGTACTCCCTAGTACAGCCTAGGGAGAATGGTACATCGTAATTGGCAGGAATTTTCCTTGCCCTGTTTAATCTGAGGTCATGAGACTTCACGGAGTCAATGTTAAGGACTCACAGGGTCACTCCATTATGTTTTTTTTACCGCTGTACCACCACCTCTGCTGAGTCTGTCTTGCTGGTGAAATGGCATGGTGATAGTGGTGTCTGAAACAAAGTAACATTCATGGACTAGCTTAGAGACAATCAGGCTGTTGCTTGAGCAGTCTGTGAGATAACTGTGAATTTTGTCACTAGTCCCCAGATGTTGGTAAAGAGGACTTTGTAGGATCCATAGGGCTGCTTATGATGTTATCTATTTTGGTACCTCTGTTTATGCCAGGTATGTCCTGTTTCATTTCTTTATTAACACAAAGTCATGATTGATATAACTCAATGGTGAGAGTAATTGATGAAAGAGTCAGAAGTTTTTATCATGAAAGGGTAATTTTTATATAATATTTGCTTATATGGCCCCTTTTGTGTCTGAAGCATATTTTTAAAATAAAACTCCACTGAATTCCTGGGTGGTCTTCCTGGCTTTGCTGGGTGGGAGATGGGTTTTGATCAGGGGGAAAGCTAAATTTCCTCTTGTGCGGTGGACTCAGATGGACTGGGCAGAAAGTTAGCATAAGCTGGACCTCTACCCCAGTTGTTTTCCTGCCCTTTTGATAAACCACAAAGAGACAGGATAGCAGAACAATGGAAGACTGCTCAGAGTGGAAGTCACCGCGAAGGAAATATTTGAACAGGAAGTGGCCCATCTGGACTGAATAAAGGTAAAAACAAGGACTGCAGATGCTGGAAACCAGAGTCTAGATTAGAGTGGTGCTGGAAAAGCACAGCAGGTCAAGCAACATCCTGCTCTCGGATGCTGCCTGACCTGCTCTGCTTTTCCAGCACCAACTAGACTGCATACCTAGCAGCAGGCCTGGGATCCGAGGGGTTAAATTGTTCAGAGGGAATGCATGACTCAGAATAAGTAAGACTAAGCAATAGCAAATTGTATGGAACTAGCGAAAGGGAGAGAAGTTGAAAATGTAAAGCCAAATGAAAAACTAGATAATGCAAAGAACAGAATCAGGCAAATACAGGCCAAAGTTCAAGAGCAGGAACAGGAACCAGATACATTTGCTGCAAGTGGGGAAATTTCATGACCAAGGAGAGAAGCCCTACCAGGGGTAACAGCATATGATCCATGGCAGAGGCAATAAAGCAGTGACTGAACTCGCCAAGAAATTTGTAATTTGCAGGGGGCTTTTATGGCAATATGCTAATTTAAAACAGGATTGTAAAGCCCACACTATAGATCACTCAAAGTGTCAGTGTGAGATGATAGATTAAAGTCCCAATTTATGATCTAGAAAGGACCATAAACGTTAGGGTGGCAAAGTGGCTCAGTGCTATCTGATGGGCCATGGACCTGGGTTTGATTCCAGTCTTTGGTCTTGTCTTTGGGGAATGTGCATATTTTTTCCATGTCTGCATAGATTTCCACTTGGTGCTCTTATTTTTTTCTTACAGTTCAAAGATGTGAAGGTTAGGTGTATTGGCCGTGCTAAAAAAAAGTGTTCAGGGATGCGCAGGCTCGGTAGATAAGACATGGAGGGTAAATATGGAGCTATGGGGATATGATAGGGGGCTAAGTCTGGATGGGGTATTCTTCACAGGATTAGTCTGGATATGATGGGCTGGATGGCCTCTGAGTGCACTGTTGGAATTCTATAATTTAAGGGATAAAGTACTCCTTTAGGGCTGCTGTGGCAAACGACCACCTTACAATGCCTTGTGATAAATGGACCCTGTAGATGGGCTAAATAAGTGCCTGCAAAAGAAAGGAAAATACCTGATCAAATTTGCCAGGAATCTATGGACACAGTTAATTGTTGTTTGTGAGCAAGTGGACAGAAACCAGCTCATGTCACAGACTAGGGTCAATTGAACTAGGACCATAGTCTCATACACACCAAAAAGGGGTGGAGGGCACAGATTACATTTGAGCACACACAGAAGCATGGGTGCTCCAGAGGGTGGGCCAGTTTGGAGAAGTGAAGGGAGATAGAGGGGGCTGCTGCAGAGGTGTTTTGCTTCTGTACACCCCAACATGAAAAGTTTGAGACCAATCATCACCATGCATGATCTAGAACATAGAACATAGAAGGATACAGCGCAGTACAGGCCCTTCGGCCCTCGATGTTGCGCCGACCGAATCCTACCTAACCTATACTAGCCCAATAACTTCCAAATGCCTATCCAATGCCCGCTTAAATGACCAACAGTTAACCTAACCATCACATTTCTGATTCAGCTTAGTACTTTTTTTCAAAATAGTTCATTTTCACAAGTATAGTCTTCTGCCTGATCAGAAGGTGCTTCATCCATCTCACGTTTTACCCACTATCTTTGATCCACCAGCTAAAAGTTGTTTGCATAAGCTACCTTATTGTTTTTTCACCTCAGTACATTCCCAGTCCTATGGATCTCCACAAGCCTCCACAATGCTTTTTTTCTCATCCAGATGGCCTATTTTCTCAATCTACATAACTTCAAATGTGCTGGTAACCTCCAAGTTTGAACTACATTTAGGCCAGGATTTATAGTCAAAAAATAACACTCAACAATTGGTAACAGATAAGAATCATGGAAGAGAGAGTGTTTGAGAATATCAGATATTGACTAAAGGGAGTAGTAAATGTCACCTTGATCATTTTCCTATAGAATGTATACAAATGCAAGGGATGTCATAGTGATCGCCACCATTGCCCGAATGATCAAAATCCATCCTTTGGAAGTGCTTAGTTACCCAGAATAGATGTGGATCACCCCATCAGATGCAAGCAAATTATGGGATGGCATTCTGTGGGTACACCCTAAGAAGGCTGTCATGTTCAAATCTAACAACAAGCCAATGATATACAAAAGAATATCAGCTATTGGTATTGAGTTATTGGTAATTATGAGCTTACGATTTGCCAACCTGCAGTTTCTGATCATATGTCTATCAACAGTATGTTGTTCACCAACACCGCATTGTTCTTCTTTGTGTGTGTTTTTAGTATTTATTTTTGTCTTTTCAATTGCTGAATTGTTGATTGTTTTAGACAGATGAGGCTGTCAGCCTGCCTATGGGAGAGCAAGGTCAGAGTTCATTGATCATATTTTGTGATGTTCATTTAAATCAAATGGAAGGACTGTGACCAGATAGCCCAGGGCCTGAATGGTTAGGCCCAGGACCAGACTGGGAAACCCAGCCTGCTAGGACTTTTAGGACAGTTAAAACACAAAGTGTCTGCCACAAGAAAATGACAAGCAGGGACAAGCAGAAACTTGCCCTGGAAAATGACACTGGTTTTTGCATTGGAGTACAGCAAGTGGACTCACTGAGGCTTCAACTTCTCACCACGACAATGTGTGGAGAAAGAGAACATGTCCTTGACACATCAACAGATGGACATTGGGGATCCCACTAGATGTAATGACCTTGATCTATCTGGAAGATCAGTTTGCTGAGGGCCACTGAAGATTCTGGAATGATGCAGCAGGGAGGGATACGTAGGGACATCTGTCAGTCATTCCCTCAGGGAAGATTCAACCAGCTCAGCAGAAGAGCTCCAACCACCTCGATAGAAAGTGAGGGAAGCTGGCCACATGCAAGACCAACCTTCACCAAGATCATGACTGGGGGCAAATGTTCACAGGTAAAGGTATGGTTGGAAAATGGGAATCTTTCAGAAATGAGGCAACGAGCATCCGGAGAAAGTATATTCCTGTTAGGGTGAAAGGAAAAGCTGGTATGACTAAAGAAATTCAGGGTTTGGTTAAGAAAAAGAAGGAAGCATGTGTAAGGTATAGAAAGGATAGATCAAGTGAATCCTTAGAAGAGTATAAAGGCAGTAGGAGTATACTTAAGAGGGAAATCAGGAGGGCAAAAAGGGATATGAGATAACTTTGGCAAATAGAATTAAGGAGAATCCAAAGGGTTTTCATAAATACATTAAGGACAAAAGGGTAACTAGGGAGAAATTAGGGTCCCTCAAAGAGCAGCAAGGCAGCCTTTGTGTGAAGCTGCAGAAAATGGGGGAGATATTAAATGAGTATTTTGCATCAGTAATTACTATGGAAAAGGATATGGAAGATACAGACTGTAGGGAAATAGATGGTGACATCTTACAAATTACAGAGGAGGAAGTGTTGGATATCTTGAAACACATAAAAGTGGATAAATCCCCAGGACCTGATCAGATGTACCCTAGAACTCTATGGGAAACTACAGAGGTGATTGCTAGGTCTCTTGCTGACATATTTGTATCATCGATAGTCACAGGTGAGGTGCCGGAAGATTGGAGGTTGGCTAACGTTGTGCCACTGTTTAAGAAATATGGTAAGGACAAGCCAAGGAATTATAGACTCTTGAGTCTGACGTCAGTGGTGGGCAAGTTTTCAGAGGGAATCTGGAAGAACAGGATGTACATGTATTTGGAAAGGCAAGGACTGATTAGGAATAGTCAACATGGCTTTGTGCATGGGAAATCATGTCTCACAAACTTGATTGAGTTTTTTTGAAAAAGTAACAAAGAGGATTGATGAGGGCCCCAGAGGGTAGATGTGATCCAAATGGACTTCAGTAAGTGGTTTTACAAGGTTCCCCATGGGAGACTGATTAGCAAGGTTAGATGTCACAGAATACAGGGGGAACTAGCCATTTGGATACAGAACTGGCTCAAAGGTGGAAGACAGAGGGTGGTGGTGGAGGGTTGTTTTTCAGACTGGAGGCCTGTGACCAGTGAAGTGTCACAAGGATCGGTGCTGGGTCCTCTACTTTTTGTCATTTACATAAATGATTTGGATGTGAGCATAAGAGGTACAATTAGTATGTTTGCAGATTACATCAAAATTGGAGGTGTAGTGAACAGTGAAGAGAATTACCTCAGGTTACAACAGGATCTGGACCAGGTGGGCCTTGGGCAGGGAAGTGGCAGATGGAGTTTAATTCAGACAAATGCGAGGTGCTGCATTTTGGGAAAGCAAATCTTAGCAGGACTTATACACTTAATGGTAAGGTTCTAGGGAGTGTTGCTGAACAAAGAGACTTTGGAGTGCAGGTTCATAGCTCCTTGAAAGTGGAGTCGATAGAATAGTGAAGATGGTGATTGGTATGCTTTCTTTTATTGGTCAGAGTATTGAGTACGGGAGTTAGGAGGTCATCTTACCTCTGTACAGGACATTGGTTCGGCCACTGGTGGAATATTGCGTGCAATTCTGGTCTCCTTCCTATTGGAAAGACGTTGTGGAACTTGAAAGGGTTCAGAAAAGATTTACAAGGATGTTGCCAGGGTTAGAGGATCTGAGCTATAGGGAGAGGCTGAACAGGCTAGGGCTGTCTTCCCTGGAGCATCGGAGGCTGAGGGGTGACCTTATAGACGTTTACAAAATTATGAGGGGCATGGATTGGGTAAATAGAGAAAGTCTTTTCCCTAGGGTGGGGAGTCCAGAACAAGAGGGCATAGGCTTAGGGTGAGAGGGGAAAGATATAAAAGAGACCTATGTGGCAACTGTTTCACTCAGAGGGTGGTACGTGTATGGATTGAGCTGCCAGAGGAAGTGGTGGAGGCTGGTTCAATTGCAACATTTAAGAGGCATTCGGATGGGTTTATGAATAGAACAATGCAGTGCATTATAGGCCCTTTGGCCCTCAATGTTGTGCTGAACTTTTATCCTACAAACCTACATAACTTTCATTGCACTAGCTTCTATATGCCAATCCAAGAGTTACTGAAATGTCCCTATTCTGACTCTACCACCACTGCTGGCAGTGCATTCCATGAACGCATCACTGTCTGTACAAACAACATACCTCTGACATCTTTCCTAAATCTTCCTCCAATCACCTAAACATATGCCTGCTCATGATAGTCATTTCAGTCCTGGAAAAAAGTCTCTGGCTATCCATTCTATCTATGTCTCTCATCACCTTGTACACCTCTAACAAGTCAACTCTCACCTTGCTTCACTCCAAAGAGAAAAGCCCTAGCTCCTTCAACCTTTCTTCAAAAGACATGCTTGCCAGTCCAGGCAGCATCCTGGTAAATCTCATCTGAAACCTCTCTAAATCTTCCACATGCTTCCTATGATGCAGCAAAACCTCAGCTCTTAAATGCAATCCCCTTGCAAATGAAAGCCAACTCACCATACACTTCTTAACAACCCTATCAACTTGGGTGGTAATTTAAAGGGATCTGTGGACATGGACCCCAAGATCCCTCTGTTCCTCTACACTGCCAAGAATTCTGCCTTTAACCTTGTATTCTGCGTTCAAATTCAACCTTCCAAAATGAATGATTTCACACTTTTCCAGGTGATCTGCCACTTATCAACTCTGTTCTGCATCCTCTCACTGTGCCATTGCAACCTACAACAGCTCTCCACATATCCACCATCCCACTACCCTTTGCTGTCATCAGCAAACTTACTAACCCATCCTTCCACTTCCTCTTCCTAGTCACTTATAAAAATCACAAAGAACAGAAGTTCCAGAACCAACCCCTGTGAAACACCAATGGTCACCAAGCTCCACGCTGAATACTTTCAATCTACTACCACCCTCTGTCTTCTATGGGCCAGCCAATTCTGTATCAAGACAGCCAGGTATCCCATGCCTTCTTACTTTCTGAATGAGCCTACCATGGCGAACCTCATCAAACGCCTTGCTAAAATCCATATACACCATATCCATTGCTCTACCTTCATCAGTGTGTTTCATCACATCCTCAAAGAATTCAATAAAGTTTGTGAGGCATGACCTGCCCTTCACAAAACCATGCTGACTATCTCTAATCAAACTATGGTTTTCCAAATAATCATAAATTCTGTCTCTGAAAATCCTCTGCAATAATTTGCCCACCACAGACGTAAGACTAATTGGTCTGTAGTTCCCATGATTATCCTATTCTCTTTCTTGAATAAGGGAATAATGTTTGCCACCCTCCAATTATCTGGCACTACTTCAGTGGACAGTAAGGATGCAAAGATCATCGCCAAAGATGCAGCAATCTCTTCCCTCACTTCCTGTAGTAACCTGGGGTATATCTCGGCTGGCCCAGGGGACTTATCTATCCTCATAATTTTCAAACTTCTCATCACATTTTCCTTCTTAACATCAACCTGTTCAAGTGTATCAATCTGTTTCACGTTATCCTCATAAACGTCAAGGTCCCTCTCAGTAGTGAACACTAAAGCAAAGTATTCATTCAGGACCTCCTTTACCTCCTCCAACTCCAGGCACAAGATTCCACCACTATCCCTGATCAACCCTACCCTTACTCTGGCCATTCATTAACTTTGGAATATTTAAATCAGTATCACTTGTGTAAGCAGCACTCCAAGGAAACAGAAATTTATCAAGAGACTCAAAGAGCTTCCAGGGTGAAGGCAAGCAGTAAAAGCTATCCAGTATCAGATATCGCAAATTAACACAACAGGCCTCAGTATTCAAGACTTTGTTAACCATGGAACACAGTTTGATGCCAGGATATAAAATGTTCAACCTATGTAATGTAAATAAGGTGGAAAGTCATGCTGAACAATAGGTTGTTCCTGGATCAATTTTTGTTCCTGTATTACCCCAAACCTTACCCCACTTCCATATTCTTGCCGTTTTGACATTTAAAACATCCCATAGTCACAGAAGCTGCTGACACAAAGACTCATCTCTGGATTTATTTCACCTCAGCTTTCCATCAACCTTTGGGATCTCTCCCCAGTCAAATGGTTTTAGGGCTTTATTCTTTTTTTGGATGTTGGCACCAATGGTAAGGCCAGCATTTGTTGCACATCCCCAATTGGTTTTGAACTGAGTGACTTACTAGATTACATCTAAAGGCAGTTATGGGGTGTAGGCTGTGGGTGTGGTCACATGGAGACCAGACTGGGTAAAGACAGCAGATTTCCTTCCCTGAAGAACCTTAGCATAGCTAACAATTAAAAATTGTCATGATCACAAATGCTGAGATGAGCTTTATAGCTCAAATTTAGTTATTGAATATTAATTCCAATGGCTGCCACAGTGGGATTTGAACCCATGCATCCAGAGCAATGGCCTGGGTGTCTGGATTACTGATTGAATAACATTATCATGATGTCACCATATCCTCCTCTGTGTTACTATCCAAAGTAGACATCTTGGAGGTCACCTTCAAGTGACCCTCCATCTAAGAATGGCAATCAGGCTCTGTGGGTTGATCAGATTGTATGATGCTCTAGACAGCCAAAGTAGTGTGAGACAGTGAGGGCAATTCCTGATGACTGAACAAAGAAATATAAAACTGACTGAATCTGGGAAGGCAGTGTTACAGTTAAGTAAAGTCACATGTGACAAAGATAATACTAAACAAGACATACTAATGGAATTTAGTTTTAAAGGGAACCCCAATTTTCAACACACGCAGCTCGGTCAAGATTGAACAGAAGTGAGAATGCATGAAGAAACATCCGCACCATGAGATTCCAAAAATCTACCGTGAACACTTCCATAGCTGCATCTGTGTAATGAGATTCCACCCGAATGTCTACGGCAAGTGCCTAAAAGAAATGATAATTGAGATAAAATAAGATTCGCCATTTTACTGATTAAGTTGAGAAGATGAGTGAATTCCAGTGCTTTAGCTTTCAAAGTAAAGGTTGTCACTCACTGCAGACAATTTCAAAGTAAGAAACACAAAAAGATAAGGGGTGATATCTAAAATAAAGACTGAAAATCCTCAAATACTGGATAGGTCAATCAATGTCCGTTAAGAAAGCCTCAACTACCTAAATATTACCATGCCTTTCCTTTTATCACACTTCCAGCATTTCCAATTTTTATTTCAGAGTTTCAATTGTGTTATGTTCATACCTCACTGCTTAAATTGCATTCTCAAATTTTTAGTTCATAAAACCCTGTGTGAGGATGTGACTAATACCCACTAGTGTTATGATAGCTATTCTGCATTCACAGGAGTTATTTATGGAGTGAACATTACTGGATTATTCAATGCACCAAGTGAAGTGTGTTTGATGGTTAGTTGGCTTGTCTTTTCTTCTCTCCTCAATAAAAAAATACCTTTATGTAGCACCCTGAACATGGTAAAACATTCTGAGGCAGGAGAAGTTCAAATACAAGTTAATTCTGAGTAGATAGTAGAACACAATAAAAGGTAGGATTTAAGAGATATCTTAAAAGATGAGAAGAAAGTTTTAAGGGAATTCAAGAGTGTGGGGTCTTAAGGGCATAGTTGCCAATTGTTGAATGAAACAAACTTGGAAGGCCTAACAGGCCAGTTCTCAGGAGTGCAGAGTTATAGAGTCAGAGAGATGTACAGAACGGAAACAGACCCTTCAATCCAACTCGTCCAAGCTGGCCAGATATCCTAATCTAATCTAGTCCCATTTGCTAACACCTGGCCCATATCCCTCTAAATCCTTCCTATTCATATAACCATCCAGATGCTTTTTAAATGTTGTAATTGTACCAACCTCTACCATTTCCTCTGGCAGTTCATTCAACACATGCACAACCCACTGTGTGAAAAATTTGCCCCTTAGATGCTTTTTAAATCTTTCCCCTCTCATCCTTAACCTATGCCCTCTAGTTCTGGACTCCCTCAACTCAGGGAAAAAGACCTTGTCTATTCACCCTATCCAAGCCCCTTGTGATTTTATAAATGGTTATAAGGTCACCCTCAGCTTCTCCACACACTAGTGTCTCCACACCACCACTTCCCCCCCCCCACCCCTCCCACCCCCCCCCCCCCCCCCACCCCCCTGCCCCCAACCCCCCACCTCCCTCCACTCTCCTTCCTGGATATATAAAGCTGTAGGAGAGAAATAAAGCTTTAGGAGCGTATGGTGCTGCAGGAGCGAAGTAGGAGTGCAGACCTGCAGACCTAAAGTCCTGAAGGAGGAGAATTGAGCTGAAGATGGGGGACAGTACTGAATGAGGGCTATATAGCTAAAGTTGAGGAATAGTGCCGAAACAAAATTAAAGATCTGAAGACGGAGTAGAGAACGGAATGTGGATATTGTATTGAAGAAAGTGTATCATACTGAAGGAGCAATATCGAACTGAAGGAGGGGTACAGTGTTACAGCAAGGGTATAGTACTGAAGGAAAGGATTATTGCTGCAGTTGGGGTATTTTAGTAAATGAGGTTGGTAAATTCAAAGAAGATTACTGAGATAAGAGGAAGAATTTTCCAATCTACCAGAATAGCAGGAGTGAAAATCATCGAATGAAGACTGAACAGACGGAGACCATTTGGCTCTTTGAATTCATGCCGGCTTTCTGTAACAGCAATTCCACTCCCTGCCCT
This sequence comes from Hemiscyllium ocellatum, assembly GCF_020745735.1. Taxonomy (NCBI): domain Eukaryota; kingdom Metazoa; phylum Chordata; class Chondrichthyes; order Orectolobiformes; family Hemiscylliidae; genus Hemiscyllium; species Hemiscyllium ocellatum. Next base: position 95,396,935 of record NC_083403.1, read on the forward strand.
TTCCCCATGAAAAAGGGAATGATCCCATTCCCTTCTTGAAAGCCATGTTTGAATCTGTCCCCAAAACACTCTCAGATAATGCTTTCCTAATCCTAACCACTCTCAGATTAAAAAAAAACATTTCTCGTGTTGCCTTTGGTTTTTTCACAATCAGTTTTTGCCAGTGCCCTGGAGGTCTCGAGGCTTCTGGCAGTGAGAAAAGTATTTTCACTATCTGAGCTTCTTTCTGATTTCAATTCCCTCAACAGATTCTCCTTAACCATCTCTACACTAAACAGAATAGACTCAGAGTCTCCAATTTATCTAATCTGTGAAACCAATCTATCAAAGTGAAGGTTTCTATTTACAAGAATGTCAGCACAGTTTGAAATGACTGAATTGGGGATAGAGTCCTGAGGCTGCAGCAATCATAGGAATGGAGAGAGAACCAAGGAAGCCTGCTTCCCCTCGGTTCACCCCCTTATTTGGTGGTCCTGCTGTGACTTCAGAGGGAGTGGAGTGAAGTGAAATCTTGTAAGAATGGAAGGGAGAGGCCAACCTCTTTCAACTGTGTGGGAATGAATGGAAGTCATAGAATCATAGAATCTCTACAACATAGAAGCAGGCAATTCAACCCATCGAATCCACACCAATCCTCTGAAAAGCATCCCATTCAGACACCCTCCCCACCCTATCACAGTAATCTTGAATTTCCCAAGTCACTGAGGAAGTAAGCAATGAGAGTATGATTGCTCTAAACTCAAGAGAGTGAACAACAGAATCAAGGATCGCCAGGCGAGTAGTGAAAGAGACAAAACACCTTCAGGTGCTAAGGCCCATAATCTCTTACACAGCACCCCTCAGAACAATACAATTTTCAGCCTCACTCATTCCTCTATCACCAGGCACATCCTCACATCTCATTTTAATCGACCACACTTACGGTCCTGCTCAACCTAATGCCTCCCAACAGCCATGCTTCACAGTCTCTCTCCACTGATGGTGTTATTCACTCCTCACCAGATAATCTATTTCTCACACTCACACCCTTCTGCATTTTCTACCTGTGGGAGAGGTGGGCAGAATGTTAAGTACAGGCAGAGACCCAAGGTGACAGGAAGTAGATAGCCCTCTTGTGATAGCTAACTTAACAAATATTGGCCACTCGGAAGGAGTTTCTGATCATGGCCGGATGCCACCTGCGATGAAAGCCTGAGTGTCTGACTTTCAGATATGTTGAGAGAGCTGGTTTTCTGTCAGTAGACCCTATGTTGGGTACCTGTAGACATTGGGATCTTGATCTAAGTCAATGTTCCCTCTGCCCTGTGGACTGCGATAAGAATGTATAAAATAACATAATAACAGATCATTCAGTCCCTTGAGCCTGTTCTGCCATTCAATAAGTCCATGGCTGATCTGCTTTTATTTTGAACTCCACATTCCCTTATATCTCCAAGACCTTTAATTCCCTTGCCTAACAAGAATCTATCTAACTCTGTTTGTCTTCTGAGGCAGAGCTCTAAAGTTATATAATCTCCTGAGAGAAAAATACACTCTTCATCTCTGGTCTCAAAAAAAACCCGATCTTTAAAACCTAGCTTTGGGCTCACTCACAAGAGGAAATAAATCTTCCACATCCACCTTGAGTCAGGAAGACAACTGGTACTGGTATTATTGGTACTGCTATTCCTCCTCCTCCTGTTTCCTCAGCAGGAATGAAGAGTATGGTGTCATGGTGAAAGCAGGTAGCAAGGGTGTGCAGCTGAAAGAGAATGAAATGTAATACGTGAGAATTGTCTTCCAAAACATTGACAATCACTGATCAAGCCTCTAGATCCTTCTACAATATAAAATATCCACAGAGACACTACCCTCTGAACGAATAAATTCCTCCTCATCATAGTCTTAAATGTGCAATCCTTTATTCTGAGAATATGCCCTATGGTTTCAGACTCACCTATTAGGGAATGCAACCTTTTTGCATTTATACTGACAAATCCCCTAAGAATCTGAAATAAAAACAGAAATTAATGGAGAGAATTAGCGGATTTGGCAATGTCTATGGAAAGAACGCAGACAATCCTCTATGTTTCAATAAGGTCTCCTCTCATTCTTCTAAGTTCCAGTAAGTACAAAGCCATCCTTCTCAGTCTCTCCTCCATATCCAGATTCAACCGAGTGAACCTTCCATGGATTGCCTCCAATGTCAGTATACGTTTCCTTAGTTAAGGTTCCATAACTGTGCAGAGTATTCTAACCGAAATCTGAACAGTGTCTTCCATAGTTTTGGCAAAACCTCCTCATTTTTCTACTCCATTCTTATTAAGTTATTGAGATATATAACATGGCAATAGAATCTTCAGTCCAACTCATCCATGCTGACCAGATATCCCAAATGTTGTCCCGTTTGCCAGCATTTGGCCCATATCCCTCTAAACCTTTTCTATTCATAAACTGATCCAAGTGCCTTTTAAATGTTGTAATTGTACCAACTTCCATCACTTCCTTTGGCAGTTCATTTCCATACACCAACCATCCTCTACATGAAAAAGTTGCCCCTTAGGTCCCTTTTAAATCTTTTCCCTCTCAAATTAAACCTATGCCCTCTAGTTCTGGACTCCTCCACCCCAGGAAAACAACCTTTTCTATTTACCTATCCATGCCCCACATGATTTTATAAAGCTCTATAACGTCACCCCTCAGTCTCTGACGTTCCAGGGAAAACAATCCAGCATATTCAGGCTCTCCCAATAGCTCAAACCGCCCAACCCTGGCAACATCCATGTTAACCTTTTCAGAACCTTTTCAAGTTTGACAACATCCTTCCTCTAGGAGGGAGACCAGAATTGCATATAGTACTGGCTTAATCAATTCCTGAAGAAGGGCTCATGCCCGAAACATCGATTCTCCTGCTCTTTGGATGCTGCCTGACCTGCTGCGCTTTTCCAGCAACACATTTTCGGCTCTGATCTACAGCATCTGCAGTCCTCACTTTCTCCTCTTGGCTTAATCAATGTCTTGTACAGCTGCAACATGATCTCCCAATTCCTGTACTCATTGCAATAACCAACAAGGAAAGCATACCAAACATCATCTTCACTATCCTATCCAGCTGCAATTCCACTTCCAAGGGATCATGAATTTTTCTCTTTGAAAACAAAATGAACATTCTGCTTGCCTTCCCTGTTACCCACTGAGCTTCTTTGCAAGCCATTTGTGACTCTCGTACAAGTATTCCCAAATGTTGTTGGTGCTGTCGCTTTCTGCAGAATTACCCCATTTAAATAACGCTCTTTAAGCTGTATCTTTCTATTGTTCTCTTATGCTTAAACCTGTTCAAAGTGGCATCAGATCGTGGCGACAATGGAAAAGCTTTTTACTGTATTTTACTACATTTCTCACTGCAAAATACACGTGACAATTACATCATTCGTGTTTTTTTTAAAAATCCATTCATTCTATTCCTCCTGCTAAAATATATATCATAACATTTTCCCACAAATTGCCAATACAGTGATGGTGTCTGGGGGAGTTGGGAATTAGAACCAAGGAAAAATAATGAACTCTAGGCACTCATTGTCTCTGCTATTCTTTAATTGCTTTATTGAATGTACTACTAGGGGCTGTAAGGAACTGAACACACATACTCTTCCACAACTGTGGTAGGAAGTGGGGAGCAGAGTGAAAGACACTTGTTGTTGCCATAAAGAAGATGTGATTCGAGGTGGCCTAGTTCAGCAGCAGGAACAGTGCCATACCATCAATTCTATGTGAGAAGTGATTTAATAACAACAATGTTTGGAAATTGATCTACAGCTGCACATTCACCTCCTTCCAACTACTATGAAATACTGGAGCTGAACTTTCAATTTGTCTTTTTAAAACTAAGTACCCAAAAGGATTAGTATTCGGCTTACAACAAAAGGAAGTCAGCCAAAGATCCCAAGACTTCTCAAAACGTACGTAGCAGAAAGTGGCCATTTGGTCCATTCTGTATACATTGATTAACAAATAAATGACCAATCTGGTCCCACTTAACTGCTCTGACTCCATATTCTTGTAGGTTCCAGTACTTCAAGTGCATCTTTTGAAACATAATGAGGGTTTCACATTCTGCCATTCTCCAGGTGGTGAGGACTAGATCCCACCATCCTCTTAGTGAAGAAATTTCCCCTCTAAAGCAAATATGTTGTAGGTAAAATCATTGTCCTTTTCTTATGAATCACTCAGTCAAACTAAATAGATTCTCCCTATCTACACTTACAAGCCCCTAATAATTTATGTACTTCTATTAAATTTCCCCGTCTATTCCAAAAGAAAATGACCCAAACCTATCCGATTTGTCCCCAGAACCAGAAGTTTCCTGCCACTGCAAAGTATTGATTAATCTCCTGTGACAGCCTAAGCAACCATCACGGGGAACCTTTTGACAAATTTGTTGATGACTTGTTGAGGGAGGATTTAATGAATATGTAGATGAGGCTCTGAGGTAAGCAGTGAAATCAGTTAAGGGCTAGTTAAGAGTGAACTGCATTTCTGTGGGTCTGGAATCACATGTAGACCAAAGAAGATAAAGACTTCTCTAAGAAACATGGGTGAACCAGTTGAGGTCTTGAACAACAATTAATAATAGCTTCATGGTTACAGCTTGACTCGTCTTTAATTCCAATTTTATTTATTTGAACTTGAGTTCCAGCATCAGCCATGATGGGGTTCAAACCCTCAGCTCTTCTGGCGTTAAATGGAGTCTCTGGATTTCTAGTACTTGTGATAATTTGTCTACACCACCAGCTCCTCACCATACATCTCCTGATGGAGCCAGAGAGAGATTTTGTATTTTGTCTTTCCATTTCAGGTTTGCAGCTGCCACAGTGCGTTGGCTTCAGTTTTAACTGAATTCTATTTGATACTTGAAGAGATTAATCCAATACACTGGTACAAAAAAAATCTCAAGTGAATATCTATTCAAAAATAAACATACCCGACAATAATGAGCCAAGTCATTAGGCAGCAAAGCTTCTGATTTCCCCAGTTGACAGGGTAACCTGATTCTGAAGTATATTCCTCCATTAATGAGAAACTGTTATGGGAACGGTCCCTATGGATACAGCAATATGTCAAATCCCTAAGTGCTGCTTTAAAGACTTCTCATAAGATTGCTGATAGCTCTATCTTTCCTTTATTGATCTCCATATAGATCACAATTCTTTCTCAATCAAGTTTGCAATTTTTACCTAATGAGGTGGGATATGATGACGTTCTTATATATTCGCCAATGAAGCACAACACATGCTAGAGGAACAATACCTCACTTTCCACTTAAACTCCTTACAGCTTCTGAGACTAATAGCAGTATTCCACAAATTCTAAACATGATATCAGCATCCTTGATTTTTCTTACGTCTTCCAACTCACCCCTTTCTTCTTCCCCATGCGAACACACATACACAACCATGTCCTAGTTGTGCCTTGTTGACTTTGTTCTCAGCTGAGTCAAAAGGTGTGGCGCTGGAAAAGCACAGCAGGTCAGGCAGCATCTGAGGAGCAGGAGAATCAATTGTTCAGGCACAAGCCTTTCATCAGGAATGTTGGTGGGGAAGGGGGCTGAGAGATAAATAGGAAAGTGGGGTGGGTGTGGGTGAATATCACCCTTTCTTACCTCCATTTTCACTCAGTTCTACATCTCAATTTTCCCTTGATCACAATTAGCAATCCCTTTGTCTTTGGCACTGCGTGACCTTAGAATCTGTCAGAATCCCTTCCATAGCCTCTCCTTATCTTTACAGCCCCCTCCAGCCTTACAACCAACTGATTTATTTGTACTGTAATCATTTGTTTCTGGCATCTTGTACTCCACCTCACCATTGGTAGCCCTGCCTTAAGCTCTGGACTTTCCTCCCTAAACTACTGTGTATTGAAAAGTGCTTAAAGTTGTCCTCTTTGATCAACTGAGGTCTTCTTTTGCCTACTGTGCCAACTTCTATTTGATGATGTTCCTTGAAAGTGTTGTGAGATATTATAACACAGTAAGGATGCTATATAAATGCAAGTTGTCCTTTTTTTCATTTTCTTCCGATAATTAATGAATTCATACAGATGTTTCCTCATGGTCAAAATCAGCTGCAGAACTATAAACACCATAGTTTATAGATTTCACAGTGCCGCATTTTCATTCCTTATGATATAAAATTAACAATACCGTGCTTCATAAACATTAATATCTTTCATTGTAGCTGGGTAACAAGATACTAACTCTGATAATGCAAGTGTTGTATAAAGCTTTATATTCAATTATCTAAATTAATATCCCTCAGTGTTGGTCTGTGGTTTGTGATGATAGTTTCACAGTCTCACTTAGAGCTAATTCATCTGAACAAAAGTATGAAGAATAATACAAAATGAAAGATTATTTAATAGTTTATGACAGAAACAGCATTCGAGAATGATTTAAAATCTAAATGGGCAGCACAGTAGCTCAGTATGCTTGGCACAGTGGTTAGGACTACTGCCTCACAGCGCCAGGGACCTGGTTTTGATTCCTTGGGTGACTGTCTGTGTGGAACTTGCACATTTTCTCTGTGTCTGTATGGGTTTCTTCTGGGTGCTCCAGTTTCTTCCCACAATTCAAAGATGTGCAGGTTAGGCAAATTGGCCATGCTAAATTGCCCACAGTATTCAGGGTTACGTAGATTAGGTGCATTAATCCCAGGTAAATGCAAGACAATAGAGTAGGGGAATGGGTTTTGGTGGGTTACTCTTGGGACGGTAAGTGTAGACTTGTTGGGCGATAGGGCCTGTTTCACACTGTGGGGATTCTATGAAATCAAATCAAGAGATTATCAGCAATTGCATTCCACCCATTATCCTGTTCATGAAAAGGAATATTAAGTCAGTTCCTTTATTCTTTAATAGTATATTCAAAACTGTGACATCAAGAAAGGCAAGGGCAGCAGATACATGGGAACACCACCAACTACAAGTTCCTTTCCAAGCTATTCACCACTCTGATGTGGAAATAAATCACCATTGCTTCAGTGTCACTGGTGCTCCCTCACTAACAGTACTTTGCCTGTATGTCCACCACACAGACTGTTGTGGTTCCACAAGCTAGCTCACCACCAACTTTTCACTATTTCATACCATGTGACCTGAGAGAATGCTTGGAATCATTTGAAGCATGACAAATTTCTGGCAGATTGCTGCTCTGTATAATTTAATTAGAGACAAAAAAAAACTGCAGATGCTGGAATCCAAAATAAACAGGCACGAGGCTGGAAGAACACAGCAAACCAGGCAGCTTCAGGAGCAGTGCAACTCAATATTTCAAGTGTAATCTCTCTTGAGTCTTGAAGAAGGGTTATCCACAAAAGTAAACTTCTCCACCTCCTGATGGTGCCTGACTTGCTGCTTTCTTCCAGCCTCCTGCTTGTGTAATTTAGTAGTTCAATGTTAGCTCAGGTGCTATGTGTCTGAGGAATGTCTTAATAATGCAAAATTTAATAATTATAATAAATGTCTGCTAGAGTTTTCAATACTGTAGTATTCTCAACCAATTTTCTATGTTACAGGAGAAAATATAAACAGTACTTCATCAAATAAAATACCTGTAGGAGGCCATCTACGAAGAAAACTCCAATATCTTAGTAGTACAAGTTGGAAAATGAATTAAACATCAACTGGACAACCCTTCAGAGCATAGAAAAACCTCAGAAGGTCAGATCAGTTTCAATAAGAACAAACAGCTGTAAAAATAATTATAGACTGGTCATCCACTACGAAGAAGGTGAAACTAATTTCATTTTTATTGTAAGTCTTTTTTTTAATCAAAGTAAGTTTCTATGAGTCCTTTGCTTACAATTTAAAAAAGGTTGAAGTTATAAAAACAATCAAAACTGAAGACTATTGTTCTGTTCTGAAGTATAGTAAGCAATTTACTCTACCCAAATTGACTTTTGACAAAAGGTATAACAGGCTACGTTTCTTTTTAAATCGGCATTAAGTGGTCCTGAAAGCACAGCTGCAAACCACTTCTTGAAAAGCAAGTGCTTAAAAATACTGATAAAAAAAGCCTCATCTGTGTCCAGGCCTCAGTTGGTTTTGTGATTTTTTTTCTCCAAATTGGAGCAAACATTTTAAAGAGAGACTGAATGACATCATCACTCCTTATCTGGCATGAACACTATCTGCAAGCCAGAAGCTCCTGCTATAAATTTGTAATCCTAAAGCTACAAGTCAGCACTTCTGGAAGAAGCAGTTTTAAAATGTCCAGGCCTGTGGAGCAGCAGTTCTAACTGATATTAAGCCAGAGACACATAGCTTAAGATGAATAGTGCAGGTTTTTTTTAAGGTGGAAACATAGCTGAAATGGATTGGTCAGTATCCAGTGATACCATCACAAAATTCCATTTGTTCAAAGAACTTAGGGACTTCCATTTTACAAATTCTATAATAGGTGACTCAGTGAAAGAGCTCCAAAAAATCTTGCTAGCTTATCAACAAAGTGGGGTTTCACAGACTTACCACATTTCTTTTAGAATAATGGTTGAAAAGATACCAAAATTATCTGTAAACTTCTCAAAGGCCAACTCAAGAATTAACTTCAGAATTCAATATTCCAACTAATATTATACAGAGTAGTTGTTAAGAAAATACAAAAGCAAAGGGTGTGACTTTCACAAAGAGGAACTGTCAGAAAAGTTCATTGAGTTAATCATTACCTCGATATCAATTGAAATTATTAGAAAGAATGTTTTGTTCAAGGGAAGAAATGAAAAAAAAATTGAAGATGAATGTAAGGATGAAGCTACTGTGGAAGGCCCACTGTGTGGTTTAGGTGCAGCCAATACTATTGCAATAGACAGCAAATGGCGCCAAACCAAAAAAATAAATCTGTAGCAGATATGGTTTATCATAACTACCCAAAAGCTGTCTAGCTTTTCTTGATACCTGTAAAACACGTGGTATCAAAGAACCTTGTGTATCTGTATGCAGGAAATCTGGTTCCAAAGGCCAAGGCAGATCCCAGAACCAAATGCAGTTGAATAACAAGATAGCACAGTACCACAACACTGACAGCAAGGGACACATTGAGCAGATTCATGGATACATCAATGAGATTCAAAGTCAAACAAGAAGAAAACAAATTTCAGATAATAATCAAGTTTTCCATATTAACCTCACATACCATATTCATGATATAAAACATTCTGAAGTGGACGGCACAGTGGCACAGTGGTTAGCACAGAAACCCGGGTTCAATTCCTGCCTCAGGCAACTGTCTGTGTGGAGTTTGTACATTCACCCTGCATAGGTTTCCTCTGGTTTCCTCCCACAATCCTAAAATGTGCAGGTTAGGTGAATTGGCCATGCTAAATTGGGGTAAATGGAGGGTAACGGGTCTAGGTGGGTTGCTCTTCAGAGGGTCGGTGTGGACTTGTTGAGCCGAAGGGCCTGTTTCCACACTATTAGTAATCTAATCTAATCATAGATAACATCTGTCCTGAAAAAAACAGGCTAGCACATATGTGAGCTGGTGCCAACACTTACCACCTATACATTCCAAGAGACAAATATCTCAGCAAGTGGTAATCCATGATACAGACCATGACAGACTGTCTTGTGGTTTATCACAGATCATCAATTCTGTGCTCACCTTGGTATCCCAAGATCTTTGACCTATACTAATGGTTCGGCATAGCAGGATAGCAGTACAGGCAGATCCTGGTGCAGTCACACTTCATTTTAGCTATAAAGAGAGGTTGGACAAGTTTGGATCATTTTCACTTGAGCAACTGAGGGTGAGGGGCACCTGATAAGAGTATGTAAATTATGAGAGGTATGGACTGGGTGGTAGGAGTAGATTTCCAAGAATGGAAATGCCAAATACATGGGCTTTGGTTTAAGGTAAAAGAAGGTATTGGTTAAGGTTAAAGGAAATGTGCAAGGCAAATTTTTGAACAGAGGGTAGGAGGTGCCTGGAATTCCCTGCCAGGAGAGATCATAGAACAGATATGATAGCAATGTTTAAGAGCAATTTTGACATTCATATGAACAGCGGGGAATGGATGGAGACTGACCATATACAGGCAGATTTAGACGGTGGGAGGAAACCGGAGCACACCCATGTAGACACGGGGAGAATGTGCAAACACCACACAGACAGTTGCCCGAGGTGGGATTTGAACCCTGGTCTCTGGCGCTGTGAGGCAGCAGTGCTAACCACTGTGCCACTGTGCCACCCATGAGACACTGAGAAAATTATTTTCTGAGAAAATAAAGGTATTCTTTTTGATTGACACATTGATGCTCTTGATGAACAAGTTGAAGACATTCTCAAGATGGATCTGTCAGATTTTGACCAAAGCAAGTGTGAAATGTTGTATTCAACAACTGCTGAAGGTAAGCACTTACAAGAGTTTCAAAAGACCATTATTCAGAGATAGGGGCAATCTGGTCCTAATTCAAAAAGCATTCCATCAAATTATCATGTCTATGTTATGCCAGGGATACATGGCTACTGAGCGCACAAAACAGGAGTATGTGAATCTGTGTACTGGCCGGGGATGAATCAGGATTAGATTAGATTAGATTAGACTTACAGTGTGGAAACAGGCCCTTCGGCCCAACAAGTCCACACCGACCCGCCGAAGCGAAACCCACCCATACCCCTACATTTACCCCTTACCTAACACTACGGGCAATTTTAGCATGGCCAATTCACCTGACCCTCACATCTTTGGACTGTGGGAGGAAACCGGAGCACCCGGAGGAAACCCACGCAGACACGGGAGAACGTGCAAACTCCACACAGTCAGTCACCTGAGTCGGGAACTGAACCCGGGTCTCAGGTGCTGTGAGGCAGCAGTGCTAACCACTGTGCCACCGTGCCGCCCAAGGATATTCAATGACTTGTGAGGCATGTCAAATATATCAATCAGAGCAGTGAAGGAAACCTCGATATGTACATGATGTTCCATGAAGCAAAATTGCAACAGACCTATTCACAGTGCATGAGGAGGTTTACAGCTTTGTGATAGTTTACTTCTTTAATATCAATGGCATTGTAACTTAACAATTGCAACCATTGCTGACACGATGAGTGCTATTTTTAATTTATTCATTATTGGGATTGTCTGACATTGGAATAGACACATACTAAATGAAGAGTGACCAATATCACATCATCACCCCAGTATCAATGCTCAAATGGTCTGTATGGTATGTACTCTAAAATCAATGATCCAAGCATGTTGAGCACCAAAACAAAATTCAAGAGCCAAGTAGACTAACGAACTTTCAATAATGCCTTCAATAAAATGTCCAAACAATTCATTATAATGAAATGGAGGAAATCTGAAAAGAGCTGGAGACAGCCATCATCTCATGTTATGAAGAAACTATATTAGCCACAAGACCAGAAAACATCAAAACTAATTTGATGAGAATAATCATGTCATCCAAGATCTCATCTCATCAACAAGAAGAAAGTTCTCTGTCATCATTGGTCATAAAAATACTTTATGAGAGAACAAAAGCTTAACTCAGATCAATTTATGCACAGCAATTATGCTGTGAGGAGAATTTCGGCGAAGCGTTAACATTTATTCTGACAAGTCCTGATGAACCTATCCTAACAATCACTGTATCAGAGGTCAGATCAGTTTTCCTTTGTTGAATCCAGATGGAGTATCAGGCTGTGCACTCAGAGCATGTGCAGATCAATTGGCAGAGGTCTTCTTGGACATCTTCAACCTTTCCCTGCAGCAGGCCACTGTCCCTGCCTGTTTCAAGAGGGCTAACATCATCCCTGTGCCTGAGAAGGCTCATGCAGCATGTCTCAATGACTCCCACCCAATGGCCCTAACTTTGGTAGTCATGAATTGCTTTGAAAGGCTGGTCATGGCATTAATCAACTCCAGCCTATCCACTACTCTTGATCCACTCCAATTTGCCTATCATACCAACAGATACACGCCAGATGTCATTATCAGTTGCCCTTCACTCCTCTCTAGAACATCTTGACACCAAGAACAGCTATTTGAGTATTCTACTCATTGACAGCAGTTCAACCTTCAACACTATTAAGCCCCAAGACTGATCACTAAACTTAGTGATCTCAGACTAAGCCCCACTCTCTGCAATTGGATCATCAGTTTCCTGACCCAGAGGCCACAATCAGTGTAGATTGGGGACAACATTTCATCCTCACTAACAGTCGACACTGAAGCCCCCCAGGGGTGCATACTCAGTCCGCTACTGCACTCACTGTATACCCATGACTGCATCACCAAATACTAGACTAATGCCATTTACAAGTTCACTGAGGACAACACCATAGTTGGTTGAATTTCAGATGGCGACAAAACAGACTACAGACGGGATGTGGAAGACCTAGAAAAATTGTGCAATGAGAAGAACCTAGCTCTCAATGCCAGCAAAAGCAAGGAACTCATTAATGGTTTTCGATGGTAAGTTACTCATGTACACCTCCCCCCCCCCCCCCCCCCCCCCACACACACACACACACACACACACACACACGCACACACGCACTAGCAGCACAGAGGTAGAACGAGTGAACTGTGTCAAGCTCCTGGATGTGGTAATGCACAACAAGCTTTCTTGAACTCTTCATGTGGATGCACTAGTTACAAAGGCCCAATAACACCTCTTCTTCTTCAGGCAGCTGAGGAAATTTGGCATGATGGCGAATACCCTTGCCAACTTCTATAAGCGCGCCATCAAGAGCATTCGGTCTGGATGTATCATTACCTGGTATGGCAACAATACCATTCAAGATCGGAGACAGTTACAGACAGTGGTGAACTCAGCCTGGACAATCACAAAGGCCAGCCTCCCATCTATGGAATACATCTGCCAGACCCACTGGCAAGGAAAGGCCGCCATCATTCTTAAATATCCCTCCCACCCTGGCAATGATTTTCTACAATGTCTACCATCGAGGAGATGGTACAGAAGCCTGAACACATGCACCAGCCACTTTTGCAACAGTTTCTACCCTACTGTTGTTAGAATACTGAATGGACTCACAAACTCTTTATATTCGCCTGTATTTGTATTTTTGTTTTTGCAACTGTTTACTATTATTTATCATCTATACTACCTAACTATGTGATCTGCCTGTATTGCTCGCAAGACAAAGCTTTTCACTGTGCCTCAGTACATGTGACAATAAATTCAATTCAATTCAGTTTCTTATTTTACAAGGATTAACATAAACATTGCTTCATTAGGTAAAGTACTTTGTTGGAGGCAAACTCACACTTCATAACCATTGTTTTTCTCTGTGTCAGCGAGCAACATCAGGAACAAATCCGCTGTCTGTCCATCTAATTTGATTTTTTTTTGAGATTCTACAGTACAGAAAATGGCTGTTGTGTATGTAAACAAAGCAGTAGCTCCCGCAATTCAAAATTCATTGGAGCGAATATGGTGTTTTTGGAATGCAAGCTGACATGCCTTATTATAAATGATTTATTTGTTCATGGGAAGTGGATATCACTGGCTAAGGTCAACGGTTAATGGTCATCACTAACTGAGCTTGAAGAAGTGGTGGTGTGATGTGGAGGTGCTGGTGTTGGACTAGAGTGAACAAAGTCAAAAATCACATGATACCGGATTTAAGTCTAGCAGTTTATTTGAACCTGCAAGCTTACAGTTTCAAATAAACCTGTTGGACTACAACCTGGTGTCATGTGATTCTTGAACCGCTGAAATTCATATTTAGGGTCCTGTGACCACATTTACTGCTTTCACATGTATAACTGGAAGGCAAAACTGAGGACTACCGTGGAGTGTTCCCCTTAATCACTACCTTTAACATGGAGTCAATTACCCATGGAGTCAGTGGTAACACTTTGGTATGATTGTGGATTTAAGTAAAGTATCAAAAATGTTTTTTGAAGTGGCACAGCTTTGACAATGGATAGAAAATGGATAGTGTTTACCTCTCTCTCTTGCAAACCCCTATTCTTTGTCTATCTTGACAGTACTTTAAAGCAATTAGCTTTCAGTCTCTTATCAAAACAAATCTGCCATTCATTTCCATATTAATGTTTCATAGGGTTTTAGCTGTTAAGAAAATTCAACAATATGTTTAAAAATTCAAAACTCCATTAGGTAAATGATGGATACAATGCTGTTGCCTTTTATCACTCAGCATTCTCAATGAACAAGTTGATAGATGGCTAAGTTCAAATGATTTTATTTTCTCTAAGTCACTTTCTTCCATTTGGATTTTGGTACCACTGATGAACCAATGTTTATTTACCATACCTAAGTGGCATTTCACGATGACAGCTCTCTGCCATTTCTCAATTGGGATATGCAATAAATGTAACCTAAGCCAGGATATTGACTTCCAATGAATGAATGAATGAACAAAACGTGGTGTTTGTATCAGCTGACCTTGTTTCAGATTAATTCTATTTGAAACTTGTTATGAATTAGCCAATGAACCTCATAGGTGTATGGTACAGAAAGCATTTCTGAGGCACTAAGACCAATTCAAAACTGTCCTCTAAGTGGATGTTTATTCAAACTGACTAGAGGCATTGAGTGATGGATGTACAGAGCATAGGAAGAAGAATAAACTATTCAACCCTTTCAGCTTGTACTGCCATCCATTTGATTAATAACTAATCCATATTTGAGCTCCATCTACCTATCCAACATGTATGTTGTTTAATAACTTTAATGAACAAAATCTATCACTCCAAGGTTCAACAGTGTTTTGGATGAGAGTTGTAGATTGATACTCCCTTTGGTACGATAAAGTGCCTCCTGAATTGTCAGTTATCATTTAATGTTATTCCTCCTCTGACTTCCAAGAAAATGATTTATCGTGATCTATCTTGTCAAATCCTCCAATCATCTTAACCACTTCAAATAAGTTCACCCCGAATCTCTTATGTTAAAGGGAACACAGCGCTTTCTTAAATGACAATGTTCCCTATGAGAGACTGGTTAGCAAGGTTAGATCTCATGGAATACAAGGAGAACTAGCCATTTGGATACAGAACTGGCTCAAAGGTAGAAGACAGAGGGTGGTGATGGAGGATTGCTTTTCAGACTGGAGGCGTGTGACCAGTGGTGTGCCACAAGGTTCAATGCTAGTTCCATTACTTTTTGTCATTTATATAAATGATTTGATAGGAATGTAGGAAGTATAGTTAGTAAATTTGTAGTTGACACCAAAATTGGAGATGTAGTAGGCAGCGAAGAAGGTTACCTCAGATTACAACAGGATCTTGATCAGAAGAGCTGAGGAGTGGCAGATGGAGTTTAATTTAGATAAGTACAAGGTGCTACATTTTGAGAAAGCATATCAGATCAAGGCTTATGGTACTTACAGGACTTAACGGTAAGGTCCTAGGGAATGTTGCTGAACAAAGCGACCTTTTAGTGCAGGTTCATAGCTTCTTGAAAGAAGAGTCACAGATAGGTAGGACAGTGAAGATGGCATTTGGTGTGCTTTTTTTATTGGTCAGAGTATTGAGTACAGGAGTTGGGAGGTCATGTTATGACTGTACAGGACATTGGTTAGGCCGCCTTTTGGAATATTGCGTGCAATTCTGGTCTCCCTCCTATAAAGGAAGGATATTGAGAAACTTGAAAGGGTACAGAAAAGATTTACAAGGATGTTGCCACGGTTGGAGGATTCAAGTTATAGGGAGAGGCTGCATAGGCTGGGGCTGTTTTACCTGGAGCATCAGAGGCTGAGAGGTGACCTCATAGAAATTTATAAAATCATGAGGGGCATGGATAGGGTAAATAAAAAGTCTTTTCCATGGGGTGAGGGAATCCAGAATGAGAGGACATAGGTTTAGGGTAAGAGGGAAAATATAAAAGAGACTTCAGGGGCAACATTTTCAAAAAGAGAATGGTGCGTGTATGGAATGAGCTGCCAGAGGACGTGGTGGAGTCGGGTACAATTGTAACATTTAAAAGGCATCTGGAAGGGTATTTGAATAGGAAGGGTTTGGAGGGATATGGACCAAGTGCTGGCAAATGGGACTAGATTAGGTTGGGATATCTGGTCAGCATGGACTAATTGGACTGCAGGGTCTGTTTCCGTGCTGTACATCTCAATGACTCTAGTCCTCATGATTTGTAGCCTTGGCAGGCTGTCATACATAATGATACTGTAAAAGCAAACAATGGAAGAAATCATTAGTGCCCAATTTTTGCAGGCCAAAACTCAATATGCATGCATTATATACAATAAACAGCACTGTTTGGTCAACCTATTCTGTGCTGGTCTTTATTTTCCACAGACTACTTCAGATTAAACTAAATAGATTTGCTTGCATTTCAAGAAGGGCAGTGTAATGAGCTCCTTGAACTCCAATTGTGTGGGATATGTAAAGATGTATATTATTCTGTGAAGCCTGTGAACAAAAAGAAACTACAGTGACTGTACCATTACACAAGTTCCATTTCGTCAAAGGGACATTAAAAACATGGAAGAATGGAGCATTCAATCCCTCATGCCTGCTCCACCATTCAATAGGATCATGACTAATCATCAAGCTCATTGGCCTAATCTTGCCTTCTGCCCATTTTCTTTGATCCCTTTAACCACAAGAGCTATATCTAACCCCTTCTTGAAAACACACAGTGTTTTGGCCTTAACCACTTTCTATGGGAATGAATTCCACAGGCTCACCACTTTCTGGATAAAGAAATGTCTTCTCCTCTCATTCCTAAAATATTTGCCCCTTATCTTTAAACTAGGACCCTTTCCATAGGAAACACCATTCCTCCATCTACGTTGTTGAATTCTTTTCGAATTTTATAGGCTTATACGAGATCACACTTCATTCTTCTAAACTCCAGTTGAATATAATCCTAACTCCCAATCTCTCCTCAATGTCAGTCCTGCCATGCAGGAATCAATTTAGTAAACCTTTGCTGCACTTCTGCTATAGCAAGTACATTCTTCATCAGAAATGGAGATCAAAACTGCACATAATATTCCAAGTATAGTCCAATAATGTGCTGTGTAACTGCAGCAAGACATGCTTATTTCTATAATTGAATCCTCTCACTGTGAGGCCAACATACATTTTTCCATGATACTACGAAAACTGCACACAATATTCCTTGACTTGGAGGTGCCGGTATTGGACTGAGGTGGACAAACTTAAAAATCACACAACACCAGGTTATAGTCCAACAGGTCTATTTGGAGGCACGAGCTTTTGGAGCACCAGTCCTTCATCAGATGGTTGTGGAGGTTAAGATCATGCTCACAGAATTTATAGCTAAAGGAGTCCAGTGTCTTGGAGATGTGATACAGTAAACAATCTATTGGAAAGATGTTGTGAAACTTGAAAGGGTTCAGAAAAGATTTACAAGGATGTTGCCAGGGTTGGAGATTTGAGCAATAGGGAGACACTGAACAGGCTGGGGCTGTTTTCTCTGGAGCATTGGAGGCTGAGGGGTGACCTTATAGAGGTTTACAAAATCATGTTGGGCATGGATAGGATAAATAGACAAAGTCTTTTCCCTGGATTCGGGGAGTCCAGAACTAGAGGGCATAAGTTTAGGGTGAGAGGGGAAAGATATAAAAGAGACCTACGGGGCAATTTTATCACACAGAGGGTGGTACGTGTATGGAATGAGCTGCCAGAGGAAGGGTGGAGGCTAGTACAATTGCAACATTTAAAAGACATTTGGATGGGTATATGAATAGGAAGGGTTTGGAAGGATATGGGCCAGGTGCTGGTAGGTTGGACTAGATTGAGTTGGGATATCTGGTCAGCATGGATGGGTTGCTTCCGTGCTGTTCACCTCTATGATTCTATTAAAACTTCCATCTTTTTTCATGAGATATGCTGGTTTCTATTCTTTGACATGTAAAACCTGGAACTTCTTTTAATTACGTTCCCAAGATAGCTCGTCTTTTTAAACACAGGGAAATCGAATATCAACTATCGGACCATACCAAAAAAGATAGAAGTTCTTACCAAAGAGATCAATTTCTAAAATGGACCCCATAAGTCCAGCAGCAGACACGGAGGAATTCATCAGATGGATGAGACTCCGGGAATTCTTTCAAGATGCCAGCAGTGATCTCAGTGACTCCACCGATGAACCAGAACAGTTATCGCAGTGATCCACAGAGGAGCGGCCAAAGAAGTAGTCAAATTAGACCATACTGGAGGGCTGCTGCCCTGTGCTTGACACGTATGCTCAAGCCATCGGGAAATGTGTGAATGCCAGATTCATCAGCTGTGCCCACAAGTAGAGCAAAACATCATCCAAGCACAATGCAACACCATTCATGCTCTCAAAACCAATTACAACTTTGTCAACAAATAAAGGAGATAAAGGAGATAAAGGAGGAGCCATCGTCATTCAGAACAGAACAGATTACCACAAGGAAGTGTACCGACAACTGAACAACGAGGAATACTACAGGCAACTACCAGTCAATCTGACCAAAGAAGATACCCATGAACTAAAAACATTAATCAGAACTTTCATTCTAGTCTTCAGAGTTCTCTACGTGCTCTCATCCCATATACTTCTTGCATTGGTAACTTCTACTGCCTTCTGAAGATACACAAAGTCAACACACCTGGACATCCTATTGTATCAGGCAATGGGGTTCGGTGTGAGAACCTTTCTAGCTATGTCAAGAGCAACTTGAAACCCATTGTGTAAAGGATACCCGGCTTCTGTTGCGAGACCACAGATTTCTTACAGAAACTCAGCACCCACGGACCAGTCAAATTGGGAACATTTCTTGTCACAATGGATGTTTCAGCACTCTACATCAGCAACACCCCCCCCCCCCCCACCCCATTGCTGGCATTGCAGCAACAGCCACAGTATTCAATATCAATAACTGCCAATCTCCGAGGACCATCCTACATCCCATCCGCTTCATCCTTGACCATAACATTTTCACTTTTGACAACCAGTTCTTCATCCAGACACACAAAATAGCCATGGGGACCAAATTTGCACCCCTATATGCCAACATCCTCATGCGCAAGTTTGAACAAGACTTCTTTTCTGCACAGGACCACCAACCAACACTTTATATTGATGACATTTTCTTCCTCTGGACCCATAATGAGAGTCACTGAAACAACTACACAGTGATATCAACAGACTTACCACAGGCTACTCTTTAGTATCTGTCTCATTCTTGGACACATGTATCTCCATCAAGGATGGACACCTCAGCACCTCAGTGTACCGCAAACCCACGGATAACCTTGTAATGCTACACTTCTCTAGCTTTCACCTGAAACATATTAAAGCAGCCATTCCTACGGACAAACCTTCCACATACACTGGATCTGTTCAGATGAGGATGACTATGACGGAAATGTATAAGTGCTCAAGGATGCCCTTATAAGAACAGGGTATGGTGCTCAACTCATTGACTGCCAGTTCTGACGTGCCACAGTGTGAAACTGTAATGACATCCTCAGGAGACAGACACAGGGTACTCTTTGTTGTCCAGTATTTCTTCGCAGCCTGCAACACATTATTGATGAGGTTAAGCACCTAACTAAGATCTTCCCTGTACCTCCACTTCTCGCTTTTAAACAACCGCCAAACCTTAGTCAAATCATGATTTGTAGCAAACTGGCCAGCCTTCATGACAACAACACCATACAACCCTACCACAGCAGCCGTTGCAAGGTGTGTAAGAGTATCGGCACAGATTACACCATTACATATGGGGACACCTCCCACCTTGTATGTGGTCAGCACTTGTGTGACTCGGCCAACGTGGTCTATCTCATATGCTGCAGGCAAGGATGCCCTGAGGCATGATACATTGATGAGATTGACCAGAAGCTATGTCAACAGATGAATGGACACCACACAACAATTACCAGGCAGGAGTATTCCCTCCCAGTCTGGGAACACTTCAGCGGTCCAAGCCATTTTGCCTCAGACCTTTGGGGGACCATCCTTCAAGGTGAACTTCGGGACAAGCAGAGTGGTTGAGCAGAAACTGATAGCCAAGTTTTTTTTGCCTATGGGGATGACCTTAAACGGGAACTTGGGTTTATGTCACATTCCAGGTGACCCCACTGTACAATACAGTCACACACACACACACACACACACACACACACACACACACACACACACACACACACACACACACACACACACACACACACACACACACATTCATTCAGACCCTCCCTCACACACAAGCTCTCTCTCATATGCACACGCATGCCTCCCTGTACTCACACCAACACATGCACCCTGTCACACATATCCCGTCACAGTCACGCATACGCTTAACCAAGCTTACACACACACATACATATATCCACACACACTCTATCATGATACTCACAACCACACACATTCACCCCTACATGCACATACATATAAGCTTATGGGGTGAATTTATTTTTGCAGAATTATATTTCATTTTGCTCAAAAACTGCATTAATTCATGTAAAACTATACAGAGGGTTTGTCAGTCTGACATAGCATTGGGACGTAGACAGACTTCACAGCTATTGTTTAAAACACTGAGTTATCTTGGGGGAAAGTAATTTAAAAGAAGTTCTGGATTTTGCATATCAAAGAACAGAAACCAGCATAACCACTAGCCACTGCCTGTTATTCAGAAAAAAAGATGAACTTATTTCTACTCTTTTGTTTCTTATGTGCAAAGCAATTTTTTATCCATCCCAATACACTACCCATACTTCCATGCACTTTAATTCAGCACATTAATTCCTTATGTGGGACTTTGTTCAAAGCTTTCTGAAAATCCAAATAAACCACATCCATTGGTTCCAAATGATCAACTCTACTTGTTAACTTCCTCGAAGAATTCCATACGATTTGTCAAGCATAATTTCCCCTTTGTACACCTGTGCTCACTATGTGTTATTCTACAACTGTTTTCTGAGTGCTCTACTATGAAATCCTTGATAATGGGCTTTAGCATCTTCCCACTACCAATGTCAGACACACTGGTCATAGAGTCATAGAGTCTTAGAAAGGTACAGCACAGAAACAGACCCGTCAGTCCAACTCATCCATGCCACCCAGATATCCTAATAAAGTCCCTTTTGCCAGCATTTGGTCCATATATCTCTAATCTCTTTATATTCATATACCCATCCAGTCTATCATTCCCTGTTTTCTCTCTAACATTAGCTACATTGCAATCTGTAGAACTGTTCCAGAGTCTAAAGAATCTTGGAAGATCACCACCGACACATCCACTATTTCCAGGGCCACTTGTTAGTACTTGTTAGAGATGTGGATTATCAGGCCCTGGGGATTTATCAGGCTTCAATCTTTTCAATTTCTCCAACGCTATTTCTCTAATAATACAAATTCTTCTATTGCATTAAACCTTATGTTCCACATTACTTCTGGTTTGTTATTTGTGTATTCCTTTGCAAAAACAGAAGTGAAATATGAAATTAGATTTACAGCCATTTCTTTGTTTTCCATTTTAAAATCCTTCATTTCTGACTGTACATGGACTTTCATACATGCTAACATCCAGATGAGAAGCTATTTGGCCCTTGAGCCTACTATCATTTATTACAATCATGGCCGATCAGCATGTGGCTTTTACTTTCCTGTCTAGCTCTATAATTTTTGAATCTTTTGTCAACCAAGAAATTTTCTACTTGCACTTAAAACAGTCAATGATTCTACCTCTACTGGCTTCTGAGGAAGAGAGGTACAATAGCAACCCTCAAAGGGAAATGAATTCTAAAAGTGGAGAGCACTTTTTTTCAAATTGAGTCCTTTAGATCTATTTTCCTTAGTAAGGGGAAACATCCTTCCCGAATCCATCCTATGATGTCCCTTTCAAGATCATTTCAGGGCCGTATCTGTTTCAATGTGGGTACCTCATTCTTCTAAAGTGAGTTGATACATGCCCAGCCTGTCCAAAATTTCTTCAGAAAATAATTGCCATTTCCAAGGAATCTACTTTGCACGTTTTCTAATGAAATTATATGTTATTTTTAAATTAGAGCGCACAAATCAGCAATGCTCTAGAATTGATCCCAACAAAGTCACGTACAACTGTGATAAGACTACTCTAGTAAACATAGAACATAGAACATAGAACAGTACAGCACAGTACAGGCCCTTTGGCCCTCTATGTTGTGCGGACCTTTTATCCTATTCTAGCATCCATCTAACCTACACACCCTTAATTGTACTATCTTCCATGTGCCTATCCAAGAGTCGGTGAAATGTCCCAATCTTTTCTGATTCTACTACCACTGCTGGCTCTTGCATTCCACGCACCCTCCACTCTCTGTAAAGAACCTACCTCTAACATCCTCCCTAAGCATTCCTGCAATCACCTTAAAGTTATGCCCTGCCATGGTAGTCATTTCTGCCCTGGGAAAAAGTCCCTGGCCATCCACTCTGCTTATGCCTGCCATCATCTTATACACCTCTATCAAATCACCTCTCATTCTTCTTCGCTCCAATGAGGAAAGCCCTAGCTTCCTCAACCTTTCTTCATAACACATGCCCTCCAGTTCAGGCAGCACCTTGGTAAATCTCCTCTGCACCTTCCACATCCTTCCTGTAATGAGGCAACCAGAATTGGACACAATATTGCAAGTGTGATCTAAACAGGACTCTATAGAGCTACAGCATAACCTCACAGCTCTTAAACTCAATCTCCTTGCTAATGAAGGCCAACACACCATGCACCTTCTTAACAACCCTATCAACATGGGTGGCAACTTTGAGGAATCTATGGACATGAACTCCAAGATCCCTCTGATGCTCCATATTGCCAAGAATCCTGTCTTTAACCCTGTAATCTGCATTCAAATTTGACCTTCCAAACTGAATGACTTTACACTTTTCCAGGTTGAATTCCACCTGCCACTTATTGGCCCAGTTCTGCAACCTGTCAATGCCCCTCCACACTATCTACCACTCCACCAACCTTTGTGTCATTGGCAAACTTAATAACCCACTCTTCCATTTCCTCATCCAAGTCATTTGTAAAAATCACAAAGAGCAAAGGTCCCAGAAAAATCCCTGCACAATGCCATGGTCACTAAGTTCCAGGCTGAATATTTCATTTACTACTACCTTCTGTCTTCTGTGGGAAAGTCAATTCTGTATTCAGACACCAGATTTCCATGTATCCTATACCGCATTACTTTCTGAATGAATCTACCATAGGGAATTATTAAATGCCTTGCTAAAATTCATGTACACCACATCCACTGCTCTACCACATCAATATGTTTTCTCACATCCTCAAAGAACTCAATAAGGTTTGTGAGGCATGACCTGCCCCTCACAAAGCCATGCTGACTATCCCTTGTCAAATTATGGTTTTGCAAGTAACCATAAATCCTGTTTCTTAGAATTCACTCTAATACTTTACCCACCACTGATGTAAGACTGACTGGGCTGTAATTCCCATTATTATCCCTATTCCC
Source organism: Hemiscyllium ocellatum (assembly GCF_020745735.1). NCBI lineage: Eukaryota > Metazoa > Chordata > Chondrichthyes > Orectolobiformes > Hemiscylliidae > Hemiscyllium > Hemiscyllium ocellatum. The sequence goes on from NC_083403.1 coordinate 95,420,370, forward strand.
TCTCTTGAACAAGGGAATAACATTTTCAATCCTCCAATCATCTGGCACTACTCCAGTGGACAGTGAGGATGCAAAAATCATTGCCAAAGGTGCAGCAATCTCTTTCCTTGCTTCCTGTAGTAACCTAGGGTCTATCCCATCTGGCATAGGGGATCTATCGATCCTCATGATTATCATCAGGATTTATCTATCCTCCTTCTTAACATATGGGCGGCACGGTGGCACAGTGGTTAGCACTGCTGCCTCACAGCGCCTGTAGACCCGGGTTCCATTCCCGACTCAGGCGACTGACTGTGTGGAGTTTGCACGTTCTCCCCGTGTCTGCGTGGGTTTCCTCCGGGTGCTCCGGTTTCCTCCCACAGTCACAAAAGATGTGCGGGTCAGGTGAATTGGCCAAGCTAAATTGCCCGTAGTGTTAGGTAAGGGGTAGATGTAGGGGTATGTAGGGGTTGCGCTTCGGCGGGTCGGTGTGGACTTGTTGGGCCGAAGGGCCTGTTTCCACACTGTAAGTCTAATCTAAATCAACCTGTCCAAACAGCCTGTTTCACGCTGTCCTCAGAAACATCAAGTTCTCTCTCAGTAGTCAATACTGTTATAAAGTATTTATTAAGGACCTCCCCTACCTCCTCCGACTCCAGGCGCAAGTTCTTCCACTATCATTGATCAGTCTAACCCTCACTCTGGCCCTCCTCTTGTTCTTCACATAAGTGTAGAATACCTTAAGGTGTTCCTTAATCCTACCTGCTGAAGGTTTTTCATGGTCAGTACTTGTTCTCCTAAATCCATTCTTCAGTTCCTTCCTGGCTACCTTCTAACTCACTAGAGCTCTGTTTGATTCTTACCTCCTCAGCCTTAAGTAAGCTTCCTGCTTCATCTTGACTAGATGATCCACTTCCATGTCACCCAAGGTTTTTTCAACCTACTATCCCTTCCTTGCCTCAGTGGGACAAACATGTTCAGCATTATCAGCAAGTGTTCCTTGAACAACCTCCACATTTCTGTCATGAGTTTAGGCATCCCAGTTCCTGCCTGATAGCATTGTTATTCCCTCTGCTCCAATTATGTACTTTCCCATACCGTCTGTTCCTATCCCTCTCCATGAGTAAAGCAAAAGTTAGGGAATTGTGATCACTCACCAAAATGTTCTCCCACCAAGAGATCTGACACCTGGCATGCTTCATTGCCAAGTACCAATTCCAATATGGCCTCCCTTCTCGCTGGCTTATCTACATATTGAGTCAGGAACCCTTCCAGGACACACCTGACAAAAACTGCTCCATCCAAACAATTTGAACTAAGGAAATTCCAATCAATATTAGGGAAGTTGAAGTCACCCATGGCAACAACCTTGTTACTTCTCCACCTTTCCAAAATCTGCCCCCCAATCTGCTCCGCTGTGTCTCTGTTGCTATTTGTGTGTCTATAGAAAACTCTAAATAAAGTGACTGTTCCTTTTCTGTTTCTGACCTCCACCCATACTAACTCTGTGGACAAAACTTCCTCAAAGACCTTCTTTTCTGCAGCTGTGATACTATCCATGATTAGCAATGCAATTCATCCACCTCTTTTAACTCCCCTCTATTCTTTCGGAAACATCTAAACTCTGGAACATACAACAACCATTCCTGCCCCTGTCATATCCAAATCTCTGCAATGGCCACAGCATCATAGTTCCAAGTATTGTTCCATACTCTAAGTTCGTCGCCCTTATTCCTGATACTTCTTGTATTAAATATAACCCATCACACTGACTGCACCTTTGCCCTACCAAGTGCCTATCCCTCCTCACAGACTCTCTGCATGCTGTATCTGGCTGTTCACTACCTTATTCCATCATCTGATCCATAGATCTGGTTCTTACCCCTCTGCCAATTTAATTTGAACCCTCCCAAAGAGCTCTAGCAAACCTTCTACCTAGGATATTAGTGCCCCTCCAGTTCAGGTACGACCGCCCTTCCTGTACAGGTCCCACATTCCCTAGAAGATGATCCCAATGATCCACATATCTGAAGCCTTCTCTCCTACATCAGCCCTGCAGCCAAATGTTCATCTGCACTCACTCTCAATTCCTGCACTGTCTGTCTATTCCCTTTCTTTCTCCTGACAGTCACCCAGCTACCTTTATCTTGTACCATATGTGTGACTACTTCCTTATAACCGTCTCTAACACCCTATCAGCTTTCTGAATGATTCAAAGTTCCTCCAGCTCCAGCCCCAGTTCACTAACACGGTCTGTGACAAGCTAGAGTTGGGTGCACTTCTCGCAGGTGAAGTCAGCAGGGACACCAGTGGTGACCCTTACCGCCCACATCCTGTAAGAGGAGCATGCAACTGCCCTAGAGTCCATCCCCTTTTCCCATTATTGCCAAGAGAGATTGAATTACATTTTAATCTCCTTGCAAAACGCACCAACATTCAATTTGCTTTCCTAAGCACTTGCTGTACCTACAGGCGAATGTTTTGTGATTCATGTGCCACGAGACCCAGATCTCTCTGTATCACTGAGTCCTGCAATCTCTCTTCATCAAAGTAATAACCTGCTTTTCTAGTTTTCCTACCAAAGTAGCCAATCTCACAACTTCCCACATTACATTCCCATCTGACTTTTTTTGCCTATTCATTTAAGCTATCTTTAGCCCTTGGTTGACAGGGTGTTGGCTTTGGTGGAAAGATTCTTGCTACCGGCCACAAGCACAGAGTGCTGCAAAGACACTTAGCTCATGGATGCATAACTTATTGTTTCCTTTTCCCTGCTGGATCTCCTGAGCATTGGGAAGTTATGGGCTCTGTAGTTTAAATATGTACATCTTGTGCAAATGGAAGTATTCATTCCCAATGTACCGCATTAGAATCTGAACTGGGCAGGTTGCAATCAGCTTTGAGAGTTACATTATTTTCAGAATCCCACCTGTGAGATGCTGTTAAAGACATAAAGTTAAAGCTTTTACAAAGCCTTCACTTAGTGCATGTACTTAGGCACAACCTGCACAAAGAAAAGCTCTCAGGCACTACTGTACAAAAAAGAAATGAAATATTTCTAACTCTTTCAACAGAAGAAGCATGGCATTCTTTTAGACGAGAGACTAATTCAACTCTTTTTAAATCCAAACAATATTCAGCTGCTCAAACAAGGAAAGGAAGAACATATTTCTTCAGACACAAATGGAGAAAAGCATAATTTCACAGTAAGATTAAAGAAATGATGAAAGGATTTTACAGAATGTCAGTTAGTCCACAGTTCAGAATAGTACATACCTCAAACTGGAAGTGATGTGCTTTTATCAACATTTTGTATGGAATTTCTAAGTGCTTATACATTCATAGTTTGCTACAAAGCATGTGGGATGCCTGCATGTTGGCTTTTCATAGTGTGAGTAATGGTACTTCTAAGTCATGGTGTATTTGGTCTGGATTTGGTCTAGAAATTATATTGAAAGGGTATCTACAGTGGCCCATATTTCTTTTCCTGCCGTGATGAAATTGCTATCTGTCATAAGGAATCTTTCTGCCTCATATGCCAACCTTACAGCTGGCAATATGTTACTTAAGATGTTAGTTGTCTTATTAGAAGACAGCATAGCTGCCATAGCATCAGTAAGGCTCTGGAGCTGTCCTAAGAGCACAAGCAACAAGATGCTGATCACTGGAGCTGGGCATGGAGGTGGAGGTGGAGGTGGTGATACCCGGAACGGGAAATGGCAAAGTCTTCAATAAACTTCACTATCATTCAGAAGCTAATGTTCATTTCTGAGTTACTAGATTTGTTTCAGTTTTCCTGGGCTGCACTAATTTGCGACTGATTGAGTTTCACATTTGTGGCTCAGGAGAAAAAGTGCTGAGTCAAGCAAGCTATTGTTGACATTTTCACTTATTAACAAAGCTTAACTTGGAATGAGGCTGATATGATCAAAAATCTTTGCAGCCACTAGAAATTGACATAATTACAATGATTTTCTGCTCAACAGATCAGGTTTGAAATGTATTTGAGGTTTAATGCACATTAATTTGCTCAAAACCTGATTGAAACAACAATGATTAAGAAGCAAATGAGAGTCATTTGAAAGGAGATTTTTGTTCTGTTCCTGGCTTTACTGAACTTGAGCACAGGAGAGAAACTGAAAAAAAGTCATTAAAATTCTGAAAAACATCTTGTAATGACAGCTGGCATTGCAATATTAAAATTGACAGCCCCAGAAGTGGAGACTAAAGATCTCAGTTGCTTAATCTTTGCAACAGTAATACATTTTTAACAATCAGGAGTTTAAACCCAGTCTTGAAGCAATAAATCATTGTACTGCCAGGGCACTTAGATCATTATTTTTCAGTTCAAATAGCATCGGTACAAAAACTAGCTTGAACATAGGAAAATTGTAACAATCCATTGATTTTAATGGAGGGCATGAAGCTAGGAGCATGACACTTCTTATGCTGTTCAGTTCAGGTGGTGGAAATGAAAAAAAACAAAACAGGAAAACATATAGTGTGGATCAACTAACTCAGTCCATAATTATCACATTGCTGCTGTTTCCATGTGGTGTGCCAATAAAATGGCAGAAGGTTTCTTTGAAAATCTTGGCAATTGTAGAGATCCCAGAGGTTGGATACGTGGAGAGAAACAGGATTCTTGGCGAGTTAGCACAACGCCCAAGAAGCTATATATATTTATTGCACACGATCATTATTTTTTTGTCCCAGGAATGATTTTCTAACACCCAGATTCCAATGTAACATTTTCCTAGCTTGAACACTTGTTGCTTTCATTTTACTCCTGCACTTTAAATTAAAATAATATTCTGGATTAACTCTCTCTGCATCTTTAGTCTTTTGGAACCAAGCATAAAAGCCGTCCCTAAACATCTCAATTCCAGACAGAAGGGCCAAAGGGATGCAATTTTAATCCGGCCACGCAGAAACAACAATACATGTGTCTTACAGTGGGCTGAAAATTTAAGCTGCTCAGCCAAGATGGAATAGAGAGATAAAGGATAAAATACGCTATCATTGCTATCACAATTTGTCTTCTGCCTGGAGACTGGTTCTTGACACATAGTCATCTTTCTTCCTGTCATCTGCCTGTAGCCTGTGCCAGTCTTATTTGTCAATAAAATCCTTCAACCTTCAAGCCATGAAGCATTGATGTTCACTTTTATTTTCCCCCTTCCTCTTTTTCTTTGAAATCTTCCATCTACAATATCTCTTGCAAGTCTTGAGGATCTTCAGGTGCCTTCTATGCCCTTTCCCTTCTATGCCAATGTCAAAGATGGAGCAAATGTCATATACCTAAAAGCACCACTCCAGACCAATAGTGAGTATTCAGGTGTACAAAGATCTTTCAAAAATAGTGCCAGCGTTGGGAATGCCAGTTTGTTCTGGAATCTCCAAACAGTAATGTTTCTTCCAGCACTGTCAAATGAAAGAATTGGATAAGCATCAAATAAGAGGAGCACCGCAAGGAAGGAGTAGGAAATTTATGATGCAAGCTTTGCATGATATAGAGAAAAATCATTTTTGAAATCCAATGATCTTGACACTCAGTTAAAATATTGCAAGATTCAGGTCAATGGATTTGAAAGTAAAGGGAGACCATTTAAAAGCTATCTGGAAGTGGACCAGCAGGAGCAGTGGGGATAACCAATGGGGTTTCATAAACACATGTAACTAGAAGAAGGGTTCAATGAGTGTTTTGTTTATCTTCATTCCTCTTCAATGTGTACATAAGAGCATTGATTAAAAAAAGCATTTTGAAATACAGCATCTAGTGTTACAGTTGGGGTCAAGTAATAACTTTAGAGAGATTTTCAGATGATGAAACACTTGTAGCTAGCTCAGAAGAATGGTTTTGAACTCTGAAATGAGAGTGTGCATCAGTTAAATCAAGGAGATGCATATGTTAAGTCACCACGAAGTACTCATATGTAAATGCAAGGAAGGAAACTACAACAGGTACGAGAATTCAAATGTTCATGTCACTTACTGTCTGCAGAATAGTAGCCCTAACAAAAAAAATAAGCACAAGATAAGAATAGGGTAGACCATATTCAGCAAGAAAAAGCTCAAACTTGGACAAACATTCAAGAAAAATTCATGAGGATTTCAAGACTTGTAATGGGTTTGTTTTTCATTGGTGTTCTCTGTGAATGTGAGACTTGAAACTTCCGGACAGAGAAGGCCAACTTGTGAAATATCTCTGAAATGTGGTTTGGAAGGAGAATGGACACAATCAGCTAAAGAGACGAAATAACAAATGCCATGGAGAATTCATGCATAGCCATCAATAAAAAAAAGTCACAAATAAATCCCACATGCAATTCAGAGGAAACCTGTTCACCCAAAAGAGTATTAAGAATGTGGGACTCAGGAGCACAGAGATGGCTGGAAGCAAATAGTTTAGATATAGTTAAAGGAAAACTAGAAAAATAAACACAAGAGAAGAATGAAGAGATGGTTATGATGACAGATTTAGATGAGGAAAGCTGGGAAGAGATTTGAGTGGAGCATGAACCCCCCTGACATGGACTGAATGGCCCATTCATGCACTGCACATCCTATGTAGCCCTATGTTTTCTTCTTTGGTCAGGATCAGGATGAGTTTAAAGCCGGCCTTGCCACCCTTTTCCTTCCCACCTTAAACAATTACCTAACCACTAAAACGATGTCCCTTTGAATCCTGGTCTCCTGCCAACTAAAACCCCACTTTGGCCCACCACTAACCAGATGACAATTCTTGCCTGTTTCAGCTGTGGGTTGCATGAGAGGGATAAGACTGAGTAAGTCACTAAACTCTTATAAATAAACAATACGCATCTTGATTCCTTACTAACTGGCTCAGAATCTGTTAGCTTGTGTTTTCCTTTGTCTGTCATGACACACAAATGGAATCTCATCCACTGTTGATATACTTATTTACATATTTTATCTGATTCATGTTTGAGCTTCAACCTTCAATTACATAAATTGCTCCTCCAAGTCTGGTATTATTGGCAGAGATTTGAACATAAAAATCTGGACTCCTCCACCTGTCCAGTACCCCCAGGAAGTCAGAGGTGCCATCCTTCTGATGAGATGATATATCAAGGCACAGTTTGCTTTCCAGATTGAAATGTGAGCTTTGAGGCACCTTTTGATAAACAGCAGGGCAATTCTCCGAGTTTGCTAATTCTCTCAACAAGCATAATTAAAATATATTCTCCAGACATTATCTCATTTGTTGTGCTTAGGATCTTATTGTGAAGAAAGTGACAGTGTGTTGTGTATTACAAATGCATTTCATTGGCTGAATAGCAATTTGGAACATCCTGATGTTATGAAAAGCCTTGTGTAATTACAAGTCCTTGGTTATCTGTAAATGTTATATAACATATTACATTTCTGACTTTAAGTCATTGATGTGAATTAGAAACGTCACTGAACTCCAAGGAATCCCACTTAATTCTTTCTCTCTGATATTACACTTTGATTAAGTTTTCATGTTCTCCTACTCTTCAATAAAGTTCTTATCAATTCCCAGGGTTTCAACTTAATCTCCAGACTTTGAAGTGGAAATTGACAGCTGTGTCTCCAATTGCCCTCTCAAGCTTCACAAATTTCACCTATTCTTCCAACTCTCTATTTTCCTTTAAAGCACTTCTTAAAAACTCTTCCTTTTACTAATGTTTTGATCATCTGTCCAAATGTCTTCTTTTATACCTTGGCATCAAATTTAATCCAGTGACACTTCAATCGATGCACCTTGAGATGCTTTATGGCACAAAGGGATGTTATATGATGATGCAATGTAAAATCCTTCTCCATTGTTTGTGCAATAAGGTTTTTTTCAGAATGCTTGTGGTTAGTTTAATACTACATTCAGTGAATGTATTTGGTTGCTTTAAATCATGGTGGTATTTTGTTCACAGATTGAAGGCTCAAAAGGAGTTACTATGCAACTTTCATCGACGAGACAAAATTGAGGATCACAGATGCTGGAAATCGGAGTTTAGATTAGAGTGGTGCTGGAAAAGCACAGCAGGTCAGGCAGCATCCGAGGAGCAGGAAAATTGATGTTTCGGGCAAAAGCCCTTCATCAGGAATAGAGGCAGGAAGCCTCCAGGGTGGAGAGATAAAAGTGGGGAGGGGGGTGCTGGGGAGAAGGTAGCAAAGAGTACAATAGGTGAATGGGGGTGGGGAATGGAAGTGATAGGTCAGAGGGGACGGTGGAGCAGAGAGGTGGGAAGAGAGATTGGCAGATAGGACAGGTCATGTGGACAGTGCTGAGCTGGAAGTTTGGAATTGAGGTGGGGGGGAAGAGGAAATGAGGAAACTGGTGAAGTCCACATTGCTGCCCTGGGGTTGAAGAGTTCCGAGGCGGAAAATGAGGCCTTCTTCCTCCAGGCGTCTGGTGGTGAGGGAGCGGCGGTGGAGGGGACCCAGGACCTACATATCCTTGGTAGAGTGGGAGGAGGAGTTGAAATGTTGGCCAGAGGGCGGTGTGGTTGATTGGTGCGGTTGTCCCGGAGATGTTCCCTGAAGAGCTCTGCTAGGAGGCATCCAGTCTCGCCAATGTAGCGGAGACAGCATCGGGAGCAACAGATACAATAAATGACAGTGGTAGATGTGTAGGTGAAACTTTGATAGATGTGGAAGGCTCCTTAGGGGCCTTGGATGATGGTGAGGGAGGAGGTGTGGCGCAGGTTTTGCAATTCCTGCGGTGACAGGGGAGGGTGCCAGGACGGGAGGGTGGTTTGTTGGGGGGCGTGGACCAGATCAGGTAGTCACGGAGGGAATGATCTTTGCGGAAAGGGGTGGGGAGGGAAATATATCTCTGGTGGTAGTGTCCGTTTGGAGGTGGAGGAAATGTCGGCGGATGATATGCTTAATGCAAAGGTTGGTAGGGTGGAAAGTGAGCACCGGGGAGTTCTGTCCTTGTTACAGTTGGAGGGGTGAGGTTTGAGGCCGGAGGTGCGGGATGTGGATGAGATGCATTGGAGGGCATCGTCAACCACGAGAGAAGGGAAATTGCGATCTCTAAAGAAGGAGGCCATCTGATGTATTCTGTGATGGAACTAGTCCTCCTTGGAGCAGATACAGTGGCGATGGAGGAATTGGGAATACGGGATGGCATTTTTGCAGGAGGTAGGGTGGGAAGAGGTGTAATCCAGGTAGCTGTGGGAGTCGGTGGGTTTGTAAAAAATGTCAGTGTGAAGTCGGTCGTCATTATTGGAGATGGAGAGGTCCAGGAAAGGGAGGGAAGTGTCAGAGATGGTCCAGGTGAAATGCGTTGGTGAAGTTGATGAACTGCTTAACCTCCTCACGGGAGCACGAGGTGGTGCCAATGCAGTCATCAATGTAGTGAAGGAAGAGGTGGGGAGTGGTGCTGGTGTCACTACGGAAGATGAACTGTTCTACATTGTCGACAAAGAGACAGGCATAGCTGGGGCCCATTCATCACATGAAGTCAACCCAGTCCGACACCGGCACCTCCACATCATCAAACTTTCATCGACTTGTCAACTTATGACTTATCAACTTGTCAACAGGAAACTTATCAATGCACTTGTGTACTCAGCCCAGAGGTATTCCAATGACACACAGCAATCATATGCAAGTGTCCATAAGATAGCTCATTGTATCAAACTGCAATGGAATAAATGAGGTTAAAATAATTTCAGAATTCAGCTTTGTTTATTCTGAGATGTTAAGACAATGCTTGTGGTCTATGGCACCATGACAATCACTCCAGTTCTGAAAGATTCACCGTCCAGCCTTTTCTATTCCCACCATAGAATTACTGCTGAGCTAAATGAATGCCTCCAGCTTGAGTTGCAAAGTCTCCTTTCTTTACATGTCTTTGGTACAATGACTGTGGAAGCACAAATCACTCTGTGAGATCATTCTGGTCAGCAGTGCAATTCTACAAGAGGAAAATTTCTGTCACATATTTCCAGAGGGTGTTTTGACCTCACCATTTCTTTCAGCCTCACTGAAGGACCCTTGTGGTCAATCCACTGCTACCAGCCCAACTTGTACATTGCAGAACACTAACCCAAAATGTCGAGTCATTGTTCAGGCACCTGCCTCCCGTGGTGTACCCATGTCTCATGAAAGTTCAAGTATTACTACATGGCAACATAATGTGAAGGTGTGGGTGTTGGACTGGGTTGACTTCATGTGATGAAGGAGCAACATTCCAAAAGCTTGTGACTTCAAATAAGCATGTTGGACTACATCCTGGTGTTGTGTGACTTCTGACTACATGGCAACAGTGGGCACTGAGCTACTGAATCAAAATCACAAAACTGAACAAAAAAAAAACCTGAAGTTTTGATTTAAAACTCCATCTCTTGGATGAAACTTGGGCTCAATGGTCAGCACTGCTGTCTCACAGTACCAAACAAATGGGTTGGATTCTAGCCTCGTGCGACTGCTTGCATAGAGTTTTCACATTCTCCATGTGTCCGCGTGCTCCAGATGGTCTGGTTTCCTCCCATAATCCAAACATGAGCAGGTTAGGTGGATTAGTCATTGGAAATATGAGGTTGCAGGGATAGGGTAGGGGTCTGAGTGGGGTACCCTTTTGAAGGGCAGTATGAGCTAGATGGGCTGAATGGCCTGCTTCCAGACTGAAGAAATTCTATGATACATCAAACCAAGGCCAAATAAATCTCACAGCAAAGATTGAATAAAGTTAGGAAAGTTCATCCCTAGTCAATGAATTTAAAATCAGATTATCTGCTCATTAGAAAATTGCTTACTATGGAAGCTTACTGTGCACATATTGATTTTGAAGCTTCCTATTTACTACATTACAAACAATTTCACAGGCTGAAAAATGTTTCCAGGTGTCCTCTAGAATTATTGTTTCATTTTTCTGTAAAATTTGAACATTTTGAATGATGAGAGCATGAAAGACATGCTGCTTTTGTTCATTGCTTTCAGGATACAGCATCAATTAAGTTTCTTCAGCACACTGAGATTCCACCGTATCAAAACCTTCCCATCCCTCTCTATAATTTCATCTCCCTTTCTTCCACATCCGCTCCACTCCCTCCCAATCCAAATCATTTCCTCTCTCCTCCCTTGACATTAACTAATCTCCCTCAGCTGCATTTCATCTCCTTCCCCTCTCTTTCCACATTGTCCCTTCTCTCTTTCCCTCTAATTATCTCCTCAACCCCACCTCCACTTAACCTCTATACACCTCCTGAATATCACCTCCTTCTCCATTTCTCACCATCACATCTCCCCCTCCCCTCCATATTGCCACCTCTCTCTTCCACATCACTTCTTCTCCCTTCCATTCTAAATCACAATCTTCCCTTCCTCCACATCACCTCCAATCCCATCTCTCCATATCATTTCAAATCCCCTCCCTGTATTTCACCTCACTTCCCCTCCACATCACCCAATCTCCTCCTTCCATATCACCTCTATTTTCCTTCCCCCCTTCCAAATCACCTATTGCCTTCCTCTAGATAAACTCCTCAACATCTTCTCCAAGTTACCTCCTTTCCTTCCTACATGGCACCCCCTCTCTGCCCTCTTCCTCATCTCATCTCCCTTCCTCTCCATATCATCTCCTCCTTCTCCCCCATCAAATCACCTTCTCTCCTTTTCTGTTATTCCACATCATCTCCTCTCCCTTCCACTCCAAATCACCATCTCTAACCCCTTCACATCATCTCATGTCCCTCCACCTCCATATCACCTCCTCTATCCTGCCGCTACATCATCTCATCTCCCTTTCCTCCACTTCACCTCCTCTTTCAACTCCTCTGCTTCACCTCCTCTCCACCCTCAAAATCACATCCATTCCTCCTTGCTCTCCCTCTCCATATCATCTCACTCCACCTTACACATCACCCCATTACTCTGAAAAGTGATATACATAGACCAATGATAAATTCTTTGTTAGAGGCTAAGTTTAAGACTCAGACATATTTGCAAGTGCAACTTGCTTCAGGGGAACTCAGGGAACCTGGTGAAATATGAAAGTTGTGAGCTATGTTGGATTGTACTACATTTATTCTGGGATGAAAGTCTCACTTATGAGGAAAGACTGGTCAAAGTAAATATGTTCTTTTTTGGAGCATACAAGGCTGATGGGGAATCTGATTGAGATGTACAAAATTATGAGAGGCATATGAGAATATATTGTGAGAATCTTTTCACCATTGCATGCATATCTAAGATCAGGTGGCATAAGTTTAAGATGAAGAGTAAGTGATCTAGAGAGGGTCTGAGGAAAATATCTTTTCACCCAGAGGATGATCGAAATGTATTGCCTGAGAGGATGTGAATATAATATTTAAGAAGCATTTGTATGCAAACTTAAAATTCAGGACTCAACATGCCAGGGAGCAAATGCACGTAAACAGGATTGTGTAGTTTTTGTTTGTTAGTCGGCATGGACATGGTGGGCTGAAAGGCCTGCTTCGATGTTATGGGAGCCTATGACCCATTATATTTTGTTTGCATCACTTACCATTGTGCTTCCTAGTCATTTTTAAGTTACAGATGTTACATGAGATTATATTTAGACATAAACATAGACATAAAACATTACAGCACAGTACAGGCCCTTTGGCTCTTGATGTTGCACTGACCTGTGGAAACAATAATCTGAAGCCTATCTATCCTCCACTATTCCATTTTCGTCCATATGTTTATCCAATGACCATTTCAATGCCCTTAACGTTGGCGTGTCTACGACTGTTGCAGGCAGTACTTTCCATGCGTCAACTACTCTTTGAGTAAAGAAACTACCAATGACATCTGTGCTATATCTATCACCCCTCAATTTAAAGATCAGTCCCCTCATGCTAGCTGTCACCATCCGAGGAAAGAGGCTCTCACTATCCAGCATATCTAACCCTTTGATTAGATTATATATCTCAATTAAGTCACCTAGGCAGAAGTAGATACTGCAGATGCTGAAGATTAGAGTCAAGTTTAGAGTGGTGCTGGAAAAGCACAGCAGGTCAGAAAGCATCTGAAAGCAGGAAAAATCGACGTTTCAAATAAGTCACCCATCAATCTTCTTGTCTCGAAGGAAAACAGTCTCACGTCCCTCAGCTTTTCCTCATAAGGCCTTCCCTCCATATCGGGCAATGTCCTAGTAAGTCTCCTCTGCACCTTTTCCAAAGCTTCCACACCCTTCCTATAATGTGGTGACCAGAAATGTACGCAATACTCCAAGTGCAGCTGCACCGGAGATTTGTACAGCTGCACCATGATCTCTTGGCTCTGAAATTTAATCCCTTCACCAATAAAGGCTAACACACTGTACTTCTTCTTAACAACCCTATCAGCTTGGATGGCAACTTTAAGAGATCTGTGTACCTTGATGCTGAGATCTCTTTGCTCATCTATACTTCCAAGAATCGTACCAATAGTCCAGTACTCTGCATTCCTGTTGATCCTTCCAAAGCGAATTGCCTCACACTTTTCTGCATTAAACTCCATTTTCCAACTCTCATCCCAGCTCTGCTACCTATCTATATCCCTCTGTAAGCTGCAACATCCTTCAACACTATTCACAACTCCACCGACTTTACTGTCATCCACAAATCTACTAACATATCCTTCTATGCCCTCATCTCGGTCATTTATAAAAATGACAAACAGCAGTAGCCCCAAAACAGATCCTTGTGGTACACCACTTGTAACTAAACTCCAAGATGAACATTTCTCATCAACCACCACCCTCTGTCTTCTTTCAGCTAGCCAATTTCTGATCCAAACAGCTATATCTCTCTCAATCCCAAGCTTCCATATTTTGTACAATAACCTACTGTGGGGAACCTTATCAAAAGCCTTACTGAAGTCCATATACACCACATCAACTACTTTACCCTCATCCACCTGTCTGGTCACCTTCTCAAATAACTCAATAAGGTTTGTGAGGCATAACCTACCCTTCACAAAACCATGTCGACAATCCTTAATCAACTTATTCCTCTCGAGATGATTATAAATCCTATCTCTTATACCTTTTCCAACATTTTACCCACAACAAAAGTAAGGCTCACTGCTCAATAATTACCAGGATTGTCTCTACTCCCCTTCTTTAACAAGGGAACAACATTTGCTATCATCCAGTCTTCTGGCACTATTCCTGCAGACAATGATGACATAAAGATCAAAACCAAAGGCTCTGCAATCTCCTCCCTGGATTCCCAGAGAATCCTAGTATACATCCCATCCAGCCCAGAGGACTTATCTATTTTCACACTTTCCAGAATTGCTAAAACCTCCTCCTTGTGAACCTAATAGTCTGTACCTCAGTACTGTCCTGGACAACATTGTCTTTTTCCAGTGTGAATATTGATGAAAAATATTCATTTAGTGCTTTCAATTCCTCCTCGGACTCCACGCACAACTTTCCTCTACTCTCCTTGGTTGGCCCTAATCTTTCTCCAGTCATTCTTTTATTCCTGATATACCTGTAGAAAACATTAGGGTTTTCCTTGATCCTATCTGCCAACAGCATCTCATGTTCCCTCCTGGCTCTCCTTCGCTCTCTGTTTAGCTCTCAAGTGCCCTAACTGAGCCGTCATGTCTCATCCTAACATAAACCTTCTTCTTCCTCTTCACAAGAGATTCAACTTTTTTCATGAACCATGGCTCCCTCACTCGACTACTTCCTCCCTGCCTGACAAGTATATCATTATCAAGGATTTGCAGTAGCCGTTCCTTGAATAAGCTCCACATTTCAATTGTGCCTATCCCCTGCAATTTCCTTCCCCATCATAGGCATCCTAAATCTTGCCTAATTGCATCATAATTGCCTTTCCCCTCGCAATAACTCTTGCCCTGTGGTATATACCTGGCCCTTTCCATTGCTAAAGTAGACATAACTGAATTGTGGTCACTATCACCAAAGTGCTCACCAACCTCCAAATCTAACACCTGGCCAGGTTCATTGCCTAGTGCCAAATCCAATGTGGTCTTGCCCCTTTTTGGCCAGTCTATATACTGTGTCAGGAAACCATCCTGCACATTGGACAAAAACTGACCCATCTGAACTATTGATTTTTGAGAAGACTTATAGCTCAGGTTGATGATCAGTGTATAAGTTGGCTCGCTGAGCTTGAAGGTTTGTTTTCAGATGTTTTGTCACAATACTAGGTAACATCATCAATGAGAGTCTCCAGTGAAGTGCTGGTGATATGTCCTGGCTTTCTATTGATAGGTCTTGATGAGAATTTTTACAGGCATGGCATTCTAACCAGAACTCGAACAATAAACACATCGATTTAGATCCTATCTACCTTCACTTGAAAAAAAGAACTGGAAATGACATCACCCACCTTAAGAAATCAAGACCAAGACCTATAGCGGGACATACCATTACCGCTTCACCGGTGACTTTCATTAATGATGTTACCTAGTATGATGACAAAACATCTGAAAGCATACCTTCAAACTCAGCAAGCTAATTTACATACTCAAACTTTAGTTTCTCCATCAATATTTGGAAAGTTAAGGTTAAAGTCCCCCATAACAACTACCCTGTGACTCTTGCTCCTATGCAGAATTATCATTGCTATCCTTTCCTTTACATCTCTGAAACTATTCAGAGGCCGATAGAAAACTCCCAACACATCTCCTTTCTTGTTTCTAACCTCAAACCCATACTACCTCAGTAGGTGAGTCTTCGGACATCCTTTCGGCCGCTGTAGTACTAACCTTGACTAACAATGCCCCACCTCCCCCTCTTCCAGCATCTTCTCTGTTGTTACTGAAACACCTAAATTCTGGAACCTGCAACAACCATTCCTGCCCCTGCTCTATCCATGTCTCCGAAATGGCCACAATATCGAAGTCCCAGGTATTAACCCATGCTGCAAGTACACCGACTTTTTTTTAGATTAGATTACTTACAGTGTGGAAACAGGCCCTTCGGCCCAACAAGTCCACACCGACCCGCCGAAGCGCAACCCACCCATACCCCTACATTTACCCCTTACCTAACACTACGGGCAATTTAGCATGGCCAATTCACCTGACCCCGCACATCTTTGTGACTGTGGGAGGAAACCGGAGCACCCGGAGGAAACCCACGCAGACACGGGGAGAATGTGCAAACTCCACACAGTCAGTCACCTGAGGCGGGAATTGAACCCAGGTCCCTGGTGCTGTGAGGCAGCAGTGCTAACCACTGTGCCACCGTGCCGCCCATCAATTATTACAGACTTTATTACAGATGCTCGTGGCATTGAAGTAGACACACTTCAAACCAGCTTCCTATTTGCCGGTGAACTCTTGTGACTTTGAAACCTCATTTCTGACTACACTACTCTCAATCTCCTGGACTCTGGAACTACAATTTAGATTCCCACCCCCTGTTGAATTAGTTTAAACCCTTGTGAAGAGCATTAGCATATTTTCCCACCACCACGATATTGGTACCCCTCTGGTTTAGCTGTGAACCATCCTGTTTGAAGAGGTCCCACCCTGCCCAGAATGAGCCCCAATTAGCCAGGCATCCAAACCCTTCCATCCTGCCCCATCCCTGTAGCCACAATTCAACTCCTCTCTCTCCCTATTCCTCGTCTCACTAACACGTGGCACAGGCAACAACCAGAGATAACAACTCTGTTTGGTCTCGAACTGAGCTTCCACCCTAGCTTCCAGAATTTCTGCTTTAAATCTTCGTCCTTTTTCCTACCCATGTCGTTAGTGCCAACGTGGTCCATGACTTGGGGCTGCTCCTCCTCCCCCTCATGGATCCCGAAAACACGATCTGAAGCATCACGAACCCTGGCGCCTGGGAGGATCACACCAATCATGAGTCTCTCTCATGGTTACATTGATATGCAACACTCTCACAATATGTTTTGGAAGGTTACACCCATTCAAACACAACCGTAATAAAACTGAACAAAGTGGGACCTCTGAGGTTATCTTGGGGGACTACATAAATTCTCTCAGCCTTACTCTGAATATATTCTTGCCAGGTCTGATTTTGTATGCAAGCTTAATGTGTTGTGGGGGTGTGGAGGAGTTGATCATTCTCATAATCAATGGTTTGATTGGTCTGAATTTGACTGATTTGGTCATTTTCAATCTATATAATTGTACATGATTTCTTATACCCGTGGGTGGAGCTGGCTAATTGTGCAGAGAAGTTTTTGGAGAAATCTTTCAGAGTTGAGAGATAATCATTCATTTGCATAAATTCTGTGATGTTATGAAGAACGGTAATTTAAATAAACCTGTTGTGGATTTGGAACTACTGATGCTGTTTTTGACTGGTAAGTTTTGATAGACCTCTATAACTCTGAGATAAATCATGTGATATAAAGCAAACCAGCAAATGTAGAACAGGACTGAAAACAACTAATGTTGGAGATCATAGCAGGACAGCCAGCATCCGTGGAGAGAGAGAGCAAAGCACACATTTCAGTCTAGATGACTCTCCATCAGGGCTGAAGTGAAGTCTGGAGGGGACAGAATTTATAAATGCTGTCCCTCCCCAATTCACTTCAGCTCTGATGAAGAATCGTCTAGATTAGATACATTAACTTGATCTCTCTTTCCATGGATGCCGACTGATCTGCTGTGATCTCCACCATTGATTGTTGTCAGTACATGTTCCAGATCTGCTGTACTTTTGTCCCCTTGCAATGGGAATTTAGGGAAACATGGGAAATATCTTGTCAAAACTGAGCTCAGGTGCACTCAATCCCATTTTTAGCTGTGTTTATTTCCATGTGCTATTTCTCTTAGTCTCCTTAGATGGGCCAAAAAGACTACTGCTCCATAACTAGGTCAGCAAATCTCTGCTGCTAATTCATTTTCAGCATCCTGAAAGTTTTTGAAAAGGCACAAGAACCAATTTGTTATTATTGAGCGATTTTTTAAAAAATTATGAGCATTAGTTTCATAGGATCATTAGTTTCTGTTCACTGTGGTGGTGGAATACCAGGGCTACATGCAGGCTTCTGCCTGGGGATCATCCACCCCCAACACACCCTACCCACCGCCAATGCATTCTTTCGTTTTTTTCTTTCTTTTTACTTCTGCTGTTTCTCTTTCATTTTTTTTCATTTAATTTTCTTTTCTTTGGAGCCTTTTGTGCCAGGTTGATCGGCAAAACTGGCATGTCAGAGGTTGTGGTGATAGTGGCAGTAGGGACATCTTTCTGGAATTCAGGGCTGGCAGTGGCCTGAACTTCCTCCTGGCATTCAGGGCTGGCTGCAGCAGGGACATCCTCCTGGTGTTCAAGGCTGGCTGCAGCAGGGACATCCTCCTGACGTTCGGGGCTGGCTGCAGCAGGGACATCCTCCTGGCGTTCGGGGCTGGCTGCAGCAGGGACATCCTCCTGGCGTTCGGGGCTGGCTGCAGCAGGGACATCCTCCTGTGTTCGGGGCTGGCTGCAGCAGGGACATCGTCCTGGTGTTCAGGGCTGACTGCAGCAGGGACATCCTCCTGGTGTTCAGGGCTGACAGCAGCAGGGACATCCTCCTGGCGTTTAGGGCTGGCTGCAGCAGGGACATCCTCCTGGTGTTCAAGGCTTGTGACTGATAAAGCTTTTCATTGTATTTTACTGTATTATTCACTGTAAAATGCAAGTGACAACAAATAAAGAATTCATTTATCATTCATTCAAGCTGTGAAGTAAACAGTAATGAATATATATATAATTTTCCTTTCCACGGATATTGAACAGTATTTTTAAATTTACACTGGTGCAGCACTGAGGAATCACTCTTGGAGATATCACCTTCCAACTAGGAATTCAAACCTTTCAGACTCTAACTAAAAGGGCTATATTCACACTCTGCCTGGTGCCCAGCTAATATTTACCCCTCAACCAACATCATGTACACAATTTGTTTGCTTATTTGTTGCAGTGCTGTTTATGGCAGCTTACTGCATTGAAATTGGCAACCAGGTTTTCAATGTTACATCAACGTCTGCATTTCAGAAAGTGCTTCATTAGCAATAAAGGGATGCCCTGAGGTCATGAAGGGGACTGTTAAATGTTTGCTTGCTCTTTCTTGACTTTGTAGAATGGTAATTAGGATTAAGTGAATATATTCTTTAAATCTAATTTCACACAAAATGCATCAGTAGAACATTGATACAGATATCAGTATTTTTAAGATGATTTCAAAACTTTTAACCTTTGTTTGCTTCAGTGTTCATGGATATTGTGGTGTAAGGATATGAGAGTGTTAGTTCTTGATTGAGTGCAGTAAAACACACTTAAGTGTGAATATGTCATGAGGACTTGGCCAGAGCTAAGAGAAGGACTTTTCTCCATACAATGTCTATATGAATGGATATCGTGTGCACTAATCTGTAAATAGTTGCAGACACATTAAACTTCCTATTGTTTGCCCCTCAAGACCCTTCTAGTTAAGTCAGAAAGCTGGCTATCCTTATTCACATTGGGTTTGAAGGTACCCTCACTGAACACATAATAGGGATGTGAATACACAATTGTTTGCTCAACGCAATGTGTGACAAGATAGTGCTGAATGTGAGAACACAGTTGGATCTAATGAACCAAGTTTGGGAACCTGTGATGCAGTGATATTGTCACTGGAATAGCATTCAGAGATTTGAGCTAATGCTCTGGAGACAATCGGTTTAGATCCTTCTGAAATGACAATTAGGGATGGGCAAATATTGTGATTTTGACAGAATTACCCACATGCCATGAAAGAATGAAAAAATGAAAGTGATTAGCGAAACTGAAAGAGGAGATTAACTTAGTGAGTTCAACTTTCTACTGTTCTCCTCATTGATACTTGATAGAGGTGGTGTATTCAGTTGGGTTACTATCCCCATAATACACAGTGTCAAAGCTCAGAGGATCTCTACAGTTAGGCGAATATGTAACCAACAGCTGTCACTGCAAAATCAGACTATTCTGGGGAATGCAAACAATTTTAAGGTTGTGCCAGAACACAACTGATATCTAAACTTGGGGATCAGTTAGTTGGATTGTCAGTTGGCAATGCAGATTGATTGGCTGTTGTCACATGTACGAAGATACAGTGAAAATTATTGTTTTGCATGATGAACAGGCAAATAATACTATACAAAATGCATCAGGGTAGCAGAACAGAGAACAGAGTATATTGTTACAGAGAAGGTATAGGGACAGGAAGAGAGAGAAAGATCACAATTGAAAATTGAAAGGTCCATTTAAAAGTCTCATAACATCGGGGAAGAGGTTGTTCTTGAAATCTATTTGTACATGTATTCAAGCTTTCATATCTTCTTTCTGATGGAAGATGGTAGAAGAGAGTATAACCAGAATGGGGAGGTAGGAGGTGAGGCAGGGGATGGATGTTGGTTACTTTCCCAAGGCAGCAGGAAGTGCAGATGTAGTTAATAGAAAGAAGGCTGGTTTGCGTAATGAACTGGACTGTGGTCAGGACTCGTTGTAGTTTCTTGTGGTCTTAGGAACAGGAGCAGCCATATCACAATGTGATGCCTGGATAGTATCCTTCCTATGCCACATCTATAAAAATCGGGAAGGGTCCTTCTGAACATGTTAAATTTCTTTAGCCTCCAGATGCCAACAGCTTATGGTAAAATCCTGCACCAGACCACAAGGGTCTCGCTTATGGCATTAAAGCAGTTCTGTTCAAAATGGTAGCATATGGAGAATCATGCAAACATTGGAGTTTGACTCTAGTCGACAAACAAATCCAAGACATTTCTCACTACACAAGACTATATTTACATATATTTGAGGCATCGCTAGGGCTTGAATGGATCCCTGTTTAACTTTAACAGAGAGACCTTAGACTGTGGTTTTCTCCTACTGTTACTTGGTAGCAGCTGTTCCAAGCTTTACTGCATCCCTCAGCACGTATTCCTGGACATTGGAATGTGCCAGTCTGTAACATTCCATCAAAGTTAACTCCTTGCTCTGAAAGACCTACATATTTGGACAGGCCAAGGAGTGTCATTCACCATTTTAATACACCTCCAGGCACGGTTGAAGTTTGTATCGGTGTGCGTCCCAGGGAACCCTCTGTAGAGCATGGAATCGTGTGTCACAGAGCTGCTCGAGACAAACCTTGACAAAAACCATTGTATTTCTCTCCAGACCTCCTTTGGAAAGGCAGTGTCCAGAAAGGGATGTGTGACATTCTCTAGACTACCCCCACAGCCGCTTTCAGGGCAACATGCAGTGGTGCAGAGAGTCTGGACATACATAAAGAATCTCCCAGGGAGCACCCTTCTCCCCACCAGCCAAGTTATGTCTTGGTGCTTGTAGAAAGTTCTAGGGATGAGGCATTCTCACATGACTTTGACAGTCTACTCAACAAACAACTCAACAGGATTCACCCTTTCCTTTTCCTACAGGATCTTAAGGATGGTGCATGCTGACAACTTCCCAAAGTATTTGTGATCAAACCTGGTTTTCTTTGCAAAGTTCTCCATGTAGGACAGGTGACACAGAATGGTACAACTACTTGAGCATTGTGCGGCTATGAGGCCAGCCCTATCCTTCACAACACTGAAGACAGGTAAGCAGTGACACTTGGTGTTTGTGTACCACCAAAGTCTCATTTTCTCAACCTGTCTCTTGCCTGAAACATGGTGACCCTTAGGTTAAACCACTATCAGTCATCTCTCTATAATTAGAGTGGTCTGATATAATCATGGTGACTTTAGCGATGTCTAAGACCACAAAAACAGCACAATTTTGGACAATAATACACTTTTGAAATACTGTGAAGCAGCACAATGTAAAAAGGAGCTAAGAGAAATGTAAATATTCTACGAGTGTACTTCTGGTCATTTTACATTCAAGCTGCTTAGATGCAACTTAATTTCTTTGATTCATTCACTAGCTGTTACAAATTGAGTCTGTGACTAATTGACTTCTTCTGGCATAGCTTATTGCAAATTGAGATTTGGTGGCATTTTAATGTCATGCACAAATGTGGTTTTTAATGAGAATTTTAATGAGTATTTTTCATTTGTATAACCTCATTAAAATAAGGGATGCAATATCAAGGGAACATACTTATATTGAGAGGTATGGGGAGGTACTGTGGTTGGGTTAATAGTGTGGATTGGGCACAGTTAATGTGGAATAAATTGTAACATTAGGTTCGCATGCAAAAGATGTTTCTACTTGTGTATGAGTCCATAATCATGTGACAAAACATCACACAGGCAGTAATAATTCTAATTGAGGATTCAAGAGAAACATCTTCGCTCAGAGAGTAGTGACAATGTGAAACCTACTACTTCTGGGAGTGGTTGACATGACTGGCATGGTTGCAAGCAAGTTAAACCCACAAGGGAGAGAATAGATGATTACATTGTTAGCTTAAAGATGAAGTTGGGTGAAAGGAGGCTCTGGAGGAGAAAGTCATAAAATACCACATGAAGTTTTCAACTCCATTGCTATCTGAACAATCTAATAAGTAAGTCAGTCAGTGTAGGTTCTGGGGGAGAAGAGATCAATGCAATGGATTACCCCAGTGTGACAGTAAATCTTCATCATTATATTGATTCACGGATTACTTTTGCTTCTCCTGATGCCACAAAAAAAATGAATTCAAAGTAAGATACCAAATTTTAAAATTACAGTTACCTTAATATCCATATTCATTAAAATAACTTTTTATGAAGTTACAGATTTGATTATTGTTTTAAAAAACTTGTGTTTGTTGCAACTTCCTGACATGACACTGTCATTGAATAAGCTTAAACTTAAACTCTATGCCTCTGTTTTGGCACCCACACCCCTTCCCCCATCAGAGAAAATACTTAATCTGTCTCCATCTTTTCAAACCCTTACCTTATTTTAAACATCTAATTGCATTTTCTCTTTAGCCTTCCATACGCCAGGGAAAATCACCTTCATCAGCAAGCACTTCAGAAGGCAAATTGCCTGCATTGCAAGACAGTTTGAGTACAGGAGCAGGGATATCTTTCTGTAACAGTATAAGAAATTGGTGAGATCACAACTAGAGTATTGTGTGCAGTTTTGGTCTTTTACCTAAGAGAATACATAGATGTTATTCCATACCTTGGGAGCCAGTGAGACTTGAATATGGGCCTCCTGCCTCAGAGAGCATGCAATGCGGATTAATCAGACTGATTGCTGGGATGGCAGGTGGCATTTTTGTCAAATGAGGAGCAATTGGGTCAACTGGACCTATATGAACTGGAGTTTAGAAGAATGAGAGGCATCTGATTAAAACGGGTGCTGGGTCCACCACTTTTCCTCATTTATATAAATGATGTGGATGCAGACGTAGGAGGTATGGTTAGTAAGTTTGCAAATGATACCAAAATTGGAAGTGTAGTGGATAGCGAAGAAGGTTACCTCAGAGTACAATGAAACCTTGTGCAGAAGGTCCAATGGCCAAGGAGTGGCAGATGGAGTTTACTTTAGATAAATGTGAGTTGCTAAATTCTGGAATGTCAAGTAAGGGCTGGACTTCTACACTTCTCCTGGGGAGTGTTGCTAAACAAAGAAACCTTGGAGTGCAAGTTCATAGTTCCTTAAAAGTAGTGTCCCAGGTCGACAGTACAGTGAAGGAGGTGTTTGGTATGCTGTCCTTTATTAGTCAGTACATTGAGTACAGGTGTTGGGAGATCATGTTGAGACTGTACAAGATATTGGTTTGGCCACTTTTGGCATACTGCAGTCAATTCTGTTCTCCCTGCTAGGAAGGATACTGTGAAACTTGAAAGAGTTCAGGAAAGGTTTAGAAGTATATTGTCAGGGTTGGAGGGTTTGAGCTATAGTGAGAAGCTGAATAGATGGGGCTCTTTTCCCTGGAACTTCAGAAGCCAAGGGGGTGACCTTATAGACGTTTGTAAAATCATGAGGAACACATCTAGGGTGAATAGCCAAAGAGCTAAGGGGCAGCTTTTCGTGCAGAGGGTTGTGCAGGTATGCCAGAGGAAGTGGTGGAGGCTGGTGTAATTGTAACCATTTAAAAGGCATTGGATGGGGAAATGAATAAGAAGGGTTTAGAGGAATATGGGTCAAATGGGACTAGATTAATTTAGGACATTTGATTGGTATGCATATGTTTGACCAAAGGGTCTGTTTCCATGCTGCACAATTTTATGACTTGATATAAAATTCTAACAGGTTTGGATAGAAGAGAGACTGAGTTGAGAAGCAGTTTCCTCATTCTGATGGTGGTGAACCTGCTGAACTCTCAACCACAAAGGCTGAGAGAGGCCAAGTCACTGAGTTTATTTTTTAACTAGGAAGGAAATAGATTTGTAGCGACTAAAAACATTAAGGTGTAAGGGGAGAATGGTGTTGAGATAGAGCAGGATCAATAGCCTAAATGGCCTACTCCTACTTTCTATGGGTGGAATCTTCCTAGGCATTGAACGACATGGACACTGGTGAGAATGTTGGGATTGTTGCACGAGATGGCCAGGAAGGAGCTTCTTAACAGCAAGAGCAAAAAGCTACATTTCCAACCAAACATTGAATGGTGTGATATAATTCTCACCGGTAAATAGCAACAGACTTACTTGTATTCATTGGCATGCCGTTACATTTCATTCAACAGAATCTTACCAGAAATTTACTGTTAATTTGAAAGATTCAAGGGAAGTTTCACTCCATGAGATCTAATGACTTTTCTCACATTATCTTCCCAAACTAGCCTCATTACCTATACTGTCCATTGCTGTACTATTCTCCCATTGCCCCCATTTTCAATGTATTCCTGGCATGTCCAGGGTTCTACTCCTTGTTTGCAACACACTCTGTTTTGTCTCTGTGGGTCCAGGTGGAATCTGCACAGACTTGGGAGTCAAGTGGGCAGTCCTGCTAGACATCCTTCCCCCACTTCTGAGGAAGAAGCATGTGCTACCTTCCCAAAGCACTCCAATAGAATGGTCAAAAAAAATTTCCTTTTCACAAAACCACTTTGGCTTTCCCGGATTGCTAGAACTTATCCAAGTCATCTATTATACCCTATTGTCTGAATCAGAGATCTAAAGCCCCTTTGGCCCATTGCATCCACACTGGTCAAGAATAATTCCAACCCCGCATCTAATATTTCACCAATAAACTTGTGTGCTTTGGCATCACAAGTACACTTCTACATGGGAATCTGTTTAGCTCAGTTGGCTGGATTGTTGGTTTATAGAGCAGTGTGATACTAACAGTGTGGGTTCAATTCCCATTACCTGTTTGAGGTTACCATGAAGGACTCCCCTACTCAACATCTTCCCTCACCTGAGGACTGGAGGCTCTCAGGTTAAATCACAATCTATTTAACTTCTCTCTCTAATGACAGAGCAGCCGCTATGGTCTGGTAAGACTACGGAGACACAACAATAACAACAACACTTCTAAACACTACATAAATGTTATGAGGGGTGCTGCCTTTACCACTTTTACAGGCAGTGAATTCCAAATTCCCCATACCCTCTGGGTGAGAAAAGTTTTTCTCACATCTCCTCTAGAACTTTTACCCTTGCCTTAAATCTATGGTCCCTCTATCAAGGAGAAACATTGATTGAACCCCAGTCTGTTCAATCTGTCCGCAGTTAAAATTCTCCAGACCAGGCACTTTTTTTTAAATCTCCTCTGTACCCTCTCCAATGCTATCACATCCTTCCTATATTGTGGATTCCAGAACCACACATAATACCCTTACTTCTTTAATTACTTCTAATTGTTTCTTAAGACAAACACTATGCTAACTGGATTGTAGATTGCTGCGTTCAGTCTCCCTCCTTGTTTTAGATGAAAGGAGTCACATTCTTCAAAAATTGATTCGGGTGATGTACACTCCACTGGCTAGGCTAAACATTTATGGACCACCTTGGGAACATGATGATAATTAGCAATGAGCAGTAAATGCTAGCCCAGCTATTGTTATTCATATTTGCAATATTCCAATTTAATGGAACAGTCCATAAATCAAGAGCATGTTCTGACATTGAAGTCAACCATTTTCATTCATGTTTAGGCACCAGTCTGAGAATACAAGGTAGGTCATTTAAGACTGAGAAGAGAAGAAATTTCTTCATCAGAGGATGGTAGCCTGTGGAATTCACTGCCACAGAAAATGGTTAAGACTAAAACAAGAACTTAGATGTTGTTTTTAGGGCTAAATTAATCAAAGGGTATGGTTAGAATGAAGGAGCAGGATACTGAATTGGATGATCAGCAATGATCATATTGAATGACAGAGCAGGCCATTAATTGACTCTTCCTTCTTTCTGCTCTGATTCCTCCTTCATTCTGTTCATCCGAGATTGCCTGTCACTTTGCTGCACCTTAAGCAACTAACATTTTAAGCAACTTTGTGAACCAATGATTTAAATACCAAAGTTTAACTTGATTTATCACTTATGAATAAATCCCACTGCAAGAAAATCTCTCCCGATTGCTTCTCTTCTCTGATTGAGATACCTTGCTCAGTAGAGGGGAGAGATTTACTGTGCACAGACTACAGAAGCCATTGATTATTTTTCCTTCAATATCAACAGCTCTGAATACTGAATTCCCTTCTCTGAGATGTGTTTAAGCAACTGACAGCAGACCCTAATGAGAGAGAGAAGATGAGAGTTTGCTTCTCAAAAGACCTCAGGTGTCGGTGCATGAGCAAAAGTCAGGCTTTATATGAGCTGCTTTATATTTTAATAAAATCTTGTGTCATTTAACTGTTACACATGTCAAGTTAGCTGATGGGATTGCAGTTTGTGGCAGTAGTTCAGCTGGTGGGGATTACTGCTAATGAAACAATACTAACATGAAGAGACATGTCTCATCGGTGTACAGTGGCTAAGAAACTATAATCTACTTCATGCCAGCCTAGTTCGCTATAATGTAGTATCAAATGCTGACATATGAAGAAAATCAATATTCTTCCATTTCTCTAAGAATAACCCTAGTTGGAGAATGATTGCAGCTTTGACTGTACAGAAGTTACTGCATCCATTCTGCTCAAGAAAAGGAAAACACACAAGGTATTTGATGTGTTGAGTTGGCTCCACTTGGGCATCATGGAAATGGGTTCCAGACAACCAAGTAATGCCCTGGTATTATGGTCTAATAAGGTACTGGTTCTGAGAGGGTTAATGCTGGAGGGTGAATGCTGGGGTCAGATATGTCAGTTCTAGCTCATGCTTTTCTCAATGAATGTACCTAACTAGTCCATGTAACTTGTGCCTATTATCTTATAGTAAAGAGCATCATGTTGACAATGCCTCTCCTTTTTAAGACTTAATTGTGGTTTGTCCTCTACCACTGTTAACCAAACATGTCTGTATAAAAAAATGGGGCTTGAAGGAGCATTGTGGCACAGTAATAGTGTTCTTGATTCTGGAGCAAAAGGTACAGGTTCAAATCCCATTTAGTCTAGAGGTGTGTCATAGCAGCTCCGAACAGGTTGATTAAAAATATCTTGAAATAGGGTTTGTTGGTCCCACTCTACCCAAACCACAGCTGCAAGTGGTTGATTCCATGGACATATGTCATGGTGATCACTAATGGGATTGTTATTCAAAAATGTAAGGGAGCAATAGTGGAAACAAAAATCCCTTCAACCCAGAAGAAAAAGAACAGAAGAAAAGCAAGTTTGTCATGATTAGAACATTACTACTGGAAACACTATCAGACAGATAGTCAGAAAACAGAACCCATGGAATGAACAGTGGGACAAAAGCAGTACCCCAAACTAAAATATCTAGTCAGATGTTACAAATTCAAAGCGGTCTTATAGAAAAAGAATAAGGTCCAACAGCCGATGACATTATAAATAATCAAATTATTGAAGAAGGTATAGATACATTTGAAGAAATTCTTAGCTTTTGATAATTACTTCAACCAGAGTGACCTCTGCAGAGAACTGTGATTATTGAACATTGAAAGCAGAATTTATAAAAGGAACAACACTGATAATGAAATTATTTATGAGTCTTTGTCAGATATATAATAGTCAAAGGAAAATTTAATTTTAACGAAAGCTATCTAAATTGTGTTGGAGGCATAAACCTGGAAACCTCTAAGAAGATTTGAATAAAGAAGGACAGGAAGGCAACAGAATTTGTTGACTTCACAAACCCACTACCATCACACAATACAAACCAATACAAAGGGTAGACTAAACAGCAAATACTGGATGTTAGTGTCAACTGTGGAACCAAAACACTGCACAGGTAATGCCAGCTATGACAAAGAATGCTTGATGAAATTAAAGGTCATTTCCAGAAGATGTGCAGGAATATAACAGTTTCAGCATATCATAAATTCAAATGCTTACTTATACAAAAGTGTTACTGAGATAGAACTGGAAAGTATGCTGGAATGTGTTCAAGCAGAATAATAATTCAATTGACCTGATTAGACAGAACGTATGTCAATGGATATCTTGTTAATTTTAAGTTTGATGCAGGAACAGGTGTGACTGTTTTATCAGATCAAATATAATGGCTGAAGAATCAGAAGGTAACATCCAACAAAGATGGTGTTATATGGTCTAAGTTGAAAATCTCTCAAGAGTATAAATATGAAACAAGTAACACTGTAAGACAGACAGTAAGAAATCTGAAAATAAGTATGCAATTCAAAATCAACACCTCTCACCTTTGAGCCTACATATCTGACCTCAACATGCTTGAGGTTTTGGAAGAATTTAGATTACTTCCAAAGGAACAACAGATTCTAAAAGAAATACCTTTCCAAACAATTGGTAAAGGAACAGAAATCAGCAACATTTTCCAGGAGAAGCAAATACTGTGAGAAAAAATGAGCAGCATAATCCACTTGAGGAACTTTTAACTGCAGTTTCCAAAGTGCAAAACAGCTCACTGAACAAATTGATACTGATTTGACTTTGTTATCAGATGATGAGCCAACACAAGCTTAAGAGTAGCTTTTCTTTGTTCTCCAGAGAGGAATTATATGTCCTAGTGACAGAGATAAGGTGAAGTAAGCAGTAATCCCCTAAATACTGAAGGTGTAATAATATCTCATTTTATCATGAAGATCACAACAGTGGGCAAGCTCTGTCTCGGTGAATTGAAGTAAAGAGCATGCATACTTCAACACAATTATATCAGCTGATTGAGAATAAAAATTTATTTAAATTATAGATGAAAGACATATAACTCCATGGAACCTAGATCAATGTCCACACATTCAAAATGTGGTCTAAAAGAATGTATTGGAGGAGAAAGGGCTCATACCCGAAACATCGATTCTCCTGCACTTTGGATGCTGCCTGACCTGCTGCGCTTTTCCCCAGCAACACATTTTCAAACAAAAAGAATGCATTGTCTAGTCTAAAAATTCAAAATACTGCAAGGAAGAAAGTCTTTATTTTAACCAAGCAGTCATCTTCCAAATGGCAATCATGAGATGGTGTTATAGAATCAATACCTAAGATAGTGAGAAGACAATGTTTGAAAATAAATATCAGGAGATTAAGTGTACTCCAGATAAATTAATAAACCTATTATCTGGTTTAGCAGGAATAATGTCCTCCACAAAGAACAAGTCCTTAGACATAGCACAGAAAGGAGCCATGTTCCCTTGGGGCAGTGGCAACACTCTTCCATGATCGCAAGTTACCAGTGATTGATTCTATAACAGTTGAAAATGTGTTGCTGGAAAAGTGCAGCAGGTCAGGCAGCATCCAAGGAGCAGGAGAATCGACGTTTCGGGCATGAACACTTCTTCAGGAATGGAGGGCTCATTCCTGAAGAAGGGCTCATGCCCGAAACGTCGATTCTCCTGCTCCTTGGATGTTGCCTGACCTGCTGCGCTTTTCCAGCAACACATTTTCAGCCATGATCTCCAGCATCTGCAGTCCTCACTTTTTCTCTTGGTTCTATAACATGCAACAATATGTTTTCACATTTGTTTTGTGCAACCACTGACTATTTTGTACTAGTCACGTTCGCATCAGACTATAGGATAAAGGTAAAAATCACACAACACCAGGTTATAGTCCAACAGGTTTAATTGGAAGCACTCTAGTAAACCTGTTGGACTATAACCTGGTGTGTGATTTTTAACTTTGTACACCCCAGTCCAACACTGGCATCTCTAAATCACAAGATGAAGGACCTGAATTAGCCCTGTCTGCCTTCTCCCTATTACCCTTGATCCCCTTAGTAACCAAAAAGCTGTCTGTCACTGTTTTAAATATATTCAATGATTTGGCCTCCACAGCCTTCTACATCAATTAGTTCCACAGATTTACCACCCTCTCACTGAAGAAATTTCTCCTCATCTCAGTTCACAAGGGTTGTCCAATCACTCTGAGGCTGTGCCTTCAGGTTCAAGTCTCTCCTACGAGTGGAAGCATCTTCACCACATCCATTATATTCAGGCCTTTCAATATTCTGGTCATTTAAGTAGTTTTTTTTTTATTTTACTTATTTGTTCTCATGTGTATTTTGTAACAAAGTACAGTGAAAAGTGTTGTTTAGCATTGCCACTTTCTGGCACCATCTTAAAACACAGAAAAATGAACCAAAACATAGAATAGAAAGGCAGTAAAAGAAAGAAATAAAGAAAAGAAGTGTTCATTTTTACCGTCATTCTTGACCATGGGCGTGGTGTCCAGCCACTAGTGCCCTTTGCTGTGCTGCTGTCACTAGAATGAAAGTCACCACTTTGCAGCGCCATCTTGCCTCCACTGATGCCCTTAGATTAGATTAGATTCCCTACAGCATAGAAACAGGCCCTTTGGCCCAACAAGTCCATACTGACCCTATGAAGAGCAACCCACCCAGATCCATTTCCCTCCGACTAATGCACCTAAAATGCACATCCCTGAATACTATGGGCAATTTTAGCATGGTCAATTCACCTCACTTACACATCTTTGGATTGTGGGAAGAAACCGGAGCACCCAAAGGAAACCCACGCAGACATGGGGAAAATGTGCTAACTCCACATAGACAGACACCCGATGTGGAAATGAAACCCAGGTCCCAGGTGCTGTGAGGCAGCAGTGCTAACCACTGTGCCACTCTTGCCACTAGGAGACCTTGCTAGACCATGCCAATGCAGACTCCACCAATGCTGTCGGGGCCTGCACCGGCTCAAACCCACTCTGCTGTTGCCATGAGTCTGTTTCTGGCTCACCTCACCGATCCAGCTGTTTCCGATGCCACCAGGTTTGTACTGGGCCCAAACTTGCCTCCGTCACAGCAATCATCAGTCAGCACGAGGACGATACTTTGCAGAAAGGGTTATCTGTCTGGTCATGACATACTCCCCTAGAATCCATGCATAGTCACCCTTCCCACCCAAGAACATTGTAGAATACCCTTGACCTCCATGGTCAGCCTGTCCTGCCCCAGGAACTTGCCTAAAGGGTGCCGGTTAGCTCCTCACAACTCAGAGAGTGATCAAGCCTCTCGGCATCCTCCAGGCTGGCCTGTAGCAGATTTTCCCACAGACATCTGCCAGCTTCCTTGCTGGATACACCGGCGAAAAGTGAAATATCTCTCACTTGATCTCTAATGCCCTCCAGATCCAAGATGAGGGATCCATCTTTGGTTAACTGCACAAGGAGCTGTTTTTTCCAGTGAGAAAAAGGCAGACTGGAGGTTGAGATCCCAGAAGAACTGGATTGCAATCTCAATTTTGCACCTTGGGACCCAACGATATGCAGTTCCTGAAGTGCGATCTTCTTCTCTTCATACGCCTTCCACATCGGGCGAACTGAAATGTGACTCTAGGTTTTACAGAAATACATCCAGGGAAGTTATTTGTGTGGAACTGAGAAATAAGAAAGGGATGATCACCTTATTGGGATTGTATTATAGACCCCCCCCCCCCATTAGTCAGAGGGAAATTGAGAAACAAACTTGTAAGGAGATCTCAGCTATCTGTAAGAATAATAGGGTCGTTATGGTAGGGGGTTTTAACTTTCCAAACATCGACTGGGACTGCCATAGTGTTAAAGATTTAGATGAAGAGAAATTTCTTAAGTGTGTACAAGACAATTTTCTCATTCAGTTTGTGGATGTATCTACTGGAGAAGGTGCAAAACTTGACCTACTGTTGGGAAATAAGGCAGGGCAGGTGACTGAGGTGTCAATGGGGGAGCACTTTGGGGCCAGCGACCATAATTCTATCCGTTTTAAAATAGTGATGGAAAAGGATAGAGCAGATCTAAAAGTTGAAGTTCTAAATTGGAGAGAAGCTAATTTTGACGGTATTAGGCAAGAACTTTCGAAAGCTGATTGTTGGCAGATGTTGGCAGGTAAACGGATGGCTGTAAAATGGGAAGCCTTCAGACATGAGATAACAAGAATCCAGAGAAAGTATATTCCTGTCAGGGTGAAAGGGAAGGCTGGTAGGTATAGGGAATGCTGGATGACCAAAGAAATTGAGGGTTTGGTTAAGAAAAAGAAGGAAGCATATGTCAGGTATAGACAGGATAGATCGAGTGAATCCTTAGAAGAATATAAAGGAAGTAGGAGTATACTTAAGAGGGAAATCAGGAGGACAAAACAGGGACATGAAATAGCTTTGGCAAATAGAATTAAGGAGAAACCAAAGGGTTTTTACAAATATATTAAGAACAAAAGGGCAACTAGGGAAAGAATAGGGGCCCTCAAAGATCAGGAAGGCGGCCTTTGTGTGGAGCCACAGAAAATGGGGGAGATACTAAATAATATTTTGCATCAGTATTTACTGTGGAAAAGGATATGGAAGATTTGGACTGGAGGGAAATAGATGGTGACATCTTGCAAAATGTCCATATTACAGAGGAGGAAGTGCTGGATGTCTTGAAACGGTTAAAGATGGATAAATCCCCAGGACATCATCAGGTATACCCTAGAACTCTGTGGGAAGCTAGAGAAGTGATTGCTGGGCCTCTTGCTGAGATATTTGTATCAATAATAGTCACAGGTGAGAAACCGGAAGACTGGAGGTTGGCAAATGTGGTGCCATGTTTAAGAAGGGTGGTAAAGACAAGCCAGGGAACTATAGACTGGTGAGCCTGATCTCAGTGGTGGGCAAGTTGTTGGAAGGAATCCTGAGAGATAGGATATACATGAATTTGGAAAGGCAAGGACTGATTAGGGATAGTCAACATGGCTTTGTGCATGGGAAATCTTGTCTCACAAACTTGAATGAGTTTTTTGAAGAAGTAACAAAGAAGATTGATCAGGGCAGAGCAGTAGATGTGATCTATATGGACTTCAGTAAGACGTTTGACAAGGTTCCCCATTGAAGACTGATTAGCAAGATTAGATCTCATGGAATATAGGGAGAACTAGCCATTTGGATACAGAACTGGCTCAAACGTAGAAGACAGAGGTTGGTGGTGGAGAGTTGTTTTTCAGACTGGAGGCCTGTGACCAGTGAAGTGCCACAAGGATCGGTGCTGGGCCCTCCACTTGTTTTCATTTAAATAAATGATTTGGATGCGAGCATAAGAGGTACAGTTAGTAAGTTTGCAGATGACACCAAAATTGAAGCAAAGAGGATTATCTCAGATTACAACAGGATCTGGACCAGATGGGCCAATGGGCTGAGAAGTGGCAGATGGAGTTTAATTCAGATAAATGCGAGGTGCTGCACTTTGGGAAAGCAAATCTTAGCAGAATTTATACACTTAATGGAAAGATCTTAGGGAGTGTTGCTGAACAAAGACATTGGAGTGCAGGTTCATAGCTCCTTGAAAGTGGAGTCGCAGGTAGATAGGATAGTGAAGAAGGTGTTAGATATGCTTTCCTTTATTGGTCAGAGTATTGAGTACAGGAGTTGGGAGGTCATTTTGTGGCTATATAGGACATTGGTTAGGCAACTGTTGGAATATTGCGTGCATTTCTGGTCTCCTTCCTATCAGAAAGATGTTGTGAAACTTGAAAGGGTTCAGAAAAGATTTACAAGGATGTTGCCAGGGTTGGATGATTTGAACTACAGGGAGAGGCTGAACAGGCTGGGGCTGTTTTCCCTGGAGCGTCAGAAGCTGAGGGGTGACCTTATAGATGTTTACAAAATTATGAGGGGCATGGATAGGATAAATAGACAAAGACTTTTCTTTGGGGTCGGGGAGTCTAGAACTAGAGGGCATAGGTTTTGGATGAGAGGGGAAAGATATAAAATAGACCTAAGGGGCAACTTTATCACGCAGAGAGTGGTACATGTATGGAATGAGCTGCCAGAGGATGTGGTGGAGGCTGTACAATTTCAACATTTAAGAGGCATTTGAATGGGTATATGAATAGGAACGGTTTGGAGGGATATGGGCCAGGTGCTGGCAGGTGGGACTAGATTGTGTTGGGATATCTGGTTGGCATGGATGGGTTGGACGGAAGTGTCTGTTTCCATGCTGTACATCTCTATGACTCTATAACTCCTTTATCCTGGATTTCTGCCTCTTCATTGGCCCCACACACACACATACTGGATAATAGAAAATCAGATGTGAGTCTTGCCTATGTCCCATCATAGGTTGTCCTCTGTTAAAATGCTAGTATGCCAATCTAACCCTGGCATTGAATGGATCATGTTCTGCCCACACCAGATTATGATTGGAAAATAGTGCCTGCCACATGGAGACTTTTGGAACAAAAGAGGCGCTCACCATGGAAATTTAGAAGTGGTTAATTCTGGATGCTTCCACCCCAGGTCTCACAAAGGTGAAATTATGGAGAATTTTGTCAGACACCTAGCAAGTCAAAAGGTCTTAAACAGGTCCTTCAATGTCCCCATCAATGCTGAGCTCTTCTGGGCACCACCAAGATGACTTGGTAATGGGATACTGTCCTTCGTGGAGTTAGTTCAGGGACATTTGGTAAAATAGCCCACCGAGCAATCGTTCCAATGGATTGACAGGCAAGAATGTGCCACCAACAGTAAGCCCCTTTTCCAGGGTAAAGTGTTTTGCCTGCTCAGTCTTCACGAAGAACGCCACTTTCTCATACATTTTTGGTGCATTGATAATGGTGGAGGTGCCAATTACCTCCACCAAAGCCATTTCACATGCCTCCATGGTCATCTCGGGGTGAGTGTAACATTTCACAATGAGCTTCTTAGTCATATGAGTAAAAGGAGACAATGTCCCTGAAGGACTGGGGGAAGCAGAGAACGCAATCATTCCCCCATGTAAGAATAACTGGGGCCCATCCCAGATATTGCTGTTCCAATCATCCTCCCCCATTCAGGGCCACCACCAGCCCTCACACAAATAGTGGAAAAGAAACAGCCTTGTCAGAAGTCACCCATCATCTCAGACCCTTAGGCGGCCATGTCTCAAACTACTAGTCAACCCACAGATCCTCCAATGGCCAAAGGCAGCAGTCATTGGCAGCAAATGACAATGATTTTGGCCTCAGTCAAGAAGTAATAACTTACACTTCAAATAGCTCTAGGCTCCAGACTCCAAACTACAGTCACTCACAGGAAAGGACTCAGGTGCCAATTTGTTAATTTCCAGGCCTGAAGCCCCTGACTGAAAAATAATATCCACGTTCCAGGAACTAATGGCAGTGGACTGACTGGAAAAAAGACCAGGCTCTAAGAACCAGCTGTGTTACACACTGACTGAAGAGAAATGTTCATACTCCTTGCTTCAGGCTCTCCAGGCACAAAATGAGTAACAATGCAGGCCACTAGATTTCTCAGGCTAGTCACAGCAACAGAGTCCAGGTTTGAACCCCTCCAAGCAGAAAGACTGCAGTGCCTGTGGCTCCAGGCTCTCGGCGCCAATCAGCAGCAGTGACTCCTCTCAGTATTAGAAGGTGTTGTTATATCAGTCTTCGATTCACTGAGGAGAGATGCAGGCTATCGGGCCTCCAAAGACACCGACAGAGGCAACAGAGTCCAGGCTTGAGCCCCTCCAGGTACAAATGTTGCAGCACCTGAGGCCCCAGGCTCTAGGTCTCAACCTCAGTCATTGTTATAAGCATAACCATAATCAGCTCCTCCCAGTCCCAGCAGGTGTTTTCACATCAGGCTCCAAACAATACAGTAAGCAACATTCAACTCCAACCACCAAACAACAGAGTCCCAGGCTCCAGTGCCTCCAAGCAAGCAGGTTGCAGCAGCAAGACTCTTGGCTGCTGTTCCTCCCAGGACAGCAGGGGTTTCCAGTTCTCTCTCCATTCTCCAACTCATGCAGGTAGCAAGCAGAGTGCAAACTCTCAGCACACCTCCTTTTACAGGAAAACAACCCTCTGTCTCCTACTTTGAAGTCAATTTGTATCCAATTGGCTAGCTCATGTGATCTATCCTTACTAATTAATCTACCATACAGAACCCTGATGAACACTTTTCTGAAGTTCTTATAGACAACATATAATTGCCCAGTGGAATTTTCAATTTCACGGCAATCCTTTCAGAATGTGCTACAATGGGGATTCCATAGAGTCCCCATGTGAAACTCTGACCTATGCTAAAATAACAACTACCTAACTGGTGAAAATCCAGGTCAATATGTTTTACCAACATGATATGAATAGCGATCTTTTTCTGTGGATATTAATGTTGGCTATGTATTTTGATTGAAGCAATTGAAACATGTTAACATAGCTCAAGAAGGAATAGTGCCATCTATTTTTCATTGGCCATCTTATAGCTTTTTTCACCTTATCTTAACACTGAGTGTTGTTATTCAGCAAGTGTGCAACTTGTAAAAGAGTTAAATCAAAGGAGAGAATGGTTGGTGTGAAAAGATAGTACACATAGTGAACATTGGGCCATGAAGGCATTTATTTCATACAGCGTAAGTACTATGCTTATTTATTTTCCCTTTTTTGCTTAGCATGTCTTTTTTTGGCATTTACTGAACAGAATCCGTGGCTGCAGTGGATAGATATTAACCGCTGTGGTTCCCTGAGTACACAGTGTTTGAAAGCTGCTTGCTTTGCTGCACAAGTGACCAATTAAAATGGAATAAAGCAAGAAGAATATTCTCCAAAACGCAGAGGTGTGTATCCTTCTCCTGAAGTTAAATGATAATAACTAATAGCAGATATATCAGCTGGGACTGTAGTTAGCACTTGAGTCCCTATTTATAAAATTATGGCAATTTCCATGCCATATTCCTGCACTTTAACAGTGAGCACATGGTGTTCCGGAAACTGACATCTTCTGGCTCCTGACATTCACTTGAACATTTTTCCCCCTTGATACAAGTTTTAAGTGCCTTACATTATCACTGGAGCCAGGGTTGCAAACCCTACAGGATTGCCCTGGAGGCCTCAAGGTTGAAAGACTAACCTTCAACACACAATCTCAACAGAAACAAGAAAGAAATAATTCATTGGGACTACTAAAATAAATAAATGTGCTTATTTCATTTTCTGTGAATGCTTTTGTTTATTAGACATGTCCAAAAGCTCCCAAATGGCTTTGTAGATGCCTACTCATGGATTGCAATGATTCAAGAAGGCAGCTCACTCCAGTGCCTTGAGGGCAACTAAGGACAAGCAAAATATGACAGCCCACCAGAGATGACCATATCCCATCAGTGAATTAAACACAAAGATCAATACAGTGGGAAAGATTCTCCAACTAACTGCTTAGAGTGAGCCAATCAAGTAATCTTGGGGGAGATGGTGGCATAGTAGCAAGGTCACTCGTACTCCAGAAGCCCAGATTCATGCTTTTGGTACATAGGATCAAATCCTACCAAAGTGCCTGCTGGAATTTAAACTTATTAATAATAATTATGGATTCTAAAGAGATAACCACAAGAGAGGGGGTGGCCTGGGTCTTAATTAAAGGTAACAAAGCTGACAAAATGGTTGAATTATCAGTGGGGGTGCATTTTGCAGACAACTCTGTCATATTCAAGATTGTTATGGAAAAGGACAAGGATGGGCCTGAATTCAAAGCTGTCAACTCGGGGAAGGCTGAGTTTACGAAGAGCAAGTATGATTTGGTCAAAGTGAACTGGGACCAGGTATTTCTAAGAAAAGTGGGATGCAGTCAAGAAAGAAATATGGCACATACAAGAGCAACATATTCCAATAAAGAAAGAGGATGGAACCATTAAATCCTGTGACCACAGAATATCAAGGGATATACAGGATTGACTTAGGAAAAAAGCTGATATCAAGGGCTCAAAACAACAGAACCCCCAGAAAAGCATAGAGGGAACTTAAATGGAGATTAAGAGAGCTGAAATAGGATATGAGACTGGCAAGTAAAATGAAGGAAATCCTAAGTTATTTTACAGGTACATTAAGGGTACAAGATAATGAGGGAAAGGACAGGCCCATTATTGACCACACTGGTAATTTGTGCATGGAGCCAGAGGATGTAGGCAGGGTTCTAAATAAATACTTTGGGTCAGTGTATACTGGTGAGAGGGACCTTATACAGATAGAAATCAGGGAGAAGGTCTGTGATGCAATTAAAGAAATTAGTGTAGCCAGAGAGGAAGTTCTGAAGGAACTGGCAGGCTTAAAAGTTGATAAATTTCCAGGACAGGAAAAATGTGTTAAAGATTGTTGAGTGAGACGAGATGGAAATAGCAGGAACACTTGAAAAAAGTTGTGAAGACAACCAATGGCATATTGTTATCCAGGAAGGAAGCAAGGGATAAACCAAGAAACAGGAGACCATTTAGTCTAACGTCAGTGGTGGGGAAACTATTGAAAGCAATTCTGATGGACAGAATTAATCTGCATTTGAAGAGGCAGGAATTAATCAAGAATGGCTAATATGGTTTCATTATGTGGAGGAGCTGATGTTGGACTGCGGTGGGCAAAGTTAAAAATCACAAAACACCAGATTATAATCCATAAGGTTTATTTAGAAACTTTAGCTTCAGGGTACTGCTCCTTCATCAGGTAGTTGTGGAGCAGGACCATAAGACACAGAATTTATAGCAAAAGGTTACAGTGTCATGCAACTAAAATGATATATTGAACAAACCTAGATTGCTGCTAAGCCTTTAATCTTTTAGAATAGGTTGCAGGTTTCGGTTCATTAATATGTAAATCCCAGAACTTCTTTTAAGTCACATTCTTGAAATAACTTAAGGTTTTATATTAAAAAAGCTCAGACAATGCATTAAAGGTATGAGGTTATAGTCTGTTTGTATCCCATCTTGAGTCAGAATAGTTCTATTTCCAAAGTGGAATTTACAAAATATTACATGGATTGACTGCCTATATTGACTGACTGCAGATTGTGCATTTTTTGAGTAAACTAGAATGTAACTGCAAATATAATTCAGCAAATACAAATTTACTCCACAGACTTATATGTTTGTCCGCATGCATTAGACAGAGTGTGAGTGTGCATGTATGTGTGTGCATGAGTGTGAGTGCACACAGAGTCATAGAAGGAAGCATAATAACTGATTTAAATAAAGTCATAGAGTCATACAAAGGTACAGCGCGGAAACAGACCCTTCGGTCCAACTTGGGCATGCTAACCAGATATCCCAACCCAAACTAGACCCACCTGCCAACACCCAGCCCATATCTCTCCAAACCCTTCCTGTTTATTTACCCATCCAGATGCCTTTCAAATGTTGTAATTGTACTAACCTCCACCAGTTCCTTTGGCAGCTCGTTCGAGAGAGTGTGTGTATGCGTGTGTGCAAGATTCATAAAGTATGGTGTGAGTGTGATGGAGTATCAGCCTCCATTCAGTCATGCTGCATGGTGGCCATCCCGAAGTCTGCCTTGGAGGTTAGTAACCCAAGATCCGAGGCCAAATGTCCCTGACAGCTGAAATGTTCTCTGGCTGGGACAATCTGATGCAACAATCACCAGAAAGGGGTGTTCCCTCCCAGTCGGGGAAAGCTTCAGCAGCCTAGGATATTTGGCCTCGGACTGTCAGGTGAACATCCTCCAAGGTGGACTTCAGAATAGGCAACAATGCAGAGTGGCTGAGCAGAGGCTGATAGCCAAGTTCGCTTCCCATGGGGATGGCCTGAACCGGGATCTTATGTCCATCTCATACTACAGGTGACCCTACTACACTATACACTCTCTCACATGCACACAGACAAGCACATATACGCACACACTGTTACATACTCACACAAAGTTTGTGAGAAGATTTGTAGCTTGGGTGCTCGTTGTTGTGGTTCTGTTCGCCGAGCTGGGAATTTGTGTTGCAGACGTTTTGTCTCCTGTCTAGGTGACATCCTCAGTGCTTGGGAGCCTCCTGTGAAGCGCTTCTGTGATTTTTCCTCTGGCATTTGTAGTGGTTTGAATCTGCCGCTTCCGGTTGTCAGTTCCAGCTGTCCGCTGCAATGGTCGGTATATTGGGTCCAGGTCGATGTGCTTATTGATTGAATCTGTGGATGAGTGCTATGTCTCTAGGAATTCCCTGGCTGTTCTTTGTTTGGCTTGTCCTATAATAGTAGTGTTGTCCCAGTCGAATTCATGTTGCTTGTCATCTGCGCGTGTGGCTACTAAGAATAGCTGGTCGTGTCGTTTTGTGGCTAGTTGGTGTTCATGGATGCGGATTGTTAGCTGTCTTCCTGTTTGTCCTATGTAGTGTTTTGTGCAGTCCTTGCATGGGATTTTGTACACTACATTGATTTTGCTCATGCTGGGTATTGGGTCCTTCATTCTGGTGAGTTGTTGTCTGAGAGTGGCTATTGGTTTGTGTGCTGTATGAGTCTTAGTGGTCACAGTAGTCTGGCTGTCAGTTCGGAAATGCTCTTGATGTATGGTAGTCTGGCTAGTCCTTTGGGTTGCGGCATGTCCTCATACCGTTGTCTTTCCCTTAGGCATCTGTTGATGAAATTGCGCAGGTATCCATTTTTGGCGAATACATTGTATAGGTGTTCTTCCTCTTTTTGCAGTTCTGGTGTACTGCAGTGTGCTATGGCCCTTTTGAATAGTGTGTTAATGCAACTTCTTTTGTTTGTGTTGGGGTGGTTGTTTTTGTAGTTCAGGACTTGGTCTGTGTGTGTGGCTTTCCTGTATACCTTTGTGATGAATTCTCCGTTAGGTGTTCTCTGTACCGTCACGTCTAGGAAGGGGAGTTGGTTGTCCTTTTCTTCCTCTCTAGTGAATCGGATTCCTGTGAGTGTGGCGTGAGACAGGACATGAAACGTCTGCAACACAAATTCCCAGCTCGGCGAACAGAACCACATATTCACCCACTCATGCAGTCTCTCTCTCATACACATGCTTTCTCTGATACAGACACACATACACCCCACACTCACATCCACACCCACATCCTCTCACAGGTTTATACTCCATCACACTTACACACACACTTCATGAAGTTTGCACACATGCAAACACACACTCTCTTATGTGCACTCACACTCACACACACACATGCACACAGTCACTCTCTCTCTTTCTCTCTCATGCACGTGCGCACACATATAAATTAATGGGGTGAATTTGTATATTCAGAATTATATTTGCAGGTACATTCTGTTTGCTCAAAAAATGCACAATCTATAGGCAGTCAATACAGGCAGTCAATCCATGTAATATTTTGTAAAATCCACTTTGGAAATAGAAGTAGTCTGACTCGAGATTGGCGTACAGACAGACTCTAACCTCACATCTTTAATGCATTTTCTAACTGAGGTGTCACTTTTTTTTTATAAAACCTAAAGTTATCACAAGAATGTGACTTAAAATAAGTTCGGGAATTTACATACTAATGAACCAAAACCTCCAACCCATTCTAAAAGATGAAAGGCTGAACGACAATCTAGGTTTGTTCAATATGTCATTCCAGCTGCATGACACTGTGATCTTTTGCTATAAATTCTGTGTCTTATGGTCCTGTCCTACAGGTACATGATGAAGGAGTAGTGCTAGGAGTAGTGCTAATGCTTCCAAATAAACCTGTTGTTATGTGAGTTACAACTGGGTTTTATTAAGAGGAGGTCATGTCTGACCAGCTTGATTGAATTTTTTGAAGCAGTGACCAGATGTGTAGATGAGATCAGTGCTTTTGAAAAAAATCCATTTGTACTTTAGCATGCTGTTTATAAGGTCCTAAATGGGAGACTGTTAGCAGAGATAAAGTCATGAGATCCAAGCAAATTTGGAAAATTAGATCCTAATTGACTGAGAAATAGGAAGTGGAGGGTGATGGTTGAGGAATGCTTTTCTGACTAAAAGTCTGTGTTCAACATCCAGCAGGTGTCAATGTCAGAACCCATCTGTTTTTGGTTTACAAAAAGGAATTAGACTTGAATGCAGGTTAGTTGATCAGTAGCTTTGCAGATGATACAATATTTGGTGAGTAGTAAACAATGAGGAGGATAGCCTTAGAGTACAAGAAGATATAGACAGGCTAGTCAGATGGGTTGAATCATGACAAATGAAATTTGAACCATATAAATGCGCAGTGATGAACTTTGGCAGGAGAAAGAAAGCAAGTGAATACATGAGGATCTTGGAAATCACAAAAATCTGAGGGACCTTGATATGTACATACATCAGTTTCTTAAGATATCAAGATAGATAGATAAAGTTGTTAACAGACATATGGCACACTTATCTTTATTAGTTGAGGCTTAGAGCTTCAGAGCTTCGAGATTATACTGGAACTGTCTAAAATATTAAGTAGGCCACAGCCAAAGTATTGTGTGCAGTTATGGAATCCAGTTTGTAGGAGGAATGTGATAACACTGGAAAGGATGCACAGGAGATTTAACTGGATGTTGCCTGTGCTGGAAAGATTCAGTGATAAAAGAAGATTGGAAAGATTATTTCCTTCAGGCAAAGGCAATTGAGAGGAGATTTGATTGAGAAGCAACAAATTATGAGGGGCATAAATAATGTATAAAGAGGAAGAAATTTTTCCTCTTGATAGAGGGATCATGAAGA
The DNA here is from genome assembly GCF_020745735.1 of Hemiscyllium ocellatum. Taxonomy (NCBI): domain Eukaryota; kingdom Metazoa; phylum Chordata; class Chondrichthyes; order Orectolobiformes; family Hemiscylliidae; genus Hemiscyllium; species Hemiscyllium ocellatum. Next base: position 95,463,075 of record NC_083403.1, read on the forward strand.
GGGGACTCAAATTTAAGGAAAGGGTAAGAAGATTTAGAGGAGATGTGAGAAAAACCTCTTTCACCCAGAGGGTGATGGGAATTGAACTTACTGCCTGTAAGGGTGGTAGAGGCTGGAACCCTTATAACTTACATGAAGTATTTAGATGCATACTTGTGAAACCAAGGCATTCAAGACTATGGACCAAGTGCTGGAAAATGGGATTACAATAGTTAGGTAGAGAAAGTGAGGACTGCAGATGCTGGAGATCAGAGCTGAAAATGTGTTGCTAGAAAAGCGCAGCAGGTCAGGCAGCATCCAAGGAACAGGAGAATCGACGTTTCGGGCATAAGCCCTTTGCTTCCTCTCTAGTGAATCGGATTCCTGTGAGTGTGGCGTGAGACAGGACACGAAAACCTATGCAACACAAATTCCCAGCTCGGCGAACAGAACCACATACTCACACACTCATGCAGTCTCTCTCTCATACACGTGCTTTCTCTGATACAGACACACATACACCCCACACTCACACCCACATCCACTTCCTCTCACAGGCTGAAGAAGGGCTTATGCCCGAAACGTCGATTCTCCTGTTCCTTGGATGCTGCCTGACCTGCTGCGTTTTTCCAGCAACACATTTTCAGCTTAGAATAGTTACATGTTTGTTTTAGACCGGCATGAACACAATGGAACAAAGAGCCTTTTTCTGTGCTGTAGATGTTTCTGACTATAATAAGGCAGCACAAGGATAGACAGCTAAAGTTGTAAACCCAAAATTGGGGTCAATATCTGCTCACAGCTTTCAGTCAAATTCCTATTTCTATTTTTCCCTCTAAGAAACCTGAAGACAGGGTGAACTGCCAGGGCAGAAAGGTGGATAGCCTGCAGAGAACATAAAAACAAAGTGATTGGAAGAAGAACTAGAGGCAAGTTGTGCAAAGTGATTTTTTTTATGCATTGAGTGCAGTCAAAACAAAATCAATATCAATTCTCAAGAGCAATTTGATAAATATTTGAATGGGAAGGTCAAAGGATTTAATCTCATGGGATTAACTGGAGAAGGCTACCAAAAAGATGACAGAACTACAATGGACCTAATGGCCTTTCTCTGTGTTGATGAGTTTTAATTAACTGTCTTTTGAGCATAAGCCTTAAAAAAGACTTACTTATGTTGGAGATTAAATCAGACACATCTCGAGAAAAGTAAACTTGTTTTCAGCAACAATCTGCTGTTTTCTGACCACAACACGCAGTAATCTCAGATAAAAATCAACGGAGCCAAACGGCACTAAAAAGTTAAGCGAAGAGAATGAGGTGGGAAGCATGAAGGAAAAACCTATCCTTGCAACTGTCTCATAAATCAGGGGCTTTGCTGACAAGACTCTTATTACCCTAGATACATTCTGAAATATTCCCAGTTGTTTTATTTTGAGTAATCTTGAAAGCACATTTGAAACGAACTGCAGCACAGCCTCGCTTTTCCGTAACAATGCAATTTAAGTCTTATCTTCTCCCTTAGGGTTTATTTGCAGGATGATGGAATCCCTGCTAATCGAACCAATGTTAATTCAGAAATCTCGAGCATCAGGCAGACTTTCACATAATGTTAGATTCAGTCTGTTGCAGATATTATTCTGTTAGCAAGTTTTAACTGGGTTTTGGCAGCTTCATTTATATAATTCAACAGGACACTGGATAAAAAAAAAACAGGAAAAGATTAGAGGAAATAGCTCCACAGTCAAAGAATTTGCCTTGTGTAGATATGTTTTCAAAGTGTGCTGAATTTTCAATGGTTCTATTCACACCACATAATTGTTTTTTTTTACACAAGATACCCTCCTCATTTCTTCCTTTAACCCAAAAGTTCCAATAACAGAGAAGAAGGTATAGCTATTGGATATGCTGTGGGTGAACCACAAAAGCTTTCAGATAGAAGGAAGCCACTCGGCCCTTTATGATTGCACCAGCTCTTTTCTCAGATATTCCACATCTCTTTTCATTGTTAGTTATCTTGATCTTCAAATATTTTCCTTTAAAAAGACACACAATAGCCTTTGTTTTAACAATTCCCTGTAGCAAGTATTTTCTACAATTCACTGAATTAAAAAAAAAGATTCTTCCACCACCTTTTTTTTAATCATACAATATGTTTTCAGGGGCTGTTACCTTTTCGCCAAAGGTTAGCATATGTACAGCACATAAGTTTATTTTTCGCCTTGTTTTGCTGATTTTCTATCAAAACTTTGAAAGCTACCATCAAAATGTTTACAGCTTCCAACCATCCACCTTTATTTTAGCTCTGAACATAATGTGCAAAGGGAAGGGATGCAAATGACAAACACATAGTCCAAATTAGAGTGGTGCTGGAAAAGCACAGCAGTTCAGGCAACATCCGAGGAGCAGGAAAATTGATGTTTCAGGCAAAAGCCCTTCATCAGGTATTTGCCCGAAACATCGATTTTCCTGCTCCTCGGATGCTGCCTGAACTGCTGTGCTTTTCCAGCATCACTCTAATCTAGAATCTGGTTTCCAGCATCTGCAGTCCTTGTTTTTACCAATCACGCAGTCCAGTCATGGCATGTAAATGATATGTGTCAATATTAAACATACTTAAAACCATTAGTGAGTTTTTATAGAAAAGCATACTGTGAACCTTAAAATAGAAATTAAGATGTTAAAGAAACAAAGTTCTCTAATTGTCAGTGGGACTGACTAGTGCTTGCAAACTATCACACCTTCCATTGTTATGGACTAGCCAAACCCCTTTCAAATATATTAAGGAAATAGCCAAGGCCCTAACTTAGTGTTTCAGACGTAAATTGATTGCTTACATTATTTGGCTTTAAAAAAAAAGCACACTTTATTCTTACCCTCCAATTAAAATATTTTTAAAAATGAGAATTGGTATAAGTTTAACTCTCCTGGAAAATTTAACAGAAATATAGATTATGTAACTACTAAACAGCAATTGTTCCAAAATAGTAACATCTCATTGACACACCCTTAGCAAAGGCAAAATCAATAAAACAGACTGTCTCACGTGATTCTGGCAGTAGAGGAGAAGCTTTTAGCAGTAGCCAAGAGAGATGTATAGCTGCTTCCACAACCAACTTCAAAATCCTAACAACTGCTGAAAGCTAAACAAAAAGCTTAGTTCTATGGGAGTCTGACTCCATTCATCCATATTGCTTTTATTGTTCTAATTTTATTTTAAGAAGGCCTTTCAAACTGTTTATTAGTTTGGAAAAGGCAGCTCAATACCTATGGCTCAAAATCTTTCTTAAATAAAGGACAAAATACATCTCTTAAAGCTAAAGTATCAACCCAACGGTACAAATGAAGTTTGACTAAATCATAGTCTATGGAATTTTAAGCTTGAAAACTGTGAGGTCAGGTCTTAATTCCCTCCCATAGTCTTTATAATTCCCAGTGATTTAGTAGTACTAAATTGAGTTTTTGCCTTGGAAATGAAATCGGATGAGGCTTGATTAAGCTTGGATGTGTTCTCAGTTAGCTGGTGCATGGAGCAGATGAACACCATTGGCACAAGGATTCATCACCCATTCCAGTTAATGCAGACTTGGAACCTGCTCGCTCTAACCAATGACTAAAAAGCAAATCGCATAATCACCAAGGAGCAGCCTATGTGCAGAGACTGAAAGAGAAACACTTGCATGAGAATGCAATTAGGTAGAAGAGAGCAGGCTTTCAAAAAGCACTCATTATATTAGGGCTTTTCTTTCCATACCAAGACATTGGATATCACCTTCCAGGTCATAAAAGTGACCCACTTTTGAAACTAGCGTACTTAATTGAAGCTGACACTTCATTATATTGTGAGGGAGTTCATAGTGCATTCAAACTGTAATTCCATCTGTCTGATTCAGAAAGTTCATCAAAATTCTGTGATGCACTTTGAAGCAGATCGTGAGACATCCATCAATCAACATATTATATTTTTGTTTAACTTCTTATGGTTTATGGGATCTTGCAGTGGCTTGTTGTGTTTCTCTCCACAACAGAAGAAATCACATTTTGCAAATACTGCATTTGCTGCTGTGTGCAATGGGTTGTCATAAGGATGGGAATGGTGCAATATCAATATGCGTTCTTGCTTGAGTTTAGGAGGTGGCTGTATTTTGAGAATTGTAAAGATAAGTTATTATGGAGGATCATTGAACACTATTTTCTAATTTATGAGGTGGCAAGAGTAATAACAGGTGTGATGACTTAGTTTCCACCATGAAGATGAACTTTAACACTTTAGTCCCTCCTCAGAAGACGAGCCAAACTTTCTGTCATCAGATGGTGAGTGTTGTAATGTTGTTAACCCTATCTGCCAGCATATTATATTGGTGTGACTGAAATCAGTCATTCATATTGGTATTAGTCTCAGTTACTGGTAAAAAGTCTGGTATTCTTTTGATAAAAGAACGGCCATAGCTTGCTCAGCAGTTATTAGATTTCATAACTCACTCCAGTCTGGAAATAGGCCATTTGGCCCAATAAGTCCACAATGACCCTCTAAGGAGCATCCCACCCAGACACACATCGCTACTTTGTCCTGAGAACCCAGCATTTCCCATGGCTAATCTAGCTAGCCTACATATCTCTGGACACTTAGCCACAATTTACCATAGCTAATCCACCTAACCTACATGTCTTTGGACTTATGCAGACACATGGATAATGTGAAAACTCTGCATAGATATCCTCCCAAGCCTGGAATTGAGCCAAGGTCCCTGGCAGTTTGAAACAGTAGTGCTAACCATTGAGCCACCATGCCACCAACCATGGAGCCACAGTGCTGATTTATTGTATATCACTTAACTGCCAGTTACGTTACATTTGGGATACACAGCAGTCTCTTGTGAGACATCAGGATCAACAGGTAAATAAACGTTACTTCCTCTCAGACTACAGTCTTTTATATTTTTAAAAAACTGAATGAACTGTGAATGCTGTAAATCAGAAACAAAAGCAGAAGTTTCATAATTCCCATCAGGTTTAGCAGCATCTGTGAACAGAAATCACTTTAGAAAATCCACGACAAACCTTTGGTATTTGTGGTGTTGTGCCACTTGGATGAGCAAGTTTTGAAGATGATTAGATTAGATTCCCTACAGTGTGGAAACAGACCCTTCAGCATATATCCACACGGACCGTCTGAACAGTAACCCACTCATATACATTCCCCTACCCTATATTTACCCCTGACTAATGGACCTAACACTATGAGCAATTTAGCATGGCCAATTCACCTGACTTGCACATCTATGGATTGTAGGATGAAACCAGAGTACCCGGAGGAAACCCACGCAGACACAGGGAAAATGTGTAAACTCCACACAGTTACTCAAGTCTGATATCAAAACCTTAGTCCCTGGTACTGTGAATGCAGCAGCACTAACCACTGAGCCACTTGCCACCCGACTAAGATATGTCCATACTAAGATATGTCCATAGTAGGAAACCATTGAATAATTTCTTCAAACTTGTGAATTCAGTAGTATCCTCTGACTGTTTAGTCATAGAGTCATAGAGACGTTCAACAGAGAAACAGGTTCTTCGGTCCAACTCATCTATGTTGATCAGATATCCTAAATTAATCGAGACTCATTTACTAACATTTGGCCCATTTCGCTCTAAACCCTTCCTCTTCATATATACATCCAGATATCTTTTAATGTTGTGATTGTACCAGCCTTCACCACATCTTTTGTTAGGGACAAAAAAAACTAACAGTGCTGGAATTCAAGATAGACAAGCAGGAGGCTAGAAGAACACAGCATGCCAGGCAACATTAGAGGGTGGGGAAGTGTTTTGAAAGTAACCATTCTTCAGGACTGGAGGTGGGCCGAGGAGGAGCTGCAGATAAAGGGTGGAGCTTGGGGGAGGGGTTAGGTGGGGAGAGGGATGGAGTGGTGTGATAGTGATAGGTAAACACAAGTAGAGGATATGGCCTGGTTGGTCGATGGGAGAGATGACTCTGGTTGGTAGCTGGAAGGAAGGGTCAGTCAGAGGAAAGGAAGGGAGAAGGAGGGGCTGGAAAGGAGATTGGGGAGGGGAAGGGAGGTTATTTGAAATTGGAGAACTCAATATTGAATCCTCTGGGCTGTAGGCTATCCAGGTGGAAGATAAGGTGTTGTTCCTCCATTTTGCATTCTGATTCACTGTGGCAATGGAGGAAGCTGAGGATGGTCATGTCAGAGAGGGAATGGGAAAGGGAATTGAAATGGACGGTGACTGAGAGGTCAGGTCGGCCCATGTGGGGCTGGCTGAGATGCTCGGCAAAACATGCCTTTCCTTTGGCAGTTCATTCAATGCACACACCACCTGCCGTGTGAAAATGTTGACCCTTGCATCCTTTTAAATCTTACCCCTCCCACCTTAAACCAATGCCTTCTAGTTTTGAACTCACTTATCCTGGAGAAAAGACCTTGACTATTCACCCTATCCATGCCCCTCATTATTTATAAACCTCTGTAAGGTCAGCCCTCAGCCTCTGATGCTCCAGGGAAAATACCCTGGTAATATCCTTATAAATCATTTTGAAACCTTTTTAAGCTTAACAACATCCTACCTGCAGGAGGGAGACCAGAATTGAACACAGCGTTCCACAATATCCTGTACAGCTGCAACATGACGTTCCAACTCCTATACTCAATTCATTGTCAAACACTACCTTCAGTACCCTGTCTACCTGTGACTCTACTTTCAGGGCACTATGAACCTCCACTCCAAGGTCTCTTGGTTCAGCAACACTCCCCAGATTATTACTATTAATTGTATAAATCCTATTAAGTGTATAAATCCTATCCAAATTTGCCATCCTAAAATGTAGCACCTCAATTTATCTAGATTAAACTTCAACAGCCACTTCTCAGCTTATTGGCCCATCTGACTGAAGTCCCATTGCATGCTAGGGTAACCTTCTTCTCTGTCCACCACACCACCAATTCTGGTGTCATCCACAAATTTACTAATCTATCTTCTATGTTCACACCTAAATCATTTATAAACGTGACAAAAAGCAGTGAACCCAGCACTGATCTTTCCAGCACACTGCTGGTCACAAGCCTCCAGTCCAAAACGCAACCCTCCACGACGACCTTCTGTCTCATACCTATGAGCCAAATTTGTATCCAAATGGCTAGTTCTCCCTGTTTTCCATGTGATCTAATGTTGCTGACCAGTCCACCATGAGGAACCTTGCGAACGTCTTCCAGAAGTCCATATAGACAACATGCACAGCTCTGCCTTCATCAATCCTCTTCATCACTTCTTCAAAAATTCAGTCAAGTTCATGAGAAACGACTTCCTACACACAAAGCCATGTTGACTACCCCCAATCAGTCCTTGCCTTTCTAAACTTGTATAAATCCTTCATATTCATGAAGTATTGTATGACATGGATGTAGTTAATCTTGAGTGGTACATATTTTCTCTTAGGTTCAGAAGCAATGCTTTGAGACCAATGAAGTTTCCCAGTTCCACGTCATATTCGTCTCTGTATTTTAAGATTTGTTTGATGTACAGTATTATGCAGTTCTCCATCAGAAACCTATAGTTACATTCTCATCAACCAAGGGATTTGCTCAGATACTAAGTAGCTGTGCCAAATTTGAAACTTGGTGGAAAATCTTTAAAATGTGTGATTATTGTCATATCTGGTTCAGAAGGATTTTTATTACTACAAAAGGTTGAGACATTTTGTCCAAAGGTGGCTTTTTTTATCATAAAAATTGTTCTCATAAAGGTATTCCTAGTTTTTGTTCAAAGGTACATGCTGAAGGTGATAGTGTCTTTGGGCATATCATCATTATTAATTCTGAGGTTCAATGATGTTTTTGATTCTTACAGGTTTTGTGGCTATGTCACTATTTTACAAAAGTTACTTTGGCAGGGTGACACTCTACATTGTTTCTATTGATGTGATTTGTTAACTCCTCAACTGAAACAATAACTTCCAGAACCAAGAATTTAGATTTATTTTGCATTGACTTAGCTTGTAATATTTAGAACTTTTTATACCTAAGAAACTTGCCAAAGTCTGATGAGCTTCTTGAGCTAAGTTGGCTTTCTGTTCCTGTCATTATTTTGTGGGTTTTCCTTTTCAGATTTCAGCTTCCACCATTATCTGAATAATTCTTCCCAATATTAGATCCCCTCTTGATTGTGGTATATCTGAAGAGATGAATCAGATATTCTGACAATAATTCTGTCTGGTTGTAAATCGTCATAATTACAGAGTTCTGACAATGGCTCATTGATGATGTTGTCAACAGATTCTCCCGGAAGGTTATTCTTCTATTAGATTGTGTTGTCTCTAATAGGTGAGCAGTATTAAGGGCCAAGGACAGTAATTGTGTGTCCCACTGCTACCTCTTGGTGACAGATTTATATTGCAGTTCTCCTTATAGTTATTGTACTGATGGTTATTATAACAGTGTAGCTCATACCTGGTTGCTATCATGTAATAAGCTAAGTCCATTGTTCTTGCATCAGTTCTATTACCTAATGCCAATCTCCTGCTTTTTCTCTATATCTCTGAACACCATTTATAGCCAAGGAATATCCAATGCCGACTCAAACACCTCAATTGAACCTGCCTCCACTATATTTCCAGGCTGTGAATTCCATAACTTAGTTACTCAATGAATGAGAACGTTTTTTTATTTCACACATTACCTATTTTTCTTCCACGTCACTTTTTAAGTCTATGCCCGCTCATTCTTTATTCTTTTTTAATTGAGAAGAGCTTCTCCCTATTCACTCTATTTAGCCAATTCATGATTTTGAAAACCTTTATTAAATCTCTTAGCCTTTTCCTGTCCACGGAGAACAGTCCGAACATTTTGAATCTGCTATCATAACTGAAATTTCTGGAATCATCCTTGCAAATTGTTTCTGCATTCTGAGTCAAAAGCTGTGATGTTGCAAAAGCATAGCAGATCAGGCAGCATTTGAGGAGCAGGAAACTTGATGTTTTGGGTATAGGTCCTTCATCAGGGTCCTCAGATGCTGCCTGACTTGCTGTGCTTTTCCAGTGCCACACTTTTTGACTCTGATCTCCAGTTTCTGCAGTCCTCAATTTCTCCTGCTTCTGCATTCACATCTATCCTGTAAAGTGGTAACCAAAACTGTACACAGTACTCTAGCTGGAGTCTAACAAGTACTTTGCATTAATTCAACAATACTTCCTTGCTCTTGCAGTCTCCGTTCTCTTAGTAAAGCCAAGAATGTTGTTTTATTTATAATTTCTCACTCTACTTTCATTGATCTGTGCACATGTATGCCCAGAATTTATAAAACATGTAGCACACTGTACCACTTTGAATATAAAAATCAGAGAATACTGGAGAACTTCAGCAGATCTAGCAGCAATTATGGAGAAACAAATCTAATTTTTCAAATTCAGTATGACTCTTCTTTGGTACTGGAGCAAAAATTGCTAGTTTTTATTTATTGACAGAGAGGGAGAAGGAATAAATGGCATAGATTGTGAAAGTGTCAAGAGTAAAAGACACTGGCAGTGATAATGGCAGTAAAGGAAAGATAGAAATAGAGAAAAATACAGAGAGCAAAACCATGATACTCAGCTGGAGGATGGTGAGGAATATAAGAATGTGACACTTTGAATAAAGGAGGCAGTGGCATAACGGTAATGTCACTGGACTAATAATCCAGAACTTCAGTCTAATGTTCTGGGAACAGGTTTGGATTCCAATAGACAATAGACAATTGAAATAGATGCAGGAGTAGGCCATTCTGCTCTTTGAGCCTGCACCACCATTCAATATGATCATCCTTAATTCCGTCATGGCAGATGGTGAAATTTGAATTCAAAAAAATGAAATGGAATTAAAAGCTGGCCTAACCTTGACGAAAAAACCTCTGTTGGTTGTCAGGAAAAAAAAACTATCCACTTCACTAATACTCTTTAAGAAAGGAAATCTGCCATTCTTCCCTGATCTGAATTACATTTGACTCCAGACTCACAAGGATGTAGTTGACTCTTAAATATCCTCTGAAATGGCTATCTCAAACCATTCAGAGCAAGGAGCAATTAAAGATGGACAAAGATGGGTTTAACCAGTAACACCCATATGTCATGAATGAATAAAATTAATATGACAGGCATGCATTGGATGCAGTGCTCACAATTATATAAGTGGCCAATAATCAATGAGTCCAAGATTAACAATTGTGATCGAAGATAAGCAAAGCATACTCACTGCAAATTAGTCTTGCTTTTGCCTATTTAGTACCAATGATATTTTGCTTTGCAAGTAGCCACAAGCTTTTTAAAAAATATATTTCTTTTATTTAGAACCATAGAATCACAAAGATATACAGCATGGAAACAGAGCCTTTGGTCCAACTTGTCCATGCCGACCAAATATCCTAAATAAATCTAGTCACATTTTCTAGGATTTGGCCCATATCCCTCTAAATCCTTTCTATTCATATAGCCATCCAGGTGCCTTTTAAATGTAATTGTACCAGCCTCTATCACTTACTCTGGCTGCTCTTTCCATACCTTTTGTGTGAAAAATTTAACCTTTAGGTCTCTTTTAAGTATTTCCCCTTTCACCCGAAACCTATGCCCTCTAGATTGGACTCCTCTACCCCAGGGAAAACACATTGACTATTCATGCTATCCATGCCCCACATGATTTTATAAACCTCTATAAGCTCACCCCTTAACCTCCAACACTGCAGGGGGAATAGCCCTAGTCTTTTCAGCCTTTCCCTATAGCTCATACTCTTCAATCCTGGTAACATCCTTGTAAGTCTTTTCTGAACTCTTTCAAGTTTCAGGACATCCTTCCTATAGCATGCAGCATTCGAATAGTGCCCTAACTGATGCCCTGTACAGGTGCAACATGACCTCCCAACTCCTATATTCAATGCACTGACCAATAAATTGTCTCCAACAGCAATTAATTGCTAATGTTGTGATACCCTGATCTGTAAAAGTTAATTTTCAGTGCTAGAGAGGCTGTGTGGTTGTTAAAAGTGTATTTTGAAATGGCTTGAATTAATCTTTTGGGCTAATTTACCTTCACATTCACTGTAGAAGGAGCAACGCATTGAAGTATGTGTTTCCACAGTGTTAAACCATTTTCCCAAAGCAAGTCACAGAGTGGCCTATTACCCACAGCAACTTTTAGATTTCAGCTGCACACTTGCTCTGCACCTGAAGGTGCTGGATCATTTATGCATAAAATATAAGGAGCATTATTAAATATAAGGCATTAGCCTCACCATGATTTTGGCAGATAATTTCAGATCAACCAAACTATTCCGAGGCCCAAATTATATTCCTCGCTGGAATTCAACATTTGGGAATGACCTTGGTGTGTTTTCTGTAAATGTCTTGTGCTGATCTGCAATGAGTTCCACATTACCCCTGGGAAACTGATAGAAAGCCTTCATTTCAGCCTGCTCAATAAAATCAAATTTGCTATATCAGCTGCTGTGGATCCTGCTTTCATTTATTTTAAAATGTTCTGATGCAAAAGAACATCTTGAATCATTCATTTCAAAAAATATCTAAGAGCTGTGCTCGCCTCAATAATTTTCACTCGAGTGTCTGCTAATATTGAACTATAATGGATTAAACAGGTGGGTAACTTGTTGAGACAAGCTACCAGAAAATAACTCCAAGGTCCAAATTAGTTCTCATCAGTCCAGTTCAGCAGTAATATACTGACATGGGAAGCTTCCTGCAAAGTAAGCTTTTCTCGTTGTACACAGCATGCTGGCAGTAAAAGCAGAATGATGGGTGTACTCACTGAGAACTAACTGCATTATTTGTTGCTCCTGCTGATTTTGAGGCACGTTCTTTTAATCAAAATTTAGTCACCAAGGCAAAAGAGCACAAATCATATTGTTGAATTGAGTGTTGTGCCAACTGCACTGTTGGACCATAGCTAATTTATTTTTCATCTAATTTCTGTCAGTCTCAGATTCTGTTTGTGAATGCCATTCTTTAAAGGCATATTTTGCCTGGCTAACTGTGGATGGGGGTGGGGTAGGAGGGTGCGCAATATGCTTAAGGAGAAAAAGAAAACCAAAAAGCTAACTCATAAAATTAATATATTGTGCTGTGATGAGATCAGCACCTCTATATGCATTCTTCCCATTCTGTTCACCATCTTAATATTCAGATCAAATAATATCACAGTAATGAGTTCATCAATTTAACTGAGATAAATGTTCAACAAGGAATAGACAGACCTATCCACCTGCCAGTATGAAAAGAATGGCTTATAATGTCATTATTTCCCTGACAAGGTTGTCTAGACTAAATGTATATCTTTTCAAATATATTCTCCTTAAAATGCTAATAACTGTGACTTTGCTTCCGTAGTTATAATCTCCGACATGACTACTTGTGTCGTTATTGAGGTCAAAGATATTTTGATTTTGGGCTGCCATATCTTCAGGTTTTGATTGTGGTCTGATGACCAACTTGACCAAATCCTCTCTTTTTATGTTTTTCTTGTGATCAATGTTGTTAAGCACTATTCACCACTGGACATTGTCTTTTGAAGAGGAAACTAGGGGACGATAATAAATTTGTATCTAATTTTTAGTTGTGCTCATGAACTTCACTGTTGATCAGAGTGCAGTATCTTTAGTTTTGCTTCAGAAGGTGTTTGATTCACATCCAGTCACTGAGAATAAGCTGTAAAATCCAGGCTGCTTTCTCAGTGCAGTGCTGAATGAGCCGGTGTCTTTTGGATGAGAGGCTAAACCAGAGCCCTGTCTGATCATTCAGGGAAGTGAAACCAATCTCATAACACTGTGACAAAGAAGAATAAGTGAGATCTCTGCAGTTTCCCAGGCAATATTTAATCCTCAAACAACACATGATTAATTAAAAACAGAAATTTCTGGAGAAGTTCAGTAGGTCTGATGCCATCTGTGGGAAGACATCAGAGTCAGCATTTTGAGTCTGCTCACTCTTCAAGACTGAAAATAGCTGGGAAAGATTAATATTTATGCTGAAGATAGAGATTTGATTAGGTTTGATGGGGTTCAGGAGTGAAGGGAGTGGAAAATGAGTGAATGGATGGGTGAGAATAGAGCCAGAGAGAGAGTGAGAGAAAAGAAAAGGTAAGCAAAACAAATGGATGGTTAATATTAAGCCAGGGAAAAAGAGAGGTTGATAATTGGACCATGAATAGGTAAAATGGGTTATGCCATGTTGAAAGAAACTTATGTCAAGACAGAGACTGGGTTGTGCGAGTGGATAAAGAACTCAGAAGAAGGTGGTCAGTTTCTAAAATCATTGAACTGGATATTTAGACTTGAAGGCTGCAAAGCCCTTCAAGTTGAACATGAATAGCATCTTCCAGCTTGTTCTGATCATTACTGTAGCAAACCTGAGTCCAAAATATTGGACAGGGAACATGGTGGTGTGTTGAAGTGCAGGCAATTGGAAGCTAATTTTTACAGACAGAACACAGGTTTTCTGCAAAGTGGTCATCCAGTCTGCATCTCATCTAACTACAGTTTTTGCATAGTTTTGTCTCTGGGATCTTGCGTCACACAAATTGATTGTCATATTTTCTCATAGCAACAATAATTTCTACAGTACTGGCAGCAAATCTGGTTTTCTGGTTCAGACATATTCAGCTGAATGGCCTCCTCTGATTTTGATGATGTGACTTCTAGAGGCTGTAAATGGCGTTATATAAATGAAGCTTGCTGCCTATGAGCTGGCAAATTTTTCTTTCAGTTGACTTTAACATAGTCACACAGTTCTTCCTCATTTCTTGGAACCTCATCCAAATACTGTGCGAGACCAGGTCAGAGAAGAGAAAGCCCCTTTGACCAAAGAGATGGCAACACTATGGAGCCTTGATAATTTCCTCACTTAATACCTGTATATACATGTACGCTGAATTACAGGCCTTAACTCCCGGCCTGGTTGTTCTCAAGGTAAAAACAATGGCTGCAGCTGCTGGAAACCAGATTCTGGATTAGCGGTGCTGGAAGAGCAGTTCAGGCAGCATCTGAGGACCAGTAAAATCGACATTTCGGGCAAAAGCCCTTCATCAGGAAGAAAAGCAGAGAGCCTGAAGGGTGGAGAGATAAGCTAGAGGAGGGTAGGGGTGGGGAGAAAGTAGCATAGAGTACAATAATGAGTGGGGGAGGGGTTGAAGGTGATAGGTCTGGGACAGGGGGAGGGTGGAGTGGATAGGTGGAAAAGAAGATAGGCTGACAGGACAAGTCATGGAGACAGTGCTGAGCTGGAAGTTTGGAACTAGGGTGAGGTGGGGGAAGGGGAAATGAGGAAACTGTTGAAGTCCACATTGATTCCCTTAGGCTGAAGTGTTCCGAGGCAGAAGATGACCAGGCGTCTGGTGGTGAAGGAGCGGCGGTAAAGGAGGCCCAGAACCTCCATATCCTTGTCAGAGTGGGAGGGGGAGTTGAAATGTTGGGTCACAGAACGGTGTGGTTGATTGGTGCAGGTGTTCCGGAAATATTCCCTAAAAGCGATCTGCTAGGAGGCGTCCAGTCTCCCCAATGTAGAGGAGATCGCTTCGGGAGCAACGGATACATTAAGTGATATTAGTGGATGTGCGGGTAAAACTTTGATGGATTCAGAAGGCTCCTTTAGGGCCTTGGATGGAGGTGAGGGAGGAGGTGTGGACACAGGTTTTGCAGTTCCTGCGGTGGCAGGGGAAGGTGTCAGGATGGGAGGGTGGGTTGTAGAGGCGCGTGGACCTGACCAGGTAGTCATGGAGGGAACAGTCTTTGTGGAAGGTGGAAATGGGTGGGGAGGGAAATATATCCCTGGTGTTGGGGTCTTTTTGGAGGTGGCGGAAATGTTGGCGGATGATTTGGTTTATGCGAAGGTTGGTAGGGTGGAAGGTGAGCACCAGGGGCGTTCTATCCTTGTTACGGTTGGAGGGGTGGGGTCTGAGGGTATAGGTGCGGGATGTGGACGAGATGAGTTAGAGAACATCTTTAACCACGTGGGAAGAGAAATTGCGGTCTCTAAAAAAGGAGGCCATCTGGTGTGTTCTGTGGTGGAACTGGTCCTCCTGGGAGCAGATACGGCGGAGGTGGAGGAACTGTTGTTGACGTCGGGAGAGGAAAGAACGGAGGGCTTGGAGGCCCTGGTCATGGCGGATGGAGGTGTATAGTAATTAGATATCCATGGTAAAGATGAGGAAGTCTTGGAGGAGGTGGAGGGCGTGGGTGGTTTTCTTACTGACTCCAATGTTCCTACTCCCAACTTGGTTGAGGAGAGCAAACTCCTCACAGGTGAGGGGTCTTACCTCCTCCCACCAGTCCCCAATAAATGAGCAGATGTCTCAGAATTGATTTCAGCCTTCCTTCAATGTTGATCCCTTCTGAGCAAATCTTCCAAGGTGTTTATTTCACCCTGCACTTAAATATGTTCCAGCAGAACATGCACAGCACTCCAAAATGTGAGCAGACTAGCAACTGCCTCCCACCAACTTCTAAATGAATCACCATTCATGTTAGTGAAGCTGTGAGCTCATGTTGGGGCATGTCAGGAGAAGTCAAGTTCAAAGAACATTTCACACTTTCAACCAAATAACAATTAGAATCCCTACAATCCCATCGCAAATTTCCCCATGGTCCTTGAAGACTTAAACCTGGAACTTTCTGACAGTATCAATTTTGTAAGTCTGAAAAACAAATCCAATATGTTTGTGTCTTGGAGGCATTGGTTGTTATCTTTTGAAAATCGTGATTTTAAGCTGCAATAAATAATGACTTCAAATCTGCTGCTCAGTGAGCAGCCTTCTCACTCCCAATTCGAAAGAAAGGTCATAACCCACTCTGGAGACTTGAGTGCAAAACTGAGAGAGTTAGCATTCCTCTATCAGAGATGTGACTTTTCTGGTGAAGCACGAACCAAGATAACATCCCTTTTTCAAGTAATCAAAATTCCCTTGACATCACTTTGAACAAGTATTGGAAGCTTTTCCCCAGAGCTTTGGTAAACATTAAACTCTAAAATGCAGATTATCAATTTAATTCCTTTTATTCACCACATCTTAAACAACTAATGTTTTATTCTGAATCAGGTTTTGAATTTTGGAGTTCCTGTCAGGGAGGCAAACATAATATATTTCATTGTGGTCCTGATTAGCACTTTGTAAATGGGGAACAGGTTCTGGAAGGTCAGGGGGTAAGTTACTTGCCACAGAACATTGATCTTTGACCTGCTCTGATGGCCACCTTATTTACAAGGGTGATCCAGTTTAGTTTCTGGTTAATGACAACTTCCCAAATGCTGACAATAGGGGATTTAGTGATAGGAGTGTCGTTGAATGTCAAAGGAAGACAGTTAGAAATTACATAGTTGCAATTCCAATTAGCAATCAGTCGAGATGTAGGTCAATGGCTAATGTCAGCACATGAATCCACAGTAAAATCTCCTCCCTGTCCTTGCAGTCATAAAGTCCTTTGAGCTTTCAGCATATTCTTGTAAAATTTCATTGTATATGGGAATGAGATTTGCTGCTGGTGCTGATAAAACCTGGGGATTAAGGCTGATTGTGTATAGTACTCATAAAATAGATTAGGCCATGAATAGAAGTAGGGAAGGGAACAAGGCTTTCTGAGGCCTGATTCTGGCATTTGGTACATTGGACTTGAGTCAAGAAGAATGGTCATAGAATTTGGCTAGTTCAATCATTTCAGGGAGAAAATGCACTCCATTGTAGCAGAAGAGCTAACTTAGATGACATATTCTCCTCCTGAAATAGTTTGGTTATATCTTGAAGAATGACTGAAATCACTGGGGGTTTTCCACATCAGTCAAAGCATCAATTATATTTTGACTGTTTGAGTGGCTGGCTTTGAAGTCATGATTGAACCTTTTTGCTGCATTTGTCATCCTTTCCTAATGGTAACAGTCATATCTCTGTATTTCTGACATAACATTCTACTTTAGATTCAGGGTCACTGTACCACAGTTCCAAAATCATCTGTTACAAACAACCATTGAATCAACATCTAAACTTGGCAGCCATGTTTCTTGAATGAGCACTTGCCTCAGACTCTGTATTCAATATTCTCTGGTGTTAGCCAAAACAGAATGGAGGGTTTGTTTTAGATGAAGACGGTGCATCTTAAAAGTCTGATATTGTTTTGTATGTATGTTATTGCACATGCAATAAAAGTGATTCTAATTAAAAGCAGTGATCTTTTCACTAGTTTAAAAGACAAAGAGCATATGAGAACTTAATAATCACTTTTTAAATAAAGTAAATGATTTTCAGCTTCTGTTCAGAAAGGAAACAGTGGAAAGTGAGTGCTGGGACCCACCCACTTGAGCTGCCTTACCCAGGGCTTTGGTGTCCACGCCAAATGCTAATCCACATCATGCAGTCATTAATCACTAAAACTCGGGTGCTAGCATTACTCTCATGATAAATAGGATCAAATAAAAGTCCAACCCATGTTACAAATCAAATTCCACCAAAACCCACTTCCTGAATGCCTCTATCAAACAAATACAAGGATGATGCTTCGAATAAAAAAGGGAATGCTCCTGTTACACATAGTGACTGTACAATTCTGTCAAAAGATGTATATTTTTGAACCTTAAGCCTTCAATAGAAGCTCAGTGTGTGAACATTTTCAGAATAATCGGGAATGCAATTTTAGTTCAACTGCGTAAAAATGGAAAGCACTGGAGAAACTCAGAACGTTTGCAGTATTTGTGCAATGTATCATTCAAAGTTAGTTTTATTTACTTTAATTGATTACCTTACTACTTGTATTGTGATGCTATCTCTTTAGAGACAGATGACTGGTGGTGATTTAACCTAACAGCTACCAAGCCTTAGGTGAAGGGAGAGGTTGAGAAGAAACATCCTTCATTGTAACCCCAGCTTATGATGGGAATTGAACCTGCACTACTGCTATTAGACTGCTTCACAAACCAACTTCAGCCAACTGAGCTAAACTGACACTCCCTGACCTTACTACATGAACATAGAAACACTTAGTAAATCCATGGTTAAAAATTGCACAACACCAGGTTATAGTCCAACAGGTTTATTTGGAATTATTAACTTTGAGAGCGGCTCTTCTTCATCAGGTGGTTGTGCGACAAGGTTGTGATGAAGGAGCAGTGCTCCAAAAGCTAATGCTTCCACATAAACCTTTTGAACAATAACCTGGTGTTGTGTCATTTTTAACTTTTTCTATCCCAGTCCAACATTGGCATCTTCAAGTCATAGATCCATGGTGTTCATTCATACCTGTCAAGACAGGATGGGCAGAGTGGCCTTCTACTCTGTAGTGGCTTCTGATTCAGGCTTATTCCGCAAAGTGACAAGTGTATTTTTCAGTCCTTTGATAAGGATTGCTTTGTTCTTTAGTTTTAAACATTTGTTATTGTTGTTAGTTTAAAAGACACTCCACAACCACCTGATGAAGGAGCAGCGCTCTGAAAGCTAGTGCTTCCAAATAAACCTGTTGGACTATAACCTTATGTTGTGTGATTTTTAACTTTGTACACCCAAGTTCAACACAGGCACCTCCAGATCATAAAAGACACAGAAAATGCTGCTTAGGCAGAAGGACAAATAAATAACTGAAAGCGAAAAATAAAACTGTTCCTTTGAAAAACACTTGACCTTGCATCAGAATACTGCATTCATGATGCTTTCTTTTTGATATCCTTCGCATTCTTGTAACTTAGTATTACATACGATAGTGACAACTGCTTGGCGAGTGATCTTCAGCATAAGTTTTTTTTTGGATTAGGACCATTAAATACAGAAAGCCTACTGATTTGCAAAATAAAGTAGGAACACTGAGGATACTGAGGGAAACCCATCCTCTTCATATACCTACAGCAAACTGGAGTGTTCACGTGTTAATATAACTTTGACCTTCCATCAGATTCTGAGGTACAGGATTAATAGCATCTGTGGGCCTGTAATTATGGACAATAGCCAGTCAGTCAGGACAGTCCTTATGATCCCCACACAGCTGTGGCTCTGTTCCACTTAACACAGTGTAGGGAAGTGTGCAAACTTTACTTGAGAGCTCCTGCACAAATTCTGCAATGGTTCAGTCAGAACATAATACACGTTGCTATTTGCATTCATTATTGCTGCATCTTTTAATCTCCATGGTTCTTTCCCTGCATTTTCCCCACCACCCCACAGTTCCCTCTTGCCACCTCCTAGAGCTTTGACAGACTTCATTATCATTTGAAGCTATTTCCCACATTATTGAGAACTCTTGTCATGCTGTACAGATAGAACTTCTTTGCAATGTAATATATGGAGAGCCTTGCTGAATTCCTCGTGTTTGTAACAGCCAACAAAGTGACAAAGCAATTCTCGTTACTGACTCAGATGAAAAGAATATTTTCCTTTTTTTAACAGTTGTTTGGTGCTCCAGTGTTCACTTACAATATTCAACATTCAATGTAGTTTCTGCTTCTTTGTGTCAAAGTAACATTCTGTTTCCAAGTCTACATTCGCCAATTCATCTCGTGATGTGTGTGAAGTTGTAAATTTTGGCAGCTGCTGTGGGGCCATTCGTAATCTCATTCACTTGTCAACAAACAAGAAGATCAGCATTGACTTCAAATAAATAGCAGTGCAGCATTAATATTAATGATTTCACATGTTGGACATAAAAACGTTCAACATTATAGATGGCAATAAAGAAAATGGAGCTTGGATTTGATTGGAGTCAGATGAATATAATAGCACAGATAACTAGATGCAGAAAAATAAGTTAACTTCACATCCTTGGAGCAAAAGAAAAGACATTCTCGTGTTGATTCAAAGATGCCGCCTGGTTTGTATTTGCAGGTGACAAAGAGTATCCCTTCAATAGTGAGGTAGTTAGCTCAGGAGTGATGTAGTCCCATTATAACTTATCTATTCTCCCGGCATTTCATTACTCGAAAGTGTGAAAGACTCAACTAAATCACTTATATGGAATGGCTTAGGTTTTGCGTGGCAATTCCACAGCTTGGGATTCAGGGAAAGCTTGATTGATAGGTATTGAGATGCACATGAGGATAGGGTCAGAGGAGTACAGAGGTATCAGAAATAGGCATTCGAGTGGGGCATGTTTCATTTGAACTGTGTTGTAACCAGTGTCCTGTCAAATTGAATAACTCAGATGGTTGAGAGGGCTTTGAACTGAATCGAGTAGAGAGAGTTCTAGAAAGGTGAGCTTAAGCTTATAAAGCAAAAAAAAAGTCCATTTACCAGAGGACCTATTACTTTTTCATACCCAGAGTTGGGTGGATAGCGGGGAGTGGTTAGATTAATTGGCTGCATGACAGGTTTGTGATGCAGAGTTAAACACACAGCAAGAGTTCAATTCTGCAACAGCTAAAATTATCATGAAGGAATCTTCTTTTCAACTGCTCATCTCATCTGACGTGTGGTGACCCTTAAGCTAAACCATTACCAGTCAACTCTCTATCTGATGAGAGACCAGCCCTGTAGTCTGACAAAACCATCATCTCCCAGACCATACAGAATCTCATCACCTCAGGAGATCTCCCACCCACAGCTTCCAACCTCATAGTTCGGGAACCCCGCACTGCCCAGTTCTACCTCCTTCCCAAGATCCACAAGCCTGACCACCTGGCCGACTCATTGTCTCAGCATGCTCCTGCCCCACTGAACTCATTTCTACCTACCTCAACACTGTCCGATTCCCCCCGAGTCCAGGAACTCCCAACATACGTTCGAGACACCACCCATGCCCTCCACCTCCTCCATGACTTCCATTTCCCCGGCCCCCAATGCCTCATCTTCACCATGGATATCCAATCTCTCTACACCTCCATCCGCCATGACCAGGGCCTCCAAGCCCTCTGTTCTTTCCTCTCCCGACGTCCCCAACAGTACCCTTCCACCGACACTCTCATTCGTTTGGCCGAACTGGTCCTTAACCTTAACAATTTCTCCTTCGAATCCTCCCACTTCCTCCAGACCTAAGGGGTAGCCATGGGCACACGTATGGCCCCCAGATATGCCTGTCTCTTTTTGGCTATGTAGAACAGTTGATCTTCCGTAATTACAGCGGCACCACTCCCCACCTCTTCCTCCGCTACACTGATGACTGCATTGGCGCCACCTCGTGCTCCTGCGAGGAGGTTGAAGAATTCATCAACTTCACCAACGCATTCAATCCTGACCTTAAATTTACCTGGACCATCTCTGACACTTCCCTCCCCTTCCTAGACCTCTCCATCTCCATTAATGACGACCAACTTGACACTGACATTTTTTACAAACCCACCGACTCCCACAGCTACCTGGATTACATCTCTTCCCACCCTACCTCTTGCAAAAATGGCATCCCGTATTCCCAATTCCTCCGCCTCCACCGTATCTGTTCCCAGGAGGACCAGTTCCACCACAGAACACACCAGATGGCCTCCTTCTTTAGAGACCGCAATTTCTCTTCCCACGTGGTTACAGATGTCCTCTGACGCATCTCGTCCACATCCCACACCTCCACCCTCAGACCCCACCCCTCCAACCGTAACAAGGACAGAACGCCCCTGGTGCTCACCTTCCAACCTACCAACCTTTGCATAAAACAAATCATCCACCGACATTTCCACCACCTCCAAAAAGACCCCAACACCAGGGATATATTTCCCTTCCCATCCCTTTCTGCTTCCGCAAAGATTGTTCCCTCCATGGCTACCTGGTCAGGTCCACGCCACTCTACAACCCACACTCCCATCCTGACACCTTCCCCTGCCATCGCAGGAACTGTAAAACCTGTGCCCACACCTCCTCCCTCACCTCCATCCAAGGCCCTAAAGGAGCCTTGCATATCCATCAAAGTTTTACCTGCACATCCACCAATATCATTTATTGTATCCGTTGCTCCCGATGCATTCTCCTCTACGTTGGGGAGACTGGACGCCTCCTAGCAGAGCGCTTTAGGAAACATCTCCGGGACACCCGCACCAATCAACCACACCGCCCTGTGGCCCAATATTTCAACTCCCCCTCCCACTCTGCCGAGGACATGGAGGTCCTGGGCCTCCTTTACCTCCGCTCCCTGACCACCAGACACCTGGAAGAAGAATGCCTCATCTTCTGCCTCGGGACACTTCAACCCCATCAATGTGGACTTCAACAGTTTCCTCATTTCTCCTTCCCCCATTCTCACCTTAGTTCCAAACTTCCAGCTCAGCACTGTCCCCATGACTTGTCCTACCTGCCTATCTTCTTTTCCACCTATCCACTCCACCCTCCTCCTTGACCTATCACCTTCATTCCCTCCCCCACTCACCTGTTGTACTCTATGCTACTTTCTCCCCATCCCCACCCTCGTCTAGCTTATCTCTCCACCCTTCAGGCTCTCTGCCTTTCTTCCTGATGAAGGGCTTTTGCCCGAAACGTCGATTTTACTGCTCCTCGGATGCTGCCTGAACTTCTGTGTTCTTCCAGCACCACTAATCCAGAATCTGGTTTCCAGCATCTGCAGTCATTGTTTTTACCCTGTAGTCTGATAAGTCTAAAGGAATTTACCTTTCCATTTTAAACAGAGGGAAAGAGAAAAGACAGAGTGTATAAACTGAAAATCAGGATCAAATAGGGAAAAAATAATGGTAAAATAGATCACAAATAAATGCACACATGATTTAGAGATGCCGGTGTTGGACTGGGGTGTACAAAGTTAAAAATTACACAACACCAGGTTATAGTCTAACAGGTTTAATTGGAAGCACACTAGCTTTCAGAGCAATGCTCCTTCATCAGGTGATAGTGAAGGGCTCAATCCTAACACACAGAATTTATAGCAAAAATTTACAATGTGATGTAACTAAAATTATTGAAAAATTGATTTCTAAGTCTTTCATCTGTTTGAATACCATGAAATGTTCATTTCTTTCATGTGTAATCACAAAACCTTTTTTTTTAAAAGTTGCATTCTCAGGTGATAGCTAGACAATGTGTTGAAGGTGTTAGCCCCCTGTGTTCTCTGTCTATGCCACGATGTTTAGATTGATTCTCATCTAAAAAGTGAGACAACGGAGTTCTACATGAATGCATGCAGTTTTTGAGCAAAGTACAATGGAACCCTGCACGTACAAATTCACCCCATAAAATATATGTGTGCATGTGGGTCTTTATCTGTGTGTCTGTGTGTGTGTCTGTCTGAGTTGGGGGTTGTGAGTGTGCGAAAGTGTATGTGTGTGTGCGTATACTGAGTGTAGAGTGTCTTTAGTCTGTGAGGGGGTGCATGTGTGAATGTGGGAGTGTGTGTGTCTGTAAGGGTGTGTGTGGGTGTCTGTGTGTGCATCTGTGTAAATGTGTGTCTGTGTGTATGTGTGTATATGATTGCCTCTGTGTGTGAGTGAGTAAATGTGTGCGTGTAGGAGTGTCTGTGTGTGTATATAGTGCAATGGTGATCACCTGTAATGTGACATGAACCCAAGGTCCTGGTTGAGGCTCTCCCTATGGCTACCGACCATAGCTATCAGCCTCTGTTCGGCCACTTTTCACTGCTGCCTGTCCCGAAGTCCGCCTTGGAGGATGGTCATCCAAGGGTCCGAGGTCGAATGTCCTGGACCACTGAAGTGTTCCCCACCTGGAACGGAACACTCCTGTTCTGTTGATTGTTGTGCAGTGCCCATTCATCCATTGTTGTAGCCTTTGCTCAGTTTTGCCTATGTACCATGCCTCAGGGCATTCGTGCCTGCAACGTATAAGACAGACAACGTTGGCTGAGTCAATTGAGTACCTGCCATGTACAAGGTGGGAGGTGTCCCCACATATAATGGTGGTATCTGTGTCCACACTCTTACACGTCTTGCAGCACCTATTGTGACAGGATTGTATGGTGTTGTCCTGAGAGCCGGGCAGCTTGCTACGAACAATGATCTGTTTGGCGGTTGTTTAAAGGCAAGTAGTGGAGCTGTGTGGAAGGTCTTGGTGAGGTGCTCTTCCTCATTGATAATGTGTTCCAGGTCATGAAAAACATGGCGTAGTTTTTCAGGTCCTGGGAAATACTGAACAACGAAGGGTACCCTGTCAGTTGTAGCATATGTCTGTCTCCTGAGGAGGTCGTTACGGTTCCTTGCTGTGTAATGTTGTAACTGGCGGTCGATGAGCAGGGCATCATACCCCGTTCTTGTGAGGGCATCCCTGAGTACTTCCAGGTGTTTGTCATGTTCCTCCTCATCTGAGCAGATTTGGTGTACATGTAGGGCTTGTTCATAGGGAATGGCTTTTTTAATAGAGTTGATAGGAGTGGACCAGAGTCAGAGACATTAGAGACATTTAAGTGACTACTGGACAAGCACATGGATGGCAGTAAATTGAGGGGTGTGTAGATTAGTTTGATCTTAGATTAATATAAATGCTTGGCACAACATTGTGGGCCAAAGGACCTGTACTGTGCTGTACTCTTCTATGTCCTGCGTTCTCTGAAACCAATGGATTAAAGGTCAATAAGTCTCCTGGATTGATGGAATGCATCTTAAGCAGGGATGTGATGATGGATGCACTGGTAGTACTGATGCACTGATGCAAGGGTGGCACAGTGGCACACAAGGGCAGCACGGTGGCACAGTGGTTAGCACAGCTGCCTCACAGTGCCAGAGACCTGGGTTCAATTCCTACCTCAGGTGACTGTGTGGTGTTTTGAAATTCTCCCTGTGTTTGTGTGGGTTTCCACCGGGTTCTCCGGTTTCCTCCCACAGTCCAGAAATATGCAGGTTAGGTGAATTGGCCATGCTAAATTGCCTGTAGTGTTAGGTGATGGGGTAAATGTAGGGGAATGGGGTCTGGGTCGGTGTGGACCTTTTGGGCCGAAGGGCCTGTTTCCACACTGTAAGTAATCTAATCTAATAGTCCATAAAATCTTTAATTCCTTTTTCCACATATGGAGTCAGCTATTATGAGGGGGCATAGCTTAAAATTAAGGGGTGGTAGGTATAAGTGTTTTAAGGGGTAGATTCTTTACTCAGCGAGTCGTGAGTTCATGGAATGCCCTGCCAGTAGCAGTGGTGGACTCTCCCTCTTTATGGGCGTTTAAACGGGCATTGGATAGACATATGGAGGATAGTGGGCTAGTGTAGGTTAGGTAGGCTTGGATCGGCGCAACATCAAAGGTCAAAGGGCCCGTACTGCGCTGTATTTTTCTATGTTCTATGTTCTATGTTCTGAAGTTTTCCTATGAGATCTTAAGTAGATTATGCCTATAGTCATTAAAGTTTAGAAGAATGTGATGTGACTTATTGAAGCATCTTAATAGGAGATTTGATAGGGTAGACGTGGAAAGGTTGCTCCCCTTGTGGGCGACTCAAGGATAAGAGGGTATAACCTCAGAATAAGAGGTTGTTCATTTAAGAGAGAGATGACGACTTTTTTTCTCTATGAGGAAAGCAAATCTGTGGATTTCTTTATCACGTGATTATAAATGTTGAGTTACTCAGAATACTCAAGGTTGAGATAAACGATTTTTTAATATGGAGAAATGTCAGAAAAGTGAGTTGAGAATTATGAGATCAACCATTAAATGTCAGGGGTGATTCAATAGGCTGAATGGCCTACTTCTCTTATGCCTTATGATCACAGAGTGTTATCAAGCATTGGGAGCTTAAATAGATTGTGAGGGCCTCCAATTCCCTTAGGTTTTTATCATTCATAGTGAGTTGCTAACACTGAACCAAAGGTGTCAAACAGTTCACTGATGGAAGACATGTTCGAATATCCAACAACTCTGAAAGATTCAATACTGTTACACTTAAGTTTGAGAGAGTTCATACTAAGGAACACCATGAGTACCATCCAGTATGATGATGTCATGTGGACTCATGGACAAACAACTTTCAGATCTTGAAAGAATGAGATTTAATATTTGATCCTCCTCAAAGTCTTCGCAATAATTTCTATCATGTCAATCTAAACTGAAGCCAGCTGTTAACATATAATAAGCTATTGCTTGTTAATTTCAGGAGATTCTTGTTAATTAAGGATGTGGTTTTCCTTGATCACACTTCCTACACTTAAAGTGCTATATACATTTGTAAATTGTTTCTAATGGAGTATGCTGTTTACTGGCTATTTTGTTGCTTGATTTCCCTCAGCAATCCTTGTTGACTCATGCAATCTGATCTCTCTGATAGCAGGGAAAAACACTTATACCAAAACTGCACAGTCACAGGCTTCTGCCTTGTTGAAAAGTTGATACATATAGTTTATGCCAATGTAACTAATTAGATTACTTACAGTGTAGAAACAGGCCCTTCGGCCCAACAAGTCCACACCAACCCGCCGAAGCGCAACCCCTACATACCCCTACATTTACCCCTTACCTAACACTACGGGCAATTTAGTATGGCCAATTCACCTGGCCCGCACATCTTTGGACTGTGGGAGGAAACCGGAGCACTAGGAGGAAACCCACGCAGACACGGGGAGAACGTGCAAACTCCACACAGTCAGTCGCCTGAGGCAGGAATTGAACCCGGGTCTCAGGCGCTGTGAGGCAGCAGTGCGTGCCACCGTGCCGCCCACAGAATCTAAGTGGATTCCGTTTTTGTTAGGTTTCACCAAGAGTGTATGGAACCTTTTGAAGTCAAGCTTTTTTCTTTCTTCATGTCATTTGGATATTGCTGGTTAGACCCACATTTATTGACTCTCCATATTAAAAATCTGCAATCTCTACCATCTAAGGACAAGGAACAGCAGATACTTGGGAATCCCTCAACTTACAAATTTCCTTCCAAACTACTCACTATTCTGACTAGGAAATATATTGCCATTCCTTCGGTGTTGCTGAGTCAAAATCCTGTAACTCTAACATATAATAACATGCTGGAACAGCATTGTGTGTATCCCTGCATCTCAAAGATGGCACTGGTTCTACAGGGCAGCTGGCCACCAGCATCTCAGTGAGCAAATGGGCAATAAACATTAGCGTAGCCTGTGATGCCCTTAACTCATGAAAAAAGTCCTTTGATGTTATTATGCTAATGTACTGAGCTTTGCCATCAATAAAGGATAAGTTTTGAAACTCCTACCCCACCTCTTCCCCAGTGGATATTTCAAAAATGTAGTGCTTGTATCTGATATTTTTATGTGAGATCACTTAGCCTTGTCTATTGCATACTGCTTATTGCTGTTTGGCACATGAGTACTCCTGTGTTGTAACTTCACCAGGTTGACATCTTATTTATAGGTATGCCTGCTGTTGCTCCTGGCATGCCCACCTGCACTCTTTATTGAACCAAAGTCTGTCACAGCAATGAATATTTCGAATGCGTAGTTACTGTTGTAGTGTTGGAAAATGAGCCAACCAATTTACATTTCACAAGGTACCACAAACCACAGTAGGATTATAATGAGAGAATGATCTGCTTTTCTGATGTTGGTTGTGGAATGTCTTAGACACTGGGGAGAACTGCATTGCCTTCTTCCAAAAGCAATCTTTTTTTTCACCAGAGACAGCCGGTATGCTCTCTGTTTAACATCTCATCCAGATCAAGAAGACTACCTTCTTGTTCTTGAGTGCCTCAAATAGCAAGAACAGTATTTCTGATGCTGTGAAGGTTAGGAGGATGTAATCTGAATTTTAAGGAAAACAAGATTAACTATAAATAAAGCTGCAGAAAAACTCCTTTATGATGAACATGATCAATTTCTTGATGCTGGAATTTTGCAGTTTTATTAATTTGAGAAATGGAAAGATAGGTGAATATTTTAGATGGCAGTCTTTATTAAAGTCCTTTATTTGAGTCTTCATGAAATATGCAACAATCAGGATAATGTTGCCGTCTGGATCTTCTGAAATGGGCTATTGCTCACAGGAAGCATTCTATCTGAATGCATGATGGCTTGATATGGCAATTGCTTTGTCCAGGTCTGTCAGAAACTACAGGGAGGCCAATCCATCATGCAAGCTAGGCTTCCATCCATTGACTCCCTCTATACTTCTCCCTGCCTTGGAAAGGCAGCCAACATCATTAAAGAACCTTCCCATGCCGATTATAAGTTCTTCTAACCTCTTCCACCAAGCAGAAGATTCAAAAGCTTAAACACACAAACCAACAGGATTAAGAACAGCTTCTTTCCTATTGCTAGAAGATTTCAAATCGCATGTTAATCTTGTTTTTTTTGTGCACTTTCTTTGCAGCTGTAACTTTTCAATTACCCTATGATCTTCGTATGTTATGATCTGGCTGTACTGTATGCAAAACAAAATGTTTCACTGTATCTAAGTACATGTGACAATAATAAATCAAATCAAATCAAATCAAACTTGGGTAGAATTTTCCTCACAGGGATTTTAGAATGATGGTTGAGGACATTTAATTAGATAGGAAGCAAAAATGCAGTTCCCTAAATGGAGGGTTCAACTGTCCTGACCTTCATGGACAGGGATCTTTTTTTTTATTTCTTAGCATTCTGTGAACACCTGACTATACTGGAATTACGTTCAGACAAGGTTGACCTGACTAATATCTGGAATGGATGGATTGTCTTACAAAGAAACATTGGGAAGGCTAAGCTTCAATTAAATGAAGTTTAGAAGATTCTGAAATGTCTTGACTGGGTGTATGTGGAGAGGATGTTTCTTGATGGGATAACCTAGAATTAGGGATGAATGCTTAAAAGTCAAAGGTCACCCATTTAAAATGAAGATGGGCTTTTCTTTCTTGCAGAGGGCCATGTGTCTTGAAACATATTTTTGTGAAGATGTAGTGAAAGCAAAGTCTTTGGATATTCTAAGACCGTGTAGATTTTTGTTTCAGCAAGGATGTGAAAGATTAAGAGGTAAGTGTGAATGTGGATTTGTGGTCACAATCAGATAAGCTATGATGCTATTGAATAGTGGAGCAGGCTCAAAGGACCGAAAAGGCCTACTTTTTCTTGTTCATATGTTTGCATATATGTTCATGAGTGTAAGACGTTAGCTAAAAACATGAAACTCATGTATTCACACTAGACACCAGATTTTAGTTCAATATTCTCCAAAAAGCAAAAGGACAATACAATTCATGTCCCCGTCATACTTGAGAAAGTGAGAGATTAAGGAAAGAAGCAGAGATGGGAAAACTTGACATATAGACTTATTAAAAACCTATGCTTTATTCTCCTGCTGTTAAGAGAGTGACTTATTTTGACCTTGAGAAGAGACAAAACGCATGAGTCTTGAATTTGTTTTCGGAATAACGTTAAAATCAGCACTAGTCTCCTAATGACTCGAGGAATGTTGCCAGCATCTAAATTCCCCACAGGGCATTACCTTTACTTTTCAAATAGCACTGTATAATGATGGATTGGACCAATATTCTGCTATCTTATTGAATCTATTCTCTATATGCACAGAACCCATACAGAAATTCACGACCATAATTTTTTTCTCATTGTATACCAATCAGACACACTTCAATTAAGGTTTTCATATTGGAAAAAGGTCTTGACAATTTATGACTAATTAATGCAACATTGATGATTTTGAAGGATTTTTTTTCTGTCCAATTACCATACCTAAATGTATTCTTTCAAATGTTAAGTGACAAATAAACCAGTTTTGAGCTCCTTCATGGTGGTAAACACTTGGAATACAAAGTAGATTGTGTCAACTGTTCAAACAATGAAAGAAAATCTAGATATACGGTCTAAGGTTTCCTTAGAAAGCAAGAATGGAAAATAGTTCATCAATCCAAGTCACAGAAATTGTACACATGGAATCTATATTGATGCAAGAGGTTTTTGTCCTTGTTGCAATGAATGATAGGACTGTAGAAAACATAATACAGTACAAGGCATTAATATTGTTTAAATATTCTATCTTCACTTAAAAGACAAGACACGCAAGGTATACACAGGCAACAAAAGTTCTACTTGTATATCAGGAAGTATTTATATCCCAACGGAAGATAAAGACACAGTTCATCGCAAACAAAAGAAAATGGGAATGGAAATATATATTTGTGCAATCGATATTAAATTTTGATTAGCAGAGCTTATTGGGATACGTAAAATATTGTGCTAGGGTATGATGACTTAACTGTCATTTAGTAAGTATTTGGCTATAGTAATCCCTTTGATCTTCAGTAAAGTTTCATTACTAAGCTATTGATGATGTGCATTAATTGTGAAATATAGCAGGGAATTTAAGTAATTCCTGCCATCATCCTCCATTCATGTTCCCTTCCTCTTCCCACACCAGAATGGAAGCACACATATATAGGGTCTTTTGAAATTTCAACCTAAATTGCAGACAAATGAATAGCCCAAAACAACATTATCAGCAAAGGGGATCCCACTAAATTCAATCACTGATTTTTGTGCTCATTCCTCCAATCTCAGTTCAGTGGAAAGTCAGCTAATCTCTAGATTAGAAGCTCCTTGGTTTGAATCTCCCACCAAGACTCCAGAGCACAGGGTTTTGTTTGATATGTCTAATGTACTGCAATTGTTTTCATATTTGTTCAGGGATGGCACACTGCCGGTGTGGCCAGCAATGATTGCCCTTGAGAAGGTGATGGCAAGATGGTGAATATGCGAGCAGTGTTTTTAGGAAGGAAGCTCCAGGATGTTGATCCAATGACAGTGAAGGATCAATTATGTTATTCTGAGCTGGGATGTTGCGTGACTTGGAGGAGAACTAACCTTGAAGCCAAGGGCAACTGAACTGTTTATTCTCACCAGTCACATTTCACTCGATTAAATGATTTAACTTCTGAAGTTGGACAGCTACTGCAGTTGCATTAGGAATCAGTGATTCTTTTGTTAAAAGACGTCATTCTTTTGTTCATGATTATTGGACTGTCCTCTAGCTCCTCTTATTTAATAGAAAATGTATCTGCTGCACTTATCCTTCTGTGTGCTACTGGATGTGGGTTTGGAACGTGCCGTTGTAGATATATACTGCAGCCATTGTGTACTTGTGGTGGAGGGACTGAAGGATAAAGGTGATGCATGGGGTTTAATCAAGTGAACCACATTGACCTGGATGGTGTCAAGCTTTTTTCATGTTGGTGCTGTACGCATCCAAGCAATTATGGAGTATTCCATCACACTCCTGTCTTGTTCTGAATAGATGGTGGGCTGAGTTTGAGGAGTCATGAGGTGAATAACCTGCCAGGAAGTACTCAATCTCTGACATGCTCCTGTGACCAATATATATCCATAGCTAGTCCAGCTCAGTTTCTGGTCAGTGGTAGGCCCCCAGGACATTAGTAGTGGTCAATTTGATAATTGTAATACATTGATTGTCAGGTGATGATTGAATTCTCTCTTGTTAGAGATTTTCATTGTCTGGTACTTACGTAGAATGATTGTTGCTCGCCACTTATCTACACAAGTCTGAATGTCGTCCAAGTATTGTTACATGCAGACATATAGTCATGGACTGGTTCAGTGTCTGAGGAATTGGGAAATATGTTAGCAAACAACCTTTCTTTTAACCCTATGATGAAGGGAAGGTCATTGATGAAGCAGTATATATGGTTGGGCCCAGGCCATTACCCCAAGGAACTCCTGCAGCGATGTCCTGGGACAGAGATGATCAACATTCAACAACGGTAACCTTCCTTTCTGCAAGTTATTACTCCAACTATAGTGCCAACTTCTCCCCTGCTTTCCATTGATGGAAGTTTCATACAACATAGAACAGTACAGCCCATGATGTTGTACCACACATGATGTGAAATTAAACGAATCCCTCTGCCTGCCCTATATCCATATCCCTCTGTTCCTTGCGTATTTATATGTTTCCTATAAAAATCCCTTAAATAACCCTATCATATCTGCCTCTACCATCACCCCTGGCAGTGTGTTCTAGACTCGTACCACTCTTTGTAACAAACTTGCCCCTCAACACTGGGTGCAGCATTGGATGTCCTCTTAGGAAATGAGGTGAGGCAAGTGACTGTAAGCTCAGTTGGAATGCATTTTGGGTCCAGTGACCATAACTTTCTCAGTCTTAATATAGTTAAGATAGGACCGATCAACAGGTTAAGGTGTTAAACTGGAGTAGGGGCAATTTTGGGGTCATTAGGCAGGATCTATCAGAAATCAATTGGGTGAGTCTGTTTGAAGGAAAAGGAGCAACTGGCAAATGGAAGACTTTTATATGTGTCCAAGGACATTATGTTCCTGTCAGGGTGAAGGAATAAGCTGGCAGGTTTAGGAATCCATGGCTGACAAGGGACATGGAGGCATTGGTGAGGAAAAATAAGGCATGCATTATGTTTAAACAGCTGAGCTCAAGTGAATCCCTAGATGACAATAAAAAGTGCAGGAGTACACTTAAGAGGGAAATCAGAAGAGCAAAAAGAGGATATAAGATAGATCTGGTAGATAAGATTAAGCATAATCCCAAGAGGTTCTATAGTTTTATAAGGTGTAAAAGGGTAGCGATATGATGTAATAGGCCCCTGTAAAGATCAGTATGGCCATCAATATGTCGAGGTACAGGAAGTTGGGGGGGGGTACTTTAATGAATTTTTAATGAGAGAATCATGGTTGCTAAGGAAATAAGAAAAACAAGTGGGGATATTTTGGACCACTTACATATTACCAGAGAAGAGGTGTTTTCAGCCTTAAAGCACATTAAGATGGATAACTTCACTGGGCCTGATCAAGTCCATCCTTGGATATTGTGAGAAGCCAGAGACGAAATTGCAGAGGCCCTGGAAGAGATTTTTACTTCAACTTTAGCCACTTGTGAAGTTCCAGAAGACTGGAAGGTGGCTAATGTTGTTCTATTTTATATGAAAGGTGGCAAAGATAAGCCGGGGAACTATAGGCCAGTGAGTCTGCCATCAGTGTTAAGCAAGCAGTTGGAGAGGAACAACCAACATTTGGAGTCAAGATCTGATTAGGATAGTCAGCATGGATTTGTGCACAGGAAGACATGTCTGACAAATCATTTAGAGTTTTTCAAAGAGGGAACCTAGAGGATAGGTGAGGGTAGTGCAGTGGATGTTGTCTGTATGGACTTTAGTAAGGCTAGTCATGAAGGCTAAGTTGCCTGGGATCCAGGGAGTTCTAGATAATTGGATTCAAAATTGGCTTGATTGTAGGAAGTAGAGGCTGATGGTTGAAAATAGTTCCTCAGACTGGATGTCTATAACTTGTGGTATGCCACAGGGGTGGGTGCTTGGACCTTTGTCATTTGTTACTTATAATAATGATCTAGATGTGAATGTAAAAGGCAAGATTATTAAGTTTCAGAGGAAAAAAGTGTGGCACTGGAAAAGTACAGCTGGTCAGGCAGCATCCAAGGAACAGGGAAGTTGACGTTTCAAGCATAGTAAATTTGCAAATGATACAAAATTAAGAGGTATCATTGATACTGAGGAAGGTTATCAAAAATTACAGAGGGATCTTGAGCAGATGCAATTCAATACAGATAAGTGTGAGTTGCATTTTGGAAAGTCAAACTTATACAGTAAGTGATAAGTTCTTGAGGAGTGACATGGAACCGAGGGACATAGTTCTTTAAAAGTGATATCACAGATCAACAGGGTGGTGAAGAAGGCATTTAGCATACTGGCTTTCATCAGTAGACGCATTGAGCATAGGTGTTGGGACATTATGTTATTTTTGTAAAAGTTGTTGGTGAGGCCGCACTGGAGATTTCTGTAGTGTTTTGATCACCCTGTTCTAGGAAAGTCATGGTTAAATTGGGAAGAGTCCAAAGAGAATTTATATGGATGTTGCCAGTTATAGGAAGAGGTTGGCCAGGATAGGACTTTATTCCTTTGAAAGTAGGAGAATGAGGGGTGACCTTTTTGATGTGTATAAAATCATGAGGGGCATTGATAGGATGAATGCATATAGACGTTTTTGAAGGAATATGGAATTGAAAATCAGAAGGCATAGGTTTAAGGTGAGAGGGAAAAGTTTGAAAAAGGACCTGAAGGGCAACTTCTTCATGCAGAGAGTAGTGTGTATATGGAATGGGCTGTCAGAGAAAGTGATTGAGATAAGTACAATAGCAATATAAAAAAAAATTTGAATAGGTACTGGATAGGAGGATTTAGAGGGATATAGACCAAATGTGGGTAATTAGAACTAGCTGAGTGGGCACCATGGTCAGCATGGACCGGTTTGGGCTGAAGAGCCTGTTTCCAAGCTGTATTACTCTATTATTTTACTAGTCTATCACTCACATCTCCTTTGAACTTTCTCCTTCTCACCTTAAATGCATACTCCCTCGTATCAAGTCTGGAAAAAAGATTCTGATATTAATCCTATCTATGCATCTCATAATTTTATGGATTTCTATCAAGTATCTCTTCAGCCC
Organism: Hemiscyllium ocellatum; assembly: GCF_020745735.1. Taxonomy (NCBI): domain Eukaryota; kingdom Metazoa; phylum Chordata; class Chondrichthyes; order Orectolobiformes; family Hemiscylliidae; genus Hemiscyllium; species Hemiscyllium ocellatum. The sequence continues at coordinate 95,497,341 of NC_083403.1, forward strand.
CTGCCACTCCAGAGAAAACAACCTGAGTTTTTCTAAGTTAAAAATCACACAACACCAGGTTATTTTCCAACAGGTTTATTTGGAGGCACTAGCTTTTGATGCTGCTTCTTCATCAGGTGGTTGTTCTTGCTCAGAACTTGCGCTTGGCTAAGATTCTTTGATGCCGTACTCAATCAAATGTAGCCTTGATGTCAATGGCAGCTAGTCATACCTCATTTCTGGATTTCAGCTCTTTGGACCATATTTGAACCAAATTCTCCTGGCAGACTCGAAACTAACCATCGTCTGGTGAGTTATTGGTAAGTTAGTGCTGTTTGGTTGTACCAAGGGAACACTGCATTCTTTTCCAGCTTTGGATAAAAATTCCAGCAGGCTGTTTGATTGAAATATAGGTAAGTTTTCTTGTGTTCTGGCCAATATTAATCTTTCAAACAAAAAGACAAAAAATTGAATAATCTTGTCATCACTACGTTAGTGTTTGGTACATTTACCCTTGATGTGTGTAAAGAGGTGTTGTTTTTCTTACATCAGTGATGAAATTTTAAAAGTGCTGTATCCATTGTAATGTACTGCAGATGCACTTAAAGTCACAAAAGGCATTGTGTAAATGAACATGCTTCACATTAATTCAGATGCTTAGACATCCAAAGAAAAACTGAGTATATAGGAAGGAACACAGCATGGATCAACAAATAGGACCAAAGCAGGAAATGATGGTAAAATATAAACATTAAAGACTCTTCATCTGAATTGAATGAATCTTGAATATACTGACTACCCAAAGATTATGAATCAATGATTCTTTATTCCACAGGAATCAAATCATAATAAACATGAACTGAAATTACGGTTAAATAAGCAATTATTTATAATATTTACATACAATGAGACCTATAGATTACTTTGGATTGAGGACTCTTTTGTCTGTCTGTTCCTTCTTTGTATGAATCCTCGTTTGCTAAAGATAATATTTTTCTTCTAGAGAAGGTCCATTTGACTGCTCCAGCTGTCCTGCTTCACCATTGCTGCTAGTTTCTGGAGGCTCTGACACATCTGCTTAAACTTCCCTACTCAGTGCAATCCCTCACCATTAAAAACAATGCCTGAAGGTTCCATTACATACTTCCTTGTTTTAAATATACCATCCCAGTGATTACATAGCGACTATTTGTCAGTTGTTCTGTGATCAGCAGTTCAATTTAGCCAAGATGGCTGTAATGTTCCAGTTCATTTTCATGGCTACATTCTCTAAGTATGCCACTAATCGGGCAAATGGAAAAAGTTTGGTTGAGGAGACCTCCTCAAACTGTTATCTATACAGGTAACTTCCAAGGCTCCAGTCTTTATGGCAGATCACTCACATTGAAAGCAAGAGAAGATATTTCAGGGACCCTGGCTGATAGTTTTGAATCATTTTCTGGGTGAGGTCCCAGAAAACTGGAGGGTAGCGAATGTTGTGCCCTTATTCAAGAAAGGCTGCAAAGAAAAACCTGGAAACTATAGACCAATAAGCTTAATATTGTGATAGGTAAGTTACTTGAGAAGATTCTAAGGGATAAGTTATATATGCACTTGGAAAGACAGGGTTTGGTTAGAAGTATTAAGCATGGCTTTGTGTGTAGGAGCTCATGTCTCACAAATTTGTTATAATACTTTGATGAAGTGACCAGGAAGGATGATGATGGCAGAGCATTAGATGTAGTCTATATGGATTTCAGTAAGGTGTTTGATAAGGTTCCACATGGTAGTCTGCTCTGGAGGTTACAATTACATAGACAATTGCCTTGATGGTAGGAAGCAAAAGTTAATAGTGGAAGGAAGCTTTTTGAACTGGAGGCCTGTAACTGGGGGTATACCTGAGGGGATGGTGCTGGGCCCATTGCTGTTTGTTATCTATAACAATGGTTTGGATGAGAATGTACAAGACATGATCAGAAAATTTGCAGATGACACTGGAGGTTTTGTGGACAGTGAGAAAGGTTCTCAGAACAGGACCTTGATCAGTTGGATAAGTGGGTTGAGAAATGGCAAATGAAGTTGAACACAGATAAGTGTGAGGTCTTGCAGTTTGGAAAGTCAAATTAAGATAGGCATTTCATGATGAATGGTAGGGTCTTAAGGAGTGTAATGGAACAGTGGGACCTTGGATTGTAGGTGCATGTTTCACTGAAAGTGGAGTCACAGGTAGACTTTTAGCACATGGGCCTTCATCAGTTAGGGCACTTAATACAGAAGTTAAGAAGTTATGTTGCAGTTGTACAAGAAGTTGGTGAGACCATATTTGGAGTATTGTGTTTAGTTTTGGCCACCTTGCTATAGAAAGGAGTGCAGAAGAAATTTACAAGGATATTGCCAGGACTCAAGGATCTGAGTTATAGGGAGAGATTGGACAAGCTAGGACATTTTTCATTAAAGCATAGGATACTGAGGGGGGATTTTATAGAAGTGTAAAAGATCATGAAAGGCATGGAAAGGGTGAATGCATTTAGTCTTTTTTCCCACGGCTGAGGAATCATGGACTAGAGGGCATCAGTTTAAGATTAGAGGGGAAAGAAAAAAAGGTAACCTGAGGGGCAACTTATTTTATACAAATGGTGGTATGCATTTGGAATGAGGTGCCAGTGAACATGATTGAGGCGGGTACATTAATAGCAGTTAAAAGGCATTTGAACAAGTACATAGATAGGAAAGGTTTAGAAGCAAATGCAGGGAAATGGGGTCAGCATGGACCAGTTTGGACCAAAGGGCCTGTCTCCGTACTGTTGGACTCTATGACCTTATGACTCTATGATTCAATGAATTACACAGCAGAATCTCTCATTTTTTGGCCAATTTCCTCACAGTTTGTTATGCCAGGGATTCCAAGTGTCTGGAGGCAGATATGTATCAGAAACCACTGTCTGGTCATTGGAAAGTCTGGGCCAGTTTATTGAGTTGAACAAAGTTTTTAAAAAATTAACGGAGTTGACCAATTGGTTTCACTCTTGGCATCTTCAGTACCATTGAGATGAAATCTTGGAACTCCCTTTAAACTGCACAATTGATGAACCTAATCCAAAAGGATTGCAGCAGCTGAAAAAGATAGCCTCCCATCACCTTCACAAGGGCAACAAAGGATGGAATTTTATCTTTATTTCAAGTGAGACATGAGAATTGCTGACTGGCCAGCATTTATTGCCAGTCCCTATTTTCCCTTGAGAATTATAGATTCCCTAGAGTCTGGAAGCAGGCCATTTGGACCATCAAGTCCACACGACACTCTGAAGGTCATCCAACCCAGATCGTATATATTTCTGTGACTAAGCATCAGTGGTGGAGGGAATGGATGCTTGTGAATGTGGTGCCAATCAAGCAAGCTATTTAAATAAAAGCAAATTACTGCCGATGCTGGAATTTGAAACCAAAAGAGAAAATGCTGGAAAATCTCAGAGGGTCTGGCAGCATCTGTAAGGAGAGAAAAGAGCTGACGTTTCGAGTCTAACTGACCCTTTGTCAAAGCTAAAAAAAAGAGAGAAATAGGGAAGTATTTATACTAGGCTAAGAGAAGGTGAGTCATGGCTCCAGAAGCAAAGGTAGCATTATCACCTTGATTATGACAGTGCATGGGAATGACCAAGGCTGAAGCCAGTGCTATATGAAAAAATATGAGGGGGATGGGGAGGATGGGTGAAGCAGAGGCAAAATAGAAAACAGGGGAGGAGGGTAGCAAAGGGGGAAGAGGAGAGGAAAAAGGTGATGAGAGAGTGGGGAGTGAGAGAAAGAGAGACAATCAAGAAATAAGAGGTACAGAACAGTGAAAAAAATGTTTAAAATGGGATAAATAAAATAAATGAAATAAAATTACAGAGCAGAATGAAAACAGAGGGGTCACAATGGGATAATCATCTGAAGTTGTTGAATTCAATGTTGAGACCTGCAGGCTGTAACGTGCCTAGTTGGAAGATGAGATGCTGTTCCTCCACTTTGCGTTGAGCTTCACTGGAGCAAACTATTCATCTTGGATGATATCAAGCTTTTTGAGTATTCTTAGAGTTGCACTCATCCAGGCAAGTGATGAATATTCCATCAAGCTCCTGATTTGTAGGTGGTGGACAGGTTTTGAGGAGTCATAAAGTTAATTATTTGCTGACATGCTGACCTGCTATTGTAGCCACCGTATTTATATGGTTGATTCAGTTCAGTTGGATGATACCCCCAGAAGGATAGTCATGGTGGATTCATTGATGAATGTCAAGGGGCAGTGTCTAGATTGTTTCTTATCAGAGTTAGTCATTGCCTGGTATTTGTGTGGTGTGAATGTTACTTGCCATTTGTCAATCCAAGTCAATTCCCTTAAATGAGTCAAAAAGTTAGCTCTCAAAAGTTGTTCATATCTTCTGTTCCATTTAAAATATATAGTAATTTCCATTTAGTACTTATAAATAGATTGATGTGTTACTGGACAAACCATATGTCGCCTGTTAAAGGTTAATGATTCTTAAAATGAGTAAGAGAATAATTCATTAATTTATTCCTCAAATACATCTAAAAATGTTCTGTTTTAAGTATTCACAATTTGCCCAAAGAAATGGGTCTCTGCATCATATTGAGTGTTTGGGTTATTGATTGACGGGTAGTGTCGATTGCAAAAATTGTGTCCTGTACATGAATATGTAGAGTATAGTGGGTAAAAATTAATTAAATTACTCATTGGCAAATAGTTCAAATCCACAAATTCGTGGAAAGCAATGACATTTTTATTTCTGGTCATTTTATAAGACAAACAATGACATACACATTTTTTTGAGAATCAGTCTTGCTTTCATCCAAAGCAAAATGAAAGTTTTACATTTTATGTGGTTACTTTCAGGACACCTCAAAGCACAATTAATTATGTGTCAATTGTGTTTAACTCCATTCAGTTGGACAATTTTAATTGGGTTTCACTTGAATGTGTGTAATGAGAAACTCTGGATGTGTTCAAGTCTGGGTGAGGATTAGTGGGGAGTGTGGGATATTTTCATTGCCATGTTTCACAGACAGTGGGCACCATAGGAGCTGGTGTAGGTCATTATTGTCACAATAAGATTTTAATTTAAACTTTATGTTTCCTTTGTGGATTTAATATTCTTTCAGTCTGTTACTTATTAATTGAGCTAAATTGCTTTAACAATATTGTAAAAAGATACTTTCTGAAACTGTGGAGAAATTGTGTTGGGAGGTGTATACTCATAATGTTTCACTTCAGGAATAAATGTAAGACAGAGTAAAGATTGGGTCCAGTATCATTCTTCACCAACTGGCTTTCCAAAATAGAACATGTTTCACAGCCAATGAAGTACTATTGAAGATTAGAAAGCTATTAAGTCTGCAAGCTATGTAAGGCAGCCTTATCTGCTGCCTCATTTTGCTCATCTTTCTTAGAAACTGCTCCAAGTAATTTGTTTTTTTTGTTAAGCCGATCAGTGCTGTTAAATAGGGAAAATGGAGCAAAAGAAAGCGCAGAACATTTTCATAATCCAACACTTGTTCACTCGATTTCCATTTCCACATTCCTGAACAAATCTTGCACAAAAACAACTATACTCTAAAGTCAATTATTCTAATTAGACTCACCAAATCTGATGAAATCTGCATTTGTAATGTGAGTCAACTCATATATATCCCAATGGTGCTGAAGCAAATCGTCTTCTTTGCTCCATGTGAATACTATTTTGTTGAGTTAAGGCATCATTGGCAAGTCTATTTTTTGTTGTCCACCACCAGTTATCCTTGAACTGAATGACTTAACTCAACTGTTGCAGAGAGCTGTGAGGGTGCAGACCTGAATGTAGTCTGATGCTGAGGAAAGCAGATTTCTTTTCTCCAAAAAAGTGGTAGATCATGTGGTATCTTATGGCAATCGATCATAGTTTCAAGGTCCCCATTGCATGTCCCAGATTTTGCTAACCAAATTTAAATGTTGTCAGTTGTCTTGGTGGGGTTTTGAACCCATGTCCTCAGAGTATCAGCCTGGGACTCACAACTTCACATGATTTTGTTACTGTGGCACTGTAGCCAATAATAAATACTGATGTAGGTCTCCTGTTCATTTTATTTTCTTTTTGTAATCTATTACATGGAAGATTCCATTGTATTACACAAACGCAAACCATATAATTTTTTTTCTTTATCAATACTTTATATGCATTTCAAAAAAAAATTAGCAGTTTTTTTGTAAGTCAACTGCTCAAACTAAACCTGAGATGAGTCTTTCATTCTTCGGTTATGTGGCTGCATATGTCAAATGGAAAAGTGAAGTGAAATTAAAAATTGTGTGGGCTTGGTTGTGACTCAGCTATACTGCACTGACCATGTATTTTATAAACTTCATTATAATGCCTGTGGCTTTGATACCCTATGCTTCTATTTGTAAAATTCAGGATCATCTATTCTTTTAAAACTGTTTCTGCAACCTGCTCTGCCATCTCTAATCACTTAAATACTCATGTTCTCTCTGCTACTGCACCCCTTTAGAATTATATTTTTTTTACATTACCTGTTCTTGGTATTGGTACTCCTATGTAAATGAATCACATCATATTTCTGTGCATTAAATATCATCTAGCACATAGCTGTCCTTTGCATCTGCCTGTCTATATCCCCTTCATCCTTATCATTATCCTCCTCAAAATTCTCAATAGATCATAATTTTCAGTTTTCTCCAAATCTGAAGTTGTGTCCTGTACCCAAAGTTTGTGCCATTAATGTATTTCAGGCAAAGAGGTGTCTCCAGAACAAATTTCTGGACAACCTCACTGCAAACCCTTGTCTGGTTAAGTAATCTTTCACCACTATTCGTTTTCTTAACTCACTCTGCCAACTTCATATCAATGCTGTCACTGACCCTTTAATACCACAGGGTTCAAGTTGGCTGACAAGCCCTTTACATGACACTTCATTAAATGCCTTTTGGAAGTGTATATTCAACACATTAACCACAATGGCCTCACCCATCATCCCTGTACTGTACCAAATGACTCTAAATTCTATCACTGTGGGTGGCACGGTGACACAGTGGTTAGCACTGCTGCTTCACAGAGCCAGAGACCCAGGTTCATTTCCCATCTCAGGCGACTCTCTGTGTGGAGTTTGCACATTTTCCCTGCATCTGCGTGGGTTTCCTCCAGGTGCTCTGGTTTACTTCCACAGTTCAAAAATGTGCAGGTTAGGTGAATTGGCCGTGCTACATTGCACACAGTGTTAGGTGAATGGGTAAATGTAGGGGAATGGGTCTGGGTGGGTTGTATTTCGACTGATTGGTGTAGACTTGTTGGGTCAAAGGGCCTGTTTCCACACTGTAAGTAATCTAATCTAAAGCTTGCATTTAACAAATTTGTGCTGGATTTCCTTAGTTAATCCACATTTGTCCAAAATAATTATACTTGTCCCAGATTTTCATCTCTAAAAGGTTGAAATAACTGACCTGTGTTTTGTGGGTTAATCGTACCACTTTTTGAACAAGGGTATCATATTTGCAAAAATGGAATAAAGAATTGCCGGAAATCTAAAGACAGGGGTGAGGGATGGAGGAGGAAGTTAGAGGATAGGCAGAGATTGAGCCCAGAGAGACAGAACAACGCTTAGAAAGATAAAGCAATGATAGTCTGCCAGGGAGAAAAAACAATTTATAATGGGGTCCATTGTAGGTAAGATTGGGTTGGCTGTTTTGAAATCTGCCCAGAATAGAGAAGGGGTGAGGACAGAAGTACAGGAAATTGGTCAGACACAGCTGAGGGCCCTGTCAACCATGCTGGTGGGGAGGCCTTTGTTGAGGATTCCAATTTCCATCTTGCTCTCTTCTTCACCTGGTCTATCTCCAACTGCTCCCTTCCCTTCCTTGACATCTCTGTTTCCATTTCTGGGGATAAGCTTGTCACCAATATCTACAACAAATCAACTGACTCCCACACATTACCTGGACTATAAATCCTCACACCCCGTTTCCCGTAAAGACTCCTTACCATTCTACAAGCTTGTCAGACTTCATCATATCGGTTCATATGATGCCAGCTTCTACCTCATTCCTCAGCTGAGGATTCCCAGAACCATGGTGGTCAAGCTCTCAGCCACATCTCTCATTTTTCCCATATTTTTGCTCACCAGCTCCCTTCCGTCCCATAACACTGACAGGGATCCCCAGCCTCACTTTTCATTCCCACCAGTCTCCACATCTAAAGAATCATAAGCCACCATCTCCGTTACTTCCAGCAGAACATGACAGATTTCATTACCAGTCTCTCCCCCACCCTCCCTTCTCCTCCCCACAAACACACACACACACACACACACACACACACCACCCCCATCCCTTGTTACCATTCTGGAGGGACCAATCCCTTTGGGACATCCTGGTCCACTCCTCCTCCACTCCCCACACCTCTATGGAACCTACCCACACAATTAAAGAAAGTGCATTAACTGCCAGTTGCCTTCAAATTCTTCACTATTCAAGATCCCAGACACATCTTCTAGGTGAAGTAATGATTGGCCTGCACTTCACTCACTCTAGTCTACTGTATTTGCTGCTCCCAATATGATCTCTTGTACACTCGGGAGACAAAATACAAATTGGGTACCGCTTTGTGAAACCCAGTGCTCTGTCCACGAAAAGGACCCCAAGTTTCCAGGTGTCTGTCACTTCAACACATCAGCATGCTCCCTGGCCAACATTTCTGTCTTGGGCCTGCTGCACTGTTCAAGCATTGCTGGAAGTAGATCATTTCAATTTTCACTTGGGCTCCCTTTAGTCTTCAGAACTCACTATCAAGTTCAATAATTTTAGGGTCTGAATGTCTTCTTTCATGTCCTTTACCTACCCACATACCCCAGGCTCTGTCATGACATGGGCTGCTTTCTAAACAGCCAATCTATTTTCACCCACTTATTGTCCCAAATATCAGCTTTTCTTTCTCCCTGATGGACTATAATCCATCTCTTTGTCTATTAAAGTGTCATTCTTCTTCTCTATGCACTGATCCTGCCTTTTCATTCATTGCTTCCTCCTCTCTGCTCCACATGCCACCTTCACCACCCCTGGCCTTCAGCACATATACCACCTTTTACAAGCTACAATCAGCTGTGAAGAAGGGTCACTAGAATCAAAACATTAACTCTGCTTTCCTTCCACAGGTGCCTCCAGACCTGCTGGCTTTTTCCAGCAATTTCTGATTTTGCAAATCCAGTCCTCTGTACCTAAAGCAGGAATGAAAGATTTTGACCAGTATTTTTGCATTTCCTCCTCTACTTCCCACAATTTCCTGAGTTGCAACCAATTAAGATCAACTGACTTCATTACTTTAAGTATAGTCACATTGTTCTAATGATACCCCTTTATCAATCTTTCCAACCATCTAGCATCTCAAATACCTGCCCTTTCACTATGACATCACTAGCATTTTCTTTTTGAGTAATGCACTTGCAAAATATTTATAACGTCAGTTTTGCCCCACCTCCATGTATAGGTCTCTCACCCAACTTCTCCTCTTTCTGCCTTCTTAATACTTAAATGCCAGTAAGAGTCATATGGATTTCATTTATGTTGGTTGCCAGTTTTTAGTCATATGCTTTCTTTGCCTCTTTTTTCCTATCACAGAATCCCTGCAGTGCAGAAGCAGACCATTTGGTCTATTGAGTTCGTACTGACCCACCCAGATCCAGCCCGTGCCCTACCCATGTAACCTTGCATTTCCCATGGCTACATCACCAAACTACCCAACTTTGGACTGTGGGAGGAAACTGGACCATCCAGAGGAAACTCACACAGACATGGGAAGAATATGCAAACTCTGCACAGACAGCTGACCAAGGATAGATTCAAATCCAGGTCTCTGGCACTTTGAAGCAGGTAAGGTGCTGTCTAATGATCTTTGATGAATAACTGCACTGCATCATGTAACTAGTTCAAATTGCTGCTACTGAATGTCAGTGGGTGGGGAGAGTAAATGCTTATGGATAATGATGCCAATCAAGCAGGTTGCTTTGTCCTGGATGATGCCAAGCTGCTTGAGTGTTGTTGGAGCTACACCCATCCAAGCAAGGTTGGGACTATTTCATTATACTCCTGACTTGTACCTTGTAAATGGTGGATAGACTTTTGGTGACTCAGGAGTTGAGTTAATGTGCTGCAATAATTCTAGCCTCTGATCACCTCTTGTAGCGACTTCTTTTATGTGGTAGGTCAAGTTGATTTTCTCATCAATGATAAACTCCCAAATGTTTGTGGTGGGGAATTCAGTGATGTAACTGAATGTTAAGAGACAATAGTTGATTGTTTCTTCTTGGCCTAGCATTTGTGTGATGCAAAAGTTATTTGCCACTTGTCAGCCCAAGCCTGGATATTATTCAGATTTTATTTCGCTTGAAAATGGACTGCTTCAGCATCTGAGGAGGCACAAATGGTGCTGAAAATTGTGTAATCATCAGCGAATATCCCCACTTTTGGCCTTATGATGGAGAGAAGGTCATCGATGAAGCAGCTGAATTTGATTGAACCTAAGACACTGCAAAACTCCAGCAAAGCTGTCCTAGAAATGGGTTGACTGACCTCCAACAACCACAGCCATCCTCCTATGTGTCAGGTATGGCTCCAAAGAGCAGAGATTTTGATCCCTTTCCTATTGATTCCAGTTTAACAAGGGCTTTTTGATGTAACTCTCTTAGTCAAATATGACCTTGATGTCAAGGGCTGTCACTTATACCCCACCTCTGGAATTCAGTTCTTTTGTCTATGTTTGAACCAAGGCTGTGATAAGGTCAGGAGCTCATTGCCCCTGGTGGAATTTAACCAGGGTGTCAGCGAGCAGATTATTACTGAGTAGTCTCTGTTCGATAGCAATGTTGATGACACTTTCCAACACTTTACTGATGATTGAGAGTAGACTGATGGCCAAAAATTGGCTGAATTGGATTTGTCCTGCTTTTTGTTCATAAGACATACCTGGTCAATTTTCCACATTGTTGGGCAGATGTGAATGTTGTAACTTTCTGAAAGAGTTCAGCTAGGATTGTGACAAGTTCTGGAGCACAAGTTTTCAATGCTATTACTGAAATATTGTCAGACCATAAACTTTCAGTAACCAGTCCCTCCAACAATTTTTCGATTTGGGAATTGTAGATGGCCCTGTTATTAGAGATGGTTGCAGTGTTGCAAGTTGTAGGAAATGGGTCATTTTCCAAACAACAGCAGCAAAAGCCACGAATCAAAGAAATCCGCTCTCCCTTACTGTCCTCTACAAGCTCATTAACTTCCTCTAAAACAGCATTGCCTGAATCTCATTCTGCAGAGCATGAATGCTGAAAATAAATGCAGTACAGAATGCTTAGTATGGAAGGATTCCTTTTGTTAATTGCCACCCAGTTGAGAGAAAATTAGATTTCTAAGCCTTGAAATATAATTTAATCTGACTGTTTAACTTGTTTAATAATTGATGATGGGGTCTTTCTCCTTCACTGTTCTTGCTTCTGAATATTGCTGCAACATTTGCTTTGAAAAGATATTTAGCTCTAACCGCACATCATTATGTTAAAATAACAGGAGGCTTACTGAAACAGTGATATAGGGAAAAAGGTGGTTAGTGTTTACTGCGGACATTAGAGAGATTGACAGGGCTTTCCTCGTATGCATCCCTTTGATGAAGCACTGATGTTTTTCAAAATTATTTGGCTCTTACTTGCAAAGTTCTCCTAAAAATCTTTGCTCAGTAACGCTCTGCTATGCACAGAGGAACACCCCTGAGCCTGATCTCTCATTCAATTACATCATGGTTGATCTGTACCTTAGTTCCATTTCCCTGCTTTGGTTCCAAAACCCTTAATAAGGGGATAGAAGAACTTAAAGCTGAATTGAGACTGCAATCAGATCAGCCACAGACAAATCAAATAAATTAGGATCAGGTTTGAGGGACCAAATTGCCTCCTCTTGATTCAAATCCTAAAGTTTATGTATTTGTAGTACTTTTCCTCATAAAAATATATCTCCATGTCAATGTTTTCAATTGATCCCTTCTCTCAGCATCAGTGAGAGAGAGTGATTCAGATTTCCTCTTGTGTTCCAGAGAAGAACTGCTTCCATCCATCATGCCTGAATAGCCGAAGTATAACTTGAAGGTAATGTTTTCTTCCAAAACATTGAACAAAGAACCTAGATGAGAATGAGAATATTAATCCCAATAGCCTATAAGCTGAAATATTGCCAACAAAAACTGACTAATTTCTGTGTTGCTATAGCATAGTTTAAACTCACACAACACCAGGTGATATCCAACAGATTTATTCGGAAGTGTAAGCTTTCAAAGCATTGCTTCTTTGTCAGGTAGCTAGTGGAGTAGAATCACAGGGCACAATTTATTGCAAAAAGATATTTGCTATCACTCACATGCACTCACACACACATATAAGTCTCTGGTTTGAATTTGAATTTTCAGAATTGTAATTGCAAATACATTCTATTCAAAAAGCAGACAATCTGTGGGCAGGTAAAAGCAATGATTGCAGATGCTGGAAACCAGATTCTGGATTAGTGGTGCTGGAAGAGCACAGAAGTTCAGGCAGCATCCGAGGAGCAGTAAAATCGACATTTTGGGCAAAAGCCCTTCATCAGGAATAAAGGCAGAGAGCCTGAAGCGTGGAGAGATAAACTAGAGGGGGGTGGGGGTGGGGAAAAAGTAGCATAGAGTACAATAGGTGAGTGGGGGAGGGGATGAAGGAGATAGGCCAAAGAGGAGGGTGGAGTGGATAGGTGGAAAAGAAGATATGCAGGTAGGACAAGTCATGGGGACAGTGCTGAGCTGGAAGTTTGGAACTAGGGTGAGGTGGAGGAAGGGGAAATGAGGAAACTGTTGAAGTCCACATTGATGCCCTGGGGTTGAAGTGTTCTGAGGTGGAAGATGAGGCATTCTTTCTCCAGGCGTCTGGTGGTGAGAGAGAGGTAGTGAAGGAGGCCCAGGACCTCCACGTTCTCGGAAGAGTGGGAGGGGGAGTTGAAATGTTGGGCCACAGAGCGGTGTGGTTGATTGGTGCAGGTGTCCCGGAGTAGAGGAGACTGCATCGGGAGCAACGGATACAATAAATGAAATTAGTGGATGTGCAGGTAAAACTTTGATGGATGTGGAAGGCTCCTTTAGGTGAGGGAGGAGGTGTGGGTGCAGGTTTTGCAATTCCTGCGGTGGCAGGGGAAGGTGCTAGGATGAGAGGGTGGGTTGGAGAGGTGCGTGGACCTGACCAGGTAGTCACGGAGGGAACGGTCTTTGCTGAACGGGGTGGGGAGGGAAATATATCCCTGGTGGTGGGGTCTTTTTGGAGGTGGTGGAAATGTCGGCGGATGATTTGGTTTATGTGAAGGTTTGTAGGGTGGAAGGTGAGCACCAGGGGCGTTCTGTCCTTGTTACGGTTGGAGGGGTAGGGTCTGAGGGCACAGGTGTGGGATGTGGACGAGGTGTGTTGGAGGGCATCTTTAACCATGTGGGAAGGGAAATTGAGGTCTCTAATGAAGGAGGCCATCTGGTGTGTTCTGTGGTGGAACTGGTCCTCCTGGGAACAGATATAGCGGAGGCGGAGGAATTGGGAATACGGGATGGCATTTTTGCAAGAGGCAGGGTGGAAAGAGGTATAATCCAGGTAGCTGTGGGAGTCGGTGGGTTTGTAAAAAATGTCAGTGTCAAGTCGGTCGTCATTAATGGAGATGGAGAGGTCCAGGAATGGGAGGGAGGTGTCAGAGATGGTCCAGGTAAATTTAAGGTCAGGGTGGAATGTGTTGCTGAAATTGATGAATTGCTCAACCTCCTCACAGGAGCACGAGGTGGCGCCAATGCAGTCATCAATGTAGCGGAGGAAGAGTTGGGGAGTGGTGCCACTGTAATTATGGAAGATCGACTGTTCTACGTAGCCAACAAAGAGACAGGCATAGCTGGGGCCCATATGTGTGTCTATGGCCACCCCTTTGGTCTGGAGGAAGTGGGAGGATTCAAAGGAGAAATTATTAAGAGTGAGGACCAGTTCGGCCAAACGAATGAGAGCTTCGGTGGAAGGGTACTGTTGGGGATGTCGGGAGAGGAAAAAGCAGAGGGCTTGGAGGCCCTGGTCATGGCGGATGGAGGTGTAGAGGGATTGGATATCCATGGTGAAGATGAGGCGTTGAGAGCCGGGGAAAACATAAGTCTTGGAGGAGGTGGAGGGCGTGGGTGCTGTCTCGAACGTATGTTGGGAGTTCCTGGACTCGGGGGGATCGGACAGTGTCGAGATAGGTAGAAATGAGTTCAGTGGGGCAGGAGCATGCTGAGACAATGAGTCGGCCAGCGTGGTCAGGCTTGTGGATCTTGGGAAGGAGGTAGAACCGGGCAGTGCGGGGTTCCCGGACTATGAGGTTGGAAGCTGTGGGTGGGAGATCTCCTGAGGTGATGAGGTTCTGTATGGTCTGGGAGATGATGGTTTGGTGATGGGGGGTGGGGTCATGGCGATGGGGCAGTAGGAAGAGGTGTCCTCAAGTTGGTGTTTGGCTTCAGCGGTGTAGAGGTCAGTCCGCCAGACTACCACTGGCGGTCAACCCATGTAACATTCTATAAATTCCTACTTTGGAAATAGAACCAGTCTGACTCAAGGTTGGGATGCAGACAGACTCTAACCTCACATCTATAATACATTGTCTGAGCTGAAATGTCACATCTTTTGAAATAAAACATTCAGTTTTCTCGAGAGTGTGATTTGAAAGAAGTTCTGGGATTTACATATTAATGAACTGAAACCTGCAACCCATTCTAAAAATGAACGACTTAACAGCAATCTCGGTTTGCTCAATATGTCATATCAGTTACATGCATGACACTATGTTCCTTTGCTCTAAATTCTGTCTTATGGTCCTGCTCCACACCTACTTGATGAAGGAGCAGCGCACCAAAAGCTAGTACCAACGAATAAACATGTTGGACTATAACCTGGTGTTGTATGATTTTTGACTTTGTCCACCCCAGTCCAACACCAGTGCCTCCATAATTTCCTTATTAGGTTTCACTGCATTTTGTTAAGTGCATTTCAATGGTGTGGTTTAAAAAGATCAGAATTCTGCACCAATTTATGTAATAGCATATCAGTGTGAAGCAAATCCTTAGAAATAGCAGACTTGTTTAGGACCATTGTTGAGTTTTGGAATGCAAATGCAGAGTCAGGTCAGGTTGGCAACAACATGATAACAATCACTTTTACCCATATCTCCCATTGCAACGCTAAATGTTTAAACTGCTTTTCTACACCAGGACCTTCCATGCTGTGTGTGTTTTTTAAGTTTGACAAGGAGTAATGTAGTCCCTTTATTCCTATTCTGGTGGGAACACTGTTGATGGAGTGATTGCCCAAAATAAACCTTTGCCACAAAGACCACTTTCATGCTACATTTCTGGACTTGCAATAATTGGAAGTGCCTTGACTAATCCTTTACTTACTTGAACTCCAAATGAGTTGTTTGACTTTCAGGCAGTAAGCAGTCAAAGTACATGTAGAGTTACAGCCTATTGAAAGAGGTGCTTGCAGCTGGCACCACATGCTTGGAACTTCTCTGAGTAGGTACAATGCCACAACCCCTCATCTAGCACTAATGGTGAAGGTTGATAATTGGAATTCTGCCTTAAGGGCCATGATCTTGAGTTGCAAGAAAAGTTTACTATGCATTAATAAGATGGCAAGTTATGGTGGAGTAAGATTAGATGGCTATGTAACTCTGATCGAATTGTTCTTGTGGCTTGTCAGCCAAAATCTATTTATTGTCCATGTCTTTGCATTTGGGCATGGACTATTTCAACATTCGATAGTTGTGAATGGTACTAACTTTTGTGTATACATCAGTGAACATTTACACTTCTGATTTTATAATGGAAGGGAGGTTGTTGATAAAGTAGCTGAAGATGATTGTGCTATGACACCACCCTGAGGAACTCATGCCGAGATATCCTAGAAATGAGCTGACTGACCTCCAACAACCACAACCATTTTCCTTGATGTCAGTTATGACTCCAACTAAAGGAGGATTCCCTCCATTTCTCACGGACTCAATGCCAAGGATTCTTGATGCCATTTCCAGTAAAATCTTGCCTTGATGTAAAGCACATCACCTTAACTCTGGAGTTCACTTCTTTTGTCTATATTTGAACTAAGACTGTAATGAAGTCAGGAGCTGAATGGCCCTGGCAGAGCTGAAGGTGAGCATGCTCATCTTTATCAAGTACCACTAGCTTTGTTTCCATTTGATGCCTTCCATCACTTGGTTGATGATTGAGGGGAGACTGATAAGGTGAAGTTGAATTTGTCTAAGTTTTTTGTAGATAGGACCTATCTGAGTAATTTCCTGTATTGTCAGGCAGATGTCAATGTTGTAGCTGCACTGGAACAGCTTGGCTTTGGGTACAGCTAATTTTGGAGCACAATTCTCAGAATTATTGCTGGAATGTTATTGGGACCTATAGCTTTTGTAATATCTAATGCCTGCAGCTGTTTCTTGATATCATATGGAGAAAACTATATTGGTTGAATACTGACAGTTGTTATGCTGGGGACCACTGATTGGCTGGGACGTTTTTTTCCCCTGGGGCATAATTTTAAGATGAAAGGGGAAAAATTTAAAAGGGACCCGAGAAGCAGCTTTCTCACACCGAAGATGGTGCATATGGAACTAACTACGAGAGAAAGTGGTAGATACAGATGTAGTTCCATCATTTAAAAGACATTTGGACAGGTACATGAATAGGAAAGGTTTAGGGGGATATGGGCCAAACACAGTCAAATTGGATTAATTTAGTTTGGAAACCTGTTCACCATGGATGAGTTGGACTGAAGAGTCTGGTTCTATGCTGTGTGACTCGGCGAGAACAAAATCAATTAAAGTGTTACCTCTGTTTATTCCAACAGCATTTGCTGCTAACCCAGTCTTGCAGTCAAGTTCTTTTAGGTCTTGACCTGTTCAATCAGTGGTGTAGATGCTGTACTACTCTTGGTGATGAATATTGAAATCTCCCATTCACAGTGAATTTTGCACCCTCAATGCTTCCTTGAAGTGTCATTAAACATGGAGGAGCACTTTTCATCAGCCACAGGAGGATGGTACATAGTAATCAGCAGGAGGTATCTTTGCCCATGTTTGATCTGATGCATGAGATCTCATAAGTCTTGGAGTCAATTCTGAGGACTCCACAATAGCTTCCTCCCAACTGTGTGGCACATCTACTGGGACTGTCCTGCTAGTGGGACAGGACATACACAGGGATGGTGACAATGTTGTCTGGGTACAATTTTGTGATGATGACTGCATCATACTATTTTTCACCTATCTGATGAGAGAACTTTCCAATCTGGGCACTAGCCCTCGGGTGTTAATAAAGAGAACTTTGCAGGATTGACAGGAATGGGTTTGCTGCTGTTGTCTCTGGTGGTTAGATCAATGCCAAGTGACTTGATTGGTTTCTTTCATTTCTTTAGTCATTGTTACAGTGCTGATACAGCTGAGTAACTTGCCAGAACTTTTCACGAGTGTTGCTGAACCAAGAGACCTTGGAGTGTAGGTTCATAGTTCCTTGAAAATGGAGTCACAGGTAGATAGGATAGTGAAGAATGCATTTTGTATGCTTTCCTTTATTGGTCAGAGTATTGAGTACAGGAGTTGGGAGGTCATGTTGTGGCTGTACAGGACATTGGTTTGGCCACTGTTGGAATATTGTGTGCAATTCTGTTCTCCCTCCTATCAGAAGGATGGTGTGAAACCTGAAAGGGTTCAGAAAAAATTAATAAGGACATTGCCAAGGTTGGAAGATTTGAGCTATGGGGAGAGACTAAATTGGCTGGAGTTGTTTTCCCTGGAGTGACAGAAGATGAAGGGTGACCACATGGAGATTTATAAAATCATGAGTGACATGGGTAGGGTAAATAGACAAGGTCTTTTCCCTGAGTTGGAGGAGTTCTGGTCAGCATGGACAAGTCGGACCAAAAGGTATGTTTCCATCATGAACATCTCTGTGACTCTATGACTCTGTGGGGCAGTTAAGAATTAACTACATTGTTGTATTTCTGTAGTCCTTATATGGAATATATGCAAGTTGGCTAGACTGTGTATGGATGACAGATTTCCCTCCCTGAAGAACTTTAGTGGATCAGCTAGTCATTTAATGTAGTCCACACTTACCTTATTACCAATGCACCATGCCTATATGATGCCCTATTCATTGTATCCTCCATCTCCCCACAAGTGAAGGTTTTCTCCATTGCCATGACCTCCCATGATTCCTGATACTGGTGTCTCCATGGATTTCCGATGCTTTCTTGGACACTTAACTGTGAACCGAATCAGATTCTTTCAGCTTGAAGCTGCTTTAAATAGTTCCTGTCTATTGCCTCAAATATGCTAGATAGAGGGAAGTTTCCATTTCCCTTTGTCAACAGAAACCTGGAGGTCCTGATAAATGGTGGAGTGCACACAGTTCCAGCTCATGGACTCTGCCTTCTGATGTTGCTGAATGGTGTCCAAGATAGAGGAATGAGAGATGTGCTCAGACTGTACTCTGACTTGCTGTTAGAAATTGTCTAGTTGCATCGAGCCAGTGGGAGACTGGATCCACATATCAATGAGGAGAGATTAACTCATAGGAGAAGTTATTGAATGCAAATTGGCCTCTCACCATTCAATACTTGGTTGAAAATTCGGACATTTTGCTTTCAACATCAGGAATCTCCTGACTGTCAATTCCACTTCATTTTCCCAACTTTTTCACCAATGTCCACATCTTTCAATGCTAGAATATTTGGGCCAATGGTTACTATTGGGCTAGGTTTTAATCTTCGATTTTCCTTCAGTTCAAAGGTCATGTTGCTTTGACAGCTGCTGTCAAACCCCAATATATAAGATAAGTGTGATTTTACAGTGCTGGGAGGGAAGAGGTATCAGCTGGTGGGAGAAGGGATGTCAGGTCGGGTTTGGCCAAGAGTGGGAGGGAGATTGGGGATACAGGGAGAAGAATGGTCAGGGAGGACAATAAGACAGGAGCAGAAGTAAGCCATGCATTCTCAGAGATCCCATAAGTCTTGATTCCATTAGGAGATGTGTGACAAGTCAGGATAGGGAGGAATGTGATTTTTCTGGTGGAGGTGTAGTTTGGTATGTAAAGTAATTATTAGATTAGATAAGATTACTTACAATGTGGAAACAGGCCCTTCGGCCCAACAAGTCCACACTAACCCGCCGAAGTGCAACCCACCCATACCCCTATATTTACCCCTTACCTAACACTACGGG
Source organism: Hemiscyllium ocellatum (assembly GCF_020745735.1). Lineage (NCBI taxonomy): Eukaryota > Metazoa > Chordata > Chondrichthyes > Orectolobiformes > Hemiscylliidae > Hemiscyllium > Hemiscyllium ocellatum. The sequence goes on from NC_083403.1 coordinate 95,516,626, forward strand.
CAATTTAGCATGGCCAATTCACCTGACCCGCACATCTTTGGATTGTGGGAGGAAACCGGAGCACCCGGAGGAAACCCACGCAGACACGGGCGCGAATTGAACCCGGATCTCAGGCGCTGTGAGGCAGCAGTGCTAACCACTGTGCCACTGTGCCGCCCACAAATTATGGAATAAGGTTAATAGTTACATGTAAGTTAGACTATGACTCCATAGTCTAACTTCCCTGAGTAACTAGTTACATAATTTCATCATCATTGTTCAAAGTATCTGGCTTAAATAGAGTGTTTCAAAGGGTTCTGGGTGTAAGAAATTTATCCAGTGGATTGTTCAATTTCCTGGGCAATTCTCTTAGAGTCTGCTCCATTGGAGATTCCACATGGCCCCCATGCACAACTGCCATCAATATTGAAATAATACCTGACTGGCCAGAGGAAAGTCTGGACCTTACTTTTTGTTGTAAAGACATTTTTAAGATTGATTATAGAGGTGGTTCCACCTGCACAGTGTGGTGTCAAAGCAGAATGTTGCAACTTTATGTTTTTCAACCACATCATTTTGTTCGATAATGCCATGATGCTCACTCCTGTATCCAACCTTAATTGAGCTGGACACCAACTGACATATGTGAGTATGGCTATGTCTGGTTCTGATGGTTAGCCTGTCTTTTCCTTTAGGAATAGTTGTGGTGTTTCTTCTAAATGAGCTATGTCATGAACTAAATTTAGATCCTTTGTATTTTGATAGAGGTTTTAATCTCATGTTGTTCAGTAGAAAATTTTTAAGTGTTTGAAGTTGTTTAAGGATTGCTTTTGGTTTATGCATATTGTTTAAAAATGTCCCACTTTCCTGCAAATGTAATATTCTCTGACAGAGTTGGGCATGACACTTGTTAATGTGCTTTTTCTCCTTCACATTTTGGATTACATGTCATGGCATCGAAATATTTGAATGTGCTCTGTGTAAATTTGTCTTGGGAATAATTTGAGTATTTGTATTTCATGAAGTGAATACGCCCTCATTGCCTTCTTGAATAAATTTATGTTGATGTTCTTCAGATTTTTTTCCAGTTTCTTCTAAATCTCAGTTTCTAGCATAATAACATTTTTTTTCTGTGTGAAGTCTTCTTTTAAATTGGAATAGATCTGAAAAAGATACATCAAATGCTCTAAGCATAATTCTGTCTCTGAATGCTTCTGGTGATAACACTCCATTTTCACAAAATTGGGATAATGCATACTTCATTGATGAAGTTGCCAATGGATTCTCCTGGAAACTCTGTACTCTTATTAAATCTATTTCTTTCCATAGTGTGATTGGTTATTCAAGTAAAATAGCTGTCAAACACTTTTAAAATATCATTTAAGAGATCCGTATGTTCAATGCTCCAATTCCTTGGCAATACAATTGTTTCTTCATGTTTCTCTCCATTGTGTGACACTCAATTTTTACAAGGGGCAACCTACAGCTAAAAGTGAGCTTGTCAGTGAGAATGTTCTTAGTTTGTTCTAAAAACATACAGCCCTTCATCTGTGAATAGTCTGAATTTAAATCAATCAAATCAGTTCATTTTTCACTGGTTAATATGATTAGTACAGGGAACAAAAGTGAGAGCAATGTGAGAAGGCTTCTGAACTCACGCAACTGGCAGAATGTTACAGTTTATACTGCAGAGGCAGGACTAGTAGGAGATGGGAGAATGTAGTAAGCTGTGACTAGCTTGTGAACAGGGCTTGACTAGGGCCATTTTAGTTTCAAACACTGTGAAAGATCTGAATGGGAGGTGGTTTAGGGGCATGTAATTCAAAGGATTGAGTGGGGAGATATGACTGACTGGAGTTCCATAGAAACAATAGAGATGCAATCAATTGAATTATATCCTCTGTGTTATAGTTGGGTAACTTGGTTGTTTTGTGAAGGTTTGTTCTCCCCATTTTATTAGAGTGCTGAGATTGATATGAAGACATATGTTTCCACATATTAATGTTTAATATTATGACTGAACATATGTATGAATGCCCATGTATAAAATATATATAATATCAAATATACTTTGATGCTTACAGAAAAATAATTTGCAAAGCTAAAGACATTATTTACAGCAGCAATAATATTGCATTTGCAAATGACAAGCTGCTTAGATAGAAAGGCTGCATCCACAGCACTTAGCGAGAGAGATAGAATCCTTACAATGTGGAAGCAGGCCTCTCAGTCTATTGATCTACACCGACCCCTTGAAGAGCATCCCCTCCCCCAAATTTGTCCTAGTAACTCTGTGTTTTCCATTGTTCGCCCACCTAGTGGCACGCTGGCTCAGTGATTAGCACTGCTACCGCACAGCACCAAACCCAGGTTCGATTCCAGCTTTGGACAACTGTCGGTGTGGAGTTTGCACATTCTCCTCATGTCTGTGTGGGTTTCCTCCAGAATTTAAAGATGTGTAGCTGAGGTGAATTGGCCATGCTAAATTGTCTATAGTTTTCAGGGATATGTAGGTTAGGTGCATTAGTGAGGGGTAAATGTAGAGTAATAGGGTAGGGGAACGGGTCTAGGTGAATTATTGTTTAGAAGGTCAACGTGGACTTGTTGGGCCAATTGACCATTTCCACACAACAGAGATTCAATAATAGCCTTTACACACCTGAAAACTGAGCAATTTAGCACAGCCAGTCCACCTAACCTGCACATCTTTGGACTGTGGAAGGAAACCAGAGCACCTGTAGGAAATCCATTCAGACAAGGCAGAATGTACAAACTCCATGCAGTCGCCCAAGGCTGGAATTGAATCCAGGTTTCTGGTGCTGTGAGACAGCAGTACTCACCACTGAGCCACCATGCTGCCTTCTCATGACCCCATTTTTGAATGACTAGAAGGAAAATTGAATTTGAACACAGATAGACAGATTGAGATAATTGCTTCAGGAGCAACAGACTTAGCCCTTTCTTTCTTTCCTCTGCAAATCTTCTCATCAAATTTTGAGGGATGAAAACTCATTGGAAGACATCATCTCCACAAGTGAAGGATCCTAAAGGATAATTAGGAATGCACTTACACTGTGTCCAGGCAAGTGTATTAAATAATTTATACCTGATTCCTGAAAACATTCTAGTGTCAATAAACTTGTACAGAAGGTGGCTTCTGCTGTATATCAATATTTGGTCAATCAGTGAGTAACATTTTTTTGCCTGAATTTAAATGTTAATTATGCACGTTTGTGTGTTTTTTTTGAAGGGTAGTTTTATGTTTTTTCATAGTTTACAGGTTTTGTTAGTTAGCTTTAGATGTAAATTTTATTTATATACTTGAGTAACTTTCATTTACAATAAACTAGTTATTTATTTGTTTTCGAAAAACCCTTGTAGACTCACTCATGATCCTGACTTAGATACAGCCTGATAAATATATAGTGAGCAATATGACCTCTATTCGTGGAGTGGGACAAGAAAAGCAATCAGTTCAGTGCTCTTCACTGCATTACAACAGGTATTAGAGTTCTTAATATGTAGACAGATATAAGAAGATTGATAAATTCTTAATCTCACAAGGAACTAAGGGAAATTGGAGAGTGTGGGTAAGTAGCGTTGAAATGCCCATCAGCCATGATTCAATGGCGGAGTGGACTCGATGGGCTGAATGGCCTTACTTCGACTCCTATGTCTTATGCTCTTATGGTCTTATCTAAAAAGTACAAATACAACATCCACTGACAAATTGCGAATGTTTTTAGGGCAGAGGAAATTAAGGGTTGATTTGGTAGGGCTTTTGAAACTTCTGAAGGAGTTGGCACAATGTAGAAAGAAACTTTTCCTGATTGAGTTTCTTAGAGTAAGGAGACAGAGGTGTAAATGCAAAAATATTAGGGCAAAAGTCAGGAAACTATCATTTCAAAGAGCATTGCGAATTTGTGCAAAATAGTAGTAGATAAAGGCAAAGAGTTTAAAGAGGTATGGGAATAAAACAGGCACCTCCGTTAGGATAACTGTAATGAGAATGACAGAGATAATATAATCCTAATTTGTCTCTGTGTCTCATATTCACATTATGCCTTTGGGTTAAAACATTCTTTGCTAATTTACTTGAAGAATTTGATTCCTCTTATAAAGAAAAATGTTATTTTTGAATTTGTCTTGCATTTGACTCTTGAAAAAGCTTAGAAAAGATGAGAAGGTGCTCCCTCACTGAACTTTATTTGCTTCCTGTACATTCTTCTTTCAGGTTTACAACTTCCTAAGGCAGATAATCAAAAATTGTCAGCCAGCATATCTTGATTTCATGAAGCTTGTCATAATGAAACATGTACATATAATTTCCTATCATTCATACAGCAGCTATCTTAAAGAAATTGGAAATAAATATCGCATAAAATTGCCATGTAGTAAAGGACATCTTCGTGTACCTTCAAAACATCTCTCTAAAAGAGCATGCCACCTTCAATTATAATGATAATCCTGAATGTGGAAAAATTATAATGAATTCATAACAAATGTTCCAAGCAATTGCATATTTTCATTAGGAATTCTATACGTCGCTCATAAAAAAGGGCCAATTTGTTACACTTGTATCTCAGCCCATCTAATTATTCATGTGGAAAATTAATCATTTAAACTCCTTACAGTGTAAGTTACATTTATTTTCTACTTGTGATGTTGTTCGTTGCTTTGTGGGTAAAATAGTAATTTGTCAGCAGTTTAGAGTATGTTATTGCCTCACACTGTGCACCGATTGTGTGCAGCATGCAAGAGGGAAAGTTAATTGTGTAAATATTGTTCCATAAATGAATGCCCTTTTTATGCAGATTATTAGCTTGCTTAAGGTAAAAATCTACAGCAGTAGAATTTGATGGAAAAGAAAGAAAGACTGATATACAATTATTGAGTTTCCTTGACAAGTACGAAACATTATTGATTTTTATATGAAATGTGAAGCAAAAACAGGGAATTCTGGAAATATATTGTAGGTCAGTCAGTATCTGAAGAGTTGGAACTGAGTTAACAACTGGATTTTCACTAAAGACATGCGAAAATTGAATTGGGAGATTTCTTGATGTGACAGACCCATTTTGGAACAAATAGCACTTAATAAATAACATTTTTGCCCTGAGGAAATTGAAATAGTATTGTGTTGAGACAAGCAGCCTGGGCAGAGACTAGATACAAGCATAGAGGTGCTAAAGTGAGCTGGTTAGAAGGCCTGATTTTGTTCTGTTGGACTTTGTTCCATTTGTTTTAAAGGCTATTAAGTCGTCAGGCCCTCACCTCTTGCTCCTCCTTACCCCTCCACTCACTATCCATGGCACTTCCACAATCCTGTGTTGACTTTATGTCCCATGCTCCTTTCAGTACCATTCAAATAAACAGATAGCTGGCCAAAATGCTTCCATTTTGATAGTTCCCAGCTATCCTCCTTCTGAATGCTAGGCTGAGTTCCAAAACATAATGATGAATTTGTTCAGTTGACATCTGTCAAGAAAGATTTATTTTGATTTTTTGAAATATTTGTATGATTACAATGAGTACAATTAATCTGATAATTCAACTTGTTTCATTTGTCTGAGGTTAAGAGGTATGAAGTAAAGTAAGACTTCTATGGTTGATATCATAAGACTCCATCTGATGGGAAGCTTTAGGGGCTCATAGAAGTTTCTTAAGGCAGATTTTTGAATGACAATTTTGCATTTGGGAACAGTTCAAGAGTTGCCCCTTCTATTATGTAGCTCATTGTTTCTCTCCCTAGTGTACTGGTAGATGGGCATAGAGATGCATTGAGAGTATGATCAAAGTTTGTGAGAAGATTTGTAGCTCGGGTGCTCGTTGTTGTGGTTCTGTTTGCCGAGCTGGGAGTTTTTCTTGCAAATGTTTCGTCCCCTTTCTAGTGACATCTTCAGTGCTTGGGAGCTTCCTGTGAAGCGCTTCTGTGCTGATTCCTCCAGCATTTATACTGGTTTGAATCTGCCGCTTCCGGTTGTCAGTAGCTGTCCGCTGCAGTGGCCGGTATATCAGGTCTATGTTGATGTGTCTGTTAATCGAATTCGTGGATGAGTGCCATGCTTCTAGGAATTCCCTGGCTGTTCTCTGTTTGGCCTGTCCTATAATGGTGGTGTTGTCCCAATCAAATTCATGTTGTTTGTCATCTGAGTGTATGGCTACTAGGGATAGCCGGTCATGTCGTTTCATGGCCAGTTGGTGTTCATGGATGCGAGTTGTTAGCTGTCTTCCTGTTTGTCCTATGTAGTGTTTTGTGCAGTCCTTGCATGGGATTTTGTAAACCACGTTGGTTTTGCTCATGCTGGGTATTGGGTCCTTTGTCCTGGTGAGTTGTTGTCTGAGAGTGGCTGTTGGTTTGTGTGCTGTTATGAGTCCGAGTGGTCGCAGCAGTCTGGCTGTCAGATCAGAAATGCTCCTGATGTATGGGAGTGTGGCCAGTCCTTTGGGTTGTGGCATGTCCTCATTTTGTTGTCTTCCCCTTAGGCATCTGTTAATGAAATTGCGTGGGTATCCGTTTTTGTTGAATACCTTGTATAGGTGTTCTTCTTCCTCTTTTTGTAGTTCAGGTGTGCTGCAGTGTGTTGTGGCTCTTTTGAATAATGTCCTGATGCAACTTCGTTTGTGTGTGTTGGGGTGGTTGCTTTCATAGTTCAGGACTTGGTCTGTGTGTTCACATAGATCACAACTTCTCTTCGAGCCCATAAATAGCAATTCTTCAAGAAGTCCTCTTGACCCACAGCAATGTGGCTGATTCTTAACTGCCTTCTGGAATGACCTATAAATCCTATCAGTCCAGGGAAACTGGGGATGTGCACCAAATGCCGGCCTTATCACTGGCACCTATGCTCCACACAAGAATCGGAAGAAACTCCTTGACACGATATTTCCCTCTTGGTTTCTGATTTTATTCAACATTTTACTCACATTTCCCTTCAATAAGGAGCAGCCTGCTTTTGCCTGCACAGCAGAATATCACATCATGTACTGCAGTTGTTTGAAGGCAATGGAATGACAGATTTTTAAGAGCGGAAAACAATTTCTTTCAATCCACATTTGATGACAACCACTCAGAATGGGACAGCACTGCAGGACTATGAGTATAACTAAAATGGAAGGTTTTATTCTGCAAGCCTTCAGGCTTTTCCTTAGACAGTAACATCGCAAAGAGCAGTTGATTAAACAGATGTGCAGTATTTGTTTCAGTGAAATAATAACCACCATTCAATTTATTTGAGGGATAGGATATCTGGAATAAGTCATTCAGTCGAATTTTGTTTGAGAAAATAAACTATGTCTTTTGATGTATCTTTCTTTTCTGTACTTTAGATTCTGCCATCCTGTGGCATTCAGGCAAATGTAATTCCAAAAGTGGCTTCATCTGTTCAATGTGTCGTGTGATTTCTTCTCTTTTCTTGGGCTAACACTGAGCCACATGTGCCCAGTTTGATCTATCTGCTGCCAGATGTTTTTTATGACAAATGCAGAATGTTGAGTGGCAGCTGGACTCGCTACTTGCATTCCTGGCTTAAACATGTGAATGTGGGTCAATACAATTAATGCTTGCTGCTCAAGCTGTCATCTTCACACTGACAGCTCAGCTGTACTTTTCTAATGGTCAAAGAGACAGGATTTACCATCAAGTCAGTTGATTGATCACCAAAGGTTGAGTCAAGTGAAAATTTGCATTTCTGCAGCACATGGTCTGACCTTGGGGCAACCCAGAAATGTTTGGGGCCTACCTAATATTTGCAAAGCTGCCACTATTGTAATTTATGGAAACATAGTGGTCAATTTAAGGATAGCAAGATCCCATAAAAGGACAGTGACATAAATCACAATAAAATGTAGTCTTGAAAGTGTAACTTGCAGGAAACATTTTGATCAGATTTTGAGAATAACTCCCCTGTTCCTATTTCAAACAATACCATGGGATCATTAAGTCTCAGAGGGCAGATGAGTCTACAGTTTAACATTTTGCCTGAAAGAGTGCAGGCCTTTGCCATGCAATAAAGTGCTCATTTAGATTTTGCTCTCAACTTTGCTCGAATAACTGGGACAAATATGAAGGGTTGAATGGCCATCTATTGTTAATACCTTCTGAATCAGTCACCTTCTAACTATCGGGCCCAGTGCAGGTGTGAAAATATTACAATGCTTGAAGTTCCATTTTAAAATCTGAACACAGAAGCTGTTAAAATTGTTGCACCATGTCTTATAACCTTTAGCAATATTGGAAGTCATTGGTTTAAAATATAAGGTTGTCCACTTAAGACAGAGATAAGCAGCTCTTTTCTGATATGGGGTCACAATTCTTTAGAACCCTCTTCCTCAAAAGGTAGTGGAAGCATGAGTTATTAAATTTGTGTAAGATTGATTCTTGATAAGCAAAGGAGTGAAAGGTTATCAAGGATAGGTGGGAATGTGGTGTCATCAGCTCAGCCATAATCTTATTGAATGGCAGAGAAGGCTTGAAGGACCAAGTGACCTACATTTGCTTCTAATTCATATGTTCACACAATGCCTCATCAGGATCCTCATTTAAGTGTCCTCAATATCGATTGAAGGCACTCTCTCTAAAGGAAGGTCACTGCCCACTCTTTGTTCATCACAGATAGTCAGATTGCAGGAGCATGCAAACCTGGCCCCAGTGATATACTGCACTTAGCTGGGAGTCCAGTCTCCCTTTTCTGTGGACAGTGCCTATAATTCCATCAGTGGCCACTGCCTGATTCTGGGGCAGCTGGGTTCACAAGTCAGCAGCTCTTTTATGAAGAATAGCTATTCCTTCAAAGGGGATGCAAGTCTGCTCTTAAGTCAAGTATTCTAGTACTAAATATACACACGGAAACAGTAGTATCATGGACAATGTCCATCAGTGTATAACTGGTGAGAGCATAGGAACTATGACATGCTGCAAAATCCCGCTCATATTCTGCACTATCAAACTGGTCCATAATTTGAAAGGCATTTATTTGGTCACCATGGTGTCTTCTGTTTTCTAGAGTGCCTGACCTTTCAATCATTCTAATTAGATTTACTTTCTCAGTTTTGGAAGCATCCTTGTGGATTTGTGTTTACACCCACTTCAATGCCTTTATATCTTTTTTTGTAAAATGGAGGCTAGTTTTGAGCTCAGTGCCCCATATGGGTTCACCCCAAGGTGATGTGAAAAGGAAGAGCTTGGTGTGAATTTTTATTTGGGGAATAATGGCACAAAAATGTTACAATCACTATCAGCCTTGGCGAAATGTAAACGGACGTATCTATGCTGTTCATCCATTATAATCTTTTGATACTTCACAAATGAGAAGAAACGTTTTGCCACCTAGCATTTCATTGAATTTCAGTTTTATTTATCTATCTTTTGTAAAAGTTTACTTCACACACTTGAAAAGAATACACTAAACAAAAATGTGGCAAATGTAGTTTAGTTAACCAATGTGAAGTTAGACATGAGCATGAAAAATTAATACACTTCCACATCCTTGAATGCATTGAATGATGTTTTCCTCCTTCGCTGATGTGATGGTTAATCTTATCAGCAAAGACTTCTCATATTACTTGAATTTTGTACTTTGTATTCTGTGCAGACAATTTTAACATAACATTGAATGTAATGCTGTGTGAGTTAAGACTAGTCAGGTTCTTTAAATTCAGTGGTTGTGGTATTCATACAATCTTCAATTAATAGGACAGATTACAGGCATAAACCTTAAAAGAATTACAATTATGATATGCAACAGAGCAAAGAATCTGTGTCAGCAGAGTAAAATTGTCTGCCTTTTTCAGATCATCCTATTCAGGCAGCCTGCACAATGCTATTGTTTTTCTCTGTGACTTTTCCTCCATTTTTTCTCCATTTTGATCATTTATATCCATTAACCAGATGTGTTTTATTTCCCAATAAGCTGGATCACAAAGTTTTCACTGAGCTCTGAGTACTCCCCATCCATCCCCATGACATTATTGACAAGTAAGTATTAATCGAGTATGCATTAATGTATACACTTCACTTTACAAATGCACTTGAAGGCCAGTTTCCTTTAGGCAACAGTAGCTCTCATATTTTCTAACAAAAAAAAATCACAAACAGTGCCATGAAACCCAAGCTATTTTATTCAAGTAACGTTATTTGTTCCATGCTGTCAATGTTTTCTTTAGATATTGTTGGGCAAATGGTAAGAAGCAGGTTATTATATTGTGTAGTACTGTTTATTTATTTATGCTTCAAACGACCTTGTCAATGATAGAGGTTCACTGTAAAAGGAGCTGTAATCCAAAATCAGATCTGTAGCAAACCAAGGCAATGATCCTTTCACAAACCTATTGCTAGGGATCAATATTCTTATTTGTAACTTGTATAAATTTCACATAGAAGAGTTTTAAAGGCTTTTATTGGCTTCCATACAAAATAAACATGGAATGATTATATTATTACAAACAATTACAACAATAATAAATGTAACAAATAATATTGCACATACATTTGAGAAAATTCAGATAGAACTTTTTGAAGAATTCAACATCAGAGCCATTGATTTAAAATAAATCAATTAAGACTCACTGACAAAAGATTATACCTAGTGTTCTAATATAATTCTGGATGTAATACAAAGGCCCAGTTTTTCATCACAAAAGAGGCACAGAATTTGGCACTTTTCATCATTTTGCAGGAATGGGAATGGAACAGGATTCGTTTTGAACATAGACATTTGATGGAGAAAACTGGCTATTTTTAAGAGATCAGCTTCCACCACTGGAGTAGTATTTTGCTGGTTTTGCGATGTGAAGGTCAGATTAGACTTGATAGGAGTAAGTGTGAACATTGTGTTATTGTTTGGGTAGTCTTTAAGAGGCAAAGTATACCTTTGAGTCTAGTCCTTGCATGCCTTTGCTAATGGCAAGATGTCATTTTTAAATGTTAGAAGTAGACATAAATATGTGCAATAATTATTAAAAAAAACACCTTTATTGTCAATCCCATTAAAACTATAAACAGACCTATCAAGTTTTGTCAGAAGCATGTGCTAAAGGACCCTATACGAAGATGTCAAAATTTTCAAGATGACCTCTCAAAGGGACCTATCAAAAATGTCAACATGACCTGTTAAAAAGTATTAGTCAAACAGAAATGCCAAGCTATAAAATCATTTAAAATTCTTTTAAAATCTTTGAAAAATATGCCTGAGCTGTTACAAAAGCTTGTTTGCTATTTTACTTTGTTGAGAACATAAGGCAGAGATTAGTGCTTCATGACTAATTTCATAGCCATTATTATCACAGCAGGGCACCTGCCTTTAACAGTTTTATTGATAGCCACAAGTGTTACAGACTCTTTGACAGGCCTATGAATTTCAAACCTCATTATTATAAGAGATTGTGCACTTAGATGAAATTGGTATTATTAAAAGGCTCCATTTAGTTGAGGAATGTAAATATAGTATTTCTTCTTTGAATGAAAAAGTTTGGTTTTCAATACAGTAAAGTCGGCAAACTACTTTGAGAACTTTATTTAACTTGTATTGGTTCTGGTCGGCCCATGGCTGACACTAAGTGAGTTTTCATAGTGTTGGTAGGTATTATGCAAAATAGAAATGTGTGTGGGTTAGCATGAATTGGCATATTGGCTGTAAAGGGCCAAGGGGGTTTGTTGAGGACCATAGGCTTCAATACAGATATTGGGGAGTGGGTGAGGACATGTAAGATCATAAGACAAAAACAGAAATGAGAACATTCAGCCTATCAAGCTCCATTCTGCTCCACCATTCAATCATAGCTGATAAGTTTCTCAAACCCATTCTCCCATGATCTCCCTGTAACCCTTGATCTCCCTAATACTCAAGAACCTATCTATCTCAGTCTTAAATATTGTCAATCATCTGGCCTCCACAGCCTTCTGTGGTAATGAAATCCATAGATTCACCACTCTCTGGCTGAAAAAGTTTCTCGTTATCTCCATTCTAAAAAGTCTTCCCTTTACTCTAAAGCTATGCCCTCAGGTCCTAGTCTCTCCGACCAATGGAAACATCTTCCTAACATCCACTCTGTCCAGGCCATTCAGTATTCCATGTTTCAAAAGATCCCTCTTCATCCTTCTAAACTCCATCAAGTATAAACCCAGAGTTCTCAAACATTCCTTTTTTAAGTTTTTCATTCCTGGGGCCATTCTCATGAACTTTCTCTGAACATACTCCAGGGTCAGCACATTCTTCCTCAGATATTAGATTCACTACAGTGTGGAAAAGGCCCTTTGGTCCAAGAAGTCCACACCGACCCTCTGAAGAGTACCCAACCAAATCCATTTCCCTCTGACTAACACACCCAACCTATGGGCAATTTAGCATGGCCAATTCATCTGACCTGCACATCTTTGGACTGTGGGAGGAAGCTAGCACCCAGAGGAAACCCACGCAGACACGGGGAGAATGTGCAAACTCCACACAGACAGCCTGAGGCTGGAATTGAACCTGGGACCTTGGTGCTGTGAGGCAGCAGTGCTAACCACTGAGCCACCGTGCTGCCCAACATCTTGGGCCCACATCTGCAGACAATACTTCAAATGTGGTCTGACTAGAGCTTTATAGAACCTCAGAATTACATCCCAGCTTTTACATTCAAATCTTCTCAAGATAAATGCCATAATTGCATTTGTCTTCCTAACTACTGACTCAACCTGCAAGTTTACCTTGAGAGAATCCTGGATCAGAATTCCGAAGTCTCTTTGAACTTCAGACTTCTGAATTTTCTCCTCATTTAGAAAATAGTCCATCTCTCTATTCTTCCTACCAAAGTGGATGTGGTGATATTGATGGGTAATGGGAGTGTGTGAGGAGTGTAAGGGGTGTCAGAGTGGTTGAGATGACTGAGAATTGTTTTTTATTTTATTCTTTACCTTTAATGCTCAGACCCAGTCCCGGATCCCTTCTGTGCAGTTCACCTGTGCACCCAGCAGTCTCATCAGTTCTCCCAGGTTTCTTAATCAGTTATCTAATCTCCACAGGCCCACTGGAGCAAAAGCCTTGCAGTTATATGATGGGCTGAAGGAGCTGGGAATTCTCCTATCTCTGCTCACTCAAATCTGGGATACAAACCTGACCCAATGCACATATGATATGATGGGACAAGCTGGTAAAACAAACCAACACACCCAGTAATTAATAAAGAAAACAATGTGAATTAAACAGGCACTAAAGGCTGTGTAAATACAATCATTTCTCAAGCAAATAATCGAACTTTGAATAAGAATGAATCTGCTGGGCAAGTGTCATTGTTGAATTTGGAATTAGCTTTTTAACAATCTTCTTTTGTACCTTGATTGTATGCTTGCTGCATGAAAATCTGTATGTTCTCACATTATCTGAACAATTTAATTGTGATAAAGAAGACTTTAACAAGAATGCATTCCCATAACTTGAAACACCGTCTAATTTCCTAGCACTAACAGAGGTTAAAAACTAGTTGAAACATGGCCCGATTGGAAAATCGTTTGTTATCTGAAGATTGCTCACAATAGATCAGATAATTTGTTGAGAGGTGCGACGGAGGAGCGGAGGACTGCTGGGTAAGTGAGGAACAAACAAAATAATTTGAACAGAGCGGCGAGGAGAGGCCGGAGAGAAACGAGGGCTGCCGGGAAATTTATAAGTGGATGAGATCGAAACCCGAGACCCTACACTGTAGGGCCTCCCTTCCACCCACCTCCTCTAACCTTACTAAGAGTCTGTAAACTAGGTAAGTTTTCATGTTTTCTCATTATTTTCTTCCCTTCTTTGTCCTGTGCAGGCTTTCAGACTAGCGGGGTATAGATGTTAGGGCAGTTGCATATCCCTTCTGCAGAATGTGGCAGGTGAGAGACATGACACATGTCTCTGCCAACCACATCTGCGGGAAGTGCACCCGACTCCAGCTCCTCGAGAACCGGGTTAAGGAACTGGAGCTGGAGATGGACGAACTGTTGGTCATCCGGGAGGCTGAGGGGGAAATTGAGAAGATGCACAGGGAGGTGGTCACTCCTCAGACACAGGATAAGGACAGCTGGGTTACAGTCAGGGGGAGGAAAGGGAACCAATCGATTGGGCAGGAATCCCTGTGACTGTTCCCCTCAGCAATAAGCATATCGTTTTAGTTGTCACATCTCTGGCACTGAGCTTGGCACTGTGGCTTAGAAGGGAGGGGGGAAGAATAGGAAAGCACTAGTGGTAGGGGACTCAATAGTTAGACAAATTGACAGTAGATTTTGTGGTCAGGAACGGGACTTCTGGAAGGTAAGTTGCCTCCCCCGTGCCAGGGTCCGGGATGTTGCTGATCAGGCTTACAGGATTCTGAAGGGGGAGGGTAAGCAGCCAGAAATCGTGGTACATATTGGCACCAATGATATAGCCAGGAAAGGGATTGAGGATCTGAAAAGTGACTACAGAGAGTTAGGTTGGAAACTGAAGAGCAGGACGAATAGAGTAGTGATCCTGGGTTTGTTACCGGTGCCACGAGATTGTGAGATCAGGGACAGTCAGTGAATGCAGCTTAGCACATGGCTGCAAGGCTGCTGAAGGAGGGAGGGCTTCAGATACCTAGATGTCTTCTGGGGAAGGTAGGACCTGTACCACCTGAACTGGAGGGGCACCAATGTCCTGGGTAGGAGGTTTGCTTGTGTGGTTCGGAGGGTTTAAACTGGTTTGGCAAGGGGGTGGGAATCAGAACCACATATCTGAGAGGGGGGCAGTTGTAGATGGGGAAGTGACAGGATGTAGTGAATCTATCAGGAAGGTTTCTCACTTGATGAAACAAATGGATTGGTTAAAATGTGTCTGCTTTAACACAAAGATTTTCAGAAATAAGATTGATGAACTTAGAGCATGAATCAGTACTTGGGGCTATGATGTTGTGGCCATAATGGAGATATGGGTTTCACAGGTGCAGGAATAGTTGCTAGATGTTCCAGGGTTTTTAACATTTAAAAAGAATGGGAGGGTGGAAAAAGAGGAGGGGGGTATAGTATTGCTAATCAGAGAGTTCATCCCAGCTACAGAAACGAAGGTTGTTGAGGAAAGTTTGTCAACTGAGTCAGTATGACTGGAAGTTAGGAACAGCAAGGGAACAGCCACCACACTGGGAGTTTTCTACAGACCACATAATAGTAGTAGAGAGATTGAAGAACTCATCGGCTGGCATGGTTGTTGTTATGGGTGATTTCAACTTTCCCAATATCGTCTGGAACCTTCTTAGTGGAGATGGTTTGGATGGAGCCGTTTTCATCAGGTGTGTTCAGGAGGGTTTCCTTCCTCAGTATGTAGACACGCCAACGAGGGGAGAGGTCATTTTGGATTTGGTGCACGGCTTGAGCCAGGACAGGTGTCAGAGCTCGAGGTGGGAGAACACTTTAGTGACAGTGACCACAACAGCGTCACATTTGCCATAACTTTGGAGAGGGGAAAGCACAGTTACCAAGGGAAGATAACTGGGTAAAAGGAAATTAAGACGTTTTCAGACAGGACTTGGGAAATACAGACTGGGAGCAATTGTTCCACAGAAAGGGCACAGCAGGCATGTGCAGACTATTTAAGGAGCAGTTGTCGTGAGTGATGCATGAATTTGTTCCTCTGAGCAGGTAAGAAGGGGTAAGATTTAGGAACCTTGGATGACGAGAACAGAGGAGCTTCTCGTCAAAAGGAAGAAGGCAGCTTACGTAAGGTGGAGGAAGCAAGGATCTAGCACAGCTTTAGAGGTTTATAGGCTTGCTAGAAAGGAGCTCAGAAATGGATTGAGAGCCAGGAGGTCTGGGTACGAGAAAGGCTTGGCAAGAAGGATTAGGGAGAACCCAAAGGCATTTTACTCGTACGTGAGGAATGAGAGAATGATCAGGGAGAAGGTAGGGTTGATCTGGGATAGCGGAGGGAACTTGTGCGTGGAGTCTGAGCAGATAGGGGAAGCTCTAAATTTACTGGCATGAGGGGTCATAGTTTTAAGATATTAGGAGAAAGGTATAGAGGGGACATCAGAGGAAGGTTCTTTACGCAAAGAGTTGTGAATGCATGGAATGCGTTGCCAGCGGTGGTGGTGAAAGCACACTTAAGTGACTGCTGGACATGCACATGGATAGTAGTGAATTGAAGGATGTGTAGGTTAAGTTATTTTATTTACATTAAGTTTAATCCTCAGCATAACATCAAGGGCCAAAAGGCCTGTTCTGTGCTGTACTTTTCTATAACAGCTAGTACGTTTTTTCTTTATTCATTCACAGGATGAGACTGTCATTGACCATGCAGCAATTATTGTCCAAAGGGACAACCATGTAAGCCGGATCAGGTAAGAATGGCAGTTTCTTTCCTGAAAGGACATTAGTGAAACAAATGGGATTTTCCAGCTGTCAGCAATGGATTCATGGTTAGCATTTTTCGGCAGCAGCAGGTTTCCATGCTGAAATGGCAGTTCCAGGACACAGCAATGGAAGCCAGAGCGCGGCACTAACCGCTGGGCATAGTTTGAATCCACTTCAGCACCCAGCAGCTTCAGCAGACTCATAGCGGTGATAATGTCAGCGGAGGTAAATTGGTGCTGGGGCATCTGAGGTTTTGCTGACCGAACAATGGATTTTGTGGCTTTGATTTTGTGGCAGTGAGAACTCCTGGTGGAGGTGGGGAAATGATCTGGACATTTCCTTTTCTTTTAGTTATTTCTTTTATTTCTGTAACTGTTATTGTTCCTGTCTTTTGTATACTAAAATGGTGCCAGAGAATGGCAATTTTATGCACTTTTCACAGTGCTCCTGTATTCTGGAACTTGAGCGCATATGACAATAAAATCATAATTTAAATCTAATATCTATCCCTCAATCAACATCACTAGAGCACATAGGTTTAGGGTGAGAGGGGCAAGGTTTAAAAGGGACCTAAGCGGCAACTTTTTCATGCATAGGGTGGTGAGAGTATAGAATGAGCTGCTAGAGGAAGTGGTAGAGGCCGGTACATTTACAGCATTTAAAAGACATCGGGATAGTTACATGAATAGGAAGGGATTAGAGGGGTGTGGACTAAATGCTGACAAATAGGACTAGATTAATTTCAAATAACTGGTTGGCATGGGTGAGTTGGACCAAAGGGTCTGTTTCCATGCTGTGCATTTCTTGACTTTATGACTTACGAATAACACGTTATTTAACCATTGGCTTTGTGATGCTGTTCTGCACACAAAATACAGCAATCCTTCCTACATTGCAAAAATGATAACACTTTTGAAGAGCTGATTGGCTGTAATGTGCTCTAGATGTGCTCTGTAATGTACTTTCACATTTGTTGGAGTGTATAAAGGGGAATATACAGATGTTGGAAGTCTAAATCAAAAACAAAAAATGCTCCAAGTAGTTAACACCTGTGCACAGAACCGACAAGTTATATCTTTAGCTTTGGACCCTTAGTAAAAATAATAATATGAAAGGGCTTGGTTATGTGGAAAGGGAGAACCTGTTCACGTCGAACCAGCAGGCACTGAATTAAAAAGATTGACTAAAAGAGCTAGGGATGAGATGGGATTTTTCAAAAATGTATTTTACCTACTAAGTTGATCGAAAATGTACAACTTGAAAGAACCTGCAAGTAGATTCATTGGCAACTTTCAAAAGGGAATTGGATGAAAAACTATTGGGAATTATAGTGTAGCTGGAATAAATTGAATTATTCTTTCAAAGAGTTGTCATATGTACAATGGGTTGTCCAGACTCCTTGTGCTTCATGATTCTCTGATTATTATGGAAGAACAGCACTTAAAAAGAACAAGAGAAATTGAGAAGACAAAGACTGACATGCAGAAGAAACATAAAAAGAAATGCAATGTAAATTGTCTACATGAGAACCCACTGTCGTGCCCAGTACCAAGTCTCTGAATGACTGACCACATTGACTGTGTGAAGTTTTCATGATAATTTCTCCCCTGACCTGGATTTATATTTCAGGTGGGTCAGATGTTCTTCATGAACATTAATTGATGACAACACACATGGGGAAATCACTTTGATTTTTAAGATAAATTTTCCCTCACCTACGAGGAAGGTTAATCTCTCGATCCCAATGTGCATGCTAGCATTATTTTAAAACAATTAGAATTAAGCAACAAGCTTGGTAGTAGGTTGCATTTGGAAATTTAAGTTCTTCCTTAGAGAAGGTAAGGAAAGAGGAGGCTGTTGATATATGCAAGCACATGATCTGGAAATTATCTTGGACTTCTTGAAATTAAATGTATAACTCAGAAGATTAATATGAAGAACTTTAGTTTATAAAGCATCTTTCTTAAGAAGATTGTTTTACAGTCAATTTTCACATAGTAAACTCCCACAAATGATATTGTGACAACTACCTACTGATATGTTGGTTAAGGGAATCACATAGGACCTCATGAGAGCTCCCTGCTCTTTTTCACATTAACATTCTGGGATCTGTTTCATCTACCTGTAAAGACATTAGGATCTGGGTTTAAAATATCATCTGAACAACATTTCTATATTGTTACACTAAAGTGTCAGCTAGAGGTTTGAGTTTGAGTATCTTGGGGGGGGGGGGAAGAATTTTAAATCTACAACCTTCTAGCTCAGAGGTGGAGGTAAAACTGACCCACAGTTGATACCTTGCTAAATTAGTCAAGACAGCAACTTTGGAATTGAAAGGGATAGGCAAAATCTGAAATGTGAGTGAATCATGTGGTTGAACCTATGTCCAGAAGGGATTGGTTAACTTTTGTATGGAAAAGACTGTAAACTTTAATGAAATGTTGAATCCATTTCCTTGCATTAAGTGTACAAATTGCACATCCAACTCAGAATAAGGATTAATCTGACATCAAAGGAAGTTATAAATAAGTTACAATGATACTCCTTTGCTGCAATCATTCTTAGTGCTATATTGTAGCAATTGATCTCTCAGGACTCCTGAACAAAACCTTCAGGCTTATCGTTCTGTATATAATGTTCAAGGTTATGTTTCAAAGTAAGCTTTGCGTATCAAATAGAGATAAGCTCTTGTCCATGAAGAAGGCTAACATGTTGGTCAGGATTTAAACAAATCTCAAGAGACATATGAGATAGATACTGCGCTGCAGTATGAGAGCTTTAGCTTATATTGATAGAACTACCATTTTTTCAGTGTCCTTACATCTAAAACCATTCTTCGCCTTTTACTGTCTAATCTATCAATTTTGATCTCAGAAACAGATATTTTTGGCAGTTGCTTTTAGTTAAAGAACCTCCAGTCCAAAAATATATTTAATGCAAAAATTGCACCAATTTTACAAAATTAGTTTCTCTGACTTTGTTTCTCCAGATGGTTACTCAGTAAAAAAATAGAAGAGTGGGCTATTTAAAAGCAACATTAGAGGAATCAAGTTCCTAATTGTGGATTTATTCAAAGTGCAATGATTGAACAGAATTTCTGAATCTCATCTCCAAGATTTCTGACACTATCGCTGAAATCAGGATAAAGGATATCAACCCAAGATTTCTTTTTGATTCCGTGCTGTACTTGCAAACTTACTTTCTGTGATTCATGCACTAGAACTGACTGCACCTTAGAATTCTGTGATCACTATTTAACAACATGCTAAATGTTCACTTTTTATTTGGAGACTTTGTTGGAGTTACCAGGGCAAAGGGGTTTGGATAATCATGAGTATTATGCTAAGGAGTGCCTTCATCTTATACCAACAACTGCCAATTTCCAGACATTATCCTGCAACTCATCCGTTTCACCTTCGACCACAATGTCATCATCTTCGACAACCAGCTCTTCATCTAGACACATAGAACAGAGATGAGGACCAAATTTGCACCCCAATATGCAAATATTTTCATGCATATATTCAAACAAGACTGCTTAGGTGCACAGGCCCTCGAATCAATGCTATAAACCATATACATGGATGATATTTCCTTTGTTTGGACTCACAAAAATAACTACACAATGATATCAACAAGTTTCATCCCACCATTAAACTTACCATAGACTACTCTTCAAAATCAGTCTCACTCTTGGACGCACAAATTTCCATCAAGGATGGACACCTCAGTACTTCACTGCACTACAAGCCCATGGATACCTTAATGATGCTACGCTTCTCTAACTTCCATCCTAAACATGCTAAGAAGCCATCCTCTATGGACAAGCTCTGCATATATACAGGATCTGCTCAGATGAGGAGGAACATGATGGACACCAAAAGATGCTGAAAGATGCTCTCATAAGAATGGGATACAATGCTCAACTCATCAATCGCCAGTTTTGATGTGTCACAGTGAAAAACTGCAATGATCTCTTCAGAAGACACGACTGATAGAGTACCCTTCGTCTTCAAGTACTTCCCCAGAGCTTAAACTACACCATGTTCTTCACAGTCTTCAACATGTCATTAATGATGACAAACATCTCACCAAGATCATCCATACGCCTCCACTTCTCACCTTCAAACAGCTACCAAACCTTAAACAGACCATCGCTTGCAGCACACCATCCAGCCCTCAGGACAACATCTACTACAACACCACACAAGCCTGCCATGGCAACCAGTGCAAGACATACTAGATCATCAAAGTGCTTACTACCATCACACATGGGAACAACATCCACCATGTACATAAGACATACTCATGTGACTTGACCAATGTTGTCCACCACATATGCTGCAGACAAGGATGTCCTGAGGTATTATATATTAATGAGACCATGCAGATGCTATGACAATGGATGAATGGACACCACACAAAATCGACAGATAGGAATGTTCCCTCCAAGTCAGAGAAGCTTCAGCAGTTTTGGACATTCAACTTCTGATGTTCGGATAAGCATCTTCCAAGACAGCCATTGAGATACTCAACAACGCAGAATCACAGAGCAGAAACTGATAGCTAAGTACCGTACCAATGAAGTCAGCCTCAGTTGTGGTCTTGGTGCATGTCATGCTGCACGTAACTCCATACTGTTCTGCATTTGTAAAATCTCTCTTACTGTTTTTTGATACCACCACCTTGATAACTTGTTATGATCTCTCCAACTTAGTTAGTTTGTATAGTTTTGGATTCCTTGTTACTTTGGTTACACCCTCAGCATGCGACTCTTATACCTATCATGTTATTCCACCCATTTCATTTGTCTCCAACATCATCTTATTTTCATTGTTTTGTAAATATCTATCTGCCACAATTGATCGGATTATCAGTCATCTTTTTACTTGCTATTCAGCTTTTGACACTTTACTCACACCACCTGACAGTTTTGATCACCTGAAGAGACTTGTTATTAAGCCTGTTGAAACTCCACTCACACCATTTGTGCCACCTTGATCGCTCTGCCTATAAATTCATTGCCTGTGTGCTTCCCTTCACTTCACCTGATGAAAGAACAGTGCTTCAAAAGCTTGTGATTTCAAATAAACCTTTTGGACTATAAAGTGGTGGTGTCTTGAGGAGAAATAGGAGGTGAATATGAGGCTAATATCTGTACAAGTTGTGGAAAGGAATGAGGGGAAAGGCAGTCCAGGAGGGCACTAGATTCCTTGTTATTTACTGCGTGTGTGGCAGACCAGCTTTTACCCTTTTAACCTCAAGATGAGGCGGAAGAGAAAGGTGGAGCAACTAGAGGAGCACAGAAGGATTCTACGTAGATGATTCATAGCTGAGAGTAGTATCCACTGCCATTGATCTGCAGAGCATTTTTCAGCTATGTTATCTGCCAGCAGACTGCGAGAGCACTGTTGTCACCTGCCTTATCTTCAATGATGATCCATCAAACTTATTGACCAATTTCAACACTGCCAACTTAACACCACCACCCTTCATTAAGAACACTGCATGCAGTGAAGTACAACACAACTAATAGCACTCAAACTTTAAAAATTATTTGCCCTAGTGCTTACCATTGGCAGCTATTTATAAGAAATCTTTTCTATTCTACTGTTTTTATGAAATGCAACTACAATGGTGCCAACGGATGAGGTTCTGAAAAACATGGCTCAGGCACCTTCCTGCAATGCCTTTGAGATTTTGTGAGCCATGGTGTTGCTGCCTCATACAGCACCATCTTAACATGGTAAAAACAATGACTGCAGATGCTGGAAACCAGATTCTAGATAAGAGTGGTGCTGGAAAAGCACAGCAGTTCAGGCAACATCTGAGGAGCAGGAAAATTGACGTTTTGGGCAAAAGCCCTTCATCAGGAATACTCTCATCCACCATCTTAACATGGGCTTCAGCAGTCTAGGCACCCGGGTTGTCTAATTGGCAGTGCAGTGCCAGTTCAAAGCAGAGTGAAGGAACGGTCAGGAGGTGGGTATCAGCAGTAGGTGATGCAGAGAGGCCAGGATGTTCCTGCTCCATCAAGCCTACTGCTGTGCTTTGAGGCTTCTATTTGACTAGTGCATCAACTTGGTGGAGGGCAACTCTCTGGGAAGCTGGGGTTCTCCATGTGAGTCCTTTTCAATGGAGGGGCTCAAGCCTAACCATCTTAGAAGCATTTTGCCATTCTGCGAAAGTTGTGTGGTGTTCTCCATGGAAGTGGTGTGGTGTCCAGCTATTCTCATGTGAACAATTTAGATTCAGGAAATAAATGTAATATCTCAAAGTTTTCAAATGACACAAAGCTAGGTGGAAGGATGAGCTGTGAGGAGGAAGCAAAGACATTGCAATGTGATTTAGTCAGGTTGAGTGAGTGCGCAAATGCATGGCAGATATGGTGTAATGTGAGGTTATCTAGTTTGCTATCAAAAGTAGGAATGCAGATTATTATTTAAATAGTTTTAAGTTGAGAGAGGGAATGTTCAATGAGACCTGGGTGTACTCGTTCACCAGTCACTGAAGTAAGTCAGCAGGTGCAGCAGGCAGTAAAGACGACAAAATGTATGTCGGCCTTCATAAAGGTACAGGAACAAGGATGTCTTACTGCAAGTATACAGGGCAGTGATTAGATCACATCTGGAATATTGTATGCAGTTTTTGATCTCTTATCTGAGGATGGATATTGTTGCCTTGGAGGGGATGTAGTGAAGGTTTACAAATTAATTCCTGGTGTTGTCTTGTTTCTCCTTAAAACAATATTGACAATTCTGACCAGAGTATTTAAATGAGTTTGCCCAGGTATTCCACAATATCAAATTGGTCAAATGAATATGAACACAAGCTGGTACCAATCAAAACATACACAATTTTGTTTGAAACACAGTTAATATTAAATTAATCTTTAATACTATTTGGCCACTTAAGGTTACAATACTTCCTGAGTCTCTGGTAGATTTATGCCATTGCTCTGCCTCTGGGTCTGAAAGCTGCTCTCTTTCTCTCTCTCTTTTTCTCTCTCTCTCTCTGGGTGGTCAGCTGGTCTCTGCCTCTTGCCATGCTGGTCTCCTCAGACAATTCCAAGAGCAGTTCCGAGAGAGATCTGCAGGTGAACCCTGTTGTGATACCTTTAAGATGGTTTTCTGAAATGATCTATAGTTTTGGCCAATCAGGGAGATACACTTAATAGTTTGAAACAAGAGTCAATCATTTAAATGTCATGTTACTGTTAGTTTCTTTGTATAGCAGGAGCCAGTGCCTTTCTGGTTGCCTCCCCCCCCCACTTTTGTTTAGAGGATATGTTGTTGGGGGTATGTCTGTCCAAAATAACTGCTACCTTTTACACTACGCTAATATCATTAGCACCTGGCTGCTACATTTGCAGTATGTCTGATGTATGGGTTTTATGATTCACAGTTTTACTTGGCCAATTTACCCAGCATCCCTGTTTGGCTAATTTAGCAATCTTTCTACATTTTAGCAGCCAGGAGGCTGCTGTACTGGGATGGCAGGACTGACATATGAGGAGAATTTGAATCTGTTCTGATTATATTTCCTGGAATTTAGAAGAATGAAGGAAGAATCTCATAGAAATAAACAAAGTTCTAATAGGAATATACCCTTGGCATCAAGGCTGCATTCGAGTGAGTGTAGCATCAAGGAGCCCAAGCAAAATTGGAGTCAATGGCTATCTGGGGTCAAGTCCCTGCTGGTTGGAATCATATCTGGAAGATCGTTGTGGTTATTGGAATTCAGTCAACTCAGCTCTAGGACATCTCTGTAGGAGTTTGCAGTGGAATCTCTTAGGCCCAAGCTGCTTCATCAATGATTTTTTCGACATGATAAGGTCAGAAATGGAGATGTTCGCTAATGATTGCACAATGTTCAGTACCATTTGCTGCTCCTCAGATTCTGAAACAGTCCATGTTCAAATGTAACAAGATCTGAACAATATCCAGGCTTGGGCTGACAAGCGCCAAGTAACTTTCGCTCTACATAAAAGCTAGGTAATGACCATTACTGGTAATAGACAATTTAACCACAGCACCTTTACATTCAAAAGTATTACCATCACTGGAGTCCCCAATATCAACTGGAATCTCCTTTGACCAGAAACTCAACTGGACTCACCTTATAAGCATGATGGCTGCAACAGCAGTTCAGTGACTAAGAATTCCATGGCAAGTAATTCAGCTCCTGACTCTCCAAAGACTATCTATTACCAATAAAGCACTGGTCTGATGGAATGGTCCCCACTTGTCTGGATGGAATCAGCTCCAAAAAACACTCAGGAAGCTTGACAGCATTCAAGATAAAGAAGCCCACTCAATTAACACACATCCATAGCATCCACTCCCCTCCATCCCTGACGCTTAGTAGCAGCGATGTGTTCTATTTACAAGATGAACTACAGAAATTTACCAAGATCTTCATATAGCACCTTCCAAACCCATGACCACTTCCATCTAGAAGGACAAGAGCAGCACATACTTGGGAACACCACTCTTGCAAGACTCTCCCCAAGTCACTCACCATTCAGACTTGGAAATATATCTCCATACCTTCACTGTTGGGAGATTATTTTCCTGGAATTCCCTTTGTGCATTGTAAGCCAACCCACAGCAGGTAGACTGCAATGGTTCAAGAAGGAGGCTCACCAAGGGCAAGAAGAGATGCGTGATAAATTCTGACCAGTCCACATTACATGAATAAATGAAATAAACAGGTTAGATGCAGTAAAGGTGTTCTTGATGGTGGGTAAGTACAGAACCAGGGGTCATAGTTTAAGGATAAGGGATGAAATGCTTAGTACTAATTTGAGGAGAATTTTTTTCATACAGAGCCTGGTGAGCCTGTGAAATCCATTGGCACACAAAGTGATTGAGTCCAAAACATTAAGTGTTTTCAAGAACGTAAAGCTAAAGAAATCAAAGATAGCTGGTAGGGCAGGATTATGGTATTGAGCTCGATGATCATATTGAATGGTGGGGTAGGCTCAAGGAGTCAAATGGCCTATTCCTGCTCCTCAGACAAAGTTGGACTCTCCTTGTCTCTGGCTGAATTTCAGCAGATTCACTGCGATGGAGAGGTTAGCTTCCGGTTCTGTAGCAAACCACTTACCAATCCCCCATCTCCTTAAACATAACCTGCAGACCAAATCAAGCACAGTGCACTTCAAGTGTTTGACCCTGCTAGGCTGCCAACTGACTGTGCAACTGCAGAAACCTGTAAGAGGGCTCACCTGACTCACACAAGCTAATAAGGTAAAAACAATGACTGCAGATGCTGGAAACCAGATTCTAGATTAGAATGGTGCTGGAAAAGCACAACAGTCCAAGCAGCACCGAGGAGCAGGAAAATCGACGTTTCAGGCAAAAGCCCTTCATCAGGAATAGAGGCAGAGTGCCTGCAGGGTGGAGAGATAAATGAGAGGAGGGTGGGGGTGGGGAGAAAGTAGCATAGAGTACAATAGGTGAATGGGAGTGGGGATGGAGGTGATAGGTCAGGGAGGAGAGTGGGGGTAGGTAGCAAAGAGTACAATAGGTGAATGGGGGTGGGGATGGAGGTGATAGGTCAGAGAGGAGGGTGGAGTGGATAGGTGGAAAGGAAGATAGGCAGGTAGGACAAGTCATGGGTACAGTGCTAAGCTGGAAGTTTGGGACTGGGGTGAGGTGGGGGAAGGGGAAATGAGGAAACTGGTGGAATCCACTTTTATGCCCTGAGATTGAAGTGTTCCGAGGCGAAAGATGAGGCGTTCTTCCTCCAGGCATCGGATGGTGAGGGAGCGGCGGTGAAAGAGGCCCAGGACCTCCATGTCCTCAGTTGAATGGGAGGGGGAGTTGAAATGTTGGGCCCCACAGGGCAGTGTGGTTGATTGGTACGGGTGTCCCAGAGATGTTCCCTAAAGCGGTCTGCTAGGAGGCGCCCAGTCTCCCCAATGTAGAGCAGACCGCATCGGGAGCAATGGATACAATAAATGATATTGTTGGATGTGCAGGTGAAACTTTGATGGATGTGGAAGGCTCCTTTGGGGCCTTGGATGGAGGTGAGGGAGGAGGTGTGGGCACAGGTTTTGCAATTCCTGCGGTGGCAGAATGGGAGGGTGGGTTGTTGGGGGGTGTGGACCTGACCAGGTAGTCACAAAGGGAATGGTCTTTACGGAAGGCGGAAAGGGGTGGGAAGGGAAATATATCCCTTGTGGTGGGATTAGATAAGATTACTTACAATGTGGAAACAGGACCTTCGGCCCAACAAGTCCACACCGACCCACCGAAGCGCAATCCACTTAGACCCATTCCTCTACATTTACCCCTTCACCTAACACAACAGGCAATTTAACATGGCCAATTCACCTAAACTGGACATTTTTGGACTGTGGGAGGAAAACGGAGCACCCAGAGGAAATCCACACAGAAACGGGGAGAATGTGCAAACCCCACACAGTCAATCACCTGAGGTAGGAAATGAACCTGGGTCTCTGGCATTGTGAGGCAGCAATGCTAACCACTGTGCCACCGTGCCACCCTTGGGGTCCTTTTGGTTGGTTTGGTTTATGCGAAGGTTGGTAGGGTGAAAGGCGAGCATCAGTGGGGTTCTGTCCTTGTTACGGTTGGAAGGGTGGGGTCTGAGGGCGGAGGTGCGGAATGTGGACGAGTTGTGTTGGAGGGCATCTTTAACCACGTGGGAAGGGAAATTGCGGTCTCTAAAGAAGGAGGCCATCTGGTGTGTTCTGTGGTGGAACTGGTCCTCCTGGAAGCAGATACGGCAGAGGCGGAGGAATTGGGAATACGGGATGGCATTTTTGCAGGGGGTAGGGTGGGAAGAGGTGTAATCGAGGTAGCTGTGGGAGTCGGTGGGTTTGTAAAAAAATGTCGATGTCAAGTCGGTCATCATTAATGGAGATGGAGAGGTCCAGGAAGGGGAGGGAGGTGTCAGAGGTGGTCCAGGTAAATTTAAGGTCGGGGTGGAGTGTATTGGTGAAGTTGATGAATTGCTCAACCTCCTCGCAGGAGCACGAGGTGGCGCCAATGCAGTCATCAATGTAGCGGAGGAAGAGGTGGGGAGTGGTGCTGATGTAACTACAGAAGATGGACTGTTCTAGACTAATAAGTCTAGTGGCACTTCCATCATCCAAAAGGCAGATCCAGTCAGACCTGCAAATGGTACACATTGGTATGGTTTGCCTAGTGTAGTCCAAATTGAGATCCAGTACACCCAGTACACTCATTTCCAAGTATTATTGTGTGTTCCCTGAGGGCAGTGTGCCTATTTTCAGCTTGTGCCCCATGAGTCTGACAGAGAATCTCTGTTGTATCCTTGCTTCAACATTAAGTATGGTGGTCAAATCTGATGCCTGTAACATTGGAAGCCATGGGTGGATGGTTCTCCTACTGACACACCACCAGTCCTGCTGGCTGTATTCCTGCATGATAAAGATAGAAGTGTTAAAATAGTGGAAGTGCACCACAGCCCATCAGAGGAGAATGTGGCTGTTGAGATCGTGAGGACTTTAGGAGTGAGGATAGTTTGGGATTATTAGGGATCAGGAATTGTTATATATCGGTGAGAAAACTGGAAAGGTCACAGACCCCAGAAGAAATGTTGCAGTGTAGCCATGCAATTTCATCAGCCCCCATCCCATTTATTGTAGCACTGTGCACGAAATGGATTTGTATCAGATGTTCTTGCTTTCCCCTATGCTTGATAGCTTCTCCTGTTGTCTGTTATGTACTTTTATTTCCTTCTTGAGGAAATTACAATTGTTCATATGTGATGCCTCATAGAAAAGATGAGCAATGAGGTATATAGAGCAGTGAAGTATGTTGGCTGCGTGACTGTGTTAGTGTACAATTGGATGGTGGATGGACTGCGTTATGATTGTCATGCTGATGATGATACTACAGTTTTTAAGAAGTGCATTTATAGGTGGACCTTACCTTGGCTAATTGTGTTGAATATTAATTTTCTTGTAATATAAAATCTGTGTCCTAGCTTGTTGTGATATTTCCATATCCATTACATTAACTAACTGTTTGACTTTCTATGGGGACCGGGCATCCATCCTCCTCTTTAGCTCCTGCATCAGGATCTCCAATGTGATACTGTGGGCTCTAGCCTTCAGCCCTTAAGCCATCCTAATACACATTATTGTTGGGCAGCCAGTGCACTGCACACCATCAATGCAAGTGAATATGTAAAGGTTTGATGTACTGCTGGACCAGTGTCTCCTTCTAAATGCTTGAGTTTAGGAAGGATGTAAATGTACTGTGAGTGACTCAGAGAAGGTTAACTAGTTTGGTATCTACAATGAGCAGGATTTCTAATGAGGAAAGGTTGGACAAGCAAAGGTTGGACTCTTAGAAAAATACGAGTTGACATGAATGAAGCATTAATGATCCTGAAGAGTCTTGATAGTGTGGGTGTGAAGAGGACATTTTTTTTAATGGGAGAATCTTGAACTAGGAGTTTAAAAAAAAATGTGATCACCCATTTTGAGCAGAGATGAGGCAAATCCTTTTCCCACAGATTCAAGAGTATTCGGAATTCATATCCTGAAAATTTGATGGAATGTTTTTAAGGCAGAGATGGATGGATTTGTGAATATATACCAGGTGGAAAGTTCTTGGATTAGGCAGGAATGTGAAAGTGAGTTTACAATTAAATCACCTGTGACCTTATTGAATGGGGAGCAAACTCAAGCAGCTGAATGACTTACTCTTGGTCTTTGGTCGTATTGTTCATATATTCCTTGTCTTAATTCGGCAATTGTATTTGAAGAGTGACCTGATACGTATCTTTAAAATTAGGAAGGTATTTGATCAACTGCATGTAGACAACATGTTTTCACATGTGGTAGAATCCAAAACTTGGGTTTGACAATTAAAGGTGGTCACTAATAAATCGAACAGTGAATTCAACAACAGTATACTCAAAGTGGAGGGAGAAGATGGAATGAGAAGAATAGCATGGGCCCATTTCACAGAAAGTTGGATGAGAGAGACTCACGTTTGGTATGTTGCCTCCCAGGTGCACGGGTACATGATGTCTCTGATTGTGTTTTCAGGGACCTTAAGGGGGAGGGGGAGCAGCGCGAAGTCGTGATCCACATTGGCACCAACGACATAGGTAGGAAGAGGGATGAGGATGTTAGGCAGGCTTTCAGGGAGCTAGGTTGAAAGCTCAGAGTTAGAACAAACAGAGTTGTTGTCTCTGGTTTGTTACCTGTGCTATGTGATAGAGAGTCAAGGAATTGGGACAGAGAGCAGTTAAATGCATGGCTACAGGGATGGTGCAGGAGGGAGGGATTCCAGTTTCTGGATAATTGGAGTTCTTTCTGGGGAAGGTGGGACCTCTATAAACAGGATGGTCTACACCTGAACCTGAGGGGCACCAGTATCCTTGGGGGGAGGTTTGCTAGTGTTCTTTCGGGAGGTTTAAACTAACTCTGCAGGGGCATGGGAACCTAGACTGTAGCTTAAGGGTGCAGGACATAGAGTGTAGGGAGGTTAGGAACTTGGCATCAATCTCAAAGGAGGGTGCCTGTAAACAGGAAGGTGGCTTGAAGTGTGTATAATTCAATGCGAAAAGTATATGAAATAAGGTAGGTGAACTTGCAGCGTGGGTTGGTACCTGGGATTTCGATGTTGTGGCTATTACGAAGACATGAGTAGAACAGGGACAGGATTGGCTGTTGCAGGTTCCAGGGTTTAAATGTTTTAGTGGGGTCAGAGGTGGGGGTAAAAGAGAGGGAGGTGTGGCATTGCTTGCCAAAAGATAGTATTACAGCAGTGGAAAGGACGATGGATGAAGAGTCGCCATCTGAGGTAGTTTGGGCTGAGCTTAGAAATAGGAAAGGTGAGGTCACCCTGTTAGGAGTTTTCTACAGGCCTCCTAATAGTCCTAGAGACGTAGAAGAAAGGATTGTGAGGATGATTCAGGAGAAGAGTGAACGTAATAGGGTGGTTGTTATGGGGGACTTTAACTTTCCAGATATTGACTGGGAAAGCTATAGCTTGAGTACATTAGATGGGTCGGTGTTTGTCCAATGTGTGCAGGGGGTTTCCTGACACAATATGTAGACAGGCCAACAAGAGGTGAGGCCATACTGGATTTGGTTCTGGGTAACAAACCAGGCCAGTTATTAGAATTGGAGGTAGGTGAGCACTTTGGGGACAGTGACCACAATTCGGTGACTTTTACTCTAGTGATGGAGAGGGATAAGTGTGCACTACAGGGCAAGAGTTATAGCTAGGGCAGGGAAATTATGATGCAGTGAAGCATGACTTAGGATGCGTGGCTTGGAAAAGTAGGCTTCAAGGGAAGGGTGCAATCGATATGTGGAGCTTGTTCAAGGAGCAACTATTGAGTGTCCTTGATAAGTATGTACCTGTCAGGCAGGGAGGAAAGAGTCGTGTGAGGGAGCCGTGGTTTAATAAGGAATTGGAATCCCTTGTTAAAGGGAATAGGGTGGCCTATGTAAAGATGAGGCGTGAAGGTTCAATTGGGGCGATTGAGAGTTATAAGGTAGCCAGGAAGGATCTGAAGAGAGAGCTAAGGGCAGCAAGGAGGGGGCATGAAAAGTCTTTGGTTGGTAGGATTAGGGAAAACCCAAAGGCTTTCTATAGGTATGTCAGGAATAAAAGAATGACTAGGGTAGGAATAGGTCCAGTCAAGGATAGTAGTGGGAAGTTGCGTGTGGAGGCTGAAGAAATTGGGGAGACACTGAATGAATACTTTTCGTCAGTATTCACACAGGAACAGGACATTGTTGCCGATGTGAATATTGAGTCACAATTAATTAGAATGGATGGCTTTGAGGTATGTAGGGAAGAGGTGTTGGAAATTCTGGAAAGGGTGAAAATAGATAAGTCCCCTGGGCCTGATGGCATTTATCCTAGGATTCTCTGGGAAGCAAGGGAGGAGATTGCAGAGCCATTGGCCTTGATTTTTATCTCCTCGTTGTCTACAGGAATAGTGCCAGAAGACTGGAGGATAGCAAATGTGTTTCCCTTGTTCAAGAAGGGGAGTAGGGATAACCTTAGTAATTTTAGGTCGGTGAGTCTTACTTCTGTTGTGGGCAAAGTCCTAGAGAGAATTGTAAGGGATAGGATTTATGAACATCTGGATAGGAATAATCTGATCAAGGGTAATCAGCATGGTTTTGCTAAGGGCAGGTTGTGCCTCACAAACCTTATTGAATTCTTTGAGAAGGTGACTAAGGAGGTGGACGAGGGTAAAGCGGTAGATGTGGTGTATATGGATTTTAGTGAGGCATTTGATAAGGTTCCCCATGGTAGGCTACTGCAACAAATATGGACGTATGGCATAGAGGGTGAGTTGGAGGTTTGGATTAGGAATTGGCTAGCTGGAAGAAGACAGAGAGTAGTAGTTGACGGTAAAGGTTCATCCTGGAGTGCAGTTACCAGCGGTGTTCAGCAAGGATCTGTTTTGGGACAATTGCTGTTTGTCATTTTTATAAATGAAGAACAGGAGGAGGGGCTAGAAGGTTGGGTGAGCAAGTTTGCGGATGATACGAAAGTCGGTGGAGTTGTTGACAGTGAGGAAAGATGTGGCAGGTTACAGAGGGATATAGATAAGCTGCAGAGCTGGGCAGAAAGATGGCAAATGGAGTTCAATGTAGCTAAGTGTGAAGTGATTCACTTTGGTAAGAGTAACAAGAAGATGGAGTACTGGACTAATGGTCGGATACATGGTCGTGTGGATGAGCAGAGGGATCTTGGTGTCCATGTACACAGATCTCTGAAAGTTGCCACCCAGGTAAATAGTACTCTGAAGAAGGCATATGGCGTACTGGCTTTTATTGGTAGAGGAATTGAGTTCCAGAGTCCTGAGGTCATGCAGTTGTATACGACTCTGGTGTGGCCGCATCTGGAGTATTGTGTGCAGTTTTGGTCGCCATACTATAGGAAGGATGTGGAGGCACTGGAACAGGTGCAGAGGAGGTTTACCAGGATGTTGCCTGGTATGGTAGGAAGATCTTATGAGGAAAGGCTGAGGCACTTGGGGCTGTTTTCATTGGAGAAAAGAAGCTTTAGGAGTGACTTGATAGAGGTGTACAAGATGATTAGGGGTTTAGAGAGGTTTGACCATGAGAACCTTTTTCCACGTATGGAGTCAGATATTATGAGGGGGCATAGCTTTAAATTAAGGGGTGGTAGGTATAGGACAGATGTTAGAGGTCGATTCTTTACTCAGCGAGTCGTGAGTTCATGGAATGCCCTGCCAGTAACAGTGGTGGACTGTCCCTCTTTATGGGCATTTAAACAGGCATTGGATAGGCATATGGAGGATAGTGAGTAAAAAGTGAGGTCTGCAGATGCTGGAGATCAGAGCTGAAAATGTGTTGCTGGTTAAAGCACAGCAGGTCAGGCAGCATCCAAGGAACAGGAAATTCGACGTTTCAGGGCAGAGCCCTTCATCAGGAATGAGGAGAGTGTGCCAGGCAGGCTAAGGTAAAAGGTAGGGAGGAGGGACTTGGGGGA
Source organism: Hemiscyllium ocellatum (assembly GCF_020745735.1). Classification (NCBI taxonomy): domain Eukaryota; kingdom Metazoa; phylum Chordata; class Chondrichthyes; order Orectolobiformes; family Hemiscylliidae; genus Hemiscyllium; species Hemiscyllium ocellatum. The sequence continues at coordinate 95,549,413 of NC_083403.1, forward strand.
GGGGCGATGGAGATGTGATAGGTGAAAGGAGGTCAAGGTGAGGGTGATAGGCTGGAGTGGGGTGGGGGCGGAGAGGTCAGGAAGAAGATTGCAGGTTAGGAAGGCGGTGCTGAGTTCGAGGGAACCGACTGAGACAAGGTGGGGGGAGGGGAAATGAGGAAACTGGAGAAATCTGAATTCATCCCTTGTGGTTGGAGGGTTCCCAGGCAAAAGATGAGGCGCTCTTCCTCCAACCGTCGTGTTGTTATGTTCTGCCGATGGAGGCGTCCAAGGACCTGCATGTCCTCAGTGGAGTGGGAGGGAGAGTTAAAGTGTTGAGCCATGGGGTGGTTGGGTTGATTGGTCCGGGCATCCCAGAGGTGTTCCCTGAAGCGTTCCGCAAGTAGGCGGCCCGTCTCCCCAAGAGATATGGAGGATAGTGGGCTAGTGTAGGTTAGGTGGGCTTGGATCGGCGCAACACCGAGGGCTGAAGGGCCTGTACTGCGCTGTATTTTTCTATGTTCTATGTTCTATGAAAGAAACAGAAGATTATGCTGATAGAGTGGGAGATTTGTTTTGCATATTGACCTGTGATTTCTGAAAGGCCTGTTTCAGTTAAATTCACTGTAATTCAATGCAATGTGGTTTTTATTAATAGATTGTTTCTCTCCTTTTCAATCAATAAAGCTTTTTTGAATGTTTGAATATTTCTGAACATGTTCATTTGCCAATTACTTATCTTTGTTTTCTAATTTGGGAAACACAAGAGCTTTTCTTTTCAAGTGTACATGTCACTGGATATAAAATCACTCCAAGGCTTATTCTATCAACTTTGTTCTAAGGGAAAGACAAGAACTTAGATCTGTTTAGTGAGGGTCAGAGAGTACTGTTCCAATTATTTCCAGTAACAATTATGTAATCTCTACAAAGGACCTAGTCATAAATCCAGCAGTACTGATGAAGCAGGTACGTGATCTGCAAATTTATATTTTATGATTGTTAATCTTTTTTTCGATAGAGAATGGTGATGTTTGTACCACTCGTATTACTTGGATTCTTGCATGATTTTCACGAGCATCTTGCATGGATGCATTTGCCACTGCTGGTACGTCCCAGGATTCCTGGCATTATTGGGATTTTTAAAAAAATGTTTGTGCACTCAGCTAATCTTCTGCCAGTCTGGACTTGCCCTGCACAGTTCCTGAGCTTTGCTCTCATCTTGGTAAACAAGGGAGCATTGGTGTGCCACTTTGAGGACAGGAACCCAGAGGTCCATCAGAATGGGTTAGTACAGGGGAATGCACTCCTCTTTCCACAAAGATGAGTGAAGAGACCACAATACCTTGTCAGATGTTTCCACTTGGGTGACTATGGTTGCAGAAGAATACCAAGCTGTGTTGCAGGAAGGTCAATACGCTTCACCCATTTTTCAGTGTTATTTCAATCGTCTTCTCTCCAATATCTCATACTCTGTCTATGTCTGTGACTCTACCCACCTTCCCTAAGGCGACTGCTCTGTATTGTTCTCATTATTACATGCAACATCTCTCCTCAGTCACTCTCTGCCTCTCTAACCTCTTTTCCTGCTAACTCTGCTTTGCCATACCTATGCACTCACTCAGAAAGCCTCAGCACTGTGCTCCAATCTGCACCAGCTGTGCCAACCATTTTCACCGCACTGAATCCCTCCTGTTATCTCATTCCAGGAGAAAATGTCCAACAATAGTACAGGAAGAGCAAAGGTGGGTGGTGGAATGCCCACCAATTGACTCTTCACTACCTGTGAGGAGAGATTCTTGACTGTGACCGATCTGAGGGGCTGACTGATCATGTGCAACCCCCTGGACTGGTATTGGAGCCAACTCTTCACTTACTGTGCCAGAACTGCTTCCCTTTTCTTGATTTACTGACAATTACTCTCTTTCCACTTTGAGACATAACCATTTTGTTGATATATATGAAGTGTGTTTACAGGGTGAGCTATTAGCACATGCTGAGACAAAATTGTGCCATAGAGCAAATTATCCTCCAACCCATTCACTGTGTGCTTCCAGCCATTACATGCTGCCTGGTTTTGTAGCTGCACTTAATTGCAAGGCAAAACACTGTATGAGGGGGCAATGAGCAAAGAATCAAGAAAAGGCAGAAATGCTGTGAGTTTCCATGTAAGTCAAATTAAACTTGCTCTAAGAGGCTGAGAAAACATCCCTGAAATATAACCTGCTCCATTACATGAGTTGGGCACCTATCCCCACACATGAACTATCCTTGAGACAGCATTACATGAAAGGTGCTAGTGTTCCAAAGTGCAGCATTGATTTGTAGAACTGCACTATAAGTGAGTGAGAAATGTGCCATGATGATGCAGTGAGTCTGGTATGGACCAGTCCTTGGAATTGGAGTACATGTGGTCACTGCTAATGAAGTGTGTGCTGTGATGTTGATTGTGTATAAGATGGAGATCCAGAGTAATAAGAAGTGAGCTGGAGTCACTTGGTCCTGCTCAGAAGTTCATGTTGGCCACTAGTTTCGATCTGCGAGGTGGCAAAATGGGAGAGTGCATATTAATGAGGTGAGATTAGGTAATAATGAGGGTGATAAAGAATAATGATCGTGGTAATATGCCTCTCCCCACAAATTAGTGAGAATTCTAAACTGGATTTGTTTCGAAGGTTCAACATTTTGGTTTTGAGCTGGAGAAAGGCCTTGCTCAACATCTCACTCAATTTTCCTGATTTTCTTACCATAGCCCACAGTATTAAGGAGTGGGAAGATCCTACCCAGTGAGCTGTCTTGCAATCTTCTCAGAAAACGAAGAAAAATATTGTGGCTTAGTGTGGGAAGACTAGGTCCATTGTGGGAAAGCTAGGTTCATTGTGGGAAACATTGGACCCTTGTGGGAAAGAATGGACTATTATGGTGAATCACAGAATCACGGAAGTGTTACAATGCTGAAGGAGGCCATTCAGTCCATTGTAACTGCACAAGCTCATTAAGCAGGCATAATTACTTCGAGCCAAACCTGTTTTATCCCCATGTTCATGCATTTTTTTTATCTAGACAGATATCACTGAGCCATGGAGGCACTCTTGGACAGGGCTAAGTTATTTATGTTTAGCCTCTGGGCTATGCCAGAGGTTACACTACCACTTCCAAGGCCTGTCAAAGCAATACCAATCAGAATGACCAAACTTTACCGCAGGAATCAATGAGTACAATATCATTTGATTTAGAATAGTTGTGGACGAAGATAAGGAGAAAGCAAAGGCAAAGATAGTCAACTGAAAGACTGCCGGTTCAGCCGATTGTACAAATTAAACACAGTTGTATGATGGGGGAGGTTATTTGAAACAAAGCTCCCTGGATGATTAAAGAAATGGGATGAATGGGGAAGCTTTTGATAGATGTCAGATCCACAATATAGCATAGAATCAAGCGGAGCACATAAAGTTTCAAGGAGCTCTATTTAAAGGCAGTTCTGAGCCAGAGAGGACATGAAAAAAGATGAAAAGCTACATGGAAGGGAACATCGTTACATTAATATAAGCAATAAAAAGGTTATCAAATGAAAGGTGAGGCTGATTAGAGCCCAAACAGTTACTGAGGGAATTAAGCAGCAGAGGTTCTGGACATAATTTATCAATTCTCCTTGAGATATGGGAGTGATGCCAAAGAGCATTTTTTTTCATTTCTGTTCCAGTGAGCAGACAAGGATAAATTTGGCAGCTGAAGGCCAGATAGTCTAGTTCCAGTAGTCCCATTTCCACAGACCATAATGCAGGGTCAAAATTAATTTCACTTAGTGAAAAACTTGGGTTAATGGATGAATACTAACACAAATTTGTCAAGGGCAAGTGAATCCTGGTAAACCGATTGAGCTGGTGAAGTCTCTGGTTCATAGTATCAGAAGAGGTAAGGCACAGATGGTGGACAAGGTCAGTTTATTACGAAAGTCCTTCTGAGTGATGGACAGAATATAAGGCTTTATAGGTCAGCTCAGGGCCAAACAGGATGGTTAGGATGTGAACAGGCTGAGATAAAACCTAGGGAGAAGTATGAGTTTGGTGTTTAAGCAAATGTTTGTGCCAGGGATGAAAATAATGTCTTGGGATACAGACACACCAATTCAAATCCAGCATTCCCAGGACCAAGGTTTGCCAGATTTGAATTTTCTGGCTTTTGAGAAAGGTGATTCGGGCTATAGGTTGTTCACATTATGCCAGGTTGGGTGTGATCAAGAATGACTTGAAGAGGGGAAAGAGCTTAGAGCAACATGGGTTACTAGTGTCACACCAAATCAGAATAATGTAGTCTCTAGCTGAGATGTCCAGATAAACTTTTTAAAAAATACTGATAAAAAATGTATTCAAATATGGAAGATTACAAAAGTTTACAATTTTTAGACTGCTCAATTTGTGACTGTTTATCTCTAGTTAGAAATCTTGGACCAAATCATATCCAACAAAAAAACAAACAATCCATCTGCACACTCCATTTTAAATCAATTTCTTACCTTTATTGCTATTAGTCTCGATCCTCATTTTCTTTTAATCAACATTTTAACATATGAACCACTCGCTGATTAAACAAATTCTCCTGAATTTCCTGCTATAGTTGATGACAAGAATAATCAATTTCAAATCGTACTTGGAGTCAATTCCTTGGTACCAAGGCACTATGGTTGGACATGGTATAGCCTAAATGCTGAGAAGTGAACATTAGGGAATATAATGGACTCTCTGGAGTCCAAGACACCGGAATTTACAACAAATAGCCAGGATCCACTCAGGGGACCTATTTACAGCACTGGGAAAGACCATTGGCACTCCATCCACAGAGAGAAAAAAATATGGTAGCTCTCAATCCCCTGTTTCTGAGGGAGCTGCATTAAAAATTAAAAGATTTGAGTCCCTTCAGAGATTGCTCCTATGGACTCCACATCTGACACTATCATTAATATATTGCTTAAATCATCACATATTGTGCTGAATCCTACTGAAAACCCAATGTATCAACTCTCTAATATTGTAAATTCTTGATATCCACCGCCATTGATGACGATCATAAAATAAATGGAATTAAATTTAATATTTCAGATCAATGTGTGTTATGAACCTTATTTATGGTGTCTTGAAACATATCTAAACTCACAAAATCTATGCTAATGCTCACAACTCAGATTTTTGGATTTTACTATATATCTGTTTACTTTCTTTTGAGTCCACACCCACACTTAACTAATTAAGCACAGTCAATATACATTACTTATCATACTTAAATTACTACTGAAAACTTGAACACTGCAGAAAGTATTTTTGGAATGGCAATTAAGATTATTTCAGGATGGGTTCTCTTTTAACAGCTTCATGTTTTGTTCCTTTAGGAGAACCCCTTTAAACAGCATCAGCCAGTGAACATCCCCTTAAATCTGCAATAAAGGAAGAGCTTTATGGAAAGGTCATGAGGTAACATCTAAGCTAACATGTCCAGTACCATTGTGCTACAAAATGGCTATTTTAAAAACATCTTAGATTCCCAAAATGCAAACAAAATACATAACATTCCTGGATCTCGAGCTCCAGGGACAACACACAAACATTCAATCCATGACAAGCAAGTATTCACTGAAATCATACCACAAAGGGTTAACCTTTCCAACAACTTCCATCTGTCTCTCCCTCCCTCTCCCCACCCACCCCACCCCCAACCCCACCACCTTTCAGTGTGCCTTACCCTTAGGTCAGTGAATGTAATTTACAGAAGAATGTTTTCTCTCTCTCACACACGCATGAACATCTTCCAACTTTCTTACTATCTCAATTTCAGCCTGTGTTTCTTCCTTGCCTGTAAGGGTAATGAGGCATTCACATTTCAGAACAGTCAAGTTTAGGGAGCTGTGCTTCATAAGTTCAAATCTGCTTAGTGTGGTATACATGAAACTGTATCAGGATTGTTCTATTATGTGCATATTCCATTCAGCTTATTAAATTACAAGTTATTTTCCCATTGAATATGAGTTTTGTTAAGAGTCTTCAGTATAAACCAGTAATTCAGCTATCCAACATCCAACTGTAAAATATGTGCAGCTTCCAGCCCTTCGGGTCAAAAGGAAATACTGCCAAGCATTCCACAAGTGTTCAAATGTTACCTTCTTATTTACACGGATACATTGACACTAAGAACAGATATCCTTAATACTTCTGAACAAGTGGACCCCCACTTCCCTGTGGTTAAGCACTTTCCTGCATATCCTGTTTAGTTCTAGTGTGTGTAGCAGATGTGTCAAATGTAAGGCTACAAACTTCCTTAGTGTAAGGTAAGCTGCAAAGTAAATGAGGGGGTAGGGAAGTAGATGTTGTATGTGTACTGGGACTTTCAGACTGTTCACCTTTCACTTCACGCATTCTGTGTATACTTTGTTGCATTGCTGCCTGGCAGTTAGTCTGCAGCACGCCTGTAAAGTACATGCACACAAATCAGTTGGCTTGTTGTAATGTCTGCTTTATGACTTATCATGTGTTTTACTGTGCTAAATAAACTTATTCTGTTTCTGGTGTTAATCTGTCCCTGGTGAGCAATTCACCATTAGGTAATTATCAGAGCAGATTAGGGAGACAAGTGGTTGAAGGGCTGCAATTGGCAATAAGTGGGTGACAGAGAAGCAGTATCAGTTTTATGGTGATATTGGCCTGCCAGGGGCAAGTAATCACAGCAGAGTGAGCTAAGACAAAGAGTCACCCTTCTGTGCACCAGTTCATCAACCATTCTATTCTAAACCAGTTTTCCAGAAGTGGATAGGCTTCCGGCAGGGAGCAGCCTTGTTGTTGGCTCTTCAAAGCGAATAGAAGGAAATTCACCAGGATTCTCCTATCTGCTACCTTATTTCTGGCAGCAAGTGATAATTCACCTGCTTTTATGTTGTTTCTTGAGACAAGCAGAGGGGCTGTAAAACAAACAGTTTCTGCTTGTTAGAGTGCCACAGGCCACCCTGTGAATGAAGTTTTACTTCCACTAGATCACCTCCGTATAATGGTAATCTAGCTCCATAGGCCAATTTTTGGTTCATTGCTGAAAAAAATTAGATACAAGTCACCTCCATTTGAAAGTGCCCTTTCCTTTGTTCACTTGCCTGCCGTGGCATCCCACCACTACACTCAGGCTGGCAGCCTCTAATTGGACTCCAGTTTTGAGAATCTCCTTATTGTCTTTAATTAGAGGGCAGACCCACTTTCTGGCCATAACTTGACTGTTCCAAGGAAAATCACAATGAATAACTGCTTGCCACACGATGTGGGTTTTTGACTCCAAGTTGAGCTTGGCAGACTTGTCAATTTAACATCAAATGAAGGGACAATATACAAACCTATCAGGGACTGTGTGATTTGAACAATTAGAAGTTGATCAAACAGTACAAGCTTGTACCTTTTTACAATCTTTCACGGAATATGGGCATCATTGATCAGATCAGCATTTATACTGCCTCCTTAGTTGTCCTGAAGAAGATGTTAATGAGCTGCCTTCTTAAACTGCTACAGTCCATGTAATTTGCATAGATGTACAGTGCTATTAGGAGCTGAGTTTGAGATTTTCAATCGAGCAATGATGAAGGAATGACAGCATAATTCCAAGTCAGGATGATGTATGACTAGAAGGGCAGGTTTCAGGCGGTGGTATTTCCTAGAATCTGTTGCCCGTGTCTTTCTTTTTTTAACGAGTGACAAGTTCTTTGACATGCTTGTTTTTTTTTGTTACCCCCACATTGCTGCCTACATGCGGTAATGCTTATATTTTTCCCCAGCATCCATGATGTGTGTGTGCAGATGCGAGACATAGTGAAAGACAACAGGTGTACAAATCTTTATTCAATTTCCACCACCGGGAAGAAAGGTGGCACGGTGGCACAGTGGTTAGCACTGCTGCCTCTCAGTGCCAGAGACCCGGGTTCAATTCCCGCCTCAGGCGACTGTCTGTGTGGGTTTCCTCCAGGTGCTCTGGTTTCCTCCCACAGTCCAAAAATGTGCAGGTTAGGTGAATTGGCTATGCTAAATGTAGGGGAATGGGTCTGGGTGGGTTGAGCTTCGTGGGTGGGGATGTGTTGGGCCAAAGGGCCTGCTTCCACACTGTAAGTAATCTAATCTAATCAAAGGCAACACCCAAGTGGCAGTGACAAGCAGTGCCCTTCTCATCAAAGAGCAATGTGGTGTGAACAAACAATGAAGGGGAGGGCAGGGATTAAATCAAAGTAGAATTGGGGGGAAAATAATACTCTACACTCTCTGCAGTGTCCACCTTTCCCTGAACAGCTCAAGGGTGTTGGTGGCCCTTGTCATTCTGGATAAAAAAGGTCATAAGAGGAAAAAATTACACTAAAGAGAATATAGAAGGCTGGCCAGATGGGCTAATCAGTGGCAAATGGAATTCAATCTAGATAAATGTGAGGTGATGCACTTGAACAGGACAAACAAGAGAAGGAATTGCATGATGACCTGGTAGGTTCATGGGAAGCACTGAGGATCACCAGGACCTTGGTCTGCATGCACACCAGTCCCTTAACATATCTGGACAATTCGATAAAGTGACTAACTGGGCTGGAGAGTTTCTATTGTTAAGAGAGATTAGAGACTGGAATAAAAGGAGTATTTGTTTCAAAGTCTCAGCAAGTCTGGCAGCACCAGAGAGAGAAATGATGGTTAATGTCTCCAGTCCAGTAACGCTTCATCAGAACTGATGGAAACTAGGAAAAGGATGATTTTTATACAGGAGATGAGGTTGGGGAGAGGGGGAGAGTAACAATCAGCAGAGATAGAGCCCAAAGAGAGAGAAAAAAAACAGCTGGAGAGAAAAAGAAGTGGTTAAAGTGCATAGTGGTTAACACTGCTACCTCACAGTGCCAGAGACCCAGGTTCAATTCCCACCTTGGGCAACTATCTGTGTGGAGTTTGCACATTCTTCCTGTGTCTGCGTGGGATTCCTCCAGGTGTCCCAGTTTCCTCCCACAGTACAAAAATATGCAGGTTAGGTGAATTGGCCTTGCTAAATTGCCAGTAGTGTTAGGTGAAGGGGTAGATGTAGGGGAATGAGTCTGGGTGGGTTGCTCTTCAGAGAGTCGGTGTGGACTTGTTGAGCCGAAGGGCCTGTTTCCACACTGTAAGTAATCTAATCGGAAGGTCAGTCTTGGGGAATGCTTAGCTGCTAATGGGGATTATTAGAGGCTGACAATGGGTAATATGTGGTAGCAGCCCCTTGCCATAACATGGCCTTGTTTGTGGAGGTGGGAGAAAGCATGGGAAAGATGCTCAAGCCCTCAAATTGTTGAACAGGATATTTAGTCCAGAAGGCTGCAGTGCTTCCAAGTGGAAAATGAGGTACTGTTCTTCCAGCTTGCACTGATCTTCACTGGGACATTGCAGCAAGCCTGAGATAGAGATGGTAACCAGAGAACACAGATGTGTATGTTGACTTGTCAAACAATTGGAAGCTCAGGATCTTTTTTGCAGACAGAATGTGAAATGGTCATACAGTATGTGCTTTGATTTCCCCAAAGAAAAGACCACACAGTGACCAACGAATGCAATAGACTAGATTGAGTGAAGTGCTCGTAAAGCGCTACTTCACCTGAAGGTGTGTCTGGGACCTTGGATAGTGAGAAGGAAGGAAATAAATGGGCAGGTGCTACACCTTCTGCAATTGTCGTGAGGCGGTGGGGATGTGTTGGCTTCACTTGTCAGCCTTCTGCAAGGACTCTTCTCTCTGGAACACTCTAGTCCACTTCTCATTCACTCTTGACTCATCCCCACATGAAGCATAGACTGCATGATTACTTTTCAGAACACCTACGTTCTGTCTACAAAAGACCTGAATTTCCAGTTGCTTGTCACGTGAACACACCACTGTATTTTCTGGCTGACACCTCTGTCTCAGGCTTGCTGCAGTGCTTCAGCAAAGCTTAACAGAAACTGGAAGAACAGCATCTCATTTTCTGTTTAGGAACCCTGCAGCCTTCTGGACTTAGAAGAGGTAAGCAGAGCTTTGGCCCAAATGGTGGCATGGCTATCCCTTTGGTCTGAAGGAAATGGGAGGATTTAAAGGAGAAATTGTTGAGAGTGAGGACCAGTTCAGCCAATTGAATGAGTTTGTTGGTGGAATGGTACTGATTGGGTTGGTGGGAGAGAAAGAAAACGAGGGCTTGGAGGCCTTTGTCATGGCAGATGGACATGTACAGTGACTGGATGTCCATGGTGAAGATGAGGTACTGGGGGCCAGGGAACCGAAAGTCATGGAGGAGGTGGAGGGCCTAGGTGGTGTCCCAATTGTATGTTAGGAGATCCTGGATGAAGGAGAAACAAGACGGTGTCAATGCATGCGGAGGAAATTTCAGTGGGGCAGGAGAAAGCGCATCAACTGGGGCAATCAGATTTGTGAATTTTGGAAAAGAGGTAGAACCTCTTACTCAAAATTCTGGAGTTCGTGAAAAATGAGGTTGGAAGCTGTGGATGCATGTTCATCAGTGGTGTTCCGGTGAGTTACATCAGTAGGGGTGGAAGTGGCTGAGGTGGTGACAACTACATGGACCCCGATGGCATCCAACCTGCAATTTCCCCTCCCACATGGTCAACAATGCCCTCTAGCACAGCTCCGCCACTTCCTGCACCTCCTCCCCTGAACCTACCCCTCCAACCATAACAAGGACAGAACCCCTCCCCCCTGGTTCTCACCTTCCACCCCATCAACCTCTGGATACAATGCAGATCCTCCTCACTTTCAGCCATCTACAGTCAGACCTCACCACCAGAGATATATTTCCCTCTGCACCCCAATCTGTGTTCTGCAGAGGCATTCCCTCTGTGACGTTCTCATTAGGTCTATGCCCTCCACCAACCCACCCTCCACTCCCAACACCTTCCCTTCTGCTACAAGAGGTGCAAAACCTGCACCCAGATCTTCCCCGTCACCTCCATTCACGGCCCCAAAGGATCCTTCCACATTCAGCACCGATATTCCTGCACCTCCAAACACCTCATCTACTGTGTCCATTGCTCTCGATGTGGTCTCCTCTACATTGGGGAGACAGGATGCCAACTTGCGGAACACTTCATCTTCCACCTTGGAACCCTCCAACCACATGGCATCATTGTTAATTTTACCAGTTTCCTCATCTCCCCCTCCCTCACCTTATCTGAGATCCAACCCTCCAACGGTGTACCGATCTCTTAAACTGTCCTCTACCTGTCCACCTTCTTTCCTACCTATCCGCTCCACCCTCCAAATCAGTCCTATTACCATCACCCCGATCATCATCTAACTATCACACTCCTATCTACCTTCCCTCAGCTCCACCCTCTTCCCATTTATCTTTCAGCCCCCTTGGCCCACCCACCACATTCCTGATGAAGAGCTTATGCTCGAAACATCAACTCTCCTGCTCCTCGGATGCTGCCTGATTGGCTGTGCTTTTCCAGTGCCTCACTTTTTGACTACCATTGTCAGTCACTAATAGTCCCCATTAGCTGCTATTCATTCCCCTAAACTGACCTTTAACCATTCCTTTGCCTGTCTAACTGTTTGTTTGCTCTCCTTACACTCTATTTCCACCTATTTTTTCAATCCCTCTCCCCCATCTTAGAGAAAAAATATCCTTTCTCGAGCTACCATCAGTTCTGAAGAAATTCCACTAAACCCAAAATGTTATCTTTCCATGGATGCTGCCAGACCTGTTGAGATTTTCCAACAATTTCTGTTTTTGTTTCAGCTTTTCAGCATCTGTAGTTCTTAGATAGGCTAGGTTGTTTTCCTTAGAGCAAAGGATAGTGCGAATGATCATGATTGAGATGAATAAAATTATGAGGGTGATAGATAGGGAAGACAGGAAGATATCCTTCCCCTTGATGGAGACATCAAGAACAAGGACATAGATTTAAGGTAAGGGGCAGAAGGTTTAGAAAAGATGTGATGAAAACCTTTCTCACTCAGAAGGTGGTGGAAATCTGGAACTCACTGCCTGTAAGTGTTCCGACACAGGGTAAACCCTCCTGCTTAATTTAAAACAGCAACATAGAAAGGATTTATCCCGTGCAGTAATATGTGAACGTTCAAGAGGCCAAGAACTATTTAGAGTAAAAATTAACAACTTTATTTCTTAGAGAGAATAATTAACTAACAACTATTTACAACTCCTTCCTCTAACCTACCTTCTACTTTCCCTCTATAATACTTGTCCAGTAAGTAGGATTTACCAGAAAAATAATCAAATTTCAAAACCAGCCAGCTGTCATGTCTTCGTCTGTAGATTTGCTCTCCAGGCCAGTGTCAATGTTTTTTTCCTTTGTGAAAACTTCTTCTCCAGACAGGTACCTCTCAGAGAGTTCTTAATAGCAGTCTATATCTGTTGCTGTTTTGGCAGTTCTCTCCCAACTGTTCAATTCTCCCTGGTCTTATACCCCCAAAGCATCGAATTGTGTCATTGGATTTTAATGCTGTCAGTATATTAAATTCAAACTTGATTGGAGCTTGTTTTTTTTAGGGAGATATGTAGTATAATTTAAACTAATTGGCCTAATTCAAATTTGTTTTTGTCTCCAGGCAACCAGCTACCCTAGCTGCTGGGCCACATGTTACATTGTATCATATTTAGAACACTGTGCTGAACACTGTACCGACTGGTGCTGTCGGTAGTTCTGCTAGCTTTTAACTCTCTTAAAGGTACAGTACACCCATAGCTTCATAAAATAAGGTAGAGTTTGAAACCCTCAAAACATTTTAGAAGCATTTAGATCTGATTCCAAGGCATACCAGCAGATAGTCCAAGAGCTGGAAATTGAATTGGAATAACTAGTTAGTTGTTTCAGTCTAATGCAGAAATCATGGGCCGAAGGGCATTTTTAAATTCTCTTTGACTCCATCATTCTAGGTTTGGAAAGTACTGTTTAAGAACCCTTGGTGAGTTGCTGTAGCGTAAGTTGTAAAAGATAAATCTAATAATTCAGAGGACTTAAGTTTTATGTCCCAATATTACTTGCATCATCAAGATATATTTTCTCAGGGTTTACTGACAGGTTCCCTTAAATGGTTTTATGAAAGGAATCTCTGCCTTTGTAACTCCAAATTGGTTATACCATCAGACCATAAGATCTAGGAGCAGATGTGGGCCATTCGGCCCATAGATTCTGCTCTGCCATTCAATAAGATAAAAATTACTTTACTCCAAAACTATTGATTCCCTTAAAGATTAAAAATCTGTCTATTTCAGCTTTCATATATTTAATGACTCAGCATTAATAACCCTCTGTGGTAAAGAATTCCACAAACTCAGTAGCCCTGAGAGAATAAATGTCCTCCTCATCTCTGTCATAATGTGACAACATTAGTTGGCCACCCTGAGTGAAGACATGCAAATTCTAATCAAAAATCGCATAAAAAGATAAATATAATTTAAAATGTAAATCAGATGCAGAAATTGTAGGAAATATGGGATTAAGAGAGATTTAAGGGATAGAAAAAGAAATAAAACTGCTTTCAAATTGTTTTTAGATCTCCAATACTAATTAAATTCCCCACTCTTGTAAACTAACCTTTTCAATGTGCTATAGGTAATTTGGCAGTAATTAACTTTGTAAATTTGGCAGTCGTTACACTTAACTTCAGCTTTAATTTATTCTGGCAAGTTTATTGGATAGCTAATATGACACCACAAAACTATTCATAGATATTAATTTTTGAGGTCTAAATTAGAGATGTCTCACTACAGTTATACAAGGCCTTGGTGGGACTACACTTGGAGTATTGTTGGCAGTTTTAGTCTCCCTATCGAAGACAGAATATACTTGTTATAGACAGAGTGCAGTGGAGGTTCATTATGCTGATACTGGGGAGGGCAGGACTGTCTGATGATGAGAGACTGTTTCAACGGGGCCTTTCAATGAGAGTTTAGAAGGATCTAATTAAAATGTATAAAATTCTAACAGGGCTTTACAGACTATATGCAGGGACTATATTTGAGGAGTTTAGAAACAGGGACACAATTTCAGAATACAGAGTACATCATTGAGATAAAAAAAATTCTTCACTCAAAGATAGTGGACCTGTGTAATGCTCTACCACAAAAGGCAATGGATGCTGGGTTCCGGCAATATTCAAGAAAGTGATTATTTTTTAAATATTAAAGGTATGGAGTATGGGGAGAATATGGAATTGAGATAGAGGATCAGCCTTGATCATAACCCATTGGCAATTATACATTTAATGGTAAGGTCCTGAGGGATGTTGTTGAACATCTTGGAGTGCAGAGTCATAGTTCCTTGAAAGTAAAGTCACAGGTAGATAGGATAGTGAAAACATTATCCAGCATGCTTTCCTTTATTGGTCAGAGTATTGAGTATAGGTGTTGGGAGGTCATGTTGCAGCTCTACAGAACATTGGTTAAGCCATTTTTGGAATATTACTTTCAATTCTGGTCTCCTTCCTATTGGAATGATGTTGTGAAACTTGAAAAAGTTCAGAAAAGATGCAGAAAGATGTTGCCAACGTTGGAGGATTTGATCTATAGGGAGAGGCTGAATCGTCTGGGACTATTTTCCCTGGAGCGTTGGAGGCTAAGGGGTGATCTTATAGAGGTTTATAAAATTCATGTGAGGCATAGGGTAAATAGACAAGGTCTTTTCCCTGGAACGGGGAGTTCAGAACTAGAGGGCATAGGTTTAGGGTGAGAGGGGAAGATTTAAAAGGGACTCCAAGGAAGAACTTTTTCACACAGAGGGTGGTGCATGTATGGAATGAGCTTCCAGAGAAAGTGGGGAAGGCTGGTACAATTACAGCATTTTAAAGGTATCTGGATGGATACATAAATAGGAAGGGCTTAGAGGGACAGGGGGCAAGTGCTAGCAAATGGGACTAGATTAGGTTAGGAGACCTGGTTGGCCTAGACATGTTGGACCGACGAGTCTATTTGCATGCTGTACATCTCTGTGAGTCTATGGCTGTGTGACTTCCTCCTAGTTTTGAAGTTTTTTTTATGCTCAATGTGGAATTTGACAAAATGGGGTCATTAAAGTACAGCATGTGGAACAGCAGGGAAGCTTGGACTACAACTTCTAATTTCCTTGTCTACTGGTGTACATGTGGGCTATAGGATTCAGTGTCAAATTTAGTCCACAGTATGCAGGAGAAATATGATTTGGCTTTTTTGCATTGAAAATATTTCCTGCTACAACTGTATAAATGATGCTGGCAAGTTGAGTCAGGCTACTTGCTTTTAAACAGGCAGCAGTCGTTGGTTTTCTCATTTCAGTTCCATAATTAAAAAGACTGCAAACTAAAAAGACACAGCAATTGCGCTTTTCCATTTAGAAAGTCAGAGTTTGATTATTTTGTTTTGACTGGATAGTTTGGATCAAAGTTTTAAATTTCAAATTTGGAAATCTTGGCCAAAGTTGGATATGGAGCAATTTCTCTTGACTATGGAGAGAAAGTTCAAAGCTGTTCAGAAATCAATATCTCAACATAAGGAGTCTGGTTTAAGTGTTCCAGATCAGAGGTTTTTGGTTACAACCTGAAGGGATTATTTAAAGCTGAGGAAGTCCAAGCTCAGTTTTTTGAAGGCTCTATGAAGAGGGCCCAGGAAAAGGTGTTAAAATTCTTCTTTTCAGGAAATGAAGCCACAGTTTCTAAGCCCTCTGAAGTGATAAGGAAATTCGCTCTGGTGTGAGTACTGTAAAGGAAGAGATAATGGGATTATATTTTATGATGTGTTTGGAAATAGTTAAACTTGCTTTATGCATAATAGTTTTATTTAGTTAATTTTGATTTTCACTTCTTTTGCAGAATAAACTTTTGTTTTGTTTGTTCTGTTTTGCTGCAATTTTACAGCATTGTGTGCTTGTGTTTCAGTGAAAGGCTCCCTGTTAAAACCAAAAAAATGTCTAATCCATTAAGCCAGATTTCAGTCTGGGGCCTGACTTGTCTCGTAATAATGTTACATGAGAATATAAAATGTACAAACTGTCATCTGGAAAACTTTCACAAAATAGAATTTCAAGTTCCACTGACCTTTAAAGAAGATGTGAGAATTGATTTCTACTTAACCATAAGACATAAATGCAGGAGGAGGCCATTAACCCAATCTACGAGTAAAAAATGAGGTCTGCAGATGCTGGAGATCACAGCTGCAAATGTGTTGCTGGTCAAAGCACAGCAGGCCAGGCAGCATCTCAGGAATAGAGAATTCGACGTTTCGAGCATAAGCCCTTCATCAGGAATAAATCTAGTCTGCTTCATCATTCAATGGGATCAGGGAGGGATCTGATAACTCTCAACTCCACTTTCCTGATTTTTCGCAATAGCTCTTGATTTCCTCACTGATTACCAAATGTCTATGTCAGATTTGCATACACTTAACAATCCAGTCTTTACAACCCTCTGTAGTTAAACAATTTACAGATTGATTATCCTTTGAGGGAAGAAATTCCTTCTCATCTCTGTTTTATATTTGTGACCCCTTCTTCTGAGATTATGCACTATTTTTCTAAACTCTCCCAAATAGAAGCAACCTCTCTGCATCTACATTGCCAGTTCCCCAAAGAATCTTGTGTGTTTCTTTGGTTTGTCTCACATTCTTCTAAACCATGATGAGTAAAGGTCCAACTTTCTCAGCCTCTCCTGTTACAGCAATTCCTCTTCACGTGCAAATCACTCATCATATGACAATCTATCCTCATAGGGCAATTCCTCCTCATACAGCAATGCCGCCACATTCCCTTTGGGAAATGTAAGTGTGAGTTTATCCTCAAAGATGATCTTTTCCCTATCTTATTGTTTAAACATCTCTTTTTGGTTTGAAATTTTCCCAATTTGCGAATTTGAGAAGATTTGTAGCTCAGGTTAGGGTTCAGGTTGTAAATTTGCTTGCTGAGCTAAAAGATATGTTTTCAGATGTTTCATCATCATGAGACATAACATCATCAATGAGCCTGTGGTGAAGTGCTGGTGTTCAATCTCAACACACAGGAAAGGAAAGCCCTAGAAGGACTCAGGAAAGACAGAATTGTGGTAATCCTACCTGCAGACAATGGACGCATAACCACCATCCTAGACAGAACACAATACATTGAAAAGGTGAACTCACTGCTCACAGAAACTCACTTACCTACAGGTGGCGATAGACCTGACTCCACAACTAGAAAACCGTATCACAGCTACATTGAAGACGCTTCACAAATCAGGTGAAATTAACAAGACAGGGCTCCAAAAAATGAAACCTGATGGATCCAACACACCTCGCTTCTATGGATTACCTAAAGTACACAAACCAGGAACCCCCCCCCACCACCACCACCACCTCCCACAGACTCATAGTCTCATTTACCGGAACACCGACATACAAAGAAACTCCACTGAAAACTGGAGTGCCTAGTAGAAGACTAATGCCACTTCAACCACTCGACCCATTAATTCCTGACACCAAAATAGAAGAGGACAAAATAATGGCTTTTCTTTGATGTAACAGCCCTACTCACATCAATTAATATCAGCCTGGCCAAAGAAACACTAACCTCGCTAGTAGATGAACCAAGGACACAAACACAAGACATCACCAACTTAATCAGCAAGGACAACATCCTCAAGCTAGTAGACCTGTGCTTCACTACCCACTTCACCTTCAAAGACAAAATGTACAAACAAATCAACAGAAATCCCATGGGATCATCAATATCAGGCTTCGTGGCAGAAGCAGTAATGCAGAAACTCAAACAAACAGCTCTATCAATGATCCACTTTATGTCCACTATGTAGATGATGCCTTTGCAATCACAAAATGGAACAAATTAGAGGAAACCTACAACATCATCAATAACATCCTTACTGACATAAATTTCACAAATGAGAAGGAGAACAACAACAGACTCCTCTTCCAAGATGTCCCAGCGGAATGACCTGGAGAACTGCAGACCAGCATCTACAGGAAAGTGACACACACAGACCAGATACTTAACTACAGAAGCAATCAACCCAACAAACACAAATGGAACTGCATCAGGACATTATTTGAATAGGCCACAACACACTGCAGCAATATGAGCGGAAGAAGAAAAGTATTTATATAGTGTATTCAAGAACAATGGGTACTTGATATACATAGTCTGCCAATTCTTAAACAACAATTCCAAACAAGTAGACACAACACACCCAAAAACTCTAGCCACACCACCATACATCAAAGACAACTTGGATGACTGCCATCATGGTAGCCCACAAACCTACCAACACACTAAAACAGCTACTGATGAAAATAAAGGACCCTATACCAACAACCAGCAAAACAAATGTCATTTACAAAATACATTGCAAGGATTGTAACAAACACTACATCAGACAGACCGACAGAAAACTAGCCACCAGGATACATGAACTCCTACTAGCCACCAAAAGACATGACCCACTATCACTAGTATCCTTACAAACAGATGAAGAAGGACACCATTTCAACTGGAAAGAATATCCATCCTAGGACAGGCTAAATCATGACACACATGGGAATTACTAGGGGCCTGGCATTTAAACCAGAACGCAATCAATAAATGCATTGATTTGGACCTCATTCACCAACCTCTGAGAAATGAACTAGAAATTATATCACTCACCTTAACAGATCAAGAAGCATAAATAGAAAGTGGGACAGACCACCAGTGCTTCACCAGGCTCACTGATGATGTTACCTAGTATGGTGATGAAACGTCTGAAAACAAACCTTCCAGCTCAGTGAGCAAACTCACAACTTGAACTTTCCCAATTCTCTAACTTACCTTTACCACTTTGTATGTTTTCTTTCCAAGAACTTGATACTATCTGTAACTTCCCTGATTAACATAATTGGCTTACTCATTTCCTAGGATCCTTCTTCCTCTCTTTGGATGCTAGAAGACTGCCAGTGTCTGGAAATTTCAAGAATATTAGAAACACTACTCCTCTCAGCCTGCTGGGTGCAAAAGCTAAGTTTGACTTTCCTAAGGCCATCACTGAAAAGGTGGACTGTCACTGGCTGTTCAAGGACCTCTTCATGTGAGTGCTATGATTAACTTTGTCTCGGCAGGATTCCTGAAATGGAACAACCTGCTCTGGAGTTTGTAGGGGTCGTGGGGATATGGGGAAGGGGAATGGGGGCAAATTCTGCTCCAAACTGAAGGTGATCAGTGGCATGTATGGAGGTTACTCTTGCCATTGACACCCCACCCCACTCTGAGAAACCACCTACATTCTCTCCTGTTGTGCTACCAGCAGGCTCAATAGTGTGCAGTTGTTCGCACTGGCTGTTAGCCTCTGATCAGCCAGCACTTTCAGGGGAGGTGTGATAATATTATTCCATGGAGTGATGTGCCAAACTTGCCTGCAGGTTTGGGTGGTCTCATGCCTGCCTGCTGTGCCACTTTCTGAAAAATTGGAAAATGTCAGCCAAAGTATTTGCACAATTTTCTTCCACTTCTTCTTTTCCCATGAAATTCTCTCATCTTTCTACATTTAAGGAATTAGTGAATACTTTACAATTATATAAAAAAGAACATTGCTAAAATCTTTCAACTTTTTGTATTATTCTTGGCTATTTTATTCTAATGTTCTTTTCTCTTTTTATCAAATTTTGGTTCACCTTTGTTGGTTGTAAAGCACTCTTAATCCTCCAATTTTATTTGCAACATTTCGAGCACCTTTTGTTAAAATTTAATACAAACGTTGAATCTTCCTTTTGAGGTTTTGGCTTTTATGAAATGTTTGTTTGTTGAACATTTTAAATTGCTTCTTCAAACATTTCTCAGTGATGTACTGTGGCTACAAAAGCAGGTCAGTGCTGGGACTCTTATAGTGAACAAGTCATATCCTGACTCCCAAAGCCTGTTCAGTATCTAAAGTCAGGAATGTAATGCAATACTTTCCATCTTTCTGGATGAGTGTAGATTGAGAAAACCTCAAGAGGTTTGACAACACCCAGGACAAATCAGCCTGCTTAATTGTACCACACTCACAAACATGCACTTCCTATACCACCATTCCTCAGTAGTTCAACAAGATGCACTGCAGAAATTCACTAAGGTTCCTCAGAAAACACCTTCCAAATCCATGACCATGATCATTGGAAAAAGCAACAGTAATGTATTAATGGGAACATGCATAGTAAAATGGGAACATGGGAATTTTGGAATCCTCACAGGTTAAAGAGAACCTGATGACTTACATACAAATGTTTGTAGCAAATCACTGGGGTCCAAAGCTTTAATTGATTTTGTAGAATATAATTTCAGTACTTTTGATTCATACCTAAGCCCATCAAACATGAACATCTAACATTCATCCCATATTGTCAGTGCCAAAACAATTTTATTTCCAAAACACTGTAAGATCTACCAATCTACTTGTTCTTAGGCCTTCTGTCAGCCTTGAGGATAACTTATGTCCATTGTAGTTGAATGGGTTCTGAGATGACTGCTAAGTCCAATGTGGAATCTTTTGGCTCCCCCATATATAGGACAGATATTGCTTGAAAGGTTAGAGGTTTGAATGCTCTCTCCAACTGAACTTCATTCTGACAAAATCTCTTGTTTTCTTCTGTGCTTTCCAAAATGATACTTTTCCAAGGTCCGGAATCATCTATGAGTTGAAAGCGATATGCAATCTCTTCATAGATGCTTGGTGAACATCCCTAAAGGCCGTTAGCTGTGCTTCTCCTACCATAGCTGAGTTCAAACTAGAGCAATCAGTTCAGAATTCAGAAGTCTGGAGCCAGGCAGATGAGCAACATATCGAGCATAATAGGCTTTGTACAAATTTCGCTTTGGCATTGGACAAGTCACAAAATCACAGAAATGTTATGGTGCATGTATTGTCTTCTTAAGTGACCATCACTACCCTTGTCTATTCTTCTATTTTTTTCCCAAAACCTTGCAGGTAATTTTTCTCCTAATCTTTTAATGCCCACTCAAATGCTTCAATTAAATTTACCTCCATTATACTTCCAGGCAGTGTATTCCATGCCCTACCTACTTCAGTCTACCTTTTTTTGCAAATCACTTTGAATCTATTGACTTGTGAGATAACACTATTGTTCAATTGCCTTTCTGGCACTGGGTTTGCGTGATTCTTACCCTCAATATAACTTATTTTCTGAAGGATTTAATGTTCATCATTTAATTTTTATTGAAAAAAATAAAATGTACCAGTCCCAAAATGATGTACAGCTAAACAGTACATCCTGAATATTACCATGGGGAGTGGTATCATATTACTGCTTAACACAGTGATATCAAATTCCTCACTCGGTTATTTTAATGGAGTCATTTAAAATAAATGGTTTAACGCCTCCATTAAAACAGCAGACAGAAGAATTTAGTACAAGCATGTTAAACATTTGCATGTTATCCTTCAAAGTAATTCCCAGGTTTATATTCCCCATCACAATCTCAATTTATTAGGATTCATTTAAGGGATTGCTAATTATCCATTGAATATCCAATTGTAAGAATACTGTGACATATGATTAATAATCACAAAACACAGTAGTCAAGGTTACTGTTTAATGATCTTCTGTTGATGGTACTCTGATGTGTGAAACAAAACTGAGGTTGCAACTTTACATTGTAAAACTATTGCATATTTTGCAGCTTCAATCATTCTCAGTGTTCTTCTATTGCGGATTATCCTTTTCAGTTTATAGGTTGAAGCAATGACATGAAGGAGTTGGAATGTAATATTGAATTGCAGACAAAACATTTAACCTGGGTGAACCACTTAAAAAATATCACTGAGGTTTGTTGTATAATGTAATGGTTCTGAAGGGAATCATCTTCATGGTACATGGATTCCACCCATTCCACTGTCATCACATACAATCTGTGGGTGGAGACAGTGAGTTCAATTCTAACTTTCGGAGGAAACAGATAAAACTGTACCTGCTCCAAAAGCTCCTAGTAATTATGCCTGAACAAATGTCGTTGTACTTATTGCTGTCATGCAAAAATGTTCTTGTTCTCTAAGAATAATCTCTTCTATGGATATTCTATAGTGGTGTATTCTCTACTACCATTTACTAGATAATTCCAAGATAAAGCAAAGACAAAGTAGATTGTTGTCCAGTACCCAAGACTGGTAGAGATGGCAAATATCACAAAATAACAGCAGTGTTCAGCTGGGAGAAAAACACAAGCGTCAGTTTGCCCATTTTATATCAGGAAATTCAAGACCCTCAGATAAATTGGATTTGTTGCTGAAAAGAGCCCATTCAGGAATAAGATGGGGAATGTGTTTAGTATGTGCAATGTGTTCTCCAGGGAGGTAGTTTACATTGGTAACGTCACTGAATCAATAATACAAAGGCCCAGGCTAATGCTCTCGAAATGTGGGATCAGACCCACAGGACAACTGATGGAATTCGCATTCAGTTCCCAGTAATATGGAATTGAAAGCTAGTGTCAGTCATGGTGACAATGAAATGATCGTCAATTGTCATAAATGCTAATCAATTATCATATTGCCCTTTAGAAAAAAAAGCAGATTTTAAAGAACAAAGTACTAAGAAAAATTAAAGCCCAGAAACAGGCCCTTTGGCCCTTCAAACCTGAGCCGATCCAAATCCATTGTCTAAACCTGTCGCCCAATTCCTAAGCATCTGAATCCCTCTGCCTCCCACTTACTCACGCACCTGTCAAGACGCATCATAAATGAATCTACCGTGCCTGCTCTACTACCTCTGCTGACAACGCATTCCAGACACACACCACCCTCTATGCAAAGTATTTGCCTCGTGTATCCCCCTTAAATTTTTCATCTCTCACCTTGAAAGTGTGACCTCTCATTATTGAATCCTTCACCCTGGGAAAAGCTTATCTCTATCTACCCTGTCTATACTCTTCATGATTTTATAGACCTCAATCAGGTCCCCACTCAATATCCTTTTTTCTAATGAAAACAAACCTAACCTGCTCAACCTCTCTTCATAGTGTTGAGACGGAAACCGAATGGTCTCGTCTCTACGTGTTCGTTGGAAGGAGAGATCAAACCGGCTAGAGTTTGGAGCAAAAACACCATTTATTACAGAATCAAAACTGGTACACTATACAACGAATTCAAAAGCATGCAAATTCGTTGGAGAAGGCGTTCTGTCTCTCCCTTCGGATCTGGTGCAGTTATACTTCGCGCTTCCTCGAGTTCCCGGTCAGGTTCCCCTTGTTCGGCTCTTTCATTGGTCGGTTCACCTGTCTGTGAAGGGATTAGTGTCTCTATTGGCTGCCCCGAGATACCTGTCCCACTCCTGCTGTGCCAAACAATGGGTAGACATCCTGGGTTCGGCAGTTTCCGATCTTGTAAATTAAAAGTTTATTGTTGGAAGGGTTTCCTCATTGCCATGCGTCTGGCTGTCTGGGCGTTCACAATAGTTCTCCATAGTTGAATATACAGATATTATCATTTAACATAGGACCCGAATGAGTTTGACGTCAGCGGGGGCATTAGCAAGTACTTTATCAATCAAGTGTGGTATCGGTGCGATTTACACTATCCGATAGTTACCGGTTTCCTTTATTAACAATGAGAGTGTAGCAGGATGATCTGAAACTGACGGACATGTTCTAATCCCCCAGGAATGTGGCCCCAGGCAGGCAGTCCTGCAGTGGCTGGGTTTACTTTACATGGCTGTGTTTTAGCTGGTATCTGACAGTGTCTGCTTTAATAATGGTGCTCCCCTCCCTAGCCCCAATGTAGGTACCCCGATAGCAGATTCTCCCCAACATTCCCTCCCTTGGCCTCGAAAGAGGCCACACCCCCTTATCCCATAAGGAACGCAACCCCACGAGGCGACCGGTGTCCGGTGTTGTATAGACCAGACTCACCGGTTCTGAGGAGACAGTTATATGGGGATGAAGGGTGCCCTGAAAAACGCGCCGCTACACAATTAAGCAATAGATGGTCACAGCTGCATGCTAAGCTAAACTAATAGTTGAAGTAATTGAGGCAGTGTCTGCAGAAATAACGAAAAGCACAGGATTAGACAAGCATTGCAATAAGTCATTCAGAGCTGGCGAAATGTACGCGAGTGCATTAGAATGAGTAAGCCATTTAGTAAACGCAAGTCTGTAGTCCAAAGAGCCGGCAATTGTAAGTAGGTGTTGTAAGTTTGGAAAGGGAGTAGGAACAGCCTGGTACCAGCAGCTAGGTACCCGCTAGAGATGTGAAACCCAGTGTGAAACTGTACTGTGCCCCGGTGGTCCCATAGATCAGTATGCCCCAGAGAGCAGCAGTGCTGTTCAACCGTCCGACACGGATGCAAGCAGGCAGAAATCTCATCAAATGGAGACGAACGGAGGCCACGCGTTCCGATGTCAATGCGCGACTGTGCCTGTCTTAGGTTGTCCCTCGCCCGAGGGATCTTACCCGTCATTGGCTAACCAGTCGTGCTGCATTGAGTAATAGATGGCGACATCCCTTTCACCACCCCAAGGACAGGCATGGGCAGCTCAGTAGCATGGTCAGTGGCCTCCGAGGGTGGCTGAGGGCAGTCAGGAATACTGGACAGTCCGCAAAGGCCGCCTGTGAGAACAGCAGTGTCTCGATTGCCAAGGCACACAGTACATTTCACCCACCCGCTGTTATGGAAGGATCAATTCACCTATCCCCAATTTAAACGGGCAAAATAAATAAGTGGGGGCTCTTTGGACAACCAGGCTGCATTTATCGTACATGAAGATGAAAAGTTAGTCATGAGTACAACAGGATCAGACGAATTCGAAAGAAAGTCATTGAGGGAGCTGACACGCACCGGTGAGATAGGATTTACTACGCCCGAACCGCGAGCTTATGCAAAGGCGGTACTATAGCAATGAAGAAAAGAATTGGGAGGTCCCCACTCACCAGCCCTTATCGCAACCAGCCGTAAGCAAGAAACCCGGTATCATGGCTCACGAGCGGACGTCGCATCACAGCATGTATTGGATGTGTCCGTGTCCGTTTGTAGGAGGTCACACACAGGCTGTCGTGTTGTTGGAGTTGGTGGCAGCGGCGTCTCCCGGTGGAGCTCAACGGATGGAGGTCCGGTTGAAAAGTAATGATACCTTATCACCTTTAAATCAGTGAGATGGGGCTGTGGGAATGCAGTAAAAAGGAGTCCCTGCATCACCAGGGTGATATATGGCGGGGTCAGTCAGGAACCATGTGACTACTATGGGAAATAAAGTGTTGTGTTGTAAGGGGTCTTTGGGGTGGCATGCCTGGGAGACCGGAATGGACAGGAGGCAGTCCCCAAAGTCTCCAGTCAGTACTCCTGAACATAAGGTCTGTGCTCATGTGGACTGTCAAATGCAACCAGGAAGAGTGTACTCAACCATTTGTGTAAGAGGAAAGGGGGCAGATATAAAGACCATGGTGAAAATAATGACGGTAGTGTGAAAGCCTTAACTATTCTTATGAGTCGCGGACCTGTATGTGGCAGTATTCCACAAAAAGGAGTCACATGAAAATAGAGAGAACTCTGTGCGAGGTAGAAGGAGTGGTTTCATGTAAGGGAAAGGGTACAACTTTACACAAAGGTAGTCAGAGGGATTCGTGATCTCAAATCAGAGAAAAAAGGCTCCCCAGCACGGGCTGCCACAAAAAGGCAGTCGAGGCAGGGGTAGCCAGATTATACTGTAGGTGTTTTAATGTTCGTCGAATTACGAAGATGCAGAGGAAAAATGTAAAAAACGTAGTCATGACACTGGTCCAGTGTCGGTGAGGTAATTGCGGGGAGCAGTCACGCAAACGGTGTCAAGTCGCAATATTCTGACAAAGTTAAAATCAAGTGTGCGCATGGTGTGGAAGACAATTAGTAGGATAATCCGTGTCCATTTGAGCAGCAGCACTACACGGGGTAGATGAAAGTCGGGACACTGATATAAATGCAAGATAGTACGAGTGGCAGTTCTGACTCGGTAGGAATGTATACTAGCAGCTGCAGGAGCGCAGGCGCCTGTATGTTTCAAAACGCAATGTTTGAAGTGTAAAAACATTCGTCCAGGAGTTGTGTCGAAAAAATAGAGTAAGTCCCTCGAGAGGGAAGTGGGATTGGTAATATTGAGAAGGGAACTACAATAGACTGCATAGGGGAAGGCCTACGGTACGCCTTGATACTGCGCGGTAAGGGGCGCAAGCAATCTCGATTTGCACCCCGGGGAACTGCCCGTGCTCAGGGCGCACAACCAATGGGGTTGTCGTAGGACAATCGTTTGATGAGTCACCCATGGAGACCGTTTAGGATAAGGGTCATTAATGTGGAAATGATGAGGATCCCCATCAACTCTGTGGCAACAGGACAATAGAGCAGGTAAATTTCCACCGTGTGGTTAGGGAAGACACAGCGCAGGAGATCGCCCTAACCTCTCAGGGCGTGCAGCGTAAGCCTCAAGGCCGCCGGGACCCCAGCTAGCAGGCAGGGCGGGGATTTTCGCCCCCAGACACTTGGGTATGATATTGGAGCGAACCGCGACTGTGAGGCAGACAGTATTGGTAACATCGAGAAAGGCGCCTATACAATGGAGAAAGACCAATGTAGATAAAAAGGGGTTGAGTCACCAGCTGAAGGGCACAAACTTATCCTGGCGGCTATTTGCCCGCTCGAAGCGGAGTCTATGATAAACCAGGTGGACCTCCCAAGAGAAGGCCCAATGAAGAGTTTAGACAGCAGAATAAAGTACCAGAAGAGCAAAGATATCAGTGAAACAGAGCCATGTCGGTGTAGAAGGGCAGCACCCCAACTCTACGTAGAAACCGTGCCAAGGCGGGGTTGCATGATCCCGTCCCTTTCCGCACCTCCCCGTCAGGTCCCGTCTCATCGAGTGACTTTAGGGATATATTAGGTTGCGCCGACCTGGAGCAATGAGAGAAGTGGTGCGTGCGGTGGCCTATGTGTTTCCAGCCAGCTCAGTATAAGAAATGATGATGATGATTATGGAGAGGGGGACAATGTAAAACTCTGGGCAATTAGGAGATTTGTGGTGGGACGAAATTGGACTGTTTGTTTGAGGGGACTTGTCCCCCCAAACGAGATACGAAACGAGAGGTGCAAGTATAATCCTTGTGTATGCAAGAATCTGTGTGTGTGTAGGGCCGTGAGGCATAGACAAAAGAGAATGCGCAGGTGCTGCGGGCATATCGGGCTTCATCCCTATGTAAAGGAGAGGGAGAGGGAGAGTATCATAAAAGGATGGTCAGACAGGTCAGGACAGAAATTGTCTGAGTAGCACTTTCCTCCGTTTGACACTTGAGGATTTGATCAGTTTGAGGGAAGTAACAGCCTTTAAAAGATACCCCGGGAAAAGGATCATAAAGGAACCTGGTGACCCTGCCGTTCTCAGTGCGTACCTGTGCGTCGCAAAAGATATGAACAGATGAATTGGCGAGGAGCACTCGCAGCTGAGGAGACTGAAGGATTTGGGCAGGGCATGAGGGTTGGGAAGTCCTGGTAGCAAACCTCAGGGAGCATGAGACTTTGGAAAGAAGATGGGGCACAGAGCAAGGCAGTAGAAGCATAGTGAGTGAAATGCCCTAATGGAGAGATGAGGCCAGAAGATGAGTTACTGTGCCCTGGTAGAAAACCTCAGGGAGCTTAAAACCTTAAAAAGAGATGGAGCGTAAGGATCCGCGGATCTTCTATCCAGCAAGACCCAGTTGAATTCATGCAAGCTGAATGAAAGACAGAACTAAGACGACTTCAGATCCGGCGGTGAACATAAAGTGTGTGGGTTTGGGAGAAAACGATGAAGGGGCGTGACTATGGCGTGGGGAATGGGGAGCGGGGTTGTAGGATAGGGCAGTACAATCGGCAAGAGGAGTCTGTACGAGATTTCAATGGGAAGGTTTGGTACTGACTGGCAGTTACAGGTTGCATGTTCAAAGCATTGGAGAGTGTAGCCTCAGACAGGTAGACTGGCTGGCATCTTCAACCCGCATGGTTGCCAATACCCGCTTCAGGGACTGGAAATGGCCGTGTCTGCGGCAGCAGCAGCTCAACCCTCCCTAGCCGCAAAGTTGAGGAGGGGGACAAGTAGCAGGAAAAAATTGCTTTAAAATGAGCGTCCATAATGCTTTAGCGAATGAAAAAATCTGTGGACTTGGGAGAAAAGATAAAAATGGGTTCGTGAGAGGGGGCAGAAAAATGTGGAGGGCATAGACGGAAGAAGGAGTAGGTGGGCCCCCCCTCGATCTTGGCACTTTGTGAACACGAGGGGAAAAGGGATGGCCTAAACACCCCTGCCGGTGGACAAAAAGATGAGTGAGCGGCCGCGAGGAAGAGAGATGGGCCAAGCACCCTGCTGGGTGCTGAGTAGCACGTCCTAGCTGGAGGCCTGAGGCCTGTGACCAGCGGGGGAAAAAGAGAGAGACAAGATAAGTGGGCTGGGGGATATTCGGGCAGTGGGACGGCCAAACACTGGACATACAAAACGTTGTAAATGAAAACGCACAATATGGCGATACGGCAATGCGCATGTTGTCGGTCGGGACGTTAGAGTTAGAAAGGTACAACCTGTCAGAGAAGATGTGGTTAGAGGCATGATTCATATCGACATCCCAGTAACTGAAGAGGACCTGTTCATCGAGCAATCCCATGAAGTAGGGCAATGACGCTTGAGAGATCCATCGGTGTAGTGGTGGCGCGGTAGTTGGGCTAAAAGGGGTGGCGGAGCGTCCGCAGGCGAGCAGGCCCTTCTAGACTGTGCAATCCTGCCAAGAGTGAGCATTCGCGCCAAAAGCGAACGGGCACCGCCCCAACTGAGCGTTCGCGCCAAAAGTCAGCTGGCCCCGCCCAACCTGAGTCTTCGCGCCAAAAGCAAGAAAGCCCGCCAAGAACCAAGGTGACCCGCCCAGAGAAGGGTGACCCGCCAAAACTAGGGTGAGCACGGGACACCCCGGGATTTGCCGTCTTAGGATTCCACAACCGTAGTGTTATTAAAGTAAAAAGCTCAACCATCCCTTCCTGCGCCCCCTCCCTACATCCAGGTATTCCTTTCCAAGTATAAGAGTAATTAAAAGTGATAGTGGGGGGACAAGCGGCATTTAATCCTAAAAATCAAGACGAGACTATGGAGAAAAATCCCAGACCATTAAGTTATCAATCCCAAACCGCTAAGTGTAGAGAACAACACTCACGTACTCCGATACCAGTAAAACTGCTTTCGGCTGCTGGGCGGCTTCCCATGGTCCCTGTCCCGTCACTCAGGCTGTCGGTGCCGGTCCACTGTACACCGAGACCTGGGATGAAACATTTGTTGCGACACCTCCGTTCGCCGCGTCTGTTAAAAGCACTGCACTCACTCACTCACTCCCTCTCTCACTGGGCCGGCCCCACACTGGTTTTCATCCACATACATGCCAACCCACGCATACTGTTGGCGTGTCTGTACTCTCGTCTCAGCCTGTCGCAGTCCCTTGTCCCCAGTTTTAGTGACATGTTCCGGGGCATTACATACTCGCAGAAACTGACAATCTGTGTGAAACCGTAGCCGAATACCGGTTTCCATAATCCCGAATAAAGTCGGCCTTACAAATACACGTCACTGCTTGGTGTTCAGTAAGAAGTAAAGATTACAACCTGTTGGGAAGGATGTAATTGGAAGCATGATGTATAATCTCCTGTGTGTTGTTGTTGTGAAAGGACAAATGATTGACTAAAAGGCTGATAGTGAAGCAGTTTTTGTTGTTTTGTGTTTTTTTTAGTTGTAGGTGGACAGAAGTTACCAATCCTAAAACAAATCAATGTGAGATTGTAGGGAAGTCCCAATTGAACCAGGCACGGACCGTGAGGTGCAAGGAGGAAAACTTACACAGTCGATCCCCAGTAAAACTGCTCATAGTAGCTGCGCAGCTCACCATGCTATCCCCATTTGCCATGGGCCCGTCAAGTAATCGTTGTGGTTCTCCATTCTTAAGCAAGACCCATCCACCCCTTCCTGTCTATCCCGCGTCCTGGGGCCCTTTTCCATAATCCCTTGGTTGTTTCCCCCCGTTGTCGGGGTCTGCCACGTCTAGACTCAGGGTGTCTATAAGAGGGTGAGCCAGCTGGGAGTATGGACCCCACTTGTTGCCCCCTTTCCCTGCCGCAGTGGCGGGCTTTATGTCCTGTCCCTTTACAAATCCAGCATGAGTCATCTGTCTCCATATCGCATCTATAAGAATTATGTCCAATTTCGCGACACTTCCAACAACGCCCGGGTAATGGATCTGTCCTTCCCTCCTTTCGTATCCCAGCGGGCGGCCCGGTCGATCTACTGCGGCCAGGCATGTGGTACTGAGGACTGCCCGCCCTGCTAAGGGAGGGCGAGGGCAATAGCGCCTGGGCGTAGGGCGAAGGGGAACTACACAGCTGTGGAGCCGGAGGCATAAGCCCCTTCGCTGTGCCCTTCGTCTCCAGCAGTAGAAGAACCTTTTCGAGTCGCTCTATAAGTTGCATAGGCAGTTTGGAAGCCTGTCTCTCAGTTTCCGCCTTTTCTGATGCTCGGCAACTGGATAGATAGTGGTGTATCTGTGTTTTGCCCTGGTCCTCCGGCACTGAGTGTACCCCCACAAGGTCATTCAATTTGCTCTGCACTGGGGCGGGAAGTTCTTCCATTAACCCCCGTTGAAAATGTGCTATTGGCAAGGGGGAGCCATTGGGCCTTTCCCCTGTGCCAGTCTCCCAAAGGTCCGTGGCCCTCACCAGATATTCATGTACACCGTCCCCGAACTTTAGCCTGAGGGTGCCCAGCGCATCCAGAGAAGGGGGCGGCGGACTGGGCTTGAGCAGTTCAGCTGGGGCAGGGTGTAGGATAGTGGGCGTGTGAGGGGTAGGGGGAAGGGGGTAAAGTGGGGTCTGGTTGGGAACCCACTCGGGTTCATACTCCGGGAGGGGGTCGCGCTCGCTCTGACTGGGCATCTCTGCGAGCAGGGCTGGCAAGTGGGTCAGAGACCTTACTAAGAGCTCCCGTAGGGAGACAGAATCGTCAGCTGCCTTAGCAGAAGGCCTTGACAGATTGAAAAGAACTTCCTTCTTCCCATCTCTTTTCCCATGTAAGTAGGTGTGGAGACTGGTTTGGAAGTTTTCTGAATGTACTGGTGTGAAAAATGGCTGGTGAGTAGCAGGGAAGCAGCCCTTGCGCCGCCACAAATTGAGGTTGTTGTCGATGTAGCGGAGTGTCCACTGGGCCTCTTTGGTGGTGTTGTTTTCTCTTAGCTGTGCACGAATCCCGTCTAGCACCTTTCCCATAAGGGGTTGAGGTGCCGGGGTGTTCGGGAGTGGGGCGTACTCGGTGGTGTGTGCATCAGCTGGAATGGAAACAGCAGCAGTGAGGTGGTGCAACTCTAAGGCAGGGGCGTCCGAGATGACTGGGGCCGTGGTGGAGGTACAGTGGCCCCCTTGCCACTGTGGGTTCAATGTTACTAACAGTTTCGTCTTCCACCCCAGGGATTTTCCGGCGGTCGGTGGTGCCCAATCAGTAGGGGGTTCCCCTAGGCCTATCGTTTGCCGCGCTGAATATTGCGGCGCGAGTAGGAGACCGTTTAAAATTTTGGTCATTAGCGCCGTATCTGTGAAGGTCTCTTTTAGTCTCGTCAATATCAGGTCTTTTTGGGCGGGCGCTTGGTTAAACACTTGATCCAGTGCTGTCTTGTGCACTGTTACACTGTCCAGTAATAAATGGGCATGCCAAGTTACGTCTGTGCCAACCATGAGGTGCCACCAGGGCACTCCGGGGCGTAATGGTCGAAATTGGGTCATTTTTGGTGGTCCAAAGTTCAAGTCCCCCATGACGGATCTCACCTGGTGGGTACTGCTTTAAACCCAGTGCGTTTTTCAAAAGCCTGACCTTCGCGTGGCAGATTTCTGCTCTTAACAACCGGTCTAAGGCAAACGCCTGTGCAGGTAAACCCTATCCAGGAGATGAGATCCGCCCTCTGTCCCCTTAGGATGCTAGCAGCGAGTGTATCTATTGATAGTTGTCAGAAATAAAGTGCTTACTAAAAAGAAAGGATCCAATCAGTCAAGTGCAGTCAGCGCTGTATCAATTAATTTCAGAAAGCGTCCAGGCTTCGTAAGCCACGCTTTTACCTTAACTCAGAAAGCTGCGTCCAGGATCTGAAATCCACGCATAAACTTTACTGAAAAACCCGCGTCCAGGATCCGAAATCCACGCGTAAAACTCAGACTCAAAAACTACGTCCAGGATCCGAAATCCTCGCATTAACTTAGCTCAAAAACCGCGTCCAGGATCCGAAATCCACGCGAAAACTCAAACTCAAAAAACTGCGTCCAGGATCCGAAATCCACGCATTAACTTAATTCAAAAACCGCGTCCAGGATCCGAAATCCACGCGTAAAACTCAAACTCAAAAAGCTGCGTCCAGGATCCGATATCCACGCATTAACTTAACTCAAAAACCACGTCCAGGATCCGAAATCCACGCGTAAAACTCAAACTCAAAAAGCTGCGTCCAGGATCCGAAATCCACGCATTAACTTAACTCAAAAACCGCGTCCAGGATCTGAAATCCACGCGTAAAACTCAAACTCAAAAAGCTGCGTCCAGGATCCGAAATCCACGCATTAACTTAACTCAAAAACCGCGTCCAGGATCCGAAATCCACGCGTAATACTCAAACTCAAAAAGCTGCGTCCAGGATCCGAAATCCACGCATTAACTTAACTCAAAAACCGCGTCCAGGATCCGAAATCCACGCGTAAAACTCAAACTCAAAAACCGCGTCCAGGATCCGAAATCCACGCGTAAAACTCAAACTCAAAAAGCTGCGTCCAGGATCCGAAATCCACGCAGTCAGTCGACTCAAAAACCACGTCCAGGATCCGAAATCCACGCGTAAAACTCAAACTCAAAAAGCTGCGTCCAGGATCCGAAATCCACGCAGTCAGTCGACTCAAAAAGCGCGCATTAACTTAAGGCTAGCCATGGATCAATTAGTCACTTCAGTACCGCGATAACAGGCAGGTATTAGTGAAGAAGTGAGAAAATAGCTTACCAGTATGGACTCTGCAACGTTGCTGCCAAACTGATTTAAAAGTACTGTTTGTGTTGGTGAGGATCAGGGAGCAGACAAAGACTGACTAACTGAAAAATTTTACCTACTGGAAGTCTTTGCTTTAACAGGCACTTCCTCACCTTTTAAAAGTTCGGCCGAAAGTTTGTCTGCCCTCCGGTCCGCCAACGTGGCCAACTTGCGGTCGTCTCTTTCCCTTCCCACGTTCAGGCTCACCATCTGTTGAGACGGAAACCGAATGGTCTCGTCTCTACGTGTTCGTTGGAAGGAGAGATCAAACCGGCTAGAGTTTGGAGCAAAAACACCGTTTATTACAGAATCAAAACTGGTACACTATACAACGAATTCAAAAGCATGCAAATTCGTTGGAGAAGGCGTTCTCTCTCTCCCTTTGGATCTGGTGCAGTTATACTTCGCGCTTCCTCGAGTTCCCGGTCAGGTTCCCCTTGTTCGGCTCTTTCATTGTTCGGTTCACCTGTCTGTGAAGGGATTAGTGTCTCTATTGGCTGCCCCGAGATACCTGTCCCACTCCTGCTGTGCCGAACAATGGGTAGACATCCTGGGTTCGGCAGTTTCCGATCTTGTAAATTAAAAGTTTATTGTTGGAAGGGTTTCCTCATTGCCATGCGTCTGGCTGTCTGGGCGTTCACAATAGTTCTCCATAGTTGAATATACAGATATTATCATTTAACATAGGACCCGAATGAGTTTGACGTCAGCGGGGGCATTAGCAAGTACTTTATCAATCAAGTGTGGTATCGGTGCGATTTACACTATCCGATAGTTACCGGTTTCCTTTATTAACAATGAGAGTGTAGCAGGATGATCTGAAACTGACGGACATGTTCTAATCCCCCAGGAATGTGGCCCCAGGCAGGCAGTCCTGCAGTGGCTGGGTTTACTTTACATGGCTGTGTTTTAGCTGGTATCTGACAGTGTCTGCTTTAATAATGGTGCTCCCCTCCCTAGCCCCAATGTAGGTACCCCAATAGCAGATTCTCCCCAACATTAGCTAACACCTTCCATACCAGGCAACATCCTCATAAACCTTCTCTGCATCCTCTCCAAAGCGTCCACATCCTTTCGGTATTGTAGCGACCAAAACTGTACACAGTATTCTAAATGCGGCCGAACCAATGTCATGTACAATTTTAACATGACCTGCCAGTTCTTATACTCAATTTCCCCCATCCGATGAAGGCAAGCACACCATATGCTTGACCACTGTATCCACCTGTACAGCCACCTTCAGGGTACAATGGACCTGCACTCCCAGATCTCTCTGCTCATCAACTTTTCCCAAGGCTCTTCTGTTCACTTTATACTCCGCTCTAGAATTAGACTTGCCAAAATATATCACCTCAAATTTGCCTGGACTGAACTCCATCTGCCAATTCTTGGCCTAACTCTATCTATATTCTCCTGTATTCTTTGACAGTCCCCTATGCTTTCTGCTTCTCCACCAATCTTTGTGTCATCTGCAAACTTGCTGATCATACCAACAGTGCCTTCTTCCAGATCATTTATGTATATCACAAACAACAGTGGACCCAGCACTGATCCCTGTGGAGGATCACCTTTCTCCATTTCGATAAACTCCCTTCAACTACTACTCTCTATCTCCCGTTTCTCGACCAGTTCTTTATCCACCTAGCTAGAACACCCTGTGCACCATGTGACTTCACTTTCTCTATTAGTTTACCATGGGGAACCTTATCAAAAGCCTTACTAGAGTCCATGTATATGACATTTACAACCCTTCCTTCATCGATCAACTTGGTCACTTCCTCGAAGAACTCTATTAAGTTGATATGGCATGATCTCCCCCATACAAAACCATGTTGCCTATCACTGATAAACCCATTCTTTTCTCAATATAAGTAGATCCTATCCCTCAGTACCTTCTCCACAAACTTTCCCACCAAAATATCCCTACTACCCTTTTTGTACAGCTGGACAACATGAGCAACCCTCCAGTCCTCTGGCACCTCACTTGTATTTAAGGATGCCACAAAGATATCTGTCAGGGCCCCAGCTATTTCCTCTCTCACCTCTCTCAGCAACCTAGGATAGATCACATCCAGTCCTGAGGATTTGTCCACCTTAATAACCTCTAGCCTACCCAACACATCTTCCCTACTTATGTTAACGTGATCCAGACTAATCAAACCTCTATCTCTGATCTCAACATTCATCATGTCCTTCTCCTCAGTGAACACTGAGGCAAAGAAATTCACACTCTCACCCATTCTCTCAGCTTCAACACAGACCCTTCCTTCATTATTCTTTAGTGGAACAATCCTTTCTCTAGTTACCCATTTGCTTCTTATATAAGCATAAAAGGCTTTGGGATTCTCCTTAATTCTGCTCGTTAAAGCTATTTCATGACTCCTTTTAGCTCACTTGATTCCTCATTTAAGACTGGTCCTACTCTTCCAATATTTCTCCAGGGCCCATTCTGCTTTTATGCATGGTTCCCTTTTCCTCTTGACAAGTTGTACGACTTCTCCTATCATCCACGGTTCATGAATCTTGCCTTTCCTATTCTTTGCCTTCAAAGGGATATGCTTTTCATGCACTATCTTTAACCTATCTTTGAAAGCCTCCCACATATCAAATGTGGACTTTCCTTCAAATAGCTGTGTCCAATCCACATTTCCCAGCTCCTGCTTAATTTTGATGTAATTGGCCTTGGCCCAGTTTAGCACTCTTTCCTTAGGACCACTTCCATCTTTGTCTACGAGTATTCTAAAACTTATAGAATTGTGGTCACTGTTCCCAAAGAAATTCCCCACCGCAACTTCTACCACCTGGCCTGGCTCATTCCCCAACTCCAGGTCCAATATGGCCCCTTCCCTCGTCGGACTATTGACATACTGCTCTAGAAAACTCTTCTGGATGCTTCTTACAAATTCTACCCATCCAGACCTCTGACGCTACCTGTATCCCAGTCAATGTTGGGAAAATTAAAATATCCCATCACCATTACCCTATTGCCTCTACATCTTTCCATAATCTGTTTATCTATTTGTTCTTCTACCTCATGCTCACTGTTGGGAGGCCTGTAGTACAGCCTCAACAATGTAACTGCATCCTTCTTATTTCTCAGCTCCACCCATAATGTCTCACTCCTCAAGCCCTCCATAGTGTCCTCCTTTAGCACAGCCGGGATATCATCCCTGACCAGCAATGCAACTCCAATCCCCCTTTTACATCCCTCCCTGTCCTGTCTGAAGTGTCTATATTATGGAACATTTAGTTGCCAATCATGTTCTTCCTTCAACCAAGTCTCTGTGATTACAATAACATCATACTACCAGGCACCAATCCAAACCCTAAGTTCATCTGCCTTACACACTATAGTCCTTGCATTAAAGTAGATGCACTTCAGGCCACCAGTTCTTTTGCGTTCATCTGCTCTCTGCCTATTCTTCCCCTTATTAATAATATCTTCATGAGTCTTATAGTCTCCAGTTCCCACCTCGCTGTCTACTTGTCTTCTCTAAAGGCTCCCAGCCACCTGCCACATTAGTTTAGCCCCCCTTCTCCCCCCACCAACAGCAGTAGCAAAAATTCCCCCAAGGACATTGGTTCCAGTCTGGTTCAGATGTAGACCGTCCATTTTGTAATAGTCCCACCTTCCCAAGAACCGGTCCCAATGTCCAACAAATCTGAACCCCTCCCTCCTACACCATCTCTCAAGCCACATGTTCATCTTGCCTGTTTTTTTTCTCATTTTCACGCTGGTTAGCATGTGGCACATAGTAATCCCGAGATCGCTATCTTTGAGTTCCTCCTTTTTAACTTCTCTCCTACATCTCTGAATTTTGCTTTCAGGACCTCATCTTGTTTTTTACTTATATCATTGGTGCCTATATGCACCAAGGCAACTGGCTGCTTACCCTCCCCTTTCAGAATGATGTGCAGCTGATCGGTGACATCCCTGACCCGAGTACCTGGGAGGCAAAATACCATCCAGGAGTCCTGTTGTCGGCCACAGAACTGCCTATCTGCTCCCCTTACAATAGAATCCCCTATGAATATGGCCCTACAAGTCTTTTTCCCTCCCTCCTGAACAGCAGTGCCCACCACCGTGCCATGATCTTGGCAACTGCTGCCCTCCCCTAGTGAGCCATCTCCCCCCACAGTATCCAAAGAGTTATACCTGATTTGGAGGGAGATGACCACAGGGGATACCTGCACTGCCTTCCTATTATTTTTCTGCCTTTTTGTCACCCATTCACTGTCTCCCTCAGCAATGCTAACTTGTGGTGTGACCAGTTCACTAAACGTGCTCTCCACGTACTCATTCCTGTAGTGTGCAGAGTATGGCTCCAAACATAGATGAGATTCTGCAGGGACATCAGCTTGCAGAAATAAGTGGACAAATGGCCTGTTGGTGCTATAGTTTTTTTTAAAATATTTAAAGGATGTAATGCCACTGGCAAGACCAGCAATTGTTTCCGGTCCCT
Source organism: Hemiscyllium ocellatum (assembly GCF_020745735.1). NCBI lineage: Eukaryota > Metazoa > Chordata > Chondrichthyes > Orectolobiformes > Hemiscylliidae > Hemiscyllium > Hemiscyllium ocellatum. The sequence continues at coordinate 95,586,888 of NC_083403.1, forward strand.
AATTACCCTTGACCTGTGTGGCTTGTTGGACCATTTCAGAGAACGTTTAAGAATCAACTACAGCGTTGTGGATGCTCCACAGTGAGCCAGCCACAGCTCCAGAGCCATCATGCGGTCAAACCAGAGCTGCAACTGGACACACTTCTTGCAAGTGTATGAGTCCAGAATGTCAGCCACGTTCCTGAGCTCCCACATCATGCAAGAGGCACATGCCATGGGTCTGAGGTCCCCTGCCATTGTAAGCTTAGCTTTATATCAACTAACTAAAATGAAACAATGCACTTAAATGTATGAAAAAAAATTAAAAAAAATAAAATCCTTACCTTACAGAGTCTCTTTCTTCTGGTTGGTGGGGGTGGGAGAGTGATAGCCACTGCCAAAATATATATCTTTACCTTCCCGGCATCCTCCTGCTTTCCACATCACCTCCGCTGTCTCTCCCACTGCCCTGGACAGGGGAAAAAAAAGCTGTGGGCTTCAGAGGTAAGTATTTAAGCAGTTTCCTTACCTTCCCTCCTTGTCTCCACATCACCTTCTGCTGTGTCTCCACTGCTTCCATACAGGAAAAAAGGCCATGGGCTTTGAAGCTAAGTATTTAAACAGTTTCCTTGCCTTCCCAGCACCCTTCTGGTCTCCATGTCCCTTCCGCTGTGTCCCCGCTACTCCCACTGCTTGGTCTGGCCCACATGTATCTTCAGACCAGCGGCAATGTAGTTGATTCTTAAATGTTCTCTGAAATGGTCCAACAAGCCACACAGTTCAAGGGTAGTTAGGGACCAGAAACAATTGTTGGTCTTGCCAGTGACATTACATCCTTCAAAGAATATTATTTTTAAATTATAGCACCAACAGACCATTTGTCCACTTCTTTCTGCAAGCTGATGTCCCTGCAGAATCTCATCTAGGTTTGGAGCCATACTCTGCACACTACAGGAATGAATGTTGAATATAATGATAAAATGCAATTTAAAAAGGTATAAGCAAATATATTTTAATTGAAAGGAAGAAGGCACATTGAATGTATGAAGAAAGAAACTACATTAATTTGTTTACAACATAAACTGTAACCCAAAATGTCTGTCAATGACAGATAGTAAATAGCTTTTGGTATACACATCAATCAGGTCCCAAATAACCTCACCCAGGTATTGTAACAAATAGTCAGTCATTCCACCAAATTCAGTTCCTGTCTGTTGCCTACCGGGATTCTCCGGATGATTCCAGCTGCAGCAGGGATTGTCGGCAATCACTCGCTAACAAATATGATTGTTCATCTCAGAAATACACTGTCACTGGTCATGTGTTCTTTAGATCCTTGTGTGGCTGATGAGCCCAATCCTAGAGCTGCATCTCCAGCTGTATATTTGGTAGGTATTTCAGGAGATGCAAGTGATCCTTGGCCTTGGGATAGTTGACATTCCTTGCTCCGGTTCCTTTTCTGTAGTTCCCCCTTCCAAAAAGTTTTCCTGTGTCCCTTCATACAAGATGGTTTCTTCTGAACGAAGGCCTCCCTGTCATTGATATTTATGTTGCAATTCCTGAGGGGAGCCTCTGGCAATCTTAAACCAAAAGAGAAAATGCTGGAAAATCTCAACAGGTCTGGCAGCATCTGTAAGGAGAGAAAAGAGCTGACATTTCGAGTCTGACCCTTTGTCAAAGCTAAAAAAAAGGGAGAAAATGGGGAGGTATTTATACTAGGCTGAGAGAAAGTGAATCGTGGCTCCAGAAGCAAAGGTAGCAATAAAGAGGTGTTAATGACAGTGTATAGAGAGATTATAGGGAGATTAGGAGCTGTGAATGACCAAGATTGAAGCCAGTGCTATGTGACAATATATGTGGGGGATGGGGAGGATGGCTGAAGCAGAGGCAAAATGGAAAACTGGGGAGGAGGGTAGCAAATGGGGAAAGAGGAGAGGGAAGAGGTAATGAGAGAGTGGGGAGTGAGAGAAAGAAAAGCAATCAAGAAATAAGAGGTACAAAACAGTGAAAAAATTTTTTAAAAAATAAATAAAATAAGTGAAGTAAAATAATGGAGCAGAATGAAAACAGAGGGGCAGTCTTTGCCATTCTCTCATTCGAGTGCCTACCATGATCAGGTTGAGGAAGATCAGCTTTGGTAGTTGGAACTCAGTCATCCTTAAGCATTTGGCTGGCCCAGCAGATTTGATTTTGATGTTCATGGTCTTGATTTTGGTGCTATTGGCTGCGTCAAGGATGCTGATGTTTGTCCTGCTATCCTCCCAGCTGATGGATACGCAAAGTAGAGTCTCCCTTAATCTCAGTTTCCAGCTCCATTTCATATTTTCCAAAACTTGAAGAATTTGATCAATTCTTTCTCACAAATTTTGCAAAGTCTGCCAACTTCACCAGTTAAGCTGCTTACATATCTGTGATGCATCTCTGAAATGTTATTACAGTATGAGGTTATAATGTCCATACATTAAAAATCATTTTTATGATTGCTCACTGCATGTCTAAAGCTACTTATTGTCTTTCTTGGCTTGTCGTTCCAAGGTCATCCAGATTAATAAGTTAAGAACACTTCTTTTTAAACAGTGGAAAACAGTGTTATTTTTCAAATGTCAATAGCCTACTGATCTATGCGAGAAAACAATAGTTCGGTCACAATGACAGCTGTAAATATAATGCACAAAAAGAATGTCCTCAGGTAAAATGTCATTGCTACTAATACATTACTATTTGGTTTTGACTGAAACAAAGCACAATCATTCCTAGGTTTAAACCAATGATTATAAAAGTAAAACGTCAATGGAGTCACAGTTAAAACTCTAAAAGAAAGCAGAAATGTAGTGAAAAATGAATAAAATTATAAACATTAATGATTGCTAGCTGTGTCATAATTTATTCTTCACCCATTATAGTTTCCCATTGCACCTACCTTATCATATTTTCCAGTATGTGTTTCTGTTCTTTCTTCTCTCATATATTCATCTAACTTCCTTTTAAAACATCTAAGTGATTTTCTGCAATCATATCCTGTGGTTACAAGATCCAAATTCTATCCACACTCAGATTAAAGATATTTCTCCTTAATTTCCCAGTGCGTTTATAAGAGAGTATGTTTTATTCAAAGCTCTAGTTTGGGATTCCCCAATTCATTTGTAAATCTAAAGATCTCAAACAGATTTCTTCTACTTCTCTCCTCTTAAAAACAAAGTGCTGTACATTACTTCTGAGTAACTGGAATCTCCAAACTGTGAGATGTTCTTTGTAAATTATTCTTACATTTCTCCAAGTTAACTTCTAGTCCCATCTTAGTTTTTGGCAGATTTGGCAGATTTTCCCAAATGAAAGGGTTTTATAAATCCTTCTCATAAATTTCATCTGAGATGGGAAGGCCTTGTCTGAATGAAAGCTGACAGTTAATTTTTTTCAAGTAGATAGTTTTTTTTAAAAAATTGCCTCCAGGTCCTTTGTGTACCTTAGAAATCAGAACTAAGTAGAGCTTTGATCCTTGTAGATCTACACTTCCTATATTTCTTCCACTTGAATACTTCGCGCTCTCTGTATTTTTTGTTTTATGGTCAATTTTTTCTTTAATCATATTCATCATGTCATATATTATTGAAGGACTTTTGAAAATAGTTTGAATTGATTCATTCAAATGAGATTGAATTATTTCAGAAAATATGATTTTTGGATGCATTCTGAGTAGCCTGAGACTTGAAATATAGCTAGCATAACAGATTTGAAAGGAATACTTGGTTTTGAACCTGTACTTCTCAAAAATTTGAATAACTCTGGTTTCCATTCCTGAATGTGCAGGTCTGCTATAGACTAAGCTATTGATAGAGACTGATTATCATGATTCATCAACAACTCTATTACGTTGTATTCTGTAGATGATAGCAATGAAATTAATTGGATGCTGATATATTTTAATCTATCATTTCACTAAGCTTACATGGATGCTCCAGGTGGCTTGTCAGATGTTTCTTCATTTTAACAATTTAGTGTTAGTAAAAATTAAGTGTTTCTACTTTCTGATTTATGATCTAAGATTTCGCTTCAGAAGGAGGATAGTTCTGTAAGATGGAATGCTGACAGTCATTTTTCAAGCGGATTGCATATTTAGTTTGCATTCTGTAAATGGAGCCCAATAGGTTCTGTAGCTGCTAACAATTGTGGCATTCATCACCTGTCAATCATTCTTAATAGAGCCGGTATTCAGCAAGGCTAAATCCATTCTTGAGCTCTTTAGTGTGACAGACAGTGTTGGATCTGCTTTGTATTCACATTGAGACATAGATTTCAACATCCCACAGGAAAGCTAGAAACCAAGTACATCCTTTGGACAGAAGTATGTCTTATATTAAACAAAACAAAGGGATCTTTTGAGTTTTGACGTCTTACTGTCCACCATCTGATGTGCTTTTATTTTTGGTTATCTGTCAAACATTTGATTGCTTACTACTTCCTTCACTATAATTCTGATTATCAATGTCAATTGGTGCTGCAATGATTGGCACAGTGTGTCTTTCTTGACAACTTCTGATAGCCTTCTGCATGTTTGTTTGTTGTACAATTAGAGATAAAACATAAATAAATTAAGCACTGAAGACCACATCACCCTGCTGACGTAATAAGACAAAAAACATTCGTAATACTTTCTACAATTTTGAACACACCTAAACTCAATTGGAGATGGAGAAACAGAGTAAAAAGTGAGGTCTGCAGATGCTGGAGATCAGAGCTGAAAATGTGTTGCTGGTTAAAGCACAGCAGGTTAGGCAGCATCCTAGGAACAGGAAATTCGACGTTTCGGGCCAGAGCCCTTCATCAGGAATGAGGAGAGGGTGCCAGGCAGGCTAAGATAAAAGGTAGGGAGGAGGGACTTGAGCGGAGGGAGGAGGGAAACAGAGAAAGGTTTTGAGTAATTTGTTTGGTTTGGGAAATGGTGGTATGAAGTTTGATCTGTATTCTTGATTTGGAGGTGCCGGTGTTGGACTGGGGTGTACAAAGTTTACTTGGAAGACCTAGCTTTCAGAGCACTGCACCATCATCAGGTGGTTGTGGGGTATAAGATCGTAAGACACAGAATTTATAGCAAAAGTTTACAGTGTGATGTGACTGAAATTATATATTGAAAAAGACTTGGATTTTTTTAGATCTGTATTCTGAAAGTTTGCTTAGCAATCTTTCAAGGTTGCAACAATGTTCCAAAACTTACCCTTACATGATTATATTAATGAGATTTACTAATACATCAAAAAAAGACTTATATTTAGATTAGTTCTCTCTCTACTGCAGGGCAATCCAAATCATCTTTTTGGTCAATGCAATATATTTGAAGTGGAGTCTTTGCTTTTGAGTCATAGAGTCATACAGCATGACTTCGGTCCTTTGGTCCAACCAGTGCATACCAAGCATAATCCCAAACTAAAGTACTCCCATCTGCCTGGGCTTGGCCCATATCCCTCCAAATATTTCTTCTTCATGTACTTATCTAAATGTCTTCTAAATGCTGTACGTGTACCCGCATTCACCATTTCCTCTGGAAGTTCATTCCACACATAAACTACTCTCTGTGAAATAAAAGTTGCCCCTCCTTTCTTTTTTGAATCTTTCTTTTCACGCGTTAAAGATATAGACCCTTGTCTTGAAATTCCCCACCCTAGGGAAAAGACACCTGATTTACACCTTATCTGTACCTTTCAACATTTTATAACTCTTCAAATTGTTACCTCTCAACCTCTTATGCTCCAGTGAAAAAAAAAATCCCAGTTTATATAGCTTCTCCTTATAAATCAAACCATCCATTCCTGGCACCATTCTGATTAATGCCAAAAAAGCAGCAACTGATTTCTTCACAACTGAATGCCAAACATGACTTACCAATTTCCGTGCTTTTGATTGTAGGGAAAAGTTTGGTCAGGTTACCCCTTTAAATTAACATCCTGTTCTTCAAAGTAATGTAATTTAATATTTTATGTTCAACAGTCAGGACCTCAGTTTAATATTGTATTTGATTTATAATAGTTTCAACAGTGTGGCACTGTATGATGAAGTCTTCTCACTTATAGGGAGATTAAACCTACAGCATTTTGCTTCTGTGAGTGCTACTCACTGAGTGATGACTGAGAATGTAGAATGGGTGTAATTGATGTACCAAATTGGCTTTTTGCGTTCTATATCTGAGTATTGCCTTGACCTTGTAGTGGAAAGTTACAAATATAGCTGCACTCTTTAAGAAGGGAACGAGAATGAAAACACGGAACTGCAGACCGATTAGCTTGACATCAGCAATTTGGAAATTGCCAGAATTGATTTTCAGTGATGTGATAGGTACACTTTTTGAAACTAGTTATCTGATTGCACAGAAACAATTTGAACTTAAGAAAACAAAATTATGTGACAAAACTGCTAATGGATTTTGAGGAAGTTACTGGTGGAATAGATTGGGAGCTAACAGTAGATGTAAGGTATTTGGATTTTCGGAAGTCTTTCAGGAAGTTCTAAAAAGGAGGTTAATGAACAAAATTAGAACGGATGTGATCTGGGTAAGGAGGCTAACGAACAAAATCAGAGCGCACACGATCTGTGTAATATTTCAACTTTGTTTGAGGTTTAGTTATCAGAAAGAAAACAAACAATAGGAAAAAACTGGCCATTTTCAGATTGGTAGGATGTCACAAAGATTACTACTTACACCCCAGATTTTCACAATCTGTATCAATAAATTTGAAGTGGAAGCCAAATATATCATTGCCAGATTTTCAGGTAATACAAAGCTAGGTGTAATGAAGATAACATAAAGAAGTTTCAAGGGGATTTGGACAGGAAATTTTGGATCAAGGAATACAATGCATATATATGTGAGATTATCCTGGAGGAGTTGGACATTTCCTAAAGGGTGAGAAATGAGGAAGTATTGATCTCGAAAGGGACTAGGGTGCCCTTCTTTGTAAGTCAATGAAAGTTAGCACACAGGAGCAGCAAATAATCATGAATGCAAATGTATTATTGCCTTTATTGCAAGATGATTTGAATATAGGAGTAAAAACATTTTGGTTCAGTGTTATAGATTAAACCATGCTGGGAATATGGTGTGACCTTTAGTTCAGGAAAGATGCATTTACCCTGAATGGAAGGTTCTTAAGATGAGGATAGTCTTAGCCAGACAGTGTGAAGTGAAGAAATTGATTAGGCTGGGCCTGTATCCTTTAGTGTTTAGATGAATTAAACATAATCTCTGTGAAACTTACAAATTTTTTAAAGAACCAGACAAAGTAAATGCTGTGGGATTTGAATGAAGGATACAGTCTTAGAATAAGGAGCAAGCCATTCAAAACTACGTCGAGGAGGCATTCCTTCACTCAAAGAATGATGAATCTTTGGAATTCCCATTCTCAGACATCTGTGGTAGCTCAAAAATTGAGCATGTTTAAGATACAGATCAATTGATTTCTGGATACAAATGACATCAAGGGATATGGAAATTGTTATAAGTGTACCTTACATTTAAGAAAATAGATCTTTAACAGCTCCATTTACTCTGTGTAGAATGCTGTGACCTTGTTTGGCAGTGGCCTACTATGGGATTGCAAACTCCACACACACAGAAGTCAGCAACTTTGCTGGAATATTTGCTTTATAGCTTATAGTTTATTTTATTTATGTAAGTAAATTAATCCAGAGTTAATCAGTTCATGAAAAGTGATTGATTGTTATCTTTACATGACATGGTTGTCTGTGGTAAGTATCATACTAAAGAGGTCCATAATGGTATCAATCAAGTAAATTTACAATTGAAAACATAGCTCATGGAAAGCAGACAAACTCCTACCAAGAGGCAAGATTAACTTGCTAAAGAAAAGCAACTGCTCAGGCAGCCTACAAATTGTTACAAAGTAAGAGAATTTCAAAGACATATTTAATGTTCCCAAACTTTCCTATTTTAAATTGGACACAGCAGACGTCCAAATAGAATTTCAAATGTTTAAATGGCAATCAGAGCCATGGTTTCTAGATTCAAGTGTGTGCAATGTAGAAAAGCAAGCCATTAAAATGTGCTTAGCAATTGGGATTAAAGATCCACACAGTCTTAACATCTCAGCATTAACAGCTGAAGAGCAAAGTAATTGCCAAAAGACTTGGACGAGATAGAAGACCAATTTATAATCAGATTAATCTTTTCTATTTTCTGACCAGAAATCATAGCATTTAAAATTGATGCTTCTCGAACCTATAGGCCACTTCATCAGCCAATGCATAGACATTAGCTCATGTTGTGAATTTTCAGATGGGGAACTAGCAAACAGAATTTGAGCTGATAATCAAATCCATTCCCATAAGGAATTTCCAAAAACTGAAGGATGTACTAAATATAAAGTGATCCTTACAGGTTACATAGAAACATTGAAGCAGGCGTAGACCATTCAGTCCTTCAAGACTATTCCGCGATTCAATGAGATCATGGTTGGCATGTGGCTTAACTCCATATGCATGTGTTTGACCCATATCTCTTCACACCTTTGCTGAACAAAAAATTAGTTTTAAGACTAACAACTGATCCAGCATCTACTGCCATTAATGGAAGAGAGTTCCAAACCTCTACCACTCTTTATGTGTAAAAATGCTTCCTAACATCTATGGTTGAGCCCTAATATTTAGACTATGATTCTTAGTTCTAGACTCTCCAAGCTGTGGAAATGATACAGTTATGGAGGTATAGAGTAGTAAAGATATCCAGCACAGATACAGACTCTTTGGTCCAATTCGTCCATACTGACCAGATATCCTAAATTAATCTAGTTCCATTTACCAGCATTTGGAGCATATCCCTCTAAACTCTTCCTATTCATATACTCATCCAGATGCCTTTTAAATGTTGTAATTGTTCCAGGCTCCACCATTGTCTCTGGCAGTTCATTCCATATACACACCAAGCTCTGTGTGAAATGTTGTCCTTTAGATCCTTTTTAACTCTTTCCCCTCTCACCTTAAACCTATGGCCTCAGTTCTGAACTCACCTACCCTGGGGAAAAGACCTTGTCTATTTATTGTATCCATGCCCCTTAAATCTTTATTAAGTTCTATAAGGTCACCCCTCAGCTTCCTACTCTCCAAGGAAAACAGCCCCAGCCTATTCGACCTTTTCCTATAACTCAAACCCTCCAGCCATGGCAACATTGGGGGTGGGGTAAAAGGGAAAGAAGAGAGGGTGGAGGGAAGGAAAAGTGGAGAGCATGGAGGGGAGAGGGAATATGCCGTTGGGATGCAGAGAGATGGTGAGTGATTAGATTAGATTAGATTACTTACAGTGTGGAAACAGGCCCTTTGGCCCAATAAGTCCACACCGACCCACCGAAGTGCAACCCACCCATTCCCCTACATTTACCCCTTTACCTAACACTACGGACAATTTAGCATTGCCAATCCACCTGACCTGCACATCTTTGGACTGTGGGAGGAAACCAGAGCACCCAGAGGAAACCCACGCAGACACGGGGAGAACGTGCAAACTCCACAAAGTCAGTCGCCTGAGTCGGGAATTGAACCCGGGTGTCTAGCGCTGTGAGGCAGCAGTGCTAACCACTGTGCCACCGTGCCGCCCTTTAACAAGTCCACACCGACCTGCCGAAGCGCAACCCACCCATACCCCTACATTTACCCCTTACCTAACACTACGGGCAATTTAGCATGGCCAATTCACGTGACCCGCACATCTTTGGACTGTGGGAAGAAACCGGAGCACCCGGAGGGAACCCACGCAGACACGGGGAGAATGTGTGAACATGTGAAAAGTGTGAAAAGAGTATAGTCTGTAACTGGTGTAGTTGGCAAAATGAGTAGGTCAATCAGTCAAGGCAAAAAGCAGGCAGCAACAAAACAGGGAATGATGTAGGACTGAAAAAACTGCATTTATTTCAATGCTAGTGGCCTGACAGACAATGTAGATGATCTCAGGACATAGTTGGTAACATAGGACTGGGATATCATTGATATTATGGAAATGTGGCACAGAGATGAATAGGACTGGCAGCTTAATGTTCCAGCGTATAGATGCTATAGTTAGGATAGAAAGCGGGGGGGCAAGACAAGATGGGGAATAACACTTTTGATTAGGGATAACATCATGGCTGTACTTAGGGAAGATGTTCTGGGGAGTACATCCAGGGAAGTGCTTTGGGTGGAACTGAGAAATAAGAAAGGGATAATCCGCTTATTGGGATTGTACTATGCAGCTCCCCCCTCTCCCCACTCACACACCCAGTAGTCATTGAGAAATTGAGATGCAAATTTGCAAGGAGATCTTAGTTATCTGCAAGAATAATAGGGTGGCAATGGTAAGGGATTTTAACTTTCCAAAAATAGACTGGGACTTCCATATTTTGGAGAAGATTTGTAGCTCAGGTTGTGGATCAGGTTGTGAATTTGTTCGCTGAGATATTGTTCTCAGAAGTTTTGTCACCATGCTCGGTAACATCATCAATGAGCCTCTGGTGAAGTGTTGGTGTTCTGCTCTGCTTGCTATTTATCTGTCTCAGTTTGTTGTGGTAGGTGATATCATTTCCAGTTCTTTTTCTCAGAAGTTGGTAAATGGGGTCCAAATTGATATGTTTGTTAATGGAGTTCCGGTTTAAATGCCAGGCCTCGAGAAATTCCCGTGCGTGTCTTTGTTTAGCCTGTCCCAGGATGGATGTATTGTCCCAGTCAAACTGCCATAATGTTAAGATCTTGGCTAAAAAGGAATTTGTTAAGCATGTACAAGAAAATCTTCTGATCCAGCATGTGGAAGTACCTATGAGAGAAGGAGCAAAACCTGACTTTCTCCCGAAAATAAGCCAGGGCAAATCACTGAAGGGTCGTTGGGGGAGCACTTTGGGGCCAGAAATCATAATTGTATAAATTTTAAAATGGTGATGGAAAAGAATAGACCCGATCTCATGTTAAATGTTTAAATTGGAGAAAGGCCAATTTTGATGGTGTTCAGCAAAACTTTTCTAAGTTGATTGGAGGTGGATATTAACAGGTAAAGGGACGGCTGGAAAATGGGGAGTCTTCAAAAATGAATGAATGAGAGTCCAAGCACAGTATTTTCTTGTTCATAAAATCCCTACAGTGTGGAAGCAGGCTATTCAAGCCCGAGTCCGCACACATCATTTTGAAGAACATGCCATCCAGATCTACCCACTCTCTGTATCCCTACATTTCCCATGGCTAATTCACCTAACCTACACATTCCTGGACACTATGGGGAAATTTAGCATGATCAATCTACCTAAACTGCAGATCTTTTGACTGTGAGAGGAAGCCAGAGCACTAAGTCCCAGTCTATTCTTGGAAACTTAAAATCCCTTAACATTGCCACCCTATTATTCTTGCAGATAACTAAGATTTCCTTGCAAATTTGATCTCACACAGACATGGGGAAAACATAAAATCTCCACACAGTCACCTGAGGCTGGTATTGAACCCAGGGCCCTAGCATTGTGAGGCAGCAGTGCTAACCACAGAGTCACTGTGCTACCATCTGTTAAAGTGAAGTGTAAAGCTGGTAGGTGTAGGTAATGCTGGTTGACTAGAGAAATTGAAGCACTGGTCAAGAAAAAGAAAGTGGCATTTGTCAGGTATAAATAGCAGGGAATAAGTGAATCCCTAGAAGAGTATATAGGTAGTAGAAGGATACTTAAGAGGAAAATTGGGAGAGCTGAAAATAGACATAAGATAGTTTTGACAAATGAGGAGGATGGTGGACAATAAGGAGGCAGTAACTATAGCCTGGAAGGAACTAGATCATGAAGTCAGCATGACTAAGGGGAAGAGTAGGTCGGGAGCAGATGATGAACACGGAGGGATAGATTGTCTGAGGTGCGTTTGGTTTAATGCAGGAAGTGTAGTAGGTAAGATTAGAGTGGTGCTGGAAAAGCACAGCAAAACAGATAGCATCCGAGGAGCAAGAAAATCGACGTTTTGGGCAAAAGGTCTTCATCAGGAATGGAGGCAGGGACCCTCCAGGGTGGAGAGATGGTGGGGGGGAGGTTGCTGAGGAGAAGGTAGCAAAGAGTACAATAGGTGAATGGGGGTGGGGATGGAGGTGATTGGTCAGAGGGGAGAATGGAGCGGATAAGCAGGAAGGGAGATTGGCAGGTAGGACACGTCAGAGGACAGTGCTGAGCTGGAAGGTTGGAACTGGGGTAAGGTGGGGGGAGGGGAAATGAGGAAACTGGTGAAGTCTGAGGGTGGAGGTGCGGGATGTGGATGAGATGCGTTGGAGGGCATCTTTAACCACGTGAGAAGGGAAATTGTGGTCTCTAAAGAAGGAGGCTATCTGGTGTGTTCTGTGGTGGAACTGGTCCTCCTGGGAGTACATACGGCAGAGGCAGAGTAATTGGGAATGCGGGACGGCATTTTTGCAGGAGGTGGGGCGGGAAGAGATATAATCCAGGCAGCTGTGGGAGTCAGTGGGTTTGTAAAAAATGTCAGTGTCAAGTCGATCATCATTAATGGAGATTGAGAGGTTCAGGAAGGGGAGGGAGGTGTCAGAGATGATCCAGGTGAATTTAAAGTTGGAGTAGAATGTGTTGGTGAAGTTGATGATCTGCTCAACTTTGTGGGAGCATGAGGTGGCACTGATGCAGTCATCAATGTAGTGGAGGAAGAGGTGGGGAGTGGTGCTGGTGTAACTACAGAAGATGGACTGTTCTACGTAGCCGACAAAAAGACAGGCATAGCTGGGGCCCATACATGTGCCCATGGCTATCCCTTTGGTCTGGAGGAAGTGGAAGGATTCGAAGGAGAAATTGTTACGGGTGAGAACCAGTTCAGCCAAATGAATGAGAGTGTCAGTGGAAGGGTTCTGTTGGGGACATCGGGAGAGAAAGAAATGGAGGGCTTGGAGGCCCTAGTCATGGCGAATGGAGGTGTAGAGGGATTGGATATCCATGGTGAAGATGAGGCTTTGGGGGTCGGGGAAACGGACATCTTGGAGGTGGTGGAGGGTGTTGGTGGTGTCTCGAATGTGTGTGGGGAGTTCCTGGACTAGGGGGAATAGGACAGTATCGAGGTACATGGAAATGAGTTCGGTGGGCAGGAGCATGCTGCAACAATGGGTTGGCCGGGGTGGTCAGACTTGTGGAGCTTGGGAAGGAGATAGAATCGGGTGGTGTAGTGTTCCCAGACTTTTGTAGGTAAGGTAGATGAACTCAGGGCTTGGATGTATTATGTTATTGCTATTACTGAAACTTTGTTGAGGGAAGAGCATGGCTGGCAATTAAATATTCAAGGCTATAGATGCTTTAGGTAGGATAGAGAGGGAGGTAAAAGGGGTGGAGGAGTTGCATTAGCAGTCAGAGAGGATATCACAGCTGTGCTGAAGGAGGGAACTATGGAGGATTCAAGCAGTGAGGCAATATGGGCAGAAATAGGAAGGATGCAGTAACAATTTTAGGGCTGTATACAGGCCTCCCAACAGCGAACGTGAGATGGATATACAATACGTACACAGATTATGGAAAGGTGTAGGAGCAGCAGGATGGTGGTGATGGGAGATTTTAATCTTCTCAACATTGACTGGGATTCACCTCATGTTAGAGGTCCAGATAGAGCAGAATTTGTAAGAAGCATCCAGGAGGGTTTTATAGATCAGTATGCAAATAGTCCAACCCAGGAAGGCGTCATACTAAACCCTGGTACTGGGGAATGAGCAAGGCAACATGATTGAATTTTCAGTCGGTGATTACTTTTGGAATAGTGATCCTAATTCCGGCTGTTTTAGAATACTTATGGACAAGGATGAGAGTATTTCTAAAGGAAGAGCACTAAAATGGGGGAAGGCCAACTATAGCAAAGTTCACAGGAGCTGGGGATTGTGGATTGGGAGCAAGTGTTTGAGGGTAAATCCACATTTGAAATGTGTGAGGCTTTTAAAGAGAGGTTGATTAGAGTGCAGGACCTGTTAAAATGAGGGTTAGAAATGGCAAAATTAGGGAACCATGGATGACAGATGAAATAATGAGACTAGCTAAGAGGAAGAAGGAAGCATACATAAGGTCGAAGCGACCGAAAACAGATGAAGCTTTGGAAGAATATTGAAAGTAGGATCTATCTAAAACAAGGAATTAAGAAGGCTAAAAGTGATATGAAATATCTTTAGCAAACAGGGTCAAGGAAAATCCCAAAGCTTTTTATTCATACATAAGAAGCAAGAGGGTTACTCGAGAAAGGGTTTGCTCACTCAAGTACAAATTTATGCAGTTGTCAGAGAAGATGGGTGAGATTCTTAATGAGTACTTTATGTTGGTATTCACTGAGGAGAGGGATATGATGGATGTTGAGATTAGGGATAGCTGTTTGATTACTCCAGGTCAAGTCAGCATAAGGAGGGAGGAAGTGTTGGGGGTATTCTCAAAGGCTTTAAGGTGGACAAATCCCCTGGTCCAGATCTAGCCCAGGTTACTGAGGGAAGCAAAAGAGGAAATAGCTGGGGCCTTAACAGATATCTTTGCAACATCCTTGAATACAGGTGAGGTCCTGGAGGACTGGAGAATTGCTAATGTTGTCTCCTTGTTTGAGAAGGGTGGCAGCGATAATCCAGATAATTATAGCCCAGTAAGCCTGACGTCAGTGATAGGGAAGCTGCTGGACAAGGTACTGAGGGATAAGATCTATTTACATTTAGAAGAAAATGGGCTTATCAGTGTAAGGCAACGTGGTTTTGTACAGGGAAAATCATGTCTTACCAAATTAATAGAATTCTTGGAGGAAGTATCAAAGTTACTCTGGATGTCATATAGATGGACTTCAGTAAGGCATTTGATAAGCTTCCTCCTGGTAGGCTGATGGAGAAAGTGAAGTTACACGGGGGCCTCAGTGTACTAGCTAGATGGATAGAGAAATGGCTGGGCAGCACGAGATAGAATGTATTTGTGGAAGGGGGTTTCTCAAAATTGAGAACTGTGAGCAGTGATGTTCCACAGAGATCCATGTTGTTTGCGATATACATGAATGATGTGGAGGAAGGTACAGGTGGTCTGATTAGTAAGTTTGCCTATGACACTATGTTTGGTGGAGGAGTAGGTAGTGAAGGGGACTGTCAGAGAATGCAACAGAATATAGATAGGTTGGGAGAGTTGGGCAGAGAAATGGCAGAAGGAGTTCAATCCAAGCAAATGCAAGGTGAAGCATTTTGGAAGATCCAATTCAAGAGCAAACTACACTGTAATTGTAAAACCCTGGTGAAAATTGATGTACAGAGAGATCTGGGTGTTCAGATCCATTGTTCCCTGTAGGTGGCAACACAGGCTGATAGAGTGGTCAAGAAGGCATATGGAATGTTTTCCTTCATTAGACAAGGTATTGAGGACAAGATTGGCAGGTTATGTTACAGTTCAATAGGACTTTGGTTTGGCCACATTTAGAATACTACACACAGTTCTGGTTACCACATTACTGGAAGGATGTGGATGATTTGGAGAGGGTGCAGAGGGAGTTCACCAGGATGTTGCCTGGTATGGAGGGCACTAGCTATGAAGAGAGGTTGAGTAGATTAGGATTATTTTCATTAGAAAGACAGAGGTTTAGGAGGGACCTGATTGAGGTCAACAAAATCATGAGAGGTATAGACAGGGTAGATAGCAAAAAGCTTTTTTCCAGGGTGGGGGACTTCATTACTAGGAGTCATGAGTTCAAGGTGAGACGAGAAAAATTTAAGGGAGATATACGTAGAAACTTCCTTACACAGATGGTGGTGGGTGCCTGGAACGTGTTGCCAGTGGAGGTGGTAGAGGTGGGCATGATAGTGTCATTTAAGATGTATCACAACAGGTACATGAAGGGGCAGGGAGCAGAGGGATACAGACCCTAAGAAAATAGGCAACAGTTTTAGATAGAGGATATGGATTGGCATAGGCTTGGAGGGCTGAAGGGTATGTTCTTGTGCTGTAATTTTCATTGTTCTTTTTTCTTAAACTAGTAAACAAGGTTATATTACATGGAATACAGGGAGAACTAACCATTTGGGTATAGAACTGGCTCAACAGTAGGTGACAGAGGGTGGTGGTAGTCGGTTGGTTTTTGGAGGTCAACAATCTGCAGAGTGTCCCTAAAATGGGGATCATTTATATAAATGATTTGGATGTGAACATAGGATGTATGGTTAATGCATTTGTGAAATTAGTGGTGTAACGGACAGCCAAAAAGATTATCTGAGTACAACGGGACTTTGATCAAATGGGCCAATGGGACGAAGAGTGGTAGATGGAGTTTAATTTATACACGCATGAGGTGCTGCATTTTGGAAAGGCAAATCAGGGCAGAACTTATACACTTAATGGTAAGGTCCTGGGGAATGGTGCTGAACAAAGAGACCTTGGAATGCAGGTTCAAAGTTCGTTGAAAGTGGAGTTGCAGGAAGACAGGATATTGAAGAAAGCATTTGGTATGCTTCCATTTATTGCTCAGTGCATTGAGTATAGGAGTTAGGATGTTATGCTGCATTTTAACAGGACATTGTATTCCAAAAGTGGCCAAACCAATGTTCAGTTCTGGTCTCCCTGCTATATCAAGGATGTTGTGAAATTCAAAAGGGTTCAGAAAAGATTTGCAAGGATGTTGCCAGAGTTGGAGTGTTTAAGCCATAGGGAAAGGCTGAATAGGCTGGAGCTGTTTTCCCTGAAGCATTTATAAAATCATAAGGGAAATGGATAGGGTGAATTGCCAAGGCTGTTTCCCCAGGTTATGGATTCCAAAACTAGAGGGCATAGGTTTAAGGTGAAAGGGCAAAGGTTTAAAAGGGACCTAAGGGGCAACCTTTTCACACAGAGGGTGTTATACGTAAAGAATGAGCTGCCAGAGGAAGTGATGGAGGCTGGTACAATTACAACATTTAAAAGGAATTTGTATGGGTGTATGAATAGAAAGGGTTTAGAGGGATATGGGCTAAATGTTGGCAATTGGAACTAGATTAATTCAGGATAACTGGTCGGCGTGAACAAGTTAGACCTAAGAGTCTCTCTCCATGCTATAAATGTCTATGACTCTACACTGAGATTTCTTGTGAATGTATTCAGTAACTGACCATGGAGATTTCACTCTAACTCATACAGGATAAGCATTTTCTTGGCTTATAACAAAGTGGGACCTCTTGTAGAATTGAAGTTGTTGAATTTAAGGAGAATCTACAAATCCTTATTGAAACAAGTATGTCATTTATCATGGATTGAGAAACAAGAGGCAAGGTTAACTATATTAATGGGTTGGAATTTAAGTTAGCACTGATCAATCCTGAAGTTTTTCCTGTAAGTAGAAGATGTAATAATGGATTTTGTGAAAACTTTGACTAAGGCTAAACTGAGAGAGCTAGTGGACAAATTAAATAAAAACATAAATTTGTGAGGGTGATATGATTCCTTTGACCACCCATCATTTAGAGTTAATAGGAGAGAAATGTGTAAGTGATGTAACACAGCTAGAATTAGCAATACCTTTGTCAAAAAAAAATGAGAAAGAAAAGCACAAGTTGGCAGGGAAAGACAAAGAGAAATGAAAAAAAATGGGTTACAGGTACAAATGATGAAAAGGGAAAAGGAAGAGAGAACAATGCAAGCAAAACAAACAGAAAGAGAAATGGCAGTAAAAACAATTTGATTTGACTAGATATAAATTATGGGAGCAATGGAAATGAAAATCGAATTACAAAAAATTGTTAACCTCAGAGAGAACTCAGAAAAATTAGATTAGGGATAATAAATCAGAGGATGATTCTGATTTCAATAAGGAATTTGATATAATTATATGCCTTCATTTAGTGAGTACATTTACAAAGAATAGAGTTGAAAGATATTTGACCCAATTAAAAAATGTAGCCATGATGTTGAAGTGGCCAGAAGATACTTAGACTTTAATATTACTAAATATCCTGCTGGGTACATCTACAAAGTTGTACACCAGAATGTCAGAAGAGCTATGTACAGACTATGAAACTGTTGAACTAGCAATACTAAAATGTGTATTACTTTGTCCTCTAAGGTTATTAATCAAAATTTAGCAATATAAGGAATAAGTTTAAGCAGCCTTTTGTAGATTCTGCAAGTGGAAAATTAATGCTGTAGGATCAATGGTTTTGATCACTGTAGTTCAAGAAAACTTTTGAGAATGTTAGGAAAATCATGACAATGAAAGAACTCCACAAAAATCTTCCAGTCATCAACAAGATTTACTAGGATGACTTCCAAGGATCAAAGATCTGAGAATAAGCAGTTTTGGCTGACAACAATAATATCAGCTCGTTCAGCTATGATGTTAATACATGGCCATGGAGGCTGGAACAGCTGAGTGGCCTACTTCTCCAGCTCATTAATGGGGAAGTGGTCAGATGGGAATCAGTAAAAAAGTTGGAGAAATAGAAAAACTGCAGAAGAGAAAGGCTAGTTTTAGGAACAACAAAAAATAAACAAAAAACAACGAAGCAGAGAAAGATTAGAACTTAAAAGTAATGCAAATAAATTAAAATGCTTCTACTGAAATGAGAGCAAACATACAAAAGATGATTGTTGGATATTAAATAGAAGACCTAATGCAGAAATAAGAATACCTAAGGAACCTTCAGAAAAGGTTGTAAGACTTAGATATTAAAATGACCACAGTGATCAAGGGGAAGCATGTATCCCCTGAACCCACTAGGAAGTGGGTGATGGCTGAGGACAGTCAAGAGAATTCTTCCTTGATTGCTGCTGAAGAGAGTCAGGCTACAGAAGAGTCTAGATATTTGATCTCAAAGAGGTAATTGCTCCCTTAATCCTCCCCAAAAAAAACTTATTAAAGATGCGTTTCAAGATTTTGTCCATAGAAGATATTGTAATCAAAGAGACAAACCAATAAAAATATTGAGAGTACGAGAGTAAGTTATTCCCTTCACATAAGTGACAATCAGAGGAAGCAATGACAGAAAATTATTAATTGGACGAGTGTACCAAGATTCTCAACTAGTCCCATTATATAGAGTTGAATTAAAATTAAGGAGTGACTTTGTACAAGGAAAAGTTGTTTTTGGAGTCAGGCAACAAATTCATTTAAAGAACAAAGAAAAATGAGCAATAAAGTACAGGAATAGGCCCTTCAGCCCTACAAGACTCTGCCAACAGATGATGCCTTTCTCAACTAAATACCTTTCACCTCCACACAGTCTGTATTCCTCTATTTCCTGCCTATTCATATATCTGTCAAGGTATCTCTTTAACTAACGTATCTGCCTCCATCACTTCCTCTGGCACCACATTCCAGGCACGCTGTCTTAAAAAAAGTGCATACATTTAACTTATGTCCTCTAGCAATTGACATTTCTCCCCTGGAAAAGAGACTTCGACTATCCATTCCACCATGTCTCTCATAATTTTGAAAACTTCTAATAAGTTGACTCTCATCCTTCGACATTCAAGTGATAACAAACCATGTTTGTCCAATTTCTCCTCATAGCTAATACCCTCCAAACTAAGCAACATCCTAGCAAACTGTTTCTGTATCCTTTCCAAAGCCTCCATATCCCTCTGGTAGTGTGGCAATCAGAGCTGTTTTCCAAATATGTTCTGACTTAAGTTCCATATGGCTGCAACATATCTTGTTAATCTTTATATGCTGTGAACTGATGGATGAAGGCAAGTATGCCATATGCCTTCTTGATCACCTTATTCACTTGTGTCATCACTTTTAGGGAAATGTGAATCATTTTACCAAGATCCCTCTGTGTATTAATGCTCCTAAGGGTTTTGGCATTTACTGTACATTTTCCTCATGCATTAGATCTTCCAAAATGCAACAACTCTCATTTTTCTGGATTAAACTGCATCTGCCATTTCTCTGCCTAAGTTATCTATCTTTATATCTATCTTTATACCCAGTCTATATATATCCTACCGTATTCTTTGGCAATTCCTCTCACTATCTGCTGCTCACCCATTTTTTTGTGTCATCTCAAATTTACTAGTCAGACCACTTACATTTTCTATGAATCGCTGATATATATTACAAACTACAGGGGTCCTTGCAATGTTATCTGTGGAACAACACTGGTTACAGATCTCCAGTCAGAAAAATACACTTCCACCTCTACTGTCTGTCTTCTATGACGAAGCTAGTTCTGTATCCATCTTAGGCAGATCCCAAGTGATTTCACCTTTAGTATTAACTTGCCATGAGAGAACTTGTCAAATGCCTTGCTAAATTCCATATAAAGGCAACATCTACCACCCTGCCCTCACCAATTGTCCTTGTCATTTCTTCAAAACCTCGATTAATTTTCAATCAAATTTCACCCTGTCAATCTCTTGGAAAACATCAATGTTATGCAACTGTTTGAAGTCTTCATGAAAGAAGCAAATGACCTGTCTTCAGAAAATTGTTGAAAATATATTCATATTTTAAATGGTACCCACTGCTGCGACCAAACATCACTGGTGGAGAGAGTGAACTTTTGGGGACATGATGCCAATGGAAATTTGCTTTTCTGGATGGTGTCAAACTTCTTGAATGTTGTTGCAGTTGCACTCATCCACGTAGGTTGAGAGTATTCCATCAACTAATTTGCATTATAAAAGAATTTTGACA
The DNA here is from genome assembly GCF_020745735.1 of Hemiscyllium ocellatum. Lineage (NCBI taxonomy): Eukaryota > Metazoa > Chordata > Chondrichthyes > Orectolobiformes > Hemiscylliidae > Hemiscyllium > Hemiscyllium ocellatum. The sequence continues at coordinate 95,607,453 of NC_083403.1, forward strand.
GGCCAGAATGTCAAATGATTAGCAGACTAATGTCACTTGAATGATGCTTGTTTCATCTTTGTAGTAGCAAAGCTATCTTGCATATTCTGCAGGATGTCATGATTGGATTATCCATGGTTGTCCATTCTGAGCCTCACAATATGAACTAAATTAAGCATTTGCCTGTGCTTGCTGCTGGTCTAGGTAATGTGGTATGGGTCTTGGAGTTCAGGTGTGTGATATCTTTGCAAGACAATGCCATCTGAAAATGATTTATTCTAGGTTATTTGTTTACTTACACAGTCTCTTGGCAGTTCATGTAAGTACCAGGCTTCTTTTCCTTCAAAATGGTGTAACAGTAGAGAATTTAGGTGTTAGCTGAAAGCATTTTGACTTGAGTTGTTGATCAGAAGAGTAAACATAATCATTGTTTAGAGCAGAAAAGCTGTGAGGGGACTGATTGAGGAGCATAGACAGGGTGGATAGAAAACAACTGTTACCCTTAGTTGAAAGGTCAATAACAAACGGACATAATTTTAAAGTTAAAGGCAGGAGGTTTTGAGGAAATTCTTTTTCACCCAGAGAATGGTAGGAATCCGGGACGCATCTGGAGGAATTGAGTGGGAAACATCAAAACCATAAAACAATGAGCATTTGAAATGTCCTAAGATTCAAGGTTATGTATTAAATGCTAGAAAGTTGGATTAGTGTAGATTTAGAAGGGTTTTAGACTGGTTGGTGCAGACTTGAAGGGCATCCTCTTTACTGATTCTATATTTGGCAGTTTTGTTTTCTGACGTTAAGGTTCTGTCTTCAATGCTCATTGTTTTTTTTTCAATGTTAAACTCCACATCCTCATTTTATCACCTTCTTTGGCTTCACATAGGGACCCAAATTATATCTGGACATGAGCAGAAATGAAAAGTTGAGGCAGGAGTCAGACCAGCTATGAACTTAATGAAAGATGGAGCAGGAATGAGGGATCAAACAGCCTACTACTAATTCACAGGGTTTCATGCATATTCATCCCTCTACATCTCTGTAACTTCTGCTAGCTCTACAAACATCCATAGATACTTAGTTTTGACCCCTTGCCCATGCCATCCTTAATTTTCATTGCTCAATCATTGGTAACATCTTTTTCATTCTCTCATACGATGTGGCTATCACAGCATCTACTGTACATTCTGAATTGCCATTGCAAAAGTGATGATGGACTGCTGTAATACAAATGGTGTTGGTACACACTCTGTTGCTAGGGAAAGAATTCCAGGATTTTGACATTCTTTCTTGTCAAAGAGAGCCAGTCTGTGCAGTTAGCAACTGAAACACCCTCTGCTTTCTTGTGTGCAATTTCTGAAAAGTTTTATTTAAAAAAAAAGATGTGATCAACACATTAATATGTGTTATATATAACATTGCATCTAGTATCAGAGGGCATAGTCTGAGTAATTTAAGACAGGGATTAGGAGGAATTCCTTCTCTGGGGGTAATACTTCTGCAGAAGTGTTTTTCACAGGGGGATACTGAGGCTGGGTTGTTAAGTACATTCAAGGCTGAGAGAGGCCGATGTTTAATTGGTAATGAAATCATGATTTATGGGGGAAAGACAGGAAAGTGAAGGTGAGGATTATGAGATCAGCCATGATCTCTTTGAATGATGGAGCAGACTTGATGGGTTGAGAGGTCTTACTTTTGCTCCTCCTCTCATCGTTTTATAATTTAAGTGTTTGATCTGTTCATACAAGAACATTTGAACTATTTTTCTTATGAACTTGTTTGATGTTATTACTCATCTCTGGAGCAGGTGGAACATGAACTTGGGCCTCCCGGTCCAGGGAGTAGAGACACTACCAGAACCACAAGAGCACTTATTACTATTCCATTTGAAATGGAATCTTCCAATTAGAAACATATGAGAACTACTGGGATAGCCCTGTTGGCTGTTAAGGCTATGAGTAGATGTCATACCCTTGACTAAAGGGCTCATGGCTAGATTAGATTTAATATCCTTGACTGGAGGCCATATGATTTAGGTGTGACACTTTTGCAAGATATTCAGTCAGTCAGTCAAAGAAATGGTTTCCGTGTATCTTTGTGTGGTTGTCGTTTTAGATATGGTACTTTGAGATAAATCATTTTTCAAACTTCAGAAATCAGATAATGAGAGTCCAGAGACAGTACTTTCCTGTTAGGGTGAACGGAAAAGCTGGTAGATATAGAGAATGTTGGATGACTAAAGAAATTGAGGATTTGGTTGAGAAAAAGAAGGAAGCATGTGTCAGGTATAGACAGGATAGATCAAGCGGTCCTTAGAGAATATTCTAAAAAGGCAAATCAGGAGGGCAAAAAGGGGATATGAGATAGCTTTGGCAAATAGAGTTAAGGAGAATCCAAATATATTAAGGATAAAAGGGTAACTAGGGAGAGAATAAGGCCCCTCAAAGATCAGCAAGACAGCCTTTGTGTGGAGCTGAAGGAGATGGAGGAGATACCAAATGAGTATTTTGCATCAGTATTTACTGTGGAAAAGGACATGGAAAATATAGAATGTAGGGAAATACATGGTGACATCTTGAAAAATGTCCATATTACAGAGGAGGAAGTGCTGGATGTCTTGAAACACATAAAAGTGGATAAATCCCCAGATCAGATGTATCCTAGAACTCTGTGTGAAGTCAGGGAAGTGATTGCTGGGCCTCTTGCTCAGATCATTGATAGTCACAGGTGAGGTGCCAGAAGTGTGGAGGTTGACTAATGTGGTGCCACTGTTTAAGAAAGGTGGTAAGGACAAACCAGGGAACTATAGACCAGTAAGTCCGACGTCAGTGGTGGGCAAGTTGTTGGAGGTAATCCTGAGGCACAGTATGTCCATGTATTTGGAAAGACATGCACTGATTAGGGATAGTCAACATGGTTTTGGGCGTGGGAAATCATATCTCACAAACTTGATTGAGCTTTTTGAAGAAGTATCAAAGAGGATTGATGAGGGCAGAGCAGTAGACGTGATCTATATGGACTTCAGTAAGGCGTTTGACAAAGTTCCCTGTGGGAGACTGGTTAGCAAGGTTAGATCTCATGGAATACAGGGAGAACTAGCCATTTGGATACAGAACTGACTCAAAGGTAGAAGACAGAGGGCGGTGGTAGAGGGTTGTTTTTCAGACTGCAGGCCTGTGACCAGTGGAGTGCCATAAGGATCAGTGCTGGGCCCATTACTTTTTCTCATTTAAATAAATGATTTGGATGTGAGCATAAGAGGTATAGTTAGTAAGTTTGCAGATGACAGCAAAATTGGAGGTGTAGTGGACAGCAAAGGGGGTTACCTCAGATTACAATGAGATCTTGATCAGATGGACCAATGAGTGGCAGATGGAGTTTAGATTACTTACACTGTGGAAACAGGCCCTTCGGCCCAACAAATCCACACCGACCCACCCAGACCCATTCCCCTACACCTAACAATGCAGTTTAGCATGGTCAATTCACCTAATGTGCACATTTTTAGATTGTGGGACGAAACCAGAGCAGACCCACGCAGACACGGGAAGAATGTGCAAACTTCACACAGAGAGTCATTTGAGGCAGGAATTGAACCCAGGTCTCTGGCACTGTGAGGCAGCAGTGCTAACCACTGTGCCACCACGAGATGCTGCATTTTGTGAAAGCAAATCTTAGCAGAACTGATACACTTAATGGTGAGGTCCTCAGGAGTGTTGATGAACAAAGGGTCCTTGGAGTGTAGATTCACAGCTCCTTCTAAGCAATCACAGGTAAATAGGATATTGAAGAAGGCGTTTGGTATGCTTTCCTTAATTGGTCAGAGTATTGAGTACAGGAGTTGGGATGTCAAGTTGCGACCAGACAGGACATTGGTTAGGCCACTTTTTGAATATTGACTGCAATACTGGTCTCCTTTCAATCGGAAGGATGTTGTGAAACTTTAAAGGCTTCATAAAAGATTTACAAGGATGCTGCCAGGGTTGGAGAATTTTAGGAGAAAATGAGGACTGCAGATGCTGGAGATTAGAGCTAAAAGTGTATTGCTCGAAAAGCGCAGCAGGTCAGGCAGCATCGAAGGAGCAGGAGAATCAACATTTTGGGCATGAGCCCTTCTTCAGGAAGGAGGATTTTAGCTATGGGGAGACCTTGAATAGGCTGGGGCTGTTTTCCCTAGAGCGTTGGAGGCTGAGGGGTAACCTTATAGAGGTTTACAAAATTATGAGGGGCATGGATGGGATAAATAGAAAAGGTCTTTTCCCTGGGTTTGGGGAGTGCAGAGCTAGAGGGCATAGATTTAGGGTGAAAGGGGTAAGTTATAAAAGAGACTATGGGGCAACGTTTTCACATGGAGGGTGGTGCACATGTGGAGTTGGCTGGCAGAGGAAGTGGTGGAGGCTAGTACAATTGCAACATTTAAAAAGCATCGGGATGGATATATGAATAGGAAGGGTTTGGAGGGATATGGGCCGGGTGCTGGCAGGTGGGACTAGATTGGGTTGGGATATCTGGTCGGCAAGGACAAGTTGGACCGAAGGGTCTGTTTCCGTGCTGTACATCTCTATGACTCTATTTAAAGCAGTCATTATGCTTCCTTGAAAACTTTTAAGAGCAATTAACAAACATTAGAAAATTATAGTATGATTGTCTTTGTTCATGTTCTTTATGAGATGCTTTTTTCTTCTGTATGTTTGCCAAATAGTTCTATGATAATTAAATCCATTTATTCTCTTTTAAATCTTCCCATAACTTAACACCAACAAATTTTCTCACGAGTAATTGTTTGACATCAAATGACAAAACAAATAGCTCCAAAGTAAGACGCAATCTTGCAGCGATGCAGCACATTTCTGACTGTTTGTTTTATCTCAGAGTTTGGAATTCTGAATTGCCTTGTACAAGATTATTGGAGTGAATGATGCTGGAAAAATAATATAATTGCAATGATGCACAGTTACAAATTGTCTGGCAAGTCCAGGGGATAGCAATTTGGCCCACGACTTACAAATCAAATTTACAGCAGTAAGTTAGAATTGGAACAGCGCAAAAATATTTTTCTATGGTATAAATAATGATGTACTATAAACAAACATGTCTGGCTCAAAAGAGGATCAACTTAAACTGTTCAGATTAATTCTAGTATGTAAATACTTTGAGTAAATTTAGATATTGCTTAACATATTTATATTTGTATATTTTATCATCTTAATGTAAGTATCAGAGATGGCTCAGGTTGCAACATTCTTACGTGTTCACCAGCCACTGTAGTGACTTGAGCAGGAAATGTTGTACTGGTATTCTGTACAGTATTGGTGGAGTTCTGCACTTTGCAAGATGCTATATTTTATAACTTTTTTCACCTGCTATTTTTCTATTTGTTCATGATTTGATTCTAATTTGCTCTGTCATTCTTCACTGTTCTCTGTTGCTTTCACAACCATTTAATTGATTTTTTTGTCCAGTCATTCACTAAAGTCCTGTATGCCCCATTGGCCTCACTGCACAATTACTTGCTCCTGCTTCCAACAAAGAATAACACAAGAACACAAGTTAAAAAGGTAAGAGAAAAACAGTCTAACTAATGCAGCAGGTTCTGAAATGCCCAACTCTAGCAAATGCTGGATCAATATTTGTTAAATGTTAAATGTTAACTCGCTCAACAAGTCACCCTTCAAGTCACCGCTTTCATAACATCATCTTTCAACATCTTTAACATGAATGTCAGCTGATTCTGAAAGCTCAAATTCAAGTGAAAATCTGAAACTTCCCTGTTTCATTAGTGGTGCAATAAAACAGGTTAAAGGGCTGTTGAGACATTTACGAGTCACATTTGCAAACTTGATAACAACTTCAAATTAGATGGTGTGATTTGAAAGTTTTAGTATCCTCCAGAGTTGCAGAACAATTAACAAATAATGGGAAAATGTTATGGGCAATTTAACTAATGGTAAACAGGGCTGTCATTTCTGAGTGCAATCAAATTCCGTAACACTATGTATTACCTAGATGTCTGAGCCCCCTATTTGAAGTAATGCTGTCATATTTATCAACCCTAATGGGTGATTAATCTTAAATGTTACATTGACATTGTCAAATATATTTCTCCATTTAGTAGCAAATATATTTTCTTGAATAAATCATAAGGTTTAGTTTATAACTGTATGAAGCATTCCTTAAGTCCATCCCAGTGTTAAAGACAGAGTAGATTCCCTCATTGTCTATCTTGAGTCAGATCTGCAGTTGTGAGGTGCTCATTCTCCATTGATCGTGAGTTCAATTCCTGTTTGTGAGAAACATGATAGAAGTAAGGCTTGTACAGAAGTGGAAAAAGCCCTTTAATTATATAGTGAGGTATTTATATTAAAAAAATCTTTTGTTGCTGATTTTAGGATCAAGGTTCCATTACACCAGGCAATCTATATGGTTCAAACAAATTGTGGATTATATTCAGAGGCCCTCCCCGTGGGCATATTCAATGGACCATGTGGGTCAAACAGATTACTGAGCACAGCAGTTACATGTTCAGAAGGCCAAGTTATATCTGACACAGATTTCCTTAAGGTCCATCAGCACTGCCTAGATTTATAGCAGGACAAATGCCTGATGCACTTATTGTATTCACCATTTCTGATTTGGGAGCTCTGTATGGGATTGTTGCCACGCTGTTATTCTCAAAGCGAATCCAAACAAAAATTTATTTTTTTTTATTGGAGCAGTTTAATTGATGCTATTTATTAAATTGGCCCAATTAACTATGTTAAAACTCTCTATTTGAATCCAAAAGAAGGAATTAAAATTAATTTTTGTTAGGTTGTGAAACTCATAGCAATCTGATGATAGAAAGTTAAATAAACATAAGAAATAATAACAAGGGTTAAAAAAAGGAGAGCTGTATTTATATAGCACTTCGTTGATCATTGAGTGTTTCAAACTACTTTACTACAAAGGAAGTACTTTTTGAAGTGCATTCACAGTTATCATAAAGGAAACACTGTAGCCTATTTGTGCACAAGTTCTGATAGATATCCATGTGATAATGACCAGAGAATCTGCTTTCCAGATGCTAAATGAAGAATCCTAGGGAGAGAAATGAATTCAGTGGGTCTCCCTTATGACATACACAAGTTGGACACAAGTTAATTCATTTAGCAATTTTACTGTTTCGTTTCTTCTGGCTGAATATTGGTTAGGACGCTGGGGAGAACTCCCCACCTTTTTCTTCGTAACGGCACGTTGAAATTATTCATATCCACCAAAGCAGACAGATGGGACCCCTTTGTTGAACTTCTCATCCTGAAGACAGAACCTCCATGCGCCACAAGCTCAGCAATGTTCGAGTGTGAGTTTAGGTTTTCATGCTTAAGTCTGGAAGTGAATTTACGTTGGAACTCTAAAGTGAGAATGCTACCAATTGAGCTACAATCACTATAAATGCCCACTAGCCCACAGCTTTGGATATTTTGATTTTGTTTTCTTCTCATTCCATTTTTTTGATCTCATTTGTGCTCAACACTGAGCAATAAGTAAGAGAGAAACTGGGAGATGTGACTGGGAATACAGAGGAAGCTGCAAGTTGATAGGAGACATGAAAGAACAGGAAATGTAGCAGGATTGAAATAACTGGAGCTTCAAGTATAGCCCATTAAAATAGAAAGAGAGGTGTGCGATGGACCAGGATCAATTTGCGAAATAGTGCTTTTGGGCGGCACGGTGGCACAGTGGTTAGCACTGCTGCCTCACAGCGCCTGTAGACCCGGGTTCAATTCCCGACTCAGGCGACTGACTGTGTGGAGTTTGCACGTTCTCCCCGTGTCTGCGTGGGTTTCCTCCGGGTGCTCCGGTTTCCTCCCACAGTCACAAAGATGTGCGGGTCAGGTGAATTGGCCAAGCTAAATTGCCCATAGTGTTAGGTAAGGGGTAAATGTAGGGGTATGGGTGGGTTGCGCTTCGGCGGGTCGGTGTGGACTTGTTGGGCCGAAGGGCCTGTTTCCACACTGTAAGTCTAATCTAATCTAAGCCATGAGCTAAAGAAAGAAAGAAGTGAGATTTCGAGCTTTGGAACCTAATCTGCACAGAATCTGTGATGTTTGTCTTGTAACACAGATTATAGGAGTTAAAGGTTTGGATGGGTTTAATTTTACACACTGTACAATGTTGTAGAGATGCTGAAGAGAGATTGGGAGATATTATGCTTTGATGGACTTGGTGACCTTCTCTGTGCCATAATGACTCAAGGACACAAATACGTGACCATGAGTTGACAATAATAGTGGACAATGGTGACAAGTAATGTATGCATATCACATTGCCAGGGCAGAACTAAATTCACCTGATGAGTTGGAGGTCAGATTCAAAGGTTGGCTGAGCAGCAAGCAGGAGTGTGAAGTCCCATTCAGTGTAGTTTATCCAAGGGAAAGATGGAAAATTCTCTTGAGCTGCAATGTTTTAGAATAAAGTCAATTGATAACTGAACTTATAATGAAACAGAATATGGTTGATTTGCATGCTTTTAGTGCCTTTCACTACCTAAGAATGTCCTAAAGTGTTTTTACAACCATGAATTTTGAAGTGTTATAATGTCAGGAAGCCCATTTGTGCACAGCAAGGTTTCATAGTCGGCAATGTAAATGAATGATGATATGTTAGTGTAAAAGCAATTCCTCACTCTTCCCATTGTCATGGGTTGGTGTTCAATTTTTTTCCAGTACACTGCCACCCTTCAGCCTCGAATATAGCAACACTGGGTTGTATCGTAATTTTTTTGACAAAGTTTAAACTGTGTTCAGATCCTTGGGCTTTTTCATCCTGAGGCCATGAATTTATTTGTTCTATTTTATCAAACTCACCACTCACCACCCAGCAGCCTCCGTATACATCACATCATCCTCTGCCACCTACAAATGGACCCCACCACCAGAGATATATTTCCCTACCCACCCTTATCTGCATTCTGTAAAGATCATTCCCTCCGCGACTTGTCAGATCCATGCCAACCACTAACCTACTCTCTGTTCCTGGCACCTTCCCCTGCCACCACAAAAATTGCAAAACTTGAACCCAAACTCTCCTCTTATCTCCGTTCAAGGCCCCAAAGGAACCTTCCACATCCATCAGAGTTTACCTGCACTTCCACACATATCATTCACTGTATTTGTTGCTCCCGATGTGATCTCCTCTACACTGGGGAGACAGGACGCCTACTTACAGAACACTTCAGAGAACATCTCTGGTACACCTGCACCAACCAATCCTACTGCCCCATAGCTGAACACTTCAACTCCCCATCCCACTCTGCCAAGGACATGCAGGTCCTGGGCCTCCTCCATCGCCAGACCCTGATGCCTGAAGGAAGAACACCTCATTTTCCGACTTGGGACCCTCCAACCACTCGGTATCAATGTGGATTTTACCAGTTCCCTCCTTTCTCTTCCCCCCACATTATCCCAGATCCAACCTTCCAACTTGGCACTGCCCTCATGACCTATCCTACTTGTCCATCTTCCTTCCCACCTATCCGTTCCACCCCCACCTCTGACCTATCCACATTAACCCACCTCAATCCACCTATTGCACTCTCAGCTACCTTCCCCCAAGACCCACCCCCCTCCTATTTATCTCTCCATCCCTTGATTCATAAGCTTCATTCCTGATGAAGGGTGTTTGCCCAAAATGCCAATTCTCCTGCTCCTCGAATGCTGCCTGACAAGCTTTTCCAGCACCACACTCTCGACTCACCACAATAAGAACCTACCCCACTCCTATGGCATTTCAAACATTTAATTCCAGCCCTATCTTACCAGGCACCATTCCCAGAAAAACTCTCCACTCAATGGATACTCACTGAAAGACCAGCATCCCTTGCACATGCATCATCTTTAAACATGACTGTTTTTCTGGATGAGCCCTGACATTCCAAATTTGCCATGCTTGTTCATGGACAAAATGGAATGTGTCGGAGAAGGAGAAGATGGCATCAGAGTCATGGTGAAGGCATTGGTGCAGAGGAGAGGCCCCCAGTGCTAAGCGTTCAGAACAAACTTCCAAGGATTTTGTGAAGGTTGAAGGATTTGAGCTATATTGAGAGATTGAATTGGCCGGGGCTGTTTTCCCTGGAGCGTCAAAGACTGAGGGGTGACCTATGGAGATTTATAAAATCATGAGGGGCATGAATAGGGTAAATAGACATGGGCTTTTCCTGAGAGTGATGGAGTCAAAAACTAGAGGGCATTGGTTTAGGGTGAGAGGGGAAAGATTTAAAAGCGGCCTAAGAAGCAACGTTTTACATGCAGAGAGTAGTGCCTATACGGAATGAACTGCCAGAGGAAGTGATGGAGGCTGGTACAATTACAACATTTAAAAGGCACCTGGATGGGTATATGAATAGGAAAGGTTTAGTGAGATATGGGCCGAGTGCTGGCAAATGAGACTAGATTAATGTAGGATATCTGGTCAGCATGGAAAAGTTGGACAAAAGGGTCTGTTTCTATGCTATATATCTCTGGCCATCTCATACTCAATCTATCGCTGCTACTGCATCTAACTCCCTTCACGGTCCATGCCCTGCCACTTTCACTATTGCCTGGAACGCCATCCCTCACATGCTGTCATTAGCCTCCCACACCATTGACCCTGCATGCTCTCTGTGCTGTCTCCTCAGTCCTTCAGTTCACCTCATGAATTTCCCCCACATACACCAACATGAACAACTGTGCCAATCATTGCCACCTCATTCATTGTCCCCCCTTGGCCCATCACAGAAGAAGACAGCCCGTAGCAGGGTAGTGAGAGCCCAGATGAGTGGATGTGTACCTAAAATCCATTGTCTCACCCATTTGGAGTACTGTATCCAGTTTTGGTCCCCACACCCCAGGCAGGACATACTGGCACTGGAGCGTATCCAGAGGAGATTCACACAATGATCACTGGAATGGTAGGTCTAACATACAAGGAACGGCTGAGGATCCTGGGATTGTATTCATTGGAGTTTAGAAGATTAAGGGGAGATCTAATAGAAACTTACAAGATAATACATGGCTTGGAAAGGGTGGATGCTAGGAAATTGTTTCTGTTAGGCGAGCAGACCAGGACCCGTGAACACAGTCTTAGAATTAGAGGGAGTAAATTCAGAACAGAAATGCGGAGACATTTCTTCAGCCAGAGAGGAGTAGGTCTGTGGAATTCATTGCCGCGGAGTGCAGTGGAGGCCGGGATGCTAAATGCCTTCAAGGCAGAGATTGATAATTTCTTGATGTCACATGGAATTAAGGGCTACGGGGAGAATGCGGGTAAGTGGAGTTGAAATGCCCATCAGCCATGATTGAATGGTGGAGTGGACTCGATGGGCCGAATGGCCTTACTTCCACTCCGATATCTTATGGTCTTATGGTCTAAGATAGGGACTGCTCTTGCAGGGATGCAAAAACATACCACCACCTGAGTGAGTACCAGACTTTATTACAATGAAGCTCTAATGTTCACCATGTTGTCAATGTTATCCATTACAACATTCATTGTAATTCCTTTTCTCTACTGTGACTTGGTGGTTCCGATATCGTCTCTATGACCTCCCTAGGAATACCCAGCTCCACCAGAGGCCACCACCCCAATCTCTGGGGATGAAATTGCAGAAGAATGGGCGGCATGGTGGCACAGTGGTTAGCACTGCTGCCTCACAGCGCCAGAGACCCTGGTTCATTTCCCGCCTTAGGCGACAGTGTGGAGTTTGCACGTTCTCCCCGTGTCTGCGTGGGTTTCCTCCGGGTGCTCCGGTTTCCTCCCACTGTCCAAAGATGTGTGGGTCAGGTGAATTGGCCATGCTAAATTGCCCATAGTGTTAGGTAAGGGGTAAATTTAGGGGTATGGGTGGGTTGCGCTTCGGCGGGTCGGTGTGGACTTGTTGGGCCGAAGGGCCTGTTTCCACACTGTAAGTAATCTTAAAAAAAAAGTCCTGAGGAAACACCAACAAAGTTGGCTCCTACAACCCCAACAGCCCAGGTACTGACACCTCGAATAACACTGAAGGTATTGAACGTGTGGGCATGTAACCTGGTGAACATCTCAGTACAACAGCTCTGCAGCTGGCTAAAGAAGAAATGCTTCATGCTGCTGGCAGTGAATGCTGCTTGTTAACAGGTACTTGCTCAGCTCCAGGCTGAGGACTTACCCTGTGGTGTTGGCAATCAGGGGCTTTGTCCACATGCACAGGGATTAACAGGAAGGACAAACAGATAGTGGGGGCAATGGCTCATGGCTCAGAAGCTGCAGCAGTACAACAACCCCTAGGATTGTCTGGCTGCATCTATGGACAGGTTGGTTGGCAACTGCCAAGGAGTTCCAAACCAAGCAATCTCAGGGCTGCAGGTGCGGCACCTTCAGATACACTCCATTGGCCCACCCAATGGTTCTGAAGACAGAAGGTATTAAGACAGGAGAATTGAGAATCCTGCCAGTAAAAGTAAAAGCCCGGGAGCATCAACTTGACTCTAGCAACAAAACCCTTGGCATGCCTGGCCTTTCTAGATACAAACACCTCCATCTTCACCCAACCAAGCCTCCAGACTCAGTGTCTGAACATGCTCACTCCACTGTAGCTGCATTCAGAAAGCTTGTGATTTCAAAAACCTAATGGACCATAGCCTGATGTCATGTGACTTCTGACCTTGTCTACTCCAGTCCAGCACCAGCACCTCCAAATCATTTCTAAGGATACACCTGACAGACTGATCATCTGTCCCCTCAAGCAACATAAACAAGCAACACCAGGCATGATGCGCCAGGATCCTGACAGATGCCTATGCATCTCCCTGGCCTTACCCTTCAGACTTGCTACTACAGGGTCAACTGACTATGAGCCTCTACCTGGGCTACAGACACAAGGACTTCCTAAGTGAAATTACCCTGGCTGGATGCCAGACCATGGCCAAATCCTGGACTGGCATGAGAGGCTGCCCCTGACTTATTGTTTTAGTCCCATCACCGATGGATGCTTCCATAGATTTCAGTAAGGACAGTAACTCTATACACTATTGAATTAAACACAGATTGAACACTGTTAGAACCTAAACAACAGTTTTAACCATAGAACTTTTAAATAGGCTTCCTAACCTTAGGATCATTTTCACTGTTACCACTCACCTTCCCCTCCCTGCTAGCTAGTCAGAAAGTTTGGAGTTTGGGGAGATTCTGCTCACCACTGAGGAAAACACAGCTTAAAGTGTTTTCGGTTGCTGAAGTTTTTGCTGTCTGTTCTCTTGGTTTGGAATAGACCTGTCACTGGAAGCTCTTGTTCAGACAGCACTTGGTTGACTCCTCCTCTTGGATGTTCTTTGTTGCAGTAATGCCCTTGGCTTGTCTTCCTGATTCAGTTTCTCTGTTTGGCTTCTGTGGTTCTTGGTTCCAAAGCTGCTTGTTGGAGCTGCAGCCTATGGGGCAGTTGTTTTCTGTCAGTCAGTTCAGGGCTAGCAGTTATACAGACTGTGTGACCTGTTATCTCCTCTCAAATCTGCATTGTTTGTTATGTTTCTGGTGTTTCCTCTGAAGTCAATTGGTTTCCCAGTGGTTAGAGTATGTGAGAATAGACTTTGACTGAGGTTGAATGTTCAGTATCTCTGCCAGTTCCATACTGTCTGTGCTGGGTAGCACGAGGTGTAGAAGCTCAGTCTAAAGTGCTAAGTTTGGTTAATTGTTACCTTAGAGTGCAGGTGTAAATTGTACTTTCAGGTTAAACAATAGACCCAGATGGAAATCATTCTGGCTCTGTGTGTGTTTGTTGCAGCCTGAGCTTAGAATTTTTTTCCAGTGTTCTTATATATTAGAAAAGTCCAGGATCTTGTCCAGTATTTTAGATGATGGGGATTTTTACTCAATCCTGCACTGGCATATAGATCAGGTATGAGATCGACAAAGTCCAAAGCTATAGTGCAAGTTGTGTGCTCTCTAGACTGCTTAACAACTAGACAAGCTGCCTGATTCTGTGACTGCACTGCGACTGTCATGGTAAACCAAAGATGCTGTGAGCCTGCAACTAGATGCTAAGTGTGTGAGCACCTACAGATGAGAGAACACTGCTATTTTGTTTTCATTCTTTGTGGTTAACTGTGTCTTTCAGTGGTTCAAGTGTCATCTGAGTTGAAGAATCGTGGGCTGAAGGGCCTGTTCTGTGCTGTACTGTTCTATGTTCTATGTTCTATGTTCTATGTTCTATGTAAGACTAGTGAAAGGCTACAGCAGGTCAGGCACCTGGGCAAAGAATCTAGGCTACAAGGGAATCTAATCTTGAGGGAGTGCAGCATATTAAAAATGTTATATTTTCAAATGAGATATCATACTGAAGTTGCACATACTTACCTGGCAGGGGAGATACCATGATCAATGCGGTGGCGCTCCCAGGATGAGGCTATCCCATTGCACTTTGGGTGTGCTGACGCTTGCGATGTCCCCACATGCGGGATACTCGACTGCAAAATTTGTGGTAGTGGGGGACTGCGTTCGCTTAGTGGGCGGCACGGTGGCACAGTGGTTAGCACTGCTGCCTCACAGCGCCTGAAGACCCGGGTTCAATTCCCGACTCAGGCGACTGACTGTGTGGAGTTTGCACGTTCTCCCCGTGTCTGCGTGGGTTTCCTCCGGGTGCTCCGGTTTCCTCCCACAGTCCAAAGATGTGCGGGTCAGGTGAATTGGCCATGCTAAATTGCCCGTAGTGTTAGGTAAGGGGTAATGTAGGGGTATGGGTGGGTTTCGCTTCGGCGGGTCGGTGTGGACTTGTTGGGCCGAAGGGCCTGTTTCCACACTGTAAGTCTAATCTAATCTAATCTAATCTAGGTGAATATAAAACGTCTTTTGATCCTATTTAAAGACCACCAGTGGAGTCCTCCTGGTGCCCTCACTAATTGGCACCTCCAAAAACAGGTTCGTTCATCATTTGAAATGATATGGATGAGCCAGTGTTGGACTGGAGTGGACAAAGTTAAAAATCTCACAATGCCAGGTTATAGCCCAACTGCTTTATTTGGAAGCACTAGCTTTCTGAGCGCTGCTCCTACAATAGCTACCTGTTGAAGGAGCGGTGTTCCGAAAGCCAGTGCTTCCAAATACACCTGTTGGACTATAACCTGGTGTAGTGTGATTTTTAGCTTTATCATTTGAAAGATAGCTGACCCATTTTTATATGGAGCTTTTCATGACATTATTAGAGCATTTCATTACGTAAAGTCAAGTTACTTTGTAGTGCAGGAAAACCAATGTATTGTCTTGCTACTTTGAGACCTTGCTGTGCAAGAATTACCTTGCTTAGATTACAACACTTATAACACTTTAGTTGGAACCCATTGGTTGTGAACAGCTTTAGGGATCTCCTGAAGATATTAAAGAAATATTATAAATGCAACTTCTATCCAGATTTCTATCAATAATGAGACATGATGTTAAGGCTTCTGATAAGGGTGAAACATTTCAATCAATCTGAGACATGTTAAACTTTCTTGACGAATTTTGTCACTTCAAGAAAGCTGAAGGAACAGATTAATGTTTTTGCATTTTAACTCAGCAGATGAATGTTTCCATCCTTGATTCCCGTACAAATATCTGTGTGTGTCTCATTGTACTTCAGAACTATACTTGGCAGTGCTAATCACCATTAAGGTTATTGCATTTTCAGCTAATCTTAACACACACGACAGTTACAATAAATTGAAGCTCAATTGCAATCTCGTGACATCTTTGAATAGAAATAATTCAACTTTGCTTTCTTTCCTTTTTACTGACTAAGCAAAGCTGTTGGACAATATTTGCAAATAATAATGTTAAAGTGAGTTTTTAAAAAATTTCTAATTAACCTTTTCAGTGATGTGAGATTTGCAATTCATATATTTCATTTAAACTGATGATTCTCAGTCATTGTGCTATTACCGAGATGTTTACTTCATCACTACAGTTGAAGGATTAATGGGTATCTTAAAATAAACATGCCTGTCTGTCATATCCAGTAGGAAACATTGAACTTGGTTGCTCCATTTGTTAAACCTAGACTTAGTTACTGTCCTTGTGTCTATTCAAATGAAAACACAAAGCTAATGTCACCTACACATTGGTTTGAGATTTTTGACCATGCAAAGATATACAGCATCATTGCAGATCTGCATCGTTTTGAAAACTCAGTGTGCATTATGAAATGAAGCCGGTGCTACTGCAGATACTGGTGAGTCACGCGAGGGCAATTTTAATCTACTGAAACAGTGGAACTGGAATGTTTCTCTATCACGTCATGGTGCTGATCTGACTATGGCAATTTTAGGTTGCTGACAATTGGGTGGTTCTTCAGGTTTTAAAGATGTACGATTGTTATCTATCAAACAAAGAAGTTTGATAATTTTCATGGTTGCTGTTTACAGTGTATCCTGGTCAACTCAGGGACAAACCTAACAATGATTTTGGCAGTCCTCTCAGGTATTATTGTACTCATCAAGCAGAGACTATTGTGAGTGTTGTAATGTCAGTTACTCTTTTGTAGTTGGGGTAGATTGCATCCACTATCTCGTTTCCTTGATTGGGTCTAAGAGTCGACTTGGTTTAGAATGGTTGAGGAAAAGTGTTAGTGAGCCGTAACAAGAAAAGGCTCTTTAGGATTTACTTTATTACATAATAACAATTTGCTACAAATTACATTATTAAAATAAAGTTAAAAATCACATAACTCCAGGTGATAGTCCAACAGGCTTAATTGGAAGCATTAACTTTCGCAGCGCCGCTCCTTCATCAGTGGTTGTGGAGTATACGATTGTAAGACACAGAACTTATAGCAAAAGTTTACAGTGTGATGTAATTGAAATTATACATTGAAAAATAACTTGGTTGTTTGTTAAGTCTCTCAGCTATTAGAATGACAATGATAGTTTCACTTCTTTCATATGTAAATCACAAAACACTCTTTAAAGTTACATTCTCAGGTTAACTGTAACAACAGTTGTGGGCGGCACGGTGGCACAGTGGTTAGCACTGCTGCCTCACAGCGCCTGAGACCCGGGTTCAATTCCCGACTCAGGCGACTGACTGTGTGGAGTTTGCACGTTCTCCCCGTGTCTGCGTGGGTTTCCTCCGGGTGCTCCGGTTTCCTCCCACAGTCCAAAGATGTGCGGGTCAGGTGAATTGGCCATGCTAAATTGCCCGTAGTGTTAGGTAAGGGGTAAATGTAGGGGTATGGGTGGGTTTCGCTTCGGCGGGTCGGTGTGGACTTGTTGGGCTGAAGGGCCTGTTTCCACACTGTAAGTCTAATCTAATCTAATCTAATCTAATTGGTGTGAGCGCAGATTAGTTGTTGAGATGTTGAAGGTGCTTGCCCCCTGTGTTCCCTGTCTGTGCCATAATGTTTAGACTGATTCTAATCTAAAAAATGAGTAAACAGAGTCTTACATGAATTTATGCAATTTTTGAACAAAGTACAACGTAACTCTGCAAGTACAAATTCACCCCACAAACGTATATGTGTATGTGTGCATGTGTTTTTTTTGGTGTGTGTATCTGAGGTGGGGGCTTTGTGAGTGTCTGTGAGTACAAATTCACCCCACAAACATATATGTGTGTGTGTGTTTTTTTGTGTGCGTGTATCTGGGGTTGGGGTTTGTGAGTGTCTGTGTGAGAGAGTGTGTGTGTGAGTGTAAAGTGTCTACGTCTGTGAGAGTGTGCATGTGTGAATGTGGGAGTGTATGCCTGTAGGAGTGTGTGTGTCTGGGGTGAGGAGTTGTGAGTGTCTGTGAGAGAGTGTGTATATGTGTGTATGAGTGTGATGTGTTTAAGTCTGTGAGAGGGTGCATATGTGAGAGGGGGATTATGTGTGTCTGTAGGAGTGTGTGTGAGTGTCTATGTGTGTATCTCTGTATAGGATTGCGTGTGTGTATGCACGTGCGTGTGCGTAGGAGTGTCGGTGTGTGTATATAGTGCAATGGCGGTCACCTGTAGAGTGACATGAACCCAAGGTCCCGGTTGAGGCCCTCCCTATCGGTACCGAACTTAGATATCAGCCTCTCCATGGCCACTTTTCGCTGCTGCCTATCCTGAAGTCCAATTTGGAGGATGGTCACAGAAGGTCCGAGGTCGATGTCCTGGACTGCTGAAGTGTTCCAAAAGTGGGAGGGAACCCTCCTGTCTGTTGATTGTTGTGCAGTGCCTATTCATCTGTTGCTGTAACCTTTGCTCGATTTCACCAAGGTACCATACCTCAGGGCATCCTTGCCTATAACGTTTGAAATAGACAACATTGGCTGAGTCGCATGAGTATTTGCCATGTACATGGTGGGAGGTGTCCCCACACATAATGGTGGCATCTATGTCCACACTCTGACATGTCTTGCAGTGCTTACCGTGACAGGGTTGTATGGAGTTGTCCTGAAAGCTGGGCAGCTTGCTATGAACAATGATCTGTTTGAGGTTTGGCGGTTGTTTAAAGGCAAGCAGTGAAGGTGTGGGGAAGGTCTTGGCGAAGTGCGCATTCTCATTGATAATGTGTAGCAGGCTGCGAAGAACATGGTGTAGTCTTTCAGCTTCTGGGAAGTACTGAACAACAAAGTGTTCCCTGTCAGTTGCAGCACATGTCTGTCTCCTGAGGAGGTCATTACGGTTCCTTACTGTGGCACGTCAGAACAGGCGGTCGATGAATTCAGCATTGTAGCCCGTTCTTATGAGAGCATCCCTGATTATTTCCAGGTGCCCATCACGTTCCCCCCTCACCTGAACAGATCCGGTGTATGCTTAGGGCTTGTCAGTTAACCTGAGGATGTAACTTTTAAAAAAAGTTTTGTAATTTACATAAGAAAGAAGTGAAACTATCATTGTCATTCTAATAGATGAGAGACTTAACAAACAACCAAGGTATTTTTCAAAGTATCGTTTCAGTTACATCACACTGTAAACTTTTGCTATAAATTCTTTGTCTTACAATCGTGTACTCCACAAGCACCTGATGAAGGAATAGTACTCCGGAAGCTAATGCTTCCAATTAAACCTGTTGGACTATAACCTGGTGTTGTGTGATTTTTAATTTTGTACACCGGCATCTCCAAATTATGAATAAAATAGACATTGTCACTGAAACATTGAAGTGCTCAGGATGTTAACGTACATTTTACAAAATGCTAATTTATTTTGTCTTTCCTCAGCCATGTCTGATATTATCATATTGGGTGGAGTTTAATGCAGTCTCCAACATTCACCTTATCATCACCTTATATTCGATTGCCACACTCAAGGACTGTCTGACAGTAATGCTTAGAAATGAAATGTAAGCATGTAGAAATGTCCTTCCTGGCCTGCTATGGTCATTTGATCTTCATCATAAGACATATAAACACTTTGCAGGCAGCCATCTTACAGGCACTTGAAGAAAGACTTTATTCTGACCAGACAGCTGCTTGGCTAACATAGAGCAGGTGAGCTGGTTTGAATAAACTCACCATTAGGATGCCCAATGCCGCCCTTCAAAGAAGCTAGGAAACTCGATATAATGACCCAAAAGACTGATCATTGTACTGGAGAGATGACTGCTGCTGAATTAATGGTGTGGATTGACATAAGGAAGTATGATATATGTTGCCATCATTGAAACTAGTTGAAGGACAGACTGTACCAGTGACTCAACATTCCACTGCTCAGGATATTGTTATGATATGGGGTAAAGCCCTCTGCTAATTTAAACCCGACACACACTCAAGTTCACCTCGCACCATAATCTGTCAAATTTCAAGAGTCAAAGAACCACCCAGATCTCATTATTCAAAGTCAAAATTAATAATTTTATTCATTAAATCCAGAACAGATCATTGACACAAGAACTATTTACAATTCCTTTCTCTTAAACCTACCTTTTACCTCCCACTCACAAGACTGGTCCAATAAATTCCCTCTGAAATTTACAGCAAATCACTTTCAAACCTAGTTGTCGTCTTTGGATATCAAACTTTCTCTGTAGATTTCTACAGGTTGGCTTCGGTCTTCTGCTACACAAACCTTTTATGGACAGGTACCTTTCAGAGAGCTATTCTACTGGAAGTCTTTACTTGCGGCTTCTCTATGCTGTTCTCCGCCTAACTGTTCAAAATGTCTGGTTTTATACCCCATTGGATCCATCATAAAACATTGAATCATTTCATTGGTTTGATGTCATCCCCAATAGTAAAGGTCAAATTCAATTGGATTTTGGTCAGTGGGGCACAAATTAAACTGGTTGGCCGAATTTGAATTATTTTCGTACCATGGCAACATAGCACCCACTATTTGTGTTAACCGAATGTTACATTTTTAAATTGTTCAGCACACTTTGTGCTTTCAGTCTTCGCCAACTTTCTCTCTCTCTTAAAGATACAGTACACACCTACACCTTCACAACAATATTTAGGTGATACAGAGGAGGGTGCAAAAACAGTGATGGTTAGCATCATTAATTAAGGAGTTGATTACGGCAATAAGGAGAGATGATATCTTGGAAGAGTCCTTAATGAGGCTTTATGAGTAGAATTTAAGAATGTTAAAGGGACAGCCACTTTACTTGGCGTGTATTACAAAATCAGCAGGAAATAGTGAAATAAATGTGTAGACTGTTCACAGAGATTTTTTGAGTGATAATTGAGTAGTTGTACTAGAGGAGTTCAACTGAACATAAAATGGGAAAGGCATAGTATTAAGGGTTTAGAGGGGTAGATTTCTTGACATGTATCCAGAAGATTTTTTTTGTATCAATATGTGGAAGGGCTAACAACTGCTGGATCTGGTTCTGGGGAAAGAAGCCAGACAAGTGTTTGATGTGGCAGTGGGAGGTCATTTTAACGATAGTGACCACCATGTGTTGCAGATCAAATTTGATCTGGACAAAGAAAAGATAACCTGCAAAGCTGGCTTTGGATTGGGGGAAGGCAGATTTTATTAGAATAAAGCAGGATCTGGCCACAGTTGACTGAGAAAATCTCTTTGTAGGTAAGATTACAGTGGAACAGTGGGTGGTGGGGGGGTGGTGGTGGGGCATTCAAAAAGGAGCTAGGGCAAGTACAAATCCAACATGTAACCTTCAGAGGGAAGTGTTGGAGCAATAAGTTCAGAGAACCCTGTTGTTCAGAGAACAATTAAGGACTGGGTAAGGAAGAATAAGAAGGGCCTTTAGTAAGTGTAAAGGGAGCAATTCAGCTGCAGCCCTGGAGGAATACAGGAAGTGCAGGGGGGAACTTAAGAAAACAGTCAAAAGACAAAAGGGGAGCATGAAAAAGGTCTTGTGAACAGGATTAAGGATAGTCCTAAAATATTTTATCAATACATTAAAGGGAAGAGATTAATTTGGGAAAGAGTAGGGCCAACTAGTGAAAAGGGGGCAATTTGTGCATGAAGCCGCCAGTATTGGAATATTGTTAAATGAATACATCTCTTCAGTCTTCACTCTGAAAAAGGAGAAAGTAGGTATGGAATTCAAGAAAAGGGACTGTGAGGAACTTGCACAAGGAAATGGGGAGGTATTGGAATCCACTTCGGGCTTTAAGGCAGGCAAATTTCTTGGCCTGGATGCATTGCATTCTCAGGCTGCTATGGGAGGTAAGGCAAGAATTGTGGGGGTTCTGATATAAATTTTTAATTCCTATCTGGCCACGAGGTAAGAACATGAGGACTGGAGGATGACCAACGTAGTTCGACTTTTCAAGGTGGGTATTAGAGATGAACCAATAAATTACAGACTGACGAGTATCACATCGGTGGTAGGAAAACTATTGGAGAAAATTCTGAAGGAGCAAATTAATATCTATTTGGAAAGGCGTGGGTATATTAGGGATAGTCAGCATGGCTTTGTCAAAGGGAGGTTGTGTCTAACAAATTTATTCGAATTTTTTGAAAATGCAACCAAATGTGTCAATGAGTGAAGTTTAGTTGATGTAGTGTATATGGGTTTTAGCAAAGTTTTTGTTAAGGTCCTACATGGGAGACTGATCAAGAAGGTTAAAGTACTTGACATTGAAGAAAATTTGTAAGATGGAACAGAAACTGGTTTGGTAATAGGACACAAAGGGTAGTGGTAGAAGCCTGTCCGAGTGCCTGGAGGCTGGTGTCCAGTGGTGTATCACAAGGATCAGTACTGGTACTCTTATTGTTTGTTATATACATCAATGATATCGATGAAAATATGGAGGGAGTGTTAAGCAAATTTGCAGACTGCACCAAGATTGGTAGTGTGGTTAATAGTGGAGACGTTGGTTGTAGGTTACAGGAAAATATAGATGAATTGGTCAGAAGGTCAGGCCAGTAGCAGATGGTATTTAACTTCGATAAGTATGAGCTGATGCACTTTGGAAGAAGAAGCAAGTATGAGGGAGTATTTAATGAATGGCAGGACACTGGGTAACTGAGAGCAATACAAGGATCTTGGGGTAATTATTCACAGATACCTGACGTTGACACAGTAAGTGAATAGGATAGTTAAAAAGACATAGAGGACCATTGCTTAAGTCATTTGTGGCATAGAGTACAGGAGTGAGGAGGTAACGCTGGAGTTTTACAGAGTGTTGGTTAGGCCACAGCTGGAGTACTGTGTACTGTTCTAGTCAGCTCACTAAAGGAAGGATGTGTTAGCTCTTGAGGCGGTACAGGGGAGAGACTAGGTGTGGGGGAAAAAAAGTAAAATATGCAAATGAGGCAAAATGTTTGAGTCACCTGGTATTCTTACACTTACGGCAAAATCCATTTCTCATGGATTAACCCCTTCCTCTATGAGTACAACTGTACCATGTGATGATACTCCATGACAGAAGGATTTGATTTGCTTCAATATCCATTGTAAATTGGGGGAATATCACTGGCAATGAGGAGCTTTATTTAGATATACAGCAAAGACTTTGAGGATGTCATTTGGACTTGACTGTAAGATCAATCTTTGATCTGAGTAGGGAGCAATATATTGGTGTAGAAGAGTGCAGTGCTGGTAAACATAGCCGGTCAGGCAGCATCCAAGGAGCAGCAGAATCGATGTTTCGAGCACAAACCTTTCATCAGGAATGAGGCTTGTGGCCCATGGGGGCTGAGAGATAAATAGTGAGGGTGGTCGGGCTGGGGAGAAGATAGCTGGGAATGCAATAGGTGGATGAAGATGGAGGAGAAGGTCGGAGAGAAGGGTAGAGATATATTGGTGGCTTCTTAGAAGTCCAAACCTAGCTGGATTAAGAGTCACACAAGTCTGAATGCTTAAGTGCTTACGATTTTCTTGTCTGCCTGAAAGGGACCCCTTCCCCTAAGAAAGTGTTGGATCTACTCTCTCATAGATTAGATTACTTACAGTGTGGAAACAGGCCCTTCGGCTCAACAAGTCCACACCGACCCTCCGAACAGCACCCCACCCAGATCCATTCCCCTACATTTACCCTTTCACCTAACACCTCGGACAATTTAGCATGGCCAATTCACCTAACCTGCACATATTTGGACTGTGGGAGGAAACTGGAACACCCGGAGGAAACTCACAGAGACACGGAGAGAATGTGCAAACTCCACCCAGACAGTAGCCTGAGGCAGGAATTGAACCCGGGTCTCTGACGCTGTGAGGCAGCAGTGCTAACCACTGTGCCACTGTGCCATCCCCATAGGCATCCCTCTTCTCACCGCCCCACTCCCACACACACCTCCAGCAACCCCAGTGCCTGTGGTTGATAATTTACCAATGGCTGGCAACTGTGGTCAGTTATCTTCTGGCCTGAAACCACCCAACTGCCCCTTAGCCAAACGATGGTTCTAGGCAGGTTCAGTCCGGAAACTCATGAGGGATGAGACCTCAGGTAGTTGCTCAATGTCATTTGCTGGCTGTCTTGAACACCGTTGTGCAAGTTTCAACTCCGAACAAGGTGCTTCTTTCATATGTGGTGTGATACTGATTGCATTGGAAATACCATTGCCCAGTGAGTAGAGATGTGTGTGCTTAGATACACATGCAGAACCCCATTCACTAGCCAATCAAATCTTTATGTTTGTAGGAAGTTGATAGATTCTCCATTCATTAGACCTTGATATTGAATCTTATGGGATCCAAATCAGACCACAATTATATTAGGAGAAAATGAGGACAGCGGATGCTGGAGATCAGGGAAGAAAGGTGTGGCCTAAGAAAAGCACAGCAGGTCAGACAGTATCCAAGCAGGAGGAGAATCGTTGCTTTGAGCACAAGCCCTTCATCAGGAATGTGGAGGGAGTGAAGGGGGCTGAGAGATAAATGGGAGGTTGGGGGTGGGGCTGGGAGCAAGGTAGCTGGGAAGATGATAGTTAGATGAAGGTGATAGCGATAGATCGAATGGGAGGGTGGAACAAACTGGTGGGAAGGAAGATGGACAGGGTAGGATAGTTCAAGAGGGCAGTGCCGAGTTGGATCTGGGATGAGGTGGGGCAAAGGGAGATGAGGAAACTGGTGAAATGGACATTGATGCTATGTAGTTAGAGAGTCCCAAGGTGGAAGATGAGGCATTCTTCCTGCAGATGTCTGTGACTTTGATTTGGGGGTGGAGGAGTCCCAGGACGAGCATGTCATTGGCGGAATGGGAGGAGGAGTTAAAGTGGTTAGCTATAAGGCAATGGGATTGTTTGGTGCGTTTGTCCCAGAAATGTTCTCTGAGACATTCTGAGATTTGGCATCCTGTCTCCTATACATTGGGACACAGAATGCCCTCTTGAACAGTCTAAACTG
Organism: Hemiscyllium ocellatum; assembly: GCF_020745735.1. Taxonomy (NCBI): domain Eukaryota; kingdom Metazoa; phylum Chordata; class Chondrichthyes; order Orectolobiformes; family Hemiscylliidae; genus Hemiscyllium; species Hemiscyllium ocellatum. Next base: position 95,632,120 of record NC_083403.1, read on the forward strand.
TCCATCTTCTTTCTCACCTATACACTTCGCACTCCTGTCTAACCTATCACATAATCCCCAAATCCATCTACCTATTGCCTTCCCAGCTATCTTTCCCCCACACCTCCACCCCAGCCCCACCCCAACCCTCCCATTTATCTCTCAGTCCCTTTCACCCCTACAACATTCCTGATGAAGGACTTGTGCCCGAAACACCAATACTCCTGCTCCTTGGATTCTGCCTGACCTGCTGTGCTTTTCCAGTGCCACCCTTTTTGACACAGTCATATTAGACCAAGTGTATTACTGGATTGGGTAGAAATGAACCCTATGGAAATGCTTATGCATCTTTTGCCATTGGTTTGATGAAAGCATAAATAACTTCCCAACTCCCAGCTAATGTTTGCATGATTAATCTGATAAAATTACGTTTCACAGGACAAAGAAGTTGTAAAAATTCAAGTCTGCGTTTATATGTATAGCACCTACTTTGTGTTTCTTGAACTATATATTGCCTCTTATTTGTACTGAGCTTCCTTTTGTAATGTTCAGTCCACTTCCAGGTGTCAGCTATTTTGATTAAACAACCCATATTCTGACAATTCTCTCCATTTTCATTTTGATTCCAAGTCAATAACGTAAGTATGAACCATTGAGATCATAACATGTGTGACAATGCTGCTCCTTGAACAAGGTCATGTTGTCCTTGGTTTATTTTTCAAGAGCAGACATAAATGCAGAGGTTCCAATGTGTCTAGTTTGTATGGGTTTTGGGCCAATTTGTTTATAGCTAACAGATACTGCCTCAGGCAAAAGAAGTTCAAGATTTAAAAAAAACCTCTACAATGAAAGGGGAGTGACCAGTTCTCCCAGTTCAGGGTTTGATTTAGTTTTAGCAAGCTGTTTTGTTTATAGCTGCAGGTCAAGTCTTAGTTGAGAACACAGAGAAGTCCTGGACCAAAAGGAACAGCTCCACGCTGATCCTCTCTCTCTCTCTGACACCTGTCCTGTAAGAACCTGTGTTTGATGTTACCTTTTTTTTGCCAAGGGGTGTTCATGGGGATTGTTGCAAGTATTTGGAACACCATTATTAAGTTGCAATAGAGCCAATTGTGTTTTCAGATAAATTATGTATTTCTATGTTCTGTTCTCCTTTATTGGTGTATAAATAAACTCTGTTTTGTTTTAAAACTGAGTGGCTGGGCCAGCTGTATCACTTCTGGAATATCCACTCACACCTGCTTAAAACAATTAGAAAAGTTAGGGTCTGGACTAGCTTCTTGAAATGTTTTGAGGGCAGTCTGGCCTGGTCCATAACAGATTGGTGGAACCTTTGTGGGATTTGTTCTGTAGTTCCAAATTGGGATTGGTGTTGCTGGACTCAAAAGCAGCGAGTGGCAAATGTCTTTTGTTTCGGGTGTTGAATTCAGTTGGATTAAACAGTGCTTGGTGTAGTAATGGTTCTTCCAGTCACTAAGGGTTTTCTGCGGTGGAAGAAGTGACTTTGAGTGCTTTACAAAAGCTGAACAAATAAAAGCTGCTGGAATTGTCAGTCAAGCAGGAGTTGGAGTGTCTCCTATGAGGAAAGGAGAAATAATTGCAGCAATAGCTCAGGATTTAAATTTGCTGGATACATCATCAGAATCTTTAGAGATGGCTAAAATTCAATGGAAAATGAAGCAGCTTGACTTAGAGGCAAAAGAAAAGGAAAGAACAAAAGAAATGAAACTGTTTGAATTATGATTAAAAGCAGAAGAAAGAGAAAAAGAACGAATCATTTTAGCAGAACAAAAAGAAAAAGAGAAAAGAGAGAGAAGAAAGGAAGAAAGAGAATGAGTTTGAACTTCAGAAATTGGCACTTAGACAGCAAGGTTAACTTTAAAGGATAGAAATGAATGCTGAAGTTAAGATTAGTAAGGAAGAGAGTGAGGATACCAAACGCATGGTAGCTAAAGGACTGGTGATGCTAAATTTAGCTCAGTTGGCTGGATTGTTGGTTTACAGAGCAGTGTGATGCCAGCAGCTTGGGTTCAGTTCCCATCACTGGTTTGAGGTGCTCCTTCTCAGTTTCTTCCCCCACCTGAGGTCTGGTGGCCCTCAGGTTAAATCATCTCTTTCTAATAAGAGAACAGCCCCTCTGGTCTGGTAAGACGACGGTGACACAGCAGAAAGTTTGATGAGAAGGATGTAGAAGTCTTTTTCATCTCATTTGAAAAGGTGGCTAAACAAAAGGTGACCACATTGATTTTGTTGATCCAAACAAAACATGTAGGTCGATCTAGTGAGGTATTCACATAATTATCAAAGAGGTACCTGGGCTTATGAGGAGGTGAAAAAAAACATTTTAAGTGCATATGAGCTTGTGTCAGATGCTTACAGACAGTGTTTCAGGCATCTAATGAAGAACCCTAGTCAAATCCACACTGAATTTGAAAGGACCAAAGTAATTTTGATTGGTGGATAAAGGCATTAGAAATAGGGCAAAACTATTATGCTCTTAGAGAGACGATTACTTTGGAGGAGTTCAAATATTCACTTCCTGAAGACGTCAGAACTCATGTGGAAAAGCAGGGAGTTAAAACAGCAAGATGAGCTGCTAAAATGGCTGATGATTGTGAGTTGGTTCATTAATCAAAATTTGGCTTCCAACATCAATTTCAATCTATAAGGCATAGAAATTGAGGAAAAGAGAAATCCTTAAGTGGTAAGGGAAAGGTGAAGATCATAAGGATAACTTACCACAGGGTAAAAAGGAACTACTGAAGGGGAAAGAGAAGTTAAGGCTGAAGGGTGACCTCATGGAGGCTTATAAAATCATGAGGGGCATGGATAGGATAAATAGACAAAGTCTTTTCCCTGGGGTGCGGGAGCCCAGAAGTAGAGGGCATAGGTTTAGGGTAAGAGGGAAAATATACAAAAAGGGCCAAAGGGGCAACTTTTTCACACAGAGTGTGGTGAGTGTAAGGAATGAGCTGCCAGAGGAAGTGGTGGATGCTGGTATAATTGCAACATTTAAAAGGCATCTGGATGGGTATATGAATAAGAAGATTGAGAGAGATATGTGCCAAGCGCTGGCAAGTAGAACAAGATTAAGTTGGGATATCTAGTTGGCATGGAAGAGTTGGACTGAAGAGTCTGTTTCTGTGTTGTACACCTCTATGACTCTATGAGAAGTTATTGCAATTTAGTAGGCCATGTGAAATCGCAGTGTTGTTGAGTTAAGAAAAGCACTGGGAAGACAGATGTTGGAAAACAGGATAAGCCAGTGAATTTTGTTGGATGGTAATAAAAAGCACAGTGGAGGCTAAAAAGCTACACCAGAATGTATAACCTGGTCAGAGAGTTGGTTAAGGAAAAAGTTCCAGACCTTCTTAAACCATATACCTGTGAAGATACAGTTTACTCGCATAGGCCAGGAGCAGCAGGTAAATAGGTTGCAATATTAAGAGATACTGGATCCACTCAATCTTTGATATTGAAAATTGAGGAGGTATGTACCTCTGAAGGACTATTGCCAGAAAAAAGTGATCATAATGGGATTTCACGATGAGACAAGAAGTGCTCAATTATGTAGAATGAGGTTATAGTGTCCAGCTAAGATTGGAGAAGTCGTGGTAGGAGTACGGGACAAACTCTCAGCTGCAGGAGTACAATTTGTTCTTGCTAATAATATAGTTGGCACATAGGTAGGAGTGCTGCCTACTGTGGTTGAAAAGCCAGTGGAAACACAGGCAACTGAACTACTGAAGGAAGCATATCCTGGGATTTTTCCTGACTGTGTGGTAATAAGCTCATAAAGTCACCAGTTGAAACAGGAGAGATCAAAGAGTACAGATAAGAAAGTTTGAATTAGAATTAACAGAGACCCTATTTGTCCAAATGTTTGAGACAAACCAGGAGCAGATAGATTGCAAAGCAGACATCTTTAGTTCAGAGAAATTAACTGAATTACAGCAGAAAGATGAAGATTTAAAGCAATTGTATCAAAAGACATACATGGAAGAAGAATCTAGATGTATCCTAGTGTGCTACATCTTAAAGATGATGTCTTAATGAAGAAATGGAGGCCATCACGTATTCAGGCAGATGAGAATTGGGCAGAAGTTCATCAAATTATATTACCAGTGGGTTATAGAAAGTAGGTGTTGTAGGTAGCACATGAAGTACCAGTAGGAGATCATTTAGAGCTGAGAAAGACTCAAACTAAAATACAAAACATTTTTGCTGGCCAGGACTGCAAAAGGATGTAGTTGAATTTTGCCAGACATGTCATACATGTCAAGTAATTGGAAAACCACAGGTAGTTGGAACACCTGCACTTTTGAAAGAAGGAACAAATGTGTGTAGTTTTTTAAAAAAGGTAGATGGCTTTTCGGTCACTAAATAAGTGGAAATTCATTACTAAAGATTGGATGCAGTGAAAATTGTATCCATTATGTAGTCCATGGCAAGGTGCCTCATGACCTAATTTGAAGTAGAAATGTATAACAAAGCCATTCCAGTTCCTTCTCCATGTGGGCTTGTATATCCCCTTCTTCTTCTGCCCCAGGACTGGTAGCTGTGCCCCCTCAGACTGTGTGACTTCACACTCTGGAATTTTGTATCCAAAGACTCTCTGCTTCTGACTTCCTTCCCCTCTTAGTAAGCTTTTTTATAACCTGAATCTTTGGCCAAGTGTATCAGGTTGTCATAAGGTTTTCCCATGTGGCAAGCAAGCAACACTGTTTGTAATGCTAATTTGATGTTTGAAGTCAACACATCTGTGTTGCACAGTCATACAAGCTTTTGGCGATAGTATTGGACTCCTTCCCTCTTGTAGTTCTTTATGTTTCTGTATAGTGTCTGGGGTATTTCTCTCTTACAGACATTGTGCAAACTCAAGTCTGTAGGTTTGCTAAGTATAAGATATTACTTATTCGTTATACCACATTAGCATTTTATATAAATAAAGAAGCAATGTTCAGTTCCTTTTAATATCGGTTAGCTCCAAGGGATAGGCCATGTTGTGATAAAATTTCCAATTTTATTGAGTCTTTGAACCATAGTCAGTGATGCAAACAAAAATCAGGCGCATCCCAACGTGGAATCCACAAAACTGTCAAACTAGTCAGTGAAGATGTTGCATCTTGAGCATGTGCGGTTGCTCTCATCATTTGCTCTCACTCTGTTCGAATACCCCTTTAACCCCTGTCTTTCAAATGTCTATCTAACCTGCTGTTAAACAATAATAATGAGCTCTATTCAGTCACGAGCTCTACAGCAAAATATCCCACTGTTGTCTACTTTCTTTTACAACACGTTCTCCAGTTTGCTCTCCTAAAACTCTTCATTTCATCAAATATTTTTGTCCTTTTGTTTTAATGCTCTAAACAATTAGAAGTATTTTCCTATACAGTCTGGGCCCTGGCTCAGAACTATGATGATTGTTGTCACATTTTCCCTTTCACTCGTATGCCCTGATGACACACACCGTACCAATTTCTTTCCCCCCAATGCTTTCCTCTCATTTGTATTTCCTCAAAACAAGCAAGGACCTTGTAATCTGAACTGTACTATGTCTGTTAACTCTTCATCTTTCTGATAAAGTGGATTACAAACTGTATAGAGCACTTTGACAATGGTTTCTCAAAATTTCAGCATTGATATTCATAGAGTCATAGAGATCTCTCGCATAGCAAATGGCCCTTTGGCCCATTGTATTCACATTGGTCAAAAACAACCATCTACTTATTTAAATCCCATTTTACAGCACTTGGCTGTAGCCTTGTAAGTCTTGGCATTGCAAGTGCACATCTAAATAGTTCTTAAATGTTAAAAGGTTTTTGCTTCCACTACCATTACAGGTAGTGAATTCCATATTCTGGGTGAAGAAGATTTTCCTTATTTCCCTTCTAAACCTCCTCCCCTTAAATCTGTGGTACACTGTCAGCAAATGTGATTGTTCCTTTCTGGTTTTGAAGTTCTATCCATATGGATTCATTTAAGGAGTCTTCCAAGAGATTATCCCTCCATACTGTTGTAATAATAGATTCCCTATCATTAAACCCAATATCCACTAACTTATTTTCTCCACTGTGAAGTCTACCCTTGTTGAGTAAAGTTCTGTCTCCAACATTGGTTAAATTTACTCTCAATTTTACAGGACAATTTGCAGTTAGAATTCTTTAAGCTCTCTGGAAAACCAGGGAATGTTCAGATGTTCAATCATAGTTTTATTCATTTTATGCTACACATTGGTAACCACAAGATTGCAGGTAAATTAGAACTGAAGAAATAGGAGCCAGAGTAGACTGTTTGGTCCCTCAAGCTGGCTCTGCCATTCGATAATATCTGCTCCAGGCCTTGACTCTTATTGTGCTAGCTCAGCAAAGCCATCAACTCCCCAAAACTTCAAAGATCTACCGACCATCTCGGTAAATCCTTTCAGTAATCTAGAGTCTACAACTCTCTGTAGTGGAGAATTCCAGACCTTTTCTGCCTTCTGGGAGAAGGCATTCCTTCACATCTCCATTTTAGATGAGTGTGCCCTTATTCTGTAACTAAGGTTCCTTGTACTTCTCTCAGAGAGTTGTGAGCCTGTGGAACTCCTTGCCACAGAGAGCAGTGGAGACAGAATCCTTGTGCACATTTGAAGTTGAGTTAGACACATTCTTGATCAATAGGGAATCAAGGGTTATGGGGAAAAGGCAGGAAATTGGACATGAGGAGAGCCTGATTAGCCAAGAGTTTAGATTAGAGTGGTGCTGGAAAAGCACAGCAGGTCAGGCAGCATCCGAGGAGCAGGAAAATTGACATTTCAGACAAGAGACCTTATGGCCGTACTAGTCTGAAAACACCTGATCTTGGAAGCTAAGCAGATACAGGCCTGGTTAGTACTTGGATGGAAGACTGCCTGGGAATACCAGGTGCAGCAGGGCCTACAGCCTGATTAGCCATGATCCTATTGAATTGTGGAGCAGGCCTGAAGTGCCAAACAACCTACACCTGTTCCTATTTCTTGTGGTCTTGCATTTTGAGATACCATCGCTGATGGAAACACCTACCATGTGAAACTACAGATGATTCTCATAGAGTATTATTAGTGAAGAGATTTTAGCATCCATTAACCATGGAACATTGGTTAAAATTGGTTATCATTTGAAATTAAAGTCTTACTTGTTTTTACATATTTTACATAATGTATTCCTAAAGTGATTATTTATGTCAACATATTCTGATTTTTTTTGTAAGATCTACTATTAACTAATTAAGTTGCTTTGCAAATTATTTACCTCCTTTAGTGTTTCTGTGTAACACTGTTTTCACTTCTCTCTCTGTTTCCTTTCCTATACCTTTTTCTTTTTCTGTGATATTTGTCAGCCTTTTGATCATCTCTTGCTTTTTTTTGTCAACTACACCTCCCATATAAATCCTTGCAGATTATTGCTCCAACGATGACAGTCAAATGTTCTAATCTTGCTCAGAAAATAGTCCTTAAAGAGGTCATGATCCCTTCCCTGGAAAATAATGAGGTTGAAATAATGAAAAAAAACTCACCCAACTTCTCAGTACCTCCATAAAGTAAGTGTTATGGTGAACTTCCACTGGGACTTTCTTGACTCACCAGCAATTAAGGTCTTGAGTGGTCAATAAATGGCTACTTAAAAGCCTCAACTCATCACCTCCCTGAGCACATATGTCCCTGGTAAGTTGTAAAAGTGGCTTGTTTCTCTGACTAGGAAACCATGGAGATTGCCTCTTGAATTGTTGAGGAGACCTTCAATTGTCCCAGTCTGGAGCTATTCTAATGGATTTACTTTTGAGGGGGAAAGCTAGTGAATTGCTTGCGAAAACCATTTGCCTGACCTTGTTTCCGAATTTGCATCTCCCCACCTTATGCAAAGAAGCAAAATAAATTACTAATTACCACTGGATTTCCCAAGGAGTAGACCTCAACTGACCCATTTTAGGGCATGAAACAGCTTCTGAGGATCCTGATTGCCAGTTTTGGAGCCCGTTGCAGGGCACGATACTTAACCATACATACTTATCACTATTAACAAGCTGATTGAAGGGTGATTAGGTGACTTATCTCACTGGTGAGGATAGCGATATTTATCATCAGCTAACATACTCAATCCCACAATTAGAAAAAATATGGGAAAGCTCCACCTCTAGAATCTGCTTAATTGCAGAATCTTGATTTTAATGTGCATGATTAGCCATCTCCAGAGGCTCAAGCAGAACATTTAAGGTTGATGCTCCAGTGCATAACAAAGGAAATACTGCACAGTTGGATGTGCAACCTTTCAGATGAGATGTCAAACTGTGGTACTGTCTGCTAGTTCTTGTGATCTAAAATATCTCATGGCACTATTTCGAATAATCCCCTGTGTCCTGGCCCCTCAATCAGCATCACAAGAAAAAGTTACCTGTTCATTATCATGTTACTATTTGCATACAAATTGGCAACTGGATGTTTTACGTTACAGCTAATAAGCAGTCGGTACTGCGATAAAGTGCTTTGTGAGGTCTGATGTTATCTGTTGCTACTTGTCAGCTACTATCAACTTTTGGTTTGGGAAAAACTTGCAGCATCAATTCACTTTCTTAATTTGGAACAAAGGGATTTCTTCATTTATAGTGGGAGAGGAAGGCCACTAGTAAGTCCTAATGAAAAAGAGTTAGAAATCACACAACATCAGGTTATAGTCAAACGAGTTAATTAGACTATAACCTAGTGTTGTGTGATTTTTAACTTTGTACGCTCCAGTCCAGCACCGGCATCTCCAAATTAATGAATAGAGGCTGTTGTCCTAACTAGATTAGTTTATATCATGATAGCTACAGATATGTTACCTTAGAAACTCAGACATGGTGCTGACTCATAATTTTTATGGCTAAGTCTGTATTGTGTAGAGACTTAAGGAGAGTTTCTATGAGGCCTAGTGAGTTTTTTTTGCCATATGTTACCAAAGTCGTCTTACTAACTATTGTCCCTATTCTTTTGGTATGATACTAGCTCCTTCTTAACACATGTCTTTCCTGGAATAACTCACCACTCACCAGGCAACCTTCACAACCAAACCATCTTTAAAGGGCTGCTGTGCAGCCTGATAAGTGTTGGCAATTTAGCATTGTCCTTCAATGTTGGTGCAATGGCACAGCATCCAAAAAGCCGCACTATTTATGGTATATAGAAGGTATACCTGACACTTTCTCACATATACAATCTCATTCTCTTACTCTTGTTGCTGTTGATCACCATGTCACATGACTAACCTGATTTTTGCTACACTCATCTAAGCACTGCCTCAAGGTCACCAGTACTCGGTGTCCAGTGTATAATGGAGCCCTGCAGGTTCTCATTTCTCAATGGGGCAAAATGACGTGGAGGCAAACAATCACACCATTCCAGATATCAAGGTTTCCTTGCAACTTGTGAAACCCAGCAAGGTCAATAGAGTCCGTATGTCACCCCAGCAAAGTAAACCAGATACAGGCATCTTCATCTTCGTGATGAAGGGCTTACACTCAAAACATAGATTTTCCTGCTCCTCGAATGCTGCCTGACCTGCTGTGCTTTTCCAGCACCACACTCTCAACTCTGATCTCCAGCATTCGCAGTCCTCACTTTCTCCTATCTTCACCAACACTACTTATACATTCAATGTAGTCGGCTACTTTCATCTACTGAAACTAGGTGTCAGTCAACTCCTCCTAGGCTTGCAATGCCTGGGTCAGCTGACCCCAGTTATGCACAGAGGAAAAGCTCTGTTCTTGTTCTCCTACCTGGTAGATGACTTTCACTCCTTCATTTCTCAATGTCAAACACATCACTTCATTGCCTACTCCAACTGTGCAGAGCAGAACATACCAGGATGATGTGGCACACTCAGTCTGTACTATACTAGAGAGCCTGGTACAACAATATCCTCAATATCTATTGTTTGCTCTTTTATGACCCTTAGCACAGCATAGGGTAGAATTATGTCTATGCTTCACATTAGACAGAAGGTGCGCAATGACTGCCACAAACCAGCTTTGTGGGTCACCTAGACCCCACAATGCAGCAAGCATATGACAGTGCTCTAGGGTAGGAGCTGTGACAGCTGCCAGGGTAGTACAAACTTCCGGGAAATGGTAATAGTGATCAGAAGTCAGCAGAACATACATGGAATGGAAGCCCTTCCTGTTGATGAATTCTGCAGAGTTGTGATATAGCCCCCTGAGTGCCATGTTGGTCCAGTCAATGGCACCTGGGGATCCTAGCTATGTTCTCGAATCTGACAGCCCAGGCTGCAACATTCATGTCATTGTGGAGGAATGAAATGAACTAGTAAGACATTGCACAGATGGCATTGGTCACTGTCCTGATGCATTTGTGGGTGTACAACTAACAAATCCCAAACAACTCACCCGGCACTCCCTGGAAGTTCAGTCCCTCCCTCAGTGACATTCACAACAAAAGGAGAGGATTGTCTCCCATACTTGCAATCATCCAGTCCCATTCCAACCTCTGTCACAGTGTCCTGGTTCATATGGAACTTGAGTGGACTCTGTGCCTAACTTATCCCCAGGAAATGGAGCCTTAGCCAAGAAACTGCAGTCCTCCTTCAGTCAAGACATCTGAAGCTCCCACCTCTGCCTGGGTTGGGTGCTCTTTATTTTCTGTGGTAATCTACTACTGCCACTCCTGGGTTGACGTCACCCCTGGTCCTTATCGTATTTGTTGTCAGCTTCTTAGGAAGGCAGCCACATCCATCAAAGTTTCACTTGCATTTCCACATATGTCATTTACTGTTTCTGTTGTTCCCGATGTGGTCACCTCTACACTGGGGAGACAGGACACCTACTCTCAGACCGGTTCAGAGAACATCTCTGGAACACCCGCACCAACAAAACACACCATCCCATGGCTGATAACTTCAACTCCACCTCCCATTCCACTGAGGACATGCAGGTCCTGGGCCTCCACTATCGCCACTCTCTTACCACCCAATGCCTGGAGGAAGAACCCCTCATCTTCCATTTCGGGACCCTCCAACCCCATGGCATCAATGTGGATTTCACCAGTTTCATTTCCACCTGCGAGGCTCCTAGCCTCATTACTGATGAAGGGCTTTTATCAGAAATGTTGAATTTCCTGCTCTTCGGATGCTGCATGACCTGCTGTGCTTTTCCAGCACCACACTCTCAACTCTAATCTCCAGCATCTGCAGTCCTAATTTTTGCCACAGTGACCAATAGCTGAGTGACCTATGTTTGTGGTGTTAAATTCAAGGTAATTTGGAAAATATAGACATGAAAGGAAAGGCAAAATAGAGTCACAGAGATGTACAGAATAGAAACAGACCCTTCAGTCCAACCCATCCATGCTGACAGAAAATCCCAACCCATTCCAGTCCCACCTGCCAGCACATGGCCCATATCCCTCCAAACCCTTCCTATTCATATACCCATCCAAATGCCTCTTAAATGTTAAACTTGTACCAGCCTCCACCACATCCTCTGGCAGCTCATTCCATACAAGTATCACCCTCTGCGTGAAGAAAGTTGCCCCTTAGATCTCTTTTATATCTTTCTCCTCTCACCCTAAACCTATGCCCTCTAGTTCTGGACTCCCCCACCCCAGGGAAAAGACTTTGTATATTTATCCTACCCATGCCCCTCATAATTTTGTAAACCTCTATAAGGTCACCCATCAGCCTCCAACGCTCCAGGGAAACAGCCCCAACTTGTTCACCCTCTCCCTGTAGCTCAAATCCTCCAACCCTGGCAACATCCTTGTAAAACTTTTCTGAACCCTTTCAAGTTTCACAACATCTTTCCAATAGGAAGGAGACCAGAATTGCAAGCAATATTCCAACAGTGGCCTAACCAATGTCCTGTACAGCCGCAACATGACCTTCCAACTCCTGTACTCAATACTCTGACCAACTATCCTATCTACCTGTGACTCCACTTTCAAGGAGCTATGAACCTGCACTCCAAGGTCTCTTTGTTCAGCAACACTCCCTAGGACCTTACCATTAAGTGTATAAGTCCTGCTAAAATTTGCTTTCCCAAAATGCAGCACCTCACATTTATCTGAATTAAACTCCATCTGCCACTTTTCAGCCCATTGGCCCATCTGGTCCAGATCCTGTTGTAATCTGAGGTAACCCTCTTTGCTGTCCACTACACCTCCAATTTTGGTGTCATCTGCAAACTTACTAACTGTACCTCTTATGCTCACATCCAAATCATTTATGTAAATGACAAAAAGTAGAGGACCCAGCACTGATCCTTGTGGCACTCCATTGGTCACAGGCCTCCAGCCTGAAAAACAACCCTCCTCCACCACCCTCTGTCTTCTACCTTTCTCTGGATTCTTGTTATCTCATTTCTGAAGGCTTCCCATTTTCCAGCAGTCCCTTTACCTGCGAACATCGGCCTCCAATCAGCTTTCGAAAGTTCTTGACTACTACCGTCAAAATTGGCCTTTTTTTCCAGTTTAGAACTTTAACTTTTAGATCTGGTCTATCCTTTTCCATCATTATTTTAAAACAAGTAGAATTATGGTCGTTGGCCCCAAAGTGCTCCCCCATTGACACCTCAGTCACTTGCCCTGCCTTATTTCCCAAGAACTTTTCTGGTAGATACATCGACATACTGAATCAGAAAATTGTCTTGTACACACTTAAGAAATTCCTCTCCATCTAAACCTTTAACACTATGGCAGTCCCAGTCGATATTTGGAAAGTTAAAATCCCCTACCATAACTACCCTAGTATTCTTACAGATAGCTGAGATCTCCTTACAATTTTGTTTCTCAATTTCCCTTTCTTATTTTTCAGTTCAACCCAAATAACTTCCCTGGATGATGTATTTCCGGGCATATTCTCCCTCAGCACAGCTGTAATGCTATCCCTTATCAAAAATGCCACTCCCCTCCTGTTTTGCCTCCCTTTCTATCCTTCCTGTAGCATTTGTATCCTGGAACATTAAGCTGCCAGTCCTGCCCATCCCTGAGCCATGTTTCCTCAATTGCTATGATATCCCAGTCCCATGTTCCTAACCATCATCTGACTTCCCTGTTAGGCCCCTTGCATTGAAATAAGTGCAGTTTAATTTATTAATCCTACCTTGTCCCTGCCTGCCCTGATTGTTTTACTCACTGCTGTTCTCAGCTGTACCCGTCTCAGATTGATCTCTTTCCTCACTATCTCCCTGGGTTCCACCCATCCACCTTACTAGTTTAAATCCTCCCAAGCAATTTTAACAAATTTTGCTGCCAGTATATTAGTCCCCTTCCAATTTAGGTGCAATCAGTCCTTCTTGTACAGGCCACTTCTACCCCAAAAGTGATTCCAATGATCCAAAAAAGTGAATCCTTCTCGCATGCACCAACTCCTCAGCCAGGTATTCATCTATTCTATCCTCCTATTCCTGCCCTCATTAGATGTAACAGTTAAGAATATTTTGTGAATTTGAGTTAACGTCACACAACAATATAAACAAACTTTGTTTTAAGACTTATGAAAGGTATAGAGGCTCAAGTCTCAATGTACTCAAAGCAAAAGACTAGCTAGGACTAAAATGGGCATTTTAGAGGTGGTGGACTGAAAATGTACTATGGAGAGCAGGGAAATAGCAGAGAAACTGAACAACTGCTTTCTTGCATTTGTTGTCATGGGAGAAGATGCAGAAAACTTTCAGGAAATACTGAGCAACCAAAGAAGTTGTGAGACTGAGAGATTGAAATGAATTAGTATTAGTAAAGAGGTACTTGTTAAAAAAAAATGCATTCAGTGGATGTGGACATCACTGACTGAGCATTTATTGCCTATCCTTATTTGCCCTTGAAAAGGTGGTAATGAACATCTCCTTGAACCATTGCAGTCCATTTAGTGCAGGTTGACCTATTGTGTTATGAGGAGGGCATTCTAAAAACTTGAAAACTTGAAAGGATGACTGGATTGAATGTTAATAATTCCTCTGAACCAGAGCTACATGAAAGCATGTGAAAGGAGGTGGCAAATGAGAGATAATGGATGTATTGGTGATTATTATTCAAAGTTCTATTACAGAAAGGTCCCTGTGGATGGGAAAGTGGTAAATGTAATTTGATTTGTGAATAGAGGTAGAGGGAGAATGGAGAGCTACAAAACTGTTTTTGGTATCAGTAGGAGTGAAAATGTTACAATATTACAATAAATATGATAACTGGAGGCTTGGAACACAATTGACCAAATTCAGCATGGATGTATAAAAGAGAAATCATGTTGACTAATCTGTTCAAATTTTTGGAGGAAGTTACTTATAGCATAGAGAAAGGATATGGTGTGTCTGGGTTTTCAGAAAGGTTCTGATAAGTCCCACACAAATGTTTAGCAAATAAAATAAGAATGCATACAATTGGTGGAAATATATTCGAATTTCAGTCATAATCTAATTGAATGGCAGAGCAGGTTAAATGAACTCATATGTACTCCACTTTGCAGTTAGTGGAAGCAACTTTACCCTGTATGTGGTATAGGATGGATAATATTTCCTCATTATACCTTCTTGCAGCTTCCCTTATTGGCTTCAATGGAAATTTAAAACCAGCACAATATTGACCAAAGTCAAAATCATATCCATTCACTCACTCATTAATTAATACAGTCAATCCGTCTAGAAATTCAATAACTACATTTGGCGTGACCCTATGTAAAAATAGATTCAGCTCAACCATGTTTCAATTGGTTCAATTAGAATCAGAACAAGATCCAATACTGTAACACATGTTTCACATCTCTGAGGCCTATGATTCAGCAAATATTATCTAGTGGTGTCACTCTCAAGAAGGATTTAGGGGTTGACAAAACTTTCACAATTTTAGCATGAAATCTAAGAAATCTATAAATAGAGGCCTTGTTTGTTGGGTCACTTGGAGATAAAATAATCAAGGAGGAGTCTGGAGTTCTTCTGGCTTTCTGAGTAATACCCATCACCATGGACCATAGCATAGACACCAGATTGCTTGGCCTAGCATTCATTTGTCATTTGTGAAACATGAATTTTGTTCTTATTCTTTCACATAATATGGCCATTGTTGACAAGATCTGAATTAATTATCCATCATTAATTACTTAGAGGGCAGTTAAGAGGCAATCACACATTACTGTGGGTCTGGAGTCACATGTAGACCAGACCAGATAAGGTTGTCCGATTTCCTTCCTTAATGGACATTAGTGAACCAGATTTTTTTTACAACAATTGATAATGGCTATATGGTCACCATTAGAGTCTTAATTCCAGATTGGTAATCTGAGTAATACCCATCACCATGGCAATTTCACCATCCACCATGGTAGAATTCAAATTCATTCTCAGACCATTAGCCTGACGTTCTGAATTTCTCATCCAGTGACATTACCAGAATGCCCCTACTAAATGATAGGAAGTCAGTTTGTTACTGAGAGTTTTTGTTATTGAGAATTACATATTTTTCTCAGACAAAAGCACTGGAGGTCATGGTACCAATAAAATTAGTTAAAATACAGATAGTGTATGATCGAAAAGAAAGTCAGTATAGGATGGAAGGACTGATGAATCATAGCATCATAGAATCCCAGCGGAAAGAGTCTGTTCAACCTGTCAAATAGCATTTGTTCTGAGGTTTGTTTTGATTTTTAAACAGTGATAGCACTTAAAAGGTAATAGATTCATTAAAAAAAACCCTTAGGCACATCTTGGAGATTATGAATGATTGTAGTGAGCTTTCCCATGATTTGAGGATGTTAGCTCCACAAGGACACCAGTTTCTGGTGCAGGTGTTAGTGTAGCCTAAACAGGCCAATTCTCAATCCACTGACAAATTGCGCACAGGACAGGAAGTCACACATGGGTACTGGGATCCAGAGAGGAGGATTTGCTTCCTTTTTGTTCTTTCTCCATTTCTGCTCTGCCTCCGTATGAAGGCATTTAGATGTAATGAGTAAGGTGCATTGCAAATGCAAACTCTTCCTTAATTGAAAAGTTTGGTTGATATGGTCTCAGCTGTTTTGCTGTCAATTTGTAGCTAAATGGCAGATACATGGTCGATGACACATAGCTGATTTTTTATTTTATTAGGGTTCATTAATTGCCTGCCTTCCTTTCATGATTACACAGACTAGAACTGTTTGCTCCTTCAGCACAGAAATCTTTTAATCCTAATTAAGTATGGATAATAAGGAAAATGACAAATAGGTTTGGAAATCAGATTTGGACTGCATAAAATATATGGTAGTCTTTAATCAACAGTAATTATAATTATAAATGTTTGTTTAAATAATGCAGTCTCTTGATAATTCATACTAATTCATTCATTTATCTGCAAGCAATGCTGCACGGCAAATGATCTAAGAGACACTGGGAAATGAGAAAGGACAAAGCAGAATACACCAGGAATGGACAGGGTATTTTCAGTGAAAATTTAATTTAGGAGCAGAAATTACAAAATTAGACAAGTGGCAGTGAAACTATGTGAACCATTTACTAAATATTCATCTGAAATCTTTCCTTCTAATTGAACTAGTTCCGAAGGACCAGAGGGAATAAATGAGAAAGTGCGAGAGAAATTCAGCAGGTGAGAGAAGCAGAAATTTCTTCTTTTGTTTCTGTTCGCTTGTTGACTATAGGTACTGATGGTTGAACCAGCGTTTATTGTCTGTCCCTAGTTGTCCTTCAAAATGTAATGGCTAAGCTGCCTTCTTGAACCTCTGCAGTTCATTTGCTGTCAGTAAATCCTTGTGCTGTTAGGGAGACAGTTCCAGGATCTTAACCCAGTGATACTGAAGAAATGGCAACATATTTCCACATCAGGATGGTGATTGACATGAAAGGGAACTTATAGGTAGTGGCGATCTCATGTATCTACTGCCTTTGTACTTAAAGGTGGTCGAGGTCATAGGTTGGAAGGTGCTGCTCAGGGAATGAGTGAGCATCATGACAGTAAGTGATGAGCCAGAGATTTCACATAATCCAGCCATTGTTGACAAGCTCTGAATTAATTGCCCATCCTTAATTACCTAGAGGGCATTTAAGAAGCAACCACACATTACTGTGAGTCTGAAGTCACATGTAGGCCAGGCCAGATAAGGTTGGTCCAATCCATGTGCTGGGTGTGTGCCCTTGAGTGTACAGTGTCCTTGCTGCAGCATTGCAATGATAGTTGTTTGTGCAGCTTGAGGTGCAGCATTGAAGAACTTATAAGTGGAACAGAGATGAGCCATGATGTTTCTTAAAGGCTGCCACATGAGAAATGCCAATAACTGTTCTTGCGGAGTGCATGTGGTCAGTGTCCATGAAGCATGCCCCAACATGGATGATGAGAAACAGTGAATTGAAACCATCAGGTGCTTATTCTGGTTTCTTCGTGATGTTTTCCCAATTGTTAAGTTTGTTTGATAAAATGGGAGTTTGAACATTAATGAATCAAATTGGGCTGTAAACAAAGTATTTAATACATGCTGTTAACAAGCAATTTGCCATTACCTAGCGGCCAGAGATGTGCAAGCTTGGTTAACCATGAGAAATGGACATTAATGAATCAAATTGGGCTGTAAACAAAGTGTTTAATACATGCTGTTAACAAGCAATTTGCCATTACCTAGCGGCCAGGGATATGCAAGCTTGGTTAACCATGAAAAATGGAATTCCTGACGAACAGCTTACGCTCAAAATTTTGATTCTTCTGCTCCTTGGATGCTGCCTAACCAGCTGTGCTTTTTCAGTACCACACTCTTCAACTCAGATCTCCAGCACCTGCAGTCCTCACTTTCTCCTAACTATGGGAAATGCAGGATTATAGGGTAGGCTGGTAGGTCTAGGTGGGATGCTCTTCAGATGGCCAGTGTGGACTCTATAGGTCGAATGGCCTGCTTCCATATTGAAGGAATTCTATGAATAGCAAGAATCTTGCCACACTGCTTGTGAAAAGCATAAAAGATGGTGTATATTGCTCCTGCCATTAAGATGGACCTTGCGGCACTCACCTGATTGTGTCACATGTCTCACCATTGTCCATGTCTCTCAGGTTCCTATAAAATTCCACCCCTGGGTACTGATGGTATTGTAGGATATTGGGACAGCACAGACATATGGCATTATGTTAGATGTTCAATAAAATAAGAAATTTCTATATCTTAGCAAAGGATTACCTCAAGTAACATTGGATTGATGACCTGCAAATACCTTATTCTGATTAATGTGATTGAAGGAGAAAAATAAACATTAAGGATTGCCACCTTTTATTAAGGTAGAGAGGATGGCAATAAGAGACTTGCTGCCGCAGTATTGTCATGTGGATGTGCAAAATCAATTTCCGTCTCAGTTATGTCAAAGGAAAATTATGAGGGATTTTGAGGAAATGAATTGGGAAAATTATTTCCTTCGGCCGGGGTTTCAATAACTAGAGGTAGATTTGAAGCCACTATAAAAAAAAATGCAGGGAGAATGATTTCAAAATATTTGCATTGTACATTTTTTTTCAATCCAGAATGTGAAGAATGAGGTAAATGAATTTGTAAATGATGGTCAACTCTGACTTCAGCAGAGCACAATGCAGGAGAGAGAGAGAGAGAGAGAGAGAGAGAGAGAGAGAGAGGGAGAGAGAGAGAAAGAGAGAATGGTGACTTAAGAGAAACACTTCTCTGGAAAGCTCTGTTCAGTCTCCTATTCGGCAGTCACTTGGGACTGAGGATAGCTTTTCTCCAGTCCAGTGTTGTTGGTCCTGAAGTGACGAAACATTCCAATGCTTAGCCACACATCCTGCTGCAGGTGGAACAGGTGCTGCTGGAAGAAATGGGTAGTTAGGACGCATGCATATTTCCATGCTCCTTCTGTTGTTTAGCTTAGCCGCCACCTGGACCTGTCAGAGATGCTCAATGGCTATGATGTATATCATATTGTCAAGAAGGAGTTTTAAAGGCGCTTACTCTAATTTAAGGAGAAACTAATGATGCAAGTAACTCAGAAAAATGAGTGTCGAGCCACGCTGTACAGCTTCTCTGAGTGCCTAATATAGAAAACCCAACAGCCAGAAGAATATACAGACATATGGAATACCGGAGGAACTCGACAGATCTGATGGCATCTGTGGAGCATGAAACAGAGTTCATGTTTCAAGTTTTTTCTGAAGAAGAGTCATATCAGACTCAAAATATTAAGTCTGTTTTTCTCTCTCCACAGTTGCTGCCTTACCTGCTGATTTTCTCCAGCATTCTAAATGTTTGTTATATATTCTCTTTTCTCTTGGGATTGGGTGTCGACATTGGGCATTCATGGAAACTGCACCACTTGGCCAGATATCCACTGTAGATTACTTACAGTGTGGAAACAGGCCCTTCGGCCCAACAAGTCCACACCGACCCGCCGAAGCGCAACCCATCCATACACCCCTTACCTAACACTACGGGCAATTTAGCATGGCCAATTCACCTGACCCGCACATCTTTGGACTGTGGGAGGAAACCGGAGCACCCGGAGGAAACCCACGCAGACACGGGGAGAACGTGCAAACTCCACACAGTCAGTCGCCTGAGGCGGGAATCGAACCCAGGTCCCTGGCGCTGTGAGGCAGCAGTGCTAACCACTGTGCCACCGTGCCGCCCCGATACTTACAGCACTGCTGTAAGTTACTTGCATCACTAGCTTATCCTCATTCAAGATTTGTTTCACTTTTCCAGCATCCACAGTACTTTGGCTTAATAAGAAAATAAACAATCCACATAGGGACAACCATGTGGTCCTGAGGCCATGGCAGAAGCAAAATACATAAGTAGAACTGTAGCAGGACAGTGCATGGATACAGCAGAGTTGTCTCAAAGCAGAATGCACAGCCATGAATGCTGATTGATGTAGATTCAATAGTCCCTTTCAGACTGCATTTAGTTATATATTTTCATTTAAGAAATCTAGAGGACTATGAACAAGACTGAGGAACTGGGATGAGTCAGAGAGGGCCATCAGGGGCACAATGAGCTGAATGATTTGCTGGATAATTCTATAACAGGTTCTGAAGCAAGGGGAAAGAATTGAATATGAATGATTTAATCAATCTCACATCAACATCCAACACAGCTGTTTCCTGTATTCAGTGTTTTAAGCCAGGTAGATAATTAAATCACCTAGCAATTTGTTATGACAAAGAAAAAACATATTTTGAATAAATATATTGCACCAGCCTTCAAATTGTTCTCTATTACACTGATGAAAACAGTCATCAGCCCTGGCATACATTGAGATAATCTATCCTGGATATAATTTGGATAATTATTGTGATTGTCAACATCCTAATAATAGTAAGGAAAAACATCAATCTTGCTAGAAGCCTTTTTTAATTTCTGTGCTGTACTGGAGACAAGAACAACTCTCAGGTAAGTGAAAGTCAGTGCTATTTAAATATTATCTAATTAACAGAAGTACCTAAAGGTGTAGGATGTAATGGATGAGTTTATATATCTTGTTTTAATTGCAGCTGCTAAACCCATTTCTATTCCAAGTAGAATCTACTGCAGCAAAATTGAAGAGAAGCTCTTTCAGTGGGCATTTATTGCGACAGCGTAGTCTCCAAATTATTACTTGTCAAAATTCTGTTTTGCCAACCTGTATTAAAACACCGATTAAGATGCTTCATTAAATGTGGGCTGTTGCAACACAAGGCCAACACAGCTAATTTCAGTATATATAAACATAGAAAAAGGGAAGGTAGAAACCAATGTAGGCCATTTGCCCATTTACATCTGCTCTGTCACTCAATATGGTCATAATTGATTGTCTTTGTTGTGTTCCCCAATGCTTGATGCCTTTAGTGCCTAGTGTTACGGATCAGGCCTAATCACTACAAAACATTTCAAAAGGTAGCCCAGACTATATATTTTCCAGTTATTTCAAGAAGGTGTACGGTGGATATTCCAGGAGTGACGCAACTGCCCCAACCATTGTTTAGAAGAAAACAGAATTTATTTATGCACGGACAAAAGAAAACCAAATTTAGAATAACATAATTTAGTTGAAAACCCTTTTGACCCTATCACAACTTAATGATACTGTTCCAAATACTTGAAACAATCCCCATAAACACCCCCTTGGTAAAAAAGGTAATGTCAAGAACAGGTTCTTAAAGAAGAAATGTCAGAGAGAGAGAGAGAGGATTAGCGTGGAGCTGTTTACTTGGGTCCAGCGGCTTCTCTGGGTTCCCACCTAAGAATTAACCAGCAGCTGCAAAACAGCCAGACTGCTAAAACAAAACCAAATCAGAGAAAAGCTAAGCTGATGGAACTGGCCACTACTATTTCATTTTACAAGTGTTTATTTTTAAAAAATAATTGAAATCCTTTTGCCTGAGGCAGTATCTGTTAGCTATAATCAGATTAGTCCTAAAACCCATACAAACCAGACATAGCAGAATCTATGCATTTTTGACCTCTGTCAAAAAAAAAGGACAGAATAACCTTGTCAAAGGAGCAGCATTGTCACATTAGAAATCTACCTACTTTTCTTAAATAAATTGCTGGGAACCGATCTGGTGTGCCCTAGAACTCTGTGGGAAGCTAGGGAAGTAATTGCTGGGCATCTTGCTGAGATATTCGTAGCATTGATAGTCATCGCAAGTGAGGTGCCGGAAATCTGAGGGCTACTAATGTGGTGCCACTACTTAAGAAAGGTGGTAAGGAAAAGCCAGGGAACAATAGACCAGTGAGCCTGACATTGAAGGTGGGCACGTTGTTGGAGGCAATCCTGAGGGACAGGATTTACATGTATTTGGAAAAGCAAGGGCTGATTTAAAATAGTCGACATGACGTTGTGCATGGGAAATCATATCTCGTTAACTTGATTGAGTTTTTTGAAGAAATAATGAAGATGATTGATGAGGGCAGAGTGGTGAATGTCATCCATATGGACTTCAGTAAGACATTCGACAATGTTCCTCATAGTAGACTGATTAGCACAATTAGGTCACATGGAAGTCAGGAAGAACTAGCCATTTGGATACAGAACTGGCTCAAAGGTAGAAGGCAGAGTGTGGGGTGGATGGTTGTGTTTCAGACTGAAGGCCTTTGACTAGCAGTTGTGCCATATAGATCGGTACGGGGTCCACTGCTTTTTGTCATTTATATAAATGATTTGGATGTATACATAGGAGGTATGGTTAGTAAGTTTTCAGTTGACACCAAAATCGGAAGCGTAGTGGATAGCGAAGAAGGTTACCTCAGATTACAACAGGATCTTGATCAGATAGATCAATGGGCCGAGAAGTGGCAGATGGAGTTTAATTCAGGTAAATGTGTGTTGCTGCGTTTTGGAAAGGGAAATCAGAGCCGGACTTATACCCTTAATGGTAAGGACCTGGGGAGAGTTACTGAACAAAAAGACCTTGCAGTGCAGGTTCATAGTTCCTTGAAAGTTGAGGCAGGATTGTGAAGAAGGCGTTTGGTATGCTGGCCTTTATTGGTCAGTGCATTGAGTATAGGAGTTGGGAGGCCATGTTGCAGATGCACAGGATATTGGTTGGGCCACTTTTGGAATACTGTGTTCACTTCTGATCTCACTCTTATCGGAAGGATGGTGTGATACTTGAAACAATTCAGAAAAGATCTACAATGATCCTGCCGGGGTTGGAGGGTTTGAGCTAAATGATAATGCTGAATAGGCTGGGGCTATTTTCCATGGAAGCTGAAATAAACCTATAGAAGTTTATAAAATCATGAGGCGCATGGATTGGATGAATAGCCAATGTCTATTTCCCAGGGTAGTAGAGACCAAACCTAGACAGCATAGATTTAAAGTGGAGGATAAAGATCCCTTTTAAATCTTCATGGTAACTTTTTCACACAGAGGGTGGTGCATATATGGAATGAGCTGCCAAAGGAAGAGGTGGAAGCTGGGACAACTACAACATTTAAAACGCCTGTGGGTGTACATATGAATAGGATTTGTTTAGAGGGATATGGGCCAATTGTTGGCAAATGGGACTAAGTTTATTTAATATATTGGTTTGGCCCTAAGGGTCTGCTTCCATGCTATATGCAGTGACTTGGCCTCCACAGAAATCAGGGTCAATTGAGGCACCATCTCCTAAAATGAGAAACATATACTCGTAAAAAGATTCAGAATATCATTATTCCCAGGAGAGTTGGAGGTACATAAAAATAGATTAAATATGGTGAAAGTATGGTGATAATTTTGTTGATTTTTTTTCAGTAATTATGCTTTTCAACTTGAGAAAATAGATAACTAGGTAATACTTAAATGCCACTCCTGATGAAGATACAATTACCCTTTGTCTGACCCCTGCAATAATGAAGAAAATTATCTTTGAAGTGTGATTGATAGTGAAACTTAAATAAAAGTTTTTTGTAAGGTCACTTTTATAGTAACTAAGACAGGAGAATGACCATCTCTATGCTGCTTACCACAAGGCTATTCAAGAAAAAAACAAAATCTTTCATTATCATGAGTCAAGTGCCAAGACAATTGGTTTGAGCTAGTGTGTGGAAGTGCTATATTGAATCTGAAATCCAACCTGCCATTTAAAGCCATATGCATTGTGTGTTTTAGGCATGTCACAGCTTTGGGACTGGAGTCACTTGTGACCCATTGTGCCTGGATCCAGCCTATTTTGGATAGTCTGGTGATTAAAATGTCGGTGCATTATTGAGGGCCAGCTGTATTGTTGCAATCTTTCAGGCAAGATATCGATCTCAAAGCCCTGGCTACCTGTCGGCCTGGTCAGGTGAATGTAAAAGAGACCATAAGACTTGCTCGATTAACAGAGAGTTTTCCCAGTGTTCAGCCCAGCTTTTATATCTGAAACAAAAACCAGATGATCTTGTCATTTTGTTGAACCATTCTTTGGTGTTTGCTTCTGGCAGTGGACAATATAACAGAGACAACTTCTTTGGCATCATCCAAGTTGCAAGAAGCATGTACAAAACCAAATAGTTTTGTTCTTTTCTCAGTAAGAACCATAAGTCAGGGACATCCAGATTTTCTGTCGTGATGGTTGGCCCATGGCCTACCAAATAGATTGCTTCTCAAACTGAAACAACTATTAGTTTTATAAGGCAGTTAAGATTAGAACATGGTTAACTGAAGTCATAAAATAAGCTCTGCCCATCAAACCATTGAAGACCAGTCTGGAAGGAGCACACTTTTTTCTTTCATCCACACATTCATCAGAATGTTTATAATGTTTCACGGATTATTTTTAATGTTAACATTGTGAAGCAAAAGTCATAATATCAACAACCTCTCAAGTTGAGCCTAATGTTTTACAAGAGACAGTCATGAATCCTAGATGTAATGTAACTAGCTACTAGCTAATAAATAATATTTAATAAGCCCATCACTACTCATATAGATTGACCCCTTCCTCTGCCCATGATATTGTGTTGGTATCCTTCCCCATGTGATTTTAGTTGTTTTGATTCATTTCGATAAGAAGGATTGGTAGTGGCAAATCTAGCCAAGGTGACTCCACTACACTCGTTTTAGGAAGATGAGCAGAAATGGAACTGACTGCGCTTTATGACAAATGTAGCTGACAAAAAGAGAAAGGCACAGTTGATATTTATACTCTATCCAGAACTCTGAGATGGCTACTTTTTACAACTTGGTTTACATTCGTCCTGAGTTTTGCTTTCCATTTCTAAAACAGCCAAGCAATCAGAGCCTTGAACTTCTCATTGTTGTTTTCAGAATCCTATGATATTTCAGCCTGACATGTCATATGATGCATTGCTTGCTTTCATCCAAAAAGACCTATGCTCTCATACCTGAACATTGTTTCTTCTTTCTTTCTTTATTCTTTACCAGTCCTGGCATTCCATTGCTATTCTTTTGCAGTGTGCTGCTTAAAAGATTCCTCATGTATTGATTTTCTCAACTATTTACATCTCACAAAGTATAGTTTTCCTGCCTGAAGCAGTTCTCTCAACTTCTGTTCCTTCCGGGACTATGCTTCTACATCTGTATTCTACTCACTGATTCCGTTGTCTCATTTAAGACACAGACATTACATCATGCCTGATCAGCAAGTGGCTAGGCCACTCTGTACCTTTTCATTTACTGTAATGTTTCCAGAGGTCAGATATTTTTCCTTTGTTCTATATTATTTCATGATTTTTTAAAACAGCAATTAGATGTTCACAAATGCACATCCAATTCCAGGAATTTCAACAAGCTGTTGAATCATACTCCAAATGCAACACAATGCTACAGCTCATGTTATACCAGTAGCCTGAGAGCTGCACCCTGGAAAGATGCCAATTGGGATTTTTCCAGTGGATATTTTGTGGGTTGATAGCTTTTCTTTGCAAATTATTTATCTCTTTTTAAATGTTTTGCTATGTTTTAAACTAATTCTTCACCTGTTCACTGGCTGAAGAAACAAGATAGCATCCAAAAGAAAACTCTAAAACTGGAATGATTTGATTGGTGTGTCCTTTTTTTTTCCATTGATAGCTGCTCCTGACTGACCATTTTTGACAGTAGTGAAGTCTTGCTAAATTATGGATTAGAAATTCAAGGTAATCAAGCAGATGTGTGACACAAAAGACATAATTCAGCAATTACCAGCTGTTGTGTCTGATAATTGCAGTTTGCTAAGTGGTCACTAAATGGCTCCATGATTGAAGCACGCACATTATAGTAATCATACTCCAATGCTCCTGGATCAGTTGATAGAAATATTCTAGAACCTCTGGAAAGTAAAACTAGCATACCAATAAGTGCTATACTATATGGTTGTTCAGTGCAACAAAACAGCAGCAACAAAGGTATAAGGCAGAACAATGAAAAAGGTTTTGACTTTTGGACATCTTTGTTAATTAAGTAATGCTCAATGCTGTTTCATTGTTAAGTTTTAAACTGTTTACAAACCTTTGTTGATACTTCGTGGTTCTGAACTCCTAATTCTGACTGGGAAAAGGTTCAGTCTTGAGACTACTTTTGATCAGTTAATGTGAGACGACGTTCATTAAGTTTTTAAGTAAACAATAACAATGAATTAAGGCAGTGATTTATATACTAGCGCGAGCTATATGATTCCTAAATGATAAGAGGAGGAGCTTACAATAACTTCTCTTGTAGCTTTTGGTCCTGGCACCTATGCAATGAATCCCCAATTATTTTCAGCTCTGTGATTGAACATACTTTCTTTAACTTTCCATATGAATTTCATCATTATGTAATGTTTCTCTTATATCCATATTTGTTCATCTCCCTTATCTTGAAGCATCTTCTATCATCCCTTATCTCTGAGGTCCTAACCCAAACATTTTCATTTTGAACCAAATTGACCATTCTCTGGATCATCAGACTGACCCTGTGCAAGTCCTGACATATAAACCCTCCAAGAAATTGACTGGGAAGTTTAAACTTCAAATGGGTAATTCCCATTCACTGGGACCAATCGGCTAATTTTACTGAGTGTGAGTTCGAGACTCTGGACATTTAAGGTTAGATTCCCTAAGTATGGAAACAGGCCCTTCAGCCCTACAAGTCCACACTGACCCACCGAAGAGTAATACATCCAGACCTAGTCCCCTACCCTATACTTACCTCTGACTAATGCACCTAACGCTTTAGGCAATTTTGCATGGCCAATTCACTTGGCCTACACATCTTTGGATTGTGGGAGGAAACCGGAGCACCCAGATGAAACCCACACTGACATGGGGAGAATGTGCAAACTCCACACAGATAGTTGCCCAAGGTGAGAATCGAATTGCACTGTGGGGCAGCAGTGCTAACCATTGAACCACAGTGCCACCATAGTTTTTGCTGAACTTATCTGGATAGTTACCTAGGGAACACCAAAAATAATTAAATCAAGTCAATCATCTGGGTAACAACATGTCTCAATTAATCCCTGCAAATGTATCTCCTGACAATCCAACTATTCTGCAGACACCCAAGTATCCCTTGCTCTAACCTGACTACCATCTGACCTGATTACACCCTGCATTTCCCCTTATTATCTCCCTGACCTGGCTGCTCTCCCCACCCAACCCAACAACTGGATCCAAAACCCTCTTACCCAACTTGCCTACACTGCCAACCCAACCTGACGATGCCTGTTCCTGGTCTGATCACCAGTAACCTGATCTGATACAATCTGACCTAATCCAACTTCCCTCCAGACCAGCTGACACTCTGAATCAACTTGACTCGCCTTAAAAGGTGAGGATGTGAAATGAACTATCATATGGAGTGGTTTTAATTGACTAACAGTTGCATTTAATGGGGCATTAAATAAGAATAGGAAGAATATGGAAGGAAATCAAATAGGGTGAAATGAAAAGGGTTGGGAGTTTCTTGCTTGGAGCATAACAGGTTGATTTTCTGTGTTCTTAATTCCATATAATATAAAGCTAATATTAATGAGGATATACTCCAAGTGGTTAAACACCCTTTGAACTTGATGCCACTAGTTACTGGGAACAATGAATGTTCACGACACAGGCAAATAGATCCAGAAAAGTCTTCCCAGATTATGAGTGGACAGAGGAAGAGCCCATATTCTTTGATCTTAAAGGGCTATTGATGATAGGCAGCCCACAAATATGGCTGCAATTGTCATGACAGTCAACTTGATAATAATCTTCTGAATAATCTGTTCAGAGTCAACACAAGCCAGACAATCAACTCCCAGGTACCATTCCAAGGGAATCTGGAATGCAACAATTGTGTTATGACCTGTTACAGAATTGATCACCACCAGGAGAAACCCTTATGCAAAAGAACTTCAAGTAATTTAAAGCCATCTGACAAGCAAATATGTTGATGATTTTCCACTTAACCCCTGAAGTGGATTATAGACAACTCCAAACATATATCTGCAATACAAGTATTTGTCTCAATTGATTGCCTTGCACTAATGACTTACCCCAAACACAACAAGAGATTTGTTGTTATAACTCCCACAGTATTGAAACTAACTGCATTTTGAATATACGATTTTATTTCTAGACAACAAAGGAAAGACCTTTGGCATTTCAGCAGCTACCGACATTTACTTATGCACCTTATAAGTAAAGGCATCCTTTCATCTAACTATGAAGCAGATCTCACATTTCAAAACAAAAGAAAATTGCACAGAAACTTTTGAAGAACTTTTTAAAAGAGAAAAAATACTATCTCCAACTCCTCAGCTACTGGACAGCCAACTCACAATCTGCCCAAAGAAATTCCAGATTGCTAGCTCCAACTTTGGACTTTTGGACTCAATCTGAAAAGCATGGACATTCTTAAACATGCATCCCTCAATTGTTTTACTTTGGTATTCCAGTTGTTAGTAATCAAATAACCTCTTTCTATTTTATGAATTCAGTCTCTCAGTATGTTTCTAATCATGGTTGTGTTGTGAAGTATTCCTCCGCATCTGAGAGTGTGCTAGACAACACTACATTTGCTTTAACTTTGCAACATAATTGTTCTGACCCATGTAAAGTCAAAGCCTATAAAGAGAGGGAGCAGGAGAAAAACACCACAATGTTAAACAAAAAGAAATAAATTAAATCACAATCTGCTTATAGTCATTGTGAAAGTATTGTTTTAAAACTTGGAACCTGTCTGTGACAACAGAATCTGAGCAGAACACTTCCAAGCTTGTTTTTGAAGGTGCAAACGTTGAATTCTGCACCCAAAAAGAAAAACAGAGATATATGCTCAACACATGCAAGAAAATGAGTGGACATTTATCCTTGGATTTGAATTTAAAGATGCAAATGTCCATGCCTCAAATCAGTTAACAAACACCAATATTGCTCTTGACAAGATGAACAATGTCTGAATAACGGCAAAATGTTTAGACTCCTCATTCATGTTGTCCAAGATTTAGAATATCTAACTTTGCTCACTTTTGTAACCTATGCCTTTTCAGCCTCCTTATGTCCGAGTCAAAAAGTGTGCTGGAAAAGCACAGCAGGTCAGACAGCATCCAAGGATTACTGGAGTTGACATTCCGGACATAAGCCTTCTTATGTTCCCCAGACAACTTACACTCTGAACTATATTTCTGTCCTCAGCAAACATAGCAACCATACAACTAACTTAACTAACTCAACCACAAGGGATGAACTCAGATTTCTCCAGTTTCCTCATTTTCCCTCCCCCCACCTTGTCTCAGTCCCAACCCTCGAACTCAGCACCACCTTCCTAACCTGCAATCTTCTTCCTGACCTCTCCGCCCCCACCCCCACTCCGGCCTATCACCTTCACCTTAACCTCCTTCCACCTATCGCATTTCCAACGCCCCTCCCCAAAGTCCCTTCTCCCTACCTTTTATCTTAGCCTGTTTAGCACACTCTCCTCATTCCTGAAGAAGGGCTCATGCCCGAAACGTCAATTCTCCTGCTCCTTGGATGCTGCCTGACCTGCTGCGCTTTTCCATCATTTTCAACTAACTTAACATCCAAGTCATTGGCACTGATTGTAATTGGTTGAGGCTTCAGTACAGATTCTTGTTATACTTCAGTCATAACATCTTGCAAACCTAAAAATGACCCACGAAGGTCCATTCCATTTTCCTGGTACCCAATCCTCAAGCCTTGCTACAAGATATCAGCTACACCTTGAGCTCTTAATTTGTTTCAAAATCTTTTGTGGTACGTTGTCAAATGTCTGTTAGAAATCCAAGACCATCAAATCTTTAGGATCCTTCTTTTTCATGTTGCTCATTATTTAACAAATTAGCCAATATTACTTTTCTTTTTAAAAATCTATGTTGACTTTAATTAATAGCTTTGTGATTTCCTAAGTGTTATGCTATAACCACTTTAGCAATGGATTCCAGCACATCTTCGGGAACAATGTTAAGATCTTTGCGATAGTAGAGAAGGTTATCTATGATGTGACCAGGCAGTGGGGCTTCAGTTATTTGAGATGTTGAAGAAACTGGAATTATTTGATGAGACGCTATGCTGAGATTGTACAGGACGTTTGTGAGGCTCTTTTTGGAGAATTGTATACCATCTGGTCACCCTGCTAAAGGAAGGAGATTATTAAATTGGAGAGGGTTCAAAAAAGATTCAAAAGATTGTAACTGGAACTGGAAGGTCTAAATTATAAGGAGAGGCTCGGTGGTCTGGGACTTTTTTCGCTAAAGTGTAGGAGACTGAGAGGTGACGTTATAAAAGTTTGTAAAATCATGGAAGGCATAGATATTATAAATAGTAAAAATCTTTTCCTGAGGGTAGAGGACTTCAGAACTAGAGACGTATATTTAAGGTGAGACCAGAAATATTTAAAAGGATTTGAGGGGAAACATTTTCATACAGAAGGTGGTTTGCATATGCAATAATCTGCCAGAGGAAAGTGGTAGATGCAGGTACAGTGACAGCATTTAAAAGGCATTTAGACAGTTGTATGAATGGGAAAAGTTTAGAAGGATATGAGCCAAACACAAGCAAGTGGGATTAGTTACATTTAGGAAAGTTGGTCAGCATGAATGAGTTTGACCAAAGAATCTATTTCCATGCTGTACGATTCTCTGACTCTAATAGATGTGTAAAAATCTATGAAATGAATTCAAGAAGAACTGTTTCTTTTGGCAAAATGGCCAAAGTTCAAAGACTGCTTTTTAAAATAATCGGCAAAATATAGGGAAAGTAGGGATTTTTTCATATGGAAACCTGTTAAGGTTAGGAGTGCACTGGCTGCAATAAGATCTCATAAGAACTCTCAAGAATCCATTAATTACAAGTCTGAAGAAGAGCAACTACAGGGACAAAGAGTTCTGGAATTGACTGTAACAATTCTTTTAAAGCTTTAGTGTGCTGCAAGATTGTATGAATGTACAGTATAGCATAAATGTGGGTTGAATTGAGTTTGGGGAATACCACAGACATAAATCAAGTAGATAGAGTCATAGAAATGTACAGCATGGAAACAGACCCTTCGGTCCAACTCGCCCATGCTGACCACATATCCCAACCTAATCCAGTCCCACTTGCCAGCACTTGTCCCATATCCCTCTAAACCCTTCTTTTTTATATACCCATCCAGATGCCTTTTAAATGTTGCAATTGTACCAGTCTCCACCAGTTCCTCTGGCAGCTCTGTCATACATGCACCACCCACTGCGTGAAAACGTTGCACCTTAGGTCCCTTTTATATCTTTCCCCCTCTCACTCTAAACTTATGACCTCTAGTTCTGGACTCGCCTACCCCAGGGAAACAACTTTGTCTATTTATCATATCCATGCCCCTCATGATTTATAAACCTCTATAAGGTCTCCTCTCGGCCTTCGACGCTCTAGGGAAAACAGCCCCAGCCTATTCAATCTTTCCCTAGAGCTCAAATCCTCCAACCCTGGCAACATCCTTGTAAATCTTTTCTGAACTCTTTCAAGTTTCACAACATCCTTCTAATAGGAAGGAGACCAGAATTGACACAATATTCCAGAAATGGAATGGCCTGATGCTACACAGTTATGGTTTACAGCAATATCTAATGTCATACCTCAGTCATGAGAGACATTACAAGTATCTATCAACTTCAAATTAAGCTTTCTCTCTTGTCAGAAAATGTCTGTGCTGGAAACTGCAAATGCATAGTACACATCGTCAAGAACACTATTTGATAACAGCAGTTGTTTTGAAAGGATGTAGTAATCACTGGTCTCATGAATTGTGCCTCTTTACCTTATGTATCAACGAGGTTAAGATGTAGTTGTGAAAATCGCTCAGGTGAGGTGAAGAAGAAGATACTGAAGTGAAGTAATAAGATTAAGTGGATTATTTTGTGAAATAAAATGAA
Source organism: Hemiscyllium ocellatum (assembly GCF_020745735.1). Taxonomy (NCBI): domain Eukaryota; kingdom Metazoa; phylum Chordata; class Chondrichthyes; order Orectolobiformes; family Hemiscylliidae; genus Hemiscyllium; species Hemiscyllium ocellatum. The sequence goes on from NC_083403.1 coordinate 95,663,852, forward strand.
TATGGAGTGCTGTCTAAGCAGTTGTGCGTGCTTCATGTATGCTTGTGTGCACCCGAGCTACAAATCTTCTCACAAACCTTGTGTGTATTAATTTTAGACCCATTCACATTATTAAGAAACCAGTACATCACCCAACTCCTTTTCCCTACCAGACCTTTAACACAGAATCTTCAATAGTCACCTCATGCATGAGAAGTAAAGTCAGCTTGTGAAGCTGACAGACGTTGTTCTGACCAACTGTGCCACTTAACAGTTTAGGAGGAATGTATTTTCTTGATAGATGGGTCACCCAGGGTTTTTTCTACATACCAGAATAGCTAAAAAGCTCCCAGAAATGCTGCTTGCAAATGTTATCAAGGGTTAATTCAGCATTGTTTCTGCCATTTCCATATTCTGATGAACACTCTTATACCTATGAGATGTGATTTTCAATGACAAGTGGCAACAGTCACATATGAAGACACCCGAAGTGATACTTTAATGTTACTATCTAACATTAAGCAATGCGTTTTAAATATTGAGTTGGACAAGAATGAAAATCAGTCACAGGTTAAGATGACAGAGTAGAAAAGGGCTGATTTTCAGGATCTAAACAGTGAACAAGCACAGGTTGATTAGAAACATATTTTGGCAGTTGAAACAATGGATTAAAATGGGAGACTTGTGCAATGAATAGGTTGCAAGCTAGGTATATATTCATGAGGAATCAATATGAGGTTTCCAAGCTAGTGTATCCTGGATAACTAAAGGAAAAGGACACATATGATGCACACTAGAATAATAATAGCAACAGCAATCACAAAGAGTATCTCAAATGCAAGCGGGAGACTAAGGCTGGAACATGGAAGGTTAAGAGGAAGCATGAAGAAAGGATAGCAGGCTGCACAAAAACAAACAACAAAATGTTCTTCAAACATGTTAATAGCAAAAGGTTAATGAAGGAAGGAATTACATATATTTGGAAAAAGTTAAAAATCACACAACGCCAGGTTATTGTCCAACAGCACTAGTTTTCAGAGCACTGTTCTGAAAGCTATCTGATAAAGAGCAGCACTCCGAAAGCTAGTGCTTCCAAATAAACCTGTGGACTATAACCTGGTGTTGTGTGATTTTTTAACTTTGTCCACCATAGTCCAACACTGGCTCCTCATGTATTTGGAAAAGCAAGGATTGATTAGGGACAGTCAACATGACTTTGTGTGTGGGAAATTATATCTCATTAACTTGATTCAGTATTTCCAAGAAGTACCAAAGAGGATTAATGAAAGCAGAACAATGGACATGATCTATATGGATTTCAGTAAGGCATTCAACAAAGTTCCATATAGTAGACTGGTTAGCAAGGTTAGATCACATGGAAAACAGGGTTAACTACCCATTTGGATATAGAACTGACTCAAAGGTAGGAGACAGAGAGTGGTGGTTGAAGATTGCTTTTCAGACTGGAGGTCTGTGACCAGTGATGTGCCACAAGGATCAGTGCTGAGCCCATTGCTTTTCATCATTTATATAAATGGTTTGGATGTGAACATAGGAGGTATGGTTAGTAAGTTGGAGATGACACCAAAATTGATAGTGTAATAGACAGCGAAGAAGGCTACCTCAGAGTAAAGTAGCACTTCAATTAGATGGGCCAATGGGCCAAAAAATGGCAGATGGAGTTTACTTTAGATAAATGTGAGGTGCTGTATTTTAGAAAGGCATATCAGGGCAGAACTTATACACTTAATTGTAAGGTCCAAGGGAATATTGCTGAATAAAGAGACCTTAGAGGGCAGGTTCATATTTCCTTGAAAGTAGAGTCGCAGACAGATAGGTTGATGAAGAAGGTGTTTGGTTTGCTTTCCTTTATTTGTCAGAGCATTGAGTATAGGTGTTGGGAGGTCATGTTGCAGTTGTAAAGGACATTGGTTACGCTACTTTTGGGGTAGTGCTTGCAGTTTTGGTCTCCTTCTTATCAGAAGGCTGTTGTGAAACTTGAAAGGGTTCAGAAAAGGTTTACAAGGATGTTCCCAAGGTTAGAGGGTTTGTACTATAAGGAGAGGCTGAATAAAGTGAGGTTATTTTCCCTGGAGCATCAGAAGTTCAGGGTGACCTTATAGAGTTTATAAATTCATGAGGGACATAGATAGGGTGAACAAGCAAAATTTTTTTTCCAGGGTAGCAGAGTCCAAAACTAGACATCATAGTTTAAGGTGAGAGGAGAAAGATTTAAAAGGGGCAACTTTTTCACACAGAGGGTAATGTATGTATGGAATGAACTGCCAAAGGAAGTGGTGGAGGCTGGTACAAATACAACCTTTAAGAGTTGCCTTGACAGATATATAAATAGGAAGGGTTTTAAGGGATATGGGCCAAAGGCTGGCAAATGGGGCTAGATAAATTTTGGATATTTAGTTGACATGGGTGAGTTGGACTGAACGGCCTGTTTCCATGTTGTACAGCCCTATGACTTTTTGAAAGTGTGCTACTCCATAAAGAACAATTAGGCTAAATTGCTCACTGAAGCAAAAGGTATGGCAGAGATACTAAATTCATACTTTCCTTTTATCTATACTAAATTAGAAAATAGTGGTAATGGCTCAGTTGAAAGTGTGGGTGTTGAACAACTGAACAGCACAGATAATAAAGAAGGGGTGGTCAAACAATGGAAGCAGTTCAGGCATAGTAGTCACCAGGCCCAGATGGGAGGCATCCTACATTGCTGAGAGAGGTAAAGGAGCGAATTATGGAACACTTGATAAAAAATTTCCAGGTATTTCTGAGTACAGGATGAATCCTGTGACCTAAAGGATTGCAAATGTGTTGCCATTTTTTATGAACGGGATAAAGGATAACCCAAGAAACTGCAGATCTTTCAACTTGCTATCAATAGAGAGAAAATTGATGGATGACATAATACAACATAAGATAAATGAACAATTAGAGAAAAATAAGTTAATTCTGAACAATCAAAATAGCTTTATCAAGTGCAGGTCAAATTTAATTGAGTTCTTGGATGAGATGACATGGGCAGTTGATGAGGGAAGTTGACTTTCAGAAAGCATTTGATACAGTGCTATGTAGCAAGCTGGTTAGCACATTAGAAACATTTGGAATTGATGGGTCCTTGGCAGCATCTATTAGAATTTGGCTAAAAGTAGGAAACAGAGGTTAAGTGCTGTTGGGCATTTCTCAAACTGGAGGTGAGTTCAAAATAGTGTCCCTCAGAGATCGGTATTGAGACGTTTGCTTCTTTATAATGTATATAAATGACTTGGAGATGGATGTTAAGGGCAGAATCTCTGAATCTGCAAATGAAACTAAGCTTGGGAGAATAATGAATCGTGAGGTTGAGACTGAGCGGCTTCAGAGGAATTTTGACAAGATGGCCAAATAGGTAGACATTTGGCATATGAATTTCAATATAGAGAAATGTGAGGTAATGCATTATGGTAGAAGAAACATAGGTAATGACCATACAGGCTCAATGGTACAACTTGGAAGTGAGTACAGGAGCAGAGACATGGTTCACGTGCATAATACTCAGAATGTGACCATGCTAGATGAAACAGTTCTTAAGAAGGCTTATACAATCCTTGGGTTTATCAATAGAGGCATAGAGTATTAAAGCAAGGGAGCATTGCTACACTGTACAATTATTGGTCAGACTATGTTTAGAGTTTTGTGTTCAGTTCTGGACACTTTATTTAAGGAAGGATTAAAACCCTAGAGAGATTGCAAAAGAGATTTACTCAAATGAAACCAGGAATGAGGAATTTTACAGACAAAGAAAGATTAGAGAAATGAGAACAATTTTGCCAGGGTATAGAAGGAGAAAGTAAAAAAGATATTTTGTTTCCACCAGTTGGTTTGTCAGTAACTTGGTAGTCAAGATTTTAAAATTATCATCAAGAGAGCTTGAAGTGAAATTATAAAAAAGCATCTTTACTTAGCTGTTCAGATTTGGGAGAATGGTGGAGGGGTTTCCATAGGAGGTTTCAGAATAAAGCTGGATGTATATTTGAAATTTCGGGCTGGAGAATGGGACTATCTGGGGAGCTCTTTCAGGAGCTGGTACATAAATGATCGGCTGAATGACCTCCTTCAGAATACTTACTCTTCAAGAGTTTGAACAAAGTAGCTACAATGCTGTTGTAAGTGAGATTGGAATTGCTGGGCCTAGATCAGACAAATGTTCCATAGAATTACATAGGATTCACCCCAAACCCTCCTTAAGGGTTGGTAATCAACTTGCTAATCATCTGTTGGAATTCTTTCTTAGGTTTATAAGTGATTATCTTTTTGTTGTGTTCATCAAATTTGGGTCCGGTCTCTATAGTAAGTTATTCTCTCCCACCGTTGCTGTTAGCTCTTGCATCTAATGTGACCCGATGAAACTGAATAATTAATATGTAAATCCTCTGTGTCTTCAGCTAAGAACCTAAAGAATGTGGAATAAATGAGATTAAAGACCAGAAGCTTTTGGGAAGTCAAAGACATCATCAGTGCCTGCAGCATGGTGCTATCGTACAGTGTTTCCCTAGTGTTTCACCCAACACCAATGCATTTTTTCATTTGTTTGTGTCAGGGTTCTAAAAAGGATGTTTGATTTCAACTTGTGAAGTTACATGATGATAGTTGATACCATGTTTTAATTATGGCCAGAAATTATTTATAATAATTAGAAGTTATTGTTAAATACAGGAGCTTTGTTCTTGTTAATCTGATTGCATCAGAGAAATAGATTGGGGATTTTCTACACTTTGATTAACTTATTAACTTTATGGCAACTCAGGAGTAGTGGGTCTCAAGAATCAATGCACTCTTCCAAATGGGTTATAACAATGGTTTAAACATCTACCTTGTAAACTTGTCTCTAATTTTGATGATCTTTGTTATTCTGTCCCAATTTTCTGTTTGCCAGAGAAAATAACTTGAACCTGTCCAGTCATTGCCGATAGTAGCAACTGATCTATTCTGGTAGCATTCCTGTAAATCTCTGCTGTAACTTCCCAAGTCACTCAATCCTTAACCTTTCTGTGATATGGATACCAGTACTGAGTACTAAACCCCATCCACCCAACAGCAGTGCATTTGCTGATGTACATTGACTGCCGATCTAGTACTAACTTTTTTTTAAAATGAACTCTAGTTACCTATTCGGACTATTCTGAATTTCTGAAGTTGCAGTATTATTTTTTGTTTATATTTTGGGACCATAGCTTTATATTTTGGGTAGATGAAAGAGATCATGTGCTGAAGTCAGTATAGCAATACATCTAGGTGATTCAATTGTTAGGGGATCAGAAATATGCTCAAATTCTTTTATTGAGAGGTAAGTGATTGGTATATTCACTTGAGAGAAATGATAACTGTTTCTAATTTTACAATGAGGCTACTGAAGTCCCAAAAAAGTATGATGATATCAATTGGCAAACAGTTGTGTTACTGTTCCTTTACTAAGGAAAAGCAGCAACAGAAATCAAGATTAAAGATAACTAATATTTTTACTTAGATACTCGGCTAATGTGTCCAATTTGGAAAACAAAATTGGATGGGAGCATACATTCAGTCTGAAAAATGAGTTTGTGCAGAGTTATAAGAGACTGGAAGACTTGTTTAGCCTAGAGTTTAAAAAGTAACTTTCTCAGTCATAGGCAATTTTAGCATTAGAAGTTATCTAGTTGGAAAAGTGCAAACGAAGCAATCCATTGAAATCAGGGAGCAACTGTGAACTGAGAATGCAAATTGTGACTATGGATATTTTATTTATACAGTTTAAAGGATAAGTTGCTATCAAGAGAAAATGGCACCTGAAGCGTTGGTCAGGAAGGCCCACTTACCTTAAGACTTTTACATCTGATTGTTACCCTCCTTCTTCTTGGCTCTTTTTTATTTGTACTTCTGCTTTTGTTCTTTTTAATTCTGGTTTTTGTATCTTAGGTTGAGGCTTTGTTTTTTGTATCTAAGTTTTTTTAAAAAATCAGGTTTTGTGTCTATGACAGTACATGAGAATGGCAACTTTGACAATTCTTCACTGTATGCCCGTACTTTGTATTTGAGCACATGTTTCAATAAAACCAATTCTAATTCCAATTCTAAATTAATAGCATATTTTAAACATGCAATACAGTGAAACTGTTTAAAACATGTAATCTTAATGCTTCATCATTTCAACTAATACCTGGAAGTCTGAATTTCTCTTTAGAAGTTATTAATTTCTAACGTTGTAATATCAATAATTTGTTTATGTTATCTATAACTTTCTCAACCTACATTACTACCTTTTAGTGGTTAATGCATATGTATCCCTAGATCCATTAGCTCCTCTATTCTGTTTCTGAAGGCAAATGTGGCCTTTCATTCTATTCATTCTTTCAAAGCACATCACCTAATACTTGATATGTTGAAATTGCCACCTATTGTCCAAGTTTGCTGCTGTTTTTCCTTGATTATTACTACCTGTAGAAACACATTCACCTTTGCTTCAAACGTGAATAATTACTATGGTTATCTGTCTCAAATGGACATGGAAGTATAAGAGTCCTGAGAAATATATTCTTTAAACTGTTATTCCCTCAGAAATGACATGAACCAATGAACTAGCACATCACAGCCAAAAAAACTTAGACAAAGGCCATTTCCCAATGGGAAAACTGTATTTCTGAAGTGAGTGCACTGGTTACTATATTAAACTCTTGGAGAAGAAAAGGCAAAAAGCCTGGCTTGGAAGTAAACCTTCCTAAGTGGTACCAATTTATCTAAAACATCCAATATGACTCACAGTTTCAATCTTCAGTGTATTTCAGAAGCTGTGATAAAGTTCCCAACAGAGGCTTTTCAGACAGTCTATCTTCTGCCTGACTATTCATCCACAAAACAAAATTCTTAATATTCACAGAAACCACATTAATAATATCATGGGGACAGAGGATGGTCTGTCCGATTCTATCCCCAGCATCTCCACTACACACAATGTCTTTCCCCATCACCAAGTTAAAACGTATTAAGATTGCAAAAGATAAAACTACAGAAGTCCAGTTGGCCATTTGAGACTGTTCCACCATTCAATAAGATGATGGCTGACCTTGTAACTCAGTTCCTTAACCACATTACTACAATGTATCATAGTTGATATGAACAACACAGACATGTTGTGGTCATGTCCACCACAAACATCTTGGGATGCATTGTGTAGGTTCATTGTGTGAACTATTCAAATATACTCTTTTTTACAAAATAAAGAACTGAGCAATGCCTTTATACAGTGTTCACAATAAAACATTTGAAGCAATATCACACACATTCATTTTATATTTTTGCATAGATTTCTAGGGAATAAAAATTTTGGAATCAACTGATGACTGTGAACAGATAATCTTAACTGGCATTTTTTTTTCTTGGTGTTTTAAACTGTATTTCATTCTGGAATTGCTTTTATGAATTGGTACTGACCTGGGCCATATATAAACTGCCTTTTTAAAAAGAAATTGGATGCACCATGGCCTTCCATTTTACTTAAAGACAGAGAGAATATATTCACAACCGTATTTCTGCTGTGATTCAGTACATTTGTAGCCTTCAGTCTTGATTGTTAAATATTAATTTAGGCTCAGAACTTAGGCATTTGATGAGCGATTGTTCAGAAAATAACTTTGTGCAACTGCCACTGCTCTTATCTTCTTTGAGTCATTATTGCCAAAATGCTATCAATGACGTCTAGTGACTACTTGCTGCCACCATGATAGATATGGTTTTCTATATGTTAGTTCACATAACATATACAACTCATACTTGAGGACTTACTAAATCAGCCATCTTGAAGCTTATTAATAGCTAACTGTGTGCAACAATGTGGCATCTCAGACTGACATATAAAATCTGAGTTATAGGTAATTTCTAATCAACTCCTGTTCACCGGTGTTACCACAGAGGAACCTCGATTATCCACATTCAATTATCTGCATTTCAGATTATCCGAACAAGATTGCAAGGTCCCGATGTTTGGTTAAACTATGTGTTCCAGCATTTGATTATCCGGCATTTGATTAACCGAATGAATATTCCCTGCCCATGTCTTTCGGATAATCGAGATTACTCTGTATACATCTCTGGGGCAGATGGAAATTGAATCCAGGCCTCCTGATCCAAAGGTAGGGGTACTATCACTGGGACACAACAGCCCTTATAATCTGGGTTATATACTTACTTATATTACTACGACATTACATGCATAGTTGACTGGTTGGCTAATGGATGTCCATTCGCTTGCTAACTGACTAACTGTGAAGAATGTAAGATGGAAAGCTTTTGTACCAGAGCATCACATTTCACAATATCATCTATCTTAAAGGTTCAGTGCCTTTCAGAGATCTGTGTAATAACATAACAGACAGTAAACGTGAAAAGTGACAGACAATAAGAGGGATTGTGGAGAGTAAATGACAGAGAGTAATAGAGATATAGTATGGAGACATCCAAAGGCCTAATAAACACCATGTCAATAAAATAAAACGATATATACTAAGCTATAGAAGCAGATTCCAGATCTAGAAATCAAAAATGAGGTCATCCTGATAGATCTTACAGCATTTCAAACAACGAGAAAAAGATAGCAAAACAAAGAAATGATGTGAGGTTATCTATGCAAACGCAAATCCACTGAGTCAGAAGTTCTCGAGGTTTGGGCCTGGTGTCTGTAACACATCAAGTTTACTCATGTTCTTTAGGGAAAGAAATCTGCCATTCTTACTTGGTCTCTACATGTGACTCCAGACCCACAAAAATGAGGTTGACTTTTCACTGCTCTCTGGATATTTGGGGATACTGCTCTGGCGAGAAATGCCAAATCCCATGAATGAATTTTAAAAATGCACAGATATCAATAATGGAATAACTAAAGGGACTGATAAGAGATGAGCATTTGTGAGTACAGGAATTGCAAGCCTTGTAGGAAAGGTAGAGACAGGCAGAACAGAGACGTGGAATGATTTGAAATGGAGCTTAGAAATTTTAAAATGGTACTGTGGTTCGAGACGGAGCCAATGTAGACCAGTGAGCTCAAGAGTCATGGTTCATTAGGATTCAGTAAGATTTAACGTATGTTCAAATATCCAAATAAACAAACTTTAAGAAGGAACATCTGAATTTGGAAAGGCCGTGGAAAGTAAACAGAAGTATCAATTAGGTCCTGTAATTTATGATAATAAGTTTGTTTTTCTTAACTGATTCAGCTTCATGGTCAACAGGTTTATGAATTATTTATTCAAAAAATTGGCGTCTGTTGTATCCGTTTCTTTGAAGCTTAGCAAAGACTTGGCAGATTCTAAGTGTGCATTGTATACCTAATGAGAAATCTGTGAACAGATTGATTCTACTGAGCTCAGCAATTTTATCTTGCTGAGTCATGCAATAAAAATTTACATTTATGCAGTACATTTAATGTAGTATCATGTCCCCAAATGCATGCACAGAAACATCACCAAATAAAGGTTGACACAGAGCTACATCAAGAGATATTGAAACAGATGAAATCAAGCTTGATCAAAGAAATAAGTTTCAAGGAGTATCTGCATGGATGAGAGAGGAATAGGGAGGTGACGATGTTTAAGGAGGAAATGCCAGAGCTTATGATCCTACTTAGCTGATTCCTCCAGGCTGAATACAATGAAATCCAGTATACGTTACAACTCTGAATTGTCAGAGTGAAGGAGTGTCCTGGAACTTCAGCACATTGTGTTTTCAAGATTACCAGGCTAAATGAGGCAAGCACTACACAAGGATTCTAATTCCAATTAGAATCATTATCCCATTATCTGAATAATGTAGCAATTGTCACTGAAAATGTTTGAGTCTGGCCCCACTTGTACCCTTAAAAAGGTAGGTACTTCTCATGTAGATAGATTGGAAAAGTTGGAACTGTTATAGGATACTGTGAAGAAGAGAAAGTCAAGAAGAAATTTACAGATATTCAAAATCATGAAGTGACTGTACAGAACCAATGGGCAAAAACTACTTACATTGGTGGAAGGATAGAGAACAAAATAGTGCATAGAGAGGAACTCTACCACACAGTGAGTGATCAGGATATGGAACATGCTGCCTGAGAGTTTGTTGGACACAGGATCAACAGGTGCTTTCAAGAGTGAATTAGATTATTTTCTAAAAAGGAAGAATGTGCAGGGTTGCAGGGTTGAGGAGAGATGTGGCGCTTAATGAGTTGATCTTTCAGGGGCATTTCCTGGACACTGAGCATGTACTGTCCACCAATGCTCTCAAAGTCTTTAGAGAGGTGAGTATTTCTTTGGAGAATCACAGTTGGGTAGTAATTTGCCACAGAATTTCCAGTCTCTGACCTGCTCTTTTAGTCACTGATTTATGCGGCTGGAGTCCAGTTTTGTTTCCGGTCAACGATAACCTCTAAGATCTTGATAATGAGGATTCAGTGATGGTAATGTCATTAGTTGTCAAAAGAAATGGTTAGATTGTCTCTCTTGGAGATGGTTCATCAGCTGGCAATTGTTTGACCTGAATATCACTGGCTACTTTTCAGTCCAAACCTGAATTTTTTTCAGGTCCTCTTGCATTTGGATATGAGTGGCTTCAGTATCTGAGGAGTTATGATTGGCATTGAACACTCCTGATGAAGGTCTTCGGCCTGAAGTGTTGATTCTCCTGCTTCTCAGATGCTATCTAACTTGCTGTGCTTTTCGACACCACACTCTTAACATTGAACATTGTGCAATCATCAGTGAACATCTCCGTTTCTAACCTTATGATGGAGGGTCGGTCATTGATGAATTGCTGAAGATGGTTCGGCCTCATACATTATCTTGAAAACTGAGTTGTGCTGCAGTAAAGACTCCTTACCACTGAGACAGGAGGCCTGTGTTCAATCCCATCCCCTCCAGAAGTGTATTATACCATCCTGGAACAGGATGATGAGAAAATATCTACTCTGAGAACCCTGAGATATTATTCCAGTACAGAAATGGTTGACCTCCAACAGTCACAGCCACCTTCCTTTATACCAGGTATAACTCGAACCAGCAGAGATCTTTTCCCCCGAATTTCCACTGACTATAATTATGCTAGGAGAAAGTGAGGATTGCAGATGCTGGACATCAGAGTCAAAAGGTGTGCCACTGGACAAGCACAGCAGCATCCGAGGAGCAAGAGAGTCAATGTTTTAGGCATAAGTAAGCCCTTCATCAGAAATTCTTGATGAAGGGCTTATGCCTAAAATATCAGCTCTCCCACTCCTCAGATGCTCTTGACCTGCTGGGCTCTTCCAGTGTCACACTTTTTGTCTATAGTTATGCCAGGACTTCTTGATGCCAGATTTGATCAAATATGGTCTTGCCACCAAAGGCAGTTTGTCTCACCATACCTCTAGGAGTCAACTCCTTTATTTACATTTGACTGAAGGCTTCAATGTGGTCAGGGGCTGGGTGGCCCTGGCAGGATTCAAACTGAGCATCACTGAGCAGGTTATTATGAAGCACATGATGGTTTACTCAATGGCCCCATCCATCATTTCACTAATGACCGAGAGTAAGTTAGTGAAGCAGTAATTGACCAGGTTGGATTTGTTCTGCTTTACAAACCAGGAAATATCCTAGAAATTCTCCATATTGTTGGTTGGATGCTGGTGTTACAAATGCCCTTCAGTAGCTTGGTTAGGACACATTTATTTCTGATGCATAAGTCCTCAGGATTAGTGCAAGAATATTGTCAAAGCCATATCCGATGCTTTCATCTGGTTCTTGATATGATGGGGAGTCAATTAGGTTGGTTGAAGACTGACCTTTATGATTCTGGGAATCCCTAGACAAGGCTGAGATGAATCATTCACTCAGTATTTCTCACTGAAGATTGTTACAAATGCTTCAGCCCTTTCGTTTGCACTGATGTGCTGGGCTCCCTCGTCATTGAGAATGGGAATATTTATGGAGCTTCCTCCTCTAGTTCATTGCTTAACTGTTCATTCATGACTGGATGTGGTAGAACTGCAGAACTATCGGTTGTGGAATTGTTTGGCTCTGTCCATTAATTGCTACTTATGTCTTGTGTTGTAGCTTCAACAGGTTGACATCTAAATTTCTTTAGGCATGCCTAGTGCTGGTTCAAGCACAACACCCTGCACTCTTCATTATCAGTTAGTTAGCCATATGTGTTACAATCATAATCTGGAATGCAGTTCCAGAATGAACTTCCAGAAAGGTATCAGATTCATGGTATTGCTTATCGGAAGACTTGATAAATAATCCAGTATAAAGAGTTAGAGAATAGACCAGAAGAGTGGATTTAATTGAATGATCTTTCCACTTGCCCGTTTGGGTGAGATAAGCCAAACTGTTTCCTTGTGGGCTATCTCTTTGCTGAATCTATGTAATTTTAGCATGAAGCAGCAGGTTAGTGCGAGCTCTGATCTTCCCACTCTTTTGTTAACATTAAAGCAAACTGTTCGGAAGAGAAAACAAATTTCTTAGAATCTTCTGTCATAGCACTGGCAAACTTCAGGAGCCTCATCAAACCTTGGGAGGTCTCTTTTATCCATTTCCCAGGGCTTCTGTTATGTTCCACTGATGCTAGAATTAAAAAATTGGAAGAACCTGCCATGGAAATTCCAAGCATCACAGCCTTGGCTTGTGAAGAAACGATCACTCCGATGAGTTACAGAGTGTGCTGGCACACATGAAGGCACAAAGACTTGCATCAGTCAGTCTCTTCATCAGACAAGAGGAATGAGCGGGAGGGAGAAGTCTGACAGTTTAATATTGTAATATTTCTACAATAATAAATGCCATTACCTTTCAAGCCATCTGTCAGAACATAACTTCCATTCCTGCCTCAAATTGTGCTTGACTGTCAAAATCCTCTCACATGAGGCAAAATAAAAAAGACAGATATAGGAATTATTTGTGATGGTGTCATGCAAGAGATGTAGAATGTCTCAACTCTCAGTATGAGTGGCAAAATGTAAGCCCTACAATCACTATAGCAATCATCTCAGAATCATATACCATCTTTTACTGAGACATAAATATGAATTCAGAATAATAGAAAGGAGGTGATAGTAACAGATCTTGACTTTAAGGAAAATTCAGCTGAGGAGGGAAGTCCCAGTGGTAAGGAGGCCAGACAGGTCAGAGGAATTTCTTCCAGTTGGTGAATTATTCCTCGCAAAAGGAACTTTATTGAGATTATTGGAGGCAAAAGCATTTCAGAACTTCACGGACTTTTTTTTTCCAACTAGTTTTCTTGGCCTAATCATAAGACCATAAGAAATAAGTGCAAGAATAGACTATTCAGTTCCTCAAGCCAGCCTCACCATTCTTTAAGATCATGGCTGATTGGTCTCTGGCTTCAACTCCTCTTTCAGGCTAGCTCTTTCGAGCCCTGAAATCCCTGATATTTAAAAATATCCGTGTATTTCCTTCAGGTATACTTTCAGTGATCCTGCCTTCACAACTCCCCAGGGAAGAAAATTTCAGAAATTTCTTTAAATGACTATCCCTTTATTCAATAAGAATGTATCCTATTTCAAGATGCCTCCACTTGCGGAAACATCTTCTCAACATCCACCTTGTCAAACCCCTCAGAATAATTGTATGCTTCAATAAGATCACCCTGCATTCTTCTACATTCTAATGAATCATGCTGTAACATGTTTGGGTTGTCTTAATAAATCAATCTCTTCAACCCAGGAATCAACCTTGTGAATCTTTTTTGAAATACCTCTAAGGCCAATACAGTATACGCTTCCTTACATACATAGACCAAAATTGTATAGAGTACCAAAGGTAACATCCTCAACATTACACAGTTGTAAAAACACTTCCCTCTTTTTAAATTCCAACACTGTAGCAATGAAGATCAAAATTCCATTTCCCTTCTTAATTTCTTACTACATCTGCACACTTTCTTATACTGAACACCATCTGCCAACGTATTTGCCCATGAACTCAACCTAACTATATCCCCTTACAGAGTGCTTCTGATTTTATTATAACATTCCCCCTCCAATCTATTTTTTAATCAAACTTGGATAAAATGCACTCTAACTGTTCATCCAAGTTATTATTACAGACAGTAATCAATTGCCCTGATCCTCATGTCACTCTACTAGTTTCGTTTTTCTAACCTGAAAAAGATGAATTTATCTGGATTATCTGCCTTCTATGTGTTAACCATTCTTCAATCAGTGCTAATACATTACAATACCACAAGCTCCTATGTTATGTATTTTTTTATGTAGCAACTTATCATATGCTTTCTGACAATCTGAATGCATCATATATTTCATGTCCTTAAAGGAAGGAAACTACTGTCCTTATCTGATCTATCCCTCATGTTACTGCAGATCCACCGAAATGTGATTGATTCTGAAATGGCCTAGCAAGCTAAAAAAGGGGAAAAAGGAATGAAACTGGATAGACAGTTTCATCAACTAAGGCATTGGAAATGACAATGGCAAACACAGCCACTATTGATTCAGTAAAAATTTCTTTATTAACATCTGGTGGTTCATGCCAAAATGGAAGACTAGTCAGCAATAGCCTGACATATTCTAACTCACAGAATCATATATTACACACCTTGGACACCATAGGACAAGCTCAGTAAAGTTGATGGCACAGTGCTGTACATTCAGGAGAGAGTTCCTGGGGGGCCACTTCAGGTTAACTCTGAAAACCATGAAGCCTCATTGTATCAGGCCAAACATGAGCCAGGAAACCTCCTGCTAATTACCACGTACAGTCCTCTCCTAGTGGATAACTCTTTATTCTTTTATGTTGATTAACTTTTGGAGGAAGCACTGAGGGTTTCAAGGGTGTACAATACATTCTGAATGAGGGGATTTCAATGTCCATGACTAAGATTGGCTCGGCAACAGCACCACTGATCAAGCTGGTTGGCTTCTAAAGGACATTACTGCTGGACTGAACCTGTGGCAGATTGTGAGGGAACCAACAAGCAGGAAAAACATACTTTAATTCATCATCACCAATCTGCCTCCCACAGATGCTTATATCCATGACATAATCTATAAGAGTGACCACTCCACTGTCCTCATGGAGACAAAGGCCCTGATTGTCCCGGTCTACTTATTGTCTCTGCCTCCTCCTGCCCCACTGAGCTCATCTCCTACCTTAAATCCATTCTTTCCCCTTTGGTCCAGGAACTCCCTATCCACATTTGAGACACAACCCTTGCCCTCCACATCTTCCAAAACTTTCAAGTTCACGGCCCCCAACACCTCATCTTCACCATGAATATTCAGGCCTTTTACTCTGGTATCTCCCACATGGAGGGCCTAAAAACTCCTCTTCTTCCTCTCCTCTTGGCCTAACCAGTCCCCCTCCACTGACACTCTCATTCGCCCAGCAGAACTCATTCACCCTCAACAATTTTTCATTGAATCTTCCTACTTCCTAAAAACTGAAGAGGTAGCCTTGGGCACCCTTGTGGGCCTAAGCTCTGCCTTCCTCTTTGTAAGATTCGTGGAACACTCCCTCTTCCGCAATTATACCAGCACTATCCCTCATGTCGTCCTCCGCTATATTGATAACTGTATCAATACTGAATTGTCCTGCTGTGAGGAGCTTGACCAGTTCATCAACTTCACCAACACCTTCTACCCCACCCTCAAATTCACCTGGACTATTTCTGAAACCTCTGTCCCCTTCCTGAACCGCTCCGTCTCCATCTTCAGGAACTGACTCACCACTGATATCTACTTCAAACCCACTGACTCCACAACTACCTTGACTATACCTCCTCTCACCATGCTCTTGCAAAGATATTATCCCATACTCTCAATTCTTCCGCCTCTGACATGTCTGATCCCAGGATGAGATGTTCCACTCCAGGACATCCCAGATATCCTACTACTTTATGGACTGTAGTTTCCCCTCCTCAGTAAATAAGAATGCCCTCAACCACATCTCCTCCATCTTCTACAGTTCTGTCCCCAAACCCCGTCCCCCAGCAATAATAAGGATAGATTCCCTTTAGTCCTCACATTCCACCCCATCCATATCTGAATCAAACACATCATCCTCCGATATTTCCACCACCTACTATCAGACCCCACCACCAAAAGGATAGTTCCTTCCCCATCGTTGTATCCATACACTCTGCAATTCCCTTGTCAACTGTGCACTTCCCACCCTTTCTCCACCACACCTGCTACCTTTCCCTGTAACTGTAAGAGGTGCAACACCTGCCCCCATACCTTGCCTCTCATCTCCATACTAGGCCCTAAACTATCCTTCCGGATCTGACAGAAATTCATCTGCACTTTATCCAATCTCATCTATTGCAACCGTTGCTCCCAATGTGGTCTCCTCTATTTTGGGGAGGCCAAATGCAGACTCAGGGACCCGTTCATGGAGCATCTGCATTCTACATGCATTAAGCAACCCGACCTTCCGGTTGCCATCCACTTTAATTCTCCCTCCCACTCCACCAGCAGGGAGTGTCCATCTTTGGTTTCCTCCACTGTCAGAGTGAAGTTAAACAGAAACTGGAAGAACAACACTTTATATTTCACCTAGGAAGTTTACAGCCCAATAGCCTCAGCATCACCTTCACCAGTTTTAAAATCCCTCCTCCACCAGCCTTATCCCATGTCTCGCCCCACCCCTCCTCCTCACCTCCCTGACCTGACCTAGCCTGCCCATTTTCCTACTCACCCATCAGCTCCACCCTTCTCACATGCTTCCTACTTGCATCCAACTATCACCATCCAAACCTGCCCTTCCCCCAGGCTTACCATCCTCTCTCTAGATACTTCTGGGCACCCTCCCCTCTTCAGTCCTGACAAAGGGTTTTGGCCCAAAATGGTGACTTTCCTGCTCCTTGGATGCTGTCTGACCTGATGTGCTCTTCAAATTTATTGTCTCTGGCTTCCAGCATCTCCAGTCCTTACTGTCTCCACAATCTGCTACTTCATGGGCTAGTATATCCTCCACTCAATTATTACCATCAAACCAGGGGAGCAACCCTGATCCAGTAAGGGCTTTGTGGTCAGTGATAATTTTTCTATGTTTGGGGCAGAGCTCCAGGTTCAAGTCCCACTTGCCCCAGAGGTGTGTCACAATACGTCGGAACTGTTAGATTGATGAGAAAAAAATTCATCAATGTCGAGGGAACATCATTGTCTTAATTTACCTTCTGAGGCTCACACTATACTTCTTGGAGCATATATCATTTTCCTTCATTGTTACTATGACAAAACTGTCCAATTCTATGTGTAACAGCAGCTTGGGTACTCCATCACTTCAAGGACTGCTGTGATCCACAAGGCTGGCTGTAGCCACCTTATCAGTGGGAACTTAGATGTGCATCATTATCGTGGGTCCCACATCTCATTAGTAAATAAGAATAAATTGCTTCCAACTTCCAAGCTGAAGGACTGTTGAAACATTGGATAGTATTCTTCCAGTCTAAACTAATATAATTAACTCTACTCTTTAATTTAAACTCTTACTTATGTTAAACCTCAACCTTTTGATAAAATAACCTATCATGACAGTGCATTGACTTTAGACCAAGAATGATTCACTGCACCATGTTTTACTTAACAGAAATGTTCCAATGTGTACACTCTGCTTGACTAAATTATTGCAAAATAAATAATTAATAATGTTTTAAGCCCATTTCCAAGATATTGACAACATTTGCTAAAACTCATTGGGCCAGCATTCAAATGTCTCTGACAGAAGCCAGATTACCAAGTGGCCAGCAAAATTGAACTCACTAATTAAACAGCTTACGTATTCAGACACAGCTAAATGAGTTTCTCACTGTACTTTACACGAGGTGACTGCAGTTGATTGCAAATGCATGGTTATCTCTGATGCTGCCCTGGGCATACTGCAATGAAAGTTGGATGAATCTTGGAAGTTAACTCTGACACGCAGCTGCTTTGTGCAGTTTTGGTCTCCTTATTCAAAGTGGGATACAAGTGTATTAGATTCAGAAGACGTTTATGAGATTGATATCTGCAATAAATGGAATTTTTTGAATGGTAAGTTTGACATGCTGAGCTTATTTCTACTGGATTTTAGAAGAGCAGGGAAGTGGAAGGGGTGTGGTGACTTGATTAAACTGTATAAGATCCTGAATGGTCTGGACAAGGTGGAAGTGTAAAGAATGTTTTCTCTTGTTGGGTCAGTATAGAATGAGGGGACACTGTTTTAAAAGTAGAGATCACATCTTTTGGACAGAAATGAGGCAAATTTCTTTCTCTCAGAGGGTTCTGACACTTTGCCTCAGACCTGGTGGAGCCAGGATTCAAAAATATTGTTGAATATTTTTAAAACAGAAAAACAAAAGAGAACTGCAGATGCTGGAAGTTAGCATCAAAAACTGAAATTGCTGGGATAACTCAGCAGTTCTGGCAGCAGCTGTGGAGAGAAAGCAGAGTTAACAGTTCAGGCCCAGTGACCTTTCTTCAATCATTCAGCAATTTCTGTTTTTCTTTTGCTTCTGATTTTTAAGACAGAGTTGGAACAATTCTTGTTAGTCAGGGAATCAAAGCTTATCAGGGTAGATAGGAATGTGGAATTCAAACAGAAATAAATCAGCTATGGTCTTAATGAGTTCTAGGGGCTGAATGAACTATTCGTGCTCCTTTTCACATGCTTGTATATTCATATGTTCTTATATTCATACTTTAAGAGTTTCACAGGTCACAAGTGATGTCCAGGGTTCTATGTGCAATGTAAAACTGTGGAGGGAGGACCAAAGGCTACATCTAGCAGTAAGTGCCACTGAAATAGTACAGTGTGTTTTGACTAGACCCCAGGCGAGGTTCCCTAATTCATTCCAATTGGGATGCATCAAACTGTTGAGCTCAAGGGTGAAGGGAACTGTCTCCTCAACAAACCCCTTTTGTTGGTTACAAAAATGTTAATTTAAAAAGGACCCTACACTATAGGATAATTTTCTTCCAGATTCAAATGGACTTCTGTATTAAAAGGAGCCAATTGAAACAGGGTTTCTTTAATTTGGCTTTTTAGTCCCTCTGCTTCTGTATTCTTCAAAAGGAAAATCACAAAATACGCCTCTAATTTGGGACATAATCCACAGAAGGGTGGCTTGCTGTTGAGCAGGGGCTTGTCAGCACGTTGTTATCTTTATAGCCACAAGGGATCAGAATCCAGTCTGTCTAAAATTTCCTTTACACTTTTCGATGTTATATCCCATTGATCTGACACAATATTTTTGCACTTGCGGTTATCTTGCGACTTTTATAAAACACTGTTCAGAATGAAGGGATAAAAATGCCAAAGTTATTTTGGGGATCTGAGCTGTTGTCAAAATAAACTCTACTTGGAAAATTGTTGAGAATGATGAGTGATGTCAGAAACAAAGTGGCTGATTACAAATCTTCACTCTCATAATCTGTTTGAATAGTGATTCTTGGGTGATGAATATGACCCAGAATATTAGGCTTGGCCTTCTCCAAAGTGTGCTGCAGGATCTTTCACATCTATCTGAGATGGCAGGCAGGGTCTTGGCTAACACTTTATTTTACATACAGCACCTCCAATCACTCAACACTCTCTCGGCATGTAAATGAGTGTCAGCCTGCTCAAATCATGATAGTGTAATTATGAACCCTCAACCATTGACCTAACGGTAAAAATATTGCCATTGACCCTCTGCTGATAGAAGCAGAGAAAGCTCCTTCCAAAGCACAAAAACCTATTTTACATACCTGGGATAATAACACAAATGAATTTTTGAGAGAAGCCACAATCCTGTGTAATCAGGTATTTGTTTTCATAATCCTGTCCTTATACATGTCCTCTGTGTCTTCAGTATTTGTGGTATTAACTAAAACAATGCAAGCAGCAAGCTCAATCGAGCATTAGAATCTCATATCAGTGTTACTGAGCCAGACATTGCTAGTCCAAAGCAAATTAACATAAAGGTCCTGAGAGTGCATTTTGGCTTGATTAAAAAGAAAGCAAAAGAAATGGGGATTTGCGGATAGCAACTAGTAGAAACAACGCTGCCTTTAAAATAAAAAGAACACATCACCCCTAAGGGTTTACAGTGGTAACAGTGAGAGCCCAAATGAGATAGGAATCCAATTAAAACAATCAAAAGAACAGTTACCAATTAATTAGATCCACTCCACACTGAGCAGTATTAATCATTGACAATCTTGGGTGGGTGGGTGGAAGTGGCAGAAAAGGGTCTGTTGTTTTCTTGCAATGTTTGTACATCAGCATCAAGACAGTTATTGGTGGATTGTGCTCCCATCCTTGGGACAATCTTGCTTTTTTTCTGCAAGTATTGCAACACTTACATTGGATGACATTAACACAAGCTGGTCTCCAGAGATCCAAAGGCCAATCAAATCACAAAATTAGGCAACAATTCTTCGTAACATCCCTAGCTAACAATATTCTAAAACAGATTAGCCAGTTGTTATCACATTGCCATTTGTGGGACATTGGCATGCAAAAGAAAAATGAATGCTGATTTTTGTTCATTGAAATGGAGAGATTATGCTTCAAAATAAATTACTTGGTGTTGTGTAAGAGCTTCCGGGCTCTGCAGCAACCTCACAATGATGTCATACAGCTGCAGATCACTAAGCATAAATGGCAGTGTGTGGGAGGCATTAGATTATTCTTCACTACTGTACTACACCAAACTACTAAAGACTCATTAGAACACAGGGACATGGAAACATAAAGGCGGTACTTTACCCCTTAATAATGTTATAATAAAGCAGAGTCTGGCATATCTATGTATTGCAGCATTTAGTCTTAACATTAACATTTAATATTTATTTGAACTCTAAGCTTGTAACCAGGTTGACCAGTTTTCATCAATAGAATAGCATCAAAACACAGAATAAAGGATGCTACATTGGCTCACGCTGATTAAAAGGCACAACAGAAATGCAAATTTCTTCTTGCTTCTGGTTTCCTGTCATGTTTTCTACATTACAAAGTGACTACACTTCAAAGATACTTTAATGTTTATAAAACATTTTGGAATCTAATAAAGGCAAAGAATAAATGCAAGTTGTCATGGTTTCATCAATATGACCATAAGATACAGGAGTAGAAGTAAGCCATTCAGCACTTCAAAAGTCTCTCCATGCTTCAATGAGATCGTAGTTGGTTTGATAACACTCAATTCCACTTTGGTCAGATCCACTGACGTTTAGCCGGTGTTCTTCTCTGACCACTGCCTCCTGCTGGCCGACTGTCACGTACAGGATGAGCAGCGGGCTGGTAAGGGAACGTGGAAGCTGAACACAAAGTTGTTGACCCCAGGAAACATTGAGGAGCTCAAGAGGGGCTACACAGGTTGCAGAACTGTGAAGCCCCACTTTGAGTCCCCAGCAGACTGGTGGGAAACAGTAAAAGAGAACATCAAGAGGTTCTTCATCCTCAAAGATGTTCAGGAGGTGAGAGAGAGGCAAGGCAAACTGTCTCAGCTCCAGGAAAGTATGCAGAACCTGCTCCTGCTGCAGATGATGGAGGTCGATGTCACAGAGGACCTCAAGGAGGTGAAGGGCCAGCAAGCCTCGCTTTTTGCCTCGGAGGCCTCTAAGTGGTCCAGGGTCTGCTCCGTGGAGCAGGATGAGTCGTGCTCACGTTTCTTCTTCCAGAAGGTGCACAAAGAGAGCTCCATGCTCAGTAGCCTGAAGGAAGAAGATGGCTCGATAATGTCATCTCAGGCTGACATCATGAGGATCAGTAAATCCTTCTATGCCAGCCTGTATGACGTAAAGCCAACCAACAGCGTGGCCTCCCAATCGTTCCTGTCCTCTATCATGGAGGTCTTAGATGACAGAACACGGGAGTGGCTGGACCAGCCGCTATCTCTGGACAAGCTGACCAAGGCCCTCCAGTCCTTTGAAAAGAATAAAACTCCCAGAAGCAACGGCTTACCAGTCGAGCTCTATTCTGCTCTGTGGGACTTGATAGGCCAGGACCTGCTGGAGGTGTATGTCAGTATGCTTCGGGCAGGTACCATGAGTGAATCCATGAGGAAAGGCATCATCACCCTCATCTACAAGCGGATGGGGCAAAGGGATGAAATCAGAAGTTGGACACCAATCTCACTATTGAATACGGATTACAAAATTTTGTCAAAGGTTATTGCCAACCGGTCAGGTCTGCTCTGGGGTCAGTGATTCACCCTGACTAAATCTGTGCTGTACTGGGCAGGAAGATCGCTGACAGTCTCGCACCCCTCAGGGATACCATCGCCTACATGCAGGACAGATGGTTGGACACCTGCCTCATCAGTCTGGACCAGGATGAAGCCTTTGACAGGATATCATACAGGTATATGAGAGATGTTCTCTCCAAAATGGGCTTTGGGGAGGGAATCTGCAATTGGATCAGACTGCTCTACACCAACATTGTCAGTGCAGTCTCAATCAATGGGTGGGAATAAGGTAGCTTCCCAGTCAGATCTGGAGTCAGGCAGGGCTACCCTCTCTCTCCTGCCTTGTTTGTGTGCTGCATAGAGCCATTTGCCGAGTCCATCAGGAAGGTTGCGAGCCTGAGAGGGGTGACTATTCCTGGCAGTGGGGGCCTACAAGTTAAGGCCTCCCTCGACATGGATGACATCGCCGTGTTCTGCTCAGATCCGCTGTCCATACACAAACTCACGTGCATATGTGACCAGTTCAAATGGGCTTCGGGGGTCAAGGTAAACTGAGACAAGAGCAAGCCACGCTCTTCGGAAACTGAGCCGTCCAATCCTCGATCCCCTTCCCCGTCAGGACCGACCACCTAAAGGTGCTGGGTATTTGGTTCGGGATGGCTGGGGCGTGCACCAGATCTTGGAGGGAGTGGATCAGGAAAGCGAGGCAGAAATTTGGCAGATGGAAGCTACAGTCGCTCTCCATCGCAGGAAAAAATCTGGTCATCAGGTGTGAGGCACTGTCATTGCTGTTATACGTGCCACAGGTCTGGCCTATTCCCAGAATCTGTGCCGCTGCAGTCACCCAGGCCATCTTCCATTTTATATGGAGATCAAAGATGGGTCGGGTCCGAAGGGACTGCATGTATAAAGATCTGGGCAATGGGGGGAGAAAAACACCCAATGCCACTCTCACCCTGATGGCCACCTTTGTGTGTGGCTGCATCAAGCTGTGCATGGATCTCCGCTAAGCAAACATCAAGTGTCACTACGTACTGAGGTGCTACCTGTCCCCAGGGTTGCGAAGGATGGGCCTGGCCTCGATGCAGCGGAATGCTCCGAGTGGTTGGACCGTTCCGTATCACCTGTCCTTCGTGGAGAGATTTATGAAGAAAAACACCTTTGACCACAAGTCCATTAGGAAATGGTCAGCACGTAGTGTCCTTGAGACCCTTCGGGAAAAGGAGAGGGTGTATCCTATTGAGCGGTTCCCTGGGCAGACTGTCAAAGTCATTTGGCAGAATGCCTCATTGCCAGAACTTTCCAACAAGCACCAAGACATGGCTTGGCTGGTGGTGAGAAGGGCTCTGCCTGTGAGATCCTTTATGCACACCTGGACTCTCTTCTGCACCGCACGCTGCCCTCGAAGCGGCTGTGGGGGGTACGAGACTGTCACACACCTCCTTCTGGAATGTGCCGATGCAGAAGAAGTCTGGAGAGGAATGCAGTGTGTTTGTCGAAGTTCGTCCCGAGCAGCGTCGTGACGCGGAACTCTGTGCTCAATGGTCTGTTCCCAGGGATGCACACCGAGACGAACATCAACTGTGCCTGGAGGATTGTCAACTCGGTGAAGGACGCTCTCTGGGCGGTCCGAAACCTGTTGATCTTCCAGCTGAAGGAGTTGACCCCGACTGAGTGTTGCAGACTGGCATATTCCAAGGTCCGGGACTACGTGTTGAGGGACGTGCTGAAGCCTGGGGCAGCTGCCACCAAGGTGTTGTGGGGAAAGACCACCGTGTAACATCTGTCTGCTTAAGAAGGACAGGGGGCCCACCCAGTCATTTGGGCTCCACTTACGCCTCAGCAGAAGAACTGGATAGTAAATGTACAAACCTGTATATAGGAAAAATAAATTTCGATGTCTGTATGTAAAGCAATGTGATATGTGCACAAGAATGGCATGACCAATTGTAAAGAGATCCAAAAAAAATTTAAGAATAACTTTTATTTTTGAAATAAAAAAAACACTCAATTCCACTTTCATGCCTTTTCCCAACAACTGTTGATTTCCTTACTGATTAAAAATTGGGTTTTCTCTATCGTGAATATACTTACTGACCCAGTCTGTACAGTGCTTTATGATAAAGGATTCCACAGATTCTGGGTAATCCCTCTGGGAGAAGAATTTCCTCCTCACCTCTATTTTACAAGAGCAAGTCCTTATTCTGAGATTATGCCCTCTGGTCCTGGACTCTACCACAAGGCGAATAAATCTTTTCATAGAGAGACATATAGCAGAGAAATAGACCCTTCATCCCAACCCGTCCATTCTGACCAGATTCCGAACCTGAACTAGACTCATTTGCTTCCATTTGGCTCAAAGCCCTCTACAACTTTCCAATGCATGTACCTGTCCAAATGTCTTTTATAACTGTACTCATCTCTCCACTTCCTTTGGCAGCTCGTTTCATATACACACCAGACTCTGTATGAAATGTTGCTCTTCAGATCATTTTAATTTTTTCCCCTCTCATCTTAGACCTGCACCCTTTAGTTTTAGACTGCCTTTTCCAGGGGATAAGACCTTGATTGTTTACCTTATCTACACCCCTCATGATTTTATAAATCTTCATACTAAGCAGTCTACCATGTGGAACCCTATCGAAGGTCTTGCTAAAGTCCATTTAGACAACATCTACCATTCTGCCTTCATCTGTTTTCTTGGTCACCACTTCAAAACTTGTACTCAAGTTTGTGAGACATGATTTCCCATGCTGACTATCCCTAATCAGTCCTTACCTTTCCAAGTGCATGTAGACCCTGTGTCTCAGAATTCTATCCAACAGCTTGCCCATCACTGACATCAGGCTCACCAGTCTGAAGTTCGCTGTTTTTTCCTTGCAGCCTTTCTTAAATAATGGCACAACATTAGCCATCCTCTAGTCCACTGGTACGTTATGAGTGGCTGTTGATGACACTAATACCTCTGTTTCGGACCCCACAGTTTCTTTCCTAGTTTCTCACAATGTGGTCGGATACACTTGATCAGGTCCTGATGATCTATCTGCCTTTTTGCATTTTAAGACCTCCAGCACCACCTTTTCTGTAATGTGGTTTCTTTTCAAGACATTTCTATTTATTTCCCTGAGTTTCTTGGCTTCCATGTCTTTCTCCACAGTAAATGGTGACACAAAATATTCATTTAGGATCTCACTGATCTCATATGCTCCTACACATAAGTGGCCTTGTTGATTGTTAAGAAGTGCTATTCTCTCCCTAGTTACTATTTTGCTCTTAATATATTTATATAATCCTTTTGGATTCTCCTTAAACTTATCTGCCAAAACCAGCTTATGTCCCCTTTTTGTCCTTCTGGGATCTCACATAAACGTGCTCCTACATTCCCAATATTCCTCAAGGGATTCAAGTGATCCCATCTTCTTGTGCCTGATGTTTGGTTCTCTTTTTCATGATCACAGCCTCAATATATCAAGTCATCCAGTGTTCCTTACTCCTGCCAACCTTACTTTCACGTGAACAGGAATGTTACGCCTCTGGACTCTCATTATTTAACGTTTGACAGCCTCCCACTTGTCAGATGTCCCTTTGCCTGAGAATAGCCTTTCCCCAATCAAACTTTGTAAATTCCTGTTTAAGACCACCAAAATTGAAGCAAAAACTCTAACTAATCAATGTATCCAAAATCAACAGCAGGTCCTTCCCAATCTGTATAGACTAGTACTACCTTCAGTATCGATTGAAGAAGCTCACTATAATATTATCAACTGTACGTTACTCAGTTAGCAAAGGAGGGTGTTGCTTCTCCACCAAGGTGAATTTCAGGCTGTCATTATAATGATGTTAAAAAACATTTCCATTCAATCTATTGTAAACCGTTCTTATTCACTGATGTGGTTGTCATTGGCAAGGCTAGAATTCCAAACGGTTAAGGTTACAGGTTTGGAAAAGGCTATTGAAGAGATCTTGATGAGCTGCTGCAGTGCATCTTGTAGATAACACATATTGCAGCCATGATACATCAGTTCTGAAGTGAATGAATGATGACGGTGGTGGTTATGGTGCCAGTCAAGCTGACTCCTTTGTCCCCGATGGAGTAAATATTCTCGGTGGTCGTAGGAACTGCATTCATTGAGGGAAGTGCAGATTATTCTATCACTTTCCTGACTTGTAGATGGTTGACAGGCTTTGGGGAATCAGGAGGAGAGTCACTCATACAGAACTTCAAATGTTTGACCTACTATTGCAATCCACAGTATTTTAGTGGATCTCCTAGTTAAGTTTCTGCTCAGTGGTAAACCTAATTATAGTGCAAGATTCCACCAGCACTCAAGAACTGGGCACTATTCAAGACAACTAAAGCACTGCCATCGTATAACAATCTATCTGTTAGCAGATGAAACTGATGATTTTGCCACTCAGTGGATTGTATGCTTGCTTCTGATTCAGGTTCTCTAGGTTCAAGAATCACTCCAGGGTTGATGACCAAGAGCGGTGCATTCATAATGTGGCCAAACAGGTTCAGCATCAACATGCAAATCCTTCCAACAAATCCCAAAGTCGGTAAGTGCATCAATAGTGTCATGGGAAGAACATTAGAGCTTTTGCCATCACTATCTGTTGCTTGAAATTAGAACAGACATGCAAAAGGTGCATATTTCCCCAGTAACTCAGAGTCCCTGAATGGACTGTAACATACCACTGTCACCCTTATCTCACCTCAATTTGGTTCTTTGTCCAAGTTGGGCACAAGGCCGTAATTTAACCTTGAACAGAGCTGAGATGAAGTGTTTTCTCACAGATGGTTTGAGTCGTTAGAACTCTCTTCCTCAAAAAGTAATGGAAGCAAATTTTTTGAATATTTTTTAAAGCAGGATTAGAAAACTTTGTTGATAAGCAAACGGGTAAAAGATTGACAGAGGGGCAGGCAAGAATGTGCAGTAACCAGATCAGCCATGAGGAGACAATGGTCCATTGGCATTATTGCAAGACTATTAATCAATCAACTAATGTTGGGGACCAGGGCTCAAATTCTGCTGTTGGACATGGTGCATTTTGAATGCAATAAAATATATCTGGAGTTAAGAATCCACTGATGACTATGAAACCACTATAGATTGTTGGGAAAACCTTTCTGGCTCACTAATATCTTTCAAGACGGGAAATCTGACATTCCCACCTGGTATGCCCTACATGTGATTCCAGACCCACACAATGTTGATTGAATCTCAACTATTCTTTGGGCAATTACGAATGGACAATTAATGCTGACCCAGCTCACGGGTGATTAGGACATAGAACAATACAGCACAGTACAATGGCCTACAATGTTATGCTAAGTATTTATTAGATTAGATTCCCTACAGTGTGGAAACAGGCCATTTGGCCCAACAAGTCCACACATACCCTCCGAAGAGTAACCCAACCACCCATTTCTACACGTCTTTTCCCAGTGACCCTTAGCAGTAATTACCCCAAGCTTTAGTACATCCCTCAGAACGTAGTTTGGACCCTAGATGCACCGTTGCTTATGTCCACCAACAATCCATCAAGACAAGGCATGAAAAATGAGAGGACTATCTTGTTAAAAGATCAGATGTTTGGATTATGTTGATTTAAATGAAGAAACACATTTGGATGTAAACAATAAACACATATAAATGCTAAACAAAGTGAACTAAAATGAAAGAAAAGAGCATTTCCCCTTAAACACCATATCTGATCAAAATATTATAAAACATGCTTTACATAATTAAGTCATTGTAAATAATTTGCATTTAGACATAACAGCAGAGAGGGTCGTTAAGGTCCTACACACAAGTTCAATCTAACCTACACACCCACAATTTACTGCTATCCATGTGTTTTTTTCAGCAGTCACTTAAATGTCACTAATTTCTCTGACTCTACTACCACCGCTGGCAGTGCACACCCACTACTCTGTGTAAAGACATCTGACACCTTCCCTATACCTTCCTTCAATCAGTTTAAAATTATGACCCCTCATGACAGCCATATTTGCCCTGGGGAAATGTCTCTAACTATCTACTCTAAGCCTCTCATTACCTTGTACATTTCTGTTAAGTCACCTCTCTTCCTTCTTCTCCCCAGTGTGAAAAGCTTTGGCTCATTCAACCTCTCTTCATAAGACACCAATCCAGACAGCATCCTCTGCACCCTCTCTAAAGCATCTACATTCTTCCTATACTGAGGCAATCAGAACTGGACACAATATTCCAAGTGTGGTCTAACCAGGGTTTTATCGACCTGCAGCAAAACCTCACGGCTCTTAAGCTCAATCCCTCTGTTAATGAAAGCCAAAATACCATATACCTTCTTAACAACCCAGTCAACATGGGTGGCAACATTGAGGGATCTATGTATGTGGACCCTAAGATCCAGCTGTTCCTTTACACTGCCAAGAATCCTGTCTTTAACACTGTATTCAGAATTCAAATAACAACTTCCACAATGAATCACTTCACATTTATCCAAGTTGAACTCCATCTGTCACTGAATAATAAAAGTAGTCTTGAATAGTGGAGCAGGCCTGAAGCATTTAGTGATATATTTTGCTCATAATTCAGATGTTCATATGTATAAGTGAACCTGGCAGAAACTAAACTGAGCAACAATAAAGTGGTTGTTGGTAAGTTAGTACTATTTGAGAAACAGGTAATTCTGAGTTAAAGCTTCATTTTTAGGTATGCCTGTGACTGCTCCTGGCATGGCCTCCTGCACTCTTTATTGAACCAAAATTAGACAGCTAGCTTGACAGTAATGAGTGAGAAATATGCTGGTGCTTTATGTTACAGAGTATGGTTGAATACAGTTCTGCTGCTGCCAAAGACCCACAGTGCTTTAAGAATGCATCGTTTTGAACTGTGAGATCCATTCTGCACTCATCACAGTAAGTACACTGATAGTGCTGTACAACAGATTGGAGAATATCCTCAGTGTAAAGACAGGACTTGATCTCTATAAGCTGTGTGAAGTGGTCTCTCCTACCAATACTATCATGGACAAGATTTGCAACATGGAGATTTGTGGGGATGAGGTCAAATGAGTTTTTCCACATGCTGAATTCCTCACCACCTTCTAGCAGTACGGCCTGGCAGATAGTTCCTTCATAACTCTTTCACCTCAGTCAGTAGCACTATTACCAAGCCACTATTGAAGATGCACAATAAAGTCCTCCAATTTAGAGGTACATTCTGTACCCTTGCCACCTTTTTACAAATGGTGTTCAATATAGTGGAGCACTGATTCCTCACCTGAGGAAAGTTTGCAGTAGTAATAAGGAAGGTTTCCTTGACTTGATGCCGTGAAACTTCTTGAAATCTGGGAACAATATTCACAACAATATTCAAAGCTTTCTTCTGCCTGCCATTGCAGCTACTCTCAGCTTCTTCCACCAATAAAAGCAGAAATTTGGAGAAACTCAGCAGGTTTGGCAGTATCTGTAGAGAGCGAAAGAGAGTTAACATTTTATGTCCTGTGACCCTTCTTCCCCAGTCTAACCTACTCTGAGAGTCTGTGGGTCTATATGCAGTAAGGCATGCTGCCTCCTATTTTGGGTTCAGGTGTTAATCCCTGTATTTGACTTCCAATATGCTTATGCTTTATTTTCTGTTCTCTAGCAAACAGATTACATGACTCCGTCTCTGAAAGAATTTAGTAGAAGTCACTTGGGATTATCTCCAGGCAAGTATTATCAGAAGCTATTACCTACATTCTAAACTGTTTTATTTTACCTTTTAAAAAAAGGGTTTTGAAAGAAAACCATCACACAATGTTCAGTGGTCATAGAGTCATAGAGATGTACAGCATGGAAACAGACCCTTCGGTCCAACCCGTCCATGCCAACCAGATATCACAACCCGATCTAATCCCACCTGTCAACACCCGGCCCATATCACTCCAAACCCTTCCTATTCATATATCCATCCAAATGCCTCTTAATTGCTGCAATTGTACCAGCCGCCATTACTTCCTCTGGCAGCTCATTCCATACCCGTACCACGCTTTGTATGAAAATGTTGCCCCTTAGGACCTCATGCTTAAACTTGGCTCTCTTCATGTGTAGAATGTGTAATAACTCATTGCAGAAAGAAATCTTGATTGTTTTCTCCAGTAAGTTACTTTTTTTCATTTCTATCTACTATGCTTTGAGAACTCAATCAATATGCACTATGCTTTTGCATCCAAATATTGTCTCTTTGATTGCACAGACACACTAGAAATGTTTTGGTGACTAGATTTTATTGCATCTTTTATACAAGTACATTCAGTTAAGAAAATGTACCTAACTTTCAGTTGCACATCAATGGTCTTCGAAGATGAGAGTGGAATATCAACAGTATTAAAGACAGGCTCTCCGAATATTGTGAAATAGAAAATGTAAATTTCACAGCTTCTACTCATCTTTTAACATCTTATTACATCTTAAAAAAAAGAGCATTTTCTCTGAGAGGAACACAGAGTTGCCCAGATAGAAGACATCTCCTTAATGCAGGAGAGAGAGCGAGCGAGAGAGAGAGAGAGAGAGATAAAGAGAACTGGAGAGTCTTACAGAAGGTAGTATCTGAGCTTAAGGAGATATTGCAGTGCTGTGGGTAACATCCCTGGCATTTTGCCAGAAGTTCTTTGTCTGAGTACCTCCTTAAGCACATGTTTCAAAGAAGTTGAGTATCACTCCTTCCAATACAAGCCAATGATTGGCACTAAGAGTGGGTGAGAAGCTTGGTTAACCACATAAGTGGGTAGCACAGTGGCTCAGCAGTTAACACTGCTGCCTCACAGCACCAGGGTCCCAGGTTCGATTCTGGCCTTGGGTGACTCTCTGTGTGGAGTTTGCACATAGGTTTCCTCCAGGTGCTGCAGTTTCCTCCCACAGTCCAAAGCTGTGCAGGTCAGGTGAATTGGCCATGCTGAATTGCCCATAGTATTAAGTGCATTGGTTAGAGTGAAATGGGTCTGGGTGCATTACTCTAGGAGGGTTGGTGTGGAGTGGTTGGGCTGAAGGTCATTTTTCCACACTGTAGGTAATCTAATGTAAAAGGCTTTTGTTAAATTTACCATCACTGGCTGGCTAGCATTTTCTGCCCATACCAAGTTTTCCTTGAAAATGTAGTGACAAGCTGCTATTTGAACCATTATAATCCATGGCCTGTAGGAGGATCCACAGTGCTGTAAGGGAGGGAATTCCAGAAATTGACCCAATGACACTGAGGACGAGCAATATATTTCCAAGTCAAGGTTATGAGTGACCTGAGAGGAACTATGTTGCTATGTATCTGCTGTACCTGTCCTTCCAGATGGAACTGGTCATGGGTGTCCCAGGTGTTTTCTAAGGTGGATGGATCTTTGGATCTTGAATTCCTGCAGAACATCCTGTAGCTAGTGCACACTCTTGGTTCTGAGCATTGGTGGTGGTTGGAGTGGAAATTTGTTGATTTGGTACTAATCAAATATGCTGCTTTGTCCTGGATGATGCTAAGTTCTTTTGGTGTTATTGGAGCTGTACCATCCAAACAAGTGGGGAATATTTCTTTACACTCCTGATTTGTGCCTTGTAGAGCCTCTGACCTGTTTTTTATAGTCACTGTGTTTATCTGCTGAATCAAGTCAGTTTCTGATCAATGTTAACCCCAGGATGTTGGTAGTGGAAAATTCAGCAATGGTAATGACATTGAATGTCGAGGGGTGGAAATTTGATTGTCTCTTATTGAAAATTTTATGATCTGGAATGTGTGTGGCATCCATGTTTGTTTGGATCCTCTACCATCACTATACAGAGCTGTAGATCACAAACACGTATGTAAGGTTCTAGAATATCCAAGATTAACAGCGCAACCCATCAATGTCAGAATTGCAAATGATGGTGTGAAACCAGTGGGGAAATGGAAAAGACTAGCACTTGTAAGGAAAAAAAGTGCTCTTGGAGGCTTATAGAGATAGAAGATGTTACATAAATCGTGAACACAGAGCTGAGAGAGAGAACGAGAGAGAGAGAGAGAGAGAGAGAGAGAGAGAGAGACCTCTGAGGGTGTTAAACCTAGGATATAAGTTTAAAAATCAAGGCATTGGTGAGTGCAGGTCAGTGAGTGATGGGGGAGGAATGACGGTGCAATAGATTTAAGCAGCAACATTTAGAATGAGTTCCAGTTTGTGGAAGATGGAAGCTGGGAGAATAGTCACATGAGCAA
Organism: Hemiscyllium ocellatum; assembly: GCF_020745735.1. Lineage (NCBI taxonomy): Eukaryota > Metazoa > Chordata > Chondrichthyes > Orectolobiformes > Hemiscylliidae > Hemiscyllium > Hemiscyllium ocellatum. The sequence continues at coordinate 95,696,194 of NC_083403.1, forward strand.
AAGATCAGTTAAGATTGAGGGGAACACATGCATGGATGAATGCTTCAAGTATAGAGGGGGTTATCATGTTATAGGGTGAAAGTAAATGGCCTTTGTGATTGGCAATGTTTATGAATGGAAAAGCGCTTTTCCAGCAACACATTTTCAGCTCTGATCTCCAGCATCTGTAGACCTCACTTTCTCCTCGAATATTTATGAATGGCCCACTTCACTCTAAGGCAGTAGCTGGGAGCAAAATGGAACTGGTGAAAAGAGCTGGCGTTTGGGAAGAAGACAATCGCCTTAATCAACCCAAAGTCCTGGAAGGAAATGCAGAGACAGACAATGACTTTTGATCTAAAAGTTAAATATTGTTGATATTGGAAACCTGAAATAAAAACTGAAATAAAAACTGAAAATCATGGAAGTGCTCAACTGGTCAGGGATCATCTGTGAAGAGATAAATTGGGTTAATGTTTGAGATAGACGAAACTAGCCAAGAGATTAGAACCAAAGGTAACATTCAGGGTGAGAGGAGAAACTGAAGGAGAGGGTCTGGTGGAGCTAAAGATAAGAGAAAAGAAAAGATATGGCTGCAGTTTAGATTTATAGAGACAACCAAGTTACACACCGCAATGAACACAAAGGAAATCAAGGCCACAATAGATTGATGTGTCTGTTGTTGGAAGAGGTTACCAAGGAGAGGGAATCCGAAATTCAACTCCGATGTCACATGATTGAATTAAATTTATTTGAAGATGAAGGCTATTGTGAAGCATTGTATGACAGTTACAGAAGTTATTTCATGAAGTGTGGAGTTCATCATAGCAAGAGAAAGGGGTGGAGAAAATAAGTGTACATGCTAAGTGGTAAGTGGAAAGTTAATTGAGAAGATGGATGGACAAACATATTGTTGTTAACATGGGATGTTCATGGTGGCACTAGATGGAGCAGCACAGATAGCATGGAACTGTGGTGTTGTATAGGTGGAGAGTTAGGGAGTGTAATACTGAACCATTCTGTCCTTGCCTTGACTGGGGCCCCATCAGAAGAGCTATCTTACAATTTCATCATTAGTCAGACATCATTTTGGTCAATAAATCATATCAGAATCAGTCAATACCTCAGGTTCCTCTATCATCATATCTTGATCTTAATGAGTTAGATCACAGTAAACCCCAAAGATTACCCCCATTGTACTGCAGGGTATTGTGCTGTTACATCCTGGACTAAACTTTTCCCCTTGGTGGAAGGGAACAAAGCCCAGAAGAATAGATTTAAAGTGAAGGCCAAAAGAGGTAGTGAAGAATAGCTTTTCACCCAGAAGGTGGAGAAGATTGGGAACTCACTGCCTAGAAGAGGCAGAAGCCATAATAACATTGAAGAAGTATTTAGATGGGCAGCATGATAGCTCACAGTGCCAGGGACACGGGTTCGATTCCAGCCTTGGATAACTGGCTGTGTGGAGTTTGCACATTCTCCATGTGTCAGCGTAGATTTCCTCCCACAGTCCAAAGATGTGCAGGTTAGGTAAACTGGCCATGCTAAATTGCTCATGATGTTCAGGGACGTGTTGGTTAGGTGCTTTAGTTAGGGTAAATGTAGAGTAATAGGGTGGGGGAATAGGTCTGGGTGGAGTACTCTTCGGAGGGTCAGATTAGATTACCTACAGTGTGGAAACAAGCCTTTCAGCCCAACAAGTCCACACTAACCCTCAGAATATCCCACCCAGACCCATCTTCCTCTGACTAGGACACACATCTAACACTATGGACAATTTAGCATGGCCAATCTATCTGACCTGCACATCTTTGGAGTGTGGGAGGAAACCAGAGCACCTGGAGGAAACCCACACAGACACAGTGACAATGTGCAAATTCCACACAGACAGTTGCCCAAGGTTGGAATTGAACCTGGGTCCCTGGTTGTGAGGCTGCAGTACTAATAACTGAGCCACCATGCTTGTTGGGCTGAAGGCGGAAGTGAGGACTGCCGATGCTGGAGATTAGAGCAAAGAGTGTGATGCTGGAAAAGCACAGCAGGTCAAGCAGCATCCAAGGAGCAGGCAAAAGCCCTTAATCATGTTGGGCCAAAGGGCCTGTTTCCACACGATAGGGATTCTAATTCTTAAAAGTGCACTTGCCATGCCAAGCCATACACGACCATGAGCCAAGTACTGAAAAATAGAATTAAAATAGTTAGGACATTGTTTTTTGCTGGCCCTTTTCTATGCTGAATATTTCTATGACTCAATGACTGTGGGGGTAGCTGTATTTTAATATTTATTACTGACTTATCAAATGTAAAACCTCAAATCCAAGCAATAATGTCCTCTTTTGCTGAGTTAGAGGTGTTTCGTCTCCTACACAGTCTCTAGAGGGGCACTCCTCAGTAATGGGCAGTGCTGTGTCTCTTCACAGTATGGAGTTTGTACTGAGGCCCTAGTAGTGGAGGTTGGCTGTGTAGGGGCCCTGGGTTGCTCTGAATTTGTTCTAAAAAGACCATTCTCACTGCGGTAGCTCCATACTTGTCATATAACAGATCACGTTTTTCATAAATAACTTGTCAGTAGATTTCCATGTTCTCCATTTCTTGATCCAAAATATGTCTAATGGTGTACCTTGCGCAGAGAGTTCCTCCATGTACAGCACTGAGATGGATGGCTGGCAGTAGGTGTGTTGAACAGGTCACCACAAAGCAGCTAAGTGAAGGGCAGCATGGTGATTTCAACCAGCCTGTTGGTTTTGGTCAGTCAATGGATATGTGGGAATAATATTTGTGAGGACAGGATGCCAGGGAAGGGCTGATGATCAGAGGGTTCGAGCTACGATGTGTGTGAGATGATCTTTGTCAAATGAGTGTACAGCATTCTTCTGCGGAATATGATAGGACTAGTGCTGAAATTTAGTGCAGTGGCAGCGGTGCCCAATTAACTCTAGAAAGGTTGGTTTGAAGATTGTTTCTGGTTTCAACCTCTACAATTGTTCTCTGGCAAGTCACTCTTGAGTGTGGTGGGTTGGGAACATACTTTAGTCTCAGAACACCAACATAGATAGTTTGTTTGACATTGGCATTGTGGAAATGGAAAGTGTTTGGATTTGGTTTTGGAGGGATTCAACTTGAAACATGATCAGTAGTCCACCAACCTTGTAACTGCTATGTAAAAAATCTGATTCATGGTTCAGAAGGATGGAGCCTGGGTGGCATAACAGATATCATCAGCACAGATTAATTTATTTGTTTTGTCTGTTGGCAGTTTGTTTATATATGTTGAAAAGAGATGGAGCTAAACAACATTATGCACTTCTCCCTTGCCCAAAGCAGACACTTCTGAAAGAGTGTTTCAATAACTGCCCTGACAGTAGCATCTGATCTGATAAACCATTCCTTCCTTAAATTACTTCACCACCTACTCTAGGGAACTAGGATTGGGTAAAATGTCCTTATCGTGCCACTGGCATTGCCTTTTATAAGAGTGCAGCAGCTTTAAGAAATGTCACAACTAATTTTGTGACAGAAATTGTTGTGCAGCTTTTATTTTTGGGAAGCATTTATTCCTTTATTTATTACATTAGATAAGAGATCATTTGCATAATCTGTTGTGTTTTGTCAGTGCACACATATTATTTACTGCCGTAAATATTGTGAAGCTGCATTTTTAAAATATGTATGTCCTATTAGCACTGCTATGACGTAACTGTCTTAACAAGATATACATTACACAATATTAGCAAATAGCACTCTGTGCAAGAATAATTGATCTTCTAAAGTAGCAGTTTGTGATGGTATTTTAATCATGATATTAAATTTCAAAAGCTAATGTCTTTCCTCTTCATTCTGCTGCACACTCCTTCATTTGACCTGTGAAGCCTTTAATTCTGCACCTGATTAAAAATTCAGGCACGTCACGAGTTAGAATTGAATATAATTTAAAATATTGGAGGACAATTCAAATTACATTATTGTTGTATCATCTCAATGGCATATTAAACTTTCAATAACATTCTATTTTTGCTTAAAAACAAGCTCGGTTTGAGAAAAAGAAAGAACTTGCATTGAGATAGCATGTTTTACAATTTCAGCTTCTTCTCCAAGATTCACAGCCAATGAAGCACAGTTGAAATGTAGTCTCTATAGAAATGCAAAAGAAACTGCAACAATTTTGCACACAGCAAGCTCTCACAAATCATAGGGTAATATACAATCAGTTCATCTGGTGTTAATAATGTGAGATTGGCTGGGGCAGCAGAGTAAACTCCTCCGCTCTCCTTCAAAGCATTTACTGAGGGGTTCGTCATAGTTGTTGTCAAGATGTATCAAAATGATGCCATAAATGAGTGGATTCTATGTAGAAACCCTTGTCCTTGATGTTAAAAGTGACAGAAAATGGATCATATTTTCAACTTGCTACTGTAGATACTGCTTAAGGATGAAAACTGGGTGAGAAGAATCGCATACCTGTAAGGAGCAATCATAGAATCAATGTGCCCATTGAAGTGAATGACTAGGATGGGGAACAGATTTACAGGCTTCTCCATCTGATTTCCTTTATAGAAAGCACTGAGGAGATTAAATCGGAGAAGCTGTGACTTTGTGCAATAGAACAGCACTTGCAATGTTAAATCAACCATTTGTTATACATTTATTGGTGGTTTAGTTTCAGTATAAGTCAGCAGTAAGGAAATTGTGAAAGAAGTATAATGGGCAATTGGATTGAAATTGCAAATATTGCAAATTCATATCAAGTTAAAGTCATGCCCCCCACCCCCAGCCACTTTAAATTATATCGCTTAGAAGGTCTGAACCCTTAACCTTCAAAAGAAGATATAATGGGACAGCCTGAAGTGAGGCATCCAGATTTGCAATATTGAGTGGATCAGTTGAACAAATATCAGTCTTGAGTTGTCAAAGAGTTTGTTTATTAGCAGCTTATACATAACAGGTGATATCTTATTTATTCTATACATTAAGGATGTATCCTGATTTAAAACCCTAACCTTGGGGCAACATGATGGCTCATTAGTTAGCACCGTAGCCTCACAGCATCAGGGACTCGAGTCCAATTCCAGCCTTGGGTCTGTGTGGAGCTTATACATTCTCCCTGTGTCTGCATTGGTTTCCTCTGGGCACTCCGGTTTCCTCCCACAGTCCAAAGATGTGCAGGTTAGATGGATTGGCCATGCTGAATTGCCCATAGTGTCCAGGGTTGTGCAGTCATGGGAAATGTAAGGTCACTGGGAGGGGATGGTGGATCTGAGTAGGATGTTCTTCAGAGGGTCACTGTGGACTCAATGGGCTGAATGGTCTGCTTCCACACTGTAAGATTCTATGTTTGTAAGTAATAATATAAGTTTAAGTTGGAGATTTAATATGCATTGTGTTCTGTGAGTGAAATCATCCAGACTTTGAAATGCTCAACCATACACAAGAAATTATCTTTCTATACAGTTACCTTTCTATGGCAAATTTATGGGAAAATTATAAGCAAGCTTACCTATTTTATATGCAGGATCAAAAGGAGCTGAAGGTGTAACATGTAGACTGATACTTCTGGAATTGTAGACCTGGCAGCTGAGAAAGCGAACAGTCAGCCATTGTGCCCATAACTGGCTGAAATAGTTATCCAAGTGTCCTGTTACTCTGCTCTTCCCTGCAAATATTTTCTTCTCAAATGTCTCCTTTAAAAGTTTTGAATGAATTTGCTTGCACCACCCTTTCAGGCAGTGCAATCCAGACCAGAAGCATCATAAGTGCAAATCAATCACTGTAAGGTTCTATGCAAGGCCAAATGTTGATCTATGTAGAAGACTCCTACAAAATACACTCAGGTTTTCCCTATGTTCATGAAACTTAATGTGTTCTATGAAAAGATGCAGGACACAAAGATTGACTCATGAGAGAGAAAGCTGGTAGGTGCATATTTCATTACTTTATGGACACATAAATGTTTGTTTCCCAGAACTGGGAGCATCATTTGCATGGTGTAGTTGAATATTTCAATAGATGTGTGTTTAAAGGTTCTGACAGACTGCACACAATGGCAATTACAGCAGAGGTACAGGTCAGATGAATATGACAAGCTAGTAAGTGCATGAAGAACAGTTAACTTCTCAAAAGAATTAGAATCATTTTGGCCTCAGATTATGGAGTGCTTAAGTTCATACATTTTTGTGACAAGTTAATTTTTAGTCATCATGGGGAAAGATAGCGTTTACACACTGACAATTAGACCATGGCATTACTGAGGAGTCAGGTTTGCCTGACTCTCAGAAGTAATCTTGCAAAGGTTCTTTATAGCACTGTACAATTTATTTTAGATAAGGTGGATATACTTGTCAGGGTTTCTTTGTTTCCACAATTGCTTAGGGCAGTTACAGTGATATAGTTACCATGGTTACAGCTGCTACTCATTAATGGTGGGAGTTAGTAGATTTGAGAGTTTTGTCAACTATCATAGAATCGCTACAGTGTTCCACAAGCCATTCAGTCCATTGGGTCCACAGCACCTGTTAGAAAAGAATCCCATCCAGATTCACCCCCCCTTTACCCTATCCCAGCAAGCCCCCATTTTCCACAGCTAATCTACCTAGCCTGCACATCCTAGGACACTACAGGCTTGGCCAATCCACTAACCTGCACATCTTTAGGCTGTGGGATGAAACACATGCAGGCAGAGGGAGAATGTGCAAACTCCACATAGGCAGTCACCCGAAGGTGGCATTGTGAGGCAGCAGTGTTAACCAGTGAGGTACTATGTCTCCCTGATTATGCATAGAACTAATTCCATATTTCTCATTAGTGTGTTAACAACTGCAGGGCAACCTCGATTATCCGAACAACATGGGCAGGGGGCATTTTGTTCGGATAACTGCTCGTTTAGATAACTGATCACACTTCCTTCATTCCCAATTACAAGGTACCCATCAACACATCACTTGCACATTCCCACCAGGGCCTCTGTGCATTTGTGGGCAGTTGGCGGTGGTTTAGAGATCAGGCTCTCAGTTAGGGCGTCTGGTGTCAATTGGTGGTCGGCAGCTTGCGGGCAAGCTGCATTGCGAGGAAGGGGAGGAGTGACAAACTGTTCTCGAGGTCCCCAAGCCACCACAGCCATTGGTGGGCCGGGCAGTCATTGCTTAAGTCAGTATGGCTCCTGTCAGCCCAACTTCTTGCAAATGTCCTCACACGATCTCTCCGCCTCATCCTCTCACGATCTCTCCTCCCCCAGTCGGTGAGCAAACAGTGTGCCTGAACAAGACCTTGAGATCTTGTTCAGATAATCTGAAATTTGGATAATTGATGTTCAGATAACCAAGGTTGTTTTTACATATTCACATCTAGAATGAGAATTTTTGTTTATAACTTCATGGTTGCTGCTATTGACCAGAACATGAACTAGATGAGCCATATAAATACTATGGCTACAAGAGCAAGTCAGACATTTGGAATATTCATAGAGTAACTTACCTCCAGACTCGCCAAAGCCTGTTCACCATCAATAAGGCACAAGTCAGAAAGTACAAGAAAACCTTCCACTTGCCTAGATGAATGTAACTGCAACAACACTCCAGAAGCTTAACTCCATCCAGGATAAAGCAGTCCACTTGTTTGACACCACATCCATAAACATCCCCTTCCTCCACGACTGACACTCATTTGCAGCAGTGTATACCATCTGCATGTTACACCCCAGAAGCTTGCCGAAGTTCCTTAAACAGGATGTTTCAAACACAAGACCACTACCATCTACAAGGTCAAGAGCAGCAGATGCATGGGAACAGCAATGCCTGCAAGTTGCTCACAAGTTGTCCACGATCCTGACTTGGAAATATATTGCCATTCCTTCAGTGTTTTGGGCAAAATATTGGAACTCCCTGCCGAACAGCACTATGGATCTATCTATAGTGCATGGACTGTAGCAGTTCAAGAAAATTGCTCACCACCACCTTCCTAAGGGCAACTAGAGAAAGGCATTAAGTGCTCATCCAACCAGCAGCACCAACATGCCATGATTGAATAAAAACCAAAGATAATGATAAGCATTTTATTTTCTTCCTTTTCTTCTGCTGCTGGAGATATTCAAATGGATATATCCCTTGTTGAATGTTTCTTTTCAAAGAACATAGTAACTCATTCACTGTATCTGCAAATCACTGGTATTAATAACATAGTGGTGAAACCTCTCTCAAACCATTACTTTCTGTTCGATGAAGGTGTTCCCAATGTTTCAGGTGTAGAGGTAGGCGTTGCCCAGAGATGATGAAGGAATGGGGATTATAACTCGATTTTAACCTGTCAATTATTTGTGATGATAATGCCATTGAATGCTGGTTTCTGGTTCTAAACTTAAACTACAAACATGGTAAATGTATTTTGAGGACTTTAGAGGACTTTATACATGCATCCTTTTGACACTTACCAATTTATCTTCATTTAATTCTCATTCAATCAATATTTTATTGGAATTTCCTGGAGAATTATGATGTTATAATGACTGCATCAAGGTAGCAACTACAATTCAAAAGCCTGAAGAAATGATGGCCTCTGAAATAGTAACAATCAGTTAAGGTATTCCTTATGTTCAAGAAGCTTTGGTGAAGCTCTCGTGTTCCTTTCACTTGCCATATCTTTTTTTCATAGCTCCTCCTTCATTAAAGTTACAGCATGCTAACTGAATGAAAGCCTCTGTGATTGACATTGCCACTTAATGCAGGATGGTGCTGGTGGCCTGAGTCAAGGAGTCAGAGCAGAAATATATTTGAGAGATACAGCATCAATTCCATTTGTGCAGTTACTATTTCAAATCCAAATTTTCTTTATCTGGCTGTCAAAATTGCCCACAGGTTTAATGTAATCATTTCTCACACTGCTAAATACTGAAATAGGTAATATGAGGTGAAATTTTAAACGGTGAGATTACTTCCTGGCATCATGTGTGTGCCACACTGCCTTTGACACTTTTTAGTATCAATCAGGGATAAACTGCTGTACTTTGCTTAAAACCATAGCTCCTAGTCAGAGCCAATGCTACAGTATAAGTGGTCACAGAAAATGGCTATTTTTTCCAATTTTTTTTTCATTTTCATTTGTGTCAGTATTTATTCTCATTTATATCTTTCCATAATGTGCTGCCCCTAATAGCTAATCGAGTAAATTAGATTCAAATTCCCACAGCTATCATTCCAGCAAGAAAGTCTTAACTAATTAATTCAAAAATAAAAAAAATACAAATTCAGAGTGATGGTGACTGAAACCAATTAAATAGCTCTTTCAAAAATCTTCCACAGGTATGACAGCTGAATATCTGTTTCTCCACTGTATAAGTCTAAAACAGAACCTACACTTAAGTTTGTAAAGATAGATCCTCTGATTGAATCTTTGACTGATACTTGAATCAGACTTGAATCTTCTGATCAAATGATCAATTATCTGAGCCTCTGCTGGATCCTTTCATTGATCTTCTGTGATTTTCTGATAATTTGATTTTCATCTGATTCAACCAATGGACTTTCTTATTGATTCTGCGGTCAAACATTCAGTTGATCATTTGATTGAACCTCTTAATGATTATCTCTGTGATCCACTAATTGATTGTTAAAGTAACACAATGAATGATCCTATGATCATTTCAATGACTAATGCTCCAATAAGTCTGATTGATTCTCTACTTCATTGATCCTCAGATTATTTATAGAATTATTATGAGGAACAATCTCTGAGTGGTCCATTGATTAAAGCTTTGACTGATCTCCTGCTTGATACCAGGATTGATTCAGTTATGCTTTCATAATTGAACTTCTGATTGATCTCCTGAATGAACTTCTGACAGATATAGTGATTCATTCTGTCATACATCTTGTGATTGCTTCTGGAATTAGCTCTGTCACTGATTTCACTATTAATCTTCAGACAGATCTTCTGATTCTGTGGTTATATTATAGATCCTTTTCTGATTGATCCCTATTTAATTAGGGATCCCCGGTTGAGCCTCATTTTAAACCTCTGATTAATCCTCAGAATGTTTTGTGAATCAATCCTCTGTGTTTCTGATTCTTTGATTTCCTGTATGATCCATATACTTCTGTAATTGGTCCTTTCATCCATTGTCGGATTCATCCTCTGAGTAATTCTTTGAATAATCTTCTCATCAATCCTGTCATTGATTCTCTGGTTGATCATCCAATTGACCCTCTGGTCCCTCTGTCTTTAGAACATTGCCATTTTCCCAGGCATTGATTCTGTAATGGGGCCCTTGCATCTCCACGATTCGATCCATTGGCTGTTCTGCTCCCAATCTGCTCAATGCAGCATCTCCAAATGATATTCCCACTAAATCATTGAATAAAATCACTTTTACATGAACATTTCCTTTTCGTGTATTTAGCCAAACATCTTTTAAACATTGTAATTGTACTTACAGCCATCACTTCTGGGTATATGAATAGGAAGGGTTTGGAGCAATTTGGGCTGGGTGCTGACAGGTGGGACTAGATTGGTTTGGGATATCTGGTCGGCATGGCTGGGTTGGACCAAAAGGGTCTGTTTCCATACTGTACATCTCTATGACTCTATGAATCTAAGTTCATTCCACATGCAAACTACCCTCTGTGTAAAAAAATTGCCCCAAGTCTTTTAAATCTCTCTCCTTTCATCTTAAAATGGTATCCCCTAGTCGTGAAACCCCCATCCGAGGGAAAAGGCAACTGTATGTCTATTAACTCTTATCAATACCCTTCATTATTTTATATACTTCTATCAGGCTGCCTCTCAACCTCCTGCACTTCAGTGAAAAATGGTCCCAGCCAACCCAGCCTTTCTTTATAACTCAAACCTTCCATACCCAGCAACATCCTGGTAAATCTATTCTGAACCCTCTCTAACTTATTAGTATTCTTCAAAATACTGGGCAACCACAATTGGACACAGTACCCCAGAAGAGGCATCATCAATGTTTTGAACAACCTCAAGATGAATTCCCAACTCTTATACTCAAAGGACTGAGCAATGAAGGCAAGCATGCCAAAGGCACTTTTAACCACCGTGTCTGTATGTTAGGCAAACCCGTAGGTCCTTCTGTTCTACAACACTATTTAAGGTTCTATCATTAATTGTTTATGTCCTACCCTTGTTTGTTGTATCAATTACCTCGCATACCTCGATGAATTACCTCGCATTCATCCAGATTGAATTCCACTTGCTATTTTATAGCCCATTGACCCATTTGATCAAGGTCCCTTTGTAAACTTAGAAAACCTTCTTCGCTGTCTATTATGCCACCAATTTTGGTGTCGTCCACAAACTTAATAACCATACCTTCTATATTCTCATCCAAATCATTTATATAAATGACAAACAAATGATGGCCCAGAACCAACCCTCATGAAACACTGCTAGTGACAGGCCTCCAGTCCAAAAAAGCAACCCTCCAACACTATTCTCTGTCTCCTGCTATTAAGGCAATTATGTATCTAATAGGTAAGCTCACCTTGAATCACATTTGACCTAACTTTATTAATTAGTCTACCATGTGGAAATTTGTCAAAGGCTTTACTAAACTCCAAATAAACAAAATCTACTGCTGTGCCCTCATCAAACATTTTGGTTACTTGCTCAAAAATCAAGTTTGTGAGACATGATTTTTCTCACAAAACCATGCTGACTATTCCTAATCAATTTTTGTCTCTCTAAATGTTCATAAAATGTTATATTTTATGATCACCTCCAACAATTCATCGACAACAGAGGTCAGGTCCACAGGTCTATAGTTCCCCGGTTTCACCTGACAACCTTTTTTAAAACAAAGGTTAAACACTATCCACCCTCCAGTCATCAGGAACCTCACTTGTAGATATATATGATGCAATTTTTTTCTGCAAGGGGGTCTCACAGTTTCCTCCCTTATTGCCCACAACGTTCTGAGATGCATTAGATCAGGTCCCAGAGAATTATTTACCTTTATACTCTCTGAAACCTCCTGAATTCACAGTAAGCAAACTGTGTTTAAAATATCAAGATTTATTTATCTGCATTCTCTAGACTCCATTATTTATTTAGTATTTCTCCAACCTCTTGTAGTTCAAAACAATAATGAACTCCTTGATCTTTCGGGAGCTCTACCCTCTTTCCAGTTGTCCCCCTGTTCTTAATGTATTTATAGAATCTCTTTGGATTATCCTTGACCTGATGTGCCAATGCTATCTCAAATTCCCTCTTTGCCTTGCTGATTTCTTTTTTAAGAATGCCCCTACTCTCTTTATATTGATTAAGAGATTCAATTGAATCAAGTTGTCTGTATCTATAATATATTTCTTTTTTATTCTTGACTAGAACCTCAATAAATTTATTCATCCAGCATTCTTTAATCTTACCAGCCTTACACTTCACTCTAAAAGGACTGTAATGACTCTGAACCCACGTTATCACACTCTTGAAAGCCTTCCACACGTCAGGCAGTCTTTTACTTGCAAACTGTCTATTCCAATCAACTTTTGGAAGTTCCAGTCTCATACCATTAAAGTTTATCTTATTTAAATTTAAAAAAGTTAACTTTTATGGAAGGCTTATACTTTTCCATAACCATTTTGAAACTAATAGAATTATGATCGCTAGATCCAAAGTGTTTCCCCACTTTTGATTCAGTCACTTGTCCTGCCTTATTGCCCAAAAGAAGGTTGAGTTTTACTCCTTCTCCTACTAGGAGTGTAATGTCTCAAATAATTCAAGGGGCAAATGTACTTTGATCTAAATAGTGCAACAATATGTGAATCTAACAGGCACTGTTCGAGATATACATTTAAGAAAATTCTGAGTCATTGATATGGAAAAAATGCAGATTGCAATAATTGCAAATAGTAGCTTTTGAACAATGTGAATATTGGTAATAAACTTGGGAAAATACACTGATAATGGGAACACCTCTGAGACACCCGGACCAACCAACCCAACCATCCCGTGGCTCAACACTTTAACTCCCCCTCCCACTCCACCGAGGACATGCAGGTCCTTGGACTCCTCCCTCGCCAGACCATAACAACACGACGGTTGGAGGAAGAGCGCCTCATCTTCCGCCTGGGAGCCCTCCAACCACAAGGGATGAACTCAGATTTCTCCAGTTTCATCATTTCCCCTCCCCCCGCCTTGTCTCAGTCGAATCCCTCGAACTCAGCACCGCCTTCCTAACCTGCAACCTTCTTCCTGACCTCTCCGCCCCCACCCCACTCCAGCCTATCACCCTCACCTTGACCTCCTTCCACATCTCCACCGCCCCTCCCCCAAGTCCCTCCTCCCTACCTTTTATCTTAGCCTGCTGGACACACTTTCCTCATTCCTGATGAAGGGCTTATGCCTGAAACATCAAATTTCCTGTTCCTTGGATGCTGCCTGACCTGCTGCGCTTTTCCAGCAACACATTTTCAGCTCTGATCTCCAGCCTCTGCAGACCTCACTTTCTCCTCGAAGTCCCTGGTGAGACCACACTTGGAATATTGTGTCCAGTTCTGGTCGCCCTACTGTAGGAAAGATACAGAGGCTTTGGAGAGGGTGCAAAGAAGGTTTACCAGGCTGCTGCCTGGACTGGAGGGCTTGCCTTATGAAGAAAGGTTGAATAAGCTTGGACCTATTCCAGAATGAAGAGAGGAGACCTGATCAAGGTGTACAAAATGAGTGGAATAGATAGAGTCAATAACCAGAGACTTTTCCCCAGGACAGGATTGACTGGCACGAGGGGTCATAGGAGGAAGGTATAAAGGAGACGTCAGAGGTAGGTTCTTTACGCAGAGAGTTGTGAACGCATGGAATGCGTTGCCAGCTATGGTGGTGGAAGCAGAGTCTTTGGAGACATTTCAGTGACTACTGGGCATGCACGTGGATATCATTGAGTTGAGGGGTGCGAAGGTTAAGTTACTATATTTTACATTAGGATTAAGCCTCCGCGCAACATTGTGGGCCAAAGGGCCTGTTCTGTGCTGTACTTTTCTATGTTCTATGTTCTATGAAATGCAGGGAAACAGGAATGTAGGGATTGTCGGATTCTTTGTGTCAGCAGTGTTTATGCAAACATATTGAGAGTGCTTCAACCAATGGCCATGTCTGAGTGTCTAAATGGTGTAGTCCCTGGTCCAGTCAACTGATCAGTCAGAGGGTAGTACTATGTTCACTGTCCTTCCTCAACTGAGAAAGTGGTACCTTGGTTAGTTGGGTGATGGGTGCAATCACTGTAAGGGAATCCATGTCTTTCCAGTCTGGGGATTCAGCCACAGTCAATCTTGCAGGTCAAGATCACACAGTCCACAATTGCTGACACAATTGCTGACACCACACTCTCGACTCTGATGTCCAGCACCTGCATTCCTCACTTTCTCCAAGTAATTACATGTTGGCTTTAAAGGGTAGAACAGTGGATACCGATAAGAGCATGGTTATATATTAGGTATGGAATTTGGAGAAACTGTCAACAGATAGCTTAACATTATTGGGAAGTTATTAGAATATGTACTAGTAGAACATTTAGAAATACATTGTATGAACAAGCAGAATCAGCACAGCTTCATGATGTGAAAAACATGCCTGACAAACCTATTAGAATTCTTTGAGGAGACACCAAGCAGGATAGATAAAAATGAAACAATGGGTGTATTATTTTTTGGATTTTCAGAAGGCATTTGATAAGTATCACATGTTGGGCTACTTAATAAGATAAGAGCTCAAAGTGTTGGATGTAGTAAATCAGAATGGTTAGAGGCTTGGTTAAGGAATTGAGGACAGACAGTTGGGATAAGGAGGGTATTTTCAGGATTGCAACCTCTAATTAATGGTATGCCACAATGATCAATACTGAGGCCACAATTATTTACAATATATATTAACAATTTGGATGAAGAAAGTGAATGTGCAATACCTAAGTTTGTGGACGACACAAAAACAGATGGAAAGGTAAGTGGTGAAAGTAGTACAGTGACCACCGAGGGATGTAGATAGATTAAGCAAGTGGGCAAAAACATGGCAGAGGGAATATAATTGGGCAAATGTGAGGTTATGCATTTTGGCAGGAATAATAGAGGAGCTGAATATGATTTAAATGCGGGAAAACTGCAGAAAGCTGTAGTACAGATAGATTTATGCATAGTTTTGCATTAATCACAAAAAGCTAGCATCCAAGTTCAGCAGTTGATTTATTTACAATCAGGAGCTTTTGGAGCATTGCTTCTGCATCTGGTAAAGGGTCTTCACCTAATGACGAAACAGTTCTTCAAAAGCTTATGGTTGTAAATAAACCTGTTGAACTATAACCTGATGTTGTGTGCCTGCTGACTTAGTCCATTTCCAGTCCAACAGCAGCATCTCCACAAGAAAATCAGTGGGTAATAGGGAAATCAAATGAAATATTGACCTTTATTTCAAAGGCAATGGAATATAAAAGTAAGGAGGTCCTGCTTAAACTATATAAGGCACTAGTCAGACCATAGATGGAACAATGTGAATAGTTTTGGTCCCTTTATCAAAGGCAATAGATAGAGACATTAGAGACAGTGTAGAAAATGTTCATTAGGTTGATTCTTGGGCCTGTACTCATTGAAGTTTAGAAGAATGAGATGAAACCTCATTGAAACATATAAGGGGTCCTATTCAGGATGGCACGAGCGGAATTCCATAGGGGTTAGTATTGAGACCATAACTATTCATATTAGACATTAATAATCTGGATGAAGGAGCTAAAGGTATTGTTGCTAAGCTGGCAGATGACTGAAAGATAGGTGGAGGGATGGTAGTGTTGAAAAAGCAGGAATGTTACAGAAGGACTTGGACAAGGCTACAACAGTGAGCAAAGAATGGAATGCATTGTTGGAAAGTGTGAGATTATGCACTTTGGGAGAAAGAATAAAGGCATAGACTATCTTCTAAGTGAGAAAAGGCTTTGGAAATCTGAAACACAAAGATACTTAGGAGTCCTAATTCGGAATTGTATTAAGGTTAGCATACATGTTCAGTTGGCAGTTAGGAAGGCAAATGCAATGTTAGCATACATTTCAAGAGGTCTAGAATAAAAGAGCAGTGATATACTGCTGCGGCTGTATATGGCTCTGGTCAGACCACATTTGGAATATTGTGACCAGTTTTGGGTTTGTATGTAAGGAAGGAAATGTTGTCTATGGAGGTGGGGTCCAGACGAGGATGACAAGAATGATGCCTGGGATGAAGGCCTTATCAAACAATGCATGAATTGAGGACTCTGGATCTGCACTCTATGGAGTTTAAAAGGATGAGGGTGGGGGGGTAGGACAGGGAGCATCTTATTGAAACTTAGGTAATACTGAGAGGCTTGAATTGGGTGGATTTTTGGAGAAGATATTTTTATGGTAGGAGACACTAGAACCCAAGGGCACAGCCTCAGAGTGAAGAAATGATCCTTTAGAACTGAAATGAGGAAGAATTTCTTCTCTCAGATGATGGTGAATCTGTGGAATTCATTGTCACAGAAGGCTGTGGAAGCCAAATCACTGCATGCATTTAAGACAAAGAGACGTGGGTTCTTGATTAGTAAGGTGATCAAGGGTTACAGGGAGATGAAAGGAGAATGGGGTTGAGAAATATATCAGCAATGATCAAATGATAGAGCAGACCAGATGGGTCAAATGGCCTAATTCTGTTGATGTAGCTTATGATTTTATGGCCTTGTAAGAGTATTTGGGAGCTTGCCAGGGTATTTGCGGAAGAGTTATTACCCCTTATGAGTCTATGCCTAGAAGGCATAATCTCAAACTAAGGAGTCATCCATTTATACAGAGTTGAAGGGGATTGTTTTCCTCACAGACAGTAGTGAATCTGTGGAATTCTTTCCCACAGAGGATTGCTGATGTTGAGTTGTTACTTATATTCCAAAAGAGATCAGTTTTTAATCAGTAAGGGTATCAAATGTTATGAAATTAAGTCAAGAAAGTAGAATTGAGGATTACTAGATCAAGCAAGATTTCATTGAATGGCATAAGTAACTTGATAGGCCAAGAGGCCTGCTTGGATCTCCAGATCTCATGGTCTTAGTCCTATATCTTCACAGAAGCCATGAAGGATATGTGCAATCTACTACTATCCAAGGTGCTCCTTCGAAATAAACACTTATAACTTCAATTTTCCTTGGGACGTTATGAGGAGATTACTATGACCCAGTCACCCTTTAGCCTGGTCCTATTGCTAAAAAGAGAGTCAATCAGACACATGATTACTTAAAGTACACACACATTTCAGATGCAATGTTCTATTTTTAACGCAGTGTCTCTTACCTTTGCCACATTTGAAATGCTGGAGGGTTAATTCATTTCCTTGCTATCCCAGTATGTCTAGGTCCACTGTAATGGGACATTTTCCCCAATGAGAAGACACAGGGAGGGAGTGAATGAGATGAAAGTGACTGGAGGGAAGGTTAGAGGTGGTACAGGAATGATGATGAGGCGTCTCCAATTAATGAGTGAGAACTGGGAAGGTTTGGTCATTTAGGGTGAGTAAGAGCCATTGAGTAGAGATGCTGCATGCAATATTGAGACTGGTTAACTGTTAGACTTGATGAGAAATACATGAAGTAGCAGAGATAGAGTGAGTGTGAGATAACAGAAAAAAGATGATGGAGTTTAACCTTGTAGAGTACAGAAGGGCATTGATCTTCTTGCAACATTGCTGGATGTTCTTTTCATTCTGGAAATGGAGCTGACCCAGGTGGTTATGTTTGACCAAAGTGGAACACATCTGGTGGTGTGTCGCCCTTTAGCAGTCTTGGGAAAAGGACACAACCCTCGGCTCAACCACACCGTCCACCAAGACAAAGAACAAAGAACAAAGAACAAAGAACAAAGAAAATTTACAGGCCAGCAACTGGCCCTTTGGCCCTCCAAGCCTGATCTGATCCAAATCCGCTGTCCAAACCTGGTGCCCAATTCCTAAGCATCTGTATCCCTCTGCTCCTTACTTACCCATGCATCTGTCCAAATGCATCTTAAAAGAATCTACCATGCCTGTCTCTACTACCTCTGCTGGCAATGTGTTCCAGGTACCTACCACTCTCTGCGCAAAGTACTTGCCGTGTGTAACCTCCTTAAGCTTTTCACCTCTCACCTTGAAAGTGTGACCTCTAGTTATTGTACCCTTCACCCTGAGAAAAAGCTTATCTCTATCTACTCTGTCTATACCCTTCATGATTTTGTAAACCTCAATCAGGTTGTCCCTCAATCTCCTTTTTTCTAATGAAAACAATCTTAACCTACTCAACCTCTCTTCATAGTTAGCACCTTCCATACCAGGCAACATCCTCATTAACCTTCTCTGCACCCTCTCCAAAGTGTCCAAATCCTTTTGGTAATGTGGTGACCAGAACTGTACACAGTATTCAAATACAGCCAATCCAATGTCATGTACAATTTTAACATGACCTACCAGCTCTTATACTCAATACCCCATCCGATGAAGGCAAGCATACCAAATGCCTTTTTGACCACTCTATCCACCTGTGCAGCAACCTTCAGGGTACAATGGACCTGAACTTCCAGATCTCTCTGCTCATCAACTTTTCTTTCATTTACTATATAATTTGCTCTAGAATTAGACTTCCCAAAATGCATCACCTCACATTTGCCTGGATTGAACTCCATCTGTCACTTCTCCGCCCAACTCTCAAGACTATCTATATTCTCCTGTATTCTTTGACAGCCCCCTATGCTTTCTGCTACTCTACCAATCTTCGTGTCATCTGCAAACTTGCTGATCAAACCAACAGTGCCCTCTTCCAGATCATTTATATATATCACAAGCAACAGTGGTCTCAGCACTGATTCCTGTAGAACATCACTGGTCACCTTTCTCCATTTCAAGAAACTCCCTTCAGCTTCTACTCTCTGTCTCCAGTTACTCAACTAGTTATTTATCCACCTAGCTAGACCAGTCTGCACATCATGCGACTTCATTTTCTTTACTAGTTTACCATGGTGAACCTTATCAAATGCCTTATTAAAAAATCCATGTATATGACATTTACAGCCCTTCCTTCATCTATCATCTTGGTCAGTCCCTCAAAGAACTCTGTTAAGTTGATAAGGCATGGTCTCCCACACACAAAACCATGTTGCCTATCACTGATAAGCCCATTCTTTTCCAAATATAAATATATATTTACCCTCAGTACCTTCTCCAGCAATTTTCCCATCACTGACGTCAGGCTCACTGGTCGGTAGATACCCTTCTTGTATAGGGCCTCTAGGTTCCTGTCGCCAAATTAGAGTGCCACCCCATCTCTCTCAGACATGCCAATGAACAGCACACTGCAAAGGGCACTTTCTGATTTGCAGTGTCAAAACGCTACATCGATGTGGTTAAGTATGGCACTCATGGAGCAAACATTATAAAGTCCTGGCACTGATATGTTTCTGACCATAAGATTGTACAGAAAGAGTGGCAAGAAGACCAAATGTATAATTTGAAATTGAACAGCAAAAAGTTGTGTGAGAAAGGGAGGAAATGGAAGCCCTCCTTGGAACTCACCCATAATTATGGAAGGATTCAGTCTTATGTGTTTGTAAGCCAAGAGAAAAAGGTTTAACATTTTATTATGATGAAGCTCCATTATTTTGCGATGCTTTTATGCTACTAGAAAGTAATATTTTTCCACCTGTTTTTTTGTTTGGAGCTGAAAAATTTGAGATAAGGATCATAAAAACAGCAGTGCATCTGCACAATTGCAAAAGAGCAAAGTAATAGCTGTCTCCCATCTCACATTCTGCAGGAGTATTAATCTGTCTGAAGGTATAAATCAGCAAGTACATTAGATAAGTTGACAAACAGTAACTGTTTGCTATCTCAATAAAATGGCCTTAAAATACCTATCAATCCATACCAGAATGATAGTTTCATTCAGATTTTGTAATCTTTTCTCAGAAAAAGCACATCAGCTGAATGACCTGGGAGGAAATTAATAATAGACTGATGTAGCACCCTATCATGCCAAACAGCTCAAAGCAATTCATATAATGAATTACTTATGGAAAGCAATGAGTGGTCTAGCGCCAGAACATAAGAGCTATTTTGCACAACCAACATTCCAGAGAAAGCAATGAGATGGCTAGCTATCCAATCTGTTTTCTGGTGACATTAGTTTAGAGATATGCTTTGGGCGTCATTGGGAAAACTTGCTTTTTTTTCTGTGAATGGCATCGTCAGTACAAAAGAGACAATTCTTCAGCAAAGCATCTCATGAGATGAAGGTTCTTGAACAATGTGGCATGCCTTCATGTCTGTTCCTGATGGCAGAACTGATCAAACAACCCTGCCCTCAAGTTGGACAGGAAGCTGTGCTACCAAACTGAGCTAATGTTGTCATAAAAAATTTTTAAAAACAAAACTAAGGTGCAGATTGCAACTGATGAATTTCAAGGGTTAAGAAAGGAATAGAAGAGTGGTTGAAAAGACACTAGACCAATTTAGAGTCAAGTCAGAGATGGAAAGAGGGATAAATTGATTGGATTAGAGTCTGAAAGCAATAGGAAATAATTGTGAGACACTAAAATTCAAGAAAATCTCTAACATAAAAATTAGGAGCATGAGTAGGCCTTTTGGTCCAATGAGACCAGTCTAGCATTCAACATACCATGCCTGATCCTCTATCTCAATGCCATACTTGCAATCTCTTCCCAAAACCCTTTAGCCTCTACAAACCAATCCATCTCATTTTAAATATATCCAAATTTACTATCCATAGCAATACTTTCCAGTTTCAATTGTTCTTTCCAGGGAGGCTGATTTTAGAAACACAAAACAAGTCAGTTAGAAGAGTACTTGCACGGTTAAGAATCGGCCTTTTCTGTTACAAGTTGTCCAATTAATTTATAAATGTGATTTAATGAAACTGACAAGGATATGGGGTGAGTTGCTAATTTTGGTGCTTAAAAGTGTAATGGTACAAATTTTGGCAATTTGTGGTGATGTGCAACTCCTTCCACATCTCTTCTGGATAATTTGCATTAACATTTTCTGGGAAAACCACTGGACAACATACACCTCAACAGTCATAAGCATGTTAAATTAGTCATTACTACATAGAGCATGTTAGGTGGCAAGAGGACATTAAGGTTTGAGCTATGGCACAGTTTATAAGGATATTTTTGTATTGTGCTTTTGTAAATGCCTCCTTCTACTAAATAATGTGTTCTCTTGGCTCAGCTGAGTGCAGTAAATTCCCTGTTGATTTCCTTTACTTCTCCAATTGCAGTCAACTCAACCAATCTGTTTATTTGTACATTATTCATAGATGCTGGCCTTTCAATGATCTTCTCCTCTGGCCTTCCATGAGTGTAAGTTAATTCTGCAAACCCATTCACATAAGTAAGGTTCTTAGAGAGACAAAGTCATCCTCTTAATTTTCCCTAACCTTTTCTGATCTGCCAATGTTCCTTTGATGGCAAACTGCCCATTAATTCATGCTAAGTTTTAAAATATTACAATTTAATTTTGCCTGGGTTATAGTTCTCCTCACACAGGATTGAATTGCATTCCTGTACTAATCGTATTAAGAGTCCTGTATTGACTAGGTATTTGCAACAAATCATTGACAATTTAAGCCAAAAATTGACATTTTTTTGTCACTTGATGCTCATCCATTGTTTCCACAGGCTATATGATTTTGTCTTAATGACCATTCTGTTACATTTATCTCCATCAAAATCTATCAGACATGAATTATTGCTACTATTTGTGAGATTGAACCTTTATGAAAGCTATCAGTAGACAGGTGTTCCCGAGAACTCTATGGGAAGGTAGAGAAGTGATTGGTGGGCCTCTTGCTGAGATATTTGTATCATCAATCATCACAGGTGAGATGCCGGAAGACTGGAGGTTGGCAAACGTGGTACCACTGTTTAAGAAGGGCGGTAAGGACAAGTCAGGGAACTATAGACCAGTGAGCCTGATGTCGGTGGTGGGCAAGTTGTTGGAGGGAATCCTGAGGGACAGGATGTACATGTATTTGGAAAGGCAAGGACTGATTAGGGATAGTCAACACGGCTTTGTGCATGGGAAATCATGTCTTACAAACTTGATCGAGTTTTTTGAAGAAGTAACAAAGAGGATTGATGCAGGCAGAGAAGTAGATGTGATCTATATGGACTTCAGTAAGGCGTTCGACAAGGTTCCCTGTTGGAGACTGATTAGCAAGGTTAGATCTCTTGGAATACAGGGAGAACTAGCCATTTCGATACATAACTGGCTCAAAGGTAGAAGACAGAGTTTTTCAGACTGGAGGCCTGTGACCAGTGGAGTGGCATAAGGATTGGTGCTGGGTCCTCTATTTTTTATTATTTACATAACTGATTTGGATGCGAGCATAACAGGTACAGTTAGTAAGTTTCGAGGAAAAAGTGAGGTCTGCAGATGCTGGAGATCAGAGCTGAAAATGTGATGCTGGTTAAAGCGCAGAAGGTCAGGCAGCATCCAAGGAACAGGAAATTCGACGTTTCGGGCATTCCTGATGAAGGGCTTATGCCCGAAACGTCGAATTTCCTGTTCCTTGGATGCTGCCTGACCTGCTGCGCTTTAACCAGCAACACATTTTCTGCAGTTAGTAAGTTTGCAGATTACACCAAAATTGAAGGTGTAGTGGACAGCGAAGAAGATTACCTCAGGTTACAACAGGATCTTGATCAGATGGACCAATGAGCCGAGAAGTGGCAGATTGAGTTTAATTCAGATAAATGCGAGTTGCTGCATTTTGGGAAAGCAAATCTTAGCAGGATAATAGATAATAGACAATAGGTGCAGGAGTAGGCCATTCTGCCCTTCGAGCCAGCACCACCACCATTCATTGTGATCATGGCTGATCATTCTCAATCAGTTCCTGTTCCTGCCTTATCCCATAACCCTTGATTCCACTATCCTTAAGAGCTTTATCCAACTCTTTCTTGAAAGTATCCAGAGACTTGGCCTCCACAGCATTCTGGGGCAGAGCATTCCATACACCCACCAGTCTCTGGGTGATGAAGTTTCTCCTCAAATCTGTTCTAAGTGGCCTACCCCTTATTTTTAAACTGTGTCCTCTGGTTTGGGACTCACCCATCAGCGGAAACATGCTTCCTGCCTCCAGAGTGTCCAATCGTTTAATAATCTTACACGTCTCAATCAGATCCCCTCTCAGCCTTCTAAACTCAAGCGTTTGTAAGCCCAGTCACTCCAATTTTTCAGTGTAAGATAGTCCCACCATTCTGGGAATTGACCTCGTAAACCTACGCTGCACTCTCTCAATACCCAGAATGTCTTTCCTCAAATTCGGAGACCAAAACTGCGCACAATATTCCAGGTGCGGTCTCACCAGGGCCCTGTACAGCTACAGAAGAACCTCTCTACTTCTATACTCAATCCCTCTTGTTATGAAGGCCAGCATGCTATTAGCTTTCTTCACTGCCTGCTGTACCTGCATGCTTGCTTTCATTGACTCATGTACAAGATCACCCAGATCTCGTTGTACTGCCCCTTTACCTAACTTGACTCCATTTAGGTAATAATCTCCCTTCCTGTTCTTGCTACCAAAGTGGATAACCACACATTTGTCCACACTAAACTGCATCTGCCATGTATCCATCCACTTACCTAGCCTGACCAGGTCACCCTGTAATCTCCTAACATCCTCCTCATATTCCAGCCTGCCATCCAGCTTTGTGTCATCAGCAAATTTGCTGATATTACTTTTAATACCATCATCTATATCATTAATGTACATTGTAAAAAGCTGCAGTCCCAGCACTGATCCCTACGGCACACCACTGGTCTCCGCCTGCTATTCCGAAATGGAGCCATTTATCACTACTTTTTGTTTCCTGTCAGTCAACCAATTTTTTCAATCCATGTCAGTATTTTGCCCCTAATACCATGTGCCCTAATTTTGATCATTAAACTCCTGTGTGGGACTTTATCAAAGGCTTTCTGAAAGTCCAGGTATACTACATCCACTGGATCCCATTGTCCATCTTCTGAATTACATCCTCAAAGAATTCCAGAAGATTAGTCAAGTATGATTTCCCCTTCATAAATCCATGTTGACTCTGACCTATCCTGTTACTGCTATCCAGATGTGTCGTAATTTTGTCCTTTATAATTGATTCAGGCATTTTTCCTATCACTGAGGTCAGACTAACTGGTCTATAATTCTGTTTTCTCTTTTCCTCCTTTGTTAAAAAGTGGGACAACATTAGCCACCCTCCAATCTGCAGCAACTGATCATGAATCTATGGAACATTGGAAAATGACCACCAATGCATCCATGATTTCCAGAGCCACCTCCTTCAGTACACTGGAGTGCAGACCATCAGGTCCTGGGGACTCTCCAACACCATTTCCTGCCTAATATAAATTCCCTTCAGTTCAGGTCCTTCAGCCACTATTACATCTGGGAGATTGCTCGTGTCTTCCCCCAAGTGAAGACAGATCTAAAGTGTCAATTCAACTCTTCTGCCATTTCTTTGTTCCCTGTAATAAATGCACACATTTCTGTCTTCAAGGGCCCAATATACACTTCTACACTTAATGGTAAAGTACGAGAAGTGTTGCTGAACAAGGATTACTTGGAATGCAGGTTCATAGCTCCTTGAAAGTGGAGTCGCAGGTAGATAGGATAGTGAAGAAGGCATTTGGTATGCTTTTCTTTATTGGTCAGAGTATTGAGTACAGGAGTTGGGAGGTCGTGTTGCAGCTGTACAGGACATTGGTTAGACCACTGTTGGAATGTTGCATGCAATTCTGGTCTCCTTCTTATCGGAAAGATGTTCTGAAACTTGAAAGGGTTCAGAAAAGATTTACAAAGATGTTGCCAGGGTTGGAGGATATGAGCTATAGGGAGAGGCTGAACAGGCTGGGATTGTTTTCCCTGGAGTGTCAGAGGCTGAGGTGTGACCTTACAGAGGTTAAATAATTATGAGAGGCATGGATAGGGTAAATAGGCAAAGTCTTTTCCCTGTGATCTGGGAGTCCAGCACTAGAAGGCATATGTTTAGGGTGAGAGGGGAAAAATATAAAAGAGTCGTAAGGGGCAACATTTTCATACAGAGGATGGTACGTGTATGGAATGAGCTGCCAGAGGAAATGGTGGAGGCTGGTATAATTGCAACATTTAAGAGGCATTTGGATGTGTATATGAATAGGAAGGGTTAGGAGGGATATGGGCCGGGTACTGGCAGGTTGGACCGAAGGGTCTGTTTCCATGCTATACATCTCTATGGCTCTTTGACTCTATGACCCAATACAGTTAACCAACGCACAATGTAAATTTTAAAATATTAATGATAGAAATACCAAACCATATATCCATTACAAGCAGCATGAGCATTAACTCAAAACTTATCCATTTATCATCACTCTTTGTTTTCTGTATTCAAGCTCATCTTCAATTCAAACAGATAACTTGCATGGTCTATACTTTGAACAAAATGATGCATTTCTATGCTAACTTGTTTTACTTGGATACTATACTTGTGAGACAAACAAAAGCGCCAGAGTCGAATTCAATGCAATTTTATTCACAAAATACACCAAAGGAGCTGTATGGCTGAATATTATCTAAAATTCTGCTCTTTCCTGATCAAAGTATTAATTCTTATATTAATTATTCCATCAGTAGCAAAATTAATTCTCTGTCTCAATCTTTATCTAAACTACTACAAGCTACTAGATTATGATGAAGCAATACCATATAGTTGAACTTGGTCAGGCTCTGCAGTCAGCTCTGCTGAATTTGGCAAAGGTTGTTCTTTCATGCATTCATCTTCTCTCTAACTCTCCCCATATTGTGGGAGCTCCATTGCTGGACCAGCTTGTTTCTTAGCTTATGGTATCAACAATATTTCTTCCTAAGGGCAAACCCACAATGACAATATCTGCCTTACAAATAGTTACAACCTCATTACTTCAAGTCTTGAATACCCATCTTTAGATTATTTTTATTTATAAATATTCATTCTCAGAATAAGCATCTCAAATGGATATCCCTGGTTAATAGAGCACTACTCAGATAAAGGTTATGGGAATGCAGACATTAGCCATACCAACACAACAAATGAAGCTGAAGATTCTGGAGGGAATTTCCCACACTGGGAGGATTGTACCTCGTTTACTTGGAACATAGAACATAGAACATAGAAAAATACAGCGCAGTACAGGCCCTTTGGCTCTCGATGTTGCGCCAATCCAAGCCCACCTAACCTACACTAGCCCATTATCCTCCATATGTCTATCCAATGCCCATTTAAATGCCCATAAAGAGGGAGAGTCCACCACTGCTAGTGGCAGGGCATTCCATGAACTCACGACACGCTGAGTAAAGAATCTACCCCTAACATCTGTCCTATACCTACCACCCCTTAATTTAAAGCTATGTCAGTAATAGCTGACTCCATAAGTGGAAAAAGGTTCTCATGGTTAACCCTATCTAAACCCCTAATCATCTTGTACACCTCTATCAAGTCACCCCTAAACCTTCTTTTCTCCAATGAAAACAGCCCCAAGTGCCTCAGCCTTTCCTCATACGATCTTCCTACCATACCAGGCAACATCCTGGTAAACCTCCTCTGCACCCGTTCCAATGCCTCCACATCCTTCCGATAGTATGGCGACCAAAACTGCACACAATACTTCAGATGTGGCCGCACCAGAGTCTTATACAACTGCAACATGACCTCAGGACTCCGGAACGCAATTCCTCTACCAATAAAAGCCAGTACGTCATATGCCTTCTTCACAGCACTATTTACCTGGTGGCAACTTTCAGAGATCTGTGTACATGGACACCAAGATCCCTCTGCTCATCCACACTACCAAGTATCCGACCATTAGCCCAGTACCCCATAGTCTTGTTACTCTTACCAAAGTGAATCACCTCACACTTACCTACATTGAACTCCATTTGCCACCTTTCTGCCCAGCTCTGCAGCTTCTCTATATCCCACTGTAACCTGCCACATCCTTCCTCACTATCAACAATTCCACCGACTTTCGTATCATCCACAAACTTGCTCACCCAACCTTCTAGCCCCTCCTCCAGGTCATTTATAAAAATTACAAACAGCAATGGTCCCAAAACAGATCCTTGCGGAATACCGCTAGTAACTGCACTCCAAGATGAACCTTTACCATCAACTACTACCCTCTGTCTTCTTCCAGCCAGCCAATTCCTAATCCAAACCTCCAACTCACCCTCAATACCATTTTTTGCAGTAGCCTACCATGAGGGAAGTTGCTGTTTTCAGACAATCAGCTAAGTCCTTGGAGAAAAGGGAAGGAATTGGGCTTGGAAGGACTGTGAAACATATTGAAAATATACCAGTGAGTTGTACTGTCTCAAAAATGTGCAAGACTTTATTTTTCTTACCTGCTGTTTAGGTGTAACTTATAGCTTATATCAACCATATTTTTATTTTTTTAATTTATGTTGATTCTGATTTGCATTAAAGATTGAAAAAAATTGAAGTCTTGTTGATAACATCTTTATTTTGGTGGTCAGCTGGAAAAAAATATTTCTTATACGAATCCCCAGCAAGGTCATAGCAAATTTATTACAGCAGGCTTTTTGAAAGAATAGCTAAGACTTTTCCAAGTAAAATCTTCTTTCATTGTTGAATCCTTTGATGGTTGTGCTTAATAGGATCTGATCTACACATAGAACAATTCTGTATCCTCGCTATTTCTGTCACGCATCAATTGTTGGGTAATTAAGGGTAGCAACATTTTCATGGTTGCCAGCACCCAATATTTCAATCTACGGAAAACAAAGTATGCAAGTTATCTCTGATCTTGCATTATTGTGAGTGTTTGCTTGTCATGCAGGTGCAGCACACAGTATAAAATATCATTGTTCCAGGACTACATTATCTAACACCACAATGATTTGGTTTCCTTCATAATACTAGCTCAATTGATCCAGCGCATTAGCTGTAGCACAGTTTAATTGGATTCTTAATTGTTGACAATAGTCAAATGCAAAAACTAATATAAAAAGCTCATTCAACATGTCTGTTTTGTCCTGTGTCCTAAATTTTCCTTTTCTGAAAGATCTTAATCTGTTTATAACAGTCTATTAGGTACTATCTAATTAACATATTGATTTCTCCTCTTTCTATCAACATTGTATCTGTCTCCAGTTATCCTCGCATAACCTTACACGTATGCTTCGCTATCCTCAATTGACTTGTTTGACTTTCAATCTTCACTATTTCTAAATTCATTTTATGTTTTAAAATAATTCTTTGTAGTCTGTAGGATAGTTCTGATCTGCTTGCTCAGTCACTAGGGGCCCTAATGTTACAAATGCTTTATCCTTTTATTTCCTCATTGGGATATGGTTCTTAGTCATGCCCTCTAAAGTCATCTTCAAGATTATATTTTCTCCAGTTTTTACTCCTATTCTGCCTCTCACCTTATACTATATAGATCTACACATACTGCTCTATCACCTGCTCTTCATTTGTAGAAAGTAATATACATTTCTCCATACATAAATATGGCTGGAAGCACAGCGTTATCATGAATGAGGACAAATGAACAATCTCAGCTTGAGTTCTATTGAATATGGCAAGTTGAGAGGTGATCAAAATGAACTGTAGAAGATGATTGAAAGGTTTGATAGGTCAGATACTGAAACATCATTTCCTCTGCTTGGTGGGCAAAGGGTAAAGGTTAGTATGAAGATGAGACAGCTCAGAACAATAGATCATGTCCTTAAAATTAAGGCCAAGCTCCTCTGCACAATCTCTGGATGCACTTCTTCAGAAAAGGAGCAGTGAAAGTCTGGACATCTCTCCCAGAAAGTTGTTGAGGCTGAGAATCAACAAAAAATCTTCAAATGCAATTCTGTGAGACTAAGGTATTAAGTGCTATGAAATTAAGATTGATGAATGGATAGTGTTATGAAGGTGTACTGTGCCTTTAAGAGAGTTGAAGAACTTAGCAAGCACACAGTGTGCTGCAGAATTTACAGTGTAATATTTAGTATGGCAGCTAGCAGTACCTGGGTTGCTATGAGACAAAAACAAATTCAAATTCAGCCAATCAGTTTAAATTACGCCCCAAGATATTAAACTCCAATCAAGTTTGAAGTTAGTATTTTGACACTGCTTTGGGGTATAAAATTTTTAAAAAATGAACAGTTGGAGGAGAACTGCCAAGCCAGCAACATATGCTGACTGCCTGCAGGATAGCTCTCTTAAAGGTACCTTTATCTATGAATGACCTGTGAAACAGAAATCCTAAGAAGAAGAAAAGAAGACTGAGGATGATACAAAGAGAAGATTCAACAGCTGGATGGTTTTGAAATTTGAAATTTTTGATAAATCTTTATTGGGGGTTTTATCGGACCAGTATTATTAGATTACTTACAGTGTGGAAACAGGCCCTTCAGCCCAACAAGTCCACACCGACCCGCCGAAGCGCAACCCTCCCATACCCCTACATTTACCCCTTACCTAACACTACGGGCAATTTAGCATGGCCAATTCACCTGACCTGCACATCTTTGTGACGGAACGGAAAGTAAAAAATAGGTTAGAGAAAGGAACTGTAAATAGTTGTTAGTTCATTATTTTCTGTTAAGCTTTAAATAAAACTAAAGTTGTTAAGTTTTACTTTAAATAATGACCTTTGGGATAGTTCTTGTCCCCTCAAATTTTACAGCACATGTTAAATTATTTCGTGTTTCTGGTTTAAATTAGCTGGGAGGGGGTTACCCCGTGTTGTAATAATAGAGTGAAGAAAGACAGTGATCAGCCATGGTCAAATGGAATGGCAGAAAAGACTGAAGGGCTGAATGACCCACTTCCATCCTGAGGAGTCCCTGAATGAAGAGATTTTTTTTTGCAGACACTGCTGTGTTTTGTCTCATAGTTGATGTTTAATAGATCTTGAAGAGACATCCTCATGATGTTATTACTGAGTTATGACAAGTTACCTAATGATATAAAGTGTCGTCTCCATCCTAAGCTCTGTACCCTTATAACAAGATATTCTGAGGGAAGCAGGGTGCAGCATATCTGAATTATATTGAGCCAGACAGCAAATACCTGTGATTGTAATGTAGATGTCTAGTTAACAGGTAATCTAGTAAAAGTTTATTGCATTCTTCAGTACAATGTGACCCCCCCCCCCACCAAACCCCCTTAATCTCATCCATTAGTTCTGGAAACCAACGTAATTATATAGTCAAAGTATTTTCCCTAGGTAATGGAGTCCAAAACTAGAGGACATAAGTTTAAAGTGAGAGGAGAAAGACTTAAAAAGCACCTAAGAGACAACTTTTTAACACAGAGAGTGATGCGTATGTGTAGAATGAACTGATAGAGGAAAGTGATGAAGGCTGGTACAATTGGAATAGTTAAAACACATTTGAATAGGTATATGAATAGGAAGAGATAGGTTCCAAATGCTAGCAAATGAGACTACATTAGTTTAGGATACTGGTCAGTGCAGAACATAGAACATAGAACACAGAACAATACAGCACAGAACAGGCCTTTTGACCCTCAATGTTGTGCTAGCCTGTGAACTAATCTAAGCCCATTACCCTACACTATCCCATCATCATCCACATGCTTATCCAAGGATTGTTTGAATGCCTATAATGTGGCTGTGTTAACTACATTGGCAGGCAGGGCATTCCATGGCCTTACCACTCTGGGAGTGAAGAACCTGTCTCTAACGTTTGTTTTAAATCTATCACCTCTCAATTTGTAGCTATGCTCCCTTGTGCGAATAGATGTCATCATCCTAGGAAAAAGACTCTCACTGTCTATCTATCTAATCCTCTGAAACCTCTGATCATCTTGCATGTCTCTATTAAATCACCTCTTAGTCTTCTTCTCTCCAATGAGAACCGACCCAAGTCCGTCAGCCTTTCCTCATAAGACCTTCGCTTCAGACCAAGCAACATCCTGATAAATCTCCTTTGCACTCTTCCAATGCTTCCACATCCTTTCTGCAATAGGGCAACCAGAACTCCACATAATATTCCAAATGAGGCCACACTAGCATGTTATACAGCTACAGCATGACATCATGGCTCTGGAACTTAATTCCATGACCAATCAAATTTAACACACTGTCTGCCTTCTTAACAGCACTATCAACCTGGGTGACAACTTTCAGGGATCTATATACATGAACACCAAGAGCCCTCTATGCGTCCACACTGCCAAGAATCTTTCTATTGACCCAGTATTCTGCCTTCTTTTATTCTTCCCAAAGTGAATCACCTCACATTTATCTGCATTGAATTCCATTTGTCATCTTTCAGCCGAGTTCTGCAGTTTATCCAAGTCTCCCTGCAACCTGCAACATTCTTCTATACTTTCCACTACTCCACCGACTTTAGTATCATCTGCAAACTTACTAACTCATTCACCTATGCCTGCGTCCAAGTCATTTATAAAAATAACAAACAACAACGGTCCCAAAACAGGTCCTTGTGGTACACTAGTAGTAACTGAACTCCAGCTGAATATTTTCCATCAACAACCATTTGCTGCCTTCTTACAGAAAGCCAGTTTCTAATCCAAACTGCTAAATCACCCTCACTCCCATGCCTCTGCATTTTCTCCAATAGCCTACCAAGTGGAATGTTATCAAAGGCTTTGCTGAAGTCTATGTACACCATGTCAACTGCTCTACCCTCATTCACATGCTTGGTCACTTTCTCAAAAAACTCAGTGAGGTTTGTGAGACATGACCTTCCCTTGACAAATCCATGTTGACTATTTCCAATTAAATAGTTTCTTGCTAGATTATTATAAATCCTATCACTTAGAATCCTTTCCAAAACGTTTCCTACAACAAATGTAAGGCTCACTGGCCTATAATTACCTGGGTTATCTCTATTGCCCTTCTTACAATCCTGTAGTCCTCTGATACCACACCTGTAGACAATGATGACTCAAAGGTCAAGGCCAAAGGCTTGGCCATCTCCTTTCTAGTTTCCCAGAGAATTCTTGTAAAACTTCCTTCTGGCTCAGGAGACTTATCTACTTTCACACCGTCTAAAATTGTTAACACCTCCTCCTTATTAACCTCAATCATTTCAAGTCTAATAGCCCGTATTTCAGTCCTCTCCTCTACAATATTCTCCTTTTTCTGAGTGAAAACAGATGAGAAATATTCATTTAGTAGCTCTCCGATCTCCACAGGGTTCACACACAACTTCCTACTTCTGTTTTTGACTGGCACTATTCCTACACCTGTCATCTTTTTAGTCCTCACATATTTATAGGAAGCTTTAGGGTTCTCCTTTATTCTACCTGCTAAAGACTGCTTATGTCCCCTTCTTGCTCTTCTTAACTCTCTCTTTAAATCTTTTCTAGCTGACCTGTATCTCTCCATTGCCTCATCAAAACCATCTTGCCTCAACATCACATAGGCCTCCCTTTTCTGCTTAACAAGAGATACAAAATCTTTAGTAAACCATGTTCCCTTATCTTATCACATCCTCCTTGCCTGACAGGAATGTACCTATCAAAGACACACAATATCTGCTCCTTAAAACAGCTCCAATTTTCTATTATGCCCATCCCCTGCATATTACTGCCCCATTCTATGCCTCCTAAGTCTTGCTAATCAATTATATTTGCTCTTCTGCTATCTATAACTCTTGCCCTGTGGCATGTGCCTGTCCATTCCTATCACTAAACTAAATGTAACAGAATTATGGTCACTCTCTCCAAAGTGCTCATCTATCTATCTAAATCAAACACCTGGCTTGGTTCATTACCCAGCACCAGATCCAATGTGGCTTTCCCTCTTGTCGGTCCTTCAATATACTGTGTCAGGAAACCCTCCTGTATACATTGGACAGAAACTGACCCATTTGACATTCTAGAGTTACGGTATTTCCAGTCAGTGTTGGGGAAGTTAAAGACCCCATAATGACCACTCTGTCCCTTTCACTCCTGCCCAGAATTGATTTGCCAATCCTCTCCTTTACATCCCTGGAACTTTGCGGAGGCCTATAGAAAACTCCCAGCAGTGTGATCTTTCCTCTCCTGTTTCTAACCTCAATCGATACTACCTCAGTAGACGAGTCCTTGTCAGATGTTCTTTCAGCCACCGTTACACCGTCCATAACTAACAAGGCTACACCTCCCTCTCTATTGCTACCTTCCATAATCTTAATGAAAGATCTGAACCCTGGAACCTGTAATGTCCATTGCTGACCTTGCTCTATCCATGTCTCAGTAATGGCCACAATATTGAAGTTCCAGGTACTTATCCATGCTGTCGCCTCACCTACTTTATTCCGGATACTCCTGGCGTTGAAGTAGACACACTTCAAACCAGATTGCTATCTGCCAACACACGCCTGTGACTGTGAAATACTGTCCATTTCCTCCCTACTCTCATCCACCCATGTTCTGCAACTATAACACAAGTTTCTACCC
Source organism: Hemiscyllium ocellatum (assembly GCF_020745735.1). NCBI lineage: Eukaryota > Metazoa > Chordata > Chondrichthyes > Orectolobiformes > Hemiscylliidae > Hemiscyllium > Hemiscyllium ocellatum. The sequence goes on from NC_083403.1 coordinate 95,729,601, forward strand.
CCCTGCTGAGCTAGTTTAAATCCACCCGAGTAACACTAGCAAATTTCCCACCCAGGAAATTAGTACCCCTCTGGTTCAAATGAAGGTTGTCCTTTTTGAAGAGGTGCCACCTTCCCCATAATGAGCCCCAATTATCCATATATCTGCAACTGTCCCCTCTGCACCATCCCTGCAGCCACATGTTCAGCTGATATCTCTCCCTGTTTATCATCTCGCGATCACATGGAATGGGTTACAATCCAGAGATAACAATCCTGCTTGTTCTCACTCTCTCAACTTCCACCCTAACTCCCTGAAATCCTGCCTTAAATCCCTATCCCTCCTCCTACCTATGTCATTGGTACCTATATGGGCCACGACTTGGACCTAGTCATCCTCTCCCTTCAGGACCCCAAAAACATGATCTGAGACATCACGAACCTGGCACTCGGGAGGCAATGCACCAACCATGAATCTCTTTTGTTCCCAACAAACCTTCTGTCTGATCCTCTCACCAATGAGTCTCCATTGACGAACACTCTCCTCCTTTCCCCCCTTCCCTTCTGTGCAACAGGTACAGACTCTGTGCCAGAAACCTTCACCTCAATGAATGTCCCTGGTAAATTGTTCACCCCAAACAGTATCCAAAATGGTATACTTGTTTTTCAGGGGAATAACCCCAGGGGATCCCTGCGCTGTCTGTATTTTTCCCCTTCTAACTTTCTTCATGCCGAGGGGTAACTACTTCCCTGTAACTCTTATCGATCACAGACTCTGCCTCCTGAATCATCCAAAGTTCAATCATCTCCCACTACAGTTTACTATCGCGGTCTTGGAGGTGCAAGAGTTGGGTGAACTTCCTGCAGATGTACTTGGATGGGACACTAATGGCGTCCCTCACCTCAAACATCATGCAGGAGAAACATTACTCTCCCTGCATGCCAATCCCTGCTAGTCCCCTTATCAGAAAGTTAAAAAAAAAGAGAAGCTTACCTGATGTGCCCTTGGTGTATAAGGTTAGAGGAGGTGGATGGGTGGGAAAACGTACAAGGGTAGGGTTTCGGGCTTAGAAAACACTCACTTATATAGCTGAGGGGGAAAAATAAAGTCCCTCCTTTCCCTGAAACCTTCCATCCCACTGACCTCCGGCACCTAAAATCAGACCCCACCACCAGGGATATATTTCCCTCCCCACACCTATCAGTATTCTGCAGAGACCACTCCTTCTGCAACCCACTCATTAGATCCATGCCTCCCATCAACCCACCCTCCACACTCGACACCTTTACTTGCCACTGCAAGATGTGTAAAAGCTGCACCCACATCTCCCCACTCAGCTCTGTCCAAGGCCCCAAAAAATCATATCAAATCTGGTGGAGATTTTCCTGCGCATCCATCCACCTCATCTACGGCATTTGTTGCTCTTGGTATGGTTTCCTCCACACCGGGAAGACAGGATGCTAACTTGCGGAGCAGTTCAGGGAACATCTCTGGGAGACATGCACCAAACAAACCTGACCGCCCTGGGGCTGACCACTCCAACTCCCCCACCCACTCTGCAAGGACATGCAAGTCCTGGGCCTTCTCCACTACCAAATCAAAACCACCAACGACTGGAAGAAGAGTATCTCATCTTCCGCCATAGGAGTCTCCAACCACACAGCATCAACATCGACTTCACTAGTTTCCTAATCTCCCCTTGTACCACCTCATTCCAGATCTAACCTTCCAACTCGGCACTATCTTCTTGAACTATCCCACCTGTCTATCTTCTTTCCCACCTATCATCTCCACCCTTCCCTCTGACTTATCACTATCACCCCCCACCTGCATCTACCAAACCTTCCCAGCTATCTTACCCCCAGCTCCCCTCGCACCATCCTATGTATCTCTCATTCCCCTTCACCCCTCCTCCCCCCACACCACATTCCTGAACAAGGGCATATGCCCGAAACATTGACTCTCATGCTTCTCGGATGCTGCCTGATCTGTTGTGTTTTTCCAATGCCACACTTTTTGACTCTAATATCCCAGACACTAGAATTACCATCCCTGGATATGTCCTGAATGACCACAGGTGACAGTATAGAGTTGGTGCGCGGGGGGAGATTCCCTCAAAGTCCTTAACATTAATGCCACACTCCATGGATGAAGATTAAACATGGGCAAGGAGACATTTCCTTGGCTATGAATCAGTACTCCTCTATGTTGGAGAAAGCACTGAGAGTGGCAAGGGTGCAAATGAATACTATATGGGAGATTCCAATATCGCCTACCAAGTGTGATTCAGCAGCACACTACTGATCAAGCTGGTCGAGATCCTGAAGGACATAGCAGTTAGATTGGGTCTGTAGCACATGATGAATGAACCAACAAGAGGGAATAATATACTTGACCTTATCCTTCTTAATTTTCAGGCTGCAGTCACAACTGTCCATGACAGTATTAGTACCAGTGACCGTCACACAGTCCTTGTGGAGACAAAGCCCTGCTTTCACATTGAGAATACCCTCCATTGTGTTATGGAACTACCACAGTGCTAAATGGGACAGACTTTGAACAGATCTAGGAATTCAAAACTAGTCATCCATTAGATACTGTGAGCCATCAGCATCTACAGAATTGTAATCCAGCGTGGTCTACATGGCCCAACATATCCCCCACTGAATCGCTAACATCAAGTCAGCAGATTCATCCTAGTTCAATGGAGAGAACAGGAGGGCATGACAGAAGCAGCGCCAGGCATACCTGAAGATGAGGTGTCAACCTGGCAAAGCCATCATATCTAAGATTAGGTAAGATCCTAGGCAGTGTTAATGATCAAAGAGGCCTTGGAGTGCAGGTTCATAGCTTCTTGAAAGTGGAGTCACAGGTAGATAGGATAGTGAAGAAGGCATTTCCTATGTTTTCCTTTATTGGTCAAAGTATTGAGTACAGCATTTGGGAGGTCATGTTGCGGCTGTACAGGCCATTGGTTAGGCCACTGTTGGAATATTGCATGCAATCCTGGTCTTCTTCCTATTGGAAAGATGTTCTGAAACTTGAAAGGGTACAGAAAAGATTTACAAGAATGTTGCCAGAGTTGGAGGATTTGAGCAATGGGGAAAGGCTGAATCGGCTGGGGCTGTTTTCCCTGGAGTGTCGGAGACTGAGGAGTGACCTTACAGATGTTCATAAAATCATAAGTGGCATCGATAGAATAAACTCCCTGGGGTGGGGGAGTTCAGAACTAGAAGGCATAGGTTTAGGGTGAGGGGGGAATGATATAAAAGAGACTTAAGGGGCAACATTTTCATGCAGAGGGTGGTATGTGTGTGGAATGAGCTGCCAGAGGAAGTGGTGGAGTCTAGTGCAACGGCAATATTTAAAAGGTATGTGGATAGGTATATGAATAGGAAGGGTTTGGAGGGATATGAGCTGGGTGCTGGCAGGTCAGACTAGATTGGGTTGGGATATCTGGTCAGTATAGCTGAGTTGGACCAAAGGGTCTGTTTCCATGCTGTACATCTCTATGACTCTCTGACTCTATACTTGCATAACAAACAGCATAAGCAGCAAGTGATAGACAGAGCCAAGCGATCCCATAACCAATGTATCTGATCAAAACTCTGTAGTTCTGCACACCAAGTCATGAATTGTGGAAAATTAAACAACTCACTGGAGGATAAGAGTCAACAAATACCTCTATCCTTAAAAATGGGAGAGCCCAAAACATCAGTGCAAAAGATAAGGTTGAAGTGTTTGCAGTAAACATCAGTCAGAAGTATTATGTGTATGATTATCTAGGCCTCCCCCAGTGATTCCCAACATTGCAGATACCAGTCATCAGCTAACTTGATTCACTCCATGGTATTTCACAAAACAGTTGGAGACACTGGATACTACAAAGGCTAAGACCTGGCAATATTCTGGCAATAATACTGAAGACTTTTGCTCCAGAACTTGCTGCTCCCTGACCAAGCTGTTCCAGTACAGTTACACCACTGGCATCTACCTGAAAATGTTGAAAATTGCCCAATTATGTTCTGTACACAAAAAAATAAGATAAATCCAACCCAGCCAATGACTGCCTCATCAGTCTATGCTTAATCATTAGTCAAGTGATGGAGGGTACCATCAACAGTTTCATCAAGCAACACATACTTGGCAATAACCTACTCAGTAATGCTCAGTTTGGGCACTAAATCTTCGAGTAAAAAGTGAGGTCTGCAGATGCTGGAGGTCAGAGCTGAAAATGTGTTGCTGGTTAAAGCACAGCAGGTCAGGCAGCATCCAAGGAACAGGAAATTCGACGTTTTGGGCCACAGCCTGATGAAGGGCTCTGGCCCGAAATGACGAATTTCCTGTTCCTTGGATGCTGCCTGACCTGCTGTGCTTTAACCAGCAACACATTTTCAGCTCAGTTTGGGCACTGCCTGGGCCACACAACTCCTGACCACATTACAGACTTAATTCAAACATGACAAAAGAGCTGAATTCCAGAAGTGAGGGGAGGATGACAGCTCTTAATATCAAGGTCGTAGTCGACCATGTGCAGCATCAAAGAGGCCTAGCAAAACTGCATCGATGGGTCTCAGGGGGCAAACTCTCCAACTGGCTAAAATAACACCTGGTATATAGGAAAATGTTCATTGATGTTGCAAGTCCAGCTCCAGGACATCTCTGCAGGAGTTCCTCAGTGTGATGTCCTAGGACAAACCATCTTCAGTTGCTTAATCAATGACCTTCCCTCTATCATAAGTTCAGAAGTGGGGATGTTCGCCAATGATTGCACTATGTTCAGCACCATTCATGACTCCACAGATACTGAAGCAATCCATGTTCAAATGCAGCAAGATCTGGACAATATCCAGGCTAGGCTGACAAGTAGCAAGTAGCATTGGCGCTGTACAAATGCCAGGCAATGACCATTTCCAATAATAGGCAATCTAATCACCAACCTTGACATTCAATGGTGTTACCATCACTCAATCCCTTCTATCAGCATCTTTGAGGTTGCCATTGACCGCAAACTCAACTGGACTCATGACATAAACACAGTGGCTACAAGAACAGATCAGATGCTAGGATTTCTATGGCGAGTAACTCACCTCCTGACTCCTCAAATCTCATCCACCATTTACAAGGCACACATTAGGAGTGTGATGGAATACTCCCTACAGCATGGATGGGTGCAGTTCCAATGACACTTAGGAAACTTGACCCCATCCAGGACAAAGAAGTCCCTGTTGATTGGCACCACATCTATAAGCATTCATTCTCTCCAACATCAACACACATTAGCAGCAGTTTGTACTGTTTACTGCAGAAATTCACCAAAAGACCTTAGTCAGCATTTTGCAAACCCACAATTATTTCCATCTGGAAGGACAAGAGCAATAAGTAAATGAGAACACCATGACTTCAAGTTCCCCTCCAAACCACTCTCCATCCTGACTTGAATTGTTGCTCAATTAAAATCCTGGAATTTCCTCTCTCAGGGCACTGAGGGTCAACCTACACCTGGTGGACTGCAGCTGTTCAAGGCAGCAACTCATCACTACCATCTTCTCCAGGCCAACTAGAGATAAGCAATAAAATGTTGGTCAGTTATCGAAATCCATGTCCCTTGAGTAAATAAATAAAAACTCAGCAGGGCTGGCAACATCTGCAGAGAGAAAGCAGAGTTTAACAACTCAAAGTGTTAACTCTACTTTCTGTTCACAAAATTAATATGATCCCCAGCAATTGTTTTGTGTAGGCAAAGATCTTTTGGATTCTGATGACATTTTTTTGGTTTTCACAAAGGCAAATATTAACTATAGTTATTTTTGCACATTGTCTTCTAACAAGCTACTTCTAATGACTAGTAAAACAAGATACATTGTAAGTCCTGAGATCTATTTGATAAAGCTTTGAGCAATTAGTCGCTAATGCAATTCAATTAAGCTATGTGACACACCTGTTATATATTTTCCTTCTTCAACATGATTGAGAGGTTCTTCAAATCAGAAAAATACTGTGAGTATTTGTTGGGCTCTCTGTGAGAGGAAAGGGCCCAGTGTGACAAAGACTGATGAAATATATTCCACTCTACATCAATTACCCCTCTGGGATTTTCCCTTCACCGCATTTTGCAAAACATTTTACAAATCACTCGAGGTGATACCATCACCCATGCCTTCTCTCTGGGAATTGTTTAATTTGTCAGCCTGATAATTTCTTTTAAAAGCATTTCATCACCCCAATCCTCCCTTGAGTTTCAAGGTAATTAAAAAATATTATAAAATAAAAGATGTGAACTTGCAGGAAGGTTCCTGGGGACACATGGTGAGCTGAACACTGTTGGCATCTTCTTTATTTTTGCATGGATTAAAATATTATCCTTTCTCTTTCCTCACAAAATGAATGGAAAGTTTGTCAAGATCCATGTTGGAGCCAATGGCATAAGTAGAACTTACAGAAGTGTTTGAAGAACCAGAGTTGATTCTTTGTTAAGGTTTAGATGCTAAACGGCCAAGATTAGCTTTTTTTTTGAAATACTTTTTTTTGTATTTGACACGGTGCATTATCCTCAGACATTTTGCAGGTTATGAATGGCTTGTGTATAGAACATAGACCGTCATCACCCCTCCCACACCCCCACCCAGCCCACTCACCCTTAGCACACTGCAGAGGTCAGGTTCTGAGTAGTATGTGTTTACCAGAGTGTGTTTTCACAAGTTTTAAATATCATTATTAGATTCTGTATTGTGATGTAATGTGTTTTTAATGCAATCATTCCTCATCCGATTATGCCATTTAAAAGTGGTCTGCCCATTGCTCAGCCTTACCTCATTGTTCACATGCATTGCAGTACTTTGCCAATATGGTGAAAAAAGACTGGACCAATATCTTTTCCACTGTGTTTTAAATTGTTCTGATGGATTATAAACAAGGAAGGCTGATTTTGAATAAAGGACTCATCTGCTTCTCTAAACTTACTCTCAGGGATTCTGCTTTGAAAGTGAATTGAGCACCCATTCTCTCCATCCCATAAAGCAGCTTGGTGTTCAGACAACTGTAACTATTGTCAATGCTATGTTATCTCTTGAATGTTAATGTCTGTCAGTACCATGGGCTTTCTAGTTACCTGAGAATGAATGACAGTTTCAAGAATTTGTAATAGCATCTTGCCCATTTGAAATGGTTTTTGTTTGTTGTTTTTTCTCTCAATGATTTGCAGTCTTTTATTAAAGCATTAAAGATTAGTTTTATTTCTGAGAAAACTAAAACATTTCCATTGATATTTGATAGAAACTGAGAACAATATATAATATATACTGGATGAGTGAACAGAGAGGATAAATAGGGGCATTGAGGTAACATAGGAAATCTGAAGTGCCACGGAGGGTAAGTGGAAGCATAGAAGGAGCATAGTTGTTCAATGGAGTGGGCTGAGGGAAGTGAAATTTAGAGAACACTTAAGCACAGTTATGAGCTGGGATACTGTGGTGGAAAAGTGAGGTGGGCATTCTAAATGGTCTGCCTCCTTACCCACACTCTCCCACACTGGTTCACAGCTTGCAAACAACACTGTGAACCTAACTTGTGCAAAATGACAAAAAAAAGGCATATGATGCCACACATGGATTGAGTGTGCAGTTTGTGAACTGTGGAACTCTGTATACCAGGTTTCCTCAAAGACAGGAAATTTCTGGCCTCTGATGTCTAAATACCTGAGCAAGAACTTCAGGGTTAATAACCTCTGAATTACTAACAGGCATATACAAACTGGCATGGGGTCAAACAGGATGTCTCAAGACTGGTATTTTCAGTTCATGGAGCACTGAAAACTCCTGGATTGGAAAAGAAGGAACAGACACTTATTGAGGTCTGAACAATGAGGGCAATGGTTGAATTTGTGACAAAAATGGTTGAAAAGTCCAGCTAGGCATATCTCGATATGGGAGCAACTTGCTGCATTTTTTAGGCATTAACCGAGTGGTGAGGTGAATTACCAATTCAAGTGGTTGCTGGCTTGTTTATTTAACTTTAATAATGTCAACACATATTTTATTAATATACACCTTGCTACCTTATCAATGGCACAAAACAAGATTGAAATGTGAATTCAGAGTGGGTTACATGGCAAATTCAACTCACTGCTGGGTGTAAAGCAGCTCCATGTTGCCCAGCACCAAACATTGTCTCAGAGTACAATCCATGGGATGTGATCATATCTGGTAAGGTTGGCAAATGTCCTTCCTGAAAAGACATTAGTGAAGGAATTTTTTTTTCCCAATAATGGGTGATAGTCATGTCACCATCACTGAGATCAGCTATGTATTGCAGATTTATTAACTGAATTTAAATCTAGAAGTGACAAAAGTGTGATTATGACTCTATCCCAGACCATTATACTAGGTGTCTCAAATGCTAGTCTAGTGACGTTATTATGATGCCACCACCTTCAACATTTTATGATTGGAAGGTGACCAGGTTTGGAGATAAATATTCCAGGGCATTTGACATTTCAAATAGATAGGAAGCTTGGTTTTAAAAAAGGGTGGGATTTCACTGTCACTAAATAACGATATAAAATATTGATGAATAAAGCTCTTGACTCTGGGGATCAGAAAATAGAATCACTGTTGATGGAAATAAAGAAAAACAAGAGAAAGAAAATATTGGTGGGAGTCATTTATCGTAGATACATTATTAGGGAGAGTACAACAAAGGTACAACAATAATAACGATGAGGACTTTAATCTTTGTATTTCCTGGACAGATCAAAATGCAAAAGATAATCCGGGGAATAAATTGCTGAACTGCATTTGAGACAGTTTTCCAAAACAATATGGAACTAACCAGGGATAAGGCTGTTTCAGATTTTGAACAATGTAATAAAGTAAGTTTAATTAGAAATCTCACAGCAAAGGATCCTCTGGGAGAGTGATCATAACACGATTGTATTTCACATTAAGTATGAGAATGATAGCCTGAAACAAGAATGTTAAACAAAGTCAATGATTTACGTTATGGAATGAGCTAATGAAGGTTGCATGGGAAAATAATAAAAAACAGGTCTGGTGTTTGATAAAGAGAAGGCAAATACTTCAAGAAATAGTTAATTCTTCTCAACAAAGAAACCTTGCTTTGAGAAGCAGAAACTCTCTTAGAAAAGTAACTTATTTGACTGGCTGAAGAGTTTAAGGTAATAGTTGTAAAATCTCAACAGTATGGAAGCAGAACAAGTCCACACGGACCGTCTGAAGAGCATTGCACTCAGACCCATGCCCTATCATATAGTCCTGCATTTCCCATGGTCAATCTACCTAGTCTGAACTTCCCTGGACACTTACAGACATTTCAGCATGGCTAATCCACCTAACCTGCTCATCTTTGTACTGTGGAAGGAAACCGAAGCACCTGGAGGAAACCCATGCAGACACAGAGCAATAAGAACGTGCAAATTCCATACTGTCAACCAAGGCTGGAATTGAACCCAGGTCCCTGGTGCTGTGAGGAAGCAATGCTAACCACTGGGCCATCATACTGGATTTAAAGAAATGATACTTTATGTGAAAATTGCTGGTGTCCTGTAGATTATGAGAATTTCAAATACCAAAAAATAGTGACTGATAATGACTTAAAATTGAGAGTAGGCAAGTACAAAATTTAAGACAAATTATAAGAGTTTCCACAAGTAAGTAAAAAGCAAAATATTGGCAAAAGCATGAACATCGGTCCCTTTGAGAATGAGTCAAGAGAAAACATCACAAGAAATTGTTGAGTTGAATTTCTCTTCAGTCCACAACTACAGGCAATGTCCTGGCTTATTCAAGTGTCAGTTACAAAGCCAAAGCTATTTCCATGATTAGAGTGGAAAAGCTGGAAATGCACAGCAGGTCACGCAGAATCCAAGGAGCAGAAAAATAGACAGGAATGAAGGGCTCCTGCCCGAAACGTCGACTTTCCTGCTCCTTGGATGTTGCCTGACCTGCTGCGCGTTTCCAGCACCACTCTAATCTTGATTCTAGTCTCCAGCACCTGCAGTACTGACTTTCACCTAATTCTATGATTTTGCTATTGGGCAGGCTCAGAAGATAGACCCAAAACCCACATCAGCTGGAATGGTGCTTGAACCCACACTGTTATGTTTTACTAGGAGAGAGTGTGGTGCTGGAAAAGCACAAGCATCTGAGGAGCATGAGAATAGATGATTCGGGCATAAGCCCTTCGTCAGGAATGAGGCTTGTGTGCTGGGAGTTGAGTCCAGGAACTCTCCATCTATGTTTAGGTCCCTTAATCCAGGAACTCCCCACCTACATTTGAGGCACCATCCACCCCCTTCACCTAAGACTTTTGTTTCCCCGGCCCCCATGCCTTATCTTCACCATGGATATCCACTCCTTGTACCCATCTATCCTCTATGACAAAGGCTTCCAAGCCCTCCGTTGCTTCCTCTCACGCTGTCCCAACCAGAATCCTTCCACTGACACCCTCAACCGCTTGGCTGAACAGGTCCTCACCTTCAACAATTTCTCCTTCCAACCAGTTCCTCCAAACCAAAGGGGTAGCCATGACACCCATGTGGCCTCCAGCTATACCTGCTTCTTTGTTGGGTCCGTGGAACAGTCCATCTTCCGCAGCTACACTGGCACCATCCCCTATCTTTTTCTCCACAGCATTGATGACTGCATCAGTGCCAGCTCATGCTCCCACAAGGAGGTTGAACAATTCATCAATTTTGCTAACACTTTTCATCCCGATGTCAAATTCACCTGAACCATCTCGAACACCACCCTCCCCTTCCTGGAGTTTTAATGTAGATTTCACCATTTTTCTCATTTCTCATCCCCCTATCTTATCCCAGTCCCAAGCCTCCAACTCACTACCACCCACTTGACCTATTGATCATCTTTCCCATCTATGTGCTCCACCCTCCTCTCTGACGTATCACCTACTGCCCCACCTTCATCTATCTATTGCATTTTCAGCTACCTTCCCCCTCAGCCCCACCACTCTCCCATTTATCTCTCAAACCACAGCCCAGAAGCTTCATTCCTGATGAAGGGCTTATACCCAAAATGTCAATTCTCCTGCTCCTTGGAAGCTGCCTGACCTGCTGTGCTTTTCCAGCACCACACTCCCAACTCTGATCTCCAACATCCGCAGTCCTCACTTTCTCCCTGTTATGTTTTACTAGTCAAACTGAGATTCGCTGAATGGGAAAAAGATTCCTGTCCAAAGAAGTGACCATGTACACGAAGCGACAGAACAGGAGTTTAAGATCATGTCATACCCACGATTCATTGAAATGGGGCATAAATGAATAGAATTGACTTTTTTGCTGAGCTGAGATTTCTTAGCATCTGATTTCTCTGGGCCCAACCCACAATTCATTCTCCAATATGTGATGCTGCTATCTATGTTGCTTCCCGCTCTTGTCTGGAATTGGAAACATTAATCAGCTTTGCATCCAACTTTCATTCTTTTCTCATCAGCACCTGGTCCTTCTCTGATTTTTCTTTTCTCTTCCATGACTTCTCCATTTTCATTTCTGAGGATAGGCTATCCACCAATATCTGTTATGAACCTACCACATCCAGCAGTTACTTTCACTATATGCCCTCACACTTTGGTTCCTGCAGGGGTTTATTCCATTCTCCCAGTTACTCTATCTCATCTATTCCAACAGGGTGCCTACAATATGATCTCTTCTTTCCTCAACTGAGGATTTCCCTCTATGATATTTGACAGGAGCCCTCAGCCGTTCTCTTACATCTCAAAACATTAGGCTTCCCCTTGTCCTCATTATTTAATCCACCAGCCTTTAGATTCAAAACATCACCCTCTGCCATTTACACCACATTCAGCTGGATTCACCACCAAAATCATAATCTCCTCCTCTCCACTGTCAGCATTCTCCAGGGACCATTGCTATTCTACTGAGTTTGTATTATAAGTATATTCAATTTGAATTTTTATCTCTTTTGATTTTGTTTTCATCAAATGCTTTAATGTTCTTCTCTTGCTTGTGCTCATTAGTACATTTAGTCCAAATCCTATGGCATAAACCAAAATAACAGATGAAAATGTGTTGCTGGTTAAAGCCACAGCAGGTCAGGCAGCATCCAAGGAATAGGAAATTCGACGTTTCGGGCATAAGCCCTTCATCAGGAATGAAGGGCTTATTCCTTGGATGCTGCCTGACCTGCTGTGCTTTAACCAGCAACACATTTTCAGCTGTGATCTCCAGCATCTGCAGACCTCATTTTTTACCCATAAACCAAAATAACCCTAACCTTAGCCCATTTCATTCTCAGACATAAGTATGGGTCCGCCATGAATGAAAAAGCATACTAAGGTGTCTTCACTACTGGGGCCCTTTTGTTTGCGAAATTTGTTGAGAATATTTTCTTCCATTAACTGCACTATGCTTCCTTTTTTTTTCTTATTCTGAAAGCAATGGTTGTGAAAATTGATAAGGGTGCAAGGTGGGTAGGAGTATATCGAAGTTGCCAAAAGCATCCATCCTGGACCTGTGCTGTTATCCCCCTCACATCATTGAGGTGTTGAGGTATTGAAAGCTTTAAGCCAAACTTGTAGATATCCTACGTGACTGCTTGGAGTCTGTGGACTGGTCCATATTCAAGAAATCAGTGGCGAACCTAAATGAGTATGCCACTACCATTAATTTTATGACTATATGACAAAAAAACTAATCCAAGCATTCACCAACTGGAAACCATGGATGAACTGAAAGATCCACTACCTGCTAAAGTCTATATCTATAGACTTTATATCTATAGCGTTCAAGTCGGGGATTCTGACCTATGTGTGAAATCTCTCTCCACAAGGCCATCAGGGAAGCCAAGAGATAATACCAGAGTAAACTAGCACTCCAGACTAACCACACAAGTACATGTCAACTGTGGCAAGTCTTGCATGACAAATCAGGCAACAAAGCAAAGTTAAGTAGAATCGCTGCTAGCAATGCATCCCTTGGGTGCACCTATTTACACAGTCACTGTTGCAGGTATCAGATCAGCTTTGTTGAGAGTAAACCCATGGAAATCGAATTGCATGGATGGAATCTTTGGCTGTGCATTCAGATCCTACGCTGACCAGTTGGTGGGAGTATCTGCAGATATCCTTAACATCTCCTTACTGCATTGGGAAGTTAAGGCTGGTATCATCCCACTGCCAAAGAGAAATCAGACAATGTGCCTTAATGACTACCAAACCTGTGACTCTGACATACATCACTATGAAGTGCTTCAAGAGCTTAATAATGGCACATATCAACTCCAGCCTCCCAGATCACCTTGAATCACTACACTTTACCTGCTGTCATAATAGATCCATGGCAGGCACCATCTCCCTCGCCCTACATTCACCCCCGGAACATCTGGATAACAAAGACACCTGCATCAGGCTTCTATTTATGATTTTAACTCCACATTCAGAACAATAATTCCAACCAAACTCATCTCCAACCTCTGAGATCTAAGGACTCCCCTACCCATTCTGCAACTAGATCCTCAACTTCCAAATACACTGACTCCAATCAGTAAGGATTGGCGACAACACCTCCTCCTCCTCCTTGGGCGGCACGGTGGCACAGTGGTTAGCACTGCTGCCTCACAGCACCAGAGACCCGGGTTCAATTCCCGACTCAGGCGACTGACTGTGTGGAGTTTGCACGTTCTCCCCGTGTTTGCGTGGGTTTCCTCCGGGTGCTCCGGTTTCCTTCCACAGTCCAAAGATGTGCGGGTCAGGTGAATTGGCCATGCTAAATTGCCCGTAGTGTTAGGTAAGGGGTAAATGTAGGGGTATGGGTGGGTTGCGCTTCGGCGGGTCGGTGTGGGCTTGTTGGGCCGAAGGGCCTGTTTCCACACTGTAAGTTATCTAATCTAATCTAATCAATAATCCTCAACACCAGTGCCCCACAAGGCTGCATACACACTATCTTATTATGTTCCTTATACACTCATCACTTTGTGGCCAATTCAGCTCTAACTCCATTTATAAACTTACTGATGACACCACCATAGTGGATCAGATCTCCAACAATGATGAGATAAAATTAGGAAAGACTTAACCAGCTTTGTGGCATAGAATAAATAGACCAATTTCTCCCTCAGTGTCAGCAAAACAAAAAGCTGGTCATTGACTTCAAGTGGAATGGAGGACATGCCCCTATTTATATCAATGGTGCTGAGGTGGAAGGTGGTCAAGAGCTTCAAATTCCTAATGGTAAGTATCACCAATAATCTATCCTGGTCTATCCATGCTGAGGCTATAGTCAAGAAAGCACACCTATGCATCTACTTCCTCAGAAAGCTAAGGAAATTTGGAAAATCCATAGAAAGCATTCTCATCGGATGCATTACAGCTTGTTATGCAACTGCTCTGCCCAAGACTTCAAGAAATTACAGAGAGTTATGAGTGCAGCACAGTCCATCATGAAAGCCAGATTTCCTTCTATTGACTCCATCTACACTTCAGTTTCCTTGAGAAAGCAGCCAACATAGTCAAAGACCCCTCCCACCCCAGTTATACTCTCTTCAACCCTCTTCCATCTGGCAGAAGGTACAAAAGTTTGAAAACACATACTATCAGATTCAAAAACAGCTTCTTCCCCACTGTTATCAGAATTATGAATAGACCTTTCATATATTAGAATTGATCATTCTCTGCTGTAGCAGTAACACTATATTTTGCATTCTGTTCTATTACCCTGGTGTACTTATATAAGGTACGATTTGTCTGGCTAGCAGACAAAATAATACTTTTCAATGTATCTTGGCACATGTGACAATAACAAACCAAATCAAATCATGGAGAAGCTTGGCAAAGGAGAAACTAAGTTAGCAACTGGTCTTCCCAAAGGAAAGGAAAAATGCCAGCATTAGCATGGTACAGGCAATAAATATTGTGTGGAAGTTTCTTTTGGGTAAAACTAGGTTAAAAATGTGGAAGACATGGATGTGATTGCATCTCTCAAAGAAGTGAGAGCTGGAAGTTAGATGGGGAAGAGACATAAGATGATTGGGCATTTGAAGAATTGAAAGAAACAAGTTTTCACTGAGCAATTGAAATGCTCAAAGGAGATCAAAAGTCATAATAATGCAAACCCTTTGGCAGTCAGCCCTTCACTTCAATGTTCAGGTGGTTTGCCTGACGTGTTGAGGAATATTAAGGCCTGAAGTGATGAAAACCATTGGGATCAAGGACACGACAGGGAGTCTGGATGTGCAGTGAAATGTGCATGATTTAAAAGTATAGTTTGTTTTGAAACCATCCTCTTAAAGCAATAGCAGTGCCTTGAGTGATTTATTTTAAGACTCAACATACAACTCCAGCAAATTATGAACAAATAAACACAGCCAAGACTGTTTCTCTCCTTATTTTATCTTGAGGTTGCCTTGCATGTTCTCATAATTTATAGAAAAAGACTGTTGCAAATATTTTCTTACATATTCAAGCAATATTTTCACAGAGAATGCTAGCGTTCCAGACAGTTTGAACTTGTGATTAAATCTGGGTTGACCTAAGGCCACAGATGTTCAACTTTGATCCCAAATTGTTTAATTATGATCCTCAAACATTTTGCAATAGTTTTGTTTTGTCTCTCAGTGCTAAGATAAGGAAGGTTTAGGACTTGTGTAGCTTGGTTTCTCCTTTCCACAGTGCAATGTCCTGCTGAAAATGGACTCCCCTTTATGTACTCCATCATTGTTCCTTCAGTGCATGTCAGTAGCCTCCTATCATCAGAAATCCGGCTCTCTATAACATTCTCCTTTACCCACTTACTTACATCCGTCGAGAGGTAAAGGCACCACAATTAACTGCCTGTTCTCCATGCTGTCAAGTTCACCCGAGTCTTGCCTTGTCCCTCTGGACAATTCCTGCTAATGACTGAAACTTTTGATTCCAAATGGATATCAATTCAGGAATCTGGAGGCAGAGGTGTCTCTGCCAGCCCACATAAGCCCTTCTCCCATTCTGGCTGAGTTCCATTGACAACAACACTCAATTTTCTTTTCTCAATCACCACAAGCTGTGGCCTTTCTGAGTTTTCTTTTAGATATAATTATTTCTCAAAAAAGAGAAGAATTATGGCAAATTAAGGCTACTCACCTTCAGTTTATTGTTTAATTCTTTTTGGGATATAAGAGGCACTGTCAAGGCAGCCTGTCCTTAGGTTCCCTGAGGGCTTGAATCCTACAATATTCAATGGGAATTTCCTTTCTTGGAGTTGGGATGATTGTTTCCTTAGCAGTTTTGGTCTTCTTACCTTAAAAAGATGTATCCAGGGAGTGCAACAAATGTTAATCAGACTTGTTTCTGGGATGGCAGAACTGTTTTATGAAGAGAGATTGGGAAACCTGGGCCAATATTCTCCCAAGTTTCTAGAACTGAGACATGATATCGCTGATACCTATTTTATGATTTCAAGAAATACACGTGATTTTTCTTTTCCCCAATTTTCCGAGAATTCAAGTTTGATTCCTGTTTGAAAACTTCTGACATTCTTCATCTCTTTTCTTATTCTTTAACTCATTCAAAGCCAATCATTACTCATTAGAATTTAACTATGTTACCAGTAGACTTCTCAATGGCTGGTGCCATTGTGCATGAAGGTGCTTTTAGAGAGCCTCAGTGCTCCCTGGCCAACAACATGCTCCTTGTTTCTCATTCTGTTTGAAGGCCCACACACTTTGTGGGAAAGTGGTGAAGTAGTGGTGATGATACTGAACTCAGAATCCAGCATCCCAAACCATAGCAATTAACTGACTTTGGATTCAATAAAAGTCTTGAATACAGTACTAGACTATCTTACCATCCTTGATTGTTGTAAAGTCATCATCTAATTCACAAATGTCCTTTAAGGAAGGAAGGAAATCCGTCATCCTTTTTTGGACTGGTCCACACGATGCCAGGTCCTCTTAATAGCCTTCTGGGCAATAAATGCTGGCCCATCCAGTGGCACCCACATCTTATACATTAATTTAAAAATGCAATGTGCTGGGAGCTATATTTTCTGAGACTCTGAATAGTTGCAATGTTTATTTTTTTAATCAAAAAAGCTATTTGAATATGGACTAACACAGCTGTGGACTTGTGTACTAAATAAAATATAAGAGTTGGGGAAGCTTCTGGGCAGTGAATTATTTAAAAGTCATCAAAACACTTGACAACAAATATTTGAAGGCAAGTTAAATCAATAGGTGACATTAATTATATTGAAAGTGTATGAATTCAGCTTCGTTTCAGACCCTTAAACGCAGAATTAAGGTCAACACTCCAATGAAGTAATGGGGGAGTGCTGCATAGTTCAATATGTCATTTTTCCAGGAGACGTGAATCCGAGGCTCCATCTAACCTTTCAAGTGAATGTAAAATATCCCCACAGTCACTATTCAAGAAAGATTAGAGGAAGTCTGTGTGCACTTTGGTCAATGTTTATCCTGCAACTATTATTGCAGAATTCGATTACCTGCTCATTATGTCCGTGGTCTGTGAAAACAGGCTGCCAGGTTACAACATTGACAACTCTTGAAAATAACTTAATTCACTTTGGAATATTTTGTGATGGTGCAAGGTATTGAAAAAATCCAAAATTGTGTTTTCCTTCACCAAAAGTTTCATCCCTGCACCCCATCATGAATATGCAAATATAGAGCAGAAGTAAACCATTCAGTCCCTGTGACTATTCAGTGATTCGCTAAGACCATGTCTGGTCTGATTTTAGTCTCAAATCCACGTTCCCACCTATCTTTGATAACCTTTCATCCTATTATTTAACAATAACTAAACTAAACTAAAGATTTTTACAGCGTTACAGTATCATCTGAAATGCTTATTTAAAAATGAAAGTGTCAATTATTCTCTCATTATAAACATGAATTTAATGCAAGTTCATGTAATAAGCACACACACACAAATTTCCCCAACCCCATTATCTATGTTTAATCATTCCTTGCTGGAGAAGGATAGTGGACAGTGTATTGCTGGGAATCCAGAACTAGACATGGGTGGCTTTGCATGCATGTGACAATAGTAAAACATATTATTTATTTAATACTGGTACTTGAAGCAATTTTACTGCACTATAAACATGGCAAAAACAGCCACCAGATGTAACCAAACTTGTGTGCAAATTTGACATTTTCTGTTCATGTCTAAGGAAGTACAGAATATTCACCTCTGCCAGAAACCTGAGCATTACTCACAATTTGAAAAATGTCTGTGCTGTCAGTTTCTTCTCTGAGAGTGAGGCGATGTGTGTTCTGTTGAATGGTGTAGGAAATAAGTTGGACAATTTGATGCAGTTTGCACATTGAGAGAAAGAAACAGCAAGAATGGCTGAGAGTCAAGTTATTGTAAGTGGAAAGAATGGTAGGTGTAATGAAGAACCTCATTGTACTTGAAGAAGAGGTTTGTGTTCGAAGAAATTAGGGAAGGAAGTATTGCTGGCACTGGCACGGGAACCCAATATTTCAGAGTTGTGTCAAGCACAAGGAAGAAAGAGAGAGGAATTTATGTCTTGGTCATTACATTTTTATTCCTTTTCAGCTAGGTCTAAGAGCTGTTCTGTTGATTTTTATTTTTCCAGTCCAGTCCTTTGGTCAATGAAGGACAACAAGAATTGTTCATCTGAAGAAAAGAAAAATACTCTCATGATTTTGTTCCCCTAGAACCTCATGCCAGTATCTTGCGAGACCCCAGGAAATCATTTTCTTTTTATTAGAAAAAAAGTTTTCAAATTTATTCAACATTTTGAGTTTAATGTGTAATTTGTTGCAATCATGTCTTCTATTAGCTTTTTGCCTTAAAAGTCAATCCATAACCAAACACCTCCTCAACACATCAGTTTGCTCAGGAATGGGAAATACCTTGGTCTGAAGATATTATCTTGCCGCCCCATTCTGGTACTTCAGACTGCATGCCTGTCTTTTGTTCTTCCTTTTTGTTTCAGATAAGATGAGATATTTCCATTTATAAATTATTGTAGAGAATAGCCATTCATTGAGGGATGTTCAACAAACCTTTAAGTTTGACTGTGTTTAAGATGTTAACCTGTGACTCAGAAAGACTTTATGAAAATGGTTATTTGAGTATCAACAAACATTTATTCTCATTACATTATGTGAATTAAGTTTACCAGCAGAGCTTGGATCATTTATCTCATTACAGAGATGTTTAAAAATCATAACACTGCAAATAGTTTACATAATTGTATCTGCCTAGTTGTTTAATGTGCTTGTATTTGCATGAACAATTGTACTATTATGAATTAAATCAATGCCCATTACCATGATGCTCCTCCAAACTACATAAGTGTCTTTTATTTTGTTTCAGGCAAACACAGCACATCATTACCCCATCTATCACTAGTCCAGCAAATAGTTTAACAGTCCTAACCCTACCTGCTCATTTGCATTCAACAACTCTCTAGCTATGGGATGGTTTTGAAGGCAGTATACTGGACAGATTTACTATTATTGTAAGGGTAAGTAGCTTTTTGTGCATGGTGAACAATGCTGACAATCCACCACCTTTCCCGGCCTGGATTTAAAGCATAAAATCTAGATGTCTCATACTTTCAGCTAATACTTAAAAGTTTGAAGTTCTCCTTTGGATGTTATCAGACTCTACAGAGAAATGCCCAGTCTATTGCACATCCTCTCACACCTAGTGATGCCTGGCTCTCAAACCGAGCTTAATATTTGAAATGCCTGATAACGATTGAAGATAATGAAGATCATATAACTAATGAACCCAATCAATATTCATTTTAGCTTGAGTTCCACATGGGAAAAGCAAAAAATAAACATTAGGGAAGAAAGTTATCCAAAAGATTAAAAGTGCTGCCTGCTAGTGATTTTTGAAGGTGGGAAAGCAGTATGGAAAATAGAGAACATGAAAGCATGAGAAGGGTTAAAGTATGAAGACCACTGGCAATCTGTGGAGTCTGGAAGGCAGGATGGGATAAGAATAGTGGAATGCTCTTAATCAATTAGCAGAGTAAGGTTAAGGCTGAAAGGTCACTATAGCGAGATGAGATAACACAAGTAATAAAGCAAGTTTCTCTGTTAAATGTTGTTATGAGAGGATTGGGACCATAAATATTTGGGACATGACATTAAAATATCTAGTTAATAGTTAGTAGAGTCAGCTTGAGACAGGAGACTATTGTAATAGATGGAATAGCTAACTACCTACCATGACAGGTTAGTCTGGAATGGAAGATCACTGTAGCAGAGTTAGCAATAAATATCTAACCGTGACTTTAGAATACCATTAAGTAGAATGTACAACTAAAGAGACAATGGGAACTAACATCACTGGTTTATTGTGTAGCTAGAGTGAGTTACTTTGATTAATATGGTTGGACATGCTGATAAGCTAAAAGAAACATTAAAAAAATCCATAGGCTCTGAGGTTCTTGGGCATTCAAGAATCTGCTTTCTCACTGTCACAGTTTTTTGTTTGCAAATAGAGGACCTGCTTCTTGAAGAACTCTCTGCATCTCTTGGTGATTCTCCCAATTTTCTCTACAACAGCAGAAGGCTGGATGAGCACAGCAAGCCAGGCAGTGTCAGGAGATGGAGAAGTCGATATTTTGGGTCTGAGACGATGTGCAATAGACTGGATGTTTCTCTGTAGACTGATAACATCTAAAGGAGAACTTCAAACTTCCATGTACTAGCTCCAAGTATGATACATCTAGATTTTACTCTTTCGAGTTCTGAACAAGGGTTACATCCTAAATGTCAGCTTCTCCACCTCCTGATGATGCCTGGCTTGCTATGTTCTTCCAGCCTCCTGCTTGTTGACCTTGGATTCCACCATCTGCAGTTTTTTTTGTCTCTAACCAAGTGATTTTGAAATAGGACGTTTGCTGTGAACACCACCATTGGTGGAGAAACAAGCATGCATGCACTGTGGGCTGACCAGCTGGCAATGTCAACGCCATCTGTTTAAAGGCTAAGGTGAATTTATAAGCCACTTTGATGCCAGTGCAAGGAGAAGGACCAACACAGGAGGATGCAATGTCCCCTTCCCAGGCAGTACCAAGGCAGTGTGAGCACAGCGGCAGACAGACCATTCTGTAGTGGCATTACTGGGACAGAGAAACTCCACTTTTTTGGTGCCAGCTTTGAACTCTGCATCATCCTCACCCCATAGTAACCCTAATCCTTGCATCCCAAGCCTGGTGGCATCAGTGTTGTGAGTGTACGCACTTTCTTCCGCTCGACACAATCAGTTGACATCATGGCATGGCAAAGATGGCATGGTAGCTCAGTGGTTAGCACTAATGTCTCACAGCGCCATGGAGTTCTACAGTATTCAGGAACTATTTTGACATCATGCATAATCACACTGATTTTTGGTTGTTTTACCAGAGCTCACTTGCATTGCAAAAGTATATGTGGAACGCATTGATCAATCTCTCTGTCTTTTCTTTAAAGCTCTCCTGAATAAATACCTGTGAGGAACAAAGAGGAAATATTTGGAACAGCTGCTGCCTCTAGTTCTCTGGAGCTACCTGTCTGGAGTGCAGGATGGCCTTGGTGATATGCTGTCAGACCCAATTGACACCACCATGTATGAATATCTCATTGGGCCACAGTGGTGTTCCCTTTATAGTGGAGTCTTGACATCAGAAGATTCCCTGGGCCTTTTACATTTCACAAATCAGCGATTAACACAGAGATAACTAAGGCAGAATGCAGTAATAAACAGAGAAATCAGTATTATACTTCCTCAATCTCTTAAACAGTCCTGTCTTATCTGATAATATATTGGTACTGTTTGTGATAACAACGTCAATGCAATAGATTTGTCAATCCTGTACCTTTTAACAATTTGAACACTGCATTGAAGAGATTCTGTTCTCTCAATCCACTATGCATTGGAATGAGGCATAGTCAACCTTTATTGAATTATTTAACAGCAAAGAATTCTACAAACAGGCAAATCAAGTCTATATGATAAATATTAGTCAATTCGTAAGGTGCTAGACAACAATATTTGTTGTATTTTTGGAGGCAGCTGGTCAAGTATTCTCATTGATTGAATTTCTAATGAATGCATAATGGAAATATCCAATGCATGCCTCAACATAATTATTTCAGCCCAATTTTCATATTTTCTGCAAAGATGATAAATAGTTTCAAAATGTCAGGCTAACTGAAAGAACCTTTAGTTTTCATGGTAAACCAGGATATTGTTGAATGATGTAACTTTAATGGTGGAAGGCTCATTTTGTAAGGTCCACATAACTGTGTTCAAACAATTATTTTGTGATTTTTCTAATGAGCACCTTTGATCCAGTGTAACATGAAGTCATTGGGTGAGAAACTGAGGCTGCTCATCCCCACTTTGTGCCCACTAATTTGCTTGCACTTTCCAACAATACTCTCTGATCCCTTTGTCCTATAACTAACTCCTTCTTGAAAATGTTTGATGTTTGAATACTCCTGGTACCATTTCACTGAGGCCTTGTACAATTAAACCAAGACATCCCTGGTCCTGTTGCTACAAAGGCCAACATAACAGTTGCTTTTTTCATTTTTGCTACACATGTATACTTACTTTCAGCAACTGGTATACAAGGGAACCAAGGTCATGTTACATCTCTCCCTTTCCCAATCTATAGGCATTCAGATAATAATCTGCCTTTCTGTTTTTGTACCAAAGTGGACAATCTCTCACTTCACCTGCCATTCATTTACCTATTTGCTCAACTTGTCTAAATCACACAGAAATATCACTCTATACTCCTAAGTTTACCTTCCCACCTAGCTTTATGTGATCTACAAAATTATGGACAATACATTTAGATCTCTCATCTACATGATTAATATGTATTGTGTAAATCTGGGGTCTAAGCACATTTATATGTGGTACCTCACTAGTTACTGGCTGCTACTTAGAAAAAAAAGTCATTCTTTAAAAAAACTACTCTTGTTTCCTGCCTGCCAGACAGTTCTCTATCTATGACTTCTGAAAGTCCAAGTAAACCGTATCTACTTATTCCCCTTTATTCATTCCTATAGTTTCAGTCTCAAAAAATTCAGTAGATTTGTGAAACACAAATTCCCTTTTATAAATCTATGCTGATTCTGTCTGATCCTATAATTATTTTCTAACTGCTCTTTTATGAAATATTTTCTAACGAACTCTAGCATTTTCTCCCCGACTTTGTTTTTTTAAATAGTGGGGTTATATTTGTTACCTTCTGATCAAAAGAATTGTTCCAGATCCTATGAATCTTGAAAGCTGACAACCAATATATCGACTATTTCCATGGCCACTTGCTTAAGCTCTCTAGAATGTAGATCATCATGCCCCGAGGATTTCTTGGCCTTCAATTCTATCAATTTCTTCAATAACACTTTCCTCTAAAACTGATTTTCTTCAGCTCACAGAAAACCCCTGTGATCCCCAACATTTTTTGGGATTTTATTTGTGTCTTACTTTGTGAAGACAGAATCAAAGTACATATTTAGTTGCTTTTCCATCTCTTTGTTCCCCATTATAACTTCCCCTCTTCCATTGTTTTCTTTTCTCTTCACATACCTATAAATTATTACATACCTATAAATACTCACAATTGCCACAATATCTTGAAACCAAATCATAGTTTGAAATCAGCTGAAGCTTGAATTTGTTGTAGTCTTCCAATCATTGCATTTGTGATAGTAACTATGCTGAGGCTTTTCTGAAGATGGTTTTTAAAAGAAGGTATCACAAAAAAAAAGTAGTCTTCCAATCTGCAAAGGTCATTGTGCGTTGAAAAGGTGACATTTTATTGAGGAATATTACAGTCATAAAATTCCTCACAGATTTTACAAGCTTAGGAGATATTGTTCAAGGTTGCAGCTTACCTTGGGGCTATAGATACATGGCAGGTTAACTGTAGACTGACCATAAAGTCAGTGGAGGCCACTAAGCGAACATCTGTTTGTTTTGAGCATGAAGTAAGTCAGCAATAAATAACTAAATAAATGAACAAGAAAATAACTTGTCTTCAACAAAGTAGTTCATGGATGATAAGTAAAATACTGGAATGTAAAAACAGCCAAAATATTGAGATATCAGTTGCATCTACAGCTTTTGCTTTCATCCTCTCTGACATTTGCTTTACCATTACTGGAAGTATGTTATTTCTGGTGATATAGATCTGTTTGAATCCTTGAAAGCAATTGTAAACCAAAATCAAATTGCATCTTCATGAAATAAACTCTGTCTGTCACACAGTTGAACATTGGTCACTAGAGAAACAGTTTACAAATGGGTACAAAACTCTATGTCACAATAAGTAGAAACAACACAATCTGGACACAATAGCAGTGCACTGCTTTACAAATGAAGTGAATAACAATTGAATGCACCCTTATCTTAGAATCATTTTGAGGACTGAAAAATTACACTCAGTCCTTCACAGGTAAAGCTATAGATCCACAAAAGGCCTTCCTTTCAGTCAGGTCAGCGTCCATACCAAATGCTTTAAAGTATCAATTCAATCTACTCTACTTTCACTGAGGGCACTGGCAGATGACAAAGAAGCCTACAGACTGAATTTACATTAAACTTATTGCATAAAAATAGGCCATTCAGCTGAATAGGTCCACAAATATTTATCCTTCACATAGCATACTCCCTTCACATCTGACTTTATCTTGCCCTATTACCATCTCCTCTCAAACATTTTCCTCAACTACTTTATGATTTTCCCTTGAATGCATGCAAACCATTGACCTCAATTATGGCCTCAATGTAGTAGTGTTATGAAGATGAGAATGTACTGTACCTGTAAGACAGTTAAACGTTGGCAGTGACAGCGTCAAGTGCTTTCAATAGGATACAATGTAACATGTGCTCTAGCTACTGGGGTAGCTAGGGTAGCTGGTTTCCTGGAAATTACAAAACAGATTCGAATTAGGTCAAGCAGTTTAAATAATATCCCTAAAAAAATGTAGTTTGAATTTAATACATTGACAATCTTAAAAGCTAATGACAAACAATCCAATGCTTTAGGAGTATAAGACTGGAAAAAATTATCCGTTGTGAGGAGAACTGCCAAGTTACAAGCATGTAAAGACTGTCTGAAAAATAGCTCTCTTAAAACGTACCTTTATCGATCAATAATCTATAAAACAGAATCTGCAAGAAGAAGAAAAAAGTTAGGAATACAGAGATAACTGAAAGCTGCCTGGTTTTGAGAGAAGAAGTTCTGTTCTGTAAATCTTAATCGGGGATTTTATCGGACTAGTATTGTAGAAGGGAATGGTAAAAGATAGGTTAGAGGAAGGACTTGTAAATAGTTGTTAGTTAATTATTCTCTGTTATTTTAGATTAGACTTACAGTGTGGAAACAGGCCCTTCGGCCCAACAAGTCCACACCGACCCGCCGAAGCGCAACCCACCCATACCCCTAACCTAACACTACGGGCAATTTAGCTTGGCCAATTCACCTGACCCGCACATCTTTGGACTGTGGGAGGAAACCGGAGCACCCGGAGGAAACCCACGCAGACACAGGGAGAACGTGCAAACTCCACACAGTCAGTCGCCTGAGTCGGGAATTGAACCCGGGTCTACAGGCGCTGTGAGGCAGCAGTGCTAACCACTGTTCCACCGTGCCGCCCACAATTATACTTTAATTACAATTGAGGAAAATTGAGTTTGAACATGAGAAGTTGCAACTTTGTCAGCAAAGTCAAGTTAAAGGATGACGATTAAAGGAGAAGGTATATATATATATATATATTAATATGTCAAAACTCTGCCACATTTTAATGGGAAAGATGTTGAAACCTCCTTTATTTCATTTGAACAATTGGCTAGACAGATGGAATGGCCTAAGGATTTATGGGTAATGTTAGTTCAGAATAAAGTGGTAGGCAGAGCTGGTGATGTATTTGCCGCACTGTCAGATGGGGTATCAACATATTATGTAGACATTAAACAGGCAATTTTAAGTGCTTATGAATTGGTACCAGAAGAATATAGACAGCAGTTCAGAAACACAAAGAAGGAACCAGGTCAGACTTATGTTGAGTTCAAAAGCATTTAACATAATCTTTTTGATTGATGGGTGCGTGCTTTGAAAATAGATAAGATCTTTGAGGCTCTAAGAAAGATTATTCTGCTGGAGGAGTTTAAAAACTCACTTTCAGAGATGTTAAGAATTTATGTGGAGGAACAGAAAGTTCAGGAAGTGAGAAGGGCAGCAGAATTGGTACATGAGTACATGTTGGCACATAAGACAAGCTTCCAGCCAGAATTTCGACCTGTGAGGGTTAGAAGTTAAGAGAGGGGGAAATCCTACACTATGGCACAAAGAGTAGAGAACACTGGTGAGAAGAAGTGAAAGACCTGAGGTATTTTCACTATAATGGAGTGGGTCACAGAAAATTACAGTGCCGTTGGTTTCAGAAGGGCATTGCAAACAGGTGTTTTCACTGCCAGAAGGTGGACATGTAAAGTCACAGTGCTTGTTTTTAGATTAGATTACTTACGGTGTGGAATCAGGCCCTTCGGTCCAACAAGTCTACACCGACCCTCCAAAGAGCAACCCACTCATATATCTACATTTACCCCTTCACCTAACACTACGGGCAATTTAGCATGGCCAATTCACCTAACCTGCAGGGTTTTGGACTGTGGGAGGAAACCAGAGTACCCAGAGGAAACCCAAGCAGACACGGGGAGAATGTGCAAACTCCACACAGACAGTTGCCTGAGGCGACTGTGGGAAAAGATGTGGTAAAAGAAGCTAAGCCAGTGGCATTAGTGAAGGTAGTAAAGGAGATCCCAAGAAGTGCCGAGGAGCTGCAGGAGAATGCACAGCCTAAGCACGGGCTGGGTATGGCTGGGTATCAGTTAGTACCTGATCTAGAAATGAGCAGCAGCTGACAGGGAACCCTTCGTTGTCCAGTACTTCCTAGGAGCTGACAAACTGCCATGTTCTTAGTGACCTGCAACACATTATCAATGAGGATGAGCACTTTACCAAGACCTTCTCCACGCCTCCACTTCTCACCTTTAAACCAGCACCAAACCTCAAACAAATCATTGTTTGTAGCAAACTGCCTGGCTTTCAGGACAAACCCATTAAATTCTGTCACAGCCGACGCTGCAAGGCAAGTCAGTGTTGACACAGATACCACCATTACATGAGGAGACACCACCCACCATGTACGTGGCAGGTTCTCATGTGACTTGGCCAACATTGTCTATCTCATTCGCTGCAGGCAATGATGCCTTGAGGCACGGTACATTGGTGAGACCAAGAAGAGGCTACGGCAACGGATGAATGGACACTGCACAACAACCAATAGACAAGATTGTTCCCTTCCAATCAGGGAACACTTCAGCACTCTGGGACATTCAACCTCGGACCTTTAGGTGACTGTCCTCCAAGGCAGACTTTGGGACAGGTAACAACGCAAAGTGGCCGAGCAGAGGCTCTTAGCCAATTTTGGTACCCATGAGAATG
This sequence comes from Hemiscyllium ocellatum, assembly GCF_020745735.1. NCBI lineage: Eukaryota > Metazoa > Chordata > Chondrichthyes > Orectolobiformes > Hemiscylliidae > Hemiscyllium > Hemiscyllium ocellatum. The sequence goes on from NC_083403.1 coordinate 95,757,067, forward strand.
GCCTCAACCGGGATTTTGGGTTCATGTCACATTACAGGTGACCCCACTGCACAAAACACACACACACACACACACACACACACACACACACACACACACACACACACACACACACACACACACACACACACACACACACACACACACACACACCAAACAGGAAGACAGCTAACGATCTGCATCCATGAACACCAACTAGCCACGAAACAACATGACCAGCTATCCTTCGTAGCCACACACGCAGATGACAAGCAACATGAATTCGACTGGGACAACACTACTATTATAGGGCAAGCCAAACAGAGAAAGCCAGGGAATTCCTAGAGGCATGGCACTCATCCACAGATTCTATCAACAACACATCGACCTGGAACCAATATACCGGCCACTGCAGTGGACAGCTGGGACTGACAACTGGAAGCGGTAGAGACAAACCACTATAAATGCCGAAGGAAACATCACAGAAGTGCTTCACAGAAGGCTCCCAAGCACTGAGCATGTCACCTAGACAGGGGATGAAATGTTTGCAACACAAATTCCCAGCTCAGCGAACAGAACCACAACAAAGAGCACCCGAGCTACAAATCTTCTCCCAAACTTTAAATATATATACAAGCTTGTGGGGTGAATTTGTACTGGCAGAAATGCATTTTAGTTTGTTCAAAATCTGCATGAATCCATGTAAAATTCTGTAGATCCCGTGTTTTAAAAGTAGAATCAATCTGAACATTGAGGCACAGACAGCCTCACAAAGGGCACCTTACACATTCAATGCATTATATGAGCTGACATGGCACCAATTGTTAAAGTTCACTTGAGAATGTAACTTACGAAAGGTTCTGGGTTTTAATATGAAAGAACTGAAACCAACATGGTCATTCTAAAAGATGAGAGACTTAATAAACAATCCAGGGCTTTTTCAAGATAAAATCCCAGTTGTATCACACTGTAAACATTTGCTTAAATTCTGTGTCATATGATCTTATACTCCACAGCCACTTGATGAAGGAACAGTGCTCTGAGAACTAGTGCTTCCAAATAAATCTGTTGGATTATAACCTGGGGTTGTGCGATTTTTAACTTTGTACGCTAAAGGAACAGTGATTTATTTCTGATGGTGAGTGGCTTGGAGGACAAATTGCAGTTGGTGATGGTCCTTTGCGTCTGCTGTTCCAGGTGGTAGAGGATGTGGCTTTGGAAAATGATATCTAAGGAGCCTTTTTGAGTTTCTGCAATGCAGTTTGTGGCTATGCTCTGCACTGCTGTCACTGAGCATCATATCATATCATCCTAGACAGAGGATAGGCAACTGAAAATTATTCTATCACTCTCCGGCCTTGTAGATTTTGGATAGGCTTTGGGTGATAGGAGGTACGCTACTCGTGGCAGAATTCCTAGCCTCTGATCTGCTTTAAACATGTATTTATATGACTTAGTTTCTGTTAATCATAAGTTCTAGGATGTTGATAATGTGGAATTCAGCAATATTAATGCCATTGACTATCAAGTGGAGATTTTCTAATGTTTGTTCTGGCTTTTATCATGATCTGACCACGAAATCTTCATGCAAAATAAGCATTCTCTGTGATTATTTTGTGATCTTGTGTATGATTGGGGAGCCGTTGAGTTTTTTAAAGTCAAAAGTTATATGACACCAACTTACAGCCCAAAAGTTTATTTGAAATCACAAACATCACCTGCCGAAGGAGCAGTGCTCCGAAAGCTCATAATTTCAAATAAACCTATTGGATTACAACCTCATATCATGTGACCTCTGACTTTGTGCACCCCTGTCCAACATCAGCACCTCCACACCATGAGTATTTTTAAGGTATAGATTCAAGGAGCAAAAAGACATGGGAAAAAGGCGGGAATGAAGAGTTGCAGTCACAATCAGATCATGATCTTATTTAGTAGAAGAGAAGGCTGAGGGTTAAATGGTAGCATCCTGAACAGCGCTGTATTCTTTCACTAGATTATTATCATGGAATTCGTATTCAAGTTGAATGGGATGAGATTGAATTCCAAATCTTCTCAGTCAGAAATAGTAGTATTAGTGACTCCTTCGTGAAAGATCAGTGGATAAAATTGATGCACTGACCTCAAAAGATTTATGTGTCTATCTTCAATGGCCTAAGACTATCTCTCTCTAGTACAGGTGATGAACATATGCAAAAAGGAGTAAGTGCAGAAACATTAGGCATAGCCTGAATTCATCTTTCCAAGGCATCATACATCATTAAGACTTTACATTGCTTATTCCTTGATAGGATGTAGGGGCCGCATATGCCCAGCAGTTGTTGTCTATCTCATAATTGCCTTCATACAGATTGGCTTGGCAGGGCAATTCAGAGGACTCTTAAGAATCAACCATATGTAACTGGAGTCACACTTACATCAGATCAGATTGGAAAGGCATATTTTCTGTCCTGAAGGACATGAATAAAACAAAGGGCTTTTCACAAAATCGCATGATGATCATTATCAGTGAGACTAGCTTTAGTACCTGGATTCAAATTCCATTAGCCGCTGTGGTGATGTGGGGTTTGAAGCTGTACTCTGAGGTTTTGGGGTGGGCTTCTAGGTTTACGAACTCTGCCACATTAGCATTATCTGCCCTTACAACTGTTTTATTTGGTCAAATAATTGAAAATTCGACAATTATTCTTAAGTTTGTTATTTCTGCAAGCAGTCTAACCTTTCTGGAAGAATTGGGTGTAACACTGAAATGTTGTTTTCTAAATGGAATTCTGAAACCAATTGAATTAAAATGGAAATGAGATGTCAATTATCCTCCATAATTTGAATATAGTGAATGTGTTTGCCACTTTTATATGTTTCAGATGTGTCGCATGCAGTGCAGAACAGCAGCTGGCTCATTTTCCTTTGATCATGTATAAAAATGAATCTATTATAAAAAATATTCAAGCATTCTCACTGTGATGGGCAAACTCCAAAGAAAGCCATCATTTTTGTTAGCATAAAAGTGCATTGTATTCTAACATACCTGAAAATTAACCCGTGGGTGAAACTGCAGAGGAAAAGATACACAAACAACTTCTGGAATACTGTATACAGTACTGATCACAATTCCTATGTGTTGTCAAGTTCCTCTTTTAAACAAGTGAGACAACTCTGACCTGCATATTATGAATGAATTTGCCCAGATTCCCCACAATACTGAAGCCTTCAAATGAATTTGAGCACGAGCCAATACCAAAGCAAAACAGCCCCAACTTTATTGGGAACAAAGTTACAATAACCTTTAAGACTTCTCTCTAACTCCTATTTGGCCCTTTAAGGCCTCTTGTAGATTTACACAGTCGTTCTCTCTCTCTGGGTCCGTCTGTGGGTCTGCATAGCTGCTTCCTTCCTGTCTCCATCTGGATGGTCAGCTGGTCTTCTCAGAAGACCTCAGATGATTCCAGAGTTTCCAAGAGAAAGATCTGGTGGTGAAGCCTGGTTTTATGCCTTTTAGCTGGTTTTCTGGAACTTTGTATGATTCTGGCAAATCAGAGAGATACATTTAATAGTTTGAAATAAGAGTTGTAATGGTACTGTTAGTTTATTTGTGTAACAGGACTCGATGCCTTTCTGCCCGGATCCTCCTTTGTTTAGTGGATATGTAGTTGGGGGTATGTCTGTCCAGAATAATCATTGCCTTTTACATTATGCTAATATCATTAGCATCTGACTGCTGTGTCTGGGGTGTGGGTTTTGTGATTTCAGAGTTTTATTTGGTCAATGTACCCAGCATCCCTTGCTGTTTGGCCAAATTAGTGATCAATCTGTGTTTTAGCAATCAGAAGACTGCTACATATGGAAAAATATTAGTGTTAGAAGTACTTCAGAGAAAGCTTGCTAGAGTAATTCCTGGAATAAGCAGGTTTCTTTATGAGGAAAGGTTAGATAGGCTAGGCTTGCATCCATTGGAAAAGGCCCCTTTATGATATAATGATGTTGTTCCCTAACCCAAGACTAGGAGGCCTGGGTTCAAGTCCCACTTGCTTCAGAGGTGTGCAATAATATCTCTGAATGGATTGTTAGAAAGATATATTAAACTTATAAAAATTAGAAGATTCAGAGCTGACTTAATTGAATCATATAAAGTCCTACGGGAACTGAACTGGATGAAGGCAGAAAGGATGTTTTCTCTTGTGAAGAATCTAGAACGAGGGGTCAAAATTTAAAGATAAAGGCTGCCCACTTAAACAGAGATGAGACAAATTTTTTTCCTGCAGATGGTTATGGGTCTTTTGAATTCCTTTCCTCAAATGCAGAGGATGCAGACAATCGAAATGTGGAGCAGGTTTAAGGAACAGATATTGCGTGGCGTTGATAGGTATCACCCTGTCAGGCAGGGAGGAAGCGAAAAGGTAAGGGAACCGTGGTTTACTACAGAAATTGCATCTTTTGTTAAGAAGAAGAAAGAGGCTTATGTGTTGATGAGGCAAGATGGTACAGACGAGGCGATGGAGAGTTACGGATCAGCTAGGAAGGATTTAAAGAGAGAGTTAAGAAGAGCAAAGAGAGGACACGAGCAGTCTTTAGCAAACAGAATAAAGGAGAACCCTAAAGCTTTCTATAGGTATGTGATGAATAAAAAGATGATTAGGGGAGGAATAGAGCCAGTCAAAGACAAAAGTGAGAAGTTGATTGTGGACCCTGTAGAGATCGGAGATGTGCTAAATGAACATTTCTCATCGGTGTCCACTCAGGAAAAGGAGAATATTGTAGAAGAGAAAAATATGAGATATTAGACTAGAAAGGATCGAGGTTAGTTACACATAGGTGTTATCAATTCTAGAAGGAGTGAAAATAGACAAGTCCCCTGGGCCAGATGGGATTTATCCGAGGATACTTTGGGAAGCTAGGGAGAAGATAGCAGAGCCTTTGGCATTGATAGTTGAGTTGTCATTGTCTACAGGTTTAGTACCTGAGGACTCGAGGATTGCAAATGTTATGCCCTTGTTCAAGAAGGGCAGCAGAGATGACCCAGGTAATTATATACCAGTGAGCCTCACTTCTGTTGTAGGAATAGCTTTGGAAAGGATTATGAGAGATAAGATTTATAATCATCTAGCAAGCAACAATTTGATTTCAGAGAGTCAGCATGGTTTCGTCAAGTGCAGGTTGTGTCTCACAAACATCACTGAGTTTTTTGAAAAGGTGACCAAGCATTTAGATGAGGGTAGGGCAGTTGATGTGGTATACTCAGACTTCAGTAAAGGTTCCACATGGTAGGCTGATGGAGAAAATGCAGAGGCATGAAATTGAGGATGATTTAGTAATTTGGATTAGAAACTGGCTTTCTGGAAGAAGGCAGCGAGTGGTGGTTGATGGAAAATATTCAGTCTGGAGTCCAGTTACTAGTGGTGTGCTACAAGGATATGTTTTAGGACCACTGCTGTTGTCATTTTTATAAATGACGTAGATGCAGGCATAGGTGGATGGATTAGTAAATTTGCAGATGACACTAAAGTCGGTGGAGTAGTGGACAGTTTGGAAGAATGTTACAGGTTGCAGAGGGACTTGGGTAAACTGCAGAATTGGGCTGAGACGTGGCAAATGGAATTCAATGCAGCTAAATGTGAGGTGATGCACTTTGGGAAGAATAACAGGAAGACAGAGTACTGTGTCAATGGAAAGATTCTTGGTAGTGTGGATGTGCAGAGAGATCTTGGAGTTCATGTGAATAGATCCCTGGAAGTTGTCACCCAGGTGGATAGTACTGTTAAGAAAACATATGGTGTGTTAGGTTTCATTGGTCGAGGGATTGAGTTCCGGATCCACAATATCATGCTGCAACTGTACAAAACACTAGTGCGGCCACACTTGGAATATTGTGTACAGTTCTGTTCGCCCCATTACAGGAAGGATGTGGAAGCATTGGAAAAGGTGCAGAGGAGATTTACCAGGATATTGCCTGGTCTGGAGGGAAGGTCTTATGAGGAAAGGTTGAGAGACTTGGATCTATTCTCATTGGAAAGAAGAAGGCTAAGGGGGGATTTGATAGAGACATACAAGATGATCAGAGGATGAGATAGTGTAGACAGTGAAAGACTTTTTACTAGGATGATGACGTCAACTTGTAAGAGAGGGCATAACTACAAATTATCCCTCCCCTTCCTAGATCTCTCCATTTCTATCTTGGGCGACCGACATTTACTACAAACCATTTACTACACAGACATTTACTACAAACCGACTGACTCTCACAGCTACATAGATTACACCTCCTCCCACCCTGCCCCCTGTAAAAATGCCATCCCATATTCCCAATTCTTTCACCTCCACCGCATCTGCTCCCAGGAGGACCAATTCCACTACCCAACAGCCCAAATGGCCTCCTTCTTCAAAGATTGCAATTTCCCCTCTGACGTGGTCGACGATGCTCTCCACCGCAACTCCTCCACTTCCCGCACCTCCGCCCTTGAACCCCACCCCTCCAATCGCCACCAGGACAGAACCGCACTGGTCCTCACTTTCCACCCCACCAACCTCCAGATACATCGCATCATCCTCCGTCATTTCCGCCACCTCCAAACAGACCCCACCACCAGGGATATATTTCCCGCCCCACCAATATCAGCATTCTGGAGAGACCACTCCCTCCAAGACTCCCTCGTCAGTTTCACATCCCACACCAATCCAACCTCCACTCCCAGCACCTTCCCCTGCAACTGCAAGAAGTGCAAAACCTGCTCCCACACCTCCCCTCTCACCTCCCTCCAAGGCTCCAATGGATCCTTCCATATTCATTGCAAATTCACCTGCACCTCCACGCACATCATTTACTGCATCCGCTGCATCCGATGTCCAAAGTTCTAGGACATTGGGGAGACAGGCCGCCTACTTGCGGAACATTTCAGGGAACATCTCTGGGACACCACACCAACCAACCCAATCGCCCCGTGACTGAACACTTTAACTCCCCCTCCCACTCCACTAAGAACATGCAGGTCCTTGGCGTTCTCCATCGCCAGACCCTGGCCACACGACGACTGGAGGAGGAGCGCCTCATCTTCCGCCTAGGAACCCTCCAACCACACGGGATGAATGTAGATTTCTCCAGCTTCCTCATTTCCCCTCCCCCACCTTATCTCAGTCCCAACCCCTGGATTCAGCACTGCCCACTTGACCTGCAACCTTCTTCCCGACTTCTCCGCCCCTATCCCCTCTCCGGCCCATCACCCTCACCCTCACCTCCTTCCACCTATCGTATCCCCAACCCCCTCCCCCAAATTTCTCTGCCCCCTTTCCTTTTATCTCAGCCCGTTTGGCACACCAGCCTCTATCCTGAAGAAGGGCATATGCCCGAAACGTTGATTCTCCTGCTCCTCGGATGCTGCCTGGTCTGCTGCGGTTTTCCAGCACCACACTTTTCAACTCTGGTCTCCAGCATCTGGAGTCCTCACTTTCTCCGGGCTGTTCTTGAGGGTTACTTTCCAATTTACCTTTTCTTTCTGCTGGGTAATGCAATTAGATAGTGACATTACCTTCTGTATTTGTGTTGATATATAGGTATCTGGGCTTACTCAGAGACAGACTTAGAAAAATCCATCAATATCCTAAGTAATTGTCAACTCCATTAAACTTAAAGTCATAATATGCAAGGAAAGCATTAATTTTCTCAATAACACTGTATTTAAATTTGCATAATTTATCACTTTTTTTTAAATAACTGACAGATACTTCGACATGAAAGAAGCTATCACTTTAAGCAGACCTTCTGCAGCCCAGAGAAATCTCACCTAATGTGTTTTCACCACATATTTACAAAGCTGAAATATTTTAACAGGTAGTTACTAGCCTGTTTACTGCATCTTAGATCTAAGTCTTACACATACATTTAACAATTGACACAGCACTCATTATCAAAAGATGACTAAAATATTTCCCATACAGTAGTTCCTGAACATATGCAGCCTTCAACTTGAAACATCAAATTAATTTGCAAGTAACTCATTACCTTGGTTATTTCAAATTTTCCTAATCCTAGTTATATGAGTGTTCATTTGTCATAGACCAGAAACTGTTCTCTCTTAACAAACTCTTTCTCAGTTCCTTTCCCTTACAGGTGTCAATTTCTGATACTCTTAAAGCTTTCTCTCTCTCTCTCTCTCTCTCTCTCCAAGCATCTTGAAGAATCCTGCCTTTATATCTCAGTGTTTTTAGTGGTCTTCCTCCCTCACATAAATTCCTGATAGCCGCTACTTCCTAGCTCCTATCGCACGGCCTTCCAGCTTCCTTGCAGCCAATTACATCTCACGAGCCCCCTGCCCCCTTTCCCCCTCGCTCCTCCCATTACTCTGCTCCCCATATGTTCCTTTTTTCTCTTCCCACCCTGGGCCCCTTTGTGCAACACTATTATCCACAAACACCAGCCACCCTCCACACCTATCTCCCCTGCCCATCTCTGCTTTGTCCATTGCAGTTCTCCATTAGCCTATCAGCAGCAAGCATAGAGGGAACCAGCCTATTAATGGAGGAGCAGACCTCTACCATTTCCTTCTTTTTTTCTCATGGTAGGTGAGAGCAACATTTCTCATTCCAGAGAGTGAACTTTGCAGAGGGATTTGCGGATATTCAGGAGTTTGTATGTTACCTTTCAGCTGTAGTTCACTGAAGGGCTGGAAACTGTGGAATCCCTCAGGCTGAATGCCTGACAAAGAATGTAATTATATTGCAGCACCTCAGAGCCAAACCTGGTGGATGAAGCAAAGTTTATTTGCACTTCCTATAATTTTCAATTTCAAATATCTTTCCTCAGGCTGTACACCTGACTTGAAACGTAGATTGGAAAGATTATGAGTATTGCAATTATGCTGAACTACCTAAGTGTGGAATGTGTTCCATGGAGACAAGTTGAATTTTATTCCTGCAATGTTCGAGCTGAAATATTTAGTTAATACACTTGTACACACTTATGAATGAGATATACTTTAGGAAAGAACAATTATTGGGAACAGATTTATAGGCTATGGGGAAAGTAGAATAAATTTGATAATTCGAACAAAGCACCACCAGAGGACTGAGTGACCTCCTTGTGTGCTGTACTGTTTTCGGATTCGAAGATGCAAGTTGATTGCACGAACTTCACTGCAGAAAATGAGTGGATGTAAATGCATGTAAACAATATTATTGTATTAACCCTGAACACAAAATTCTTCTGCGTACTATTTTAACAGGGACACTCTCAGTCAAGAGATTAATACTCCCACTAAAAACTGTCTGAAGAATCACATATAAAACTGTTAAATAATTGCATTATTGACAGTCATTTCTAACCAATGGACATTTCTTGGCTGATATATTCTGAGTCACAAAGTGTAGCGCTGGAAAAACACAGCAGGTTAGGCAGCATTCGAGGAGCAATAGAGTCAACATTTTGGGCATAAGGAATATGGAGGGGGAAGGGGACCGAGAGATAAATAGGGACATTGGGGATGGGGGTTGGGGGGAAAGTTGGTGGAAAGGTGATAGGTGGATGCAGGTGGGGAGTAACTGCGATAGGTCAGTGCAGATGGTGGAGCGGATAAGTGAGAAAGAAGATAGATGGATGAGTCGGGTCAAGGCAGAGGTATTGAGTTAGACCGTTGGATTTGGGATGAGGTGGTGGGGATGGGAGATTTGGAAACTGGTCAGGTTAATGTTGATTCCATGTGGTTGAAGGGTCCCAAGGCAAAAGGGCAGGCATTCTTCCTCCAGTTGGTGGGTGGGTTTGATTTGGTGGTGAAGGAGGCCCAAGACTTTCATGTCCTTGGTGGAATGGGAGAGGGAGTTGAAGTGGTTGGCCTTAAGACAATGGAATTGATTGGTGTGTGTTTCCCAGAGATGTTCCCTGAAATGCTCTGTGAGTTGGCTCCCCCAATATAGAGAAGACCACATTGAGAAAAACTGCTGAGCTCATCTACTTTATGAAAATCACAATAAAATTGGTTGATCTGCTGAAAAAGAAACATTGACCTGTGATTTGTAGTATGAATTAGCATGTGTGATCTCTTGTAGGGGCCTAAGCAATGTAAAAAATTGTCTGAGAATTTGAGCGAGGCCTTTCTTAATGTTAAAAGCGTCTATTTACATTTTCTAACAAAGTTCCATGCTTCAGAACAAGATTCTCAATAAGAAGACATAATAGGCAATTGAGTAAGATTACTGTTTTTTTTCAGTCTTAATAACTGCAAATCTTACCTCATTAATATGAAACTTTCTATTTCATAGACTAGATATTGAGAATTCCCAAAATAAAACTCAGAGTAGGTACTGGCATCTCCACTTTGTTGCTTCCACCTCCAGACTTTTGTCTTGGACACCCAGACCTAACTCAGTGGCCACATACACCCCACATCCACAGACTTTGGCATTGCACACCAGGTAGCCTCTTCACATCATCGTGGTACATCGTTGATCCACTTGAGCCGTGCAGCAGCATGGCCATGCTGCAGGCTACACTAGTAGTTGTTGTTGCAATACTGCTGCAAGGACACTTTGTGTGCAGGGACAAGCACTGAGCTCAAGGATTAGACCAAGCTGGAGCTACATAATCACTGCTTTCTTTCTTAGTGCTCACCTATCTAGAGCCTGATGGTATAGTGGCTCAATGGTTAGCACTGCGACCTCATTACTTCAAGGACCTGAGTTCAATTCCACCCTTGGACAATTGTCTGTGTGGAGTTTGCACGTTCTCCGCATGTCTGCGTGGGTTTCTTCCCACAATCCAAAGATATTTGGTTCGGTAAATTTATGATACTAAATTGCCCATTGTGTGTAGGCTAGATGGGTTGGCAATGGGGAATATAAGGTAGGTGTGGCATACTCCTTGGAGGGTAGTTTTAGACGTGATGGGTCGAATGGCCCATTTCCACACAACAGGAATTAGATAGATAGATTACTTACAGTGTGGAAACAGGCCCTTCGGCCCAACAAGCCCACACCAACCCGCCGAAGCGCAACCCACCCATACCCCTACATATACCCCTTACCTAACACTACGGGCAATTTAGCATGGCCAATTCACCTGACCCGCACATCTTTGGACTGTGGGAGGAAACCGGAGCACCCGGAGGAAACCCACGCAGACACGGGGAGAACGTGCAAACTCCACACAGTCAGTCGCCTGAGGCAGGAATTGAACCCAGGTCCCTGGCGCTGTGAGGCAGCAGTGCTAACCACTGCGCCACCGTGCCACCCTATGAATCTTTTCTATGAATCTAATTGGATGCTCACAACATTGCTTTGTGATTTGCTTCCCCAGACCCAACTTGCAAACAAAGCTAGGAAACTTATTGTGGTTGTCCAGTCTAGTCCAGTCAAGGAAGACACCCGACAGTCAAAAGGCACAGTAAGTTAAAGGTTTTCTCCAATACAGGTCCAGGGGCTTGGGCACAATCAGTAAGTTAGTCAGGGCAGTCAGAGTCAGGATCCTGTCCTCATTCAAGGGGAGAGTTAGGGTATCCCACAACCTGCCCCGGCTCTTTGTGTCCTATAGTGAGTTGTTCCCTCCTGGAATGAGAGAAAGGGAGGTATTAAAAAATTAGGTCACTCAGCTGTTAGCTCTGGTGCACGTTGGGCTGGTGAGAAGGCCCGAGTGTGTGAGCGAGCGGCGCGGAGGCCGTTGACCATTTGCAATGTGGGGAGTTGGTTGGTGAGATCAAGTGACAGAAGAGGTTGTTTATAATAATGATTGTGGTAGAGCATGAGCCTTGTTGGTAGCAGCATGCAGTACCAGAGACAGCGTGAGTGTGAGATAGCAGAAAGAATATGGTGACACATAGACTGGCAGAGTGGAGAAGGACACTGACTTTCTTCCTACAGTGCTAGGTGAATCCTCCAGATGACTCAAAGTGCTCTGATCTGAGTGGAACCACAGACCAGGGCTGACAGTGTTTAGTTTTTGCCTATTCTGGAGAAAGAGAGCAGCCCATTTCTGTATCCACCAGGACTTCTAGGCAAATTGCTGCAAAGGGGGCATCAAATTCTCCTTATCTGCCATGGCCTGTATGAATGTCAGGAAGTGTGAGGGCAGCTTCTACTGGCAGTGAGTGTCTGGGTGTACAATGGGATTTTAAGGACATCAGCAGTGCCAGGGATACTGTCCATTCCACAATATCTAGACAGTGTTGAATTTGTCTGGCTATGTTCAGTGAAAGTATTGGGCTAGCATCAGAATATGGAGAGCTATAAGGTCAGGTTAGTAGGTAAATGAGGTGTGTTTGATAGAATATTGCAAGAAAACGTGTTCAGTCTAGTCGAGAGAAACTCTCCATGAAATGTGACAGAATTAATACTTAGCCAAAAACATAAAATTAAGCCCAATATTCCGAAACAGCATATTGAATGAGTATTTCCTGCATCTGCATTGTGCAATTAAACATGAAAACTAGAAAGCTGCATCCAAGTTGCCTTGTTCATCTTGAAGCTTCATTCCAAGAGCATCTGGCTAATTGAAACACATCAGAAGGCATGAATAATAAAAGCAAAATATTGCAAAGGCTGGAAGTCTAATACAAACAGAGAAAACACTGGAGATACTTAACAAGTCCAGAGAGAGACAGAATTAATGTTTTGAATCCAGTATGATTCTTCTTCAGAACTGAAGGGCATGAAGTGAAGTTGCTTTACTTCTGTGAGGTGGAAGGAAGTGTCCATGATGTCAAGGCAACATTTAATCAAATGTAGCCCGAGAAAAACTGTAGTTAATGGGATTCAGAAGGAGGACTCTCCACTGTTTAGACTCATACTTGGCACAAAGAAAGATGGTTATGGTAGCTGGATGCAAATCATCTCATGTTCCAGTATATCATTGCAGGAGTTCTGCAGGATAGTGTCCGAGGTCCAAGTATCTTCAATTGCTTCATCAATGACCTTCCCTACATCATAACATCACATGTAGGTTGTTTGTTGATGCTTAAACATTGTTCAATCTTATGCACAATTCCTCAGTTATTGAAACAAACCATTCCTTTTTGTGGCAGGACCTGGACAATATTTAGGCTAAAACTGATAACTAGAAAATAACTTTTACACCACACACGTGCCAGGCAATGACCATCTCTGACAACAGTGAGTCCTAATGTTCATGAATTACCATTACTGAATATCTCAACATCAACATCCTGTGAGTTGCCATCAATCAGAAATTGAATTGGATCAACCATATAAATGCTGAATACAATCCATTCTAAAAGATGAAAGACTTAACAATCCAGGTTTGCTTAATATATCATTTTAGTTGCATGATGCTGTAATCTTTTGCAATAAATTCTGTGCCTTATGATCTTACATGCCACAACCACCTGATGAAGGAGCAGTGCTCTGAAAGCTAGTGCTTCCAAATAAACCTGTTGGATTATAACCTGGTGTTGTGTAATTTTTAACTAAATAAATACTGTAGTTACAGAAGGAGACCAAATTCTGGGAATTCAGCAATAAGTCATTTCATGACTCCCCACTGTCTGTTCACAATCTACAAGGCACAAGTGAGAAGCATGATGGAATACTTTCCATTTGCTTGAATGAGTGAAATTCAACAATAGTCAAGAGGTTCAACACTATCCAGATCAAAGTAGCCCATTTGATCAGCACCCTCAACAGCCATATGATGACTGTAAGGTGGGAAGAGCTGTTGATATTCTCGTTTGATATTATCGTATTGTATTTGATTCTTCTTTCTGATGTTTGATGGAGCAACTGGCATTCGAGGTACTGATATCTTCTTCATTCATCACCAACACACTGGTTGCAGCTGCACTATATGCAAAATGCACTGTCCAACATCACACTAAGTCTTTTTGATAACACCTCTCAAAACTCCGCCATCTAAATAAACTAGAAAACTGATACAAGAGGACATTAGCAGCTGCAAGGTCCCTTCCAAAACACACAACATCATGATTTGGAATACAGCTCTATTTCTTGTTGCCGAGTCAAAATCCAATTACCTTCCTGACAATACTGTAGATGTCTTTACATGAAAGACTCACTGTCCTGCCATCAGCCCCCATTTCTTGCTGAGGTGTGGAAATTATCCAGAGACAATTAAACAGACATGCGGATGACACCCTGGCAGGCTACCTCGAATTAACTAATAGCTTCTGCATTTGATGGAGGTTGAGAAAGGGCTGCTTCAATGGCAGGAAAAGCATGGCTACTACAAAATGGCCTTCGTTACATATTTCAAAGAGGACTTTCCTTACCTTCTGCTGCCCACCATCTGAGAATGCATCAAAGAACTATCCTATTGCAGCTCCCTCCACCCATCCTACTGTTGTCAGAATACCATATCCTCCCCCCAGATAAGAGTGAGGACTGCAGATGTTGGAAATCAGAGTCTAGATTAGAGTGGTGTTGGAAAAACACCAACACCACCACCAAGCTGGTCAGTCAGCATCCGAGGAACAGGAAAATCAACGTTTCGGGCAAAAGCCCTTACTTCAGTCCTGATGCTGACTGACCAGCTGTACTTTTCCAGCACCACCCATACCCTCCCCCCAGCTCCATTACACTCAGCCATCACCCCACACCTCCTCCAATTCCTCCAAATGGGAAAATTCAATCCAGCATGTTTCATTATGTATTTATAATTCTGATTCCTTAAGGAGAAACACAGTTGGTTGTGCTGTTTAACCATGTCGCAGATGCTCTGTGGATGGCTCCACACTGTTTCACTTTGCTAATAACTGCACATTCTAATGCAAAAGCGCATAAGACATGAGAAAATTTAATGATAATGATTGGTTAGTGCCATTTGTTCCCCATTGACTGCAATAGCTGAGGCATTATTCATGACTGCTAAACTAAGTGACAGACTTAATGTATTCAGACTAACTTTGTTTCCCTATGTTGCATGTGTTTATGTGTAATTATTCATTCAAGGATGTGAATGTCGCTCTGGCTGGGCCAATTTTTACTCACTTCTAATTTCCTTTCAGGAGGTGGTATCGAATTACCTTCTCAAACTGCTGCAATCCATGTTGTGAAGGTAGACACATTTTTTTAGTTAGAAAGGAAGTTCCAGGATTTTGACCCAGTGACAATGGGTCAATATATTTCCAAGTCAAAATGTTGTGGCTTGGTGGGGATCCTACAGGTGGTGGTGTTGTTCTCATGAATCTGCTGCTCTTGTTCTTCTGCCTAATCAGGGTGGTGAATTTGGAAGGTGCTGACTAAGAAGCCTTGGTGAGTTGTTGCAGTGCATCTTGTGGATGATACATACTGCTGCTGCTGTGTGTCAGTGGTGGAGAGAGAATTCTTGAAGCTTGTGGATAGAGTGCTGATTCATGCAGCTGCTTTGTCCGGGATTATATCAAGCTTCTTGCATGTTGTTGTAGCCACCTTCATCCAACCAAGCGGCATGTATTCCATCAAACTCCTAATGTTTCCTTGTGGATGGAAGACTAGGTCAGCTTGGAGGAGTCCGGAGGAGAGTTACTCATCACAGAGTTCCTCGGCTTTCACCTTGTCTTGTACCCATCTGCAAGCCACTTTAACATAATTTTATGCTGAAACATTTTTAGGACTGGATTTATTAAGAAGAACAAGAAATCCTGTCCAAAAATTGTTTTTATCTGCTTGACTTACCATATGCTTCAAAAAGATCTCATTCCAGCCTTTGAAATTGTTGCAATATCAAATCAAACCCCATTTTAATTTAAAATATTCAGCAAACCTACTCAACATTTGTTGAATAAGCATGTTAGGAACAGCCATATAAGGATTGAATTTAATATTTTTGAGCTTTATTTCTCCCTTTCGGTGTAAAGAGAAATGGAATAGTGAGTTAAATTTTCTTGGCTAATAGTGATACACTATTATCAATGCTTTGCTTTATTGTTGGGGTGTCAAGTGTCTCATTGTCTTTTAAATGAGTTTGTTCAGTCTCTGTTTATTTCAAAAGAGCTTTTTATTCACAGACTTTCTTTTCACATAGTTAGAGCTCTAAATGAGCATAGAGTATTTCCTCCATAAGATATCTCTCCAAGTCCTCTCTCCCCTTGTACTCTTACACCATCATTGCACCATCATTTCTTTAACTGAAAAGCCACAGCTATGTAATGAGTTCAGAAATGAAAGGCACCATGTGAGCTGTGAATCTCTAAAACTCATGAGTACATTTAGAGCCCTATCATTGTTTTCTCTACACAAGCAGTATCTCTCCCTTAGCTATTCTATTACTCTCACAGAATTGCAAAAACAAATTAAGTCTCATAGTTAACAATGGAAGTACTGTTTTATATTGTGATGATTGTTTATACAATGCCTAAAAACCTCTTTGGCCCAGAAAAGAAGCAATTTAACTGAAGTGTCTCCTTCTTGCATGTAATCTATTCTTTAAGTTTGCACTACGGCTTTTTATTTGGAATCATTCTTTTTAAGACTTTAGATTTCCTTATAATCTCTCTCTTAATCCAGATGTTTTCTTCATTTAAGCATCTGCTTTGACTCTAATTATCCATGTCCTCACAGTTCATTGTTTTTCATCTTTCTTTCTCAAACTTTAAACCTCATTGGTTGAGGAAATTGACCTTTGTTACCAATGTTCCCTGAGCTGCCAAAGATCTCAGATATTTTTTGTTGTGCCTCTAATGATATTTGAGTTTGTTATGAAAGTGGTAAACTTGGAGTATTTTTAACTTCCATTATCTGATGGGTGGCACAGTGGCTAGCACTGCTGCCTCACACCACTAGGGACCCAGGTTTGATTCCAATTGTCTGTGTGAAGTTTGCATATTCTCCCCATTTCTGCTTGGGTTGCCTCCTGATGCTCCAGTTTTCTCCCACAGTCCAGGGATGTGCAGACTAGGTGGACTAGCCATGGGAAATAGGATTAGGGAGTGTGTCTGGGTGGGATGTTTTTTGGTGGGTTGATGTGGACTCAATGGGCTGAATGACCAGCTTCCACACTGTAGGGATTCTATGATTGTTATACCTGAGACCTTTCATGGATTTTTTTTCAATGAAATCTGGCAACAGAATCAACGTCAAAACATTTGCATCTCCTCAAACATATGTGTAATAAATGCATATATTGGACATCAAAAGTTGTCTACAACTGTTCAGCTTGAAAAAAAACAATGGAGCCATCATTCGGTGTATAGAAATAAACTATATTTTAGTCACTATTACTGAGCAGCAGAAAGAGGGAAAGAAAATCAAACTTTAAGCAGCAAGAACCAGAATTTTCTTTCTGTCCGTTTTCCCTGCATGTCAACTTGAAAACAGTACATGGTGGGAAAGGAAATTGGAGATTCAACCATTTTCCAAGCAGTCTTGTTCTGAAGGGTCACTGGATCTAAAATGCTGACTCCGTTTTCTCTCCACAAATGCTGCTAGACCTGCTGTGTTTCTCCAGCAATTGTTGGTTTTGTTATTAAAGAGCAATAACTAGCTTAATTTTGCTGCCCCTATCCTGTCAGCTTATAAGTGGACACATCCAATAAAAGTAGTCCCTGAGACCAGGCCAAGGGTAAGCTGCCAGCTCCTTTGAAACAACAACACAGCAAGATTCAATGAGAGAAATTGAATTGTGTATGTTTCTTTTTTCTGTGTGCCAGTTGGTTCATGTTTAGTGGTTGAAATGGTTAACTTAACAAAACCTCCCCTTGCTGAAAACATTTATGTCTCACATAGAGTCATAGAGTCATAGAGATGTGTGACATGGAAACAAACCCTTTGGTCCAACTCATCTATTCCGACCAGATATCCCAACTCAAATCTAATCCCACCTGCCAGCACACAGCCCATATCCTCCAAACCCTTCCTATTCACATATTCATCCAGATGGCTTTAAAAAGGTGCAATTTTACTAGCCTCCCCCCCACTTCCTCTGGCAGCTCATTATGTACACATATCACCCTCTGTGTGAAAAAGATTGCCCCTTAGGCTTCTTTTATATCTTTCCCCTCTTACCCTGAACTTATGCCCTCTAGTTCTGGTCTCCCCCACCCCAGGAAAAGACTTTGTCTATTTATCCTATTCATGCCCCTCATGACTTTATAAGTCTCTGTAAGATAGCCCCCCAGCATCTGATGCTCCAGGGCAAACAGCCCCAGCTTATTCAGTCTCTCCCTATAGCTCAAATCCTCCAACCCTGGCAACATCCTTGTAAATCTTTTCTGAACCCGTTCAAGTTTCACAACATCCTTCCTATAGGAAGGAGATCAGAATTGACCACAATATTCCAAAACTGGCCCAACCAATGTCCTGTATAGCCGCAACATGACCTCCCAATTTGTGTACTCAATAAACTAACTCCGCCGGGGCATGGGAACCTGGACTGTAGCTTTAGGGTACAGGACCTTGAGTGTAGGGAGGTTATGAATAATGCAGCGATCTCGAAGGAGGGTGCCTGTAAACAGAAGGGTGGATTGAAGTGTGTATACTTCAATGCCAGAAGTATTAGAAATAAGGTAGGTGAACTTGCAGCGTGGGTTGGTACCTGGGACTTCGATGTTGTGGCCATTACAGAGACGTGGGTAGAACAGGGACAAGAATGGCTGTTGCAGGTTCCAGGGTTTAAATGTTTTAGTAGGATCAGACATGGGGGTAAAAAAGGGGGAGGTGTTGCATTACTTGTCAAAGATAGTATTACAGCAGTGGAATGGACGATGGAAGAGGACTTGCCATCTGAGGTAGTTTGGGCTGAGGTTAGAAATAGGAAAGGTGAGGTCACCCTGTTAGGTGTTTTCTACAGGCCTCCTAATAGTCCTAGAGAAGTAGAGGATAATATTGCGAGGATGATTCAGGAAAAGAGTGAAGGTAGCAGGGTGGTTGTTATGGGGGACTTTAACTTCCCAGATATTGACTGGGAGAGCTATAGCTCGAGTTCATTAGATGGGTCGGTGTTTATCCAATGTGTGCAGGAGGGTTTCCTGACACAATATGTAGACAGGCCAACAAGAGGTGAGGCTATACTGGATTTGGTTCTAGGTAATGAACCAGGCCAGGTGTTAGACTTGGAGGTAGGTGAGCACTTCGGGGACAGTGACCACAACTCGGTGACTTTTACTTTAGTGATGGAGAGGGATAAGTGTGCGCCGCAGGGGAAGAGTTATAGCTGGGGGCAGGGAAATTATGATGCAGTGAGGCATGACTTAGGATGTGTGGATTGGAAAAACAGGCTTCAAGAGAAGAACACTAATGAGATGTGGGGATTGTTCAAGGAGCAGCTACTACGTGTCCTCGATAAGTATGTACCAATCAGGCATGGTGCAAAGGGCCTTGTGAGGCAGCCGTGGTTTAGTAAGGAATTGGAATCCCTTGTGAAAGGGAAGAAGGCGGCATATGTAAAGATGAGGCGTGAAGGTTCAGTTGGGGCGATAGAGAGTTATAAGGTAGCCAGGAAGGATCTAAAGAGAGAGCTAAGAGAAGCGAGAAGGGGACATGAAAAGTCTTTAGCTGGTAGGATTAGGGAAAACCCAAAGGCTTTCTATAGGTATGTCAGGAATAAAAGGATGACTAGGGTAGGTATCGGTCCAGTCAAGGATAGTAGTGGGAAGTTGTGCGTGGAGGCAGAGGAGATTGGAGAGACACTAAATCAATACTTTTCATCAGTATTCACTCAGGAACAGGACACTGTTGCTGATGTGAATATGGAGTCACAAATGATTAGAATGGATGGCCTGGAAATATGCAGGGAAGAGGTTCTGGGAATATTGGAGAGGATGAAAATAGATAAGTCTCCGGGGCCTGATGGCATTTACTCTAGGATCCTATGGGAAGCTAGGGAGGAGATAGCAGAGCCATTGGCCTGGATTTTTATGTCGTCATTGTCAACGGGAATAGTACCAGAGGACTGGAGGATAGCGAATGTGGTCCCCTTGTTCAAGAAAGGGAGTAGGGATAGCCCTAGTAACTATAGGCCAGTGAGTCTGACTTCAGTGGTGGGCAAAGTCTAAGAGAGAATGGTAAGGGATAAGATTTATGAACATCTGGATAGGAATAACGTGATCAAGGATAGCCAGCATGGTTTTGTGAAAGGCAGGTCGTGCCTCACAAACCTTATTGAGTTCTTTGAGAAGGTGACTAAGGAAGTGGACGAGGGTAAAGCAGTAGATGTTGTGTATATGGATTTTAGTAAGGCGTTCGATAAGGTTCCCCATGGTAGGCTAATGCTAAAACTACGGAGGTATGGCATTGAGGATACATTAGAGGTTTGGATTAGGAATTGGCTGGCTGGAAGGAGACAGAGGGTAGTAGTTGATGGACTATGTTCATCTTGGAGTGCAGTTACTAGCGGTGTACCACAAGGATCTGTTTTGGGACCATTGCTTTTTGTTATCTTTATAAATGATCTAGAGGAAGGGCTTGAAAGCTGGGTAAGCAAGTTTGCGGATGACACAAAGGTCAGTGGAGTTGTGGATAGTGAGGAAGGAAGTGGTAGGTTACAGCGGGATATAGATAAGTTGCAGAGCTGGGCAGAAATGTGGCAAATGGAATTCAATGTAGCTAAGTGTGAAGTCATTCACTTTGGTAGGAGTAACAAGAAGATGGATTACTGGGCTAATGGTAGGCGACTTGGTAGTGTGGATGAGCAGAGGGATCTTGGTGTCCATGTACACAGATCTCTGAAAGTTGCCATCCAGGTAAATAGTGCTGTGAGGAAGGCATATGGTGTACTGGGCTTTATTGGTAGAGGAATTGAGTTCCGGAGTCCTGAGGTCATGTTGCAACTGTATAAGACTCTGGTGCGGCCTCACCTGGAGTATTGTGTGCAGTTTTGGTCGCCATACTATAGGAAGGATATGGAGGCATTGGAACGAGTGCAGAGGAGGTTTACCAGGATGTTGCCTGGAATGGTAGGAAAATCTTATGAGGAAAGGCTGAGGCACTTGGGGCTGTTCTCATTGGAGAAGAGAAGGTTTAGGGGAGATTTGATAGAGGTGTATAAGATGATTAGGGGTTTAGATAGGGTCGACACTGAGAACCTTTTACCGCTAATGGAGTCAGGTGTTACTAGGGGACACAGCTTTAAATTAAGGGGTGGTAGGTATAGGACAGATGTTAGGGGTAGATTCTTTACACAGCGGGTTGTGAGTTCATGGAATGCCCTGCCAGTAGCAGTGGTGAACTCTCCTTCTTTATGGTCATTTAAGCGGGCATTGGATAGGCATTTGGAAGTTATTGGGCTAGTGTAGGTTAGGTAGGATTCGGTCGGCGCAACATCGAGGGCCGAAGGGCCTGTACTGCGCTGTATCTTTCTATGTTCTATGTTCTATGTTCTACTCTGACCAATAAAGGAAAGCATACCAAACGTTTCCTTCACTATCCTATTTAGAAATGCAACAAAGGGCCAAAGCAAAATTTGTTGCTGACATTAATTAGATAGATAGAAAAGCAAATTTTGAGGATGAAATAAATCAAATGCATGTTTTAGAATAGAATATTCTTTATGGTCACTTGTACTCCAATACAGAAGTACAGGAGTACAGTGAAACGTTTTACTGCTTCTACTGGTGCCAAAGTACAAATTTTGGATACAAAAGAGGAATAAAAGGACAAGTAGACGCATTACTTACAGTGTCTAAAAGATAAGTTGGAAATAAGATAGTTATAACATAGTCAAAGGATTGACATTACAGTCTGGTAAAGAGTTGCAAATAGCAGCAGCACAGCATGTGGTCTGATGCCCATGTTAGGCCCTAGTCCAACAACTGTCCCGCTCCTCAAAAAGCCCCTAGTCTGCTCTGCATTGGCACTCAGCTGCACCAATTAATTTGAGCTGCTCCAAGATTCGTTCCTCTCGCACTGCACCAACACTCTTTTCGCCTTAGGCTGCAGCAAGACTTGCTTCGCCTCATGCTGCTCCAGAACTCACTTCCCATCTCACTAATCTGGGACTCGCTCCCCTTGCACTGCTCTGCGATTGTTAAAAGGAGCAAAACATAAAGACAAGGAGAAAAAACAGGCGGAGCAGAGGAGCTCCGTTTGGAGTGTCTTACTCTCCCGCCATTTTGCCAGATGCTGGTAGGTTACATGAATGGATAAAAAGAAATTGGCAGTTGAAGAATAAACTTTGCTTTAGAAGGAAGATTTTTTAAAAATACATTTTATTTAAATAGGGAGAGATTGCAGAAAAAAACAGGAATCTGGATAGGCTGGGATTTATTTGACTGGAAAGTAGGTAGTTGAGGGGTGACATTATAGATGCCCATAAAATCATGAGAGGTATAAATAAGGTAAATGGTAGGCATATTTCTCTAAGAGAGAGGGGTTTTCAAGACTAGGAGGCACATTTTTAAGTGAGAGGAGAGAGATTTTAAGAAGACATCAGGGGCAATGTTTTTACACAGGGAGTAGTTCATGTGTGGAATGAATTTCCAAAGAACGTGGTAGATGCAGGTATAGTTATAATGTCTAAAAGACAATTTGATAAGTACATGAGAAAGAATGTTTGGAGTGGTATGGACTGAGCACAGACAGATAGGATTAGTCTAGTTTGGTTTTATGGTCAGCATGGACTGGTTTAACCATAGGATCTGTTTCCATGCTGCATAACTCTGACCCTGAACCTGACTGTCTCTGACTCTAACATTGAGATACAGAGGAATCTCACAGCATTTGTTTGTAAATGCAGCAAATGTTTAGAGTCAAAAAATGTAGTGTTGGAAAAGCACAGCCAGTAATGCGCCATCCAAGGAGCAGGAGGGTCGACGTTTCAAGCATAACCTCTTCATCAGGAATGATGAAGAGCCTATGCTCGAAATGTTGACTCTCCTGCTCCTCGGATGCTGCCTGACTGGCTGTGTTTCTCCAGCACCATATGTTTTGACTCTGATCCCCAGCATTTGCAGTCCTCACGTTCCCCCAGCAAGTGTTACACAAGGCAAATAGAATATTGGCATTTATTGCTCCAATATATAGGACATTGGTCAGATCACATCTGGAGCACTTTGTACAGTTTAGGTCTCCTTGTTTAAGAAATAACACAAATGCATTAAAAGCAATTCAAAGAATGTATTCAATTGAATCCTGAAATGAAGGTGTTATCCTATATCCTATAATTTCAATTGCACAATTTGGGATTGCATGCTTTGAAGTTTAAAAGAATGAGCTGTGATCTTATTAAAACATGAAAAGCCCTCCCTGACAAGATTGTTTTTCTTGTTTTATTCATTTGTAAGGTGTGAACATTGCTGACTGGCCAGCATTTATTGCTAGTCCCTAGTTGCCCTTCAGAAGATGGTAGTGAGCTGCTTTCTTGAACTGGTACTGTTCACCTGCTGTGTGTTGACCCATAATGTTATTCAGGAGGAATTTCCAAAGGGAGAACTGAAAGAATGTTTCCCCATATAGAAGAGAATGAAAAAAGGGAATCAGAGGTTTAAAATGAATGTGGAAGGTGCAAAAATGTCTTGGTTTACTGTCTCACCAATTACCTTGGATCCAAATTGACACACCATACTACTGATCATTGACCAGGAAGTTTGTCTTTGATGTGTTGCTAAACATTTATCTCTTGGGCATTAGCATATTGCTGATTTGGGAGTTTGCTGTGCACTGTTGGGTGCTGTGCTTTCCTACGTTACCAAAGTGACTACACTTGAAATGTGCTTCATTACTTTCCCCCACTTATTTTGTTATTGCTTGCAAAATCTGTTGAATAGTTATTTGCACTAACAGAAGGTTGTTATGTAGTGTGGGAATTTAGTTGTATTATTTGGTTTGATTACTGTGTTGCTGTTGTCCTTTGTGTGCACGTCATTTAACAACCATCATTTTTTTTTATTAAATACACAAACCAGTGCTCAGTGCCATGATGCAATAACTGCCAAGGTACAATATGCAAATGATTGCAATAGAAATTCTGAGATTAGTAAAGCGCTTAAACATATCAATCTGGTGGAGGATTTTGACAATAAAGTCATGGAAATTTTTGTTTGTGGAGCATGCAGAATTAAAACTCAGGTCCGAAGGATTAAACAACATCCCAGAATTTCATCCTGGAGGAAATTACTAAACTAAAAAAAAGATTGGCAACCAACCAGGAAGAGGATTAACAATTAATTTGAATAGGCTTGCACTCTTCCAGGCAGAAGGAGTAGTGTCATCGTTGTAGAATTGAATTGCATACGGTTCACGTTATGTAACCTTGAATGGGTAGGTTCTGCAACATCCATATGTGAAGTGCATTATTTCTCAACAGGCTGCACCCATCTGAAGATCAGGAGGAGCTTAGGTAATTCTGTTGAATTCAGCATGAGAACTTAAATCATTCAACACATTCTTGGCATAACTCTTTCATTATTTGTTGTATTTGTGGGGGATTGTCGAATGCAATTATAGAGCACAAAATCCAAAAACTAAATCTAACTAAGCAAATTGCTGGAGACTACAGCAAGCTTAAGAATCATGAATTTGTGAATAAATGGCACAAGTCACCATCTAGTGAAGTCTTCATAGAATCATTGAACCATACATCTTGGAAGGAGTCCATTCATTCAATTATAATTGCATCATCATTTTTGGAAGATGTTATCCAACTAGTTATCTTCTCTCTACCTTTGTCCTGTGATGAAAACCTAGTTAGCTCGTTAATGCTGAGGTTGTTAGTGAAGGTTAATTAGTGAAGGTTAGTTAGTGAGGTTGTTAGTGAAGGTGACTGTTTCAATAATGGTTTCAGAATTACAGAATATCGCAATGCTAAACCGTTCTGTCTATCTTGCCTGGATTAGGACTTTCCAATTTGTCCAGCTCCCCTATTATTTCTCCATAGTCTCACAATGTTTTCCCTTTTCAGATACACACAAACTCACTTCAATTCCCATTTGAAGGTGGAACCTCCCTCCATCTCCCTTTTGGGGAGTACATTCCAGATCATAATTAACTTACCTTCAACCATTTTGATGTTTTTTTTAAGTAGCAAGCCTTATCTCGTTTGTCCCTGTCACATTAGGACTCTTTGTTACAAAAATGAAAGGACTGGATATGAACATAAGAGGTATACAGTAATTGGTAAGTTTGCAGATGACACCAAAATTGGAAGTGTTGTGGACAGTGAAAAAGGTTACCTCAAAGTACAACGGGATCTTGATCAGATGGGCTGAGGAGTGGCAGATGGAGTTTAATTTAGATAATTGTGAGGTGCTGCATTTTGGAAAGGCAAATCAGGGCAGGGCTTTTACACTTAATGGCAAAGTCCTGTGGAATGTTGCTAACAAAGACACCTTGGAGTGCATTTTCCTAGTTCTTTGAAAATGGAGTTGCAGGTAAATAAGGTAGTGAGGAAGGCGTTTGCCATGCTTTCCTTTATTGGTCAGAGCATTGAGTTTAGGAGTTCGGAGGTCATGTTGCAGTTGTACACACCAT
Source organism: Hemiscyllium ocellatum (assembly GCF_020745735.1). Taxonomy (NCBI): domain Eukaryota; kingdom Metazoa; phylum Chordata; class Chondrichthyes; order Orectolobiformes; family Hemiscylliidae; genus Hemiscyllium; species Hemiscyllium ocellatum. The sequence continues at coordinate 95,782,375 of NC_083403.1, forward strand.
TGTTTCAGCCACTTTCAGAATATTGTGTGCAATTTTGGTCTCCCTCCTATAGGAAAGGCTGAATAGGCTGGGTCTGGTTTCCCTGGAGTGTCAGAGGTTGAGGGGTGATCTTATAGAGGTTTATAAAATCATAACCATTGGGTCCCAATGGTTATGATTTTATATGAGAGTCATAGATAGGGTAAATAGATAAAGTCTTTTTCCTGGGTTGGGCGAACCCAGAACTAGAGGGCAAAGTTTCAGGGTGAGAGGGGAAAGATAAAGAAGAGACCTAAGTGGCAATGTTTTCATGCGAAGGATGGGTGTGTGTGTGTGAAATGAGCTGCCACAGGAAGCGGTGGAGGCTGGGTCAATTACAACATTTCAAAGGAATCTTGTTGGTTACTTGTACATGAAGGGTTTAGAGGGTTATGGGGCAAGTGCTGGCAATTGGACAAGATTAATTTAGGATATCTGGTCAGCATGGACGAGTTGGACCCATGGGTCTGTTTCCATGCTGTTCATCTCTATGACGCTGTGATTCAATGAATTAAACATTTATTCTCTCAGGCCTGCCCTGCTATTCAACAAGATCATGGTTGATCTGCTTCAGGTCTCATTTCCTCATTTGTGACAGTTTCTCATAACTGTCCACTTCCAAATATTTTGAAAATCTACCTAAAATCTCTTTAAAATCTTCCAATGATCTATCTTCCATATATCCCTGGGGTGGAGAATCCAAACATTCACTGCCCTCTTAGATAAGAAATTCTTTGCATCCCAGTTTTAAATAATGTTCCCTTATTCTGTAACTATTTCCCTTAGTTTGAGATTCTCTCCCTAACATTTATTCACTATGCTGAACAAAAAATACTTTCACCAAGTTTAAGACAAGATAAATGCCAAGGCATTTTTGGGGGTGGTGGGAGGGTGATGGTGAGAATTGTTTTTAGTCAGAAAGTGGTTATGATCTGGAAGAGGGTGATGAAGCTAATTTAATGTCACCTTGCATTTGGATTGAAGTGACTGATTGATTTGGGATGGCCAATTTTAACTCCAGCCTTCTTTTTTGCTGTATTTAATTTTATTACACAGATGTGCCAGCTATGGCACAGTGGGTAGCTCTGTTCAATCTAATTCAAAGGGTTGTGGATACACATTCCATCAAAGCTTCACTTCAGTAGGGTACCACTGACTTTTGCATGAACTGTGAAACTAAGATTCTGCCTTCTCTGGTGTGTGCCAAAGATCCAAGCCACCATTCTGAAGAAAAGCAGGCAAGTCATTCCTGGCTCCTGGTTAATATGTGTTGTGTAAGATAATGGCCCTGAAAGAGTTAATGTTGAAGTTGGACTAGGTCCACCCCATTTTAGGGCACCACACACAGTAAGTGGGTGGAAACAGGGAGTTCGATACAAGTCTTTATAGGAATCAAATGTACAGCTCCTGAGTAATTATATCTGACTATCAATATACTTATTGCTCTCATTGCAATAAACCACCGTGTTAGACTCAGCTGCAGCCTACTGTTTACCACTGATCATTAGATAACCCTATACATGGTAAAGACAAAGGAGAAATGGTGGCAGTGTACTGTTTCATAGCCCTTAACTTGTATGACATACTGATAAAAGTGGCAGATATCACAAAATCCCAGCATAGATAATCAGGTCAAAATATCACATTATCTCAATTAGTATCATGAAACAGATTCCTGGTCATTATTCCATTGCTGTTTGTGAAAGCTCATAAAATACAAATTGGTGGCCTTTTTCTTCTGCTCATTCTAATCCAAACGTTACCTTTGCAAAGTACTTCATCAAATGTAAAGTGCACATGGATGACCTGACATTGTTGAAGGTGATATTAAAATGTAAATCTTTCTTTCTTAAGCAGAGCCAACTGGAAGAGTCATGTGCCCTATTGCTACTGTCTTATACATATTGCAATCTGTTTTTCTTAAACAAAAAAAATAAACAATTTCCTAACAGAAACTTTAATGGTTTACAGCAGCTTAAAAAGTGGAAAACTTGATCAATCATGATGGACTTAGCATAATGGCTTTCCAATACATCTCAAGTTAAGGTTCAGGTTAGAGCAGTACCAGGATTAAATGATTTCATTATCATGGAGAGAGTACAGATACAATAACACTGCTGTCCTTAAAGCAGAGAATTTTAAGAAACACACGTTCTAATAAATGACAAGAAATTGTTCCCACTGTCATGGAAATTATTAACTAGAGGATATAGATTTGAGATAATTGGTTAAAAAAAAAGTCAGGGGGTTGAAAATGATTACATCATTTTATGTGGCATGTTGATATAATCTTAAATGCATTGTAAGAAATGGTGGTCAGAACATATTCAATATTTCATTTCAAATGGGAAATTAGATACACACTTGAAAAAGCAAAATTTGCAGGGCTATGGAGGAAGAGCAGGTGAGTGGCACTAATTAGATAGCTTGGTTTTAGAGAGCCTGTATAAGCACGGTGGCCTCCTTCAGCACTCTATCGTTCTTTGATGTTATCTCCATTTGCTGAAGGGCCACTTTACTGCTACAAATGTTAAAAAGTTTTTGAATAATGGTTTTAATAGCAAAGGGTCATTAAAATTTGTTTCACTGATTGAGGCTTCTAAGGTACCCATGAGTCTCATACACATTCACACCCACACATGTTGTGTGAAAGCAAACTCCTATGAGGACTCAGAGCTGAAATAAGTTTTATTGATAAGGACTTGGTACTAAGATGCAGTAAAACTATGCCTGTAAGTATCACAAACAGGATGTGTTTTGATGAGAACCAGAGAAAAGTGTCTGCTTTATTTATTCCTTTACCCAGTGATAAAACAAAATGACCAACATGATTATTCTGGAAAGGAGTCAAACTGGAATTGGCTTGCTCTAAGTACTAATTGGCAGGCACATGATTCAGATATCTGGCTGAACTCCTTAAAGTGCAGGACATTATTAGTTCACACATGTGGCCTTCAGCGATTCTGGAAATCTTCTATTCAACCTATTCAGAAAGGTTATTACATATCTCTGGAGAAGGTTGGACATGAATGAACCTTCTGGTTCAGTGTTCGGGTAATTTATGGCAGAAGTAGCTACCTGCAGTAACATATTGTGTAATGTAGCAAAGCATAGTCAAGCGTAGGGGCGACATGTGGCTCAGTGGTTAGCACTGCTGCCTCACAGCACCAGGGTCCCAGGTTTGATTCCAGTCTGTCTGCACATTCTCCCTGTGTCTGTGTGGGTTTCCACCGGGTGCTCTGGTTTCCTCCCATAGTCCAATGACGTGCAGGTCAGGTGAATTGGCCATGCTAAATTGCCCATAGTGTTAGGTGAATTAGTCAGAGGCAAATGGGTCTGAGTGGGTTACTCTTCGGAGTGTCAGTGTGGACTTGTTGGGCTGAAGGGCCTGTTTCCAACTGTCAGGAATCTAATCTAATCTAATGTGTTCTATAATAAAGTGTAGCCAGATGTCATGTGTCAAAATGGAGTAATAAATATACAGGCATTACAGCATTTAACTGCATTCCTGGGCAGCTAAGGCATCTAGGAATGGTCCCCTCCAACCAGCAAGAGATATGGTAGCTCAGTGGTTAGCACTGCTGCCTCACGGTGCTAGGGACACGGCATCAATTTCACTCTCTGGCGATTGTCTGTGTCATGTTTGCATATTCTCTCCTGATAAAGGGCATATGCCCAAAATATTGATTCTCCTGCTCCTCGGATGCTGCCTGACTTGCTGTGCTTTTCCAGCACCACATTCTTCAACTCACATTCTTCCCATGTCTGCATTCGTTTCCTCTGGGTGTACCAGTTTCCTCCCACAGTCCAAAGATGTGCAGGTTAGGTGGGTTGACAATGCTAATTGCCCTATACTGTCTGGCATTGTGCAGACTAGGTAGGTTAGCCATGAGAAATGCAAAGTTACAGAGTTAGGATAGTGGGGTATTCAGAGGGTTGATGTGGTCTCGATATATCGGCACGATAAGGATTCTATGAGAGTGATGTACAACTGGTGCAAGAATCTACAATGAATAAGATGTATTGAAAAGGCCCAAGGATAGGAAGGGGACCTGATAAACCCTTCTCCTGACCCATGCAAAGCATTAAACTCTTTGATGATTGCAATGAACCTTTGGTGTTAAGTGATTTATTCAGTCATTCTGCCCCTTCAAGAAATAGGAATAGTACCATTGTTCTCTATCAGTGACTGTATCACTGTAATTAGTGCTGCTAACCTCCCACCCCCATCAACATACCCATCTCCTCCAGTCCTTTTGAAGTGCTCTATTGCAAAGATGAGCATCCAGTCAGTTGCCAAAGTACACAATGGCTTGATAGTGCCACTACTTGCAGTTATGGGAGCAAATCTTGCCAAACCAAGCCAAATAGTGTAAATCAATTCAGTCCTCAGGACCAAACATGTGGCAACAAGGGATAGAAAATCTTGACTCCAGACTTGCAGTTCCCTCCTCACAAAGAGACAGTGTGGATCCAGGAGGAAGCCAGCCCGAAGAGGAATAACACACAGGCCCCTCTGCTCTTTCTGCTCAGGACATTCCTGAGGTGGCTGGTCCCACCACCTCCACCATGGCAGTCCTTGTCTAACCCTTGGTAGCTCAAGCTGACTCTGGCAGGTAGTTCCTTGGTATGTCTGGCTCATCTAGACATAAACACCCCCCGAGTTAGCTCACCAAACGTCCATGGCCAACAGGCTCAGTACTGAGTAAAATCCCTCCACCCCAGCTATGCGACTAGGGAAAGCACTAAGATGCAGTGGGAGGGAGAGAAAGAAGAAAGCATATTGAGGGCATTTTGTAGCATAGATGTAAAATTTCTAATACATCTCTCCATTTCTGAATACATAGCCTGATCTTAACCTTCAGGTGGTGGTGAAACAGTGTGTGTATGTGCTAACACGTTTTCAGACTAACCAGATAAAAATTGAAAGAACTGCGGATGCTGCAAATCAAAAACAAAACAGAACTTGCTGGAAAAGTTCAGCAGCTCTAGCAGCATCTGGGTCTAGTGACACTTCCTCAGAACTTTGATGTCTCCTTACAGATGCTGCCAGACCTGCTGAGCTTTTCCAGCAACTTCTGTTTTTGTTTCAGACTATCCAGTAGCATTTCATGGTCACAGAGGATGCTCAATGTTTGAGAGCCTACAGCACCGTCTGAAAAAAGGGCAACAATGAGTACACATGGCATTGGGTCATGATGACACTTTTGTTCCTCCTTGTTCAACACCCCTAATGTTTTGCTCCCTCTATGCACAAAGGAGTAGTTGTCCATGAGCAGCCCAGTAATAGCAGTGTCAAGCAAGTGTAACAGACTGAAAGGGACTTGGCTAGGGGATGGCCAGGAGGTAGGCAGTCTGCGTGCTCATGTGCTGTACATTGCATAGATCTCTGGGAGAAAGTTCAGCAACTCACTCCTCAGACGCTGATGTACAGAATCCAAGATTGTCAGGTCACAGTTGAGTAAAGTATTTAGGCACTCTCTCCACCCAGTCCTAATGAAATCACAATCTGTGAGTGGGATAGATCTGTTAGCAGCAAGTGCCACTATGAAGGCAGATGGGTGCTGAGCATAAATGTGATTCATGGTCTGTGAGTCATGGGTGTCAGCTGAGACATGCATGATATAGGTTTCTGGACTATATTGATATTACTGAGGTTTGTGTCTATAATGGAATTGTAATCTGATTCCCAAACATTATAAATGTGGACAAGGTAGATTATGTCATGGAATGAAGTTCGGGGGCTCGAGAGCTCAGTTTAGCATGCATTCGAAGATGCATTTTGCCTGAGGAGCTTTACCAAGAGAGGTTGGAGAGGAGACTATGCTAAAGAATCCTTTCTATCCCATGTCTGCAGCTGAGTCAAGTGGTCATAAATCCCACAATGCTATTTTAATACACTGTCGGCTACTTTGCCCACATCAAATATTCAAAGATGATTAATTATGTGTGAGCACACCATTTTTTATCGGCAGGTCTCACAGGGTGAAATATCCCGGGTTCAGCAGGTGAAGCAGTCCATGCTCTGACCAGCAAACACTTAGTGGATTTAAGCAGTACCTTCAGCTGACCACTACACATACACACACATGCAAAACATTTACTAAGGCTCTTTGGGTGGGAGGTTGGCTGCAATCAACAATGGCAAACAGCATCAAATTATACAGATCTGACTTTTTACAGGCCGGGTTCCATGCCTCTCAACGATTAATGATATTTTGTGCAGGTTTTATGTCAATCACAACCCAAGAAGATATGTAAATCTCAAGAAATTGGACTAATATACCTTTGCATATTGTATTCCCTGTTAAACTCAAAACAGTTCCATAACTTGAAACTAATGGACCATTTACTGATCATAACAAACCACAGACTCCCTACAGTAAAGAAGCAAGCCATTTGACCCATTGAGTCGACATCAATCCTCTGAAGAACATCCTACCCAGACCCACCCCTGTAACCCTGCATTTCATACCCACCCAGGTAACCTGCATTTCACGTGTCTAATACATCAAACCTAAATTTCTGGATGCTATGGGTAATTTAGAATGACCAATCAACATAACCTGCACATCTTTGGACTGTGGAAGGGAACTGGAGAACCCAGAAGGGGCCCACACAGACACTGGGAGAATGTGCAATCTACATGCAATCACCCAAGGGTGGAATTGAACCTGGGTCTTTGGCACTGTGAGCCAGCAGTGCTAACTGCTGAGCCACCATACCACCCATGTATTTATACTAGATATTTATTCATAATAAATTCATACAAGACATCCAACTTCAAGCGGTCCAGCAATTACATGTCAAATAAATTCAATATCATAGGCAGTTTGGAATGTCCCAAAGGGGATGCCCATGACTTTCCAGATATCCATGGAATGTATGAAATGCCCTGGCAGTGACACTATAGCTTTCAAAATATATTCTCATAGACACTCACAATATGCGTATTAAAACAATACTATATTCAAATACTGCATACTCATTATTTGACTTTAAATCAATATATCAGTCAATCATCCTGTATAGTTTAACAAAACATATTTTGATGTGTACGTCTTCTTGATTAAATTCCCTCATCATCTCCTTGAAGTTATATTTCGAGGATTCAGGACCACAGGTACCTCATGTAGCTCGTACATCATCCATAACAAATTTTCAGATGGTTTGTTCAGTTGCAGCTGTGGTACATAAGGAAAGTAGATAGAATTAGACTATGCAATCTATAACAAATTGTGGTGATGGATGCAGTATCTTTGCCCTGAGCTGAAGGGTTTCTTTCCCCCCTCTCATTTGAAGGTGACAACTGTCTGACAAGGACTACCACATGGCAAACTAGTCCCCTGATGAAGTCTGCCCCCTGATGAGAACTGCCCCCGATGAAGACTGTCCACTGACCAGGACTGCTGCCTTGTTGACATATGTATTTCCAAGGGGCTGGTCCTTCACCCTGTGCCAAACAATCATTTGAATCCTTTTGCCAACTACAGTAAGGAGAACTACTCCCATTTCAGGATAACCATACACATGCTTGTCCATCTTCATCTGAGGCTGCATTTTCAATTTTTTCAAGGAATAAAACTTTTGTTTCTCTGAACAATGCATTGATACTACGCTACACACATGATGCCAGATAATTCTATGATTTCAGCTAATGGAACAGAGTGACCTCAGTGGCCAGCATAGTCACCTTCCTTTTATCTGTGTTCATAATAGTTTATATTAAGGGAAAGAAAGTACCAACAGTTCCATCATCCCTATGCTGCACAGAAAATCCCAGAAATATTTCATTTTAAGTGTATCCCAATTTATACTATGAGGCACATTTTCTCTGCTTATACTTTTGTAAATTCTTTCTCAAGTTATTACCTATATAGCAATTCGGTGTGTTACACAATATAGGATTTGTTCAGCATTCTTTGATTTAAAAAAAAATCACTCGTGTTATGGGCATTTATTTCCCATCCCTGCTTGTCCTTGAGAAAGTGCGGGGAGACTTCTTCACCCATCGCAGTCCATTTAATGTAGTTAGATACACAATTCCATTAGGAAGGGATTTCCAGGACTTTGGCCAATTGACACTTAAAGAACAACAATATATATCCAAGTCTAGCTGGTGAATGGCCTGGAGGGGAATTTTCTGGTGTTCCCATGTATCTGCTGCCCTTGTACTTCTAGATGGTAGAAGTCGTGGATTTGAAAGCTGCTGTCTAAGAATCCTTATTGAGTTTCTTCTGTATGCATCTTGTAGATGGTACACACTGCTGCTATTGAGCATCAGTAGTGAAGGCAGTGAATGTTTGTAGATGTGGTACTCACCAAGTGGGCTGCTTTATCCTGGATGGTGCCGAGCATCTAGTATGTCGATGGACCTGCATGCATCCAGAGAAGTGGAGACCACAGTTGCCATTATTTGAGCCTCCAATATGGATCCAATGGGAGCCTGGATATTCCATGTTTCTAGACTTGTCTGTTCTCAATTTGTGTTTGTTGGATTGATATGAAGTATGTCAACAGTGCTTTTATTACATGCCCCATGTCTCCAAGGAGATACCTGAGACATTATGTGTCATTCATACTTTGATGGAATCAAGGTCATTATCACTTTGGAATGTGAAAATCAGACATTTCTTTTGCATAATTAAATTACTTCATGGCTGATCATTTATTACCTCCAAATATCCCAACAATCTAACCCTTTAAATGGCTGCTGCCAACATGTGGAAGAGTGTGCTGCTAACACTGATCAGGCATCACAGCACCCAGCACACTGGAGTGAAAGCAAGTCATCCTCAAGCATGAGGGACTTCATATGGACGAAATTACATGGAAGCCTTAAACTGCAAAGGTATAATTAGCAATCAAAATATGGCAACTAGATTTCAATGCAGGTGACAACATTAGGCTAAACAGAATATTTTCAACAAGGTGAAAAGCTAATAAAAGTGGAGATTTAAAGAGGCTTGTGGATTCTCATACGTAGTTCATTAAAATGACAAGAACAAAGAAAATAATCAAAAAGACTTATGGAACGGAAGCCTTTATATCACAAGGTCTAGGTAGAGGTGAGGTCTCATGTATACAAATAGCCTAGTTGAATCTCATCCAAAATACAATGAGCAACTCAAGCACAATGCTAAGAAACAAGATATCCAGGATGGCACCAGGAATCTAAGGGTTAATCTGTCAACCCAGGCTTGTATTTCTAGAAAGGGAGTGAGTTAGGCAGTATTGGACTGAATTCAACTTGACATTAGTTTGACATTGAATAGTTTAAGTAATGTGAGTGAAAACCATATTGCAAGTACTTACTCTGCTCAATCATCAATACCAACCGAGCTGTCTTTGCCATCAGTTTCACCTTCCTCCTCTGTATTGGCTGTGCCAGTTAGATCAGATGCAACATCTGTAGGAACATGAAAACCTGAGAGCTTTGTCAACTTGGCACACTGCAATATTTGTATTAATCCAGCCAGCTGTGCCAACTTCAATGTATCATTGCCATGAATGCCTGCGAGCTGAGATAACTGCCAGAAACCCCAGCTGTGTCAGCAATACCACCTGTGCTAACTATACCAACAATATCAACAGATATATCTATACTGTCTCTGCATTCTATAGCGCAGAGGTCATAAAGTAAACAGCACATGATTTAATGTGTCACTTCATCATAGCTATGTTACTGCACTGCCTGCACAGAAAAGAACACACTTTGGGTATAGACATTTTATGTTAATAAATACTCTGCTATCATATCATCTGTTCTTCATTCTCATGTCTCTTTCACACGCCAAAGAAATTTGTGCTGAGGGTGGAAAAGATCTCATGTTGGACAGTGGCATTCCACTGTGTTATTAAACCAGTAATGATATCCTCAAAAAATACAGTTTTATATTCTTAATTGTGAAGCAAAAATAACTTCCTAACCTTTCTCTATACAGGCCAGCATGCCTGGTTCAGAATAACATCATGACTGCTCTTATATACATGACAGAGTTGTTTGTTGTTTTGCATGCTGGCAGCTGACTTGTAAGTCAATATGCATGAAGGTGGGATGTAAGATAGTTAGAATGTTGAGGAAAAGAAAAAGGGATGTTGGGGGATTGTATGTATTACAGAGAATGTAACAGAGTATGAAAACGGAACATGACATTGAGACAGAAGCGGAAGCCATTTGGATTGAGGCAAAAGGTCAGAATTGTTGAATCATGTTAACAGGGGTGTTCAACAAACTACCTAAAATTGGAAGCAAATGTAGGCAGAATAATGTAGACAAATTTATAAAATACGAGAAAAGCATTATACATGGTAGATTCCATTTACCTCCAAATTAAATGGCAGGAAGACTATAGGAAAAAAGGTAAGGGAATGGAGTTATTAATTTGCTTGCCCAGTACATAGGGAATGCATCAACTGAAGATTCATGACTCAGTGTGGGAATAAAGAATGAATAAGTAGAGATAAAGTAAGTACGCATAATAGAGCATTCAGGCAATAGCAATTTTAAATAATAATTGAGATTAAGATTAAAATAAATAATCCCTTAGATGGGCATACACTTTTAAAGTGAATGAGAATAGAATAAGAAATGGAAAGCTTTGGCATTCCTTTGATTTTGAGTTTGTCTTTTTACTCATTGTTTGTTTCTCAGATCACAGATGTGATGTACTGACTTGTTTTATCAGCCCTTTATTGTTAAGTAGCATATAAATTGGTAGCAGTCACCAACAGACGGTTAGATCACAGTATATATATATTATAAAAAAGTTTACTTGTGTCCTGTTTGCAAATCCCGCCAGTTTTGCTTACCTCCCTTGAGCTATTGATGATTTGCTTCATCATATTGTGTCTATATCCAAACAGATTATTTAATCAGCCCTCTGAAAAAAACAAAGTTAATATGCCCAGTTTAGCAATATGGCAGGTTCTTCAAGAATTTCACAAAGCCTACAGAGATACTCCCAAGACTTTCAAAGCACACTAGTAAATTTATTCAAATACTTAGCTTTTGGGAACTGATCAGTTGCACTCAATAATATTATCCTTTTTACAAATAATTGATGTGGGAAAGTTTAATTGGCTGCATGTTGTTGGTTGTTTGGTAGTAGAGAATTTGCGTATTGCTGGGAAAAGACATATGTAAATTTTTTGATCTTTCACTAATCAGAACAATTTGCAAGAATACCAATAAAGGGGAGACAACAGGTCTACTTAGAGTCATAGAGTCATAGAAATGTACAGCATGGAAACAGACCCTTTGGTTCAACTTGTCCACGCCAACCAGATATCCCAACCCAATCTAGTCCCACCTGCCAGCACTTGGTCCATATCCCTCCAAACCCTTCCTATTCATATACAACCAATCAGCGCTCTTGTCTCAGACAAAAGTAGAAATTGTTGGAAAAGCTCAAGAGTTCTTGCAGCAACTGTAGAGAGAAATCAGAGATGATGTTTCAGGTCAACTGATCCTTCCTCAGCACTCTTTTCACATACAGGTTAAATTTTGGTCAAATTCTGTTTACTTTGTATCACTTCCTCATGAGTTCGAACATTATTATGAAATCTCCTGTCAACATTTAAGTCTTTAATGGCACCAGTTAAGATTCTCTCATCCGGCCACGTAAATGGAGTCATAAACATTTTCTAATCATTTCCAAAGCCTTCATAGCCATTCTAAATTGTATTGCCTAGAATCAGAAACAATGTTTCAGTTGAGAATAAACTAATGTTTTTCAGAAGCCCTTTTTTTTTACTCCATGCCTGTGTTAATAAAACCCAAAATTCTCTGTCTTTCGAACCATTTTTCCAACCTTTCCTGTCATTTTCAAGGATTGTGCACATATACCTTCAGGTCCTACCTCTCCTGCACTCACTTCAGAGTTGCAGTATGCATCACCTCCCATTCTGTCTACCAAACAAATATCACATTTCACACGTCTGCATTTAGCCTCATCTACCAAGTATCCATTAATTTCACCAATTTGTCTTTATCCTCCTCAAGTCTATCACTAAGATTTTCTTTGATGTAAATATACCATTCACACAAACATATTTGCGAAACAAAAGTGTGAGTTCTTTATTCGAAGATATAAGTTTATAGAAATAATATTCATCAGGAACCTGTGAGGTATGCTGCTGAGTACAAAGAAATGCTGTTACTGCAATTATGACCACAGAGCTGACTTCAGCTATTGCTCTTATAGACTGACTACAAGACATAGGCCATCCTATTGACTAAGATATTGATCAACAGTAGCATGAGACTATGAAGAGCTTATGCTCGAAAAGTCGGCTCTCCTGCTCCTCGGATGCTGCCTGACCAGCTGTGCTTTTCCAGCACCATACTTTTTGCCTCTGACCTCCAGCATCTGCAGTCCTCACCTTCGCTTAGTAGCATGAGATATGCTGCCTTAAATGTACATGCAGATCATATCACAACACTCCCTTTTATCTAGACTAAATGTTTACTTTTGAAGAATTCACTTATTTATCTGGCAGAATTTTTTACAAAGTGTCTGTATGTACTCTACCACAGAGGAAAATATTTTACAAGTCTCGAAAACATTTTACAGGTCGGGTTATCCACCTAGACTTAGTAATGGTGATGCTTGCTGGAGACTGCTGCATGCTTTCAGAAAGCTGGATAGGTTTGTTTTATTTATATTCCTCTCAGATTGTACAAATGATTACAATAACTTGAAAAATGTAAGTTACTTTAATCGAAATAAAAGGTCTACTGCACTCTATATTTTGTATTGAAGCCCGTTGATCATATGCTGCCAGCTTAACTTCATTAAATTCTCAATCATTTACATTCTATTTAAGCATCTTGATTTGCCTTCAACACATCTGTGTTACTTTCCCTCAATTAATCTTCACTTTTCTGAGTGGCTGTTAATCTTATTTCAGATTATCTTCTTTAAAAGCTTTCCAGTCATTGAGTTTGAACTGAGTGATCTGTGTTTGATGGTATGATCCAATGCTTTTGTAAACAAGAGTGTAACATTGGCAATTCTCCAGTCCTCTGGCACCACCCTCATATCTGAGGAGAATGAAAGATTTTGGCCAGTGCTTTTGCAAATTCCACTCTTACTTCCCTCAGTATCCTTAAATGCATCTGATCCAGTGTTTGGAACTAATCAATTTTAAGTATGGCCAGCCTTTGTATTAACACATTTTTATCAATCTCTAGTCCAACCTGTGTCTTGTCAAGTTCTTCTTTGCAACATTTTCTCTCAGTAAAGACAGTCACAACATAGTTGTTTAAGATCTCATCTGTGCTCTCTGTCTCTGGATATAAATCGATCTTTGGTATTTAATCAGTCCCACTATAGTTTTTCTACCCTTTTACTAATGATGAACACATTGTGAATACATTTATATTTTGGAATTTTGGAGTATTGTGTATAATTCTGATGTGGAGAAGCTAGTGTTGGACCAGGGTAGACAAAATTAAAAATCAAACTACAACAGGTTATAGTCTAATAGGTTTATTTGGAAGCACTGGCTTTTGGAGTAAATATCATTTTACTTGCATGATACTGCGATCTTTTGCTATAAATTCTGTGTCTTATGGTACTACTCAGAGCCACCTGAAGAAGGAGTGGCGTTCTGAAAGCTAGTGCTTCCAAATAAATATCTTGGCCTATAATCTGGTGTTGTGTGATTTTTAACTGTGTATAATTCTGTTTGTCCTGCTAAATTGGAAAGTGTACAGAAATATTTGCAAGGATGTGACTGGGAATGGAGAATTTCAGTTATAAGAAAAGTCTGGATACTGAAGAGTAGGAGGTTGAAGGGGGTCTTTGTAGAGGTTTATAAAATCACGAGGGTGTAGATAAGTTGAATAGCAAAAGTATTTTCCCTAGAGAAGGGGAGTTCAAAACTAGAGGGCATATTTTTAAGGCGAGAGGAGAAAGATTTAAAAGGGATCTGAGGAGCAGCATTTTCATGCAGATGGTAGTTCGTAGGTGGAATAAACTGCCAGAGGAAGTCATAGATTTTGGTATAATTACAACATTTAAAATGTAAGGTTTAGAGGGATATGGACCAAATGTAGGCGAATAGGACTAGTTTAGTTTGGGGAACTTGCTCGGCATGGACCAAAGGATCTGTTTCTATGTTGTTTGACTCTATGAAACTCTATGACTATGAAAAACTGGAATGCAGAACTAATTGGGCATTTCTGGTTGAAGAGGCTAAATCATTCAATCTTTTTTTCTTAAAACTCATATCATCTCTGGAGAGTTATGTTGTCTTGTTTTGTACACGAATGTGTCTTGGAATATAGGAACAGGAGCAGAACTTTCAGCCCTACAAGTTTTCTCTGCCATTCAATATGATTAGGGTTAATTCAACACTTCAATGCCTTTTACCCATATTACCCTTACATCCCTACAGTGATCAAACATTTATTACCTTTTCTGTTTAATATATCAAAAAAAAGCTTCCACAGTCCTCTGAGACAGCAAATTTCCAAGATTCACAACACTCCGAGTAATTTCCTTTTTACTTTTATATTGTTTCCCCTGGTTATAGAATCTTCAACCTCTCCATGGGATACATCTTGCATCTACTCTGAATATTACTTTAATTATTTTGTCACTTCTCATACTTTGACATTCTTGACAAGACAGGTCCAGTTTGCACAATCTCTCTTAAAAGGATAGTTCTGCCATCCAGGGAACAAATCTGGTGAACCTTCATTGCACTCCCTCTATGGTTATAATACTTTCCCAGAAATAAGGAAACGAAAGTAGATCACGGTTTAGGATTAAAAGGGGGATATATTTTAATTCTGAACAGTAATTGATTCTTGTTTTTCTGATAATAGTTGATAATCAGTTTTGCTACGTATTTAAATAATACATTTGTTGACAATAAAACGTTACTTTTGAGATTTGTCTAGAAATCTCTTTTGTTTGCGATATTAGCGTTAGTATCTGACATTTTCTTTCACTGCCTCTCAAAGGTTTGCTGCACCTTTTTGACACAAAAGTATGAGGGAGCCCATCCTTTTGATCAAATCAATGGAGATCCTTAAGTCCTCATTGTCTTTTGGGGCTTCCATCTCAGATGTGACTGATCTTTTTCAGGAGTCAGCTAAACTCCACAAAAATGTGGAGTCTAGACTCTCTCAAGAAGGTGAAGATGGTAATCATGACCTGTTTCAAATAAATCATAGATTGGGATAACATCAGCTCTGCTGAGTACTTCTCTACATCCTAGATACTTTCATTTGTTCTGTGCTGGAACATGTCTTGGCTTACTTTCAGGCCAAAGATAGACCTAGTAATTTCAACTGACAAAATGCATATTGAATATTGTCAACATCAAAGATTTCCCATTGCCTGGGACTTACACTGTTCTATGTTATCGAATCTCATTTCCCCTGAAAGACAATATGTTACTCAGTTTCAGAGTATCTTTCATTTCCTTTCAGAATTTTCAGGAAACATATTTTGGTGCTGTTGGAGAGGGATGACATTATTTTATGCTGTATCAATCTTTGCTTTTTGATTTATGTTGATCTGAATGGGTGTGTGTTTTTGTTTTTCCCCTAAAATCTTTGTCATACAATTGTCTGGTTCCTATGTTTATTGTGTCCTCAAACTCATTGTCATCTTCCAGGGCACATATGTATTGGTTTCTTTATCTTTTCATTCACCTGCTACTCTGTCTCTGATATCTCATCTATTTCGGTGTTTCTTTATTATTTGCCCAGGATTTCCCACAAACTCTGCAGTTTGATTCATTGGAGGTACATTTCCTTCTCTTGTGAATTCATGTGGTCATTCAGAGCTCTTGCATATCCACGTCTGTTTTGTGTTGCCATTTAACTGTAAAATACATGCTGCCTTTCTCTTGATTTAACCTGAAGGTAAGCTGTTTGATAGTCAATGTTCTTTGCTTTATGTGCTCTCACAATGCCTGCAACCGAGAGCTTGTCCTTCCCAATCAATTCTGTTTGCATTTCAAAGTGTGCCAAAATCTAAATAAGCTGATCCAGCAGCTTTCCATCTGTATTGTTACATTGATAATTTTCTGGATGCAGTTTTCCATCTTGTTATAAAGCTGTTAACAGAGTCACTTCACTGCTGCCTAAGGCCTTGAAATTCATATCCCTCAGTCTAAAGTTTTGACCTTGGCTAGGGATGAGTTTGGAATATTTCAAACGCTTTCAAGAACATTATCTTTTGCAAGTGAACCAATTTAATCCTTTATCTCCTGCTCACAAAAAGAAGCAACTGATCCTTTCCACTTAACTGGTGCCTTTTTATAAAGACATTGCATATCAGTTCACCTTTCTGCTTGACCTTCTCAAATCATCTGCAACAGTATCAGCTTCCCGATCTATCATGTGTGTTTATTGCTCAGGTGTCTATATCATTTTCATATGATTATTCAACTTCTCACTCTCTCTCTGACATTCATTCAGAGAGAATTTTTTTTCTATCCATTTTGGTATTAACTTTGCTTAAATTATTTGGATTTCCTGAAGGATCACCTATGTCCCTTGGTTCTCAAAAGTTGAAATACTTTAGATTTAAAATTTTGAAGCTTCCTTTCCTTCTGCTCCTCATGTGATCTGTAGACCTGTTACTTGACATGATTAAAGTGTATTGTGGCACTCAGGAAACATATTCAAACAATATTTAGTTCCTAGCAGTAAACAAGTAATGGAACATGGCAATAGAATTCATGCCAGCTTTCTGTAGAGAAATCCAGTCAGTCCCATTTGCCTACTCTAATATTATAGGCTTTTAATCCCAGTTCTTTCCAGTGACCATCCAACTTTCCTTTGAAATCATTGTTCCCCTCCACTTCCACTGCCCTTGTATGCACTAAATTCCAGATTATTATCCTTTCTGCATAAAAAAAGGGTCTTCCTCATGCTTTGGGTTATGAAAGACACTAAATAAATGCACATCTTTCCTTCATTACAAAGCTTTGCTTCATGTTTTATGCAGATTTCTAACCAGCTGGGATATATTTGCACTGCAGCCTCCTATTTTAGGCATATAGAGCTGATTGTTTGCCACAACAGGAGGAAATTACAAAATTATCATGAGTGATGTGTTAAACACAGAGTTTTTTTGAGCAGTGAGCATGTGGGAGCAAAATCTTCCTATTCAGACCAAGTGCTCATTAGTTAAAGACTTTGCTCACTAGTTTAACAACTGTACTCTCTAGTTAAATGAGCATTCTCAGTAGTTAATAGTATGTGCTCCCTGGATGAAGATATTTTCTATAATTAAAGGGTTATGCTCATTGCCTGAAGAATTATGCTTCCTGGATAAAGGATTGTGCCCTCTGCTAAAAGTGGTGCTGACTGGTTAAAAAGATTAGGTACACTTGTCAAAGGGATGTAATTTGTTAGTTAAAGGATGCAGATTAATTGAAAGATGTGCTCAGTGATTAAAGTGGTTCCTTCACTCTTTAAAGGTGTGTGCTGACTGGTTAACAAGTATGCATACCTCTTTGACCGATGTGTTGACTGGTTAAAGTGATGTGTTCACTAGTTAAAAGGATTTGCTGACAGGTTAAATGATGTCCACCTCTATCAACGGTGACCGACTCAACACTGACATTTTCTACAAACCCACCGACTCCCACAGCTCCTCCCATCCTGCTTCCTGCAAAAATGCTATCCCTCATTTCCAATTCCTCTGCCTCCGCTGCTTCTGCTCCCAGGGGGACCAGTTCCACCACATAACATACCAGATGGTCTCCTGTGGCTGAACATTTCAACTCCCCCTCACACTCTGCCGAGGACATGCAGGTTCTGGACCTCCTCCATTGTCACTCCCTTACCACCAGATGCCTGGAAGAAAA
This sequence comes from Hemiscyllium ocellatum, assembly GCF_020745735.1. Lineage (NCBI taxonomy): Eukaryota > Metazoa > Chordata > Chondrichthyes > Orectolobiformes > Hemiscylliidae > Hemiscyllium > Hemiscyllium ocellatum. The sequence continues at coordinate 95,800,231 of NC_083403.1, forward strand.
ATGCCTCATCTTCTGCCTCAGGACCCTTCAACCCCATGGCATCAATGTGGACTTCACCAGTTTCCTCAGTTCCCCTTCCCCCACTTCACCCAAGTTTCAACCTTCCAGCTCAGCACTGTGCTCATGACCTGTGCCATTTGTCAATTCTCCTTCCCCACCTCTACTCCACCCTCCTCTTCAACCAATCACCTTCTCCCCTACCTCCTTCCACCTATTGGTAGCATATATCTTCCCCCCACCGCCCCAACACCCCCTCCCATTTATCTCTCCACCCCCGAGGCTTCTAGCCTCATTTCTGATGAAGGGCTTTTGCCCGAAACGTCAATTTTCCTGCTCCTCAGATGCTGCCAGACTTGCTGTGCTTTTCCAGCACCACTCTAATCTTGACTCTGATCTCCAGCATCTGCAGTCCTCACTTTCACCAGGTTAAATGGTGTTCTGACTTACTTACACTTTGGCTGTGGAAAAACATAGTAGGCTGGAGCAGATGATGCTGAAACACAATTGCTTATTTGGTCAGGAATTTGTCACATTAGCAGGATTGGAATCAAGTAATAATTCAGCTGAGATCAAATCAGTGTTTTTACACAAATTTAACCTAAAATTCTTGCTTATTGTTGGTGCTGATGTCTTTATTAACCACTCTCTCAATCTGTCTGACCAGCTTTGATGGGATATGTACATATAGCCCCATGACCCTCTGTTCCAGTACCAATTTTAGAGCATTATCTCCTTTATATTGCATTTGCTCTTTCCTCCAACCAAAATGAATCATGTCATTCTTCTTACAACAATATTTTCACCTGGAAATCAAGTTATAACACTTGCTTCCACCAAATTCTGTTTGGACACTTAAAACATCAAATCTAATTGTACCACATCACCAATCTAGTTAAGTTTTCTAACCGTCGATCAGTACTCTATTTGTCACATACTATGTAGCAACACTGTCAGGTTCAAAGAGTTGAGATGGGGTGTTCTCAGTTCTCCAGATTATTGGTATCAGCACTGTGTGCAGTGAGTCAACAAGTTTTGCTTTGAGTCAGAATGCCATGATTTCATGCATAGATTTAACGAAGATTGACAAACCAGAACAATAGTGTAAACTATCAGAAGAGCTAGTTTTCAAATTAGATCATTTCTGCCCTCTCAGGGCCACAAAACAGACCTTCAGCATTGCTTGAAGTGCTAAAGAACTCTCTTGAGTCCTGATCAATGGTGATGCTGGACCCATTAAAGCGAGATGATAAAGGCATTTACTCTATTGCTGTTTAAAGAGCCATGCTGTGTCAAATGTGTTTCTGGATATTCTACAATGATTCCACTTCAGCAGATAATTCACAGTTTTCAGGGCCTACAAGACATTATGAAATGTGCTATATGAATGCAGGGATTTCTTTTCTCTCTTCAGCCATAAGTGGATTGACTGAAGCAGGCTCAACGGGCTCTACAGCCTGCTCCTATTCTATTTCTAATGTACTTACAGATTAGAGACATTGAGACTTCTTAAATAACTCAGTGCTGTTAGCGAAGAATGAAATAAGACATTACTGTATGCACATTGTGACCCTGTCAGCTCCCTGTCATCTCCAGAAAAGGAAATTACAATATTTCACTGAACTGACTACAGTCAGATTTCTGACCCCATACTCAGAGTGATGAATGTTAAAAAGTGGATTGAAAACAAGAAAGAAAACAGTCCAAGGATTAACAAATGAAAGGCTCATTATGTTTTATTCCTTTAGCACACATTGCTTTAAAACTGCCTGCTCTGGCACAAAACAAGCAGATTTTTCCTACAATCTACTTTCCCCTCAGCAGTTCAAATGCCTAAAGTTTGGGGGTTGTGTCTTTGAAACAGACTGTGTGTTGCCTTCCTGATTTCTTCCCATTCCTGAATCAAGTGGATCAGTCAAGGAAAACCTTTCCTTGAAGGATTCTCAAATCACAACATAATGTCATCTTTTTAATTCTTCAACAGTTCTTCAATTATTCAGCAATGTGGACATTGCTGGCTACGTCAAAATTTGTGGCACAGTTCCAATTGCCTTAATGGTGGTGAGTTGCAGTTGTGCATCTCTGCAGTCCATGTGGTGTAGTGAGACCCAAAATGCTGTCAGGAGGAGAGTTCCAGGATTTTGATCCAGCAGCTGTAAAGGATACTTCCAAATTAGAATGGTGAATGGCTTAGAGGGGAACTTGAAGGTGGTGATGTTGCCATGCCGCTGATGTTCTTGTCAGCAGTCAGGGAGTGAGTTGTATGCCAAGTCTAGATGTTGCCTAGTAACAATTATGGCCTCCCATGCACTTGGAGGGAGGAGAATTTGTCTGTTACATTTGAGAACTCTCCTCAGTTTTCTCTCTCTGCAAAAGTGGCCAGACCTGCTGAATTTCTCCAGCGCTTTCTGTGGTTAAAAGGAACAAGCTGTTGCTGAATTCTACTGCAGTTTGTCATGAATCTCAAGTGCATTGGAAATCTAGTCACAGTATTCCATAAACTGTCAAAAATGATTAAATGACAAGTCGAAACACCAAGCTGGTTAATTCACTTCTTTTTGACTGTTACCTCGGTCAAAAGAAACTCTCATGTAGTTTCATCAATAAACTTATCCTGTAACAAATTGTAACAAGTGGCAACATTAATTATTAACTACTACTCTTCAAATTTAAATTACATCCCCTTTAAATCCAAAGCTACATATATTCATTCACATATAGGACTGATCAAGACAGTAAGCTTTACAGAAATATGGGAGGATTATAAAGATGAAATACGAACAAAATCTGTAGATTTACGGTTCAAATGTTGGGGGTGGAGTGCAGAGATATTTCCACAATTGTTTTGATTTTTGGTAAGGGGATCACAGTGGTATCGACAGCAGTGAAACATAATTCTCAACTCCATAGCTGGTCAGTTGGACATCTTGAGTGAGAAGTTCTTTCCAGAGTATTTGAGTGCTTTAATTGAAGCACACTCTTTACTAAGAAAAGGTGCAAAGTATGAGAGAGAGCAAGTATGACCTGTGTTTGTTTCTTGGCTTCCTACAGATCTGAATGCACTCTTGTTCTAACTTGCCTGAAAACTGAACCTTAAAAATCCAAAAGGCTATTGAATGGCAGCTTTTTAAAACCAAATATACTTAGACTCATAGAGTCATAGAGATGTACAGCATGGAAACAGACCTTTCGGTCCAACTCGTCCATGCCAACCAAATATCCCAACCCAATCTAGTCCCACCTGCCAGTACCTGCCCGTATCCCTCCAAACCCTTCCTATTCATATACCCATCCAAATGCCTTTTAAATGTTGCAATTGTACCAGCCTCCACCATTTCCTCTGGCAGCTTATTCCACACATGTACCAACCTCTGTGTGAAAAAGTTGTCCGGAAGGTCTCTTTTATATCTTTCCCCTCTCACCCTAATCCTATTCACTCTAAACAATAAAATAAAACACTTAAATGACCATTTTGGTTCCAGTAGACCTCAATTTTATGGTACATCAATATTAATAATATGCATTATCCACAAGTTTAACTATTATGTTTAGAATTGCTTTACCCAATACCTGTACCCCTGTCCCCTCAAATTTCTTGTTGTGTGCACATGGAGTCACAGCGATGGGTAAAATCATGTCTCATAGCTACCTGCAGTAGATTTTTCCATTTAGTATGGCATTTCCTTTTTGAAAGCTGGTCTTACTGATGACATTTAATTATAAGTCTGCATATGTGACGTTGGAGTGCACATTACCAGTTTCTCCTTTTATCATTTCAGTTTTGATCTGTCAGGTTTTTCATGCCTCCTTGGATAATGCAATGAAGGAAAAAGGATTTGAAAAAAAATTGACCCTCCGCATGAGAGTTTTATTAGAAATGAAAATGTTTGATCTCCTCACACATTTTACTGAACATGATGTGTCTTTCAGCTTAGGGTGAAAACTCTCACTCTTGCTCTCACTGTCTCTCACTACTAATACTTGGCTTGAGCTATTCCATTCATAGGATTTCTGCACAAAAGGCCAAAGAAGTTTATATGTGTATAACAGTATTTTTTACATAGATACATTATAAACATTTCATTTTCAATAGATATTCAATGTATAAAGGATTTTCAGGGTTGTGCAGGTGAATAAGACAAAATACATGGCATTGAAGGGAATGTCCTACAGATTTACTAGAATAAGCCTGAGGCTTTAAGAATTAGATTATGAGGAAAAGTTATGTAAACTGTCTTACATTTCCTGGAATACAGGTGATTGAAGGGTGATTTGATCAAAGGGTTAAAATGTCCAAAGGCTTTAATGGCATGAATATAAAGAAACTTTCCTGTGATGGTGGATGCAAGATAAAATTAAAACTTGATCTTCAAGGAGAAAAGAGAAATGAAGAGGAACCTAAAAGTAAACCAGAAATTGCTGGCAAAACTCAGCAGGAGAGGCATCACCTGTGGAGAGAAAGCAAAGTCAACATTTCAGGTCCAGTGACCCTTCTTCAGAAGTGATTTGTAGCCAGAAAATGGTGGTATATACGCTGAAAACCGGAGGGCCTGTGGTGAAAGCAGCCTATTTGATGATAGCGTGAGGGATATGGGATGGGTAAAGGATATAGAAGGAGATGTTCAGGCTCTAATATTACTGAACTTGATATTGCATCATGAAAGCTGCAAGGACACTAAGAAGAAAATGAGATGCTGTTCTTCAAAGTTGTACTGTGCCTCACTGAAGAACTACAGCAAGCCTGCGATGGAAATGTTGCTCAGGAAACATTTGTTGGTGTATTGAAGTGGCAGGCAAGTATTCTCCCATTTTCTCTGTCTCTGTCGCATCTGTTCTGATAGTACCACCTTACTCAGAATGTACACCTCTTTCCTCAACTGAGGTTTCCCACCAATATAGTTGACAGGGTCCTCAGCCATGTCTGATCCATTTCAGCACTTCTTCCCTCACTCATTTTCTAATGTCCTCCAACAACAATAGGGTCCCCAGATCCTCACTTTTCAAACGACCAGCATCCACATGCAGAGGATCACAAACTGCCATTTCCAACACCTCCAATGGGATGTTACGATCAGACACATATTCTCTTCCCATCCCTTATGGAATTTCACAGTGACTGATCCGTCTTGGAAAACCTGATTCTCTCCTCCTCCACTGCCAACACCTCCCCACACTCCAATGCCACCCTCATGTGCTATCCCAGAAGGTGTAACACCTGCCTCCCATCTCATAATCCAAGGCTCCAAACACACCTTCCAGCTAAAGCAGCTTTTGCCTACATTTCACTCAATCCAGTCTCTATGTTCACTGCTCACAATATGGTCTCTGCATTGAGGAGATGAAACATAGACTGGGTGACCGGTTTGTGAAACACATATATTCTGTCTGCAAAAATGACCCATGGTTGGCTGCCATTGTATTCTCTGTCCAGTATTTCTGCCTTGGGCTTGTTGCAATGCTCCAGCAAGGCTCAGCACAAACTAGAAGAACAGCACCTCATTTTATGCTTGGTGACTCTGCAGCCTTCAGGACTCTATACAGAGTTTCCATATGTTTAGGGCCTGAACACCCCTTCTTTCCTGTCCTTTACCCACCCCACACCCTAAGACTTGTCAACATGTAGGCTGCTTTCATCACCATGTGATCAAGTGACCATGTGCCCAAAATTGGACATCCTAAGTTGACCCACAGCCAGACAAATTTACCCAAACCTGGAGCAGCAAATTGGCCAAGCTACCAGCAACCAGCAGCTATTGGCTATGGAAGTAAGGGAAAACCAAGGACAGAGAGGTTACAAAGGTTCAGGCGGAACCAATTGCCACCAGTTTGGGGATTGTGTATTGAAGAAATATCAATCAGACTATCCGGCAGTTTAATTTCCAGCCAGTGCCTGAAGACATGTACTTCACACCTCCCCAACATGGCAAAAATGAAGGGATGATCCCTATTGGATGATTTGAACTCAACTAATAATCCCATTGTTTTATTCCTGATGAGGGGCTTTTGCCCGAAACGTCAATTTCGCTGCTTGTTGGATGCTGCCTGAACTGCTGTGCTCTTCCAGCACCACTGATCCAGAATCTGGTTTCCAGCATCTGCAGTCATTGTTTTTACCTCATAATCCCATTGGCTAAAGCCACAGAATATTCTGTATGATAAGGCATGGAGGGTGATTAAAAATGAACAATTAGAAGCCACTGCTCAGCAAAGACGTGCAGGAAGATTTGTGGCAAAAGGCATGCAGCAACCCAAGAAGACTCAGGAGAAGATTTGCCCTGATTTTAATGGAAGAGAGACAGCCCTACATTGGAGAGGAAAGGGATTCCAATGGGCCAGTTCAACCACATGGCTTGTTGTGGATAACATCATTTCTCACATGGATAGAGCTCAATAAACTAAATACTGTGGGAATTTGGAAAACTCTCAGAGAGTGTTTTTAGTAAAGGATATTTTGTTAATAAAATCAAATTGAACCATAAAATTAATTCAGTGTCCTTTGTCTATCTCACTATCAAGAGCATTTTGGTAAAGTGTTTTTAATACATAAACTGGTTAAAGTGTCCAAAGCATGGAAAACATTTGTGTCCTTGGATGGTCCTATATTAGAAGTGTTTGTATAATCTTTAATGTTGAACCTTACCAACTTTCAATATCCAACATGAGATTGAATTAAAAAGGCAGTTGCCCCATGTGGTGGCCAGGATGAAAGAGGTGAAGGCTTCTGACCTGTGTTTGGGCCATTAGCCAACGTGAGAAGGACAAACAGCCAGAGTTAGTACAAGGTCAGGGACTCATTGGAAAACAAAATCTAGCATAAGCTAGTATAGGAAATGGGGACCTGCACAAAACAGAGGCAAAGAATTGAACACGGGGTCAGAGGACACACGAGGTGCCAAGAAGCTAGATGTTGGGGTAAGAGATTCACAAGGATACAGAGGAGGATCTAGGACCTATGAGGTAAAAGGTAGTTCTGAAGAAGGGTCACTGGACCAGAAATGTTAACTCTGCTCTCTCTCTAAAGAGCTCTCTTTCTCTCTTTTGAGCTACAAAGGAGAATCCCATGAGTGTCAGGTAGTGACAAAAAATGTTCCCAAGGGAAGATTCAAGCAAAACTGGGAAGCAGAAAAGAAACCCAGAGTAAGAAAGCTTGTAGATGGACTTTCTCTGGGGGAGGATGGACACTGAAAGACAGGATGTGGTATAAATGTGGTGAACCACACAGGTGATTCTCTAATAGAGTCAGTGCTGAAATTCCCCCATAAAGTTCCCCCTACAGAGCTAACAGTTATAGCCTATGCGGTCAGCCACCATGGAAAATGTCCCCGCCAGCAGTCATACACTCAGCCAGTGTATATCTCTAAAACAGATCAAATGTCCTCCTGCCGCTGTTGTAAGCGAGGGATTTGGCACACCCAATGGAAAACCATGACCTTGTACTCAAAGATGAATGGGACATGGTACCAATCAAGGACGAAATCAAATGATTTATTAATACCATGGCATCCAAGGTCACCAAGGGACAGAAGCTACTACTGACCAAATTAATGGATTGTGTTTGTGGCCAGAAGTAAGAAAAGACATAATATTTTATGTCAAGAATTGTATCATCTGCACCTAGGATAATCCAGTTAAATATGCTAATCATGAGGAGTGAAGTCATACTAGGCCAATAGCAGACTGCAGGCTAACCTTCAAATATAGTGTGTTGGCTCCCTATGACCCTGTATAGAAGGTAATAGATATATCCTGGTCATCATGGACATTTTTAGTAAGCGATTATAGGCATTCTCCACTCGACTGAACACTGGTAAAATTACAGTAGACATCTTAATTCAACACGTTTTCACTAGATGGGGTATTCTCACAGCATAGATTTGGACAAAGCAATATATTTCACAGCCCAGGTAATGAGGGTGGTGACGAACATCAACCGAAGGTTTCATATCACCTACCATCCTCAATCCAGCAGGACTGTGGAGTGTATGAATCACACTCTCAAAGTAATGCTGCGAAAGGTTGTCCAGCAAAAGAACTCAACCTGGAATGTAGGTGTCCTTTGTCCTCATGACCACATGGAATTCACCCTCCAGTTCAACTGGATTCACCTCCCTCGACATGCCAACGATTGGATGTCCCATGAGAAGTATTGAATGTTTAATAGGACTGGTCTTGACAGAGACAGAGGTCAAAGTCCTCTGCCATGAAGGGCTCTGGCCCGAAACATCGAATTTCCTGTTCCTTAGATGCTGCCTAACCTGCTGTGCTTTAACCAGCAACACATTTTCAGCTCTGATCTCCAGCATCTGCAGACCTCACTTTTTACATGAAAAAACTGAACATTATATTAGAAATTGTACAGTCTGCACAAAAGAATTGGCCATCAGAATGGCAAAAAGGAAGCAGTGGAGCTAGTCGTATTTTGATGAGAAGGGGAACACAGTAGAGTGTGAGCTAAGATATTGGGTGATGTTACAAATTTTCCAACCGGGAGTATTTCTGTCCCCCAGGTATTCAGGTCTCTATTAGGTTGTGGATATAACCAGCCCGTTCATTTACAGAATTTTGTTAGATATAGCAAAAGTAGGTGGTACCACATTGTTCAGTTAAAGGCCTATGGAACCCAAACCAACAGCCACATGCTTCTAGGGGAACTGCGGAAGTGGATCCGAACTGGAACACTGATCTAAACCCTGACTCAGTCATTGATGAATACTCAATCCAAATTGCTGATCGCAAATCAGACCCAGACCCAGTTATTGATCCAGGCTAGGATCTTGGACCAGCCTCAACATTATTCTTTCTGAAGCCTCAACCACGAAAACTGAATGACAGCTGTGTCCAACAATTCCAGCCAGAAGTAGCAGGTCTCGATGTTTAGCAGCCCTGAAGTGAAAGGGTTGGCTCGAAACAATGCATCTAAGAAAATATCTTATGCAGCATTCTAGATCAGAGACAGAGACTGCCTTTATGAAGACAATTGTTCCAATGCTTGCACCACGACACAATAGAAGATCAAGTCCCTGGCAATCAGAACTTTCCCACCTAGACACAGTAACATACATAGCTGTCATCATGATTTTTGACTTTTGGGTCATTTTCATCCTTTGACTATTTCTCATCATTTCATTTTTTTTCTTATTCAAATCAAAGATCATTTTGTTTCTTAGCTATTTTGCATCTTGCCTTGTAATTTTAATCATCTAGACATCTAGTGGTGCTCATGCATTAATTGGCTCTGAACTCCATTTTGGATTAACCAATGTTGGGCCTGATGTGAGACCTTACACACACACACACACACACACACACACACACACACACACCTGATGAAAAGGGGAGTGGGGGAATTCCATAAAAGCCTAAAAAGTATTTGGAGTTCAGATAGAAAATGGAGTTCAGATACATGGTAACTGTGATCTTATCGAATTCAGAGACGCCATAGCTGACCCCTTCTTCTTTTTTACAACCCAAAAAGACTTCATATTGTATTGAAGTATACAACACAATTGTTATATAATGTTGACGTTACATAAAGTAAGGAGCTAAATGAATCAGCTACTTCCCATAATGGATATTCCTCACTACATTTAGAATTACAGTTAATATTTACGAGATTCATTGCATGTCAAAACATACAGCCTGAAGGCTTTTATTCTTATGAATTGTTTTAGATTGACTCCTGGAACCAATGTAGAAAATGTAACTTGCTGCAGTGTGCCTGTGTTGACACTTGACAGTCTTGGCTGTTCATATAGGATGAAATATCAAGTGCAATAACCTATTTCCTATTGTGAAAGTGATAATTTTAAACAGTTAGGAGAAAGTGAGGACTGCAGATGCTGGAGATCAGAGTTGAGAGTGTGGTGCTGGAAAAGCACAGCAGGTCAGGCAGCATCGGAGGAACAGGAAAATCAACATTTATGGAATTTCATTAGGAATTCCTGATGAAGGTCTTATGCCTGAAATGTCAATTGTCCTGCTCCTGGGATGCTGCCTGACCCTCTGTGCTTTTCCAGCACCACATTCCCAATTTTAAACAATTACCACTGACTTAACATTTTATTTTTCGTTGCTGGGGATAGTTCATTTGCATTGGCTGATTTGCTTGTGAAATGCCTACGGAAATTTTTACTTAGTGTTGAGAAGAAAAACCCAGCCAATGTCTACTCCCTCTTCATATCTTTTAAGAGAGTTGAACACTCTGCTGCCACCATCCTCTGCCTCCACTCAATCCAATTTGCTTGGCTCTCAGTTAAATCATAACAGTTTCATTTCACATTACAAATGCACACTTTATTTGTTGAGCTATTGAATGATTTGAACTATTTTGGAAATTTAAGACCTACAAAAGAAATCCATTTCTGTTGCAAAAGGTGAGGCCAGTAATGAAATCTTTTGTACAAGGACATATAACATAATTTCTTCCCTAACATTCAGGTCTTCAACTTGAATTAGAGCAGGTGATTACCACCATCACCTTGCCTGAAGCAATGATGTTCAGTTTTTTTTAACGGAGCGATCAAATCCCAGTGTGTCAGAGATTAGCATGATTTCAGGTTATTGTCGAGCATGAGAGGGTATTCCCTTGATTCCTTTCTGATCTATTCTCACTTCTCCACAACTAATGTTGAAAATTAGGAAAGGATAGCACTTGAAAATTCTTCTTTAAAAATACCAGTTAAGATAAACATTTTGTTTTGTTCGAACTTCTTTGTCTCTTGCATATTAACAGTCCTTAGCTCTTTTGCTTGATTCACTACTTTTGTCTTTATATGCAGTTTTTCACTTACAGTTCCTCTGAACGCAATGTGAGAAAAAGACAGTGCGTAGGGAATGGATTGCCTGGAAGGAGGTGGAGGCAAGTTCAATCAAGATCATGAAGAAGGTATTAGGCGGTCAAGTAAATGGAAACAATGTGCAGGTTTATGGGGACAGGGTAGGAGGATGGCACTAAGTCATAACGATCTTCAGAGAGTCAGTGCAGTCACGACGGGCCAAATGGCTACCTGTACCATAACAATTCTGTGGTAGTGAAAGAAAGCCACTATTCCTGATATTGTTAGCTGCGATCTTATTGCCTTGGAGGCTTTTCGGTTTTAGATGAGAGGTGACTCAAATATACAGGAAAGCCAATTCATACATTTTCTGAGGAATTGAAGTAGCAATCTGACTTAAAGATTAAAATAAGCTTTTAATTGATTGCAAACCTCATATTTCACATGACTAGCAGCAGAGAACTGTGACTAATCAGATCAGTGGGTGACTTACCTGGCTGAAGTAACACTTCCTGGCCTCAAGATGTTGGATTTGAAAAGGTTGGACTAAAATTTATGGGTCACGTAAAGTACTCAAGAAATAGGAACAGGTATAGGCCATTTGGTTCCTTCTACTAGTTAATAGGGTTATGATTGGTGTGATTGTGGCCTTCTTCCACTCTATCTCCATAATCTTTGACTCCCTTGTCAGTCAAAAATCTATCTAATTCAGCCTTGAATATGTTCAATGATTGAGCCTCCTCTCCTCTCTGGAAGGGAGGAATTCAAAGACTGAAGACCCACTGAAAGAAATATAAAATCATCCTTCACAGTTGTACCCCATATTTTTAGATTAGCCCACAGGAGGAAACATTCTCTCAACATCTATGCTGTCAAGTGCCTCTCAGAATTTTACGTTTGAAACATACATGAGGAATTGATAATTTTGTTACTAATTTTACAGTTGATTTCACACACGATGGACACATTAGCTTTAATGTCCAATTTGTATATTCTAATATTGATTTAAACTATAGAGTTTAAATATGCCTGACAGTGAACTAAAAACATCAGTGAAAACAATTATGTAGGTTGGACAGTGATGGTGGTGGGGGGTGGGGTGGGGGGGGTGGGGAGGGAGAAAATCTAATTAGCCTTTCAAATGACCCTGTCAAATAATTCATTTCAGATGTGTCCACTTCCTTGGGTCACTGGGTATCACTTAATTAAACAGTTGAATATTCTGATCTCATGCTTGAGAAGATATGCATAGACTGACGTGATCGCATGTTTGTCAAAGTGACACACGGTTCTTTGTTCATTATCTCCATTGGCAGAATAAAATGCACAATTTCCAATTGGTGTTTGCTCGATTTTCTCAATGGACAACAGAATCATATACTTTAATGGTGCAAGTTAAAATCATAGAATTATAGAAGCTCATAAGGAAGTCATTTGGCCATTGATTCTATGCCAGTTCTTTGCAAAGAAATCTAATCCAATCAGTCCCATTCTCCACCATGTCCTCGAACTTCATTTGCTCAAGCAGTCATCGAATTTTCCTTTGAAACTGTCTTTGCTTCTGCTTTCCTAATTAGCAAGGAGTTTCAGATCATTACACTTGCTGTGTGTTAAAAAAAAATTGGACCCTCATTTGTCCCTTATCTTATGTCCAAATCTTATGTCTTATACCTTAAATCTGTGAGTCCTAGCACTGGTGCCATAAATTAATATGAACAGCTTCCCTTTATCTATGTTGTATAAACATGTCAGTATCTCAGCCTTCACTTTTCATCGATGCTTGGGTTTTCCTATTTGTGGTTTAAGTGCGTAAGCAAATTATTTTCCTGCTGTCCAGTCCATTATTGCCTGAGACAAACTATTTTGTAATATCTTCCACTTTTTACCTCCTTAACTACACAAGCACATTGCTGGTGTGTTATTGACAGAACCACATGGGGAATGGGATGGAAATGCTCACCACTGTTGGAACCTGTGGGCTTCCACCTCATTAGTGCCACATTTAAAGTCCAACCGTGTACCACTTTAGACACTGCCAGTCAGGAACAATCCATCACACGGCATTACCTGACACTAATCACCAAAGAGATGGCCTAGGAGAAAGGAAAGTTCACTCCCTGCTTCACAAGCAGAGATTTGGAGGGAAGGGCACACTTCTTCCCAGTGGACTGCCACACCACCAGACACAGCCAGCTGGAATAAACTCATGTCAGTGTAGGGTCTCACATGCATCCAGCAGTACTATAAGATGGTCAATTATCTCGTGCTCCACAAAAGGAAAGTGTCACTGTCACCTTTCTGCACTCCAAGGATCAGTGTTTAGTTTCATTCTGCAAGCACACATACATCACAAAGACTGATGGATTGCAACCTTCAGTATCACATGCATCAAGCAAAGAGAATCAGAGATATCCAGATGCATTTATAGGCTGAGAACTGGGGATAAAACATAAGATACAGAAGCAGAAATAGGCCATTGAGTCCATCCATTCTACATCATTTATTGAGATTATTGCTGAGCTGATAATCCTCAATTCTACTTTCCTGCCTTCCCTCATATTCCTTAATTTCCTTACAGATTAAAGGCATGCTTTGAACATAATGAATAACATAGTCCCCATTCCCCTCTGTAGTAAAGAATTCCACAGATTCATGACCCTCTAAGCGAAGAAATTCCTCCTTATCTCTGTCTTAAATGAGTGACTTATTGATCTGAAATTATATCCTCTGGTACTAGACTCTACCACAAGGCAAAACACCCTCTCTACATTTATCCTGTCAAGTTCCCTAAGAATTCTTGCATGTTTAAATAAGGTCGTCTCAAATTCTTCTATATTCCAATGAGTACAGGCCCAAACTAATCAATCTCCCCTTCATTCGCTTTGAAATTCAATAGAATAACTTAACCCATCTGAAACATCAAGAAACTCTATCGCAACTTAATGATGCTGTTCCAGTTTCTTACAACATCCCCATAAACACCCCTTTAGCAAAAAAGGTAAAATCAAACACAAGTTCTTACAGGAGAGATGTCAGAGGGAAAGTCAGCCAGAAAACTTGTATTGAATCAGGGAACCTTTCTCCCCAGCAGCTTTCTTTGACCAGCAGCTTCAAAGTAAACAAGCTAGAAAAAGAAACTGATCTGGCAGAGATGGCCACTCCCTTTTCATTGTACAACTGTTTTAAAAAAAAACCTTAAAGGACTCCTCTGATTCTTGACTTAAGCAGGATCTGCCAGCCATTATCAAAGTAGCCAGTTCAGACATTTCAGCATCTCTGCCTTTTTGATCCCTCTTGAAAAATATCAAGGGCAAAATTATCTTGTCAAAGGGGCAGTATCATCACAGACGGCTATCCATTCTTTCCAAGCATGAGTTCTGCTCTAGCAGATGACACAATTTGCTGATAAGGGACTGAGCTATCCATATTCTTTGCTTACAATGGTTCTCTAAGAAAAATAAGTAATAACAGTGAAGCATGTAGATTCACAATAGGGTCATTCCCCTTCACCTCCTTGGTAACCTTCATCTGCTGAGGTTGTGCAGCAATTGCTGGAGATCGCTGTTCTTGTTGATTTGGTGACATTTTATTTTCTCCCTTCTTCCACATCACATATCTGACAAGGCCGTAAGGAATTGTCCAAGTGTGGGTTCCACATTAGATTTGTGAGCTGGTAACCTAGGTGGAGTGTCTGAATTAGTGATGCTTCTGATCCCTTACATCAATCATTATGAAGTAACATGTTATGCCCTTACAAAGTGTACTATGGAGGCTTTACAAGGAGGCCAATATCAAACCTCATTTTGGGGTTCTGAGCTATGTATGCAGATGCATTTTACAGATCCAAGGATGGTTTGCCATTGCTTTCACATGTTGGTCATCTGGCCAATAGAGTTTGCAACTCTCCAGTTGGTTCTAAATCATTCCCAGAATTGGTCCAGCAAGACCAGTGATATCAAACTATCTAAAGAACCTCGGCAGTTCAAGGAGGAAGTAACCTCTCATGACATTTGTTTTAGGTATCCATGATTGCACAATAAGTTATGGCCTTGCCAGCATGCCCAAATTTAAGGGGTTTTTTTTTAGTTACCGCTATGAACAGTTGAAATTCAATGATGTATATTAGCTGATAGTGTCCTTATAGTAGGTGGCATAATTCTGTATTTGTCTATCCATTACCATGGAGCTTGTTACCCAAACTTTTGAGGTAAGTGTGTGTCTGTGTGCATTGACATGGTTGACGACTATTCACTTTGGTGTCAGATCTTTAAATCATGACCACTAAAACAAAGAGATCTAGGAGTCATTGGAGTGCTTCTGAGACCTGCTGGTTTTCTCCGGTTCATCTTGTTTTCATTACTGAGTGAAGACTACCCTGGTAAAAACTCACCTTCCTCAACATTTCTCTGTCAGTCTTCTTATGTCCCTGGAGGGCAGACTTGTGAGGTGAAATATCGACAGGAAAATGCATTATTTCACTTCATTTCCAAAATGTTATTTCAGTCAGAAAAGTCAAAAGGATAAAAAGAAGCATGACCAGGCAAGTCAGAATAGTGGTCTCAGGATACCTTGTGGTGAGAGTTTTCCACAAAGGACTGTGCTCGGCTATCTTGGGCACTTATGTCGAATGTTTCAAACATACGGTGGGTGGTGAAGTTGGCGTCATATCTGAATGACAATTTGTGGGTTTCATTTTAAATCTTTTAGTAAACTTGAATGTATTTCAACTGAGAGCCTTCTTCAACTGTCAGGAGAATCACTCAAAACTAGCATGAATTCATTCAGTGACAATAGAACTTGCCCAAATATTTTGTTCATTCACTAGATATAAATGTCTCTGATAAAATCAGAATATATTAGACTTTGGAGCTTCCCTCATCCTAGTGACACATGAAGTCTAATGAAACATATGCTTCTGCCTGTTTCCATAGTTAGTTTATTATAGTTCACCTTCAGCTACATATAGCTTGAGAGGTATCACTCCATACTGGAAAAGCATGAGCCCTTCTTCATGCCCGAAACTTCGATGTTCCTGTTCTTTGGATGCTGCCTGACCTGCTGCATTTTTCCAGCAACACACTTTCAGCTCTGATCTCCAGCATCTGCAGTCCTCACTTTCTCCTCGGATATCAATCCATATCAAGCATGGAGATGATCCCTCTCCTATCATCCGCCACAGGCATGTTGAAAGAATTTGCAGGTTGATAGTCATTGTGAGATCCCTGTTGATATCAAGGTTATGATGGAACTTCAAGTTAAAGCATCTAGGTCAGAGACAAAGATGTTAGCTCCATTGTGCTGCAAGACCTAGCAACAAAGGCGGCCTTTGTGTGGAGCTGCAGAAAATGGGGAAGATACTAAATGAGTATTTTGCATCAGTATTTATAGTGGAAAAGAATATGGAAGATATAGACTGTAGGGAAATAGATGGTGACATCCCCTACAAAAAGTCCATATTACAGAGGAGGAAGTGAAACGCATAAGAGTGGATAAATCCCCAGGACCTGATCAGGTGTACCCGAGAACTCTATGGAAAACTAGAGAATTGATTGCTGGGCCTCTTGCTGAGATATTTGTATCATCGATAGTCACAGGTGAGGTACCGGAAAACAGGAGGTTGGCTAACGTGATGCCACTATTTAAGAAGGATGTAAGGACAAGCCAGGGAACTATAGACCAGTGAACCTGACCTCAGTGGTGGGTAAGTTGTTGGAGGGAATCCTGAGGGACAGGATGTACATGTATTTGGAAAGGCAAGGACTGATTAGGGATGTCAACATGGTTTGTGCATGGGAAATCATGTCTCACAAACTTGATTGAGTTTTTTGGGGAAGTAACAAAGAGGATTGATGAGGGCAGAGTGGTAGATGTGATCTATATGGACTTCAGTAAGGCGATCGTCAAGGTTCCCCATGGGAGACTGATTAGCAAGGTTAGATCTCACGGAATACAGGGAGAACTCGCCATTTGGATACAGAACTGGCTCAAAGGTAGTAGACAGAGGACGGTGGTGGAAGGTTGTTTTTCAGACTGGAGGCCTGTGACCAGTGGAGTGCCACAAGGATAGGTGCTGTGTCCTCTACTTTTTGTCATTTACATAAATAATTTGGATGCGAGCATAACAGGTACAGTTAGCAAGTTTGCAGATGACACCAAAATTGGAGGTGTAGTGGACAGCGAAGAAGGTTACCTCAGATTACAACAGGATCTTGACCAGATGGACCAATGGGCTGAGAAGTGGCAGATGGAATTTAATTCAGATAAATGCGAGGTGCTGCATTTTGGGAAAGCAAATCTTATCAGGACTTTATAAATTTAATGGTAAGTCCTAGGGAGTGTTGCTGAACAAAGAGACCTTGGAGTGCAGGTTCATAGCTCCTTGAAAGTGGAATCACAGGTAGATAGGATAGTGAAGAAGGCATTTGGTATGCTTTCCTTTATTGGTCAGAGTATTGAGTACAGGAATTGGGAGGTCATGTTGCAGCTGTACCGGACATTGGTTAGGCCACTGTTGGAATATTGCATGCAATTCTGTTCTCCTTCCTATCGGAAAGATGTTGTGAAACTTGAAAGGATTCAAAAAAGATTTACAAGGATGTTGCCAGGGTTGGAGGATTTGAGCTACAGGGAGAGACTGAACAGGCTGGGGCTGTTTTCCCTGGAGCGTCAGAGACTGAGGGGTGACCTTATAGAGGTTTACAAAATTATGAGGGGCATGGATAGGATAAATAGACAAAGTCTTTTCCCTGCGGTGGGGGAGTCCAGAACTAGAGGGCATAGGTTTAGGGTGAGAGGGGAAAGATATAAAAGAGACCTATGGGGCAACTGTTTCACACAGAAGGTGGCACGTGTATGGAATGAGCTGCCAGAGTTGTGGAGGGGCTGGTACAATTGCAACATTTAAGAAGCATTTGGATGGGTATATGAGTAAGAAGGGTTTGGAGGGATATGGGCCATGTGCTGGCAGATAGGACTAGATTGGGTTGGGATATCTGGTTGGCATGGACGGGTTGGACTGAAGAGTCTGTTTCCATGCCGTACATCTCTATGAATCTATTTGTTGTTCTTTTGTACTTGCCTCTGAGAAACAGGTGGTGAACTGCTTTCTTCAATATGGCTGAATGGCTTGCTCAGAGAGCAATGAAGAGGCAACCCATTGCAGTGGGCCTAGATTCACGCGTAGGCCAGAGCAGGTTAGGATGGCAGATTTTCGTTCCTAAACATTGCTGGTGAATGCAAATAGATTTAAACCATACTGGAGTTTTCTTTGCATGTTCACAATTATTGACTTCCAACAACATTCAATAATGATAATTAGGAGTTGGTGCATTTTGTTAGAAAGTATTGGAAGGCATGTTTGTTTGACAGTCCTTAGTCTTTCAAATCCCACATGATCTTGTCCCTGCCTAAACATGTGATCTCCTCCAACTCGACATCCTTTAGAAATATTGACAGTCCTGAAAGCCAGTTTCTTGCACATTCCCAACTATAATCACATCACCATTGGTGGTCACCTCTTCATTTGTCTGTGCGCCTCTGGGATTCCCTCTGTATACCTCTCTTGTCTCTCTACCTCACAATACTCCTTTGTGTCATGGCTGACATGGGTCGCATTCTTGTTGTTCGAGTTTTCTGCTTCCCTGAAGCAAGTTTGCTTGTGACTGAAGAGACCAATGCTGGAGTGACAGTCCCGGTCGCAGAGGTCACATCTATATGTAGTCACTGATCTGCTAGAACTGCTGCACTCCTTCCTTCGTGCCTGTTTGTCTGCTGCAGCGTTCATCAGCTTCTTTTCCTCTGTTTTGAGATGTTGGTTCAGGGGGCTTCTCCATCTCATGCAGTCAGCTGCAAGCCATTCCCAAGACGCTATAATGATCTCAAGCACCTTCATATCCCTCATGTAGATGTCCTTGTAGCGCAGCTGGGGATGCCTGGTGGGTCTCTTCCCAGACGCATGCTGTCCATAGAAGATATCCTTTGGGATGCAGCCATCCTCCATTCGGTAGACGTGGCCCAGTCAACGCGGTCTCTGCTGCCTGAGCAGAGTGTACATGCTGGGAAGACCAGTGCGAGATAGGACCGCTGCGTTGAATGTCCTTTAGGATCCTCTTTAAAACCTATGCTATTGAGCAAGTGTTTGGTCTTCTGACCCATTAGCTCTTTAAGGGTTTTAAGCATCATATTTAGTTTTATAATACTCTTGTGAGGTGTTCTGCGAAATCTTATTCAGTTAAAGTTATATAATTGTTATATAAATATGAGTGGTTGTAATTAAATTTATATACACTTTAAATCATCTATTTTTAACTTGACACAGATGAATAAATTAGCTGATCATTCTTGATTTGGCCCTGCTTCTGTGCCACTACTTGCAATGGTAATGAGAATCAGGCAGTTCCTTTAAAGGACAATATTCTACATCATCAGTTTTGGATTTGGGCAGCAATTGAAAATTGATTCTAGTCCATTCAACTCCCAAAGTTATTTGACCATTTTTAAGCTAAAACATGGTTTAAATATGTAGGAGAAAGTGAGGACTGCAGATACTGTAGACCAGAATTGAAAAATGTAATGCTGGAAAAACACAGCAGGCCAGGCAGCATCTGAGGAGCAGGAGAATTGACGTTTCGGGCATAAGCCCTTCTTCAGGAATGAGGCTGGTGTGCCAGGCAGGCTGAGATAAAAGGTAGGGGGGAGGGGATTTGGGGGAGGGGCGCTGGCAATGTGATAGGTGGAAGGAGGTGAGGGTAATAGACCGGAGAGGGGGTGGGGGCGGAGAGGTCGGGAAGAAGATTGCAGGCCAGGAGGCGGTGCTGAATCCGGGGGTTGGGACTGAGATAAGGTGGGGGGAGGGGAAATGAGGAAGCTGGAGAAATCTACATTCATCCTGTGTGGTTGGAGGGTTCCTAGGCGGAAGATGAGGCGCTCTTCCTCCAGGCATCATGTGCTCAGGGTCTGGCGATGGAGGAGGCCATGGACTTGCATGGGAGTGGGAGGGGGAGTTAAAGTGTTCAGTCACGGGATGGTTGGGTTGTTTGGTGCTGGTGTCCCAGAGGTGTTCCCTGAAACGTTCCGCAAGTAGGCGGCCTGTCTCCCCAATGTAGAGGAGACGACATCGGGTGCAACGGATACAGTAAATGATGTGTGTGGAGGCGCAGGTGAATTTGCGATGGATATGGAAGGATCTATTGGAACCTTGGAGGGAGGTGAGGGGCGCAAGCTTTGCACTTCTTGCGGTTGTATACCAATGTTCAATAAAGCCTTCAAAGAAGTAGTCTAATTAGTCTATGCCTGTGAATATTCTTCATGTGAACCTTCTTCCAGTTTATTTTTTCTCTTTCTCTCAACACATCCATTCCTTATGAATATCTAGCATCATCTTGAAGATTTTCACGCTGTAGTCATAGAATCCCTACAGTGTAGAAACCAGCAACTCAGCCTATTGTGTGCATTCTGAACCTCCAAAAAACTTCACGTAAACCTACACTTCCCATTGCTAATCTACCTAACTTACACGTCCCCAGGGTAATTTAGCATTGTCAGTTCACCTAACCTGCACATCTTTGGACTGTGGGAGAAAACTCATCAACCAGAGGAAACCCATGCAGAGACGGAGAGAATGTGCAACCTCCACAGTCACCCAAGACTGGAATTGAACTTGCGTCCCTGGTGCTGTGAGGTAGCAGTGTTAACCACTGAGTCACTGTGCTGCCCTAGTCTTCCCCTCAACTCCCCTATTTCACATTCTAACCACTTTCTGAATGAAGAGATTACTCCTGTAGTGCTTGGTGAGTTTATTGATGATAATATTGCATTATATTTAGGCTATGTAGACAAATTTATGCCATGTCTTCAATGAAAAATGGAATCTTATCTGTGTAATAAGGAAAGGAAAGAAAGAATGAAAGATTTTTAGTTTCAAGACAGCTCATCATCACTATTGTACTGCCACTGGAAAGTTTAACCTTGAGGATGAATTCATGGTTTGATTCTCTCAGGCTTTTACTGTTGCTTGCTGTGAAGCTATACAACTCTCTGAAAATACTCTTGCTTCCATTCTGGACTTAGCAGTTCACTGAATCATTAAGTGACACAGCTCAGAAGGGAACCATTCAGCCCAATGAACCTGTGTAGTTTCTTTCATAAATCTATTCAATTGGACCTGTTCCCTGGCTCTTTCCTTACAATACTGTTTTATTTCTTCTCTCCCCCCAGCAAGTATTTATTCAATTCATGTTTGAAAGAACTATTGAATCTGCTTCCTTTCAGATAGATCATAATGACTAGCTCCTCATGTCAACAACTCCTCTTGTCATCACTGATTCTATTGACAATTACTATAAATGTGCTCTCGTGACTGAACCTTGATCAGTGCAAACAGTTTCTTCTTACTTACTCCCACAAAACCCTTCATGATTTTTAACATTGATTTCAAATATCCTCCTAAGCCTCTTTGTTCTAAGGAGAATCACCTCAGTTTGTCCAGTCCCTCCTCTTTACTCTACCATTTGTAAAGCAATGGAAAAGGTTCATGTAAACATGTGAGTAATTGATAAAGTGAGCACAGGGGCTGAGCAGAGGCACAATCAGAAACAGAATAGGGAAGAGATGTTGCTTACAATGAAGCCCTGCCGTACTAGTGGTGTTCAAAGAAAACATTATAACAAACAATATAAGGCAATGCACCCAGACTTAAACTACTTGCTGCTTGAAAGTATTTTTTCCCCTGTATTTGCTACTTTTTTCAAAACATTTAATTCCTTGTCCTTTGTTTTCTCAATCAATCTATCACTACTTACCAGATTAAGGACAATCTAATTGAGCCTCAATTTACAGAATGAGAACAAAGATAACAAAACATCATTCAAGAAATCTTTCTCTATGTGTTCCAAGTATTCAGCATCCACAGTTCTTTGTTTATACTTCTAGTAAACCTCTTCTGTACCTTTAACGAGATCTCAATCCTCCTACAACAGTTAGAAATCACACAACACCAGGTATAGTCCAACGGGTTTATTTGGAAACACTAGCTTTCGAAGCGCTGCTCCTTCATCAGGTGGTTGATGACCTGATGAAACATCAGATGAAGGAGCTACACTCCAAAAGCTAGTGATTCCAAATAAACCTGTTGAACTATAACTTGGTGTTATGTGACTTTTAACTTGGTACACCTCAGTCCAACACTGGCAACTCCAAATCATGACCTCCTACAACAGTTACATGTCACGTGCACTTTTTAGTTGTTTATCTTATGGAACAATAAAATAGCTAATTTTAAGAGTAACAGAATTATTCCAATGCAGACAAAGCCCATAGTGTCTATTATATTTGTGGTCCATTGCGTGAGTCAAGCATAGGGTAAACTTCAACAGGGAACACTTTATTGTGTGTCCTCTTAGCTCCATAGTCAGTTTCAGACTGCATCCTCTAGCTCCCGCCTCCAGGTCCCATGACCCATTCTCTTAAATGGCTAACACACACTCTAGTTTGTAACACTCCTCCAGTTTTATTTCAATACTTGCCTGAAAAATAGAGAAACATTCAACGATTATAACTATTAAACAGGCTAACATGTGTACATCAGAAATATTTACAAAAAAAAGTTTAAAGAAAGCAACCCTTCCATAGTTTACATTGATATGATGAGTCTCTCAGGAGGATGGAAACTCCTAGAAGACCATCTTCACACCTTAGGAATCATTTCTAGTGTCATCTACAAGCTTCTGGAAGTTTCTGTTGTTACATGGATCCATTTCTTTGATCGGCTGTTGTTCCCCGGAGATGCTGCTGTTGTCTTGTCCCTGGCTATGGCCAACTATAGCTGGGATGACATGACTTGACCAACAGTATCGAATCATCCGGATTTGCTCGGAATTCTGAGGGACCGCCCCCACCCCCCATTGGTGATATGCAGTGATCAACTTGTCCATATGTCTCTTCCAGACCAGTTTATCCCTAGCCTGCACTGTATATAACAACAATGCTGTTGAGCCACTGCTTGGATTCATTTTTTCCCAAATGTATGATACCAGGCCAATGTAGCTTTTCCTCTTTGGAATACCCTCAATCTTGAGGTTCCTACCCTTCTGACCATCTACACTTCTTGAATTTGCTTCAGCATCCCTCTAGTCTCTTCCAGACACATTATGTCATTCATGGTTCTCAGCTGACAGTTAAACATTAAGGATGGCCATGAATACTGGGTCATCATGTGTGGCGTATTCCTGCACATACTGAGAAACTTGTTGAGTCGCCATCCCAGTGATCCCACCCCTTGTCAAGCCGAAAGGCCTGTTACAAGGTTTGTACAAATCCCTGCCCCCAGCCATTTGCCGCAGAGTTATACAGAGCTGATGTCACATGTCTGACTCTGTGAATTTTCAAACTCTTGTGTCATAAGCTGTGGACCATTGTCAAAATCGACATGTTCGGGGCTCCTGAACCTGGCAAATATTTCATCCAGTCGGTATATTGTTGCTTCGACTAATGCTGACTTCATGACTATCAACACAAGCTACTTGGAGTGGGTAGCCAAAACCATATAACATCTGTCCCTCTATTGGTCCCAAAAAATCAACGTGAATCCACTGTCACAGAGTTGAGGCCATTCCTATGAGTGAAGGCAAGACAATGGCAGTGTCTTCCTTGCAAATGCACAGGGGTTCACCTGATCTGCTTTCTCCTCAGTCTGGAAGTCCACCTTTTGGCACCAAAAGCATGCCACCATGCTATTTTTAAAATTTTCACCACATTTAGGTACCATTGGTGCACTTGGTCCAGCACATTTCCTCTTAAAAAGGGAGGAATGAAAACTCTCATTCTTTGCATTAACCCGATAACAACAATTCCCACCTCCTTCCTGGACAGGTAAGGGTGCAATTCTGGGTTGTTTCTTTGACAAGCCCCTCCTCTTAGCAAGTCCAACACTGGGCTCAAGACCTGATAATTCCAGGTTATGTTCCACATCTGACTCGCTGACACTGATACCTAATCTTCCTGGGAAGGGTACACAAATTTCAGGTTCCAGTTGAGAACATCCTTATTTCCTGTGGTAACCTTGACAAAGTTACTGTACTTCTCTAACTGTCAATATCTGATTTCATATGAGTAGGCTAACAGAGTCAGTGCCTATCTTGCAAGTGTTCTGCCACCATTGACATTTTCTAGTATATGGGCCAAAAATATAGCTTAAGTCTTATCCTCAGAATTATCTCCTTTTGATGTCCTTCTCTTGCTTGAGATTACACTTCAGGCTTACATATACCTGCAGTACTGGTCTTCTGTAGTCTAACATATTGACTCCTTGTGGCCATTCTTGTCACATTCAGTGGCATTCTATGGCAGGCACCACACTCTGCTGAGTGTCCACTACTTGATGACCTGGGCATCATCACTCAACTGGGTTGTTTTTCTGGCAACCTCCATCAAGGTAGCAACTTTGAAAGCTGCTATGAAATCCAGTTCTCTCCTTGTTAGTAGCTTCTGTTGGATGGCTTTATGTCAGAGGCCAGAAACCAAATGGTTCTACAAGGCATCTTGAGGAATCTTCCAAATTCTCAATGTTCTACGAACCTCTTTAAGGTGCCAAAAGCTCTTCTTTGTGCTTTATCCATTTATAAAAACAGAAATGTTCTGTGATCGTAAGTGGTCTTATTGCAAAATAATTTTTTAACAGTTTACATAGCTCTTCATATATCTTCTGTGCAGACTTGCCTATTGCTTCAGACTCCCTAGAATTTCAATGGTCTTATGCTCAATGGTGCTCAAGAAAACCAGCACAATGATGTCTTCAGCACTTTGTTCATCTTAAAATTCAAATTAAAATGTTCGGTGTATAGAATCCAATTTTATGTCTCTTCATCAAATGGTTCCATCGCTCCAAATTGGCCTGCCACTTTGTTTTCCCAGCGCTCAAGTTTATTTTTCAGTACCGTAGCCAGTCGCAGTCCCAAGTCCCCTTGGGAAATGGTCTCAATGTTGGCCACATTCTCACTGAGCGTTAGCACACTGTGCTTCCCTGGTATTGCCTGCAGCTTGACTCTCCTCATAATTGCCAATTATGTTGACTCAGGTAAGCTCCCAGGTGAGTCGTCCCTTCTTCTCCCATTGGCTATGGCCCAAGTCCCCTCACAATTACCAGTCTTGGCCCTTCCCCTGGTTTGTCCCAGTTTACTTTGGTATTGACTGCAGTCCAAGTCCCCTCGTGACCACTTTCCTTAACTTAACTTCAAAAATTATGCATTGTTTTCAAAGTACAGGTGACATCCTTCCATCCAACTAAAAAAAACAGTATTCACACACAGTTTAACCAATAAATAAAATACAAGATAGACAGAGGGTAAACTTGAACAAGAATTGTGGGTCCTCTCAGCTCCACAGTTATAGACTTCCTCTTGAGCTTCTGCTCCAGGTCATCTCATCCACTCTCTTAAAGAAACAACACACACACCAACTACATACATGACACTGTGTGCACTGGCTTTCCAAGTATTTTGAATTAGCATAATTCTCTTGACTTTTGCCCACAACCTTTTACATGGTTGTATTAATATGATCGGATAGCACGGTGTCTCAGTGGTTAGCACTGCTGCCTCACAGTGTCAGGGACCTGGTCTTGATTCCAGCTTCAGGCGATTGTCTGTGTGGAGTCTGCACATTCTCCTCATGTCTGAGTGGGTTTTCTCTCAATGCTCCAGTTTCCTCCCACAATCCTAAGATGTGCAGGTTAGGTGAATTGGCTGTGCTAAATTGCTCGTAGTGTTCAGGGGTGTGAAGATTAGGTGCATAGTGAGGGGGTAAATGCAGGATAATAGGGTCGGGGTGTGGGTGGTTTATTCTTCAGAGAGTTTGTTGGGCCGAAGGGCCTGTTTCCACACTGTAGGGATTCTATGGATTCATAATATAATCATCTAATAATTCTTGGCCGCGCATCCCAGATTCAAACTATTTGCTGTGTGAAAATATTTTTCACACCCCACACTTACTACTTTCTCAAAATATTTTAAATGTGTGCCCTTTGTTTTTCAATCCATCTATGAGCAGGAACTGTTTTTATCTCACCACTCCATCTAGAATCGTGTAAGTTTGAAAACTTCTATCAGATTTCCTCTTTGCATTCTTCTCTCCAAGGAAAACTGTCCCACCTTCTTCAAACTTACCTCATAACTGCAGTGTCTCATCTCGTGACCTGTTCTTGTAAACATTCTACACTCTTCATATCCTTCCAAAAGTGTAGTTCCAAGAACTGTACGTGACAATCTGCTGAGGTCTAACTAGTGTCTGAAGTAAGTTCAGCATTAGCTCCATGATCTTAGATGTTGGCATTAATAATACCTACAATACTGTATGCATTATCTGTCCATTATCACGTTATGATCATAAGATCTAGGTCTGTGTGCTCCTACAAACCCTTTGGAGTGTGCATTTTATTTCATACTGTCAACTCCACCAACTTGCCAATACCCTTTTGAAATTACATTGCCCATTTCACAGTTCAAAATGGTCATAAATTATATATTGTCTACCAACATTGAATGTGCTCCCTGCATGGCAAAATCTGGAGTATTTTTATGCATCACAAAATACAAAGGGCCCATAACTGATCCTTAGTAAACTCGACTAAAAAATTTCATCCAGCCTGAAAATATACTCACAAGTAGTAAGGAAATCTCAGATATCTGTAAGAATAATAGAGTGGTTATGGTAGAGGATTTTAACTTTCCAAACATAGACTGGGATTGCCACAGTGTTTAGGGTTTAGAGTCATAGAGTCATAGAGAGATGGAAAGGAATTTGTTAAGAGTGTAGAAGAAAAATGTTCTGATTCAGTGTGTGGATGTACCTACTAGAGAAGGTGCAAACTTGATCTACTCTTGGGAAATAAGGCAGGGCAGGTAACTGAGGTGTCAATGGAGGAGCACTTTGGGGCCAGTGACCATAAGTCTATTCATTTTAAAACAGTGATGGAAAAGGATAGACTAGATTTAAAAGTTGAAGTTCTAAATTGGAGGAAGGCTAATTTGACGGTATTAGGCAAGAACTTTCAAAAGCTGATTGGGGCAGATGTTGGCAGCTAAAGGGATGCCAAAAAATAGAAGCCTTCAGGAATGAGATAATGAGAGTCCAGAGACAGGGTGAAAGGAAAGGTTGGTAGGTATAGGGAATGCTGAATGAATAAATAAGTTGAAGGTTTGATTAAGAACAAAAAGGAAGCATATGTCAGGTATAGACAAGATAGATCGAGTGAATCCTTAGAAGAGTATAAAGGCGGTGGGAGTGTACTTAAGAGGGAGATCACGAGGCAAAAATGGAACATGAGATAGATTTGGCAAACAGGGTTAAGGAGAATCCAAAGAGTTTTTACAAATACATTAAGGATGAAAGGGTAATTAGGGAGAGAATAATGCTCCTCAAAGATCAGCAAGGCGGCCTTTGTGTGGAGCTGCAGTAGATGGAGGAGACACTAAATGAGTATTTTGCATCAGTGTTTACTGTGGAGAAGGACATGGAAGATATAGAATGTAGGGAAATTGATGATGACATCTTGAAAAATGTCCATATTACAGAGGAGGAAGTGCTGGATGTGTTGAAATGCATAAAGGTGGATAAACCCCTAGAACCTGATCAGGTGTACATCAGAACTCTGTGGGAAGCTAGGGGAGTGATTGCTGGGCCCCTTGATAAGATATTTGTATCATCAATTGCTACAGGTGAGGTGCCAGAAGACCGGAGGTCAGCTAATGTGGTGTCTCTATTTAAGAAATATGGTAAGGGAACTATAGAGTGGTGAGGGAGATGATGTACATGTATTTGGAAAGGCAAGGGCTAATTAGGAATAGTCAACATGGCTTTGTGCATGGGAAATCATGTCTCATAAACTTGATTGAGTTCTTAGAAGAAGTAATAAAGAGGATTGATGAGGGCAGAGCAGCAGACGTGATCTATGTAAACTATGACTCCATTAATATTACCCTCTGCTTCCTATATCTTGGTCAATTTTGTATCCATGTTATATTCAGATTCATGCATTACCCATGTGTATGTTGGGTCTGTTCATTTTATTCCATGAGCTGAAACTATCCTCACAAGACTGTTGTATAGAACTTGATTGCATGCCTTTTGGAAGTCCACATATACCACGTCAACCACACATTCTGTTACCGCTTCAAAATATTTTCGTTAGTTGTAGAGTCATAGAGTCTTACAGATGTACACAGCATAGAACAGACCGTTTGGTCGAACTCATCCATGCCAGCCAGATATACTAATCTAATCTAGTCCCATATGGCATCACTTGGCCCATATCCCTCTAAGCCCTTTCTATTCATATACCATCTAGATGCCTTTTAAATGTTGTAATTGTACCAGCCTCCACCTCTGCAGCTCGTTCCATGCACACACCACCCTCTACTTGAAAACGTTGTCCCTCAGGTCCCTTTTAAATAATTCCCCGCTCACCTTCAACCTATACCCTCTAATTAAACGTGATATTTACTTTTGTACTCTATTTCCAACATTTATTTTGCATTATTCTACTCCACTCAGAAGGTTTTATGAATTAGTTGAAAATAAATTCCATTTTTTCTGCTATTCTTTCTCTCCATTTAAACAGGGATGGGTTGATAACAGTAGTCACTGTGTTAAATGATTTATCCTTTCATTGATTTGCTTGTTATTTTACGCTGACCTTGACTTCTCGACTAGACCCAATATATTAAATAATCATGTCTTGTGAAGGATGAATTCTTGATTTTCTATCAACAGAAACAACTGTAAATTATTACTAGAATCCCCACTTTGAACTGGAGCACTCAGATGATAGAGAAAGATAGTCTAAGCCAATAATAAACCCTGTTTAATTAAGCAATCCCGAATGAGGGACCATAAATTCAAGATGACAACATTGTGCTTTTGGGTCAGAATGTCAGGGGTTCACATCCCACCTACTGCAGAGGTGTGTCATAACACATCAGGCCAGGTTGATTGTAAAACATTTATAAATGACCAGATAGTGCTTGCATCTTTTTTTCAAAGAAATGCTCTTATGGTGTTGTGGTAGTGTCCCTCCCTCTGGGCAGAAGGTCCAGGTTCAAGTCCCACCTTCGCCACAGATGTGCCATTAAATGCCTGAATAGGTTATTTCAAATAACTACAATATTAACATAACAACAACCAGAATTTATATTGTGCTTCTCAAGCAGTACCGTATCCCAAAACTTATCGCAGTTTAACTTGACAAAGGTTGACACTGAGCCAGATGAAGATGCTGAGTTTGGTAAAAGTATTACATGCGTTAGTGTAAAAAAATGGAGGAAATTCTGAGCATCAGACATCAGTCACTGATAGGTAAGGAGAAGTCTTTAATAGGTCACATACTGCTATATCTTGTGCTCTAAGTCCATACTGTTATTGACACATAGAGATAACAGTCTGGTGCATCTTCAGACTGTGTTTGAACAGGCACTGTCCCTGAGGCTGCTTGCTCTTTTTTTGCTATGTAAGGGTCTTCTACTTCATACTACTCCTTTATTTGTATCTGTGCATAATATATTTTCAAGTACAGCTCACTAGTGTAGTTTCTAAGACGTCTCTCTTCACAGGCTCATTCTTGACTGGTGTCTCCCCCTTACAGATGGCAGAGTCATGTGACGAGTTATACCATCAAAATTTACAAGATTATTTATTAAATACATTATACTACACTTACCACTAAGAGGAATCATGGCTAGTCACTTCTCCAACATGAGGAATAGTGTCCATGGACACAAGCCTTATGGTAACTCAAACCCACACACAAGAGGCCAGAAATGGAGGAAGGCGGAAGTCATGAAGGGTTATAGAGTTGGAGGAAATTACAGAGATAGGAAGGATTGAAACCAGGGAGGATTTTAAAGTCCAGGGTGAGAATTTCAATCCTGAGGCTTTTGGAGACTTAAAGATTTGAGTATGAAAGGTATTGATTAGAAGAGAACTGGACAAATGTACTCAGGAAGATTCAAAGTGATTGTTTCCAATTCCACAGTTCACTGTGAAGAGAGATAGTGCATCATCATATAAGATTATATCAGATTAAAAGAATCACATAGAGGGTGAACATTGAGAGAAAGCAGCAAAGCTTCTGTGAATCCAAAAAAGAAGTCCTCTCAGTGCAGAGAAGGGTCATTGGTCTCTCATGCTGTAAGTAGCTCAGTAATTGGTAAAATTATCATCTACATCATTACTCCATCATACCAGTGAGATATTTGGTGTAAAATACCCCAGATATGTCAAACACAGGGGAATTGGTGCCTGCTTTACAGACATGTCTGGTATATGAATTAGTACACAGAACAGCTATCCCCTTCTCCTAGGGCCAGCAGAAAAGACCATGACTCCAACCCCTACCTATCTACTCCGGGGTTGCCACCTGAATCAGTGTGGTACCTTGACTGCTCCCTATGAGCCAGTCAGCCATTCTGAAAACAGTTAAGGATGGGCAACACATATTGGCTTTGCTAATCGAAATTAAGAGCCAACCATGTCACTGTAGCTCAGGAATAAAATGTAGGCCAATCGGTTAGGACAGCAGATTTATCTCCTTGAAGAGCATCAGTTATCCATGTGGGTTAATATTCACCTAACAGATGTGGCTCTCAAACCTTATGTCATAGGACCCTATCTAGTCCAACAGGTTACATCAGAATGTCCTAAACTTGGCAGCCCACCAAGATCACCAAGAAAAAAGGAATTGCATGTAAATCATATTTCCCCAAGGTGCAGAAGAACAGAGCTTGAATGCACATTATGTTACAAACACCCTTGCAAAATGACCAGCTTTGTCAGCCATAAGGTTTTGCCCATCCAAAGGTATAGCTGATTTGTGAAGACAGGAAGTTCCTCATGCATCAAAAGGTTTTGACATTGCTTCACCATGTTAGTCAATCAAGTCACAGACTTATTAAACTCAGGTAGAAATAAATACAGCACATGCAATGTTCCTACATTCTTACTGTTTAAAATAAATTCTCATGACACAATTTTCTAATTTAATTCATCGTCATTCCATCTTTAGGTCTTCCTGAAATATGAATGATATAAGTTCCTCCACATTTTGTATATGTTCCCTGACTTTGCTTCCGTCTGATATCACTGAAGAACATGAGAGGTATATAATGAGTAGTTGTTAAAGCATGATCCAGAGTTGACATTATCACCAAAGTTCTGCAGAAACATTCCACAGACTAAAATTGAACTTTAGTTTCACCTAATTGCCATATATGGATTCTCCTCTATTCAGCTGGGATTCTTTAAATAAAAAAGCATAAGTTGGCCACAAAATAAGACCAGGCCACAGGAGACAGGTCCCCTGTTATTTTCCATAATTACTCCTAAGACTCATTCATGGTGGCAAACACAAGCCTTGCCTTAATGTCTCTAGAAAAACAATGATGCAGACTCTCTGACATGCACTGAAATGTTGGCCTGGATTAATGCTCAAGGACAAGATCGTAGTTGCTTAATTTCTACATTACTTTATTTAAAAAGAATAAATAAAGGTGAGATGACTGGACGGACTATGAAAAGATGAAAAATAACTAGTAGACAGGTCATTTTAAAATCAAATTGAAATAAGGATCACAAAATGTCTGGGTAACAATCCCTATAAATACAATTCATCAATAAGCCAATCACATGCATACAACATTATAAAAAAAGCAACTTTACACCAGCATTCATTTTGATTATGAATGTTGTGACCTCTAATGTTATTTTACTTATGCAGCCAATAAGTGTGAGGATGAAAGTCAAAGACCAAGGAGCTATGGGCAATTAAACATAAATTCACAAGGCAGAGTAGCAGTATTTTCTGTTTGAATGAGTGGATTAAGTATTTAATGATTCTTTTGTGTGTTTATGTGTCAAACTTAGCTGAAATGCAAAGAAACAATATGCAAGACACCGGAACTTTGGCAGATGACAAAGTAAATCATAAAGTAGTGATTATGTTAGAGTTTTACATGCCTGTTGACTGTTGAGGATTAGGAAGGTCCAAAGGAAGTAATAGAGGCCCATAGCTAGAGGACAAAATGTTTAGAGTAGACCTTTGAGCTGAGTATGAATTGAATACTGTGAGGAGGAAAAATATATGTGGCAATGTGGTTACAGCTCAGGGGAAATGAAAGAAGAAGCTAAAAGCTACAATAATCACTGATATTGGGAGAGAAAAGAAAGTTTTGAACCGTAAAGAAGAGATTGGAGCTGAGAATGGAAAATCAATTTTTATTCAATTAAACTATGTTCATTTTTTAAAATGTCTTACCCCAGGAATTCCATTCTACTGAAACATAGCTTGTAATCTTTTTCAAATGAGTTTTAATAATCATACCCAAAGCTAAATTTGTATTGTCACATATTGATGTCTTCAGAATACAACACTCAGTTGGTAGATCTGAGTCGAACTACCGAATAGATAGGCTTCAGACTTAACAGCACATGTGCGCGCTTGCATATACAGTCAGAGAAAAGTTCCCAAGGTATACAATGTTTAATGTATAAGAGACTGACAGAACAGAAATTGCAGCTATATCAGAACCAGAATGAAGCTATCTCCTGAACACAACCTTACAAATGTTAGCTTTCAGAGAAAGTGAGAACTGCAGACGTTGGAGATCAGAGTCAAAATGTGTGGCTGAAGAACTTGTGCTTGAAATGTCAACTCTCTTGCTCCTGGGATGCTGCCTGACTGGCTGTGCTTTCCCAGCACCACAAAGGTTAGCTTTACTCAAACCATTGAGCTTGCTGTGAGTTCTACCTTTTCTTTGGAAATGTGCATTCATATATCTCACTTACAAATGTAAAAATGATTTGCACTTGATTGTTGCAATGTTTCCAGTCACCTATTCTAGCCATTAATTTCCTTCTTCTCATGGTCAATGGGCTGAATAAAGATGTGCAGTAGAAGTTGTCTATGTGGATTCTCAGTGGTATTCAGATAGGATGACTCACATTCAACTCGAAGATGGAACCAAAGACTCAAGATAAACATCTCCATTTTTTTCTGATGAAAGCTCTCTGAGCAAACCCCTGATCAATTCTTTTAGCTCTAAGTTTGAAATAATCTCTGAACTTTGAAGTGTTTACCTCCTTTGCAAAAGCAAAATACTGCAGATGCTCAAAATCTGATTAAAACAAAAATTGCTTGAAACACTCAGTAGCTCAACAGACACTTCAGCATCTATGGGGAGAGAGGCAGATTTAAATCTTAGGTCAATTTTTTTTCATTTTCTACAGGTTTACTTTTGACTGATTTATCCTTCTGCTTCATGGACGTGCACATTTTGGGCAGAATCCTTGCAACCTCTGAACAAGATAGGCTTTGGTGAAGATATTGTCAAAATAGACTGAAATCAGCAGTAAACAGATTCTCAACATTGTGAGCAAAAGCCCCATTTTTCTAACCAAGTTAGTGTGCACAACAATGTGTGCTCCCATACTGTATTCAAGCTAAAATACCCACTGAGGTGTCAGAATCACACCTGGTGGAGACTAGACACAACCTTGACAGTGCTTCCTCTAAGGGATCTGTGATTACTTCCTCAGAGGTGGGGGAGAGATGTCTTGTGCAGTTGGCCTCTTGGTCACACAGACTGTGCAGATTCCACCTGTACCCTCAAGGGACAAAAGAGAATGTATTGCAAACAAGGTGTAGAACTTGGGAATGCTAAGAATACATTAATAGCAGGGGCAATGGGAGAGCCACATAGCAATGGATAATGAACCTTATTTTCCAGGACATAGAGACTTCAGCATCACCACATATTTGTCAAACACAGACACATTTGATTTTGATGATCAGCCATAGTCATATTGAAGGACTGAATGGCCTACTCCTGCTCCTATTTTCTTTGTCTATGTTATTTCAAGAGAAAACAAAAATGCAGTGCCATTTATCTCGGACGTTAGAAATCTCAAATGACGGTACACTTTACTTATTTGTCAGCTCATATAATTGTTTTATTGATCCTCTTTTTCCTTTTTTTTCTGCAGATAGACAATTCATAAAACATTGATCATCAAATCTTCACTTTTTTATTAATTCATGGAAAGTGGGCACGGTGGCACAGTGGTTAGCACTGCTGCCTCACAGCGCCAGGGACCTGGGTTCAATTCCTGCCTCAGGCGACTGACTGTGTGGAGTTTGCACGTTCTCCCCGTGTCTGCGTGGGTTTCCTCCGGGTGCTCCGGTTTCCTCCCACAGTCCAAAGACGTGCGGGTCAGGTGAATTGGCCATGCTAAATTGCCCATAGTGTTAGGTAAGGGGTATATGTAGGGGTACGGGTGGGTTGCGCTTCGGCGGGTCGGTGTGGACTTATTGGGCCGAAGGGCCTGTTTCCACACTGTAAGTCTAATCTAAAACCATTGATTGCCCATTCTTATATGCGCCTTGATATGGTGGTGGTGAGGAGCCTTCTTGAACTGCTGCTGTCCATATACTGTAGGTGGACCTACAATGCTGTTAAGGAGAGATTTCTGGGATTTTGAACCAGCAACAGTGACAGAACAGCAATTTTTTTACCAAATCAGGATGGTGAGTGGCTTGGCGAATAACTTGCTTTGGACGAAAAGATAAATACGAATGGGAACTTGTAATAGGGATGTGCAGTCAGCAAAGAATTTTGCAACAAAGGAATGACAGCTGAAGAGTGACAGAAAACAAAATGTGACAAAATGTGGCAGAAAGTGTGTGACATTACAGGAGATGTTTGTTATTGAAGTAAATGTTACACAGCAGGGAGGTGCTATTTTCAAACATGAAGCAAGTGTTCTTCAACAATCAAGTAGTGTGTACTTTTAGTAAACACTGAGACCTCACTAGAAAAAATGAAACTTCCCAGTGTGCATATCTTCCACTGTATGTGTTTAATACATTTTTTAGTTTTAAGAATTAAGGTTTTAATTGAAGAAGTGGGGGTATTAGTTTTAGAAATTGATGGGCATTTTAAGTGAATTCAATTGTACTGATCCCATGAAATATATATGAACACTCAAAATTTTGTAGTTTAAGGAACTCTTCAGGCTGAAGTGAAACTTTGAACTAAATTTAGACTTCCTTTTTGTTTCAAGCTGTAGAAGTAAATTAGTAATGTTTATTTTGCTTAATTCTTTCTGATTTTCAAGTGAATTTGTTGTTAGTTGAAATTGTGATATAGTTCTGACAATTAAGTACTGGTTTCCTTTGTAAGTTAATAGCTCCTAACAGGACTGGTACACCTCTCTAAACTGTAATTAAAACCGTTTCAAAGCAAACAGTCTTTTTAGAAACAACCATTGCATTGATGAGAGGAACTTAAATCTCTATCGTTAACACACGTTGGGTTGATTGAAACATAGCGTCAGTGAGAGAAAGGAAATCACAAAAAGAATAAACAAATGGTTAGAGTACAGCTGACCCTGTAGATTACAGCTCCATCTGTTAAACACTAAAAGGCCTTGACAGTTGAAATGCTTATTACATTACAGCTCAGATATAGGCCCAAAGCCAAGGATGCCTGGAAGAGTGAAGCCTGTCAACAGTAATTGTACTTATGGAAGGCAGCTCCAGTAATATTCTATCAAAGGACATCGCTTGCACATCATTCTTATGCTTGTCAGTGAGAAGACAGAAAAGAGACAGCCTTAAGCTAGTAACTATTTTGGATATGGGGGAGGGGAGGGAGAGCTAATTTAGATTCTCCCTGAAATTATTCACAAGGAATATGATGCCATTCAAAGTCAGACTGTTGTCATCATCATTGTGAACTATTCTGTCTAAAGGGGCTTGAAAAATGCCACAGCTACCATCTCATGATGAAAATTTGGATAGAGTATGCCTGTATCCATTGGAATTTATAAGAATGAGAGGTGACCTTATTGAAACATATCAGACCCTGAGGGGACTCGAGAGGATGAATGCTGAAAGGATCTCTCTTATTGTGAAGAAAGGCTAGAACTAGGAGACACAGCTACAAAATAAGGAGCCTCCCTTTAAACTGTTTCAGACACATTTCTTCCTTTGCAAACTGAATGCTAAATTCTACCATATCATGGTCGCTGTTTCTGAGGGGATCTTTTGCTGTGACATAATTTATTAAACTTGCCTCATTATGCATCACCTGATCCAAAACTCCCTGCTTGAAACCATACCATGATTTGAGGAAACTGTTATGAATAGACTTCATGAACTTATTTTGTGCCTAATCATATAACTACTGTTAGGGGCCTATCGACTATCCCTACCTTCTCCCTCTAGTTATTTTGTACCTCCACCAATATGGATTCTATATTTTCTGATCCAAGACCCTTTCTTGTTTCTGAACTTATTCCATCCTGTCTTAGGAATTTTATCTCACCACACTTTCCATCCTGACTGCTTTGTTGGAGAGGTCATGTACCACTGAACGTTTAGTTCCTAACTTTGATCTTCTTGTAACAATGTCCCCATAATGACTACAAGATCATACCCATTAAACTCTTCTTGCCATTAATTATTTTATGTTGTTCTGAGTATGACACACATTAAAGTGAAGAGACATTAATTTTGTCTTATTAATATATGTTTCACTTTAACCTTATTTACTGCTGTTCTCTTTGTTTGTACACTATGTCCTTCTCTGCATATCATTATCCAAACAGCTGATTCGTAATACTGCTATATCCTCTTCCCTCTCCCAAACTCTGCCTCCAATTAGTGTAATGCTCATTATTTTGCTATAATTATTCAATTTGCCAGCAAGTTGATCCCAGTACCATTCAAGTGAAGTAGTCCTCCCAGAACTGCTCCCTTCCTCCCCAACACTTGTGTTAGTGCCCCATCAACTGAAAGCCATTTCATAGAATCATAGACAAAAACAAAAGTTGTTGGAAAAGCTCAGCAGGTCTGGCAGCATCTGTGAAGAGAAATCAGTGTTAATGTTCAGGTCTAGTGACCCTTCCTTAGGACTGATAGTAGCAAGGAAAATGTTGATTAAATGCATAAAATAGTGTGGGTGAAAGGGATAAGAAGTAAACAATAGGTGGGGATAGAGCCCTAAGAGAGAGAAGAACAATTGAACAAACAAAGGAGTTGATAACAAACTGTTTGGGAGGGTGAATAGCTGTTAATGGAGACTGTTATTGGTTACCAATAGGTAGCATGTAATGGCAGACTATGTGATAACCAAGTCTGGTATGTAGAGTCGTGGGCTAGGACATGTGGAAGTTCAGGCCCTAACGTTATTGAATTTGATATTGAGTCCAGACGGCAGCAGGGTCCCCAAGCAAAAGGTGAGGTGTTGTTCTCCAAGCTTGTGTTGAGCTTTGCTGGAGCACTGCAGCAAGCCTGACACTGAGATATTGGCCAGGGAGCGGTGTGTTGTGTTAAAGTGGCAGGCAACTGGAAACTCAGTCTGTTTTGCAGGCAGAACGTAGATGTTCTGCAAAATGGTCACCCAGTCTGTGCTTTGTTTTCCCAATGTAGAGGAGACTACACTGTGAGCAGCATTCTTCATAGAATTATAGAATCCTTAGTGGTGGAAAGAGGCTGTTTGGCCCATCAGGCTGTACTGACCTCCAAAGAGCATCCCACCTAGACCCATAGCCCCACCATATCCATGCAACCCTATATTTTCCTTTGCTAATCCATCTAGCCTGGACATTCCTGAACACTATGAGTAAATTTAACACGATCATTCCACCTCATCTGCACATCTTAGAACTATGGGAGAAAACTGGAACACCCAGCAGAAACCCACACAGATATGGGAGAAAAGTGTGCAAACTCCACATCGTCACCTGAGACTGGAATTGAATCACTGGCACTATGAGATAGTAGTGCTAACCATTGAGTGATCATACCACCCTTTCATCCATCTTTGAGAGTCACACTTAACTCCTTGACTTTACCGATACTATGCAAGTTTGTCTTTGACTCAGGCAGTTATCCAAAAGTTATTGAACAGTCATAGAACTGTAGAGTCATATAGAATGGAAACAGGCCCATCAAGCTAACCAACAATCACAAAACTACAATCACCCAATTTACCTGCATTTGCTCCATAGCCTACTATACCCTGTACTACGTATTTATCCAGATGCTTCTTCAATGTTGCAAGAATACCTACTTCCACCACCCTCTCAAGCTATGTTCCGCATACCCACTACCCTGTGGGCAACTTTTTTTTCTGAGATCGCTCCTAAACTATTGTTCTTCACCTTAGATGTATGCCTTGTAGTCTGCCATGGGGAAGAGATTTCAGTCTCATAGCATGGAAACAGACACTTCAGTCCAACCACTTCATGCTGACCATGTTCCCAAACAAAATGATTTCCAGCTGCCCGCTGCATTTGCCCCATATCCCTCCAAACTATTGGTGAGCTTAACCAGAGGTCTTTCAAACATTGTAACAGTATCTGCATCCACAACTTATTCTGGCAGTTTATTTCACACACAAACCACTTTCTTTGTAGAAATGTTGCTCCTCATGTCCTTTTTAAATATTTCCTCTCACCTTAAAAATATACCCACTAGTTTTGATCTCCCCACTCTTGGGAAAAAAAAGACCGTTGTCAATCACCTTATCTATGCCACTCATGACTTTATGCACTTCAATAATGTCACCGCTCAACCTTTTATGCTCCAGTGAAAAAAGTCCCAGCGCTTCTAGTTTATTGTTATTCTCATGATCTAGTCTGCCTCTGTGTCTCACAATTATGTATACATCAATCAGAATCCTCCTCAGCCTCCTCTGCTCCAAGGAAAACAAACCCAGCCTATCCAGTCTGTCCTCATAACTGAGACTTTTCATCTCAGGCAACATCAGTGAATATCCTCTGTACCGTCTCCAGTACAATCATGTCTTTCCAATAGTGTGACGACCATACTTGTACATAGAATTCCACTTGTAACCTAACCAGTGTTTTATAAAATTGTAACAAGACCTCTTTACTCCTATATTCTGTGCCCTGGATCATGAAAGCAAGTATCATGAAGAACAACTTGGTGGCTCACGATAAGCACTGCTGCCTCACAATGCCAGGGACCCAGGTTTGATTCCAGCCTGGGGTGACTGTCTGTGTGGAGTCTGTAAATTCTCCTTGTGTTTGCATGGGTTTCCTCCCACATGGGTAATCCAAGATGGAGGACAGGAAAACTTTCTGGCTGTCAGAGCTGCTCTTTTTTATGAGGTATTTTAGGTGTTGGAGATGATTTTCTCAAACTCCAGGAACAGCAATTACTGTTCTTTATGCTGTTGCATTGTTTTGGAACTTTGGGAAAAAAAAGTCAAAATAACAACAGTTTAAAAAGGAGAAGAGCAGACAAAGGAAGCACATGGTGAGGACAGTGCAGGGGAGAGAGAGAGAGAGAGAGAGAGAGAGAGAAAACGAACCTGCACAGTTACCACCTTTGCTGTTTGAATTCGTGTTTCGCTGGACATCGGAGTGCATCTGGGAAAATTAACAAACAGTGAAATTCACTACTAATCTTGGAGGAACTGTTGGGTGAATTTCACAGCATGGAATCAGATAAGGTAATTGTTGTTTTAAGTCTGTCCAAGAAAAAGGCTGCAGTAGTGAGTATGGTGGGTTCTTTCTTGATTATATGTTTTTGGAGATAAGTCTCTTGATTAAACTTAAAATATAAGCCATAGCTATTAATTTAACCTGGGGCAGTATTTGTAGAGGAATAAGAAAGTGTTATTTTCTGGATCTGTAGATTGTGAAGGAGCAAAAATGGCCTTTGCAGTGATATGTACTTCTTGTCAGATGTGGGAGTTTAAAGAGAGTTTAAGGGTTACTGTGGATTATATCTGCCATAAATGCTGTTGGATGCGAATCTTATCAGATCAAGTGGATCGGTTGGAGAGACAGATAGAAGCGTTGAGGAATTTGAAACAGCAACAGTATGTGATGGATGGCAGTTATAGAAAGGGCGGAAAGTCTCAGATACAGTCACATAGATGGGTTAACTCCAGGAAGGGTAAGAGAGGTCGGCACCTAGGGCAGGAGTCTTTTGTGGATATACCTATTTCAAACAGGAATGCTGTTTTGGAAAATGTAGGGGGTGATGGATTCTCAGGGGAATGTAGCACAAACAGCCAAGTTTCTGGTATTGAGACTGGCTCTAATGCAACGAGGGGTACGTTGGCTTCGAAGAGATCAATTGTGTTAGGGGATTCTGTAGTCAGAGGTACAGACAGACACCTCTGTGGCCAGCAGAGAAAAAGCAGAATGGTGTGTTGTTTCCCTGGTGCCAGGATCGAGGATGTCTCAGAAAGGGTGCAGAATGTTCTCACGGGAGAGAGGGGCCAGCAGGTGGTCATTGTCCACATTGGGACCAACGACATTGGAAGGGAAAAGGTTGGGACTCTGAAGGGAGATTACAGAGAGTTAGGCAGAAATTTAAAAAGGAGGTCCTCAAGGGTAGTAATATCTGGATCACTCCCCAGTGCTACGAGCTAGTGAGGGCAGGAATAGGAGGATAGAGCAGATGAATGCATGGCTGAGGAGCTGGTCTATGGGAGAAGGATTCACATTTTTGGATTATTGGAATCTCTTTTGGGATAGAAGTGACCTGTACAAGAAGGACGGATTGCATCTAAATTGGAAGGGGACTAATATACTAGCAGGGAAATTTGCTAGAATTGCTTGGGAGGATTAAAACTAGTAAGGTTGGGGCTGGGCCCCAGGGAGATAGTGAGGAAAGAGATCAATCTGAGACTGTTGAGAACAGAAGTGAGTCAAACAGTCAGGGTGGGCAGGGGCAAGATAGGATGAATAAATTAAACTACATTTACTTCAATGCAAAGGGCCTAACAGGGAAGGCAGATGAACTCAGGGCATGGTTAGGAACATGGGAATGGGATATCATAGCAATTACGGAAACATGGCTCAGGGATGGGCAGGACTGGCAGCTTAATGTTCCAGGATACAAATGCTACAGGAAGGATAGAAAGGGAGGCAAGAGAGGAGGGGGAGTGGAATTTTTGATAAGGGATGGCATTACAGCTGTGCTGAGGGAGGATATTCCCAGAAATACATCCAAGGAAGTTATTTGGGTGGAACTGAGAAATAAGAAAGGGATGATCACCTTACTAGGATTGTATTATAGACCCCCGGAAATTTAGAGAGAAATTGAGAAACAAACTTGTAAGGAGATCTCAGCTATCTGTAAGAATAATAGGGTAGTTATGGTAGGTGATTTTAACTTTCCAAACATCAACTGGAACTGCCATAGTGTTAAAGGTCTAGATGGAAAGGAATTTCTTAAGTGTGTACAAGACAACTTTCTGATTCAGTATGTGGATGTACCTACTAGAGAAGGTGCAAAAATTGACCTACTCTTGGGAAATAAGGCAGGGCAGGTGACTGAGGTGTCAGTGGGGGAGCACATTGGGTCCAGTGACCATAATTCTATTTGTTTTAAAATAGCGATGGAAAAGGATAGACCAGATCTAAAAGTTGAAGTCCTAAATTGGAGAAAGGCCAATTTTGATGGTAGTAGGCTAGAATTTTCGAAAGCTGATTGGAGGCAGATATTTGCAGGTAAAGGAACTGCCTCAAAATGGGAAACCTTCAGAATTGCAATAACAAGAATCCAGAGAAAGTATATTTCTGTCAGGGTGAAAGGGAAGGCTAGTAGGTATAGGGACTGCTGGAGGACTAAAGAAATTGAAGGTTTGGTCAAGAAA
Source organism: Hemiscyllium ocellatum (assembly GCF_020745735.1). Taxonomy (NCBI): domain Eukaryota; kingdom Metazoa; phylum Chordata; class Chondrichthyes; order Orectolobiformes; family Hemiscylliidae; genus Hemiscyllium; species Hemiscyllium ocellatum. The sequence goes on from NC_083403.1 coordinate 95,841,686, forward strand.
AAGAAGGAAACATATGTCAGGTATAGACAGGAGAGATCGAGTGAGTCCTTAGAACAGTATAAAGGAAGTAGGAGTATACTTAAGAGGGAACTCAGGAGGGCAAAAAGGGGACATGAGATAGTTTTGGCAAATATAATTAAGGAGAATCCAAAGAGTTTTTACAAATACATTAAGGACAAAAGGGTAACTAGGGAGAGAATAGGGCCCCTCAAAGATCAGCAAGGTGGCCTTTGTGTGGAGCCACAGAAAATGGGGGAGATACTAAATGAATATTTTGCATTGGTATTTACTGTGGAAAAGGATATGGAAGATACAGACTGTAGGGAAATAGATGGTGACATCTTGCAAAATGTTCATATTACAGAGGAGGAAGTGCTGGATGTCTTGAAATGGTTAAAAGTGGATAAATCCCCAGGACCTGATCAGGTGTACCCGAGAACTCTGTTGGAAGCTAGAGAAGTGATTGCTGGGCCTCTTGCTGAGATATTTGTATCATCGATAGTCACAGGTGAGGTGCCGGAAGACTGGAGGTTGGCAAACGTGGTGCCACTGTTTGAGAAGAGCGGTAAAGACAAGCCAGGGAACTATAGACCTGTGAGCCTGATCTCAGTGGTTGGCAAGTTGTTGGAGGGAATCCTGAGGGACAGGATGTACATGTATTTGGAAAGGCTAGGACTGATTCAGGATAGCCAACATGGCTTTGTGCGTGGGAAATCATGTCTCAGACATTTGATTGAGTTTTTTGAAGAAGTAACAAAGAAGATTGATGAGAGCAGAGCAGTCGATGTGATCTATATGGACTTCAGTAAGGGGTTCCACAAGGTTCTCAATGGTAGACTTATTAGCAAGGTTAGATCTCATGGAATAAAGGGAGAACTCGCCATGTGGATACAGAACCGGCTCAAAGGTAGAAGACAGAGGGTGGTAGTAGAGGGTTGTTTTTCAGACTGAAGGCCTGTACCAGTGGAGTGCCACAAGGATTGGTGCTGGGCCCCTTTACTTTTTGTCATTTACATAAATGATTTGGATGCGAGCATAATAGGTACAGTTAGTAAGTTTGCAGATGATACCAAAATTGGAGGTGTAGTGGACAGCGAAGAGGGTTACCTCAGATTAGAACAGGATCTGGACCAAATGGGCCAATGGGCTGAGAGGTGGCAGATGGCGTTTAATTTAGATAAATGCAAGGTGCTGCATTTTGGGAAAGCAAATCTTAGCAGGACTTATACACTTATGGTAATGTCCTAGGATGTATTGCTGAACAAAGAGACCTTGGAGTGCAGGTTCATAGCTCCTTGAAAGTGGAGTCGCAGGTAGATAGGATAATGAAGAAGGTGTTTGGTATGCTTTCCTTTATTGGTCAGAATATTGAGTACAGGAGTTGAGAGGTTATGTTGCGGCTGTACAGGACATTGGTTAGGCCACTGTTGGAATATTGCGTGCAATTCTGGTCTCCTTCCTACCAGAAAGATGTTGTGAAACTTGAAAGGATTCAGAAAAGATATACAAAGATGTTGCCAGGGTTGGAGGATTTGAGCTACAGGGAGAGGGTGAACAAGTTGGGGCTGTTTCCCTGGAGCGTCGGAGGCTGAGGGGTGACCTTATACAGGTTTACAAAATTATGAGGGGCATGGATAGGATAAATAGACAAAGTCTTTTCCCTGGGGTTGGGGAGTCCAGAACTAGAGGGCATAGGTTTAAAGTGATAGGGGAAAGATATAAAAGAGACCTAAGGGGCAACTTTTTCACACATAGGGCGGTATGTGTATGGAACGAGCTGCCAGAGGAAGTGGTAGAGGCTGGTACAATTGCAACATTTAAGAGGCATTTGGATGGGTATATGAAAAGGAAGGTTTTGGAGGGATATGGGCCAGTTGCTGTCAGGTGGGACTAGATTGTGTTGGGATATCTGGTCGGCATGGACGGGTTGGACTGAAGGGTCTGTTTCCATGCTGTATATCTCTATGACTCTATGATTTCAAAGATGTGCAGGTTAGGTGAATTGGCCGTGCTACTTTGCCCATAGTGTTCAGGGATGTGTAGGTTAGGTGCATTAGTCATGGGAACTGAAGAGTAATAGGGTAGACAAATGAGTCAGGGTGGGATATTGTTCAGAGGATCAGTGTGAACTTGTTGGGCCAAAATGGCCTAATTCCACATTGTAGGGATGATCTTGTATGCCTTCTTCACCAATTTGTCTTCCTGTGTTAACACCTTTGGGGATCTATTGACTTGTACAACAAAGTTTGTTTGTTTCTGAGTACTCCATAGGGACATACCATTTGTTGTGGTTATCCTTGCCTTGTTCAGCCTATCAAAATGCATTACTTCGCACTTATTGGGATTAAATTCCATCTGACATTGCTGAATGTTTACCAGCAGAACAATATCAGGCTGTACCCTAAGATCATTCTCCTCATTATCAAAAACACCCCCAATTTTCATGTCATCTACAGACCTTATGCATTCACATTGAATCATTAGTATACAGAACAACAGCATGGGTCCCAGCATTGATCCCTGTGGTTAACCACTGGTCACAGGCTTCTAATTATAAAAGCAACCTTCCCCCATCACCCTTTGCCTCCTATTTTTAAGCTAGTTTTTGATCCAGTTTGCCATCTTACATTGGTTCCCATGGGCTTTTAGATTACATTCCCTTCAGTGTGGAAACAGGCCCTTCGGCCAACAAGTCTACACCGACCCTCCGAAGAGCAACCCACCCAGACGCATTCCCCTACACTTACCCCTTCACCTAACACTACAGGCAATTTAGCGTGGCCAATTCATCTAACCTGCACATCTTTGGACTGTGGGAGGAAACTGGAGCACCCGGAGGAAACCCATTTAGACACGGGGAGAATGTGCAAACTCCACACAGACAGACAGTTGCCCGAGGCAGGAATTGAACCCAGGTCTCTGGTGCTAACCACTGTGCCACTGTGCCACCCCTGGCTCTTACCATTTGGACCAGCTTTCCATGTAGGAACTTCTCAAAGGCCTTCCTTCTGCTCATGCCAACTACATTGATGGCATACACTCAAAATATTTTGCCATCTTTTCAAAAACTCAACTAAATTAGTCTGATAGGACATCACTGCAATAAATGTATGCTTATTAATCTTGATCGATCCCTGCCTTTCCAAGTGATGATTAATCCTGTCCTTGGGCAGGTTGAAACTTTTTTACAATTCCTTTCCAAGTCTATTTGCATGACCCTCTCACAGTTCAGAGGCCTAAATATTTTCAGTTGTAATAGCTGGAAGGTTTCAATAAAAATCTCTTAGCTTGGAAACTCCACATTATATGCCTTCAGTGAGGGCTCCAATTTTTGTTTTGGTGCATTTCAGATTCCTAGCAACTGCAGTTCTTTGTTTTACTTCAGCTCAGGTGATTGGTTTCCTTGAACTGACTTGACTCACCTGCTATGAGCAACTGTTTTGTCATCTGAACTAAACTCTGAGTTCTTCCAAACTAAAAGTTGGAACTTTTATAGAGTCTTGCATTAATCAAAGAATCATTGAATTATTACAATGCAGAAGGGTGCCTTTCAGCCCAATATGCCTGCATGAAATTTATTATCTTATGTCAATCTTCTGCTTTTTCCCTATCGTCCTGCTAAACATTCCGGTATAAATAACCATTCAATGCCCTCTTGAATGTCTCAGTTATATCTGCCTCCATCACATTTCCAAGTTTTTCCATTTAATTGGCTTATTCTGCTTGTCATAAACTCCACAGTATAAACACTGTATCCATTAACGTGACAAAAACCTTCCAGGTATTCACATGCAATCACTTGCTTTCTTGGAACTGATTTATTTGTACGACTCCTCAAAATTGACTTTCTGACCTTGCAAAACAAAACTTTCATTGAGCTGACCAATATCCATCTGCCTCTACCTTGAAATCTAAAATTATAATTCGCAATATATGACCCAGATTTGATTCCACCCTCAGGCAGCTGACTATGGGGAGTCTGCACATTCTCTCCATGTCTGCATAGTTTTCTTCGTGGTGCTCCAGTTTCCTCCCACAGTCCAACGATGTGCAGATTAGGTAGAAGGGCCATGTTAAATTCTCAATAATGTCCAGGGATGTGCATGCTAGGTGGGCTAGCTGTGGGAAAGTAGGGTAGATCTGGGTGGGATGTTGTTCAGAGGACTTGACAGGCCGAAAAGTCTGTTTCCACACTGTAGGGATTTTATAACTCTATGAATTTACTTTTCATCAAAAACACAGATATCTCAGAGGGATAATGAGCCTGGGAGTGATTACAGAGTTCAAGGGTGGAATTTTGCGGAGATGGTGAATAGTTCAATGCCATAACCATTGTGTCACTGCCTCCCTTGAGCAACTGGATGAATATTCATGGGAGTTGGTTGAGGCCTTTCAGTGGTCATTAATTGACTACTTCTGAATTTTCAAATTGTTGTAAAGTAGGAAGGTTAACTACAAGCCTTCCTGCCCCAGACTAAATTAGAATTGAGTTGGGAAGGAGATAGAATGCTAACCTAACACTTTCTTGCTCAGGTTTAGGTGGCACGGTGGCTCAGTGGTTAGCATTGCTGCCTCACAGCTCCAGGAACCTGTGTTCGATTCCAGCCTCAGGTGGAACTATCTGTGTGGAATTTGCACATTCTCCCTTTGTCTGTGTGGGTTTCCTCTCACAGTCCAACAATGTGCGTGTTTGGTGAATTGGCTATGCTAAATTGCCCATTGTTTCCAGGGATGTGTAGGTCAGGGGAAACATACAATAACAGGGTAACGGAATGGGTCTGAGTGGGATACTCTTTAGAGGGTTGGTACGGACTTGTTGGGCCAAATGGCCTGTTTCAAAAGCGTGGGGATTTTATGATTCTATTAAATGCCCTCCCTGCCTATAAGTTACATCGCCAGGGGTGCATGCTAGCCAAGATCAGCATTATTTGAAGTTAGAGAATCCATTTATCAACTAATTGAACCTGCTAGTGCATGTGTTCAAGCTTCTGCATCTTCTGCCCAATGGAAAAGGTTATAGGAGAGTATTACCAGCGTGTAATAGGTCATTGATAACGGTGGCAGCCTTTCCGCAGCAATGGGCCATGCAAATGAAGTCCACGGATGGAGGTTGGCTTCTGGGATGGTCTGGCTTGTGCACAAAACCTTCTGTCGTTTCTTACGGTCCTGGGCAGGTTTGTAGGATGTGGGCATTGCTGGCTGGCCAGCATTTATTGCCTATTCCTAGTTGCCCTTGCATAGGTGGCAGTGAGCTGCTTTTTTGAACCACTGCAGTCTACCGGCTGTGAGTTGACCCACAATGCCATTAAGAAGGGAATTCCAGGATTTTGACCCAGTGCGTAGGTTTGAGGTGAACTTGACGGTGGTTTTGTTCTCATGTATCTGCTACCCTTGTCCTTCTAAATGAAAGTGGTTGTGGGTATGGGAGGTGCTGTCTGAGGATCTTTGATGAATTTCTGCAGTGCTTCTTGCAGATAATACACATTGCTGTTACTGTGCATTGACAATTGGATGTTTGTTGATGTAATGTCTATCAAGTGGGCTGTTTTGCCGTGGATGGTGTCAAGCTTCTGGAGTGTTGTGGGAGCTGCATTCATCCAGGCAATTGGGGAGTATTCCATCATACCCCTGACCTGTGCCTTGTAGATGATGGGCAGGCTTTCAGGCATCAGGAGATAAGCGGTTTGCCACAGAATTCTTAGCCTCTAACCTGCTCTTGTTGCCACTGTGTTTATGTGGTGAGTCCAGCTGAGTTTCTGATCAATGATAACCCCCAAGATGTTGATACTGGGGGATTCAGTAATGATAACATCATTAAATGTCAAGGAGCAGTGTTGGATTGTTTTTTATTGGTGATGGTCATAGCTTGGCAATTACATGGCATGACTGTTATTTGCCATTTGTCAACTCAAGCCTGGATAACGTACAGATCTTGTTGCATTTGAACATGGACTTTCAGAGGAATCATGAATGGTGTTGAACATAGTGTAATCATCAGCAAACATTTCTACTTTTGACCTCATGAAGGAGGCAAGATCACTCTTGATGCAGCTGAAGATAGTTAGGCCTCAGACACTACCCTGAGGAGCTCCTGCAGAAATGTTCTGCAGCTGAGATGACTGACCCTCAACAACCACACCCATCTTCCCATCTGCCAGGTGTGACCCCAACCAGCGAGGTGTTTACCCCTGATACACATTGATCCAGTTTTGCCAGGGCTTCTTGATGCTATATTTGTTTAAATGCAGCTTTGATGTCAATGGCTGTCACTCTGTCTGGAATTCAGCTCTTTTGTTCATGTTCTAACCAAGGCTGTAATGAGGCCAGCAGCTGAGAGGCCTGGCAGAACCCAAATTGGGCATTACTGAGCAGGTTACTGCTGAAAATGTGCTGTTTGATAGCACTGTTGATGATACCTTCCATCAGTTTACTAATGATAGAGAGTAGACTGATGGGGCACTAATTGGCCAGGCTGGATTTGTCATGTTTTTGTGTACAGGGCGTTTGTGGGCAATTTTCTGCTTTGTCAGGTAGATACCAGTGATGTAACCATTCTGGAACAGCTTGGCAAAGGGAGTGGCACATTCTGGAACATATGTGTCCAGGCCTATTGCGAGAATATTGTCAGGATCCGTAGCCTTTGCAGTATCCATTGTCTCCAACTGTCTCTTAATATCATATGGAGTGAATCAAGCTGGCTGAAACATTAGTATCTGTAACATTGGTGATCACTGGAGAAGGTCGAAGTGGATCATCCACTCAGCACATCTGGCTGAGGATTGCTGTGGAAGTTTCAGCCTTATCATTTGCATTGCTGTGCTGGGCTCTTCCATTACCAAGTTTGGGGATATTTGTGGAGCTTCCTCCTCTTGTGAGTTGCTTAATTGTCCACCACAATTCACAGAGCTTAGAGCTGATCTGTTCATTGTAAGATTGCTGAGCTCTGCCTATCATGTCCTGCTTATGCTGTCTGATATGCAAGTAGTTTTGTTTGGTAACTTCACCAGGTCGTTGCCTCATTTTTAGACATATCTGATGCTGCTCCTGACATGCCCTCCTGCACTCTCAATTGAACAAGGGTCAATCCATTGGCTTGATGTTAATGATCGAGTCAGGGACATGTCAGGCCATGAGGTTACAGATTGGGCTGGAGTACAATTCTGCTGCTGTTGATGGCCCACAGCATGTCATGGATGCCCCACCTTGAGATGCGAGATCTGTTAGAAATCTGTCCCATTAAGCATATCGATAATGCCATATGACATGATGGACTTCGTCTCCACAAGGACTGTGTAATGGTCACTCTTAGCAAAACTATCATGGACAGATGCATCTGCAGGTGACAGGTTAGAAAGGAGGAAATTAAATATGTTTTTCTTCTGTTGGTTTCACCTGCTGCAGTAGTAAAGTCCTTTCGGATCTGACCAACTTCATCAATAACACTGTTGCCAAACCACTCTTGATGGTAGATATTGAAATCCCCCACTCAAAGTACATTTTGTAAGCTTGCCATCCTTAGTGCTTCCTGTAAGTGTTGTTCAACATGGAGAAGTGCCGATTCATCAGCTGAGAAAGAAAAGTATGTGATAACCTAAAGACACGAGACTTCATGAAGTTCAAAGTCAATGTTGAGGACTCCCAGAGCAACTCCCTCCTGGCTGTGTACCTCTGTTGAGGTATATTTTGTTCCACAAATCTGGACGACTCAAGTTTCAGTGCAATGGTAGATGCTTTATTATCGGGCAGCTGGTGAGAGATTCTCAATGTCCCCAAAAGTAGTCGTGCGTCTACTTGTGGTAACACTTCTCCACAGATCTCTGCTCTACACACTAAGGCAGTATTTTTTCTAGGAATAAAACAAAAGGTCTGTAAGTCACATGGTTAATTGTCAAATTGTCATTACATTGTTTAAGATGGACAATTATAATTTTACAAAGCCGGTGAATATCAATGTCCTGTGATAATGAGTGAATGGATTACAGGGACCGATTATCATATTATTTATGATCATGTATTCGTGGGAAGAGAATAAAACAGAAGGGTTTAGTCTGTTCTTAATGGGGAATTCACGTACTTATGCTGATATGGAGGGGAAGGTAATGGGAACAGGAGGCAGTTTAACAGGGTTGTGGCCAAGACTATCAGTCTTGTCTGGGGAGGACAAATACCTTTGCCCAATGCTGCAGAGGAACCACATGTGTGGTTCCAATGAATTATTTCTCTAAAATTCAGTCAGCCTCCTCCGTACTGAGATGTTCTGTCTATACTGTAAGAGGACAGACATGTAATTGATACTGCAGTCAGTCTTTTTGGTAGTGGAATGTTTAACCCTTGAGTCCCCAGTATACCTTGAAAGGGAAGTAAAGCATGGAACTGATCCCTTTGAGGCTTTCTAACTTCTTCACCCAATATGCTGCCTTCTTGATGGGTCATCCTGCTGGTGAGACAGGACATATCCAGGGATGGTGATGATGGTGTCTGAGACATTGTCTGTTAGGTGTGATTCTGTGAGCATGACTATGTTTCTTGAATAGTCTGTGAGACAACTCTCCCAATTTTGGCACTGGCCCAAGATATTAGTAAGAAGGACAATTGGCAAGGCTATTTCTGCTGTTGTCTTTCACGGTGCTTTGGCCAATGCCAGGTGATCCACTTAGTTTCATTTCTTTGAGATTATAATGTTTGGTTCAAAAGAATGGCTTCCTAAGCCATTTCAGAGGACAATTAAGAGTCAGAGTCAATCACATTGCTGTAGGTCAAGAGTAACATGTAGACCAGACCAGGTGAGAATGGAAGATTTCTTTCTCTGAAGGATATTAGTGAACCAAAACCAGAAATTTCTGGAAAAGCTCAGTGGGTCTGGCATTAATGTTTCAGGTCCCGTGACCCTCCCTCAGGACTGATTAGTGAACCAGATAGATTTTTCCTGACAATTGATTTTTAGGATTCATTTTCTAGTTTTTATCTAAATTGATTTCAAATTTCACCACCTGCTGTGATGGTATTCAAACCCAAGTCTCCAGAACATTAGCTGAGTTTCTGGATTAATAAACTAATAATAATACCACTAGGTCATCGCCTCCCCTCTTGCTTTGTTGTTTTTGAAACTCTCATTCCTGTCTTCAAATAACATCCTGGTTTTGCCAGACCTATTTCTGTACCTTTCTTAATTTTAAAACTCTCTGAAACATTGTGCTTCACCAATTCAAGCTTCTTGAGCATTATCAGTTCCAACCTCTCCTTAATTAGTCACTATGCATTCAGGCTTTAATCTCTGGGGTTCCCTGACTAAACATTTGCATTTCTGTCTTCAACTTTAGGATTCTCCCTAAAACTGACCTCTTTGACTAAATATTTGATCATCTGCCCTGATGCATTCTTGAAAGGCTTGGTTTCAAATTTCTCTTGACAATATGGAACATTGTTAAGTGAATGCATACTTTTGTGTAATGCTGCAAGGATTAGTCACAAACTGTGACAAAGAGTCTACCGATATATCTCTCATTGGGGTACAGTTCCATGGGCAAATACCGTAGTGTAAACTCCACAGAAACTGAGGGCAGAATCTTATAGGGTTATCATCAACAAAGAACAAAGAACAAAGAATAATAAAGCACCAGAATAGGTCCTTCAGGCCTGCAAGCCTGCGCCATCACATTTTGACCTTCCATACTAAAACTGTCTTCACTTACAGGATTATTATTCCCCTATTCCCTTCCAATTCATGCATTCATCCAGGCATGTCTTGAATGCTGCTATTGTGTCAGTTTCCACAACTTCCTCTGACAGCTCATTCCAGCACTCTCCACTCTTTTGTGTCAAAAACCTGCCTCGCACACCTTTTCTGTACTCTCTCCAAATCAATCAGATCCTTTTGGTAGTGTGGTGAACTGCACACATTACTCAAAGTTGTGACCTAATTAAAGTTCTGTAAAGCTACAGCATAACTTGCCTATCCTTATATTCAATGCCCCTTCCAATGAAGGCAAGTATGCTGTAGACCTTGTTATGGTACCTTATCTACCTGCACTACTACTTTCAGTGATCTGCATACCCAGATCCCTCTGCATATCAATATATCTAAGGATTCCACCATTCCACCTGTACTTGACCTTCCAAAATGCATCACCTCACATTTGTCTAGATTATACTCCATCTGCCATTCTGCTGTCCATGCCTCCAACTGATCTATGCCCTGCTGTATCCTCCTCACTACACTCAAGTTCATCAACTGATTAGATCAGCTACAGTTTCCAACAATTTATTTATATAGGACACAAACAGCAGAGGTTCCAGCACTAATCCCTGTGAAACAACACTAGTTTCAACCTACCATTCCGTAAAGCATCTTTCCACCTCTACCCTGACTCCTATGACTAAGGTAATCATAATATCTGTAGCAGAATTAAGTGTTAAGTACAGCAAAGTCGATCTTGAAAATAGATCTTTTGTGATCTTCACAAGTGGCATGGTGAGCTTCTCACTAGGCAGTGCAATATACTAATTGGTGGCCATTGTTGATTGTTAAATATTTAGTTAATGGCACAATTCAATTCATTAAAATTCAGCCTCCCAAACTTGCTAAACAAGCTCAACATTGATGAAAAGTGCGACACCGAAAAACACAGCAGGTCAGGCAGTATCTGAGGAGCAGGACAATCGACGTTTCAGGTTTAAGCTTTTTATAATTCAGGTTTATGCCAAAACATCGGAGGACAAGAGAATCGATGTTGCCTGACCTGCTGTGCTTTGCCAGTGCCAGTATCTGCATTCCTCACTCTCTTCAAGGTCAACATTGGGAAATTTGACAAGGAAACCAGAGAAATACTTGGTAGACACAGCTCACCATTTGCTCTGATTGACCTCAATGTTGCTTGCAACCAAACCACAACCTAGGGCATTAGCCATGGGCACCAGCAGCCCATATTCCTCAACCACAGAAGGAGACATGTGGCATCTGCAAACTCCTCATGGCTATCCTGGAGCTTACTGGTACTATGTTCTGAAAGCACAAACTTGCATTGCAGGATTATCCAGCAGTGAGCATTAAAAGGTTGCAGCAAGGCACTTTACTCACAGGTTCAGGCAGCCAGTTCACTGACAGAACCAGGTTGCATCTCAGGTGCTCACTAGCTCTCTTAGCACTCAATCACTGAGTGCCTGCCTGCTCTCACTATCCTTACCTTGACATTTGGTGCAGTCACACAACCAGGCAGCTGACTTTGTTGGTCAACATCCTCAGTCAAGAGGGCACACACCTTGCTGTATGGCAGTGTACTAGGTTAAGTTCACATCTGCTCCATATGTCAGAAGCTTACACAGCAGACACAAATGATGTGCAGCAAGCAGGGTCTTAGGGGAGCAGTCCTGGATGAAGTCCATGGAGGCGCCCATTAGTCAGGAGTGCTTGTACAGTAGGGTAGATAGATTAACAGATAGATAAAGAAAAAGAGAGAGAAAAAAAGTACCAAAACCAAACTCCTATGACCATCCTCTGTCTTGAGATAACCAGACTAAACACCACCAACTAACTCCCAAACACCTGTTTACAGCTTCAGATTCTTCCTCATCTGCTCTACTACCCAACATCCAGTTACTCAGCCACCTTGCCCTTTCACTAGCCCACTCACTTACTGATTTGAATCCTAAACAATTATCTCAATGCTGAAGTGAATGCTGCGTCCACTCATTCCTGGAGAAACTTTGCTGGCTCAACTTTGCTTCTGTCAGGATAAGAAGTTCAGAATCAACATTAAGGGATTCCATAATTGTACAGAAAATGTCTGTGACTGCCATGAAGGAGACATTCTGGCCCTGGACTTTATGCCTCATGTGGAGAAAGAGAGGACTGCAGATGCTGGAGATCAGAGCTGAAAATGTGTTGCTGGAAAAGCGCAGCAGGTCAGGCAGCATCCAAGGAACAGGAGATTTGACGTTTCAGGCATAAGACCTTCTTCAGGAATGAGGAAAGTGTGTCCAGCAGGCTAAGATAAAAGGTAGGGAGGAGGGACGTTGGAGATGCGTAGGTGGAAGGAGGTCAAGGTGAGGGTGATAGGCTGGAGTGGGGTGGGGGCAAAGAGGTCAGGAAGAAGATTGCAGGTTAGGAAGGCAGTGCTGAGTTTGAGGGATTTGACTGAGACAAGGCAGGGGGAGGGGAAATGAGGAAACTGGAGAAATCCGAGTTCATCCCTTGTGGTCGGAGGGTTCCTAGGCGGAAGATGAGGCGCTCTTCCTCCAACCGTCGTGTTGTTATGGTCTGGCGATGGAGGAGTCCAAGGACCTGCATGTCCTTGGTGGAGTGGGAGGGAGAGTTAAAGTGTTGAGCCACAGGGTGGTTGGATTGGTTGGTCCGGGTGTCCCAGAGGTGTTCTCTGAAACGTTCCGCAAGTAGGCAGCCTGTCTCCCCAATTTAGAGGAGGCCACATCGGGTGCAGCGGATGCAATAGATGATGTGTGTGGAGGTGCAGGTAAATTTGTGGCGGATATGGAAGAATCCCTTGGGGCCTTGGAGAGAAGTAAGGGAGGTGGTGTGGGCACAAATTTTGCATTTCTTGTGGTTGCAGGGGAAGATGCCGGGAGTGGAGGTTGGGTTGGTGGGGGGTGTGGACCTGACGAGGGAGTGGTCTTTTTTGAACACTGATAGGGGAGGGGAGGGAAATATATCCCTGGTTGTGGGGTCCGTTTGGAGGTGGCGGAAATGACGGCGGATAATATGCTGCATATGGAGGTTGGAGGGGTGGTAGGTGAGAACCAGTGGGGTTCTGTCCTGGTGGTGGTTGGAGGGGCGGGGCTCAAGGGCAGAGGAGCGGGAAGTGGACGAGATGTGGTGGAGGGCATCGTCGATTACGTCTGGGGGGAGTTTGCGGTCTTTGAAGAAGGAGGCCATCTGGGTTGTACGGTATTGGAACTGGTCCTCCTGGGAGCAGATACGGCAGAGACAAAGGAATTGGGAATATGGGATGGTGTTTTTACAGGGGGCAGGGTGGGAGGAGGTGTAGTCTAGGTAGCTGTGGGAGTCAGTCGGTTTATAGTAAATGTTCGTGTTGAGTCAGTCGGTTTATAGTAAATGTCCGTGTTGAGTCAGTGTATGCCTCATGCGTCCTGTGATACTGCTCTGTTTTCAGCAATGTACAGGGGTACACTGAGACATGTGGCTTCCTCATTCCCTTTCTTTCACTAAGGTGTTGACTGAGGTGCATTCAGAGAGACAGTAATACAGTGAGATCAATGAGTCCTCCTAGAATCATACAATGCAAAACTCCTATGACCATCCTCTGTCTGGAGATGACACAACTAATTCCCGACTAACTAACTCCTTAACCACCTGTTTATAGTTTACAGTTAATAGCCCTTTGGCTTATTAAGTCTGTACTGTCAAAATTTTGCTAAATTTGCTTGCCAACACTAGACTCAGAGCCTTATTTGTTAATACTCTCCATGTGCTCATCTAGGTTTACCCACCTCAACTACCCACCCAGATAATGGATTCCAGACCCACATTACCATCTGGGTGAAAAGAACTTTTTCAAGTTTCTTCTAAACCTTCTGCTTTTCACTTTAAAAGTGAGGCCTATTGTTATTGAACCTCCAACTGAGGGGAACAGCTGTTTCAATGCCCCTCATCATCTTATATATCTCTATCATGTACTCCCCCCCAATGTCCTCTGCTTCAAAGAAAACAACCTGAGCTTACTCAGCCTCTCTTCAGAGAGAAGATGCTCCACTCCAGGAAACATCATTGTAAACATCCTTTGCATAATCTCCAATACAATCATATTCTCCCTATAACACAGTGACCAGAATTGCACTCAGTACCCCAGGCCTAACCTGTAAAGCTCCAACATAACCTCTCAGCTCTTGTAATCTATGCATCAACTGATAAAGGCAACTAGATAAAAATCAACTGTCTCGTGTACCTTCTTTCCTACCTTATTAATCTGTTCTACTGCCTTCAAAAATCTGTGAACAAGCATCCCAATATCCCTCTGAACTTCCTAGTGTCCTGCCATTCATTGAGTACTCCCTTGTCTTGATCTTACTTACAAAGCGTTTCACTTCACATTTAACAAGGTTAAATTTCATCTGCCATTGGTCTACCCATTTGGCCAATCCGTTTATATCCTCCTGTAACCTAACACCTTCCTCCTTACTGTTAATAACCTGGCCAATTTTGGTGCCATCCACAAACTTACTTATCATCCTCCCGCTTTCTCCCTCCCACAGTTCACGTTTTCATCTACATCATTTATGAATATCATAAACGATAATGGAGTCATACTGATCCCTGTCATAGACCACTGGGCATCGGCCTCCAGTCACACAAACCACCACACGCTGTCCCCTGCCATGTTTGGATCCAACTTGCCAAGTTACCCTAGATCCCACATGCTTTTAATTTTTCTTTCAGTTTCCCAGGTATAACCTTGTCAAAAGTCTGACTGAAATCCACATAAAGTACATCAATTGCACTACCTTCAGCCACATGGTTGGTCACCTCCTTCAACATATTCAACCAGATTTATTAGACATGACATTTATTAACAAAGCTATGCTGGCTACCTCTGATTAAACTTTGCCTCTCTAAATGGAGATTCACTTTTCCTTCATTATTTTCTCTAATAGTTTCTCTACCACTAATGTTAGACACACAGGTCAATAGTTCACTGGTCTATTATCCATTGGTCTATCTCTTGCAAACTTCCTGAAAAATTGAACCAATGAGCTGTCCTTCAGTCCTCTGGCACCTCTCCTATGGCCAGAGACAATTTAAACATTTGGGTCAGGGCCCTTGTGATTTTCTCTCTTTACTCCTATGGCAGCCTAGGATATAGCTTATCTGGACCTGGGAATTTGTCCACTGTTAACCCCCAAAACCTCCAATACCTCTTCACTTCTTTCATCAAATTGCTCAAGAACTTCACAGTCTATCAGCTACCTAAGTCTTGTACCTACATCCTCCTCCTCCTGAGTAAATACAGACATAAAATATCCATTTATCACTATCAATTTCTGTTGGCTCCACACACACACACACAGAGTTCCCCCTTTGTCCACAATGGGTCCTACTCTTTCCCTGGTTATTCTCTTCCCCTTGATATACTTGGAGAATATCTTGGGATTTTCCCTAGTCATTCCTGCAAGTGTATTCCCATGCCCTTTGTTGCTCTCCTAATTGCTTCCTTAAGTTCCTAATACACACATTTGCAACAAAGTCAGATCTAACACAGGTCTGAGTAAACTGAGATCTAAAAGATCACTTTGGGCATTAGTGGCTTTGTACAAGTATGCCCAACTTACCTTACATTGACTTCAATGGATTAATGAATCAGAAATGTTGAAAATTAAATGTAAAGTTCAATCTTATGCATTTTACAGTATGGCCCAAAGTTTGATTTAACAGTCTGCCTCTTTTCTCTTGCATGGAAAATTCTGTCACTTAGAGGCCTGAGGTCAAATTGAATCTCTATAAATTTAATCAATCTCTGAAAGAGAATGAGGCTCAATAACTGATTTCAAAATACATACGTCCACATTACCAAATTGCTACAAAAACTAAAATGCAGTATTTAAACTGAGTATTGTTTCCATTGAGGTATTTTGGCGAGCAACAGTTAATGCTCATCTAATTCTAAGTAAAATTGTCAGATCATGGATGATATTGAAAAATACGTTTATATGTTGGATTGTGTCAGTGATGAGATTAGTTCTGATCTGTCTTCTTTCTTCACGCACGCATACTTTTCTACCGTCTCATGAGCTTATTTGCATCCCTCATTCTTTTACTCACACTCATTTACTCCACTGCCCTCATTCATACTCTCCATCTGCCACATTCACTCAAAGTCACTCCCTCACTCTCACTCAGTCTCTCTTGTTCACACTCACTCACTCACTCATACACACTCTCTCTGTCTCTCATACAACACTGTTGCTCCCTCACATTCACACAAATTCCCTCCATTTCATACTCTTTCTCCTTCACATCCCTCACTCACATACCTTTTCATTCACTGTCCCTCCCTCCATCATTCACTCTTTTTTTACTGACTCACACAATCTCTCTACCTGCCTATGGGCCTCCCTTCTTCCCTCTCTCACACTGTATCTCTCACTCACCATCTCATGAACCTTCCCCCTCATTCATAGGTTTCTGAAACCCCATAGGTTTCAGAAGCTCATTCTGGAATCTTGACTGTAGGCAACACATCCTTGTGTGTGACTGAGAGATCTTCACAGTGCCATGACGAAGCAAGCACCACTCTAATCTAGACTCTGATCTCCAGCTTCTGCAGTCCTCACTTATGCCTAGATCTTCACAGTGCCCTAAATAAACTTCATTTTGCAGCCCTGCTTCATGCTATCTGCCCACTCAACTTTGTCCCTAACTGCACTAGCCCAAGAAGGCTCATCACCACCATTGCCACTGCTCTTGTTATACAGACCCCAAGGTGAATGAAACAATCCATTTGCTTAGCTCACTGCTCTTCTAATCAGGGGCTATTACTTTCCCATCTTTGTGGCTGATAGGCTGAGTACTGATCCAATCAATAGCAAACAAGGAAGATAACTGGCCTTTAATTGAATGAATCCACATGAGGGAATCTTCCAGATGTACTTGTAACTGGAAACCCAGGCTGTGGGCCACATTGTTGGACAAATTTAAGTTAGATAATTTGACCATCTGTTGGATGCAGAACTTCATCAGCTCACCTGTCTTGATATCAAAACAAGTTGCCTACATTACTACTTGCCACCAATGACAATCTCTTTTTCTTTAATGTCTTTTAAATTGAAACAACCAAACAAAAATTAACGTAGCAATTCATACAAAAACGGACTTATGAGGCACAGAAAGAGGTCACTTCACTCATTGCTGCTGTTTTAACTCTTTGGAAGAGCTATGCACAAAATGAGGAAAGTTTCACTCCTGCATCAAATACCAAATCTACTTTTTAAAGACAACTCCCCATTGTTTGAGTTTTGGCCAAATTGGTATTTGACAACATTATTTCTGATAAGCGGTCATCAGCACAAAATGTTAACATTTGATTTGATTTGATTTATTTTCATGTATAATTATTATAAATATGGTGAAAAATGTTATTTAGTGTCACCACTTTGTGATGCTGTCTTAAAACACAGAAAATAAACCATAACACAGAATATATAATTACAAAAATAAAACAATAAAGTTAATCTTATAGTCTTATCTCAACAAAGATAGATAGTCTTTGGAACAGCTCCACTTCTAACTTAGCCATGTGCCTGGATCCAGGCTCCTTCACCCTGGTGCCTTGAATTCCTGCTGCTAAACCAACTATACTGCTGCAACTGCACTTCACCATGTCGCCTTTGGAAGAAACAGTTCCCACTCTCTGCTGCCATCTTGCCAAAAGCAACGCCATCGCCATGAGTTCATGCTGGGCCGACCTCGCTGATGTCAGGTCCTGCATTGGGACCAAACTTGCCATTGTTGCCTCCTTTGCAGTCAAGTGCCTGGATTTAGCCACAGACTTGGAGCCTCAGCTCAGCCTGTGAGTCTGGGCCGGGAGATTAAACCTGGGACCTGCTCCGCGTTCGCCAAGGGACCTCTATCTGGGGTGGAATCATATCTGCCTTCATTCTAGCATTGCTGTCACTGCCACCAGATGCCTTCTCCTTTGTCATTTACTTGGCCCCGCCAATCCTCAGGCCTGCACCACCATCTTTGTCTTGTTTTTATGTTTCTCTTTTCATTGATGCTACCCGACCCTCACGTGTTTTCAAGAATTGTTTATTTCGATCTCAGATTCCCAGTATCTGCAATATTCTGCTTTTGTTTTAGAACAACTGTTAGATTCTAACTTGAGCCATTGCTTCACTTGATCAATATTTCTCTAAACTCTCAGAGCATGTTTTTCAGCCTCTCATTTGAGTGTAACTGTGATTTGTTAAATACTCATTGACTTGTTTTTGTAAACGATGCATAAACCAATTATTGTCATAGCTCTATCAATATCAACGAGGCATTCTAACTGCTTAACTTCCTTAAGCACATAATGAATGACCATATTCCTCAACTGTTACATTCACATACCTCTGAGGCTGTGTCCATTAGGATTAAAATCATTATGGCTTGCCCAACGGGGCATAAATAAATTAAGCATAGCAGCTCGAACACATCTATCACTGGCTGCACACTCTTGTGCCAAAAGGCTGCTATAGAATTTCCAGCTATAGACTTTAACTTCATTGAACCTAGTAAAAATACTTTGTTTCTTCCACAACTGGATCATTTCCCCATCTCAACTGAATGAGTTTGGCAATGGGCTGTGCTACCATATAAAATGTTATGATGTGGAGGAGCCAGTGTTGAACTGGGGTGGACAAAGTTAAAAATCACACAACACCAGGTTATAGTCCAACATGTTTATTTGGAAGCACTAGCTTTCGGAGTGCTGCTCCTTCATGTGGAACAGGACCATAAGACACAGAATGTATAGCATATGATCACAGTGTCATGCAACTGAAATGATATGTTGAACGAACCTAGATGGCTGTTATGTTTTTCATCTTTTAGAATGGGTCGCAGGTTTCAGTTCATTAATATGTAAATCTCAGAACTTCTTTTAAATCACATTCGTGAGATAACTTAAGGTTTTATAAAAAATGGTGACATCTCAGCTTAGACAATGTATTCAAAGTGTGAGGTTAAAGTTGTCTATATTCCAATCTTCTGACTCAAGATTGGGATACAGACAGACTCTAACGTCTTTACATATTAATGAAACCGAATCCTGCAACCCATTCTAAAAGATGAAAGACTTAACAGCAATCTAGGTTTGTTCAAAATATCATTTCAGTTGTGTGACACTAAGTTTTTGCTATAAATTCTGTGCCTTATGGTCCTGTTCCACAATTAATGCTTCCAAATAAACCTGCTGGACAAGAACCTAGTGTTGTGGGATTTTTAACATAAACTAATAAAGCAGAGTCAGCATAGCTTCACGAAAGGGAATCATGTCTGACTATATTAATTAGTTTTTCAAATATGTCTCAACCAGATTGGATCAAGGGTAACCAGTAGTTTGTTTAGTTTGGTTTTGCAGATTGCACTTTACAAAGTATTTCACAAAAGGTTAAGTCATAAAAGACCATGGTTTTGGAGATAGTACATTGGCATGGATAAAGAATTGGCTCATAGGCAGGAAACAGAGACTGTTGATAAGGGTTTTTTTTTTCAGTTTGTTGCCCTGTAACCACTGGAGTTATATAAGGATCAATGCTGGGACTGAAACTGCTTGCCAAATGCAATAATTACTTGGAGGAAGGAAGTGAATGCACCGTGGCCAAATTTGCCAAAAATAGAGAATAAGATAGATTGTGACAGGGATATAAACAGAGAGATTGATAGGTTAAAGCAAATAGTTGCCAAATGGAGTATAATGTGAGATAAAGCAAAGTTGTTCATTTTTGAAGGGAGAACAAAAGAATAAAGCATTGTTTACATGGAGAGAAACTGGAGAAAGTTGCAACACAAAGAGACTTGAGAGTACTTGTGCATGACAGATGGAATGTTAACACACAGATGCAAGAAGGTGAATGCAATAATTGCCCTTATTTCAAGGAGGCTGGAGTGTAAGAGAAAGGAAGCCTTAACTGCAACTAAACATGGTGGTAGTGAGATCATGCCTGCAATATTGTGAGCAGTTTTGGTCCCCTCATTGAATGAAAGATATCATTTTATTGAAAGATATCTGTTCAGAGAAGGTTCACCAGCATGATCGCTTGTATGGAGAGTATGTCTTACAAGCATTGATTATACAGGCTGGGACATTTTTCATTGGAATTTATTGGAATTGGAATCTCATTGGAATCTCATTGAAACATATAGGATTATTAAGGAACATAACTGGGTAAATGCTGAAAGGACAGTGCAGGACTTGAAAACATAGTCTCAGAAGAAAGGGGTGCAAATTTAAGACTGATTTAAGGAGGAAATTCTTCTCTCAGAGAGTTATGAGTCTTTGGAACTCCTTGCCACAGAGAGCCTTGTGTATTTATAAGGCTGAGATAGATTGATTCTTGACCAGTAGGGGAAACAAGGGTTATGGGAAAGAGCAGGAAAATGGATGTGAGGAATGTTGGATCAGCCATGATCCTATTAAATTGAAAGGCCAAATGGTTTACTACTGTTCCTATTTCTTATGGACTAGTGAAAAGATGAGCTGTGAACTGAACCACAGTCACTAATCTCTTTGGTAAAAGGACCAGTGGCAATGGGAAGGGACCATTTGGCAGTAGTGTTGAGCTTTCCTAGATGATATATGGAGACGTTGTAGAAAGGTATTTTGATGATGTGATGGAGGCTTATCCAACAATCCATAACACAGCTGGGGACGGATGGTAAAGTCATACAGCATTGAAATAACAGAGACAGGAGAGAGAGCACAATCCTGACTTCAGAACCTTAGGGCAACCCTTGTCCTCTCTGTCCAAAGAACATGTAGCTCCAAGTTTGACCTGCTGAATCAACTGAGGACACAGACATCTGGAATTCTGGCAGATATCACCTTTGATTTGAGGGATTAATACAGCAACAATAACGCCATCTGTGTGATGGGTTAAATGGTTTGCTATGGTAAGGAGACGTTGTGATATTGTTTTCACCCCACTGAGGCTTTCCCCAATTCCCCCACATTCCCTCATCTCCCACAGGCTGTGTCAGCAAACCAGAGCCACAACTTACTCTCTAATAGCTTGTAAAGCTATTTTTCAGACACTTGTCTACCAGGAATGAGAGTTTATCATGCAGAGACAGTATAGTGGGAAAAGAAGGTTTTTATAGAGACTGTGACTCTGATTTGCTCCAGGCAATAGTTTGAAATGTAGAATCATTAAAGTGTTCTGGTTTGAATCTTACAGTGTCATCTGCTGTGATTTTCCCACTAATGATTGTCTCTAGGTTGCAGTGCCTCTCGATTACAAAGTGGAGAAGCTGAAACTAGAAGGAGGGCCCTTTTTAAGATTTGTTTTGGAAAAGATTAAAATGTCAGATAACATGCCTCACTTCTTTGTAAATTTAACATTTTTGCAAGACCCAAATCTCTGCTGATTGCAGCTTGCAAAGCAAGGAGCAAAAATGGCCCATTCAGCCCCTTAAGCTTGGTCTTCCAGTAAAAGTCAAGAGCAGCATTAAAATTCTGCAAATAAACACCGAAAGAACAGCAGATGTTGTAAATCAGAAACAAAAACAGAAATTGCTGGAAATGCTTAGCAGGTCAGACAGCATCTATGAAGAGAAATCAGAGTTAACATTTCAGGTCAAGTGACTCTTCTGAGAACATAATGTACCAATTACCATTTAATTCCCAACTTTAATCTCCTTGTAACTATGTCTCTATAATGACTACAAGATCATACCCATTAGCCTCTTTATGCAATTAATTATTTTATGTTGTTCTGAATGCCACACAGGCTAAAGTAAAGAGACAGAGTTCTGAGGAAGGGTCACGGGACCTGAAATATTAACTCTGATTTCTCTTCACGGATGCCGCCAGACTTGCTGAGCTTTTCCAGCAACTTCTGTTTTTGTTTTTGAAAATTCTCCAATAGCCTGAATGAATGCAGCCCCAATAATGAATAAGACTTGTTTGGCGCCCACAACATCACAATCTGTCTATGTCAAGGGTAGTACTGCAGTCAAACTGGGTAACAGTAAGAAAGTTTGAAAGCTGTCTGAATGAGATTCTAAGACCCTGACCATACACCAGAGATTGGTTTGACAACTGGCTAAAGTCAATGCCAACTCATGCAGCATTTCAGGGAACATCTCTGGGACACATGCAGCAAAAACCCCACCGCCATGTGGCCGAATACTTTTACTCCCCCCACCACTCCCCCAAGGACTTGCAAGTCCTGGGCCTCCTCCATCACCAAATCCAAGCCACCTGATGCCTGGAAGAATAACGCCTCATCTTCTGCCTTGGAACCCTTCAACAACACAGCATCAACACCACAACTTCTCTAGTTCCCAAATCTCCCCTCCCCCCACTTCGTCCACGATCAAATCCTCCAGCTTGACACTGCCCTCTTGACCTGTCAAACCTGTCCATCCTCCTTTCCATCCATTGGCTCCACCCTCCCCACTGACTTATCACTGTCCTTCCCCCCCATCTACATCCACCTGTCACCTTCCCAGCTACCTTCCCCCCAGACCAACTCCTATCCTCCTATTTATCCCTCAGCCTCCTTCCCCCCACCACATTCCTGATGAAGGGCTTATGCCCAAAACATTGACTCATCTGTTCCTTGGATGCTGCCGGACCTGCTGTGCTTTTCCAGTGTCATATTTTACAAACCTGGTTAAAGTATCAAACTACCAAACATAGTCATAGAGCTGTTTCGTTTTTAGTTTTTCAGTAGTCTCACTGGGAATTTAGAATAGTGAGAATGGAGGTTAGGGCAGTTGAATGTTCCTCCTGCAGAATGAGGAAAGTAAAGGACACCTCTAGTGTCGTTGCTGACCCAACTCCAGCTCCTCAAAAACCGAATGGGAGCTGGAGCTGAATGAACTTCCGACCATTCGGGAGGCATAGCAGTTATTGACAGCAGTTACAGGGAGGTAGTCTCACCTCTGGTAAAAGAAGATGATGGGTGGGTTACCATCAGGGGATGGAAAGGGAACTGGCAGGCAGTGCAGGGATCCCCTGTGGCTGTTCCCCTCAACAACAAGTATACCATGTTGGATACTGTGGGGGTGGGTGGAGCATGTACTTACCAGGGCTAAGCAATGGGGCACAGGTCTCTGGCACAGAATCATGCCTGTTGCTCAGAAGGGAAGGTGGGAGAGGAGTAAAACATTAATCATTGGGGACTCCATAGTTAGGGGGACAGATAGGAGGTTCTGTGGGAACAAGGGAGACTCATGGTTGGTGTATTGCCTCCAAGATGCCAGTGTTTGTGATCTCTCTGATCATGTTTTTGTGATCCTTGAGGGAGAGGGGAGTAGGAGCAGCCCCAGGTCATGGTCCATATAGGTACCAACAGGAAGAAAAGTGGGATCTAAGACAGAAATTTAGGGAGCTAGGGTGGAAGCTTAGAACTAGAACAAACAGAGTTGTTGTCTCTGGTTTGTTGCCTGTGCCACATTCTAGTGCAGTAAAGAATAGGGAGAGAGAGTAGTTGAATACATGGCAATAGTGATGGTGCAGGAGGGAGGGTTTTGGATTCCTAGATAACGGAGCTTTTTCTGTGGTAGGTGGGACTTCTACAAACAGGATGGTCTTCACCTGAACCAGAAGGATACCAATATCCTGGGGGATAATTTGCTAATTCTCTTCAGGTGGGCTTAAACTAATTCAGCAGGGAGATGGGAACCAAAATTATAGTTGGAGTGTACGGGAGGATGAGAGTAGTGAAGTCAGAATAAAGACTTCAAGATTGTAAGAAGGCACTGGCAGGCAAGAAGTTGGTTTGAAGTGTGTCTACTTCAATGCCAGGAGCATCCAGAATGAGGTGAGTGAACTTGCAGCATGGGTTGGTACCCGGGATTTCATGGCTGTGGCCATTTCAGAAACATGGATAGAGCAGGCGCGGGAATGGTTGTTGCAGATTCCAGGATTTAGATGGTTCAGTCAAAACAGACAAAATCGTGAAAGAGGGGTGGTGTGGCACTGTTAGTCAATGACATATTACAGTTGCAAAAAGGATGTTTGAGGACTTCAAAGTAGTATGGCCTGAGATTAGAAACAGGAAAGGTTACCCTGTTGAGAGTTTTCTATGGGCCTCCAAATAGTTCTAGATATGTCTTGGATAGAATAGCTAAGATGATCCTAGATAGGGACGAGAGTGACAGAGTAGTTGTTATGGGGGCTTTAACTTTCCAAATATTGACTGGGAATAGTAAAGTTCAAGTACTTTAGATGGGTCAGTTTTTGTCCAATGTATGCAGGAGGGTTTACAGACACAGAAAATAGAAAGGCCAACAAGGGGCGGAGCTACATGAGATTTGGTACTGGGTAATGAACCTGGCCAGGTATTAGATTTGAAGGTAGGTGAGCATTTTTGTGATAGTGACCACCATTCGGTTATGTTTACTTTAGCGATGGATAGGGACAGATGCAAACCACAGAGCAAGAGGTCTAACTGGGCAAAAGGCAATTACAATGTGATTAAGCTAGATTTAGGATGCACAGGATGGGAAAGGAAACTGAAGGGGATGGGCCTAACTGAATCATGGAACTTACTCAAGGACCAGCTACTGCATATACTTGATAAGTATGTACTGGTCAGGCAGGGAAGAAGTTGTTGAGTGTGGGAACCATGGTTTACTAAGTAAATTGAATCTCTTTTCAAGAGGAAGAAGTATTATGTTAGGGTGAGATGTGAAGGCCCAGCTGGGGCACTTGAGAGTTACAGGTTAGCCAGGAAAGACCTAAAGACAGAGCTAAGAAGAGCCAGGAGGGGACATGAGAAGTCATTGGCAGATAGAATCAAGGAAAACCCTAAGGCTTTCTATAGCTATATCAGGAATAAAAGAATGACTAGAGTAATATTAGCATCAATCAAGCATAGTTGTGGGAAGTTGTGCGTGGAATTAGATGAAATAGGGGAAGCACTAAATGAATATTTTTAGTCAGTATTCACACTGGAAAAAGTCAATGTGGTAGAGGACACTACTGAGTAACAGGCTACTAGACTAGATGAAATTGGGGTTTATAAGGAGGAGGTGTTAGCAATTCTGGAAAGTGTAAGAATAGATAAATCCCCTGGGCCAGATGGGATTTATCCTAGGATTCTCTGGGAAGCCAGGGAGGAGATTGCCAAGCCTTTGGCTTTGATCTTTATGTCATCATTGTCTACAGGAATGATGTCAGAGACTGGAGGACAGCAAATGTTGTTCCTTTTTTCAAGAAGAGTAAAGATAACCTTGGAAATTATAGACCTGTGAGCCTTACTTTGGTTTGGCTAAAGTGTTAGAAAAGGTTATAAGAGATAGAATTTATAATCATCTAGAGAGGAATAAGTTGATTAGGGATAGTCAACTCAGTTTTGTAAAGGATACGTCATACCTCACAAGCCTTATTGAGTTCTTGGAGAAGGTGACCAAACAGGTGGATGAGGATAAAGTGGTTGATGTGATGTATATGGATTTCAGTCAGATGTTTGATAAGATTTCCCATGGTAGGCTATTGCACAAAATACGGAGGCATAGGGTTAAAAGTGATTTAGCAGTATGGATCAGAAATTGGTGAGCTGAAAGAAGACAGAGGGTGGTGGTCGATAGGAAATATTCATCCTGGATTTCAGGTACTAGTGGGGTACCGCAAGGAGTTGTTTTGGGTCCACTGTTGTTTGTTATTTACATAAATAGCCTGAATGAGGGCATAGAAGGATGGATTGGTAAATTTGAGGAAGACACTAAGGTCATTAGAGTTGTGGATAGTGCCAAAGGATGTTGTAGGTGACAGAGAGACATAGATAAATTGCAGAGCTGGGCTGAGAGGTGGCAAATGGAGTTTAATGCGAAAAAGTGTGAGGTGATTCACTTTGGAAGGAGCAACATGAATGCAAAATACTGCACTAACGGTAAGATTCTCGGTCATGTAGATGAGCAGAGAGATCTCGGTGTCCAGTTACATAGATCCTTGAAAGTAGCCACTCATCTTGATAGGGTTGTTAAGAAGGCATACAATGCATTAGCTTTTATTGGTGGAGGGAGTAAATTTTGGAGCCATGAGCTCATGTTGCAGCTGTACAAAACTCTGGTGCAACGACGTTTGGAATATTGCTTACAGTTCCAGTCACCGCATTATCACAAGGATGTGGAAGCTTTAGAAAGGGTTCATAGGAGATTTACTAGGATGTTGCCTGGTATAGAGGGATGATCTTACAATGAAAAGCTGAGGCACTTGAGGCTGTTTTCATTTGAGAGAAGAAGTTTGAGAGGTGAGTTAATTGAGACATATAAGATAATCAGAGGGTTAGGTAGGATGGACAGTGAGAGGCTTTTTCCTCAGATGGCAATGGCTGGCATGAGGGGACATAGCTTTAAATTGAGGGGTGATAGATATAGGTCAGATATCAGAAGTAGTTTCTTTACTCAGAGAGTAGCAGAGGCACGGAACGCACTGCCTGCAATAGTAGTAGACTTGCCAACTTTAGGGGCATTTAAATAGTCATTGGATAGGCATAGGGATGAGAATGGAATAGCATACATTGGATGGGCTTCAGATTGGTTCCATAGATCATCGAGGGCTGACGGGCTGGTACTGCGCTTTAATGTTCTCTGTTCTACGTTCTGTCATTGCTGTATTAACCAAGATTCATTTTTCTTATTAGATTTTAGCTAACTTTAAGATGATTTGAAACATCATTTGATAACCTGTCAATTTTAGTTTACTGGGGATGTTTTCAACTTAACTTTCATTCTAAGGCAATTTTCCATGTAAATTGCATATCGGTAATTGAATATATTATCACCTCTATGACTCTATGAACTGTACTCATGCTGTTTTCTTTGTTCTTTAAAGGAGTGTAGAAATCAAAGACAAGCATTTTTTGCCAATTCCTAATTACCTAAGCCATATTCACTATTGTTCTGCAGTCACACAGGAGCTAGACCAGGACAGCAAATTTCCTTCACCTAAGGAGTGAAGGACATGATAGGTTTGTTTCCCTGAAGTGATGTAGCAAACCAGATGAATTTTAATAGTGATCAATGATTGTTATCACCTCCATCTCAGAGACAAGCTTATTTCAGTTGCATGTTTATTACTTAAATTCAAAACCCATCAATTGCCATGATGGCTTTGAACCCATGCCCTCAAATCACCACCCTGGGTTTTCCAGATTACTAGCCCAATGACATTCCACAATGCTATCCTGCAGCTGTTTGTAAGGCCAACTTGTCATATTTATTATATAATGTTAATATTTGGTCAAAATCCTGGAACTTCATGTCTAAATGCACTGTGGGAGAACCTACATCACAAGGAAAACAGTGCTTCATGAAGGCAAATCACTACTACTGCTTCAGAGGCAATTAGGGATGCAAGCCTATGTAGTGATGCCCACATCTTGTGAAATGAAGCGTTTTCAAACATGCACTGTAACCAGGCTGACTCATGTACATAAGACTCAGGTGAGCCCATGACCTGCTGCCTCAGAGAGAAGTGTGTGACTACTGAGCCACCACTGGTGTCCAAGGTACACATAAAATGCTGATGACTGAAACCAAAGAACACATGAATTAGAAATAGCAATAGGCTGTTCTTGATTCGAGGATGTTCCACCATTCAATAAAATACAGTTGATCTAATTGTAGTCTCAATTTTCTTTCCTGTCTGTCCCCAGTCCCCTTTCACGTGATGTTAGTCAAGCACGATCTAATGCAGCCTTAGAAATATTCAATAACTGTGTTTACTGCTGTTGGGAAAGAGAGTTCTGGTATTAGGCAAGAACTTTCAAAAGCTGATTGGGACAAATATTCGCAGGTAAAGGGACAACTGGAAAATGGGAAGCCTTCAAAAATGAGATAACAAGAATCCAGAGAAAGTATATTCCTGTTATAGTGAAAGGAAAGGCTGGTAGGTACAGGGAATGCTGGATGACTAAAGAAATTGAGGATTTGGTTAAGAAGAAGAAGAAAGCATATGTAAGGTACAAACAGGATAGATCGAGTGAATCCTGAGAAGAATATAAAGGCAGTAGGAGTATACTGAAGAGGAAAATCAGGAAGGCAAAAAGGGGACATGAGATAGCTTTGGCAAATAGAATTAAGGAGAATTCAAAGAGTTTTTACAAATACATTAAGGACAAAAGGGTAACTAGAGAACGAATAGGGCCCCTCAAAGATCAGCAAGGCAGCCCTTTGTGTGAAGCCGCAGGAAATGGGGGAGATACTAAATTAATATTTTGCATCAGTATTTACTGTGAAAAAAATTTGGAAAATAAAAAATGTAGGGAAATAGATGGTGACATCTTGCAAAAAGTCCATATCACAGAGGAGGAAGTGCTTGGTGTCTTGAAACAGATGAAGGTGGATAAATCCCCAGGACCTGATCAGGTGTACCCTAGAACTCTGTGGGAAGCTAGAGAAGAGATTGCTGGGTCTCTTGCTGAGATATTTGTATCATCGATGGTCACAAATGAGGTGCCGGAAGACTGGAGATTGGCTAACATGGCGCCACTGTTTAAGAAGGCTGGTAAGGATAAGCCAGGGAAGTATAGACCTGTGTGCCTGACGTCAGTGGTGGGCAAGTTGTTGGAGAGAATCCTGAAGGACAGGATGTATATGTATTTGGAAAGGTAAAGACTGATTAGAGATAGTCAACATGGCTTTGTGCATGGGAAATCATGTCTCACAAATTTGATTGAGTTTTTGAGAAAGTAACAAAGAGGATTGATGAGGGCAGAGAGCAGTAGATGTGATCTATATGGACTTCAGTAAGACGTTCGACAAGGTCCCCCATGGGAGACTGATTAGCAAGGTTAGATCTCACGGAATACAGGAGAACTAGCCATTTGGATACAGAACTGGCTCAAAGGTAGAAGACAGAGTGTGGTGGTGGAGGGTTGTTTTTCAGACTGGAAGCCTGCGACCAAT
This sequence comes from Hemiscyllium ocellatum, assembly GCF_020745735.1. Taxonomy (NCBI): domain Eukaryota; kingdom Metazoa; phylum Chordata; class Chondrichthyes; order Orectolobiformes; family Hemiscylliidae; genus Hemiscyllium; species Hemiscyllium ocellatum. The sequence goes on from NC_083403.1 coordinate 95,870,274, forward strand.
GGAGTGCCACAAGGATCGGTGCTAGGTCCTCTACTTTTTGTCATTTACATAAATGATTTGGATGCGAGGTACAGTTAATAAGTTTGCAAATGACATCAAAATTGGAGGTGTAGTGGACAGCGAAGAGGATTACCTCAGATTACAACAGGATTTGGACCAGATGGGCCAATGGGCTGAGAAGTGGCAGATGGAGTTTAATTCAGATAAATGCGAGGTGCTGCATTTTGGGAAAGCAAATCTTAGCAGGACTTATACACTTACTGGTAAGATCCTATGGGGTGTTGCTGAACAAAGAGACCTTGGAGTGCAGGTTCATAGCTCCTTGAAAGTGGAGTCAGAAGTAGATAGGATAGTGAAGTAGGCATTTGGTGTGCTTTTCTTTATTGGTCAGAGTATTAAGTACAGGAGTTGGGAGGTCATGTTGTGACTGTACAGGACATTGGTTAGGCCACTGTTGGAATATTGCATGCAAGTCTGGTCTCCTTCCTATCACAAAGATGCTGTGAAACTTGAAAGGGTCTAAAAAAGATTTACAAGGATGTTGCCAGTGTTGGAAGATTTGAGCAATGGGGAGAGGCTGAACGGGCTGGGGCTGTTTTCCCTGGAATGTTGGAGGCTGAGTGGTTACCTTATAGAGGTTTGCAAAATCATGAGGGGCATGGATAGGGTAAATAGGCAAAGTCTTTTCCCTGGGGTTGGGGATTCCAGAACTAAAGGGCATAGGTTTAGGGTGAGAGGAGAAAGATATAACAGAGACCTAAGGGGTAACTTTTACACACAGAGTTTTTCTGTATATACAATGCATTTCCAGAGGAAGTGTGGAGGCTGGTACAATTGCGACATTTAAGAGGCATTTGGATGGGTATATGAATAGGAAAGGTTTGGAGGGATATGGGCTGGGTGCTGAAAGTTGGGACGAGATTGGATTGGGATATCTGGTCGGCATGGACTGGTTAGACCGAAGGTTCTGTTTCTATACTGTACATCCCGATGACTCTCTGACTCTATGAGATGAATAATCCCTCATTACACCAAAACATTTAGTCCTTACTGACTTAAAGGGGAAACCCATTATTTTTATGCAGAGTTGTCTTGCTCCGGTCTTTCCGAGAATAGGAAATCTCCATTCAGTATCCATCCTGTGAATTTGGAAACAATTCTGAAGGATAGGATAAGATCAATAAGATCACTTCTCATTCCTCAAAGACCATAAGACCATAAGATTTAGGAGCAGAATTAGGCTATTTAGCCCATTGAATCTGCTCCACCATTCAGTCATGCTGGTCATAGCCCATTCTTCTGCCTTCTCCCCCTACCTTACCAATTAAGAAGCTATCCATCTCTTAATTAAGACTTAATTACTTGGCCTCCACAGACATGGAACATAGAACATAGAAAAGTATAGCACAGAACAGGCACTTTGGCCCATGGTGTTGTGCTGAGGATTATTCGTAATCTTAAATAAGGTATGCACCCCTCAACTCACTGCTATCCATGTGCATGCCCAGCAGTCACTTAAATGCCCCTAATGACTCTGCTTCCACCACCACAGCTGGCAATGCATTCCATGCATTCACAACTCTCTGCATAAAGAACCTACCTCTGATGTCTCCTCTATACCTTCCTCCTAATATCTTCAAACTACGACTCCTCATGCCAGTAAATCCTGCACTGGGGAAAAGTCTCTGGCTATTGACTCTATCCATTCCTCTCATTACCTTGTATACCTTGATCAGGTCACCTCCCTTGCTCCTTCTCTCCAGAGAGAAAAGTCTGAGCTTAGTCAACGTCTCTTTATAAGACAAGTCCTCCAGTCCAGGCAACATCCTGGTAAACCTTCTTTGCACCCTCTCCAAAGCCTCTGTATCTTTCCTATAGTAAGGCGACCAGAAATGGACACAATATTCCAAGTGTGGTCTCACCAGGGCTTGTAGAGCTGCACAAAACCTCACAGCTCTTAAACTCGATACCCCTGTTAATAAAAGCCGAAACACCATATGTTTTCTTAACAATGCTATCCACTTGGTTGGCAACTTTGAGGGATCTATGTACTTGAACACCAAGATCCCTCTGTTCCTCCACACTGCCAAGAATCCTGTCTTTAATCCTATACTCAGCGTTCAAGTTCGCTCTTCCAAAATGCATCACTTCATATTTATCCAAGTCGAACTCCATCTGTCATTTCTCAGCCCAGCTCTACATCTGTCTATATGGCACTGCAACCTGCAATACCCTTGATGCTATCAACAGCACCTCCAACCTTTGTGTCATCTGCAAATTTACTAACCCACCCCTCAACCTCCTCATCCAAGTCATTTATAAAAACTATGAAGAGCAGAGGCCCAAGAACAGAGCTCTGTATGACACCACTCAACACTGACCTCCAGGCAGAATGCTTCCCATCTACAACCTTCTGTCAGCGAACCAAATCTGAATCCAGATAGCCAAATTTCCCTGTATCCCATACCTCCTGACTTTATAAATGAGCCTATCATGGGGAACCTTATCAAATGCCTTGCTGAAGTCGATATACACCACATCCACTGCTCGACCTTCGTCGACCTCTCTCGTCACCTCCTCAAAGAACTCAATAAGATTTGTGAAGCATGACCTGCCCCTCACAAAGCCATGCTGACTGCCTTTAATCATGCTATGCTTTTCCAAATAGTATTACATCCTATCCCTCAGAATTCTTTCCAAAACTTTGCTGACCACAAACGTAAGATTGACTAGTCTGTAATTGCCAGGGATTTCTCTATTCCCCTTCTTGAAAAGAGCAACAGCATTCACCTTCTTCCAATCCTCTGGTATGACTCCCGTGGAAAGTGAGGTAGCAAAGATCTTCACCAGTGACTTAGCAACCTCCTTTATCGCTTCCCTGAGCAGCTTTGGATAAATCTGGTCTGACCCTGGGTACTTATCAATCTTAATGTTTGTCAAAGTTCCCAGCATATCAACTTCATCAATCATGATCTGTTCAAGCCTGTATCCCAGCTCCTCAAAGTTCTCATTCAGAATAAGGTCCTCTTCATTCATGAAAACCAAAGCAAAAAACTCATTTAGGGTTTCCCCTATCTGCTCAGACTTCATGTACAAATTTCCTACGCTATCCCTGACCGGCCCTACCTTCTCCCTGATCATTGTCTTATTCCTCAAGTATGAGTAAAATGCCTTTGGGTTCTCCATAATCCTTCCTGCCAAGCCTTTCTCATTTCCCTCCTGGCTCTCCTCAGTCCATTTCTGAGCTTATTTCTGGTAAGCCTGTAATCCTCTAAAGCTGTGCTAGATCCTTGCTTCCTTCACCTTACGTAAACTGCCTTCCTCCTTTTGATGAAGGAGCTCCTGGGTTCTCATTATCTAAGACTCCTTAATCTTACCTCTTCTTGCCTGTCTCAGAGAGACAAATTTGTGCATTATTGCAACAAGTGCTCCTTAAACAGTCTCCACATATCTGTTGTGCCCTTTCTGTGGAACAATTTCTCCCAATCTGTACTTCCCAAGTCCTGTCTGATAGGATCATAATTTCCTTTTCCCCAGTTAAATACTTTCCCTTGGTAACTACTCCTTTCACTCTCCAAGGTTTTGTTCAATGTGACAGAGTTGTGGTCACTGTCACCAAAGTGTGCTCCACTGCGAGATCTGCCACCTGCCCTGGCTCATTGCAGAGCACCAAATCTAAAATGGCCTCTCCCCTCATCGGCCTATCTACACACTGAGTAAGGAAACCCTCCTGAACACACCTGACAAAAGCGGCTCCATCACAAACATCTTCTAAGGAGGTTCCAGTCAATACTGGGAAAGTTGAAGTCACCCATAACAATAACTCTGTTACATCTACATTTTTCCAAAATCTGCCAGTTTATAAGTTCTTCCATCTTCCTACTGCTATTAGGGTGTCTGCACAAAAACCCCAATGAGATGGCTGCTGCCTTGCTGTTCCTAATTTCCACCCATACTTCCTCAACAACCTTCATTTCTGTAGCCGTGATGCACCCTGATGAACAATGCTCCAGCCCCTCCTCTTCAACGCCCCCCCCCCCCCCCCCCCCCCACACACACACACACACACACACACACATCTGTATTTTTTAAACATTCTAAACTCTGGAACATCTCACAACCATTCCTGACCCTATGAAACCCATGTCTCTGTTATGGTCACAACATCGTAGCCCCAAGTACTGATCCATTCTTTAAGTTCATCACTCTTATTTCTGACATTTCTTGGCATTAAAGTAGACGCATTTTAACCGATTCCTTTGTTTTATCACATGAAGAACCTTTCCAATAGATTAATTATATCCTGTCAGTGCCCCATCTACAACTACACCCTTCTCAGATATGTGGCTCTGGTTCCCACCCCATGCCAAACTAATTTAAACCCTCCCGAACCATACGAACAAATCTCCTACCCAGGACATTTGTGCCTCTCCAGTTCAGATGCAACCCGTAAGGTCCCACCTTCCCCAGAAGGCATCCCAATCGTCCAGGTATTTGAAGCTCTCCCTCCTGCACCAGCCTCACAGCCACGTGTTAAGCTGCACTCGCTGACTGTTCCTCACATCACTATTCATGGCACCGGTAGCAAACCTAAGATCATTACTCTACTCGTCCTGCTCTTCAGTTTCTAACGTAGCTCTCTGTAGTCACCTTTTAGATCCTCAATCCCTTTCCTGGCTTTATCATTGGTGCCAATATGTACCACAATTTATGGCCGCTCACCCTTCCCCTTCAGAATTATGTAAACCCGATCAGTGACATCCCAGATCCTGGCACCAGGGAGGCATAATACCTTCCTGGAGTCCAGTTCCTGACCCCAAAATCTCCAGTCAATCCGTCTAACTTCTGAATTCCCTACCACTAGCGCTTTCCTATTCTCCCCCCTTCCCTTCTGAGCCACAGTGCCAGGCTCAGCGCCAGAGACCTGACAACTATGTCTTTCCCCTTGTAGGTTGTCCCCACCGGTGGCATCCAAACTGGTATATTTATTGCAGAGGGGAACGGACACACGGGATCCCTACTCTCATCTGTTGGTTCCCTTTCCTCCCCCGACTGTAACCCAGCTGTCCTTATCCTGTGTTTGAGGAGTGACCATTTCCCTATACATCCGCTCAATTTCTCCCTCAGCCTCCCGGATGATCTACAGTTCATACAACTCCAGCTCCAGTTCCCTAACTCCGTTTTTGAGGAGCTGGAGTTGGATGCACTTCCTGCAGAGACATGCAGGAGGAACATACAACTGCCCTATCAACCATAACCCGCTAATCTGAAAGCCCACACAGGACTAAACAAGGAAGAGAAGAAAAGAAACAAAAAATAAGAAAACCTGAAAATGTACCAAGTTAGTTAGGTTAGAGGAGGTGGGTGGGAGGGAGATCCTACGGTGTACAGTCTTGCGTTTAGATATCACCCACTTAAAAACTTCTTGGCAGCCCTCATTTCTTTCCGCCCTCTCTCCTCGCTGCTCTGTTCAAAATGGAGGGCATCTTTGCCAATGAGTTCTACAACGCTCTGGTTCAAGAAATTCCTCTTCACCTCAGTTCTATAGTGTCATCCCTTCACTCTGAGGCTGCGTCCTCTCCTACTAGTCTCTCCTACTAATGGGAACATCTTCTCCACATCCACTCTATCGAGGCATCTCAGTATTCTGTTAGTTTTGAACAGGTTCCCCCCTCATCCTTTTCAACTCCACCAAGTACAAACACAGAGTCCTCAACCCTCATATGAGAAGCCCTTCATCCATAGAATCATTCATGCAAACCTCCTCTGAATACCCTCCACTACCAACATGTCCTTCCATAGATATGGTCCCAAAACCATTCACAATATTCCAAATTCAGTCTGACCAAAGGCATGTACACCCTCAACTGTACATGTCTACTCTTGTATTGTAGCCCTCTTTAAATGAATGCTAACATTGCATTTGACTTTCTAAGTGCTAGCTTAACCAACATTTTTACCTCAAGAAAATCCTGAACTAGTACTGTCAAGTCCCTTTCTGCTTCAGATTTCCTTTCCTCATTTAGAGTCCATGCTTCTATTCTTTCTACCAAAATGCACAATCTCACACTTTCCCACATTGTATTCCACTTCTTTGCCCACTATCCTAGCCTATTCAAATCCTTCTGCAATCTCTCCACTTCTTCATTACTATCTGTCCCTCCAGCTTACTTTTTGTCATCTGCAAACTTAGCATCAATGCCATCAGTTTCTTCATCCAGCTTGTTAATACATAAAACCCAATGAACACAGGCTGAAACTGCCCAACTTTCTTCATAAAAGAAGCCCTTCATCCTGGGAATCAGATGAGTTAAACGTCTCTAAACAGGAATTAATAGAATTACACTTTTAAAAAATAAAAAGACCAAATTGTATACAGCACTCATGATGTGACCTCACCAATTCTCCATACAACTACAGCAAAATGTATCTTTTAAATTCCATTGCCTTTGCATAAACAACATGTTTCATAATCAGGAAGCAAACAATCTTCTAACTGCAAATTCCTTATTATCCTTCCCTTTCTTAGTAATAGTTTGTAGGTACAACTACATGGGATCATATCCTGCATTTTCTATCCCATTTCCAACACCATTGTTTAGAGAAACAAACACAGAGAATTCTGTCGAAACTCAGCAGGTGTGAGTTTCAGACATCTGTGGAGAGAAAAACAGAATTAAGTTTTTAAGAATTATTAGGAGTTGAAATTTGTTTTCATGTCTCTTGACAGAAGCAGAGACCCAGTGCAAACAGCAACGTGATTGTTAATACTGGAGAGAGAGAGAAAAAAGAGATGTAAAATTGATGTAAATTAAGGTGAAAGGGAGAGATCCTTTATATGGTGAGGATTCACTGTTTACAATCACTTACAACAATCTGGATCTCATCAGTATTTATTGCACTGTGACTAATTGTTCTCATAAAATGACAAGAAAGCCCTCTTCTTGGCAAGCAAGAGGTTTGCTAGATTCTTTTAGATGGTTGTGAAAAGCAACCAAATCATAATGGGTCTGCAGACAGTTATAGGCTAGGTTGGCAGTGGTTTGCTTTAGTTTGAAGGGTTTTAGTGAAGCAAATAGATTTTTACAGTATCCTACAGAGTCATCAGTTTCTTCATTTCATTCTCTGAATTCAAAATTCCCAGCCAGGATTATGGAGTATCCGGTCTTTGAATCACCAAATTTATTCCACGATCATCATGCTACTATTCCTGTTCTGGGACCTGGACTAGTTTTAGTGAAGCTGTTGGTCAACTCAACTCTGCAGGAAGAAAATTGATGCTTATTGTCAGCTGAGGCATCCTCAGGACTTTGAAAGCAACAAATGTTTCCTCCTTAATAGATAGTTGTTAGCTCTGAAATAGCCTAGCTAATTTCTACTTTGATTGATCAAAGTTCACAAAACATACTAAAAAATATTGTTGACACTTGTGACACAGGTTTTTTGTCCCTAACTCTGGGCAAAAAGTCTAAGACCCATTTGCTCTATGAATAGTTTTAAAATGATTATTTGTAACATATTCCAGTGGTCTGCTAGTCAGCATTTCACCTTCCTGACTCCAAATATTAGCTGTTTGAAAACCTTGTTGTTTATTTCCAATACCAAATCAAGTCTCGTTTACTTATCTCCCCAGTTCTTGCCAATGATTTGACAAAACATTGACATCATGAGGGCAAAACATTGACATCAAGAGGGCAAAAGCTACATAGACTGGTGCACTACCAGAGGAAAGGACTTGCCTTTGAGAAATAGGTAGGAATGGTCAGAAAACTTTAACATGCAAAATTGACAAATTCAGTTTCTTTGCATTTTCCTGGATAGATCCATACCTTGAAGATCACAGCGGTAAAACCAGCATGTAGCTAATTTATCACTTGGATAATTCTGAATTAGACCAATTAAAAGTCCTGTCTAACAATCAGGCAATAAATACACAAGTAGTATCTTGATTCAAAGACTGGAATTGATAAAACAACTAAAGGATCAAAAAACACTGAATGAAATCTGGGCATCCATAAGTAAAATAATGAATAAAACATTTTGTTTGTAACTTAATCATCAAAAATTAAATAACGTAATCACTGCCATTTGAAAGGAGTTCTGTGTCAATGAACAGGCCTTCTGTTTGTATTGTGTATGTATGTTTTATGACAGTAAAATTTCAATGAATAATGTACTAATTAAAGATTAACCGTGTTGCTTTTCTAAATGTAGGTAGTGAAAAATGCACTCGTCACTCGTTTAGTGAAGTCTTGACTCTAATACAATGGAGGGAGTATGGTGTCAGCACCAAATACATTTAAACTGGCTCTAGTATAAGACACCATATTGCCTTCAGTTGGAATATTGCATCTAGTTCTGGGTGCCACACTCCTGGAAGAATTGAAGGAATGGGAGCTGGTATACAAGTTTACAAGCATGGTTTCAGAGATAAATATTGATTTAAGATGTTGATACAGTTTTTCTTGGAATAGAGAAGGCTGAGAAGAGACTTTAAAGAGGCAATTAAAATCAGGACCAATTAATTAGGGAGAAAATAAATCAAGTAATTAATAAAAGATATAAAAATGAAATGAAGGAAAATTTTCTTACACAGCAAATAATTAGGTCAGGATTGTGCTGCTTGCGAATGTGGCACAAGCAAGTTTAGTTGAGATATTACAAAGAAATTAGATATCTATTTGGAAATGGAAGCATATGAAGAGCTGAGGGAAAAAGAAACAAGAAAATGGTACTAAGTAAATTGTTCATTTGGAGAGGTATTGTGGATATAACAATTGAATTTTATTTTTCTGCCCTGATTCTATGTCATTTGAGATATTGAGCTATTGCTGCTGCCACACAACCAGAATGAGGCCAGGGTCATTTTAATCCACCACCCTCACCTTGACCTCCTTCCACCTATCGCATTTCCAATGCCCCTCCCCCAAATCCCTCCTCCCTACCTTTTATCTTAGCCTGCTGGACACACTTTCCTCATTCCTGAAGAAGGGCTCATGCCCGAAACATCAATTCTCCTGCTCCTTGAATGCTGTCTGACCTGCTGCACTTTTCCAGCAACACATTTCCAGCTCTGATCTCCAGCATCTGCAGGCCTCACTTTCTCCCAGCAGAATGATTTGAGCTATCCCACACTATAGTGAGTAATAGAGTATCCTGGATTTTTCATCCATTATTCTTCTCCAACAGGGATTTTCAAAGAGTTCTGGTTACAGGTTTTCTTCGCAATTACAACATTTAAAAGACATCTGGATGGATGGAGAGATCACCACTCTTCAGGCACTCTGCCTGTATTCCTGATGAAGGGCTTTCGCCCAAAACGTCGATTCTCCTGCTCCTTGGATGCTGCCTGGCCTGCTGCGCTTTTCCACCAACACATTTTCAGCTCATTTTAATCCAAGTAGGCTTCAATAACATGTAGCTGACTGACATCCTGCACACTCAACTAAGAAACCATCCGTGATCTACTGTCATCCAGCAACAGTCAGGAAGTACAGGGACTGGGCATGTGAAGTGGGCTGGCAGAAGGGAAGTAATATGGCGGGCACAATGTGGGAGGCAACATCTCGGTCTTAACTCCACTTTCCTATTTGCTCTTCAAAATCATCCAACCTATTTCTAATTAAAAATCTGTCTTCTCTTCCTGACATTTATTCAATGCCTCATCATCCACTGCACTCTCAGGCAGTGAATTCCAAAGATTCACAACCTTTTGACAAAAATGAATGCCTCCTCATCTCTGTTTTAACTCTGTCGCCAACTATCCTAAAACTTTGACTTTTCATTCTACACAAGGGGAAATATCCACTCCATGTCTAAAACATTCCTCTCACCTTCTACTCCTCCAGAAATTTAAAGTCACCCAAATTCCTGTTGCTAGTCTCGTTCCCTGTATGAGATTTCTCTCCCCTATTGTCCCTTTACTCAATGATGTATATTGGCTCATGGTTAAGCAATGCTCAACTTTAAAATGCTCATCCTTGTTTTTAAAACTCTCCAAGGCCTCACATCTCTCTATCTCTATAACATCCTCAAGTCTCATGACCCTCAGAGATTAATTCACTTCCCCCAGTTCTGGACCCGAGTATTACTGATATTCAAAGTTTGTGAGAAGATTTGTAGCTCGGGTGCTCGTTGTTGTGGTTCTGTTCGCCAAGCTGAGAGTTTTTGTTGCAAACGTTTCATCCCCTTTCTAGGTGACATCCTCAGTGCTTGGGAGCCTCCTGTGAAGCCCTTCTGTGTTGGTTCCTCCGGCATTTATACTGGTTTGAATCTGCCACTTCCGGTTGTCAGTTGCTGTCCGCTGCAGTGGCCGGTATATAGGGTCTAGGTCGATGTGTCATCGGACAGCAACTGACAACCGGAAGTGGCAGATTCAAACCAGTATAAATGCCGGAGGAATCAGCACAGAAGCGCTTCACAGGAGGGTCCCAAGCACTGAAGATGTCACCTAGAAAGGGGACGAAACGTTTGCAACAAAAACTCCCAGCTCGGCGAACAGAACCACAACAATTACTGATATTCACTGTTCCTGCTTGGGTGGTTGTGCCTTCTGCTGGCAGGGTCCTGAGCTCCAATTCTCTTTCCTCAATGGCCTATATTTGGTCTCCCTCTTTTTTTCTGTATTTGGAGGATCCTCTGTAAAACCTGACTCTTTTGTCAAACTCTCAGTCTCACAAATGCAGCCCAGCATCAAGCATTGGTAAGACACTCAACTAAAGTCTTCTGAGATGTAGCAGTGTTTTATGTTACTTACATGTCCACTCTTATAGTTGTTGTTCCCAATCAGCACTGGCCATAAAGACCACAGTGGAAAAGCATTCAGAGAAAGTATTTTTTTCCTTTAACTCAGGGTTGGTAGTCCATTGTGCTCAAAAAGTCTAAGAAAGTTTATGATCTAGAATTGGGGCTATTATGACCATTGTGGCTGAAAGACAGTTCTTCCGTTTAGATGCTCTCTCTTGATCTGTAATCATGGAGCTTTCAGAGCATCAAATCCATATCCCAAGTATTCTTACATATGTGAAGACAGCTCCTAATTTGTCCACCTTTACAGACATTCCAGACAGTCACCATTCCATGGCCGAAACTGTTTCCCCTCGGTGTTTATACCAATTTCTTTTAATCTCTGCTGTCTCACAGCCACATCACCTGTCCAGCCAGGAGTTTAATTTAGGTAAATGTGAAGTGCTGCATTTTGGAAAGGCAAATCAGGGCAGGTGAATAGACAAGGTCTTTTCCCTGAGATGGAGGAGTACAAAGCTAGAGGGCTTTGGTTTAAGATGAGAGGGGAAAGATTTAGAAGGGATCTAAGGGTCAGCATTTTCATGCAGGAGTGGTATGTCTATGGAATGAACTGCCTCAGGAAGTGGTGGAGGGTGGTACAATTACAACATTTAAAAGGCATCTGGATGGGTATATGAATAGGAAGGGTTTAGAGGGATATAGGGCAAATGTGACTAGATTTATTGAGGGTATCTGGTTGGTATGAATGAGTTGGAGCAAAGGATCTGTTTCCATGCTGTATAGCTCTATGAATCTATGCTGCTATACTCAAATGACAGATACCTAATTTTATTCCTAGGAATTCATCCGTTTGATAAACTCCAATAAGTAAACAACTCCTTGAATGATAAAGGGAAAAAATAAGATCCCAATGTGATAATAGTCTGTGGATGGAGTATACTTAATAGATGGAGAGGAAGCAGAGATAAAGAATAACTTTGTGTAAACAAGTAAAAAGGCAGGGAAAATTGTATCCTGACAACAACCAAGTGTGATGAAGGTATATCAGTTATATATATTAATATTATTATTGAAATTTGAATTTCAAATTAAAAGCAGATGGATGTTGGTTACTTCTGAAAAGGTTTTTTTTAAAAAGTGACCAGGCCAGAGAGTCCTGCAGGAACAGTGACCTAACTCAATCTTTTGTCAGCAAGATGACTGCAGATCCCTGTAGCGTTAATGGAAAGATCTTTATATTGTTGGTTTATGTCAGGTCGGGTAAACATGTAAGGCTATTAATTTGTCTTCCGCTCAGAAGAATCTAAGATTGAACATGCTTTTAGATTCATATAAGTGGCAGACAATGCCATTGACTATAGTAAAAGATATTGCTGTTAAAAAGTTCCATGTACTGACCCAAATAGGCTGCCACACGGCATGCCTATACGTTACAATAAATACCATCTGGTCTCATGCCAGAGGTGTATTCATGAAGTTACCAATGAACTGAACTTGACAATTTAGGCAACGCAAGTGTAGTGAACATATGTTTTATACTGCCAGTCTTGTGAAAAACATCAAAGCCATCACATTATCTGAAGCTTTTTGTGAAAAAGTTCTAATTATCTGTCCTCAGAAAGCTAGCTGCTTTATTATTGTCATAAACTGATAGAGGAAAAATGCCAATATACTCCCACCACTAATTCTCAAAACATGGGCCAATATAGACATGGGACACCATGTTGAAGCATACAAATGTAAAATTCCCAGCATACAATGATTCACCAATTCCATGTTTTGAGCCAATCATACTGAAGTGTGAGTACATCAATCCACTTGAATATTGCTGATGTTTTACTTCATAATCTAATCTAATCTAATTATACACACTGCTGAACCAGCAGATCCAGGTATACCAACATGCTGCAATCTCATACTAGTCACAATCCATGGATTCAATTAAACACCAGAGACACAACAGAAACTGTAGTCAAATGTCCAGGAAATACCTACAGAGCCAAATATGAAAGAGTAATGGAACATCTCACTTTCTTCTGAATTAGTGGAACTAAAGTCTCAGCTGTTTGCTGTGAAGAGAAATATAAAAATTTGAGGAGAAAAGGTTTTGAATTATTATCTCAAAATTGATTAAGACTTGAGAATAACATCTCTGAGCTGATGATTGCTCTTTTTGCTTAAGGCTAAAAGACAAAGAATGCTAGCAAGATGAATGATAGGCTTTGATTCATGAATCCAACGAACGTTTTGTGAATTTACAGAAGGAACTGGGGCAACTAGCACACACTCATTAGGCGCAGCTGCAGACGCATTGGCTTTAAATAAAAACAATGCTGGAGAAGTAATAGACCTGAAGAAAGCAGGTAGAAATCCAAAGCAAGTACGACGAGCTGTGAGTCACTAATAAGAAAGTTCCATCAAAAATAAATACTACGAATGATATATTAGTCAAAGAATGCCAACAGGATAATGCATGAATAGAATACAAAAATGGTGTGATTATGCTTCAGTTATATGGGGCACTTGTGAGAACACATCTGTGTACTGTGCACAGTATTGGTAACCTTATTTAAGGAAAGTTGTACATGCATGGAAGCAGTTCAGAGAAAGTTTACTGAACTAGTACTGGAACCAAAGAGGTTGTCTTATAAGGAAAGATTGGACCATCTCGACTTGTCTATTGGAGTTCAGAAGAGTAAAAGGTAACTTGAATGGCATCTGTTAAACCTGAAAAGTTTTGACAAGATAGATGTGGAGAGGATGTTTCCCCTTTTGAGAGAGTCTATAACTAGGAGTCACTGTTTAAAAGTCATGGCTAATCCTTTTAAAATGTTCATTAGGCTTTTGTTTTGCTCTTGAGACAGGTGTGGAAAAGATGGTGGGTGCAGTGTTTTTGAATGTGATTGAGATCAGTCAATGGGTAATAAGGGGCAAAACATGCCTATAGTGCATCAGGGTAAACAAATTCTGGAAAACAACTATATTTCTTGAAAGAAAATCTTCATAGAACCTGCAGATAAAGATTTGGGCATTTCAGCAAATTACTCAAACATTAATCGGATACTCATAGACTCATTTGTTATTGTAAAAGATGGAGTTGTTGTCCATTTACCTCATCTTTAAAAGAATTCACCATTAAGGACTCCATGTTTTGTGTGCATATTATGTTGTGATTCTTCCTGACAATTCCTCTGCTTTGTGCTTAAACAAAATCACTTGCTTTTGCTGCAATGTCTCCTTCAGAACTTGACATATGTTGTACTGCTTTAAATAAATTCATCTATTGAGTTAATTAATCTTGATGAGATCTATTATAGGACCGTTATTATTAATAAGCTGTAGAGAAGTAGGACTAATTTGTTTTACCAACAAGATTTTCAGTTTCCTCCCAAAGTCCAAAGTTGGGCAAGGTTAGGTCAATTGGCCATCTAAATTACCCTGTGGTGTCCAGAGGTGTGTAGGCTGGGTGCATTAGCCATGGTAAATGTGAGGTTAAGGGGATGGGGTGGGTGTGAATGTGATGTTTTTGATGGGTCAGTGCACACTTGATGGGCTGAATGGCTTCCATCTGCATTGTAAGGATTCCACGATTCTAAGATTTTATTTCTTTACTGCTGAAGCTCAAACAAAAGTGTATAAGAAGCCAGATGTTTGCAATCATTTGTTGTATAATGATAAGGTTAGTAATAGAAACCACCAATCTTTATTTTGTCTTTCTACTACAGTGAATGTGGAATGTTGAAAATGCTTTCAACAAACTTCTTGGAGAAATAGAAAAAGATTTACTCTTGGTATTTTAAGTAATTGAAATGAATTTTACACATTTAAAAGTTACTTTTTTGTGTCTATATGGTTGTGTGAGTGAGAAGTGGGTATTTATTCAACTTAAACATATTTGGGCGTTATGAGAAGTGCACAATCACCCCTTCTTTTGATTTACATTGAGGAGAAAATCTGTTGCATTTCTGATCTTAAAGCGCTCAAGGGGTAAAACACTTATTGATAGAAATACATCTTGTAGTCAGTCAAGAGATCAGTAAAAAGGGAAGTTATTCCACACTTCTCCACTCTCTATAACATTTGTCATATGCCTATGAGACAATGCTGGGCGTTCTGCTGTAACTCTCCAGAATAACTGCTGTGAAAAGCCTGAAATCAATCAACTCCATCATCAGCAATTGGCAGTTCTGTACGCACCGTGGAGCTCAGATTGTCTGTCCATGCATGGCTAATTGTGAGTTCCCACAGGGATCTGTACTGCCTCCTTCAACAAATATGCCAGTGACTTCTCCTGCAAAAAGTCATGTCTCTTCACACATTTTGACAAACTGACCCTGGCCTTCTGTACATTCACCTACTAACACTTGCAGAGTGAGGGAGCCAAAGTTAAGACAGCACTGAATTTCACACAAAAACTGGCAAATAGGAACTGGGATAGTAAAGTTACTAAGCCGAACATTGCTTTGCTCACCTTTGCAACCCTGCTGTTCTAGAGCCGGTGAAGGTCACTGCAACCTTCAATATTTATGACATGGGCGGGTGTCAAAAGTGCCACTGGAGATATAGTTCACATTAATGAAGGTGACAGGCATATTATTCACAAGGGGCAAGCAATACATTCTGTTTCTCACAAAACGGGTGTGTGTAGCAAACACAGGTACTAGGATTTCAGCTACTTGGTAGAGTTCCCAAAGTTCAAGAGTATCTTTGTATTCCTGTCGTGTCATTAATATGAACTAAATTGAAAATGAGGAAATTGCAGTCCAGGTGGTGTGCAACCAGCATCACTAAGTTATGTAAATGAATGCCAAATTTCCTGACAGCTCATCTAATTCCTTCATTCTGAGGCAATTTGCTGTTCCACTATTGCTTAGAGACTCTGGATTGAAGGGCAGACTCCTGTCAAACCTTGGTTGCCTCCTGTTGTTACTGTTCTTGACTGATCCTCCTCCCATGGCTTCACTCCAGTAGAAAAGATTACATTGCAGCTCATATATACACTGAAATGGCCAGTAAGAAATCTAATGAGTGTAAAAATAACACATTGGAGCCTTGACTACGCATGGAGAATACCTCCAAAACAGTCCTTGAAAGCTATTCAAAACAGAACTTTCGAAGAGAAAGTTGAAGTCCCATGAAAGATCACAAACTGCTGAAGCACCATAACTGAGCTGATACCCACAAGAATATCCAGAACTAAGACCAGAACTTTGACCCTGCAGCAACCTGACCACTTGGTGAGGCATGTTGACCCAGAACAAAACTTTATAGTGACTTGTCTCTAAGGGAGTCCACCCAGCCCAGGACTGTACTCCAAACTAGCATTGACACAACCCCAAGGAGGCCCAACCAGTCCTGGCCTGGTCTCTGATCCTGTGGTTACTCGATCCCAAGGAGGCCGGACACCACCCCCCCCCCAACACCCCCCCGAACTCTGACAATGTGGGACTCATCCATGGAGAGACCTAGCCCATCCCGATCTGACTCTCTTACGTTCCAGATCAGCAGATTCACACCATCATTGCCTAATACCGACCAGGAATATGAATCCTACACCTGCGACCCATCCCTGGAGGAGACCAGAGCAGCCCAGGCCCAAACTCTGACCTCACGGTTTTGCGCCCCCCCCCCCCCCGCCCCCTCCCGGGAGGCCCAGCCCAACCACACTTTCTGGAGCAGCAAACTTGCACCACTGACACCCGGGGTCATCCAGAAGCAGGAAACCTACCAGAAAATTGGGAAGAGGGTGGCATGGTGGCTCAATGGTTAGCACTGCTGCCTCACAGCGCCAGGGACCTGGGTTCAACTCTGGCCTTGGGTGACTGTCTGCATGGAGTTTGCACATTTGCCCCGTGTCTGCATGGGTTTCCTTCGGGTGCTCTGGTTTCTCCCACATTCCAAAAGATGTGCAGGTCAGGTGAATTAGCCGTGCTAAATTGTCCATAGTGTTCGGTGCATTAGTCATGGGTAAATCTAGGGAAATGAGTCTGGGTGCGTTACTCTTCGGAGGGTCAGTTTGGACTTGTTGGGCCAGAGGGCCTGTTTCCACACTGTAGGGAATCTAATCTACTCTAATCTGAAGTACTCGCCTGCAGGTGGGACTGAAACAATGAGGTTTCAAGAACCCTTCTCCAAGTACTCCTGGCAAACATCCAAGCTATAGAAAACAAAATGGATGAATTCAAATCTAGATTTACCTTCCACAGGGAAATGAGAGACTGCTGTGTGCTATGTTTTTCAAAGACATGGTTCACTCCTAATATACCTGACTGTGCCTTGCAGGCTGAGATCCTTGGTAAGGTAAAAAATGGGATCTGCCTCCTAATCAACTCCTCCTGATGCTCAGATGTGGTGACCCTGGCAAAAGCTACTGCTTCCCAGACCTAGAATATCTTACAGTGAAATTCCGTACCTATTCCCTGCCATGTGAATTCACTTCTGCCATTCTGACAGCAGACTAGATACCATTCCTGTGAAGAATGCTCTGGATGGAATTTACACCATTACAAATGCACTGTTGTCATTAGACTGCTGAATGGACCTCTGTAACTTCAAATAATGTTGATCTTACTAATGTTGATCTTGCTTTGTGCACATCCTGTGTAGCTGTAACCTTGTATTTCTCTCTCTGTCAAAGCACACTACGATCTGTATGTCCTTGTTTGCTATCATCTGCCTGTTCTGCTCACCAAACAAAGCTTTTCACTGTACTTAGGTACATGTGACAACAATAAATCAATTAAAAAAATCAAAGAGAGTCTGCATCATTACCTGCCTTGTGTCTGCGAACACACGAAAGTAGTAAATAATGATTGTTAATTAAAATAGATATGATACTGTTTTTTGAGCAACATTGCTTTAATCTCCACCAGACACATATTCCCCTCCCCTCCCTTATCTGCCTTCCACAGGGACCAATCACTCCAGGACACCACGGTCCATTCTTCCTTAACTCCCTACATCCTCCACAGTTCCATGGCATCTTCCCTGCAACCACCAAAGGTGTAACACATGCTCATTCATCTCCTCCATCCTCAGTATCTAAAGGCCCAAATTTCCAGGTAAAGCACTTCACACATTTTTGTTTACTGCAGTCTTTGCTCAGAATGTGGTCTCCTCTACTTGGGGGAAACAAAGCATAGATTGGGTGAGTGCTTCACAGAACATCTACATGCTGCCTGCAAAGTATACCTTGAGCTTCCAGTTGCCTGCCACTTTAACACATAACCATATCCCGAGTCAACATCTCTGTCTCAGGCTTATTGCAGTGCTCTAACAAAGCTCAGCACAAGCTGGAAGAACAAAACATCGTTTTCAGCTTGGGGACACTGCAGTCTTCCAAACTTAATATCCAATTCAACAATTTTAGGGTCTGAACTCTCCCATGTCCTCGCCCCCTACCACACATACCAGGCCTTGTTATCACATAGTCTGCCATTATACACTCGCTATTGTTAGCCACGAACAGTCTCCATGAACAATTCACTCTCATAGCCAAATTGTTATTCACTCCTTTGTCTGTCCAACTGTTCTTCTCTCTCTTTGGTCTCTATCCCTCATATCATTTACTCCTTTTGCCCTCCCCCCACCTATCATTTCCTCCTTACTCCCTCACCCCACACTATCTTCTGCATATTAACCAATATTTTCCCTAGCTACCATCAGTTCTGAGGAAGGGTTACCACACCTGAAATATTAACTCTGATTGCTGTTCATGGATGCTTCCTGACCTGCTGAGCTTTTCCAGTAGCTTCTGTTTTTATTGTTTTACGCTTACCTTTGATGCTTGATTGCAATATTGCAATTTCTATGAAACTTAGGAATCTGTGTTTTGCTTTCTTTTAAGTTGAGGTATGGAACAGAAAAGCAGAAAGGTTGAACTTGAATTTTATGAAGCATATTTCAGATGGCAGCTAGAACACTGTTAACCATTTTGCTCACTGCATGAATGAAAGGATGTGATTGGACTGGCTACAAGAGGGGATTTACAAGGATGTTGTCAGGACTGAATGAATTTAGCTACCAGGAAAGATTGGACAGTCTGAAGGTATTCAGATGGTTGGTTGTTGATCTTTAGGTGGTCAAGAGGTTAGAGATTTGCTTAGGAATCATTTGAGTGTCAGACCAGGTTTTAAGCTGTCTAACATTTCCAGAGTAACTAATGTAAAGAGTACCATGGATCTTATTCATGTTTCAGACTCAGGCTCATAGTTGAATACTATCATGCAGAGTCCTGGCAGGAGGAAAATTTAGCTTCTCACCAGCACTTCCAAAATAGATCTGCACTTCAGGACTCCCACAGCAATGTAATATGCATCTTCTGTTGTATGTCCAATCTCTGGTAGTCCAGATGTTTTGATCTGTTGTCTCATGATATAAGCTGGAACATAGAGTCATAGAAACAGGAATTGACCCACCATGTCAATACTGACCAACAAACACCAAGCTACACTAATTACATTTAACTGAACTTGGTGCAGTGCCTGCTCTGCCCTGGACTTTTTATGTTCTCATCAAGATACTTCTTCAATGTTGAAAGAGTACATGCATCCATAACCACCTCAGGCAGTGCATTCCAATTGTCTATCATCCATCTGGATGAAAAAAACATTTCTTCAGATTTCCTTTAAGTCACTTTCTCCTCACCTTAAAATTATGTGGTTTTAGCCACACCAGCCATGGGACAGAAATTATCATAATTACTCTGTCTATACTTTCCTTAATTTTGTGTTCCTCAATCAGATCCCCTTTCAGCCTCCTCTGCTCCAAAGATAACAATCCAGCTTATCCAAACTCTCTTCAGAACCGAAATCTTTCATTCCAGGCAACATCCGTTGAATGCCCTTTCCACCCTCTTCAATGTAGTCTCATTCTCCCAATAGTGTGGCAACTACAGCTGCACACAGTATTCCATCTGTGACCTAACCAATGTTTTATAAAGTTGTAACTTCCTCGTTTCTATATCTTATACCCTAACTAATGAAGGTGAGCATCTTGAATGTCTCCTTCCCCATCCTGTCTAACACCTTTAGGGATTTATGTATTTGTACACCACACTTTCTTTGTTTATCAGTCCTCCTTAAGGACCTATAATATATTGTGCATATCCTTCTCTTATTAGAACTCCCAAAATACATCACCTCATTCTTGCTGAGATTAATTTTTATCTGCCATTGTTACCAGCCAATTAATATCATGTTGCAGTATGAGAAAATCCTTCTCAGTATCAACTACAGTTTTTATGTTATCTGCAAACTTATTAATTTATACTTTCTTCATTCACATCCATTTCATGAATGTATGTAACAAATAGCAAGACTCCCAGTACTGAACCCTGTGGAACACCAATGGTCACAGGTTTCCAATTACAAAAACAACCTTCCACCATCACCCTTTGCTCCCTATTTGTAAGCCAATTTTGGATCTATTTTTCCAACTTGCCTTGGATTCCATGGGCTCCTACCTTTTCAACCAAGCCTTCCGTGTGGAACCTTATCAAAAGCCTTACAGAAATCCATGTAAACCATGTCAACTGCGCTATGCTCATCAGTATATATTGTCACCTATTTTTTAAAGCGTCAATTAAATTAGTCAAACAGGATCTCTTTCTAACAAATCCATGTTGACTATAACTGATCAATCACTACCTTTCCAAGATTTGGAGATGCCAGTGTTGGACTATGATGTACAAAGTTAAAAATCACACAACACCAGGTAATAGTCCAATAGTTTTAATTGGAAGCACACTAGCTTTCGGAGTGCCGCTCCTTCATCAGGTGGATGTGGAGGACACAAATGTAAGGCACATTCTGTAATTCTGTGCCTTACAATTGTGTCCTCCACCACCACTATCCCCTCAACAGTATCCAAAATGGCATATCCATTTGAAAGGGGGATGGCCACCGGGGATTCTTGCACACCCTGCCACACTTACTGGTCTCCCTAGCGCAGTGCAGCCCTTACTTGTGGTGCAATCAGCTTGCTAAATGCACTATTCACAATGTCCTCAGCATTATGGATGCTCTGTAGTGAGTCCATCCATAGCTCCAGTTCTCCATGTGTAGCTGAACACACTTCCTACATGCACAGTCACCATAGAACAGTTAAAGTTCAACAGAAACCTTGGTAAAATTGCCATTTTGGTTGAAAAAAGGATAGTTTTTATATTATTTTAAATTGTGAAATCTTATGAATAAGGCAAGTTCAATAAATTTAGGGATCTTTTTACATAAGTAACTTAAATGAAATATTGAAGTACAAGAATAATAGAACATTAGAAAATATATTGAGAGAAAGTAGTTTATCAGAGCAATACAAGATAGGCCAATGGTGTTTTAGAATTAGTATTGAATAATAAAGCAAAAGTAATTGATAATGTCATAATAAACAATGCACTGGGAAAGAGTGATCATAAAGGAAATGATTGAGTTCTATATTAAAATTGCAAATGACATATTCCAATCACAAACAAGAATCTGAAACACGAACAAAAACATTCCTTGTCTAATTCTCCCTCGACATGGCTTGATGTCAAATCTTGTTCCAAAATTGGTGCTGCGAAGCACCTTGAAATATTTTACTATGTTAAAGCTGCTTTTTCTGACTGTTATGTGTAATCCTTTATTTACCAGCTGGGTAAATTGTTCAACAACTGTGCCCCTTCTAATTGTAACATTTCACTTATCAGCACAATGCTTACAAGATTCTTTACCTCATTATTGTATGAATTTAGTTTATTCCTCCCATTTCCCATCGGAAAATGCAACTATTATTGTCAATAAGAGGGGCAGGCAGGCTTCAAAAGCCGGCACCTGACTGTGATGCTTATGGCATTGTTCATCCTGATTCAGGCTGACTGCTAAGTAACATGCTGGCATGAAATGAGATGGCAGATTTGCTATCCACAGGGCAGATCTCTCCAAATGGAGAGAAGAACACTTGGCCCAGTCAGCCTGTCGTGAAGTGGCCAAACTAAATACATCCATGTCATCTTGTACTTGGCCTCCAACCTACGCTGTCAGGATGCAAATTGAAACCATCACGCTTGAAAAATTCTTCCTTTTTGTCGTATTTAAATTGTGTCATGTTATCTGTGTTTTCTCTTTAACTCTTATGAACATCTGAAATATGAACTTTTCTGCCATGAACTGAAAGGGAGACATTTCTTTCATATTTCAAGTTAGTTTCAAATTCTAGAGAGCATTTGCACTTAGTAATATTGTGCACTGACTTCCATTTCAAATCTAATGTAGTCTTGTAAGAATTTAAGTATCTTTTAAAGCCACAATGTTAGAATAGTTGAAGTTCATCTGCAAGTATTCTCTTTAAGTAACTGTTAACAATTTTATCTCTATGCCTCATAGGCATTTCTAATCTTAAACTGCTAGACTGAATGATGTGCATCATTAATTTTGATAGCTGCCCATCTGGAAGTACACTAGAATGGGACTTCTGTCTGCCAAACATGATCCTTTTTAGGCACCTTCATTGCATGGTCCATAATCAAGGTCCTTATAAGATTTGAGGCACAGTGATCAACATTCATGTCTGTCCACTCTGCATAATTGTAATGGATACTTCCTGCACAGTTGCCAAAACAGTGCCAGCACAGCTATACCTCGTGTCCACTTCATTATTGCTATTTTTGAAATAAATCTATATCTGTATCACAGATAAAATGGTTGTTATGCCCAAGTATTTCAGCTATGTGTTTGATGGAGCTGGATTAACCTCAATTAAAATTCAATCAGTACTAGATATGTCTCAGTTTCATCTGTACATTTTGAGCCAGGATTCAATTAAAACCTGATTTCCAAAAAGCCTCATCAATTCTCTTTCATTAAACAAACTTTAGCATGATCAACATAAGTAATAGAAGATAAAAGAGGATGATAATTCATTTTAAAGAGTGGCACTGATTATAATTCACTTCAGTGTGCCATGGTTTTACATTATGAAGCACTTTTCACAGATTGCACTGGGCAAGATGTAATCAAAACTGATTTCAGTAACAGTTGGTACTGACAAAACTGTTCAGTGGCAGATTAGAAGGTTTAAAACAACATGGAATAATTGAGACCACTAAATTAGTGGGTTAGTGATAACAATGGTCACTAATGAAGTAAATTGTTAAAGGTCAGGCAACCTTTTGGGCTGTTATCACACATCTATATTAAAATATAAAATAGAAATGAATGGATTAGCAGTACTGACTAGGAATGCAGAGAAAGTAAGGCCACATTATCAAATTTTCTTAAACAGCGTGATTTTTAAAAAACAATTTCATTTTGTTCTGCAGCAATCAATAGAATGTACATATAATTGAGAAATAAATAAAATATAGAGAAATCATGCATTCTGATCTCTTTATTTTGAACTACAACATGTTATACAAGCCATTGTTAACCTCATTAAAGAATTCTGAATCTCCTGCGTGTATACCTTCAATGATTGCTGCCATGATCATTAGTCCTGCAGTGTTACTGCCATGAGTGGTTGACAGTATCTACACTGGTAGCAGAAGTGATCGAAAACAAAATGAGGCAGAGCTATAAAATCCACAATGTCTATAACACTCAAGAATTTAGTTTATGGAAAGCAGATAAAAAGAAGTGGTCTGAGGTGATTTTTCTGGGTTTGGTGGCTTCAGATGATGACCATCTATAATGAGTAAAGTTTGAAATTACTTCCATCTGAACATTACCCAAAGGCAGATGATTGCCCTTAGTGTCCTATTCTCTGCAAATAATAATATATTTATGCCTTGTGCCTTTTTCAAATTGTCCAAGAGCTTGGAAAGTCTATTTCTTTCTATCCTTTTTCCAAAGCAGTGCCTCAACCAATGAAAGTGGACTTGCTGACTAAATAACAGCGGTCTGTGAGGAAACTAGGACAAGTACATGGAGAAAGGTTAAAAACAAGGTCATGGAAATGCAGTCCAGGGAACACATTCACCACAATGATACTGGAGTTACATCCAGATGGAAGTAATGGTGTGAGATGGATGTGTTGTGTAAAGGCTCCTAAATAGCATAGAGTCAGTACTTATCCCTTTATCCACTGTTGGAAAATTTTGTGATGGGATAAGACCATGAATTCATATATTAAGTAACATAAAGCCTGTTATAAGGATCTAGGTCAGACAACTAACTAAATCACCCACAAATCTCGAGGTCAGGTCAAAACCTGCCACTGCTAAATTGTTCCGCTTTGTATCTATTCTAAAAATTAGTTAAGACAAAAGTAGATCCCTTGCAGTCAGAAATAGGGGGAGATATAATGGAGAGAAAATAAATGGCAGACTAGTTAAATACATATTTTTGTTCTGCCTTCACAAGGAAAACATAAATAATGTCCTAAAAATATTAGCAGGGAAAAGGGTCTAGTCAAAGGGAAGACTGAAGGAAATCAGTATTAGTAGGAAAAAGGTGTTGGAAAATTGATGAGACTAAAGGCTGATAAATCCTCAGGGCTCGATAATCTACACCCTAGAGAACTTAAAGAAGTGACCCTAGAAATAACGGATACAATGGTAGTCATCTTCAATATTCTAAAGCTTCTGAAACAGTTTTTGGGATATGCAACCTCACTATTTAAAAAAAGGAGGTAGAAAGAAAACAGGGAATTATAGCCTAGGTAGCCTGACATTGACAGTAAGGATGTCTGCTGAATTGTGCAGGGCCTTGGTGAGGTCACATCTGGATTATTATGTGCAGTCTTGGTCTCTTTATCTGAAGAAGGAGGTACTAATTCGAGAGGGAATGCAACAAAAGATATGGGGTCAGCTATTTAAGACTAAGATGAGTAAAATTTTCTTCCCATAGAACGTGGTACGTCTGTGGGATTCTCTGTCAGAAAAAGCAGTTGAGACCAAAATACTGATTGTTTTCTAAAAGGAGTTGTATATAGTTCTTAAGACCAATGGGATCAAAAGGTATTGGAAGAAAGTAGGAACAGGATACTGAGTTAGATCATCAGGCATGATTGTCTTCAATATCAGAGGAAGTTCAAAGAGCTGAAGACCTAATCCTGTTCCTATTTTCTGTCTTTTCATGTTTCCGTGTATGGCCAAGAATTAGTGTAATTCATATGAATTTCTAACCACTAAATGTTCAGAAGAACTTGATCACAAAGGTTGAATAAACAACCTCTGAGATGAGATATTGCGATTTGAAATGTCCCTGCCCTTCTCAGTTGTACATTTTGTATTGTGGTGGAGTCAAACATCAAAGGTAAAGGGGGAAAAACAGAAAGTGCTGGAGAAACCGCAGATCACTTTGTTTCTCTCTCTACAAATGCTACCAGATCTGCTGTGTTCTCTAGCACTTCTTTCTTGTTTCACATCTCCAACATTTTTGCTTTTAGAAGAACATTGTATCATATTGTTCAAACTGTATCAGATAAATATTTTACTTATGCATTAACATTACATTGTGGCCAATGACATGGAGCAGGTAAGATGTGGGACTGTTGGTGAGTGGGGCATCTGTGATGTGTTGAAATTGTTCACAATGAATCAAAGGATACATGTGGGTGTTATCCCTGCAACATTGGTCAAAATATAGCAGAAATTATATGTGATACCTATTGCTGGTTCTCACTGAGCACAGCAATATAGTTTATTCTTTCATACGTATATAAAATGTCAGGGAGCTTTTAGCTCAGATGGCTGATATATGGCTCAAAATAACACCAAGTGTATGATGCTGTCTGAGGTTGGCTTGGAACCTGCCTCCTTGCCCTGCTGCTGAGAGTTAAAGGCAATGGCAAACTGCTACTGACAAAAAAATGCATAAGAAAGAGCTCAGAATGAAGCAACGGAAGTCAATGAGCCAAGGATTTGTCTTCAGACAGAGCACACATGGAATGGAACAGCATATGTAACATTATTTTTATTCAGTGTTTTGATTCAACTTTGAATATATTTTTCAGATAAGATTAGCCATTCAGTATGAATTCAGAGTTCCAATATTCTAAATGGACAATGATATTTGCACTGAAGAACTAATGACTTTGATCATAGTGATGCACCTATATTGAGAAAATGGTAGACGTGACTCACTGGGAAATGATATGAGTCCATGTATATTATAGCACAATTACAATTTTTAATTTGCTCAGATAGTACAAAGTGAGAAACAGTCTTTGGGTCTGCATGCTGCTGTCATTCTGTTTTCTAAAATTAGATTCCATTTCAGAAAATTACTCCTGCAGCTGCCATATATTAGGCAAAAGATATAGTTTGATTGTATTGTAAAAGATGAAATAGTCTCTAAAGTACTAACATGGTAAAATATTCCCATTTTCACTGTAGGAAAGCTAAGATGTGACTCATGTTAAACTCGCATAATAATTTTAAAAGGAAATAATAGTAATAAGGAGGAAATGGGATTGAATTAGATAATGACTGTTCAGTAATTTGCAGTATAAGAAATGGTGCTGAGAGAAAAAAAAATTGTAACAGACAAGATATCTGAAGTAAAGTAAGACACAAACAATATGAAAATTCGTTGCATACTTCAGGACAGAACCTGACAATTGTGGAAACAGCTGGAAGCAGAAATCAACTCCAACTATTGGTACCATTCTTAGATTCAGTGTTTACCATGACCAGGGAGAAGAGACTCCATTGGTTTATGCTTCTTAATGTCAGAACCATTAGTTACAGTGTGTCCCCATGTTGAATATTGACCTCTCTCAAGTCATTGACGAAAACTGAGTGTATCCCTGACAGAGCTGAAAATGTGTTGCTGGAAAAGAGCAGCAGGTCAGGGAGCATCCAAGGAACAGGAAATTTGACGTTTCAGGCATAAGCCCTTCATCAGGATTCCTGAATTTCAGCTCTGGTCTCCAGCATCTGCAGACCTCACTTTCTCCTGTATCCCTGACAGGTTCAGTAAATTGATACATGAGTCACACAGACACAATATAGTCCAAGGGATTGATTGTGACTTTCTGCAATGGTATAAATGGGCAAGAGCAATCTGATTACCATTTTGATTTAAGTCAATGGAAATCAAAAGCAGGGGAGCTACAAGCTGCCTGCTGACTTACCTCCTGCATTTTACACAATTACAATAGTGCGTGGGTGGGTTTTCCATGAAAGGAAGTGTTCATGTATGTTTATCATTGGTCTCTTGCAAGACTGGAGTAGGTGCCACTTCCATCATTTTCCAGTTGATGCCCACTGTTGGATATAAGCAAAGGCATTGGAGCTTTTTACCAAAGAGAGCTGAAGGAGAACAGTCTGCAAATAATGAACACGTGGCTTCCTTAGGACTGCTGACTTCCACAAGGTGAAAGCTTCTATTGGACACTCACACATTGCTTTGTGGTCACCTCATGTTAATTTTGAGATTTATGCTAGCCAAAAGGGTTAGCATTCCATAAATGCTCTGGTAAAGTGTGACTATGTAGAGCATCCCACTTTAGAAAATATCAATATCCCGGCAACATTTATGATGCCTTCAGTCTGTATTAGGCCATTTGGTCATCTGTCTCTGGACCAGCAGAAAAAACTGAATGCTTGGTAATGGGCAACATGACTATTCACGTATGGCCTGCCTCACAGCAGCAGCATGCAATCCTTGCCCAAATAAGCAGGCAGCATGCTCACAATAACCACCATTGTTCTTTGTGAAATGGGAAAGAGCACATCCTTGGGGTGGTTATGAGCAATAATTCCACTATCTGGACTGCATTGGAGGAGTCCTGCTGTCCTTAGTAGCATGGGTATCGAGGTTCTTGGTGGAGTTCTCCATGCACAATTGTGTCACTGTGAGCAGACAGGCCTCACCATCAATCATACGGGAAAGAAGCTGAGGAGGAAGAAGATCAGGAGGAGCAAGATGGGATGAGGTAACCAAGGTATTCCCTTTCTTGACAGGCTTTCTGTTATTGACATCTCTAATTGTAATAGTGTGCAGAACATCAGTTTTGATTCCCTTAAGCAAAACCAAAATAATGAAATGATAAACTGAGCCATTAAATTATTTCTCTTGTCTGCCTTCAATAAGTCTTTTTACCCATCAGAGTGCTTCCTATCCTGTATTCCCCCAGTCGCTGCAGAATACCTAAGGCTGAGTTTTAAGGAGGAGAGTGCTGATGGCCTTCTAAGATGACTAAGTGGGTTCTGCTGCTGCAGATTAAGTTATCTCAAAATGGGTGGCAGAAGCCTGAGCTGGCCAGCAGGCGACACAGGAAGAGCACTGGCAGAGTGATACTGTTAGTGACATGAATACTGTCATGAGAAAGAGGACAGTAGATATGTACTCCTCGTCGAGACTGTCACTGTCCTGGGGCAGTACCTCAACAGTCCAAATGATGTGTTATGTTAGTGGATAGACTGCTGAGCTGCTGGGAGCCCCTTTGTACACTGGTGTCTGCAGCCATCACAGTAAATATTTAATCTTCTGCAGCAACTAGATCTTGTGTAATATTTGTCTGAGCTTTCACTGTTTTACACAGGCTTTAGTTGGATTCATTTTGGGTTGCAGTAAAAATGAGACATCAGACATGGTCAGATCCATACATATTGTCAGGAGATTGCTATTATTTTCACACTAGAAAGGATGAACTCCAAGCTCTGCCAATTTTGCCTTGTGCAGAATTCATTGACTTCCTTTGATGCCTATCAAACCACTGACTATTTAATGTGCATATTATCAGTCTTGTGCCCATCGAATAATTCAGCTGAATCCTCTGCAGCAGAACACTTGTGAGATTTCACCTTTCAGTGAGTTGCACTGTGTTAGTATTGTCCTCCAATCTATTGGTGTCAATAGTCTCACCACATAACGATCCCAATTGCAAGCTTCTTCATCATCATCGAATCTTTCTGTGATTCCACTTCTCCCTGCTCCACAAGTGTCAGTTCAGTTCTTGGGTATCTTCAAAGAAGAATTTTAACATGGTAGGGTTACAATGAGGGGTGTGGGGAAGGAAGAAGAGATTGTTCACAGCATTTCAGGTGAGATTGAAGGATGAGGAAAATGGAGTGCAAGAAAAAAGAAATCCCCATTTTGAATGTTTAATCCCCAATACTGGCTATAGCAGCAGCCGTAGCCTCTGCAGTGATAAAGACTTTCTGTGTTCTATGAAGTTTAAGTACTACTGCCAGCTTAAGTACTATTGCTTCCAGTCACATACCTCAGTGAAATTCTTTTTATTCCTCAAATGGATTGGTGCATCTATGGTATGGTCAGGCAATCCTAAATTGCCCTTAAACAGGATAATTTGCCAGATCATTTCAAATGCAGATCAGTCATTTACATTTCCTGTGGCTGTGGATTCATGTATAATATTCTAGAGTAGCTCATGTTTGTGAATCAGATGATTATTTTTAACAATAATTAATAATAATTTTAATTTCAGATTTTCTGTTAGTTCAGCCTCCATGGATGGATTTGAACCTATGTTCTCCAAGCATTAATCTGAGCTTTAGTATTCTAGAAACAATAAATTGCTGGAAAAACTCAGCGGGTCTGGCAGTTTATGAAGAAGTTGTGAAGAAGGGTCACGGGATCTGAAACATTAACTCTGATTGCTCTCCACAAATGCTGCCAGACCTACTGTATTTTTCCAACCATTTCTGTTTTTGTCTAGTCTAGATTCTAGTCTCATGGCATCACCATGACACAATTGTAGCCCTGTGTACAAAGTGGGATCTCCACCTCAATATTTATACACAAGTGAGGTTTCCTTTAAGTTTTCAATTAGTTGTGCCCCTTTTTAAAGGAATACATGATGTTTCTCTTTTGATAAAAGTAGGTCTACTCAGTGTTTCATTGTTTTCGATAAATATGCCAGATTCTGTGAATCAGACCTGAATCAGAACCTTATGTCTATTTCTCTCTTGAATGGTGTTGCTAGGCCTGCTGAGCATTTCCAGCACTTTCTGGTTTTCAATTCATCCACAGAATTGTGCTTCACAATGACTTGGATAACTCACAAATGCTGGTTGACGGGAAGTGAAATGAGGAGAGGTTTCAAGCATTCAGATATCCCTTGACTTCAGCAGCAAAGAAGACTTTGTCAAAAATTTCTAAAGAACAGTATCTCTCAAAGAAAGAGATTTTACAAGACAGGAACTTCACAGAATGAATTCAATGTTGAGAATTGTATCTCTTAAGAAACAGGTTTTTACAAGACAGGAATTTCACTGAATGAATTTGATAATAGCCAATATTGTGACAGTGGAGAGTTTCATTACTTTTCAAAACAAAATACAAAGGAACAATATTGTTTCTATCTTGGAAGTTCATCTTGGTGTGTTAACACATATTTAAATGGTGAAATGAGTGGATAAAGTGGAAGTAAGCAAGTCCCTTCAGGCACTTTAGAAACAGAACCAATGCAGAAAAGCTTTAGGATTAAATATTTTCAACTCAACCTGTTCAATTGCACATTTCTGGAGCAATGGAACTAGAACTCAGGCCTCCTGGCTCAGAAGTAAGGACACTGCCACTGTGGTACAGAAACCCTCAACTGAATTCATTCTTTTTAAATACATTAATCAATCTATTCAGGCACATTAGGATATATCTTCAGGAGAGATGGGACTTGAACTTAGACCCTCTAAACAAGAGATGCCATAATTGCACTACAGCAACCATTAAAATCAGGCATCTGTTTGTGCCATTGCAATAGTGCTATTTGTCGATTTTTCCTCTAAGTATGAGATTGTGTTTCTAATCAACGTGTTCAAAATGTTATGACACACTTTCGGAGCAGGTGGGACTTACAACTCTGCCTCCTCGATTAAAGGTAAGGATAGTACCACTGCGTCACAGAGCCCCCAAATGAGTTCAATATTACATAGGAAGAAATGCTTCACACTTTCAATCATTGACTCACAGAATTGTATCTCACAGAAGGCAACTATTTGGCTCATAAGGCTCGGCCAGCTGCTTCAAAGTGCAATCCCGTGGGCCATGTTTGGTCTTCCTGGCCTCCACGTGCAGAGACAAGAGTGATTGTGACCTGTGATAACCACTCCTCCTGGAGCTGTCCATCTCCTTCTATAGTCTAGGAGATTCCAATCTTCCATCCATATATGTGCCTTTATTTCTATTCATTATCTGAGTGATTGTGCAATTTGACAGCTTTCTCCAGGATTCCATAGATGACTTCCCTGATAAGCGCATGACCATAATTGAACAAATCCATATGTCAGACAATGGCCCAACTCTGGATTGGCTTGTCAGGATAACCCTGTCTGAGAATGTCTCAGTGCCCAAACTGATATGACCACAGCTACCTGTAATCCCCTGCTTGCACTTGACTGCAGGACTGATTGTGGTTCAATCCTTGAACTACAAAAGTACAAATCACTGGAGTCTAATAGGACCAAGTATCTGACAGAATGAAGGCAACCCCTAGACTAGGATTTGATGACCCTCTCGACTGACTCACCCTACATTTCAGTGAGGACTAGTCCCATTTGGCATCCAGATTTGACCACTTGCATGAAACACATAAAGTAATACAGCACGGAAACTGACCCTTCAGTCCAATCAATCCATACCGAACATAATCCCAAACTAAACTGGCCTTATCTGCCTGCTTCTGGACCATATCCCTCCAAACCTTTCTATTTATGTACTTATCCAAGTGTTTGCTTTTAGTGCTGTAATTGTGCCCAAATTTAAAGAAAGGCACTGGGACTTGTTTCACTGGAGCTTAGGATTTGAGAGGTGACCTTATTGAGGTTTATATTATTATGAGGGATATAGATTGAGTTAATGGTCGGTGTCTTTTCTCGAGAATGGGGCATTTCAAGACTGCATATTTTTAAGCTGAGAGGAGAGAGATTTAAAAAAGACATAATGTTTTTACATAGAGGATGGTTCGTGTATGGAATGAATTCATGGACAGTGTATGGAATGAATTCATGGACAATGTTTGTCATGGAAACTGCTGACATGTTGTAGGTATGATGTTATTGTAACACAGTGCTGAACAGTAACTTGTCCGCCCCCTTGACTGTTCAGTGCTCCTGACTGTCACAGGCTGTCTGCTTCGCCCTCAGTGCTAAAAAAACAATGCACACCATAAAGGCTGGTAGCTTCCATGTTATTCGAAAGTGAGTAAGTGCTAAGAAAGCATGCATTCAGGTGCACTATAGATATGAGAAAAGTTGGGATAATGATAGGATACAAATGAATAGAAGTAAGATAATCGATAATCAGTAGTAGGATTTCAATATAAGACCAGAAGACATAGGAGCAGAAATTAGGCCATTCAGCCCATTGAGTCTGTTCCACCATTCAATCATGGTTGATAGGCTTTTCAAACCCATTTTCCTGCTTTCTCCCCATAATCTTTGATCCCCTTGACAATGAAGAACTTATTTTCTCTGTTTTAAATATATTCAATGATCTGGCCTCCATAGCCTTATGTTGCAGTGAATTACACAGTTTCACTGCTCTCTGGCTAAAGACATTTCTCCTTGTGTCCGTTCTAAAGGATCTTCCCTTTATTCTAAGGCTGTGCCCTCAGGTCATCATCTCTCCTACCAATGGAAACAACTTTCCAATGTCGGCTCTATCCAAGCTGTTCAGTATTCTGAAAGTTTCAATCAGATTCCCCACCCTGCCCCCAATCTTTCCTAACTCCATCCATTATTATCCCAGAGTCCTTATGTGCTAAGCCTTTCATTCCTGAGATCATTCTCGTAAACTTCCTCTGGATTCGCTCAAGGGCCAATACGACTTTTCTGAGGTATGGGGCCCAAGATTGCTCACAATGCTCTAAATATGGTCTGACCAGAGCCTTATAGAGCCTCAGAAATATATCTCTGCTTTTATATTCTATTCCTTTTGAAGTGAATGACAACATTGTGTTTGCCTTCCTAACTACTGACTCAACTTGTAAGTTTACCTAAAGTGAAATCTGGACTAAAACTCCCAAATCCCTTTACATTTCAGATTTCTGAATTTTCTCTCCATTTAAAAAATAGTTCATACCTCTATTCGTCCCACCTCACACTTTCCCACGTTTATTTCAGGCTCTCCAAGCGGAAAATGAGGTATTGTTCCTCCAATTGTGGAAGTGGCAGAGGTTGGCACAATTACAACATTTAAAAGGTATCTGGATGGGAGTGTGAATAGGAAGGATTTACAGGACATCTTTTCCATCGAAGTGTATTCAAGGTGCACAATATGCAACAGTGAGCTCATTCCAAATGAGCATTGGCTTCAACATGGATACAAGACATGAGGGACTAGAGAATGCAAAATACTATAGGGAGGAGGTGGGTTTGAGGGATGTGGGGATAAGGTGAAAAAGTGGGATTGAGTGATGTAGGGGGATAAAATGAATGAGTGGGATTGAGTGATTGCATGGACAGGTTGGGCCGAATGGTCTGCTTCTGTGCTGTACATATCTATGACTGTATGATTCTAGCTGCCACTTCTTAGCCCACTCTCCTGAGCTGTCTAAACCTTTCTGCAGCCTTTCCTCTTCATCAATACCACCTGCCCCTCCATCTAT
Organism: Hemiscyllium ocellatum; assembly: GCF_020745735.1. Taxonomy (NCBI): domain Eukaryota; kingdom Metazoa; phylum Chordata; class Chondrichthyes; order Orectolobiformes; family Hemiscylliidae; genus Hemiscyllium; species Hemiscyllium ocellatum. The sequence goes on from NC_083403.1 coordinate 95,903,511, forward strand.
CTTTGTATCATCTGCAAACTTAGCCAGAATACCCTCAGCTCCTTCATCTAAGCCATTAATGTATAAAGTGAAAAGTTGTGGTCCCAGCACCAACCTTTGTGGAACACCAGTAATCACCTGCTTCCATCCTGAGAAGAACCTTTACATACCGACTCTCTGCCTTCTGCCAGACAGCCAATTTTCTATACATGCTTGTGTCATGCCTCTCACACCATGGGCTCTTATCTTACTCAGCAGCTTCCTGTGCAGTACCTTATCAAGGGCTTTCTGGAAGATAGATAACATCCATTGGCTCTCCTTGGACTAACCTGCTCATTACCTCCTCAAAGAATTCTATCAAATTTGACAGGCATGGCCTCCCCTTTATGAAACATGCTGACTTTGTCCGATTTCACCATGCACTTCCAAGTATTCAGAAAACTCATCTTTCACAATGGACTCCAAAATCTTACCAATGACTGAGGTCAGGCTAACATCATTACTTAAAGCTTATGGGGAAAACAGAAAAAAAAAATGATGTCAAGGTGCTGATTTTGTTTCATTCTAGCCCACACCAAACCAAGGAAGGGAATGTTTTGTACAACATGTAACTTGTTTACTCTGCATGAACTTTTGGCAGATACTCATCGATGTAAGATGAGCAACTGCTTTGTTTAATACACTTTGGTAGGACACACTGTAGGAGGTGAAATTTCTCAAAGTGCAGCATAATGAATGCAAGTTGGATTAATTCCACAATATTCCATCCTGTACCTACAAGAATACTGTCAGTATATGTTCTCAGACCTTTGATATGCTTAAACAAATATGCAATGTAGTGTCCTAGCTAAAGGCTCTTGCAAAAATACTGAAGAAACTGAATAGCTGCTTGACAAGCAAAAATAGGGTTTCTGATTACTGTCATTTTGGAGTTCAGAGTGCAACATTGGAGGGAGATGAGTAGCAGAACTATCCTTACTTGGTCACTCTTATCCTTTATCTGACCAGCACACTAATTAATGGCATGTGGGTCAGTAATAAGTGATATGAGGCCCTTCATTAATCAGGTACTTACATAGTACAAATTCAAATTATCTGTGGTCATAGTCCCCTACATTGTGGGATGTATGTGTGTGTCACCATAGTCTTACATAGGGCTGCTACTTCATGACAGAGAGAGACACACACAGTGATGATTTAACCTGAGGGGCATCATACCTCAGGGCAAGGGATGAGGTTGAGAAGGAGAGTCCTTCATAGTAACCTCAGTCAATGTGAGAATTGAACCCACCTTTTTGATATCACACTGATTCCCAAACCAATCATCCAGTCACCTGAGCTAAACCGATCCCTTGTCAAATGAAGAATGGGAGTGACCAAGTTGTGAAATGGAAAGTAGTTCACAAATTGGAATGGATGAGCTAGTTATTAACCCATTGTAGACCATGATGGACATTGTTGGATGGTACCATACAGTAAGGTTTTGTGCCTGCAGACAGGTCGCAATAAGTAGTTTTATTGTCAATTGTATGAGATTAAAGATGAAGGGCCAACATTTGGTGCCCGTTCCCTAGCTGCCCTTGAATGGATGTTTGTAAGCTACCTTCTTGAATAGCTATAGTAAATGTGCTGTAAATAGACACACAATACCATTAGGGAGGGAGTTCCAGTATTTTTGTCGGATGCCCTAAAAGAAAGGTAATATATTTCCAGGTTAGGATGGTTGACAGTTAGCTACCAGGCATTGTTTAGATTTCATATCAGGCAGGTGGGAATGGATCAAGCCTCAGAGAGAAAGGGTTACTGTGGGTAGATAGAGGAGAGGAGATTATTAATGATCATCACAAGCCTGGCCTCAATGGACATACAGTGTAAGACAGTAGAATCATAGAATTCAATGGCTGGCAAAAAAATAAGTTATTGGCCTGGGACTGAAGTGGTAAAGTAGACCAATGTTCTCTCTTTGCAGATGTACCAGGCCTGCTCTGTTTCATCAGCAATTGCTGTTTTTGACTTAGATGAAAGAGTTGGCTTGGAATTTAGCTCAAAACTGATGTATTTAACAGAAATGATTTTTAAAAAAGGAAGGTTTGAAGTGGAGACCTTAATTGTCATACTTAGCCTGTGACTCACCGCTATATATTGTCTTCCATTCTCAGCTGAATCACAAACACACTACTGAAATTAAAATTAGCTTCTACCACAACCACAATGGGTGAAGTACATTTTTCCTTTCTTTCTGATGAAGTAGGTTCTACTTGTGAGTGATGTGAGGCTCTTTGAGGGTCTGCATTAATCAGCGCTTAAACAGTATTAGTTAAAATTATCAGTGGTCATGGTCCCCGAATGTGAAATGTGGGATACAATTACTGATCACAGAAATCTTGATCATGTCATTCGTCATTCCTGATTGATCATAGTCATCTCTGTGAAGCAGAAGCAATTATAGGCAACCTTAACAGTTTACAGGACAAAATTCATGAATACGGTTCAAGGACTCATAGGTTATGCAAAGGCAAGGGACAGATTTCCTCTCACCTTAGACTGCAGGAATTTGGGGCAAAAGCCCTTGATGAGGAATGAGGAAGGGCTTTTGCCCGAAACTTCGATTTTCCTGCTCCTTGGATGCTGCTTGAGTTGCTGTGCTTTTCCAGCATTACTCTAATCTTGACTCTAATCTCCAGCATCTGCATTACCCACTTCTGCCTAGTTAGACTGTAAGCATTCAACCACATGTTCCTTACAGGGAATGGGGCATTTCTTGAGTGATGTGGACACACCCATTCCCATGGATCCAAATTGGATGAAGTGGTCATTAATTGACTATAAATTTGTAGTTGATCAAAAAGTGAAACAGTCCTTGCTGAGCATTTTTGTTTTTACTTGGCTTTCTTGTTTTTGTTTAATAGAAATTAATGTTAACAACTGTTCAAATGATTTACAATGTGTTGCTCCAACATTCAACAATGACAAACTGTTATGCTACACTGGACATTAGAGAAAATGTAGCTCTCCTTCAGGAAGCGTTATAGCATGCTATCAGGAAAGGGTAACTTCTATAGCCTCATTCGTGCAGCTTCACTTAAAATGACTGTTGATCATGCAGGTGATAAATGAAATTATCACAATCTATTTTTGAAGGTGATATTCTATGTACAATGAGCTAGGCCCTCAAGCTTTTCTTCTTCATTACCCTTCCAGTCAACAGTGAAAGTTATTCTTGGTTGGCAGCAATTAACTTGGTGCATGGCTACTCTTTAAATATGGTAACAGAGGTGGAAATTCAGAAAGTCTTGACAATAGCGAATACTTCAACTGTTGGTGAATATACAATGGTGCGAAAACAGTGCTATGGAAGAGTGATAGATGCATAATGAAGTGAGCAGTTGAGAATTTCAAGAGAACTCATTAAAGTTCACAGAGTGAAACCCTTCCATGAAATTCTCTAAAATTGACAATTGGATTTTGTTTTGGTAAATTCAGCTGCGTGTTGATTGGCCACCCGATCAAAAAAGAAACTTAAGAAAACAAAAACTGGAAGTGAGAGATTTATATTTGCGTTAATTATTTTGTTATGTAAAATGGCAACTTTCAAATTTGATGATCCAATCCAACTCATGACAGATAAAGGTAATAGTGCTGGAACAGTGAGAACAGAATGAATCCCTGATAGATTCCAGCTTGTAGAGTGTAACTTTACATGTTTCTGCCTGTAAGGATACAGTCTACATGAAAAGGATTGATTTCAATGTTTAGGTTGTTCATGGTCATCAGTCTGCATGATAAAGTGCAGTCGGTGGTGCAAAGTAAAAACTGGATTATAAAAAGTTTAGTTAACAAAGGACAGTCCTGTGCATACTCTTAAGATTCCCATATTTGTGGTAAAGTTTGGGCTGGCATGGTGGTTCAGTGCTTAGCACTGCTCCTTTACAGCACCAGGGACCCAGGTTCAATTCTACCCTTGGGCTACTGTTTGTGTTGAGTTTGCACATTCTCCCCATGTCTGCATGGGTTTCCTCCCACAGTCCAAAGACTGCATGTTAGATGAATCGACCATGTTAAATTGCCCATAATGTTAGATGCATTAGTCAGATAGAAATGGATCTTGGTGGACTTGTTGGGCTGAAGGACCTGTTTCCTCACTGTTGGGAATCTTATCTAATGTAAAGTTAGAATTCTGAATCAATAAAAGACCTTGAGAAATTTCATATTAAAGGCAAGAGATTTTTGTTAAAGCAGTCTGTTAGTTAAAGGATGTTATGCATTACACTTTATTGAGGATGAGCACTTTCAGGCAACAGGTTCCAACACGTATATATACAGTTCCGCAAACTTTAACATGGTATGCTGTGCAGTGCACTTAAGAAAACAGTCTGTGCATCAGGTTTGCTGTGGAACACTGGGAGACAGGTTTGGCCAATTCCTGAACATTGTCCATCGCAAGAAGTTCTTCCTTTTAAATATTGTTTTTTTAAAAATTGAATATAGAAGGACTACATTAGATTAGATTAGATTACTGACTAGTTACGTGGAATGGCTGAACCCACAACTATTCCAACTTTAAGAGGAAATATCACAAACATTAGAAGAAAAAGCAAGGAAATAGAACGAGTATTGGGGTGCCCTGTTATCAATACGATGGGCCAATAGCTCCCTGTGTAATACACAATAATGGCCCCAGCTATGAATGGTGTCAGATTGTGCTGCCAGTTGTGCATATAATTCCCTGGAGTCATGCTGACATGGTCTGTGCCAGCTACTCAACCATATGCAATAAATTTCTTGAAATGTGTTTCTGCAAGTCACCTTTTAATTAGAATGAGAAAGACATTTGGATGATAGTTCAACATTTGCACAAAAATCTTTAGCCTAACAAACTCACCTATTCTTAGTCTAATGAGGTACAAAGTGATTGTTTAGGTCCTGTCATCTTTAGCTATCATTCCAACAGAAATGTATTGTGGTTCACATCCATGTATGCTTTCCTTTAACAGAACTGATGAAACTTATTGGACTGCAGCAAAGGCACTCTGCATTCACTTATTTTCACACCTATGGGTAGATGCATACATACCTTTAAATTGGTCAGAGCAATATGACTTGCAGAGCTTTTGCATTGTTAGCAATTTGCTTTCCAACCTCTGCAGCATTGCACTGTCAGTGTCTGTTAAGGTCACAACAGCCTTTGCATCTTTCGGCTTAAGTCCAAAGAGGCAGTAACAGTATACAAATCAACCAGCTTTCTACATAGAGCTGGTTATTGACATTTGGCTGATTTGAGCACAAATTTTTATCCATATTCCTTCTCAGTAACCATGTGAAATATCTGAAATTTTGAAGGGGGAATGAATCCCTGATAAATTCAGGCTTATAGAATGTACCTTTCCACGTTTCTGTATGTAAGGACACTGTCTACATGAAAAGGATTGATTTCAATGTTTAGATGATTTGTAATCATCAGTCTGCATGATAAGGTGCCATCAGTGGTGTAAAGTGAAAACTGAATTATAAAAGACTTAGTCAACATATGTAGATTTTTTTAAAAAACTCAATTTTGAACCCCAATTCTGTGGACTTCTTTCACTTTGACATTTATGAGCCTTTGTGTACTTGTTCTGCTGTGATTTTTGATCAATCTTCAGCTTGAGGGTTGGTGTGTTCACTTAGTAAGCCTGAGTTGCTGTGGCAACATGCATTTTTATATAGATATTGCAGATTGGAGCTCTGGATAGTGATAGCAGAGGCTTTAATTTGTTTTCTCTCTATCATGTGTCTGAGCAAGAATCATTCTTGCTAATACTGCCTGTTGTTGGTATGTGTTGGAAGGATTTGAGAGTTCATGAGCAACCTATTTGTTCAAAAGTCCCATTGTGGGAAAACAAGCTCAATGATAGTCTAAAACTTGCTCCTCAAATGATGATACCCATCCAGCTTCCATTCTTGATGGCCTTGTCGATAACCAGTGGAGATTTCTGATTCCAGGGTTGGTGGGACTGACTGGACTGGGAAGAGACTGGGTTGGTTTCATTGGAGTTTCAAAGAATGTGAGGGGGATCTTCATTGAAACCAGTAAAATTTTAATGGCAGGGAACATGTTCTTAATGATTGGTGAGTCCAGAACTAGAAGTCATAGTCTAAAACTAAAGAATAGACCTTTTAGGAGTGAGGTGAGAAGAAATGTCTTTATTCAGTGAATGATGGGCGTGTGGAATTCTGTGCCAAAGAAAGCAATAGAAGCCAAACAATTGAGCATTTTCAAGAAAGATACATATATATATATATTTAGGGTTAAAGTGATCAAAGTGTATGTGAAGAAAGTAGGAACAGGGGACTGATCGGAGGATCAACCATGGTCGTATTGAATGGAGGAACAATCTCAAAGGGCCAACTAGCTACTGTGTCCAATGCACAGAACCTATAAGCTGCACACAGGTACAAGTGCTGTTTTGGGAATGGAGCAGTATCTCAGTTGTTTCCATTCTTCCACAATCTCACACTTTTAGGCTGTGGTGATCTTGGTGATCCTCCTTTGTCTAATTTTCTATGTGAGAATTTCAAATAACACACGTGGAGAAGGGACTTTGATTTTCCCTCCTACATTTCTTGAAGATATTCTTTTCACCCTTTCACTGAACAATCGTTGGCTGTCCTGTGATCCGAGGACCACCTTCTCCTCAAGTTGGTGAGTTTCTGCATTGGATCTTTTTGTGACTTAACAGATCAATTCTTGATTTGCAAGATTTTGAGCACATGGACCAGGACATTTTGTTAGGCAATGAGATGCAGAAAGCAAATTCTGCTTACTTTTGTTGCCATTGCTTTGTCTTATCACAGTCTTAATAATCTCCAAACTGTAAATGACCATTACAGCCAGCATAAACTTCAGTAGGCCACTAACTCCTGCAAATACTTTAGGTTTCCAGCTCAACAAATAGTGAACTCCTATTAGAAGGAGATTTGCTTAATTATGATTCGAGTGACCACAGGAAAAGCACATCAGTTCAGGTTGCTCAGAATTAGCCAGCTTTTCTTGCCTTCAGGACTAGATTGTTTTCTTGTATGGAATCTCTTACTTGAACATACGGACATCCAGCATAAGAGCAGAAGTCGATCTTTTGGCCCCTTGTGCCTCTTCCATCATTCAGCAGGGCTCCTTAAAGAATAGGTTGAAGATGGCTCCCACCATATACTAATGCCATGACTGTGGTCTACATATCTTTAATATAAAATAATTGATAATTATGCAGTTATAAATTAATGTTGTATTGCCTATAATTCTATGTACAAGATAGACTATTGCAGAACTTCTTCAGAACCTGTCTCTCTCAGGTTATAACTAAATGTGATTTAACATTGTTTAGCAACACTGATGCACCCTAATGATCAGCCTCATAGTTATGCTTGTGCTTCATTATCACAAAATGTGTGGTATGAACCTAATGAAAGTATATTTTGGCTATTTTTCTCATTCAGTTCATTCAATGAAGATTAAGCGATAATGAAAGTATAAAATGTTGGAAAACACTTTGCAGATCTTTTAGCATCAGTAGAGTGGGAGAAAAGTTAACATTTTGAGTGTAATTATGAATCTTTCTTAGATTCCCAATTCTGCACTATTTTACTTTTATTTAAAATTATATGATCTTGAATAAATACATAAAAAATATATCACATAAAAAAATTAGCTTATTGTAAGGGAAAATTACAAGGCAAACAAGCATGGTATTTTTGTTCAACTCAGGATATCCTTAGTTACTACAGGCCAGTTAATTTATCATCACTGGTGGGTAAGGCTTTTGAGACAATAATCAGGGAAAAGGTTAACAGGGATATGGAACCATCTGAGTCAAATAGAGGGTGGAGGTGCTGGCATTGGACTGGGGTGGACAAAGTTAAAAATCGCACAACACTAGGTTATAGTCCAACAAGTTTATTTGGAAGTACTAGCTTTCAGAGTGCTGCTCCTTCATCAGGTAACTAGTGGGGCAGGATTAGACACAGAATTTATATCAAAAGATCACAGTGTCATGCAATTAAAACAATACATTTAACAAACCTAGGTTGCTGTTAAGTCTTTCATCTTTTAGAATGGTCTGCAGGTTTCAGTTGATTTATAAAAAAAAGGTGATATCTCAGCTCAGACAATGCATTAAAGGTGTGAGGTTAGAGTCTGTCTGTATCCCAATCTTGAGTGAGTTTGGTTCTGTTTCCTAAGTAGGAACTTATAAAATGTTAGATGAATTGACTGTCTGCATTGACTGCCTGCAATGTGTGTGCATTTTGAGTAAAAATAGAATGTATCTGCAAATACAATTCTGCAAATGCAAATTCAACCTATAAACTTACATCTATGTGTGTGTGCATGTGAGGAAGAGAGAGAGAGAGAGGGTATGAGTGTGTACATGTGAATGTGTACATTCTATTTTTGACTAAATTAATCAATTTTTTGCTGAAGAAATGAGAGTTAATGAATGGTGAAAATTATTGTTCATATGCATTTTTTGAAAGCATTTTAAAAAAGCACATGAAAGGTTAATAAAATTGGCCTTTATGAAAAAGACCGGGTGTTTATAAATTTTGGCTTAAAGAAAGAAATCTCTATTTCCAAAGGAGTAATGTTATGACTACTGCCAGCTTAGTGCTAATAACCTGTTATACTGGCTGAAATCAAGATGCATACAGAGGAACCTCGATTATCTGACATTTGATTATCCAAGTTTCAGATTATCCGGCAAGATCGCAAGGTCCTGTTGCTTGGCTAAACTGTGTTATCAAGCATTCAATTATCCGAACATTCGATTATCCGACAAAATACTCCCCGCCCGTGTTGTTCGGATAATCAAGATTCCATGTATATTTTCCTTTAACCATAGGAGACATGAATAGAAGTAGACTTTTCAACCCCCTGGACCAGCTATGCCATTCTTCAGGATCATGACTGATCCAAAACTCATCATATCAAATTCCTTGTCCTTTCCCCACAATCTTTGATTCCTCTGCTGATCAAGAATCAATCTATCCCAGCCTTATGTATACAAAAGAACTGCCTCTATTTCTCTCTGTGTCAAGGAGTTCCAAAGACTTACACCCCTCAGAAAAAATTCCTCCTAATTTCAGTTTAAATTGGTGCCCTTAATTCTAAGACTATGCTTTCTGTTCATTGACTCATCCATGAGGGGAAGCATCCTCTTGGTCATTGACCTGTTAGGCCCTTAAAGAATCCAATATGTTTCAATGAGATCACCATGCAATCTTCTAAATTCCAGTGAATAGGGAGCCAACATGTTTGACCTTTGCTCATAAGACAGTCCTTCCATACCAGAGGTCATCTTAGTGAACCTCCTCTGATTGCTTCCAATGAAGTGATATCTTTCATTAAATAGGTGACAAAAACTCTCACAATATTCCAGCACCTTGTACAGTTGCAGTAAGATTTCCCTACTCTTATATTCCAGACCCCTTGAAGTAAATGCTAATATTGCATTAGCTTTCCTGATGCTTCCATGTTAGCTTTGTGTTTTGTGTAGACATTCTCCCAAGTCCCTTGTGTTGCAAATTTCTGCAGTTTTTCTCCATTTAAATAATTTCCTTTTCTTTTGTTCTCTCTTCCACAATCAATAACTTCACATTTTCCTATATTATTGTCCATTTGCCAATTTTTGTGCACTTAATTAACCTATAAATATCCCTCCGTTAACTGTTTGTAATCCTTCTGCAACCTGCCATTCTATTTTGTCTGCAAATTAAGCAACAGTCTGTTAACTTCCTTCCTCCAATTCAAAGGTATATACTATAAACAGTAGCAAACCCAGCACTGATCCCTGTGGAAACCTACTGGTTACAGGCTGCCAACCTGATAAACAACCCCTTATCGACATTCACTATTTCCTACCGATATTAGCCAATTCCCTATCAATATCAACGTGCTATATCCAGCATCATGGCCTCTAATCTTATGACTTAACCTTTTGTGAGGTACTTTGTTGAATGCCTGGTGGAGGACCAATGCAACATATCTAATGATTCTTTCTATCCACTGTGACACTCCCTCAAAAATTTCATATAAGTTATTCAGTTATATGCTGTCTTTCATGACTCTATACCGACTTTGCTTGATTAGATTCTAAATGCTCTACTATTACTTTCTTAAAACTCATGACTTTTTTCTCAGTTTAGGCCTGTTTCTCTCTCTGTAGATACTTCCAGAATGACTGAAAACTGAAAATTGTTCATTTATTCCCCCTGTCTTCTTGTCATTCAAAGCCCCTTAGATCCTGAAACACTCCATGTTGCAGCCACCTCTCCAATCTACCCCTGTGTCTCAGGATCATGCCCAGACAGTGTCCACTTGCAGTCCAAATCAAAACACCACCAGGAACTGCCAAAAAATAAGCCAACATATCGCCAAGACACCAGTCTGCAAGCTACTGAGAGGCCAGTCCAGGACTCACCATGAGATGCTGAGAGACTAGCCAGGACCCACCATGAACCGCAAAGAAACAAGGCCAGTACAATACAGAAAAATCTGGGCAAAATCCATGTTTGGACTGAAACATGGTAAGAAACATACACACCATGAAAGTGCTAGGTTATGACCATCACAAACAAGAGAGAATCTTACAATCGCTCCTTGACATTTAATGGCATGAATCCCCCACTATTAACATCCTGGGATGCTGACCAGAAATTGAACTGGGCTAGCCACAAATATTGTGGCTACAAAAGTGAGTCAGAAGCGAGGAATACTGCAACAAATAACTAACTTACTGACTCCCAAAAGTCTGATCACTATCTGCAAGTCATAAGCTTGTAGTGTGATGGATTATTCCCCATTTGTCTCTGGATGAACGCAACTCCAATAATACTCAAGAAACTTGACAACATTCAGGACAAACCATTCCACTTGATTGACATCACATGCACAAAGATTCAGGCCCTCCACCACTGATGCACTGCAGCATCAGTGTATACAATTTAAAAGATGTGCTGTCAAAATTCATCATCTATACCCATGAGCAATGCCATCTAGATGGACAAAATTAGCAGAGACATGGGAATACCATCACCTGCAAGTTCCCCTCCAAGTCTCTCACCTTGGAACTATATCACCAGTCAATATTGCTTGGTCAAAATCCTGGAATTCCTTCACTAATGACATTGTGGGTCTATTTAGAATGCATAGACTGCAGTGCTTCAAGGAGACAGTTCACTACTACCTTCTCAAGGGCAGCTAGGGATGGGCAATAAATGCTGGTGCAGCCAAAGATGCTCACATTCCATTAATTAATATATAAGACAAATCTCAATCCATTCCTCCCCATCCATGACACTCAAATTTTCGTCTTGCATTCTTCAAAACTCGTGGGAGTACAGGTCTAGCTTCCTCCATCTTTCCTTGCAAGCCAATCTTTCTATCGCAGGAATTAATATTGCAAACCTTCATTGAATGCCCCCCTTGAAAAGTAGTACACCAGCCTGCTTCAGAAATGTCCTATTTCAAACCCTATGTTTCAGTCATACCCAAACCTTATCAATGGATGAGTTAACTTATCCCAGCAGCCAACTCTCATACTGCCTGTATGGACAAAGAATTGCCAAAATTAGTGATGCTTTTGACAGGCTTTGTACATCAGATAAGGAGTGGAAAATAGTAAGCCTGCTTATCAAACTGAAGTCCCATTAAGCAATAAAACTATTGTTTATGCACATGAAATGAAAACTGCGCCAGAATCATGCCAAGAAGCTCTTTTCTTTTCAAACTGGCTTCAAAAATATCTGACAATCTGATGATGGAACAGAATAATGGATACTGAGTTTCCTCTCTACTGCCTCAAAAGCTGACATTGCATACACCTATGTCAAATTGAAAGAGCCACACTGAGTTGGGCTGGGCATGTAGCCAGAATGTCTCACACTCACTTACCTAAACAAATCTTATGTTCAGAGTTTGTGCTTTGTGTGCTTTCATGATGGTCAAAAGAGGAACTACAGGACTGTCGTTTGGAATCCATAATGTCAACTTTGATTCCTAGGATAAATTTGTCATGCATTGCTGTATGTCCATGGCCCAGTAGTAAACAGTGTGGCCTATCAGAGTAGAAAGAAAATGCAAGAAGACAAAATTCCAAGCCAGTAACTCATCCAAAATGCAATCGTCTACAATATCCTTTCTAAATTAACAAGAACCTCTGGCACAAATCATCCTTAGCACTTCCCTACATTTCCATCAGTATCCCACAGAGCAGCCTTGATGAGCATAATCAACATGAAGGGCAACCAAGAATTAGTTAGAATTCCCCAAATTTCTCCACCTCTCTGTCTATCTTTCTTCCTTTAGAACATTTTAAAACATATATCTTCGGTAAAACTTTTAACATCTGACCTAATATCTGCTTAAGTGCCTCAGTGTCATACTTTATCATGCTCCTGTGAAGCGCTTTGGGGATGTTTCATACATTAACGATGCAAGATAAATCAAAGTTCTTGTTAATGAGAAGGCTGGGGAGATTTCTCTGTGTTTACAGAATATTCTTATATTTTTAACATTTTAATTCGTTCTGCAAAAGAAACAAGCACAAGTTAATTTTTAAAAAATTTGTTCAGAAGATGTGGGCATCACTAGTTACGTCAGCATTCATTGCCCCTCCCTTATTGCCCAGAGGGCAGTTGAGAGTCAACCATCTGGTTGTGGATCTGGACACACATGCAGACCAGATCAGGTGAGGATGGCAGCTTTCCTTTCCTTTCCTGAAGGACATTAGTGAACCAAATGGGTTTTTATGACAATTTACAATGGTTTCATCATTATCAGCTGATTCTTAATTCCAGTCTTATTTTGTTGAATTCACATTTTAACATTTACCGTGGTGGGATTCGAACGTGGCTCCCCAGAGCATTAACTAAGTTTCTGGTATAATAGGCTAGCATTCATACAACTCAGTAATAAAGGTAATTCCAATTCTAATTCTAGGCCATTCCTTCCTCAGATTAAGAAAGCTCAAGATGAAGAAAGATTAAGAAAGAGGGAGTTTCAACTGAGAAGTGCAAGATCGCATTGCATGATCTACTTGGTTAAGGTGACAAGGCAGGTGTTTGGCACAAAGTAAAAATGCTCAGAGCTGGTACAGATATGGTGAGCCAAATAGCCTTTGTGTGTACAATAATAAGCTCTCATTCAGCTTTCCATGCCCTGACAATCTTCAAAAGCTGAAGAACCCTGAATGTATCTCCTTGAAATTCTAAAACTACAACTCCATGCAGTCAGACCCCTCAAACAGAAGTCCCTCATCTAGATAAAAAAGTTTAATGAAAACAGAGTAATAGAAAAGATATGAGAGCTCCTGGAAGTTTCTAAACCTGAAATTTGTGTGGGTCTCAACTGGATGCTGCACATTAAATTTCATCAGCACAATATCACAGACTCAGTACTGTCTTGTCAAGAACCCAGCTTGAAGTATTTTGAATGTGAAGAAGATATCTTGTGATGTACTGTATGTGGTCGTTTTAATTACCAATTCTTGCAAGTGCAGGCTGTGAATAACTTTCCACTGAATCTACAAGGTACCTTATTTATTAATACAAGAGATGGAATTTATTTTCCTGCTTTACAAATCCGATTCGAGTACACTTTGAGTACTCTGAATGTCATACTTAAGAAAGGCTAGGTTGTCCTTGGAAAAAAATTAAAATGTGAAAGGACATCACACTCAACCGCTCCTAGAAGACAGTCCCTCCATACTTGGTATCAGCCTAGAGAATCTCCTCTGGACTGCTTCCAATGCCAATGTATGTTTCTGGGATTCGGAGGCCAAAGCTCTTCACAATATTCCACCTGTGATCTGACAGAATTTTAGCAATATATCCTTTTTTTATATATTCCATTCCTTTTGAAATAAAAGCTAACATTCCATTTCACCTTCCTATCACCTGCTGAACCACTGTACCAGCTTCTATGATTTGTATACAAGGACTCCCAAATTCCTCTGTGCTGTAGCGCTCTGCAGTACTCTATTTATATAAAATTCAGCTCCACGTTAGTGTAGATATTGTGAAAATAAAGGAAATTCAATATAAAATCTAAATTATTGCTTTGGCATTTGCCCATTGTACACTGTTGCCTGTATAGGGAAGGTGTTGACTTCTGCCATAGCTCAGCTCTTCTGACATGAAGTTTATTTTTATTCACTTGTGGGATATGCACATTGTCAGTTAGTCAGTGCTTATTGCTTGCGCTCATCAGCATGCATCAGGAACTAGTGCCCCTTATGTACCCAAATCCTAGTTACACCCCATTCGGATCATGCCTGACCGCCTTTCTATTTTCTCCCCTACCCTTTATCAAAACTAATATAAGCACAAAAATATAGTAAAGTCCAGGCTGCCTGAAATCCTCTCAAAACATATTATGAGGCGAAATAATCCGTGTACTGCTCGAACAGAGCTCCGGACCTCATTCCCGGCTGGACCTGGGCCAGCCTCTGCAAAGCCTGATCTCAGCATGGATTTCTGATCTACAAATTTGCTACATCACCTGGGCTTCAATTTAAAGGGGTTCCAAGAAAAGGCTACATAAGTGAAGAAGCAGAAGCATGTGTCATATACACAGTCAAGAGCAGGCATGCATTTGACAAAGTGAGAAATCTCAACAATATACAATCAGAACAATGAAACATAGAATGCTTGCAGGAGGACATTCAGCCTATTAGGTAGGTAAAAACAAGGATTGCAGATGCTGGAAACCAGAGTCTAGATTGGAGTGGTGCTGGAAAAGCACAGCAGGTCAGGCAGCATCCGAGGAGCAGGAAAATCGACATTTCGGGCAAAAGCCCTTCATCAGGAATAGAGGCAGGGTGCCTGCAGAGTGGAGAGATAAATAATAAGGGGGTGGGGGTGGGGAGAAAGTAGCATAGAGTACAATAGGTGAAAGGGGGTGGGGATGAAGGTGATAGGTCAGAGAGGAGGGTGGGGGAGGGTAGCAAAAATTACAATGGGTGAACGGGGGTGGGGGATGAAGGTGATAGATCAGAGAGAAGGGTGGAGTGGATATGTGGAAAGGAAGATAGGCATGTCAGACAAGTCATGGGGACAGTGCTGAGCTGGTAGGTTGGAGCTGGGGTGAGGTGGGGGAAGGGAAAATGAGGAAACTGGTGAAATCCATATTAATGCCATGGGGTTGATGTGTTCTGGGGCGAAAGATGAGGTGTTCTTCCTCCAGGCGTGGGTGGTGAGGGAGCAGCAGTGGAGGAGGCCCAGGATCTGCATGTCCTCGGCAGAGTGGGAGGAAGAGCTGAAATGTGGGGCTACAGGGCAGTGTGGTTGATTGTTGTGGGTGTCCCGGAGATGTTCCCTAAAGTGCTCTGCTAGGAGGCATCAATCTCCCCAATGTAGAGGAGACCTCATCGGGAGCAACAGATACAATAAATGATATTGGTGGATGTGCGGGTAAAATTTTGATGGATGTGGAAGGCTCCTTTGGGCCTTGGATGGAGGTGAGTGAGGAGATGTGGGCGCAGGTTTTGCAATTCCTGCAGTGACAGGGGAGGGTGTCAGGAAGGGAGGGTGGATTGTTGGGGTGCGTGGACCTGACCAGGTAGTCATGGAGGGAATGGCCTTTGTGGAAAGTGGAAATGAGTGGGGAGGGAAATATATCCCTGGTGGTGGAGTCTGTTTGAAGGAAATGTCGTTGGATGATGTGGTTTATGCAAAGGTTGGTAGGGTGGAAGATGAGCACCAGGGAGGTTCTGTCCTTCTTACAGTTGGAGGCGTGGGTTTTGAGGCAGAGGAGGGGGGAAGTGGGCAAGGGCATCTTTAACTACATGGGAAGGGAAGTTGCTGTCTCTGAAGAAGGAAGCCATCTGGTGTGTTCTGTGGTGGAACTGGTCCTCCTGGGAGCAGATACGGTGGAGGAATTGGGATTAAGGGATGGCATTTTTGCAGGAGGTAGGGTGGGGAGAGGTGAAATCCAGGTAGCTGTGGGAGTCGGTGGGCTTGTAAAAAATGTCAGTGTCAAGTCAGTCGTCATTAATGGAGATGGAGCGGTCCAGGAAGGGGAGGGAGATGTCAGAGATGGTCCAGGTGAATTTAAGGTCAGGGTGGAATGTGTTGGTGAAGTTGGTGAATTGCTCAACCTCCTCGTGGGAGCATGAGGTGGCACCAATGCAGTCATCAATGTAGCGGAGGAAGAGGCGGGGAGTGGTGCCAGTGTAACTACGAAAGATGGACTGTTCTACGTAGTCAACAAAGAGACAGGCATAGCTGGGGCCCATACAGATGCCCATGGCTACCCCTTTGGTCTGGAGGAAGTGGGAGGATTCAAAAGAGAAATTGTTAAGGGTGAGGACCAGTTCAGCTAAGCGAATGAGAGTGTCGGTGGAAGGGTCCTGTTGGGGACATCAGGCGAAGAAGAAATGGAGGGCTTGGAGGGCCTGGTCATGGTGGATGGAGGTGTAGAGGGATTGGATATCCATGGTGAAGATGAGGCTTTGGGGGCTGGGGAAACGTAAGTCTTGAAGGAGGTGGAGGGCGTTGATGGTGCCATGAACGTATGTGGGGAGTTCCTGGACGAGGGGGGATAGGACAGTGTCGAGATAGGTAGAGATGAGTTTGGTGGGCCAGGAGCATGCTGAGACAATGGGTCGGCCGGGGTGGTCAGGCTTGTGGATCTTGGGAAGGAGGTAGAATCAGGCGGTGTGGGGTTCCCGGACTATGAGGTGATGAGGTTCTGAATTGTCTGGGAGATGACAGTTGAGTGATGGGGGGTGGGGTTATGGTTGAGGGGGCGGTAGGATGAGGTGTCCTCGAGTTGGCATCTGGCATTTAACCTATCAGTCTGTGTTGGGTCTCTGGAGGAGTAATTTTCTTAATAACATTCCCTTTAGACCTGCAAACATTTCTATTTCAGATGACTATCCAATTCCCTTTTCATAGCCTCAATAAAATCTGTCTCCACCACACTTTCAGACATTGCATTCCATATCACAACCATTCACCGCCATGAAAATGTTTCTTCTCAAGATACCACTATTACTTTGGCCAATGACCTTAAATGCACCCTTTGGCCCTTGATCCTTCCTTACACTAACAGAGTCATAGAGATGTACAGCATGGAAACAGACCCTTTGGTCCAACACGTCCATGCTGACCAGATATCCTAACTAAATCTAGTCCCATTTGCCAGCATTTGACCCTTCCTTATTCATATAGCCATCCAGATGCCTTTTAATGTTGCAATTGTACCTCTTCCATCACTTCCTCTGGCAGCTGAATCTATGCATGTGCCACCTTCTGTGTGAAAAAATTGTCCCTTAGGATCCCTTTAAATCTTTCTCCTCTTACCTTAAACCTATAGCCTTTAGTTTTGGAATCCCCCACCCAGGGAAAAATACCTTGTCTATTTACCCTATCCATGCCCCTCAAGGGTGATCACCATGAGGTCACCCCTCAGCCTTTGATACTTGAGGGAAAATAGTTCCTGTCTATTCAGCCTCTACATATAGCTCAAGCCCTCCAACCCTGGCAACATCCTTGTAATTCTTTTCTGAATCTTTTAAAGTTTCACAACATTGTTCCTGTAGGAGGGAGACCAGAATTGCACGCAGTATTCCAATAGTGGCCAAACCAATATTCTGTATAGACGCAACATGACTTCCCATCTCCTAAAATCAATGCAGTGACCAAAAAAATAAGCATACCAAACACCTTCTTCATTGTTTCACTCTGTTGTGATCATGTTTTGAACACTTTTATTAGATCTCCTTTCAATGTTCTCCAAAAAAGAACATTCCCAACTTCTCTAATCTATCCATGTAACTGAAATTTCTCAAGACTGGAATCATTCTTGTGAATTTTTTCCTGCACTTTCTTGAATACATTTTTTTTACATCAGAAGACTAGCTATCTTACAATGTCAATTGCAGAGTAAGGGAGATGGACAAAATGGTAAAGAAGCAAAGATAATAGGGTCTCTGTTACATCTTAAACATCTTGTAGGCAATGAGTTTAGCCTAGCTTGTGCATTTGAAGAGATTATTTTGCATGTAAGTAATAATCAGAAAATTAAGTAAATAAAAATACGTTGTACATAAAGTGGGATCACATCCCAGTTGGAAAATATAAACACCTTTCCCTCATATGAGCAAATCACAGGAGACTACAAAACTTTATTAAATATGCGCCCAACTGGGATACTTTCCTAACGATGAAACAATTACACATCCACAGCTGTATTATCGTGCAGAAGTGGTACATACAGCTCTGGACTTGTGAAGCTCACCTTTTCAGTTATCCAGTATTACTTTCTTTGTGTGAGATTGTTCAATATAAACCTCTTAAGTGAAACCTTTGGAGTGTCTGAGGAGTACTTTTTGAAACCTTCAATGACTACTTCCCTTCAAATAGTCCACCACAGAAGAGTCTAATTTGCTATTTGCCCATTAGGCGTTCTGGTAATATGTTCTACTCATTCCATTTGAGCTGTCTTCAGCAGATCATGTTGTTGGGGAGAAGATGTTAGTATTTGGAACATTGTCTTTCCATCTGATCTGGAGTACTCTCCTCAAACTGACTGTATGAAAATAATACAACTAGTTTGGATGCCTGAAGTAAACTATCCACATATCCCAAACACAGACAAGATTGAAGAGGATTACCAATCTGCACAGCTTTTTATAACTTACCAAAGGCAATGAAGGCCATAGCTACTCTATTGTTGACTTTGTCATCAAATGTGAACTACTTTGGACAGGGATGCTGCCAAGGTAGGCAAATTTGTAAACTGCTCCAAGTCTTTCACCAAGTAATTGTTGACTTCACATATCACTTTTGCAGAAAAGGCTGATACACAACTTCAAACATTTTGGTGCAGATGGTGAGATTGAAGTTGCCATGGGTGTTTGAAATAGGATCACAAGCAGGTCCAAGCAATGCTTAATGTTTCACTTTGGAAAAGAATTCTATTTGTGGTCACAAGTGAAAAGAAAAGCATCACTTACAGCTTCTTGCACCTTGATTTTGGCTTCTAGTCTCCTCAAAGTGAAGGCTTTGCTGTTTGTGATATTTAATAAAGATAGCCTTTCTTTCACACAGAGTGATTCAACATACTGAATGGTGTAGGAACCAGCACTCATTCCGACTTCACTCTATTGTGATGGCAAAGCCTTCGGGGGATTGCACACCATTCAGGATATGAGCAAGTATAGAAGTACTATGGAAGTAATGCTACAATATGAATTTTCTGAAAGGCTATCAACTTCCATAGACCACCATGAGTAGCCATTTTTGAAAGCTTTTGTCTATTCAACAAATACTGCATTCTACTTGCAGTTCTCTTGACATTCCTCATGGAACTATTGTGTAGAAAACTTCATGTCAGCTATACCAAAACATTTTTTGCTGCAATATGATGCACAAGGGAGCATTTTTGGAATTGTTGTCAATCACTGCCATCAAGGTAGGAGGCGATCAAAAGTAGTCCCATGATTCTGAACATAGTAACAGCTATTGAGCTTAACAACAACAAGAAGCTCAACGCCATCCAATTCAAAACATCCCGCATGTTTGGTACTGATCCAGCAGCATAAACATTCATTCTCTCCACTATTGATGCATGGTGGCAGCAGTTTGACATCTACAAAATGCATCAAGGGAAATCATTGAGTGTCTTTTGGGGAGAGCACCTCCAAAGCTCTTCTTCTACTGTCTAGATGGACAAGGTCAGCAGAAACATGGCAACAACACCATCCATAAGTTCTCCTCCAAGACCCTCACCTGACTTGGAAATATATTATCATTTCTTCAATGTCATCAGGTCAACATCTTGGGACTCCTTCCTTAACAGCACTGCAGGTGGCTGTGCAGTACAAAAGGACAGGTCACCACCAACTTCTGAAGAGTAATTAGGTGTGAGTAATAAATAATGACCTTGCTAGCAATGCCCTCATCCTGTGAAACCTTTATCCCTTCAAATAATTATCCAATTTCCTTTTAACAGTAATTATGGATTTGATTTTCACCAGCCTTCCAGATAATAAATTTCTGCAGTTTTTGAAAATATTATCATCTCACTTCTGATTCTGTTGGCAATTATATTTGTGTCTGTTATTTGCGATTTTTTCTTACGCTGAAAGCAGTTTCTCTATAAATTACTAATCACCAATAGTAGGACTCATCCCAATAATCACTAAACTGGTCCTGTTATTAGTGCTGAGTCCACTAATAGACTGTTATAACATCTCTCACTCCAAATATAGGTGGAACCTTTTGAACACACCCTAGCTTTGTTCTGTGTTATAGATTACACCATTCACAAAGGCTTATGTTATTGCAGGGCGCTCGAAGTTTGGGCCCTGCTGGGCTTGGGGCTGGAATTGGGTCGATGCCAAAACAATATTGCTACTAACCTATGTGCCAGTTTCCTAGTACCATTCTACTCCCAGCCTTTGGATTGGAGTTGGAATTGGACAGATGCGTTGGAAGTGAGGTTGGTTGATTTGCCCCAATGTAGGTCACCAGTGCAACTCATTCAAGGCTTGTAAAGGAAAATTAAACAAGTTCAGTCATGGTTTTCCAGTTCACTTGCAGCTTCCTCCGGATGGAAGCACCTATACAGCTGCTTGGAAAGTTATTGGGTTAACACTGCAGGAAGCTCTTGAGCCCTGTCCTCCATTCCATTATAGTCTGCTGTATCTTTTGAGCCTAGCTATTCCCATCTCCAGCAAATTTTAGGTATAGTTGATCAAGCCTATGAAACTTCTTTGCTGAGTTCACTGGCTGCATGAATTTGATTCTTCTCTGATGTATTGCTTCCCTTGTCTTCTAGTAAGTGGATGTCAGATGTCCAACCCTGAAGCACCTTCTGATTTATCAAGCATCTTTTAGCTCTAGCACATCTTATTATCAATTAAATGATCTTCCTTGTGTTTTTCATTAGCAATTGTTTTTCTTCACTGAGCTCAGTTATTTTTGACTTTCTATCATCGAACAGTACAGGAGGAGACCATTGGGCCCATTGTGCTTCAGCCAGTTCTCTGAAACAGTAAGACCTTCCCCATCGCCTCACAAATATAAACATTTTTAATTATAAATCTGTCTCCATTTGCACTATCAAATTCACTTTCTCTGCATTTTTAGAAAGTGTATTTTGGAATATAGGTATGTTGACGGGAGCTTATAAAGGATCTTTTCATGTTCCTCTAGATCTTTTGTCAATTACATTAAACCTTTGCCCTCAGGTTACTGAACCCTACCTGCAGAAGTTGTTCCTTCCCATCTACTCAATCCAAATTGCTTTCTGAAGCATTTAATTTTTTTTTAAACTTTCATGTCATTTCTAAAAAGAAATGAAAAAAAATATAGTTATATATTCATTTCATGGTCAGTGGATGTTTCCAAGCACTTCTACAGCCAACGGTGTATTTTTTAACTTTTCACATCTTTTTCATTGAAATTCATTGAAAACTTATATTCTTTTAGGGAAAAAAAAGATATTTCTTTTATGTTGTAAATTTAGCGCCCAAGGGATATCCCAAAAGATTTAACAAGCAGTTTATTGATTTGAAATACAACCGTTGTATTGTAGGCAATTGCGAAAGTCTGTATGCATCCCAATCATCAAAATGAGATGACTAATCAGTGAAATCCTAAGTGGCACTAGTTCATGGATTAACAATGCCCAGGGTCTGTTCTTGTACAATGTCATGCAATGTTCATGGTTGGTAAGTTGGCAGTACACAAAAAGCATATAACACAATGATGTAACACAAAATGCAGAATAGTACAGATGCTGAACTAAGAAGAGGAAAAACTGGAGATTTTCACGAGGTCAGGGATTACCTGTGGAGATGGAAACATGAACTCTGCTACTCCCTCCAGAGATTTTACCTGATCTTCTGCATAGTAGGGCTGCCAGGGGGATGGATCTGGGTGGATTATTCTTTGGAGGGTTAGTGTGGACTTGCGAGACTGAAAGGTAAAAACAATGACTGCAGATGCTGGAAAACAAATTCTGGATTAGTGGTGCTGGAAGAACACAGCAGTTCAGGCAGCATCCAACGAGCAGCGAAATCGATGTTTCGGGCAAAAGCTTTTGCCCGAAACAACGATTTCGCTGCTCATTGGATGCTGTCTGAACTGCTGTGCTCTTCCAGCACCATTAATCCAGTTTCTAGACTGAAAGGCCTGTTTCCATAGTGTAGGGAATCTAATGTTTTTGACATTGTCTGTTTAATTTGCAAATCCACCATCTTAGCCACAAAATGACATTCAAATAAATTGGATGGAGTCAGTTGATGACGTGAAGCTCTGCAGTGGATTCTGAGTGGTTGGAGTGAGGAGCATAGTGCTTTGGATAGTGGTTGAGGAAAATGGTACAGTAACAATATGGAGCATTTCAAGGAGCGCTCCCTGACCTTGTCTATTTGTACAAGCTTGGTGATCACCTTGTTGCTGAAGAACAAGACATTGACTGTCTATAATTATTTTCTCCCACTGCCTTCTGAGTGTGTAGCCAAAGGTGGCTTTGGGATATGTTTTCCTTTATTTCAGCTCCCACACCAAACGTGCAGTCTGGTCTCTGAAAACATTGGAGATTACTCTATCCCAATATACATTCTATTAATGTTATATGTGAAAGGTTTATTTCTGAATGATCCTAGTACCTGCGTCAGCCACCAAACACTTCTGCTTTAATCAAGGGTGGATGTTTTAGTAAGGAAAATTCTACAGTGTCAGTAATGCTAACTGGACACTGAAATGATTGAATTGGACATGCTGGATAGAGTTGGTATGTTGAGTGCATCATGATTCTTCTCCCCAACCCAACCTGCCTGTCCAATTTTCAAGATTAGTAGAATTTAGTCACTAATGTCTGAGCATTTATATTGTTTAATCTTTGAAATATAACTGGACATATTAAAGAACAGAACATCCTGTGCACTCCATCTTTAATCAAACTATTTAGATACCTTATGACACAAAACAAAGAAAATCATATCCTGTTCTTTACTCATTCATGGAATGTGGGTATTACTGGCTAGGTTTTACTTTATTGCTCATCCCTAATTGCTTTGAAGCCAGACTTGAATGTAAACCTTCTAGTCTAGAGGTAGGGACATATTATCACAACACAAGCTCCTACTTGAACTTTATTTTGATAATTTAATTTGCCGTCAATTAATTGACAATATTTATGTCCATAATTCCTAATTGCAATGTGTTTGCTTGTTAATAAATTTTAGCCCTAAACAGTATAATAATTCTCTAGCTAGGAAGCCCAATATAATTCTGTAATATTGGACTTCCAAAAGTAAATCTGTGAAGTAAGAAGGATTAGGAAGTTGAATTGAAATCAACAAGCATATGAGGACACAGGACAAAATAGGAGATTAGTATAGTTGAACCACCCAAGCAATGTGCAAAAAAACTCCAAATAAAAACCCCATAAAAGAGCATTTACTTTTATTAGATGTATGAGAGCAGTAACACTACTTGTGAAAAGGTAGAATTGAGAGTTGACTTAACACCATTCATGCAGAATCAAATAGGTGCATGTTTATTGGATGTATGGGCGAGATTTGTTCAAATTCATTGCCCTTCAAAGGATCACTAATCGGGTGCATTGCAATGCTGTAATTACATCACACTGACTTTGAAGTGAAAATGGTTGGTGACAGTTAACTTTCTCATCAACTACTCAAGGCAGTGAAGAATTGTTCCAGATTCCATCCCTGAGCAGGGCCTGCTAATTCTGTGCTTCACTGCACTGGCAGGTTCTATACACAACCTAATGGAATCCTGTATTGATCTTTCCGTTCCATCCACAGTTATGTCATAGCATCCTGAAAGAATATTTTTGCTTTGATATTTTTTGCAGCTTGGTCACGGATTCTGAAACACAGGTTAATGGAAGGCCACATAGAATAATAACCTGTCAGTTACAGTGTCAGATCATAAATGGTAAAGTAGATTATTTTCCATGTACCCTTATGCAATGGTTCACAGAGCTACAACAAAAATCTTTGAGGTAAGGATGAGAGGAGAAAGGATACTCAAATGACAAATTTTGTAATGCCACTTAACATAAGTACAATAAATTACATATGCCAACAGAAACCAACACTGGAGGAGATCATTCAGCCTATCAAACCTGTATCAACATTTTGGTAGAACAACAAAGTAGTTCCCCATTCCCAAGAAGCTTGCATTGTTTTCACATTTCAGTTACCTGTCTGACTTTTTTTTTGCTAATTACTATATAACTTTTTTTCTCTAATATTTACCACAAAATGAATGCAAGTTTGCAAATAAGCTTAATTTTTACTACCTGTTTAAAAAAAATTATTTTCCTTTTTTGCTTTGAATCTATAATCTTACCTCATTTTTTTGCAAAAAAAAACACAGGAAATATTTAAGAAACTCACCATGTTCAGGTGTATCATGGAGAATCTCTTGTTTCTCTACTGACCAACAGTATTTAGCTTGTTGTAACATTATTTTTTTGTTTATCATCTAACTAGTAAGGAAGTACCTGCATTTCCTTAGAATAATTCATGAGCACCAAATAAAGAGCCAAAGCCAATTAAATACAGCCAATAAAGTTCTCTTTTTGAAGGTGTCATATATGACATATACTTTATGCACAGGAAGATCCCACAAAAAACAATGTGGTAATAACTAGATAATCTATTTTGTTTCCTGTAATGCTGATTAATGGCAGGTCACCAGGGATAACTCCCCTGCTCTTCTTTGAAACAGCATTATGCATAGTAGGTAAAAGGAGGCCTTTGTTTGCCATCTCTAAACGTCCAATACTCTCAAATGCCCTGGAATGTCAGTTTTGGGTCTGTGCAAGGCAGGAGATGGCACTGATTACATCAAAAACTATCTCTAATGTAAAAGCCACTAAGCAGGACAAACCCCTCCTCTATACATGCACAATAAGAGGAGGAGAAGCAATACCAAGAGACTACAATAGTTAATATATCCTCATTCATCATGAATCACAAATGACCAAAAGTATGAGAGCAGAAATAGGCCAAGTAGCCCATCATGACTGCTCTGCCATTCAATGAAAACATGGCTGATTTGATCATTCTCAACTCCACTTTCTTGCATTTTCACCAGAACCTTTGCATCCCTTAATGATTAGAAATTTGTTTGTCAAGGTAACCTTGAAAATAACCTTGAAACTGCTTCAGCCTCAAGATGGTCAGAAACCCTATTTTCTTCCCTGACCTCATTAAAAATTACCAACTTAACCTCAAATGTCCCTTCTATGCTGGAGATTCCAGAAAAGGGGCTCTTGGTATGAACCTGTCCATGAATCCAGCAGCAAAGGGAATTGAGAGGAACCTGCCCTTTTTTTCCCACTTTTATAATTGATGTGTTCTGTGATTAAATGTCCAATAACAGAGCCAGCACTTAGATAGTTGCTGTGGAAGGGTGTGTATGTAAATGTCAGGTTGAAGTGTCAATTGGTTAAGGGGCTCAGGTACCAAGTAAGGAGGCTGCTCGATGGGTAGAGAGTACAAAGTGATGGGCTGATGAGAGTATATTGGGGTCATGGAGGATGGGATCATTGTCCAGGCAAAAGAAATTGGTGTGTTAGTTCTGGCACCAGATAAGCTGTTGTGGTGTTCAGAGGGGAGAGATCAGTGTGTGATGTGTCTGGGAGTTTAAGCCAATGAGTTATTGGGGAGAATTGCCAGTGGAAAGATCTAGAATGGGATGAGTTGTTAGGTGCAGTAGGTCAGGTTGCTAGCCTTGAGGTGTCAGGAGTGGTATGGGTGGAGTTGGGG
The DNA here is from genome assembly GCF_020745735.1 of Hemiscyllium ocellatum. Lineage (NCBI taxonomy): Eukaryota > Metazoa > Chordata > Chondrichthyes > Orectolobiformes > Hemiscylliidae > Hemiscyllium > Hemiscyllium ocellatum. The sequence goes on from NC_083403.1 coordinate 95,929,280, forward strand.
AGTGGTGGTCAGGCCAATGTCCAGAGTATGTTGGGCCCAGGATGAAGGGTGTTGTCCAATCCTGGATGTCAGTTTGGCAGCAGGGAAGGTAGGGATGAAATTGTTGTCGGGTCCCACAGGTGGGGGATGATCTGAAGTTATGGTTAAGAGGCCTCTGATCAGGATGCTGACTGCGAGGTCAGCTGCCCAAAGAATGTATGGGATTGATTGGAATGTAATTACAGAAACAAATTGTGAGTTCCGTCTTCTTTAACTGCTCTCCAAGAGATACAGCAGTCTTCTTTATCTTCTAAAATTTCTTGATAGCTTTTAGTTTCAGTACATTAGATCCCTCCAAATTCATGAATTTTAATGAACTCTTTTCAAGAATTTTAGATGTAGGGGAATTGCTTATGGGTATTTTCAGTTTCCCAGCAATTCACAAAGTCAGCTACATATGAGATTCTGCATGGTCACATGCACAGCTTTGGTTTAAGCTACAGAAACAATTATCTTGATATTATGAGTAAACAGGTATTCAATGCCGGAAGTATATACTTTTAATCTTGGTGCTTGAGGTTAGATGCTACATGAGTGCATAAAGTAGTCATCCATTACAGTGCAACAAAAACTTCTTGTGTGGTCCTTAATAATAGAAAAGTGTTGAATGGACCCATTCCGGTGATAACAGCAGGGGTAGCCTGGTGCCAGAATATTTCTGAACCCTGTGCAGCCTTAGAAAGGGATATTGTTGAGGCCAGGTAGAAGGGCCTGAAAGATGAGGTGATAGCATCATGATAATGTCACTACACAAGTAATCCAGTAAACTCAGATTAATGTTCTAGGCACATGGAATTGAATCCCACCATGGCAGGTAACGGAATTCAGCAAAAGTCTTGAGTTAAAAAGAAGCTAGACCATGTCATTGTCATGTCACAAAAACTCCATCCTTAGCTTATTTGACCTACATGTGACTCCTGACCAAAAGCAATGTGGTTGATCTTAATTACCGATGGGCAATAAATACTGGCTGAGCCAGTGACATCAATATCCCATAAATGTGTAAAGCAATTTTTTTTTTATCTCATGTGCTGGCACCAGCATCAACGTCCGCTCATGTTATTCCACGTAGTGTTTCGCCAGTGTAACTACCAACCTGATACATGTCTAAAAGGCACACCATATATTGCTCTTCTATAAGGATTTAGAAGATTGTAGTGATTGCTCCTTCCAGTCTAGAATTCTTAGCACATATGTCAGGAGCAAGCTGTCCTTCAAAAGCCTCATGACAGGGGCCAGCAGCAAATATCACAGGGACTGTCACATCCGGGTGCTCCGGTTTCCTCCCACAGTCCAAAGATGTGCGGGTCAGGTGAATTGGCCATGCTAAATTGCCCGTAGTGTTAGGTAAGGGGTAATGTAGGGGTATGGGTGGGTTTCGCTTCGGCGGGTCGGTGTGGACTTGTTGGGCCGAAGGGCCTGTTTCCACACTGTAAGTCTAATCTAATCTAAATCTCAAGATGAACATCAGAGTTGCAAAGTCATCTTCCAATGTCATAGTCTAAAGTGAGTTTGGCTGTCAGCAGCAGTCTTCTGGCTCCATTCCTAACGCCTGCATGAATGCTTAATCATGTGCACACACAATTCTCTAAAACAAGAAGCAGTTCCAAGACTGTGAAGATTTTGAGCCAAGAGTCAGCCCAAATTGATATGCATATCAGTGGTGTGTTTCTTGTGCTCTATGTGTCTAACTCTGATATCTTTATTCCCAGGAATTCTGTACCTAGCTCTCATTGTGGTAAATGCTACTTTTGTGAAGAAAGGAGACAAAGGCGGACATTTTGTGACGTAATGTTGGAGCTCGGGTATCTGCAAACAGCCATTAACTGCGGAGATAACAAGCAATTGTTTCCATGCAAGTTATACACTGTGGGGGTGAGTCTGACTGGGTAATGCACAATCAGGTGGGAGTGAAGAAACAACATAAAGTTAATCATCAGGCTTCAGTACGACACACAAGGTTTGTGGACATGGATGAAAAATAAGCAAAAGAGAGACAGAAATGCTTGTGCATCACCATCGTGGAAGAAAGAGTTGTCACTTTACACATCTGTATATCACCTTCAAAATAAGATATACAAATCTCTCTAATGTATGTCCATTGCAATTTGAATAAAATTCCCATATTTACTGTCTTTCTGAATGAAAACAGACACAGAAATGACAGGCAAGTAGACAAATAACATTGTTTTACACCTTTTCTTGTGTCAGGAGCATTTACCACGATTACAGTTGTCATGACAGTGTTCAAAGGGATTTTGAAGAGACCGATTCTTTCTTTCTTTCTTTCTTTCTTTAACATAGCCTACCTTTATAAATTTATTTTTAATACAATGCATGTTGAGATGAGATAAGGGGGAAATGTAAAAACTCATTTAAAAATTATCCAAAATTACCATACTGTTGTAAAGAAGCAAATCCAGAGAGTGCTATCAACGTACAAACATTCAAATTTGGAGTCGCAGAAGACCATTTGGCTCCATGAGACGATCCACCATTTGATAAAATCATGGCAAGTTGGTCTGTGACTTCAAGTAACCTTCTTGTGTACTGCCTGCAACGTCAAACATTCTTCTCAGTCAAGAAGCTATGTAACTGAGCCTTAAAATGTTCAATGACCCTGCTTCTACTGCTTTCTTGAGTAAAGAATTTAATAGACTCGTGAGCTTTTCAGGGTATAAAAATCCTCATCTCCATTTAAATCAGAGAAATCTTATTTTTAAACTCTGACACTTAGTTCTAGTCTTTTTTCTTATCATGTGGTTTGCTGTGATACTATGAGTTTGGGATTAAGACAAATTTATTAAGGAGAAGGCAAAATCAGGAATGGTCTTCAGGTTATATTTCACACCAACTCATGAATGGAATAGTGTAGGTTAGAAGGGCTTCAGATTGGTTCAACAGGACGGCGGAACATCGAGGGCCGAAGGGCCTGTACTACACTGTAATGTACTATGTTCTATGTTCTATTAATTAAATATTGATACTAAACTCTGTTGTGCATGGCAATCATGTGTATAACAGTCTCTGAGTGATTGATTAGATCTTGGATATTGTTACAATCTTCTTCATGTGTTCATGTCCATGTGCTCTCAAGACTTTCTCTCATTCTGGAGTGTACTGTTGTAATCTTCTCCCAGAGAGTATAAACTCTGTCCTCTCTGTTTTATTTATACCTAGTGATGTGCAGCTGTATGACATCATTGTAAGATTGCTCCAGGGCTCCGATGCCTGTACATGATGCTACTCTATCCCATATGGTGAAACAACTTTGCTGCTTCTTTGTCTGTATGTGCATGTAAGGGGAGCTTATAAGGGAATTAGATTTTAATTTTTAGAGTTCACCTAATTTAGTTTAATTGTTTTTTCTGTATCTAGCAATGAACTACCTGTAATGAACTGTGATTCCTGATAAGTTCAGAAACCTGGTTCACCTTTTCTATAAACGTGGATCTAATAATCAGGTAGTTAAGATATTATATATTTGTTTTGCAACCTTTAACCTACATGACAATTATGGGAGTAACAGGCTTTGATTTCCCATGCTCTACTCCAGCGAGTTGTGACAACATTTTATGGGTCAAAATCCTGAAATACCCTCCTGATATCTCTGTGGGTGTACCTATACTACATACACTGCAGTGGTTCAAAAAGATAGCTCACCATCACTTCTCAAGAGCAATGAGCAGCAACAAAACAGGTGTACCAATTAGACTAAGAAGGACATTATGTTTTTGCAAAACAGCTAAGACTGCTTCATATTCTATTTGAAACCTGCAAGTGTGTGGCTAGGTGAGTGACATTATTGTTTTAACTTCATGGGTTTTCTTTATCTGCATAGAACATTTATTGCAAGGGATACATTGCTTATAGCAGAATAAAATATAAACTATAATTCATCAAATAATACTTTATTTAACTCATATTACTGGGTACTCTAATTATTTCTTGTTGTTCTTTTTGTCCAAAGCATGAATCATTCTAAAATAGGAGATTATCTTCCACCCCAACCTACCTCATCACCTCGCAGATTATCAGAATTATTATTTGTCATTTGATTGCTACTGAAAGGGAATGAATTTCAGAATTTTATGGGTCAAATTAGCTCATGATCAATCATTGAAGTGTACTTAGTTCATAATAATGGGACATCGTGTCTAACATTGTCTTCCCTTTTTGAGGAGAAGTTTCCTTAATTATTTTCTAATATAGAGCACAATTGATTCTCAGTAAAGGCCATTCAATTTCTACATTTGGCTTTTACAACAAAAAGTGAGGTTATGGAAGCAGGTGGGACTAGATTGGGTTGGGATATCTGGTCGGCATGGACAGGTTGGACCAAAGGGTCTGTTTCCATGCTGTACATCTCTATGACTCTACAACTCTAAATTAATTAGAGTGTTGAAGGTGGTCATTGCACCTTTTCCCAAGCCTAATTCTGTTGGGCAGATGCGCAAATGAATGGCTGATGGAACATAACCCTGATAAAGTTGAGGTGATGCACTTGGAAGAAGAGACAAGACAAGATTATACTCAAAAAAGTGGTCAGACACAAGGAAGCTCAGATGAACAGAGGAGTCTTGGAGTGTTGTCGACAGATCCCAGAGGATCGGAAATCAGAGTAAGAGGATAATTCAGAAGGCACACAGGATGCTTGTCTTTATCAGCCTTTGTATAGAATTTGAAAGCAGGGAGGTCATATTGACATTGTGCAGAACTTTGGTTAGACCATAGCTGGAGTATTCTATGCAGTTCTGGTCACCACACAATATGAATAATATGATTACACTAGAGGGGATACAAAGGAGCTTCATCAAGATGTTGTCTAGGATGGAGCATTTCAGCTGGGAAGAGTCTGGATAAGATCAGGTTATTTCGTTTGGACCGGTGAATGTTGACGGGGGACCTGAAATGAGATTAGAGGGGCATGGTGAGAATGAACAAAAATCAACTATGCCCCTTAGTCAAAGTATTAATAACAAGGGCCATAACTTTAAAGTGAAAGGCAGGAAATTTACAGGAGATTTAGGGAAGTGCTTTTTTTCACTCTTGGGATTGTGAGAGATTGGAATGCACCTCCTATAAGAGTAGTTAAGTTGGGAAATCTTTAAAAAGTACTTGGATGAGCACTTGATGTGTCATAACATTCAAGGCTATAGACCTAGAGCAGAAAAATTGGACTGGTGTAAGTTATGCATTTTTGACAGTATAGACTCAATTGGTTGAAGGGCCTCTTCGATACTGTATGATTCTATGATTATGACAAATCTTTTGTAGTATTTCGATCTTTGAGGATTATATGGTGTGAGCTGCAGACCTGGAATATGTCCAGAGTAGAATTCACTAACTCTCAAGATCCAATGGGTCAAAGGTAATTACATATCTGTTGGATCCTTTCCAACTTGCTGTGTTGTTCAATAAAACTAAACATTTTCCATCTAACAACTCGTGACAAATAGATTCACAACTGCAGTCAATGAGAATCAGATGAAAGATCACCTCTGATTGGATCATATCTAGCACAAAGCAAAAAGATTCTAGTTGTTGTAAGTCAATAATCTGAGACCAAGTTCATTACTTCATTTCTCAAAGTTGTGTCTTATGTCCAACTGTCTTCAACTGTTTCATCATGACAGTTTTTCCGCTATAAGATTAGAAGTGAGGATGTTCACTGATGGATGCACAATTCTCAGTACCAATCACAACTCCTCGGATACAGAAGGAGTATCTACGTCAATATGCAGTAAAATTTGGACAATATTCAGACCTTAGTCAATGAGTGAAATTAACATTCACACTACTCAATTGCCAGGCAACCACCATCTCTCACAACAGAATATCTGATTGAATATGTTGGCTCAGATTCCGAACTATCAGGTTCAACCAGGGAGCCACAATGCAACAGCCTCAGTTGCACCACTAATACATTAGGATTCTGCTGAGGCTGCAGGATGAAGGAGGGACAGTCTCCAAAGTAGGTGCCCTCGGGGTAAACGTATGATTTCTACTTAAGTTACTTCCCAGCACTGGGAAAGCAGGTTCAGATGTTTTGAAGTGATGGATAAATCCTGCCATTGACGGCCCTTTTAACAATCCAAATTGCCATCGTCACATGGGACACTCTCTAAGCGAATGGAATGGTCCAAAAGCAGGGACTCCTGCAGGAACCAATGAGGCCATCAGGATTTACCTAGCATCTCCCTCTGCTCAAGCAGCCTGTGCTGACACCACAAGCTGGAGATGATGCTTAATTGGGCTCTTAATTGTAACAATTTGATTGGCTAAAAGGAGGCTAGAACATTGGCCTCTCCTGGTAACATGCCTGGTAGTAGAAATGTGATGGACTGCCTGCCTCCTGACATATACTGTATCTATTTTACAATTCATCACACCTCCCAAAACAACTCTTAACTGTTAGCATTAACCAGTTTAAAGGTTTCAGCCCAAAGCTCTCCATGACTTCTTCTATATCCCTTCTGTTTTGGTCCCCTGTAACATTTTCATAATGTTCTTCATTTACTTAAGGTCAGAGCCTAAGGACATAGGATAGACATTTAGGAATGAGGCAGGGGAAATTCCTTCACGCTCACAGGTTGTGTCTGTGGAATTCTCCATCATAGAAAGCGGTTGAGGCCAAAATATTGAGTTGCAGTGGGAAGTGTGGAGACTTTGGTGTATAAGGGATAGGGAAATGTTCCTCAGTGGCTTTATCCACAGTTAAGTCGCAATCTTGGAGAAAGATATAGCTTCAAGGAATGAAGTATGTGACCAAAAGGCAGCCAAGAAGTAGTGCTTTAGAAGAGGTCAAGAAGAAGGTTCCACAGACACTGATCTGTTCAATAACTACAATGTACATACTATCTGAGAGGACATGGTCAATGGCAAGTGAGGACAGTATAGCCCAAACTGTACGGTGAAGTATCCATAATCTACCAGTCCATGGGGCTACTCTCTCATAAATGAAAGAGACAACTGATAGTAGTTTAATCCAACAGTCACCATGTCTCAAGCAAGGGATGTGGTTGAGAAGGAAAGCACTTCATAATTAACTCACTTGGGGCAGGAACTGAAACCATACTGTTGGCATCACTTTGTATTGTAAACCAGTCATTCAGCCAACTGAGCTAACCAAACTCCAGACCAATGTATTCTGTTTCAGTTCCAAAGTATACCGAGAATGTGAAACAGGCTATGAAAGAGAATGTGAGTAGTGTAAACTTCTTTAAAAATGAAGTTAGGAGTGCTTCAGATGGAGAAAGTAGTGGAATATTCTGATGACAGATTAGATGTGGCAAGATGAGTGGAGGCTTATGTCATGCATAAACGCTGGCATGGACTGGTTGGGCTGAATAGTCGATTTGAGTGCCATGTATTCTGAGCAAACTGAAGACACCATCAGAATATGTCGTAACAGGGTTCCATGGCCAAAATATCAAATAAACAAAACAAAGGTGGGTAAGGAGCAGTGTATTGACAGTTGGTTCAGTTTCAGCTTTTCAGTGTTTATGAAAGTCCTATTATCCATTATCTGTAGAACAGCTGCTGCATTTAATAACAAAAAAGAAACATTTTTGAATTACTGAATAGTGTAAAGGCACAGTAATCGATGGCCATCTGCCTGTTGTTCTGTGTCCATTGGAGCATTTGTTTGCTTCCAGTTGGTGTACGAAGACATTTGGGTTCAGCTTTCTCCATCTCATTTACAAACGTGCCAGTTCAAGGACCAGCTGGGGAGCTGGCACTGATCATTCATGGGAGGGTAATTTGGGCAGATATAGTCACAGCAGAAATAAGTTCATCATTTTAATGCCATTTATATTTCTCTGAACCAAGTCTGATGCCATGAAGAGGTTACATTTATTTTCAATTTTGATTATTATGTCGACAATTCACTTGAACGTATACTTTCCAGCTGTAATTGTACTGAATCTCACCAAAAACGAAAGGGCAGTTTCTTCAAAACACAGAGTGACGGCTATAAGCAGGTAGTTAAGTAATGGACAAGCAAAAAGCTTTATACTGTGGCCAAATGCATGTACACTATATATCTAATTTATTTACTCCATAATGATCTTCATACGCGTGATGAAGATGCATTTGAGTATTGGCAGATGTTGTTTTGTTGCTGCCGATCCCTAGATTGCAATTCGCAGTAGAGATATTTGTGAATCTATCAAGTTATAAAATTAACTTGGACACATCTGTTTTTCACTCTGTCCTCTTTATGTTTGCCTCTTTGAATTTTCAGATGCTTGGCTGTGAATGTTAGACTATCTTGAAACTCTGTTCTATTCACTATTGAAAGGAATGGTGATGTGTCTGTGCTCCACCTTTTTCAACATAAATTATGACCACCATTTTTTCTTTCTTTCATTTCAGCGAGTCTGCATTCATAAAGGTCTTTGAGAGAAAACAAATATTTTATGTGTTTTTCTGGCTGGGCCATCATTTATTGCCCAAAGGCAATTAAGAATCAACCACGTTGCTGTGGACTGGAGTCACATTTATTGCAGAACAGGTAAGGGGAGGAAATTTCTTTCCCTCAAGTCATTAGTGAACCAGATGGGTTTTTACAACAATCATCATTGATTACACACCCATTAGAGCAGCTTGTAATTCAACATGTCTATTGAATTAAAATGCCATCATTTACCATGGTGGGATTTCAAATTATCTCATTGATCTTGCATTTTCGATTAATAATCCCATAATTTTACCATATGCTAAAATCTCTCTTCCAGCCAGCCTTCTTTACCTCTCCAAATGATGTCTCTGGTTTTGTAGCTCAACCCAGTCAGGGAAACATGCTTATGCCCTACTTAGAAATTGTAAACTTTGGGTCATCCCCCTGTGGATTAACTTGGGCTAGTTCTCTTTTGAATTTTAATTGTGTGCTAGCTTACCTTGGGTCCCTGAAGTCTAGCATCTACAAACATTTCCCTGTTTATATCTGGCTTCCTTATCATGGCAGGAAGACATGCAAGCACAGAGAAAATAAATAAGTTTTTGCTGATCATTTCCCAGCTTGACCTTGTTTTGGGGAAGCCTTCACTGCTGAGTGCACATATTAAGTAGCCAAGTCTGCAGTGCTCACAATAGCCTTCTTAAAAAAATGGCAAATCAGTTGTGCATGCTGATGAGAAGACTCACACACACAGATAAGAAGGTAAAATACTGGGAGCTTGCTTAATCATTTTAACCTGATAGAATCAGAATTTTAAAAGCTGCCTGTTGTTCGGTGACTACATAACATGATTGAACCTTATAAAACCTTCTGGACTCGACATTGAATTCAGCAATTGTAGCACATAATCATTCCCTCCATTTTACTCCCTGCTTTTCTGCTTTTGAAATCTCTCTCTCTCACTTTTGTTTTTTTCTAATCCCTTTTAAATTTAGACTGCTGCTGTCCTGCCATTCATATCTCATCTAGATCTTTTTTTTTATTTACTTGTCCTATTACGAATGCTTTGGCTTTGAACCAGGAAACCTTTTGTTATTTAATTCATCCTGCCATTCACCTAATCACAGGCATTACTTTTTGTTCTCTTTCACAGCCTTTTCACTTGCCTTTCTAACTTTTCCCAGTTCTGATCACAGGCATAAAATATTAACTCTGTTTCTTTTGTCATCAGAGGCTGCCTGACCCAGAACGTACTGTGCTTATTTCAGACATAATATCATTGGAAAAAGATCCAGGGGGAAAAGAAAGTCAATTTTATTTTCAGAAAATGAATTAAGAATGCTGGAAATCAGAAATAAAACCAGAAATCACTGGAAAAACTCAGCAGGTTTGGCAACACCTGTGGAGAGAAAATAAAGTTAACATTTCAGGTCCAGTGATTCTTCTCCAAAACACAGAACATTGTATGATCTGGAATGTAAAGTGCTGGCAGCAAATTCAATTTTGCCCTGGGTTTTCTGCTGACAAGACAGTTATATTCCAGCCTAGGTGGGAGTAATGTGTGGGAGGGAGGGGTCCTGTAGAATCTCCATTGTAGCAGTCTCTGAAGAAATTACCCATGAAATTGAAGACACTACAGGACAATTCCACTGTACTTGACACTCTCCAAATATATTTATTTGAACTGGAGAATTTGGAGGGTTCTGCTGAAATTAAGTAAATGGCTACCAAGATAAGTGAGACTGTTAGCTATGGAGTTTAAGTCCTATGTGACTATTAAATCCAACCCATACATACCTCACATATACTAAGTACATCACCTGAGACCACATCCATCCTCAGACCCTCAGCTGACATGTTCTGCTGTGTACCTGAGACTTGGTAGGTCAGCCTCGCTTTAGACCCAACATTCCACTTTTTCTGCTATGGTCTCAAGACCCTTTCCACACTGCTAGCCTCAAGTCCACTCCATTGCAGCCATACCTGATCCTACCCTTTCTCCCACCTCATCCCCTCCCTCCTCTCCTCCTCCACCTCACCCCACTTTCAACCACTCCTACTTGAACACTTTTCCAATCAAGCGCCGGACTCAATACCTATTCCCTCAATACAAATCTGACTACATTCCAGCACCCATGACAGATTTGCTCCCCCTTCCTCTACACAGGACCCGACCCCCATTTGCTAGTTCATACAAGTTTCCCCTTTCTCCACTCTGTACCTGAATCCCATCTTACCTTGCTATTCCTTGGTCCCAAATTTTTCCCACTCATCCTGACCTACCCAAAAAACTGCATGATTTACCTGGTCCCTTTGCAACTTTGCAACATGACATTCTACCCACTTGACACCCAAAACACAAACCTCTTGTCATCTAACTTTTGGCATCCTATCCTCTACACACTTGCTGACTGACTTAGCACGCTATCCATCCGACACTCTTCCCTCCCAGCAACTTAACTGTACACTTATCTTATTTACGACCCATTTGACAGCAACTGTCAAAATATCGATCTGTGATCTAGACCTTTAAATTTCAGAATACAGCAGCTGCCTGCTGTGAAAAGGGAGCATGTTTTCTCTTCCTCTGTCAGTTCTGCATGATAGGAAAAGAAGTTAAATTTCTTCAAAAATGTGGCTCTGGCAACTTTCTGAGATTGCCATTTCATGGAAAAGCCAACTTAATACATTCCAAACAAATACTGGATAAATACTTGAAAAATATACACAACTGTTGGGGAGAAAGCAGAGAAATGCATTATTAGATTGCTTTCCCAAAAATACAATGGACCAAAGGGGAGGCAGTGTTGTGGAAACATCATTGGACTAGTAAATCAGAGTAATGTCTGGGGATATTCAGTTAAAAAATCTGTAATTAAAAGCTAGCCCAGTGGTGACAACGTGACCACTATCAATTCTTGCAAAAACCTAATGACCTTTAAAGAAGGAAACCTGTCATCCTTACCTGGTCTGGCTAACATATGAATCCAGACCCATAGCAGTGTGTTTAACCCTCAACTACACTTTGGGAAACAAGGGATAGGCAATAACCATTTCTCTAACCAATGATGTCCAACATATAAATGTAAAATATCTGACCTCTGTTGCCTATAGAGTCTTAGAGATGTACAGCATGGAAACAGACCCTTCGGTCCAACCTGTCCATGCCAACTAGATATCCCAAACTAATCTAGTCCCACCTACCAGCACCCCGTCCATATTCCTCCAAACCCTTCCTATTCATATACCCATCCAAATGCCTCTTAAAAGTTGCAATTGTACCAGCCTCCACCACTTCCTCTGGCAGCTCATTCCATACACGTACCACCTTCTACATGAAAAAGTTTCCCCTTAGGTCTCTTTTATATCTTTCCCCCCCTCACCTAAATCTATGCCCTCTAATTCTGGACTCCCTGACCCCAGGGAAAAGACTTTGTCTATTTATCCTAACCATGCTCCTCATAATTTTGTAAACCTCTACAAGGTCACCCCTCAGCCTCCGACGCTCCAGGGAAAACAGCCCCAGCCTGTTCAGCCTCTCCCTATAGCTCAAGTCCTCCAACCCTGGCAACATCCTTGTAAATCTTTTCTGATCCCTTTCAGGTTTCACAACATCTTTCCGATAGGAAGGAGACCAGAATTGCATGCAATATTCCAACAGTGGTCTAACCAATGTCCTGTACAGCCACAACATGACCACCATGTCCTGTACTCCATACTCTGACCAATAAAGGAAAGCATACCAAACGCCTTCTTCACTATCCTATGATTCAATAATCTAAACTTAAATACCAAAATTGCAATTATTTTGTACCTGCACTGTTGAATTATCTGTACACTGTGTTTATCTCATAGTGAGCTTCACCTAGGTACATTTTGTAGTTCTATCAATTCTCATTTATTTGGAATGAAACTTGCTGGCAGCACTTTAAAATGTGACCTCTTAATTTATTTTTATAAACTTGCACTTCCACACAGTTAAATTGGTCCATGATCTGCCTTGACAATCAAAGTCTCAATTACCCAAAGGTTTCAACTCTCTGATTTTCTGTCTCTAGATAGATTCTGATGGTAATTGTAAATTCATATGTGCACATAAATCTTTCTCTATCTGTGCAGAAGAAATGCTGTTTTAAGATATGTTGCCTTTGCCTGCAGGAATCATAACTGACTTACTTATATGGTTTTTTTTGTGCTTCATCATTGGCAACCAGGCCTTCAGCTGTCAAAACTCTTGGCTGAAGTCTTCAAAATTATTTCCCGAGATACCACCCTCCCTCCCCTTTTTAAGATGCTGCATGCAATCTACCTCATTTTTAATCAATTACGCTAATTATCTGTGCTGCTCAATTTCAAATTTTGCATGACTGCTTTTTGCATGTGCCATGTTTCATTTTTCTGTTCTTACACAAGGCTTTATGAGGTAGTTATATTTTAGACTATCTCTTTAATTCAAGCTAAACTTGAATAATGACAAGAGTAATGTGATCTGCTATGGGTTCTACTTGATAACCAGCTGTGACCATAGAGACTGGAGGTTGGGGTTGCTTGGGAATAGAGGGAAGTGGTTGAGTTCAGGTTAAATGCTATTGAAATGCATGTGACAGTATTCAAAAAGCAAAGCAAAAGCTGTTCTTGATGTTGCAGACATCCGGACTCAGGATGTACTGTAGATGCCAAGCAACTGATGCTGATGGCAGCTGGGCCTATTGTCAAAGAGAATGAGCTAACAGGAATTAGAAAACAAATCTCTGAAAGAATCTTCTTGGTGTAGCTGGTAGAAGGAACCATCGAGTCATAGAGAGGTACAGCATAGAAACAGACCCTTCGAGCCAGCTTGTCCATGTCGACCAGATAGCCTAAACTAATCTAGTCCTGATTTGGAGATGTTGGTGTTGGACTAGGGTGTGCAAAGTTAAAAATCATACAACATCAGATTATAGTCCAAACAAACCTGTTGGACTATAACCTGATGTTGTGTGATTTTTAACTTAATATACTCCCATTTGTCAGCATTTGAACCATATCCCTCTAAACCTTTCCGATTCATATGCCCATCCAGATGCCTCTTACATGTTGTAGTTGTACCAGCCTCCACCACACCTTCTGGTTGCTCATTCCATACACGCACAACCTCTGCAAGAAAAAAATAACCCTTGGGTCCCTTTTAAATGTTTCTCCTTTCACCTTAAACCTATGCCATCTAGTTTTGGACTCTCTTATCCTGGGGAAAAGACTATTTGCCCATCTATGCCACTCACAATTTTATAAATCTTCTTCAAGGTCACTGCTCAACCTCCAACACTCCAAAGAAAATAACCGCAGCCCATTCAGCCTCTCCCTGTAGGTCACACCCTTCAACTCTGGCAACATCCTTGTCAACATTTTCTTAACTCTTTCAAGTTTAACAACATCTTTCCTACAGCAAGGAGACCAGAACTGAAAGCAATATTCCAAAAGTGGCCGAACCAATGTCCTGTATAGCCACAACATAGCTTCCTAACTCCTATGCTGAATGCAGTGATTAACAAAGGCAATAATATCAAATGCGTCACTGGGACCTTACATTTATTTTTACCACAATATTTCCTACATTTGGATTTATTTCTGATTAAAATGTACTGCAATCTTCAAAATTATTAATTAAAATAAATGTCAAAAAATATCTATCTAGAGAACATATTGCTGTAGCATATATTCCAATGAGTTCAACTTTGACAAGGGAGCTTCTGAAATGTCCACCCTCTTCCTCAGCTGAGGATTCTGCAACAATGCTGTTGATAGGGCCCTCAACCAGGTCCAACCCATCTCCCGCACTTCCGTTTTCATCCCCTCTCTTCCCTCCCGCCACAGCGACAGAGTTCCCTTTGTCCTTACCAAACACCCCACCAGCATCTACAGCCATAAGATCATCAACCCTGATTTCTGCCACCTCCAGTGAGATGCTGCCACCAAACACATATTCCCCTCCCTTGTCCTCTTTCTGCAGTGACTATTCCTTCTGGGACACCCTGGTCTACTCTTCCTTCACTCTCAACGCCCTCCACAGCCTCACAGCACTTTCCCTGTGACTGCCAAAGATGTAACATTTACCTTCTTTCTCCTCATTATCCATGGGCCTAAACATACCTTCCAGGTGAAGCAGCAGTTTACTTGCACTTCACACAATCTAATCTACTCTCACAACTGGGGAATTGGGGAAATGAAGCGTAGCCTGGGTTACTGCTTTGGAAAACATCTATGTTTTGCCTGCAAAAAAAGACTTTGAGCTTTCAGTTACCTGTCACTTTAACACAACACCCTATTCCCTGACTAATATCTCAATCACAGGATTGCTGCAGTGTTCCTGTAAAGTTCGAAGACCAACATGTCATTTTCCACTTGGGAACCGTACAGCACTCCGGACTCAATATCAATTTCAATAATTTTAGGTCCTGAACACCCCGTGTCCTAGCCCTCTTCCCCACACACCCAGCCACAAATTACCATTGTATACAATCTATTGTTAGCCACAGCAATCTCCATTTACGGCTATTCACCCTACCAGCCAGATTATTATCAAGCTCTTTATCTGTCCAACTGTTCTTGTCTCTCTTTGGGCTCTATTCCCACCTACTTTTTACTCTTCATCCCTTCCCACACCCTACCTTCTGCACATAAACTAACATTGTCCCTGCTGTCATCAGTTCTCGAAATGTTAACTTTGATTTCTCTTCACAGATGCAGCCAGACCTGTTCAGCTTCTCTAACTACTTCTGTTTTTGTTCCTGATTTACAGCATCTAGAGTTCTTTTAGTTTTTATCAAATCCTTTAGTGTTTTGTTTGATTTGATTTGATTTGATTTGATTTATTGTAGTCACAAATATGATCAAAGACATACAGATCATAGGGTGCTTAGGTAGAGCAATGATGTGAAGGAGCAGGTGTTGGACAGGAGTGAACAAAGTTAAAAATCACACAACACCAGATTATATTCCAACAGCTACCTGATGAAAGAGCAACCTTCCAAAAACACTTCCAAATAAACTTGTTGTATTATCACCTGGTGTTTTGTGATTTTTAACTTAGCGAGAGCATACAAGGTTATGGCTGCATAGGAGGTGCACAAAGCAAGATCAACATTAGCAAGATCAACATTATTTCAAGTTAGACGGGTCCATTCGGCAGTCTAAAACTAGCAGGGAAGAAGGTGTTCTTGAATCTTTTGGTATGTGTATTCAAGCTTTTGTATCTTCTCCCTGATGGAAGAGAGCATTACTGGGTTGGGGGGTCTTTGGTGTTGGCAGCTTTTCTGCGGCAATAAGAAGTGTAAATGGAGTCAACAGATGGGAGATTGGCTTCTATGATATTCTGGGCTGTACACACAGCTTTCTATAATTTCTTACAGTCCTAGTCAGAGCAGTTACAGTCCCAGGCCATTTTGTTCCCGGATAGAATGTATCATAAAAGTTGGTGAGGGTCCATATGGATATGCCAAATTTCCTAAGCTGCCTGAGGAAGAAGAAGCATTATTGTACCTTCTTAACCATTACATCTATGTGGGAGGACCAGGACAAATTGTTAATTATTGTCACCACAAGGAAATTGACCTCTTGACCCTCTCCCCCTCAGCTCTGTTGATGTAAATAGGGGTGTGTCCTCTTCCTTTCTGCTTGAAGTAAATGATTAGTTATTTTGTTTTGCTGACATTGAGCGAGAGATTGTTATCATTGGACCATGGCACCAAACATTCTATCTCCTTTGTGGGCAACACAGTGGCTCAGTGGTTAGCATTGCTGCCTCACAGCACCAGGGACCCGAGGTCGATTCCAACCTTGGGTGACTGTTTGTGTGGAGTTTGCACATTCTCCCTGTGTCTGCTTGGGTTTCCTCTGGGTGCACCAGTTTTCTCCCACAATCCAAAGATGTGCAAGTCAGGTGAATTGGCCATGCTAAATTGCCCATGGTGTTAGGTGTGTTAGTCAGGGGTGAATATAGGGTGGGGGAATGGGTCTGGGTAGGTTACTCTGTGGAGGGTCGACGTAGACTTGCTGGGCTGAAGAGCTTGTTTCCATACTGTAGGAAATCTAATCCTTTCTGTATTCTGACTCATCTATGTTGCGTGCTACCATGGTGAATTCGTCAGCAAACTTGTACATAGCCTTTGTACGGAATTTGGCTGCACGGTTGTGGATGTACAGGGAGTTAACATGAAATAAAGTCTCTCATTCATTGAGACTGTTTTATTTTGGAATGAATGTGTTCCTTGCCACAACAGTATTAGTTCTAAACCAGGATTTCTCCATGTTGGGCTGAGCGCTGAAAATCTGAGATTGTGAAGTCTGAGACCACAATGTCCACCATGGAGTTCTGACCAAGGTATAAGAGCTGTAATAGCTGTGTTCTCACTCTTTCCATTCTCATTCAGAGCTCATGACAATTTTCAAGCTTTGCAATGAAGCATCCAAATGAAAACGTGAATAGGAAGGGAATAGGGGGATACAGACCTGTTAGTGAAGACAACTTTAATTTGAAAGGGTAAAATATGGCAGCACAGGCTTGGAGGGCTGAAAGGCCTGTTCCTGTACTGTATGGTTCTTTGTTGTTTGTTCTACAATAGAATCTTACTAAAGTATGATGGTCTCAATCATCAGCTGGCCAATTGGCAAGGAACCCATGCTCCTTTTTCAGGAAGGCCCATCAAACCACATGCTAATCAGGCAGTGGGTGAAGTCACTGGTGTGGCCTTCCCTGACCAAGTCCTGAAGGGAAGCCATCCAACTTAGCAAGTTTTGCTGTCAATCAAAGACTGATAGCTATAGTGTTGAGCAGCACCACATTCAGCAGTACCACATTGAAAGTTGTGTCTGCTGATGGGACAGCACTCAAAATCTCAGGACTAAGTTAAGTGATATGCAGGGGCAAGGAGATCCCTCACATTAGGGTCAAGGGTCATTGGGTTGAGCCATTTTCAGAAGTAAGGACACTACATTGGCTCCCAGCAGACAATGAAGAAGGGCTCATACCCGAAACATCGATTCTCCTGCTTATTGGATGCTGCCTGACCTGCTGCACTTTTCCAGCAACACATTTTCAGCTCCCAGCAGGTACCCTTGTGTCTGGTGTTCAATTTCTCAATGAGGCCTTTGCTTGAGGAATCATTCCCATTGTACGGACAAGCTGTCTGCAAGATAACAGCTATCAGGAACTCAGGATGACAATAGGCAGCTGAGTTCATCTCAGCAGGGGCTGACAGAGCTTCTTAATTGGCCACATTAAGGGCCTTTATTTACTGTGGGACAAGAAGGTCAACCTTGAACTCCTGCTCAGAACTGAATTCTGGTGGATGAAAGAAAATAGTGGAGTTTGGGTCTGCCACCACCCACTGAATAAAGTGTTTCTGATTCGAAGGTTGCAACATCTGTGAGAGGATTCCATCCATCACGACAATTCTATTCCCCTGCACTTCATATCTCCTTTTATAAGCCAGAGCTGTGCACCGTCATAGGTATATGTCTTTGTGTGTACCATTTTTAAATGAACATCTTGTTTGAAATTAAGTAAATTACAACTTGTGCTCAATGTTCTTGCTAAGTTCTATATGTGCATAGCTGGGGGCATGATTGTGTTGAAATTGTTCGGTATCATTGTGATACTGCCCCCTCCATTTAGTGTAGTAAAAAATGTGTCTAATTTCATGGCCAATTAAACTACCAGTACTTCCTGACACCAAGATATATGGGCAACTATGCATGTGTATTCACTGGAAAAACCATGTTTCCAAGCACAGACTTCTTTACATAAACTTTACATGTGATGTCATGCATAAAAGCATCACTGCATATGCCCAGAGAAATGCAAGATATTGATTGGGGCTTCAGTGGATTGGAGACAAACACTTTGAGAGGGACCATTCATTGGAAGAATTGTCTATGCACATGTGTCAAATTTTAAAGGGAGTATTACTGTGTATTCTAATTCTGTTCTGGTAATACAAGCTACATAACTTTCTTGCCATCTATTGAAGTATTTTGAAAACTTCCACCTTGTTTCCTTCTGAGTAAAAGCTACTTAATACTTCTATTCTGTTCAGAAATAACTAATACGTCTGTCAAGCAACATTGTCCTTGTCACTTTTTGAACTACTTGCTTTGTTCTGAAAAGATCCTCAGGCACTTCCACTATTTTTTAATGTTCACCTCAGTGACTTCCATCCATCCCAGCTAAGTTTGATGGAATGGGCATCCCCTCTCTGTCTTGGAAAATGGTCAATATTCCAATCCCTCAGAACCCACACGAGAACTTCTAGCTAGATATCAGAAACTGAGGGGCGGTCTCCCCAATTTCTGACTCTTCCTGATGGTTCAACTGGATAGTTGAATCATTCTCAGCTCTGCCAGGCTCAGATGTTATCCAGGGGATTCCAGCATTAGCACTGACCTGCCATGAAAACCTGAACCTCATAAACAGTCCATTCTGGGACAGATTCAGTGTACAGCCGACTCGACCTCTCTTATTTTCTGGCAAGTGCTATGTCTGAGTAAAAGTACCACAGTAAATTGCATTCCAGAATAAATGGTTTATTATGACTTCACTGCGATGTATAGATATATTGGTCTAAATTTGACACTTGACCCATAAAGTAAGATTCCTAGTGCAACATTTAGACTCTAAGAACAAAGCAGAGCAACGAATCTGTGGATTTTCTTTACTGCAGAGGAATGTTGAGGTTGGATTGTTGAGTATATTCATGGCTGAAATAAAAAGCTTTATAATCAGGAAGGAAGCCAGTGGTTCTAGGGGAAAGGCAGGAAAGTGAAGATAAGGATTATCAGATTAGCCATAATCCAAATGAATGGTGGAGCAGATTTGATGGATTGAATGACTCAAAGAGTTGGGAGCACAATTCCACATTTGGTGGGACAGTGGCTCAGTGGTTAGCACTATTACCTCACAACACCAGGGTCCCAGCTTCAAGTCTGGCCTTGGGTGACTGCCCGTGCAGAGTTTGCACATTCTCTGTGGGTTTACTCTGGTTTCCTCCTGCAGTCCAGGTGAATTGGCCGTGTTAAATTGCCCATAGTGTTAGGTGCATTAGTCAGAGGGAAATGGGTCTGGGACGGTTACTCGTCGGTGTGGACTTGTTGGGCCGAAGGGCCTGTTTTCACACTGTAGGGACTCTAATCTTTTGGATGTTTCCGTCATCTGTATAACTATGCAGCCACTCTGAATTTCCCATAGATTTCTAATTCAGGATTGGAATGCATACTTAATTATCAACCGTTGCAAATTGACAAGAGAAATGTTACTTTTTCATATGCAATCCTTAAGAGATAGCTGCACAATTCCAGCTGTAGAATTGGGCAAAACTCCCCATCATCTGAAATGCTGGTTAAGATCCTGAATTATTCTAACATCTAAAATACTTCACAAAAGCCTTGGCTCAGGCTGCAAATGCACAACAGAACCAGAATGATTTCAGTCTAAAGTTAAAAATCATACAACACTAGGTCATAGTGTAACAGGTTTATTTGGAAGCACTAGCTTTTGGAGCGCTGCTCCTTTATCAGGTGTTGTGGAGTATAAGATCGTAGCTCAGAGGATCTATAGCAAAGGTCTAGTGTGATGTAACTGAAATTATATATTGAAAAAACCTGGATTGTTTGGTAAATCTCTCATCTTCCAGAATAAACATGTTGGTTTCAGTTCTTTCATATGTAAATTCCAGAACTTTCTTAAAGTTCCTTTCTCAAATGAACTTTAACAATAGGTGCTATGTTGGCCCAGATAATGTATTGAAGGTGTGAGGAGCCTTGTGTGAGGCTTCAAAATTGTGTTTTCCTCAGTGGTGAGCTGAAATTCGCGAGACACCAAAGTTTCCGATCTAGCTAGCTGGAAGGTGAAGGCAGATGGTGACAGTGCATGGGAACTCAAGGGTAGGAAGCTGATGAAGAATTCTTGATTAAAACTGTTACTTTTAGGTTGTAATAGTGTTTAATCTAGCTAAAAGTGTATTTAATACTATTACTGTCCTCTGTACTGTTGATTGTGTCAATTTCCCTGCTAATTGCAACTACCTATATTTCTTGTGTTATATAAGTACTTATCTTTTGTATTGGAAATAAATGCAGAGATTTTTCTGCCCTGAAACATTTGTCTACTGCCTTCTTCATTTCAGAATCCTAAATAAGTCCAATATTTAGAGCCAGGGATCTGGGAGTAATTCAAACCACTTAAAAATCAGAAAATTACTGGTTGTAAATTACAATCATTACAACAATGCCTACATTTCATTGACTGTAAAAAGATTTAGATTTTCTGTATATAATTCTTTTTCTTACTTTTCACTAAATCATTGAAGTAACTCCTTGCAATGATTCTTCCATTGGCTCCCATTTGCAAAGAATGCCATCTTACCACATAAAACAGGACAACGTTGAACTTGAAATTTTTCTTGCTATTTGTGTCTATAGGTGTGAATAAATATATTGCTGCAGTATTCCCAGCACCATGGGATGTGGACACAATACATCACTTTGCCTCACACAGTATTAAGCATCTTTAGACTCGATTACCAGTAAATTTATAATGACTAAACTCCACATCCAGCCTTGGCAGAGCTCTATTGTCCCTCAGTCAAGCTTAATGCTTCATGAGCTGTCTGATAAAATGGTAAGTGAGCTTAAATTGAAAGTGAAATATTGTTACACCAATTCCCTGTGTGTATTCAATTAAATACCACCTGAGGATAGATGGGAAAACATTGATGCTTACTGTGAAGACCTACACACTGGGATAACTCAGTTGTATCACATTGGAAAGATAAGTGCATATTCTAATACAACACAAATTATGTCAGAAAACATGTTGCTAAAAATGGGCTGCATGTTTAAGTCTCACTTAGGTGAGATTTAAGTCTTTTTTGATTAGTTCTTTTATCAATATCAAAAATTGTGCTTAACTAACAGAGTGTTCATAATATATCCAGAGGTCAGCCATTCACATGTAATGATTTGTAATGGCATAATATCTATCAAAGTCACAATATTTAACTCTAACAGAAAGTCTGTCCAAAATAGTTTCTTCAGATATTAGCGGAAAGTAATTTTCTGGCATGGCTTTCCCTTAAATAATGTTACAGTTCCAGAAGGGATACCCCAAGCTGCAAAGCTCCTGGGCGAGGAAGCATAACCAGCTCCACTTCTTTATTCATGCATCCCCAAAATTGGTTTCAAAATGGTTAATCTAGAAAGGATCCCAAACCTTGTGGATAGCTTTCTCCTACATTCAATTGAACTTACATTTTAAAAGGAGTCAATATAACCAGGCTTTCTTGAATTCATGGTAAGTGTGAGTTTATTAATTATCAAATCTGAGCAGAATTAGTCACGAGGCACACAGATTACAAATAAGCAACTTCCAGTACTCCCTCCAACCTCTTTTCTTCTTTCTTCTATCGTCTTGCTACTCATACAGCACTTTTTTTCTATTTTATTACATCTTATTTCTTTTATTTTCCATTTCATTTTCCCTGACTGCTACTCTTGTATAAGATGATGTTTCTGAAAGTGTTCATCCTAAAGACTGCATGAAGTTCCACATAGTATGATATAATTTGGATTTGAGTGGGAAGACAGAACATCTTGGGACTTGAAGGAGACAGACTGTCTGGACTACTCAATAGTCTTAGTAAAAATGTCTATATAATTGATGTAATTTGGAGCTAGTTGCTTTCATGCAATGAACTATATCTAGTTTAAGACAGGAGCTTCTTCTAACTACCAACTGTTTTATTCTACCTCGTTAGAAAAAGCTATTATTATGGATTCCAGTCTAAATGGAGGATAGTGACTAAAATCTACCCATGTTGTGTATCAGTGTAGATCACAATGCAACACCTACTACCTCCACATCATGGCTACCATTTGACACTTACTGTATGGTAATTTTTCTAATTAGAAACAGAAATTAATTTTTAAAGTAACTGTTCTAGCTGATTAAATAAACAGTATGTGTTTTCACTCAGACATGTAGGGAAACCACAAGTCATAACTTGACAAATAAAAAAATTGAGGAAAAGAGTGAAGAAGTTTTGTTGAACCTTTATTAAGCTCTTGACAGGCTACAATTGAAGGATTGCATCCAGTTCTGGTCCCTTTAAGGAGGGTGCGAAGCTCTTTGAGATAATATGGGGGAGATTTACCAGAATTCTTTCAGGGATGAGGAATTTTAGCAGCATGGTTAGGTTGAGGAACTGATCTTTTCCTCAGAACAAAAAAGTTTGAGGAAGATTTAACAGAGGTGTTTAGGTTTAGAGGTGTTTAACATATTTGGATAAGGTGAAAAATATCCATTCTCACCATCTGATGTTACAAGGGCGAAGGACACAAAATTGAGAAACAAATTTGTAAGGAGATCGCAGTCATATGTGAGAACAATAGGGCTGTTATGGTAGGGGATTTTAACTTTCCAGACATCGACTGGGACAGCTGAATGTTAAGGCCTTGGATGGAGAGGAATTTGTTAAATGTGCACAAGAAAATTTTCTGATTCAGGTAGATGGATACACCTACTAGGGAAGGTGCAAAACCTGATGTACTCTTGGAAAATAAGGCATGGCAGGTGACTGAGGCATCAGTGGGAGAGCACTTTGGGGCCAGTGCCCATAATTCTTGTTAGATTTAAAATAATGATGGAAAAGGATAGACTGGATCTAAAAGTTAAAGTTCTAAATTGGAGGAAGGCCAATTTTGAAGGTATTAGACAAGAACTTACAAAAGTTAATTGGACAGCTGTTTGTAGGGAAGGGGACAGCTAGAAGATGGGAAGAATTCAAAAATGAGATAACAAGAGTCCAGAGACAGGATGTTCCTGTTAGGGTGAAAGGAAAGGCTAGTAGGTGTAAGGAATGCTGGATGACTAGTGAAATTGAGCTTTTGGTCAAGAAAAAGAAGGAAGCATATGTCAGGTGTCAACAATAGAAATTGTGTGAATCTTTAGAAGCATGGAACAGCAGTAGGAGTATGGTTAAGAGGGAAATCAGGAGGCCAAAAAAGGGACATGAAATAGCTTTGGCAAATAAGGCTAAAGGGAATCCATAGGGATTCTACAAATACATGAAGGATAAAAGGGTAACTAGGGAGAGAATAGGGTCCTTAAAGATTAGCGAAGCTACCTACATATGGAAGCACAGGAGGTGGGTGAGATACTAAATGAGTATTTTGCATCTGTGTTTACTGTGGAGAAGGATGTGGATGATATAGACCATGGTGAAATAAATAGCAGCATCTCAGAAAATGCCCGTATTACAGACAAGGAAGTGTTGTATGTCTTAAAATATATACAGTTGGAAAAATCCTCAGGACCTGATCAGGTGAGACATTTGCTGAGATATTTATATTATCGATAGCCATAGATGAGGTCCCAAAGACTGGAGGTTGGCTAACGTTGTGCCACTATTTAAGAAGGTAGTAAGGAAAAGCCAGTGAACAATTGATGGTGAGGCTGACATCGGTGGTGGGCAAGTTGTTGGAGGAAATCCGGAGGACAGGATTTACATGGATTTAGAAAGGCAAGGACTGATTAACAACAGTCAATATGGCTTTCTGCATGGGAAATTGTGTCTCACTAACTTGATTTTTTTTAAAAAGTAACAAAGAGGATTGAAGTGGGCAGAGTGGTGAATGTGATCTATATGGACTTCAGGAAAGCATTTAACAAGGTTCCTCGTGGTAGACTGGTTCGTAAAGTTGAATCACATAGAATACCTGGAGAATTAGATATTTGGATAAAGCATAAGCTAGAAGGTAGAAGACAGAAGATGATGGTGGAGGGTTGCTTTTCAGACTGGAGCTTGTAACCAGTAGTGTGCCACAAGAATTGGTGGTGGGTCCACTGCTTTTTGTCATTTATATAAATGATTTGGATGTGAACACCGGAGGTATGATTAGTAAGTTTGCAGATGACACTAAAATTAGAGGTGCAGTGGACAAAGAAGAAGGTTACCTCATCGTATAACACGATCTTGATCAGATGAGCCAATGGATTGAGGAGTTTAATTTAGATAAGTGTGAGGTGTTGTATTTTGGAAAGGCAATCACGGCAGGACTTACACAGTTAATGGTAAGGTACTGGGAAGTGTTGCTGAACAAAGAGACCTTAGCAGGCAAGTTCATAGTTTCTTGAAACTGGACTTGCATGGAGATTGGATAGTGATGAAGGTGTTTGGTATGCTTTTCTTTCTTAGTCAGAAGATCGAGTATAGGAGTTGAGAGGTCATGTTGTGGCTGTACAGGACATTGGTTTGGTCATTTTTAAAATATTGCATGCAATTCTGGTCTCTCTGCTATGGTAAGGATATTGTGAAACTTGAAATGGTCCAGAAAAGATTCGTAAGGGTTTAAGCTATAGGAGAAGGCTGAATAGGCTGAAGCTGTTTTCCCTGCAGTGACAGAGACTGAGGGGTGACCTTGTAGAGGTTTATAAAATCATGAGGGGCATGGAAATGGTAAATAGACAGGGTTTTTTTCTCTTGGAAGGGTAAGTCCAGAACTAGAGGGCATATGTTTAAGGTGAGAGGGGAAAGATGTAAAAGGGAGCTAAGAGACAACTTTTTTACGCAGAGGGTGATGCTTGTGTGGAATGAGTTGCCAGCAGAAGTGGTGAAGGCTAGTACAATTATAACATTTAAAAAGCATCTGGATGGATGTATGAATAGGAAGGGCTTAGAGGGATATGGGCCAAATGCTGGCAAATGAGATTTATGTAGGATATTGGTCAGCGTGGATGAGTTGGATCAAATTGTCTGTTTCTGTGCTGTATATCTCCATGACTCTGTTACTCTATGACATAGGTTTAAAATTTAAGTGAGAGATACGTGAGTAATGTATCAATTTCCCACAACACATGGTTTTGACTTGATTTTCACTGGTTAAGAGGAAGTTGGAAAGTGGATGTTGAAAGATGTCAAAAGGAAACTACGCTGGGCATTTAAGGGAATGAAGAACAAAGGACAGAGAAAATTACAGCACAGGAACAGGCCCTTTGGACCTCCAAGCCTCTATCTAAACCTGTCACCTATTTTCTAAGGATCTGTGTCCCTCTGCTCACTAACCATTCATGTATCTGTCTCGATACATCTTAAATGATGCCATCATGTCTGTCTCTATCACCTCTGCTGGCAGCATGTTCCAGGTCCCTACCACCCTCTGTGTAAAGAACTTTCCATGCATATTGGTGGCACAGTGGTTAGCACTGCTGCCTCACAGTGCCAGAGATCCAGGTTCAATTCCTGCCTGGGCAACTGTCTGTGTGCAGTTTGCATGTTCTCCCCGTGTCTGCCTGGGTTTCCTCCCACAGTCCAAAGATGTGCAGGTTGAGTTAATTGGCCATGCTAAATTGCCAGTGGTGTTAGGTGAAGGGGTAAACGGAGGGGAATGGGTCTGGGTGGGTTGCTCTTCAAAGGGTCAGTGTGGATTTGTTGGGCTGAAGGGCCTGTTTCCACATTGTAAGTAATCTAATCTCCCTTCAACTTTTCCTGTCTTACCTTCAACTCATGACCCTGCGTAATTGAATCCCCCATTCCAGGAAAAAGCTTCTTGCTGTCCACCCTGTCTTTCCCCCTCATAGTTTTGGAGACCTCAATCAGGTCTTTTTAATTAAATAATTCTAATCTACTCAATTTCTCTTCCATACCAGGCAATGTCCTGGCAAACCTCCTCTGCAGCCTGTCTAAAGCACCCACATCCTGTTGGTAGTGTGGCGACTAGAACTGTGCTCACTATTCCAAATATGGCCAAACCAAACTTCTATACAACTGTGACATGACCTGCCAACTCTTGTACTCAATACCCGCATGAGCCCCAGCTATGCCTGCCTCTTCGTAGGATATGTGGAACAGTCCATCTTCCGCAGCCACACTGGTACCACCCCACACCTTTTCCTCTGCTCCATCGATGACTGTATCGGTGCTGCCTCGTGTTCCCACGAGGTGGTTGAACAGTTCATCCACTTTACTAACACCTTCTACCCCGACCTCAAATTTACCTCGACTGTCTCAGATTCCTCCTTCCCCTTCCTAGACCTCTCCATTTCTATCTCGGGCGACTGAATCAACACGGACATTTACTAGAAGCCGACTGACTCCCACAGCTACTTAGATTACACCTCCTGCCACCCTGCCCCCTGTAAAAACGCCATCCCATATTCCCAATTCCTTCGTTTCTGCCGCATCTGCTCCCAAGACGACCAGTTCCAATATCGAACAACCCAGATGGCCTCTTTCTTCAAAGATCGCAATTGCCCCCCAGATGTGGTCGACGATGCCCTCCACTGCATCTCCTCCACTTCCCGCTCCTCCGCTCTTGAGCCCCGCCCCTCCAATCGCCACCAGAACAGAACCCCACTGGTCCTCACCTACCACCTCACCAACTTCCATATACATCATATCATCCTTCGTCATTTCCGCCACCTCCAAATGGACCCCACCACCAGGGATATATTTCCTTCTCCTCCCCTATCAGCGTTCTGAAAAGACCACTCCCTCCGTGACTCCTTCGACAGGTCCACAACACCCACCAGCCAACATCCACTCCCGGCACCTTCCCCTGCAACCGCAAGAAATGCAAAACTTGCGCCCGCACCTCCCCCCTTATTTCCCTCCAAGGCCCCAAGGGATCCTTCCATATCCGCCCACCTGCACCTCCACACACATCATTTACTGCATCCGCTGTACCCGATGTGGTCTCCTCTATATTAGGGAGACGGGCCGCCTACTTGCGGAACGTTTCAGAGAACACCTCTGGGACACCCGGACCAACCAACCCAACCACCCCATGGCTCAACACTTCAACTCCCCCTCCCACTCCACCAAGGACATGCAGGTCCTTGGACTCCTCCATCACCAGACCATAGCAACACGAAGACTGGAGAAAGAGCGCCTCATCTTCCGCCTGGAAACCCTCCAACCACAAGGGATGAACTCAGATTTCCTCTTTTCCCCTCCCCCCCCACCTTGTCTCAGTCCCAACCCTTGAACTCAGCACCACCTTCCTAACCTGCAATCTTCTTCCTGATCTCTCCGCCCCCCACCCTCACTTCGGCCTATCACCCTCACCTTAACCTCCTATCACATTTCCAATGCCCCTCCTCCAAGTCCCTCCTCCCTACCATTTATCTTAGCCTGCTTGGCATACTTTCCTCATTCCTGAAGAAGGGCTCATGCCCAAAATGTCGATTCTCCTGCTCCTTGGATGCTGCTTCACCTGCTGCGCTTTTCCAGAACACATTTTCAGCTCATGCTCTCCATCAGCCTACCATAGGGAACCTTATGAAATGCCTTTCTGAAATCCATGTGTATAATACCTACAGCTTTTCCCTGATCAATCAATTGTCACTTCCTCAAAGAATTCTATTAAGTTGGTAAGACATAACCTTCTCTGAACAAAACCACGTTGCATATCACGGACAAGCTCATTTTCTTCCAAATGTAAATAGATCCTATCTTATAGGTGCTAGCTATGAAGAGAGGTTGAGTAGGTTAGATTTATTTTCACTAGAAAAAAGGAGGTTGAGGGGGGACCACTGAGGTTTACAAAACCACAAAGGGTATAGACAGGATGGATAGAGACAAGCTTTTTCCTAGGGTGAAGGATTCAATACAAGAGGTCACACTTTCAAGGTGAGAGGTGGAAAGTTTAAGGGGGATACACATGGTACATACTTCACACAGAGTGCTGAACGTTTGGAATGCGTTGCCAGCAGAGGTGGTAGAGGCAGGCATGGTAGATTCATTTAAGATGAGTCTGGGCAGATGCATGAGTGGGTGGAGAGTAGAGGGATACAGATGCTTAGGAATTGACTGGCAGGTTTAGATAGTACATTTGGATCAGCTCAGGCTTGGAGGACCGCTGGGCCTGTTCCAGGGCTGTAAATTTTTTTTTGTTCTTTTGTTCCTTGTTCAGCATCTTCTCCAGCAGCTTCCCTACCACTGACATCAGGCTCACCAATCTATAATTACCTGGATTATCCCTGCCATCTTTCTTAAACAAGGAGACAACATTATCAATCTTCCAGTCCTCCAAGGATGCTACAAAGATCCTGTTAAGGACCAAGCTATTTCCTCTCTTGCTTTCCTCACTAATCTGGGATAGATCCCATCCAGACCTGGGCACTTGTCCACTTTAATGCCTTTTAGAATACCCAGCACTTCCTCCATTCTTATGCTGACCTGTCCTAGAGTAATCAAATATCTATCCCTAATCCCAGCATCTGTCATGTCCCCCTCCTCAGTTAATACCAATGCATCGTACTCAAACAGCTGCTCCCAATCCACATTCCCCAGCTCCTGCCGAATTTTGCTTTTATTTGCCTTCCCCCAGTTTAGCACTCTTTAGGACCACTGTGATCTTTGTCCATGGGTATTCTAAAACTTTCAGAATTGTGATCACAATTCCAAACGGTACTCCCTAGTGGAACTTCAACTACCTAGCCTGGTTCATTCCCCAACACCAAGTCCAGTATGGCCCTGTCTCACGTTGGACTATTTAAATGCTGCTATATAAACCTTCCTGGATGCACTTCAAATTTTGCTCCATCTAAACCTCTCACACTAAGTAAATTCCAGAAACATAAACCTCTGAGGCTAAAGTATGTTGATTCATCCATCAGGATCTCCCATTGAATCAACGGGGTAAACACCATCTTCCTCAGCTGTGCATGACCCATCTAAGCATAAATTAATGCTCCCCAGGTGCAGTTTTCCAGGCCAGCAGCAAGTATACAAATAGGCCCCAAGTGCTTTTCTTAACAGCTACCATGCCCCACAACTCCATTTCAATTTACAGATGGTGGTGATGTGTTAGGTAGCAGAACCTCCCTCAGTACAAATGAGCTTCACAAATATTTAATTAATAAGCTTGTAAAAGCCCCTGCCTTGACACTAATTTTTCGCAATGTCTGTTGAATTTGGAGCCAAGTTTGATGTTTACCAGTCTTCCGCTGCTATTGGCAGGGAATGGGTCTGTCCTACATTCAAGACTCCTGGGTCCTACAGAAGCTCCTCAACACTAATCTTTCATCTTCTGCCTGGGCATTGTACATGGCCCTTCCCTGCGAAGAATGTGCTCAACATAACTCTCTGTAGAGCACTGGTGAACAGCTCTACAATGGGCTGACTGCTGTACCACTACTCGCAGTGGCATTGGAGATTATGCTTCTGAACTGATGTGGGTAGATGTCTTGGCTTGACCCGATTCACATTCCTCCAATGTTAAGTGGCTTCAGGGCAAGCTGCCAGTATATGTTTGATTCTCCACTTGTTTTTGTTGGAGGCTATGGGAACCCCAGTGAAATAAAATAAAATCCAGTCCATGATTCAATGACTATAAAAGAACTACAGGGATATGAAGCATATTTGTTCAATGAGTTATAAGAGAGAATTGGATATAACAAGTATTAATATCCTGGGGGTGCCATTACTCATAAATAACGTATTTATTAAGCAATGTTGGGCATGCTGGACTTGTATTATTTTGTGTTTAGAAAATTGGACCATGATCATATGGAGACATATAAGACCCCGTGGTGACTTGACAGGACAGATGTGGAAATAATTTTTCTTGTGGAGGAAAAGTTAGAACGAGGGGACACAGTTTAAAAATAAGAGGGCCTCCCATTTAATCCAGAGAAATGTGAGGTGATGCACTTGGGTGGGACAAATAAGGCAGGGTATACATGATAAATGGTAGGATGCTGGGAAGCAGATCAGAGGGACCTTGGTGCGCATGCACACTGGCCCGTCAAGGTATCAGGACATCTGGATAAAGTGAAGAAAGCATACAGTATTCTCACCTTTATTTGTCAAGGCATGGAGTTTAAGAGCATGGAGATTTTGCTGGAAATATATAAAGCATTGGTTAGGCCATAGATTTTTGTGGTGAAAGTGAGGACTGCAGATGCTGGAGATTAGAGTCAAGATTAGAGTGGTGCTGGAAATGCACGTCAGATCAGGCAGCATCCGAGGAATAGGAAAATCAACATTTCGGGCAGGAGCCCTTCATCAAGAATTTTGTGTGCGCAGTTCTGGAATCCACATTATATAAGGGATGCAATAGCAGAGGACAACATGCACAGGAGATTTATTTGGACTTTGCCTGGGCTGGACATTTTAGTTATGAAGAATGTTTGATTACTCTGGGGTGTTTTCATTAGAGCAGAGGAGGTTGAGAGGGGACATGATTGAGATGCATGAAATTATGTGAAATATAGACAGGAAGAAATGTTTCCCTTTGACAGAGAGCATAGATTTAAGGTAAGGTGCAGAAGTTTAGAAAAGATGTGAGGAAAACATTTTAACTCTGAGTGTGGTTGGAATCTGGAACTCACTGTCTCTAAGGATGGCAGAGGTAGAAATCCACTTAATATATTTAAATGTATACTTGTGACAAGGCATGCAAGGCTCTGGGCAATGTGCTTGAAAATGAGATTAGAATAGTTAGGTGGTTGTTTTTGACCGGCACAGGCACAATAGATTGAAAGGCCTTTTGTTGTATTGTAGAACTCCATGATTCTATTACTTGAAAACAGAGATGAGGAGATTTTGTTTTTCTCTGAGAGTCATGCGTTTTTGCAAACAGAGATCATGAAGCAAAGGAAGATAAATAAAAACCGAAAGAACTATAGATGCTGTTGCAAAGCAAATGGATATAAGATGATAAATTTCTGACAAATATGGGAGTCAGAGGTTATCAGGTGATGCAGGAATGTACAATGAAGGCCACAATCAGAGCAGTTGCAATATTAAATGGCACAGCAAGCTGGAGGGGTCATCCTCCATTACAGACTATTGAACAGTCGCTTAGATCAGCATGACAGCATCCTACTCCAATCACAAGTTATATAGCTTTTTACCAGGTTTCACATGATAATAGCAATTATATGTATTTATTATCTTATAACTGTAAATAAAACAACCAATTTAGTGAAGAAATTAAGCTATTAGTTTAAATAATGGAATTCAAGAAAAAATGTATTATATGAAAAATTTGTACAGTTGTTGAGAAAGCATACATCTTTTCGGAACCTTGGAAAATTACTAGTGGAAAACTGCAAAGCACCTGTAAAATAGAAAACAAACAGTGACTTGTCAGAATTAAAAAAAAAATGACAGCTTTAAACAAATAATAAGACTTTGGTAATGATAGAATGCAATGAGCAACAAAAGCCTCTCTCTTTCTGCCAAAAGGGACAGACTATAAGTTTGAAAGGCAACATGCACACGTATAAAACAGGGAGGCAGGCAAGGATGAGTTTTAAGATAATTTCCCCCTTTGAAGATTGCGACAAAGAAACCCTAATATTGGATTGAAGTATAAACTTTAATATGTGTATTTGTTTGAAAATCTAAAGGGTTTAAAAGATGAATGTCAATGCTGTGAATACATTTTAAAGTAGAATAATTGTTATCGCTGTTTTGATAGTCTATCTTGCAGTATTCATTACAATAATGTAGTTTAGACTAGATTCTTGTAAATTTGCTCTTGTAATATTCATATGCAATTGTATGAGTTGGAGTTTCATATTTATATCCTTGCAAGTCCACATCTAGGTAACAATTTCCTAGAATTCTTAAGTTAGGATTCTAAGTGCTGATATTGGTAAACATTAAAGAAATTAATTTACTCTACCTGCAAATTTATTCTACTCTAAGAATGATCTGATTCAATAACCATGGTGGAGGATATTTTATTGTAATGCCCATATTATAGCTGGTACCAATGAATACATTCCTTTAATGATCTGAAATTTCTCTTCGTTGAAGTTTTAAGATGACAATAAGTTTGCTAAGGTTGCTTTATCAAACAAATGAGTGAAGGCAGCACAACCATTAACAAAATGAGATGGCAATGATGTCCTCATCACTGTTATAATTGGCAGCTGAAGACATGGCAGTGAACTGTGGAATGATTAAATTTGGAAATGTGCAAGAAACCAAGGATGGAGGAGTGCCGAGATCTTGGAAATGTTGTATAGCTGAGGAATCTTACAAAGATGGATAGGCCCTAGAAGGATGTGAAGAAAATGTGGGGATTTTAAAACACATGTTCAAACCCCACATTGGTCAATGGAAGTAGTGGTCATGGGTAAATGCAATTTGCTGTAAATTAAGATGTGGGCATAAATCTTTTGGTTCATCTCGAGTTTACAGAAGTGTAAAATGAAAGGTAGGCCAGAATGAATGTGCCAAGAGTTCATAGGGCTGCTGTCTCATCAGAGGAAGACAATTGATGATTATGAGAGTTGCCATGCCTCAGGCAAGGGGAGAGGTTGAAAAGGTAAATCCTTTATGGTAACGTCAACCAGTGTGGGAATTGGTCTGCATGACAAACCAGCAGCCCAGCCAACTGAGCTAACTGATGCCCTCAGTAAGATCTATAATAAGTATTAAATTTCTCAAATTAGGAATGGTATTAAGGTTTTCAATGTGATTCATTGCTGCATTCTTCCATTTCAAAAAGGTGACAGGCATGGAGCAAACAAACACATATTATATAGGGATTTCACTTGTGTGAGGCCTAATGGTGCATTGAATAGCTACTGAGCCTGTCTCTGAGAAAGAAGCTTCAAGTTCAATCCCACTCTGGGACATAATGGTCAAGGATAATATGTTCAATGCATGGCCAAATAGGTTAGGTATCAACTTGTGAATCTTTGAGATGTTCCTGATCATCTATTTGAGGGAAAGAAACTGGAGCATCGTGTGTGTGTGTATGCGCGCGCACATGGGGCATGTTTTCTTGATCCACCATGGTAAAAATTGTGATGCTGTGTGTGAGACTTGTATTCAGGCAAAGAACTCAGGAACAATGCTCCATCTTACCTCAAGATCACTTGAAGAATGACATTCTATCATGAGTATGTTGCATTTTGTAATATACCAGCTTAATATTAACCTGGACTGTTAGATAGCATAGATATTGATGCAATGCTTGTACATAAGATTTAGTTCTAATAAATGTTATAATAAACCACTACCAGTTTCTTATGTCACATTTCATTGCCACAATGGCTAAAATACACTGCTGGATAATTTCTTACCATGATTTCTGTACATTCAAGATGCCATAGATATATAATTAAGGATAAGAAAATTTCAGACAGCGGGCAGGAGAACTGTTTTGAATGTTGTATATGTGAACACAGCTCCAGTACTCATGGTTGGATGAAACCATGCAGGTATTTGTTGGGGATAAAATGAATTATGCAGTAGGTGATTCACTCAGTGATCCAATTTAGGGGAATGATAAATCAGGCCTCACAAACCTCGAGTTATTGACTATTTATTCGTGAGCTCATGGGGAGAGACAAGTTGACCTAATGGTCACAAGTCACTCCAATGAGATAGAGAATTGTGTGATTATATAGGTTACAATCACTTAACAATTAACAAATTGTTAATTGCAGTCTAATGAGTAGGTTAAGTACTTTGCACAGTCATGAGCCTCAGTCAGAGTGTCTGGACAGTGTTGGTTAGGAGCTGATAAGCAAGTGTTAGCTTACAATAGGTTCTTGTAAAAGAAGAGCATTCCCATGCTGGGAAAGAGTTCATTATTGGGGATTAGTACAGCTGCAAGGTCAACCGCCACACTGAGCCTGGAAAAGCGCAAGCATGGTATGCAGATATGAATACGAGAATCAAAGAATCAAAATGGTTTCCAGGCTTTTAATATGTGACAAGATGGCTACTTCGGATCTAACAAATCTCCCACAGTTCCTTCCTTTTTTCACCAAATCAGGAGAGGAGATCAGTGGAACTGGCAAAAGGTGGGACATAGCCGGACCCAGGGGAGTTGTTGGGCAGTGGGGATTTAGAGTCGTCCAGGTAACTTCCAGAATCAGGGTTACCAGGACCAAGAGAGAAGGAGTCAATGAAATCATCCACTGGTAGGGAACTGGGAGAAACAGGAGTATTCAGATCAGCAGGGAGCCAAAGCAGGCATAACATTGTTTCAGGAAAATAATGACAAAGGAGAACAAAACAAAACCAGCAACGAGAACCACAAGGCCCTGGAGTGTAGAAGCCCAAGAAACAAACAACCTATGCATTCATTGGGGGAGTGGGGGGGGGGGTGGTAGTGTCATGGATGGAGGAATCCACCTAGCAAACATGTGTGCCAATGTTCATAAGGTTTTCACTGGAGTCAGGGATGTAGGTAAAACAATCAGAGCCAATAAGGGCACAAGTGCCTCCTTTCTTGGCCAAGAGGTAGTCAAGGGCCAAGTGATTTTGGAGAGCTATGGTGCGCTCAGTGACCATCTCATTGTCCAGGTGAAAGACTGAAGATGTGACATTGTCAATTTCTTCCAGAGTGGTAGCAATCCATCGAACCTCAACCTCAAGCTGGAGGGAGGCATAGGGAGGGGAGAAGATAGTTAAAAGGCCATGAAAGGTACTGAGTGCCCTCTTGATATGAGGCTTTGAAGTCTTGAAAGGCAAAGTGTGGGAGTGGTAAAGGAAAGGGAGAACAGAACATAAATAACAGCTGCCAGTCC
This sequence comes from Hemiscyllium ocellatum, assembly GCF_020745735.1. Classification (NCBI taxonomy): domain Eukaryota; kingdom Metazoa; phylum Chordata; class Chondrichthyes; order Orectolobiformes; family Hemiscylliidae; genus Hemiscyllium; species Hemiscyllium ocellatum. The sequence continues at coordinate 95,964,253 of NC_083403.1, forward strand.
AGGAGGTAGGCAACCAAGAGTAGGCCTTTTGGTCACAAATGAAATAAGTTCTGTTGAGGGCCAACAAATGATTGCATTAGGTTCCAGTCCAAAAGGTGGTAGAAGAGGAATTGATGGTGGTCTTGTTGGCAACACTGAGGTTAAGTATGCTTCCATCTGCAGTGGACCAGTAAGCAGTCAAAGTAGGGAGGATGAAATGAAGGCACTTACTGAAACCAGCCTACCATTCTGAAGGATGTTTGCTTTCAATGCAAATACTTCTGAGGGGTGTAGTCATGGTCGTAACATAGGTGAGAAACAGGGGGGGTGATGTGAGAGATAGATTGGATAATTGTGGGAGATTTGTTAGATCAAAGCAGCCCTCTTGTCATATATTAAAAGCCTGGAAACCATTTTGATTTTCATATTTGCACCTGCTTGCTAAGCTTGTACATTCCCAAGCTCAGTGAGGTGGTTGACCTTGCAGCTGTACTAATACCTGATGATGAATTCTTTCCCAGCATGGGAATACTCTTCTTTTACAAGAAATGACCATAATTCTATTAGATTTAAAATAGTGATGGAAAAGAATTGATTGGATATAAAAGTTGAAGTTCTAAATTAGAGAAAGGCCAATTTTGATAGTATTAGGCAAGAACTTTCAAAAGCTGATTGGGGGAAGATGTTCACAGGTAAAGGGATGGCTGAAAAATGGGAAGCCTTCAGAAATGAGGTAACAATAGTGCAGAGAGGAGTATATTCCTGTTAGGGTGAAAGGAAAGGGTGGTAGGTGTAAGGAATGCTGGATGATGAAAGAAATTGAGGGTTTGGTTAAGAAAAAGAAGGAAGCATATGTAAGATATAGACAGGATAGATTGAGTGAATCCCTAGAAGAGTATAAAGGCAGTAGGAGTATAACTTGAGAGAAATTAGGAGGGCAAAAAGGGGACATGAGATAGCTTGGGCAAATAGAGTTAAGAATAATCCAAAGAGTTTTTACATATACATTAAGGACAAAAGGGTAACTAGGGAGAGAATAGCCCCCCTCAAAGATCAGCAAGGTGGCCTTTGTGTGGAGTCACAGGAGATGGGGGAGATAATAAACAAGCATTTTGCATCAGCATTTACTGTGGAAAAGGACATTGAAGATATAGAATGTAAGGAAGTAGATGGTGACATCTTGAAAAAGGTAATATTTAACAAGAGGAGGCAGTGCTGGATGTCTTGAAATGCATAAAAGTTAATAAATCCCCAGGACCTACTTAGAGTTCCATGGTACACACAGGTGTACCATAGAAGTCTGTGGGAAGCTAGAGATGTGATTGCTGGACCTCTTGCTGAAATATTTGTATCATCGATAGTCACAGGTGAGGTGCCAGAAGACTGGAGGTTGGCTAACGTGGTGCCACTGTTTAGGAAAGGTAGTAAGGACAAGCCAAGGAACTATAGACCAGTGACTCTTAAATCAGTGGTGAGCAAGTTGTTGGAGGAAATCCTGAGGGACAGGATATACATGTATTTGGAAAGGCAAAGACTGATTAGGGATAGTAAACATGGCTTTGTGCATGGAAAATCATGCCTCACAAATTTGACTGAATTTTTTGAAGTAGTAACAAAGAGGATTGATGAGGGCAGAGCAGTAGATGTGATCTATATGGACGTCAGTAAGGCATTCAGCAAGGTTCCCCATGGGAGACTGGTTCACAAGGTTAGATCTTATAGAGTACAGAGAGAACTAGCTCGAGGGTAGGAGACAAAGTGGTGGTGGAGGGTTGTTTTTCAGACTGGAGGCCTGTGACCAGTGGAGTGCCACAAGGACTGGTGCTGGGTACACTACTTTTCTTCATTTATAAAAATGTTTTGAATGTGAGCATAAGAGGTACAGTTAGTAAGTTTGCAGATGACACCAAAATTGGAGCTGCAGTGGATAGCGAAGAAGGTCACCTCAGATTATAATGGGATCTTGACCAGATGGGCCAATGGGCTGAGGAGTGGCAGATGGAGTTTAATTTAGATAAATGTGAGGTGCTGCATTTTGAGAAAGCAAATCTTAGCAAGGCTTTTACACTTAATGATAAGGTCCTAGGGAGTGTCGCTGAACAAACAGGCCTTGGAGTGCAGGTTCATAGGTCCTTGAAAGTGGAGTCACAGGTAGGTAGGAAAGTGAAGGTGTTTGGTATGCTTTCCTTTATTGGTCAGAGTACTAAGTACGAGTTGGGAGGTTATGTTGCAGCTGTAACAGGACATTGGTTAGGCCACTGTTGAAATATTGTGTGCAATTCTCGTCTCCTTCCTATCGGAAAGATGGTGTGAAACTTGAAAGGGTTCAGAAAAGATTTACAAGGATGTTTCAGGGGTGGAGAATTCACGCTATAGGGAGAGGTTGAACAGGCTGTGGCTGTTTTCCCTGAAGCATCAGAGGCTGAAGAGTGACCTTAGAGGTTTATAAAATTATGAGTGGCATGGATAGGATAAATAGACAAAATCCTTTCCCTGGGCTCAGGGGTCCAGAGCTAGAGGGCATAGGTTTAGAGAGAGGGGGGAAGATATAAGAGAGACCTAAGGGGCAACCTTTTCATGTAGAGGGTGGTACGTGTATGGAATGAGCTGCCAGAGGAAGTGGTGGAGGCTGATACAATTGCAACATTTAAAAGGCATCTGGATGGGTATATGAATAGGAAGGGTTTGGAGGTATATGGGCCGGGTGCTGGCAGATGGGACCATATTGGTTTGGGATATCTGGTCGGCATGGACGGGTTGGACCGAAGGGTCTGTTTCCATGCTGTACATTTCTATGACTCTATAACCTATTGTATACTAGCACTTGCTTATCTGCTATTAACCAACACTGTCCAAAAGCTTTGTGACTGAGGCTCATGACTGTGCAAAGTGCCTAACCTGCTCATTAGACTGCAATTAACAGTTTTCTAATTGTTAAATGATTGTAACCTTTATAATCATACAATTCTCTGTATCTCATCAGAGTGACTTGTGACCATTAGGTCAACTTGTCTCTTCCCATGAGCACATGAATAAACAGTCAATAACTCAAGGTTTGTGTGGCATGATTTATTGTTTCCCTAAACTGGATGACTATGTTGGAGTCACCCACTGCATAATTCATTTAATCTGTAACAGTACTCAAGATTGTACTGGATAAGTGAATGATTTAAAAAAGGGAATTGAAATAATATGGGAAGAAGATGAGTTACTGTAACATTGTTTGCTTGCAGTTTAAAGATATAATTTGGAAAGAAGTACTTCTGCAATATTGTTGTCTCTGTCCTCTCAAAATCTGAGAGTCGTGATGATGAGCTATTGATAAACTATAATCATAAGCCTGCTTGTGTCATTGGTGTTTTGACATTGATAATTGTGAAGCTCAAAGAGAAAATTCTTTTTAAGAACCCCCATCTGTCATTCTTTCCCCAGCTCCTTTCAAAGTAACAATTAGCAACACAATATTCTTAGGGCACAAGCTATGGATAAATGTACATTTCCTTTTGAGACAGTGAATTAACAATTAAATATTGTCTCACTGAAGTTCCAAGTCACAGCTTTGCAGCTTCTTATTTGAAGCACTTTGCAGTTACTATAAACCAACTGATTTACCAACAATATCCTGTGGAACAAAGAACAGTGCAGAACAGGACCAGGCTCTTCAGACCACCAAGTCTGTGATGACACATGGTGCCTTTTTAAATGAAAAATCTTTTGCCTCTATGTGGTCTGTATCCCTTTGTTTCCTGCCTATTTGTGCATCTTTCAAGATGACTCTTAAACACTGCTATTGTATTCGCCTGCACCACCCGTTCACATTCTAGGCACTTATCACCCTCTGTATAAAAACCTGCATTTCATCTCTCCTTTAAACTTAGACCCTTTTACCTTAAGCCCATGTTCCCACTAATGGCTATTTTGACCCTGGAGACAAGACTCTGACTATTAATGACTCTCATAACTTTGTAAACTTCTATCAGATTACTCCTTATCCTTCAATATTCAAGTGAAAATAAACCAAGTTTGTCAATGTTCTCCAATAACTGATACTTTCCAAACCAGACAACATCCTGGTAAACATTTGCAGAAGAACCTTGATTATCCGAAGGACACGGGCGGGTGTATTTTGTTTGGTTAATCGGATACTGGATAATCAAATGCTGGATAACAGTGTGGCCAAACATCAGGACCATGCAATCTTGTTTGGAGAATCCAAAATTTGGATAATTGAATGCTGGGTAATCGAGATTCCTCTGTATATCCCTTTTCCAAAGCCTCCACATTCTTCAGGTAGTGTGGTGACCAGAACTGTACACAATATTTCAAATGTGGCTTAACCAAAGTTCTATACAGATGCAACATTTCCTACCAATGAAGACAAGCATGCAATCTGCCTTCTTGATCATATGATCCACTTGTGTTGCTACTTTTGGGGAACTGTGCACCTTTACACCTACACCCCTCTGTATGTTAATGCTACTAAGGGTTATGCCACTTCCTATATACTTCCCTTCTGAATTAGATCTCTCAAAGTACATCACCTCGTATTTGTCTGGATTAAACTCCATCTGCTCTTTCTCTGCCCAAGACTCTTATCATATCTATGTCTTGCTGTATCCAGTGAAAATTCCCTTCAACAGCTCCACAAATCTTTGTCCCATTTGCATATTTACTAAACAGGGCATCTTCATTCTCCTCTATTCTCATTTATGCATATTACATTTATTTTTATCTCAGCACTGATCCCTGTAGAATGCCACTGATCACAGATCTTCAAACCCACCCCCCCCCAAAAAAAAACACCCTTCCACCACTACTTTCTGCCTCATGACTAAACCAGTTCTGTATCCATCATACCAACTCTCCATGGGTCCCATATGACTTCACCTTTTGGATCATGAAGACCATGAAGATCTTGTTGAAAGTTTTGCTAAAGTCATATAGACATTATTTATCACCCTGCCCTCAATCACCTTCATCACTCTTTCCAAAAAAACTCAATCAAGTCTGAGACACAACCTTTTCCACACAAAGTCATGCCACCTATTGCTAATATTTCCGTATCACTGATGTAAGGGTCATTGACTGAATTTCCCGGATTATCCCTGTTACCCTTCTTAAACAAAGCAACGACATTGGATATTCTACAATCCTCTAGGACCTCTCCTGTGCCTAAAGAACATTTCATACAATGCCCCAGTAATTTCTTCATTGCCTCCCTCAGAATTCTGGGATAGATTCCATCAGGTTATGGGGACTTGTTGATCATTATGATTTACAAACACCCAACACCTGCTCCATTTTCGCATTGATCTGCCCTAGAATATGAACATACCCTCCCAAGACTCACCATCCACCATGTCTCCTTTGTAAATTCTGATGCAAAATATTAATTAAGGACCTCACCCTCTTCCTTCAGCTCCACTCAAATTCTCTTCTTTGTCCTTGAGTGGACCTATCCTTTTCCTCACTACCCCCTTGCTTCTTACATATGTACAAAATGCCTTGATTTTGGGTTGTAATCTCAGGAGGGAGGGTTTCAGGTATGTGGATGATTGGAACGTCTTCCAGTGCAAGTGGTGAAAGTGTGTTGCTGGTTAAAGCGCAGCAGGTCAGGCAGCATCCAAGGAACAGGAAATTCGACGTTTCGGGCATAAGCTCTTCATCAGGAATGCTCGAAAATGTTGAATTTTCTGTTCCTTGGATGCTGCCTGATCTGCTGCGCTTTAACCAGCAACACATTTTCAGCTCTGATCTCCAGCATGTGCAGACCTCACTTTTTACTCCAGTGCAAGTGGGACCTGTACAAGAAGGATGAGTTGCACCCAAATTGGAAGGGTACTGATATCCTGGTAGTGAGGCTTGCTAGTTCCACTCAGGAGAGTTTAAAGTAGTGTGGCAGGCAGGTCGCCCATAACCCTGAGACATAGGTTAGCAGTAAGAAGAACAAGGAGGAGTCAGAGACTAAGGCCAGTAAAACTAAGAGGAAGAGCAGATGGGGACATTAATGAGCAGTCTGAGGTACATTTGTTTTAATGCAAGCCGTGAGACAGGTAAGGCAGATTAATTTAGAGCTTGGATTAATGCATATAATGATGATGTTGTAGCCAGTACGAAACTAAGGTGAGAAAATAGCAACTTAACAGTCTAGGATTTATATGTTTCAGGCATAATAAAGAAGGATGTAAAAGCGGTGGATGAGTTGTGTGGGAGGTATTTTTCAACTTACAAATATAGGTAACTATAATTCCTGAAAACTGCTAACAGTATTGGGTTGGGATGATTTTGGAATCTGACAGCACTGACATTGATGGTTTTTGTGATCTTAGAGGTTTGCTGAAGTTGGCAAAGAAAGTACGTCTCTCCGTTGAGGGGCTAAAGAGGCTGTCTTGCTGATCTTGACAGGCCATGTGTGGAGCCACAGAAGATGGGGAAGATGCTAAATGAGAATTTTGTATTCGTGTTTACTGTGGAGAAGGACTTGGGAGATATTGAATGTCATGAAATAGATGGTCATATCTAGAAACATATCCATATTACAGAGGAGATGGTGCTGGATGTCTGGAAACACATAAAAGTGGATAAATCCCCAGGACCTGATCCGGGGTACCCTGGAATCTGTGGAAAGTTAAGGAAGTGATTGCTGGGCCCCTTGCTGAGGTATTTGTATCATCAATAGTCACAGGTGAGGTGCCAGAAAAATGGAGAGTGGATAACGTGTTGCCACTATTTAAGAAAAATGGTAAGGAAAAGCCAAGGAATTATAGACCAGTGAGCCTGACATCGGTGGTGGACAAGTTGTTGGAGAGATTCCTGAAGAAGGGTTCATGCCTGAAACGTCGATTCTCCTGCTCCTTGGATGCTGCCTGACCTGCTGCGCTTTTCCATCAAAACATTTTCAGCTCTGATCTCCAGCATCTGCAGTCCTCACTTTCTCCTCGAAGTTGTTGGAGAGAATCCTGAGAGACAGGGATTTACACGTATTTGGAAAGGCAAGGACTGATTAGGGATAATCAGTGTGGTTTTGTGCATGGGAAGTCACGTCTCATGAACTTGATTGAATTTTTTGAAGAAATAACAAAGACGATTGATGAGGGCAGAGCAGTAGATGTGACTGAGATAGACGTCAAAAGACATTCAACAAAAGGTTCCTCATGGGGGACTGGTTACCAAACTTAGATCTCATGAAATACAGGGAGAACTAGCCATATGAATACAGAACTGGCTTGAAGGTAGAAGTGGTGGCGAAGGGTTGCTTTTCAGACTGGAATCCTGTGACCAGTGGTGCACCAAAATGATCAATGCTGGGGCCACTGCTTTTCATCATTTGTAGAAATGATTTGGATGTGAACATAGGAGAAGTTTGCAGATGACACCAAAATTCGAAGCATAGTGGTCAGTGAAGAAGATTACAATGGAATCTTGATCATATAGGCCAATGGGCTGAGGAGTGGCAGATGGAGTTTAATTTAGATAAATGCGAGCTGCTACATTTTGGGAAAACAAATCTTAGTAGGATTAATACACAATGGTAAGGTCCTAGGGAATGTTGCTGAATAAAGAGATCTTGGAGTGCAGGTTCATTGTTCCTTGAGAGTTGCAAGTAGATAGGATTGTAAAGAAGGTATTTAGTATGCTTTCCTTTATTGGTCAGAGTATTGAGTATAGGGATTGGGAGGTTATGTTGTGCTGTGCAGGATATTGGTTGGGCCATTTTTGGAATATTGCATGCAATTCTGGTCTCCTTCCTATCAGAAAGATATTGTGAAACTTGAAAGGGTTCAGAAAGGATTTACAAGGATGTTGCCAGAGTTGGAGGATTTGAGCTGTAGAGAGAGGCTGAATAGGTTGGGACTATTTTCCCTGGAGCATTGGAAGTTGAGGGGTGACCTTACAGAGGTTTACAAAATTATGGAGGGGCATGGATAGGATAAACAGACAAGGTCTTTTCCCTGGTGTGGGGGGAGTCCAGAACTGGAGGGTATAGGTTTAGGGTGAAAGGGGAAAGATAAAAAAGAGCCCTAAGGGGCAAGGTTTGCATGCAGAGGGTAGTGTGTGTATGGAATGAGTTGCCATAGGAAGTGGTAGAGGCGAGTACAATTGCAACATTTAAAAGGCACTTGGATGTGTATATGAGGAGGAAGAGTTTAGAGGGATATGGACAAAGTACTGGCAAATGGAACTGTATTAGGTTAGGATATCTGGTCAGCATGGATGAGTTGGACTGAAGGGTCTGTTTCCATGCTGTGTAACTCTATGACTGTATGAATCACTGGTACCATGTCTCAGTTGTTCCCGTGTTTGGTTTGAGTAAGCACATCACTGAAAATTCACCTCAAGTGCAGAAGGTGCCACTCATGTTCCTTCTTTTTCCTTCCCCCACAATGTCAGTTGCAGGCAATAGCCCTGAGGGATGAATTGCATTCTTACAAAAGGCTGAGAAAGTCTCAGAGAAGGTAATGTCGTAGCCTTGTTATGCACCTAATATTAGTACAGAGAGGTACTCCACAATGGGTAAGAATAGTTTGATTGTGAACATTCACTTTTGGAAGACCAGTTTTAAGCACAATTATCAGTCACTGAGGCAATGGAGACCCCCTGGAACTTGGAAGAGTGCTGGGGAAGACCTGAATGCTGAGCCCCAGTCTGAAGACAAGACTCTGGAGTCAGCTCTCATGGAGCAATTGCAGGATTTCCACTGTAAGGTATCTGAAAATGTGGCAGAAATATCGAAGCAGTATCACCTTCTTTACTGAAAGCATTGAGGGGTTGACAACTGTTCTCAAGGACTAGCCCCAGCAGCTTATTGACAAAACAGTGGTTATATATTCCGACCTGCATTCCATCACATTACATGTGCACTCAGGGCAAGAAGTGGACAACAAGTCTATAGTTACAGCCAGGTTCCTCTCAGGAAAGCGGGGAGAGTAAAATAGACTTCTTGGCATTGGATGAGTTGGCATCGAGGGGGGCATCTTTCACAGCACTCCTGTTGGGGACAGTCTCTCCTCGTGCCTTCTGCCAATGGCCCAGTTGCCTCTGCGCCATGGTGCCAGTTTAGCAGGACCCCTCAGTCTCAAGCACCCAAACGGCAACTGAGAAAGTCATTACCGAAAATAAGTTTCAGGATCAGCAGCCTATCTCCGGTACAGCAGGCAGTGAGGGTGGGATTGGGAGTGGTGGTGGTGATGGGGGTGGGGTAGGAGAGAGAGAGGGGAAAATAATCAAGAAGCATGTGCCTGTAAACTTTTTCTCTCCTTAATTGCAAGATCTGAACATTGTTTTGACAATTGTATACATAAGTAATTTTTTTTCTTAAATGAAACCCCATCTGTATATATGTATGATCTATGTCTGATATGATGCATCTAAATAAACTTTCAAAGTACAATCAAATTGGATTATGCTCATAATTGTCCTTCTGCTCTACATTGCTTTGACATGGCCCCGGGTTTGGATGAGAGGGAGATAACAGTCAAAGGTGCCCAAGGACCAGAAAGGGAATGTTTAGCTTACAATAGGAACATTGGCTTTACAAGACAAGACATTTCCATGTCAACAGGCCATCCAGGCACACCTACAGACTGGCATATACACTTGGCTGGCGTCAAAGATATCATTGGGTAAAGGAGACATCTCTAGGAAATCTTCCTCTGCCAGACTGTCTCTGGAGGGCCACATAGTGCAGTAGGGGGGTTGGTTCGCTCAGTTAGCTGGACATTTGCTTTGCAATGCAGAGTGATTCTAAGAGCATTGATTCAATTTTTCTACGATTCCTGCACCAACTGACACACAGACACAAAGACCCACATGCACACATATACATAAACATATGTGGGGTGAATTTGTACTTGGAGTTACATTGTATCTTGCTCAAAAACTGCATGAATTCATGTAAAACTGTTATCTCACTTTTTTAGATTAGAATCAATCTAAACATCATGGCACAGACAGATAACACGGGGGCTAACATCTTCAACATATTGTCTAACTAACACCAATTGTTACAGATAACCTGAGAATGCAATTTTTAAAAAAAAAGTTTTGCGAGTTACACATGTAAGAAGTGAAACTATCATGGTATTCAAACAGATGAAAGACTCAACAGACAATCAAGGTACTTTTCAATGTATCATTTCAGTTACATCACACTAAACTTCTGCTATAAATTCTGTGCTTACAATTGTGTCCTCCACATCCACCTGATGAAGGAGCGGCGCTTCGAAAGCTAGTGTGCTTCCAATTAACCTGGTATTGTGTGATTTTTAACTTTGTACACCCCAGTCCAACACTGGCATCTCCAAATCATGCACCAATCTATTTCTTGACTTCTCCCCTCGCCTGAGGCATGGTGACACTCAGATGAAACTACTACCAACCCTCTCAACTGAGAGAGCAGCCCCATGGTTGGGTAAGACTATGGTGACTTTTTCCTTTTATTGTACAGTTTACAGCAGACAACCTCAGTGATAGTCTCACATGTACACATTGATGAATGCCACCCGATTTCTCCAGACAGCTAAAACATGATCCTGATCAGTACATGGCTCAGGCTCCATTCATCGATTACATCTTGATGTCAGTAGCCATCTCTTTTGCAGGTATCCTTTATTGCTGAACAGCCATCCATCCATAAGAATATCCCTGCTACCTTGGAATATCTAAGTGTTGTGGTTCCCACCTGTATAATGTACATATTGTTTATCTTGTATAATTGCATACATTCTGGACATGGATGAAGTTTATCAGACCCTGGCTGTCCAGATGAGGCCTTAATTGAAACAAGGATGCAATTACCCCTTAACTCCTTCAAAATTCAGTCATGGACATTAAGCCTCTGGTTTTTCCCACTTGACCTGCCTTGCCACATGTGAAGGAGATATGCTCATGGGTTTGAGCATGGCATCTGTGAAAACCTTAATGCAATGATGAGCTTTCGGCAGGGTGACCCCACTGATGTCTTCACACACTGTCCAGAATGAACTGAAGTTCAAGGCATACAGAGTTACAGCAACTATTAAGGCATGGTGTGGCCACCTGCACATTTGGAGGCTATCTCCTGACAGAGCCTGGTGATTGACTCTGTTGAGACACATACTCTTCAGAGGTACGGTACACCTGCAAGTAGGACCCCTGGTCCTGTAGACTGGGTTGGCATGTCTTGGCCTTTCTCTGTCTATTTTCTCTCAGTGGCAGGTTGTCCATATTGCTGGAACACTTATCCCTGGCCAGCTGCCCTCCTCTGTTTCATTGGCTTCCCTACGAGAAGAGCGGTCTCTAACAGAATTGGCAAACCCCATATCGGGTGACAATTCACAATACAAATAGTGCAGTGCTCAGTGTTCTTGCAAATATTTCCTTTGTTAAAAGCAATGTTAACATCACCAGGCAAGTCTCACAACCTTGCAAGGATTGCTCTGCTAAAATCAGCAATTTCACTTGCAGACTTTATATTTGCCTTCTTGACAGTTTATAGACCAAAACAGACCTTCCAGCAAGCTATTCCCTGTCCACCCATTGCACTACAGTGTGGGAAATGTTTTATTCCAACCAATTGGATTTCAAACAAGCTTAAACATTAGTGTGATATTTAAAAATGATGGCCCAGTTTTGGAGCCTGGTTGACTATGGTACAACTGATATCGGATTCATGACATTATATCTTCACACAGTTTAGACATATGTGGGACTGAAGGAACCCTAACATCCGTACATAACATTCAGACTGATGTCTCTATTGTTTCAGTGACAATCTTCCTCCTCGCACCTAAAGGGAGACTACCTCTCTTACAACGCCTGTCTCCCCGCAGCATTACATCCAAGGATGTGTCATTTAAATGAAGCACAACTGTGAATGTGTGCACTTCATCCAGACAGAGGTTCAAACCACTCCATGGTAGCTGCTAGACTTAATTCAAATTCAGTTCAGAAACCTTAAATTCGAAGCTCGTCTCAGGAATGTGGTGGGGCTTGCCTGCTGGTGATGAAATGCCAAGAGGTGCAAAGCAGAAGCTCTTGATGTGCCATCTCATGACAACTATTATTGATTTTTGTAAAATCCCATCCAGTTCACAAATACCTTTATTCGAGGGAAATAGCTGTCCTTATCTGGTCTAGACTACATGTGACTCCAGACCCAAAGCAATATAATTAGCTTTTAACTATCTTCTGAAATGGTCCAGCAAGTCACTTAGTTCAAGGATAGTTAGTATTGGGCAACACATGCTGGCATAGCCAGCCACAGACACATGCCATGAAAATAATTTTTAAAAATACTTTCAGGACCCAGTATTTGTCATGATAATGAGACTGAAAACATTACTATTTTAATGCTCTGAATCTGACAGAAACTTTTGCCAATGCACAGAATAACTGAGATACCCCAAGGTCACTGTCAGTGATTCCACCATCTTTCAGGCAGAGTCTACAATGTGCAAACCCAAAGCAATCAGTGAATTGATGGAACCCTCCATTTTGAAACCAAATGCCTCATAATAGAAACAAGTGAACAATTTGCACTGTGGTGAATGAAATATCATTGGGTTTGTAAACAGTGTAAGAGTGTCATAATTACTGCCGGACACACTCACTGACCCTGCAAAGTGCTTGAAACATCATGTTGTGGAGAGGCAAATATTTTCTCTTGCATTTGGCTTTAACTTTCTGTAAGGGCAGTGATATGGGGTAGGGAGTGGGAATGTGGAGAGCATCTCTCCTACACAAAAGTTGATTCAGCCATTGAAGTGGAACATCAAGAGTTTATGCCTTGCACCTCTTGGTAATTTACCACCAATGCAACCCTCGGCAGCATATGAGAAGACCACCTGGGAAGTCAAGGTGGCCTTCTTGTGGGCCTAGTGGGTGGTGGACCCCTCCTAAATTTGACACTATGTGGACCACAGACTGCACCTCACCTACTATGCCAATAGCCATCCTTTGCCTTGAACCCCACGTCCCCTCCACCCTTGTTGGTGTTTGTCTGATTGTCACTGGTGATTCCTTTCCCTCAAGCCCACATACCCACTTGGAGGAGCTGTCCTGCTGCATTGGTTACACCAAACAAGCCCTGTAGATCTTTACCAGAAAATTAGAATGGAAACAACAGATCTGTGAGACAGTTCACACACATGACAACCAGTGGCAAGAATTCATCATACAACAGAAATCAGATCAGGAGTGGTGGGGAGAGTGTTTCAACATGGCAAAGATATGAGATTCAAAATAATGTGGATTGGGGTTTTACTACAAAGTCTGGAATTGAAGGGCTGAAAGGGGAGAGAAGATGTTTTAATAGGATCCCCTGTAAAGAAGCCAGCATGGTTTCCATTTCTGGCCCCCACCATTCCGCTCACTCACCAGCCCATTACTCGGTCATTTATGCACATCAATTAGTTCACACGTGGGTATAGTCACCTTTAAAACCCATTGCATTTTATCACATTTTTCATATCATGCCTGCCTGACACCCTGATCGCTGGGGACAAAATAGACCACTCCCAAGTGGTTGATGATGCCCTCCCGTGGATCAACTCCACTTCCTGATCCTCTGCCCTTGAGCTCCACCTCTCCAACCACAACAAGGACAGACCCCCTCTAGTCCTTACCTTCCACTCCAACATCAGGGTACAATGCATCATCCTCCACCATTTTTGCCACCTACCAAGAGACCCCACCACCAGGGCTACATCTGCCTCCCTGCCCCTACCTGCATTTCGCAGAGATCATTCTCTCCGTGACTCCAGTTTTCGGTCCACACCACCCCACCAACCCACCCTTCCCAACTGACACCTTCCTCTGCCACCGCAAAAGTGAAAAATCTGCACCACACCTTACCCTTCACTTCCTTCCAGGGTCCCAAACGATCCTTTCAATCCAACAGAAATTTACCTGTACTTCCACACTAGTCATCTAATGTGTCTATTGCTCTCGATTTGGACTCCTCTAAATTGGGGACACAGGATGCCAACTTACAGAATGTTTCAAAGAATGTCTCTGGGACACACACTAAACAACCTCACCGCCCTGTGGCCGAACACTTTAACTTCCCCTCCCATTCCACCTAGGAAATGCAAGTGTTGGGCCTCCTACACCACCTAACTCTAGCCACTCAATCCCCAGAGGAAGAACGCCTCATCTTCTGCCTTAGCACCCTTCAACCACATAGAATCAATGTGGATTTCACCAGTTTCATCATTTCCTCTCCCCCCACCTTATCCCAGATCCAACCTTCCAAATTGGCACCGCCCTCTTGAACTGCCCTACCTGTTCATCTTCCTCCCATCTATCCACTCCACCCTCCTTCCAACCTATCATCCCTTCCCACCTTCATTGATCGATCGCATTCCCAGCTGCCTTCCCCACTGCAACCCCCTCCCATTTATCTCCCACACCCCCTTGGGCCACCTCCTCATTCCTGAAGAGCTCATGCCCACATCATTGACTCTCCTGCTCCTTGGATGCTGCATGACTGGCTGTGCTTTTCCAGCAACACACTTTCTGACTATGATCTCCAGCATCTGCAGTCCTCACGTTCTCCTAATAACACCATGCTTGTGATAAGTACATTTATGTTGTGAAAGGAGACAACTTTGAGAACAAAAAGTGATCAATTTTCCCATGTATTATCAATATACATAAGCTCCTTGAATCAGCAATCTTTAAAAGTCTTATGCTGATTCAAATACCTTAATAGTCTTGCCTCTCCATACCTCAATAATCATTTCCTCTTCTACAGCACTGTATTCTGAAATTCCGATCTCTGCTATATCTCACATTTTCACTACCTCACCATTGGTAGCTATGGTTTCAGCTTCCAAGGTCCATTGAAATTCCTTTTATAAAATTCTCACATCTCACTGGCCTCCTTTTAAAATATTCTTTAAAATCTGCCAGCAAAGGTAGATGAACTCAAATATCTCTGTCTGGCATAATGATAAATTTCTCTTGATGACACTTTTTCAAAGTGCCTTGTGATAGTTTGTTATATCAAACACAATACATCAATCTACCAGTTGTATCAAACAATCATTTTCCATCTCTGATCTAAATTCAATTGACAAACTGGAAAGGTACTTTTCAATTGCATTCTTGGAATGGTTTTGCTCAGACTGTCATTTTACAAATCCTGCTCAGAGATTTAGTTTGTTTTGAGAGGAAACTCTACTCATTGAGGCAACTGAGTAATTAATGGCAAATGAAAACTTGTGAATCCAATTCTCAGGCTTCTCAGAGAGATGCAAGTCTCCATTGTAAGATATTGCCAGAGAACTACTGAGAGAGGGAAAATTCATACAGCAAAAAGTAAATATTTATGTGGGTATGTTCAAGAACTTGTTTGTCATCTTGAAAACTTTTGTAGTCTGTAGTGATTGGAACCAAGTTTCCTCACTGACTTTGAAGTCATTGATTGGGGTTGTTAACCTGAGCAGTTAGGAAGGCCTTGGTTGACCAATATCAACAGGAGTAGCATTGCTTTCTCTGGGCTTTGTTTGTCACTGGTTCATCGTCTTTTCTGTTGGTGGAAATTTGATCAATTGTTTTTCATTGCCTTGCAGCTGCGCGCACACACAAACATGGGTACTGGGAAATATGAGTGCTACTGCTGTGTGGCAGGGGTGTGTGTGTGTAAGATGATATGAAGAGGGGACTGACACTGAGCTACTTAGAAGAAAAGTAATAATATAGCCAGCAAGTTAGAATCTCCTCAGTTCAGGCGACTGGCTTAGAACTGGCTGGCTACAGTCTGTGTACTGTATAATAATAAAGTTATTTTCAATTGGTATTTTTCACTGTATCTTGCACCTACACACACACAAAGCTTGTGTGTACTGTTGTATGGGAGTAGTGTGGAGGGGAGGAAGAAAATAAATATAGCCAAGAAATTAAAATCTCCTCAGTAAAAAGCAATATAACCAGAAGTTTAGAATCTTCTCAGTCCAGAGTGTACTGCTGGAAAAATACAACAGGTCAGGCAGCATCCGAAGAGCAGGAGAGTTGACGTTTCGGGCATAAGCCCTTCATCAGGAAGAATCCTCTCAGTTGATTACTGAGTCCAAGCTGGCTGACCACAGCCAGTTTACTGTGGGGAAATGTTCTCTTGGCTGGAGAGAACATTACCTTCCTTTTTTTGGTTTTGTTTTGTTTCTTGAAAAGAATACAGGAGGTCACAACACAAGTGCTGGGGAATATAAGCCCTATTGTCTTATGGCAGTTGTTCAGGGGAAGCAACAAAAACATAAACAGGAGTTTTTACTGTGTCTTGTACCTACACACGCACAACATGGTCACTAGGAAACATAAGCACTACTGATGTATGGCAGTAGTGTGGGGGATGTGGAAAATATATAAACCGGAGATTTATGTATTCTCAGTTATTTTCTCAGTTCAGGCGACTGACTCCAACCTGCTAGCCACAGCCAGTCTACTGTGACTAAGTAAATAAACTGGCCTCTATGCCGTTATTTCAGTGGCAACAGGAGAAAACACTATGTTACATAGAACATAGAACATAGAAGGATACAGCGCAGTACAGGCCCTTCGGCCCTCGATGTTGCGCCGACCGAATCCTACCTAACCTATACTAGCCCAATAACTTCCAAATGCCTATCCAATGCCCGCTTAAATGACTATAAAGAAGGAGAGTTCACCACTGATACGGGCAGGGCATTCCATGAACTCACAACCCGCTGTGTGAAGAATCTACCCCTAACATCTGTCCTATACTTACCACCCCTTAATTTAAAGCTATGTCCCCTAGTAACACCTGACTCCATTAGCGGTAAAAGGTTCTTAGTATCTACCCTATCTAAACCCCTAATCATCTTATACACTTCTATCAGATCTCCCCTAAACCTTCTCTTCTCCAATGAGAACAGCCCCAAGTGCCTCAGCCTTTCCTCATAAGATTTTCCTACCATTCCAGGCAACATCCTGGTAAACCTCCTCTGCACTCGTTCTAAAGCTTCCACATCCTTCCTATAGTATGGCGACCAAAACTGCACACAATACTCCAGATGAGGCCTCACCAGAGTCTTATACAACTGCAACATGACCTCAGGACTCCAGAACTCAATTCCTCTGCCAATAAAGCCCAGTACACCATATGCCTTCCTCACAGCACTATTTACCTGGGTGGCAACTTTCAGAGATCTGTGTACATGGACACCAAGATCCCTCTGCTCATCCACACTACCAAGTAGCCTACCATTAGCCCAGTAATCCATCATCTTGTTATTCCTACCAAAGTGAACGACTTCGCACTTAGCTACATTGAATTCCATTTGCCACATTTCCGCCCAGCTCTGCAACTTATCTATATCCCGCTGTAACCTACCACTTCCTTCCTCACTATCCACAACTCCACCGACTTTTGTGTCATCCGCAAACTTGCTTACCCAGCTTTCAAGTCCTTCCTCTAGATCATTTATAAAGATAACAAAAAGCAATGGTCCCAAAACAGATCCTTGTGGTACACCGCTAGTAACTGCGCTCCAAGATGAACATAATCCATCAACTACTACCCTCTGTCTCCTTCCAGCCAGCCAATTCCTAATCTAAACCTCTAATGTATCCTCAATGCCATACCTCCGTAGTTTTAGCATTAGCCTACCATGGGGAACCTTATCGAACGCCTTACTAAAATCCATATACACAACATCTACTGCTTTACCCTCGTCCACTTCCTTAGTCACCTTCTCAAAGAACTCAATAAGGTTTGTGAGGCACAACCTGCCCTTCACAAAACCATGCTGGCTATCCCTGATCACGTTATTCCTACCCAGATGTTCATAAATCTTATCCCTTACCATTCTCTCTAAGACTTTGCCCACCACTGAAGTCAGACTCACTGGCCTATAGTTACTAGGGCTATCCCTACTCCCTTTCTTGAACAAGGGGACCACATTCGCTATCCTCCAGTCCTCTGGTACTATTCCCGTTGACAATGACGACATAAAAATCCAGGCCAATGGCTCTGCTATCTCCTCCCTAGCTTCCCATAGGATCCTGGGGTAAATGCCATCAGGCCCAGGAGACTTATCTATATTCATCCTTTCCAATATTCCCAAAACCTCTTCCCTGCATATTTCCAGGGCATCCATTCTAATTATTTGTGATTCCATATTCACATCAGCAACAGTGTCCTGTTCCTGAGTGAATACTGATGAAAAGTACTGATTTAATGTCTCTCCAATCTCCAATCTCCTCCGCCTCCACACACAACTTCCCACTACTATCCACACACTGTTGCTCTTGAATGTTCACGAAGAACATTCAAGAGCAACAGTCATTTTGGTAAACATCAGGGCTCCATCTTGGCACGCTTACACCTGCTATTAAAAAAGGGTCAGCCTTGGAAATGGTCAGGTAGTCAAGAAATAGCCTTTATTGAAGTGAAAAAAACAGCTATCATCTTCATGGAGAGGAAATCCTGATAGCGTATCCTTCCCGGACATTCGCTGATGTCAAATACGAATATGCTCACACAAAGGAAGGAAAGTTTGGCAGTCATCTTTGGTACGAGAAAGCTTATGGACTGAAATTTGTCAGTGTAACAGATCAAAACCCCTGCTAAGGCTACTGAAGGAAGACAAGGTAGCACAGCCCATAGCTTCTGGTAGAATTCAGCATTGGGTCCTTATTTTCAGTGTGTGCAAGTACAAGTTAGAATGCCATCCAGGAAGCCAAGTAGCTAATGTGGATGAATTGAGCCACCTCCCCTACTAGTGGATATTCCACTGATGATGCCTCCCCTGGATGGGTCTATTTGATTTTCAACTTCCTGTACACCCTTCTGGTCACCACTGACAATATCCAACAGTGGAAACAAAAATATTCTGGCCTGGTGAAACTAAAGCAGCTGGCATTAATGGGGGAAACAGAAGGACAGTCTCAATCAGGATGAAAACCTTTCTGGACCCGGTGAGACCAGATCACCATGGATAATGGCATATTACTGTGGTGAGTAAGGGTGATTGTCACAAGTAAAGGCCTCCACCAGATATTGGCTGAACTCTGCCAGTGTCATCCAGGAGTTTCCAAAACAAAGATGCTAGCAAGAAACTCTGTCTGGTAGCCAGGGATTCGATGCTGACATTATTGTATTGTTGGGGCAGTACCCATCATGCCAACAAGGTCAAAAATTACCACTAACAGAAACTCCACATTCATGGGAATGGCTGTGAAAACCATGGCCTCAGTTCCATGTTGACTATGCCTGTGCTTTCATGGGCTCAATATTTCTGGCTATTATGGACACCTATTCAAAGTAGTTGGAAGTGTATAAAATCCATTCAGCAATGACAGGGTGATTGAGAAGCTGTGAGCATCATTTGTGATACATGGACTCCCAAAAATATTGGTCACGAACAATGGGACATCATTTACCAGAAGGGAATTTGAATCTTTCTGAAAGTCAAATGGCACTCGGAGAGTGCCATACCATCCATCACTAAATTGTCTAGCAGAAAGAACCGTCCAAACATTAAAAACTGGCTTAACAAAGCAGTTTACCAAACTATCCCTGTTCCTGTTTCATTATAGATCTCCCTACGCACAACAGGGATAGTTCCAGCAACATTGCTGGTTTAACCTGATAGTCCCACTCCTGGGTTTGAGGCGAGGTTGACTTGACTTCCAAAGTTTGGGTAGGTGATACAGTCCTGAACAAACACATAGATCACCCAAAAGCTGTTAGCTCGCAAATGTGGCAGGAGCAAAACATACCTGGGCCTTCAGAAGGTCTGTTGGAAATTGTAAGCTCTCCGCCTCCATCTCACATCAAGGAATCCTCAGAATCGCATATGGATTGAGCCTTGATACTGTTATTGCTGGAAAAAGAGGAAGAAATTCTCTGAAGCTGTTCTGGACACAAGAGGCAGGCCATAGTCCAGTACAGGCTGCCCGTGCAAGAGTCTGAATCAGAGGGTCTAGGTGTGGGGTGAAAATATTGTAGGGAAAGCTATAAACGAAAGGCTAGGCCTACACCTCTGGACCTGTGGTGGGGGGAGGAATATAGTAATTGGAATCAGGTTGACTTCATTAGGTCATTGATTGCATTTGTTAACCTGGGCCAACCAGGAAAGCCCAGCTGTCAAAATACACAAGAGGTAGAGGTGGGCACTGCGAGGCATGGAGTGTTTTATTTCCCCCTCCGATTCTATTCTGATTTAACCCCTGCCCTGCTCTTCACTATTTGATCACACAGCATTGCCCTTTGATGTGAAGGGCACTGCCTGTCACAGGCCACCCTGGTGTTTTCCTATCTTCTTGGTGGTGGAAATTAAGTAAAGATTTAAAAAATATATATAAACAGGAGAATTGCCCTTTGATGTGAAGGGCACTGCTTTTGTCACTGGCCACTCGGGTGTTTTCCTATTTTTTCCTGGTGGTGGATATTGAATAAAGATTTGTACACTTTGTGTCTGTCACTGTGTCTCACACCTGCACACACACACTATGGGTGCTGGGGAAAAGAAAAAAAAAGAACAGGAGTTACTGCAGTTAGGCGGTAGTGTGGGGGTTAATTAAAAAAAACAGGAGTATCATTTCCCCCGCCAACTCTATTTTCATTTAATCCCTGCCCTCCCCTTCACTTTGATGTGAAGGGCACTGCTTGTCACTGGACCACTCAGGTGTTTTGCCTGTTAGGAGTTGGACCAGTGGCAGTGTTGTGCCTGTGCGAGAAGAGAGAAGGAGAAGAAAAAAGAAGAAGAAGAAGAAGAAGGAGGAGGTGGAAGAAGGAGGTGAGAGCTTTGTGCTCTGGGCCTAGTGTTTGAGCTGACCTGGGGCCCACTCCCACTGCTGGTCTCTGGGACCCCGCCTGGGCCTGCCTCCACCACCGCAGCCTGGGCCTCGCCTGAGGCCCCTTCCCACAACCTCCTCCACCGGTGTGACCTGAGGCCTACCTCCACTGCTGGGACCAAGGGCCAGCCTGGGACTCGCCAGAGGCCTGCCTCAACTTCTGCTGCAGCCAGAGGCCTGCCTCCACCAACGCTGCCTGGGACTTGCCTGGGAGTCCCTCCCCAACTGAGGGCCTGCCTGGGACTCGCCAGAGGCCTGCCTCCACCACTGCAGCCTGGGACTTGCCTGAGGCCACTCCCCGCAGCCTCCACCACTGCCGCGACCTGAGGCCCACCTCCACCGCTGCTGCCCAGGACATAATTTTGGGGCTGCCTGGGACTTGTCTTGGGGACCCCCCCAACAGGCCTGCCCCCAACACTGCAACTGAGGGCCTGCCGAGGACTTGCCTGAGGCCTGCCTCCACCACCGCTGCCTAGGACTCGCCTCGGGTGACTGGCCTTGGGCACCTCCCCAAGGACTCCACTGCTAATACTGCCAGAGGCCCACCTCCACCGCTGCTGCCGGGGGCCGACGGAGTATGGCGAGCCCGAAGGTCGCAGGGCCCAGCCGGACCTACGCCGGGGTAGCCGCTGCCTTGGGCTCGGCTGGCCCAACCCCGGCCGCAACCGCATCCCCCTTCAGGCACCTGGGGGTCAAGGCCTATCCCCATCCCAACATGACCATCGAGGCCTGCAGTAAGGCCATGGCTAGTGTGGTCGGCCCACTGGCCATCGTCGCTGCGGCCCGCATGTACGGGAAGGCCATTTTCTTTCTTAAGACCGAGCAGGCGGTCCACCTGGCCGTGGAGAGGGGGCTCACTGTGGGCGGGACATATTTGCCAGTCGACCCTTTGGAGGTCACGGCCCAGAGAGTCATGATCTCCAACGTCCCGCCCTTCATTGCCAGCGAGCTCCTTCTTCCCCACCTCAACACCTTGGGGGAGATCCGGTCAGGTGTTCAACCGCTCCTGCTCGGTCTTAAGGACCCCACCCTCCGTCACGTGTACTCCTTCCGACGCCAGGTGTTTATTTGCCTGGCCCGGGAGGAGGTCACGGAGAGCTCATTCACTGTCCTCCACGAGGGCGCGGCATACCGTGCCTTCTGGACGGCGTGCGGCGCCACCTGTGCCGTGAGGTGGGGCACATTCGAAAGAACTGCCCCACCCAGAAGGCTGCCCAGCCCACACCAATGGCTGCGGGTGGTGCCGCCGCACCCATTCCCCCTCCCCCAAAGTCAACACCACAAGCCCCGGCACCGGGGGCTAAGCCGGAGGCTCCCAATGCCTCAGCCTCTGGCAGGGAGGGGGGTGAGCGTCCGACCGAACGGAAGGCGCTCAGGAAGACGCAACGCGTCAAGCCCGCCCACGGGGAGACCACCCTATCCCCTTCCCCTTCCCCTTCCCCTCCACGTAGCCCACGACCTGCCCCGCCCCGGCACGACAATGCCCCTGCGGCCGTGCCAGCGTCGCCACGGCGCGGGAACCCTGACCCCCGAACCCCCAAACCCGTACCTGATTCTGGCCCCACTGACCCCAACCCCAACCCCGACCCCGACCCCGACCCCGACCCCGTTACAGAAACACTTGAGGCTTCAACCCCTCCTCCGGAGACCGAGCCCCGCCCCACCCATACACCCCCTGACACTAACCTGAGGGGAACCACCGCTGCTCCACTTCCTGCAGCGACCGTGTCTCTGGGCCCCGGAGAGGGAACTGGGCCCCTGCCCCGCCCCGCCCCGCCCGCCATCACCTGATATGCCAGGGGCAGGGCAGGAAGTGACATGGCTGACCCTCCCCACCCTGGCCACGCCCCCTGCCTTCCCCCAGCCAATCGTATTCCGGGAAAGGCGGGGGGGAGGGACCTCGGGCCCCATGACCACCAAGGCGGGCGGGGAGGAGAAGGCTCATAAACTCCCCCCTGTCTCTCTGGGGAAGAGGCACTGGCCCTTGGAGGGGGGAGAAATCCCATCAGCGCGCCGGTGGCGCTGCCCCTCTCCAGGGGATGAGCCGACGGTGCCCCCCACTGTCCTGCACCATGGCCCGACCTGCCCAAACCCCCAGGGGCGACAGCCGGGCCTTCCACTGCCATAACTCCTCCAGCCCCTGGGGAGGATTTTAATAACAACACGGGCCATGGTGCAGTCGACAGACTTTCATTCACTGCTGGGTCGTCGAGCGGTGGAGGGGAGGAAGGTGTTATCCTCGCTCCCCCCTCCCAGACTGTTTTTCCGGGGGCCTTGGCCCTGGGGGAGGACCTTTTCCCCGAGGAGCCGGGCGTCCCGGTGTCGGGAGAGGAGCGGGGCCCCGAGCCTCTGCCGCCCGGCGACCCGAACTCGGGGCGTTCCGGGAAGGGGTGCGCCGAGGAAGATACGGAAGGTGACCCTGGGGGTGGGGTCACTGGAGGTTTGAGGCCAGTTGGCGGTGCCGGACCAGCCCCCATCCTCTCGGTGGGGGAGGGGTCGGTGACCGAAGGCGACCTCCCGGAGGAGGGTTCTGGATCGATGGCGGACACCGGGGACGACGCGGAGTCCGTCTCCAGCGACATTTGAGTCCCAGGTGCCCCCCACCGATCTCCCCCTCATCCCCCTCGAGGAACTCCGGGAATTTGTCGAGGAAACTCGGAGTCGCCGGGATAGAGCCCAACTGGCGCTCGACCGCTGGAGCTCCTTCGAAAGAGTCTACTGGTCGGCCCACGCTGCGCGCCAGGCGCCCGGGCTTGACGTCACTGAGCGAAAGCGAGTCAGGAACTTCCTGGGAGCACTCCTGGTGAGGGCGAGGGACTTCTGTGCCCCTCTCTCGTCCTCCCAGTAAATATGTACATAGTTTTTGTTAACTGTTTACTGGTGGTGGTTGCAATATACTTTCGACATGGAGACAACTATAGCCAGCCTCAACATCAACGGCAGCAGGGAGTCACAGCGCAGATTCCAGACCCTCTCGGTCCTTCGGGACGGGAGGTATGCGGTGTGCTTCCTGCAAGAAACCCACACTACCCCGGGAGACGAAGCCACCTGGCTCCTGGAGTGGCGAGGGGGGGTCTACATGAGTCACCTCACCCGCAGATCTGGCGGGGTGGCTATCTTGTTGGCCCCGCATTTTCAGCCGGAGATCTTGGGGGTCAGGGAGCCAGTGCCAGGCCGTTTGCTTCACCTGACGGTTCAGCTGGGGGGCGCGGTGCTTCACTTGGTGAACGTCTACGCTCCCCTGGCCGGGCCGAGGCAAGCGAGCTTCTTCGAAGAAGTGTCCGCTCATCTCGCTTCCATCGACGAGAACCAGTGCGTCGTCCTCGGGGGAGATTTTAACTGCGTCCTCGAGGACAGGGACCACGGCGGTGCCCGCACGAGTTCGGCGTCGGGGAGGAGGTTGGGGGACTTGGTCAAGTCCTTCGACCTGGTGGACGTCTGGCGGAATCTCCATCCTGACTCCATCGCCTTCACCTTCGTGAGGCTTGGGGTCGGAGCGTCCAGAATCGACCGCCTGTACGTTTCGCGGGCGTACGCCTCCTGTTTTCCGAAGGCCTCCACGCGGCAGGTGTCGTGCACGGACCATCACCTGGTGTGGGCGGAACTCCTTCCGTTCGGCGCCAGGTTGGGCTCCGCGTACTGGCACTTTAACAACCTGCTGCTGGAGGACGAGCGGTTCCGGGACTCGTTTCGTCGTTTCTGGGCCGGCTGGAGAAGGAAGCGGGGAAGCTTCCCCTCCCTGAGGCTATGTTGGGACGTGGGCAAGGCTCACGTCCGCGTCTTCTGTCAGGAGTACGCGAGGGGGTCGACAAAGAGGCGGAAATCCAGGATCGGGGAGTTGGAGAGGGAGATGCTCGACCTGGAGTCACGCCTCGGTCAGCCCGACGCGGACCCGGCCCTGCGCGGGGTGTACGAAGAGAAGAAGGCCGCGCTCCGGGACCTGCAGCTCGTCGGGGCTCGGGGCGCGTACGTGAGGTCGCGGCTCCAGCTCCTCCAGGACCTGGACCGCGGTTCCCCCTTCTTCTACTCGCTGGAAAAAAGGCGCGGCACCCGTCAGCAGCTCCTTGTTCTGCTGGCCGACGACGGGTCCCTCGTCTCGGATCCGGAGGGTATCAGGGCCCACGTCCGATCCTCTTACACGGCCCTGTTCTCTCCGGATCCGTCCAGCGAGGATGCTCGCAGAGTTCTGTGGGAGGACCTGCCGCAGCTCAGCCCGGAGGACGCCGGAAGGCTCGACGCTCCCGTCAACTTAGAGGAGCTGACCGGCGCCCTCGACCGGCTCTCGAGGGGCAAATCCCCGGGGCTGGACGGGCTGACTGTGGAGTTCTTCAGGGCGTTCTGGGACGTCCTGGGGAGCGACTACGCACAGGTCCTGGGGGAGTGTCTAAATGCCGGAGAGCTGCCCCTTTCTTGGCGCAGGGCGGTCATCGTCCTGCTGCCAAAGAAGGGGGACCTTCGTTCATTGAAGAACTGGCGTCCGGTCTCCCTCCTCAGCACGGACTACAAAATCTTTGCCAGGGTGTTGTCTTCTCGCCTGGCTTCCGTGCTGGCCCACATGATTCACCCGGACCAGTCCTACACGGTCCCGGGCCGGAGGATACAAGACAACGTCCATCTGGTCCGGGACCTGATCCATTTCTGTCGACGGGCTGGTCTGCCGAGCGCCTTCCTGTCTCTCGACCAGGAGAAGGCGTTCGACAGGGTCGATCACGAGTACCTGCTCGGGACTCTGCGGGCGTTCGGGTTCGGGACGCAGTTCGTCGCCCGGATCCGACTTTTGTACGCCGCCGCAGTGTGTCTGGTTAAAGTTAACGGGTCCCTGACGGCGCCCCTTCGCTTCGGGAGAGGAGTGCGTCAAGGCTGCCCTCTGTCCAGCCAGCTGTATTCCCTGTGCGTGGAGCCTTTCCTGCGCCTCTTGCGGAGGAGGTTGTCGGGGCTGGTTCTGCGCGGCGCGGGTGCGGGGGTGGTCCTCTCGGCCTACGCCGACGACGTGCTCCTCACTTTCACCGACCCGGCTGACCTGGGGAGGATGCGCGAGTGCCAGGCCGTGTACTCGGCGGCGTCTTCCGCCAGGATCAACTGGGCCAAATGTTCCGGGCTACTGGTGGGTCTGTGGCGGGTGGACTCCCTGCCGGAGGAGTTTCGGGGGTTCAGCTGGAGTACCACCCATCTCTTCTACCTGGGGGTCTACCTCAGCCCGACCGAGGAATCCTGGCCGGCCAACTGGCAGGAGCTGGAGGCCAAAGTCTCGGCTCGCCTAGGCCGCTGGACAGGACTGCTCCGAGTGCTATCTTACAGGAGCCGAGTGCTGGTCATAAACCAGCTGGTGGCCGCCATGCTGTGGTACCGGCTGGTCACTTTGGTCCCTCCTCCTGGCTTTGTCGCTGACATCCAGAGAACGTTGGTCGACTTCTTCTGGGACAAAAAGATGCACTGGGTCGCTGCGCAGGTTCTGAGTCTCCCCATTGAGGAGGGCGGTCAGTCGCTGGTGTGCGTCCGCACCCAGGTCGCGACCTTCCGCCTTCAGACCTTGCAGCGATACCTTTACGTCGAGCCTCCTCCTAGGTGGTGCGCCCTGGCGACGTATTTTTTCCGCCAGGTGCGTAACCTCAACTACGACACGCAGCTCTTGTTCGTCGACCGTGACGGTTTGGAGGTCGCCCTCAAGGTGCTGCCTGTCTTTTACCAGGACCTGATCACTGTCTGGAACATGGTCGAATCGCGTCGCGCCTACCCTCCGGCAGGAGTAGCGGCTGTCGTCAGGGAGCCGTTGCTCAGGAATCCGCACCTCCGTGCTCGCGGGTTCGAGTGGCTGTCGGAGGGGAGGGCCGTGGCGGCGAGGGTGACCAGGGTCGGGGACGTGCTGGGTGCCGGGGGCCTGGGCTGGACGTTGCCGCAAGACATAGCAAGCAGGGCAGCGGTAGACGTCCGGTACGTGGCCACCGGCATCCGACGCCTTAAAACGGCGGTGCTCGGACCCGACGTAGTGCACCAGTTGGAGGACGCTCAGGTGTGCGGTGGGATCCCGTCCGCGCTCACCCCTGCCCGGACGGAATTTCACATCGGCCCCAAGGTCCCGTACTTCCCGCGGGAGCCTGTGCCCCACAACCTGAGCCGTCTCCGAAATTTTAATTTTGTCCCGTTTAAGGACGTTAAAAGGTGTGCCCTATATCGACTGCTGCTGCACACCGTCCACCTCTTCTCCCTCATCCACCGCCCGGACACGCCCTGGCGTGCCCATTTGCCACCGGGCGGTGGGGATCCCCAGTGGAGGGCCCTCTACGCAGGAGTCCTCCCCCTTTCTCTTGGGGATCTGGGGTGGAGGGTGTTGCACGCAGCAGTCCCCTGCAACCGCAGATTGCGGTGGTTCATGGACTCCCAGCCCAACTGCTTGTTCTGTGGTGCTGTGGAGTCCGTGAACCATGTGTATGTTGGGTGTGGGCGTTTGCACTCCCTTTTTGATTTTCTGAAAAACCTTCTCCTCTGCTTTTGGTTGCACTTCAGTCCCACGCTCCTGATCTTCGGGCACCCGGTGCGGAGGAGGGAGGGCAGGTCTGAAGACCTCCTCGTGGGTCTGCTCCTGGGCCTGGCCAAACTGGCCATAAACAGGTCCAGGCAGCGGGCCGTGGAGGGGGTCGTTAGGGCCGACTGCCTGCCCCTCTTCCGCGGTTACGTTAGGGCCCGGGTGTCCTTGGAGAAGGAGCACGCGGTGTCCACCAACACCCTGGAGTTGTTCAGGGAGAGGTGGGCGCCGCAGGGAGTGGAGTGCATCATTTCCCCCTCCAACTCTATTTTGATTTAGTCCCTGCCCTCCCCTTCACTGTTTTGATCACACAGCATTGCCCTTTGATGTGAAGGGCACTGCTCGTCACAGGCCACTCGGGTGTTTTCCTACTTTTCCTGGTGGTGGAAATTAAATAAAGATTTGTGCACTTTATGTCTCTCACTGTGTCTCACAGCTGCACACACACACCATGGGTGCTGGGGTTAAAAATAATAAGCACTACCGCAGTTAGGCGGTAGTGTGGGGGTTAAGAAAAAAAAAACAAAAAAAAAAAATACACAAGAGGTAGAGGTGGGCACAGCGAGGCATGGAGTGTTTTATTTCCCCCTCCGATTCTATTCTGATTTAACCCCTGCCCTGCTCTTCACTATTTGATCACACAGCATTGCCCTTTGATGTGAAGGGCACTGCCTGTCACAGGCCACCCTGGTGTTTTCCTATCTTCTTGGTGGTGGAAATTAAATAAAGATTTTAAAAATATATATAAACAGGAGAATTGCCCTTTGATGTGAAGGGCACTGCTTTTGTCACTGGCCACTCGGGTGTTTTCCTATTTTTCCTGGTGGTGGATATTGAATAAAGATTTGTACACTTTGTGTCTGTCACTGTGTCTCACACCTGCACACACACACTATGGGTGCTGGGGAAAAGAAAAAAAAAGAACAGGAGTTACTGCAGTTAGGCGGTAGTGTGGGGGTTAATTAAAAAAAACAGGAGTATCATTTCCCCCGCCAACTCTATTTTCATTTAATCCCTGCCCTCCCCTGCACTTTGATGTGAAGGGCACTGCTTGTCACTGGACCACTCAGGTGTTTTCCTATCACTTGGGCTGGATCAGTGTCAGTGTGTGGCTGCGCAAGAAGAAGAAAGAAGTGGAAGGAGGTGAGAGCTGTGTGTTCCGGGCCTAGTTTTGGAGCTGCAGCCTGGGCCTTGCCCAGGTCAAGTCAGTGTTTCAGCTGACCTGGGGCCCACTCCCACTGCTGGTCTCTGGGACCCCGCCTGGGACTCACCTGAGGCCCCTTCCCACAACATCCACCACTGCTGTGACCTGAGGCCCACCTCCACCGCCGCTGCCTGGGACTTGTCTGGGAGTCTCTACCCAACAGGTCTGCCTCCACCGCTGGGACCGAAGGCCTGCCTGGGACTGGCCAGAGGCCTGCTTCAACTGCTGCTGTCCCTTGAGGCCTGCCTCCACCACTGCTGCCTGGGACTCGCCCGAGGCCCCTTCCCACAACCTCCACAACTGCTGTGACCTGAGGCCCACCTCCACTGCTGCTGCCCAGGACTCAATTTTGGGGCTGCCTGGGACTTGCCTTGGGGACCCTCCCCAACAGGCCTGCCCACATCACTGCAATCGAGGGCCTGCCAAGGACTCGCCTGAGGCCTGCCTCCACCACCGCTGCCTGGGACTCACCTCGTCCCCTCCCCAGGACCTCTACCACTGCCACTGCTGGAGGCCCACCTCCACTGCTGCTGCCTGGGACTCAACTTTGGGGCTGCCTGGGACTTGCCTTGGGGACCCTCCCCAACAGGCCTGCCCCCATCACTGCAATCGAGGGCCTACCTGGGACTCGCCCGAGGCCTGCCTCCGCCACTGCTGTTGCCTGAGGCCGGTTTCCACCGTCGCTGCCTGGGACTCTCCTTGGGTGACTGGCCTTGGGCACATCCCCAGGACTTCTGCCACTGCTACTGCCAAATGCCCACCTTCACCAGCAGAGTATGGTGAGCCCGAAGGTCGCGGGGCCCAGCCGCACCTACGCCGGGGTAGCCGCTGCCTTAGGCTCAGTTGTCCCAACCTTGGCAGCAACCGCAACCCCCTTCAGGCACCTGACTAAGCACCTGGGGGTAAAGGCCTATCCCCATCCCAACATGGCCATCGAGGCCTGCAGTAAGGCCATGGCTAGTGTGGTCGGCCCACTAGCCATCGTCGCTGCGGCCCGCATGTACGGGAAGGCTGTATTCTTTCTTAAGACCGAGCAGGCGGTTCACCTGGCCGTGGAGAGGGGGCTCACTGTGGGCGGCACACATTTGCCCGTCGACCCTTTGGAGGTCATGGCCCAGAGAGTCATGATCTCCAACGTCCCGCCCTTCATTGCCAGTGAGCTCCTTCTTCCCCACCTCAACACCTTGGGGGAGATCCGGTCAGGTGTTCAACCGCTCCTGCTCGGTCTTAAGGACCCCGCCCTCCATCACGTATACTCCTTCCGACGCCAGGTGTTTATTTGCCTGGCCCGGGAGGAGGTCACCGAGGGTTCGTTCACTGTCCTCCACAAGGGCGCGGCCTACCGCGCCTTCTGGACGGCGGACGGCGTGCGGTGCCACCTGTGCCGCGAGGTGGGGCATATTAGGAAGAACTGCCCCACCCAAGAAGGCTCCCCAGCCCACACCAACGGCTGCAGGTGGTGCCGCCGCACCCACTCCCCCTCCCCCAAAGTCAACACCACAAGCCCCGGCACCGGGAGCTAAGCCGGAGGCTCCCAATGCCTCAGCCTCTGGCAGGGAGGGGGGCGAGCGTCCGACCGGACGGAAGGCGCTCAGGAAGACGCAACGCGTCAAGCCCGCCCACGGGGAGACCACCCTATACCCAACCCCTTCCCCTTCCCCTCCACGTAGCCCACGACCTGCCCCGCCCCGGCACGACAATGCCCCTGCGGCCGAGCCAGCGTCGCCCTAGCACGGGAACCCTGACCCCCGAACCCCCAAACCCCCAAACCCGTACCTGATCCTGGTCCCCTTGACCCCGACCCCGACCCCGACCCCAACCACAACCCCCACCCTCTTACAGAAACACCTGGGGCTTCAACCCCTCCTCCGGAGACTGAACCCCGCCCCATCCAGCCACCCCCAGCACTAACCTGGGGGGAACCACCGCTGCTCTACCTCCGGCAGCGACCGTGTCTCTAGGTCCCGGAGAGGGAACTGGGCCCCTGCCCTGCCCTGCCCGCCATCAACTGATAAACTAGGGGCGGGGCAGGAAGTGACATGGCTGACCCTCCCCACCCTGGCTACGCCCCCTGCCTTCCCCCAGCCAACCGTATTCCGGGAAATGCTGGGGGGGGGGCAGGACCTCGGGCCCTATGACCACTAAGGCGGGCGGGGAGGGGAAGGCCATAAACTCCCTCCTGCTGGCAGGAGCTGGAGGCCAAAGTCTCGGCTTGCCTAGGTCGCTGGACAGGACTGCTCCGAGTGCTATCTTACAGGAGCCGAGTGCTGGTCATAAACCAGCTGGTGGCCGCCATGCTGTGGTACCGGCTGGTCACTTTGGTCCCTCCTCCTGGCTTTGTCGCTGACATCCAGAGAACGTTGGTCGACTTCTTCTGGGACAAAAAGATGCACTGGGTCGCTGTGCAGGTTCTGAGTCTCCCTATTGAGGAGGGTGGTCAGTCGCTGGTGTGCGTCCACACCCAGGTCGTGACCTTCCGCCTTCAGACCTTGCAGCGATACCTTTACGTCGAGCCTCCTCCTAGGTGGTGCGCCCTGGCGATGTATTTTTTTCCGCCAGGTGCGTAACCTCAACTACGACGCACAGCTCCTGTTCATCGACCGTGACGGTTTGGAGGTCGCCCTCAAGGTGCTGCCTGTCTTTTACCAGGACCTGATCACTGTCTGGAACATGGTCGTATCGCGCCGCACCTACCCTCCGGCAGGAGTAGCGGCTGTCGTCAGGGAGCCGTTGCTCAGGAATCCGCACCTCCGTGCTCACTGGTTCAAGTGGCTGTCGGAGGGGAGGGCCGTGGCAGCGAGGGTTACCAGGGTCGGGGACGTGCTGGGTGTTGGGGGGCCTGGGCTGGACGTTGCCGCAAGACGTAGCGAGCAGGGCAGCAGTAGACATCTTGTACATGGCCACCGGCATCCGACGCCTTAAAACGGCGGTGCTCAGACCCGACATAGTGCACCAGTTGGAGGACGCTCAGGTGTGCGGTGGGATCCCGTCCGTGCTCACCCCAGCCCGGATGGAATTTCACATTGGGCCCTAAGGTCCCGTACTTCCCGTGGGAGCCTGTGCCCCACAACCTGAGCTGCCTCCGGAATTTTAATTTTGATCCTTTCAAGGATGTAAAGAGGCAGGCCCTGTATAGACTGCTGCACACCGTCCACCTCTTCTCCCTCATCCACCGTCCGGACACGCCCTGGCGTGCCCTTTCCCCACCGGGCGGTGGGGATCCCCAGTGGAGGGCCCTCTACGTGGGAGTCCTCCCCCTTTCTCTCGGGGATCTGGGGTGGAGGGTGCTGCATGCAGCAGTCTCCTGCAACCGCAGATTGCGGTGGTTCACGGACTCCCAGCCCAACTGCTTGTTCTGTGGTGCTGTGGAGTCCGTGGACCATGTGTATATTGGTGTGGGCGTTTGCACTCCCTCTTTGATTTCCTCAAAAACCTCCTCCTCTGCTTTTGGTTGCACTTCAGTCCCACGCTCCTGATCTTCGGGCACCCGGTACGGAGGAGGGAGGGCAGGTCTGAAGATCTCCTCGTGGGTCTGCTCCTGGGTCTGGCCAAACTGGCCATAAACAGGTCCAGGCAGCGGGCTGTGGAGGGGGTCGTTAGGGCCGACTGCCTGCCCCTCTTCCGCAGTTACGTTAGGGCCCAGGTGTCCTTGGAGAAGGAGCACGTGGTGTCCACCAACACCCTGGAGTTGTTCAGGGAGAGGTGTGTGCCGCAGGGAGTGGAGTGCATCATTTCCCCCTCCAACTCTATTTTGATTTAGTCCCTGCCCTCCCCTTCACTGTTTTGATCACACAGTACTGCCCTTTGATGTGAAGGGCACTGCTTGTCACTGGCCACCCGGGTGTTTTCCTATCTTCCTGTTGGTGGAAATTGAGTAAAGATTTGTACACCTTGTGTCTCTTACTGAGTCTCACACCTGCACACACACACCATGGGTGCTGGGGAAAAAAATAAGCACTACCGCAGTTGGGCGGTAGTGTGGGGGTTTTTAAAAAAAAAAATCAAGCAGCTGTCCCTACCCTCCCCTTCACTGTAAAAAGAAAATAAAATACACAAGAGATAGAGGTGGGCACTGCGAGGCATGGAGTGTTTTATTTCCCCCTCCGATTCTATTCTGATTTAACCCCTGCCCTGCCCTTCACTGTTTGATTAGATTAGATTACTTACAGTGTGGAAACAGGCCCTTCGGCCCAACAAGTCCACACTAACCCGCCGAAGCGCAACCCACCCATACCCCTTACCTAACACTACGGGCAATTTAGCATAGCCAATTCACCTGACCCGCACATCTTCGGACTGTGGGAGGAAACCGGAGCACCCGGAGGAAACCCACGCAGACACGGGGAGAATGTGCAAACTCCGCACAGTCAGTCGCCTGAGTCGGGAAATGAACCCGGGTCTCAGGCGCTGTGAGGCAGCAGTGCTAACCACTGTGCCACCGTGCCGCCCACACAGCATTGCCCTTTGATGCGAAGGGCACTGCCTGTCACAGGCCATCTGGGTGTTTTCCTATCTTCCTGGTGGTGGAAATTAAATAAAGATTTGTACACCTTGTGTCTCTTACTGAGTCTCACACCTGCACACACACACCATGGGTGCTGGGGAAAAATGAGCACTACTGCAGTTAGGCGGTAGTGCGGGGGTAAATTAAAAAAAAAGAAAATATAACAAAAAAAACAAAAATACACAGGAGGCATAGGTGGGCACTGTGAGGCATGGAGTGTTTTATTTCCCCCTCCAATTCTAATATTTTATTAAACAAATTACAAAACACAGTTAACATTTACAGCTGTATACAACAGCAATTTTACAAGGGAGAGGAGCAGCAAAACCAGACCCCAAACCCTACCGTTCAACGAGTTTACAGGGAGATGCGGACAAACCTCCAATCCCGAATCCCCTGTTTATTTTTTTTTTCCGTTTACTTTTTTTATTTTATTAAACAAATACAAAACAGTTTACAATAAACATTTAGCTGTACAAGAGACAGCAATTTTACAAGGGAGAGGAGCAGCAAAGCTAGGCCCCAAACCCTACGGTTTGACCATTTTACAGGGAGATGAGAACAACCCTCAAATCCCAGTTCCACATTTAACAAGACAGTGACAATGACATTTGTACATTAAACAACACAGTTACATACAGAAGTGCAGACAATACAGACCTAGCAAGTCCCCCACCCCTCCCACCTTTCGACCACTCTAAGGCAGCCCGCCCCTACCCACCTTCCGGTTCTCGGTCCACCCCGTGCCCCTTCCAGTTCTCGGTCCGCCCTCACACACCTTTCGACCACCTCTAGGACAGCCCGCCCCAGTGCCCGCCCGGGGTGACAGCAGTTTGGACGGCCTACCCACCTTCCGGCTTCACTAACCACCCTCATCACCTTTCGACCACCTCTGGGGCAGCTCGCCCCGGTACCTGCCCGGGGTGACAGCGCTGAGGACAGCTACCCACCTTCTGGCTCTCGGTCTGCCCCTACATACCATTGGGCTCTTACCCACCCCGTTGCGCCTCCGACCAGTGGGCTATCCTAGCACACCTTTCGACCACCTCTAGGGCAGCCCATCCCCTTCCCTGGGACGACAGCGTGTAGGGTAGCCCCCAAGCCTTCCGGACCTCAGCCGCCCCTACACGCCTTCTGGCTCTCAGCTGCTCTGACACCTTTCGACCACCTCTAGGACAGCCCGTCCCGATTACCCCTTATCGGGATGACAGCGCTCAGAACAGCCTACTCACCATCTGGCTCTCGGGGTGACTGGCAACAGGGTGGCCTACCCACCCTCTGGCTTTCAGGACAGCCTACCAACCTTCTGGTTCGCAGGATGGCCTACCCACCTTCCAGCTCTCAGGGTGACAGCTTTCAGGGTGACGCATGAGCCTCCCAACTCACGACAAAGCCTGCCAGACCCAGGGACACACAAGACAGTGCAGGTGATAGATACAGGAAACACCACAATATATAAAAAACAGAGTCCTTTCTGGTGCACAGTTCAAATCCATACATAGAGTCTTCAAGATATAAAATCCATTGCCAGAAAGAGTCCACTCCAGTATACGACGTGCGTGGTCAGAAATAGAGTCCACTCCAACCTGCAGAGTCCATTACTAAAAACAGAGTCCACAACCAAGGGCAGAGTCCACTCCTGAAGGCAGCAAATGCACATCCCACAGCACACAGGTGTTCAGTCTCCATAGAGTCCAGGCCCAGCCTTGGAAAACCAGGCCCACTCACAGGAACAG
Source organism: Hemiscyllium ocellatum (assembly GCF_020745735.1). NCBI lineage: Eukaryota > Metazoa > Chordata > Chondrichthyes > Orectolobiformes > Hemiscylliidae > Hemiscyllium > Hemiscyllium ocellatum. The sequence goes on from NC_083403.1 coordinate 95,998,998, forward strand.
TACATTGTACAGATGCAGTTAACTCACAGCAGTTTGGTCCACTCCTGAGGGAAAGGTGTTCTCCCAAACTCCAGGATACAGCAACTGCTCACCTCCCAGCACACACACAGGTGTTCAATCTTCAGAGGCCCAGTCCCAGAGCTAGGCCTCCCCCCCCCCCCCCTCCAATTCTATTCTGATTTAACCCCTGCCCTGCCCTTCACTATTTGATCACACAGTATTGCCCTTTTGTGAAGGGCACTGCTTGTCACTGGCCACTTGGGTGTTTTCCTATCTTCCTGGTGGTGGAAATTGAATAAAGATTCATGCACCTTGTGTCTCTCACTGTGTCTCACACCTACACACACACACAACATGGGTAATGGGGATAAAATATACATAGGAGGTAGAGGTGGGCACTGCGAGGCATGAAGTGTTTTATTTCCCCCTCCGATTCTATTCTCATTTAATCCCTTCCCACTCCTTCACTGTTTGATCACGCAGCATTGCCCTTTGATGAGAAGGGTATTGCTTGTCACTGGCCACTTGGATGTTTCCTTTCTTCCTGGTGGTGGAAACTGAATGAAGATTCGTGTACCTTGTGTCTTTCACTGTGTCTCACGCCTGCACACACACAACATGGGTGCTGGGGAAAAAATAAGCACTACTGCAGTTAGGCAGTAGTGTGGGAAAAAAACAAAAAAGAAAGAAAAACACAGGAGGTAGAAGTGGGGTGGGACATGAAGTGTTTTATTCCCCCTCCAATTCTATCTGATTTAATCCCTCCCGTCCCCTCCCCTTCACTTTTTAATCACATAGGCAATACCCCTAAAGAGAAGGGTATTGCTTGTCACTGGCCAGTCAGGTATTTCTTTTTCTTCAACTGGTGGAATATGAATAAAGTTTTCTGCACGCATTGTTTCTTCACTGTGTCCTCCATTTACACACACTCGACAAGCGTGCTGGGGAGAAATAAGCACTACCGCTGTTTGGCGGTAGTGTGGGGATTTAGGAAGAAGAAAAGTAGATAAGCAGGAGGTTTAGCATCTCCTACGTAGGGGGGACTAGATCTGAGCTGGCTGGCCATAGCCAGTAGTGCAGTGGATAACTAGTGATTTGCAGGATGACTTGTTAAATGGGGAAAAAAAATAAGCAGGAGGTTGAGCGTCTCCACTGCCAGTGGTACTGCACTCTCGTAAATAAAGAGTGACTTGGTGATGGGACCCAGCCACTGCGTCATTACATCAGACTGAGCCTTCTAATGTGGATGGGCCTTTGCATGTGGACCAGGCTTTTGCGTGTGGACCAGGCCTTTGTGTGTGGACCAGGCCTTTGAATGTGGATGAGGCCTTTGCGTGTGGACCGGGCCTTTGTGTGTGGACCAACAGCTCAGTGTGTAGGTTGAAACATTTGTGAAATGTGTGTTTGCTACATACTTTTAAACAAAATTGCTTTCTGCATACTAATATGTACACTACATATACCAATGCAGTTTATTTTATATACGGTCTTACATTCAGTGTTTTAATTACTGTATAAATTGAACAACATTCTGTTAAAAAAAAGAAAAAAAATATAAACAGGAGATTTAGAATCTCCTCAGTTCAGGCTACTGACTTCAAGCTGGCTGGCCGCAGCTGGTGTACAAGTAAATAAAGGGTGGCGTGATAATGGGATACCGACCTCTGTGCAGTTGCTGCACAGTCTTTAATTGTTAATTTTCAAGAAATAAATGCTCAGCCTGTTCTTATAAAACATTTCCTACCACACAATCCTCCAAGGCATTTCTTTCCATGGCATTTCTTTCAATGGCTTAAAAACCTTCTGTTTTCAAATTGAGAGTGTAGCTTTTGTCAAGCTGTTAAGGACATGAATAACTGTCGAGTTAAAAATGAAACAAAGAGTTACAGATGCTGGAGATATGAGAAAACAGCAGGAATTACTGGCATAACTCTGGCAGTATCTGTGGAGAGAAAACAGAGTTAACGTTTCATGTTTGATCATTTTGCTTTCTCTCCACAGATGCTGCTGGACCTTCTGAGTTTCGCCAGCAATTTCTGTTTTTACTTCAAAATTGTCAAGTCATCTGCTTCTAAAATTGATTCTATGCATCCAATATTATACTTAATTTCTCACCTCCTTCAGAACATGAATATACGGAGAAACAGGTCAGAGATTTTACCAGTTTTCAAATTCGAAGGCATTTTCAGTTTGATCCATAATCATATTGATACCCTTTCGCTACTTGTCATATACTTACATGTTTCCCTTTTCTTCCTGCTGACCTGGATTTTCTGATCCTGTTAAATTCATGCACACTGATAACTTGCCATCACTGCCAATTTTATGTTTGGCACATTTGGATGCATTCCTTTCAGATGTCTATTTTAAAGCAGTTACATCAATCTCAGTTATCATTACAAATGTAACCATGAAGGATAGAAACTTACTGTAATCATCAGCCAAGGGAGGATGAAAAAAAATGATTAACGTAATTTAATACAGTATCACATACTTTGCTTTGAGCAGTAGCCTATTTTGTCTTGTCTTTACTTTCTCCACAATTTGGGAATAAGCAGCTCCAAATCTAATGTCTTCCAGTCAAAAGTACAACAGCTTGATTTTCCACTGGTCAGGCAGTCATTATTTCAGGAGGTGTGTACTGGGGTCCTGTGGAGTCTCTATTGTAGCACATTTTGAAGCAATTGTTCAAGAGATTGAAAAGGCCTGGATCTCACTGAAGGGCTACACTTAAACAGGCGGGATAGCCCAAAATTATATAAAATAGTTATTAAGTGCAAGCCTAAAACCTGAATAATTTTTCAACTGACCCCCTACTAAATTAATATAATGCCCAATTACACCTCCTCCAGACCCCCTTACTATTGTCACTAAAGCTCCAAGCCAATCCCATCTTCCCCGTCAAACTCATTAGCACCCACCTTCCCTCTTCATCACGTTGGACTAGATCCAACTGAAACCCTCATTATCCACCCAAAAATGCCTTAAAAACTGGGCCACTTATCCCATGTACAATTGAGCAAAAATCCTAATACTGGATAAGACCCTGGACTTTTCTAACATCTAAAATACTGGACAAAATCCTGGGCTCAGCTGCAACAAACACACAACGAAGCCAGTATGACATCTGTATGGGGCTATTGTACAGCTTGGAAATCCAATTTACACCTGCACTCCAAGAGAAAAATCAACCAAACCGAACACTGTAGGCTGAAATGAACATTTACAGCTCAGGCTGCTCATCACAGACATTATGTGGCCTACACAGATACTGAATATTCAACTTGAATCAAAATCCATTCACATACACTCAACAATCAGGAAACCAATTGACTTCAGAAGGAAACACCAGAGCTACAATGGACAACACGGATTTGAGGGGAGATAACACGGCACAGAGTCTGTATAATTGCCAGCCCCAATTTCATCAGAGAGAGAGCCATTTTCAACAACAAGCCTCTGCATTAACAGCTTCCCCAGGGCATCCACACTTAACAAGCAGTTTTGGAACCAAGAACCACAGAGGCTGAACAGAGAAGCTGAGTCAAGAAGCCAAAGCAAGAGCATCATCGCAACAAAGGATATCCTCCAGGGGAAAAGTCAACCAAGAGCTATCCAGAAAAGAGCTTCCAGACATGGCCCTGTTCTAAACCAAGAGAACTGACAGCAAGAACCTTGGGAATTGTGCGCACTTTAAAATCATGTTTTCCTCAGTGGTGAGCTGAAACTCCCAAGACCCCAAAGTCTGACCTAGCTACCAGGGAGGGGAAAGTGGGTGCTGACAGTGCATTCGGACCCTAAGGGTGGGAAGCCTGATTAAAGTTTCTGTATTTAAAACTGTTGTTTTTAGTTTCTAATAGTGTTTAATCTAGCTAAAAGTGTATTTAATTATATTTCTCTTTGGTTGATTGTGTTAATTTTCCTGTTTATTGCATTTACGCTTTATTTCTTCTGTATTTTAAATAATCCAAAATTGTTTTGCCTTGAAATACTTACTGACTGCCTTCTTCATTTCACATTCCCTAAATGAGTCCACTGTCTAGAACCAGGGATCTGGAGGTGTTTCGAAACACTTAAAAATCAGAAAATAACTGATTGCAAATGAGAACCTTATACCTGGCACACTACCCACTTGAAACCCAAAGCCCCTTCCTATTTGGAATCTTACCCATGTGCTGCCCTACTTCCTATTCAGCTGGCAGCCTACCAACTAGCAGTCTGCTAACCTGAAACCCTATCTCCAACTCGTCTGAAACCCTACACCTTACCCACCTGACACCTTGCTCGGCAGGCACACTACTTACTTCATTGTGTATCCTAATTCATCTGGCAAATCCCACCTACTCCTCTGGTCCCCAGCTGGGACTCTACCAAACTGAAGTTGCCTTCACTCGGAAAATCTGGCCCATCAACTTTTATGATGCACAGACACATAAGCAATTCATTAGGATGCGGCAGGGAGGGATACAGGAACATAGATGAAACCACAACAGAGGCATTATCTACTTACTTGCCTTTTACACAGATTTTTGAACAGTCTAACCTTCATCAAATTTTAAATGATCCAATATATATGACTTTTAAAACTTATTTTAGTAGAAAATTTCTGCCAAGTCTGAAAGAAAATGAGAGGACAGATGAAGCACTTGCTTTAAAGTGTCGATATGTGGTGTGATGGTGGTTCAACAATTTTGAGAAACAGTTTATAGAGTTATTGAATCCCTATAATGCGGAAACAGGGCATTTGACCTACTGAGTCTGCACTGAGATGTGGATAGCACGGTGGCTCAGTGGTTAGCACTGCTGCCTCACAGCGCCAGGGACCCTGGTTCGAGTCTTGCCTCGGTTGACTGTCTGTGTGGGTTTTGCACATTCTCCCCATGTCTGCGTGGATTTCTTCTGGGTGCCCCGGTTTCCTCCCATAACCGCTCGTGCGCCATTAACCATGCGGCCGCTGCAGCAACCACCACTGCGAACCATGACGTCACTTCCACCCCCACCGACCATGCAGCCTCTGCGATCGCCACCCAGACAACCACCTCCACGATTGCCAGGAAGACCATCGCCAACAGATTCGTGGCCTCCGCGGGGTCCACAGCTACCGCGAAAAGCACCGTTTCTGCCGTCGCCGCAGCCACTTCCGCCCCCGGAGTTGCCGTCGCCACATCTACTTCCGCTCCCAGTGACGTCACTTAATTGCACAACGACCACGCCGCATGCATCTCCACCGCCACGCCGATCTCCGGCCCCATACCTAACCCTGCCCCCATGCCCAACTCTGTCCCCACGCCCAACTCCGCCTCCATGCCTAACTCCACCCCCACACCCAGCTCCAGCCCCACACCAGGTCCTAGCTCCCAGCCCTGCTGTATTTTCACCATCCCTCCAGACCTCCCTCTCTCTGAGGATGAAAGATCAGTCCTCAGCAGAGGCCTCACCTTCATCCGCCTATGCTCCCGGATTAATGAGTTCAACACATGGCGAGACATTGAACAATTCTTCCGCCGCTTTTGCCTCCGCGCCTACTTCTTCAATCAGGATTCTCGCCCACCCTCTGATGACCCCTTCTCCCGCTTCCAACACACCCCATCCACATGGACATCTTGTGCTGGCCTCTTACCCGCCCTCGATCTCTTCATAGCCAACTGCCGCTGCAACATTGACTGCCTCAACCTGTCCACCCCTCTCACCCACTCCAACCTCTCACCCTCGCAACATGCAGCCCTCCACTCCCTCCGCTCCACCCCAACCTCACTATCAAACTGGCAGACAAGGGAGGTGCCGTGGTAGTTTGGCACACCGATCTTTACATTGCTGAGGCTAAACGCCAGCTCGCGGACACCTCCTCCTACTGCCCCCTTGACCATGACCCCACCTCCCACCACCAAACCATCATCTCCCAGACCATCCATAACCTCATCACCTCAGGGGATCTCCCATCGACCGTCTCCAATCTCATAGTCCCATAACGCCTCACCGCCCATTTCTACCTCTTGCCCAAAATCCACAAACCTGACTGTCCCAGCTGACCCATTGTCTCAGCCTGCTCCTGCCCCACCGAACTCACCTCTGCATACCTCAAAACGTTCCTGTCCCCCTTAGTCCAAGAACTCTCCATCTACGTTTGGGACACCACCCATGCACTTCACCTCCTCCATGATTTTCGCTTCCCCGGCCCCCAACACCTTATCTTCATCATGGACATCCAGTCTCTATACACCTCCATCCCCCATCACGAAGGCCTCAAAGCCCTGGGCTTCTTCATTTCCAACTAACCCAGCCAGTATCCTTCCACTGACACCCTTTTCGACTGACTGAACTGGTCCTCACTCTAAACAACTTCTTTTTCCATCCTCCCACTTCCTCCAACCAAAGGAGTAGCCATGGGCACCCGCATGGGCCCCAGCTATGCCAGCCTCTTTGTCGGATATGTGGAACAGTCCATCTTCCGCAGCTACACTGGCACCACCCCCCAACTTTTCCTCCACTACATCGATGACTGTATCGGCGCTACCTCGTGCTCCCATGAGGAGGTTGAACAGTTCATCTACTTTACTAACACCTTCCACCCAGACCTCAAATTTACTTGGACCGTCTCAGACTCCTCCTTCCCCTTCCTAGGCCTCTCCACTTCTATCTTGGACGACCAACTCAACACGGACATTTACTATAAACTGACCGACTCCCACAGCTACCTAGATTACACCTCCTCCCACCCTGCCCTCTATAAAAACGCCATCCCCTATTCCTTCGCCTCCGCCTCATCTGCTCCCAGGAGGACCAATTCCAACACTGAACAACCCAGATGGCCTCCTTCTTCAAAGACTGCAATTTCCCCTCAGACATGGTTGATGATGCTCTCCACCACATGTCCTCCACTTCCCGCACCTCCACCCTTGAACCCGTCCCTCCAATCGCCACCATGACAGAACTCCGCTGGTCCTCACCTACCACCCCACTAACCTCCAGATACATCGTGTCATCGTTTGTCATTTCTGCCACCTCCAAACAGATCCCACCACCAGGGATATATTTCCCTCCCCTCCCCTATCAGCATTCCAAAAAGACCACTCCCTCCGTGACTCCCTCGTCAGGTCCACACCCCCCATCAACCCAACCTCCACTCCCAGCATCTTCCCCTGCAACCGCAAGAAATGCAAAACTTGTGCCCACACCTCCCTCCTCACTTCCCTCCAAGGCCCCAAGGGATCCTTGCATATCCATCACAAATTCACCTGCACCTCCACACACATCATTTACTGTATCCGCTACATCCGATGTGGCCTCCTCTACATTGGGGAGACAGGCCGCCTACTTGCGGAACATTTCAAAGAACACCTCTGGGACACCCGGACCAACCAACCCAACCACCCCTTGGCCGAACACTTTAACTCCCCCTCCCACTCCGACAAGGACATACAGGTCCTTGGCCTCCTCCATCGCCAGACATGGAGGAAGAGTGCCTCATCTTCTGCATAGGAACCCTCCAACCACAAGGGATGAATGCAGATTTCTCCAGCTTCCTCATTTTCCCTCCCCCCACCTTATCTCAGTCCTAATCCTTGGACTCAGCACCGCCTTCTTAACCTGCAATCTTCTTCCCAACCTCTCCGCCTCCACCCCCTCTCCGGCCTATCACCCTCACCTTAACCTCCTTCCACCTATCGCATTCCCAACTCCCCTCCCCCAAGTCCCTCCTTCCTACCTTTTATCTTAGCCTGCTTGGCACACCTTCCTCATTCCTGAAGAAGGGCTTATGCCTGAAACATTGATTCTCCTGCTCCTTGGATGCTGCCTGACCTGCTGCGCTTTTCCAGCAACACATTTTTCAGCTCTTTCCTCCCACAATCCAAAGATGTGCAGGTTAGGTGAATTGTCCATGCTAAATTGTCATTAGTCAGGGGTAAATATAGTGTAGGGGAGTGGGTCTGGGTGGGTTACTCTTCAGAGGGTTGGTGTGGAGTTGTTGGGCCGAAGGGCCTATTTCCACACTGTGGGGAACCTAATCTAATCTTTGAATGGCATCCCATCCAAATGTATTCGCCCACTCTATCTCTGAAACCCTGAATTTCCCATAGCCAATGCACCTAAACTGCATATCCCAGGACACTATGGACAATATAGCAAGGCCAAATCACATAACCTGCAGTATCGGAGAAAACTGGAGCATCCGGCACAAACCCACTTCGACATGGGGAGTAGGTATAAATTCTCCACAGCCAGTCACTGAAGGCTGGAATCGAACCCAGGTCCTTAGTGCCGTGAGGGAGCCTTCTGTTTTGTGCTTTTAGGATCCGCTGTAACCTGGCCTTTTTGATCAGGATCACGTGTCCTTATATTTCAATAGTTGTGTCCATGGCCTGCCCTGGGATGTTTCTATGCACAAAATATAATATATTAGAACATTTTGGTGATGCTGAAGATGACAATGCTGTCCTGCTGGCTTTGTTTTGTTCCTCGATGTGACCAGTTATCCAACTTTTACTCAGGTTATTGTAGGAACACTGGTATCTCATTCATTCAGAGGGTTAAATGTACAGCTGCAAATCAGACACATTGTCCTGTTGCCTGAAATGGAGTACTCACCTTTTTATCCAGGTAATCTTCCATTATGTGATGGACAAGGAACTGACTCAAACTCTAAGTAAACATACCCTTCTTTATTTAACCCTTCAAGTACCAAGACTCAATTTAAAACATACACTCATTGCAACATTTATTACTTATTTCATCTAATTTAACTTAGATGAAGGTTAGGTGAGGCAGCATCTGAGGAGCAGGAGAATTGATGTTCAGGTATAAGCCCTTCATCAGGATTCCTGCCTGACCTGCTGTGCTTTTCCAGCACCACACTCTCGACTCTGGTCTCCAGCATCTACAGTCCTCACGTTCTCCCTGTAACCAACAAGTTTGGCTTGAATCAAATGCAAGTCGGATTCAAGTGAAGTGGCCAACTTTATTCACTGTATCAATCCTTTCTCATGGATCTTTGTCTTCTCTGTAAATTCCTTCAGGGCACATGCTTCTCTAATGTAATCTGAAAAATTTCTTCTGAGAAAATTCCTTTCTTCTTTTAATTTATCTGAAAATGTGTTCCTTTCCAGAAAGATCTCTGGCTCTCAGTCAATGAATTGATCACACTGTGCGAACCTAGCCAATGGAGTTTACTGAAAAACACCTCCCAAATGTTTGCACAAAGTCAGAAACAGTGACATTCCATACTTTGCATAAGATAATATAGTGCCAGTACATCTAGGTACACCATGACCACACAGGAAACTGAGGTCACAATATGCCTTGGCTACAGTTTAACTGAGGTCAGAGTTTAAATTAGTTGATCAAACTTTCCAGCATGATTGATTGTAGCTCTTAAATGGTCTAGTAGCCATTGCTGCTGCTGGCCACCTGACCACAGTCCCCTGCACTCACATGAAATTTTCTATAACAATGTCAAATTGTCATGCCAATGCCATCATGCAAGCTTTCATCTCACAGAAGGCACCTCTAAACCTCTCTCCCCTAAAACCCCTACCCTTTAACATAAATGTATGTACTCTGGTCAGAGATCAATCCACCATAGGAAAAGTTCCTCCCTGTCTCTGCCTCTCATAATTTTATCCAACTCAATCATGTCCCATCTCAGTCTCCTCTGCTCCAAGAAGGACAACCCCAGTGTATCCAATCTTTTCATAACTGAAACTCTCCAGGCCAGACAACATTCTGGTAAGTCTCCTCTCTACTTTCTCCAGTACAATCATATCCCTCCAGTAAAATCAATTCCAGAACTGCGCTCAATACTCTTGCTGTGTCCTAACCAACATTTCACACAGTTTCAGAATTCCTTCCCAGGTCAAATTGAAACAAAAGGAAAATGGATTTTGCTTAGCAACAGATTGAAAGTTTTTTATTTATTCTTTCATTGGATGTGGGCATCACTGTCAAGGTCACCATTTTTTGCTCATCCCTAATTGTCTTTGAACATAATGGCTTGTTAGGGCCATTTAGAGTCACAGACTCATAGAGATTCACAGCATAGAAATAGATCCTTCGGTACAACTCGTCCAAGCTGACCAGATATCTTAAATTAATCTAATCCCATTTGCCAGAATTTAGCCCATATCCTTCTAAACCCTTCCTATTCATATATCCATCCAGATGCCCTTTAAATGTTGTAATTGTACCAGTGTTCACTACTTCCTCTTGCAGCTAATTCCCTATATACCCCACCTTCTGTGTGAAAACGTTCCCTCTTACATTTTTTTCTCTCTCACCCTAAACCTATGCCCTCTAGTTCTGGACTCCCCATCCCAGGGAAATTATTTTATCTATTTACACTATCCATACCCCTCATGACCTTATAAAATTCCACAAAGTCACATCTCAGCCTCTGACAGTCCAGGAAAAACAGCCCCAACCTACTCAGCCTCTCCCGATAGCTCCCTCGAACCCAGCAACGTCCTTCAGAGGCTAGTTAAGAATCATCTACTTTACCATGGGTCTGGAGTCAAGCAAGTAACAGATCTGCAATGATAAAAGAATGGTCTCATTTTCATATTTATGAGTACTTCATATTTACATCTACTGTTAGTCTTTGTTTCTGTATTTTAGTTAAAACGGCACTATGTTTTTACTTAGCAACTTGCAGCAGCAATTGTTTAAGAAACTAGCTTTTATCTTATTCAAGGATAAAGCTTTGCTGCTCTTCTTTATAAATTATAACATTCAACAAAGCTAAAGGTTGACTAAAAAAGCCATGCAAATTCAAAGTTCATGATCCAGTCTACAGATGCAACTGACATGGAGATGACAGTTGTAACAGATATTGCCTTCATGGATGAAAGTGGGAAGGAGTCTTATTTTGTATTCAAGAGACACGAAGGCTCACTTAATCATTTTGTTTAGGTTCAAATCATCTGTTGTCTGGCTTCTGACTCCCTATGATAAGGAAAAGAAATGGAAGATATCAGCAACCCTGATGCTGTTAACAGACATTGGTTAACCAACAATAATTTCAGATTTTAAATAAGAATGTACTGCTGGCAAAAAAAATCACTCTTTTTATACAAAAATCTAGGCATGTTGTGGCTGTATAGGACATTGGTTCAGCCACTTTTGGAATACTGTGTGCATGTCTGGTCTCCTTCCTATCAGAAAGCTGTTGTAAAACTTGAAAGGGTTTAGAAAATGTATACAAGAATGTTGCTAGGGTTGAAGGTTTTGAGCTATAGGGAGAGGCTGAGTAGACAGGCTGTTTTCCCTCAAGCATTGGAGGCTGAGGGGTGACTTTATAGAGGTTTATAAAATCATGCGGGGCATGGATAATGTAAATACACAGGTCTTTTCCCTGGGTTGGGGGAGACCAGAGCTAGAGGGCATAGGTTTAGTGTGAGACGGATTTATAAGGGACCTAAAAATCAACTTTAGGTGTGTGCATGGAATGAGTTGTCACTGTAGAGTGCAGGAGGGCATGCCAAGAGCAGCACCAGGCATGTCAAACATGAGACAATGATAAAAGAAAAGCTGCAATCATCTTTAGCAACACATGGGCTCCCAGAAATATTGTCACAGAAAACAGGCCATTATTTACTAGCAGGGACTTTGAATATTTCCTAAAGAGAATTCAGATTCGACATATGAAGTAATCTCCATACTACCATTGACTAATGGTCTGGTAGAAAGAGCACTCCAAACTTTGAAGGCCGGCTGAAAGAAACAGCCTGTAGACTTACTTCATTCAAACTGCCCTGGTTCCTATTTGATTATTGGACCATCCCTCATGCAACTATAGGGATTGCTATAGCAGAGTTGCTAATGGGGAGAAGACTGTGTCAGATTAATTCTTCCTGGACCTGTGGGGAGAAGAGTGAAATGGCATCAGAATACCAATGCCAGACACAAGATCCCTCTGAGTGAGAGAGACAGTTTAATGAGGGGACAACTCTTTTTGCCAAAATCACAGAACTGGCACTGCATGGGTAAGAGGCATGACCATAAAAATTTCAAGTGGGCCACATGAAAGCTTCAAACATGCAAATGGAGCAGGTGCAAAACATTGCTGGCCCCTCAGACAGCCAGAAAGACTGTCAGAACTCATGGGTTCTCTCCCTCCATCCAGCGTCGAAGAAAATTTGGAGTCTAAAATGGACGCAGCGAATGGCGCAGCCTCGACACCTTCCCTGTCTGACAAAGGGGCTGAATTTCTTCTGAGACACTCTGGCGAAAGAAGCAGGCTGGGGTCCAGTACACACCACCATATCCAAGGCTGAGTCGTCAGAACCGGATCCTGAGAAAAATGATCTAGGACAGGCTACATGGAAAAGAACAAGCCTATGTCCGCAGCCAATAATGGGGTGGGATGTATTGATTGTAATGAGGTCAGCCAGGTGGACCTCAGAATATGAGTTCCCTGAATGGAGCTGTTAATCTGGCTGACAGAGAGTTAGAGGTTCTGTTCGCTCTGATGGCTGGCTCTGAGGACGCCGGACCAGTGTCCAGTATAATATACAAGTAAATAAAGGGTAACTTGGTGACAGGATTCCAGCTTCTGTGGAATTAGTTTAGGTATAATATAATTATGAAAATTAAATATCACCAATAAATTAAGACTTGTCCAGTTAAACACCAAAAGACAGATTCTCATAGGCTCTAAATGTAAAATTAATCTCAGATTAATCAAATAAACTCCAGAGAAAATTTGTTGGAAAATAAGCCAAAAGAAATTGATAACTCCCATGTCAATCTCCATCCCCAACTCCCCTCAGCACACTGCAATGATATCTTTGGAGATGGGCACTCAACCCTTTCTCCTGTCTACAGTTGCTTGGCTTCTTCACCCTGACAATGAAGGCACCCAGTTACATGTAACTAGCACTTTTATTTAAATGTATTTGAAAGTCTTTGTTTTTAAATAACAGCTTTATGAAATAAGATGTAATCCTAAAGATTGATTCTCTTTTCAAAGGTCTCATGAGAGACACCACCTATAAATTTGTTTGGAGTGGTTTGCTAAAGAACAGCAGATGGACAGTCTGTGTTTTATGGCAGAGGAAGACAAGAAAGGTGGCTTTTCTGTAGGTCCCTTGCATGCTTTTTCTGCAGTGGCTGATCTCAATAGCTGTGGTGCTTGGAGGTGAGTTTGTCACAGAAACATCCTAAAAAGTAAAAATCTGAGGCAATTCTCCCTCTCCTTTTCCTTGCCACTGCATTTTTTGAGGTTACAAGTACAGACTTTATTCTGGGAATGTGCATACCTTCACTTGGTGAAGCCTGCAAATCTATAAGATAAAATCACCTAGGTAAGCAGCAAAATGCATTCTATGAGCTAATAGGTTAAAGTGTGATTAAACATTCAACACTTTTTAAGACAAAAAAATCTGATTGAGAGAAATTAATATTGGGTAATTGCCAGGAATACAATTCCATATTTATTACCTCAAGTAAAAATGTTGTAAATTCTTAAGTTAAATTGTTAATTGTGAAAAATAAATGTAAGCACAAAAGAAATAGTTAAAATATGTTTATTAAATAATGCAAGGGTACATTTAACAGCTATTTTCACTTGAGGTAACTGTTGAAATCCCATTAACCCTGATCGAAAGTTGAGTAACAAGGTTTACATTCCTTAAAGCTAATATTTTGCACACACACTTACATGATCAGATTTATTTACAAATCATGTCTGTAGATAGTACTGATTAGATTTATGCATGAAACACTTAATAAATTATGTGGTCTATAAACTCATGTGAGTGATAGGCTCATAACATGATTATGGTGAAAACATTTTTCATACCTGCTTAAATGTGGATTTAATCTTTCTTTTCATAAGGAATTAAGGGAAATGAAGTGAGGTGAAGTTATTTCATACTAGCCCAACTACCATCATAAAAATAGATATAAAACCTAAAGGGTACTTAAAATTGCATTGGTTAGGCAGTTTAAATTCCTATTAAAATTCATACTTGGGTATAAGTTGAGCTTCAAAGACTTAATGTTCAGTCAAACATATGAGGTTGCCTTTTATACAAGTTATATTCATTGAAAGTTGGAGCCTACTCTTTGACATTAACTCTATCAGTGAGTTGTCAGTAGGAGCCTATTCCCATCAATCCCATTCCTAAATGTTATTCAAAAGGATCCATCTCGGTTGGCTCACACCAGTGATGAGATCATTCCAAGTGCAAAGAGCTTGGATTTTATTCCTAAATATCAGAGGTGAACACAAGATCAATAATTCCTTAACTTTATGGAATGTCTAATCACAATTTAGAAGCTTTCTAGAGCAATTGGTAACCCATAGTAAGTTTTGTCTTTCCAATAAAAAGTATTCTTTGAATTTAAAAAGAGTAACCTGTTTCAGGTTTATTGATATAGCTAACAGTGAACTATCAACAAAATTAAGCACTTTTCTAAGTTTTTGTTACTGTACTTGCCAATAATATGACGTAAAGCCGCAGGTAATGATTTTGGAAAAAAAAACTACCCAGTTTTATTGGTTTCATTGGTTTCCTTGGTTTCCTTGGCTAACTTTGAGTAAATTAATTTTTTTTCATCTTAAAATAACTTTTAAAACATTACCTTGAAAAATGGGTGCAAGTTGATCAGCCTTAAGAGAACTGGGACAATCATGGCAGAATGTAGTCATTATAAATAGCTTGTGCTTGAGGTAATTTGTATCTAATATCGACATACAAGACCACAAGTGGACATGAGGGGTTTTGAGTATCACTTACTTGCAAATTCTCCAAATCATTTGCAGTGGTTTGGCTCCTTTCACCCAAATCACATTGATATTAACAATGTTGACAAACAGCTATCCAACTCTCCTCAACCTCAGGGTGCGTTCAGTCACAATTAAACCATTTCAAAGGGATCCAGTGATGTAGTCGTAGTGTCCCCACTTCTGAGCTAGCAGACCTGAATTCAAGTCCTGCTTGCTCCAAAGGTTTGTGTTAACATGTCTCAAGAGTCTGATCAGAAAATGTCTACAACTGTTACAACAAAGAACAGTGAAGGTAGGATAACATTTGTGTAACCCTGTCACTTGATAAAAATACCAATTTAAAATGGATGACTGATTTAGTGTGCTACAGACATAAAACTTGTGCATGCTTTTCAGTTTGCTACTTTGAATAGCGTTTTGTTTTACAAAACGGTCACTTATTACAATAATTCAACTTGAGTTCAGGGCTAAGATTTTTAGTCATTCATTGTGATAAGAATAAGAGGGGACATTCATTAGGAATTGTATAATTAAATGGTGTATTCCAACCCCTCTGGGGCATGCTGGAATTTTCAAAGTAAGTTGGGGGATGGGGAGGTATGTTGATGAGTGGTGCAATATAGGGAATCGGTGAACGTTTCTACCTCCAGTTAAAAGCCAGTTAAGTGCCTTGAGGAGCTTATTAAAGGGACTGAAGAGAAACAGAAATCAAATTTTCTATTTGTGAATTAAAGTTTCCCATCGACTCATGGAAAGACATTAGGTTAAATGGAAAGCGCATGTCAGGAAAAATTGAGATTTTGAATAATGAGTTATTTTGGTGTGAGGTCTGATACTGTACCTTTCAGTTGACCATTTGTTCATTTTTCTACTTAGTGAAGCTGTTGAGCCCCCAAGGTGCTGCCTATCATACATTATAAGAACTGAGTTTTTTTTTAATCCTGTCCTGTCTGCTGCACTGTCTGTTGCAGAGGTGTAAATAAAGTAAGGTCAAGGGTGGCCATTTAGCAACTGAGCATACATTCACCTTTTCTCAGTATCGTGCACAACAGATTCCTGGGTATGGCCAGGAATTTTTTTTTACACTTCATATAAGATATGAAAGGCTGAAGAAAAACATTATGACACATGTTTGGAGCTTCTGAAGTTGATTCTGAGGAAGTGATTTGAAATATTTCTCGATGTCTTCCTTTACAACTCTGCATTAACACAACATACAACTGAATGAAGAAAACTGTAACAGATAATTTCTGTGAAAACTGGTAGACTTCAACTATAACAAAGAGTTACGAGTGTAATTATTAATAAAGGTTGCACATTTGGTTGAAAGTGAATAAAATACAAAATAAAGTAATTTTGTGGTCAGCATTATGGGACCAGATAGTTATGACCTAGTGACTATCTAGTGTTGCCCACAAAACCCCAGTTTTCTGGAATGTGCTAAAATGAATGCATTTCAGGACTCATGTAATGGCCAGAAATGGAAGTCAGAAATGAGAGTTGTGTTCATTGAAGGAGTAAGTTGTTAATCAAAGCTGTGGCAGATAACATTCTAGAGTTAAAGAAATTCATGACTGATGGTGTGACTCAAAGTTAGAAATCAACTGAGAGACCCAAGCATAGAAAGCTTAAAGTATAATAAATCCGGGCCAAGCATGAAGCTAAATAGGAAAATCATTCAGGGGAGCACACTTAGAGCAAGCACATGTGAATAATGGAGCTGAAGATAAATATTCTAGCACCCACAAAAGAAATGAAAGTCATAAATGCTTGAAAAAGCACTCCATGGTCTGTTTGGAGTTTTAGTGGTTATAAACACAATTAAAATAAGATCTGATTGTGAATGATACTCACCCTGTGAAGAAGTGCCAGTTGAAAGGTATTCAGTATGATAATTCAGTCAAATACAATTTGAATTAACCAACGAGAGTACGGAACTGTTTTCATTCATACATCCATGGAATTGTACCATTATGAAATGTGCCCCTTGGGGCATCTACTGCTTTCAATGTTCGAGATTATCAGGGGTCAAATGCTGAGTGGGATGAAAGAAATGTACTGCATCTAGGATGACATTCTGCTCAGCAGTCAAAGACAGAGTGGTTGAACAATGTCCTAGAATGACTTCAAACACATAGAGCTGAATAGTACAAATGGTAATTCATAGTGTCAATTATAATAAAACTAGTTCACCAAATCGACTGCAAGGATATTAACCCAAGAAGAAGTGCAAGAGGATTTTGAAGCAGAGACCAGAGAATGAAAAAGAACTTGGAACCCTGAAGGGGATTGTTGTGTACTTTTCTGAGTTCATTCCTGATTTGGCTAATACATTTGCTCCATGAGATGAACTCCAGAAAAAACAATGACAGAAATTGTTTCTTTTGACTCTATTCTTGAAAAATTGTGACATTTTTGTTCAAGGCACTGTGGTGTTAAGGAAAAATGATCTTGTTTTTTAAACATGTAATTTTAAACATCTGGGAATTTTGGTCATACATTTGTTTCAGTTGTAATTACAGTAAAAGCAAATATAGAAAAAAAGTTAAATTAATTCCATGTACTAACTTTGATTTTATTGTATAACTGGGGAAGGAGTATAGTATGTTGCAATGACTAGATATTATGAAATACAGCCCTCTCTTCTGGCAGAAATAAACAAAATTGGTTTAATAATGGTTGCTTGCAGTTGAACATGTCTTCCCTCAGTTCTGAACATGACACTACCTTCTGTCTTCAGGAAGTCAACAACAGGCATCAGCATGTCTGCTGTCTGCCTTTGATCACGCTCAACAAGAAATGCCACCATTTGGGCAGAGCTCACATCCAAACCTGAATAAGGAATTTATCCTTGAAGATAGTACTGTGTGAGCAAAACAAATGTGATGCATCATCATGACACTTAAATTATCCAGTGCATGGGGTGTAAACTGTGACCAATAAAGAATTTCATGAGCATAAAAATAACCTTTTATTCATGTGTCACCTCTCACATCTACTGCATATCCTAAGCATTGAATATCACAGAAATCTTGCCTTAAGTGTTTTTTTTTAAACACAGGCTCTGCTGTTCCACAAACAGCAATAAGATAATCAGAGTTTCTGAAGAGAAGTACATCTTGTCCCTACAATTGAAAGATGAGAAGTATTTACTTTATGACAAAACTTCAACATGCAGTGTTAAACAATTGAGGAAGATCTGTACATTTATTTTATGGAGTCTTATAGCACAAAAATAGACCCTTTGGTTCAACCAGTCCATGCCGATCGTAATTCCAAACTAAACTAGTCCCACCTGCCTGTGCTTGGCTCATATCATTCCAAATATTTCTTATTCATGTACTTATCTAAATGTCTTTAAAACATTGTAACTGTACCCAGATCCACCATTTCCTCTGGAAATTTATTCCACACATGAACTATTCTATGTGCTTAATAAAGGAACACCGTCATGTCTTTTTAAAAGTCTTTTCCTCTCACCTGAAAGATATGCCCTTAGTCTTAAAATCCTCCACCCTAGAGAAAAGACACTTGCCATCCACTTTATCTATATCCCTCATTATTTTATAGATCTCAAAATGGTCACCTCTCAAACTCTTATGTTCTAGTGAAAAAAGTCTCAGCCATTCCTTATAACTCAAATCCTCCATTTTTGGCCATATCCTGGTAAATTTCATTTAAACCCTTAGAAATACAGCAAATAAATCAAATGACATCAAATGTGTCAGCATTAGTGCCATGCTAGAGCCCTCAAGTACTTCACTTGCATTGCACTTTAGCATTTCCACATCATTCTTTCCACTGAATATAACACATTTCCTTAACACATTTAAGCATGTCCCCTTGACCCAGTGATGAGTATTTCATTATATACCTTTAAAGAATATCTCAGGGTTAAAACTGCAATAGCTTTTTAATGTCATATTTTAGCTCAGTCACCTCTCAGATTTACTTCTTATAACTGTATCTAAACAAACTAATGCAACTAGAATCCGTTAGTCTGTATAATAAATGCAACTTTTGGATATAAATTGACATTCTGATTAATCATAAGCTTGGCTTGATTTTATCGTTATAGATTTTTTGAAGAAGCATATCATATTCACCTGTTATGTATTTTGTTTTTCAGGTCCTTGTCCTGTTTGTACAAAATATGTCAGTCTCTTGTGCATAACCAAAAATTTAGAAACATCAGGCTACAGCAAGTGATGGTGATTAGCGTTGATATCACAGAAAGCTGCCCAAACAAATCTATGATTTCTGTGGTGTAGATTACACCTGTTGCTAGGAGGAGTGGCATCAAGTAAGCAGCACAAACAATCACATCGAGGAATTCTTATAGACAGAAAACAAGGAAGTAGCAAAGTATTGATTATTCCTCACATTCTGATCATTTTAGAGGGAGTAAGATAATAAGATAAGTTCATGTGGTGTTCCAGCAGAAGCGGCAATGTCACTGAAATAGCCTTAATATAATGTCATTACTTAGAAAATCTATGGATTTTTTTTTCTCATTCTGAACAAAGTGAGCATTCTACAAACTTAAAAGTAATTTTCAGGGATAGTGAGGTTGTTTGGCAGTATATTATCTACTTTCTATTCATTCAATTTATTCCTAGTTTCAACACATTAACAATAGGCAACATTCTCAGTCAATTCACAGTTCACCTAACAGTGTAAAATGTGGATGAATACAGCACATTGAGTGATGTCAAAAATTTCCATTTGGAAAAACTTGAACAGTATCCCCCAGAAAGTAAAGAACCAGTGACAACAACTTTTGATTTTTCATGTTGAACCACACATGCCCAAGTGTCTAAAGAGTAACGGAGAAAATTTCTAGATGTTTACCATGTTTCCAACTGCTGAAAGTGTCACGTCAATAATGTATAAAATGTACATTCATCAGAAACAATGGCATAACAGCTATGCTGCTGAACTAGCAATCCAGAGGAATAAGTTTGTTCTCTTAGTTTTATATTGAGGATAGAGATGTAAATTTAATCAATTCACTTGTATATTTATTTGAACCTGGAATGAAAAATTAATAATAGGTAAGGTGACCATGAAACTGCTGGATTATCCATTAAAATTCCATCTGTTTCACCATAGTCCTTCACAAAGGGTAATCTGCCATTGTTGCCCGACCTGGTCTGTTTTTTTTTTGCAGTTTTAACAACTTGATTAACTTTGAGCGGTTCTCTAAGATGGCTGAGCACTCAAGTCGATTATTTTTTTAAAAAGTGGCTTACCACCAAACTCTTGAAGGTATTTGGTGAAAGGACAACTAATGCTGTCTTATCAGCAATGCCTTATAGTCATGAACGAATGAAAAAACTTTATTTGTTGCCTTCAATGTTTTTCGTTAAAACTGCGAAACTTCTTTAATTTGTCAGAGATAAGTTAGCTAAACAAGAATCCCAACACTGGAATATGAATAAAAGGAATGTAACGAGCCCCAGTTCACAATTCCCTTTCCCTGTCAAATAAATAAATTCAAATAAGGACTGTATTTCATTTTGTTTTCTGGAAGTACCTTTTCTTATGAAAATAGACATTAAAAAATTGCTAAGATCTTTTCAGAGGGTCAAGCAACTTATGAAATTGGTGCACAGCCATGTCAAGTCTCTGCAAATTTTGTATTTGAATTGGATGGGTTGCCTGCTTTAAGTGAAGACAAAATCAATTGCATAATTGAAATCTTTATTTTCTGTGAAATCAACCAAAACACAAAATCTAAAGCTTCTCAGTCTCACATTCTCTGCTTTAATATTTAGCAAAAGAAGAGGTACAGAAACCTAATAATCCTCACTAAGTATGAATGGCCATCAACAATTCTGTATTGCGTGGCAATGCTTTCAAATTTCAAATCATTCTGGGTGGACAAGTTGTGGATTGCTTATGTAGACATCAAAAGGAAATTGTCTTCAGATAACTGATCCCATTTACTCTAAGCACTAGAGGGGAAAACAAGGTCAATATGTGAGCAAGAGAATAGCCGTTTCCTGATGAAGGGCTTTTGCCTGAAACGTTGATTTTCCTGATCCTTGGATGCTGCCTGATCTGCTGTACTTTTTCAGCACCACTCTAATCTAGACTCTGATCTCCAGCAACTGCAGTCCTCACTTATGCCAATCTGTGAGCAACAAAGCACGAAACACCAGCAGCAGCAAATACAGCAATATTTCACCAGTACACATATCTAACCTATTGGCAATAAGATCACAAGCAATTAACTTTATTACCTGCTGCAAATCTATCTTTTGAATGAGTCTCATAATATTTCTGAAATATGCCACCCACTATTGATTCTTGCTAGAACACCCTTCAGAATTACAAATTCTTTCTTCACTATTAGCAACTTATGTTTATCCTAACATGAGCCAACCAAATTAATTATGAATTATTATTTAATTTACAACTTGGAGAAGCATCCTTTTGCCGTGAAATCTTTTTTGAGCAAGGATGTCTGTGTGCATGTGTCTAGTTAAAAAAATATATTATACTTTAATGCAATGGATGAATAATTAATTCTACGGATTGAAACATACAAAAGCTTTCTGCTCATAAAAAGAAAAAAAGATTGCTTGGAAAGCTGAGCACATCTGGCAGCGTCTGTAGTGAGAAGTCAGAGTCAATGTTTGGGTCCAGTGACCCTTGCTCAGAACTCACATAAGTTTCTTCTGGTTGTTCAAATTGGCCACATGCTCAGGTTTTAAGGAACACACACACATCTTCCTTTTCAATACACTGATTACAGAGAGCAAGGGGAAGAGACCGAAGATTTCAATTCTCTCTCATTCATCTCCTTAACACACAATATATTCAGTGGTAATCTGCATTCCGTATTGCATCAACACATATATTGTTGATAATTTGGCCTCAACTAGCATCTGATTTTTAAAAAATTCATTTAAAGATATTGATATTGCTGCCATGACCAATAGCTATTGTCCATCCCTAATTTCCTAGAGTCAATCACATTGCTGTGGGTCTGGATTTACATGTAGACCAGACCCCTAGTTGAGGGCAACATGTCATTTTGGAAAGGAAACTTTGTGAACCAGATGTGTTTTTCCAACAATCAACAATGATTTCATGGTTGTCATTAGATTCTTAATTTCCAGAATTTTATTGAAATCAAACTTTATTATCTGCTATTGTGGAATTCAAAATTTAGAATAATAATCAGTCCAATAAATTTGGTTGAATGCACAACTTGGCTTTTTAATTGCACCAAATATAGAGAACAGGTATAGATCATTCCATCCAACTACAGAAATTTTATAAGTATATTAGGCATAAGAGAATTACCAGGGAAAGGATAGGACCCATTAGGAACCAAATTGGCAATGTGCATGTGGAGCTGGAAAACACAGTTTACATTTTAAATATATACTTTGCATTTGTATTCACTGTAGAGAAGAATGATGTGAGTCCACAAGTCAGGCAGAGGAATCAGTATGTCCTTGAAGGAATTAAAAGTGAAAGAGTAGAAGTATTAGATATTTTCCAAAGGTTGGAAATAGATAAATCCCCAGGCTCCGATCTGACGTAACCAAGCTGCTTTGGAGGCAAAGGAAAAGATTGTAGATGCTCTGACATTAATTTTCAAATCTGGACACAGCAGATATGCCAGAGATCCAGAGGATAACTACTGCAGTACAGTTGTACAAGATGAGTGATAGGGATAAATCAGGAAACTACAAGACAGTGAGTACCTCATCTTTGGGGAAACTATTAGAAAATATTCCAAGGGATACAATTCATTTCCACTTTGAGATCCAAGGATTGGGTGGCACGGTGGCCCAGTGGTCAGCGCTGCTGCCTCACAGTGCAAGAGATCCAGGTTCAATTCCTGCCTCAGGCAACTGTCTGTGTGGAATTTGCATATTCTCCCTGTGTCTGTGTGGGTGTGCTCTGGTTTCCTCCCACAGTCCAAAAATGGTCAGGTGAAGTTGACATGCTAAATTGCCCATAGTATTAGGTGTAGGGGGGTGGGTTGCTCTTCAGAGGGTCAGTGTGCACTTGTTGGGCCGAAGGTCCTGTTTCCACACTATAAGTAATATTATCACCTTGACCTGGTAAGGGGCAAGATCTAACAAATTGGCATTTTTTTGAAGAGTTAACTAGCTGTATAAATGAGAGTAGTTAATGGGGATTTCAGTAGGTTTTTGACAAAGTCTGTTGTGGCAGAGGAATTCAGAAGCCAAGGGCACACATGATCCGTTGCATTGTAAGTCTGTTTCCAGTGGTGTATCACAGTGTTTGATGCTAGGTCCCTTGTTTACTGTGTATGATAATGATCTGGACATCAGTGAAGGTAGTGTAAATCATTAAGTTCACAGATAACATGAAAATTGATGATGTGTTAAATAGTGATGAGGAAAACCTTAGATTACAAGACAATCGATAGGAAATAGACAATATAGAAGGGCTGATCAGATGACCAAACCAGTAGCAAACGATATTTAATCCTGAAAAGTGTGAGGTGATACATTATGAGAAGACTGCCAGGGAAGGGACTAAACGTGAATGGTAGGACTCGAGGAAGTACCTTGGTATGCATGCCTCTAGATCCCTGAAGCCAAATGGATGAGTCAAATTGTAGATTGTATGAGTTATTTACCTTTATTATTCAGGACCTTGAATACAAGAGCAAGGAGGTTACTATGGAGTAATATTTAAATTGTAGGTCACAGCTTGAGTACTTTATGCAGTTCTGATCACCACACTATAGGAAGGCTATGATTGCATGAGAGACGATACAGAGGACATTCATTAGGATGTTGCCTGGGCTGGTGTGATTCAACCATGAAGAGGTTCAGATTGTTTTCCTTGGAACAGAATGTTAAGAGGGAATCTGATTGATATGTACAAAGATTTGAGTGCCATTGACAGGGTAGATTAGAAGAAATGCCTTCCCCTTAGTAGAGGGTTCACGTTTCAAGTTAAGGAGCAGGATGTTGAGAGGTGATTTGAAGATTTATTCTTTTATCCAGAGGGTTGTGGGTATCTGGAACTCACTGCCTGAAAGGGTAGTGGAGGCAGAAAACCTAATATGTTTAAGAAACATATTAACTCACAAGACTATGGACCAAGTGCTGGAAAATGAGATTAGAATAGATGAATATTTGATCAGCATAGACAAAAAGCCCCTTTCCATGCTTTAAAAATTCAATGACTCCTCCAAATCTGGAACAATGAACTTGCTCTTGAATTCCTGGCTGATAATCTTGTGATCATCTTGTATATATGATGTAACTTTTGTATATGTTTTAATTTTGAATTCATTTTTATTTGCCTCTTGCTTTTACATTCTGTGGTAAAATGTAGAAACAAGCAGAATTATATCTTTGCAAACATGGTTGCTTGTTGCTTTGGATCAGAATGTTAAAATAATGCATTTGTATCTATTCAACACTCTGTCAGTAAAAGGACAACTGGAAAATGGGAAGCTTTCAGAAATGAGATAGCAAGAGTCCAGAGACAGTATATTCCTGTTAGGGTGAAAGGAAAGGCTGGTACATATAGGGAATGCTGGATGACTAAAGAAATTGAGGATTTGGTTGTGAAAAAGAAGAGAGTTGATCGAATAAATCCTTCGAAGAGTATAAAGGCAGTCGGAGTATACTGAAGAGGGAAATCAGGACGGCAAAAAGGGGACATGAGATAGCTTTGGCAAATAGAGTTAAGGAATATCCAAAGCATTTTAACAAATACATTAAGGACAAAAGGGTAACTAGGGAGAGAATAGGCCTCTTAAAGATCAGCAAGGCAGCCTTTGTGTGGAACCATGGGAGATGGAGAAATACTAAACAAGTAAGGTTTGTGAAGGTTTGTAGCTCAGGTTGAGGTTTAGGGTGTAGGCTCAGTGAGCAAACCTACACCCTATACTAAACAAGTATTTTGCATCAGTGTTTACTTTGGAGAAGGACATTGAAGATAAAGAATAGAGGAAATAGAAGATGATATCTTGAAAAATGTCCATATTTCAGAGGAGGAAGTGCTGGATGTCTTGAAACACATAAAAGTGAATATATCCCCAGGACATCATCAGGTGTTAAGTCGAATTCTATGAGAAGCTAGAGAAATTATTGCTGAACCCCTTGCTGAGATATTTGCATCATCGATAGTCATAGGTGATTTGCTGGAAGACTGGAGGTTGGCTAACATGGTGACACTGTTTAAGAAGAGTGGTAAGGACAAGCCAGGGAACTATCATCCAGTGAGCCTGAAGTCGGTGGTGGGCAAGTTATTGGAGGGAATCTTGAGGGACAGGCTGTACATGTATTTGGAAAGGCAAGGACTGATTAGAGATAGTCAACATGGCATTGTGCATGGGATATCATGTCTCACAAACTTGATTGAGTTTTTTTGAGTAAGTAACAAAGAGGATTGATGAGCCCAGAGCGGTAGGTGTGATCTGTATGGACTTCAGTTAGGCGTTCGACAAGGTTTCCCATGGGAGATTGGTTAGCAAAGTTAGATCTCATGGAATACAGGGAGAACTAGCCATTTGGATACAGAACTGGTTTGAGGGCAGAAGACAGAAGCTGGTGGTGGAGGGTAGTTTTTCAGACTGGAGACCTGTGACCGGTGGAGTGCTGGGTCCATTACTTTTCATAATTTATATAAATGATTTGGATGTGAACATAAGAGGTATAGTTTGTAATTTGCAGATGACACCACAATTGGAGGTGTAGTGGACAACGAAGAAGGTTACCTCACATTACAATGGGATCTTGATCAGATGGGTTAATGGGCTGAGAAGTGGCAGATGGAGTTTAATTTAGATAGATGTGAGTGTTGCATTTTGGGAAAGCAAATCATAGCAGGATTTAAACACTTAATGGTATTGTCCTAGGGAGTGTTGCTGAACAAAGAGACCTTGGACTGCCGGTTCATAGCTCCTTGGAAGTGGAGTCGCAGGTAGATGGGATAGTGAAGAAGGCATTTGGTACGCATTCCTTTATTGGTCAGTGTATTGAGTACAGGTGATGGGAGGTCATGTTGAGGCTGTACGGGACATTAGTTAGGCCACTTTTGGAATATTGCATGCAATTCTGATCTCCTCCTATCAGAAGGATGTTATGAAACTTGAAAGGGTTGAGAAAAGATTTAAAAGAATGTTGCCAGTTTTGGGGGACTTGAGATATAGGAAAAGGCTGAACAGGCTCGGGCTGTTTTCCCTGGAGCGTCGGAGGCTGAGGGGTCACCTTATAGAGGTTTATAAAATCATGTGTGGCATGGATAGGATAAATAGGCAAAGTCTCTCCCTTGTGGTGGGGGAGTCCAGAACCAGTGGGCATCGATTTAGGGTCTGAGGGGAAAGATATAAAAGAAACCTAAGAGGCAACCTTTTCATGCATAGGGTGGTCCATGTATTGAATGAGCTGCCAGAGAAAGGCTAGTACGATTGCAACATTTAAAAGACATTTAGATGGGAACGTGAATAGGAAGGCTTTGGAGGGACATGGGCCAGGTGTTGGCAGGTGGGACTAGGTTGGTTTGAGATATCTGGTCAGCATGGACGAGTTGGACCGAAGGGTCTGTTTCTGTACTATATATCTCTCCGACTCCATGAAGCTAATAATTCTTGATTCAATATAGTGGAAGCAGATTAGGCAGTGTTTGGACTGTTCAGCCTGGGGCTCATCCAGCTGTTGCTTTTTTCTTTTATTTATCCCTTTCCTTCATTTCTCTTTTTCTGAGATTTTATATTTTTTTTGTTTGATAAGGAAACTTACCTTTGTGCAGCTGAGTGTTGAATTGAAGTGGGCTGGAGGATTAGAATTGCTGAGAGTCAGAATGGAGTAAGCTGGAGGCCTGAAGCAGTGCGGAGTGGCTGAGAGTCAGAGTGGAGTGGGCTGGATGCCTGGCGTGGTGTGGAGTAGCTGAGAGTCAGAGTGGAGTGGGCTGGAGGCCTGGAGTGGCTGAGAGTCAGAGTGGAGTGGGCTGGAGGCCTGGAGTGGTGTGGAGTAGCTGAGAGTCATTGTGGAGTGGGCTGGAGGCCTGGCGTGGTGTGGAGTAGCTGAGAGTCAGAGTGGAGTGGGCTGGAGGCCTGGAGTGGCTGAGAGTCAGAGTGGAGCGGGCTAGAGACCTGGAGAGGTGTGGAGTAACTGAGAGTCAGAGTGGAGTGGGCTGGCGGCCTGGAGTGGTGTGGAGTGGCTGAGAGTCATTGTGGAGTGGGCTGGAGGCCTGGACAGTTGTGGAGTAGCTGAGAGTCAGAATGGAGTGGGCTGGCGGCCTGGAGTGGTGTGGAGTAGCTGAGAGTCAGTGGAGCGGCCTGGAGACCTGGAGTGGTGTGGAGTGGCTAAGAGTCAGAATGGAGTGGGGTGGAGGCCTGAAGAGGTGTGGAGTAACTGAGAGTCAGAGTGGAGGGGCTGGAGGCCTGGAGTGCAGTGGGGATAGTTCTTAGACTGGACAGGCTGGAGATTAAATGTTGAAGACATTAGTTGCCTTGAACTTGTGTTGCATGAACATTGTTTTCCATTTATCAGCCCTAGCCTGGATGTTAGCGCACATTTGTTCAGTCTGCTTCAATATCCGAGGAGTTTGGAACAGAACGAGAAACTTAGAAATCAGCAAACATCATCATTTTTGAGGTGGAAAGGCACTTTAACATGAAGGAAAGAAGTTATCCATAAGATATTGAGATAGAAATATGTTATTCAGCCCATTGAGTCAATTCTGCCATGAAATGAGAAAATAGTTGATCTGATAATTCTCAACTCCACTTTTGTGCTTTTCCTCCATAATTGTTGATTCCCTCACTGACTATAAATCTGTCTGTCTAGGCTTTGAATATGCTAAAGAACACAACCTTGACAACTCTCTGAGAGAAGACAATAAAATCATAAGACAGAGGAGCAGCAAGTAAGCCATGTAGCCCATTGAGTCTGTTCTGCCATTCAGTCATGGCTGATAAGGTTTTCAACCCCATTTTCCCACTTTCTCCCAATAACTTTTGATCGTCTTGGTAATCAAGAGCTTATCTATCTCGGTTTTAAGCCTTCTGTGACAAAGAATTTCACAGATTCACCACTCTCTGGCTAAAGAAGTTTCCCCTCATAACCATTCTAAAAGGTCTTCCCTTTACTGTAAGAAGGAATACCTCCTCCTCCCTGTCTTAATTGGATGACCGCTTTTTCTGAGATTGGGTCCTCTGTTCCCAGGTTCTCCCACAAAGGTAACAATCTCACAAAGGCCCAAACTACTCAATGTGTTGTCATAAGACTGTCCATCAATATCCAGGATCAATCTTGCAAACTTTCTTCAGACTGCCTCCAATGTCAATATCTCCTTCCTTAGACTCAAAAACATTCACACTATTCTGCCTCATAATCTGTGGTATAACCAGTGCATTCAGCCATTCCTTGACATCATTTGCAGTACATCAAAATGGTTTAAGGCCAATAGCTGTGAAGCTGGAGACCTCTGGAAGAGATTGGGTTGGATAAAATATTTGGGACTTTTGCTTTAAAATAATTGGACACAGCACAGTCTTGTCTTTTGCACTCATATGTTGGGATCTGCTCTCATTGAGTACAGAGATTTTCAGGAAGCCTTCTCCTTCAAATTCCACACCCCCCCCCCCCCCCCAGCAGCATTCATGACTGAATGTGGAAGGGTTACAGAGATTTGATATGATCTGTCAATTGCAGGATGACATAGCTCTCTCACTAGCTGTTTGTCCTGTGTTGTATCTGCACCTCATTTTCAGGTATGCTTAGTGCTTCTCCTGGCAGACTCTCTTTATTGAGCTGAGTTGCTGGCAATGGTAGATCAAGGGATATACAGGGCCGTAATGTTAGAGATTATATTAAAACCCAATTCTACTGCAACTGCTAGTCTACACCACCTCAAAGATGTTGGATTTTGAGCTGATAAATCTGTCTGAATCTGTACCCTTTTGCACTCTGGCCATGTCAGATAAAAAATACCCAGTGACCTCAGTGTGAAGATGGTATTTTGTTTCCAGCAGTTCTGTGCTGTGCTCATTCCTGCCGTTAAGTTCATAGGTAGGTACATCTGCAAAAGGGAGGTTAGTGAAGATGAGTTCAAATAAGCTTCTCAGTATTTCCCCATAATTGGCTCCCTCATCACCCGCCATATATCCAGTCTAGCAATTGTACCCTTGAGGACTCGGCTAGCTCAGTCAGCTGTGGTGCTATTAACTCACTCTTAGTGATGGATATTAAAACTCCCCTCTATCACCCTACGCCACTATCCCCCTCCTCCTCTGACACCCCCAACATATCTTTGTCACCCTCCCTATTTCTTTGAATTGGTGTTCAACATGAAGGAGTATTGATTCATCATCTGATGGAGGGAATTTTGATTTGAGGCCATGAGACTTCATGGGTCAATGTTTAGAACTGTCAAGGTCACTCCCTCCAGAGTATACGCTACTGCACCACCACATTTGGTCTTGCTGCTAGCAGAGGTCAGGAGTGGTGATGGCAGTGTCCAGCAAGATATGAGTCAGTGACTGTGATGATATCAGGCTGTTACTTGATTGGTTTGTGGAACAGTTTCCCTAGTTGCGACACAAAACCCGATGATAAAGAGGATGACTTTGCAAGGTTAACTATAGATTACATATGGCTTTGTCATTTCCATTATCTGCGTTGATATTAAGTGATCTAGCTGGCTTTATTCTTATTTCTGTTCTGGAGTAGTTTGGTCAAACTAACTGGTTTGCTCGGAGTTAACCATTATTCTGCTATGTGTCTTTCCTAAAAAAAAGACTCAGAAACTAAATTCTACCCTAAACCTAAACAAATTCCCACAATTCATTAGTTTGATGAGTGCAAATATATCAATTTTGATGCACATACTTGATTTAATTGACATAATTTGATGGGTATTAAAGCAGTGACTTCAGTTGTACAGAGTTGGGTGTACACTCCTAGATTAAGCTGTTCTGCAATGGTGGTGGGCTGTACCACATCATGATTTACAATTTATAGACTAACTGAAATTAATTGGATTCTGCCTGTATTATTTGTTCTTGTATCTCTGTTGCTTTTTGTTAATTTGTCTGGAAGATTAACATCATGTTAAACCTATAATGGAGTTTGCTGACTTGCACATGGATGCTGAATGAACACAAATGGTTTTGAGTGACATTGTACCAGAAGTAAGTCAATATAAGGTTTGCCATCAATTGGAATGCTGCCTTCTTTTAGAACTGTTTTGGAAGCTAATATTTTCACTCAAGAATGCTCAGTTTTACTATAAATGAAGCATGACTGTCAAAGGCAAATTTATCTGGTCACACAGATGGATTCTGCACCTTCAAACTTCGAAGTAGCAATAATATTATGCAGCAGAATTCTACTAGGGAAAGAACTATGGTAGTTTGTCAAGGTATATACTAATTGGATGTGTTTATTAATTTGCATTAAAAATCTTTATACATTATGCATCCATCTGGTGTTGAGAGAGCTGACCTAAAAAAGTTTCTCTTTTGAATTATTAATTTTTTTTCAAAAAATAACTTTAAAGTTTTTTGTTCCTCTCCCCAAGGTGTTTTGTTTCCACAAGTTCTCTGGTTCTGCTGCGCCTATCACCATTTACAAGTTTAAGTGGGTCAGCCCGAGGTCATACGATGAGTGGTTTTACTATTGAAAGCTAGGACTTGATCCTGATCTCACATGACATTTTCAACGACTGGCTAGTGTGACTCTTTGTTCAGTTGTCTTCCTGTTGTCCCATTTAAGAATAAGAGCATAAGAATGTAAGGATCAGCAGTAGAATGAGGCCATTTAGCCCATTGAATCTGCTCTGCCATTTGACTGATTTGATTATGGTCTGCTAATTTAACTACTTTGATAACTGCTGTAGTCTGAATCTTTAATTACAATGGGGAAAGTGAGGTCTGCAGATGCTGGAGATGCTTCATTCCTGATGAAGGGTTTATGCCCGAAACGTCAAAATTCCTGTTCCTTGGATGCTGCCTGACCTGCTCCGCTTTTCCAGCAACACATTTTCATCTCTTTAACTACAATCACAGACTACAGGAACCAACCATCAATACGTCTCCACTGAGCTGTATATTTTTCCAAAAGAGAGAGCTCATGATCCTGTCCATTTCTTTACCACATTATTTGTCTTCTGGATCCAGAAGGGCACTCTCATTGTTTATGGCATTTATATGTTGTGAGATGTACAAAGCATTGCAAAACCACTCTCAGCAGAAAGGTTCTGCAGGCTTCGGTGAGCATTCAGTGAATATGGACAAGCCCAGACTCTATTCTAGCATTGAGCACAAAACAATATGACCACAGAGGTGATAGTATCTCTATCAAAGCATCATCTCATCATTGCTACCTTTGTTATCAGCCTTGACTAGGGCTGGCATTCAAAATCAAAAGAAAGGAAAGAAGGACATTAGCCAGGAGGGGTTTGCAGGGTCAACAGAGCTGTGCTTTCCATTGTTGGTGCCATCCCTTAAGCAACTCAATGTTGGATGGTCCATCCAATTTCACTCCTTTTCTCTTTTTTATCTATTTGATAAAACTGGTCAGTCTTTTCTGAAGACAGTGAAAGGTCAATCACATTGCTATAGGGCTGTACTCACATGTAGATCATACCAAGTAAGGATGTCAGAATTCCTTCCTTAAAAGATATTAGTGAACAAGATGTTTCTTTATGACAATTGATAATGATTACGTGGTCATCAGTAGATTTTTAATTGCACACTTTGATAAAATTCAAATTCTATCATCTATTGTGGAATCCAAGATTCTAGATGTTGCCTGAGTCTCTGGATTGCTCACCTAGCAATAATGAAACTATATCATTATCTCCCCTCAGTGATAGATAAGTTGCAGTTTTTTTGTCAATATATTTATTGGCAGATTTTTTTAACTTTACGAATACATAAAATTATTGAAAAATACAATAACAAATATCAGTATAATAAAAAGAAAAAAACCACAAATTACAATATAACTACTGTTTACTAACTATTAACCGACCCTATAATACAAAGCAAACCCTAACACTGTGCAAAGCAACACCAGAAAAAAGAAAGAAAAACACAAAATACAGAACCAGCTATGCTTGGCGCAAAGCTCCCAAGCAAAGGAATGGGAGCAATGTATATATATATTCGTATTAACTCAGGAAACACCCTCCAGGGCCCAGGGCTTGACAAATATAACATCCTGGTTAAACAAACGCCCTAGTTAAGACAACTGACAAATCCATTTCCAAATAACTCATGTCTTATAAAAATGGTCTGTTGTGTGGTGCACCATGTTTGTAAAAAGGTCCAAGGGAATGTGCTCCATAATTAATTTCTGCCATCCCAGCAAGCCCAGCGGGTTCTCAGACACCCAATTCATCAGAATATTCTTCTGTGCACAGTATGCAAGAATATTAAATAGTTTATTCCCATGCCGGTCTAAAGATGGTAAATTCGGTAGACCTAAGAAGAGAGATATCGGGTCAACTTTGACTTCAGTCCTCAATACCCTACCTATCTCTCCCGCCACAGCGCTCCAATAAACACGGAGCCTGTGGCATGTCCAGCAGCAATAAGTAAGAGTACCTACACTTATTTTACATTTGGGGCACACTGAAGATGCCTCTTTTTTAAACTTCGCCAGATGGTCTGGTGCCAGATGAGCCCTGTGCAGAACTTTTAACTGCGAAGCTCATGTCCGATTACAGATTGAGATCTTTCAAGTATTCTCCCATATGTTCTCCCATGTTTCAGAAGAGATCTTCACTCCTAGCTCTTGCTCCCAGACCTCACATAACCGGTTAATATCCTGCCAGGCCCAGCCACCCAGCAGGCGATAGAGGGCACGAACCAAAAGGATGCTTGTGGAATGTATCAACAACTTCTCTGTATCAGTTTATAGGGCTTAATGAGAAGTGTGGTCTTCTTCTGAATGAAATCCCTAACCTGAAAAAAATGGAAAAGATCTCTGCTGGGTAACCCGCATTTGTGGCTCAGTTGCTCAAAAGACTTCATAACCTCCCCCTCAAACAAGTCTCCCAAACTTTAAACTCCTCTCGCTGCCCATAGTTTGAATCCTGAGTCCATCATCCCTGGTAGGAACTTTGGCATGCCAACTATAGGCGCAAGTGGCGAAGTCTTGGATAAACAACCCTCACTCTGACACATCGCCCTCCGTACCTTGACTGTACTAATGACAATGGGGTTCTGGCAGTGGTCCATAACTTTCCTAATCTTATCCATGGACAACAGATTAATGAGAGGGCACTTTGCTTGGGAGGCCTGAATATCCAGCCATATTGAGTTTCGAACGTTACCTATCCAATTACAGACAAAGGACAGCAGGGAACTCAATTGATACCTTCTGATGAATGGGCAATCAACTCCTCCCCCTCATGGAGGCAACTGCAATTTGAGTTTGAAGAGGAGCCGCCCACGATGCCAGACAAAGGAACCAAACCATCCCATAAGTTTCCGCAGCATTGACCTGGGAAACATTATAGAGAGCATACGCATCGGATAAAGCAAATGAGGAAGAATATTCATCTTAATGAGAGATATTTGGCCCAGCCATGAAATTGGAAGAGCCTCCCATCTCTGGAGATCTCATCTAATATTGTCACGAAAGTGAGCAAAGTTAGTCTGAAAGAACAGATCAAACTTGGGGGTAATAAAAATGCCTAGGTATTGGAACCTGCCCATGACCACTTAAAAGGGCAATTAGGGCCACCTTCAATTTCTGGCACATCCTTAAGGTTCCCCAAAGGTATAGCCTCTGATTTTGCCAAGTTAATCTTATATCCTGAAATAGCCCCAAATGAATTGATACATTGTATCAAATGGAGTACAGAGGTCATCGGGTTCGATAAAAACAGAAGGACATCATCTGCATACAGTGTAATCTTTTGTGCCCTCGATCCCACTCCCGGAGCGGTTATGTGGATGTTCTGACGAATGACCTCTGCTAGCGGCTCTATCACCAACATAAACAATAACAGTGAGAGGGGTGTAGCCTTGCCAACTATCCCTACCAATCCTAAAAGCCCCAGACTTCACCCCGTTGGAGACGACTGTGGCTAGAGGGCGGCGATATAAAACCTCCACCCACCTAGCAAAGACTCCATCAAACTCAAACTGTTCGAAGACATAAAAAAGATATGGCCATTCCACCTGGTCAAATGCTTTCTCTGCATCTAAGGGAATCACCAACCCCTGAATCGATTGTTGCTAACAAACTTGGACCATATTCAGCAGCCTTCTAATATTATTAGAGGACCTACAGCCCCTTATAAAGCCTGTCTGGTCCTCTTTAATAATATGGGGCAACACCCTTTCCAATCTCAGTGTCAGGATTTTGGACAGAATCTTGAAATCTGAATTTAATAGAAAGATGGGCCTGTATGAGGCACATTCCTCAGGAACCTTCCCTTCTTAAGAATTAAGGAAATATTAGCTTCTCTCAAAGATGGTGGTAGGCATTCATGTATACAGGAGTGATTACACCTGTCCAACATCGGCCCTGACAGAATCCCTATAAACTCCTTATAAAACTCACCTGGCAGACCAATAGGGCCAGACGCTTTTCCACTCTGAAGTTGCCTAGCTGCCTCCTGTATTTCCTGAACTGTTAAGGGGACATTAAGGAGAGAGGCCTGTTCCAAGGTTACTCCTGGGAGGTCCAGGTTCTTAAAAAAGGTCCCCATTTTAGCCCTCCTGTCTTCGCGACCTTCAGACTGATACAGAGTAAAAGCTCCGAAAGACCTCATTAATCATTTTAACATCGTATGTAAGGACCCCGGCGCCGTCTCTGATTGCACTAATGGATTGGGGAGCACGCTTTTTCCTAGTCAGGTACGTTAATATTTCACTGGCCTATCCCCATATTCGAACAGCCTTTGTCCAGCAAAAGCAAATTCTTTCTTTGCGTTTTGTGTCAGTGTTGAATTCAAAGCAGCCCGAAGGGCCGTGATCCGCTGTAGCTTAGTCACCGAAGGCCGCGCAAAATGTGCTGCCTCGGCAGCTTTCAACCGCATCTCAAGTAGACGCTGCTGTTCCTCCTTCTGTCATTTCCGGCTAGCCGAATAGGAAATAGCTAATCCCCTAGCAAAGGCCTTTGCAATCTCCCATAGCATAGACGGACTACTAGCTGTGCCTGAGTTGATCGTCAAGAATTCCTGAAACTTCTTGAAAAAAAATTCCACAAATTTGGAATCTTTAAAGAAAAAAGGGTCTGCGCGCCAGTGCCGCAAACCTAGCCCTTCACTCTTGGCCTTAACCTCCAAATATACTGCTGCGAGATCAGAGATAGCTATATACCCAATTTTACAACCCATAATTGAATCCAGAAGGGCTGAGGGAGTCAGAAAGAGGTCAATCTTCATGTGACATATATGTGGGTTTGAAAAAAAGGTGAATACCCAGTCATAAACGGGATCTGGAAGCTATTATGTCTTTTTGCTTGTCCTTATATGAGTGGAAGTGCACTAGGACCGAGCGGGGGGCTGCACTAATCCTGACCTGTGCACTGTAACCCGAATAGCCCTTTCAATCTGAAGCCTACTGGACTCGATGTGAAGGCCCAAAAACATTGGCTGCCAGCTTTCAAAGAAGCTGACTGGCTGCTCACCTTCCTCACCTTCAGGGAGCCCGACAACTCGGAGATTTATCCTCCGACCTCGATTTTTGAGGTCATCGATATGGTTTTGCAAGGCCTGCACTTCTCACTCCAGCACCTGATCTGACTGGATGAGGACTCCATCGCAGCTTCCGAGGCCTTAATTCAACCCTCTACCTCCTCCAGCCTCTCCCCGAGGCCCTGGATCTCCTGCTCATTGCTTCTGCAGCATAGCTGCTATAGGTTGGACCTGGACATGAATCTCCCCACGGATCTCCTCAATCGCAGCCACAACTTTCAAGGTAAGTCTCTCCATTGCCGCAGCCAATTCCTGAGAGTCTGTCAAGTCCTGGGGGGGGGGTTCAGGAGAGGCTGCTGCTGCTGCAGTCTGTGGTGTGGTAGCTGCTGCAGGGGAGTGTCCTCCCTGCTGCTGTTTGCTTGCTCCTTTTCCCTTTGACATCCTTCCCACTCCCAAATATTAACAAATATGTGTTCTGTAAGGTTTTAAACTAATAATTCCACCACATTAGTTGGCCAGGGATGGCAAAAAAACACACCAGTATGCGTCGGCTGTTAGGCAGAGCTGTCCACAGCAATTCTACAGAATCGCCGCCCTCTTGCCGAGTCTGATAAGTTGCATTTAACACAAATTAAGATTCAAATGATCAACAATCATTGTTTTTTTATGCATTAAAAAAATGTAAAAATCTTACTCCACTATTGGAAGAAAATCAGAACAGTTTTCATGGTATCCTGGAGCACAAATTACCTCTCTACACAACCATGTTTAAGAAATACTCAACTGGTTAACTTTAAAGTACTTTGGTTAAAAGTGAGGACCTGTAAGTTGTTTTCCAATTATTTGAACATTACCTAGGATATTGCACTGATGCTGATCTTGTTCCACAATGAGCCTGGCCATGGGGATGTCTTCACAGGCACCTCTAGGTGCCTAACAACAAACCAAAGAACTAATTTGTCTCTCTTAGTTATTTCCTCAGAGATAACAGTATAGGACTACAGAGGCAGGCATTTCCGCAACTCCTAACATACAATTCCATGAGATTGCACTGTAGAGGATAGTTGCATAATTAATGAGATGAAAATACAAAGATTACATGTGAAATGTTGCCATGAGCAGTGGCGTACCATGACATGTTTCTTATTTGAAAAGGCACGTGGCCAAAAAAATGTGAAAGTTAACTTCATATCACTTCAACCTGGAATTCATGTTATCCAGGGATGAATGGATCAATAATATTGCATTTGCCCATGACTTAATTGTTTTGAACCAGGCTGTCTTGTAAAGATGATCAATTCTGAACAGATATTTGGGCAAAACTTGCAACAATCTGGATTGGAATATTATTTTAACACCTATCGGCTTTCAGGTTTACGAGTCACATATGACACAAAACAGACAGTCAAGGATTATTATCAATAATAAAGATTTTTTTAAGATTAACTAAGAAGTAACAATTTGGATGTGATGTAGAAGCTTATAGGCAGCAAAAACTTGCAACCTATAAAACATGGTTTACTGATCCCAGAAGATGAATGGATGCATGACACAGACCGAGTTGATAACTATAGGTTGTGTCAGCAGAATTTGGTCACTGAGGAGTTTGGAAACTTTACTGAAAAAATGAAATGAAGGCTAAAATATAATTTTGTACTTTGTTTTGCAAACTATAACATGATGTACTGCTAGATGTGCTGCAAACGGACTTGCAAGAGGACCTCTGTGGTCGCGGTCTGTAGTTGCATGACAGAGCTGCAACAGTCATAACTCTGTAGTCAGCTTCTAAGAAAAACCCGCAAGACCTTCAGAGCTCTGTGTCACCTAAGCTGGGTCATGTGATTGTCTTGTGGATCTGTGTAAACCTTTAGCAATTGCCTGTAATCTGTGGGAAGCTAGATTTGACTGCCATGTGGTAGCCTCCCAAAGGCCTTTATCTTCAATAAATGTCTTCCAATTGACTTTTAAATTTGTAATGAGGCATAATTATGCTTACAACATTTCCTCCAGTCTTCCTTAACCTTACCATTGCCCATCTGAAGCAAACGGACAAGGACTACCCTCTGCTTCTGAGCATCCATTCACACACTTGTTTTTAAGAAGCTAACAGATCACACTAAGCCGATAACTTATTGGAAACATTTGCACAACTGAATATGAGATACGTCACAAAAATGTCAGGATGGTTACTTTCCTTTTTGTCCATGCTTTGGCTCAGGATCACCTCATCATGAGGATCACTTATTCGTTGTTACCAGAGGCTTGTGTACAGGTATTTCTGGGATAACATGCGTTTCAGCAGCATGATTTGGTTTGTAATGTCTCTGATATTTTGATGATATTTTGGAGCACCTTTACTTCTGTTGGCAAAATGTGATTCCAGCGAGAATCGGTTCACATGCTTCGCTCCACTTATGCACCGAGGCGTTCTTGCCGTTCTGCGCATGCGTCAGTGTCCTCATCATTCCATGCATGCACGATATCAGTGTCAGTCTCCATGCCTTTGCTTTCATGTGCCGAAGTGTATGAGCCGCCTGGTGCATGTGCGATGTCAGTACCGAAGTCTCCGCACTGTTCTGCACATGGACTGATGTCAAAGAGCAGCTTTCTGTGAGCGGTGTTGTACAGAAAGCAGCTTTTTTACACTTCTTAAATTTACTTTTGCTCTGTTAATAAATATGATTTCAACCTTCATTTAGACTGTGCTATACTTTGCATTAGATGTTTTGGTGATTTTTGAGCGATTGTGAGTGATATTTTTGCTGGTCTGCCCCAAACCCACTTTTCCTATCGACCCCATTATTTCTAGCAAGGACCTTTCTTATAAGCGAGATTTCACTGGAATGCAACTATAGCATTATAGGAGAACTACCTCCAGTTGAAAGAGTAGATGTTGTCCCATAAACGTAGAAATTCTATCATGGAAGGCTTGAATCAGGAGACCTCATCATGTTTGTAAACTGATGATTTATCTTATCTTCAGAGAGATAGAAGCAGTTACACTTCAAAAGTGGCCTGAAGCCATACCTACCAATTCAGAATTCCACACCAATTCTGCAAGTATCATTCATCAGAATTTTCATTTCTAATCCACATCCAGAGGAACGTTTCATTTCATTCATCAAACTCTTTCACTAAAAGTGACTTGTGTCATTTCCCAAAGGATAATTGCATTTCTAGTCACAGATTGTGAGTTATTTATATCTTCTTTCATATGGCTAAAATGCTAAATGGTCATGGCATTCTTTCATCCTGAGGGAAATTGTATCAGGCATGTAAGGAATAGGTCAATGGAATAATTTTGTCACTGTAAAGAGAGTGAGAGCTAACCCATGCAATAACTCAATAATCATACAGCTGTAGCTGAAGAGATGTGGGTGAAGAAGGTTGTATTTGGAATGGTGGTGAGTGCTTTAGTGATGCCAAACTATCAGAAGTGAATGGAATTTACAGGCCCTGAGATGGACAAAGAGGCAATTTGCTTTTGCCAGTGTATTCGCCATGTTCTCTGGGAGCAGTGAAGTCTGCTGGGATAAATACTTCTGCTCTGTCTCTAGTCTTTCTAGCTTGCTGTATTGCTCCACAGTCTTGGAGCATTATAACATTAAGATGCTTACAGATTTTTTTCACATCTTTCCTACCTTGTTTTGTGGTTTGAAACCCCTTGAAGTCCGCTATAACTTTGCTGGTTCTAATAAAAGGTCATCAAACTGAATAATTAAACCTGGCTTGAAAGAATCGTGAAGAATTGTTACCAGAGAGAAGAACTCATGTATCCCATGTCACCACCTTTTTCCCTTAACTCTGCACTTTTATTTCCTCTTCTGGCAATGAAATAAATCTCTGCAGAAAGTGACAATTGAGTCTTGCTCCTAGGCTATCTCAAAACAATATACTTTAACACTTTTCACAAACATAAAAGAGATTTTCCTTTTGTTACTTTTGGTTCTTTTGCCACAGATATTGAACCAGCATTTTCTGTTCTTATTTCAGATTTCTAGCATTTTGCTTCGAAATTAAGCTTTCCCTGTTCATTTTCTGCCTCCTTTTCCACCTATAATGTTCTGTTGTTTGTTCTGCTGCATGTTCACAATGACAATGGAGAAGAATTTTTTTGACTGCACCTTTCAGGAGAATTCTACAAAATCCATGTGCTTCCAAAATGCTTCTAATCAACAATCATTCAAACGCATGCATTGACTTTGCAAATAAGAAGTGGTAAGTAAATAGAATACTTTGTTAACCAATAATGTATAAGTTTCAATACGAAATCTCTAGTTCCACCATATTGGGAGCACATCATCAGTGTCATTTGTGGTTATTATTTAATGCTTTAAATGCCAAGTTTGATTTGAATTCCTTTTAGCTGGGTTCAACTATTAATGAAAGCAAAAATTGACTAATGCACGCCAACAGTGCAATGAGAATTCTCAGCTGCTTGCCAAAAACATGCACTCTTCATGCATTAATGTCCTAGATTGTGCAGTCACAAGTTGACACACTCACTTCCCTTGTTGCCAGAAGCTACTATCTTCGAGTAAAAAATGAGGTCTGCAGATGCTGGAGATCACAGCTGAAAATGTGTTGCTGGTCAAAGCACAGCAGGCCAGGCAGCATCTCAGGAATAGGGAATTCGACGTTTCGAGCATAAGCCCTTCATCAGGAATCAGGTTTCCTGATGAAGGGCTTATGCTCGAAACGTCGAATTCCCTATTCCTGAGATGCTGCCTGGCCTGCTGTGCTTTGACCAGCAACACATTTTCAGAAGCTACTATCACAAAACTAGTCCCTTTTTTCTAAAAGCTGTTGCTTGCCTCAAGGAGCCTCTGTCCTTGATTTGTTTCCAAGGAGCAATAAACCGGGCCGGGCACCAATCAGTCTGGTTTGGTACAGAGATGAAAAAGATTTTGAGGCTATTTGTTTATATGTAAATAGATGAGACTTCAGGCCAAAGTGGTCATGCTTTAGAAATAACCTGTATAATGAAAGGGGAGTGAGCAGTTTTAGTTCAGTCTTGAACTGGTAAAGTTCAACATCGAGCTGTGTGGAAACTCTTTTTTTCTGCCCTTCCACTTCAACCTGTAGGCATGTGTTCCATTTATGCTGGTTTTTAAAAGGAGTTTGCTTATTGGGACTCTTGTGTATATTCGGAACAGCATAATTACGTCTATTTGGCTACGTTTAGTTCAGTAGGGGTTCTTTATTCTGTTCTTTGTGTTTCATTGTGTAATTTTGTGAATAAATTTTTGTTGGTTTTAAAATCTAGTGGTCAACCTAGCTATCTTACTTTGGGTCAATTTCACTATGCACTTACCAAAACAAATTGCAAAGTTATGGTCTGGGGCTGCCGCTTAAGAATGTTTTGAGTGGTCTGGCCTAGTCCACAGCACTATATTTCCATGAATGAATGAAAAGCCAGTTTACACTTTTCTTTTTACTCGGGATCAAACCTGTTCCTGCCTTCATGGGACAAGGTCGATAACACAGTGAGCTTTAAGGGTACAGGTCAAATTAGTTTGCTAACATGTGGTATATTGGATAACATTCACACTGACAGATGCTGATGCAGCTGTAGATATTATTTGATTTCTATGAAGGTGGCCCCTCTTGATTTAGCCTGATCTAATCAGTTTGCCACCAATCTGCCTCCAGCATGCAGATTAGCTTAGCTTTCATGTGATAACATAATTGAGGAGCTGCTGATATATCTTAATAGAAATCCAAAATTTGAATTATTAAAACAAATACTACAGGAAGGTGTTAATACAATCATCGCTTGATTATGGAGACATTTGGCATAATAAAAACAAGCTTTCTAAAGCAGTTAAATGACATTGGCAGGTGATCGATGGAAGTTATATTGGAAAGCTACCTCTGCTCACAGAATGCAAGACGAGGTCCAGAGCTGTCAATCAACATTGTGATGGTGATATCTAATGGCAGAGACATGCCTGATGAAACAGCAATAAAGACACCTTGAAGGATTTCTTTTCCTTCTTGTGGGTTTGATGAAAAGTGGCTTCACCCTTGACTACATTGTGCAAAACAAAAATGTTATGTGATTTCGATGCAGTGAGCTCTTACTCTCTAATAAATGAATTATCAGTGCATTATCTGGGCCAACATAGTACCTATTGTTAAAATTCACTTAAGAATCTAACTTTATCGAAAGTTCTGGAATTTACACATGAAAGAACTGAAACCAACATGCCCATTCTAAAAGATGAGAGACTTAACTAACAATCCAGGTTTTTTTCAATATATAATTTCAGTTACATCACACTGTAAACGTTTGCTATAAATTCTGTGTCTGACAATCTTATACATACTCCACAAACATCTGATGAAAGAGCAGTGTTCCAAAAGCTAGTGCTTCCAAATAAACCTGTTGGAACATAACCTGATGTTATATGATTTTTAACTTTGTACACCCAAGTCCAATACCGGCACCTCCAAATCATGTCTAACAAATGATGTTGTGTCAACATAAATCAAGGGTTAAACACATTGAATCCACAAGAAATGACCTTATTTCTTCCAAATCATTATAGTCCATATTAGTTTTTTTTTAAATTCAGTCATGGAATGTGGGTGTCATTGGTTGGACCAGCATTTACTGCTCATCCCTAGTTACCCTTGAGAAGTTGCGTTCTTGAATTGCTGCAGTGCATATGCTGCAGGAAGACCCACAGTGCTGCTAGATGGAATTCCAGGATTTTGACCTTGAGACAGTGAAGGAATGGTAATATATTTCCAACTCAGGATGGTGAGTGGCTGGAGTCAGTCTCGCAGTGGCTGTGTCCTCATGCTGCCTTGTCCTTCAAGATGGAAGTAGTTATGGGGTTATAAATTGCTGTCTAAGGGTCATTTGACAATTCCTGCATTGCAGCTTCTACTGAGCATTGGTGGTGAAAAGTCATAGAGTCATAGAGGCGTCCAGGATGGAAACAGACCCTTCGGTCCAACTCGTCCATGCTGATGTTCTAACCTAATCTAGTCCCATTTGCCAGCACTTGGCCCATATCCCTCTAAACTCTTCCTATTCATAAACACATCCAGATGCCTTTTAAATGTTGTAATTATTCCTGCCTCCACTACTTAATCTGACAGCTGATTCTGCACATGCACCATACTCTGCATGGAAAAATTGCCCCTTAGGCCCCTTTTAAAGTTTTCCTCTCTCACCCTAAACCAATGCCTTCTAGGTCTGGGCTGTCCCATTTCAAGGAAAAAACCTTGTCTTGAAAGTGCATTGAAGAAATGTATCTGGGTTCCATAGAGAGCACCTTTTAAATCTACAAACATACCATTTAGAGGGCAACAGTAATAGACACATGTGAACACCACTGGTTGCAAATTCCCCTCCAAGTCACTCACCATCTTGACTTGGAAATATATTGATATTTCTTCAATGTTGCTGCATCAAAATCCTTCAGCTCTCTCCCTACTGACATTGTGGGGATTCATTTAAATCGCACAGACTACAGTGATTCAAGAAGGCAACTTATCATTACCTTCTCAATGGCAACTAACAATAGGCAATAAATGGTGCCCCAACTTGTGAGTTTCCCATTCTATGAATGAATATAAAATAAGTGATTGAAGTCTCTGATGAGGTGAGGGGCGTTGATCAAGGCAAATTTGTGGACAAATGTCAATGGAATTGTAGAGGCATTCAACACAATTTAGGAGCTATTTTGAGATGTTAGAAATTCTTCAAATTAAAGGCAGTTTGGTGGTCGTAATATATAATTGCCTCTGATGGAAAGCATATTGTGGTAGAGGTGGATGATTTTCAGACTAGGAAGTGGTATGCAGTTCTATTCCTCAAAGTGCAGTTTCAAGATCAACTGTCTTCACAATTATTATCAACAAACTAGATTTGAATGCAGGGGGCAGCATTATAAAGGTTGAAGATAATACAAAATTGGATAAGTGATACATTATGATAAAGCCAGTCAGGTTTCAAGATGATCTTGGGAAATTGATAAAATAGGTAGGGATGTAAACAATGGAATTCAATGCCGTTAGAAGAGTGAAGTGACCAAATCTAGAAGGGTCAAAATAAAAAGTAGACTGTAAATTGCTCAATTTTGAAAAGTGTAAATGAGCAGGGAGACATTGGTGTCTTGATTCAGAAATCCTTCAAACCGAGAGGGCAAGTTGATAAATTGATTTTAAAAATCCATTTTAGTTACTTGGCTTTAT
This sequence comes from Hemiscyllium ocellatum, assembly GCF_020745735.1. NCBI lineage: Eukaryota > Metazoa > Chordata > Chondrichthyes > Orectolobiformes > Hemiscylliidae > Hemiscyllium > Hemiscyllium ocellatum. The sequence goes on from NC_083403.1 coordinate 96,042,538, forward strand.
AGAGAAGTCAATGTAAAAGCAATGAGATCTTGCGAGAACCTATAAATCACTGGTTAGGCCTCAGCTCAACTGTGTAGATCAACATCAGAAATATGTCATGGCCTCAAAAAGGTTCCAGAATGGTACTGGGGACAAAGGAGACCAGTTAAGAGGAGAGAGTTTTATTCACACATTTTTGGCTTCCAACAATAGATTTAAGAGGTAAATCTAGGTTGACATTTCAGTGCACTGGCTGAGTGCAAGCGAGACTCAATTTGAAGAAACTGCTGGAAGTAGATTAGAGATGTTCTCCTTGGCAGCATAACCCATCCTGACCAACAACACAAAAAAAAAACAAACTCATCATTTACTTACATTTGCTGTCACTTCTCCTATAGAAAATAAAGCTGGGGAAATAATCGTTGAGAATGCAGAGGACTTAAATAAATACTATGCATCAGCCTTCACAGTAGAAGATGTGAATAATGTAACAAATTATCAAATAATCATCATATTAAAGAAGCGAGGACATAAATAGAATAACTGTCACTAGGGAAAATGTGCTAGAGAAACTAATGGTGTTACACCCATTAGACCTGATGGGATGCATCTGAGGATATTAAAGGGAGTAACTGCAGAGTGAGTGAGTGCACTGGCAGGAATCCTCCAAGAATTCTTAGATTCTGGGCAAGTACTAAAGGATTGAAAAACAATAAACAGCTCATGAGGGTAGCATGTTGCCTCACTGTGCCAGGGACCCAGGTTCAATTCTAACCTCAGGTGTCTGTGTGGAGACTGTATATGCTCCCTGTATCTGTGTGGATTTCTGTCGGATGATTATGGTTTTCTCCCACAATCTGAAGATGTGCAGGCTCGGTGGGTTAGCCATGGTAAGATTGTTCAGCAATATCCAGTATGTGCATGATAGGTTGATACGCCATGTAAATGTAGGATTATGGGGATGGGGAGAGGATGGGTCTGGGTGGGATACTCTTTGGAGGGTTGTTGACACTCAGTGTGGCAAATGGCATCTATCTGCACTGCAGAGACTACATGATTCTACTCAATGTAACACATTTATGTAAAAGGAGAAAGGTTCACTCATGTCGTTTAAGAGAAGGAAACAACCATCCTTATTAAGTCTGCACTACATGTGACTCCAGACCCATCGCAACATAGTTGATCCTCTATGCTCCTGGTCATTGAACCCTTCAGCAAGGAGAAACATTTTTTTTCTGTACATCCTGTTTATGCCCTTCATAATTTTAAATATCTCAATCCTGCCCCACTTGGTCTCCTCTGCTTCTAGGAAAACAACTGCAATCTATCCAATCCCTCTTCATAAGTAAACGCTTGGACCCAGGTAACATCCTGGTAAATGTCCTCTGCACCGTCTCTAGTGCTAGTACTTCTTTCTTATACTGTAAATTCCAGAACTACACACAATACTCTAGCTATGGCCTTACTAACATTTAATACAGTTCCAGCATAACCTCCTTGCTCTTAGACTCTATTCCTTGGTGAGAAAAGCAACTTCCCATATGTCTTTTTCTAATTATAATATCTATCTGTCCTGCTCCATTAAGCACCTGTATACTTGCACACTAAGATCCCTTTCTTTCTGCTCCTCAGTATTACTCAGGATCCTATCTTTCAGTTTCTTTGACTTGCTTGTCTTGCACGTTACATTTATCCAGATTGAAGTCTATTTATCATTTATCAGCCCATCTAACCAACCACCCAAATCCTCTTATACTCTAAGGCTATCTGCCTCACTATTTACTACCCCATCAATTTTTGAATCATCCTCAAGCTAACTGATCTAACCATCCACATTAAAGCCCAAAACATTAAACATATCACAACTAGCAAGGGCTCCAGCACTGAACCCTGTGGAACTCTACTGGATACAAGCTTCCAGTTACAAAAACATTCCTCGATCTTCACTCTCTGTTTCCTGTCACTCAGCCAATTCTGGATCCAGCTAACTAAATTTCCTTGAATCCTATGGGTTGTTACCATGTCTATCCATGCGCCATGCAAAATTTTGACAAATGTTTTGTTGAAGTCCAAATGGACTATTTTGAGGGTATCATCTTCATCTGTATCCTTTCTTGAATAACAGTACCACATTTGCGGTCCTCCAGTCATCTGGTACATCTCCTGTGGCTCAAGAGGAATTAAAATTATTGCCAACATTTTTGCTATTTCCTCCTTTTGCTCACTTAATAAGTGGAATACGTTTCAGTTGTCCTTGGAGCTTTATTTACTTTTAATCCTGCCAGACCACTTAGAACCTCATATGGCCTATGCCCATTTCCTTAAGTAAATCATAGTCTTTTTGTTTGATTTCTAAAGTTGAGACTGTGGCACTGGAAAAGCATAGCCTGTCGGGCAGCATCCAAGGAGCAGGAGAATCAACATTTCGGGCATGGTGAAGGGCTTATACTTGACTCTGATCTCCAGTATATACAGAGCTCACTTTCTCCTGTTTGATTTCTATACACATCATCCCTCGAACCAATGAACACCAACACAGTTTATTCATTTAGAATCCAACTTACTTGCTTTGCCTTCTTACACAAGATGCCTTAGTGATCCTTAATGGGCCCTACTCTTTCTCTATTTATACTTCTTTCATTTATGTTCTTGTCAAATAACTTAGAATTTTACTTTATTTTACCTACCATTAGGTTTTCATATTCTGTTTTTGCTCTCCTAATCTCCTCTTTAAGTTTTGCCTTACATATTTTTGTAGAACTTCTGCTGTTTTAAGCCCTTGGTTTTTTGAAGTCATTCACAGGTTGCATGTGTTGCTGGCTAGGCCAGCATTTATTGCCCATCTCTAGTTGCCAAGAGGGCTGTTAAGAATCAACCGTATTGCTGTGGGTCTGGAGTCAGATAGAGACTAGCTCAAGTAAGGATGGTAGATTTCCTTGCCTAAAGGGCATTTGTGAAGCAGATGGGCTTTCCCCCAACATTCAGCAATGGTTTCATGGACAACACTAGGTTCTTAATGACAGATTTTTATTGACTTTGATTCCACCATCTGTTCCCCAGAGCATTACCTTGGTCTCTGGATTAATATTCAAGAGTTTGTGCCACTTGGCCATCGACTTCCCTTAATCTGCTATAAGCATTGTGTTTTTTTTCTCTCTATCAATTCCTGTATATCCCTTGGTATTCAGAAATTAAGTAATTTGGTAGTCCTATTTTTTGTTCTTATTTGTTTAAGCATTTTGAAGTACTTTCCAGAATTTGTGACATGAACATGATAGTATTTATTATAATCTATTGAATTTGACTCCATTTTTGTAGGAAACACAATGGCTGAAGTATATGAGGAAGAAATTAATTAAACGGTGAGGGGAGAAAGTAACAGAGCGATATTTGACAGCATGGTTCATGTGAATTAAAGCACCAGCACAAACTGAATGCATAAAATGGTGTTAGATTGTGATTGAATGCTATTCGGTCATCTCTTGATTTTACAGCCGAAGTATAGGTTAAAGTATTTAAAATTGTTTCCTAGATCTTAATTAGCAGAGTTGCAGCTTGAGGGTTATTTAAAATTCTGTATAATACGAAAGAAGGCTTCATTCCTCTTCTGTATCACAGTATTTTTAAAATGTATGGTTACTTATATTAAAGGCTTCTGTATTCACCCCATGTGTATTTATTGTTGGCTCAACTACACTTCAGGCATATAGCTGCAGCAAGATAACCATCTTTATTCCTAGCAACAACAATTCACCAGCCTGGGAAAATGTGACATGAGCTGGAAGTCAAAAAAGGCCGATTATACATAAAAATGCATTTTTTTTTATTAATGTCAGACTGATATGTTGAGTAATTTGGAGCTAACAGACCAGTGTATGCCTTCGATTGCTGATTAGTCCTCCCAAATATGGGGGATTGTCTATATTGAGTTTTTAGGAAGTGTCTTCAACTATTTCCTTGTGTTGGATATAAAGCAGAAAATAATTTCCAAATTATAACAAAGGATCAGTGTGTATGTTTTTAAATAATCAGTTGCTAAGTAAGTAATATGTAGTAACCATACTGTCCAGTAGAATGGAAAGATTCACTAGAATGGCAGGCTTTAGAATTGGCTGCCATTCATGCTGCAAAACATTCCAAGCCTCCTTTTTTGTATTCTTTGGCAACCACACAAATGGATATCCTAACTGAGGTTGCCCTTTACTGTTCCATCACAAATGGAAGAGAAGAGAAAATTCCAAATATTCACCACCCTCTGAGTGAAGAAATTGTTTCTTATCTCAGTCTTAAATGGCCTGCTCCTCATCCTGAGATCATATACACGGCTTTAGATTCATCACAGAGTCATAGAGATGTACAGCATGGAAACAGACCCTCAGTCCAACCTGTCCACGCCGACCAGATATCCCAACCCAATCTAGTCCCACCTGCCAGCACCGAGTCCATATCCCTCCAAATCCTTCCTATTCATTTACCCATCCAAATGCCTCTTAAATGTTGCAAATGTACCAACCTCCACCGCTTCCTCTGGCAGCTCATTCCATCCATGTACCACCCTCTGCATGAAAAAGTTACCCCTTAGGTCTCTTTTATATCTTTCCCCTCTCACCCTAAACATATGCCCTCTAGTGCTGGACTCCCCAACCACAGGGAAAATACTTTGTCTATTTAACCTATTCATGCCCCTCATAATTTTGTAAACCTCTATAAGGTCACCCCTCAGCCTCCGACGCTCCAGGGAAAATAGCCGCAGCTTGTTCTGCCTCTCCCTACAGCTCAAATCCTCCAACCCTGGCAACATCCTTGTAAATCTTTTCTGAACCCTTTCAAATTTCACAACATCTTTCCGATAGGAAGGAGACCAGAATTGCATGCAATATTCCAAAAATGGCCTAACTAATGTCCTGTACAGCCGCAACATGACCTCCCAACTCCTGTACTCAATATTCTGACCAATAATGGAAGGAATACCAAATGCCTTCTTCACTATCCTATCTACCTGTGACTCCACTTTCAAGGGGCTATGAACCTGCACTCCAAGGTCTCTTTGTTCAGCAACATTCCCTAGGACCTTACCATTAAGTGTATAAGTCGTGCAAAAATTTACTTTCTCAAAATGCAGCACCTCGCCTTTATCTGAATTAAACTCCATCTGCCACTTCTCAGCCCATTGGCCCATCTGATCCAGATCCTGTTGTAGTCTGAGGTAACCCTCTTCGCTGTCCACTACACCTCCAATTTCGGTGTCATCTGCAAACATACTAACTATATCTCTTATGCTCACGTCCAAATCATTTATATAAATGACAAAAAGTAGAGGGCCCAGCACCAATCCTTGTGGCACTCCATTGGTCACATGCTTCCAATCTGAAAAACTACCCTCCACCACCACCCTCTGTCTTCTACCTTTAAGCCAGTTCTATATCCAAATGGCTAGTTCTCCCTTTATTCCATGAGATCTAACCTTGCTAATCAGCCTCCCATGGGGAACCTTGTCGAAAGCCTTACTGAAGTCCATATAGTTCACATCTACTGCTCTGCCCTCATCAATCTTCTTTGTTACTTCTTCAAAAAACTCGATCAAGTTTGTGAGACAAGATTTCCCATGCACAAAGCCATGTTGACAATCCCTAGTCAGTCCTTGCCTTTCCAAATACATGTACATCCTGTCTCTCAGGATTCCCTCCAACAACTTGCTCACCACTGAGGTTAGGCTCACTGGTCTATAATTCCCTGGCTTGTCTTGACTGCCCTTCTTAAACAGTGGCACCACGTTTTCCAACCTCCAGTCTTCCGGCACCTCACCTGTGACTATCGATGATACAAATATCTCAACAAGAGGCCCAGCAATCACTTCTCTAGCTTCTCACAGAGTTCTCGGGTACACCTGATCTGGTCCTGGGGATTTATCCACCTTTAACAACTTCAATACATTCAGCACTTCCTCTTCTGTAATATGGACATTTTGCAAGATGTCACCATCTATTTCCCTACAGTCTATATCTTCCATATCCTTTTCCACAGTAAATACTAATGCAAAATATTCATTTAGTATCTCCCCCATTTTTTGTGGCTCCACACAAAGGCCATCTTGCTGATCTTTGAGGAGCCCTATTCTCTCCCTAGTTACCCTTTTATCCTTAGTATATTTGTAAAAACCCTTTGGATTCCCCTTAATTCTATTTGCCAATGCTATCTAATATCCCCCTTTTGCCCTCCTGATTTCCCTCTTAAGTATACTCCTGCTTCCTTTATACTCTTTAAAGATTCACTTGATCTATCCTGTTATCAGCCACGGGAAACATCCTATCTTTGTCCACCCTGCCTTATCCTGTAAGTTTTTAAAAAATATTGCAATGCAAACAATTTTCAAAACTCTCGGAAATATAGATCCTGTTTCTTTATTATCTCCTCATAAAACAGTCTTGCCATTCCAAGGATTACTCTGGTGAACTAATGTGCAAACTACCTTCATGGCAATATTTCTCTCCTTAGAGAAGGACACCAAAACTGTCCATATTACTCTAGTTGAGAAGCCTCTATACAACTGCAGCAAGACTTCCTTATGTGTGTATTCAAATCCCATTGAAATGAATGCCGTCATACTCAGGAATAAATCCTTGCTCCTGTACATGAACTCACTATGAAAGCCAACATACAACATTTGCCTTCTTTACTGCCTGCTGCATTTGCATACCGACATTCAGAGATTGGTGTATAAGGACACCAAGGATTCAATGCATCTTCTCGTCTCTGAATATATCACCATTCAAATAATACTAACCTGCCTCCCTGTTTTTGCTATCAAAGTGGATAACCTCACATTTATCCAAATGCTACTTCATCTACCATGCAGTTGCCCAATCACTCAACTTATGCTGTCCTGCGATGTAAAAATTGGTTGCTCAGAATCCCAGCTGGCAACAGTCATCAAACATCAAACACATAAGGATAGCCACTGGTCATGGAAGGCATGACATAAATTCAAAATTTTTACTTTTTCTTTCCTCCCTCTACTCCATTTTCATGGGCTTGTTGCATGGCACAATAGCAAATCTAGCTTCTGCAAGGAATAAGCCTGCCTGCTGAAATATCCAATCAATCATGTGTTGTAGTTACATTCCTATGGCCCCTCAGAGCTAATATATATGTGTACATCAACCCAAAAATGGCTGAGCACATCAAATAATGTTTTTCTTAAAAATTGGCGCAAAAATAAACCTCCCTGTGGTGTCACACAGGGTAGTTAAATAAGTGCAGGAACAAATAATGCTGATAAAGCTTGTGGTGCATTATGCATAAGCACACTTACAAAATATTATGCATCAGAGATTCATTTTAATGTTCAAAAAAATGTGCTTTTAAAAACATTAACCTCAGGCTGTCGGCGCTAATAAAGCTTCATAAATGGGAATGTATGGTGCAGGTGCTGTTGTGCTTTCTAATACCAGAAATGGTAATTATTTTGGCTGAATAAAATATGCCCTTTTAAATTTTGTTCAGTCGTCGAATTTAGGACTGCCCTCTAAAAATTTCAGCTCAGGCAGAGTCGTTTATGAGGTAAATAAATTCCACCCAGGTCCAAATTGAAGTTATGCAACTCAAGAAGAAAACAAGGGAGTGGGGCTAGCACAGAACCTGTGAACAAAGGTTTGAGGGCCATGTGTATCAGCTGTAAATATTCTGTATTTGTATTCCAGATGTTTACTGCCTTAGCTTTAGTGCAAGTGACAACTTTCTTTATGCCGAGTCAAACTTACAATATAGATAGCCTATTTGAAGTGCTGACACTGAGGAATATCTCCACTCTTTACCTGGCACAGGTAAATCACATGCGGTTATAATTATCTTCATGACTTTGTTATATTAGCTGGAAAACAAATTCTAGCTGGGGTTTGGGTGGGAGAGCTGTGAACTAAAGGGGAGGGAAGCCAGATCAAATCAGATTCAATGCAGAAATCCAAAGGCTATGGTGGATTTTTATATTTCTAAGTCCCAGCCAACTAAGCTACTTTCTTAAAATGAAGCCATGTTTGTCATGGAGACACATTAGGACTCACCTGAGTAATAACTTCATTAGAAAACATTGTAGATTGGACTTTCATTACTGAAGTAGATCACTCAAGGCAGGATGTTTCCGAACTCAATGCTCCTGTCTCTGTAGTAAGAATGTTAATTGACATGATCCTCACTCTATTACAATAGATGCAGTTTACCCAGGATTACAATCCCCTACCTGTTCCTGATGTAGATCAGGGAAGATCATTGACAATTGTGTGATGAAGCAACTAGCTATGAGAAAACCTTGGTACTTAGGTCTTGGGGGCTCTGTTACTGTTACGGCTGTTAAGTTGTCTAATCCCTAGCTCTGACATCCCCTCACCCATTCACCATATTTCTCAATATCTACTCAATGACAACTCATGGAGGAGAAAGTGAGGACTGCAGATGCTGAAGATCAGATGTGAAAATTGTGGTACTGGAAAAGCACAACCTGTCAGGCAGCATCTGAGGAGCAGGAAAATAGATGTTTTGAGCATAAACTGCTTCATCAGGAGTGTGACTGGCCGTGCTTTTCCAGCACCACAATTTTCATCAATGACAACTCATTTCTGACTTTCACTACCACAGTCTTGGGTTGAAATTTGGAATCCCAAAGGGAGCATCTGATTAAAAATGTGATACTTGGAAACACAAGCAAATGTAACAGTCAGGGCAGACAGGGACAAGGTAGGACTAATAAATTTAACTGCATTTATTTCAATGGAAGAGGCCTAACAGGAAAGGCAGATGAACTCAGGGGATAGATAGGAAAATGGGACTGAGATATCATAGCAATACAGAAAAATGGCTCAGGGATAGGCAGGACTGGCAGCTTAATGTTTCAGGATACAAATACTACAATAAAGATAGAAAGGGAGGCAAGGGAGGAGGTGGAGTGGCGTTTTTGATGAGGAATAGAATTACAGCTGTGCTGAGGGAGGATATTCCTGGAAATACATCCAGGGAAGTTATTTGGGTGGAACTGAGAAATAAGAAAGGGATGATCACCTTATTGGGATTGTATTATAGACCCCCCAATAGTCAGAGGCAAATTAGGAAACAAACTTGTAAGCAGAATAATAGGGTGGTTATGGTAGGGGATTTTAACTTTCCAAACATCGACTGGGACTGCCAAGTGTTAAGAGTTTAGGTGGAGAGAAGTTTGTTAAGAAAATTTTCTGATTCAGTATGTGGATGTACCTACTAGGGAAGGTGCAAAACTCTTGGGAAATATGGCCGGGCAGATGACTGAGGTGTCAGTGGGGCAGCACTTTGGGGCCAGCGACCATAATTCTATTAGATTTAAAATAGTGATAGAAAAGGATAGATCAGATCTAGAAGTTGAAGTTCTAAATTGGAGAAAGGCCAATTTTGATGGTATTAGGCAGGAACTTTCAAAAGCCAATTGAGGGCAGATGTTTGCAGGTAAGGGGATGGCTGAAAAATGGGAAGCCTTCAGAAATGTGATAATGAGAATCCAGAGAAAGTATGTTCCTGTTAGAGTGAAAGGAAAGGCTGGTAGGTACAGGGAATGCTGGATGACGAAAGAAATTGAGGGTTTGGTTAAGAAAAAGAAGAAAGCATATATAAGGTATAGACAGGACAGATCGAGTGAATTCTTAGAAGAGTATAAAGGCCGTAGGAGTATACATAAGAGGGAAATCAGGAATGCAAAAAGGGGACATGCAATAGCTTTTGCAAACAGAATTAAGGAGAATCCAAAGGGTTTTGACAGATAAATTAAGGACAAAAGGGTAACTAGGGAGAGAATAGGGCCCCTCAAAGATCAGCAAAGTGGATTTTGTGTGGAGCCACAGAAAGTGTGGGTGAGACTGAATTACTATTTTGCATCAGTATTTACTATGGAAAAGGATATGGAAGAGATAGCAAGGAGCAAAATAGATGGTGACACCTTTCAAAATGTCCATATTACAGAGGAGGAAGTGCTGGATGTCTTGAAACTCAGGAAGGTGGATAAATCCCCAGGATCTGATCAGGTGTACCCTAGAACTCTGTGGGAAGCTAGAGAAGTGATTGCTGGGCCTCTTGCTGAGATAATTGTATCATCAATAGTCACAGGTGAGGTGCCAGAAGACTGGAGGTTGGCTAACATGGTGCCATCTTTAAGAAAGATAGTAAGGACAAGCCAGGGAACTATAGACCAATGAGCTTGACGTCGGTGGTGGGCAGGAGGGACAGGATATATGTGTATTTGGAAAGGCAAGGACTGATTAGGGATAGTCGACATGACGTTGTGCGTGGGAAATCATGTCTCACAAACTTGATTGAGAATTTGGAAGAAGTAACAAAGAGGATTGATGAGGCCAGAGCAGTAGATGTGATCTATATGGACTTCAGTAAGGCATGTGACAAGGTTCCCCATGGGAGACTGGTTAGCAAGGTTAGATCTCACGGAATAAAGGGAGACCTGGCCATTTGGATACAGAACTGGCTCAAAGGTAGAAAACAGAGGGTGGTGGTGGAGGGCACTTTTTCAGACTGGAGGCATGTGACCAGTGAAGTGCCACAGGGATTGGAGCTGGGTCCTCTACTTTTTGTCATTTACATAAATGATTTGGATGCGAGCATAAGAGGCAAAGTTAGTAAGTTTGCAGATAACACCAAAATTGGAGGTGTAGTGCACAGCTAGGAAGATTACCTCAGATTACAACAGAATCTGGACCAGGTGGGCCAATGGGCTGAGAATTGGCAGATGGAGTTTAATTCAGATAAATGTGAGGTGCTGCATTTTGGGAAAGCAAATCTTAGCAGGACTCATACACTTAATGGTAAGGTCCCAGGGAATGTTTCTGAACAAAGAGAAAGTAGAGTCTCAGGTAGATAGGATAGTGAAGAAGGCATTTGGTGTGCTTTCTTTTACTGGTCAGAGTATTGAGTACAGGAGTTGGGAGGTCATGTTGTAGCTGTACAGGACATTGGTTAGGCCACTGTTAGAATATTACTTGCAATTCTCGTCTCCTTCCTATTGGAAAGATGTTGTGAAACTTGAAAGGGTTCAGAAAAGATTTACAAGGGTGCTGCCAGGCTTGCAGGATTTGAGCTATGGGGAGAGGCTGAACAGGCTGGGCTATTTTCCTTGGAACATCAGAGGCTGAGGGGTGACCTTATAGAGGTTTACAAAATTATGAGGGGCATGGATAGGATAAATAGACAAAGTCTTTTCCCTGGGGTGGGGGAGTCCAGAACTAGAGGGCATAGGTTTAGGGTGAGAGGGGAAAGATATAAAAGAAACCTAAGGGGCAACTTTCTTCACGCAGAGGGTAGTATGTGTATGGAATGAGCTACCAGATAATGTGGTAGAGGCCGGTACAATTGCAACATTTAAGAGGCATTTGGATGGATTTATGAATGGGAAGGGTGAGAGGGATATTGGCAGGGTACTGGCAGGTGGGACTAGATTGGGTTGGAATATCTGGTTGACATGGACAGGTTGGACCGAGGGGTCTGTTTCCATGCTATACAACTCTATGACCATATGACTCTCTGACAAATGCTCACCATATCTGTTCTCATTTCTGTAATATGCAAGGCAAGTCTTTTTCATGATTTGTCCATGAGATATAGGAATTGCTGGCTGAAGCTGAGATTTGTCACCCATCACAGAAGGCAGTAAAGAGTCAATGATGGTGCAATGGATTTGGAGTCGCATGTAGGTCAGACCAGGTAAGGATGGCTGTTTTATTCCTGTAGAGGACCTTAATGAACCAGAAGCATTATTATTACAATGATAATCAGTGGCTACATGGTCACCATTGGACTAGCTTTTATGTTTATTCTAGATGTTTTGAATTCAAATTTCACCATCTGCTCTGGTGGGATTTGAACAAGTCTCGAAAATATTTGCTCGGTATTCTGGATTACTAGTCTAGACTGGTACAACCACACTGCTGCCTTGCCAAGTCAGAGCAGTTTGTCTAATTCACCAATTTTGCTGATTTTCTTTTATTTTATCTGAGGCACATCCTTCCCTTATCTCATCTACCCATCAGTTCCTCTGTCAGAAGTTGATGTTTTCGCTTCTTCACTGCAATGCTAAGAGATTTAAGGTGACAGAGCTTGCAAGGAGATATTTATTCAATCCAGACAATCACACTCCTGAACTTTGTCCAAATTGATGGTGGGTGTGGTTTGGGGAACTCAGGAGTTGCCACTCTCAGCTTCTCACCTGCTCTCACCTGCTCTTGTCAACAGCTATTTATATAGCTGTTCCTTTTTCATTTTGAAATGAATATGCAGCACTACAGGGAAAAGGCAGAGATGTGCATAAAGTTAAAAATGTTCAGCGAACAAGTGTAGATATGGTGGGCCCATTTACCTCTTTCTGCACCATAATGCTGAGATTCTGATCAGTGATTTCATCAAAATGTTGATACTAGGGGATTCAGAGTTGGTGATGACATTGAATTTCAAAGGAAGACACAGGTGCTCTTGAAGAAGTATAAACTTTGACAATTATCGTTGTCAGTTGATCTGCAAGGCGAAGAGTTTGACAACTGATAAAGTTCGACTGAGTGAGTGCTTAAAGTGCAAAACCCAAATATCTTGGGCAAAAACTGACAGCTATAATGAGAACATAGGATTGGAATTGTGAAAAGAGACTTGAGGTGATATATTCCTTATTTCTTTTCTTCTGGATAAAATATGTTGCAAGTTTAGACGTGCACTCGTATTTTTAGGGTGTGCAACCTAAACCTAGAAGTTTAAACATACATTCTTGATAGGTAAAGGTACAATGATAGTTTCTTTGTGTTAGTCAATGTAACACATAGCTCGTTCTAGTTGAGACATGTTAAGGTTTATTAACAGCATTCACCACATATCTTGATGCGACATCTTAGATTTACATCTACCGTCTGTGGTTACTTAGATTCCTGTTTCATTAACTGGCTGACTAGCTGAACTGCACAATACTCACTGATCAGTTTGAACAGACCAATTCACTGTTGTAAGTAAGATTGAGAAATTTTATACTAAACTTTCAGATGTCATCGTATGATCGAGCTGTCTGAATGGTACAGAACCTTGCTGAGATTGGTTGAATCATTCAATGTTTCTCTTTTAACATTAAAAGAATGAGAACCCTTTTCTAAAAAAATATATAAGTGTGTCCATTAGTCCATTATCTTTATACATTAAGATAACACTTTGGCAGACGTACAATATGAGCAAATCTAGTCCTTATGTAGTTAATTTGGCTTGGCTGCGTACTTCACTCTGTGGCGTATTGTCTGCCATTGTCAATGAATGTGTATCTTGTGTATTACCAGTATGTCTGCTGCCTGTTCTGATACTTTCAATGTCTGACTATGTATTTATTCCATATGATAGATGGTTCATCATTTATAATATGTTTGTGTAACTATCTCATTTGACCATTGTGGCAACGTGTATGACTTGGATTGAACAGAACATTGTTGTATCGTTTCCCAAACTTATGTATTCCCATGAAAATCTTGAACACTGATGCTTTGCACTAGTTCAAGTTATGATGACTGTCTGCTTGCTCATTAACCATGTACCATTTGTCACTCTTGTACCATTTGTCACTCGTTTCCAACAATACGTCTTGTCCAAGGGGCAATAGTGAATGATAGAAGGTCTGTGCAGAGTTGCCACTGAGGATTGCCAGGAGAAACAACGTACAGATATTCTAAGGTTCTCCAGAAATCTTGGCAACAATCTTTACATTTAATGGTCATGGCCATTAGTGTGCAGTGTGCTCTGCAAGATCACAAGTTTGTGAGTAATGAGGAGTGTTGAATGTGTTGAGCAATTGTCTCTACTCCCCTTGAACAAGGGGACAACATTTGTTATCCCCCAGTTTCCTGGCACTGCTCCTTTAAACAATGACAACATAATGGATAGCATAAATCAACAAGGTATTTTACCTGGTTTGGGGGTAGCCCTAAAGGGCATAGGTTCAGGATGAGAAGGGAAAGATATAAAAGGGACCTAAGGGGGAAATATTTCATGAAGAGGGCAGTGCATGAGCTGCAAGAGGAAGTAGTGGAGGCTGGGACAATTACAACATTAAGGAGGTATCTGGATGGGCATATGAATAGGAAGGGTTTAGAGCAATATGGGCCAAGTGTTGGCAAATGGGATTAGATTAGGTTAGGATATCTGTCAGCATGGATGGGAGTTGGACCAAAGGATCTGTTTCCATGCTGTACATTTCTATCTCTATGACTCTACAAAGATCAAAGTCAAAGGCTCTGCAATCTCCTCCCTGGCTTCCCAGAGAACCCTAGGATAAATCCTATCTGGCCCAGTGGACATGTCTATTTTCACATTCCCAGAATTGCTTACACCTCTTCCTTATGAACCTCAATCCCATCAATTCAATAACCTATTTTGCAGTATTCATCTTGACAACATTGTCTTTTTCTTGTGTGAATACTGACAAAAATTATTCATTTAGCGTCTCTCCTATCCTCTCAGACTCCACGCACAACTTCCCACTACTTTCCTTGACTGGCCCTAAACTAACTCTAGCCATTCTTTTATTCCTGACATACCAAGAGAAAGTTTTAGGGTTTTTTCTTGATCCTCTCTGCTAAACACTTCTCATGTCCCCTTCTAGCTCTTCTTATATCTCTCTTTAGGTCCTTCCTGGCTAACTTGGAACTCTCAAGCACCCTAAATGAACCTTCATGTCCCATCTTTACATAAGCCTCCTTCTTCGTCTTGACAAGAAATTCAACTTCTTTGTTAAGCCACAGTTCCCTCACTCAACCACTTCCTCCCTGCCTGACAGGTACATGTATATCAAGGACACGCAGTAGCTGTTCCTTGAACAAGTTCCATATTTCAATTGTGCCCATCCCCTGAAGTTTCCTTCCCCAGCCTATGGATTCTAAATCTGCCTAATCAGATAATATACCTATCCCTTTCCATCACTAAAGTAAATGTAACCAAATTGTGATCGCAACCATCAAAGTGCTCACCTACCTCCAAATCTAACACCTGGCCAGGTTCATTACTCAGTACCAAATCCAAAGTAGCCTCACCTCTTGTTGGCTTGTCTATATACTGTGTCAGGAAACCCTATTGCATGCATTGGACAAAAACTGAACCATCTTAAATACTTAAACTATAGCATTTCCAGTTAATATTTGGAAAGTTAAAGGCCCCCATAACAACTAATCTGTTACTTTCGTTCCTATCCTGAAGCACCTTTGCAATCCTTTCCTCTATATCTCTGGAACTTTTTGAAGGCCTGTGGAAACTCCCAAATGGGTGACGTCTCCTTTCCTGTTTCTAACCTCAGCCCATACTACCTCAGTAGACGAATCCTCATCAAACGTTAGAAATATAGACTGGTGCACCTTATTTCAGTTGAGGGTAAAGTGTTGGAAGGGATTATAAGAGATAGGATTTATAATCATCTCAAAAGGAATGATTTGATTAGGGACAGTCAACATGGTTTTGTGAAGGGTAGATCGTACCTCACAAACCTTATTAAGTTCTTTGATAAGGTGACCAAACAGTTGGATTAGGGTAAAGCATTTGATGTGGTGTATATGGATTTCAGTGAAGTGTTTGATAAGTTTCTCCATGGGAGGCTATTGCAGAAAATACAGAGGCATGGGATTGAGGGTAATTTTGGCAGTTTGGATCAGAAATTGACTAGCTGTAAGAAGACAGAGGGTGGTGGTTGATGGGAATTGTTCATTCTGGAGTTCATTTACTAGTGGGGTACTGCAAGGATCTGTTTTGGGGTCACTGCTGTTTGTCATTTTTATAAATGACCTGGAGGAGGGCAGAGAAGGATTGGTTAGTAAATTTGCTGATGACATTAAAATTGTGGAGTTGTGCACAGTGCAGAGGGATGTGACTGGTTACAGAGGGACATAGATAAGCTGTAGAGCTGGGCTGAGAGGTGGCAAATGGAGTTTAATGTGGAAAAGTGTGAGGTGATTCACTTTGGAAGGAGTAACCAGAATACGGAGTAATGGGCTAATAGTAAACTTGGTAGTGTGGATGAGCAGAGAGATCTCAATGTCCATGTACATGAATCCCTTAAAGTTGCCACCGAGATTGATAGGTTTATTAAGAAGGTGTGCAGTAGGTTAGCTTTTATTGGTAGAGGGATTGAGCTTTGGAGCCATGAAGTCATGTTGCAGTCTCCAAAACTCTAGTGCAGCTGCAATTGGAATATTGCATACAGTTCTGGTCACCACGTTATAGGAAGGATGTGGAAGCATTGGAAAGGGTGCAGAGGAGATTTACTAGGATGTTGCCTAGTTTGGAGGGAAAGTCTTATGAGGAAAGACTAAGGGACTTGAGGCTGTTTTCGTTAGAGAGAAGAAGGTTGAGAGGTAACTTAATTGAGACATATAAGATAATCAGAGACTTAGATAGGGTGGACATTGAGAGCCATTTCCCTGGGATAGTGATGGCTAACATGATAGGACATAGTTTAGATTGAGTGCTGGTAGATATAGGACAGATGTCAGAGGGTCTTTTTTATTCAGACAGTAGTAAGGGTGTGGAATGTTCTGCCTCCAACAGTAGTAGGCTTGTCAACTTTAAGGGCAATTAACTGGTCATTAGATAAACATATGAATAAAAATGGAATAGTGTAGGTTAGGTGGGTTCAGATTGGTTTAGCAAGTTGATGCAACATCGAGGGCTGAAGGATCTGTACTGCGCTGTAATGTTCTCTGTTCTATGTTTTATTTTCTATAACCTATTAAGGAACATTAAGTATTCTGACAGTGGCAGTCAATGCTTAAAAGCTGCTCATGGAATCTTTTATTTGTTCCTTTCATAGGAACAGGATTAGACTATTCATAGTTCATAGGAGTAGTCTATTTAGCCCCTTGAGTGTGTTCCACCATTCAATGA
The DNA here is from genome assembly GCF_020745735.1 of Hemiscyllium ocellatum. NCBI lineage: Eukaryota > Metazoa > Chordata > Chondrichthyes > Orectolobiformes > Hemiscylliidae > Hemiscyllium > Hemiscyllium ocellatum. The sequence continues at coordinate 96,059,431 of NC_083403.1, forward strand.
GATCCTGGATATTCTGTGGCGTAATTCCATACTTGCCTTTGGCACATGTCCATTCATACCTTTGCTTAGCAAAAGCTTATTTATCTCTGCTTTAAAATTAACAGATGATGAAGCATCCACTGCCATTAATGGAAGAGAGTTCAAAACATGCACCATCCTTTTTGTCTCAAAGAACATCCTGACATCTCTCCTGAATTGTCTGGCCCTAATTCTCAAACTATGCCCCTTAGTTCTAGAAGCCCCAATCAATGCAAAAAGTTATTTTTATCTGCACTGTCATATCTTGGTAATCGCCTTGAAGACTTTGATCAGGTCACTGATCTCCGAGCACTTGCATTATTTCAATATTTTAGCCTAATGTTTTCTTGTCGAACACAGTTGGCATATTGGACATTATTTAAACATGTGAGAAACCCAAACCTCATACATAACTTCAACAGTTTGTTATTCTTATATTGATCTTGGTGGCCAGGGGACAAGTTTCAAAATTTGCAGATGACACAAAACGTTGATGAATTATAAATTGGGAGAGGACAGTGACAAATTTCAAAAGGACATTGGCGGAATGGAATGGATGAGATTCAGTGTGAAGAAGGGTGAGATGATGTAGTTTGGAACAGAGCATGAAGAGAAATAATATTAAATTTAAAAATTCTCAAAGATTTCTAGTTGTAGAGATTCTGTGCATTTTTTAGACTTACCTTCGGCCCAACAAGTCCACACCGACCCGCAACCCACCCATACCCCTACATTTACCCCTTACCTAAGACTACGGGCAATTTAGCATGGCCAATTCACCTGACCCGCACATCTTTGGACGTGGGAGGAAACCGGAGCACCCGGAGGAAACCCGGGCAGCCACGGGGAGAACGTGCAAACTCCACACAGTCAGTTGCCTGAGTCGGGAATTGAATCTGGGTCTCAGGCGCTGTGAGGCAGCAGTGCTAACCACTGTGCCACCTTGCCACCCATGATGCTATATCTGCATAAGTCATTAAAAGTGGCAGGACGGGTAGAGAGCTTTTACTAAAACATGTAGTGTTGAAAGCTTCTCAAATAAATGCAAAAAGCACAACAGTATGCTGGTTATGATGAACTTACATAAGACAATGGTTAGATCTTGGGTAAAGCGTTGTGCACACTTCTACACACTGTATTGCAGGAAGAAAGTGATTGCAAGAGAGAAAGTGCAAAAGAGGCTTCCGGGAACATTTCCAGGGATAAGATACTCCATTTATCTGGATTGATTGGAGAAGAAGGGATTGTGTTCCCTGGAGCAGAAACAGTTCAGAGGAGATCTGATAGAAGTTTTTAAAATCATGAGGGATTTGGACACAGTCGATAAGGAGAATCTATTTTCACTGGTAATTAGATCCAAGCACCTAAGGGCACAATTTTAATGAGTTTTGCAGAAGAAGTAAATGTGAGGTGAGAAAAGAAAGCCTTTTCACCAATCTTCCGGCCAGGGCCTGAAATGCACTGCCTGGAGGTAAGATGGAGGCAAGTGTACCTGAGGCATTCCTGAGGGCAATTAATGATTATTTCTATTTAAATAATGTGAAAGATTTTGGGAAAAGGTAGATGTTGACTAAATGACCCCCTTCTATATTCAAACACGTCTGTGGCTGTGTTCCTCATGAAAGCTGCAAAAGTTATTTCAGAATTAAACACCTATAGATGTTGCTGTCCTGCCACAATTATTTTCAATGTGTACCATTCACCTACCAGTGCAGAAATTTGATATTGTTCTCACACACAATCCAGAAGTGCCTTTGGCAAAGGTTTAATAGACTGGTGAAGACTGTGAAAAACACTACATAGGACCAACAGGAAGAAAACTGATCATATGAGTACATGAACATCAGCTCATCACTGTCAGACACAGCCAGTACACTCTCATTTCCAACCACATGGACAATGAAGGACACAAATTCAACCGGGATGATATAACTATCTGAGCACAGACGAAGCAGAGACAGGCCAGAGAATTCCTTGAAGCCTGGCACTCCGAGGGAAACTCAGTCAACAGATACATTGAACTGGATTCCATTTACAAACCACTCAGATACAAAACTGGAAATACCAACAAACCGAGATCTATAAATACTTTGTAGGACAGGGTATCAACACCTTACCAAAGATGCACTGACGATATCAACTAGTGAGGCGACAAAATGTTTGCTGAAAAGCACACCAGCTCAGTGAACGAATCCATTACTTCAAAGATTTAACAGAGATAGATGCAATGCATATTAGCTTTGTAAGTCCTTCATCCAGGTTAAGTCTGGTGAAATATAATCATAATATGTATGCACAACCTGGATATGTAGACTAAATTTGATATTTGCAAATTTATAGTCAGTACAAAGTAAAATGGGAATGTGTGTTGCGAGGAAGATTTGAAGCAGTTTCAAGTTGTACAAAATACTGAAAGGCATAGACAGGGTAGATGCAGGTAAGATACATCTCCTGGTGGGGAGTCTAGTATCAGTGGACACAATTTAAAAGAAAAGGAAATGGCATTCCGGTGTGAAATGAGGAGAAATTGTTTTACCCAGAGGGTTGTGAATCTTTGGAATTCTCCAGCCCAGGGTGGGGGGAGGGGTGGGGTGGCGGGGTGCTCTGGTGAGATGCTGTGGAGGCTGAGGCTTTGTGTTTATATAAAGTACAGGTTAACATTTTAATTATCAATGGCATAGAAGGTAATGGGGTTAGTGTGGGCAAAAGACAATAACGTTTTTGATCAGCTATGATTATATTAAAAGGTGGATCAGGCTCAGTTTTGTTTTGATCAGGCCAGTTGTTGGTGTTTTTTTAAATGGGAAAGGAAGGGAGATAGTAAGAGAGGGTATTCACAAAAGCTTCTTCCTTCGCTAGAGATATAGCCATTAGATCTGTTTGTAGTTGCAACTTCATCTCTGAAATTTGTCAGGTGGGTGTGGGATCATGTTCAAATAGTGACTGAAATCAGTGAGGGGTGAAAAATAGCCTCTTTATTGAGCATCTGCAGTAGCACAGTTTGAGGTAGCAATGGAATCCCGAAGTACAGTTATTACATACATTGGAATTCCAACACGATATGTCACATGATTCTATATTGTACACAAAAAGTTTTGCATGACATTTGTCCTGGTGAAGCAGAAGATTGTTTAAACACTTTGTTAATGCAAGCTGCTACACCTGATCTGCTTACAGTGTCTGGCCAACCTGCTTGCATTATTCAAAGGTGTTAGTCCTATCATATTTTAAGCTAGTAAATGTTAGTAAAAATACTAAAACTATGTGATCTAAATAAGTTAGAAATTATACATGTGCTTAATGAAGTATAAAAGAATCATAAACTGATTATTACAGCTGGGTCGTGAGATTTTATTTACTGTTAACAGTTTTGACAGACATTCATGCAGTTTCACGGAAGCACTTTCTTAATCATAAGATTCTTAAAAGTGATACCAATCCTCTTTAATATGTATTTAACAGGTATGTACCAATTGAGGAAACAGTTTGATGCTCTAACACTGTGGGCAATTTAGCACAGCCAATTCACCTGACCTGCACATCTTTGGACTGTGGGAGAAAACTGGAGCACCCCCACAAGGAGAATGTGCAAGCTCCAGACAGTCAGTCGCCTGAGGCAGGAATTGAACCTGGGTCTCTGGCGCTGTGAGGCAGCAGTGCTAACCACTGTGCCACCATGCCACTATTGTTAAGGGCTGATTAGTATTATGATCTTTCCATAGTTTTGGGTGAGTCATGGAGCCACAATAGTAGGATGGCATTGTTCTGAATAGGTTACTAAATTGGCACTTACTCAGGGGTAGTTTTTGATCTAGAAATAGGTCTAAACACTGCTTGCAGCATGGGGTCAATCAGGATTGATAGTGTGAAGAAGCAGTAATGGGTTGAAAGGGACGTTTTAACTTTGTCTATCTTGTAATAATGAAATGCGCAACAAAAATGCAATTTTATGATTGAATAAATGAAAATGCAATAAGGTAAACATAGCGAGCTAATGAGTGAGTTAGTACAGAGTTATGAATGAATGGATGGGAACACGGTATTAGTAAACATAGAGCGCCTGTGGGTGGGTTAGTAAGGACACCTATAATCCAATATCTTACATGGGAATTTGGAAAAGAACTCTTCAGAACTGTTTTATCTTCCCTTCTTTTAGTCTTTAGTACCAACTTGCTGTGACACGCCTTGAGTACTCACTTGCTGGCTTCATGATGTGATATGATTTTCTATGTGCTTGATTGGGTTCTTGTTGAGACAGGCATCTTGAAGTTTATTAATAACACCAATTATGAACTCATTCAGAAAGTTAGGAGGTGTGGGATACGGGGAAATGTGGCTGTCTGGATACAGAATTGGCTGGCTGAAAAAAGACAGCGAGTGGTAGTGGATGGAAGGTATTCAGCCTAGTGGTCGGTGATCAGTGGTGTCCCACAGGGATCTGTTCTTAGGCCTATGCTTTTTGTAGTTTTCACAAATGACTGGGATGAAGAAGTGGACAGGTGATTGACAGGATGTATGGCTAGGCTGTTAAGTGGCAGATGAAGCTTGACCTGGACAAATGTGAAGTGATTCACTTTGGATACTGAATACAGGGTTAAAGACAGTGTGGAGGAACAGCAGGATCTTGGGATCCATGTACGTAGATCCCTCAAAGTTGTCACCTAAGTTGCTAGGGTTATTAAGAGGGCATATGGTGTTTTGGCTTTCATTAACAGGGGGAATTGAGGTTAAGTGCCACGATATTTAGCTCCAGCTCTATAAAACCCTGGTTAGGCCACATTGGAATATTGTGAAAAAAGTGAGGACTGCATGTGCTGGAGATCAGAGCTTAAAAATGTTTTGCTGGAAAAGCGCAGCAGGTCAGGCAGCATCAAAGGAGTAGGAGAATTGATGTTTAAGAAGGGCTTATGCCCGAAACGTTGATTCTCCTTTGATGCTGCCTGACCTGCTGCGCTTTTCCAGCAACACATTTTTAAGCACAATGGAATATTGTGTCCAGTTCTGGTCGCCTTATCATAGGAAACATGAAGATGCCTTATACAGGGTGCAGAGGAGATTTACCAGGATGCTGCCTGGATTGGAGGGCTTGTCTTATGAAGAGAGGTTGAGTGAGCTTGGTCTTTTCACATTAGAGAGAAGAAGGAAGAGAGCCAACTTGATAGAGGTGTACAAGATAATGAGAAGCGTATATAGAGACCCTTCCCCAGGGCAGAAATGGCTGTCATGAGGGGCCATAATTTTAAGATGATTGGAGAGAGGTATAGAGAGATGCATAGAGGAGGTGGTTCTTTATGCAGAGAATGGTGGGTGCATAGAATGCACTACCTGCGGTGGTTGTCGAGTCAGAGACATTAGGGACATTTAGGTGACTGCTGGACTAGCACATGGATGGCAGTAAATTGAGGAGTGTATAGGTTTGGTTGATCTAAGGTTAAGATAAATGCTTAGTACACCATAGTGGGCCAAAGGGCCTGACTGTGTTGTACTGTTCTAACATTTATGTTCTATGTATATTGATATAATAGAGCAAACCTCAATATACAGTCAAGGCTCTGCTTGCTTAGAATTTGATTACGTTTGGTCAATCCATGGTTAACACTGCTGTCTCACAATGCCAGGGACACAGGTTCAATTCCACCCTCGGGTAATTGTATGTGTGGACTTTGCATGCTGTTACTGTGCCTGCGTGAGTTTCCATTAGGTTCTCTGGTTTCCTCCCACACTCCAAAGATGTGCAGGTTAGGTGAATTGGCCATGATAAATTGCCGATAGTGTTCAGGGATGTATAGATTAGGTGCATGAGCCATGGGAAATATAGGGTTACAGGAAAACGGTAAAGAGATTGGTCTGGGTGGGATGCTCTTCAGAGGTTTAGTGTGGACCTGTTTGCCAAATAGCCTGTTTCTACAGCTTAGGGGTTCTGTGATGCTATTGTGCACTTAGCTTACTGGGTGATGAACTGAACTGTACCAACTGGCTGCTGTGAGAAAGATTTTATATGAGGTCACATATTGTGAGATAATGCAGCTATTTTAAAGATAAAGTACATGTCTAAGATCTTGCAATAATCTACCAAGTCCTTCTGCTGGGTATGATGAGTCACAAAATTGCCAATAATAAATAATATTTCAATGAAAATGTAAATTGAGCTCTGAACTCACTGTTATCTCTTTGATGCTTATTGCAGTTATGAACTTATCACCTGAAGTCATGCATAGCACAAAGGAAGACTGTTTCATAGGAATATACAAATTCAGCTTAGAAGTATGCAATTTTGCCCTCGAGCCTGCTTCACCATTTGATAAAATTGTGGAATATCCAATTGTGACCTAAACTTTCCTGTTTATCTTTATACCATTTTAGTTCCTTGTCAAACAAGAACTTTTTAAAGTTCATTTGTGAGACGTGGGCATTGCTGCTTAGGCCAATATTCATTGCCCATCCCTAGTTGCTCTGAAAAAGGTTGTGGTGAACTGCCTTCTTAAACAACTGAGGTCAATGTGCTGTGAGTATACTCACAATGCTGTTAAGGAGAGAATTTCAGGATTTTGGCCCAGTGACTGTGAAATAACTACTATTATTTCCAAGTCAGAATGGTGAGTGGCTTGGAGGGGAATTTGCAGATGCTGATATTCCCATTTGTCTGCTGTCCTTGTCTTAATTGATGATAGTGGTCTTGAGTTTGGAAGGTGCAGTCTTTGGTGGATTTTTGATAAATTACTGCTAGTACTGGGTGTCAGTGGTGAATTAAGTGGATGCTTGTGGATGTGGTGCCAATCAAGCAGGCTGTTTTGTCCTGGATAGTTTCAAACTTCTTATATGTTGTTGGAGCTGCACCCATCCAGGCAATTGAAGGGTATTCCATCATACTCCTGATATGAGTCTTGTGGATGGTGGACAGGCTTTGGGAATTAGAAGTTAAATTTCTTACTACAGTATTCCTAGTTCTTGATCTGCTTTTGTAGCTACTATATTTATGTGGCATGTCCATTGAGTTCCTGGTCAAAGGTAATGCCTCCCAGAATATTGATAGTGTGGGATTCAGTAATGACAATACTATTTAATGTCAGGTGGTGATGGTTAGATTCTTTACTGTTGGTAATGATCATTCTCTGGAACTTATGTGGTGATAATGTTGAATGTCATTAGTAAGTCCAAGCCTGGATATTGTCTGTTTCTTTCTGCATTTGTACATTGACTGTGTCAGCATCCAGGGAGTATTGAATGGTACTGAACATTGTGCAAGCATCAGTGAGCATTCCCACTTCTCACCTTATGATTAAGGTAAGGTAATTGATGACGCAGCTGAAGATGTTTTTGGCGACGGACACTATCCTGAGGAACTCCTGGAGCTGGGATAGCTAGCAACAAATACCACAACCAACATCCTTTGATATAATTCTAACCAGCAGAAAGTTTTCCACTGATTCCCTTTGACTCCAGTTTTCCTGGAGCTTCTTGATGCCACATTTGGTCGAATGTGGCCTTGAAGACAAGTGCAGTCACTCTCACCTCACTTCTGGAATTCAGCAGTTTTATCCAAATTTAAACCAAGTCTGTAGTGAGGTCAGGAACTGGGTGACTCTGATGGAATCCAACTGAGATGTGATCTCATTAAAACATATAGGATCCTTAAGGGGCTTGAGCTTGGCATGGAACATGAGTCTTCATTACTATCGCTGGAATGTTGTCAAAACCTGATGCTGATCAAGAACCTGTCCATCTCAGCCTTAAATATACACAAGGACTCTGTTCCCATAGCCCTCCAGCAAGGATTTCCAAAGATGCACAACCCACTCAGAGAAGAAATTCTTCCTATCTCAGTATTAATTTGATGCCCATTTACTGTGAGACTATAGCCTCTGGTCCTAGACTCTCCCAAATCAAGAGGTCACTTGGCAGAGGTCACTGAAATCTCCAGCCAAAATATATTCCACACCTTTGCTAGCCTCAGTGATTCCTTCAAGTGTTGTTCAGCATGGTGGATTGATTCATCAGTGAAGGAGGACAGTAAGTAGTAATAAATTTAAAGATTCCCTGTCCAGGTTTGACCTAATGTGAGGCTTTATGATGTCCAGAGTCAATGTTGAAGACTCCCAGGGCAATTCCTTCCTGAATGTATGTTACTGTGTTGTCATCTCTTCTGGCCCTGTCCTACTGGTGGGGCATGGCATATCCAGGGTTGGTGATGGTGCTGTTTGGGACATTGTGTATCATAAATGGTTTCATGATTATGACTATGTCAGCCTGCTGTTTGACTAGTCTGTAAAACACCTCTCCTAATTTTCATACCAGACCCTAGATGTTAATAAAGAGGATTTGCAGGATTGTTAGGGCTTGGTTGTTATTGTCATTTTTGGTGCCTAAGTCAATGCCATGTTGTCAATCCAATTTTATTCTTTTTATTTTGAAGCTTCTTAATGATTGGTACCACTGAGTGGCTTGTTAGACCATTTCAGAGGGCAGTTAAGGGTCAATGTAGGACAGACTAGCTAATAACAACAATAGTGGAATTCAAATCCAGGCCCTTAAAACAATACCTATACTGGTGTATCGTTGGCTCTGCAACAATGTTGTTATGGTATTGCCTCCTCATCAACCTGCCAAATTCAACTTGAAAAATATTCACTTTTCTTGTCACCATTGCTCTCTGGGGAAGAGACTTCAACAGCAGTTGTTGGAAGCCGAACATGGTAGCTCAGCACTGTTGCCTCACAGCACCAGGGACTTGGGTTCGATTTCAGCCTCGGATGACTGTCTGTGTGGAGTTTGAACATTTTCCCCTTGTCTGTGTGGGTTTCCTCCGGGTGCACCAGTTTCCTCCCACAGAACAAAGATGTGCAGGCTCGGTGAATTGGCTATGCTAAATTGCCCATTGTGTCCAGGGATGTGTAAGTTAGGTGCGTTAGTCAGGGAAATTTAGAGTAATAGGATAGGGGAATGGATCTGGGTGGGTTACTCTTCGGAGGATCGGTATGACCTTTTTGGGCCAAATGACCTGTTTCTACACTGTAGGGATTCTATGAATTTTATTCTATCTCAGCTCCAAGACATCACTAGACAGAAAGTTGGCAAATAGGGAGCAACCCTTCATGGTTTTTGATTAAACTCTAGAAATCGGTAGCCTAGTTATCACTTGAAACTCTTTCAAAGGCTGTAAAACTTGAGCTGACCTTTCTTTGATTAGTCAGTGTCTTGGTTTTCAGTCTGCTTGCTTCTTCATGAATTTTAATTCCCATTCAAAAAATATGCTAATAGTCAGTGTTTGAGAAAAGGTTTTGTTGTTCTTGTGTGTAATTCAATAGGTGGAAGCTGTAGTAAGCGTCAGTTGTTCTGAGAGGTCACTTTGACTATCCAGTAAATAGACTTTTTGTTTTTCGAACTAAATTTATATTATTCCCATTGGATCCATAACATTACATTTAGAGGAATCTTTGGTGTTCTGAATGGGAAATGGTCGTCACTTCTCAGAGTGTGTCTGACAATTAACAATGTGATTGTGATGTTTTTAATACAATAAGGTGGCAGAAACAAAAGGCAGTCATTCAACAAATATACAAGATACCTGGGAGACTTGTTTTCAAAATGTAAGAATCAAAATTAGCTGGTTAAATTCAAAAATTGTCAATCAATTAAGTCGATGTTGCTTCAAGAATGTGTGGGACTGAAATATCCATTGCATCAATGGAGAAGATCCTTTGTCAACATGCAGAAAGAAACTATTGAACAGTAATGTAGTAAAGTAAAATATGAAAGAATCAATATCTTTATATTTGTAACTAAATTTGCGATGTTAAGGATTAGTTTTATACAAAGAAAAGGTTATTAGAATTCAGTGATGAAAATAAAAGGTGGTGTTTTACAGTTCACTCAGGGAATTTATGTTACTGCGGAAATGTGCTTTTACATACTGCTTATAGCTCTGGGTTGCATAGCCAGCCTGGATTCTCTGCTGCTTTCATTGCCTACCATTGACATATATTGGCAGAATTTTCAGGTTGATTCTCAACCTGTTCAGTTATGTTAAAATACAAAAATTTGAATGAGGAGCAGAAGGAAGCCATTCAATCCTGCAAGCGTGCTGCACCATTCAATAAGATCACAGCTGATTCACTTGTGTTCCAAATACCACATTCCCATTCACCTCTGAAAACCCTTGACTCCTTGCCTAGTAATAGGAAGATATCATACTTGCACTACAGTGATTCAAGAATCCTGCTGCACCTTCAAGGGAAATTCTATTTAACTGAATTAAAGGTTATGCTTCCATAATTCAGTATTAATATGGTTTTATGAAAAGGGATACACCAGAAAAATTTATCAGAATTGAGTTTGTTTTAGGTCTTGCTCCTGCCAAAGGATCCATTATCTGTAACAAATGTGTAATGGAGTAACATTTTATTGGTTTAACCATTAGTTTTTAATTTCTCCAGTAAGTAAGATTTCTAAAAAATACTGAACTTCACTTTGTGCTATATTTGACTGCATGTTGGCTATTATTGCAGCTATGGCTTATAGCTGTTCGAAGTGGAGTTAAATATTAAGCATAAGTAAGATACATGGGTGATGTAGATACAGAAAAGGAAGTGATAGTCTTGTTACCTGTCAAATGTTGTAGAAACTGGTATATGGCAGGAGTGCATTTGTCTCTGAATATACTTTCCTGTGATGTAATTTGATATTGTCACAGAAGAAAATGTAGTGAATAGTGACCTCTGGTCAGTACTTCTAGGTCCGGTTGGACCAGCCTGATAAAATCTGTTCACAGTGTTTATAAATCTGGAGCAAACTGAAAGCACTATAAAGCAGAATGACATCTTCAGACCATGGATGATGATCTGGAGTTGAGCTCTTTTCATTTTAGATGCTTGTTGAACTGTTCACTTTGTGATGGATCTGCTTCACTGTAGATATCTTAAAATTCCCTTTCCACTCCTGCCCACAGCACACCATAGCACCACCTGCAAAGCAAGTGTTTCCTAATAAACTTGTTGGACTATAACATGGCGTTGTGTGATTTTAAACTTTGTCCGCCGAAGTCCGACACTGGCTCCTCCATATCAAGGTAACAAGAGGCGCATATTGATAGATAACCAGAGGCGTTTCCCCAGGGCAGAAATGGCTGTCATGTGGGGTCATAATATTAAGGTGATTGGAGGAAGGTATAGGAGAAATGTCAGAAGTAAGTTAGTAATCTAATCTAATCTAAGTTCTTTGTACAGAGAGTGTTAGGTGCGTGGAATGCATTGCCAGCAGTGGTAGTAGAGTCAGAGACATTAGGGACATTTAAGCAACTGCTGCACATGGAAGGCAGCAAATTGAAGGGTGTGTAGGTTAGGTTGATCTTAGATTAAAGTAAATGCTTGGCACAATATTGTGGACCAAAGAACCTGTACTGTGCTGTACTGTTCTATGTTCTATGTCCTATATGATGGGAGAATTCAAAGGGCCTTGATGGAATGATTGTAGAATGGCAAGTATGGAATATGTGTGGAGGTGAGATGAGGGATCGGCATGGAGGATTGAATAGCATGGAATAAGAAAGGGACAGGAGGCAGGTGGATAATGTAATGAAGTCAGTTAAGTCGAAAAAAGAAACACAGAAAATAAGAACAGTAATACCCTATATACCATTCAGCCCTTTGAGCCTGCTCCAGCTTTTCAATATGGACCTCTTGCTGAGATATTTGTATCATCGATAGTCACAGGTGAGGTGCCGGAAGACTGGAGATTGGCAAACATGGTGTCACTGTTTAAGAATGGCAGTAAAGACAAGCCAGCGAAATATAGACCGGTGAGCCTGACCTCAGTGGTGGGCAAGTTGTTGGAGGGAATCCTGAGGGACAGGATGTACATGTATTTGGAAAGGCAAGGACTGATTAAGGATAGTCAACATGTCTTTGTGCGTGGGGCATCATGTCTCACAAACTTGATTGAGGTTTTTGAAGAAGTAACAAAGAAGATTGATGAGGGCAGAGCAGTAGATGCAATCGATATGGACTTCAGTGAGGCATTCAACAAGGTTCCCCATGGGAGTCAGGTTAGCAAGGTTAGATCTCATGGAATACAGGGAGAACTAGCCATTTCGATACAGAACTGACTCCAAGGTAGAAGACAGAGGGTGGTGGTGGAGGGTACTTTTTCAGACTAGAGGTCTGTGACTAGTGGAGTGCCACAAGGATTGGTGCTGGGTCCTCTACGTTTTGTCATTTACATAAATGATTTGGATTCGAGCATAAGAGGTACAGTCAGTAAGTTTGCAGATAAACCAAAATTGGAGGTGTAGTGGACAGCGAAGAGGGTTACCTCAGATTACAACAGAATCTGGACCAGATGGGCCAATGGGCTGAGCAGTGGCAGATGGAGTTTAATTCAGTTAAATGCGAGGTGCTGAATTTTGGGAAAGCAAATCTTAGCAGGACTTATACACTTAATGGCAAGGTCTTAGGGAGTGTTGTTGAACAAAGAGACCTTGGAGTGCAAGTTCATAGCTCCTTGAAAGTGGAGTCGCAGGTAGATAGGATTGTGAAGAAGGCATGCTTTCCTTTATTGGTCAGAGTATTGAGTACAGGAGTTGGGAAGTCATGTTGCAGCTGTACAGGACATTGGTTAGGCCACTGTTGGAATATTGTGTGCAATTCTGGTCTCCTTCCTATCGAAAAGATGTTGTGAAACTTGAAAGGTTTCAGAGAAGATTTGCAAGCATGTTGCTAGGGTTGGAGGATTGAGCTATAGGGAGAGGCTGAACAGGCTGAGGCTGTTTTCCCTGGAGCGTCGAAGGCTGAGTGTGACCTTATAGAGGTTTACAAAATTATGAGGGACATGGATAGGATAAATAGACAAGTCTTTTCCCTGGGATTGGGGAGTCCAGAATTAGAGGGCTTAGGTTTAGGGTGAGAGGGGAAAGATATAAAAAAGACCTAAGAGGCAACTTTTTCATGCAGAGGGTGATACGTGTATGGAATGAGCTGCCAGAGGATGTGGTGAGGCTGGTATAATTGCAACATTTAAGAGGCATTTGGATGTGTATATGAATAGGAAGAGTTTGGAGGAATATGGGTCTGGTGCTAGCAGGTGGGACTAGATTGGGTTGGGATATCTAGTCGGCGTGGACAGGTTGGACCAAAGGGTCTGTTTCCATGCTGTACACCTCTATGACTCTATGACTATGATCATAAAGATCATCCAACTCAGTACCTGTTCCCATTTTCTCCCCATTTCTTTTGATCCCTTTATTCCCAAGAAGTATACCTAACTCCTTCCTGAAAACATGTAGTGTTTGACCTCAATCACTTTTTGTGGCAGAAAGTTCCATAGGCCACTACTCCCTGGGTGAAAAAATGTTCCTTGTTTCAGTCCTAAGTGACAAATAGGTATGTTAACTTGACCACAAATGCTTCTTGCTCATGTATATTTAGTCAATAAAAATGCTGTGGAGAAATGGAAAAAAAAAGGTTTTTATTCTTTAATGTGTCTTATGAATTATCTTTCCAGGTTGCTCCTGATGTAAATTTATTGTTAGTTCCTGAGGATTATAGAAACTTTATTTTCCTATTTTATTTTCAATTCTGTCACTCTACTGAAAACTGTGGAGAACAAGTAGAGAGCTGGTGAACAAGTTTACAACTTCTGTTGAATTTTCATTGCAGAATCAATATAATTACTGCAGCTAAGGCACTATATAGCATGGGGAGAGAAAGGAGTTGGGAAAGGAAGGATTACATTGAAAATGATGCACAGAGATTTTGAAACTGGGCAGTCTGAGTAATATAAATTATATAAAAAGGTAGTAAGACTAGAAACCATGATTATAAAATAAATTTCAGTGCTCAGGACTGGAGTGCTGAGTGACAGTTTGATTGTAACTGCCTCAACTCAAGTCACCTTCTCCTCTCAGGACTGGTGGAGAGAAAGAGCCATTATACAATTAACCTGGGGTTGACTTAATATTGGATTCTGGAGAGGGAAAAAGCAATTTGCAAACATACTGAACTACTCCGTGCTCTGATCTATGTACAATGGAGTGAACAGAGGTATCTCTTAGTGTTACAGTTAAATAAACAGCAAAATAACTGTCAGGGGAGTGATTATGTTTTAATACATTTTTCCCCAATACATAGCAATGCATATATGTTTTCATAATCATTCCAATTCACTTCTTCTCCTCCCAAGTCTCTCTTTCTTTTTCTCTCTCTCTTCTTTCTCCCTCCCTTTCTCTCTCTCCCTCTCCCTCTCCATGATTAGGCCATCCATGATCTTGTTGAACGATGGAGCAGGATCAACAGACCAGATGGCTTACCCCTGCTCCTATTTCTTATGTTCTCCTTTTCTCTCTCTCTTTTCTCCCTTTCATTCTCTCTCCTTTTCTTTCTTTCTCCCACCAGAAGGTAGGGCCAAGATTTGTAGTGACACTGTCACCTTCGTATGACTATTGGACCATTCCAAAATGCTTTGCAGACAATCAAAGTGGTATCAAGTTGCAGTCATCATTGTTATGTAGGAACACATTTGGGCACACAAGCATTTGACAAACTGCAAAATGATCATGCCCAGATAATCTGTTTTAGTAATGTTTCTTTTTGAGAAACTAATGTTAGCCCTGCTGTTCTTTGAAATAGTGCCGTGTTATGGGGGAGGGAGCCATTGACAATTCCCTCAGACAGCAGATGGATAATGTGTTTAACATCTCATTCAAAAGTTACAACATCAACATCTTAGGATCATAAAAGAGTGAAGCCTCCCACTGGATCTTCCTGGTAATCTCAGTAGCAATGTCTATCACATTGATTTTAACTTGCATCTGCTTGCTACCATAGGATCCCTACAGTCTGGAAATAGGCCATGTGGCCCAACAAGTCTACACCAACACCAAAGATAGTCCTATCCAGACCCATTCCCCTACCCTATTACTCCATGTTTCCCCTGACTAATTGACCTAACCTACATATTCCTGAACACTATGGCCAATTTAACATGGCCAGTTCACCAAACTTGCAGATCTTTGGACTGTGAGTGGAAACTGGAGCACCCGGAGGAAACCCACATAGACACGGGGAGAATGTGCAAACTCCACACAGACAGTCATCCGAGGCTGGAATCGAACCTGGGTCGTGGCACTGTGCGGCAGCAGTCCGATCATGCAAGAAACTACATCTTGTTAAAGACAACAACATCTTCTCACTAAATTATTAATTATTCCTCTATCACATTCGATCAAACAGACTTAGCTTATAGTGAGCAATAGAATGCACTTACAACACAATGAGCTGTTGTATGATTGCTCATACAACCCTACCGAAAAGCGGTTTTGAAGTAGCAATGGTTTGACAGCTATGCTGAGCTGGTTCGAAAGAGATGGTGGTACCTGGCAAAGCAGATGATCTTGTTGAATGGCAGAGCAGGTTTAAGGAGCTGAATGTTCCATTCTTGCTATTATTTCTTACATTCTTATGTGGCAACTGGTCAGCATGAATGAGCTATACATCTTTATGACTTTAAGTTCCAGAGGGGACCTTCATCCCACACCCTTCTAACTTGGCAGCATGAGTACTGTAGAGTTTTTGGTTTGCGATCTGGTTTGCTGCTTTTTAGATGGTTCAAATAACCTCCGGATCCCTGGTTCTGACACTGGATTTATTTAGGGAATGTGAAATGAAGAAGACAATAAACAATAAGCAAAAGAATCTCTGCATTTATTTAACTATGAAGAGATAAGTATAACACAAGAAATTTTAAAAAAAGCCAAATGCAATTAAACAGTGAAATTGTCACAATTATACAGAGGACAGTGATTAGATACACTATCAAATTAAACAGAAGTTAAAAAAAAAACTATTCAGAGCTAAACAACAGTTTTAATCAAACACTTTCTTCAGGCTTCCTTCCCTTGGGGTTCCCTGTGCTGCCACCACCCACCTTCCCCTCCCTGCTAGTTAGGTTGGAAACTTTGGGTCTCGGGAGTTTCAGCTCCCCACTGTGTTAAACACAGTTATAAAGTGTGTCCAGTTGCCGAGGGTTCTTGCCATCGGATTTCTTGGCTTGGAATTGGCCGTGTCTGGAAGCTTTTGTTCGGATAGCGCTTGATTGGCTTTCTACCCTCTCAGAGGTCCTTTGTTGCAATGATGCTCTTGGTTTGTATTCCCTATTCAGCTTCTCGGTTCACCCACTGGTGAGTCTTGGTTCTGATGCTGCTTTTTGAGGTTAAAGCCTGTGGAGAAATTGTTTCTATAGGAGCTTAATGTTGGAAAAGCCTATGTCTCTCTCTCACACGTCAGAATCAACAGTTATACAGACTGTGTGCCCTTCTCAATACTCTGTAGCCATTGTGTTTCTGGTATTCCCTTTGGCAGTCAATTGGCTTCCTGATAGCTAAG
Organism: Hemiscyllium ocellatum; assembly: GCF_020745735.1. Classification (NCBI taxonomy): domain Eukaryota; kingdom Metazoa; phylum Chordata; class Chondrichthyes; order Orectolobiformes; family Hemiscylliidae; genus Hemiscyllium; species Hemiscyllium ocellatum. Next base: position 96,075,822 of record NC_083403.1, read on the forward strand.
AATAAGTGTGAATGTATTTTGATTAAGTGGAATGTCCGGTACCTCTGTGCATGAATATTGATTGAAGTTGATCTGTCAAGGCCCTGTTCAATCTGGGTTGGATGAGGTTTAAGCCTGGTTGATTGCTTTTTAAAAAAAAGCATGTTTGAGTTGGAGTTTCAGACTGAACAATACAGAGGAACCTTGATTGACCGAATATCAATTATCCGAATATCGGATTATCTGAATGAGATCTCAAGGTCCCGATAGAAACATTGAACCAAAGACGTGTCTCCAACAGTGTTCGTGTCTTTTGTTTACAGTGATTAAACAGGTGCTGTCTCCAAATGACTGACCTCCTGTCCTCTCTCCGTCCCCACGCTTTTCCTGGAGTTCTATATACAAGTGAACCCTAACCCCCTCTTCCCCAAATAATCTCTCCAACACTATCCTGTACAGGGTAAAGGTAGAACCTGTCAAACATTGCAGTAAAAAAGGTGTGTGTGTGTGTGTGTGTGTGTGTATGGGGTGCATGGGGGGCGCATGGGGTGGTGGGCGGGAGGGCGGTTTTGGGCAGGGGACGATGTTGCATGGGGGCGTGGATTTGACAGGGGTGGGCTGGAGGTGATGTTGGACGGGGGCAGGCGGGGGCTTGTGGGGTGTTGCTGCCTCATCTCCTAAAAGGTTCCGAGCCCCAGAGGAAAGGCATTTAATCGATTAACCGCATAATCGATTATCCGAATGAAAGAATGCCCGCCCATCTATCTCGGATAATCAATGTTCCTCTGTAGCTCCAAGTCCTAGCCATCCAACGCCTGGAGGAAGAATGCGTCATCTTCCGCCGAGCGACCCTCCAACCATATGGCATCAATGCCAATTTCACTCATCTCCCCTCCCCCCACCTTATCCCAGATCCAATCCTCCAAGTTGGTACTGCCCTCTTGAACTTCTTCCACCTGTCCATCTTCCTTCCCACCTATCACTCTGACCTATCGCCATCATTCCCCACCTGCATCCACCTCCCGCCTTCCTAGCTACCTCCCACCCCAGACCCACCCCTTCCCATTTATCTCTCAGCCCCCTTGCACTGCCCCCCCCCCCCAATACATCCTGGTGCAGGGCTTATGTCTAAAACATCAACTCTCCTGCTCCTCAGATGTTGCCTGACATGCTGTGCTTTTCTCTTTTTCACTCTCATCTCCAGCATCTGTAGCCCTCAGTTTCTCCTGATTAGTTCCAAGCAGTTATCTTTGTGTCTGTGTCATTCTCCCAGAACCTAGCCCAGCTGCCTGCCTTAGTATTTTACCTTAAAAGTTATTTGAAAAGTTCAGTATTTCAGAAATGGGGATTTTTACTCAATCCTACAGTACTACACACTGAGTCACAGCACTCTCCAGTATGCTTTCTTCCTCTAACCGAAGCTTCAGATCAAGTTTTCAGCCTGATCAATAGCTTGGTCCAATTAGGATCTGCCAGTATGGAGTCTTCTTGAACACTTGATTCCAAATGCAAAAGCTACAGGAAACCTAACCTACAGCTGATCTTCTGAAATTGAATACCTCTCTTTGTCAACATTGCTTCCAGTTCTCCACCACACTGGAGGATAAGATTTTTAACTGTAAGAATACTGTTTGATGCATTCTCAGTAACATTTTCAATTAGAAGAATTATATTTCACATACTGTACCTCTTTTCTTTCTGTGAAAAAAAAAGGATTTGTAACCTTATTTGTGTGTTGTGCCCATCCTGCCTTTGGTCTCCTGATCTTAATTTTTCATATTCTTCACAGAATCACAGAATTGTTACAGCAAAGAAGGGGGCCATTCACCTCATCCTTTCTTCATGGCTCTCCAAATGAGCATCTAACCTTGTACTATTCTTTTGTCTTCACCCTATTACCATGCAAGTTCTTTCTTTTCAAATAACTTTTCTAATTTCCTTGTGAGTGTCTCGTTTGAACCTGCCTCACCACACTCTTGGGCAGTGCACTCTATAGCCAAGCCACTTGGTGCATGAACACATTTCCCTGATGTTGCTGGATGAAAAGACACCCAAGTCAAAATCTTAACTCTGCTTTCTGCTCACAGATGCTGTCAGACCCACTGAGTTTCTCCAGCAATTTCTATTTTTGTTTCAGCTGTCCAGCATCTACAGTTCTTTGTTTTCTTCCGTAATATCACTACATTTACTAATTATGTTAAATCTGTGCCCTCTCTTTCTTGATTTTTTCACAGTTTGAATATTTTCTTCTTATTTATGCAGTCCAGAGGCCTGATTATTTTGACCTTTTATCACATTTGCTCTCAGCCTTCTCTTATCGAAGAAGATCAGTCCAAGCTTATCCAATCTATTTTCAGAACTGAAATCCCTCGTCCCTGGAACCACTCTAGTAAACCCTTAAAAATCTTATCATAAGATCCCTGCTGTTTTGATATAATTTGCAAAAACTGTGGAACATTCAGTTCCCATCAGTCTGCAGGTGCACTTTCTTGCCAAGGCCTCTCTGAACTATGAACGATTCCATGTAAGACCAGTTATTGAACACAAAAAGACTTGTGTACTTAGGTATATTTTTAAAGAGTATAGTGTCTTGATAAGAATCACATGTTGCAATTACTGTAATAGCCTCATAATACAGTGACAATAAATCTTCACTCACAAGGTCAGATTAAGCTTGTCACTGACAAACTACTTTCCCCATTCAGTTCTTGTTCATTAAGTTACTTAGCCTGATTACCTGTCTGCTGTGTACTGGGTTTGAAACATTATTGGATATGTTTTCTATTTTTTGACTGTAATTATCACTATTCCTATTTTTCAACTAATTAACGTTGGCATCCTCGCATGTGAAAATTCATGTTCTCTGCTGGTTCCAATTCTTCACCACTTTAGAGTTAGTGTTATTATTGAAAAGCTGGCCAGTTTGGACTTAGTCCAGTTATTGCTGAGCTCGCAATTCTGATGTAGTTCGCATGATTTCTACATGTGACAAGTTGCATCACAGAGACTAAAGCAGATGAAAATCACTACTCTAGTCCACTGTGTCTCAATGTGCACAACAAAATCTTGCTTCAGGTCTGGACTGAGAGCGAAGAGAAATATGCTGGATCATGTGATGTTAAGTCTTGCCAAAATACCTCTGGTGGAGTGATTTTTCAGGTTATATGACTTCCTTAAATGGGGAGTGTGAGTGTGGAGGCAAGTATGATAGGAGACCCAGAAATAATTTATTACATACAACACAAACTTTTATTGTGCAGTCCTAATACCTGTAATATTGGTTGAGGAGACCATGGTGGGTATTCTCATTACAATTATTATTCTTCTCAACCAAAGTAATGGTTTGAACCAAATAATTCAAGTCATGTATTTCATCAGAGCATGACTCAAATTTGCCCAGTTTATTGTCTTTTGTGTTTGTTGAAATCTTTATTGAATATTTTTTCTTTCTGGAATGGTTTTTGTTTTAAATCAAAACGTGCTTTTTAAAAATTGAATTGAGTAAGCTAATCATCTGTGGTTAAGGGGATAATTCTCACTTTCAACGCAGAGTTTGTGGATTCAAATTTCTCAGCAAACCCTTGTGTAAAACTATAGGTCTGGATTATGAGATTGTTATTCTGTTGGAGATAAGCTATTGAACCACAATGTTGCCATCACAGATAAATCATAATATTTTGAAGAAATTAGCAGTCAAGTTTTTCCAATATCTGGCTATTTCCAGGCCAACATTTCATCTTTCCCATCTCCTGGCTGGCATTTTTAAACCTCAACTAACATTACCAAAACAAATTAAGCAACCATTATTACATTGCTATCTGTGAAACCTTCCTTTGTCTAATTTCGTTGCAAGTGAGATAATTTTACAAAGTACTCCAGTTGATTGTAAAGCAATTTGGGGTGCCTTGCAATTGAAAAAGTTGCTACATAAATCAAAGGATATTGTAACCATTTCTATATTCTACAATTGAGTTTAATGAACAAAGTTTATTTTTAGATGGGTGCATTTGACGCCCACAAACTTCATTTAAAATAATTTCAAAATATGAGAGGACAAGTTTTTAGGGATGTAGCTAGTGAAATTTTCCAATTTAACTGACTACATTTGAGACAAAATGACAAGTTTAAAGACAATTCAGCTATAGATTTTGACGTGTCCAATTAACTTTTTAAGGCTTGTTAAACTGAATTTGAGAGAGCCAGTGGGCTTTCTTCATTTAATCATGCACTAATTTTTAAAAACCTGCTCAATATTGAAGCCAATAATTTCTTCAACTTGTGTTTTGACAAAAAAGGTTACAAATAATTACATTCTTCTGTGGACAGATTTTAATTGCTGAAGATGGAAAGCAACATACAAAGGGCAGGTGGTGGTGTCATGGTCAGGTTATTGAACTAGCAATCCAGAACCACTAGCTAATGTTTAATTGGTAAATGGCACAATTTAAATTTAATAAAATCTAAAGCATAATGACAACCATGTAGACTGTCGATTATCATAAAAAGCCATCTGGTTCACTAATGTCCTTAGGGTAGGAATTCTGCTGTCCTCACCTGGTCTGTGATTCCATACTCACAAATGCCTGATTGTCTCTTAACCACCTTTCAGGCAATTCAGAATGGGTGATAAAAGTTGGTCTAGCCAGAGATGCCCTCATTGAAGGAACTTAATTTTTTTTGAGAAGTCCACAATAGATAATTTCCATTCTAATTTGATTTTTTTTTAAAGTTACGTTTTAATACAAGAACAGCCTGCTTGATGGTAAACTGACAGAAAAGGATATCTAGGGAGAATAAGATGAGTTTAGATTGTGGTAACTTGCCCCGTCATTATCCACTCTGGAAGGCAAAAGCAGTTTTGACTGGAGGCACTCATTAGAGAATTCAGCAAGAAGTTTGTGACAGATTTGGGAGAAAGTTGGCAGGGTAATTGTAAGATGGGGCAATAGGGAAGTATTATGGAGATGTTGGGAAAGTGAGTGAGGGAAGATTGGTGATAAGTGAGGTGACGGGGGAAGGAGATAGTAGGTGAACTACTGAGTGTCATTTATTTCTTTGCAAATACTGCTTGCAGCTGCTAGTGGCCCCTTTCCATCTCAACAATCTGCTATCTCCCACCATAAGGGGAAAGAAGGGAAAACAGAAAAGCACAGCAAGAGGATGAGAGAGAAAAGGAATAGTTAGCAAGAGAGAAGCAGCAGAGAAATGAATCAAATCTGCTCTCGTGAGCACTTGTCTGGGTTTCTAATCTCTTCCCCACACTAATCTCTCATGAATGTTGCTGTAAAGAATGACATATTTTCATGGCTTTGCATTTTTCCCACATTAAGACATGCAAGAAAACCAAATTTCAGTCATAAAGTCACAGCACAGAAACAGACCCTTAGGTCCAACCAGTCTGTGCCGATCATGATCCCATAAACTGGCCCCACCTGCCTGCTCCGAGCCCATATTCCTCCAATCTTTTCCTACTCATGTACTTATCCGAATATCTTTTAAATGCTGTATTTGTACCCATATCCAACACTCCCTCTGGAAGATCATTCCATTTGTGAACCAACCACGATATAAAATATTTGCCACCCCATTTCTTTTTTAAATCTCTCTGTCCTCTTACCTTAAAAATGTGCCCTCTATGAATTGAAATCCTCCATCCTAGGGAAAAAACAAACAACAATTGTTAAGCCTACCTAAAGCTCTCATTATTTTATGAACTTCTATCTGGTTGCCTCTCAACAGCCTACAATCCAGTGAAAAATGTCTCAGCCTTTCCAACCTTTCTTTATAACTCAAACCTTTTGTACCAGGTATCATCCTAGTAAGTCTCTTCTGAACCCTTTCCAGCTTAATAATATCACTCCTATAACTGAGTGACCAGAACTGGGCACAGTATTCCAGAAGAGGTCTCACCAATATCTGATGATAATCATTTTTACAACACGAGGAAGGGTGCATATTTGGTTGTCAAGTTGACTCTAATTGGCCAAGGTACTACATTGGAGAAAACAATGTGGCTTCCCAAGATCCAACCCTATTGGGCAATTCAAAAAGACACAAGACTTGAAAGTATTTGTTTGCAGAGTACATGTTCCTCAATTTTATTGGATATTGCTTTTAACGGGTGTGATTCAGTAAGATCTGATTATTGTTTATTATTAGACTATCCAGTTTCACTAATTATTTAAAACTGGTCCCTGATATCATTTTTTATTGTATTTTGGAATGTTCAGCAAGTAAATAAGAATGTTACATAATTACACTTACGAATATTCAGCGAGGTAAGAAGAGTTTTACATAATTTTAGACCTGATTTCCTCTCTGAGTTCTGAGATTACACATCAGTACATCAACTAAGTTGGATAACTGCTTTAATGATGAAATAATTTTGGGGGCAAATTATCTTTCTTCAAGTCACTCAATTTCAGCAGCTTTTGTCTTTTATTTTCAATTAGTGTATCTATATTGGGTCTGTCTAAATTAACTTTCAATCATCCCACTTGGTTAGAAGTTTATATTTATATTCATGTGCAGCCTACAAAGCCTCCCAAAATAATTTGCATGTTACCAATTTGTAGATGAACTGAAAGTATGGAATGAATACAAAAAATAAAAGCCAGAAAATACTTAGTGGGTCAGCCATATCTTGGAACAAGGGACCAGAATGAATCTGTTAGGTCAATTATGAGCAGGAATTTGCATTACAGAACTGTAATAAACTTCCGGTAGACTGGACAACTCAAAATATAATTGCGGAATATGGAGTGATACATTTGGCAAGACGAATAAAGAGACAAAGTATATTGAGTAAGAGATGCGATGTATGAAAGAGTTAAAAGACACTGATGTTGGAATGAACACAACTTGGATAGAAATGGGATCTTTCTTTCGATGAACCATGCTGAAGAGGACAAATAAGGAAGTAACACTGAATCTGTGCAAATTTTTTCATTCAGGATGCAATTGTACTAATCTGCTGAATTTTCAATAACTCATTGAGGCAAATGCAGGTAAAGGTGCAATCTAGAAATTCATATGGTACACCAGCTTTCAAATGGCTCTGTGATATACTGCCATTTTTAAAGAGATGATGGGGTGTGGTGCTTACATTCTCCATATTCCCAGTTGAGATTGTCTGAAAGCTTGTCAACCAGGTTAAGACTGTTGTGTAGCAATAATGTAATGGAACTAGTTCTCTGGAAATCTTACTAGTTCTGTGGGGACATGGGTTTAAATCTACCATTGCTTTTTGTGGGGTTTTGTCACCTGATTCAATTAATTGCTCATTTGAAAGCAATCTTCATTTGGCTTATAGAGTTTGTTAAGAAACATCAGTTTAGCTATGATACATTCTTTAATTCGAAGTATATGACTGTAATGATTGAAAAAAGTTCACTGGTATCCCCAGAGAACAAAATTTTGGTGTAAAATGTGTTAGTATCATTACATTTGTGGAAGTAGCATATTGTTTTCTAGCTGAGGTATTAGGAAATTTATTCCTGCTTCTTTCTCCCCTTTTTTCTGGTCCATCTTCCATCTGGAAAAGCTGGCTCATTGACAAAGACTGCTACCTACAAGCACTGCCTGATGGGGATTGCTTTCTCCCATTGAGCCCTTCTTGATATCTCCTTTTTTTCTCTGGGCTTATGCCATCTGCTGTGTCAATCAATTAGCTGGATTATTTTCAGCAATGTCTATGGGACAGCTACGTGTGCCATTGGATGACTATTGTCCCCTTGCATATTTCATTTTGAAGGTTAGTTTTCAAGCCTTCCAAGAACAAAGACTTCTTAGTTTCAAAAACATTGCCTTCAAAATAGGATACTGCAGTACTCAAATAATCTTTTCTGCATACTTATAGAGGGCAAATCACTACTGTAATTGAAGTTTCATACAATACAGGAAATACTAATTACAGAATACTAAAATTACACTGTTTTAAAAGAGACCCTAATTTCTAAGGCCACTACAGCAGCTGGTGGAATTTAAATTCATTTAAGAAGTCTCAGTAATGGTGATTCTAAACTATTATTGGTTATTGTAAAAACCAACCTGTTTCACTAGAGTCATAGAGATGTATAGCATGGAAACAGACCCTCGGTCCAACCCATCCATGCCAACCAGATATCCCAACCCAATCTAGTCCCACCTGCCAGCACCCGGCCCATATCCCTCCAAAACCCACATTCATATACCCATCCAAATGCCTCTTAAATGTTGCAATTGTAACCGGCCTCCATCACATCCTCTGGCAGCTCATTCCATACATGTACTACCCTCTGTATGAAAAAGTTGCCCCTTAGGTCTCTTTTATATCTTTCCCCTCTCACCCTAAACCTATGCCCTCTAGTTCTGGACTCCCCAATCCCAGGGAGAAGACTTTGTCTATTTTTCCTAACCATGCCCCTTATAATTTTGTGAACCTCTATAAAGTCATCCCTCAGCCTCCGACGCTCCAGGGAAAACAGCCCCAGCCTGTTAAACCTCTCCCTGTAGCACAGATCCTCCAACCCTGGCAACATTCTTGTAAATCTTTTCTGAACCCTTTCAAGTTTCACAACATCTTTCCGATGGGAAAGAGACCAGAATTGCATGCATTATTCCAACAGTGGCCTAACCAATGTCCTGTACAGCCACAACATGACCTCCCAACCCCTGTACTCAATACTCTGACCAATAAAGGAAAGCATTCCAAACGCCTTCTTCACTAGCCTATCGACCTGTGACTCCACTTTCAAGGAGCTATGAACCTGCACTCCAAGGTCTCTTTGTTCAGCAACAGTCCCTATGACCTTACCGTTAAGTGCATAAGTCCTGATAAGATTTGCTTTTCCAAAATGCAGCACCTCGCATTTATCTGAATTAAACTCCATCTGCCACTTCTCAGCCCATTGGCCCATCTGATCCAGATCCTGTTGTAATCTGAGGTAACCCTCTTTGCTGTCCACTACACTTCTAATTTTGGTGTCATCTGCAAACTTACTAACTGTACCTCTTATGCTCGAATCCAAATCATTTATGTAAATGACAAAAAGTAGAGGGCCCAGCACCGATCCTTGTGGCACTCCACTGGTCACAGGCCTCCAGTCTGAAAAACAACCCTCCATCACCACCCTCTGTCTTCTCCCTTTGAGCCAGTTCTATATCCAACTGGCTAGTTCTCCCTGTATTCCATGAGATCTAACCTTGCTAATCAGTCTCTCAGGAGAAACCCTGTTGAACGCCTTACTGAAGTCCATATAATGTCCTTTCAGCAAAGCAAATCTGCTGTCTTTATCTGGTTTGGTCTATATGTCTCTACAAGCTCAGTGTAATATAGTTGAACCTTAATTATTCCCTGAAATAGATAAGAAACCATTCAGTTCAAGGGCATTTAGCTGATAAATGATGGCCCAATCAGGACATATAATGAATAGAAAATACACATGCTACTTCAAATGTGACCTAACTAAAGTCTTATATAGTTAGTGAAATTCCTTTATTGGAAACAATGAAGGCAGGTTCATTGAAATTATTCAGTGTTGCAAGGTTGATGGGTGAGTGCTTGACCATTTATTTTGGAGAGAGAGACTTCTAGCATTCTGCTCAGCCAGCTGCTTAATCTGCCCAGTGAACAACAAGCTCAATCATGGCTGCTGTTTGCCATAAGGCACTGCTCAGAATAACCTCATGCCTCTGCCCTGAGCTTGCCAGCCAATGTTGAGAAACAAACCAATCACTGGACTGAATAGGGCCTACCCCTTTAAAAATATTGCATCAGCTGAATCTGGGAGTAAAAATGGATCCACGTATCTTATTCCTCGGTCTGGAATGAAAATCCAGCAAAATATGTCTAATTTCATACTGAATGTTTCAAGATGGACACAAATATGGTGTTAGAATACATAATCCCTTTAGGGTATCTGCTGAGGTTCCTTATAAAGACCGCAAACCTGAATGAGAGACAGGGACGGTACAATAGCCTTCAGTTGTCTATTTTTAAGAAAACTTGCTTTTACTTGTTTCTGAGCTGAAGCTGCAGCATTGAGTGGAAGTCGCTTTCTTATACCATATCATAACACACAACTCATTAATATGATCAGCATTTTCAGGATACAGGTACCTAAAGATTAAAAGGTTTAACATTTACAGAATATAGTTATTAATTCATTAATGTGTCAAAAATTTACATGATGTAGTTGTCAATTCATTGATATGTCTAGCATGTACAGGGTGCAGTTATAAATTCATTGAAAAGTATTTGAAACTGACCCATTCAGACGGGTACTTGAGAATTGTCTGTTCAGTTCAGTAAGTGTGTGGTTAAGTGGTTTACACCAAAGACAAACACTCTGTGGTTACCTCCTGTTGTGCACTCAAGGGCTTTTACTATATTAGACGTAACACCTACCTGCTCTCTTTAGTTCCCTTTTTATCACTATTGTTGGCACTGGAAACTTTGATACTGATCTAATGAAGATTCACTGATTGAATTCATTATCCCCTTTTATCCTTTCTTGCCCTGTGGGTTTCTGTTGAATCCCACAGTACCCATTCCAAGAGAAGCATTGAGAAAGATAATTTTGGTTGATAGAATTTTGTTTTATTTCCCTATCTGCTGTTAGATTTTTTAAAATGTTGGATATGTCTGTTAAGTTGTACATTCCTGATAGAGTGAAAGGAAAGGCTGGTCAGTGTAGGGAATGCTGGATGATGAGAGACTTTGAGGTTTCGGTTAAGAAAAAGAAGGAAGCAGATGTCAGGTATAGACAGGGAAATCGAGAGGATCCTTAAAAGAGCATAAAGGCAGTAGCATTTTACTTAAGAGGGAAATCAGGAGGGCAGAAAGGAGACATGAGATAGCTTTGGCAAATAGGGTTAAGGAGAATCCAAAGAGTTTTACAAATACATTAAGGACAAAAGGGTAAGTAGGGAGAGAATAGGGCCCCTCAAAGATCAGCAAGGCAGCCTATGTGTGGAGCTACAGGAGATGGAGGAGATACTAAACGGGTATTCTGCATCAGTGTTTACATTGGCGAAGGACATGGAAGCTATAGGATGTGGGGAAATAGATGGTGACACCTTGAAAAATGTCCATAGTAGAGAGGAGAAGGTACTGGATACATTGAAATGCATATAAGTGGATAAATCTCCAGGACCTGATCAGGTGTACCCTAGACCTCTATGGGAAACTAGGGAAGTGATTGCTGGCTCCTTATTGAGATATTTATGTCATTGATATTCACAGGTGAGGTGATGGAAGACTGGCTTAAGTGACACCACTATTTAAGAAAGGTGGTAAGGAAAAGCTAAGGAACTATAGATCGGTGAGTCTGACATCAGTGGTGGGCAAGTTGTTGGAGGGAATCCGGTGAGACAGGATTCACAGGCATTTAGAAAGGCAAGGACCGATTAGGGATAGTCAGCATGGCTTTGTGCATTGGAGATCATGTCTCACGAACTTTTGACAAAGAGGATTAATGAGGGCAGAGCGGTAGAATGATCTATATGGATTTTAGGAAGGCATTCAACCAGGTTCCCCTTATGAGGCAGTTAACAAGGTATGATCTCATGGAATACAGGGAGAACTAGCCATTTGGATACAGAACTGGCTCGAAGGTAGAAGACACAGGATGGTGATGGAGGTTTGCTTTTCATACTAGGAGCTTGTGACCAGTGGAGTGCCACAAGGATCAGTGCTGGGTCCACAATGTTTCATCATTTATATAAATGATTTGGATGTGAACATAGGAGGTATAGTTAGTAAGTTTGCAGATGACACTAAAATTGGAGGTGTTGGGGACAGCAAAGAAGGTTACCTCAGAGTACAATGGGATCTTGATCAGATGAGCCAATGGGCTGAGGAGTGGCAGATGGAAATTAATTTAGATAAATGTGAGGTGCTGCATTTTGGAAAAACAAATCTTAGCAGGATTTATACACTTAAGATAATTGGGAGTGTTGCTGAATAGTGCAGATTCGTAGTTCCTTGAAAGTGGAGTTGCAGGTAGATAAAATAATGAAGAAGGCTTTTGGTATGCTTTCTTTTATTGGTCAGAGCATAGTGTATAGTGTTGGGAGGCCATGTTGCAGCTGTATAGGACATTTGTTAGGCCACTTCTGGAATATTGTGTGCAATTCTGATTTCTTTCCTATTGGAAGGATGTTGTGAAACTTGGAAAGGTTCAGAAAAGATTTACCAGGGTTGCCAGGGTTGAGCTATAGAGAGAGTCTGAACAGGCTGGGGCTGTTTTCCTGGAGCATCAGAGGCTGAAGGCTGACCTTACAGAGGTTTATAAAATCATGTGAGGCATGGATAGGATAAATAGACAAAGTCTTTCCCCTGGAGCGTGGGAGTCCAGAACTAGAGGGCATAGGTTTGGGGTGAGAGGGGTAAGATACAAAAGAGACCTAAGGGGTAACTTTTTCACGCAGGTGGTGGTGTGTATATGGAATGAGCTGCTGGAGTAAGTGGTGGAGACTGGTAAAATTCTAGCATTTAAAAGGCATCTGGATGGGTATATGAATAGGAAGGGTTGAGAGGGATATGGGTCAAGTGCTGGAAAATGGAATTATATTATGTTAAGTTATGTAGTTGGCATGGATGAGTTGGACTGAAGGGTCCATTTCAGTGCTGTACTTCTCTATGTCTCTATGATTCTGTATCCAATTCCTTTGAGGCAACATTTGTATTTTGAGCTTAAGTGGACCAAAATAATACAAAAACACAAACACTGTAGATGTTAGAAATCTGAAATCAAGACAGAAACTGCCAGAAACACTCATTCGTCAGACAGCACCTGTGGAGAGATCCAGTCAATGGCTTTTCTTTAGAAAGGTTCCCTCCATAATTTTTGCCTGATCTGCCATGCAATTCTCACATGTTTTGCTCTGATTTTGGACCAAGGTGATCGCTGACTCTCACGGATTTTTTTTCTGTTTTAAAGAATTACTCACTCTTGTGGCAAGAGATTATGATTGCCTCACCTTCTGAATTGCTTCTGAAATGTGATAATTTACCACATCTATAACATTTTGATTGAAGACATTAATTGAGAGAGTTGTAATTAATTTTAGTTAACCTGTTTGAACATATTATGACACATCCCCAAGTTGCACTTTAATTTGGATATCCTTCCCAGTGGCAGGGACACTATCACTGCACCAGGAGAGTCCTTTGAGTGAGCTGTACACTCGGTTCTAATCCTGATTTAGCAGGGAGATACAAAGCAGATTTTCTTTGCTCATCAATTTTTCTAAATTGTTGTTCACTTTATCACATTTTGTTTAATCTGCCTGATGGGTTTATGGCAGGATAATTGTTGACAGGTGTCACGATTTTGTGACTTTCATGATGCTCAGTTATCCATGAACTGTTCTGCAAGAATATCCAGACAATGTTTTTCTTCCCAAATAACGCTGCTTCTTACAGTACTTGTGCTTCAGAAGATGTTTTAGAAATCATCACTAGCTGAATAATACTGAGCAGATAGAGCTTCTCTAATACATCAGAGGTGTCCTTTACACTTGCTGTCCAATGTTCTTAGTTGTGACTTGTTTATTATTGCCATTCCTAATCCAAGTGGTACTGTTTAGAAACTTTTAATCGTAGCCTGTTAAACATTCTTGGTTCAATTTAAAATATCAATTTGTTATTATTCAGTTTTATTTGCTTGTTTTTTGACTTTTCTTCTCTTTCTAATATTCAATAACATCAGATATATCCTGACATTGTCTATTAATGTTTCATCCAGTACTAGCTTTTTATATGTAAATTTAGCATGAGAATGTTGGTCAGTACATGTCAAAAGAAAACCTCACAATTAAGATCAATTTTACCCTTGCTACATTGATGCTTGCATTTTTCTCCTGTGGACATTGAATGCTAATCATGTTGACTTGGTTATGGCCCTGCTGCTTAGTTCATCAAACACAGACTAAGTTCAGTCTGAGACCATCTTAACCTCCATGGCTGATCATCAACTGGGTAATATATGTACTTGCTGAGTGGGGAGCCTTTTGAGTTCTTCTGAAACAGGACTCAACCTATTTACAGTTGATACATTTGGAGCGGTGTAATTGAACTTGATGTTCTGGTTGGCTTTCTATAGTTAAGGTTCTTGTCTCTCTGCTGCAACCATCTCTTTCTGTAGTCTATGGCAGCCATTAAAAATGCAAAATTTGAAAGCTGGGGGTGAACTTTATCATTTATTTTTGGCTAAGTATGAGTTATGCCAGTTTATTTGGAGGGTTTCTCACCATGAGGCCTTGTGAGATTTCTGGCTATATCTTCCCAATTAAACTTTAATAACTAACAACCCAGCCTCTTTGAAATTCCTCACTTCTGATTCTATCCCCATCTTAATACACTCTATTCCAAGTACAATACAAACTCAACAAATGTCTATTGAAAAGCTGACATCCTACATGCCCAGGCCATCTTTAAGAGATTACAGTGTCCCTCAACAGATGTTGATAGGATGGTATTGTCCTCAGCTGAGTGGGAGGGGGAGTTGAAATGTTGGGCCACGGGGTGGTGTAGTTGATTGGTGCGGGTGTCCCAGAGATGCTCCCCCTCCCACTCAGCCGAAGTCCTGGAGGTCCTGAGCCTCTTTCACGGCCGCTCCCTCACCACCCGGAGCCTGAAGGAAGAATGCCTCATCTTCTGTCTCGGAACGCTTCAACCCCAGGGTATCAATATGGACTTCACCAGTTTCCTCATTTCCCCTCACCCTACCTCACCCCAGCTCCAAACTTCCAGCTCAGTACCGTCCCCATGAGTTGTCCTACCTGCCTATCTTCCTTTCCACCTATCAACTCTACCCTCCTCTCTGAACTATCACCTTCATCCCCACCCCCATTCATCCATTGTAGTCTTTGCTACCTTCCCCACCCTCCTCCCTGACCTATCACTTCCATCTCCACACCCATTCACCTATTGTACTCTATGCTACTTTCTCCCCACCCCCATCCTCCTTTCATTTATCTCTCCACCCTGCAGGCACTCTGCCTGTATTCCTGATGAAGGGCTTTTGCCCGAAACGTTGAGTTTCTTGCTCCTCAGATGCTGCCTGAACTGCTGTGCTTTTCCAGCACCACTCTAATGTAGAATCTGGTTTCCAGCATCTGCAGTCCTTGTTTTTACCTAGTTGATTTTGGCCCCACAGTTTGCCTGTCCTTTGTTATATCCCATTTGAACAGCCTCTCTGATTCCCTGCTATTCTGTCTCCAGTGGCTAGCGATCACCTACCTCATGTCGTTGTCCGATAGCAGAACTTGACATATAGGCAAGCACTCAGACATGAGCTTTTATTGACAGCCCCAAAAAGAAACACAAAGGAAATGGATATAGGCTGCAGTTCACCCCAGCAATGCAAGTCAAATGCTCGTGTCTTGACTATGACAGTCCGCAATGGTTTTCTGCACCCAGCTCTTACCATGGAGCCAGTTGTCAAGCAGGTCCTGTCTACTTTGTAATGCCTGATGCACCTGAGCTCTGTCCTCCAGCAAACTACCTGCAGCTCAATGTCCTCATCCTCCTCTGATAATGATTGCTTACATTCCCCAGTTTCTCAGCATCCAGCCTTTTGCCTTGTTGCCTGCTCTCCAATTCT
Organism: Hemiscyllium ocellatum; assembly: GCF_020745735.1. Lineage (NCBI taxonomy): Eukaryota > Metazoa > Chordata > Chondrichthyes > Orectolobiformes > Hemiscylliidae > Hemiscyllium > Hemiscyllium ocellatum. Next base: position 96,091,391 of record NC_083403.1, read on the forward strand.
ACAAGGGCACAGCATGCCAGGAGAGTGCAGCACATTCTGTCCTGGCAATACTGAAGAACTCCCAGAATGGTTAAATCCACAGAACCGGATTTTCAGCAGTCCCATTGTCTGCTCCTTCACTGTCCGGCTCACAGCATATGCATCAACAGGGTGAAGGTGCCTATCCAGCTGAGTGAGCAAAGCATTATGTCAAAGGGGGAGTGCCTGTTACACTCTGACTCACTTCCCATCAAAGACTCACATCAACAATTTCCTTTTCCATTACATTCATCAGACTCTAAGGTCACACTGATTAGATGTGATGCTGTACTGTTCCTTTTGTCCAACAGTATCCTTGGAAGTTCCACAAGTGATCTGCCACTTTCAGCCAGTATTCATTTTCTCTTAATGCTAAATTCAACATCATTGAGATGGCATGGTACAATCTGCCTTTGACTAACATTTCATGCCTAAGGAGAGGTCAAGAAGGTGGGACCTTCATGGTGACCTGCATACATTAATAGATATTGGAAGCTTGGACTGTATTTGTCCAGATCGTGAACCAACTTCAAAGAACAGCCTCTTGACATCACTGACCAGATGCCCGTCTGCTGTATTAATGTGAGAACAGATGAGGCTTTGCATAGTGCTGTGACACATTCCACATTGAATGAGAACAATATTTTGGGAAACAAAAGCAATATATTCGTAGAAGTATACTTAAGAGGGAAAGTAAACTGAAGAGGGAAATCAGGACAGCAGAAGGGGGACATGAAATAGCTTTGGCAAATAGGGTTAAGTAGAATCCAAAGAGTTTATCACAATTAAGGACAAAAGGGTAATTAGGGAGAGAATAGGGCCACTCAAAAATCAGCAAGGCAGCCAGTGTGTGGAACCACAGGAGATGGGGGAAGATACTAAATGAGTATTTTGCATCAGTGTTTACCATGGAGAAGGACATGGAAGATATCGAATGTGGGGAAATAGATTGTGACTTGAAAAATGTCCATATTAAAGAGGAGGAGATTATGGATGTCATGAATGCATAAGAGTGCATAAATCCCCAGGACCTGATCAGATGTACCCTTTAACTCTGTGGGAAGCTGGTGATATGATTGCTGGATGCCTTGCTGAGATATTTGTATCATCGATATTCATACGTGAGGTGCTGGAAGACTGTAGGTTGGCAAACGTGGTGCTACTATTTAAGGAAGGTGGTAAGGACAAGCCGAGGAACTATAGACCAGTGAGTCTGACAATGGTGGTTGGGCAAGTTGTTGGAGAGAGTCCTGAGGGACAGAGTGTGCATGTATTTGGAAAGGCGAGGACTGATTGGGAATAGTCAGCATGACTTGGTGTTTGGGAAATCATGTCTCACGAACTTGATTGAGTAACAACGTAGGATTGATGACGGCAGAGAGGTGAATGGGATCTATATGCACTTCAGTAGGTGTTCCTCATCAGACTGGTTAGCAAGGTTAGAACTCATGGAATACAGAAGAAGTAGCCATTTGGATACAAGTGGGTCAAAGGTAGAAGACACAGGGTGGTGGTGGAGGCCTGTGACCAGTGGAGTACCACAAGAATGAATCCACGACTTTTTGCCATTTCTGCAAATGAGTTGGATGTGAATGTAGGAGGTATAGTTAGTAAGTTTTCGGATGACACCGGAATTGGAGGTTAGCGGACAGCGAAGAAGGTTACCTCAGAGTATAGCAGGATCTTGATCACATGGGCCAATGGGCTCAGGAGTAGCAAATGCAGTTTAATTTAGATAAATTTGAGGTGCTTCATTTTGGAAAAGCAAATCTTAGCAGCACTTATACACCTAATGGTCAGGTCCTGGGGAGTGCTGCTGAACAAAGAGACCTTGGAGTGCAGGTTCATAGTACCTTGAAAGTGAAGTCACAGGTAGATAGGATAGTGAAGAAGGCATTTGGTATGCTTTCCTTTGTTGGTCAGAGCATTGAGTATAGAGTTGGGTGGTCATGTGCGACCATACAGGACATTGCTTCGGCCATTTTTGGAATATTGCATGCAATTCTGGTCTCCTTCCTATCGAAAGGATACTGTGAAACTTGAAAGGGTTCAGAAAAGATTTACAAGGATGTTGCGAGGGGTTGGAGGATTTGAGCTATAAGGACAGGCTGAATACGCTGAGGCTGTATTCCCTGGAGTGTTGGAGGCTGAGGGGTGACCTTATAGAGATTTATAAAATCATGAGGGGTATGGATAGGATAAATAGACAAAGTCTTTTCCCTGGGATTGGGAAGTCCAGAACTAAAGAACATAGGTTTAAGGTGAGAGGGGTAAGATACAAAGGGACCTAAGGGGCATCTTTTACATACAGAAGGTGGTGCGTGTATGGAATGAGCTGCCAGAGGAAGTGGTGGAGGTTGGTACAATTACAGCATTTAAAAGGCATCTGGATGGGTATATGAATAGGAAGAGTTTAGTGGGATAAGCCAAGTGCTAGCAAATGGGACTAGATTAGGTTAGGATATTGGTTGGCATGGACGAGTGGACTGAAGGGTCTGCTTCTGTGCTGTATTTCTCCATGACTGTAAGAGGTAGCAAGGAGACCAAGGTCAGAAGGCACGATGTAAACATTATAAGCATATCACATCAAAGAAAAAGAAGCACCTCCCATGTGGAGAAACTACTGCGCTAAATGCAAGATGATGAATACTTCACAAATGACTGTTTATCTAGAAAGAGACAAAGCAACATGATAAACATGGCTTTTGGAGAGATGTCAGCTGATGGTTCCGACAAATCTTTTCACACCATAAAGCAGGTTGGCTTTATCAGATCTAAAAGTGACAAATGGTTTGTGACTGTTAGAATGATGACAGCAAAAGGAGATCCTTAAGTGAATGCGTAGTATTAGGTAAACATTGCTGCTTCCTGCAACACTGAGCATTGCAAATCACCACAAAGTGCCTCAAGTGGATGACTCAGAAATATTTCCCTCAAGGTAAGGTTGAGTCCACATGATTGAATGATGTTAATGCCAAGCAGACAAATGTGGCTGAGAGCTCAGTATGATATCAAGAATGAAAATCTAAAGTTCTACTCAGTAGGCTCAGTAAAAAAAATCACTTCTCTCAATTGAAACTTGCCTACAATTTGAACTGAAATTGTTGCATGTGCCAGAAGATGTTTGCACCATTTTACAGGTCACTAATTAATTAACTATAGAATACGTCCTCCAAGATAACAAAGATATTTTAACAGGCGCTGGATGTCTTCCAGATAGATATTATTAGATTACTTACAATGTGAAAACAGGCTCTTCGGCCCAACAAGTCCTCACCGACCCGCAACCCACCCATACCCCTACATTTACCCCTTATTTAACACTACGGGCAATTTAGCATGGCCAATTCACCTGACCTGCCCATCTTTGGACTGTGGAAGGAAACTGGAGCACCGGGAGGAAACCCACGCAGACATGGGGAAAATGTGCAAACTCCACACAGTCAGTCGCCGGAGTCGGGAATTGAACCTGGGTCTCTGGTGCTGTGAGGCAGCAGTGCTAACCACTGTGCCACCGTGCTGCCCACAGTGGATGAAGCTGTCTGCTGAGGAATGTTCCAGCTGCCCTCCAGTGCAGCTTGAAAGATAAGATAGAAGAACTGGAGAAGGAAGTAATCAAGAAAGTGACAACTCCTAGAGCATGTTAGCAGCAATAGTCACCAGAGTCCCAGAGGACCAAAGGGCTGGTCTCTCACTGGAGAGAGAGATTCTCATGCTGAGTTTGACTCGTGGGTCACTAAGCCTCAGACTAAAAAAAAGGTCAAGAGAGTGGGAACTTCATAGTGGCCTCAGCCAGTGTAGGAATTCACTGTTGTTGTTGTCACTCTGTATTGCAAACTAGCCATCCAGCCAACATAGCTAAACAACTCCCTGTGGTCATCGTGAAATAAGCTGGGAAGCTGACAATATGCTTTAATCCAATCTCAGGAAAGCTTCGAAGATTTCCACTATTCTACATCAATCCTCAAAGAAATTTTGCCACAACTTGCCAAAGCCAAGATTTTTACTACCCTTGAGGAAAAGAATGCTTACCTGCAAGTGAAACCGGACAAAAGAAGAAGATTTTTAATTATGTCCGAGATGCTTGTCTGGCGATACAGATAGTTTTGCAAGCTGTTTGGCATTTCTACTGCTCCAGAAGGGTATCAGCACAGATAGCATCAGATATTCAGTAATTTTCACAGAGTGAAAGCTATTTTGGGTGATCTGCTTGACTATGAACGTGGAGCTACAATGGAAGGGCCACCCCAGACCACAATCAGTATCCAGTACGACTGCTAAAGAGAATTTATTTTTAATTCATTCATAGGATGGGAGCTTTGTTGAATCATCCAGCATTTATGGTCCCTAGTTGTCCTCGGAGAGTGGTAGCAAGCCACTTTTGAAATGCTGCAGTGTACCTGGAAATGCTATTATAGAAGAAGTTGGATGATTTTGACCCAGTGATACTGAAACAATGGCAATATATTTACAAGTCAGGATGTAAGTGGCTTGGAAGGCAAGTTGGAGTTGGTAGTATTCCTATGTATGTGCAGTCCTTATTCTTCTAGTTGGTGGAGATCGTGGGTTTGGAAGGTGCTGCCTAAGGAGCTTTGGTGAATTTCTAGTACAATGCATCTTACAGATACTGGATCAGTGGTACTGGAAGAGCACAGCAGTTCAGGCAGTATCCAAAGTGCAGCAAAATCGATGTTTCGGGCAAAAGCCCTTCATCAGGAATAAAGGCAGTGAGCCTGAAGCGTGGAGAGATAAGCTAGAGGAGGGTGGGGGTGGGGAGAAAGTAGCATAGAGTACAATGGGTGAGTGGGGGAGGGAATGAAGATGATAGGTCAGGGTGGAGTGGATAGGTGGAAAAGGAGCTAGGCAGGTAGGACAAGTCCAGGCAAGTCATGGGGACAGTGCTGAGCTGGAAGTTTGAAACTAGGGTAACGTGGGGGAAGGAGAAATGAGGAAACTGTTGAAGTCCACATTGATGTCTTGGGGTTTAAGTATTCCAAGGTGGAAGATGAAGCGTTCTTCCTCCAGGCATCTGGTGGTGAGGGAGCGGCGGTGAAGGAGGTCCAGGACCTCCATGTCTTTGGCAGAGTGGGAGGGGGAGTTGAAATGTTGGGCCATGGGGCGGTGTGATTGATTGGTGTGGGTATCCCGGAGATGTTCACTAAAGTGCTCTGCTAGGAGGCGCCCTGTCTCCCCAATGTAGAGGAGACCGCATCAGGAGCAACGGATACAATAAATGATATTAGTGGATGTGCAGGTAGAACTTTGATGGATGTGGAAAGCTCCTTTAGGGCCTTAGATAGAGGTGAGGGAGGAGGAGTGGGCACAGGTTTTACAGTTCCTGCGATGGCAGGGGAAAGTGCCAGGATGGGAGGGTGGGTTGTAGGTGGGCGTGGACCTGACCAGGTAGTCACGGAGGGAACGGTCTTTGAGGAAGGCGGAAAGGGGTGGGGAGGGAAATATATCCGGTGGTGGGGTCTTTTTGGAGGTGGTGAAAATGTCGGCGGATGATTTGGTTTATGCGAAGGTTTGTAGGGTGGAAGGTGAGCACCAGATGCGTTCTGTCCTTGTTACGGTTGGAGGGGTGGGGTCTGAGGGCGGAGGTGCGGGATGTGGACGAGATGCATTGGAGGGCATCTTTAACCATGTGGGAAGGGAAAGTGCAGTCTCTAAAAAAGGAGGCCATCTGGTGTGTTCTTTGGTGGAACTGGTCCTCCTGGGAGCAGATATGGTGGAGGCGGAGGAATTGGGAATACATTTAGCCTACACTGCTCCTGCAGAGTATTGATGGTGGAGACAGTGAATGCTTGTGGATGTAATGTAATTAAGGAGTAGTTTTTCTTCAATACATTCATGGGTGAAAGGCATTTTTGGCTTGCAGGCAGTAATGTTCCATGTATCTGCTGCCATCCTTCTGATGGCAATGAATTTATAAGGGATTGTTTCAGTGTCATACCATGTTGTAGATGGCATATATTACAGCTATTGACCAATAATAGTGAAGGAAATGAATGTTCATAGGTATGGTGCCAATCAAACAGGTTGCTTTGTCCTGAATTGAAACTATACTCATCCAGATAAATGGGAAGTGGGAGGAGTTTGGGGTGGGAGATGGGGTTACTCACAGCTGGATTCTTAGTCTCTGACCTTTGTTGTAGCCACTGTATTTATACGGCTAGTCCAGTTCAGTTTCTGGTCAATGGTAAACCCCATGGTGATAGTAATGGGGGATTCAGTAATGCTAATTATATTAACTGTCAAAGGATGATGCTCAGATTGTCTTGTATTGGGGATGGTCATTACCTAGGACTTGTCTGGCGAGAATGTTAACTTGGCATTTTTCAGCTCAAGTGTGGATTTTGTCCAGATTTTTGCTATATTTGAAAATTGATTGCATCAGTAGTTAAGGGGTTGGAAATGTGCTGACATTGTTTAATCATGTGTGAATATCCCCATTTCTGACTTTATGATGGAAGGGAGGTTATTGATAGCTGAAGGTGGTTGAGTGTTGCAGTATTGCATTCATCACATGGTCTGGTAAATTGTTCCAGAAGTGAACCACTCTATATGCTAAAACATTCCTTCTTGTCTGTACCCTGGTTCCATATATTGTATTGACACCCTCTGGTGTTCTCACCTAAATAACTTTAATAGTCCTCTCTTACTAGTCCTGCTCCTATTACTTAAGATCTTGCTGTTTAATATTTCTCGAATTATCTTTAAGACATTAACTGAATTTTCTTTCAGATAAAATAAACCCAGATTTCTCAGGGTAACTGATTGTCTATAATTGAAGAATCCAGCTGTTGGCCTTCCTCTGAGGCTTTCCCAGCTCAGGACCATAATGTAGATATAGCCTGATCAAGTCTTCTACAGATAGTAAAGTGAGTTTCTTATTTTTTATTGAATTATCCTGTCATTGTCTTCTAACACATTATTACCATCTGCATTAATATTGCATGACTGACGTGAATTGCTCAGATATCTTGCCACCTAGGTCCTCGTCCTCATTGAGTCGCCTTGACCACACAATCCTGACTTGCATTTATGTTCTTGGAAATATGCATCCAGTTTCATTTCTCCACATTGGAAGTTATTGATGAGACATTCGTCCATGTCCTCACTGTTTTCACATCTATGCATATCACTTCACAGAAGTCCTGATACCAGCACAGTTTTTCACGTAGTTGTAAAGTTTATGCAGTTGGGAACAACTTCACTCAAATCACAGACTTTGATGAAGAAAAGTCATGTCTGAAGAGAATTCCACCCAAGACTCCCACCAGTGTTCAGACTCTTAGCTGAATCACTTTATTTTAAAATCAGCTGAGAGTGCAATTGGCTACTTATTCAATCCTGCTATCTTATTTAGAGGGCACTTTGTCAAATATGTTGGAAAATCAACATCCAGCAGCCCAGTAACTTTCTCAATAATAAAAAAAATCACTTGGCTCATGCCACAGAGCTGCCTTCTGGAAATTATTTTATAACACTTTTATAATTCCCTCCAGATGATAGTAATGCAATGCATCGCCAATGAGCAAGTTACACTCAAAATAATGATCCCCTTAAAAGTAAATGTCAATGTGTGCATCTCATCAGTTCATGGAGACAATCCCAGCATCTGTTCAGTCTATGAGCACAGTGTTCATAAGCCATGACTCCCACTTCTTTGAAAGACCTAAGTAGAATGTCATTGGGCTAGTCATATTTTGAGATGGTTAATTCTCTTCAAAAATATTTGCATCTACTATGATACTGATTACTATCCGCAATGAGTTAAACGTGCGTCTTCTATAGTAAACATTCATGAGAAAATAGGCACCAGCATGCATCTAGCCATATCTACATTGGTGATTCCTTCAGTGGCTCTCCACAACTTTACTTATCCTCTAACCCTTATCTTTGCTGCGATTACATCAATCAGCAACACTCATCTTCAGTGTTTTCAGTACTGATTTACTGGATTGTGAATTTATCTATTTGGTATTGCTTTTTTGCAACTATTTGGCAAATTCTTTGGTGTTAGTTCTTGATTTTGAAGATAAGTATCCTCTGCAGAATAGCTTCAGAAATTTCCACTGCAACTTTTATGACAATGATGATGTTTTCGTTGAATTGGGCAGAGTAAAAAGCTATAGGTGAAAAATCAAAAGAGGAACACCTTTTTCATGATTAGCAGTTTTGTTTTAAACCACGTGAAAAGTTTCCATTTTCATTTTTTTAGGAAAAACTCTCACTTGAATTACTCTCTGCACTTGAGAGAAAACCCAAGTGCACAATTAAGCCCTCATTACTCTTGGCAGGCATCCCAATTTTTACACAGCACAGCATTTTATATTTTATAACTCTATAACTTGATTTTTTTCAGCCCTGATATGACTACCAAGTATAAAAATTCATTGCAATGTTTCTCAAACATAAACGTTAATCCTTGGAGTTTTGAGCTTGATGTTGCCTGTTCATTAAATACATGCTGTCCCTCGCTGCGATCAGTTCATGGCTTGAATTCAGTTTTTATATGGGTGTTGGTATGACGTTCAACTCCGTCTTTCATTTTGACTCTTGGAAACACACCTGTGCTGCCCTAACAACCTTGATTTGACACTGAGGAATTGAAAGCTAATATTTAATGTTCCCAGTCTAACCCTGTAATTTAGATGGTGATATTGAAGGCTAGTTGGCTACATTTGCAGATGTCACTGAAAAAGATAGGAAAACCTATTGTAAAGGTGGAACAACAAAAATGTGGACTTGTGTCATGAATGGAAAAATAAATCTGGCAGGTTGAGTATAATATGGGAAAATGTTAAAAATCACACAACACCAGGTTATAGTCCAATAGGAAGCATACTTCCAATTAAACCTGTTGGACCATAACCTGAAGTTGTGTGATTTTTAACTTTGTACACCCCAGTCCAACACCAGCATCTCTAAATCATGGGAAAATGTTGTTGTGGTTCTGTTCGCCGAGCTGGGAGTTTTTGTTGCAAACATTTCGTCCCCTTTCTAGGTGACATCCTCAGTGCTTGGGAGCCTCCTGTGAAGCGCTTCTGTGCTGATTCCTCCGGCATTTGTAGTGGTTTGTCTCTGCTGCTTCCGGTTGTCAGTTGCTGTCCGCTGCAGTGGCCAGTATATTGGGTCTAGGTCGATGTGTTTGTTGATAGAATTTGTGGATGAGTGCCATGCCTCTAGGAATTCCCTGGCTGTTCTCTGTTTGGCTTGTCCTATAATAGTGGTGATCCTACCACTATATTCACCCCTTTGTCAAGGCCTCACATAAGCATGTATATGTTGTTCAATAATTACAAGCTGATTGTATGCATATGATAAAGTTTAACATGAGGGGGCTCATGATTAACTGATCAGAAGTCATGCATGGACTTAAAAGATTCTCCAACTCTTCCTTAAGTTTTATTCATCTTGCAGATGTTTCTTCAGTACTTTTCCCTCTTTGATTTCAGTTGTAATTTTTACTTCTTTCTCATCAATACCAAAAGTCAACCTCTATGGATTATATGTCAGTGCATTTTCATTTAAACTATTTTTGTCCTCTCCTAGGCCATACTAATCATTTTGTCAAGTAGGTGTGCATGTCTGAGTCCTGTTCTTCAGTCCATTTTCACCATACATTCCTGCATGTACATTACTTGAGAAGTAACAGCCCCACCACTGCATATTTACATCAGTTTCCTAAAATCATGTTAAGCACTTTTGCCTATCAGATTACCTTTTTGAAAGATCAAAAGTCGCCAGAGGGACCTTGTGTTTCCTCTTTGCCTGATCCAGTATTCTAAATGATGGCCAAATCAGCCAAAACAGTTTCCTTGAACCAAACTCATAGTGCTCACATATCTTCCAGAGAATACTGTTGATTATCTAATTCTACCTACACTTTGACTTCGTTGAATATATTCCATTTAACTGTGTTCGAGGTGTGTCATTCCCATCTTCATTTGAAGCTGTGTCACTTTCTTCCTGTTACTATTCTTTTATTCTAAATGTGGCTGCAGTGTTGTTGGGCTAACAGGTTTCAATTAATTTTTTCCAAAACAATCTATCCCAATTCTTTTCTTATACAAATTAAAACCACCTTAATTGTTTCCATTGGCTATTATTTTAAATTGACACAAAATATTCATTTAGAGCCCTACCTATAACCTTTGGCTCCATGCACAATTTACAACTGTGGTCCTTAATTTGCTCTACTCTTTCTCCAGTTATCCTTTTATCCTAATGTACTTGTAAAATAACTCAGGATTTTCCTTCATTTAACCTCCCATTGTTCTTTCATGCTCCAATTTGCTCTCCTAATTTCCATTTTAAGTTTCCTTTTGCACATTCTGTACTTTTCTAAGGCTTCTGCTGTTTTGAGCCCTCAGAATTTGCCATAAGCCTCCCCTCTTCTCTTTATCCAAGCATGTATATCCCTCAAAATCCGGGGTTCACACAATTTCGCTTGTCTCTTCCTTTCTCTTTATTGGAATATATTGGTCCTGTACTGTCCTTATTTCCTTCTTGAAGGTGTTCCACTGTTCTGACACAGATTTACCTGAAAGTATTTGCTATCTGTCCATGCAAGCCAAACCATATCTGATTGTATTAAAATCAACCTTCTCCATGTTTAGAACTTTGATTTCAGACACATCCTTGTCCTTTTCTATAACAATCTTGAATCTAACAGACTTATGATCGCTGTCTGATAACTGCTCCCCTACTAATACTTCAACCACTTGCCTGGCTTCGTTATCTATAAATTAGTTCAGAACTGCCCTGTCTGTAGTAGCAACTCTATATTTTGGCTTAAAAAGGTGTCCTGGATATATTTTAAGAATTTTGCTCCCTGTAAACATTCCACACTATGACTAACCCAGTTAAAGTTGGGGAAGCGGAAATCCCCTACAGTCATTCTCCTATTACTTTTACATTTCTCCGAAATTTGCAGACATATATGCTCTTTAGTTTCTCTTGGCCTTTTAGAGGGCCCATAGTACACAATATGCGCTGGTCATCAATATAGTTACAATTGTGTCTTGGGCTGGGGGATTGATGCTATCAAATCCTGACATCTGAATTGCCCAATGCTAGAACAGAACTGTTAAAACAGAGCATGGAGAAGGCTGGTGAGTAAATGATAAGGATTTTATCCATTCCCTAACTCAGCTCATTAGGTGCAGTAGTGGTTAGGGTGGAGTCAAAATTGTGGCTAGTTTTTAAAAATTATTATAAAAACACTACTGTTTAAAACCAAGATGAAGTGGGAGATGGACTTACCAATTGTATTATTGATGTCAAAGTATCAGAAGAAGTAGTCGAAAAGTGTGGCACTAGAAAAGCACAGCAGGTCAGGCAGCATCTGAGGAGTCAGAGAATCGACATTTCAGATATAAGGCCTTCATCACGAACGTCTGATTATGGGCTTATGCCCGAAACATCGATTCTCCTGCTCCTTGGATGCTGCCTGACCTGCTGTGCTTTTCCAGTGCCACACTTTTTGACACTCATCTCCAACACCTGCAGTCCTCACTTTCTCCTAGTCACTATAATTTTACTGCAATGCCTCTTCCAAAGATGCCCACTTTCCTGATGAAGGGCTAATGCCCAAAACATCGATTCTCCTACTCCTCGGATGCTGCCTAGCCTGCTATGCTTCTCCAGCACTACAGTTTTCAACACTGATCTCTTGCATCTGCAGTCCTCACTTTCTCCTATCAGAAGAAGTATACATGGAGTCATGTTAGGGAATGTTGCTTGCTGAGAGTGGTCCCTGCAGATATTGTTATGGAACAAATTTGATTCCAGGCCAAAATCTGGCTTCATAGATTGTAATTTTATTTATTTTAACAAAGCATTCTCTCATTGAAGCATCAGCACATCAACTTTAACAAGAAATCAAAAGTTCATTATAAAATGGAGTTATCCAAACTATCCATTTTATAATACAAAAAGAGACTTTAAACATATTGTAAAAGTATAACACCATCAATCCCAAAACATCTCTTTATAAATGGAAAGAAAAGCAAAACGCCACATTATAGTGCCTAACGTATCCTTGATGCAATTGTTAGAACACCACACCTGGTACAAGATCAAAAACACTACTTGCATACGTTCACACCAGTATCCCTGTATCGAGTTCCTTGGTTGAATTAAGTCAAATGGGACTTCACCTGTTAAACTGGAACTGCAGATGACTTCTTCCTGGATCTATCATACACTTGAGCTTCATTGCAATTAGCTTAACCAACTACTTCCTGGTCTTTATCTGTCTGGAACCAACACCAATGCTTCAGTCTGAGGATCTAGCTCATGTTTTGTTTCTCTTCTCAATAGTACTGCTCTATACAGCCATCCTGTTCCAAGATCTTCACAGATTGACACCACAACACAAAGATATTGGTGAAACTCAAAGTCTATCAGTTATGGGCATTTCCCTCCATCCTCAAAGAAAACAGATTTCTGAACATTCTAATACATCTGAGTCACAAAAAATCTAAAGTAAACAATAGTTCATTAGTGCATAAACCCATTCAGTCTGCAGTGACCTGTTTTTTTTAAAGAAAATGCTATAATTACAGAAATACTTAGAACTTAACCATTACCTCCAAACACATAGAAAATCCTACTGATTATTAACTTAAATACACTCCAAATATCAGTAAACACTACACATATAAATCCCACAGTTTATACACACAAGTTATTGTCTATTGGTAATTTGTGAATCTTGCTATATTTGAACACTTAACAAACATGTGTCAATTCAAAACAGAGATCAAGAAATTTCTAAGTACTGCTAACATTAAGGAGTATGGGGACAGCAAGAAGATATGATGTTTAGATAAGTGATCGACCATGATCCAGATTGACAGAGGAGGCTCAGTGAGCTGAATGGCCTCGTTCTAATATTTCTAACTCATTGATTTAAAAGTATATTAAATGCAAAAAACTATATTTTAATAATTTGTTTTCATGGTTTCATTATTTTCAAAATCCTACCATCAAAGGCAGGTGTGCCTTTCAGCCAAAATATTAGACAAAAAGATGTTTTCAAAGCTGCCTGATATTCTTGCAGTAATTACCAATTTTTTGCAATATTTAATCCAGAATGTATTGCACCTTGTGATTCTCAGTTCCACTTGCTGATATGTTTTCCCTGCTCTGCTGTGACTTGTTTTGATGAATATGAAATCCAAACCAGTCATATGCAAATAACAACAGAGATATTTGCATGCAGGCAGCAGTGTGTGACAGATCAAATGCAATGGTTGATGTTTTACAATGACAAGAATATTACACAGTGTCAGGTACAGTGCACGACTGAGCATCTGAGGTGGAGTTATGCTGAAGGGCAGGATGCTTAATCATTGGAACTGATGTTGTTTGAATTTTAGTAAAGTAATTTTATATAATTTCCATGTGCTCATTGATTAAAGATCCCGATCAAGGGCCCTCAGTGTTAACTAAATGGTCCAATATTTCTTTTGTATTTGTATCAAATTCTTCCCTTTTTTTTGCTAAAAGCACAGGAGCTGCTTTCAAAACAGATCTCAACTCACAATCAGGAACGTGCATTGGGTTAACAGAGTGAATCAAGAAACAGGGAGATGTAGGTCGGGTGAGGAAAGTTCAGGCATTGGCACTAATCAGTATGCATGAGCACAGTAGTAGGAAGGAAAGACTAGGTGGAATCAAACAGTAGAGGTTATAGGTAAGGAGAATCAGGAAAGGTGTGGGTACTTGAGACAAATGAGTGAGAGAGATAGTTAGAAATGTAAGGAAATAATGGGTGGAGAACAATCTTTAACTTTGCAAACTTCTGGAAGAAGGGTTAAAGAGATAAGTGCTTCCCCTGCATGATGCTCAAATGATAATTCAACTGTTGAAGTCAAACCTTTCATGATTCATGCCCTGCACTTCCAGAACTGCATCAGTGAAAGGGAAGGAGCTGAAAGTTTTCTGATTGCTTCCCATGCTGTTATGATAGTTGAAACACATAGAAAATACAATATAATACAATAAATGATGCATTTCGACTGGCTGTGTTCAAGAATACAACTTACAACAATTTAGAATGCAGAAATGGTCCAATTCTAGTGCTGGAGTCCTTAAAGCCAACCAATGGGAACAGAGGAAAGGAAAGGAGAAGTAAGCCTCGGAACAGCAACTCCAATGAAGCACATAGACAGAGCTATCATTTTCTTCCCCCCAAAAAGTAATAATTGAATCAATCAGATACTCATTTAAATAATACTGATAGAATTAGTGCAGTCCTCCATTTTGAATCTGATTGTGACTCTTGCTGTGATATCATGTTTTAGAAGATGTTCAAGAAACACTGGCCTATTGATAACATAAAGTTCAAACTAAGGGTTTTTCAACATAATATTTACATTATACAAACTACAGACTTTTTAACTGAACACAAGGCCTGAGCTGCTACCTCCCACTCCAGAGTTTCCGGATCATCTTGTGATCATACCAACATCATTGGTATAATTTCATGTAAGTATGCTCGATAGTTCATGAGAAAGTTAATCCTTTACTTTATAATAACAACTTCTGTTTTAAGATAAACTCCTTAAAAATATGAGGAATAAAGATGAAAAGAAATTTAACCACCATTACGTGAGAGGTTGAACATAATGTTATACTAAATTCTACTTCTATCTTTAAGAAAACTGTGAAATATAATATTTACATTTTGCAAGGATCAGAATTATGTGGGAGTATTGATGAGAGGCAACTACAGAGTAACCAGTCTATTATAGCAGTCCTGAGACAATTGGGGAATGGCAGCCTTCGCTTTTCAGCTGAAGTTCGCACCACTGTGTGAGAAATGAAGATATTATTTGGGCAAAGTTCACGGTGCAATGGGAAGGAATGGCATGGTGCCGATTCATAATCTATCAGGATATCATTTCTAAACCAAATTACAGTATTCAATAAATAAAATATTTAACCCAATCAAAAACATGAGGCAGTGTATTGTTTCTAAAGGAATCAGTCGCCAATTGATGCATTTTCGACTGTGGCCAACATTGCAATCTTGTTCCACTTAGTTTCTTTCATGTGAATCTTTCAGATGATCTCAAAGAGGAAACCATCACTTTGCTATCATTTCTGCATGTTGTCACCTTATATATTGACATCTTACCCCATCTAATCCTTTGATCATTGAGGTTTTTCACCAAATTCGACATTCTAGGTTTTCACTTCAACATGTAATCAACTGCATGGGATTTCAATGAACCTAAATAGGCCTCCCTGGTCCAATGATTTGAATATCCACTGAGTGTACAAGTATTAAATTTGAAAATAAAACTTAGAAAACATTTCTCACTTCAAACTATTCCTCTCTGAATTTGCTTCTATCCAGGATCCAGTCTTAACATTGTCAACAATCTTGCTGATAAGGTTATATTGTTGTTGACTGGCATCCTGGGTTTCATGTAGCAGAGGCTGAGCAACAACTTTCTGATGCATCCTTTTCCAGGCAATGTATTCAGTGGCTGCATATGTACTTTGGAGATCTTCCATTCACTTTGTACAACCCTATAGTCCTCTAACCTCATGCAGCCTATGGGTCGTTCTGTTGTGACATATGTTTCATTTATGCAAATTTGTTGTAACGCAACTGATGAATTGGGGACACTTTCTAAAGCATGAACTTTCAAAATGTGTGTTGGCTGTAACAGTTACATCACCAACTTTTAAGCACAGTTTCTAAAGTGCAATTTTTGTACAACATGGGGTTGCACAAAAATGTGAACATTGCATTCTAGAACTACCTGTACATCAGCCTCCTTTTACAAATCTACAAACAAGATTGCCCTCATAGGCCCATTGTTTCAGCTTGTTACTGGTACATCGTTAGTGGTGAAAAATCAGGCTAACTACCAAACCACCGCCTGCTCATACTCTGATAAACATTTTACACTTAATGGGAGGTTCCTAAGGAGTGTTGCTGAACAAAGAGACCTTGGAGTGCAGGTTCATAGCTCCTTGAAAGTGGGGTTGCAGGTAAATAAAATACTGAAGAAGGTGTTTGGTGTGCTTTTCTTTATTGGTCAGAGTATTGAGTACAGATGTTGGGAGGTCATTTTGCAGCTGTACAGGACATTGGTTAGATCACTGTTGGAACATTGCATGCAAGTCTAGTCTCTTTCCTATTGGGAAGATGTTGTGAAACTTGAAAGTGTTCAGAAAAGATTTACAAGGATGTTGCCAGGGTTGGAGAATTTGAGCTATAGGGAGAGGCTGAACAGGCTGTGGCTGACTTCCCTGGAATGTCAGAGGCTGAGGGGTGGCCTTATCGAGGTTTACAAAATTATGAAGGACATGGATAGGATAAATAGACAAAGTCTGAGGGTGGGGGAGTCCAGAACTAGAGGACATAGGTTTAGCGTGAGAGGGGTAAGATATAAAAGAAACCTAAGGGACAACTTTTTCATGCAAAGGGTGGTACATGTATGGAATGAGCTGCCAGAGGAAGTGGTGGAGGCTGGTACAATTGCAATGTTTAAAAGGCAATTGGATGGGTATATGAATAGGAAGGGTTTGGAGGGATATGGGCCCAGTGCTGGTAGGTGGGACCAGATTGGGTTGGGATTATCTTGTCAGCATAGATAGGTTGGACCGAAGGATCTGTTTCTGTGCTGTATATCTCTAAGACTCTGAGTTCGTTACAAGTCCACAAAATTCCACAGCCTGAAATATACTTCCTAACAAACTGTTTCTTGGAAAGGTTCCATTCATTTTATGTTTCTGTGACATGTGTTCTGACAATGCAACTTTCCACAATAACACTTCTAACACATCCTCTTGTTCTCTCAGCTACGGATTCCCACTTATTACGGTTGACACGGCCTTGAAACCTGCACAATTCATTTCACATGCTGTAGCGTTCATTCCCTCCCTTCCCATCCAGAACTTTTTTCAAACCTATTCAACTCTATTCACTACTTAAGATGCTGTCTGTTCTACACTGTAGAGACTGAACGCTGAATATTTTGGAAGAATAATTCGCAGAACACCTCCTCAAGCTTGATTCTGAGCTTAACGCCTGCTTGTAATTTTATTTCTCCACTTGCTTCAATGAAGCTCAACACAAGCTTGAAAGCGACATCTTATCTTTCAACCTGTTATGTTACAGACGTTCAGACTCAACACTGAGTGCAACAACCTTTGCCTCTATCTGGTTCTGATATTTTTCACTGTTTTTCTGGTTAATTCCTGTCTTATTTTCTTTCTTGATCCTTTCATGTTGCAGTCAGATGATTTTTATTTAGCCATTCTCCTCTTATTTGAATGCAAATTTATTTCACTATATCCTTAACATCATTAAATCTTTTATGATATATCTTTTCTTCAACTCCACCTGTTGAGATCTCCTGCTTAAAGACTGTTTGTCTTGGTTCTCACCTGTGGATCACCTTTCCACGGGAGGATATTTTACTACTTAGATCTTCTTTACAGAAGACATTGTTCTTAGTAGACCTTGTTGTTGGTTCATTACCTTTTTCTGGAGGACCTTGAAACGCTTGAATTTCCTTTGCAGAAGTTGTCTCTGCTAACCTGGATATCTGTTCCATAATATCACCTCGAATATCTGCGATTGAAGGCAGCTGTTTGAAGCAAGTTCTTTCTTCTTTATACTACCATGAATTTCTGGATGAAGCAATCAATTCTATTTGGAAGGCACTCTCTTTTTGACTGTATCCTGAATGCTACCAGTCAGTTTATTGTTTTTGACCATGTTCTGAATGTGCTTTAGCTCCAATTGAGTCATTTGCAGCTTCATGCCTCAAGTTGATGATCAGACTACATCTCTTCATTCACCTATTGCACTTGTTTAACCAGTGAACTATATTTTTTTTCGGACTGACAATTCTGTTATTGAAAGATTATTGCTTGATCAGCATTTTTTCTATCACTAGCATAAACTGTTCTGTAGATTTTGTCAACACCTTTAATTAAAGATCCATCAATGAGCTCAAATGGCTTGTACTGTTCATGCCTGTTCTTAGTAATTGTTTCCTTTTTAAATAATCTGTGGGATGTGGCTGGCTGAGCATTAATTTCCTGTCCCTGTTTGTTCTTTACACGGTAGTGATCTGCCTTCTTGAACTGTTCCAGTCTATGTGCTCCCAAAACATAATTGGACAGCGAATTGCAAACTCTTGTCCCAAAGGCATTGAAGGAATGGCAAAATATTTCCAAATCAGGATAGTGACTGGCTTATAAGATTACAAGACATAGGAGAAGAATTAGGCCATTCAGTCCATCGAGTCTGCTCAACCATTTGATCATGGCTGATATGTTTTTCAATCCCATTCTCCTATCTTCTTCCCCGAGCCCTTAATCCTCCTATTAATCAAAAACCTATCTATCTCTGTCAGCCTAAGCCTGGGTATTGTCTAGGTTCTGGTGCACTCAAACATGGATTGCTTCTATATCTGAAGAGTCAAGAATAGTGTTGAATGCAATCTCTGATTCTTTAAACTTGTACTCTTACATTCAACAGTGCTGTTGCAAATTACATGGCTTAAGTGGTGGATGCAGGCACTTACAATGTTTGAAAAACACTTAGGCAAGCAAGTGAATGGAAAATGTTTACAAGGAAATTGGTTAGGAGCAGGCAGATGGGACCAATTTAGTTTGGGATGTTTCCGTGCTGTATGACTCTATGACTGTATGTAGAGTTTATTAGGCTCTGTATAAATTCTCTATTAAAGCTTTAAATTATATTAACCAGCTGTTCAACAGTGATTTATAGCTTTTAACATTTAAACATCTGTTTCATTGTATCATATTACTAATTGGGTTTCCTCATCAGTAAGATATGGTTGAAGGAAGGATAGAACTGGAAACTCAAAATCCAGAATAGAGAAGTTACAGACAAGGTGGGGGCTTAATAATTTGCAATAATCAGGAAGGACATCTACTTTAATATTTAATATTTAAGACTCTACTGGCAATAAGTCAGGGATCAGATGACTGGACGATGTGACCAATGTGGTTTCTTTGTTCAAGAAAGTCATCAGGGGGATAGGTCAAGTAATTATAGACCAGTCTGTCTAACAACTGTTGTAGAGAAACAATTGGAAAAATTTCTGAAGGACAGCATTAATCATACTTGGAAAGGCAAGGATTGATGAGGGATAGTCAGTGCATATTTGTAAAAGGGAAATCCTAGCTGACTAATTAAATTGAGTTTTTGAAAAGGTGACTAAATGTATTGATGAGGGAGTGCAGTTGATGTGATCTATAAGATTTCAGTAAAGCCTTTGATATGATCCCACATGGAAAACTAGTCGAAAAGGTGAGAGCCCATGGGACCAAAGACAAGTTAGCAAACTGGATCAAAAACTGTCTTACAAGTAAGAGGCAAAGGGTGATGATGAGGGTTATTTTTGTAATTGGAAGTCTGTGACCAGTGGTCTACCACAAGGATAGGTGATGCGATTCTTGCTGCTTATCATGTATACCAAAGACTTGGATGTGAATTGGAAGATATAATTAGTAAGCTTGCAGATGACACAAAAATTGATGGTGCTGTTCATAATGAGGAAGATGATTTCAGGCTACAGCTTGATATTGATCAGCTGGTAAATTGCACAGAGCAATGACAGATAGAATTTAATGATTAGATTCCCTACAGTAAGGAAACAGGCTCTTCAGTCCAACAAGTCCACACCAACCCTCCGAAGAGTAACCCACCTGATAAGAGGGTTAATTCTGATAAGTGTGAGGTGAAATTGGTGGTGCAGTGGACAGTGAAGAAGGTTACCCCAGAGTACAATGGATTTTGATCAGATGGGCCAGTGTCGAGGCAGTGAGGAGTGGTAGATAGAGTTTAACTTAGATAAATTTGAGGCGCTGCATTTTGGAAAGAAAATCAGAGCAGGACTTATACACTTAATGGTAAGGCCCTCAGGAGGTTGCTGATCAGAGACCTTGGAGTGCAGGTTATAGTTCCTTGAAAGTGGAGTCACAGGAAGATAAGATAATGAAGAAAGTGTTTGGTATGATTTCCTTTATTGGTCAGAGTACTAAGTTTGGGAGTTGAGAGGTCATGTTGCGGCAGTACAGGACATTAGTTAAACCACTTTTGGAATATTGTGTACAATTCTGGTCTCCTTCCTATCGGAAGAATGTTGTGAAACTTGAAAGGGTTCAAAAACGATTTACAAGGATGTTGCCATGATTGGAGGATTTGAGCTAATGGAGAGGCTGAATAGGCTGGGCTGTTTTCCCTGGGGTGTCGGAGGCTGAGGGGTGACCTTATAAAGGTTTACAAAATAATGAAGGACATGGATAGATTAAATAGGCAAGGTGTTTTCCCTGGGGTTGGGGAGTCCAGAACTAGAGGACATAAGTTTAGGGTGAGAAGGGGAAAGATATAAAAAGGACCTAAGAGGCAACGTTTTCCACGTAGAGGGTGGTGCGTGTATGGAACGAGCTGCCAGAAGAAGTTTGTAAACTGGTACAATTATGACATTTAGAAGACATCAGGATAGGTATATGAATAGGAAGGGTTAGAGGGATATGGGTCAGTTGCTGGCAAATGGGACTAAATTAGGTTCAGATATCTGGTCGGCATGGACGAGTTGGCCCAAAGGGTCTGTTTCTGTGCTGTACATCTCTATGACTCTGTGATGCACTTTGAGAGATCTAATAAGGGAAGGATATTCACAATGGATATATCCCTGGGAGTACTGTGGAGCAAAAGGACCTTGCTGTACATGTCCATATCACTGAAGGTGTTAACACAGATAGATAGGGTAGTGAAAAAGGCACATGGGTTACTGCCTTCATTAGCCAGGATGTTGAATATAGAAACAAAGAAGTCTTGTTACAACTTTATAAAACATTAGTTAGATCACAGTTTATGGAATATTGTGTGCAGTTGTGATTTTCACACTATCGGAAGGATGTGATTGCGCTGGAGAGAGTGTAGAGGATATTCACCAGTATATTACCTGGATGAAAAGTCTTAGTTATGAGGAGAAACTGAATAAATTGGGTTTGTTTTCCCTCAAGCAAAGCAGGCTGCGTGGGTGTCTGATTGAAGTATTCACAATTATGCCAGGCGTAGACTGTGAGAATCTCTTCTCCATGATAGACATGTCTGAGACCAGAGGGCATATGTTGAAGGCGATGAGTAAGTAGGTTAAGGGAGATGTTAGAAAAATGTTTTCACCCAGAGGATGGGAGGTATATGGTACGTGCTGTCTGAGAGGGTGCTGGAAGCAGGTACTATTGCAAAATTAAAGAAACATTTGGATGATTACTTAACATGCCAGAGTCAGTGGCAACCCAAGTGCAATTAAATGGGATTAGTATAGTTTGTTGTGTGTTGGTCAGTATAGACATTGCGGGCTGAAAGGCTGTCCCTATGCTTCATGACTATGGTGACGACTATTGTCCTTTTTAGACATCTCCTACATTTTAAAAAATCAAAGTGGTGGATAGTTTTAAAATTTTTAAAATTCACTCTCATTGTAATGTTTTCTTGCATTCCACAACCAACATGGTGTTCCTCTGTATTTTCATAGTGCTTCCTACCAACTTCTAAATGAAGTTTTGCTTTTGAAGTATTGAGCTTGTCTTTACACTGATTTCATGGTTGGTGCTGTCTCACTGTCTCTGTCTCTGTCTCTGTCTGTCTGTCTGTCTCTCTCTCTCTTTTGGTAATGACATTTCAGCTGCCTTTTTCTTCTGACAGTATTGTGCACTTAAATTGGTAAAAACAATTCTCTTTTGGATTTCTTTTCTTCCAACTGGGTTTCATTTTTAAAAATTCATTCATGAGATGTGGATGGTGATGACTCAGCCAGTAGTTATTCATAATCACGTCTTGCCCAGAGATTGTTTAGCAGTGAACCATATTACTTGACACTGGAGTCACATGTACACCAGAGCAGGTAAGAATAGCAGATCTTGTTCCTTAAATGGAATTAGTGAATTAGATGTTTTTGTACAAGAATGACAATATTGACATGGTTAACATTAGGTTCACCTTTCTTCTAGATTTTTACACATTTTAAATTCACAACCTGTCCATGGTGGGACTTGAACCCATGTCCTCAAAGCTTCGGCCTGGAGTTCTGGATCACTCGTCCAGTGACATTATTATTATATCAAGACCTTTCAGACAACAGTAGTCCTGTTTTATTTCTCCAAAGGACAATTTCTGGCACTGTGCATCACTTTCTTTCTTTACCAGTTTGAGATATGGGATAAGAATGGTTTGAGGTTGGTTGCTGCCATCAACTCTCCTTTGTCCTTTCCTTGCCTTTAACCTATCTCATGATGTGTGGTAGAGTAATCATCACTACAGAAAATGTAATGTTCATAGACAACAAGAGAGTTAATTACACATTAACAATCAATGCAACTGCATTTTGTCAGGTACAGTTGCTGTATCATTGTGGAACTGCGACAGATACATCTACTCCCTTTGAAAGATGGGGTAGAGCTGCTCATCTCCATCTGCAGACTTTGTGTGACATCCATACAATGGTGTTGGGTGATTTTTAACTTCATCCACCTCGTCCAACACCGGCACCTCCACAGCATTTGTAGAATGGTTGAGCCAATCTGACACCTTCAGAATCATGACCTGATGACAACTATAAAGTTGGTAATTACAGGCCAATTAATCTAATCACATTGGGGAAAATATCTTGAGTAAACCTTATTGGAGTAATGTACATAAAAAAGGCACTATTTTTGGAATGAGCATTCAGCAGAATTTTGGATTTAGTCTGTGATGTTTTACATGCATGTTAAAATTCTTTCAGCAAGTGATTAAATTAAATGGTGAGTCTAATTTCAAAATAAAAAGAATTGTCTCACAATTGACTGCACTCAGGAAATACCATGTGGGAGATCATGACTATGCCAAGATGTTTCACAGGACTGCTTGCCTGCTGTTTTCTAAGTTACAATACGTTCCTGCAGGATTATGATATGAACACAGGTCTGTATGTGTCTTTTCAAAGGCTTTTGGAAAAGTTGTTGTGAAGCTATGGTTAGAATAGCTGAGGCTCATTAAATAATAATGAGTTGAATAGTTGGGTGAAGAATCAAAACTAAAGAGTGGTTCTGAATAGAAAATGCTTGCCGAAAATATAGTGATGTTTGACAGATTTTTCTAGAATCCTTTCTCATTACATTGTTGAATAAAATGGAAGATGGAATGTGTGGTAGCATTAAACTTGTCATGATCCAATGATATGTGCATAGATTATAAATAGAACAAAGACTCATTCAAATCTTTTGTCATGGTCAATCATGTAGATGTACTGTACTATGGTAAATGGATTTAAATATGCTTAGAGTTAACTTAATGTATGTAGTATCAGGTAAGAATGAAATCTGTATAATATGAATGATTCCATAAAAATAGATGATGGAAAGACAAGTGAGCTGAATGATTCTTAATCTTGTTCTGAGATTGCTTCAATCTGAAGCACTGCAAAACCAGATAAAATGAAACTCTATACAGGGAAACCTCGATTATCCGAACGAGATGAGCGGGCATTATTTCGTTTGGATAACCGATTATTCGGTTAATCGATTAAAAGCCTTTCCTCTGGCGCTCGGAGTTTTTAAAGTCTGATCCCCGGTCAGGAGACTGCAAGCAGGACACAGCACTCAGGACCCCGAACCCAACCCCGGCCCACTGCCCGTCCCACCCCCAACCCCATCCAATACCACCCCCACCACCGAGCAAAACTACGCCTCCCGCCCCTGAGCAAAACCACACCCCTAACCCCGTCCATCACCACCCTGCCCGCCCCAACCCTGTCCAACACCTCCCCCCACTCCCCATCTCCATTCAGCACTGCTCCTGCCCCCTCTCTGGGGCAGCCAGATTGGACACTAACAACAAGACTGCTGCTGCTGCCTTTGTGGGGTAAGTCTCCAAATAGCACACATACACAATTTTTTACTGCAACTTTTTGACAGGTGCCACCTCTGCCCTGTACAGGACAATGTTGGTCAGATTATCTGGGGAAGGAGGGATGGGGTTTAGGGTACACCCCTCTGTAGAATTCCAGGGAAAGTGTGGGGAGAAAGAGAAGGCGGGAGGTCAGTCATTTGGAGCCAGTGCCTGTTTAATCACTATAAATGAAAGACGCGATCACTGTTGGAAACACGTCTTTAATGTAATGTTTCTATGGGGACCTCGAGATCTCTTTCGGATAATCCGATTTTTTGATAATTGGTATTCAGATGATCGATTTTCCTCTGTATTAAAATAGAGAGCTAATTATGGTCATATTTCACAGATTAAACTTGGGTGTCATTTGGGTGTATGGTGTAGACAGATGTAGAAGAGAGTACCCACAATGATCTTGGATCTTAAGTGACTAGCCTGTGAAGAAAGAAACCAAATTTTGCTTTACAGAAGAAAAAGTAGCGGAAGATTCATCATACCGACTTATTAAAAAATATTACATTAAGGAATCTTCATTTCAGGTGAAAGCAAACAAGCTGTTTAATTCTGACAAATGGGAACAAGCAAACCATTCACAATCAACAACAAAACATAGAGATTAGGAAAAAGTTATCATCTGTTTCTTTCTTGCCACCAACACATACAAAGGACAGTGAGCATATGGAATTAATTTCCAGAGATGATAGTCAATTTAAATGTTATCACCATTAAAGATCAGTGTATCAATATATGTTGACAAAGTGATGGAAGGTTATAGCAATATTGAATGCATGATTTATTTATTTCAACACATTTGTAAGGGATGGCATTGCAAGGGATCCTTGAGGAGCAGCCCCAAATTGTGGTCCACTTAGGTACTAATGACATAGGTAGGAAAAAAGATGGAGATTTAAGGCAGAAATTCAGGGAGCTAGAGTGGAAGCTTAGTGCTAGAACAAACAGAGTTGTTGTTTCTAGTTTGTTGCCCGTGCCATGTGTTAGGGAGGCAAGGAAGAGGGAGAGAGGCAAGTTGGACACTTGGCTACAGGGATGGTGCAAGAGGGTGGCTTTTAGATACCTGGAGAATTGAGGCTCATTCAGGGGTAGGTGGGACCTCTACAAACAGAAATTTCTATACCTGAGCCAGAAGGGTACCAATATCTTCGGGAGGAATTTGCTAATGCTATTCAGGAGGGTTTAAACTAATTCAGCAGGGGGAATGGGAACCTAACTTGTAGTTCCAGTGTACAGGAGGTTGAGAGTAGTGAGGTCAGAAATATGGTGTCAATTTTGCAAGAGTTCACCAGCAAACAGGAAGGTGGTTTGAAGTGTGTCTACTTCAATGCCAGAAGCATCCGTAATAAGGTGGTTGAACTTGCACCATGGGTTGGTACCTGGGACTTCAATGTTGTGGCTATTTTTTAGACCTGGAGAGAGCAGGGACGGGAATGGTTGTTGCAGGTTCAGGGATTTAGATGTTTCAGTAAGAACAGAGAAAATGGTAAAAGGGGGCTGATGTGGCATTGTTCATCAAGGACATTATTACAGTAGCAGAAAGGATGTTTGAGGACTCATCTACTGAAGTAGTATGGACTGAGATTAAAAATAGGAAAGGAGAGGTCACCCTATTGGGAGTTTTCTTTAGGTCTCCAAATAGTTCCAGAGATGTAGAAGAAAGGATAGCAAAGATAATTCTGGATAGGAGCAAGAGTAATAGGGTAGTTGTTATGGAGGTCTTTAACTTTCCAAATATTGACTGGACATATGATAGTTCGAGTACTTTAGGTGGGTCGGTTTTAAACTAATGTGTGAAGGATGCTGTCCTGACACAGTATGTGGACAAGCCAACAAGGATTGAGGCTACATGAGATTTGGTACTGGGTAATGAACCTGGCCAAGTGTTAGATTTGGAGGTAGGTGAGTACTTTGGTTATGTTTACTTTAGCGATGGAAAGGGATAGATATATAATGTAGGGCAAGAATTATAGCTAGAGGAAATGCAATAATGATGCAATTAGGCAAGATTTAGGATGCACAGGATGGAGAAGGAAACTACATGGGATGGGCACAATTGAAATGTGGAGCTTATTCAAGGAACAGCTACAGCGTGTCTTTGATAAGTATGTACCTGTCAGGCAGGGAGGAAGTGATCGAGCGAGGAAGCCATGGTTTATGAAAGAAGTTGAATTACTTGTCAAAAGGAAGAAGAAGGCTTTTGTTAGAATGAGATGTGAAGGCTCAGTTAGGGCCTAAAGAGAGAGCTAAGAAGAGCCAGGAGGGTCAGGCGAAATCGTTTGCACGTATGACCAAGGAAAGACTTAAAGCTTTCTATCTGTATATCAGGAATGAATGATTAGAGAAAGTTTAGGGCCAATCAAGGACAGTCGTGGGGTGTTGTGTGTGGAGTCTGAGGAGATGGGGAAGCACGAAATGAATATTTTTCATCAGTATTCACAGTGGAAAAGACAATGTTGTCGTGGAGAATACTAAGATACAGGCTACTAGATGAGAAGAGATTGATGTTCACAAGGATGAGATGTTAGCAATTCTGGGAAGTGTGAAATAGATAAGTCCCCTGGACCAGATGGGATGCATACTAGGATTATCTGGGAAGCCAGGGAGGAGATTGCTGAGCCTTTGGCTTTGATTTTTATGTCGTCATTGCTTGCAAGAATAGTGCCAGAAGATCTGGAGGATCATAAATGTTGTCTCCTTGTCCAAGAAGGGGAGTAGAGACAACCCTGGTAATTGTGAACTAGTGAGCCTTACTTGAGTTGTGGGTAAAGTGTTAGAAAAGGTTATAAGAGATAGGATTCATAATCATCTAGAAAGGAATAGGTTGATTAGGGATAGTCAACATGGCATTATGAAGGGCAGGTTGTGCCTCACAAACCTTATTGAGTTCTTTGAGATGGTGACCAGACAGATTGATGAGGGTAAAATGGTTGATATGGTGTATATGGATTTCAGGAAGGCGTTTGATAAGATTCCCCACAGTAGTCTATTGCACAAAATATAGAGGCATGTGATTGAGGGTGATTTAGTGGTTTGGATCAGAAATTGACTAGCTGAAAGAAGACAGAGGTTGGTGGTTGATAGGAAATGTTCATCCTGCAGTTCAGTTATTAGTGGTGTATCGCAAGGATCTGTTTTGGGGCCAGTGTTGGTTGTTATTTTTATGTATGACATGGATGACGGAGTAGAAAGATGAATTAGTAAATTTGTGGATGACACTAAGGTCGGTGGAGTTGTGGACAGAGCTGAAGGATCTTGCAGGTTACATAGGAACATAGATAAGCTGTTGAACTGGGCTGAGAGGTGCAATGGAGTTTTATGTGAGGTGATTCACTTTGGAAGGAGTAACAGGAAAACAGAGTACAGGGCTAATGGTAAAATTATTGGCATTGTAGATGAGCAGAAAGATCTTGGTATCCATTAAAGTAGGTCTCGAAAGTTGCCACCCAGGTTGATTGAGTTGTTAAGAAGGCATATAGTGTGTTCTTATTAATAGAGTGATTGAGTTTCGGAGCCATGATGTCATGCTGCAACTGTACAAAACTCTGTTGTGGGCTCGACTTGGAGTATTGTATCCACTTTTGGTCACTTCATTACAGGAAGGATGTGAAAGGTTTGGAAAGGGTTCAGAGGACATTTACTAAGATGTTGCCTGGTATAGAGGGAAGGTCTTATGAGGAAAGGCTGAGGCACTTGAGGCTGTTTTCATTAGAGAGAAGAAGGTTGAGAGGTGACTTAATTGAAACATGTAAGATAATCAGAGGGTTAGGTAGGATGGACAGTGAGAGCCTTTTTCATTGGATCATGATGGCTAGCACGAGGGTAGATAGCTTTAAATTGAGAGGTGATAGATATCGGACATATGTCAGAGGTAGTCTCCTTACTCGGAGAATAGATTAAATTCCCTACAGTGTAGAAACAGGTCTTTCAGCCCAATAAGTCCACACTGACCCTCTGAAGAGTAACCCACCCAGACCCATTTCCAACTACTTAATGCACCTAACATTTTGAGCAATTTAACATGGCTAATTCACCTGTCTTGCACATCTTTGGACTGTGGGAGGAAACCAGGGAGAATGTGCAAACTCCACACAGACAATTGTCCGAGGCTGGAATCAAACCTGGGATCCTGGTGCTGTGAGGCAGCAGTGCTAACCACTGAGCCACTATGCTGCCCTGTAGGGGCATGGAACGCATTGCCTAAAATAGTAATAGACTCGCCAACTTTAAGGGCATTTAAATGGTCATTGGATAAACATATGGATGTAAATGGAATTGTGGAGGATAGATAGGTTTCAGATTGGTGCCACAGGTAGGTACAACATCAAGAGCCGAAGGACCTGTACTGCACAGTTATGTTCTATGGTCTAAGTTCCTTAATATTAAGAATGAATCTGACATTCAGAAAAAGGAGCTGATTTAATGGGCTAATGTCCTTTTCCTGCTCTGATCTTTGTGTTTTTTCACCTCTGTAGTGTCTAGAGCAGCAGAAAATTTAAGGACAGTTATTGTCTCAATAGGTTTCTACATTTGGAAGAGACTCATCCAGTGCCTCTTCACCTAATCAGCATACCATTCTAGATATTTTCAAATCAACCTGTTCAGATATGTTATGACACACATTAATGTAGGTGGAATTTGAAATTGGGCCTCATGGCCCATTGCACTAGAAGAGCCTTCAGAATACCATTCTACACTTTCCTCCCTCAAGTATGGTCATTAATGACTGAGAGGTGCTCACGAGCAATCATTCAAAGTGGCAACAATTTGTCCATCAAACTGCATCGTGACTTTCACTCCAGACATCTCAATGATGAGGTAGAGTAGTGGCAGAAAAGGAACGGAAACAAAGCCTGCACTCCAGATTCTACTGTCTTTGGGATGTTCATCCTTTATACCCAAAGATGTGCAGATCACAAATTGCCCTGTTCTGTTACATGAAGACCCATAGCAAAAATCCACAATCCACAATCCACAATCATTCAAATCAACTGATTCCTTTTAAGTGCATCTATGCTCCTTGTATTAAACACTGTGAGGTTCACATTCTATGTATTCTGAAAAAGTTTAATTTTAAGACCCAAAACATTGATTGCTTTCTCTGTTCACATGCTGCCTGCTGAGTTTATCAGAAATTTCTGTTTTTTCTTTCAGATTTCCAACATATGCAGTTCTTTATTTTTCTTTTTGTTTCAAATATTCGCTGCCAATCATTTTTATTGGATTTATTAGTGACCACCATACCCCCCTTACCTATTTCCAATAATTGCAAACATTTTGACTTTGTCTATTTTATCAAAAATATTTTCTTTATTTGTTCTTGGTATGTGGGCATTTGTTGCAGAAGGGCTCATGCCCGAACCGTCGATTCTCCTGCTCCTTGGATGCTGCCTGACCTGCTGCGCTTTTCCAGCAACACATTTTCAGCATGTGGGCATTTTTGTCAAGGCTGGTATGTGTTGCCTGACCCTAATTTGCGAAAGTGAGCTAACTTCTTGCTTCATTGCAGTCCATTTTGTGGGAGATGGCGAGCTCTGTACTTATATAGGCCTTTACACTGCACTGATTCTCGTTGGCAGCACATCATGATTCCTACCTAGACCTGTCCACTGAAAATAGCCAGTGCTGATTTAAATTTTTGAAGGAAGCCATCAGCCTGTCCTGCAGTCTATTTTCAGTACAGGGCTTTGTCAGAGACTGTCAGATATACAAGTGCTTATTCTACAATTTCTTTCCATGCACATCTGGGCATTTTTATCACAGGCCATCACTCACAATTGTATCACACTGATGCATTTTTTGACAGGGGCAGTGATTTATTTGCTGCTGACTGTTTTTCATAATAATTTCAAAGAAAAATTCTTCATTGCAGTGCAAGAGACCTGCATGTGCCAAATATTATTGACTGATGTGGACAAACTTATTCATGGCATCAACAACATTCTATGGTTTTATATTACCTGTATTACCAAGGTTCTTTCCAGCATGTTATAAGGTAGAATTTGACTCAACCACGGAATGAGATTTCAGACCAGACACAAATTTGTTCAATACCAATGGACCACAAGATATAGGAGCAGAAGGAGACCATTCAGAACATTGGGCCTACTCAGTCACTCAGTGAGATCATGACTGATTAGATAATCCTCATCTCTACTTTTCACCCTTTTCCCTAAAACCCTTGATTCCCTTACTAATTAAAAAAGCTGCCTGTTTCCCCGTGGAATATATTTTAATGATTCAGTCTTGACTGTCCTTTGTGGTAAAGAATTCCACAGATTTACTAGCTTCTGAGAGAAAAAAAAATCCTTTTCAACTGTCTTAGAGAAGATTTCCTTACCCTCTGTTCTAAAACTGTCCTGCAAATGGAAACAACCTTTCAGCCTCTACCCACTAAAGATAGATTGTATTTTGATAAGGTAGTCTTTCATTTCCATTTTTTTATATTCCATTCCCACTAAAACAAAGATCAACATTCCCTCTTCTTTCTCTGTCACTCACTACGCTTGGAAGCTCGCTTTTTATGATTCATGCGCGAGGAGAAAATTTGCTTTGCTTTACAGACAGACACTGACCGACAAAAACAAAACTTTAGTGGAATGCATAGTGGGGAAAAAAAATCAAGGAAAGCATTTCATGGGCTCCAGTCCACAGAGTTTGCTGAGAGCTGACCAAGATTTTCTGTTGTTTCATCCCTCTTCTTCAGGTGCTCATTACTTCTTAGCAGGAGGCACAGGGACAAATTGCAAAGTCGCTTTGTTATTAGGTAATGTTAACACTTACAGCAAATGGTGAGGAAAAAATTAATTGACTTTTTTCATGCTTTAGGTATTTTACTGGACAGAATGACACACCATCTGCCCATTGCAGGAGTTGGAAGGCTTCTGCCATGACTGTTCACACCCACAAGCTTTTCAGCTATCCAAGAACCAATCAAATATTTGTTCTCACACTGATGGCCATGGATATCCACAACTGGTCACAACACTCCAAAACTAATCAACAACTTATTGCCAGCCAAATCTCATTCTATATACACACCCTGGCTCTGCTCCATCTAAAAACAGACTCTCAAAACAACAGTGTAAACACAGCTTACAGCATGTTTCAGTAACATGCTTTTACAAGATGTAGCATACCCGGTCTATCAAGGTCTACCTACAGCACATGAACTTCAGCTGTTCTGAAAGCAGTTGACCAACATCTTCTCAATGACAACTAGGGACAGACAATAAATGCTGTCCCAGCCAGAAATGCCCATGTGCATGAGTGAATAACAGGAAATATTTTGTCAAATTGGATGGATTTAAAACCATCTTTTTTTCCTTTCAGTCCACAATCAAAACAATGCAAAATAATAACAAGGTCTTAACATTCTTTTTTACATGTTTTATGATTCTATGATGTAGAGTATATTTGAGCAGAGTTAAAAACAGCAAAGGAAAGAAGACACGGGTAGGAGTAATGTTTAGACACCCCCAAATTTTCCCACTCTGTAGGAAAGGATACATATCAATAAATATTGGCATGGAAAAAATTATTAATGATAAGTGACTTCAATCCTCATGTTTATTGGTTTAATCAAATTGGAAATGGTAGCAACAACAATGAATTCAGACAGTGCATTTGGGTTAGTTTCCTAAAGCAAATGTCATGAAACCAATCGGGAGCAGGCTGCCTTGGATCTGGTAATGGATAATGAGGCAGATTTAATGAATGACCTTTGAGTAAAGATCCAATATTAAGGAGTCGCCATATAGTGATAGAATTTAATATTCAGTTCAAGAGTGAGAAACCTGAGCCAAAAAGAGCTGTGTTTAACTTAAATAAAGGAATATAATGAAATGACGATGTAGTTAGCAAAAATGAACTAGATGGATAAATTAACATGAATGACAGTAAGCAGGCTCTGGTAGACATTGAAGGAGGTAATTTATGACTGTCAGCAAAAATACATCTCAGTGAGGAGGAAAGATTCTTAGGGAGAAATGAACAAACTATTGAGGAGAGTGTTACATTAACAGAAAAAAAAACTTATGATGAGGCCAAAGTCAGTGATAAACATGAACTGTGAGATAAATTCAGAATCAAACAAAGGAGGACTGAAGAGAGAAAATGAACTATAAGGGCAAGCTAGTGAGTAATATAAACACCAAACATAAAAACTTCTTTAAATATATAGAGAGAAAGAGAGAGGTCAAAGTGAACATAGGCACTATAGAAAATGAATCTGGAGAGATGGTTTTACAGAACATGGAAATGGAAGAGAAGTTAAGAGATTTTGCATCAGTCTTTATGGGGGGAACGATGCTTCTAACATCCCACTAATACAAAAGAATAAGGGGGAGCAAGTACGGATCATCACCATGACTAAAGAAGTACTGGTAGACCCCCAACTAATGGATTAGGCCTTTGGCCCTGATGACTTGTATCGTAAGATTCTAAAAGAGGTAGCTACAGAGGTAAGGGATGCATTGCTACTAATTTTTTTCAAAAATTGTTGGATTCTGGTGAATTTTGAAATTATCGAATTCCTACTGTGCAGAAAGAGGCCGTTCGGTCCATCATGTCACTGCTGACTCTCTGAAGAACATCCCACTCAGACCCAGCCCCATTGCTAATCTACATAAACCTGGACACTAAGAGGCAGGTTAGGTTATTCCACCTATCCCATTGGAGAAATTGGAATCTGTGTTCAGTTCTGGTCTCAATGCGATAAGAAAGATGCAGTTAAACTTGAAAGGGTGCAGAAAAGATTTGCAAAGATGTTGCTAGGGTTGAAGTGTTTGAACTACAGGGCAAGGCAGAATAGGCTGGGCTATTTTCCCTGGAACATTAGAGGCTGATAGATAACCTTAAAGAGGTTTATAAAATCACCAGGGCCATGTGTAGGATAAATAGGCAAGGTGTTCTCCTGAGGGTAGGGGAGTCCAAAATTAGAGGACATGGGTTTAATGTGAGAAGGGAAATACTTAAAAAGGAACAAAGGTGTTACTTTTTCACAGATTAGATGGTGCATATATGGAATGAGTTGCCAGAGGAAGTGGTGGAGGTTTTTATAATTATAGAACTTAAATGGCATCTGGATGGGTAGGAAGGATTTAAGGGGGATATGGGCCCAATGCTGTCAGATGGAACGAGATTAATTTCAAATATATGGTCAACATGGATGAGTTGGACCGAAGGTACTGTTTCTGTGCTGTATGACAAGACTCTAGGTACCAGAGGATTAGAAAATTGCTGATGTAACAAACCTATTCAAAAAGGGGCAAAGGAAAAAAATCTGTTAACTATCAATTAATTAACCCTAAATCTATTATAAGAAGAGCACTGGGATCAATTATTAAGAAAGCAATAGAGGAACATTTGGAATAATGTAATATAATCAACCAGAATCAACACAGCTTCCTGAAAGGAATCATGTCTGACTAATTTATTCATTTTTTGTGGAAATTCCAGTCAGAGTAAATAGAGGGGAACTAGTAACTGTGTTGTATTTGAACTTCCAGAAGGCTTTCAAAAAGGTACCTCACAAAAAGTCATCATAAAAGCCCATGGTGTTGAAAGTAGTGCATTTTTACAGTAGAGAATTTATGGCTAATGAGTAAGAAACAGCAAGCGGGGGTGAGGGTTTTGCTTTGTCAGGTTGGTGACCTGTGGCCAGTGCATTTGAATAAGGTTCAATGTTGGGTCTGAAACTGTTTACAACATTAATTAATGACTTCGATGAAGGAAGCAAACGCACATAGCCAAATTGCAGACAACACAAAAGTAGGTGTAAAGGGAGATTGCAAGAGAAATACAAATGTTTACAAAGAGATAGGTAGTGGTCAAAATGTTGGCAAATAGAATATAATATGTAAAAATGTGAGATTGTTTATTTTGGAAAGGAGAAAAAAGAACAGAATATTATTTACGTGGAGAGAACCAGCTGAAAGCTCCAACACAAAGGGACTTGGGGTACTTGGATATGAAATACAAAAAGCTAGGGCTCAGCTGCAGCAGATAATCAAGAAGGCTAATAGAATGCTGGCCCTGTTTCAAAGAGATTGGAGGACAACAGTATTGAAATCTTACGGCAACTGCAAAAAATGCTTGTGAAACAACATCTGGAATACTGTGAATAGTTTAGTATCTTCATGTTAAGAAAATATATTGTTTTATTAGAGGCAGTTCAGAGAAGATTAACTGGAAGGATCCCAGGTACAGAAGGATTGACTTATGAGCAAAAGCTGAACAAGCGGGACTTTACTCATGGGGGTTTAGAAGAATAAGAGGTGATCTCATTGAAACCTATGAGATTTTTTAAGGGGCTTGACAGGGTAAATGCTGAAATGATGTTTCCCCTCTTGGGGAAATCTATGACCAATTTAAGATGGAGATGAGGAAGAATCTATTCTCGAAGAGAAATCTGAGTCTTAAGAGTATGTCTGGATCAGAAATGTTATGTATATTTAAAATTGAGATAGACTGATTCTTGATCAGTGTGGGAATCAAGGGCTACATAGAAAGGGCAGGAAAATGGATTTAAGGAATGTCCAGCGTTGTGATCCTATTAAATGGCAGAGAATGCTCGAAGGACCTAACAACCTACCAGTATTCCTATTTCTAATAATCTCATTGCAGCTACCAGTTCAGGAGGACAAACCTCAAGGTGTCACTTGTTTATATGAATGAGCAGTTCTAGTTTCCATTAATGTAATGAAGGCTAACTCCCTATTGTGCTGCACTTTTCTTTGTTAGCTCTCACACATTCAGTTCAGGAGATTATGAATTGAAGACTGACTCTAAATGACCTGGGCATGTAATTTAAGACTTTGTCTTGCGATCCACTCTTCTTAGTTACTGACTGTACCATTTTCTTTGATAACAGTCTCAGACTAAACCGGTCTGTTTGCAAATTTGGCTGTATATTTGATCTGGCAATCAGCTTCTAACATCACCCCCATGCAATCACTAAGGACAGAGTTCTCCACCTCATAGGTAAAAACAATGACTGCAGATGCTGGAAACCAGTTCCACCTCAGTCAGTGTTATACAGAACTAAAACAGAGCCTTCAGTCCAACTCATCTGCATTGACCGGATATCCAAAACTGATCTAGTCCCATTTGCCAGCATTTGGCCCATGTCCCTCTAAACTCATGTACTGTCCAATTGCCTGTTAAATGTTGTAATTGTACATACCTTCACCACTTCCTCTGGGAGCTCATTCCATACATGCAATACCTTCTGCGTGAGAAAGTTCCCCCTTTGGTCCCTTCTAAACCTTTCCCCTCTCACCTTAAAACCTATGCCCTCTAGTTTTGGACTCCCCAACCTGAAAAAAGATCTGGGCTGTTCACCCTATTCACGCCCCACATGACTTTATAAGTATCTGTAATGTCACCTTTCTCTGTACCATTGTTTAGCTTTGTCTCTGTTTAAGCTCATTGTCTGCTGAAATCCTCAATTTTGCCTTCATTACCTTTAGCTTCACCAATTCCATTGATGTCTTTCCTTGTCTCTCACATTCTAGCCTCCATAAACTTGAGGTCATCCTAATCTCTGCTGCTTGTGGTCTAAGTCATAACATTCCTGTTTCCCTATCAGCCTTGGATCCTCTAACCTTTATTGATGCGTTGTCAAACAACATCCTGATTTTAAAATTATTGCCTTTGTTTCCAGCTCCCTCCATGACCTTAGACCTGTCTATGATCACCTTTAAACTCTGCAACTGTTATGGCTGTGGGAATTCTGACCTCTCATGCATCTATGATTTTAACAGTTCCATCACTGGTTACCATTCCTAAGCTTGAAACTTGAGAATTCTATTGCTGAATCCCTCTGCCTTCCTTTGCTGCTTTAAATTACTGCTGAAAGTCCACCTCC
Organism: Hemiscyllium ocellatum; assembly: GCF_020745735.1. Taxonomy (NCBI): domain Eukaryota; kingdom Metazoa; phylum Chordata; class Chondrichthyes; order Orectolobiformes; family Hemiscylliidae; genus Hemiscyllium; species Hemiscyllium ocellatum. The sequence continues at coordinate 96,127,240 of NC_083403.1, forward strand.
TTGCCCAAGCTTTCAGTCATTTAACCTAATATCTCCTTATGTTACATGGTGTCATACTTTGTTTAATAAAGTCACCTGTAAAGAGACTTGTGAAATTATATTCTTTTAAAGCTGCAACATGAATACAAGTTGTTGCTGTAACCAAGTGCCACGCTGAGGGAATGCTGCTTTGTGCTGAGTACAATCCTTCAGGTGGAACTTTAAATTGAGATGCCGACTGCATGCTTTGTTGCACTTCAATGATTTAAAGACATTTCTCTGTGCCTCAGCCACACGTTTTCAGACATACTTCATTGGCCGTCAAGGCTTAAAGGGGTGAAAAGTTCTTTCTTTCTATTATTGTCTATGATTGGCATATTAATATTCAAATGATTCAGTCACTTCAATAAGTGTATCTGAAGTGGGATTGGAAACCAGACCTACTCAGAGAGGGACACTGCATATTACTGCACAAGACTGCCTTTCACTCCAGTGTATTACCAAAAAGCATACATAGTAAGTAAAATATTTACAACCTCCTGAAAGTGGTAATTTCTTTCCTCTGGATGAATGCAATCATGAATTCTACCCAAAAAAAGATCATTTTGAAACTAGGTGTTCACACTTTTTTAATTTGTGTATTAACACCACCAGACAGTGAATATAGTTTTGTGATTACAGAAATGCAGCCGGCAACACAACATCTGCTATGTGCTATGAGGCAGTAACACATAAAGGATTTAAGCTGACACCATGAATTGATGAAGTTTAAAAGTGTCTCTGAAAATTAAGATGTGTTAGGTCTTAGAACACACTGTAGAGTGTTGTGTTCTACATAACTCCTAGTTGTCCTATCAGACTGCTGATGAAGGATATGATTTGGAGTAGGATTTCCAGTGTTTATGGCAGTGGCCATCTGTCCGAAAGTGTACTAGAGCTAATTTACTGAAACAGTAGATCACATTGAGGGGAAAAATACTGTACATTTCTCTGACAGAGATGTACTCACTAATAGAGAGTAGATCATTTACCTCCCACTTCACAAAACTTTCTCAGGTCAGAAGCAAATTTGTTCCCCCTGAAAGCTTTCATCTTTCAATTATTTACACAGGATGCTTGCAACATTTATTGACTCCACTATCTCTCTCTGTCATTCTTACTTCCATGATTGCAATATGGACTGTTGTATTATATCTCCCAGTGATTACAGAGTACTCCTTTGACAGAAATTCATAGAATCCCTACATTATGGAACCAGGCCATTCAGTGCAGCAAGTCCACACCGACTCTCTGAAGAGCATTCCCCCCTCCCCCCCCCACCCCATCCCTGTAAACCTACAATTCCCATGGCTAATCCACCATCCTTGGACAGTATAGGCAATTTAACATGGCCAATTCACTTACTTGCAGACTGTGGAAGGAAACCGGAGCACCTGAAGGAAACCCACTCAGATAATGTGCGAACTCCACACAGTCACCTGAGGCTAGAATTGAACATAGCTCCCTGGTGCTGTGATGCAGCAGTGCTAATCACTGAGCCACCCTCTTTGTAATATCTTCATCATATAGTAGAATATGACTTGATGGTATAAAGGTCTTAATCTCTAGGTCATGCTGATAAGAGCAAGTTGCTGTTTGTTGCCAAATAGCTTAATATTATCCTAGACACTGGCATATCTGTATCTTTTATTTATGTCTATACCAAGAGCTGTAACAAATGGCTCAGTGGTTAGCACTGTTGCCTCACAGTACCAGGGTCCTGGGTTTGATTCCAGCCTCGTGTGACTGCCTGTGTGGAGTTTGCACGTTCTTCCCTTGCCTGCGTGGGTTTCCTCTGGGTGCTATGGTTTCCTACCACAATCCAAAGATGTGCAGTTTAGGTGAATTGACCATAGCGTTAGCTGCATTAGTGTTGGGGGTGGAGGGGGGTGGAAATGGGTCTTGGTGAGTTAGTCTTTGGAGGATTGGTGAAGACTTGTTGGGCCGAAGGACCTGTTTCCACACTGTAGGGAATCTAATCTAAAAAAAACTGTTTATTTTAACTTTCAGTGCTATACTGCCCATATTCAGTTCTTATGTGACGAGAACAAACATCAGTATTTCCGCATCAGGTGCAAATATCTTGCTGAAGGAAACGTTCATAACATGGAGGTAGATTATGAATTTCTTCTGCTTTATGTCCCACATGGATATGATGTGTTCTTGCTGCAACCTAACTTGTTATGGAACTTCATTAGCAGTTTATTCTCCCATGTCTGATGGTCAATGACCAGCACCTGATGATGTAGAGGAGTGGAGGAATTTCAGATACCGGCAGGGAATGCAGAAAGAAAAGACCATAAAACTGTTAGGCGTGTATTGTACTTGAGGGCTTAACTACAAATGTGAGCAGGCCATGTTGACTTGAACTGAATAATGGTTCTAGGTTTCAGTTGGAGTAATGGATGCAGGTCTGTGCTGTCATCCCATGAAGGTTATCAAGGAAAACTGAATGATCAATTATGAGAACATCACCAAGAGGCTTTGGTTATGTAGAATGGCACAAACCTGAGAGTTCTTTCCCTGGCCCTCATTGGAATAGAGGAAACTAATCAAAGACGTGTAACATTTTAGAGGATTTGAGAATTGTGGTAAACACATGAGTTGCTATGAGGGGAAGGAGGAAGAATTATCACAAGGAAAATAAAGAGTGTGGTTAAACCTTATGGATTTTAGAAGATGATATGCACTTTCCAAAGTAGAAATTTAAGTAGAGACTTGATATCATTTACAGTGGTTTGGATAAGTATTTCAACTGGAGTATAGCATGCAAGGGGAAAATATTGAGAAAATAATTGGAATTACAGTTTCTATCTACAATATTGACATGGTAGACCTAATGGTTGCTATGTGAATAGTGAATTGAATGACTCTGAGTCTTTTTAGCTGAGTAACAAATCTGGAAATCGACATGAATACAAATGGTCAAGTTTCATACTTGGATAAAGGTCTCAAGTGAAATCCTATTCTATACAGGTAATTCAAGCATAAATAATATTGATCTTCTCCTTAGAATAGTGGTAGGGAGCAGTTCTAGTTGATTTAAAACCACGGGATGAATGAGTTTTTAAACAAGAGGATTTTTGCCCAGAGACTGACCTGACTGAGGAGCATGTTCCTCTCTCAGACAGGAAACATTGCATGGAAAGTCACAAAGTCAATAAAGTTTTTGATCTTTACTGTGTGAAATGTCAGCTCATTTAGTGTGTCAATGGTCTGATCATCATCTGACAGCATAGCTTGAAAAGCATGACATTTTGTGAATTATATCTTGATGTTGTTTGTAACTTGCTCCTGGTTAGTTAAAATACCGTCCCTCTCTTTCCTATAATCATGGCTTGTCATTATGTTCAAACACCTGTTTTGGCCTTTGCACTCCACATTGTCACTTCCAATGGGCTCTGGTGCCAAATCCCTTACATAAATGTTGGGAAACTATGTGAGACCACACTGTCTGTAGTGTTTATGAGGCTTGCCTTTGTTCAGCATTTAATCGATTGTAGATAAATAATGCATAACTTATAGATAACCTCTGTCTACCCAATAGGATGGCTTGATGCTTGCAGGACTATTTTAGAAATGGTCTAATGTCTCTGTTGGTTGTGCTGGGAAACAAAATTACAGCTGGGATATTTGGAAGTTAATTTTTATACATAATTGATCTTTGTGTGTTGATTCTATTTTAACTGGATTTTAAAGAGGATCAACAGACAGACTTGAAATGTTCATTCCCTATAGCAATCTGAATCATAAGCAAATGTTTGTCTGTTTTGGAGAGATGGACTTGGGGGTTTAGGCTCTTCTTTTTGTCCAGATTGTGAATGGGATCCAGAGGCCTTATATAAACTGAAAGATTTATCATGTCATGAATTGCCACCCTTACACAATGTTTCAATAAGACTTTGTGTGCAGCTGGAAGTAGCAAATCGAAGGGCTTTCTCATTAGTTGTCTGTAGATATCCAATCTTCTCTTCAGTACAGGACTTCCCCACCCATTTAGTGGTCTGCTCCTCATTGGGGTAAGGGGGAGGTGCTGGATACTTAATATCAAGCACATATTCTGCCACGATCTGGGCATATTCACTTTTATTGTACAAGTTGTCTTGCAGAAGGAGAGAAGCATTAAGAGACATTAGCATGAATACTTGAGCACTACATGAGATGGAGATGTTATTTCCCAGGGTTGTGATTTTCTCTGTGTGTTGCTTGTCAAAACGAATGTGGAGAGGGTGATGTTAGGAGTTCAAGTTCTAAAGTCTCAGTTCCATCAAAGAGTCACAGGTGATGTAAACCAATAAAGCATTATATGATGGTGTCTGAGAACTCTGTGAGGAATTTGTCCTGAGACCATTCGTTTATCATTGTGTTGTTGGCTCCTGAAAGCAGTTGGTGAAAGGCTATCAGCTTTCTCTCAGTTACAAAGAAAGGCCAGTGAGTTGATGGTGTGTGAGATACTAAGTTTTGTTGCTCTTTTTGCATTTTGAAAACCCCAGCGGATGTATATGAACAGTACGACTGTGGTGTCAGTAGCGTTACATTGGTAGCTGCAGTGAAATGACAGGCATTGACTGCAAATGAGGCATCTGATGGAGATGCCTTTGCACTTGCATTCTGTCTGGAATTTGTCAGCAGCAGGAACCTTTCAATGCTAATCTGAACTGAAAAGAGCATGAAGTATTGGAACTAGAATGGAACATGTGTTGGTGGAGGCTGCACATCATTTACCAGAGCCAGGTTCTCTTGTCCATGGGCACATCGGTACATGAGCACAGGCTTCCATTGCCACCCCTGTCCAGGCTGTGTTTGTCAGTCAGGATGACCCCCTGTTGCAATCCCTAAGGAAAAGAACATCCTTTTTTTTCCTGGACAAACTTCAGTAAAACTTCAAGGGAGATATCATGAAAGCGTCACTTTTTTTCAGACACTGGTATCCACAGTGACTTGGCCACGTGAATTCAGAATTATCTTGCTCGTAGAAAGCAGAAGGTAGTGGTGGAAGGGTGTTTTTCAGGCTAGAAGTCTTGATGCTAGTGGTGTTCCACAGGGATCCATACTGGGACCTCTGCTGTTTAAGATATATAAAAATGATTTGGATGAAAATCTAGATTGGTGGGTTAGCAAGTTTGCCGATGATGCAAAGAGCAGTGGAGTTGGGGATAGTATAAAAAGTTGCCAAAGGATACAGTGGAATACAGATTAGTTGCAGATATTGGTGGAGAAATGGCAGATGAAGTTTAATACAAATAAATGTGAGGAGCTGCACTTTGGGAGATCAAATGTTCAGGAAAGGTATACAGTAGATGGCAGAGCACTGAACAGCATTGCTGTGCAGAGAGGTCTTGGGGTTCAAGTCCGTAACTCTCTGAAAGTGTCCACGCAAGTAAATAAGGTGCTAAAAATGCATATGGCATGCCTGCCTTTTTTGGTTGGAAAACTGAGTACAAGTGTCAGCATGTCATGTTGCAGTTTTATAAGGCTTTGGTTAAGCCACACTTAGAGTATTGCGTTCAATTCTGGTTGCCTGCTGTTAGAAGGATGTGGAGGTGTTGGAAAGGGTGCAGAAGAGGTTTACCAGGATACTGCCTGGATTAGAGGCTTGGAACTATAAAGAGAGGTGAGAAAAACTCAGGTTATTTTCTCTAGAGCAGCAGAGGCTGAGGGGAGATTTGATAGAAGTCTATAAAATTATGAGACATATAGATATTGTTAACTGTCAGAATCGTTTTCCCAGCATTGAAATGTCTAAAGCTAAGAGGTAAGCATTTAAGGTAAGAGGGGTGAAGTTCAAAGGATATGTGAGGGGCAAGTTTTTTTACACAAAGAGTGGTAGGAATCTGGAATGCACTGTCAGGGGTGGTGGTTAAAGCAGATCCATTAAGGACGTTTAAGATATTTTTAGTTCAGCACTTGAATAGCAAGGAATTAAGGGATATGGATCAAGGGCAGACAGAGGGGATTTGTTTAATTTGGTGTCATGTTTAGTACAACATTGTGGTTGAATGGCCCATTCCTGTGCTCTGCAACTCTATGATCTATCTTCCTTGTTTTATGTCATCTCCAGGTATGATAAGCAAAGTATGAATGATGCTGGTGGGCTGCAAAGAATGGAGTGTTATCTGAGGATCTTTTAAATATGGCAACAGGTTGTCAGAACATCCAAAATATCCCTGCAGTGGTGGAAAATGTCCTGCCTGTTTGCCCGTAAAATTTGTTGTTTATATATGTCACGTTTTGGGTCCACCTCCGTGCTTAGTCTTCAAAAAACAAGATTCTATCCAAGATTTCTGATCCTGACCAGAACAGTTGAGCCAATTTTGCTCTGAGCAGCAGTACTTTAATTGACCATCATCTTGGCTTTGCAACATTTATTGCTTGACTGCTTTGTGGTGCTGTTCAGCACTTTATGATGCTTTTCTTGGATTAATTTAAGCTCTGATTTAGGTGTGAATATAAACTGGAGACTTCAGAAGCAAAGTAAAACAAAGATTTTTTTTTACAGACTGCTAGAAACTGTTTTTGGATGAATTCCTTTCCCCAGAGTTTTCTTTAACCTTTTACTTCCTAGATCTCTTGGAGGGAGGGTAAGCAGTTATAACAGAGTCAGTACATGGGTTCTGTTTAGTCCTTTTTGGAGTAGACTGCTTAATTACTCTTCCTGGTTAAAATTCAAAGCAGGTAGGCTCATTCTGATTAAACTGGAAAGATCTTACCAGGGCTACTGGGGCTATGTGGGACTGTTACGGTCATAAGTTGAAATGGAGGACATGAAAGGCCATGGGGAGTGAATGGAGAGGTATATGTCAGCAAGGAGGATCGATCCATCAGTGGGCATAGATAGCATGATGTGTTGATAAGTAGTGATAATGATAGTCTTACATGATAGGAGAATGCAGATGACTTGCCAGATGATCAGATTAATGGCAAATGGAAATCAATTCAGATATGGCATTGTGGTTCAGTGGTTAGCACTGCTGCCTCACAGTGCCAGGGACCCAGGTTCAATTCCAGCCTCGGGCAACTATCTGTGTGGAGTTTGCACATTCTCCCTGTGTCTGTATGGGTTTCCTCCGGTTGCTCCGGTTTCCTCCCACAATCGAAAGAGGATTAGCTGGAATGGCCATGTGTTCAGGTTAGGTGCATTAGTCAGGGGTTAGTGTAAGATATTACAGTAGGAGGATGGGTCTGAGTAGGTTACTCTTCAGAGAGTCAGTGTGACTTGTTGGGCCAAATGGCCTGTTTCCACACTGTAGGTATTCTATTCTACAGATTCTAAATATGAGGTGATGCAAGGCAAGAAAGTATATGATCAATAGTAGGACCTTGGGAAGCAAAAAAATCAGAGGAATCTTGATGTTCATGTCCACTGGTCCCTTAATCTAACAATGCAAGTACAAAACGTGGTTAAGAATCTATATGAGATAGCTGCCTTTATAAGTTGAGGTATCGAGTTTAAGAGCAGGGAGGTTTTGCTAGAACTGCATAAAGCCAAAGCTAGAGTACTGTGTTCATTTCTGCAATCGACATTTTAGGAGGGATGTGATAGCATTGGAGAGGATGCAAAGGAGATTTCCCAGGATGTTACCTGGGTTGAAGAAGTTCATTTATGAAGAGAGATTGCACACACTGCTGTTGTTTCCCTTGGAGCAGAGGAGACTGAGAGGGAGCATGATTGAGACGTTCAAAATCATGGCATAGGCAGGGTAAACAGGAAGAAACTTTTCTCCTTAGTAGAGGATTCAACTAATTTAAGACACAGGGCAGGAGATTTAGAGGGGATGTGAAAAGATTGTTTTTCATCCATGGGCTGTTAGGAGTCTTGAATTCACTGCTTGTTTGGATGGTTCAGGCAGAAGCCCCCAAACGTTTAGGAAGTATTTAGATGTGCACTTGCGATGCTAAGTTATGTAAGGCTCTATCTAGACCAAGAGCTGGAATTGGGATTAGAATAGTTAGGTGATTGTTTTTGACTGGTGCAGACATGATCGGCCAAAGGTCCTTTCTCTGTGCTTAGATCTCTGTGACCTAGTGCTTGCGGGCTCCAAAATGTGACAATATCCATGGAGAAAAATGTCGATTACAGAAATGAACACAGTACTCTAGCTTTGGCTTTATGCAGTTCTAGCAAAACCTCCCTGCTCTTAAACTCGATACCTCAACTAATAAAGGCAGCTATCTCATATAGATTCTTAACCACTTTTTGTACTTGCCTTATTAGATTAAGGGACCAGTGGACATGAACATCAAGATTCCTCTGATCTTTTTGCTTCCCAAGGTCCTACTATTGGAGAAATCTGTGACATGTATAATTCCAAGAGAGCTATAGATTCACGTGCACATGCTAAGGTTTGTTTGTTTATTTCATTTGCACAACAGTTCTCTTTTTTTGCTTCATGAAAAGGATTGACACTCGTACATTTCTCTGCCAACTCTTCAAAGATATGCTGCCGCTAGCTGTTAGCATACCAATCACACGGAGGAGTTTGTGAAATAATAATGTGCCTTCCTTATTTGAAGAAAAATACCATATACAGATAGTATTCACTAGGAGACTAAATACATCGAGTCTCTACTGCTGACAAGCTAAGTACAAGTCATAGGACTAATGCACCTTCTGAAAATAGTAGAGATTAACTGCAATTTGCAATATTATCCCTTAAAGGCACATATGCATCATATCACATAAATGGTAGTTCAGTATGGATGAAGGAGGCCCAAAATTCATATGTGAGGGATGGAGGAGCTGGTAAATGCATAAAGGTGGCAGGTTTTCATTGTGAATTGGAATGAGTATCACTGCTCCTCGAAGCCCACAGCAGTGCTGAAAAGGCACTTGCCTCTTCGGTACAACAGTCTTTTATTCCTTTTAAATGACTGGGATTTCTAAGGTCTGGGAGATCTTGCAAACCAATGTTCACTTGTTTTTTGATTTGGAGATATCAGTGATGGACTGAGGTGGACAAAGTTAAAAATTGCCAAACACAAGTTATTGTCCAACTAGTTTATTTTGAAGTACCATTATAAGATTATCATTTGTAATCTTAAACCTGTTTCCTGAGTGAGATCAGCTGCCAATACATTGGCCATCTGCATCTCAATCAGAATACACTTTGACTTCTCACCAGCCCATACCCACCCATTTTTATTGGTTACAACCCTCTATCTGATTCATTGCACAAGATTAACATTGTCATGTAAAACCTCTGATGACATTATTTTCTTTCAGTCTTACATGACAAACCTCATTTTCAGTAAGAGCTCTTATGTTACTGGCAGAAGCAAAATGGTTGGTGAAAAGATTTCAAAATACATTTGTGTCTTGACTGATTTGACTTGTTCGTTTTTCTTTTCTTGCCTGCTCATAACAATAGTCTTTTTTAATTTACCACATTTCAAATTTCATTTTTGAGTTTCATCTCTACTTCTTTTGCAAACACGTAGTGAACACAACAGTTATGATCCATTTAGTTACTTAAAGTGCTCATGCACTCAACCTTAATGCAGACAGTAAAAGGTCCATGCATGCATGCTTTACTAATTTAATCTTTTATTCTCCAGTTAAATAAAGATATTTTCAATATCTTCACTGTCGTAACATAACCAAAAATAATCGTAAAATAAGACTAAAGAGCAAAATATAAATTAGCACATGGATTTAGTATATTGCTGCAAGTAATAATACCCATGTCAACTGATTTCCCTTGAAATTGTTCATCAATTTCTGTATTATCTGTTCAAATATTAGTACTTCCACAATGGCTCAATGGTTACCAAAATGCAATTCTCATAAATGACGCATTTCTATGCAATCAATAAAGTAAAATCAGCAATATTCTATGAGTGACACACAAATGAACATTGCACTATGTTTATGACACAGTAATGGGCTAGTTCCCCCCACTACTCAATGATGGTAATAAGCACGTGAGCTTTCTTCTGCCCCTCTTCTTATCACTCCATTAATGTATTTTTTTTCCCTCATGTGGCTATTCAGGTTTACTGATTCACATCAACCTTTCCACATTGTAGCATAAAATGTGCATAAATTGGACTGAATGGCCTATACTTGCGTTCCTCATCTCAATTCTAAGATGGAGCTGCTTCAGAACTATTACCCTAGAAGTCCCAATTATCTACTCTGTATCTCTCACATTGCAAAGGATTTGGTTAAATCTGATCAGCCATGTTCTTGCATGGATTACCTGGTCTCCGACTTTAGTTTACACTTTGAAGTAGGTTGGCACAGCACTGCCTGAAGCTAAAGTGGATTTACTTTTAATGTTATTTAAATTTCAACATTTTCACTCTGAGCCAGAAAATTGCAGGATTTAGAGTCAGAAGAGTTGAAGTTCCTTAAATGTTTCATGGTGAGCCAGGGATGAGCAGCATTGTCCATTCCTCAGAATATTATTCTATGTTTCTCCTGGCCTTTGATGCCACATTACTTCCATGAATTCTCCCAGGACCGTCTCCCCATCACTCAGGGAAAAGAAAGAACTTTACAATTCAGCATGTCTCAGCGTATCTTATAGCTAGTCATTCTGAAATGTTCATGCTATTGTAATGTAGGAAATGCAGCAGCCCATTGCACACAGCACACTCTAAGAGACAGTCATGAACAGCAAATAATTTGTGGTTGTGGTGTGGGTTGACGATAAATGTGGACCAATACAATGGGGAAAATTACCTTTGTTGAAATGCTGCAATTGGATTCTTTTTGTTGACTTTAGAGGTTAGATTTGACCTTATTGTAGCAGGGAGGAGAAAATGAGGACTGCAGATGTTGGAGATCAGAATCAGGAGTGTGTCGTTGGAAAAGCACAGCACGTCAGGCAGCATACAAGGTGCAGGAAATTGTAGCAGCCCATCTCACATGAAAACCTTTGTGCTGTTCTGAAGTCTCTTGTGAGTTGGAAAGCCTTGTCCTGTGGTCAAACAGAAATCTCAGGGTTGCAACAATGCCATGCTGACTGCTGGCCAGGCATTAACATCACCCCTTTCAGCAGGGCAGTTGGTGGCATTCAAGTGAAGATTAGGTGTTGCATTCTTCTGGGTGTTGTAGTTTAGGAATTTGTCAGTCACTTTTCTTCCAGCCCCAGTGTGACCCTTTCCAATTCAAACAGGATCTAACATTCCTGGAATGCATTTTGAATGCTTTGTGAATAGTAAAGTAAGTCCCAGCATTCTGCTTCTGGTTGCTGACAGGAATGTACATCAGTAATCGAACAAGGAAGTTGGTGGCCCTGATATACTGCCTTTCTGTCATGTGCCATTGAAAAAAGCCCAGCTTGCGGATGTTGTTGTGAAATTCTGTGCTTTATGGACTTTGCCGGCTTCTGTTAGAGATTGCAGCAACGTAAGGTGACCTGCTGGCCAAACATATGTCAAAGAAAGCATGTTTGTTGCAGCAAAACAGTTCACAATGGGCAAAAGGTTGTACTATGTGAAAGCTTTGGGGTTCAATAGAGTCAGAAGACTTTTGAATGTTTTGGGACCTGACCACTTCAGTCCACAGTGCTATCATGTTATGAATGGGAAGGGTGTCACTTTGAGTGCTGAGTTATCCAAGCTAGTGCTTGTTGAGCAGGCACTGTCCATGGTCATATTTTAAAGAAAATTTGCCATCTCTGCGTACCTTGTAAACATAAATCTCTGGGTGCATTCTGAGCAAAGGAGGCTATTCTCTGATGCTGTGACTTGGGAAATGTTTGTTGTTATCTTAAGATTCAAACTGAGCTTGACTGTATTGAGATAAATGCAGGACTGTAGCATGGCGGTATGATTTTTTTATTACTAATAAGATAGGAGCACCACAAATATCAAAGAGTATGTTTTTCTTTCTTTCTGAAGGTTTTCAATGTGCATCAGAATTCAGCCAATGTCCTCCACATTTCTTGTACATGCAACTGTTTGGTGGCATTCAGTGTTTTGTTTGAATTTCCCTAAATTATAGTACACCTCCATCAACAAGATACCAGAGATAAGGAAAGTGCTATGTTATTTTCTTGCTTGCCAAGTTATATACTATACCACTTGCCATATTTGAGGTTAATGGAGTCCCCAGGGCTAACTTGCTTCTTTAACTCACTCTATTTGACACTGATACCCGATTAGCAGTTTCAAAAACCAAACTAGCAACCATTTGTCCCATATTTGATTGATATGGCATGCATAATGCTAGACAATGGAAGTGTGGCCTGCAGAAAGTCTGCAGTAGTGAGTAGAGTGGGTTCTTTCTTGATTATATGTTCTTTGAGATATGTCTCTTGATTAAACTTAAAATATAAGCCATAACTATTAAATTAACCTGGGACAGTGTTTTGTAGAGGAGTAAGGTGGTGTTATTCTCTGGGTCTGTAGACTGTGAAGGAGCAAAAATGGCCTTTAGCAGAGTGATATGGTGCTTCTTGTCAGATGTGGGAGTTAAAGGAGATTTTATGGATTACTGCGGATTATATCTGCAATAAATGCTGTTGGTTGTGAATCCTATCAGATCAAATGGATCGAATGGAAAGACAGTTAGAAGCAATGAGAAATTTGCAACAGCAACGATATGTGATGGATGGCAGTTACAGGAAAGGGGGAAAATCTCAGATACAGTCACATAAATGGGTTAATTCCGGGAAAGGTAAGAGAGGTAGGTAGGTGATGCAGGAGTCTTCTGTGAATATCCCCATTTCAAACAAGTATGCTGTTTTGGAAAATGTAGGGGGTGATTGATTTACACGGGAATGTAGCACGAACAGCCAAGTTTCTGGTATTAAGATTGGCTCAAATGAAACAAGGGGTACGTCGGGTTCCAAGAGATCAATTGTGTTAGGGGACTCTCTAGTCTAAGGAACAGGCAGACATTTCTGTGGCCAGCAGTGAAAAAGCAGAATGGTGTGTTGTTTCCCTGGTGCCAGGATCAAGGATGCCTCAGAGAAGGTACAGAATGTTCTCAAGGGGGAGAGAGCCCGCAAGAGGTCATTGTTCACATTGGAAACAAAGACATAGGAACGGAAAAGGTTGAGAGTCTGAAGGGAGATTACAGAGAGATGGGAAGAAATTTAAAAAGGAGGTCCTCGAGAGTAGTAATATCTGGATTACTCCCGGTGGTGAGGGCAGGAATAGGAGGATAGAGCAAATGAATGCATGGCTGAAGAGCTGGTGTATGGGAGAAGGATTCACATTTTTGGATCATTGGAATCTCTTTTGGGGTAGAAGTGACCTGAACAAGAAGGACGGATGGCTGTAAAATGGGAAGCCTTCAGAAATGAGTTAACAGAAATGCAGAGAAAGTATATTCCTGTTAGGGTGAAAGGAAAGGCTAGTAGATATAGGCAACGCTGGATGACTAAAGAAATTGAGGATTTGGTTAAGAAAAAGAAGGAAGCATATGTAAGGTATAGACAGGATAGATCAAGTGAATCATTAGAAGAGTATAAAGGCAGTGGGAGTATACTTAAGACGGAATTCAGAGGACAAAAAGAGGACATAAGATTGCTTTGGAAAATAGAAATAAGGAGAATCCAAAGGGTTTTTACAAATACATTAAGGACAAAAAGGTAACAAAAGGGAGAGAATAGGACTCCTCAAAGATCCGCAAGGCAGCATTTGTGTGGAGCCGCAGGAGATGGAGGAGATACTAAACCAATATTTTGCATCACTATTTACTGTGGAAAAGGACATGGAAGATATAGAATGTAGGAAATACATGGCAACATCTTGGAAAACAGAGGAGGAAGTGCTAGATGTCTTGAAACGCATTAAGGTGGATAAATACCCTGGATCTGATCAGAAGTACCCTAGAACTCTGTGGGAAGCTGGGAAAGTGATTGCAGGTCCTCTTGCTGAGATATTTGTATCATCGATAGTCACAGATGAGGTGCCAGAAAACTGGAGGTTGGTTAACGTGGTGCCACTGTTTAAGAAGGGTGATAGGACAAGCCAGGGAACGATAGACCAGTGAGCCTGATGTCAGTGGTGGGCAGGTTGTTGGAGGGAATCCTGAGAGACAGGATATACATATATTTGGAAAGGCATTTAATTTATTTGTCCTACCTTGTCCCTGCCTGCCCTGTTTGACTTGCTTCTGTTCTCAACTGTACTAGTCTCAGATTGATCTCTTTCCTCACTATCTCCCTGGGTCTGACGCCTCCACCTTACAAGTTTAAATCCTGCCGAGCAGCTCTTTCAAATCTTCCTGCCAGTATCTTAGTCCCCTTCCAACTTAGGTGCAATCCGTCCTTCTTGTTCAGGTCACTTCTACCCCAAAAGAGATTCCAATGATCCAAAAATGTGAATCCTTCTCCCATACACCAGCTCTTCAGCCATGCATTCATTTGCTCTATCCTCCTATTCCTGCCCTCACCACCGGGAGTAATCCAGATATTACTACTCTCGAGGACCTCCTTTTTAAATTTCTTCCCATCTCTCTGTAATCTCCCTTCAGACTCTCAACCTTTTCCGTTCCTATGTCTTTGTTTCCAATGTGAACAATGACCTCTTGCGGGCTCTCTCCCCCTTGAGAACATTCTGTACCTTCTCTGAGGATCTTAGTAGGACTTAAACACTTAATGGTAAGGTTCATAGCTCCTTGAAGTGGAGTCACAGGTAAATAGGATAGTGAAGAAGGCATTTGGTATGCTTTCCTTTATTAGTCAGAGTATTGTGTACAGGAGTTGGGTGGTTATGTTGCTGCTCTACAGGCCACTGTTTGAATATTGTGTGCAATTCTCGGCTCCTTCCTATTGGAAAGATGTTGTGAAACTTGAAAGGGTTCAGAAAAGATTTACAAGGATATTGCCAGGATTGGAGCTGTAAGGAGAGGCTGAATAGGCTGGGGCTGTTTTTCCTGGAGCGTCGGAGGCTGAGGGGTGACCTTATAGAGGTTTACAAAATTATGAGGGACATGGATAGGATAAATAGACAAAGCCTTTTCCTTGCGGTGGAGGCATCCAGAACTAGAGGGCATAGGTTTAGGGTGAGTAGGGAAAGATACAAAAGAGACCTAAGGGGCAACGTTTTCACGCAGAGTATGGGTATGTTTATGGAATGAGCTGCCAGAGGAAGTGGTGAAGTCTGGTACAATTGCAGCATTTAAAAGGCATTTGGATTGGTATATGTTTAGGAAGGGTTTAGAGGGACATGGGCCGGATGCTGGCAGGTGGGACTAGATTGGGTTGGGATATCTGGTTGGCATGGACGGGTTGGACCATGGTCTGTTTCTGTGCTGTACATCTCTATGACTCTATAACTCTAAACCAGATTTTTAAAATATTATTTTTGTCTAATAATGCTCCCTTGCGTGATTGTGGGTGGCACAGTGGCTCAGTGGTTAGCACTGTTGCCTCACAGCACCAAGGTCCCATGCTCGATACCAGCCTCGGGTAACTGTCTGTGTGGAGTTTGCACATTCTCCCTGTGTCTACGTGGGTTTCCACCGGGTGCTCCAGTTTCCTCGCACAGTCCAAAGATGTGCAGGTCAGGTGAATTGGCCATGCTCAATTGCCCCATAGTTTTAGGTCAGTTAGTCAGAGGAAATGGGTCTGGGTGGGTTACTCTTCGGAGGGTCAGTGTGGACTGGTTGGGCCGAAGGGCCTGTTTCCACACTGCAGAGAATCTCATCTGCTACTCTCTCTATTCTGAAATCACCTGTCACTGATGCAGTACACGTTACATTATCTATATTGCTATTTATATTCTCTGTTTATCATTATACTTGAAAAATGTTTAAATTGACGTATCCTACACACGCCGTCAAATGAATTGAAATAAGAAAAATGCTCCTGACTTCGACCAGGACAATCCAAGAATAACACTTCAGTTCAATTATGGAAAAGTTTTTTTTAAAATTCAATATGTAAACATGACCATAATCTGCAGCTATTAATCTGTAGTTCCCACAGTGAATGAAAGGGCAGCCTTAATAATTTTTCTCAAACAGTGTTCTATAATTGAAATTACAGTGCAAAAACTTTTACTTGCACCCATCAAACTGCATCCCTGATAATTATGGTTCCTTCAAAATCTTTTTTATGAATGCATTAGCAATAAAGTGTCGTTTAAGGAGGAAATAAAAGCCACTCAGAAAGGAGTTTGACAAGATTGCTATGGGAACTAGCATGTGACAGAGTTGCCGAATGAATACATCACTTTAGCTTTTACAGGAGAGAATTGAAAGTCTTTAGAGACTTGTCACTGAGTTGGTGAAAGACCAGTTAATAGAAAGATGCATCAATATTGTTACAATTATTAGTTGCCTAAATTTTCTATATTTTAGGACTTTGTCTTTGAATTGATGGTAAGTGAAGGAGTTTCACGTGTCCTGTTCAGAATTCTAACAGTCAGTAGTAGAATCATAAAGATATACGGACGGAAACAGATCCTTCAGTCCAACTCGTCCATGCCAACCAGATATCCCAACCTAATTTAATCCCATTTTCCAGCACTTGGCCCATATTCCTCTAAACCATTCCTATTCATATATCCATCCAGATGCCTTTTAAATTCTGCAATTATACCAGCCTCCACCACTTCCTCTGGCAGCTCATTCCATACACGTACCACTCTCTGTGTGAAAAAGTTGCCCCTTAGGTCCTTTTTATATCTTTCCCCTCTCACTCTAAACCTCTAGTTCTGGACTCCCCCACCCCAGGGAAAACATTTTGTCTATTTATCGTATCCCTGCCTCTCATGTTTTATATACCCCTATAAGGTTACCCCTCAGCCCCAATGCTCCAGGGAAAACAGCCCCAGCCTATTCAGCCTCTCCATATAGCTCAAATCCTCCAACTCTGGCAACATCCTTGTAAATCTTTTCTGAACCCTTCAAGTTTTGCAACATCCATCTGATAGGAAGGAGACCAGAATTGCACGCAATATTCCAACAGTGGTCTAACCAATGTCCTGTATAGCCGCAACATGACCTGCCAACTCCCGTACTCAATACACTGACCAAAATGGAAAGCATACCAAATGCCTTCTTCATTATCCTATCAACTCTACTTTCAAGAAACTATGTATTTGCACTCCAAGGTCTCTTTGTTCAGCATCACTCCCCAGCACCTTACCATTCAGTGTATAAGTCTCGCTAAGATTTGTTTTTCTGAAATGCAGCGCCTCTCATTTATCTAAATTAAATTCCATCTGTCACTCCTCAGTTCATTGGCCCATCTGATCAAGATCCCATTGTACTCTGAGGTAACCTTCTTTACTGTCCACTCACCTCCAATTTTGGTGCCATCTGCAAACTTACTAACTATACTTCTTATGTTCACATCCAAATCGTTTATATAAATGACAAAAACACCGATCCTTGTGGCACACCACTGGTCACAGGCCTCCAGTCTGAAAAGCAACCCTCCACCACCACCCTCTGTCTTCTCCCTTTGAGTCAGTTCTGAATCCAAAAGACTAGTTCTCCCTCTATCCCATTAGATCTAACCTTGCCAACCAGTCTCCCATGAGGAACCTTGTTGAATGCCTGACTGATTACTGAACTGATTACCAGAATGAAGATCTTCTACCTTACCAAAATTCAAATTGGGAACCTATTTTGAGTAGTTTAAAATATTAGCGACTACTGAAATGAAAACAGTATTTAGTTAATGGTGTAATTGATTCATTTATTCCAGTAAAGTTATAACATGAAATCTTGCTGTGTCATGCATTCCGTAGCTAACTTGAATTTTTTTTTACATCAGTCTCCACAGATTGTAACAATATAGAAATTGTAAAATGCTGAGAATGCGAAAACAAAGTAGCAATATTGAACATTGAGGGCAGGTGACTGCCAAGGCAGCAGTGGTGAATAAGATAAACCTCATTAAATTCATTGGTGATTAGAATGATACCAAAGGATCACAAGTGTTGCAAATCTTCAGAGATTCAAGTTCAGAATGAGAGAGAATTCACCTTTAAGCTGAAATCTTAAACCAAGATGGTGCTGTCCACGAGAGTTGGCTGTTGCGCAAAAGTGTTATTTTGATCTAAGAATTTAGCTCTGTTTCTCACTCCAAAATAGCTTCCATACCGGCT
This sequence comes from Hemiscyllium ocellatum, assembly GCF_020745735.1. Classification (NCBI taxonomy): domain Eukaryota; kingdom Metazoa; phylum Chordata; class Chondrichthyes; order Orectolobiformes; family Hemiscylliidae; genus Hemiscyllium; species Hemiscyllium ocellatum. Next base: position 96,145,276 of record NC_083403.1, read on the forward strand.
GAGTTTCTCCAGCTATTTCAGATTAGATTCCCTAAAATATGGAAACAGGCTCTTCAGCCCAACAAGTGCATGCCAACCCTCCAAAGAGTAACCCAATAAGACCTATTCCCCCTGCCCTATAGTTACCCCTGACTAATGCACTTAACACTCTGGGCAATTTAGCATGCCAAATTCACTTGGACTGCACATCTTTGGATTGTGGGAGGAATCCAGAGCACTCCCCCACATAGACACAGGCAGAATGTGCAAACTCCACTCAGACAGTCACCTAAAGTAGGGATTGAATGCAGGTCCCTGGCACTGTGAGGGAACAGTGCTAACCACTGAGCCACCATCTCAACCATATTGTTATTGCAAAACCCTGTGTAGATGAAGCTGGGAAAGCCTTTACTGGTAGATAGTACAATGTTTGTTCCTCAATTTTCGTCACTTTGGAAATAAATAGTTATTATCATGGAGCTGTTCTTGCCTTCTTTCCATGAGCAAAAAGTGTTAAATTGCAGGAGAGACAACCCTTTAAAGTACTCCATTGGCTGAAAAACATTCAGTATGTATGAAAGGCACTACAAAAATGTAATTTTTTTCAAGATCGCTGGAAGGCTAACAGGTTTGGTCAACATTGTTTACTGCCCTTATCAAATTTGACTACATTGAACAGTAGAGTTGTGGAACTGAATCACAAATAACTTTCATTAAGATTTGATAAAATGCCTACAGGAAATTGAGAGCATTTTGAAGATGGAATATTCTGATTGTGTGTTAAATGGTACAATATATGTGGTACATTTCTGAAGTAATTATTTTAGAGAGCTGTCAAGATTACAAATTATGAGGTCCAGCTCAAATTGATATTTAGCTGCATTGATTGTCATAATTCATAAAATCTCAAAGAAATAGTTCAAAACTAATTGCATTATCTGATCCAGAATGTCACTTAACATCCCTTAAAAAATATGGAATTGTCTTGGTTTTATCACATAACCTTATGACTTAACAAGCTATCTTTGGTGTGAAGATGCACTTCTTGTTTTTCCTCCATCTCTCGTTGCCTTCTCGTTTGCAGATACTGCAATCTGGCCATGCAGAAGCACAGGAGAAAACGGTGGAGTCAAAACAAACTGATGATAAAACAATATTGACACTTGCAGACACAACCTGAAACACTCTTTGTAGTTTAGAGGATATATTTGAAGCATGGTCTGCATTTAATGCAAAATTTTACACCTTATTGAAATATATAGGGTTCTTGAAGAACTTGACAAAAATAGATGAAAAGATGTTTTCCCTTGTGAAAGAGCCTGGGACCAGCGGGCACAGTCTCAGAATAGGAAGTTGTTCATTAAAGACAGAAATGAGGTGACTTTTTTTATACCAAGGGTAGTTAATCTGTGTAGTTCGTTACTACAGAGGACTGTTTAGGCTGGGTTGTTAATATGTTCAAAACTGAGATAGAGAGATAAGAGAATCCGTAAGAGAATCGGGGTTATGGGCAAAGGCAGGAAAGTAAAATTGAGGAGCCATGATCTCACTGATTGCAGAGCAGACTGGGTGGGCTGGATGACTTGCTGCTGGCCCTATGTCTTATGAATGGACAGAAACTCCAGCAGAGAGAAAGAGTCATGCAGATGTCAGTTCATCAGAAGTTCAACTTCAGAAAGATGGAAGAAGAGCATCGCTGAGATGGTGAGGAAGGCTGATGGGTACTCACAGAAATGATTGGTGGATTGAGCAGCCTCCCAGTATGGTGGAGGCCCAGTCATTAAGTTCAATATAGAGATTGGTGGATTTCTAATTTCTAATGATGGCAAGGGATGTGGAGATAGTGCAGGAATCTGGTTTTGAGGTAGATTATCAGCAATTATCTAAGATAGTAAAGAAGGCTTATGGGACAGAATGGCCTACTCATGCTCCTATGTTCCTAGAAATTCTGGTTTAAATGTTAAGGAGGGAGAAGTTCACCAGCAACCTTGCACAGGACTTCGCATAGAGCCAGGAGCTAATAATTTCCACTGTAGAAGTACCATCATCCTTTCCTCAGTGAAAGACAATGGCCATGTGGCAAATACTGTGTGGAAACACTAGAAAAGGCAAAGATACCAACAAGACCAGCACTGAAGTGATTAGTTGATGTTTCTATGGAGGATGGAATATTTGTTTGGAATGTTTGCTCTGTGGTGACTTTTAATTCAGCATCATCACCAAGTGGAGTGAAGGCAAGGGAAGTTTGGAGACTGGTCATGAAGGGGGAAGTGGAGCTTTGTTTACTGGGAGTACATTCATATGAGCTCACTATGATCTGCAGGTCAGAGAGGAGCATGTCTCCACTTCTTCTTGTGCCTCCTCACTACTTTTTGTATCTTGGTAGCAACAACTGCGTCCTCATGATGTCGAGACTGTGCAGGATGCAGACAAACACAGCAAATCACCTGGTCTCCAGAGATCCTGCATATCAGGCTTGCCAGTGGGAATGTTGCATACAAACAGAACAATATTCAACTTAATGATATAATATATGGCAGCACAACACTCACTGTGGGCCAACTGACTGCACAGAAACCTGTAAAATCCTAACAGAACTAGATAGGGGAAAGACAGGAAAGAAGATCCCGATGACCAGAGAATCTGGAACTAGGGTTCATTGTCTAAGGAAATGGTAGGTTTAGGGCTGAGATGAGGAGAAACTCTTTCACTCAGAGACTGGTTAGCCTGTGGAATTTTCTGCCACAGAAGACAGTTGAGGCCAGAAATCTGAATATTTTCAAGGAAGAATTATACATAACTCCTAGGAATAATGGGATCAGAGGATATGAGGTGAAAATGGGAATGGGTTACTGAATTGGCTGATCAGCTATGATTGGGTGGAACAGACTCAAAGGGCTGAAAGGGTTAATTCTGCTCCTAGTTTGTTGCTACAAAAAAAATGCAAATCTGATATCCTGTTTTTAACCATATTGTCTACGTCCAAATGGAGCTCCAATAGGATCAAGAGATTCATTTCAAAATATTGCTGTTTTATTTTCTAAATATTCCTTTCCCTCTGGGGAGTGCACAATTGGATAGAGGAATGGTGCTAAAATCTGAAGAGAAGTCATGCCAATGGAAACAAAATCAAAAAATAAGGTGAGCTAGATTTTTCTTCCAGCTTTAAACTTGGCCCAGTGGGAGTGCCTATTTAAACATTTGAGTATGTGCCCAGGTTCCTAATGGGGGCTCCCAACTGGCAAAATAATGTGCCAGTTCACTGAAAATGAATTCCTTTTATCAATTATTTTAATACTTTCATGTCCATTGCATTCATCCAGTAAACTGCTCAGGGATTTCCAAAATTCAATCCAATCTCTTTTCTACTGCCACATTTTGTCCACTATTTCCCAGCTGTCCCATGTGAGCAATGTGGACACAGCTTGTCAATTTTTTTCTTATCATTTAAAATATTCTAAGTTCTGTCCATTTCCTACACTAGTTTTGCTTATATACTTGAAAGCAATCCCCTGATTCTCATTTTAAGGCATTTATTTGTCCTGAGTTCTGTACTTATTTTAAATGTCTGTATCAGTTTATTAACAGTTAATTCCTCTTTATTGTATTTTGTGTTATTAGTTCTTGCTTTTTTCTTATAGGCAGTGTATATCAAGTTGCTTTATCTTCTATCATGTCTGCAGCCCTCTTAGGTCTTGACTATAATGCCAGATGAACGCTGTGCTTCTCAGCTTTTGCCCTAGTTCTTCAACCAAGCAATGAGCCCATGTGCTGGTGATCTTCTCCTGTCAGTGGGCATACTCCCACATGCAGCTTCATAGACTTATCACTTTTCTTTCTGTGGCAGCATTGCATCTCCACTGACTGTCTCCCAGGAACCTTGCTGCAGCTGCTCAATTTTGTGCTTCAGTGGAAGTTGTTCATTTTATGACTCCTTAGTGTTTTGCCATCTCACTCCTTCTTTTATTGCTTGTAACAATTTGCTACAGTGGGAATGGTTTGAATCTGTGGGGCTGTGACATTTCACCAATTGAGCAGTGCAAATGTAACCAAAATAAATAATTTCTTTTGATTTCTTTTCACATCACTATGGCAGAATTTGTTCAGATTTAATAGCTAATCTCATGTATTCGGGTATATGATCAATCAGGAAGGTAATGTTCTCTGAGGGGTGTGGAGGTGAAGGTCAGATCACCCATGATGTCATTGAAGGATAAAAGAGACTGGAGGGGCTGAATGTCCTAGTCCTGTCCTTTTGAACATCAGTGAAACTTGGCCTATCCCTTTTCACTTCATTCTTCAGTGGCCAGTCTTTCTAATCAGTCACACAGCGAGTAAGGTAGAAGGCAATTATTAAGAGACATTTACCATTATTAGTAAATGACTAACTCCTACTCTTTTATGCTGGAAGGTCTCCTTTCTCTATTATTACTTCCTGAGATACCAAAGTCTGTTCCCTAACTTCAAATAATGTTGATCTTGTTCATGTTGATCTTGCTTCATGCACCTCTTGTGTAGTGTAGCTTCACTCTGTCCAAACATCCTATGACCTATCTGTACTGCTCTCAAACAAGCTTTTCACTGTATTTAGGTACATGTGACAATAAATCAAATCAAATCAGTTCTAAAAACAATTCATGTGTACTGGTCAAGAGAGATATGTGAAGTACAGTATTGCTTATGACGACTCAGGTCAACTGTCTTATGCAACATAACATGTAAAACATAATGAAGCTCACTGATAATACAGTGATTGAATCACTACTTAGAAGGGATTAGCAAGATTTAGCCAGGAGCATTCATACATAATTCAAAAAAAGCTTTAGAGTGATAGAGTCATTATGCATAAAAACAGGCCCTTTTGCTCACCATGTCTATGCAACAAATACTAGAATATACTAATCCCATCTAACTGCATTTGATCCTGAGCCTACTGTGCCCTGCCATTTTAAGTGCTCATGATTCTTAAAAGTGCCTGCCTCCACCATCCACTCAGCCTGCATGATCCACATTTCTACCATGCTTTGTGTGAAAAAGTATTTCCTCAGATCCTCTCTAAACCATTGACTCCTCACCTTAAACTTATGCCCTCTGGTCTTGGATACATCCACCAAGGGGAAAAGATTCTCACTATCTACCCAGCTATGCCTCTCATAATTTTGTAAATCTCTTCATAACATGCCTGGTGAAATATTGCAGATTTGACCTGCTCCTGTTACCACTACTATTGTCCTCCTCTCAATGAGAATTGGACACCCATTCCTGATCTATCCTTTAGTGTTGGGGTATACTCCTTCCCACTGCCTTTCCTGTAATTCACATAGTCATGGTGACAGAAGGATTGACGAACTGCCTTAAGATTCTTCATGCTTCTAATGAAATGGTTGGGATTAAGCTTGTTCCATGTGTGTAGAGTTCCTTTGGATCAAATTAGAATACATTTATGTTTAGAGGAGGCTGATGACAAGGAGGATAGCAGAAAAGCATGAGTCAAGATTTTGGATTGTACTCCGATCTGACTTCACTTGGATTGTCACAGGTTGGATGCTGATCGGATAACTTTCTTCACTCAGAGGGTGATATTTCTTTGGAATTGTCAACCCCAGAAGGCTCACTAATGGAGTATATTCAGGATAGCAATCAAGAAATGTCTAGATATTAGAGATATCAAGATCTATGTGGATATAAATGGCAGTGAGGAAGTTAATCAGCCATAATCCAGAATAGGAGAACAGTTTCAAAGGACACAATGGTCTGCTCCTGCTTTTATGTCCCTTTGGGCTGAATCTTAGGCTTTTTGGATAATAGCAAGTTGCAATAATTCAACAGAATGATTTTTGTCTTGAGGCCAAGTGAGCTTTGTCATTGAATTTCACCAAACCTGTTGAGCTAATTGCTTTTCCCACTGCTGTGGGATGTAGCATATCTGTTTTCTGTGCCAATTTGCCATGTGCCATTCCAGGAAGATCTTACAGGTCAATGGATATCCATCCTAAGACCAGTAACTTTTACATCCTGCTATCTTTAAATATGTGGTAGTCACCTGGAGAAGCACTGGCATTTGGTAGCTATCCTGCTTGGTACTACAAGCAGTGAGGAGAGATAGTGGAGAAGGGGATACTGATGCTATGTTGCTCCTAGAGAGAGACCTAAAGTCCCTGCTGGATGGGATAGTGTAACAAAAAGTTGTTCTCTTCTCAGAGGACTATTAGATAAAGCCATTACACAAGATGCTGCCAGGTTGGTCAGTGATCACCACTTGGGCAATGCCACCTCCAGGGTGTGGAGGACTGAGTTTAAGTGCAGAAGGAAGGTCAATTACCTTCTCCATTTCGTCAGAATAAGTGCCATAATTTGCTCTCTGTTATCTCACAGCCACTCCATTTCTATGACAATAGCACCTTCCATCAATGTTCCTGCTCCCACATCCCTTCTGTTTTGTATCTACCCTCAATCATTTGCCTAACAATACCCCATCCCACACCACTAACCCTGTGCACTTCCACCTGCGCCCATCAAAAATCTGAACACATTGACACACATTTACCAGCACTAACAGCTGTGTCATCTACTTGCATCTTACTCAACTACCTCACATGTGTCATTGCAAATGAAGACATCCCAGAACCAGGCAAAGTAATGATGGATGGGTGAAGGGTGGGTCCAAACATGTCTTTGCTTCCTACAAGAAGATATTCCTTGCCCTTGCAGGAAAACAGACCACTTCCAGTCGGGATGCTGCAAAGCCTGGCTACCAAGGAAGTACCAAGCTTTACCAAGATGTCAATGTCCTGTAGGGAACACCAGTTCAAACCATTGACCAGAACACCTTCTACCTCCTGATGTGGTACAGATGCAACATCTATTTACAATCTATATTAAAGATTTGAAGAAAAAGATAGGTGGTATTAAAGCGTATTAGTTTCTCTAGTAGAATGTTGTATATGGCTGGTACTCATTGATTGTGTTTTGCTCTGCTGTTTAGCCATGGGTGAGATGGATTACGCAGAGCAGATGGTGATCATAACTTACCAAAAACTCACTCTGGTCTCCATGTCAACTCTTCCTAATGGGATAATTTGTTTGGTAAATTTGGTAAGATTACATTTGGAATATTAATTTGAATTAATTTGGCATGTTATTTAGGACATTAACAAGGGTCAACAATCATTAATTGGCAACTCATGGCCGACTGGCAAGAATCTTGCCATGCTGCATGTGAAAAGCGTAAATGATGGGGTGATACAAGCTTGTCATCATGATGAGTCTCGACAAACATCTCCCCTGTTACTGATCTTGCCATCGCTCACATTGCTCAGAATCCCATAAGATTTTCAGCAGGGCCTAGGGAGGCAGGTGGCACTGATGCCTAACAATACCAAGGACCTGGGTTTGATTTCAGTGCATGTGGGGACAATGCATTCTCCCCATATCTGTGTGGGTTTTCTTTGAGTGTTTCAGGTTCCTCCAACATTTCAAAGATGTGTGGGTTAGGTGGGTTAGCTATGTTAAATTGACTCTTAATGTCCAGTGAATGGCAGTCTAGGTGGATTAGCCAGGGTAAAGTGTAGTTCTATAGGGATAGGAGGGTCTGGATGGGATGCTCATTAGAGATTCGGTGAAGACTCAATGGGCCTAATGGTCTCTCAGTACGTTATTGGGATTCAATGATCCTGCCCTTAGTTGTGAAGATTAAGAGCCTTTTGATAGATATTGATGAGATATTTAGAATGATTTAAAAGTGAAACTATGTCTTGAGCTTGCCAGTTGAACGATTGCGAATAGATTTTCTCAACTTAATTTTGTGAAGTTCAAATTGAATGCAAACCTATCTTATATTGAGTGTGTGATCAGCACATTTTCTCAAAGAGTACTTTGTAAACTTGAAATTATTTCTCTGAAGTAACTCAGATGTACCTTTCCCTGCCTGCAAATGCAACGTTAAATGTGAATTATCATTTTCTTGCTCTTTCTCAAGCAGTGCTACAGTTACTTTCCAGACAGATATATCAATGAAATCCATGAATGCAAATTTTCCATTCTTATTCAATAGCTGTCATTAACTATATAAGAACATGTTGAGGTTGTTGCATTGAGGTGTAAGTGTGTTTTGAACAGTATGAGTTTTTATTTCTGTGTAACAAGCAGAAAATGTAAGTTTATAAGTGTGAGTTCAAATTCTTTCAGAAAGTAATTGTTGCTACAGACTATCTAAAATGTAAGCTCATTCAGCTCCCTTGTGGGTAGGCAGAATGCCAACTGAATTATATGTGAGAGAAACCAAGAAATGAAGATCTGGAAAAGTAAAAGGCAAGGCACCTTTAAAAGTAACATTTACCCCCAAAGTATTCATTATATGAAAATACAAAAGATAAGCTTGATGCCATATGGCTCAGGCAATCACTGCTACCTTTTACTATTCCTGCAGCCAGGTCTCCTAACCTTAGTGAGAACAGAGATTTCTTGGTACAGCCATCCACAGAAAGCAATTGTGAAGAGTAGTGAAGAGACATGCCCTCAGTTCAACCCACCAACTACCATGCTCCTGTTCTGTAAATGTTTTAGTGAAGTGTGTGTGTGAGTTCCAAAGTGGGGCTTGAATAGAGAATTGGAGATAAGTGAACACACTTACTATAAGATTGATTTGCTTTCTATAAACCTGTCAAAATTAAGTTGAGAAAATCTGTTCTCATCAATAGTTCATTTGTCAAAATTATGATAGTTTCAGTTTTAAATCAGTCTAAATATCTCATCAATATCTATCAGATGGCTCTTAAACACCACTGATAAGAATACACAGCTAATGTGTTCAACATGAGCTTCCATTGCTGACTGAAAACTTTTCATCGAACACTGCATTGGTCACTGGAGACATTGACCATCAGGTACTGCATCAAAGTAGGGTCTGTTAGTTTTCCCAGATGTTATTTACGCGACTAAGTTCCAGCCTGACTCCTCCACACTTCTCAGCAATGAGAAGAGGCTGTTGGACAGCCCTGCCAGTACATCATACATCTCTGTTTGCAATCCCATCAACATTCATCTCCCCATCAAAGTTCTCACCTGAGACTCTCAACTTGTATGTGGTCTCCACTTTAGGGGCAAGCATATGTGTTCCTATTTGCCTCAAGCTGATGGCTGCAGGCTTCAGGTCAAATGGTGACTCCATGATCTTGTTTCTTGTATATGTCAGCTGCCTGCACCACTTCCTGAGTGGAGTTGTTGTTCTTGAATGTAAGACTTGGATTCATGTATCAAAGAGGTGTCGAAAATACAGTCATTTACCTTAACCCCCTTTGGTGAGGTCATTGGAAAGGCTTTGAGACCCTTTATAGTGCTGCATGTATGGTTTCACCATCTGCAAGGTAACATTAAACAATGTTAGACATTGGTTTCCTACTAACTTATGCAGATATTCAGAAGCATGGTTAGCATGCCTACCCAAACAACTAGTGTATAAATTAGCAAGAAGCGTGAAGTTTCCATTGCTGCATGTACTTCTTAAGGATCTGTGTAACAATTGGCACCTGTCACCATTCTCCAGTGGAGTAAAGGTTTATAAAAATTTCTATTTATATACACCATTCACAATTTTCAGACATCTCAAAGGAATTCTTAGCTAAATATGTATTTTTGAAGGGAAGTCACTATTGTCATTTTGGCAACATGACAGCCAATTTGCACTGAAAGCTTCTACCCAATAGCAATGTGATAATTGCCAGATAATCTGTGTGTGATATGATATTGCTTGAGGAATTAACATTGTTCAGGACACTGAAGAAAACTCCCCAAATCTTCTCAGAAAAAAAGTAATGTTGGATATTTCATCTGCATCTGGGAAGAAAGCATGGGACCTGAGTTTAATGTTTCATTCTAAAACAGGGAGCTTTGCCAATGCAGCATTCCTTTAGTGCTGCATTGTATTGCTAGCTGAGATTCTGAAACTTGAATTTGCAATCTTATGACTTGAAGTTGAGACTGCTATCAACTGAATCACGACTCACTGTTAACAAATACCGCTTTAGGGCAAGATCTTTAGCCCTATCTGAAGCATGTCTTGAGGAAGATGGGTACAGAAAATAGCTCAGTTGGCTAGATAACTAATATGCTGGAACAATCCTGTCCCCCTTGTGTAATAAATGACTATCTAATGCCTATTGCCCCTATTGCATAGCACTCTATACAGGCTTTGAGACCCTATTTGGATTCCATCTGCAGCTCAAGTCATCCCATGAAACTCGTACCCCTTCTCCTCCACAGTGATGGCCCAAGTAGTTCCAGTTCTTTTTTTTTATTTTAAAGTTTAAAAGCTTGTTGAGTGGCTGACTCCAAATATTGGGGCCTCTTTCTCTCTTTTACCCAATCTGTGCAAAAGCACTTTCCAAATGAGCAGAATTTTAGCTTTCCCCTTGCTTTTAAGAGCTCACTTGAAGATGACAAGCAGACCTATGGGCTAATAATTCAAAAACTTACGTAAAAAATATTGTTGAGTGACTGTTCCCTACACAATGCAAGGCTGTGGCATTCTTTTGACCCTGACATAAAAGGAAAGTTTTCTGCCCTGTACAAATCTGCAATCATTTGAAATAAACTAAGCTTCATATTTGGGCTGACTTAGCACTTTAATCTTGTTGTGAAAAAGAATGAAGTGATTTGTTGGGCTATTGTGCATCTGAGAATATATTCTGGATTCTGTTCAAATTGGAGCTGACCCAAGTGGCTCTTGCCAAATGCACAAATGTACAATTGTACCTGTGTGAACTGAATCCCACAATCAAGTGCTTATCACTGAAGGAACACACACTAGTGTGGATAACACCTGCAGCAAGCTGTGGGTTTCTCTCCAATTAACACAATTAGAGTCACAGAGTCATTGAGGTCTACAGCATGATACAGGGCCTTTCAGCCCAAATTACCCATGCTGCCCACTTCACAATTTAAACTAGTCCTATTTGCCTGCATTTGATCCATATCCCTCTATACATATCCTATCCAAGTACTTGCCTGAATGTTCCTTAAATTACAAAATTGTACTTGCTTCCATCACTACCTCTGACAGCCCATTCGAGATACTCACCCCCTTTTGTGTGAAAAAGTTGCCACTCTGGACCCTTATGTATCTCTTCCCTCTTACCTTAAAACTATTCCCTCTAGTTTTAGACTCCCCTACTATGGGGAAAAGCTTTCCGTTATCTACCTTATCTATGCCTTTCATGATTTTATATACTTCTATGTATCCCTTAGTCTCCTATGCTCCAGGGAAAAAAAAAGTCTTAGCCTATCCAAACTCTCCTTTTGATTCAAATCTTCTAGTCCAAGTAGCGTCCTAGTAAATCTGTTCTGCATTCATTCTTGTTTAATAAGATTCTTTTATATAAAAGGTTGACAGAATTGCATGCAGAATTCCAAATGTGACCTCACCAACATCTAGTCAGGTACATCAAGACATTCCACTTGATTCTGTAATTTTAATCATCAGTGATCAGATTTGAATTTGTTGTCCTGTGTAAATGAAATTCTTTAGAAAGTTGCGAAGTGAATGAGTGAGTTTTTCTATGTGACTTGCGAAGCAGCCAAGGTACAACTTGATGGATTGTGGCATTGGTCTGATAACACAGGGGGGCTAGCTACCACAAGTAGAACCGAGATAAACACATCAAGTAAAGGACTGAACATACTTGATAAAAACTGTTGGGATTTTGATTGCTAAAGCACACCATTACAGCAATGTTTGAATTGTTATAGTACAAGAATGAATAAGGATCAATAGGCTGGAAGGTGAGAGAATGTTCCTTCAGGGATTACTTTTAATAGCAAAATGAGATCAATAAATATAATGCTACAAAAAAGATCTCTTACATGAAAATGTCCTTCAATCAGAAAAACAAAACCAAATATTTAACATTTTATATTAACAAAATGCGTGTGGGTATACATTGATGTTTGATTAGGTCAAGTATATTCGCTGATATTTCTTGACAGTGCAAAGCAAGATAGATTTTGTGTTCTCAGTCCACCACTATCAAGAAAATCAGAGATAGAGTCATGTGCCATTCACTACAAAGATGATTGATTAATTCATTGTGGTGGCACCTGAGATCAACAATCCAGCACATCATTTTGGCAGTGAAACTTGCCTCCTCTTTCACAGATCAGTTGTAAATATTGTACAGTGCATGTATACTGAATTAGAAATTAGCTGCCAATCGATTGCCATGAGTACAAGGCCAAGTAATGCTGTGCATACAAATGGTCTGCCAAACCATTCTCAATTAAAGAGTTTATTAAATTTCATATGATCGCTAATTGTCTTACTTACTGGCCAACGTGATTGTCTTGGCATGCCAGAATTCTGAAATAACTACAAGTTTTCTAATGTTGAAAGATAGGGGTAATTTTTCTTATTGCAACACTTTTTAAGGCGTATGGTTTAAAACAAAATACAAAAGGTAATATTGAGGAAAAATCATGTTTCCACAATTCTGGCAGTTTGACCATCTGCAGCATTTTGGCTATCTATCACCAATTGATTGGCTAGAGCAGATGCACTGTGAAAGACTGAAATTTGAAGTTTTTGTAGTACTGTGAATACTGAATACGTCTTCTTGGAAGTAAATTTTTTAAAAATGATTCTGTACGGAATCTTAGAGATAGTGATACATTATAAAAGTTTTTAAAAAAGATCCATGTAGAATATAGCATCCATCTGTATATATGGAGAGAGAGCAGAATAATAGTTGACTGAATGGAACTGTATTAGAGCAAAGAGCTCTTCAGACTCTTCTATGAATCAGGCATGAGAATTGATATCAAAGCGTTCAATGCAAAACAATGTTGGACATTGGGGCCTGTTCTTTGAACAAGTACCTCCAAGTTCCTTTGTGTTGCAGTTTTCTGCAGCCTTTCTCCATTTTAATAATACTCTGTTCTATTGTTCTCCCTTCCAATTTTTTTAACATACACCATTTGTTAAGCTTTCTCCCCACCTTCTTTACCCTGTCTGTAAACTGTTTGCTTCTGTCGTGCAACCTGCTTTTTTTACTTACTTTTGCATTGTCTGCAAATTTGGATATAGTACAGTCACATCCTTCATCTGAGTCTTGAATGCACAGTGCATAAAGTTATGATCCAAGCACTGATCCCAGTGGAACCCTGCAGGTCACAGGTTACCAATCTGAAAACGACCTCTTAGCTCCACTCCTATTCCCTGCTTATTAGTTGAGACTTCCTCAGAAAGTTTTAAGGAAGTAGTCAGACATGATTTCCTTTCCATTAAGCCATTTTTACTCTGTTTTATTAGATTATGTTTTCTAAATTTGCTGTTATTATTTCCTTAACAAGCGATTCCAATACATTTACAACAATTGATGTCAGTTAATTGGCCCAGATTTATCTAATTTTTGCTTCCTTCCCTTTTTGAATTGAATTACATGGAAATTTTTCAAACCTCCAGTGCTTTTCCAGAATCAAACAATTTTTCAGAAATTGGCAATCAATGCAGTCACCATCTCTGTAGTTACCTCTTTTAGGAATCCAGGATGCAAACTGTTAGCGCCAGGGAACTTATCTGCTTTAGCTCCATTGGTTTGTCTAATACAACTTCTCTAGTGATGGTGATGCCACTTAATTTCTCCCCTGTATTCCTTAGTATTAATGAGATGTTCAGAGTATCTTTCATTATAAACACTGATGCAAAATATCTTTTTAACTGCTCTGTCATTTCTTTGTTCTCCAAAAACATCTCCAGAAGTATTGTCAGACATTGGGGTCAGTCTGAAAATCTTATAAGTGTGTAACATGTCTCTGTGTCTGGCAATGTCATAGAGTCATAATACATTTGTTTCTGATACCCATGTGGATCCTCCTGAAAGATAGCAGCTCTTGTGGTTATAGCTGAAACATCCAACACTATTATAGATGGAAAGGATAGTTGTCATCAACCAGGGCATCTTTGTACATCTGCATGTCCTTGATATTTTGGAAATTATCCTCTTAATTTAAGACCCAAGCACCAAGCTTCCACCTTCTTATGGAATTGTCTCAAGGGTTCAGTCCTGTTCCTAGTGAATCAAATATTCTGTGAAACTTATCATTCCTAGAAAGCTTTGCATGTCATGATCTGATTTCAGATTGGGAAAAATCCTGGCAGCCTTCATTTTCTGTGGATCTAATTATTCCAAAGTTCCACATTTGTTAATGTGTCCCACGAAGCAATTGGATTCCTTGGAAAATTTATAATGGCTGTTGGTCATAAACTCTTCAGCTTGTCAACATTTTAACAGTGCACAAATCTTCTGACCATGTAACTTAACTATCTCCCCATTGATCAGTGTGCATTCCATGTGGTGATCTAAACTTACTAAAATATTGGACATAATCTGTTAAGAAAATTCTGCAGCTGCGGTGATCACAAGTCAGCTAAAGCAAATCACCCAGATGGAGTGATAAAAAAAATAGTTAGAAATGTGAATGACCCAATGGCTGGAACTTACCAGGAACCACTTGTCATTAAGTTTAGAAAAGACTTAACATTTTCCATTTGGCTCAATTTCCTATACTAAATTATACAGTTAACATTATTTCTCCCAACATATCCTCAGATCGGAATATTTATTCTTTTTACCTGAAAGCTTTTAGTTCTTCTGTATCTCAATACTGTTGTAATGGCTTTTTCTTGAAAACCTTTATTCTAGGTAAACTGTAATACTTATAAAGTGTGATGCTTCTTGAGATTTTTAACCACATTTTTTTCTATAAAATGAAAGTGTCTCTCCCTCCTATGGCCAAAATGAAGGTCCTTGGCCTTCTCACAGACAAAATAGATGAATCCCCATCTTTCACAGCCTATACTCAATGCATGTCCTTCACCATGAATTTCTCTAAGGAAGACTAGTGATTGCAGCCTTAATAACATCTTTCAGTTTCAACTGTGTTTCAATTTAGGATTTTCCACTTTCGTCACAGGTTCAAAGTCTTTAATCTTCTTCTGTTAGACTCTGTCTGCTTTAATATTAAGTTGTCCTTTTTGTTGCTTTAATTTCAATTCAAGGCATTCCCAGTGCTGTGATCTTGTGAAGTTACCTCTGTGGCCCTTTGTGGCAAGGTGGTTTATATAACAGAAATTGACTCCAGTACTGAAGCAGCTCAGTATGATCTTCTCTTATATAACATGGCAACATGGTATATAAGGCCAGCTAATGGGACAAAATCATAGACTTTTAAGATCCACAATGGAGCCAAACAGTGTTATGTTCTGATGCAGACAATTTTTGGAATCATCTCTGTTTGCTGCTGCCACATGCCTACTTGTGACCAACAGAGGGTGGCAATTTATTTCCAGAACTGATGGTCACTGGAAACCCAAGACAGAAGTACAGCAACTGCTCATCAGTGAGTTGCTTAATGCCAATGATGTTGCACAAGTATTCCACACTTTGGTACCAAGACACAGGCTCTCTCATGCCCATAAAGAGTTTGGTTTGACCAACAGCATTAGAAAGACAAAGTCATTATCCAGGATTTTGCTATCCCACCTTCTGTTGTATTGACAATGTGATGCTCGGGTTTGTGGATAGCTTCTCATATCTGGGTTCCTTTGTAATCAGTGATCTGTCACTTGATGCTGAAATCAACACAAGCTTCACAAAAGCTGCAGCTGTTATGTCTGAGCTGTCTGAGAGATCTGACTGAAAACATAAAACTGTGAGTCTATCAGTCCTGTGGCCTAATGCACTGTTAACAGTGGTGACCTAGACAACATGCACTAGGCCAGGGAAACAGTAGCATAGTGGTAATCTCATTAGGTCAAGTAATCCATAACTCCAGGTTAATGTTCTGAGGAGATGCCAGATAGTGATAATTTGAATTAAAATTTAAAAATATCTTGGGACTTAACATACTGTCCCATCCATAGAACCTGTGTTGTTCAGCTACCTTCCCTGCAGGGAAACAAAAAAAGAATTGAGTTCCATTTCAGTGGTTGAAATGGTTGGAACCTTTTCTAGAAAAAAATTGGTGTCAACTTACAGTTTTGTCTGCCTCCGATACAGTTGAATCCCTTGTTGATTAACATCTACCTCCCCCAAATTGAGTTTGTCTCACTTTTTCTCTTTCACCGCCCATCTGTGATTCTAGAATTGCTATTCTATAACTCCTGAAATGTTCTCAGTGACCTATTAAAACTCTTGCAATAAACCGTGCCCTTATTGCAGGGTAAAATTGAATGTTGCCATCTTGCAACTTTTGGAGCTCTTTGTTATGTAAATGTTAAATTTTCACAGAACGCTGCAAAGGGACAGGTGGGACAGGTGGTGTGTGAAGAGCTTGGCTTTTCACATGCTTCTGCTGTTGTTCATATGTATCTTCCAATTTGGCACTCAACATGGTTGGCAGCATTCTTTTAATGTAGTGCATCAATTTCTCCTGAAAGTACATGCAGCCATAAAGGTTGGAATGGGAAGTTGGCCATTCTACCTCTCAAGCCTGCTCTGCTCTTCGATGATATCATGGCAAATCTGATCAGCTATGATCCACTCATTCGTCTCCCTGGATACAATTTAATTCTCTTGCTAGTTACGAGTCTGTGCAATTCTGTTTGAAAATAAAGATTCAAAGACCACAATGTCTCCACTACTCCTTGGGAAAGAGAAATCCATAGAAAGCTAATCAATCCTCTGAGAGAAAAAAAGATTTTTGTCATCTCCATATGTAAACTGGAGATCACTTATTTTTAAATGGCATCCCATAAGGGGAACATCATCTCAGTGTCTACCAAGATAATGAGGGAATCTCACATCCAGACTCCCCAAAGCCTGTCCACCATTTATAAGGCATGAGTCAGGAATGCAATGGAATGTTCCCCATTTTTCTTGAAGAGTGCAGCACCTATCATTTTACATCGTCTGACACCCAGGAAAATGTGGCTCATTTAATTGACATCCCTTACACCGTATTCAACATTCACTCAATTCACAGTGGCAGCTGTTTTCCCCATCTGCAAATTATACTTCAACAACTCACCAAGGCTTCTTTTTATCAGCATATTCCAAACCCATGATCTCTGCCATCGAGAAGGACAAGGAAAGCACACCAGCAACTGCAAGTTCATCTTCAAGCCAGTTAACATCCTGACTTGGGACTGTGTTCCTTCAGAGTTGTTGGGTCAAAACCCTGGAACACAAATCCTAACAGCACCATGAGTCCATCTATATCCCATGGATTGCAGCTGTTTAAGATGTTATTTCACTATCGTAAGATGAATCCTCACCAGAGGTCATTTTAGTAAAAGATCCATCTGGTGAATTTGCTATCACCATCCTCTTTCACCCTTGGTATCCACAAAGTCTGAATGGTCAGGTGTTGTAGAAGGAAACCACTTGGCAGACTAATGAGAAGAGGCTCCTATTTTAAACAGGAAATAGCTTATTTCATGATAGCAACTAGGTTACATTCCTTTGATAGACAGTGTCACTGTGACTATGAGGAACATGGCTTACTCCATCAAGGTCCAAAGTTGAGAATCAAGTCTAAATGAGATCAGTGTATGTAGGGCCATACTTAATGCACTCATCAGCATCAATCATTTCAGACCATTGCACAATGCTGATCAACATTTTATCCAAGGTAATTAGATATGGGCACTTGATGCTGAGATGGCCTGTGACATCTGTATCCTGCGAACAAATTTTCAAAAAAAGGACTCCATTGAGCTGTAGCCTAAAAAATGTTTCCTGATTTTTGAGCAGCCATTGCAATTTCTTTCTGTTTACTAACTGTGATGCTCATCTAAGTAGGCATGACCCCATATAACTCCTTTACAATGCTTCACATAATTTGCATTCAAAAAGTGATCACTGTAATGAGATCAACCAACAGAAAAAAATGAGTTGGGACCAAAGTCGGATGGTATTTGACATGGTTCTTGTTCCACCGTATGCTGGCTTCATAATAGATCTGCTCAGTCTCACAGTGACCTCTTGTATAATCGCAGTGTCAACCTGACAGCTGTAGCCATCAGCTGTTTGGCTTTCTTGATATTTTAATTGTACTAGTGGAATGGAAGCAGAATTTTGGCCTGTGACCAAAATGTTTGTTTGTGTGCCTTAATTTAATGGTTTACAAAAACAGAGCTGTTAATTGATTGGGTTGTGGAGTTCTTCCTTTATTCAATTATGTTTCAAGTTTTTAATGTTGAGATTATTCAATAATTATAATGATTCCTCCAGTTATATTAGATTCAAGTAGCTTCGGTTATAGTTCCATTAATTGGTTTGAGAAGGCAGTTGAAATGCAATTGTATTCATGTCTCGAGGTTTCCTGTTGCATACTTTGTAATTCTGCAATGGTCCTGCCTTCTGAACTAATTGAATAAAAGAACTGTAAAGCTCATGTCTCTGCACTCAGCAGGATGTCCTTTTTGAAATCACGTGTGTTGGTTTTCTTAAGAATAGAATATTGTCTTGGAATGCAGTAGCTGTTAAAGGAATGTTTCTTGGTCATTAATTT
The DNA here is from genome assembly GCF_020745735.1 of Hemiscyllium ocellatum. Taxonomy (NCBI): domain Eukaryota; kingdom Metazoa; phylum Chordata; class Chondrichthyes; order Orectolobiformes; family Hemiscylliidae; genus Hemiscyllium; species Hemiscyllium ocellatum. The sequence goes on from NC_083403.1 coordinate 96,163,759, forward strand.
GATGAAGAGGCAGCAAGTCATTCCAAGTCAGCAACATGGAAACAGGCCCCTCGGCCCATTTTGCCTATGCTGCCCAATTTTCACAATTAAATTAGTCCCATTTGTCTGAACTTTATCCATATCCCTCCATACCTATTCCATCTAAGCACCCTGTCTATATATTTTTAATTGACAAAATTGTACTCACTTCCACCACTACCTCTGGCAGCCCATTCCAGACATTCACCACCCTTTGTGTGAAAAAATTGTCCCCTAGACCCTTTTGTATCTCTTCCCTCTCACTTAAACTTATGGTCTCTAGTTTTAAACCCCCTTACCATGGAGAAAAGCTGTCCATTATCTACCTAATCTATCCCTCTCATGATTTTATAGATCTTTATGCAGTTACCCCTCAGTCTCCTATGCTCCGGAGAAAAAAAGTTCCAGCTTATCCAACCTCTCCTTATAATTCACTTTCTAGTCCAGGTAGCATCCTTGTAAATCTGTTATGCACTCTTTATAGATTAATCATATCCTTTCTATGGTAGGGGCAGCCATAACTGCATGCAGAACTCCAAATGTGGTCTTACCAATGTCTTGTTCAATGCTCTGACTTACAAAAACAAGCATGCCAAAATCCTTCCTCATCACCCTGTCTACTGGTGACTCCACTTCCAAGGAGCTGTGAACCTGTACTGCCTTATCTCTTTGCTCCATAACACTCTACAGGGCCCTACCATTGACTGTGTAAGACATGCCCTGGTTTGACCCACTAAAATGCAACACTTACATCTATCTAAATTAAATGACATCTGCCATTCCTCAGTCCAAGGGCCCAATTGATCAAGATCTTGCTGCTTTCCCAGATAGCCTTCTTTATTGTCCACTATACCACCGCTCTTGGTGTTATCCAAAAACATACTAACCAAGCCTCCTAAACCTTAGACCTTCGAAAGAGATATTGGGAGTTCTGTTAGAAAGATGGACTGTGTTTTTCTGAAAAGCAGCATTCTCCTGTTCAATCAAATATGAAGAAGATTAAGTTTTTTATTTATTAATTCATTGGATGTTGGTATTGGGGCTAGTTCAGCATTTATTGTTCATCCTATCTATTCAGAGTGCAGTTAAGAATCAACCACATTCCTGTGATTTGGATCACATGTAGAATCATAGAATCATACAGCACAGAAACGGACCCTTCGGTTAAAACAGTCTGTGCCAACCGTAATCCTAAATTAAACTAGTCCCACCTGCCTGTACTCGGCACATATTCCTCCAAACATTTCTTATATCTGTGCTTATCTAAATGTCTTTTAAACATTGTAATTGTGCCCGCCTTCTTCAATTCCTCTGGATATTCATTCCACACACAAACCACCCTCTGTGTAAAAACAAATGCCTCTCGTGTCTTTTTAAAATCTTTTTTCTCCCACCTTAAAAATATGCCCCCTAGTCTTGAAATCCCCCACCCTTGGGAAAAGACGCCTGCCATTCATCTTATCTATACCCCTCATGACTTTACAAACCTCTATAAGGTCACCCCTCAACCTCCTATGCTTCAGTGAAGAGTCCTAGCCTATTCAACGCTCCTTATAATTCAAATCCTCCATTTCTAGCAACATCTTGGTAAATATCTTCTGAACTTTGCCCAGCTTAATGATATCTTCCCATAGCAGGACAACCAGAACTGGACACAGTACTCCAATGCTACATATAGTCTGGAATTTACCCATCACCATATCTCTGAAGTAAAAGTCTTTTTTTTTTGGAGATCAGTGACCGCACAGGAGAAATTAGATTAGACTTACAGTGTGGAAACAGGCCCTTCGGCCCAACAAGTCCACTCCGACCCGCCGAAGCGCAACCCACCCTTACCCCTACATTTACCCCCTACCTAACACTACGGGCAATTTAGCTTGGCCAATTCACCTGACCCGCACATCTTTGGACTGTGGGAGGAAACCGGAGCACCCGGAGGAAACCCACGCAGACACGGGGAGAACGTGCAAACTCCACACAGTCAGTCGCCTGAGTCGGGAATTGAACCCGGGTCTACAGGCGCTGTGAGGCAGCAGTGCTAACCACTGTGCCACCGTGCCGATGTGGCAGAGAAATTGGCAAAAATGATTTCCACTCTTTCAATCACTGAAATAAAAATAAATCAGATGGCAGAAGCCTATAAAGTTTTCACAAAGATGCAAACAAGGAGAAAAATCATGAATGGTGTAACTTTCTGCAGCTCATTGATCAATTTTTAACTGCAAAAAAAATCCCTATTTTAACGGATTAGTCATCTTCTGTGAAGCCAATTGTGATATTAAATGTCTCCCGTATGATGTTATCAGGCAGCTATCTGGTGCAGCAAGAAAGTGTTTCACTGTGACAGAAATCCAGGAGATTAAGGTTCCACTGGATTAATAAACCCTCGACCTGTTTTAGCAGGAACAACATCCCCAGTAAAAGGTATCTAAGAGATAAATATTCCTCCAGTAGAAAGAGACTTTGCAAAAGATGCAGGGTCAAGAATAGAACAAAGGTGATTTGTCCTCAAACTAAAAACCCACCAATCTTCCAAATCTGAAGAGAGAGCATTCCAGGAAAATTGCAAAACATCTACATCACCTGAAATTGTAAGGTTAGATGCTGGGGATGAGATGAAGTTATGATAATTGTAATTGTATAGTTTAATACATAAAGTTTAACATTGGAAAAACAAAGCTTCTGAAGATGTTTATGGGACAATGATTCCAAAGCAATAAATGTTGGAGAATGCAATAAGCTTCAGGTAATCTAGTGATGTGATTTGAGTGGGGTTAAGGCTGAATATGATAGGATCTTGCGGCATGAACATACTTGTCCACTCATAATCTTGACAAAAGTTACTAATGTAACTTATTGCTGTCATGCAAAGAAAGCTCTTGTTTAAATAAGATCCTTCTTCTCATTAAAACTCAACTGGTGGTAGTAAAGTATTCCAAACACAATTTGCCAGTGATTGGCAGTCGAATACCAAATGTGACTGCATTTACCTAATGTTCGGTATCCCTATGGATATTGGTCACAATGCCAGTGAACTATGGACTTGAGGGAGTAAATTCTAATGCTGCCATTTTCTATTGGGGTATTGTACTCATCTTAAACTTGAATATGACAAATGAACAACAGCAATTTATATGTGGCATCAAAACAGCTCAAGGCATTTCAAATGAAAATGTGAGACTGAGCCACATAAGGTGATGTGATGACAGTTAATCAATAGCTTGCTCAAAGAAGTACCTTTCCTATCAATTTTTATAGTCCCTAATTGCCCTTGAGAAGGTGTTGGAGAGCTAATATCTTGAACTGTTGCAGGTCATGTGTTGTAGATGGATCCACAATGCCATTAGCCAGTGAATAACAGGATTTTGACCCAGCAACATTGAAGGGAGGGTGATTTATTTCCAAGTCAGGATGTGAATGGCTTGAAGGGCAACTTGTCAGTATTGATATTTCCATGCATCTGCACTTTCTGTCTTTCGAGATGGATGTGATTATGTGTTTGGAAGATGCCGTCTAAGATTGTTGGTGACTTTCTGCGGTGCATCTTGTAGATAGTACATGTTGCTGCTAATGATCACTGGTGATGGGGGAAACAACAAATGCTGGAGATCACAGCAAGTCAGACAGCATCTATCGAGAGGGCTAATGTTTGGAGTCTAGATTACTCTTCGTTAGAGATGAAGTGAAGTGTGGAGGCGACAGCATTTATACTATAGTTTGGGAAGGGTGGGAGTGGAGGTAGTGGGTGTTGATGCTAATGGAAAAAAGATGTTGACAGTTCAGAGTAAGTGACTGGAATGTAAGAATGTGAAAACAATGGGATGTCTCCTGCCAGACTTGAAAGGACAGTATGTGGAATGCGGGTAGTTGGGAACATGATAATAAGCTAAAAGAAAGGGAAGAATTGGGAGTTGGTTCACAGTTTAAAGGTGTTGAACTCAATATTAAGTCCAGAGGGCTGTCAAGTGCCTACTCTGAAGATGAGATGTTGCTCCTTCAATTTGAACTATGATTCACTGGAACACTGCAGCATGCCAAGGACAAACAAGTGGGCATGTGAGCATGATGCCATGTTAAAATGACCAGCTTGCGCACAGGTCAGAGGTGTTGTGCAAAGTGGTCACCCAGCCTGCATTTGGTACCCCAAGTAAAGTAGGTCACATTGGTTGCAGTGAATACAATACGCAAAATTGAAGGAGGTACAAGTGAAATGCTGCTTCACCTGGAATGACTGCTTAGGCTCTTGGATGGTGAGCAGGGAGGAGGTGAAGGGACAGGTGTTACATCTTCTGCAGTTACATGGGAAGGTGCTGTGGAAAGTGGGGGGGAGCGGTGTGGCTGTTGCTGGTTGCGGAATTAACTAGGTTGTCCCAAAGGGAATGATCCCTGCGAAATGTAGACAAGGGAATGAGGGGAAGTTGTGTTTGGTGGTGGTGTTCTGCTGGAGTTGTCTGAAATGTCAGAGAATGATTCTTTGATTGCAGAGGCTGGTGGGATGAAAAGTGAGAACAGGGGGTTGGTTTATGCTGCTGTGAATGATGGGAAGGAGTAAGAGCGGAAACACAGGTGATAGGTCAGATATGGTTGAGGGCCTGTCAACCACAGTGGCAGGGAAACCATTGTTATAGAAGAAGTAAGCCATGCTGACTACGCTGTTTTGGAAGGTGGCATCAGCGAAACAGATATGACATAGGCAAAGTAACTGGGAGATGGGATGGAATCCTTGTAGGATGTGAGGTGTGAAGAGCTGTAGTGAAGGTAGCTATGGGAATCAATGGCTTTGTAGTGGATGGCAGTGGACAGCTTATTCCTTGAAATGGTGACAGAGAGGTAATGGAAAGGAAGGGAGGTTTTGGAAATGGATGATGTGAAAGTTATAGAGGAGTGGAAACTGAATGTAAAATGAATAAAGCTGTCAAAATTCTGATTAGAGCATGAAACAGCACTAAAGCAGTTGTTAATGTTCCACATACTCCATAATCCAATCAAGCAGGCTGCTTTGTTCTGGATGGTGTCAAACTTATTGAATATTGTTGAAGCTGCACCCATCCAGGCAAGTGTAGGGTATTCCAACATACTCCTGACTTATGCCTTACAGATGGCTGAATAAACTTTCGGGAATTAGCATATGAGTTCCTTATTGCAGTATTCCTAGCCTTTGACCTGATTTTGTAGCCATTGTATTTATATAGCAAATTGAGTTTTGGGTCAATGGTAACTCACCAGGATGTTGAGAGTGGGGACTTCAGTGATGGTAACGCTGTTGAATGTGTGGGATTGGTGATTAGATTGTCTCTTGTTCGAGATTATCATTGTCCAGCATTTATGTGGCATGAATGTTACTTGTTGGCCGCAGCCTCTATATTGTCCAGATCTTGTCACATTTCGACATAGATGGGTTTGATATCTAAGGAGTTGCAAATGGTGCTGGACATGGTTCAATCATTGGTGAACATCCCCACTTCTAATGATAGAGGACACTACCCTGAGGAACTCGTGTAGAGATGCCCTGGAACTGAGATGGCTGACCTCCAACAACCACAACCACCTCCCTATGCATCAGGTATGATTTCAACCAGCAGAGAGGTTTTCCCTGATACCCATTGATTCCAGTTTTGCTAGGAATCCTTTGCTGCTGCACTCAGTCATTTTGGGGTGATCTATCCTTGATGTAAATTAAAGCAGAAAGGGAAATGGTGTTTCAATAAACACAATTGTACAGACAATGGAATGTAAGGGCCCAGCCAGAAAAACATTGGAATAGCCAAGGTTGGATCTAGCTAAAGCACAGATAAGATTCTCAATAGCACTTGAACTGAGATCAGATGAGATGCGAAGATGGAAATAGCTTGTCTCAGTGAACAGCACAGGTATTTGGTCAGAAGTTCAAATTGTGGCCAACTATCAATCAAAGATCATGAACAGTCAGCTTCACAGTCAGACAGCAGGATCAAGTAGTTCACAGATCATAGAAACCCTACAGTGTGGAAACAGGCCATATGGCCCAAATGGTCCACACCGGCCCTCTGCAGAGCATCCAACCCAGAATCATCTCCTACTCTATATTTCCCATGGCTAACCCTCCTAACCTATACATCCGTGGGCACTATGGGCAATTTAGCATTGCTAATCCAACTAACCTACACATCTTTGGACTGTGAAAGGAATCTAGAGCACCTGGAGAAAGCCCACACAGACACAGAGAGAATGTGCAAACTCCACACAGACAGTCACCTGAGAGTGGAATTGAACCTGGGTCCCTGGCATTGTGAGGCAGCAGTGCTAACCACTGAGCCACCATTAGTTATGAAGTGGATTTGTTGGTGGAAGAGATGCTGATGGCAGACGAAGTATATGATTCTCCCAATACTTAGTTTGATAAAATTTCAGCCCACCCAGTAATGGATGTCAGAAAAGCTGACCAATTCAGGTGGAAAGGATGAGCATGAGTCAAAGCTGGTTATCATCAGCACACAAAACTGACAGGAGTTTGGCTGATATCCTTGAGAGAGGACACATTGATGAGAAACAAGAAACGAACAAATCGCAGAGGGACACAAACAATAAAAGAACCGGTCAAACTTGGAAATTAATGTACTGATGTTGTTTAATTTCCATTTTGATGCATTCAAGTCAAGTCAGCATGCATCATTTACAAATTTCATTGGTTTTATCCTCCTGGAATATGAGAGATGATTAGTGTAGGCCAAGAAGAGAAGCCTTCGCAGCTACTCTGCAATTGATAAGAATTGTCTAATCATATGTCATTTTAACTGATCAATCAGTCCAGCTTTTGTTACTTCCAGTCTTAACTCTTTCAGTGGACTGCTGGAGAATTCCATTTCTTCAATCCTCCTGACTATTTTTTACAAAAAACAAAGAAAATTTACAACCCAGGAACAGGCCCTTCGGCCCTCCAAACCTGAGCCGATCCAAATATACTGTCTAAACCTGTCGATCAATTCCTAAGCATCTGTATCCTTCTGCTCCCCACCTACTCATGCATCTGTCCAGACGCATCTTAAATGAATCCACCATGTCTGCCTCTACCACCTCTGCTGGCAACGTGTTCCAAACGTGTTCCAAGTACTTGCCGTGTGTATCCCCCTTAAACTTGCCACCTCTCACCTTGAAAGCGTGACCTCTGGTTATTGAATCCCTCACACTGGGAAAAAGCTTGTCTCTATCCACCCTGTCTATACCCTTCATGATTTTGTAAACCCCAATCAGGTACCCCCTCAATCTCCTTTTTTCTAATGAAAATTAACCCTGACCTACTCAATCTATCTTCATAGCTAGAATCTTCCATACCATGCAACATCCTCATAAACCTTCTCTGCACCCCCTCCAATTGTACACAGTATTCAAAATGCAGCCGAACCAATGTCTTGCACAGTTTTAACATGACTTGCCAGCTCTTATACTCAATACCCCGTCCAATGAAGGCAAGCATACCGTATGTCTTCTTGACTACTCTATCCAGCTGTGCAGCAGCCTTCAGGGTACAATGGACCTGCACTCCTATATCTCTCTGCCCCTTAACTTTTCCCAAAGCTCTCCCGTTCATTGTATAATTCACTCTAGAATTAGTCTTGCCTAAATGCATCACCTCACATTTGTCTGGATTGAAAATCGTCTGCCACTTTTCCGCCCAAGTCTCCAGTCTATCTATTCCCTCCTGTATTCTCTGACTACTCCACCAATCTTTGTGTCACTGCAAACTTGCGGATCATACCAACAGTGCCCTCTTCCAGATCATTTATGTATATTAGAAACAACAGTGGTCCCAGCACTGACCCCTGTGGAACATCACTGGTCGCCTTTCTCCATTTCAAGAAATTCCCTTCAACTACTACTCTCTGTCAACTGTTGCTCAACCAGTTCTTTATCCACCTAGCTAGAACACTCTGCACACCATGTGACTTCACTTTCTCCATTAGTCTACCATGGGGAACCTTATCAAATGCCTTACTAAAGTCCATGTATATGACATCAACAGCCCTTCCTTCATCTATCAACTTGGTCACTTCCTCAAAGAACTCTATTAAGTTGGTAAGGCACAATCTCGCCTGCACAAAACCAGGTTGCCTATCACTGATAAGCCCATTCTTTTCTGAATATAAATAGATCCTATCCCTCAGTACCTTCTCCAGCAATTTCTCCATCATAGATGTCAGGCTCACTGGTCTGTAGTTACCCAGAATATACCTACTAACCTCTTGTACAGGAGGACAACATGAGCAACCTTCTGTCCTCCGTCACCTCACCTGTATTTAAGGATGCCACAAAGGTATCTGTCATGGTACCAGCTATTTCCTCTCTTGCCTCCCTCAGCAACCTGGGATAAACCCCATCCGGTGCTGGGGATTTGACACCTTAATAACCTTTAGTCTACCCAATACATCTTCCCTACTTATGCCAACGTGATCCAGACTAATCAAACTTCTATCTCTAATCTCAAGATTCATCATGTTCCTCTCCTCAGTGAACACTGATGCAAAGTAATCATTCAGAATCTCACTTATTCCCTCAGGTTCAATACACAGCCTTCCTTCATTATCCTTTAGTAGACCAATCCTTTCTCTAGTTACCCACTTGCTTCTTATATAAGAATAAAGTGCTTTGGGATTCTCCTTAATTCTGCTCACTAAAGCTATTTCATGACTCCTTTTAGCCCGCTTGATTCCTCTTTTAAGACTTGTCCTACTCTTCCGATATTCCTGTTCTGTTCTTAGCTGCCTAGACTTTATGTACTCTTCCCTTTTCCTCTTGGCTAGTGGTACCATTTCTCCTGTCATCCACCGTTCACAAATCTTGCCTCTCCTATCCTTTGCCGTCAACGGGACATGCCTATCCTCCACTATCTTTAACCTACCTTTGAAAGCCTCCCACATCTCAAATGTGGACCTCCCTTCAAATAGCTGTGTCCAAGCCACATTTCGGAGCTCTTTCCTAATTTTGGTATAATTCGCCTTGGCCCAGTTTAGTACTTTTCCCTTAGGACCATCTTCTTCATCTATGAGTATTCTAAAACTTACAGAATTGTGGTCACTGTTCCCAGAGAAATCCATCACAACAACTTCTACTACCTGTCCTGGCTCATTTCCCAGAACCAGGTCCAATATGGCCCCTTCCCTCATCGGACTATTGACATACTGCTCTAGAAAACTCTCCTGGATGCTTCTTACAAATTCTACCCCATCCAGACCTCTGACACTAAGTATATCCCAGTCAATGTTGGGAAAATTAAAATCTCCTATCACCACTACCCTATTGCCTCTACATCTTTTCATAATTTGGTTATCTGTTTATTCTTCTACCTCATGCTCACTGTTGGGAGGCCTGTAATACAGCCCCAACAATGTAACTGCCACCCCCCCCCCCCACCTTTTACTTCCTTCTCTGTCCTGTCTGAAGCATCTATATCCTGGAATATTTAGTTGCCAACCATCATGCCCTGCCTTCAACCAAGTCTCAGTGATTGCAATAACGTCATACTCCCAGGCACCAATCCAACCCCTACGTGTTCTTGCCTTACACACTATACTCCTTGTATTAAAGTAGATGCATTTCAGGCCACCAGTTCTTTTGAGCTCATCTGCTCTTTGTCTACTCTTCCCTTTATTAATGCTATTTTCATAATTCTTACAGTCTCCAGTCTCCACCTCATTGCCTACTTGTTTTCTCTTCTGGTTCCCAGCCCCCTGCCACATTAGTTTAAAACCTCCCCAACAGCAGTAGCAAAAACTCCCCCAAGGACATTGGTTCCAGTCTGGTTCAGATGTAGACCGGCCATTTTGTAATAGCCCCACCTTCCCAATGTTCAATAAATCTGAACCCCTCCCTCCTGCACCATCTTTCAAGCGACGTGTACGTCATGCCTATTTTTTTTCATTTCTACGTTGGCTAGCATGTGGCACTGGTAGTAATCCCGAGATCACTACTTTTGAGGTCCTACTCTTTAACTTCTCTCCTAGCTCCCTGAATTCTTCTTTCAGGACTTCATCTCGTTTTCTACTTATATCGTTGGTGCCGATATGCACCAAGACAACTGGTTGTTCACCCTCCCCTTTTAGAATGCTCTGCAGTCGATCAGTGACATCCCTAACCCAAGTACCTGGGAGGCAACATACCATCGGGGAGTCCCGTTTGTGGCCACAGAACCGCCTATCTACTCTCCTCACAATAGAATCCCCTATGACAATGGCCCTTCAAGTCTTTTTCCCGCCCTTCTGAACAGCAGTGCCGCCACAGTGCCATGATCTTGACAACTGCTGCCCTCTCCTGGTGAGCCATCTCCCCCAACAGTATCCAAAATGGAATACCTGTTTTGGAGGGAGATGACCGCAGGGGACACCTTCACCGCTTTCCTACTCTTTTCTGTCTTTTGGTCACCCATTCACTGTCTCCCTCACGTGCTATCCACAACCTCATCAGCATCGCGGATGCTTCACAATGAGTCCATCCGCAGCTCCAGAGCCATCATGCGGTCATACAAGAACTGCAGCTGGACAAACTTCTTGCATGTGTAAGAGTCAGGAATGTCAGACACGTTCCTAAGCTCCCACATCGAGCAAGAGGCACCATGCCACGGGTCTGAGGTCCTCTGCCATTGTAAGCTTAGCTTCAAATGAACTAACTAAAACAATACACTTAAATAAGAAAGAAATAAAAGCCTTACCTTACAGAGTCTTTTTCTTCCGGTTAGAGGAGGGGGGCAGCGTATCTTGGGTATTGCCACTGCACAAATATAAATTAAGCCCTTACCTTCCCGGCAGCCCTCGCTTCACCTCACCTTTTCTCCTCGCCGGCAAAATTTTTCCTGTGTGAAACTTTATTACCAAATGAATTTGGACTTTGGGATACCAGCACTGCTCTCAATTTATCTTCCTTTGGATCAAAATCAGTTGTTTTCATGTTACTCCATGATGTGCAATTGTATGATTTTTGTCTGTGAAACCTGCTGCAAAGTGCAGAGAGCTGCTCTAGTGAGAATGTCCCTATGATACTAATGAAATATAGTGGTGCAAAGTCAATAGCTACTTTCAGTACTTCTAACAGAAACACACATACAGAAAATCCAAATTGCATGGCTGCTGCTCACCAATGAACTTTATTTGCTATCTTTCTAAGGATTTGATCGCAGTAGGTTCATTGTGTTTGATATGCTAGTATGGCAACCATCTCGAAGGCATGATCTCAAACAATTAACCCCATTTGACTTTCAATTTACCATCCCTCAGACAAATCTAATGTAATAATACTGTGGCATTTTTTTTAATCACTTCAGCTTCACAGCTTTTTGAGATTTTGATTGACATGCAATTGCACTGTAAATTATAGAGATTGATAAAACTTGCTGTTGGAAAAGAAAAGTGTCGCTTGAATCAAAACAATTTTGTGATTGACGGAATAAAAGAAAAAGCCTTCAAAGGACAGTTCATTTCAAGTGATTGGATGGCGTTAAAAATGTGAAATTTGCTCACTCTTCTGGAATCTGATAATACAGAAAGAGGCAATTTCACCTATTCCAACTGTAAAAGCTGTCTGAAAGAGTTATGCAAAGGCTTTCTGCCCATTCCAGGGAATCCTGCAATATTTATCCTCTTCCTTTAAAGTAAGTTGCTGTTTAATCTTGTCACAATGATCTTTCAGTTGGTGTTCATGATTGTACCAGTTCCTTGTGTTTTAAAAGTTTGTCATTTTAATTGCCATCTTCCCTCTGATTCATATTGCTAATTATCATAAATTGGTATTGTCTGTGTGCAGAGATTCATATCTGCTCAGTCCCAACACGGTATTATCTCGTTTCACAATTCTAAATATCAACCCGGTTTCTCTAAAAAGAACAAGAAGAATCAAAGATAGTTGTCATTAAAACCTTCAAGTGAAGTTCCTTTAGGAGGTGTCAAGAGTTAAAAGGCTTTTCAATGGAAGAGTTGTGTCAAACGTGGAGCTGACCCTCTGCATTGTCCAGTGAGATAGTCAAAGGGTGAACTGGGTAGCTTCTCCCTCTTGAGGCTTTACCCCATCTGAACTCCAAACAATATCCAAAACAAAACCTTAAACAAAGGTTGTCAATTTCTAGTAAACAAGTCAGAACAACAGGCTTAAGGCATAAGACTTTCAAGAAATGTCTTTAAAAAAAAGTGTCAGTGTTGTGGATAGTGAGGAGGGCTGTTGTCAGCTGCAAAGGGACTTAGATATGATGCAGAGTTGGGCTGAGAAGTGGCAGTTGGAATTCAACCCTGTCAAGTGTGAGGTTGTCCATTTGGAAGGACAAATAAGAATGCGGAATACAGGGTTAACGGTAGGGTTCTTAGTAAGGTGGAGGAGCAGAGGGATCTTGGGGTCTATGTTCATAGCTCTTTGAAAGTTGCCACTCAGATGGATAGAGCTTGCAAGAAGGCCTATGGTGTATTAGCGTTCATTAGCAGAGGGATTGAATTCAAGAGTCGTGAGGTGATGTTGCAGCTCTACAGGACCTTGGTAAGACCACATTTGGAGTACTGTGTGCAGTTCTGGTCGCCTCACTTTAGGAAAAATGTGGAAGCTTTGGAGAGGGTGCAGAGGAGATTTACCAGGCTGTTGCCTGGAATGGAGAATAGATCGTACGAGGATAGGTTGAGAGTGCTAGGCCTTTTCTCATTGGAACAGCAAAGAGGTTTATAAGATGATCAGGGGAATAGATAGACAGTCAGAGACTTTTTCCCGAGGTCCAACAGCGTGTTACAAGGGGGCATAAATTTAAGGTGAAGGGTGGAAGGTATAAGGGGGATGTCAGGGGTAGGTTCTTTACCCAGAGAATGTTGGGGGCATGGAATGCGCTGCCTGTGGGAGTGGCAGTGTCAGAATCATTGGTGACCTTTAAGCAGCAATTGGATAGGTACATACTTAAGCTAGGAAAAATGTTCGGCACAACATCGTGGCCGAAGGGCCTGTTCTGTGCTGCATTGTTCTATGATCTATGTTCTATGTCCCTTGAATGACCACAAAGAGTTCAGATATTGCTCTTCACAATATTTTGCATGATTAACTGTCAAGAACCAATAAAATGAAATTTGAATGTTGAATGGCATTAGATTTTAGAATAATATGATGCAATCAATTAAAACTTATGATATCTTAAGGGGAATTGATGGTGTGGATGCTGATAAAAAAGTCTGCTCTTGTCAGGGAGATTAGGTTTTTACCTAGACTAGGACTACGGTCGCTATTTAAAATTACAAGTCTAGATTTTCCACTGGCCAGTCAGTCTTTATGTGTGTGTGTGTGTGTGTGTGTGTGTGTGTGTGTGTTCGGGGTGGGGGGGGGTGGGGAACAGTTGAATAATTACTCATGACTTAGACTATGTATTTCACAGTTTAATTTCATCAGAATTCTCTGAATTCTCAAGAATTTCCTGGGGTTCCAGACATTAAGAAATCACTCAGCCAAAAATTTCATTTCATGGGTAATTCCTTGGTAGTCTGCTATGATGAGTATTCTTCATAAGCCCCAAATGCATCACTAGGTTTCTTCAGTAGACAGGCAGGTTGAAAAAACACAGGAAGCCAAGCAGCAGCAGGAGGTGGTGAAGTGGATATTTTGGGTGTAACCCTTTGTTTAGGACTGAGGGTGGGTATAGGGGGAGGTGCAGATAAAGGAGGTTGGGGGAGAATGGTAGTAAAGTGGGGAAGGTGAAGACAGGCAGAGGGTATGACCTGGTTAGTCAATGGAAGGAATGAGTCCATTCGGTGGTTGGGAGGGGTGGAATTGATGGGCAGGGGCTGGGAATGGAATCAGGGATGGGAAGGGAGATTATTTGAAATTAGAGAACTCAATGTTCACCTGGTCTCTTGGCCAGTATTTTCCCTTGAAGTAACATCACTTAAAAAAGGCTGATTATCATCATTTATCATCATTGGGTGACACGGTGGCACAGTGGTTAGCACTGCTGCTTCACAGTGCCCGAGACCCAGGTTCAATTCCACTGTCTGTGTGGAGTTTGCACGTTCACTCTGTGTCTGCGCGACTTTCCTCCGGGTGCTCCGGTTTCTTCCCACAGTCCAAAGATGTGCAGGTTAGGTGAATTGGCCATGCTAAATTGCTCATAGTGTTAGGTGAAGGGGACTGGGTCTGGGTGGGCTGCTCTTCGGAGGGTCGATGTGGACTTGTTGGGCCGAAGGGCCTGTTTCCACACTGTATGCAATCTAACCTAAGAAGGTGATGATATAGTGGTAATGTCGGGCATTTGTAGTTCAGAATCTCAGATTAATATTTTTGGAGAAACTGAGTAGGTTTGGCAGCATCTATGGAGAGAAAACAGTTCACATTTCAAGTCTAGTGACCCTTCAGAAATAGCCTAGACAACCACTCAGTTCAAGGGCAATTAGGAATAGAATATAAATGCAGTTCCAATCAGCTGTGCCCATAACTCATGAATAAATTAAAACAAACACGATTTATGTCGAGTATTATGTAAGTAGAGGCTACAGTGTTTTTAACATTACAACAAGGTCTATGTTAAAAGCTGCTTTATTGGCTGTAAGTATCACTTTCATCATGAAAGGTTATTGCAATCATGGACATTTTTCCACCTCTCTTTATGTTCATGATGTCGCAAATCATGATTCTAAGACACCCACATCTAGAAGCTGCTCTTAAACTGGTTCTTCCTTCTGACAATTGATTAAATCTGGCACATTCCCCTCTTTTTCTGACTTGGAGATAAAATGCTTCTGAGGCACTTATGTCCCAAACGAACACATCAACCCGCCATAATAATTAAAATGCGCTGATGCACGCACTACCAAATCTCAAATATATAGTAAGTGTTTCATCTGACTTCAGCTCTTCCTTGCAGACTAATCTTGATCATTGGAAATTGAGTGATTCTTCATCATAGTTGACTTACTGCCAATCATCTGAGAGTATATTGGCTTCTGATAACCTTCAAAAGTACAAGGGGCATAGGGTTAAATGGAAACTGTACATCTAGGGTATCTTTTGAGAGATATTTTTTAAAAGAAGAAAAATAATTTACTTTTGAAATTGCTGAAATGAGGAGGGGTGTCAGTTTATCATTTGTCCAATGTTTGCTACCTTAACAAGAAAACAAGTAAGTGTCTTGCTGGCTTCTATCAGAGAATGCTGCAAAATTTTAATAATACATTTTTATTTAGAGTCATAGAGTCTTAGAGATATACAGCATGGAAACAGACCTTTTGGTCCAACCCGTCCGTGCTGAACAGATATCCCATAACAATCTAGTTCCACCTGCCCTCACCCAGCCCATATCCTGCCAAATCCTTCCTATTCATATACCCATCCAAATGCCAATTAAATGTTGCAATTGTACCAGCCTCCACCACTTCTTCTGGCAGCTCATTCCATACCCTCTGCATGAAAAAGTTGCCCCTTAGGTCTCCTTTATATCTTTCCCCTCTCACCCTAAACCTATGCCCTCTAGTTCTGGACTCACCAACCCCAGGGAAAAGACTTTGCCTATTTACTCTATCCATGCCCCTCATAGTTTTGTAAACCTTTACAAGGTCACCCCTCAGCTTCCGACACTCCAGGGAAAACAGCCCCAGCCTGTTCAGCCTCTCCCTGAAGCTCAAATCCTCTAACCCTGGCAACATCCTTGTAAATCTTTTCTGAACCCTTTCAAGTTTCACAACATCTTTCCGATAGGAAGAGACCAGAATTGCACGCAATATTCCAACAGTGGTCTAACCAATGTCCGTACAGCCATGACATGACCGCCCTACATCTGTACTCAATACTCTGACCAATAAAGGAAAGCCATACCAAATGCCTTCTTCACTATCCTATCTAACTGCAACTCCATTTTCAAGGAGCTATGAACCTGCACTCCAGGGTCTCTTAGTTCAGCAACGTTCCCTAGGACCTTACAATTAAGTGTATAAGTCCTGATCAGATTTGCTTTCCCAAAATGCTGCACCTCACGTTATCTGAATTAAACACCATCTGCCACTTTTCAGCCCGTTGGCCCATCTGGTCAAGATCCTGTTGTAATCGGAGGTAACCCTCTTCGCTGTCCACTACACCTTCAATTTTGGTGACATCTGCAATTTTAATAACTTGCGCCTCTTATGCTCACATCCAAATCATTTATGTAAACGACAAAAAGTAGAGGACACAACACCGATCCTTGTGGCACTCCATTGGTCACAGGCCTCCAGTCTGCAAAACAACCCTCCACCACCACTCTCTGTCTTCTACCTTTGAGCCAGTTCTGTAACCAAATGGCTCATCCCCCCCATTCCATGAGATCTAACCTTGCTAATCAGTCTCCCATGGGGAACCTTGTCGAACACCTTACTAAAGTCCATATAGATCACATCTACTGCTCTGCCCTCATCAATCCTCGTTGTTATTTCTTCAAAAAACTCAATCAAGTTTGTGAGACATGACTTCCCACGCACAAAGCCATATTGACTATCCCTAATCAGTCCTTTCCTTTCCAAATACATGTACATCCTGTCCCTCAGGATTCTCTCCAACAATTTACCAACCACCAAGGTCAGGCTCACCGGTCTATAATACCCTGATTTTACTATAATGCAGCTCTCAGGAGTGACATCTTCAATTATTCCAAAAAAAAGAGTAACAGTGGGAAATTTTAAAAGTAACTTACATTTATATCATGCCTTTAGTGTCCCATGGCATTTCACAGGAGCATCATCAAACAAGACTTGACACTGTCCATGCAATGAAAAGTGAGAGCACATAAACGGAAGCTTGGTCAAAGTGGTCAATCCAAAGTAGTGTCACAAAGGAGTGAAAGAGAAGTGGGAAGATTTAGAAAGGGTAGGTTGGAGATTTGAATTCAGATTGAAGTACAAATGTTTGCCACAGTGAAGGAATAGTTAAAACACCTGGAGCTAATCTAGAAGATTGAAGAGATCTTGAAAGATTGAAAGCATGGTGGAGTTGATACAAACAGGGACAGCAAAGTCAGGAAAGAAATTTGAAAATATAATTGAAAACTTGAAAATGTTGTAATGCTGCCAACAGAAACCAACATGGGTCAGCAAGGTAGGGAGTGATGGTAAATGGTACTCAGCTTGTTTTAGGAAGTGTTTTGAATGAGCTTACATCTGCAAATAATGAACAACGGGGTCTTCCTGGCGGTGTGCTAGAATGGTAAAGGCTGATGATAACAAAGGCACGAACAAGAGTTTTGATGGCAGAAGATCTGAAGCAGGTGACTTTTCATTAGGTATTGAATGTGTACATAGATATCTTGTGGACATAGATCTCAACTCAATTCAGGGTCTAATATCACACAAAGGTTGCTAGCAGTCAAGTTCAACTTCAGGAAGTTGTCATTCAGAGACATGGTGTCAATGGCCCAGAGAAATGAATGTATGGCAGGGACTGAAGACAGTGGATTTGTTCTTCTAAACATTTAATTAGAGGAAATTTCTGCTCAACTATTACAGGATTAGAGCAAAGTTAAATATTGCACAATGCCAGGTTATAGTCTGAGAGGTTTATTTGAAAGTACAAGCTTGTACCTTCAAACAAACCTGTTGGACTATAACCTGGTGTGTGATTTTTAACTTTATCTACCCCAGTATAACACCAGCACCTCCAGGATTAAAACAGACAACTTAAAGACAGTGAAGTGGTCCAAAAAAATGGTGATGAGTGGGAGTTTGGTGTTAACAACATATATGTGCCATCTAATGCTATGTTTTCAAATATGCAGCACAGCATGCAGGTCAGAAAGAAAGAGTCCAAGAACAGATGCCTGGAGGATATAAGATGGAAGAGGAAGTGAATCCAAAAGTCATTCCAGGTAATATTTTGACCTCAACTCAAACTATGAAGAGATAGAATATAGTAAAGAGATAGAGTGCCTGGTGGTATGCCAAAATGATTACAATCTCTCCCTCAACATCAGCAAAACAAAAGAGCTGGTCATTGACTTTATCCCCTTTATCCTTCAATGGTGCTGAGATGGAGATGGTAAAGAATGTAAATTTCCTAGGAGTGATGAATCACCAACTATCTGGCCTTGGCCACCCATGTTGACATTACAGCACAATAATGATTCTACAACCACAGGAGGCTAAAGAAATTCAGCATGTTCCTACCAAGAACATGAGTCTTACCAAGAACACAAAACAAAAAGTGCTGGATATCACAGCAGATCAGACAGCATCTCTGGAAGGAGAGCAAGCCAACATTTCAAGTCTAGATGACTCTTCATCAGAGCATCTGTGCTGATGAAGAGTCAGCTCCACATGGAATTTTAACTTGCTGCCTCTTCATGGATGCTGCCTGATCTGCTGTGATTCCCAGCAGTTTTTGTTTCAGTACAAATTCCAGCATCTGTAGTAATTGGCTCCTAAGGCTCCCTCCTAGTTTTTATAGATGCACCATAGACAGCATTCCATCGAAATGCATCACAGCTTGGTCAGGCAACTAATCTGTCCAGGATAGTAAGAAACTATATGGAGTTGCAAGTAGATCCCAGTCCATCACGCAAGCCATCGTTTCATTGATTGACTCCAGCTATACTTCCTGCTGTGTCAGGAAGGCAGCCAACATAATCAAAGACCACTCCCATCCCATTCATAATCTCTTCCAACCTCTTATATCAGGCAGAAGATACAAAAGCTTAAACAGATGTACCAACAGAATAAAGAAAAGTTTCTTCCTTGCTGTTATTTAACTTATAAATGGACCTCTCAAATTTTAAATTTAATGTTGATCTCGCTCTTTGTGCACCTTCTCTGCAGCCATTATATTGTATTATCTGCTCTGTTCTCTTACCCTGATACACATTATATGGTATTTTATGCCTGTATTGCATGCAAAACAAAATTTTTCACTACACGTAAGTGAATCAAACTGAATCAAATCAACGAGGTCTGTGTCAATGTATCTTAGAAAAATGAAAGGAACTACATTAAAATTTAAACATTCTGATAGGGCTGAAGATTCTGGGTGCAGATATGTTACTTCCTAACCTGGAAACTCTGGAATGAAGGATCAAGTTCTCAGCATATGGGGTAAGCAATCTTGGACAGAGATAGGGAGAACTTTCCTCACTTAGGGGTGGTCAACCTGTGGAATTAGCTACCACAAAAGGCTGTGAGGCCAAGTCATTCAACATATTTAACAATAATATGGATAGATTTCTAGGGGTGAAGCAGTATGAAGCTACAGCAGGAGTACAGCATTTGGATGGAGGATCATCCATGATTAAATTGAATGGTGAAGCAGGCTTGATAGGCTGAATGGCTTATTCCTCCTATTTTCTATGAACCTCTATATTTTTATGAAAGCTTGAGAATGCAGCTCCACACAGCTTGAAGTCACTGAAGTCTACTTACTTGAGTAATGTGCAATTCAGTTGTTCTATGTTTGACCCTGTTCACAACTGCTTCATTGATTTAAGTTACAATGAACACTAAATGAATCTGTAGAAAGAGCTGGAAGAATGGACAAGCACTTTCAAAGCACTCTGAGTACAACAAGTTATGATGATAGAAAAAGTAACATCTCTGCAAATGTTTTACATAAGAAAGGATTCAAATGTTGATCCTCTTCAGTCCAAAGCTACCTGTCTGATCTTGGCCTTTCATTTTGCTCAGGCTGCAGACAAAATTAGTCAAATGATATTGTCCGATTCGGAGTGTCATTATGAGTGTCACTGGGAGCTCACTTCTGGCCAGAAAAGCCTGAGAAGTAACAGTGGACTATGGAACACTGACAAAACAATTGTCTGACCTATTTTCCACATGATCAGCCACCGAAGCGATAGCCGGGAAATCAGCTTAAACTCAAGCAGAAAAACTGATGTTAGTTCAAGAATGCAGCCAGAGGGTCAATTCTTCAAAGGCATGTTAACAGCACAGAAACCTCTTCAGCTCTCCTGGAGAAGGTTAAGGAGCATCATTCCAGAACTGAAATGATATTTACATAGGTAATGTGACTTTTCTTTCTTTATTTATCTAACTTGTACTTGAGGTGGCACTGCAAGGGGTGACATTATAAACTTTTCACTGTACACCTCTACTTCTGTACTTGAGTACACGTGACAATAAACCTAATTCTAATGCTAAATTCTAGCATCTGGCTCAACCTAGGAGGGCCCAAATCACATTCAAGCCAATGAAGTCATTTTTAAGCATGGTCAAATTATAACCTTGCATGCAATATGGGTGCAATAAGCTCCCATAAGCAACAATGTGATAATGAACTGATACTTAGTTTTGGTGTTAACACCTCTGCTGACAGCATGTGTCCCTTCTGTTGGCTTTTTGTTTTAAGTCACTTAATTCTGAACTGAAAGAGGAAATTAAAACGTACTTCGACATTTAAAACAACAAATGCATTTCCACATGCACAGCATCTCTTACCTTCAATTTATAATTAAAATATATTCTTGAAACCTGCTTCCATTGGCAAACTCAGAGGGCAGGAGAAAGTGAGGTCTGCAGATGCTGGAGATCAGAGCTGAAAATGTGTTGCTGGAAAAGCGCAGCAGGTCAGGCAGCATCCAAGGAACAGGAAATTCGACGTTTCGGGCATAAGCCCTTCATCAGGAATCAGCCCTTCATTCCTGGTGAAGGGCTTATGCCCGAAACGTCGAATTTCCTGTTCCTTGGCTGCTGCCTGACCTGCTGTGTTTTTCCAGCAACACATTTTCAGCTCCAAACTCAGAGGGCAATAAATATTGCATTTTGCCTAGGGGAGAATGAGCTCCCCTTGCATCTGATTTAATTTTTTTTTCAATAGTGTCTCATTGGACATTTTACACTATAACTCAAACTTAGGCTGTTAAAAAGATTAATGGCATAGAATGCTTCAAGTTGAAATAGCAGAAAACGAAAAGGTGAAGTGTGTTACAGCAAATATGGATCAAGACTAATGTAACAGATTCATCCTCTCCTTTCTTGTCAGTCAGTGAAACAACGTTACAATGTGATCCAGAAATTTTTAGGAGTAAGGAGTAATTATGGATACAAGTTAGGTTGGTTATTGTGTATGCGTATTGATTAGAACAATCTTGTCCCATCGAAAATTTAGAGTGAAACCATGCAATAAGTCATTGGGTGTAAACATCCCAACAGAACCTTCACATGCCTTTTTTTCTAAACTTTTTCAGAGGAAGTGAGTTTCCCTGTTTGGGTCAACATTTATTGCCTGTTATAATTACCCTTGCGAAAATGGTGGTGAGCTGTCTTGAACCATTGCAGTCCACGTGCTGCAGGCGGATGCACAATACTGTTAGAAGGGAGTTTCAGGACTTTGATCCAGCGACACTGAATGAATTATGATAGAGCTCCAAGTCAGGATGGTGAATGGGTTGAAGGGACATTTGTAGCTAATTGTGTTTCCATGGCATCTGTTGCTCTTGTTGTCTTAGATGGTAGAGGTTGTGGATTTGGATGGTGTTCATAGAATCCCTACAGTGCAGAAAAGGTTATTTGGCCCAACAAGTGCACAACAACCCTCCAAAGAGTAACCCACCCAAACTCATTCCCCTGCCCTATTACTCTACATTTACCCTTGACTTGTGCACCTAACCCACACATTCCTGAACAATATGGGCAATTTAGTATAGCCAATTCACCTAACTTGCACATCTTTGACTGTAGGAGGAAACCCATGCAGACTCAGGAAGAATGTGCAAACTTCACGCAGACAGTTGCCCGAGGCTGGAATTGAACTCAGGTCCCTGATTCTGTGAGGCAGCAGTGCTGGCCACTGAGCCACCATGCTGTTGAAGAAGCATGGTAAGTTGATATACTATGCACTGTTGATGACACATGCTGTTGCCACAATGGAGGGAGTGAGTGTTTAAGATGTAGTCTGGTGCTAATTAAACGGACTGTTTCTGGATTCTGGACCTGCGTCCACCCTGGAACAAAAGCATCATTACTGGGGGGGGAGAGGCACCCATGATGTCCAGTTACCTCAAAGTCCTTGATAGCCAATGAAAGTTTTTGAAAAGTTGTCGATATTGTCATGCAGCAAATATTGCAGGCAAATTGCACACAGCAACGTTTGAGAAAACAGCAATTTAACAGTGACAAAGTTATTTGTTTCATGTAATGTTGATTGAGGGATCAATATTGGTCAATACACTAGGGAGATTCCCCTTTTTCTGTTCTTCAAAATACTTCAAGATCCACCGCTGCAGGCAGTCAGATCCTTGGTTTCAGGTCTCATCGAGAAGGCAACATGTCTGTTGTCCAGCACAATGCTGCAGTGTCAGTATCAATTTTCAACCTCAAGCCTTGGAGTGGGGTGCAAACATGTAAGTCTGTTGTTCAGAGACAAGAGTGATACCAACTGATCAATGTCTGACAACACACAAGTTCACATCAAGTGTCCTGGGAAGAGAGTGGATTCAGGTGTTTGATAAGAACATGGTTATGATCAACCAAAAGAAATTGCTAGTCAGAATCATAAGATGGAGGAGCAAAAGTAGGTAATTCAGTCAATCTTGTATACTCTGCTCTCCAATCAGATCAAGGATAGAGTCATAGAGTCATAGAGATGCACAGCATGGAAACAGACCCTTCAGTCGAACTCATCCATGTCAACCAGACATGTATAATATGGTAATCTTCAACTACACATTCCTGCCTTATTAGCATAATTCTTGATTTCTTCATTGATAATTATATACCTAGAATAAGTATACAAAATCTTGGTTACAAAAATGTGACTTTTTAATTGTGAATGTGAATCAGGATTATTCCATTGTCCAAGTGGTTGCTGGGCCTCTTGCTGAGATATTTGTATCATCGATAGTCACAGGTGAGGTACTGGAAGATTGAAGGTTAGCAAACATGGTGCCACTGTTTAAGAAGGGTGGTAAAGACCTATTTATCCTATCCATGCCCCTCATAATTTTGTAAACCTCTATAAGGTCACCCCTCAGCCTCCAATGCTCCAGGGAAAACAGCCCCTGCCTGTTCAGCCTCTCCCTATTGCTCAAATCCTCCAACTCTGGCAACATCCTTGTAAGTCTTGTCTGAACCCTTTTGAGTTTCACAACATCTTTCCGATAGGAAGGAGACCAGAATTGCATGCAATATTCCAACAGTGGCCTAACCAATGTCCTGTATAACCACAACATGATCTCCCAACTCGTTTACTCAATACTGTGACCAATAAAGGAAAGCATACCAAACGCCTTCTTCACTATCTTATCTAACTGCGACTCTACCTTCAAGGAGCTATGAACCTGCACTCCAAGGTCTCTTTGTTCAGCAACACTCCCTAGAACCTTACCATTAAGTGTATAAGTCCTGCTAAGATTTGCTTTCCCAAAATGCAGAACCTCGCATTTACCTGAATTAAACTCCATCTGCCACTTCTCAGTCCATTGGCCCATCTGGTTCAGATTCTGTTGTAATCTGACATAACTTTCTTCACTGTCCACTACACCTCCAATTTTGGTGTCATCTGCAAAATGACTAATTGGACCTCTTATGCTTGCATCCAAATCATTTATGCAAATGACTAAAAGTAGAGGACACAGCACTGATCCTTGTGGCACTCCACTGGTCACAGGCCTCCAGTCTGAAAATCAACCCTCCACCACCACCTTCTATCTTCTACCTTTGAATCAGTTCTGTATCCAAATGGCTAGTTCTCCCTGTATTCCATGAGTTCTAACCTTGCTAATCAGTCTCCCATGGGGAACCTTGTTGAATGCTTTACTGAAGTCCATATAGATCACACCTACCGCTCTGCCCTTATCAATCCTCTTTGTTACTTCTTCAGCCAGAAGTGCTGAATAGATGATCTACCTCTGCCTCCTCCGGTAATCCCCAGCATGACAAATATGATTTCAAGAAATGATTGGAGACACTGGATATTGCAAAATCTACAGGCCCTGACAACATTCTGGCATTAGTTCTGAACACTTGTGTTCCAGAACTTGCTGCTCCCCTAGCCAAGCTGTTCCTGTACATTTGCAACACTGGTATTTACCTGACAATGTGGAAAATGCCCAGATATGTCCTGTGCATAAAAAGCAGGACAACTCCAACCTGGCCAATCAGTGAAGTGATGGAAGGTGTCACCAACAGTCTACCAAGCACCATCTGCTCAGCAATAACCAGCTCAGTGACAGTCTGGGTTCCGCCAGTCTCTCAGCTCCTGACCTCATTGCACGACATTGGTTAAGCCACTTTTGAAATATTGTGTGCAATTATGGTCCTGCTCCTATTGGAAGGGTCTTGTGAAACTTGAAAGCATTCAGAAAAGATTTACAAGGATGTTGCCAGGATTGGAGGATTTGAGATATAGGGAGAGATTGAATAGGCTAGGGCTGTTTTCCCTGGAGCGATAGAGGCTGAGAGGTGACCTTATAGAGATTTTTAAAACCATGAGGGCATGGATAGGGTAAATAGACAAGGTCTGGGTGGGGGTGTCCAGAAGTAGAAGGCATAGGTTTAGGGTGAGAGGTGAAAGATGTAAAAGAGACCCAAGGGACAACTTTTCCAAGCAGAAGGTAGTGTGTGTCTAGAATGGGCTGCCAGAGGAAGTGGTGGAGGCTAATACAATTGTAACTTTTAAAAGACATGTGGATGGGGATATGAATAGGAAAGATTTGGAAGGATATGGGTTGGTTGCTGGCAGGTGGAGCTAGATTGGGTTGGGATATATGGTCAGCATGGATGGGTTAGACCGAAGGATCTGTTTCCTTGCTGTTTATCTTTATGACTCTATGACATCATTGGACAAAAGCGCTGAATTCCAGAGGTGAGCTGTGAGTGACAGTCCTTGACACCAAGGCTGCATTCGATTGAGTGTGGCATCAAGGAGCCCTGGCAAAACTGGAATCAATAGGTATCAGGACAAACTCTCCAGTAGTTAAAGTCATACCTGACACATAGGAGGGTGGTTGTGGTTGTCAGAAGTCAGTCATATCAGCTCTAGACATCTCTAAGGAGTTCCTAAGGGTAGTGTCTGAGGCCCCACAATCATCAGCTGCTTCATCAATGACCCTCCCTCCATCATAAGTTTTGAAATGGGGATGTTTGCTGATGATTGCACAATGTTCAAAACCTTTTGCGACTCCTCAGACACTGACATATTACAAGCCCAAATGCAACAAGATATGGACTATATCCAGACTTGGGCTGACAAATGGTAAGTAACATTCGTGCCACACAAATGCTAGACTATGACCATCATCAATAAGAGATAACCTAATCACCGCCCCTTGACATTCAATGATGGTACCATCACTGAATCCCCCACTATCAACATCCTGGGAGTTATCATTGATCAGAAACTCAGCTGGACTTACCACATAAACACAGTGGCTACAAGAACAGGTCAGAGGCTAGGAATATTGTGGTGAGTAACTCACCCGTTGACTCCCGAAACTCTGTCCACCATCTCCAAGGCCCAAGTCAAGAGTGCGATGGAATATGCCCCACTTGCCTGAATGAGTGCAGCCCCAATAACATTCAAGAAGCTTGACGTCATCCAGGACAAAACAGCCTACTTGATTGGCACTGCATCCACAAGTATCCCCTCCCCTAATCCCTCCAACAACAATGCTTAGTAGCAGCAAACTGTACTATCCATGAGATGCACTGCAGAAATTCACCAAAAATCCTCAGACAACACCTTCAAAACTCATGGCCACTTCCTAGACAGACAAGGGCAGCAGATATATGGGAACATCACCACCTTTAAGTTGGAAATATATCAGCATACCTTCACTGGTTCAAAATCCTGGAATTCCCACTCTAATGGCATTGTGGATTTACCCACAGCAAGTGAACTGCAACGGTTCAAGAAGGCAGCTCACCACCACCTTCTCAAGGCCAACTAGGGATGGGCAATAAATGTTGGCCAGCCAGCAACACATACGTTCCACAAAATGAATATTTTTTAAAAAAATGACGTGATCAAATATCCAAATGGGACATAAACTAGAGAGGTTTATTGCATGCGTGTGGTGCTGCTCCATGCTTTGCGAACCAATACCATTTATGTGAATTATGATTCCCAGAAGGGTTGGATGGGATATAAATCGATACTTTTGCTGTGCTTGGAACTCCTGCAATTAAAATAATGCTCTTATAAAAGAAAGTAATCTTTCATTTTTGAGATTTTTCACGAATACCACAAGTGGTCTTCACTACGTCATAGTGTAACAGGAGTAGAAATTGCAGCTTCAACAGGATTTGTTAAAGGAAAAAACAAAACACTTGTCCTGAAAACAGCAATTTACTTTTAATTTGTGTAGTTCATGGGATAGGGGCATCACTGACTGGGTCAGCATTTGTTACCTGTCCATAGTTACCCTTGAGAAAGTGGTAGTGAGCTGCCTTCTTGAACTGCTACAGTGCATGTCCTGCTGGCAGAGCCACAATGCTATTATTGAGGTAGTCCAGCAACACTGAAGGAATGGCAATGTATTTTCAAGTCAGGACAATGTGTGTCTTGGAGGAAAATTTCAGCCTGTGGTGTTCCCACATATCTGCTTGTTTGTCTTTTTTTGGGACAAAAGTCACAGGTTTGGAAGATGTTTATAAAGGAGGCGCAGTGAATTTCTGCAGTGCATTTTGGAGATGATGCACACTGCTGCAATTGAGTTTTGGCAGTGTAGTGAGTGGATGTTCCCATTTAACAGACGTGGTGCAAATTATTAAGAGCTACTTTATCCTGGGAATCCAGGTGAGTGAACAGTATTCCATCATACTCCTGACTTGTAACTCGTAAATATGAGCAGGCACTGAGGACACAGTAAATGAGTTACTCAGTACTGGATTCATAGATCTGGATCAACATAGACACAGTCTTTATATGGCTCATCTACTTCAGTTTCTGGTCAGTGGTAACTCCCAGTTTGTTGAAAGTGAAAAAATCAGTGACAGATTATATGTTATGTGTCATGTTCTGTGTTTCAGAATACCTTTAAGAGGTATGTTCATGATATCATTATAGAGCATAGTATGAGGCGTGAGTATGTAAAAGTGTCAGATTCTATCTTATCCGAGGATCACTTGAAACATGACACACTATGTCAAGAATTCTGGTCCATGCAATTTAAGAGCATAATATTTGCCCCTGATGCTGAAGTATCTTGAAAATGTAATATTTGTATATTTGTTCACTGTCATAAATAATAGAGTCAGAGAGTCATAGAGATATACAGCACGGAAACAGACCCTACGGACCAACTCAGACCAGCTATCCCAAACCATCTGCCAGCACCTGACCCATATTACTCCAAACCCTTCCTATTCATATACCTATCCAGATGCTTTTTAAATGGTGCAATTGTACTAGCCTCCACCACATCATCTGACAGCTCATTGCATACACATACCACCCTTTGCAGGAAAACATTAGGTCTCTTTTATATCTTTCCCCTCTCACCCTAAACCTATGCCCTCTAGTTCTGGACTCCTCCACCCCAGGGAAAAGACTGTCTATTTATCTTATTCATGCCCCTCATGATTTTATAAACCTCTATAAAGTCATCCCTCAGCCTCCGATGGTCCGGGGAAAACAGCCCTAGCTTAATCAACTTCTCTCTCGCTCAAATCCTCCATCATTGGCTACATCCTTGTAAATCTTTTCTGAACCCTTTCAAGTTTCACAACATCTTTCTGATAGGAAGGAGACCAGAATTGCATGCAACATTCCAACAGTGGTCTAACCAATATCCTGTACAGCCGCAACATGACCACCCAACTCCTGTACTCAATACCGTGACCAAAATGAGAAAGCATACCAAACACCTTCTTCACTATCTTATCAACCTGCGACTCCACTTTCAAGGAGCTATGAACCTGCACTCCAAGGTCCCTTTGTTCAACAACACTCCCTAGGATCTTACCATTAAGTGTGTAAGACCTGCTAAGACTTGCTTTCCCAAAATGCAGTACCTCACATTTATCTAAATTAAACTCCATCTGCCACTTCTCAGCCCATTGACATATCTGATCAAAATCCCATTTTAATCTGAGGTAACCCTCTTCGCTGTCCGCTAACCTTCAACTCTGATGCCATCTGCAAACTTACTAACTCTACCTCTTATGCTCACGTCCAAATCATTTATATAAATGATGAAAAGTAGTGGACCCAGCACCGATCTTTGTGCCACTCCACTGGTCAGAGGCTTCCAGTGTGAAAAACAATCCTCCACCACAATCCTCTGTCATCTACCTTTGAGTCAGTGCTTTATCCAAATGGCTAGTTCTCTCTGTACTCCATGAGATCTAACCTTGCTAACCAGTTTCCCATGGCAAACCTTATCGAACGCCTTAGTGAAGTCCATATAGATCACATCTACCACTCTGCCCTCAACAATCCTCTTTGTTACTTCTTCAAAAAACTCAGTCAAGTTTGTGAGACATGATTTCCCATGCACAAAGCCATGTTGGCTATCCCTAATCGTCCTTGCCTTTCCAAATCTATGTACATCCTGTCCCTCAGGATTCCCTCCAACAATTTGCCCACCACCAACGTCTATAATTCCTGGCTTGTCCTTACCACCTTTCTTAAATAGTGACACCACGTTAGCCAACCACCAGTCTTCTGGCACCTCACCTGTAACTATCGATGAAAGAAATATCTCGGTAAGATGTTCACCAATCAATTCCCTAGCTTCCCACAGAATTCTTTGGTACACCTGCTCAGGTCCTGGGGATTTATTCACTTTTACACATTCCAAGACGTCCAGCACTTCCTCCTCTGTAATATAGACATTCTGCAAGATGTCACCATCTATTTCCCTACATTCTATATCATCCATATCCTTTTCTACAGTAAATAATGATACAAAATACTTCTTTAGTATCTCTTCGATTTCCTGCAGCTCCATATAAAGGCTGCCTTGCTGATCTTTGAGGGGCCCTATTCTCTCCTTAATTACCACTTTGTCCTTAATGTATTTGTAAAAACCCTTTGGATTCTCCTTAATTCTATTTGCCAAAGCTATCTCATGTCCCCTTTTTGTCCTCCTGATTTCTCTCTTAAGTATACTCCAAATGCCTTTATACTCTTCTAAGGATCCACTTGATCTATCCTGTCTATACCTGACAAATGTTTCCTTCTTTTTCTTAACCAAAACCTCAATTTCTTTAGTTATCCAGCATTCCCTATATTTCCTAGCCTTTCCTTTTACCCTAACAGGAATATACTGTCTCTGGATTCTTGTTGTCTCATTTCTGAAGGCTTCCCATTTTCCCTTTAGTTCCAAACACCTGCGCCCAATCAGCTTTTGACAGTTCTTGCCTAATACGGTCAAAATTGGTCTTTCTCCAATTTAGAACTTCAACGTTTAGATCTGTTCTACCCTTTTCCATCACTATTATAAAACTATTAGAATCATGGTTGCTGGCTCCAAAGTGCTCCCCCATTGATACTTCTGTCACCTGCCCTGCCTTATTTCCCAAGAGTAGTTCAAGTTTTGCACCTTCTCGAGTGGGTACATCCACATACTGAATCAGAAATTTTTTTTGTACACACTTAACAAATTCCCATTCATCTAAACCCTCAACACTATGGAAGTTCTCAGCGATGTTCGGAAAGTTAAAATCCCCTACCATAACCACCCTATTATTCTTACAAATAACTGAGATCTCCTTTCAAATCTGTTTCTCAATTTCCCTCTGACTATTCGGGGGTCTATAATTCAAGGTGCTCATCCCTTTCTTATTTCTGAGTTCAACCCAAATAACTTCCCTGGATGTATTTCCGGGAATAACCTCCCTCAGCACAGCTGTAATGCTATCCCTTATCAAAACACTACTCCCCTCCTCTCTTGCCTACCTTTGTGTCCTTCCTGTAGCATTTGTATCCTGGAACATTAAGCTGCCAATCCTGTCCATTCCTATGCCATATTCCTGTAATTGCTATGATATCCCCGTCCTATGTTCCTAACCATGCCATGTTAGGCCTCTTGCATTGAAGTAAATGCAGTTTAATTTATCAGTCCTACCTTGTCCCTGCCCATCCTGACTGTTTGACTTGCCTTATTCTCAACTGTACCAGTCTCAGAGTGAATTGTTTCTTCACTATGTCCCTGGGTCCCACCACCCTACTTTACTAGTTTAAATCCTCTTGAGCAGCATGAGCAAATCTCCCTGCCAGTATATTAATCCCCTTCCAATTTAGGTGCAATCCATCCTTCTTGTACAGGATTCTTCTACCCCAAAAGAGATTCCAATGATCCAAATATGTGAATCCTTCTCCCATACACCAGCTCCTCAGCCATGCATTCATCTGCTCTATTCTCCTATTCCTGCCCCCACTAGTTTGTAGCACCATGAATAATCCAGATATTACTACTCTTGAGGACCTCCTTTTTAAATTCCTGCCTAACTTTCTTTAATCTCCCTTCAGAATCTCAAACTTTTCCCTTCCTACGTTATTGGTTCCAATGTGTACAATGACCTCGTGATGGTCCCTCTCCCCCTTGAGAACATTCTGCACCCTTTCTGAGACTTCCTTGATCCTGGCACCAGGGAAGCAATACACCATTCGCTGCTGGCAACCGAAATGTCTGCCTTTGCCTTGGACTAGACAGGCCCCTAACACTATCAATCGCTTGGAACCCGACTTACCTCTCATTATATTAGAGCCAGTCTCAATCCCAGAAACTTGGTTGTTTGTACCATATTCCCCAGACAATCCATCTGCTCCTACATTTTCCAAAATAGCATACGTGTTTGAAATGAGGATCCATTCGATTTGATAGGATTCGCAACCAACGACATTTATTGCAGATATAATCCTCAGTAACCCGTACGCTCTCCCTAAACTTTCACATCCGACAAGAACATATCATTCTACTAAAGGCCATTTTTTCTTCTTGCAGTCTGCAGACCCAGAAAATAGCACTGTCTTATTCCTCTACAAGATACTGCTCCAGTTTAAGTTAATACTTATGACTGACATCTTAAGTGTAATCGAGAGACATTACTCAAAAATGCATATAATCAAGAAATAACCCACTCTACGCACTACTGCAGACTTATTGGAAGGCCACGCTGAAAACCCACTTATCTGTTTCTCCCAAACAGGTTCCTCCAAGATCAGTTGTAAATTTCACTGTTTTTTAATTTTCCCAGACACACTCTGATGCCCAGCTATACGTGAATTCAACAGCAAAGGCAGTAACTGTGCAGCTTCACTGGTCTGTCAGTTAGCAATGTGGATTTTTCTCTCTCTCTCTTTCTCTTTCTCTCTCCTGCACTGACCTCACCATATGCTTCCTTTGACTGTTCTTCTCCCTTTTAAAAGTGCTGTTGTTTTGACTTTTTTCTCCAAAGTTCCAAAACAATGCAACAGCATATAAAACAGTAATTGCTGCTCCTGAAATTGGAGGAAATCACCTCCAACACCTAAAATACCTCAGAAAAGGAGCAGCTGTTACAGCCAGAAATTTTTCCCGTCCTCCATCTTGGATTACCCAGAATCCTTAGAACTGCTAGATTTTTCCATACCATGATATAGGGACCTAGTTTCTTATATTACATTGGTTAAAAAGGTACATCTGCACATCGAGTAACATACCTTATTGGAAGCAGACCCATCACAATTGCATAGTAAAGGTCAGAACAAATTGCTGCATTTACAGTGATGGGCTGTATGACTCTCCATAATGATTCTATGAAGCAAATCAACACAGTACCTTTGACCAGAACTGAAATGGGTATGACACAGGAAATATTGATTAACAAAGCTATTGAGCTTCATTTGAAACTGAGTATAGCTTGTTGTAGATTCAGATTTTGCAACCACTTTTAGATTTTGCTCGTGCTGCCAGCTCCCAATCTGCAGATCCTCTTGGCCAATGATTTGAGTCAATTATAAAACACATTATGTGAATAATACCATTAGTTTTACCCTAATTTCACTCATAAACTACTATCCATATAATATTAAAAGAACAGAGAAGCAGAAAAATATTAATGAGAATAATTTGATGTGAATTCATATAATGAGAATATTAATGAGAATGGTTACTGATAACTTATTTTGAACTTTCAGTTATCGAATAAGTTACAATGCAAACACTCCAAAGAGCTTTATCCATTAAAGAGATGCTTCAAGGACAAGTACCCGGAGGCATCGGCTGCATTACTGCTGCGCTACAAGGGTAATTCTACCTAGGATGGGTGGATAAATGGATGGTGCAGCAAATCTCTGGCATGGATGGCTTGGCAATGGGAGATAGAAGCTGGAGGTATCCAGGGACCAGCCACTGTTGTGATAGGAGAAGCAGTGAGTGCTCTTCCAATCTCAGTTTCTGCCTCTCCCACACTTGATGTTCCAGCTTGTCCAATGACAGGCTTGCTCTGCTAATTTTACTGCTCTTCCAGATACAGAACCTCCAATCAGATGAATGGTAACAAAAACGGGAGATAAAGAATCAGGGATTGGAAGAGTAACTCTAGTCTTCCGCACTAGCTGCTCGTCAAATTACACCCTTGCAAGTCACTTTCTGGTCTCAGCAACCGCCTGTTTAACAGGCGAACAACAGCATTTGTAACTAAAACTGACAGTTACCGAAAGCCCCATGGTCCATTGACCCTTTACAAAGAAAGCAGTAGCCCATTCTGATTGGATTGTTGGAGAGATTGTTGGGGGTGGCACGGTGGCTCAGTGGTTATCATTGCTGCCTCACAGCACCAGGGACCCAGGTTCAATTCCAGTCTCGGGTTGTGTGGAGTTTGCACATTCTCCCTGTGTCTGCGTGGGTTTCCTCTGGGTGCTCCGTTTCCTCCCACAATCCAAAAATGTGCAGGTTACGTGAATTGGCCATGCTTAATTGCCCATAGTGTTCAGGGATGTGTATGTTAGGTGCATTAGTCATAGGGTAAATAGAGTAACGAGGAATGGGTTTGGGTGCAATATGCTTTGAAGGGTCAATGTTGAATTGTTGGGCCGAAGGGCCTGTTTTCACTCTGTAGGGATTCCATGATTATCAATGAGGAATTCGATATAAGGGCATCGGGAGCACATGGTGGGGTGCCTTCCTAGACAAGAGATGAAAGGGATGTGACAGAGGGTGAAATGGATAATCTAAGTCTTACAAATAAGCAGAAGTCAATACATACAGTATCATCTTCCCTAATGTGTTGGGAAAAGGAAATAATTGGCTGAGTTGGACCTGAAACAATGTTCACTGCTTCTTACCATCTCACCAGTTAAGTCTTAACCATGAAAATACACTATAAATTTTCTTGACTAACAATCAATTAAAACTCATATGTTCTCTCTTAACAGTTAAGTGCCTCATCTCTCAGCACTCTGGATTACCTGTTTTTCCAACAATTGAAGAAAATGTCTGGTCTCCCAACTGGACAACCAGGGAGACATTCATGCCATATTGTGAAGCTTTTATTTGCCTCAATCAGGGACAAGTGGGAGCTCTGATGGGGAGGCAAGATGGTTTTGGAAACCAACCCTCTGTGCCTTCCTTTGGCACCCTTGACACCCCTTCCTCCCCTGACACCTACCCTGTGAGGTCCACTTTCTCATTGTTAGATGTGTTGAAGAGTAGGCCTCAGCTAAATGGTGTTTAGGACTCAGAGGCTGCTAGTTTCAGCTGGACTGGCAGTGTCTGGTGAGATGAAATGTCATGTCAAGGCCGGCAATAAACCAAAAAGCTATCTGATGCTTGGCCGTTGGCTCTGAACATGCTAATTGATGCACAATGTGGAATGTTTTCTTGACGGTGGGAGCAGTGAATTAATAAGACCCACTACATCAGTCTCCACACAACAAAAAATCTGAAAAGGGAAAGTGTGAAGAATATGTTAGGAGGCATCGGGGAATAGGTTTGAAGAGGATTGGTTGTGGAGAAAGGAATCCAAACATCAATAGTGCAAGCCAGAATAATCCTGGAGCAAAGAATAAGCTTAGCCTGATGCAATCTTGTGATGAGTGATTAAACATTTGAACAATATGTGTTCAAATTTGTAACCCTAGAGCTTACGAGTGAGTTTAGCTCAAAAGTCTTCAGCGTAGTGCCAAGTTAAACCAACAGTGTGGGTTCAGTCCTGTTCTAGCAGTGGTAGTTCATGGAGGCCTGCCTTATCACAAAAGTCCACTGCTAATTTACTGGCTAACCTCAAGCTGTACATAACCAGCTGTCTCTCTCTCTCTATAAGGCTGACAGTCCTTTTTGAACAATGTCACCCTTGTATTGTATTGCACTATAGACCATACCTTTCTATATCATTAGTCCATGATGAGACCTCATTGTGTATATGTCTTTGAATCCATCAATTTACATATACAACTTTAGGAAAAAGTGGGGACTGCAGATTGGAGATCAGAGTCGAAGAGTGTGGTCCTAGAATAGCACAAGCAGCATCCAAGGAGCAGGAGAGTCAACATTTCAAGCATGAGCACTTCATCAGGAATGGCAGGGTAAGATGGAACAAGGTGGCTGAGAGATAAATGGTGGGAGTGGGGCTGGGGGAAAGGTAGCTGGGAAAGTGATAGATGAAGGTAGAGGATGGTGGTGATAGGTCGGAGAGGAGGGTGGAGCAGATAGTTGGGAAGGGAGATGAAAAGTAGGACAGTTCAAGAAGGCAGTGCAGGCTTAGAGGATTGGATCTAGGATAAGGTGGGGTAAGGGCACCTTCCCTTGCTATCACAAGAAATGCAAAACCTGCAACCACACTTACCCCCTCATCTCCATCCAAGGCCAAAAAGGATCCTTCCAATTCCGACACAGATTTTCCAGTGCTTTCACACTCATCTACTGTGTCCGTTGCTCTTGATGTGGTCTCCTGTACATCTGCCAAATTGTGGAACGTTTCAGAGAACATCTGTGGGAGACATACACCTATAAACCCCCCTGCTGTGTGGCTGAATACTTCAACTCCCCCTCCCACTCCACCAAGGACATATGATTCCTTGGCCTCCTCCACCGCCAGGTTCTAGCCACCCAGCACCTGGAGGAAGAATGCTTCATTTTCCATCTTGGGACCATCCAACCACACAGCATTGACGTTGATTTCACCAGTTTCCTCATTTCCCCTGCCCCCACCGTATCCCAGTTCACTGCCTTCTTGAACTGTCCTACCTGTCCATCTTCCTTCCCATCTATCCTCTCCGCCCTCTTCTCTGACCTAGGACCATCACCCTCCACCTTCATCAACCTATCGCACACCCTCCAGCCCCAACCTCCTCCCATTTATCTCTCAGCCCCCTTGGGCAGCTCTTGTCATTCCTGATGAAGAACACATGCTCAAAACATTGACTCTCCTGCTCCTTGGATGCTGCCTTTCCAGCACCACATTTTTCGACTCATAAACAGCTATATTGTAATCCAAAAATACTATTATCAAATAAGATTTCCTGACTTAACGCACTTCGAATTATTTGAAATATGGGCGTTATTAACCATAATCTTACTATATTACAATTAGTGGATATATCTATCAATTTTTAAAATCCTAGCCACTCAATTTCTTATTTTAATTAGATTTGCTTGTCATTCGTGTTATTTATTCCCCTACAGTTGCTCATGTATGTACCAGTCAGACAACAGAAAAACTGCAATCAATTCAGGCCTTCTTCTCATGACTGATTAAAACAATTCTATTTGTTTTTGAACCCCTGTTGTTTCAAGATACAAAGACATTCAGTTATGAACCATTAACTTGCCAAGATGGCCAACATATCATTCTCCAGGATGTGCAATAAAGCATGGCTGTGTGTACTGTAAAAGCACTCTTGCTGCCAGCAATGATTGAAAAGAGGGGCAGGAGAGGCACAGTTGGATTACTTTTACTTATTAATGTGAATGTTGATGAATTGAAGAATTTGACATTTTATTTTGAACTGTAGCCCATCTTGTAGCCTTTGGGTTGAACGATCTTAATCTGTCCAAGTTGATTTTGAAATGAGGCATTGGCCTCATAGGTGTAAAAACAACAGTAGAGATTTCAGATTTCACTGCAGCTGATGCCTTGGCTCAAGTAACTGTCTTCTCAGAAAATATTTTACAAAACATTTTTTTTGTGATATCTGAGTCTGAAGCTGCTTTCAAATAGCAATTGTCCACCTTTAGCTTTGTCTTTGTTAATGAATTAGCACTACTGTAATAGTTGTTTTCCTTTTTGTGTATATATATTAGCATTGAAACATAATGGATCATTTGTTCTACAAAATATCTTGGAAGGCCACAACAATGATTTGACTGAGGAGCTCACTGGCTCTGCAGCTTCCCACAG
This sequence comes from Hemiscyllium ocellatum, assembly GCF_020745735.1. Classification (NCBI taxonomy): domain Eukaryota; kingdom Metazoa; phylum Chordata; class Chondrichthyes; order Orectolobiformes; family Hemiscylliidae; genus Hemiscyllium; species Hemiscyllium ocellatum. Next base: position 96,199,986 of record NC_083403.1, read on the forward strand.
TGTGGACCAGAAGATATGATCACAGGATCATTGCAGAAGTAAAAGGCATCTTTTTAACCAATGTTCATACATGCAGTGAGTATTCATTTTTAGTTCTGGTTGTGAAATTAATGCATGATTCATTTCCTGGTCCTGGCTTTGTGAAGCACTCATGTCATCACAGAGTGAACTGGCCAACAGCTTAAGTAACAAATTCTGTGCTTTGTCAACTCACTTAGCTGTGCACTATGTACTGTTTAACTTTTTGCCTAATGTGAATCCAATCTTTGCTTACCTACAGTGTTAAACAAACCAAGAGAAAACATGTTCTTCCAAGAGTAAACAAATATGTTTGTGTACAGCTCATGTGCAGTTTAACTTATCTCCATTTGCAAAGATTATGGATCTTGATGTTCTCCATTAATGCATCCGATATGAATGGTAAAATTTAGCATATAACTTAATTGGGACAATGGTGAGCATGGGGTCAAATCTGTGGCACCAAGTCTGCACAGTGATTGAGGCAGACAGCAGCCATGTTAGAGGCTGTCATTAAAATGACACTTCAGAACCTGCAACCTTGATCGAGTACAAAAGTGTACAAAGTGGACAAATGGTCAAATGAAAAGCAATGAGTACAATCCAGAGCTTGTTGCTACAACTTTTCTAGGAATTAAAACAAAACCATTAATTTGCATTTGTATTGAACCCATTGTCTTACACAATAATATGCATCAGACTCATTCACTTGCAGTGATTTACTAATTGAACATCTTCTTGCTCTGGTCCATGAACAAGCTCTTCAAGGGATGTAACAGACTGTAATAGAGCTGAGGGCTTGTAGCACCCGAGCACTCATTTTAGAAATTCTAGCAATTCGCAGAAATGCCAGGACACTAAGACATCATCTGGGAGCACTATTTTAAAAGCATACCCATGCCTGTTCTGGCCCCAGGTATAGAATTCAATACCATCTCTACAACTTCCCTCCCAGTCACCACCACACTTGGAGAAGTTCCATTTTTGTTCCATTTGATTTTCTCTGGTGAAACTCAATCTGGCCTCAAATGATGGTTAACAGAATTTTTCCAATCATCAAAACTGAGTGAATCTTTTATTGGTTTATTCTACGCTTTCTCATATTGTATAGATCACTCAGAGTCTCATTCACCAAGTGTGCAATCTGCTTTCTTAATTTCTTTTTGCAACAAGGTACTGCTTGGAGTTTGCAATCCTCACAAAACACTTTCGCCAGTCTGAGGTTTTTGAGCAATGGTGTATCCGAATAGCCAGGGTGACTTTTGAACTTTTGAACTTTGAGGCATCTCACAGGAATCAAATATCTGTATGCTGTGGTCCCTGGCTGTTATTATCGATCTATATGCCCTTAGAACTCAGCATCAATGAGCCCCACAAACATTAGCCTCCAATCTTGATGCCCCACCAATGACACGTAAATGCTGTATTTTTTCTTATTGGAAGTCTTATTAACAGAATAGACTACATAGAAAATTGAATGAATGTTTCATTGCGGGCCATTCTAGCATCACCATTACCTGTTGGTTTTCTGTGTGATCTCTGTTCATTTCATATTAGTGACATAGAACTTTGATTACATCAAACTTAAACCACATAAAAGAATTTGGAGACAATAGAGAAGATGCAAACAAGATGTACACTCTTCATATCAGTACTGAAAGATGGTAAGTGCCAAGGAAATTTGAATATGCTGAGATGTCATTCATAAAAATTGAAAAAGCTGAAGCATTTGTAGAGAGAGACAAGCAGAGTTAATATTTCAGGACTAATATCACTGTTCTTAAGAACACCAATGATATTATAAAGTAGAGTTGTATTGAACTTAAAACATCTCTGATTTTATCTCCACAGATGCTGCCAGACTTGCTGACTTTCCCCTGCATTTTCTATTTTCGTTGTGAATTTCCAAAAATGAAGAGTATTTTGCTTTTAATTAAGTTAATTAATTAAATAAGTGGTGTTTATATACAATCAAAGATGATACAAAATCCAACAGAAAATTCTGGAGGTTTTTTTTACATTTCTGGAAAGAGAGACATGTTGCTGAACCATATTATCTTGCATGTATCAGGATAAATACAAAAATATCAAATTTCAATCATTCACAGCAGCTCATAGGAGGTACAGTTAGTAAGTTTGGAGATGACACCAAAGTTGGAGGTGTAGTGGACAGCGAAAAAGGTTACCTCAGAGTACCATGGGGTCTTGACCAGATGGACCAGTGGGCTGAAGATAGGCAGATGGAGTTTAATTTAGATAAATGTGAGGTGCTGCATTTTGGAAAACCAAATCAGAGCAGGACCTATGCACTTCATGGTAAGGTCCTGGAGTTTTGCTGAACAAAGAGACCTTGAAGTGCAGGTTCATAATTCCTTGAAAGTGGAGTCACAGGTAGATAGGAGAGTGAAGAAGGTGCTTGATATGCTTTCCTTTATTGGTCAGAGCATTGAGTATAGGGGTTGGGAGGTCATGCAGCTGTACAGGACATTGGTTAGGCCACTTTTGGAATATTGAGTGCAGTTTTGGTCTCCTTCCTATCAGAAGCATGTCGTAAAACTTGAAAGGGTTCAGAAAAGATTTACAAGAAAGTTGCCAGGGTTGGGCATTTGAGCTTCAGGGAGAGGCTGAATAGGCTGGGGCTGTTTTCCCTGGAGCATTGGAGGCTGAGGGGTGACCATATAGAGGTCTATAAGATCATGAGGGGCATGGATAGGATAAATACACTGAGTTATTTCCTTGGGGTGGAAAGATATAAAAGGGACATAAATGCTAATTTTATTCATGCAGAGGGAGATGTGTGTGTGGAATAAGCTGCCAGAGGAAGTAATGGAGGCTGGTACAATTGCAACATTTACAAGGCATCTGAATGGGTATATGCATAGGAAGGGTTTAGAGGGATACAGGCCAAGTATTGGCAGATGGGACTAGATTAGGTTAGGATATTTGGTGGGCATGGATGAGTTGGGCTGAAGGGCCTGTTTCCATGCTGTACATCTCTATGACTCTATGGCTTGTTATGACAGAAGACAAGGGAAGTAATGGGTTAGCAAGTCAATCTGATTTGGCCAACTTTGCCATGGAGAAAGCCATGGGGAACTATAAGTTCACCAAGTACACTGTCACTTCAAAAAGCTTTAACAGATTTTTTTTTAATTTGCAGAGAATGGATCCCTGTAAATACAAAATGTTAGTTTTTGTGTGTGGAAATGAGAGATGCTGTGAACTTCACATTCTAACTCAATGAATGACTAAAATGTGGAATGTGCTAACCCATGGGGAGATTGAGGAGGACAGTTTAGATGCATTGAAGCATCTTAAATAAGCACACAATGGCAAATTAGAGAGGAAAATGCTGACAAGTTGAGATGAAATTAGGTGGAAAGAGGTTCCTGTGGATGTTAAACTGTGCCGTGGATTTTTTGGCGTAATTAACACGTTTTCTGTGCTGCAAATGCTGTTTATGTACACAATGACTGAAGACTCATAGGAACAAGTTAATATGTTTCTGCTCGCCGAGCTGGAAGTTTTTGCTGCAAACGTTTCGTTCCCTGGCTAGGGAACATCATCAGTGCGGTGGGAGCCTCGTGTGAAGCGCTGCTTTGATGTTTCTTCCGGTGTTTATATTGGTTTGTTCTTGCCGCTTCCGGGTGTCAGTTTCAGCTGCAGTGATTTGTATCTGGGGTCCAGGTCGATGTGTCTGTTGATGGATGTTCTTGCCGCTTCCGGGTGTCAGTTTCAGCTGTAGTGGTTTGTATATGGTGTCCAGGTCAATGTGTCTATTGATGGAGTTTGGGGATGAATGCCATGCTTCTAGGAATTCTCTGGCTGTTCTCTGTCTGGCTTGTCCTATGATAGTGGTGTTTTCCCAGTCAAATTCATGTTGCTGGTTGTCTGAGTGTATGGCTACTAGAGATAGCTGGTCGTGTCGTTTTGTGGCTAGCTGATGTTTGTGGATGCGGATTGTTAGCTGTCTTCCTGTTTGTCCTATATAGTGTTTTGTGCAGTCCTTGCATGGTATTTTGTAAACTACGTTAGTTTGGCTCATGCTGGGTATTGGGTCCTTTGTTCTAGTGAGTTGTTGTCTGAGCGTGGATGTTGGCTTGTGTGCTGTTATGAGTCCTAAGGGTCGCAGTAGTCTGGCTGTCAGTTCTGAGACACTCCTGACGTATGGTAGAGTGGCTAGTCCTTTTGGTTGTGGCATGTCCTCGTTCTGTGGTCTATCTCTTAGGCATCTGGTGATAAAGTTGCGTGGGTATCCGTTTTTGGCGAATACCTTGTATAGATGTTCCTCTTCCTCTTTTCGCAGTTCTGGTGTACTGCAGTGTGTTGTGGCCCTTTTGAATAGTGTCCTGATGCAGCTTCGTTTGTGTGTGTTGGGGTGGTTACTTTCATAGTTTAAGACTTGGTCTGTGTGTGTTGGTTTCCTGTGTATCCTTGTGGTGAATTCTCCGTTGGGTGTTCTCTCTACTAACACGTCTAGGAATGGGAGTTGGCTATCCTTTTCTTCTTCTCGTGTGAATCGGATTCCTGTGAGTGTGGCGTTGATGATTCTGTGTGTTTTTTCTATATCTGTGTTTTTGATGATTACAAAGGTGTCATCAACATATCTGATCCAGAGTTTGGGTTGGATTTGTGGTATGGCTGTATGTTCTAATCTTTGCATAACTGCCTCTGCTATGAGTCCCGAGATTGGTGATCCCATGGGTGTTCCGTTGATTTGTTCGTATATCTGATTGTTGAATGTAAAGTGTGTGGTGAGGCACAGGTCCACTAGTTTAAGTATGCCGTCCTTGTTGATAGGTTCGGCCTCCTGTGTTCTGTTATGTATGTCCAGTAGGTTGGCTATTGTTTCTCTGGCTAGGGTTTTGTCAATTGACAAAACGGCATACTTAAACTACTGGACCTGTGCCTCACCACACACTTTACATTCAACAATCAGATATACGAACAAATCAACGGAACACCCATGGGATCACCAATCTCGGGACTCATAGCAGGGGCAGTTATGCAAAGATTAGAACATACAGCCATACCACAAATCCAACCCAAACTCTGGATCAGATATGTTGATGACACCTTTGTAATCATCAAAAACACAGATATAGAAAAAACACACAGAATCATCAACGCCACACTCACAGGAATCCGATTCACACGAGAAGAAGAAAAGGATAGCCAACTCCCATTCCTAGACGTGTTAGTAGAGAGAACACCCAACGGAGAATTCACCACAAGGATACACAGGAAACCAACACACACAGACCAAGTCTTAAACTATGAAAGTAACCACCCCAACACACACAAACGAAGCTGCATCAGGACACTATTCAAAAGGGCCACAACACACTGCAGTACACCAGAACTGCGAAAAGAGGAAGAGGAACATCTATACAAGGTATTCGCCAAAAACGGATACCCACGCAACTTTATCACCAGATGCCTAAGAGATAGACCACAGAACGAGGACATGCCACAACCAAAAGGACTAGCCACTCTACCATACGTCAGGAGTGTCTCAGAACTGACAGCCAGACTACTGCGACCCTTAGGACTCATAACAGCACACAAGCCAACATCCACGCTCAGACAACAACTCACTAGAACAAAGGACCCAATACCCAGCATGAGCCAAACTAACGTAGTTTACAAAATACCATGCAAGGACTGCACAAAACACTATATAGGACAAACAGGAAGACAGCTAACAATCCGCATCCACAAACATCAGCTAGCCACAAAACGACACGACCAGCTATCTCTAGTAGCCATACACTCAGACAACCAGCAACATGAATTTGACTGGGCAAACACCACTATCATAGGACAAGCCAGACAGAGAACAGCCAGAGAATTCCTAGAAGCATGGCATTCATCCCCAAACTCCATCAATAGACACATTGACCTGGACACCATATACAAACCACTACAGCTGAAACTGACACCCGGAAGCGGCAAGAACATCCATCAACAGACACATCGACCTGGACCCCAGATACAAATCACTGCAGCTGAAACTGACACCCGGAAGCGGCAAGAACAAACCAATATAAACACCGGAAGAAACATCAAAGCAGCGCTTCACACGAGACTCCCACCGCACTGATGATGTTCCCTAGCCAGGGAACGAAACGTTTGCAGCAAAAACTTCCAGCTCGGCGAGCAGAAACACAACAACGGACACCCGAGCTACAAATCTTCAATCAGATTTTAAACAAGTTAATAACTAAAATTCATTTGTGCAGTTTTATCATACAATTGATAAATAAGCCTAGCTTCAGAATAATTTTTTCCTTACTTTCCTGATTCTCTTGCAATGCAGTGTGTATTGTAACTCCACAGGATCATTGTCAAAACCATACCCTGAAGCTGAAATTCTTTCTTCCAGGCCAACAGATCCTGAAAAACTGCATCAATCAAGTTGGTAGCAAAATCTCCAAACCAAGGACTGGAAGACAATCCTACTACCTGAATTTGGAAAGGAGAGAGGTACAGTTTTACCTATTGTTTGTACATAAGATTTTACACATGTTTGATTTAATTTTCTGTGTTAGTTATGGTACGTATATAGGATAATTGGTGGCCTGCATTCACATACCCATTGTTAGATTAGATTACTTACAGTGTGGAAACAGGCCCTTCGGCCCAACAAGTCCACACCGACCCGCCGAAGCGCAACCCACCCATACCCCTACATTTACCCCTTACCTAACACTATGGGCAATTTAGCATGGCCAATTCACCTGACCCGCACATCTTTGGACTGTGGGAGGAAACCGGAGCACTCGGAGGAAACCCACGCAAACACGGGGAGAACGTGCAAACTCCACACAGTCAGTCGCCTGAGTCGGGAATTGAACCCGGGTCTCAGGCGCTGTGAGGCAGCAGTGCTAACCACTGTGCCACCGTGCCACCCACTTATTGTATTGTGTAACCTTTCCAAGTTTTCATGTACATCTTGATGGTTCTCAGGCAAAAATGTGTTACTGTTACACTGTTCTCCATATCAGGCATCTCAATATGCAGTTTAATTGTGTTGTCTTCGAATGTTAGGTGAGAATGCAAAGGACCATTACAACCATATAATGAAATGCCACAGAAAGAGGAGTGTGTCAAATATTTCAAAGGCACTTTAATTAATCTCATGCTGCTCTCATTTTTTTAACTTCTTTTCACATTTAAAACATGATCTACTTTTGATGTGACAAAGCTGCTCCTTTACAAGGTTATGCAGTCCTTAGTTTATTTTCAGAGAGATCGCAAATAACACAGACTCCGAAATGCATGGGGTGTAGAGTTTTAGGGCCAATTTGATAATAGCTAACAGATACTGCCTCAGACAGAGGCTTTCAGGTTTAAAAATAAACTTGTACAATGAAAGGGGAGTAGCTAGTTTTTCCAGCTCAGGTTTTCTATGGGTTGGTCATTTTTAGCAGGAGTGTGAAGACAAAGCTGCTGGGACCCAAAGAAGCAGGTCCATGCTGGTATTCTCTTTCTGACTTCTAGCCTGTAAGAACTTGTGATTGATTTTACCTTTTGTTCCAAGAGGTGTTTATGGGAATTTTTGCAAGTATTTGGAACCGCGTCATTAAATGGGAATGATCTTTTGGGTTTTCAGAGATGTTAAGTTATTCGGTATTCTGTTTTCTGTTGTTTGTGTTTCAGTCAGTAATCTTGTAACTAAGTTCTGTCTTATTTAAAACTAAATGGTTTGATCAGTTGCATCCTTCCTGGAAAATCCACTTTACACCTGCTTAAACCAACTAGAAAGATTAGGGTCTGGGCTACCTTGTTGAAATATTTTGAAGGGTCCATCCTGGTCTATAACAATGTTAACACATGAAGAAGAAAAAGTGTAAGTTAAAATAATTTGAAAATGCTGTGAATCATTTGATTAGCTCATTTCGTAATATTTACACATCATGATTAGTTGCATTATTGAAAAATTTAGTTGGTTGGAAAGTGATTGGTAAGTGTGTCTGCTTGACTAAATTATTGACAGTTAAAGAAGAGACTTGTGAAATCCATTTTTCTGTGTGCTGTGAAAGTTGGCATCAATGGATATTGCAGCATTGAAGGCACAGTTTGCTACAATTGGTTTTGCCTAGGTGTAAGAATGGGATCATGTTCAAGTGTTTTAAAGTATTGTGTGAATAAATTAATCACTGATCAATAGAGTCACAGAGTCATAGAGATGTACAGCATGGAAACAGACCCTTTAGTCCAACATATCCATGCTGACCAGATATCCCAAGCCAATTTAGTCCCATCTGCCAGCATCCGGCCCATATCCCTCCAAACCCTTCCTATTCATATACCCATCCAAATGCAATTTAAATGTTGCAATTATATCAGCCTCCACCACTTCCTCTGGAAGCTCATTCCATACACGTACCACCCTTTGCCCCTTAGGTCTCTTTTATATCTTTCCCCTCTTACCCTAAACCTATGCCTCTAGTTCTGGATTCCCCGACACCAGGGAAAAGACTTTGTCTATTTATCCTATCCATGCCCCTCATGATTTTGTAAACCTCTATAAGGTCACCCCACAGCCTCTGACACTTCAGGGAAAACAGCCCCAGCCTGTTCAGCCTCTTCCTGTAGCTCAAATCCTCCAGCCTGGCGACATCCTTGTAAATCTGTTCTGAACCCTTTCAAATTTCACAATATCTTTCCGATAGGAAGGAGACCAGAATTGCACGCAATATTCTGACAGTGGCCTAACCAATGTCCTGTATAGCCGCAACATGACCTCCCAATTCCTGTACTCAATACTCTGACCAATAAAGGAAAGCATACCAAACACCTTCTTCACTATTCTATCTACCTGCGACTCCACTTTCAAGGAGGTATGAACCTGCGCTCCAAGGTCACTTCATTCAGCAACACTCCCTAGAACCTTACCATTAAGTGTATAACTCCTGCTAATATTTGCTTCCCCAAAATGCAGCACCTCGCATTTATCTAAATTAAATTCCATCTGTCACTACTCAGCCCATTGACCCATCTGGTCCAGATCCTGTTGTAATCTGAGGTAACCCTCTTCGCTGTCCACTAGATCTCCAATTTTGGTGTCATTTGCAAACTTACTAACTGTACCTCTTATGCTCACATCCAAATCATTTATGTAAATGACAAAAAGTAGAAGACCCAGCACCGATCCTTGTGGCACTCCACTGGTCACAGGCCTCCAGTCTGAAAAACAACCCTCCCCCACCACCCTCTGTCTTCTACCTTTAAGCAAGTTCTGTATCCAAATGGTTAGTTCTCCCTGTATTCCGTGAGATCTAACTTTACTAAACAGTTCCCATGAGGAACCTTGTTGAACACTTTACTGCAGTCCATATAGATCACATCTACCACTCTGCCCTCATCAATCCTCTAGTTCAAGAATCAGTTTGTTCATGAACAGTCAGAGAAAATAATGCAATTTTGTTAATCTATTGCTGTTTAATACCTCTGTGCAGTAGGAATGAAGGACAGTTGATAGGCAATAAGGTTCTACACAACATAATGAGAGAGCTGGAATCGTATCAGTGATTAAATGCTGGTGTGCAGCCTTGCAAAGTAAGTGGAAGAAAAGAATGAATAATTGGGATGAGAAAGCATCAATGGCCACATGGCTAGCTGAGGAGCTGATGACCTGTGTTTAAACACTGGAGGGATGCCTGACAAAAATAATGGGGGGAGATCCCAGAAGTAGGTCAGATCTGCAAGAAACGAAACTCAATATAGCAGGATCTGGAAGCAGATCCAAAAGCGATTTGGAATATTGTGTCTTTTGGGTTAGGATCATGTCTGTGGAACTGGGGCGGTATAAATATACACATCTTCCTGATGAGGAGCTTATGCTCGAAACATCAACTCTCCTGCTCCTCGGAAGCTGCCTGATGAGCTGTGCTTTTTCAGCACCGCACTTTTTGACTCAAGAATAGATATGCAGTTGGTCTGGGATCAAATTAACGCTGAAGGAGTGAAGCTAAAATTCCTCATGAGGGAGAGACTGTTCTCAAGAATTTCTGAGACTTTTAGTAAACTCTCTGAGCTGGGAAGCTTGCTAAGAAATTTGTGAGAACTGCCTTGGTTATATTTGTAATTTGATACACAGTTTGTGGTGTGTTTATTGAGCACAGTTTGTTAATTCATGCTTACCTTGTTAATTAAGAGTACAATTGGGCACAGATGTTTTAGTTTTCTAATGTTGTACATTAAAATTTTACATTTTTGTTAAAAAAAAATAGAATCTTGTGACTTTATTCTCTCAGTAATCACTTGGGATTTTCAACTTTGTTTACTTCAAATAAAAAAGTTGAAAAAATGAAGAAGATGAGTGCCCTGTCCAGATCATACCAAATATTTGACAGTCTTATCAGTGATTGTAACAATTTACCAAGAATCTTTGGAAGCATAATGTGTAAGATCAGCTTTCTCATGCATAGTGAACCATATGTATCTGGTGACTGCAAATACTTTAACTGATTGGTGGAACTCAGGATACTCCTCAGAGATCAGACTTGTGAGTTAGCCAATGGCCTCCTCTTGGGATTGAATGTCTTACCTATAAACTGAATCAGTCAGATTATCATAAGCCTGTACACTCTTCTCCAGCCATATCAATTGGTGTGAGCTCATTAATTCCAAGGTGAGTAGCTTAAAAAAAAACAGTTCAGAAGAACTGCAGGCAAATTCAGTTTTGCATTATTATTCGTACATCAAAGCACAGGGAGTGAGTAGAGCAAAATATTGTTTCCCCAAAAGGGTACTAATGTAAACACGAGAATATTTTCTCACAATTTAAAAGTCATTCCAATGGTATTGTGCTTCCAGCTCTTTTTCCATCATTGTTTATCATTTCTTTTCTGTACAACTTAAACATGCTTTATACTCATTCAACAATGTAAACCTATGATATCATGCTCAATCTCTGATTGAAATGTGTAGTAAGATTAATTATTACAGATGATACATTGCCATGTTACTGAAACGTAATAATATTTATTAAATATAATTGTATACAAGAGATAATAACAGTAGACATCTTTGGAAACTTAACGACTTGGATCCCAGTTTTAATGTCATTATGAGATAACTTCTTATGCATATGTTCTGTAATAATTCTTAGAGTAATAGTATAGTTAACTATTTATTCCACAAAATGTGTACTAGTGTGGCATGCAGATCACTCTTTCTCCAGTTCTTGTCCGATTTATAGGACAACTTATATTTTCTAATAGTTGTCACCCACTGTGATAAAGAAGATATCAGAGTCCATTGTTTTTTTCCGTGTTCTGTCATGGAATATGGTAATCTCTGGGAAAATCTGTATTTGTTCTCCAGCCCTAATTTCTTTGACCCGGCAGTTGAGATTCAACCACTTTGCTTTGAAGTTGGAGTTACATCTAGGCAGACCAGGTCAGGACTATGGATTTATTTCCTCAAAGGACATAAGTACATCTGATAGTATTTTACAATAATTAATGATAGTTTCATGGTCGCCATTATGCAGGTTAGCTTTATATTCTAGATTTATTTATTAATTTAAAATTTCACTGGCAGCTACGGTGGGAATTGAACTCCCATCCCCAGGGCATTAGCCTGGTCCTCAGGATAACCAGTCATGTGACCTTATCATGAACACACTGTCTTGACTTCAACACATACTTCAGTACTATTTTGCTGCATTAAATGATGATTTATTAACAAAACACCTTGCTAATTACATACAAATACAAAAATGTTAATGACAATCGATATAAAAAAAATCAGTGACCATGTTGAGTCTTCTCTTTCTGTTGTAAGTGTGATTTTAAGTCCTTGAATTTGCTAATTTCACACCTGCTTTTATCTTGTGATTTACTCAACTAGAACTAAAGTATTGTATATAGTTTTGGTTTCCTTACTTAAACAGAAAAATACTGAGATTGAAAGCTATTCAGAGAAAGTGATTCCTGTGAAGAAGATGTGATTTGGAGATGCCGGTGATGAACTGAGGTGTACAAAGTTAAAAATCACACAACACCAGGTTATAGCCCAACAGGTTTAATTGGAAGCACTAGCTTTCAGAGCGCTGCTTCTTCATCAGGTGGTTGTGGAGTACACAATTGTAAGACACAGAATTTATAGCAAAGGTTTACAGTGTAATGTAATTGAAATTATACATTGAAAAATACCTTGATTGTTTGTTAAGTCTCTCATCTATTAGAATAACCATGATAGTTTCACTTCTTTCATATGTGAATCACAAAACTTTTTTAAAAAAAGTTACATTCTCAGGTTAATTGTAACAATTGGTGTCAGCCCAGATAAGATGTTAAGATGATGAAGGTGTTAGTCCCCTGTGTTCCCTGTCTGTGCCATAATGTTTAGACTGATTCTAATCTAAAAAGTGAGTTAAAAGAGTCTTACATGGATTCATGCAGTTTTTGAGCAAAGTACAATGTAACTCTGCAAGTAGAAATTCACCCCACAAATGTGTGTGTGTGTGTGTGTGTGTGTGTGTGTGTGTGTGTAGGGGGTGGGGGTTGCGAGTGTCTGTGAGAGAGACTGTACATGTGTGTGTGTGTGAGTGTAAAGTGGTCTAAGTCTGAGAGGGTGCATGTGGGAGTGTGTGTGTCTGTAGGGGTGTGTATGTGTCTTGTTGTATGTGTGTGTGTCAGCGCACGCATGCGCGTAGGAGCATCTGTGTGTGTGTGTATAGTGCAATGGTAGTCACCTGTAGTGTGACATGAATCCAAGGTCTCGGTTGAGGCCCTCCCTATGGGTACTGAACTTCACTATCAGCCTCTGCTCAGCCACTTTCCGCTGCTGCCTGTCCCGAAGTCCACCATGGAGGATGGTCACCTGAAGGTGCAAGGTCAAATGTCCTGGACCTCTGAAATGTTCTCCAACTAGGTGGGAACACTCCTGTCTGTTGATTGTTGTGCAGTGCCCAGCCATCCATTGCCATTACCTTTGCTCGGTTTCCCCAATGTACCATGCCTCAGGGCATCCTTGCCTGCAACGTATGCGATAGACAACATTGGCTAAGTCGCATGAGTGCCTGCCATGTACATAGTGGATGGTGTCCCCATGCGTAATGGTGGTATCCATGTCCAACTCTGTCACGTCTTGCAGTGCCTACCATGACAGGGTTGTATGGAGTTGTTCTGAAAGCCAAGCAGTTTGCTACAAACAATGGTGTGTTTGAGGTTTGGCAGTTGTTAGACCCCTTTACACTCGCACACACACACACACATATACACTCTCTCTCACAGAGACTCACAACCCGCCACCTCAGACACACACACACACACACACAAACACGCATGCACACGTACACATACATGTTTGTGGGGTGAATTTGTACTTACAGAATTACATTGTACTTTGCTCAAAAACTACATGAATCCATGTAACACTCTGTTTACTCATTTTTTAAATTAGAATCGGTCTAAACATTATGGCAAGACAGGGAACACAGGGGGCGAACACCTTTAACATCTTAACGTCTTATCTGGGCTGACACCAATTGTTACAGTTAACCTGAGAATGTAACTTTCAAAAAAAGTTTTGTGATTCACATATGAAAGAAGTGAAACCGTCATGGTCATTCTAACAGATGGGAGACTTAACAAACAATCAAGGTATTTTTCAATGTATAATTTCAATTACATCACACTGTCAACTTTTGCTATAAATTCTGTGTCTTATAATTGTGTACACCACAACCACCTCCAAAGGCTATTGCTTCCAATTAAACCTGGTGGACTATAACCTGGTGTTGTGTGATTTTTAACTGAGAAAAAGAGATTGTCTTATAGGGAAAGGTTGAGCAGGATGCATTTATACTTATTGGAATTTAAGAAATAAAGTTTAAATTTTGAGAGGATGGTTCCCCTTGAGGGAAGATCTAGAGCTGCAAGCATAGTTTAGAAACAGAAGTGATCCCATCTAAAGACAGTGGTGAGAAGTTACTTACTATCCAAGTGTCATTGGACTACAGTTTTTTTTTCCCCAGCGAGAATAGAGGCTGGATCACTGAAACTGTTCAAAACAAAGTTTAACAGATCTTTGTTTGATTAGGGAGACCAAGGTTGTGGACGGTAAATGCAAAAGTGGAATTAAGCAACAATCAGATAAGCAAGGACATTATTAAATTGAGAAATAGACATGATAGATAGACTGATCTGTTCCTGTTCCTTTTTTTTATAGCCTGGAGTTCTTCAGAGTACTATTCCAGGCCTTGGCTCAACCAATTTCAGCTGCTTATTTAATGATATGCCAAGCAGCGGCCATCTCCATGACAAATTAATCTAACCATCTTCTCTTGAGATTTAATGGCATTGCCATCACCAAATCTGCATTGAGGTACCATTGATCAGAAGTAGAACTGGACCAGCCAAATAGGTCTTGTGGCCACAACAGTCAAGACTGGGAACTCAGCAGTGACTAACTCACTTGCTGACTCCCAAAAACCTGTCCACAATCTGCAAATTGAGAGTATGATGGAATACTCCCTACTTGTCTGGATGAATTCAGCTCCAATAACATTCAATATGGTTGACACTGTCCAGGTCAAAACAGCACAATTTATTGGCACCCCATTCACCACTTTCAACATTTACTCCATTCAAAACCAATGCAGAATGGCAGCTGTGCAGCTTGCATTGAGCTTCACTGGAGCAGGCCTGAGACACAGATGTTGAGCATGGAAGATGGTGATGTGTTGAAGTGATGGGCAACCAGAAAGTTGGGATCACTTTTATGAATTGAGTGAAGACATTCGCAATGTGGTCACCCAGTCTGCGCTTCGTCCCCCCCACTGTTGAGGTGATCACATTGTGAGCAGCAAATACAGTAGACTTGGTTAAATGAAGTACAGCTAATTCCAGATTTTACTGTATCCATTTCACAAGACCTAACTTCCCCAATCAACACATTAAAGTGGTGCTAGTAGCACTGAAGTTTGAAGTACAAAATGCTTATTATTTTAAAAGTACATTAGTGGTTTTCCCATCCATTATCTCACATGTAAAAGATCACAGTAAAGAATATGGGGGTGAGGGCTGATAAGTGTGCTAAACATATAGATCAATGATAACTATGCCAAAAATAAAGAAATCTACAGGAGGACCCCACCATTATGGGTTATATGGATCCCCATATAGGGACAAGGAAAAAAAAAATCTTTCATTTATACACATGATAACCAGCTGCAGTCAGACTGCTATAATACATGTAAATATTGAGCAATTATGAGGATCAGATGATGTCAGGTTAAGGGCAAACTAAATGAGGACACAGTGATACAGGGATGCAGGATGAGACTATTTGTCCTAATTGACTTCTATCAAAATTTAACACAAAAGTAATATATACACCAGAAGGGACTAGTGAATGGTGGAATAGCAAGATTACAGATTCCCATTAGAGGGAGAGAGAGGAAAGACCAAAACTGTGACATCCTAACATTCCATTGGAATTTTATTCTGGAATTCCAAAGTAAAAATATTCATATTATGTTATTCTGCTTTTCTGTATATTTCTCTGGGAGGTTATTTTGTGCTATCTCAATCATTGAGTTTTAATAATTCCTTTTTACATAACCAGTGCCGTATTACCACTCATTTCAATGCATTATTTAAATGCTGAGCTTTTTCAGCAATTTCTATATTTGCTTTTTACTTAAACATGATGCACTTGCAAACATCTCCTGGTATAAATCAATTGCCTCAAATGCTATTCATTTGATTGATCTGATTGTATGTTTTTCTTAGGCTCCTATCTGTTTCTGCAACATTCTTAATTTTAAATGAATGTCGTGCAAACATTGATTTGGTTTGATTTTTATACTCATGTTCATTGAGAGCACAAATTCCTAAAAACCTGAATGAGAAATTTCCTTGACACTTATTCATACAAATCTTACTGAGTTTTTTGTTTTTTTTAACATTCAGAAAACCCACAGATTTGACAGAGATGGAGTGTCTTCCCACATCCTAATTTCAGTGAAATTTTCCATTAAAAAGGGTTGAACTTTGAAGCAAACAACCTTTGATTACCTCAGTTCTGCTTTATTAGTGCCTTTAAATGAATGTCATTTGACTTACTAGAATGTAATTATATTTGCCTTTAAGTGATAGTAATAATTTTTCAATGTCATTGTTCTATTTACTGTTGATAAATGATGTCACATCTATATTAGGAATTTGAAAAGAAATGAACTGTAAAATATAGATTACATTTATGTTAAACTATCAAACAGTGGAATATCATATCTTAGCATTAAATGTGTATGAGCAGCAGCTTTCGTTGGTTTCTTCAGTGTACTTGTCCCAAAATCTCAACACTGAATGCGTTCAACCTATCCAACACAAGTTGGCAATATTCTCTTTCAATTATTCTGGATTCAAACCTAAATAACAGATGTCAGAACTGTTTGTACTTTGCCAGTTTATCATTAATGTTGTGCTTCAATTAGTTCACTGTACCTGATATTCTTCTAAAAACATGAACTCATTCTTTCTGTGCCCCATTTAACTGTGCTAATCAATTGAGATAAGACAAAAAAAATGCAGATGCTGGAATCCAAGGAAGACAAGCAGGAAACTGGAGGAACACAACAAGCCAGGCAGCATCAGGAGGTGGAGAAGTCAATGTTTCAGCTGTGATTGTTCTTCAGGAGTGAGGGTGGGTGCAAGGGGAGCAGCAGATA
This sequence comes from Hemiscyllium ocellatum, assembly GCF_020745735.1. Lineage (NCBI taxonomy): Eukaryota > Metazoa > Chordata > Chondrichthyes > Orectolobiformes > Hemiscylliidae > Hemiscyllium > Hemiscyllium ocellatum. The sequence goes on from NC_083403.1 coordinate 96,216,694, forward strand.
AAGGGGGTGGGGGGATGGGGAGGGGGTGGGTGGAGAGAAGGACAACACCGTCCCCTACCCCTTTTTTCTGTAGAATTGAGATGAGCAGCATTCAAGTTTTCCCAAGTCAGTTGTAAATCTGTTTTCTTGTTCAAATTCTTAATTTGATGGTACCACTAGGCAATAAATTCACCCAGTCACTATGATGACATTGTGTTGACTTGGTGGAAGAACAATGTGGGACCTTGGAGGAGTCAAAACTTCAATCTAGATTCTTCATATAATGTCTAATAATGTCTATCTTACCAGCCTAACCTGTATACTTTTATTTGCATGCAATAAAGTATACTTTGTTTAAGAGAAGACATCCTTCTCACTAAACTAGCAAGTAGGTTTCCTCTGCCATACCAGACCTTTATTTGCCCAGTGGTACCATCTGCAGATGTTGAAGATCAAAAACAAACTGACATTTCCTAGCTCCCATCAGTTCTTAGGAAGGGTCACAAGACCCGAAATGTTAACTTTGATTTCTCTGCACACATGCTACCTGACCTGCTGAGTTTTTCCAGCAATTTCTGTTTTTGTTTATGATCAACTTTTGGTCACTTAAGGATATTCATTCAAGGCTAAATGTGTTCTTTTACAATAGAACTAAACACAAGGTGCAAAATAAACTTTCATTCCAGTTACCAATACCACCTACTACAGAGACTCAATTCCAGAGAAATTATACTCCTAGCTTTTCTTTAAATGTCTACTTTCTGATACCTTCTAATTTATTTTCTGTGGGCTGTGGAAATGTTATGATTCCTTTTGAAGTTTGCTAGCATGAATCTTTCATAATTCTGAAGGCCAAGACTTCTCATAACTTGAAAATGCTTCTTTAGTATCTCCCTTGCAAATACCACAGACTAAAACATATTTTTGTTGTGGTGATTAATTCCCTTGAACTGAATTATATTCTTATTTTTTTCTGAATTGACTAGACCGAGTAACTTGAGTATTCAGCTCTGAAGTTGAAATAACTTGTAGCTTTATTTTGTTTACTTTATCTGTCATTAACTCATCAGTATAAACATTTTATCCATTAACAGTCTAGGAAGTCTTGCAAATGCTTAATTGCAGAGACATTCATCCATAGCATAAGAAAGATCTTTATAGAACTGACCTGGAGATAGTTCACTTCATTGTAATACAGTTTTAAGAAGTTAATATTAAGAAGCGTATTTGTAACTCAGTCACTATGATGACATTGTGTTGACTTGGTGGAAGAACAATGTGGGACCTTGGAGGAGTCTAAACTTCAATCTAGATTCTTCATATAATGGCTAATAATGTCTATCTTACCAGCCTAACCTGTATACTTCTGTTTACATGCAATAAAGTATACTTTGTTTAAGAGAAGACATCCTTCTCACTAAACTAGCAAGTAGGTTTCCTCTGCCATACCAGACCTTTTAAATCCCTCCTGCGAAGAGTTTATGGGAGCAAACCTACCCCATGGTGAGACAACTTCACTCAACTTGGTGTTTAACAGCAGTAATGATTAGTCCTACAAAAACCACTACCTTCTCAAGGGAAATTAAATAGTGGTCTAGTCAGTGACACTGACATTGTTTCCATGGATGTATTTTTCAAAAATGTAGCTCAAGCACCTATCATATCTGATGCGTAATAACTATCCTAGAAGGTTATACCAATACTGTAAATTCAGATAAAGGTTGTCATTTTGTAAGTTACTGTATCGATATGTTAAGAAAACAGTGGAATCTACATGTTGTCTGTTCCATGTATATAATCATTTAATTTATAAGTCAGTTCACATTACGTTTCACAAATTAAACATTGTAAATCTAAATTGGGAGAAACTGGTAAACATTTAAATAATTAACAATTTGGGCATAAAGACAAATAACATTTTTAAGAACTGCATTTTTAGAGGATCCTTACTGATATTTATACATGAGTTTGATACTGATTTCATGTGGATTTACACCCTGGTGCTGATTTATCATCAGCGTATAATTTCTTACTGATATAACATTACTGTTGCATTGCCATGTATTGTCAACATGGTATTTAAACAAAGGGCATGTTGACAACTTAATTATACTATCAACTGACTTTGCTTTAATGTGGATCACAGTTTACAAAGTGACACAGTAATTTACAACACGTACATTATCCAGGGAATACTGTGAGCATGTAAAAGTTCAATGAGAAAATATCAACAGCTTTTCTCCAGTCCTTCAATTGAACTAGTGCATGTGCACAGCTCTAACCTGTAATAGATTGTTTCCTGTTTATTCTTCTTAATTGTTTACCATTTTGCCCAGGGTGAATGTCCCACAACATGGCTCCCTGGCTAATGTATGACACTTAGTTATATCTTTGAACTATGTTCTAACAAATGTTTTCAAGAAACTTTTCCTACTATCTCAAAGTTTTTAAAAATCCTGTCAATAGTGTTCAGATGTCTAGAAATTTGTTCACTAAAATTAACCCTGTAGCTCATAAATGAGACATTAAAAATGGCAAAATGCAACACTGCATTTAATTGGATTGTTGTTCAAATTTGATTTTTCTGAGAGGAAAAATAGACATTGAAAGGAGACCTGAGGAGGTTGGAGCAAAAGTTAATGCCTGGACTTTAACCTTAGATATAACGAAGAGCAGGTGAAGGCAACTGAATACATTCAGGTGGGGATAAAAAAAGCAAAATAAAATCAAACCCAGGAATAAAACCGCTTCAAGCTTTCCAAATCCAGGATGGGATTGTTAAAATTGAGATGGAAACAGTGAGTGTGAGAGTCAGGAGTGAGAGGATTGATAAGAGAGATGGTCAGGGGAAGATAGAGGGTTTAAATTAGAGGGTAGGTTAGGAAGCAGGAGAGGCCACATCACATCGGCTCCAAAATGGGACTGATTGGGCCGCATGATCCTCTATCTGACTGATGAAAAATGACTTCAACACAAGCCTGAAGCACTCAACTAGCCCCATGAATGAACTGACAAAACAACGAAAGTGAAACAATCTAAAACAGGACAACATCAAACAGAAACTTAATTCAAAGTAACCAGCAGGATGTGAGTGGTATTGGCAAGACCAACATTTACTGCCTGTTTGCATAGAACTGGTTAAGTCATTTCAGAGGTTGGTAGGAATCAACCATATCGGGTGTAGGTATCGTCACACAGACTCCAAATTAGATGAGGTGACAGGTTTCACACCTTATTGTGCAAGTATGAGATAAAATTTTATGACAATTTGGTATTTTCATGTTTATTTTATTGTTGCCAGATTTTTTAAAAAAATAACTAACTTGCAATTGTCCAGCTATGTGATTCTATATGAAGTTGCATCTTAAGGAACTGTTAAAGGCCCAATAAGCCAATACAGCCTCTTTATGTGCTGTCTTATTTGTGAATCTGTAATTCCAATGACTGACGAGTCTAATTCTCTCCAACAAATACATTTAGACATCCTGACCATCTAGACAGAGCTTCATCCAGAGTGAGCACTTGTTCCAATGGACCATAATAAAGAGCTATATCAATGGACAAAGGAATAGATTGAAAACCTGTGAGATCAATCTGGATGTGAATGGTTTTCAAGACTGGCTCCTGAGAGCTTCTTTAAATTGTGACTGAAAACTGATGATTAGCTTGGAAAAAAGTACTGAGAACCGGCCATCCCCTGCCTGTTGCTGTTATGCACCTGGGAAATACGGTTCTGCTTGAGTACAGGGATAGACTACATGCTCCTGAACACAGTTACAGTAATTCTAAAAAAAGTGAAATAAAACAAAGAACTGCAGATGCTTGAGATCTGAAACAAAAACAGAAATTGCTGGCAAAACTCTGCAGGTCTGGCAACATCTGTGAGAAGAAACCATTTGGTGGCTCTTCATCAGAATTGTTAGCAGCTGGGAAAAAAAACATGATATTTATGCTGAAGCCAAAGTTGGGGAATGGTGGCAAGGGACAGGTAAACAGCTAAGTGGGGTTGGAGTCCAGAGAGAGAGATATTTAAAAGAAGAGATACGGATAGCACGCCAGACGGGGAAAAAAGCTGAAAAAATAATAGTAAGAGCTGAGTATAGGAGAGAATGGGTAAGCTGTACTGAAAGTAACCCCAATGTAAGAATCTCATTGATATCAGTTGCTCTTAATATGGACATATGAGGTTTGAACAGCCAGCGCTCTGGATTTTAGCAGAATAATGAATCAGAAAAAATGAAAGAGAAAGGATTTTGCATTTGTGACAAGTAGATAAAGTTAAGGAATTTTTACAAGATGCTAGGATCACTTAGAAAACATGTGGCTTTCTTTGATTTATCTATAATTGCCGTTGAACAGCATGGTTTACTTAGCCATTTCTAAAGGCATGATTTGGAGGTGGCGGTGTTGGACTGAGGTGTTCAAAGTTAAAAATCACACAACAGCAGGTTATAAACCAACAGGTTTATTCAGAAGCACTAGCTTTCAGAGCGCTGCTCCTTCATTAGGTGGTTGTGGACTATAAGATCGTAGGGCACAGAATTTATAGCAAAATGTTTACAGTGTGATGTAACTGAAATGATATCTTGAAAAAGACCTGAATTGTTTGTTAAGTCTCTCATCTTTTAGAATGGGTATGTTGGTTTCAGTTCTTTAATATGTAAATCCCAGAACTTTATTTCTGAAGGCAAACTCATTGCTGATGGTCTGGAATCACATGTAGACCAGACTAGGTAAGAACAGCTTGTTTCCTTCCATAAAGGACATTAGTGAACTTGTGTAACAACTGATAATAGCTTCATGGTCATGATTATTGTGACTAGATTTATAATTACATATTTTTTTTAATTGACATTGTAGCATTTGAACCCAGGTGCTCAGAGCTTTAGCCTGATTCTCTGGATTATTTGCTTTGTTACATTACAAATGTTCTTTGATTATTAGCAATTTAACAAGCCAAAATGGGTAAGGATTTGGGTTGGAAAGTTACATAATTTAATGATTTCATCCAACTGCCAAACATCAAAAAATAAAAATAAAAATCAGCTAACATGAGGACTGCCAAACCACTGATCAATGTGCAACTAACTGCAAAATTGAGAAATCAAGTACAATTTAAGGTATACAGCATTACTTATGATTTACAACATGAAAACAGTTTCTTTAGACCACTGGTCCATGTGATGTATGGTCCAAATGTGCATCTTCCCAAACATCTGTATCTAACCCTATTGACATGTTGTCTGTGTTAGTGTGAGTCAAAATAAGGAATCCAATTGCTGAAAATGTGTTGCTGGAAAAGCGCAGCAGGTCAGGCAGCATCCAAAGAGCAGGAGAATTGATGTTTCGGGCATGAGCCCTTCGTGAGGAAGGGCTCATGCCCGAAACGTCGATTCTCCTGCTCCTTGGATGCTGCCTGACCTGCTGTGCTTTTTCAGCAACACATTTTCAGCTCTGATCCCCAGCATCTGCAGTCCTCACTTTCTCCTAAAGGAATCCAATTGAACAAGAAAAGATTCAATTTGACTTTGAAAGTTACTGTTTCATCATATTCTGTTGTGAGTCTTGATACAAACTCATATCTAACCTCTTAGTAACTGTTAAGCTGTGTTGACTGTTTCATTGTACATTATGGCAAGACTACGGAGCAACATGCTAAGAATTGTGGGTAAAACCGAGGACTGCAGATAGTGGAAACCCGAGTCAGGATTAGAGTGGTGCTGGAAAAGCACAGCAGGTCAGGCAGCATCCAAGGAGCAGGAAAATTGATGTTTTGGGTGAAGGGCTTTTGCCCGAAACATTGATTTTCCCGCTCCTTGGATGCGGCCTGACCTGCTGTGCTTTTCCAGCACCACTCTAATCCATGCTTAGAATTGTACAGCGGCCAACCTTCTGATTCAATTTGGTACTATACAGACCATGTAGAGAGATCATAGTTTATCTCAGAGGCTTATCCACATATTTATTTAGCCCTAACCCCACCATTGCAAACCCCAAACTATCAAGCAGCAAGAAGCAATCAATCAAGTCGGTGAAAGAACATCTCTGTCCAGGAAAAACTTACCAGTAATATTCAATGCAATAACCTGAAACAATTCAGAATTAAATAATTGCTTTTGATTTATAGTAGTAACTGTACAATGTCATCTTGCAACTGCTTTGGTTTTCCCAACTATCTGCAAGGCATCCAGACTTAAACAAAATAATGCTAATGCTAGAAACCTGAAAATTAAATGGAATATGGTCAAAATACTCAGCAGGTCAGGCAACAGCTGTGGAGTAGGAAAAATAGTTAAAATTTCAGGTCAATAATCTTTTATCGGCTTATTGTAATTCATATTAATCAGGAAAATTGCTGCCTTCACTGGCTTTCTTCAGTATTTCTGCAGAAACTCCAGTCACCTGTCCTGGTCCATTCAGTGCTCATAGTCTTATATGTTGTCCATGAGTTCAACTGCTTTCTGATCTGACCTATAACTGATATGGTCTGGCATTTTTTTAACAACCACGATAGTGGAGTTTAACTACTTGATTTGACTGGCTTGTACAGATTTCCAGTTTGGAGCTTTCATTGTTAACTGGAAACTTGCCCTCTCATATTGATCACTTTGATATTACTGCTTAGCCGGATCTGCATTCGCAATGACCTTTTCAAATATAGATCACCACCCAGATCTGACATTGGATATTCAAAGGCAAATGTCAATCTCTAAACTTACTTCATTGATAGCCATATTTAATTGACCTAACACAGTATATTTTTAGGACATTCACATATTGTGGCCTTAAAGGGAAAGATCACATAGTGCAGTTACATGTAATAGCATATTGCATCATCTATCAGGTGCCCTATTATACATCCACCTTATCATGAGTGAATAAAATGTACCAGATATATTGCCTCCAGCTATCTGTATTTTAATGTAAAGCTGCTGCAAAATCACCTTGGGTTTTGTCAATCTGTTAATTACCCTTTTGATTTAATTACAATTTTAAAATCCTTGTAGTTATCTTTCAATCTACTATTTAAGTTCAGCCATGTAGCTGACACATGCAAAAACTTTATTGCTATGTTTTAGCTAAGTAAGGCTATTTTACTGACTGTGAAATGGAGTGGACTCTTCCCGGAATAGAAGTTTGCTGGGGGCCGTGGAAATGTGTCACTTCAATCAGGACAGGTTACCTTTACTTGATTGGTTGTGAATTAATTACAGATGAATGCATGAGTGAATATTGTAACAGGCAGACATAAGTTCAATGTCCCCATTATTTCCTTGCAGGATTGAAAGTCTTGTTGTCATATTTAAACAGCACAGGACAAGCATTCATTCTCTGCAAGACAGAAGCATATTCCTCAAGCTCTTTTAGTGATACCCACAGTAAAGCATGCTTGACCTTCTATTCTTCTCTCATCAGGTTGCCTCCTTTCCTCAGTCAGCCTGCTTTCCTTTACCAGACACACTTCCACCCATACTCTGCATCCAAAACCTGTGTTCATAATGATCCAGCATCCCTCCTTTAGTTATCTTCCATGCCCTGACCAATAAAAAAACAAATAAAGCAGTAGCTACTAATCCCAACACTCATGAGTGCATGCATGATATGTGCAGAGACTGCTTGAGAAATCTGTGGAGACAGAAACAGAGTTAACATTAAAGTTTGCAGTTCTGAAGCAGAGTCTTGTATTTCCTGAAAGATGGTGGCGGAGTAGGACACTCCAATCAACACTTCTGTGTTGCCAGTTGCTTTTCCTTATCATTTTCTTTTCTGTAGGTTTTCTTCCCCTTTGCCCCCCCACCCCAATTTTTAACTTCTTAAACTAGCCCTGAGGGGAATGGAGAAGGGAGGCGATGAGCCTGAGCCTGAGCCTGAACCAGCCTGGGAGATGAGTCCTGGAGGTGAGTGGCGGGTTGGAACCCAGTACAGGAGACGTATCGAGGATTGAAGCCTGACACGAGTGGCAGACTATGCCAGTGCGTTGGGGGGGGGAGCGCAGATCATGTGCTGTGGAAGGCAACATTGCACGTTTTTCACTGCACTCATTGGAGTGCATGTGATAATAAAAGCTATTCCAATTCTATTGGGCCTAAAAGAATGATTTTTTTTTCTCTCTGCCAATGCTGCCAGAGTTTCTCCACCATGTTCTGTTTTTATTTCAGATCTCCAGTATCTGCAGTACTTTACTTTCATCACATTTTGCATATTATTAGGATTCGAAAGGCATGTATTGCTCATATATGGACATGAGGAATTTAATTCCAGCAAGCTAGCCTTTTAATTACATTTAAGAAATGCAAGCCTACCCACAAGGGTTTTTCCACAGAATGTTCAAGCTAGTCTCAGTGTTCCAAGAACTTAATTTTGAACTTCCAACCTGCCATTGAGAACCGGATTTTTGGTTCCTCGCACAATTAAATTCCCTTCCTGCCTAGATTATGGTGTCAGGAAGCAGTTCAAGGTTTTGTCCATGGTGTACATACAGATCAAGAGACAGCTTACTTTCCTGAATCTGTGTCCCTGGGATCACCCTGTGATATCATATATATATATATATATATTATATATGTCAAACTGATACAAAGCATTCAAAAGCTTTCTGTTGGACATACAGCAAGAAAATTCAAACTTTTCAGGCATTAACATGGACAGTTGGCTGAGAACAAGTCAAAAGATTTAGAGTACAGTTCTATCTAACCAGGTTTTATTATTTCTTAACCTGACCGGTCAATAATCAAGATTATTCTTGAGGACTCACATTTGGCCTGGATTCTTATCAAATCCCTTTGTGATCTCACTGCTCCCTAGCTCTGTAACCTGCTCCAAATTTGCAATGCCCAGATCTTTTTGTTTGTCCAGTTCCAAGCGTCTGCACATACTATGTTTTTGGCTTTCTGGGATCCTCAGTTTTTGTGTTTGTTCCCTCAATGTTTCTGTCTGTCTACTGCTTTCAGAACTCCTTTCCACCAACCCTTCTGAGCAGCTTTCGGGACATACATTCTAATGTGCCCTTATGTGGCTCATGTTCACATTTTTGTTTATTAGTGCTTCTGCCGAAGCACCTCATAAACCGTGAGAGGCTACATAATATTAAGCTTTTTGATGGACAGGCTGACCACAACTGAGAAACATTCATGACACGGTTGCACCAAATTGAATCAATTGTACAATCCAAACATAAATCTTCCACCAGAACCTTGTACCCTCTGGTGTGGTGGATTGGGCTAATGTGGTAGCGGACTGAACTGGCATGGGGGAATAGCAGGGAAGTAAAATATTCAAAGTCCCATCTTATCCACAGCAGAGAAATGGAGGTTTCAGGAACAGTTATCTAAATACATCTTTTTTATTACTTTCAGTGACCAACTGAATGCCATCCTTCTCTTGGGCAGTGGTTCCATTATGCTGCGTGCTGTTCCTTATTTCGATATATCATTGAAATTTATTATTTTAATAATGCCCCTCATCTTTTTTGTAATGCAGCTTATTTGCATTCAGCCCTCATAATCTGATTTCTGAGGATCTTGCTTGTTAATTTTATAACATATGTCTGTGCATCTGCGAACAGTGGGCAAGCCGACCAAAGCAAAAGATTCTGAGAGTATGCTATTAATAATTAATTATGTCTGGAAGTACAAACACTTTGTGTATTTAGTCATTTTAATATTCAATTCCCGCCTACAAGCTGCTGCACGCTATCCCTCATCTTGTTTTTATCAATGTTTGCCAATATGTGCCAATATTCTGTATGAAGGAGAAAGAAAGCATCAGACATAGTGATGTGCTTGAAGCATTTAAGACCAAACAGACTGCAGATGTTGTTGAGTTCAGAAGAATATATTACATAGCTTTTATCTCCATGATGCTTTTGCAAGTAGCTTTAATTAATTTCCTCAATATTATTCTGTTTGTATCTTTCAGGTTAACCCTTTGCCAATCAGGTATGACCTGTTAGGGATAAATGTTCCATGGGGCAGCACAGTGGTTAGCACTGCTGTCTCACAGCACCAGGATCCCAGGTTCGATTCCAGCCTCGGGTGACTGCCTGTGTAGAGTTTGCACATTCTCCCTGTGTCTGCATCGGTGTGCTCTGGTTTCCTCCCACAATCCAAAGATGTGCAGATTAGGTGAACTGGTCATGCTAAATTTCCCGTAGTCAGGGGTGAATATGGGGAATAGGTCTGGGTGGGTTACTCTTTGGAGGGTTGGTGTGGACTTGTTGGGCTGAAAGGCCTGTTTCCATACTGTAGGGAATCTAATCTAATCAAACTTGGGTAATGTAAGAGACCACATATTTTCATTTTTGGGACTATAAATTGAAAGTGTTGTTGGATTGTTATTATCAGAATACCTGAAAAATTTCTGCAATTTGAAAGTTGCATATTGTTCAACTGTGCAATATAATGCTGCTTTTGGAAATGGTAAAATGGAAAATTCAAGACTGAATGACACTAAGAATCTTCCAGTTTAAGGAAATTCTGGTTGGCAATGGCCCTCTGATTGGATGAACTGCAAAATAAAGTGTAAATTTCGAGAGCAGCAGTGGGTGGAAAATACCCAGTATCTGCAGATAGAAAATTTCTCTTTCTTTGTCCCTGTCTTCCTCTTTCTCCATCTTCAATGCTCTCTGTCTCTGTCTGTTTATTTCTGTCTGTCTGACCACCATCACTTTACAGACAACAGCATCTCATTCTTCGCTGCCTGAACTGCTGTGCTCTTCCAGTACCACTAATCCAGAATCTGGTTTCCAGCATCTGCAGTCATTGTTTTTACCTAGCATCTCATTCTTGCAAGACCAAAGACAGTCTGAGGAAAATATAATATCTTATCATCTGTATGTTTGATTTTTGGAGTTTAGTTTACATATCTATTGTATATGAATTAAACTATCATGACTCATCAATAAATCCAACCAACATCTTTCTCCTATAAATTAATATTTTGCAGCTCTATAGTCTCAGAATCTTGACTAAGTTATAGAGATCATTAATTAAATGATCCGGATTCCCTTGAACGTTGAACTCTTCTGTTCAATCTTTTTCCTTTCAAACATTTTGTCCGTTCTCAGATTGAAGTAATTATCAACATTTTGTTCAAACATTGTCAACAGTATCCGTGCTTTCTTTGATATTTTGGTCATTGAATACACCTTCCACTATAAGAGCTACTCACTACATCAATATAATGATTTGTTGATTTTTAGATAGCATTTTGTAGATCCCAGTAATTGTTCCTCCAAGATGTCCAATCCTATCTCATTTGGCCCATCTTTTAGATTGAACTTTTTGAATGCATTATCTCTCCCTTCATTTCTTCCTGATGTGTGTTCTTGTTACTTTAAAGTTAATTTTCACTGTGTAGTCGTACAATGTTGTTTGTAATTCTGGTATGTTGCCTTTTAGATTCTATTCCTGTGCTAAATCAATGCTACTTTAATTCTGATGTCTTAAAGTCTGAATACCTCTGTAATATAATGATACTGTTACCTTTTTCAGGAACCTTTTAAATTCTGTATTATGATGATATATTATGTAATTAATCCAATAAAGCTTTAACTTCTATTGACTAGTAAAACTGTATTGTGTTACTTTTAATATTTACATTGTACTGCATACCATATTGATCAATTGATTGATTGATTGATTTATTGTCTTATATCCTGAGGTACTGTGAAAAGCTTTGTTTTTGAGCATTTCAAGCAGATTAGAGTAAGCAAGGATGGACAGATCAAAAAGACTCAGACAGAAGCATACAGGTTACATTGCTCAGGATGTGCACTAGGCAAGATCAGCATTATCAAAGTCAGCATTATTTGAGACTAAAGAGTCCATTCCTCAGTCTGATATGTCTGGGAAGAAGCTGTTCCTGAACCTGATGTGTGTGTGCTCAGGCTTTTGTACCTTCTGCCTGATAGAGGAGTTTGTAGGAAATCATTACTGGGGTGTGATGGGTTTTTGATGATGTTGGCAGCCTTTCCGCAGCAATGAGTCCTGTAAATGAAGTTCATGGAAGCAAGATTGGCTTCCATGATGGACTGGGCTGTGTACACCACCTTCTGTAGTTTCTTACTGTCCTGGGCAAAGAAGTTGCCATACCAGGCTGTAATATGGTCTCATTGGTGCATCTGCAGATGTTGGTGAGGGTCCTTCTGGACATGTCAAATTTCCTGAGCCACCTGAGGAAGAAGAGGTTTTGTTGTGCCTTCTTGACTGTCACATCTACGTGGGAAGTCCAGGACAGGCTGTCAGTTATCATCACTCAGAGGAACGTGATGTGTTCCACCTCGGTTCCTTTGATGTAGATAGGGACATGTTCTCCTCCTTTCTTCCTGAAGTCAATGATAAGTTCCTTAGTTTTGCCAACATTGAGAGAGAGGTTATTATCATTGCACTATGTCACCAAGACCTCGCTCTCCCTTCTGTATTTTGACTCATCATTGTTAGATATCATCCCACAATGATAGTGTCGTTAGCGAACTTATAGATGGCATTCGTTTGGAATTTGGCAGTCGTGAGTGTACAGGCAGTACAGTAGGGGGTTGAGGACACATTCTTGGGGTGCTCCAGTTATTGTGGAGGAAGTGCAATTACTTATTTTCACTGATTGCTTTCTCTGGGTCAGAAAGTTGAGGATCACATTGCAGAGGGCGGAGCTAAGATCTAATTCTCGGAGTTTTGAGATCAGTCTGGAGGCGATAATGTTGTTAAAGGTGGAGCTGTAGTCAATAAGCAGGAGTCTGACGTGTGTGATTGAACCTTCCAAAATGCTAAGAGGCCTGGATAGATGGACATAAAGAAGGTATTTCAATCAATGGGAGAGACAAAAACCCCAGGGCATAGCCTCAGAATGAAGGGATAACCCTTTAGAACTGAGATGAGGAAGAATTTCTTCAGGCTGTGGGTAGAGATTCTGTGCAACTTGTTGCCATATAATGGGATGTGAAGGCTATGTCATTGAGTGTCTTTATTGATTGGGAAGGGGATCATCAGTTATAGGAGAAGGCAGGAGAATGGGATTGAAAAACATATCAGTCATGATGAAATAGCGGAGCAGATTCAATGGGCTGAATAGCATAATTCTGCTCCCATATCTTGTGGTCATTGTGATTTAATTTGCACATAGATTGAGCAAGTTGAATCAGTAACAATACCATAGAGGGGACATACCTGGGGTGTGTACACGATAGTTTTCTGTATTGATACACTGAGGACCCAAATTGAGGACAGACCATCCTTAACTATGTACTGTGTAATGGCTGGAGTGGGCTTTTTTTCTACAGTGTGGATACAAGTCCTTCAACTCAACAAGTCCACATCAACCCTCCAAAGAATAACCCACCCACACCCATTCACCTACCCTTTATTTGCCTAATGCACCTAACCTACACATTCCTGAACACTGTGAACAATTTAGCATGGCCAGTTCACCCAACCTGCACATCTTTGGATTGTGGGGAGAACCTGAGTACCTGAAGGAAACCGACGCAGACATGGAGAGAATGTGCAAACTCCACATAGACAGGCACCTGAGGCAGGAATTGAACCCAGGTCCCAGGCACTGTGAGACAGCAGTGTTAAACACTGAGCCACTGTGCCACTCAATTAGGTAGCTCAGTTGGGTGGATGGCTGGCTTGTGATGCAGAGTGACATCAACAGCACGTGCTCAGTTCTTGTACCTGCTGAGGTCACCATGAAGGTCCCACATTTGTAACCTTGCCCCTTACCCCTTTCCTGAGGCACAGTGACCCTCAGGGAAAAACACCATCATTCGTCTCTCTCTCTCTCTCTCAAGTGAGCCAGCAGTCCAATGGTCTCTCGGGCTACGGTAACTTTAATTTCATAATTTTACTTGGGAAATGAGAAGGGAATAATTGGCAATCTAGCTGTGTGATGTCCCTTGTGGGAGAGTGAAGAATGCAGTGATAGAACTCTTCATGAAGATGGAGAGTGACAGAGTTGGTTCTGAGACTTGGAGATGAAATCTAAATAGAGGAAATTACAGTAGTATCAGGCATGAACAAGTTACAATAAATTGGGGAACAGAACTGAAAGAGATGACAAACATCTATTAAGCCCTTGGAGGAACTGCAAATGTGGTTTACTCCTGTCTGGCACAAAATAAAATGGGAAAGGTGATTCTACCTTGACTAATAAGAGATATAAGTGATAGTACTATATTCAAGGAAGATGCGGACAAATTGGCTAAAAGGAGCAGCAGAGGTGAACACTGGGAGCAGTTCAGATTTCAGCACAAGATGACTAAGGGATCGATTAAGAGGACAGTAAAGTATAAGAGTAAGATGCTGGCAAAACCAAGGAACTCATTAATGACTTTCGGCTGGATTTTTTCATCTCATGCCTCCCTACACATTAATAGCACAGAGGTGGAACGAGTGGAGAGTGTCAAGCTCCTGGGAGTGGTCATCCACAACATGCTTTCTTGGGCTCTTCACGTGATGCACTGGTTACAAAGACCCAATAATGTCTCTTCTTCTTCAGTAACCTGAGGAAATTTGGCATGATGGTGAATACCCTTATCAACTTTTATAGGTGCGCCATCAAGAGCATTCTGTCTGGATTTATCATTACCAGGTATGCCAACTGTACCATCCAAGATCGGAGGTGGTTACAGAGAGTGGTGAACTCAGCCTGGACAATCACAAAGGCTAACCTCCGATCCACAGAATCCAACCACCCGGCCTGCTGTCAAGGAAAGGCCACCAACATTCTCAAAGATCCATCCCACCCTGGCAATGTTTGTCACAACCCCTAGTATCAGGAAGAAGGTACAGAAGCCTGAAAACACGCACCACCTGGTTTTGAAACAGTTTCTACTCTACTGTTGTTAGAATATTAAATGGACTCACAAACTCTGAGCATTTGTCTGTATCTGGGTTTTTTTTTGCTGCTGTTACCTGTTACAGAGGAACCTCAACTATCTGAATATCAGTGATCTGAATTTTGGATTACACAAAGGAGATCTCAAAGTCCTGAAAGAAATATTACATCAAAGAGGCATTTCCATCACTGATCGCGTCATTTGTTTACAGTGATTAAAAACAAACTCAACTTACTGAAGTCCATCGATGGGATTCCAGGCACCATCTCCAAATGACTGACTGTCCGCTCTCTTTCTCTCTCTCTCTTTCTCTCTCTCTCGCTCTCTCTCGCTCTCTCTCTCTCTCTCCCCACATTTTCCCTGGAGTTCTACATAGGCGTGTACCACATTGTCTGCACATGGTAAAGGTGGAACTTGTCAAAAAAGGGGTGTGTGTGTGTGTGTGTGTGTGTGGTGTTGTTTGTGTTTTTTGGAGACTCACCTCTCAAAGGCAGCAGCACCCTTACTGTTAGTGTCCAGTCTGGCTGCCCCAGAGGTGGAGGGAATGGGGGACAGATTGGGGCGCACAGAGGGGTGGGGAGGACAGGTCAGATGGAGGACGGGAATGCAGACAGGGGGTTGAATTTGATGGGGGTGGGGTTGAGGGCAGAGGTGGATAGGGCGCGGTTGGACAGGTTTGGAGATGAAGATGGGGGCAGGGTGGGGGCAGGGACAGACATGGGGGCATGGTTGAATGGGTTTGGGGGGTGGATGGGGTGGGTTTTGGAGTTTTATAGGGGTGTGGACGGGGTTGGGAGCAGATGGAGGGCGGGGGTGTGGGGATCAAATGAGGGCATACGGGGGAGCTAGGTTTGGATAGGGTTTGGGGGTGGACAGAGTGGCGGGATCTCTTGTGTGTTGTGCTGCTGCCTAGTCTCCTGATTGGAGAGCGGGCTTAGTAAGAGCTTGCTGTGTCAATCCCATTCAACTGATGGTGGTGGTGGGGGAGACTCAGCAATGTTGCTGGTCCCTTACACACAAGTGTGTGTCTGCTCAGAAACAAACCCTGTGACAGAGAGAGAGAGCAAGGCAGGCAGAGCAAAGAAAATCGAAACTTCAGAAAACTCCAAGCCCCAGAGGAGAGGCATTGAATCAATTAACTGAATAATCAATGATCTGAACAAAATAATGCCCACTCATCTCATTTGGATAATTGAGGTTCCTCTGTATTGCAGTGTTAACTCTGGCTGTTCCTTCACTGTTAGGTCAAAATCTTGGAACTTCCTTCCTGACAATATTTTGGGTGTTCCAACATCAAAGGAACTGCAGTGGTTCAAAAGGGCAGTCCATCACTATATTTAGAAGTCACATGACACCATGCTATAGTCCAACAGGTTTGTTTGAAATCACAAGCTTTTGGAGTGCTGCTCCTTCATCAGGTGAAGTGATAAAAGATGCACTCCGAAAGCTTGTGATTTCAAATAAACCTGTTGGACTACAACCAGGTATTGTGTGACTTCAGACTTTGTCCACCCTCGTCCAACACTGGCACCTCCACATTATCACTACTATATTCTCCAGGGCAATTGAGGACCCTGCTTACAACTAAACTTTGAAAAGAAAACAACACAGAAAGAGGCAACAAAATGTTGCTGTTACGTTTATCATCTGAGCATGTAAACCAAAAATCTCTATCAAATCATTATGGAGTGATGAAACATTGTCAGCAGTGTACCCCATCTGCAAAAAGCACAGCACACACTTACCAATGTCTCTTCAAGAACACCTCCCAAACCTACAACTCCTAACATCTAGAAGGACTAGGGCAGCAGATAGCTTGGAACATCACCAACTGTAATCTTGCCCCCTCTCAGCCACTCACCATTCTGACTTGGAATCATATAGCCATTCACTCAGTGTTACTGAAATAGAGTCCTGGAACTCCCTCCTTTAAAACATTTTAAATATACCTACACTACCACTTAGGAAGTTGAAGCAGGACCACAGTACCAAGGGCAATTAGGAATGGCCAATAAATAGTTGCCTTTCAGGGATGCCCTCAATCCATGAATTAACTTAAGTAAGTGGAACAGTGCCATTATACCTTACCTGCAAATCTGAACACAGTAGCATAAATATTTGTAAAATGTTAAATTTTGACTGCAATTTTGACATGAAAATTAAATAAAACAGTATTCACCCTGAAGAGATGTTTCAATATATTTGTTGGTGGAATCGTTCACTGCAAATTTGGCTCCTCTGATGGATGATGCTGCTGGTGTCCCTGACAAAGTATTGATCGTGAATGAAGCCAAACTCTCAGTAAAACTGTAATTGCTTTAAAACAGAAGAATACCATCTTTGAGAAATTAAAGGACTGTAGCAAGAGACTTGACTCATTTACTAATTGGTGGATTCTTTATTTTAGAGATAATGATCTGAATAGCCAGAGAAGCTGTGTAGCAAGTAGGCTCCACATGACTTGCTTATATAACACTCTGTGTCTAATTAAATATTGCTATTTTAATTAACGGCCTTACAGATTCATGACTTGTTCTGAAAGTTGTAACAGACCAATATTCTTTATTTCTGCATGTAAAATTCATGTTTTTCATAGATTAGTTGCACTCATTTTGTGGCCATTGCTGAAACTATCACGATACTGAAACTTGCTAGGTCACAACTTTCTTAAGCTTTGATTGTTGTCATAGCAGTTGGCCCAATGCCTTCCCAGAATCCTCAAGAAACTGAGGATTTCATATGACACTAGAAATTGTTTTCCTGTTTAATTAACAGATGAAACAATAAAACATTAAGTAATTAGCTAAAATTTCATAAGCTGAATTTTCATCACACACAAGTGGTGAGCAAAGACTTGACAAATGTCTTGGTTCAGCCCTCACACCTCAGGAGCAGGTTTCAGAAAAGACAGCAGTTTTGCTTGCTGGGGAGTGAGTGCTAAAAGGAACAGGCTTGCTATCTCTGGAAAGTGTTTGGAGGTGGTCACATGGGCTTTCAGATGTGGCCATAAGCCTTTTGCTAGTGCTTAGGAATTTGCCCCTGTTATAATCAAACCAGTAAAACAGAAAATAGCCTTCTCATCTTCACTGTTCACAAGCCTCCTTGTGACCTTTTCAATGCAACCTATTCCCTTGTAGCACTCTTCTGTACCCTCTTTCTTAACTACTTCCATCCATGCGTCCAAAATGCTCCCTGTGAATCTGGTTCACATCCATGCCCATTTATCCAGTAGATGGATGTTACGTCTCTATTCCATCATATCAATGAATGGAGTTTAATGTGGAAAAGTGTGAGGTGATTCACTTTGGAAGGAGTAACAGCAATGCAGAGTACTGGGCTAATAGTAAGGTGCTTGGTAGTATAGATGAGCAGAGACGTCTTGGTGTCCAGGTACATAAGTCCTTGAAAGTTGCCACCCAGGTTGATAGGGTTGTTAAGAAGGCATATGGTGTGTTAGCTGTTATTGGTAGAGGGATTGAGTCTCAGAACCATGAAATCATGCTGCAGCTATTCAAAACTCTGGTGCAGCCACATTTGGAGTATTGCGCACAGTTCTGATCACTGCATTATAGGAAGGATGTGGAAGCTTTGGAAAGAGTTCATGGAGATTTACTAGGATGTTGCCTGACCTAGAGTGAAGGTCTTTCGAGGAAAGGCTGAGGAACTTGAGGCTGTTTTTATTCAAGTAAAGAAGGTTGAGAGGTGACTTAATTGAGACATATAACATAATCAGAGGATTGGATAGGTAGGACAGTGAGAACCTAATTCTTTGGATGGTGATGGCTAGCATGAGGAGGCAGAGCTTTAAAATGAGGGGTGATAGATATAAGGCAGATGTCAGAGGTAGTTTCTTTACTCAGTGTGTAGGGGAGTGAATTGCACTGCCTGCAATAGTCGTAGACTTGCCAACTTTAAGGGCATTTAAATGGTCAATGGATAGGCAAATGGATGAGAATGGAATAATGTAGGTTAGGTGTGCTTCAGATTGGTTCCTCAGGTAAGTGCAACATTGATGACCGAAGGGCCTGTACTGCGCTGTACAGCTCTATGTTTTATGTTCTAACAATGCCTAATGCGAATTTTTTTTTCAAATATAATTCAGTCATAACTTTCTTAAAGATACCTGCAGTTCTATCAAAAATAGATTAGATTAGATTACTTACAGTGTGGAAACAGGCCCTTCGGCCCAACAAGTCCACACCGACCCGCCGAAGCGCAACCCACCCATACCCCTACATTTACCCCTTACCTAACACTACGGGCAATTTAGCATGGCCAATTCACCTGACCTGCACATCTTTGGACTGTGGGAGGAAACCGGAGTACCCGGAGGAAACCCACGCAGACACGGGGAGAACGTGCAAACTCCACACAGTCGATCGCCTGAGGTGGGAATTGAACCCAGGTCTCTGGCGTTGTGAGGCAGCAGTGCTAACCACTGTGCCACCGTGCCGCCCTTTATTAAAATATTAATTGACCCGACATTTAAACAATCAGTGGTGGAAACTGCAAACATTTGACACTTGTTTTTTGCACAAATTAAGATTGATCATCAGATCTAAGAGAAAAGGCCTTCAATCAAGAAACACTTTCCCTTGGATGTAGCTGTTTTAACATACTAATGGATGTTTTGGCTTTCAGACAAACCTCATCATGCATTCTCGGTTTTTACAGGTCTGGTCTGCTGAATTTCCCTATGAAACCCAGCCCAACATACTTTTCTCAGTCACATTTAACAGTTACCACTCCCTGTATCCCTGAAAATAATTATTCACAACCACATGCTATAAATGCTATATAGTGATTTTATTTTTTTCAATTTTCCCATAAATTGTGAAAATTATTCACCTAACATTTTTTGTAAGATCCTGGGTCCACTGTACTGGGAGACCCAATGTATGATCCACTGCCTGTAAAGGTTCAGACTAATCAAAAAGCCCAAATAAAGCGAAAATATAAATAACCTTGCTAAATGACACCAGCTGTCCTGAGTTTTTGTGTAGCTCCTTCAACATAGTAAACATCCTGAGTTACTTTGTAGAGATACCAGGAAAAGAAATTGACACTGAGCCACATAACATAAACAACATCAATAGCCAAAAGCTTCATCAAAAGTCTACTAAAGGAATACTGAAACAGTTGTAAGAATAAGAAATTCCAAAGAGAGAAGGAGGAGAAGTTTATCTTTGTCATTGAGTGCCTTAGTCCTCATTTTCCAAACCATCAGCATCCATATCTGAAAGATTATAAGCCACCATTTCTACCATCTCCAGCAGGAATGTCATCTCCATATTGATATTCCTTCTCCCATCCTTTGTCAACATTTCACAGGGACTATTCCTCCCAGGACACCCTGTTACCCTCCTCTTCAATTCTCAAGACCTTTCCATAACCCAACGGCACTTTCCCTTGCAATCATGAAAGTAGCAACACAAGCCTGAATACATCTCCCTTCCTCAATAACCAAGGCTTCACTCAAACCTTCCAGGTAAAACAACAATTTTTCTGAACTTTACTCAATCTAGTCTACTATGCTTCCTGCTGACAATATAGACTCCTCTACATTGGGGAGCCAAAACAAAAATCTGGCAATCAATTTGCAGAACATACATGGTCTATCCAGAAAAAGCATCTAAACTGTTACTTCAACACATCAACATGTTCCCTGACCAATGTCTGTCTCTCGGACCGTTTACAATGTTCTAGTGAGTCTCAGGGCAAGCTGGAAGAACAATATCTCATCTTCCACTTTGGGAACCTGCAGCCTTCAGGACTCAATTACAAGTTCAATAATTTTAGAACCTGAACATTTTCCTCTGTGTCCTTTACCTAGCTCCACACCCCAGGCACTGTGATAATAGGGGCTGCTACAGCACAGCAAATCCATTTTCATTTATTTATCCCTATAATCATCTTTCCTTTCACCTGAGCATGTTATCACCCAAGTCTGTCTTCCTGGCGATTGATTTCTCTCTCTGAGCTCCATTTCCATCTATTCTTTACCCATCCTCGCATCCCCCCCCCCACCCCCACCAACCCAAACTATCTTCATCAAAAATGCTATTTTTTCCCAGCTATCATCACTTGTAAATCTGCTTTTTCACCACAGATGCTACCAGAATGGCTGAGTATTTTTCAGCAATTTCTATTTTTGTTTCAGATTTGCAGCATCTTTAGTTCTTTGTTTTACCTTTGTCATAGTTTTGCAGGCCATCAAAATACTTCAAAAAGAGTTATCAATTAGACATAAACCTGATTGAGTCATGCCTGTTTTCTCAGATATGGCTTGAATCCTGCTTTGAGAACATCACAAACAATCAATTTCTCTTCAAAAGTAGTAAAATGATTTCAATTAATAAGACAGAATTAAAACTTTCTGTAGTAAACGAAACTAACTGATATGGTTGCTTGGTGTTATCATTACCAAAGGCTATTTTCCGCTACCTGCCCTGACACCATTTTGAAGGGACCCAGTTCTCTTTAACACTTTTGTC
Source organism: Hemiscyllium ocellatum (assembly GCF_020745735.1). Lineage (NCBI taxonomy): Eukaryota > Metazoa > Chordata > Chondrichthyes > Orectolobiformes > Hemiscylliidae > Hemiscyllium > Hemiscyllium ocellatum. The sequence continues at coordinate 96,238,003 of NC_083403.1, forward strand.
CTCTCCTCATTCACCACCAACGTCTCATTTCCTTCCCATGGCACTATCCCATGTAAAAGCTTCAGCCCTTTTATGTCCTCCCTCCTCACTAGCCAAGGTCCTAAATGCACCTCCCGGGGACTCACAGAGAGTCATAGAGGCACACAGTGTACAAAATAGACTCTTCAGCTCACTTTGTTTATGTAAATCAACAAACTTCAAAGCACACTAATCCAATTTTTCTAAACTTGGCCCAAAGGGTAAAATGCCCTGGGATACTTAAGTACTTATCCAGATGCTGCATGAAGGTTGTGAGAGTACTTGCCTCCACCACCCTCTCAGGCATTATGTTCCATATATCTACCACCCTCTGGGTGAAAAAAAAATCATATTTCCTCAACATCACGTGCTCTTCTTCTAAAACGTATGTCCTTTGGTCTGCTACTGGGGAGAGATCCTCATAAGCTATCTATCTATATTGCTCATAACTTTGTATACCTCAATCAGATTCCTATTCAGCCTCCTCTGCTCCAAGGAAAATAAACTCAGCCTGTCTAGTCTCATCTTATAATGGAGACATTTTATCCCAGGCAACACCCTGGTAAATCTGCTCTGCACTGTCTTCAGTGCAACCACATCTTTCTGATAGTGTAGTGACCAGAATTGCACACAGTATTCCCTCTGTAACTTGTACTTCCTTCAGTCTTGTCTACTGTACTTGTTGCTCACAATGGCTTTCCTCTATGCTGGCAAGACCAAATGCAGACTGGGTGATCACTTTGTATCACCCTTCTGCCCTGTCTGTAAGAATGACCACAACCATCCAGCCACTTAGCATTTCATTATATCACCCTACTCTCATGTTCTTGTGCCTGTTGTAGTGTTCTGATGAAGCCCAATGCAAGCTGGATGTCTAGCACCTTATTTCATGCTCAGGTACTTTACATTCTCTATGATACAAACACTGAGTTTGACAACATCAGACCATGAACTCTGTCCTCCATTTTGTTTTGTTTCCCTCTAACCTTCACACTCCAGACCTTTATTTTCTTGTTTGAAATGTTAACTCTGCTTTCTTCCCACAGATGCTGCCAGACCTACTGAATTTCTCCAGTAATTTCTGTTTTTGTTTCAAATCTCCAGTATCCACAACTCTTTGTTTATCTTATTTTGTTTTGTTTTCAGTGGAGCTGTTATTAACAACACTGGACCCAACTTCTTTCACTACAACTATTGACATTTGCTTCTTTTTTGTGATCTATAATCTCTTTCACCCTCAAATATTTGCCTGACTCTCTCTTCTGTTCCACTTATCAATCTGTACCTTAACCCATTACTTCTCCAGTTCTCTTTTCTGTTCCAAAGAAGAGATAGATTGGACTTGAGTGTTAAAGCTGTTTCTTTCTCCACAGATGCTGCCATAGCTCCTGCATTTCTCCAGCATTTTGTATATTTAATTCAGATGTCCAGCATTGAAAACATAATTTTTGACAAAGCAGCTTGTAGCAGTCTATTTCTGTGAAGTGAGCATAGAGTTACTTTTATCAGTCATTCTATCAAGGCCATTTTGTGTAGTGAGGGAGAAGAAAGAGTAGAAGGGAAAGTGGTAAAGGAACAGTAAGGAGATTTTAAAAACCCAAGCAGGGAAAGGAGATAGAAGCTGAACAATACAAAGAACAAAATAAAGTCAATGGAGAAGTCAAAATACATAAAGAGTACAAGTCGTGACAGTTAATGACAGTCAGTGTCTTTCTCAAGCACAAGAATAACACCAGATCAAAATGGAAGTTGCTCGTCTTTCTTTGCTCATGTTTTATCAATATATTCGCAGTCCTGAACATTCCTGCCTTGGGAGTACTCCAAATTCTCCCTATATATCCTTTTCCTGGCAAGCTCAGAAAGAGTGAAAGAGTTTCTGCTTTCAACACAATCAGCAGTCTTAGCTCAAACTGTGCTCAAAGTCAAATTTGCTTTCTGAACTCGTTTTATGGTTTAAAATTCCACTCAAACTCATTTCAATAATCGTAGATGTATATCTTCCAGCGCAAGCATGATCGATCTACATTTTAAAACATAATTGCTTTTTTTTGCACTAAAACAGATTCCTTGATAGATTTAAGAATGGTAATCTGATGCAGCTTTATTAATTCTGCTGCAACGACTATATCATGAAAAATAAGCATGCTTAAGACTATCCAATCCATCCACTGTGTATAACCTGATTATAAATCATTGAAAATGGCTTTAAAGAGCTACACTGAGCCATTTGCTAGTTTCATGGTTGTACAGTAGACAATTCCTTCTTAAATTAAATGTATTTCATTGTGCAGCATCTCCTGGCAACACACTTGAACAAGGCGTTGGTGCTGTCAACATCTTCATTGTACTCCCAGACTGCACTGGAACCAAAAGCAGTGCTGCCATTTGTGCTGCCCACTCCTCATTGTACTGCTGGTCACTTCATCCTGATTGCCTTGCCAACCATCGCTCTCATTACTGGCCATCCCTTTCCTGTTCTTCTCATTGCCCAAAATGCCACTTTGCTTAAGGGATAGGCAACGAGTAAGGCAGTGGGTGAGGTACTGATGGCTCTTTCTGAGCGCTCCTCTGGGTCAGTGATTTTCTGATTTATTTCAGAATTATGAGGTTACTACATGAAATAGACTTCATAAGTGAAACCAACATTCAAGTCCTACTTGATTGTTGGCGGTGACCCCTAGGTACTCGATTTATGAAGGCACTCCCTTCTGTTACAGCGACAACAAACTCAGTCATTTTTTGTATTGCAAAGATTTCAAAGAGTACCTACACATTCTCTTGCATGGACAAAACCCTTAGTTTTAGGAGTCACACACCTTACGTTCTATGATTCAATGGGTATATTTACTACCTCTGAGCCACAAGGTTCTGGCTTGAAGACCCATTCCAAGACTTGAGCACATACAAAGCCAAGGCAGACACTCTGGTGTGGCAGTCGGAGCACTGCAATAGTAAAGATATCATCTTTCAGACATTAAAACAAGGCTCCATTTGCCTGTTCAAGTAGAAGATCCCATGGTTCTGTTTCAAAATGGCATAGGAAAATTATCTTCAATGTCCTAGCTCATATCTGTAAATATCACGAAAAATAGACTGATTATGATCAAATTGTTACCCAAATTCATAAATGTTGGTCGAACAAGGATGTTCATTTATAAAGCCAGCACAACCAGCTAAAGCAGGAAAGTCGGAGTCTGGATGCAGTTAACAGACTTGCCATGATGCAAAATTTGAGCTTTGTGGTCAAGATCGGTTGCCAGTGTGACATCTTAAACTAGTGCAGTTTTTAGAAATTTGATTTGTCCTCAGGTTAATGAGCAATTGGAATTCCCAGATTTTTTGCACTGTGTTGTCTGACCTCACATGAATTATGTGAGTTCTGAGGAAGGATCACTCAAACCAAAGCATTCAATCTGATTTCTCTCCACAGTTGCTGCAGTCCCATTGAGCTTTTCCAGCGACTTTTATTTTTGCTTCTCGTGAATTATTTTGTCCATGCTTTGGAAACTTTGACTAGTTTATATATTAAAAAGACTTTACCCAAGTGCCCTTGTCATGAGGTGGACAAATGAACCTTCCTGATGAAGAGCTTATGCCCGAAATGTCAACTCTCCTGCTCCTCTGATGCTGCCTGATGGGCTGTGCTTTTCCAGCACCACAATTTTTCACACTGATCTTCAGCATCTGCAGCCCTCACATTCCCCAAATGGACACAGAAATCAGTTTGTGGTTCAATTCAATTTGATTAACAAAATATTCTATATTAAAACATCTGGTGAGCATTATCAAATGCCCACATTATTTACTCTCTATCAGGCTCTATCCATCTGAGAAAGAATGTTATCACTATGATCCACATATTAGAGCTAGACTGTTGGAATCGCCTTCCCCTCTGACATAGGGCTGGCTCTCTTCCATGAAGATGGGTCTTGCACGTCAGGGCAGATCTTCTTTTGGTCTTCTTCTGTTGCCACAAGTTTTGCTGCAAGTCTTCACTAAGGGGCTGGCTTCCAGTTGTCCATTTTTATCCACTTTTCCCCTAAAAATCCACGAGAGTTAGCCAATATTGTGGTCAGAAGCTCCAAAATGTCCACTTTTACTCCTTCAATAACCAAGCATAGATCGAATCATGAGGATCTATCTCTTCTATTTTGAATATTGCTGATGATCTCTTTATCTACTTTTATCCTATTGAATATTGCTATTATCTGCTTGTGCAATACATTCTATCACAAAATTCAGTGTGAAGTGTGCATAAAATGCTTCAACAGTATTCTCTGCCTCAACATGAATGTTTGCTTTTTGGAAACAAAAACAGATAATACTGGAGAAGCACAGCAGGTCTAGCAGCATCTGTAGAGAGAAAGACAGAGCTCTGAGTCCAGTGAAGGGTCCCTTCATTATCATTATGGTTAAACCATTAATTCTGTGCCTTTCACAACAGATACTGCTAGACCTGCTGTGTTTCTCCAGTACTCTCTGCTTTTATTTCAGATTTTTTAGTGCCCGCAATTCTTTATGATCAACTTATCACCTTCATAATTCTGAATTTAAAATTATGTTAAAACAAAATCTAACATCATAGAATTCCTATAGTGTAGAAACAGGCCATTTGGCCCAACAAGTCCATACAAACCCTCCAAACACCGTCCCACCCAGACCCAGTCCCTTACCAATTACTCTGCATTTCCCATGACAAATGTACCTAATCTACACACCCCTGAACAATAAGGACAATTTAGCATAGCCAGTTCATCTAACCTGCATATTTTTGGACTGTGGGAGGAAACAGGGGCACCTGGAGGAAACCCACACGGGGACATGGGGAGAATGTGCAAACTCCACACAGACAGTCTCCAGAGGCTGGAATTGAACCTGTGTCCCTAGTGCTGTGAGGCAACAGTGCTAACCACTGAGTCACCATGCCACCCCTAACAGTAGTTTGATTCTCAAGGTCATCATTACACAGTTGAAATATGTGAATTTCAATACATTGAGTCCTGTACTAATACAGAATGCACAATTACAAAAAATGTTACAGAAATTGAATGGGTCTGGCAACATTTTTGGGGAAGAAACAGAGTTAGCATTTCAAATCTATGTGACTTCTTCAGAACTTTAGTATGCAGAAATATTTAACATGGGCCTTCAGTCAGATATTATAACTTCAACTTCAAGCAAATTGACTTTTGCCTGTGAATGTATATGGACTTCAGTAAGCTGTTCGATAAGGTTCCCCATGGGAGACTGATTAGCAAGGTTAGATCTCATTGAATACAGGGAGAACTAGCCATTTGGACACAGAACTGGCTCAATGGTAGAAGACAGAGGGTGGTGGTGGAGGGTTGTTTTTCAGACTGGAGGTCTATGACCAGTGGAGTGCCACAAGGATCGGTGCTGGGCCCTCTACTTTTTGTCAATTACATAAATGATTTGGATGCGAGCATAAGAGGTACAGTTAGTAAGTTTGCAGATGACACCAAAATTGAAGGTGTAGTGGACAGCAAAGAGGGTTACCTCAGATTACAACAGGATCTTTACCAGATGGGCCAATGTGCTAAAAAGTGGCAGATGGAGTTTAATTCAGGTAAGTGCGAGGTGTTGCACTTTGGGAAAGCAAATTTTAGCTGGACTTATACACTTAATGGTAATGTCCTAGGGAGTGTTGCTAAATAAAGAGACCTTGGAGTGAAGGTTCATAGCTCCTTGAAAGTGGAGTCGCAGGTAGATAGGATAGTGAAGAAGGTGTTTGGTATGCTTTCCTTTATTAGTCAGAGTATTGAGTACAGGAGTTGGGAGGTCATGTTGCGGCTGTACAGGACATTAGTTAGGCTACTGTTGGATTATTGCATGCAATTCTGGTCTCCTTCTTCTCAGAAAGGTGTTGTGAAACTTGAAAGGGTTCAGAAAAGATTTACAAGGGCGTTGCCAGTGTTGGATGGTCTGAACTACAGGGAGAGGCTGAACAAGCTGGGGCTGTTTTCCCTGGAGCGTCGGAGGCTGAGGGGTGACCTTATAGAGATTTACAAAATTATGTGGTGCATGGATAGGATAAATAGACAAGGTCTTTTTCCTGGGGTCAGGGAGTCCAGAACTAGAGGGCATAGGTTTAGGGTGAGAGGAGAAAGATATAAAAGAGATCTAAGGGGTAACTGTTTCACACAGAGGGTGGTACGTGTATGGAATGAGCTGCCAGAGGATGTGGTGGAGGCTGGTACAGTTGCAACATTTAAAAGGCATTTGGATGGGTATATGAATAGGAAGGGTTTGGAGGGATATGGGCCGGGTGCTGGCAGGTGGGACTAGATTAAGTTGGAATATCTGGTCGGCATGGACGGGTTGGATGAAGGGTCTGTTTCCATGCTGTACATCTCTATGACTCTATGACTCTATGAATGGGGATGAAAATTTGAGTTAAATGCAAATTATAATTTCATTAGGGCAAAAGCCTAATGGTTAAGAATTTGCAACATGCTTAAAGTTAATTGGAATTACTCCAAAATAATTGGTTTAATGATTTAATCCACTGCAAGAAAACTTGGGCGACAAGTTAATCTCATGTCAGTATCCACATAGGAATCACTATTATACAAATTAGTCTTAACAGTTGGAACATTCAAAATCACTAATAAAATAGGTTATTTGGTCATTTTGTCTACAGTGCACAAATTAGCTACTCCATTTCGCTGTATTGTAAGGAGGCCTTAATCATCATCCTGTGAACAGTTTCTGTCTTTTTGATACACTATTGGGCTGGTATTATACAATAATTTCCACTTAACATTGTTTTGCAGATGCCTAAATAATATTAGCAGTGTGTTGTGTTTAGGCCATTGGGTATCTCATTAGGATATTTAATTTTATCAGTAACATTGTTTGCTTTTTACTGATCGTCAACAATTTATCATTAAACAATTTTTACCTGGAGTTATCCAAGTCAGGGAAAAAAAATTGTGCCTCTGTTGGAAAATATATTTGAAAATATGTGCCTTCAGTTGATTGATGTTAGGATGAATTTTAGGAAGGAATTTTGCTGGTCAATCTTGGGCTGTGGAGAGAATTTCTTTTTATACAAATATTCTTTCATGAGGTATGGCTTCACTGGCAAGGACAGCATTTGTTGCCCATTTCAATGACACTTGAACTGAGGGTAGTTAACAGTCAACCACGTGAGGAGACATGCAAAGGCAAGATTGAGTAAGTATGGCAGATTTTCTTCCTCAATGTGGACAAGATGAGCTTTTACAACAATCAACAAGTAATTGTTTTGTGGTCACTATTACTGAGACGAGCTTCTAATTCCAGATATTACTAGTTAAACAGCTGCCAAGTTAGGATTTGAACACATGTCATCAGAGCTTTAGACTGGGCCTTAGACTGGTGAAGGGCTTATGCTCGAAACGTCGAATTCTCTATTCCTGAGATGCTGCCTAACCTGCTGTGCTTTGACCAGCAACACATTTGCAGCTGTGATCTCCAGCATCTGCAGACCTCATTTTTTACCCTTAGACTGGACCGACACTACTATTTCTGATATTATACCCCTATCTGATGACCCAGTGGCCATAATGACTAGGTTGTGCCTGTTTTAATACATGCTCATGTGCCACTGGCTGAGGCAGGTCTGTATTTGCCTCTGATATGCCGCAGACCTTTTGACAATCATTGTGTGCGCACACATATGAAGTAAGGCTCTCAGTGCCTATGGAACCGACTCCTTGAATGTGTCAAAAGTAAAAAGAGCAATGATAATTTAAAATAAAGGCCAGAACAACAGAAAATATTTCCATAAGTAGACATGTTCTCACAGAGTATTGTGGTTTGATACTGTTTACCTTTGAAGATAGGGAAATGGAATTTCAGATGAGATGGGATTTGCAGCTTTCAAGTGGGTGAATTAGCTGTGTTTGACTCTTTTGGTGAGAGACAAGTCAGATGTGGATTCAGACTCTGTTAAACAAATGTTACTGAATGTACTAAATTTCATGAGGATTTAAGTTGTCATCCATGGTAAGCTACCCTTGGTTACATCTGTGATTTTGACAGTATGCTCACCCTCTGTTTTCTGTCTCACCTGAGGCATCAGTCAATTATGGTTATATTATGTGTAACCTACTGAAGCAAAAGAACTGTGAGATTACCTTTGCAATGGTCTGGCAACAATGACTGATAACTGCAACAAACCTCTGAAGCTGCTGCTGAATTTCTTCAGTCTCAATTATTCTGCAAGTACTTCAATAATTCAAAATCCTAATACATTTATATTGTCCTCACATAAATTTGCTGTGTCTACAATCATTTGTGTATATACATTGAAAGAATTATATCTGCAATATAACAGCCTATGCCACAACAGTGCAGCATTAACATCCTAGCCGAAAGAAAAACAGAGAGATAGAAAATAGAAAAAACATCTTAAGTCTCCAATCTCCCTCCCAGCACAGATATAGCCAACAGGTATCTCTAAAGCTGTTAATGCCCTTGTCCCTGAAGCTATTTCTTGCACTAAACATCAATGTGTATGCAAGGGAATAGAGATATGACAAATACTGAGTCTTGGGAAGCTCCATGATCGCATGTATCACAGACCATCAACAGACACTCAGCCATCCCTGAAGTCCTGCTATTCCTTTGATTCTGGATAAGTTCAGACCGAGATGAATGTGAATGAATACTTACAGAATCTTCTGAGGTAAAGACATGCTCACTTTTTTGAAGAAACATCTTACTATGGCTTCATCTTGTCATGAGGCTGCAAGAGAGAGTAAGATCATATGACGCTCCTATCATATGGTATACAGTGTCTCATTAATACATCACACAGTCAGATTTAATACCCTAATACTGTTACAGAGAGATCATTGTTTAGCCTTTGAAATATACTAGATGACTTCTCCTTCAAATCAGTGCCTTTTTGTGAAGGTGCAATAAAGTATAATGGACCAATTTACTAGCCGAGCTAATTTCAGATCTATTTAAGTTAGTACTATACAGTTGACCAAATGGTCCTGTTGCACTATTGCTGAAATATGCAGCCAGAATTCTAAGTGCAACACGTGCACTGTTGTTAAGAGAAATAGAATTAAATTCCTTGAGGCAGGGTGAGGGTCTCACTTTGCTTTAATTTGAAGCCACTTTGTTCTTTTCATCTACATTTGCACCGCACATGCTTAACATTGGTACTGAGCTGAAATGTAAGGTTTCGCACTTAGTCTAAACCTTTGGTATAAATGTATCTGAAAAGTACTTGCATTATTCGAGTTGTTTGAGTGATATAACAATGGCACTTCCAGAAGTGTGTCTGCAACTAATCTGAACTTTTAGGCAAAAAATTGAAAGAGATCAACAGTTATGGTGATGTTGAGATCACGCAGAAATTATGGTGAGGTGTTTATTCTGCGAAAGACCTTGCTGCTGTCTCCAAAATTTCCAATCTCAAAATAATTGTCAAGTTTTCATGCCATTTTTCTGTACTGTTTGCCAGTTTGCCATATTCTACTCTCTTTGAGGACATCCATATTTCATGTTACAACATGCATAAAATCTCCTTCCTCTAATACCTTTGTAACTCAATGACTTGCCATGAGTCTTCATCCAGAAATATCTTAATTGAAATAATTTCATCTTCTTTTTCAAACTCCTCCACGGGCTCACCTCTTTCTTATCTCTGCAACTTCCTCCAACCTCGCGACCCTCCAAGATGATTGTGTTCTGCCAAATGACACACCTTGCGCATTCTCAATTTTCATCACTTTACCACTGGTGGCTGGGATTTCAGCTGCCAAAGCATTGTAGCCTCTGGAATAAATTCTAAATCTCTCCATCTTTCTCCCTCTTTCCTTCTCTTGCCTCCTTTCTAACATGTACTCTTCTTGTCAAGCTTTTGCTCATCTGTCCAAATATCTCCAAATGTAGTTTGCAGTCAAACTGTGTTGGACACTTCTGTGAAGCACCTTTTAACAGATTTTTTTTGGTAAAACCTCAATGCTAAAGTATGCTCTTGTTCATATCTGTACAGAAACATAATGATATATGTAATGTTTGTACAAAGTTTCATGAATGCTTGATTCAAGGTGTTTTGAGAGAAATTCTACATTTTTTGTGTAATTTTCTATATTGTTGTCCACAATGATATGGAATTCTGCTCCATAGTTTGTATCAGAATGTGTTTTATGGTTTTCAGAGCAGTATATTATAGTCAGTACTCTAAGTGCTTGACCCAGCAATACTGAAGGAATGACAATATATTTCCATGTCAGGATGGTGAGTCGCTTACAGTGTGAACTTGCAGGTGGCAGTGTTCCCATGCCTTTAGTTTTCTCGCTGGAAGTAGTTGTGGGTTTAGAAGGTGCTGTCTAAGGAGGCTTAGTGAATTTCTACAGTGCATTTTGTGGATGTTGATGCACACTGCTGTTACTGAGCATCGAGGGTAGAAGGAGTGAATGATTGTGGATGTGATGTCAATCAAGTGAGCTGTTTTGTCTTGGATGGTGTCAAGCTTACTAAGTATCATTGGAGGTGCCCTTATCTAAACAAATGGGAAACACTTCATCACATTCCTGACTTGCAAAAAAAAAGATGGATAAAAGGCTGAAGCCTTTACCTCTGACAATTAGCACCTGTTTAGAAATAACCTGGACACTGACACTCTGTTTAGAGCCACTCAGCTCCTAAACTCATGATAGCTTTGGTCCAACCAAAGACAGAAAAGCTGAATACCAGAGGTGCTGAAAGTTAAACTAAATTTGACTGCACGTACCATTAAGAAGCCCTAGCAATATTTGAGTCAACGGGAATGAAGGGGAAAATATTCCACTAACTTGATTAATACCTGGAATGAATAAAGGTTTTTATTTTTGGATATTAGTCAACTCCACTCCAGAACATATTTGCAGGAGTTCCTCATGGTGGCATCCTATTCCCAACTCTCTTCAGCTGCTTCATTAATGAGCGTTCTACAATCATTAGGTCAGTGGTGAGGATTTTCCCTGATGACTTCACAATATTTATGATTTCTCATATACTGAATCAGTTCATATCCAAATGCAATGGCATTAACAATTGCAGAATCCCCCACTATCAGTATTCTGGGAACTGAACTTATCTTGTGATATGAATAAAGTGCCTACAAGGTCAGGTCAGAGGATAAGAATCCTGCAATGAGTAATCCATCTTCTGATTCATCAAAGTCTGTCCACCATCTGCAAGGCACAAGGCAAGCATGTGATGGAATAGACCCCACCTACCTCGACAAGTGCAGCTCAAATGATACTTGAGAAACTTGACACGATACAGGACAAAACATCCAATTAGATTGGCATCCAATCTATCATTTCAACATTCACTTCCAGTGTGCTTCATCTATAAGATGCACTGCAGCAACTCAACAAGTCTCATTTGACAGTAACTATTGTTTCTATGATCTCTACCATCAGGAAGGACGAGTGCACTGAAACATCACTGCCTAAATGTTCCCCTTGAATATTACATCATCCTGACTTTAAGCAACATCCCTGCTCACTCACTGTCACTTGGTCAAAATTGTAGAACTCCCTTCCCACAGCATACATCACAAAGTCTGCAGTAGTTGAAAAAGATAGCTGAATTTATTGAGAGCAATTAGGGATGGTCAATCAACAGTAACTTTTCAGCAATGCCTACACTCCATGAACAATAATAAATGAGACCAAGTTCCCTAAATGTGTAGCTAGTCCTTACAATAAATCTAGTCTGCATTTTAGAATCTGTGGTCACGTAGAAACAGATATATATGCCAATAATTTGCTTCAGTCATTCAGATACACCTGAGCATCTTCAGCAATTGCTTATGCATAATTCAAGATTTTATTTAATGCTTTATAACAGCAGTCTGGTAATTCATTTAAATAATAGCTTGTGAAATGTAAAACAATAGTCATTATACAATGAGAATAAAACACTGTCCATTGTTTGAATACAGACACCTCCCAGTTTGTTAATGTGAAACATAAAGAAGGTGAGATTGATCTCATTATGTCAGTAATTTGAGAGAACATTTTTTATGACTGTGTAAATGAGGAACAAAAATGCAGAAACAATGCAAATCTAAAGGTTAGATTTTAGAAATGTCTCAGATGGTTATTGTAGCCAGTTTATTTTCAAAAGATTAATGTGTCTATATTTTTCTGAGTTTATCAATGAGAAATAGTTCCCAAAGTAATACTCCAAATTTTACATTTTGCATGTTGTCCCTCCAATGTTGCTTGATTGCCTTGATTATGTCAATTGCTGTCAAGAAATTTTTATGAATGCAGCTTTACTTGTTGAATGTATATAGGGGTGTCTGATTTACCAACATATGAGTTAACAAACACCTATATTTATGAAGATGATACCACACAGGGGTGTAATTTTAAATATCCAACTTACAAACATTTCCAGTACTTAGACATCAGCTTTATATTGTCTTGCATTGTGTTCCAACTTGTGTTCAAATCAACTTGCTAATGAACTCAGGAATGGAACCTGTTCACAACCTGGGGACTGCCTGTATCAAAACAACTTGTCCCCAGCTATTATGCAAATCATTTGTATTCTTGCAGGTTGATAAAGTCAATATGACCAGACATTAGAAAATGTCTCATTCACAGATGCACCAAATCAAAAGAAATAGGTGCAGAAGGCCCTATCATACCTGCCTACCATTCATTAAGATTACAACTGATCATTAGTTTGAACTCAACTTTTCTCCCCTCTCTCTATGATAATTTATTCTCTAAGAGACTAAAAACCTAACAATCCCATATTCAGTGATGGGACATCCACAACCCTGTGAGATGGAGAATTCAGCAGATTCACAATCCTTTGAGTGGAGAAATATTTACTCATCTCAGTTCGAAAGAAACATCCATCAATCCTGAATCTGTGCCCCCCACAATTTAGATTCCCGAGTCAGGGGAAATAATGTCTTAGTGATTATCTGACCGAGCTCCTTCAGAACCTTACATGTTTCAATATTTACGATAACCAAATTTTTAAGACTGAAGTATTAAAGTGAATGTCTGGCCTTCTGTTGCACATTTTCTTTCCTCTTTGCAATAATTTGTTATGACTACACCATGAGATCTAGCAGATTCAAGTTATCAAAAAATGTTCTTTTTAAGCTGCCAAGCATTTGATGCTTTAACCAAAGTTAATTCAGTACATGGACTTGTTAACCATCTGCCTCCAAGCTCTTTTGTTCTGTCATGTGGATGTTTAAAGTCTAAGCATGATAGTGGCTTCCACAGGTGATGTGCATGGGACATTCAAGTTGCTATGCAGTAAACCAGCTGTGTGCTGTCTCATGGACAGCATTTCAGTATGCTTTGAAGAACATGATTGTGTTATCATTACGGTAATGATAATAGGTGACCTGAAGAAGTCAAAATCTCATTCTCCAGCTTACCTTAAATCACATGAAATATGACCCTTGACTGAGTGCATGCTTCTCTTTTGTAAACTAATAATTTAATAATATCCCGAGACACTGGAGTGCTTGAACAATGTAATGTTTGTCCAGACACTTATTTGCAATAAATAACTGTTTGAGTTTTCAATGGTGTTCCAGTTTCTTATGCTTGAGCAGCTGACATAAGCATCATTGCAATAGGCAAATAATTCAGTTGGAGACAAATGCATACGGAGGACAAGAAAGACTCTGTCTCTCCAAGAATTTGCATTCAAAGGATTTGATCAATAAGGAGAGGTTGAGTAGGCTGGAGCTGTTTTCCCCAGAGCATCAGAGGCTGAGGGGTGACCTTATAGAGGTTTATAAAATCATGAGGGGCATGGATAGGGTAAATAGACAAGGTATTTTCCCTGGGGTGGAGGAGTACAGAAGTAGAGGGCATAGGTTTAGGGTGAGAGGGAAAGATATAAAAGAGACCTAAGGGACAACTTTTCCACGCAGAAGGTGGTGTGTGTGTGGAATGAGCTGCCAGAGGAAGTGGTGGCAGCTAGTACAATTACAACATTTAAAAGGCATCTGGATGGGTATATGAATAGGAAGGTTTTGGAGGGATACGGGTCGGATGCTGGCAGGTGAGACTAGATTGGATTGGGATATCTGGTTGGCATGGACAAGTTGGACCAAAGGGTCTGTTTCCATGCTGTACATCTCTATGACTCTATGACTCTAAGGTCACCCCTCAGCCTCCAACACTCCAGGGAAAACATCCCCACCCTAATCAACCTTTCCCTATAGCTCAAATCCTCCAACCCTGGCAACATCCTTGTAAATCTTTTCTCAACCCTTTCAAGTTTCACAACATCCTTCTGATAGGAAGGACAGCAGAATTGCATGCAATGTCCTCTACAGCCACAACATGACCTCCCAACTCCTGTACTCAATACTCTGACCATTAAAGTCAGGGGAACATCAGGCATCCAGCAACAATAATGAAAGCAACTGCAGCAAGCAGCCAGTCATGTTGGAGTATTTATACCAATAGCAAGCCAGGGAGTAAGACCGCTGATTCCATTCAGCTTAATTTCATTTTAAAAGTTACAGCAGTAAATGATCCAGATGTGTAAAGAAACAGAAGCACCATATGCTTGTTACATTCTTAAAGAATTCCTGGCTTTTCTTATAATATAATGGATAAAATTAAAATTCAACAAACATAATGTTACTCTTTCAGGACCAGTAATGTTTTAGCAGTAACTATAAAGTTAGCACATGTTACCCCTAAATCAACAAGGATTTCAAGGATTCTTACAGCTTGGCTGTGGATATAAGAAGTGAAATTCCTCATCAGTTCAATGTGTCTAATTTCAATCAATGAACAACACATGCTTAGGGCTCTCATAGAGCAGTGCTAGTGTCCCTACCTCTGAGCCAAGAGGCTTCGGTTCAATTGCTACCTGCTCCAGAGATGTGTCATAACAACCCTGAAGAGATTGATTAGAAAATATCTGAACAGCACACCCTTGAGTGAAACAGAAAATCCCTAACTGATTATTCTTAGTTTCCTTGTTTAACTTGGTGCAAGAAAGAACTGGTTTGAATTCGTGGGACATTGGCACCAGCAGTGGAAAAGGAGTGACCTATTCCAATGGGATAGGCTCGACCTGAATCATATTGAGACTAGAATCCTGGAAAATTCATAGCTAGGGCTGAGGATAGGGTTTTTAACTAAATGCTGAGGGGAAATAGGTTAGACTGGATTCAGTTACACAGGAAATTACAGAATAATTTTGATGGTAGGGGGAAACAGCAGAGGTTATTAGTGTTTCCAGAACAAGTAACAGGACAGAGAGCATAAAAAGGCTCATGAATCTACCTTCAGACACAGCAGATAAGTGGGCAAATATGAGAAGGGTGGCAATCACAAGACTGAGGAATTCTAATGTAAATGCATGCACTCTTTGGGGCAATACGGTGGCTCAGTGGTTAGCACTGCTGCCTCACAGCGCGCCAGGGACCCAGGTTTGATTCTCACCTCGGGCGATTGTCTGTGTGGAGTTTGCATGTTCTCACTGTGTCTACATGGGTTACCCCTGAGTGCTCTGGTTTCCTCCCACAGTCCAAAGAAGTGCAGGTCAGGTGAATTGGCCATGCTAAATTACCCGTAGTATTAGGTCCATTGGTCAGGGGTAAATATCCGGTAGCGGAATGGGTCTGGGTGGATTACTCTTCAGAGGGTCGGTGTGGACTTGTTGGGCCGAAGGCCCTGTTTCCATACTGTAGGGAATTTAATCTAAAGTACATAAAACAAGATAAATGAGCTTAGAGTGTGATTGAAATTGGCAGTTATGATGTTATATGCATTACAGGAATGTATAAAGGATTAGGGCTGGGAACTAAATATCCAAGGATATGCATCCTTTCGAAAGAACAAGCAGATGGGTAGAGGTCTTGTGAATAGAAAATGGAATCAAAGTGATAGCAAGAAGTGATATGGAGTTAGATGATATAAAATGAATGTGGGTAGAGTTGACAGACAGCAAAGGAGAAAAGATCCTGATGGGAGTCGTATACAGATCTCCTTACATTAGTCAGGATGTGGCAGAAAATAAATCAGGAGATAGAAAAGGCAGGTAAGAAAGGAACTATTATAATAATTATTGCTGACTTCAATGTGCATGTGGACTTGGAAAATCAGATGAGTATCAGACTCCAGCGTAAGGAATTTAAAGAATGTCTTTGTGATTTTTTGGAGGAGCTTGTTGTAGAGCCCACTAGGGAACAGGCAATTCCAGATTTGGTGATGTATAATGAGGCAAACTTGATTCTGGAGCTTAAGGTGAAGGAACATGTAGGAGACAGTGATGACAATATCTTAGAATTCATGCTTCAGTTTAAGGGGTGAATCTGGAATCAGATGTAATAGCATTCCAATTGAGTAAAAGTAGCTACTTCGACATAAGGAAGGAACAATTCATAGTTGACTTGAAGGGAGCCTAGAAGGGAAAATGGTGGAGCAGCAATGGCAGGGGATTCTGGGGTAATTCAGGAGGGTCAGCAGAAATTCATCCCAGGGTAAAGAAACATAATAAGGGGTGGACAAGGCAATCATAGCTGACAAGCAACTGCATTAAAGCAAAAGAAAAAGCATATAATGTGATGAAGATTACCAAAAAGCCAGAGGGTTGGGAAGGCTTTAAAAACTATAAGAGGATAACTAAAAAAGCAATAAAGTGGAAGCAGATGAAATGTAAGGATAACCAACTAGTAATATAAAAGTTGTAAGAGTTTTTTTAGATATTTAAAAGGTAAGGAAGTGGCAAGAATGGACAGAAGGCCTCTGCAGAAGTTGAAATGGGGAACAAAGAAATGGTGGAGGAACTGAATAGGTACCTTGCACCTGTCTTCATGGCAGATGATATCAGTAGCACACCAGAACTTCAAGACAGTCAGGGGCAATGGTGAGTGTAGTAGATGTGACTAAGGAGAAGACACTGGGAAGGTGGAAGATCTGAAGGTGAACAAATCACCCTGACTAGATAGACTACATCCCAGAGTTTTGAAGGAGAGAGCTGACAAGTTGTAGAGGCATTGGTGGTGATTTTTTCAGGAATCACTGAAGTCAGGGAGAGTCCCAGAGGACTGGAAAATGGCTAATGTAATATCTCTAAGAAAGGAGGTAGGCAGAAGATGGGAATTATAAGCTGGTTAGCCTGACCTCAGTCACTGATAATATGTTAGAGTCGAGTATAAAGTGGAGTATTTGAAGTGCATGGTAAAATAGGGCTGAATCAGAATGGCTTCATCAAGGATAGATCATATCTGACTAATCTGTTAGAATTCTTCAAGAATATAATCAGCAAGCTAAGGAACGGAGATCTAATGGACATGATCTATTTGGATTTCCAGAAGGCCTTTGAAATGGTGCTGCACAGGAAGCTTCTAAATAATATAAGAGCGCGTATGATGTTACAAAGTACTGGCATGGATAAAGGATTGATTGACTGGCAGAAGACAGAGAGTATGGATAAAGGGATCCTTTTTCAGTATTGCAGCCAAATAAACAACGTGGAGTTCTGCAGGGGTCAACTTGGGACCACAACTATTCACACGATATATTAACAATCCGGACAAAGCAGGTGAGGGCATTGTTGCTACGTTTGCAGATTACTCAAAGAAGGTGGGCAGATAAATAATGATGAGGAAGTGGGAAGCTGCAGAAGGACTTGGATAGGCTAGGAGCTTGGAAGAAGAAGTGGCAGTTGTAACACAATGTGGAAAGTGTGTGGTTATGCACTTTGGGGAAAAAAAATGGAGGTGAGGACTATTTCCTAAACAGGAAACACTTTGGAAATCTAAAGCGCAAAGGGACTTGAGAGTCCTCACTCAAGGTTCTCTTCAGGTTAACCTGCAGGTTCAGTGGGCATTTCAGAAGGGAAATATAATGTTAACATTTATTGTAAGAGGGCTAAAATGCAAAGCAGATGTTACTGCTGAGGACTGGTCGGATATCATTTAGAATATTGTGATTGGTTTTGGGCTCTATATCTAAGCAAGGGTGTGTTGGTGTTGGAGGGGGTTCAGAAGAGGTCTACAAGAATGATCTCAGGGTGAAGGGCTTGTGAAAAGAGGAGTTGTTGAGAAATCTGGGTCTGTACTCAATGGAGTTGAGAAGGACAAGGGTGGATCTCATTGAAATTTACAAAATACAAGAGAGAGTAGAAATGGAGAAGATGTATCCACTAGAAGAAGAGATTAGGACTGGAAGGGACAGTCTCAGAAAGAAGAGATAAACTTTAGAAGTGAGATGAGGAGGAATATTTTCAGTTCGATGGTGATAAATCTGTGGAAGTCAAGTCATTGGGTGTATTTAAGATAGAGATAGATAGGTTCTTGATTAGTAAGGGGATCAAGAGCTAGTCAGGAGAGTGGGGTTGAGAAACATTCCTGATGAAGGGCTTATGCTCGAAACGTCGAATTCTCTATTCCTGAGATGCTGCCTGGCCTGCTGTGCTTTGACCAGCAACACATTTTCAGTTGAGAAACATATCAGCCATGATTGAATGGTGGAGAAGAATCAATAGATGGAATGACCTAATTCTGCTACTTTATTTTGTGGTCTTATGTTCTAGCTGTATATATGTGGGGTTGGTTAGCTCAATTGGCTGGACACCTGGTTTGCAAGGCACAGTAATACTAACAGAGTTGGTTGAATTCTTATGTAAGCTAAGTTACCATGAAGGACTGTTCTACTCAATCAATTTCCTTATCTGAGATATGGTGACCTTCAGATCACTAGTCATCTCTGTCTAATGAAAGACTAGTGGTATGATCCATTAGGACAATGGTGACTTTATACAAACTGGAGAGGTTATTATCAGTTTCAGAAGAACAATGATATCAAATGCTGGCAGTTTCATCATCATTACCCCCACAAACTTCAGGCTACTGTGTTCAACATTGACTCATTTGGTTGATGCCTGTCCATTTTTAATTTCAGTTGTAGAAAACTGTCCAATGAAAATAAATTAATCAAAGGACAAATTAATAGAAACCTGGAGCTTTATCCTTTGGCTGATGTGACTGCACAGTCAGAAAGTCATTTTGAAGCAGTTTTACATCAATGAGCTTAACAATGAGCTTATGGGCGGCACGGTGGCACAGTGGTTAGCACTGCTGCCTCACAGCGCCTGAAGACCCGGGTTCAATTCCCGACTCAGGCGACTGACTGTGTGGAGTTTGCACGTTCTCCCCGTGTCTGCGTGGGTTTCCTCCGGGTGCTCCGGTTTCCTCCCACAGTCCAAAGATGTGCGGGTGAGGTGAATTGGCCATGCTAAATTGCCCGTAGTGTTAGGTAAGGGGTAATGTAGGGGTATGGGTGGGTTTCGCTTCGGCGGGTCGGTGTGGACTTGTTGGGCCGAAGGGCCTGTTTCCACACTGTAAGTCTAATCTAAACTCTGAGGACACTGTCCATAAAAAGCCAAATTCAAAGATCAATATATTGTACCACAGAATGCTGCCTGAAGCCTACTGTGAAGAATTCTTGAAGTCATTTCCTGGGAAGCAGTCAACATAGGGAAAAAAAAACTTTTTGTTTGCAATATTGACCATATTTCTCTCAGCTGATTGCAGTCAGCAGTGACTTTGCATCTTAAGATGTTCTCAGATTGTGGGGGGATTTCCTATTTTTTGCTGCTTTTCTTTCTTGGAAGGCAAAAATATAGAAAACTCTGCTGATCAGTTGAGAAAGGTACATTAATAGTACTATTTTGGAATAAAGATATGTTGTGCCATGAAGCATGAAAAAGAAATGAATCTTTTAGTCACCGTTCTTTCTTGTTTGTCTTATTGTCTGTGCTTTGGCCATTTTGAACAGTTTATGTATTAAAAAAACAATTTAGCCAAGTGCTCTTGTTGGCGAGGTGGTCAAAGAATCACAGGATTCGTTTTGCAGTTCAACGTGATTTTATTAACAAAATATTCCTTATTTAAAATGTGAGCATTTCCCAAGTTCCCACAATATTTGCTCTCTATCTAACTCTATTCCCTTGAGAAAGGATGCTAGCCACAATGATCCCTGCATTTGAGCTGGACTGATAGAATCTACTTCCTCTCTGACATTGGGCTGGCTCTTTTCCACAAAGGTGGGTCTCACAGGTCAGGGCAGATCTTATCCAGGCTTTTCTTGAATTGCCACAGGAAGTGGTAGATGTGGGTACACTTACAACATTTTAAAACACATGTGGATGTCAATATGAGTAGGGAAGGTTTAGAAATATATGGACCAAATGCTAGCAAATGGGACTAGATTTATTTAGGATATCTGATTGGCATGTATGAGTTGGACCAAAAGATCTGTTTTCGTGCTTTACATCTCTATGACTCTTATGTCTCTTGGAAAGACTAATTTTTCTTCTACTATAATGTTCTCAGTCTGAGATAATTTACAGGAGATTATATTTTTGTCTGCAGTTCATTTATTGTTTTGAAATCCTTCCCTTGAACTTTCTTTGACACACATTCCAAGGTATTATCAAGTGGTGGCACAGTGCCTCACAGCACCAGGGACCCAGGTTGGATTGCAGCCTCAGGCGACTGTCTACATGGAGTTTGACATTCCCTTGTGCGGGTTTCCTCCCACAATCTAATGATGTTTAGGTGGATTGGCATGCTAACTTGCCCATAGTGGTCAGGGATGTGTAGATTAGGTACATGAGTCAGGGGAAATGTAGGGCAGGGTAAGGGAATGAGTTTGGGTGGCATAATCTCGGAAGGTCAGTGTGGACATGTTGGTCCAAAGGGCCTGTTTCCACACTATAGGGATTGTATGATTGTGCAAAACAAAGATAATCTACACACCATTACTAGAAATTGCTTAGAATACACATTCTTAGTCGGTTTTTGTCTTTATTCCTTTAAGAAAAAGCACAATTTAATTGAATGCCCATTAAACGTCAGTGATCTAAGGGTTTTGACACATCATGCAAATTGTTACATTGTTAAATTATTATATTGAAGTAGTGAACTAATTACTGATGAAATGGTTTAATATGCAATACAACTCTTTGCATTAAATACTTTCTGGCACAATTTAAAATGCACATTCTTTCCAATATCCTGGTCAGTATTCACTATTTATCCTTTAACCAATGCTACCATAACAGATTAATACATTGTCAATAAATTGCACTCATTTGCCCATTGCACTGTACACATTGATTATTATGTTTCAAAATTTAAATGGTAATTATTATTTACAGTATTTCATTGGCTAGAAGAAGCTTTGGGACTCCCTGAGGTTATGAAGGTCGCCAACGAAATGCAAGCTTTTTTCTTTTCAGATTTTTTCTACACGATCTTTGAGTAAGCTGAGATTTTTTGAAGTTTCATTCAGCAGATACTGACTTACTCTGTATACCTTCCAAAGTTGAATTTACAAGCTAAAATTATCTTTTAATGTGAAAGATGAAAGCATCGTTATTGATGTTCATTATGTCAGGCCTTTTTTGCCATTTTCAACAAGGAAGGCATAGCTTCAAATAATTTGTTTGTCCAGTTTTTTTAGAGTGTGGAGCTCAGGACCTACATTCTAAAGAAATGGGCATCATTGGCTAACCCAGTGTTTCTTGCGAATTCCTCATTGCCTTTGAGAAATTGGTAGTAAGTTGCCTTCTTGAACTACTACACTCCGTTATGTGTGGGTAGACTAAACATTCGGATGGGTCACAGGCTGCTGCTACCTCATTTACTTGATTGTAGAAAGGGCCTGCACTGATTGCTGGCTGCTTGCATCCTTTACTCTCAGCAAGGAGCCAACAAACATTGTGCTGAGAACACAGAGTGCAACCAGCTTGTTATTCTAAATGGCAGTCTGTCCTTCTTAAAGGGAATCTGCACTGATTATAATTTCAGATTTGAAAGGTAGGAAATTGCACATCAGGGCAGAGAGGAGGCAGATGTGATACTGGCTTCATTGTTGATAGAAGTGGACAGGAGAGCTGTCAGGTTCCATGTAGTAGAGGTGCCAAATGCCAACAGACTCCATAAGATTCTCTATTAGAAGGAAGCAGAAGTACAAAGTGAATATACCAGGTGTAGATCCAAAGATCTAATTATTGAGATGGATGTTGAATGAAATCAAAGGGATAGCCAATGATTGCATCTTTACTTGATATCTCACTCCCACTATCACCAACCTTCCACATTGCCTGATGTGCCACATCCCTATCACAATATGCCTGTACTCCCCGGTACTCATGGCTTAATGCCTGTTATCCAGATACTCCACCTTACCCTCATACACAAACCAATGCTGACAGCCACTCATTGCCTCTTTCTAACACCAGCTATGCACCTGGTCCAGGCACATCACCCAAACACAGTATGGTACATTCGTTGCCACTCTGCCCACACCCCATCCCCCCCCAACCCCCCTTGCTGAACAAGGTGATGCATAACAGAGGGAGGCTGCAGAGCAGAGCCAGTGGAGAACAGGATACTTCCTCCTCACTTGATATACTTCCTTACCCCTTACCAAATAGGCACTCTAATCTCTGGCATTCTACTTCCTGTCCAGTTAGAGCTGAGGTAGCACCTACCTACCTGGCACCAAGATCACTCTGACACTCAGTATTTTCCATAGAACTACTGTTTATTGTGTGCTCCCTTATCTTGTTGTTCCCTTAAAATGCATCACATCACATTTTCATGATTAAACTTTAATTGCCACTTTTGGCTAGCCTATCTGTATAGGCTTGTAGTCTCAGGCTTTTTTCCTTGTTATTCACCATAAGGAAATTCCTGTGTTATGAGCAAGTTTACTGATCATACCCCTTTACATTCATATCTAGATTGTTAATGCACAGTACAAACAACAAGCTACTCAGCACCAAATCTCTGGTACGTTATTGAACATAGGTTTTCTCTCAAAAAGACAACTTTCCACCATTATTCTCTGTTTCCCACTATTGAATCAATTTTAGGTCCAATTTACCAACTTACCCTGGATCTCATGGGCCTTTACCTTCTTTATCAATCTCCTAGATGATGCCTTATCAAAAACCTTGCTGAGGTCCATGTAGTCTTCATTAACTGCATTGCTTATATCCAAACATCTTCTTATTGCATCAAAAAGGTTAAATAACTCTGTTAGACATAGTCTCCCCCTCACAAGGGCAATCTGACCATCCTTGATTAATCCTTGATGATTATTATGATGTTTAATTTTTTTTTACCCTACGTAGCATTCACTGCCCTGTAGTTTCCCAGTTTATCCCTACCATTATCCTTGAATGGTGGTATCACATTTACAGTCTTCCATTTGCTATCCTTCCTATGGCCAGACAGAATTTGCAAATTCATATCAGAACTCCCATGATCTCTTCTATGAAATAAAGAACTGTGGATGCTAGAGATCTGAAACAAAAATGAAAATTGCTTGAGAATTGATGAATAGTTACTGTGCTTAAAACATTAACTTTGCTTTCTCCTCTCTGCTTGCTCTCTGCTGCCAGACCAGCTCAGATCCTACAGCAATTTATGTTTTTGCCCATGCAATTTCTTCCCAGTTAAAACTGTTAATACCTCTTTCCTCTAAATTTGAACTTATTGAAATATATCACAATCCGTCTCCTTTATTTCTAGATCACATTGTCCCTCTCTTTAGTAGTACTAAATTAAGACCTGACCTATGTCTTTCAGCTCCATGCAGATTGCCACTTTATTCCCTAATGGGCCCAATTCCTTCCATTGGATCATCCTTTATTTCACCCATCAGTATTTCTTTCATGCCTCCTCTTTACCTTCTTAATTTCAATTTTAATTAAGTCCCTGCATTTCCTATATGCTGCTATGACTTCTGTTCTTTTGATCCTTCTGAGCTTTACAGGAACCTGTTGGCCCTGCACTCTCATTATTTCCTTCTTGAATAGTTTTTCAACAAATAGCTACTCCCCGTCCACTTTAATCTGATATTGTATGAACATAATAAAATCAGCCTTCCCTTAATTCAGAACTTTTGTTCTCAGTCGATCTTGTCATTTTCCACAGCCACCTTAAACCTTACTGTCAACAAATTCCTCTCCCACTGACACTTCTATTTCTTGCCCAGCTTCACTCTGTTGTGCTTACTTTTTATAATCAACCACAGGAGTTTTGAGTACAGGTTTATGATCATTTATTCAAGTGAAAGGGAGAATTTATTAGTTAGAGCAACTCTGAGGAATACAGTAAAAAGCAGTATCTTTATAGAACTTTAGCTACATGGGCATCTCATTACCCAAATTCCAATCTTGCTCTGTACAAACTTCAGAAACAGATGACTATTGGAGGTAATAGGCTAATGTTATTAATGTCTACTTCACCCAGTAAAGGATAATTTAGTCTGGCACTTTTTGCCACATTCCTCGTAAGTGTCTGTCTCCTCTTGGTCTCGAGGTTTCTTCTGACTTTACAGCCTGTCTGGAATGTTTTGCTAATACTAACTGTTGTTTATACAGATTCATGTTGACACTAACCTCTAGGGTGGACAATGTTCATCATTTATAAGCTTCACATTGAGATGTCTGCTCTTTACTTTTTCCATATTTAATGCTTACAATCGAATTCACTCTAATAGTTATCCAAAATTAGATGAAGCACTGCCCCTTTTTGGGTTTTTCTACATGCTGGTTTTAAAAGTTTGTCTGGATAAATTTTAAGAATTCTGCCTTCCTGTAAGCCTTTATCACATTGTCTGTCTTAATTAATATGGAGGAAGTTAAATTGTCCATTATTATCATTTTATTATTTTTACCGTTCTCTGAAATTTGCCTATCTATCTACCTTTTCAACTGTCCCTAACTGTTACAGTATGCTGTCGAAAATCTGAATGCCCCCCATTTTATTTTTGCATTCTACACATGTGACCTCAATTGTTTGACCTTCGAGAAAACAATCTTTCCTAATGGCAGGAATTGACTCCTTGATCAATATTGTGACACCACCTCATCCTTTACAACTTCCATTTTTTTTAATCTGAAGATTCTATACCCTGAAATATTGAGCTACCAGTCCTGTTCCCTCCTCAACCAAATCTCTCTGATACCAATGATAATACATTCCCACACATTAATCAATATCCTCAACTCATCTGTCTTACTCATCGGACTCCTTGCATTAAAATAAATTCCTCCCAGCCTTTCCATGTTCCTTTATGTTGTAACTTGACTATGTATACTCTCACTTCCATCCTGTTTTTTATTTTGATTTTGCTTTTGCTTTTGATTTTTCTGCTATATTTATCTGAGCATTACTCCTTAATTCATTCCACTCATTTTTCCAGCCTCAGGCAAACCAGTTTAAAACCCAATCAACAGCACAAAGACTCTCTCAAAGATGTTGGCCCCCTTCTTGATTCAAGTGCAAACCATCAGACTTGCAAAGGTCCCACATTCTCCAGAAAAGTGATCCAGGAATCTAAAACTCCACAAATGGACATTCATATGCTCTATCCACCTCTTCCTATACTCACCAGCAATTGTAACTTCTGGATGGTCGACAGACATTGGGGAAACACAAGACAAGTTACTTGCTGCAAGATTCCTGGCTCTTCACCTCCTCTGTAGTATTTATGTAGCTGGTCCAGCTGAGTTTGGTGAATGGCAACCCCAGGATATTAATTGTGAGGAATGAAATTCTGGTTGTGGCATTGGATACCAATGGGTGATAGTTATTGACGATGGTTAATGCCCAGCACTTGTGTGATGTAAATATTATTTGTCACTTATCATGCCTAGATATTGCTCAGCTGTTGATCTAAGATGGCGGTGGAGTAGTAGCGCAATTTACTACTTCCACTTTTACTTTTCTCTGTTTTTATTTATTTGTCCAGTTGTTATAGTATTATCAAGTTTCATCTTAAAATCTTATTATGGTTTGAGCAGAAGGTTCTCCCTGGCCAACACTGAAATGGCATCTGCCACTCCTCAGCATATTGGCCCATCTTTCCTTAACTGGTTTTCTATGAGCCCAGGAGCTACTAACTGAACTGTGATGAACTCTGTTTTAATTTTACTCTTTTTTATCATTATATATGATGTTTGTCATTAATATAGGCATCATGGTAAGGTGTCTTATAAAACATTTTACTGTATTTTTCATGCAAATGTATATGTGATAATAAATTTCTATGCTATTCCATACAATTTCATTCCATTTTTTCTATATTTGGATTTGGGCTGCTACAGTAGTTGAATGGTGCTGAACATTGTGCAGATATCAGTGACCATCCCCTCTTCTGACCTTATGATGGAGGAAAGGTCATTGATAAGGCAGTTGAAGATGGTTGCTCCTAGGAACTCCCGTAGATATATCCTGGAGTTAAGATGACTCACCTCCAACAACCAACCATTTTCTTTTAACCCTCAATTCCATTTACTCCAGTTTTCCTCTGGTTCCTTGATGCCACACTTCATCAAATGCAGTGTCGATATCAAGGCCAGTCGCTCTCCCCTCACCTCTGGAATTCAGCTCGATTTTTCATGTTTGAACCAAGGCAATAATAAGAAGAAAGTGAGGACTGCAGATGCTGGAGATCAGAGTCAAGAAGTGTGGCACTGGAAAAGCACAGCCAGTCAGGCAGCATCTGAGGACCATGAGAGTCAATGTTTTGAGCATAAACTCTTCAGCAGGAATGTGGGAGGGGCTGTTGGACAAGGGTACTGAGAGATAAATGGGAGGGGGTGAGGCTGGAGGAAGGTAGCTGGGAATCTGTTAGGTAGATGAAAGTGAGGGGTGATGGTGATAGGTCAGAGAGGAGGGTGGAGCGGATAAGTGGGAAGGCAGATGAACAGGTAGGACAGTTCAAAAGGGCATTGCCAAGTTGGAGGGTTGGATCTGGGATAAGGTGGGGGCAGGGGAGATTAGGAAACTGGTGAAATCAACATTGATCCTGTGAGGTTAGAGGGTCCCAAGGCAGAAGATGAGGTGTTCTTCCTCCAGGCATTATGTAGTTAGAATTTGGCCGTGGAGGAAGCCCAGAAATTGCATGTTCTTGGCAGAGTGGAAGGGGGAGTTGAAGTATTTGACACAGGGTGGTGGGGTTCTTTAATGCGTGTGACCCAGAGATGTTGTCTGAAATGTTCTTCAAGTTGGCATCCTGTCTCCCCAGTATAGAGGACACCACATCTAAAACAATGAACACATTAGATGAGGTGTTTAGAGTTGCAGAAAAATCTGTGCCGGATGTGGAAGGACTCTTTGGGGACTTGGATGGAGGTGAGGAGGGAGGTGTGGGCACAGGTTATACACCTTTAACAGTGGTAAGGGAAGGTGCCGGGAGTGGAAGGTGGGTTGGTGGGTGGGCATGATCCTAACGAGTGAATCATGAAGAGAATAATCTTTGCGGAATGCAGATTGGAGTGGGGAAGGACATATATCTCTGATGGTGGGGCCTAGAGTCCATGCGGGTCAGTTGCTTCCATAAGCAGGCACTGAGTAAAGAGATATGGTTGTAGTAGTGAATCTGCTTCAGGATGTGGCTGAAGGCTTCAAGGCAGAGGAGATGACCTGGGGGTGCACTGAGAGAGGGAGACTCACTGAAGTCCTTATGGATGGAGGAGGAGAAGAACCTCTTCAAGGTGGCCATCCTTGGAAGAGGCTTCACAGTAGGGTTATAATCAACGAGGAGAAAGGCTATGATGAGGTCACTGGTCTTAGTGGAATCCAAACTGAGCTTCAGTGAGCAGGTGCTGTTTAGTAGTACTGTTGATGACCTGTCAAGAGGTGATGATGGGCTGGTAATTAGCAGGATTGTATTTGTCCCATTTGTTGTGCAATGAATATATCTGTGTAATTTTACATATTGTCGGGTAGATGCCAGTGTTGTAGGTGTATTGGAACAGCTTGGTTTGGGATTCTCCAAGCTTTAGAGAATGAGTCTTCAGAAATATTGCCTGGATCTTGTCAAGGTCCATAGTGTTTGCAGTTTCCAGAACCTTCAGCCTTTTTTTTATATCATGTGAAGTGAATCAAATTGGCTGAAGTCTTGGCATCTCTAATTCTGGGAACCTTTAGATGGGGCTATCTGGCTGAAAATTGTGGTGAATGTTTCAGCTTTAACTTTTGCACTAAAGTGCTGGATTCCCCTATCTTTGAAGATTGGGACTTTTGTGGTGCCTCCACCTTGAGTGAATTTATTTGTCTATTACAATTCAGGACTGGATGTAATAGGAGTGCAGAGCTTAGAGCTGATCCATTGATTGTGGAATTTCTTAGCCATGTCCATCACCTGCTACTTACACTGTTTGGCACTTAGATTGTCCTGTTTTGCAACTTTACCAGGTTGATACATCATTTTTAGGTATGCCTGGTGCTGCTCCTGGCATATCCTTATGCACTCTTCATTAAATGAGGTTTTATCCCCTGGCTTGATAGTAATGGAACAGTGGAAAATGTGCCAGACCATTAAGTTGCAGATTGTGTTGGAGTATGATCCTATTGTTGCTGCTGATGCATGAACTGAAGTGAAAGCTCATCAGGAGCAAATCAGATCAACCACGAACATATTGAATGGGGCATCGTGCTTGAGGGGCTGATTGGCATAGTCCTGGTCCTTTTTATTGTTCATTCATGCAAGACCTACCCTTTAAGCTTCATCTTTATGAAGGAGAATGTGGGAATTCATTACATGAAATACCTGAACCAATATCAGTATCCTGGCATCAGATCAGCAGAGTTTGTTATGTGACCCCTGGATAAGTCTCCATCATAGCCTACTTATCAACACTAGTGAACACTAGCACTGGTCCCCTTCTAAAGCAGACTGTATCATGGACTGCACTAGATACATCTAGATCCTTGGTGTACATGAACAGAATGGTACTTGGAACATCCATAACACTGTTGGAGTCTGCAAAATGGAGATGCTTTTCTCTCTCAAAGTTCAATGTTGGTCACTGTTTTATCTTCAGCTGTGATTCACACTAAAAAAGTTGTTGGTACATTTCTTGATAAAAAGAAGAAATACAGTCAGGAAGAGTATGGATTGGTTGCTGGTTGACTCTAGGTGATTGATGAGTTGTTTCAGAAAATGCACAAGGGAAATATCATCCCTTGCACTTTTGTTCAATTTATAAAAATAGATGTTCCCTTTATCTGCAGAGGATAAATCCGTTTGTATGAATATACAGCATATTGTTCCAGCAACCATAGTGAGGCGCACTGTAATTGCTGATATTAAATTGGCTGTAAGAGTCATTATTCAGCACACTAAACATTATTCAGCAAGTGTTGTCCACTGGTGGAATTGGACTTAATGTTAGACATTCTGAGATTTGCAAGCTTCAACTGGTTGAGTATGGTCTGCACTCTGTCTACTGGGAGCAAGTGATGGGATGTGGTCTGCTTGACATAACTAATCTCAAATTGCTTTCTATTAATGGCTCAACCATCATAACAACGCACACAGTTGTTGCCACTTTGATAGTGCCTCCAACGAGCTTTGTTCAGAGTTGGAAACGTATCGGGAGTCATCCTGACACACAATCATCTAAATCTCCCTCCGACCTCTTTATTCTACCTCTGTCGCCAGATCCTGGAGACCAGATAAGAATTTCGAGACTGATTAATTGTTTTTATTCTTTTTCTGTGTCTGTCAACAGACATGGAACTAAGGCGCCTTATACAATTAAAAGTAAGACCTTGGGTAGTATTGTAGAACAATGAGAGCTAAGAGTTCAGGTACATAATTCTTTGAAATTGGCATCACATGCAAACAGGGTGGTTAAAGAGGCATTTAGCACACTTGCCTTCATCGCTCAGACCTTTGAATATAGCAATTGGGAAGCCATGTTGAGATTGTATAGGACGTTGGTGAGGCCTCTTCTGGAGTACCATGTCCAATTCTGATTGCCCAGTTATAGGAAGGATATCATTAAGCTGGTTGCCGGGAATGGAGGGTTTGAGTTATAAGGAGAGGCTGTACTTTTTTCCCTGGAGTGAAGAAGGCTGAGGGGTGACCTTGCAGAGGTTTTTAAAACCATGAGTGGCATGGATAGCGTGAATGGCAGGTGTCTTTTCCCTAGAGTGATGGATTTCAAAACTTGGGGCAGATATTTAAGGCAAGAAAAGAAAGATTTAAAAAAGACATGATGGGCAACATTTTCACACAGAGAGTGGTTCTTGTGTGGAATGAACTTTCTGAGGAAGTTGTGGATGCAGGTACAGTTACAATTGAAAAGTAATTTA
This sequence comes from Hemiscyllium ocellatum, assembly GCF_020745735.1. Taxonomy (NCBI): domain Eukaryota; kingdom Metazoa; phylum Chordata; class Chondrichthyes; order Orectolobiformes; family Hemiscylliidae; genus Hemiscyllium; species Hemiscyllium ocellatum. The sequence continues at coordinate 96,268,172 of NC_083403.1, forward strand.
GATACGTTCATGAATAGATGAGATTCAGAAGGATATGGACCAGGAGCAGGCAGGTGGCATTAGTTTAGTCTGGGATTATGATCAACATGTACTTGTTGGACCGAAGGATCTGTTTCTCTGCTGTATGACTCTATGACTCAATGGCTTTAAGTGTTGCTCTCAAATCAATGTACTAAAGTCTACCATAAATTTAATGGCATCAAATGTCTTAACTCTTCAGTGTTGTATTTTGTACAATTTGTTTTTGAGTTTTATGTACTGAACAAGGGAAAAAAGACTTCCAAAAGCAAAATTGTTTTTTTCAATTTCGTGATTATTGATTTAAATATTGTTAAATTATGTAAAAATGCATTTCATAAAATTATTTGTGAGAATATGAAGAGAAAGGAAAACTTTTCCGGTGAAAGGCCAATAAACAGTGCAGGTGAGAAGCATATTGATGAGTTGAGTGTGTTCAATAGACATTACTGATAGCCGAGGACTTTACAAAATAAGAAGACTGATTTGTTGCACTGAGTCTGTTCTTAGTCTTTATAGAACAAATCAAAGCTCATGGAGGTGCTCTGTGTACCTTATATATTCTTTCACCACCCTCTGAAGTAAGGAAACACTGTGTGAAATAGTTAGACAGCAGGCAGGTCCAGTTTACCTATTAGTAGGAGACAGGGTTTATGTAATTACTAATGTCTGATTGTAAATTTAGCCAGTGAACTGAACTCTCATTGAGCTAATAACTTCAGGTTCCAACGCAAATGTTCTCTCTTTTGTTTTCTAGCAACAGTTTCTACTGTAGCAACAAATTTACCAATGCACATACCTGACTTGATTTGAGTCACACCCATTTGGTGCACTAAGATCAAGAAAGCTCTGTTCTTTTGGGGAAAGCTCTGAATTCAGATTAAACATTAACATACATTACACTAAATTAACCAGAACTCTTTCATTTCCGATAATACCCTTTGCTTTTTTAACAATTCATTCTCAGGATATGGGTGTCACTGTCCATACTAGCACTTGCTACACACATTCCTAACTGCCCAGAGGGCAGTTAAGTGCCAACGACATTGCTGTGGTCTGGAGACACATATAGGCCAGATCAGGTGAAGAAAGCACTTTCCTTCCCTAAAGGTTATTTGTGAACCAAATGGTGTTTTTTTGACCAATGCAATCATTTCTATTACACTCTGAATTCCAGAACTTTTTTAATTCAAATTCCTCCATCTGCCATGACAAGATTTGAACCTGTGTTCCAAGAACATTACCAGGGTCTCTGGGTTAGATGTCTAGCAATAATACCATGAGGCCATCATCTCTCAATCTCTGACTAACTATCTGTCTGTCACTTAACCCAAGCTACAAGCTACAGACTCCCATTTACTTCAATACCCTGCACCAACTATCAACATCTCATTTCCAAGAAGGGAGCACATGTAATGAACATGTAATATTTGTAAATAAATGTTCTGGTCACACAGATCCTTTACATTTAAGAATATAAGACAAGTTGGACCAGTATCTCTCATTCACCAGTTTTACTGCATTTTCCTCTTCGATAAGCATGCAGGGATTCATTTTCTAATGATAATTCCTCAGCAGGGAGCACATGGATTGAGTAGAACATCTAATATTGATGTCAGTTGGTTTCAGTAGAAGGTAACACTGGGTAAGGTCCAAAAACAAAACAGCTGCATAGTCCGATAGCTAGTTTCAGTAAAGTGGAGAATGCAATTGGACAGTGTAATAACTGCAACAGTATTTGCTACATTAATGAAAATCTTAATATTGAGCATTTAAATTTAAGATTGAAACTGTCAGGACTGAATTTTATCAGAACTCAGCCAAGTCAGTTTTGTTATGTTTCATGGACAAGTCCTCTCCATGAGGCCAAGTGAAATTTCTCATGGCATCTTTTCAAACTTATTTCATTACCCATACATCCCCATACCGTAGGACTTCCCTCCCAGCATATTCTCCTGCTCACCACAGGCAGAAGTGTTTGCTACTGCCAGGAACTCCAAGGATTCCAGGTGATGGGAGTTCACCCAGTTAAGTGCTGCTGGTCAGGAACTGCCCTTCACCATGCACTTGGTGGGAGGATAACCAAAATCAGACACCTCTCAGGACATGTAGATAGCAGGTTGATATTCCATTGTAAAACTACAAGTGAACATTTAGAAGTGTAATGCTATTATAACCTTACAGATTCTCATGGCTCAATTTGGAGAATTCAAATGGTTGGAAAACGTCATTTTTATTGAGCGACAACAAAACCAAAAAAGTAACAAACAAACAAACAAAAGCTGCTTTTGTCTCCAGGAACAGATAGAACAGCTTGCTTTTTGGGCCCAACAAATTCACAGTTAATGAGTGACCATTGCACCCAGCTCTCTTGAACAAGGAATGGGTGTAACTTTCCTTGTCTGGCTGGCATGCCCTTGATACTGCAAATACTCTACCAGAGCGAAGGTGATAGTCCTCCTACTCAATGTCCTCATCTTTCAACTTCGAAGACAGCTGCCACTGACCTACCTCTGAAGAATCCATCATACACCCTCTTTGCCCGCACCAATTGTGCAAAGCACAGGTTGTTGGCAAACTGTCTGGAGCACATTATAAGGTCTTCCAAGACTGATCTAAGCATCAGAACTCCATCTTCAGCAGATTTATCATCTGTTGCAACACTGACCTAATGGAAGAATCGGTTTCATTGTCCTGAACCTCAATCAGGCGTTTGTGTAATGGAGTCATCAGCTATTGTTTCAAAGGGTAACACTTATCTCCATGCAACCATCCCTGAAAAGTACCCTGCCATTGATACTTTAGCATACGTCTCCTATAGTGGGTCATGGAGGAGTCTAACAAGGACAGCCAAGGAGTGCAGCTATATCATAGGGACCTCATTCTTATGAATGCAGCACATGCGTATCATGTAAATATTGCAGGAGATTGTCAGTCCGATATGATTATTGATACCTTGTTCCCCCAGCCCTTTTATTTCATACAAGAAAGGTACTATTGCATATAAGAATATGTTGGTGAATATTTGCAGTTTTAGATTAGAGGAAATCATTTCCATGCCTTTGTGCAGCCAATGAGATATTGGGTTAACTTTATGAATTGTGTTACGCAGGTGAAACTTTAAAGGTCACCAATGATTACTTCTGTTTCACAGAGCTCACTATGATCAAACAGGAATGGCCAATGACATGGTCAGGATTGTTTGGAATCACAAATTTTAACTGATAGAGTTTGACACTGCATTTCATATGCAGGAGACAATTTTTACAAATGTCTTCACCCTGTACCTGATTAATGCAGCTGCCCCTGAAGGACCTTATATCTTTCATAAGGGATCCCATGTGCTCAGAAAGGAAACAAACTTACTTCACCCATTCTGGGTGTGGTCACAGCCATTTTCTATTTCCAGTCTGCATTTACAAGTCACATGCGTACAAAAGGCAAGCACAGGTCACTTTTCGTAGATTAATTTTGGTTTTTGAGCATCCTCCTGCTCCAAACCTCGAGCCTTGATGTCCCTTTCTTTGGGCACTCCATGGCAAGGCCATCAGTACTGAGATTCTGCATGTTCCCTCCCAAATCTTTGAGTTGTAATTTCATCTTCCAACATTATCATGTTCATAAGTTCTTAAGATATAGGTACAGAATTGGGCCATTTGGCCCTTCAAGTCTGGTCCGCCATTTGATCATGACTGATGTGCTCCTCACCACTATTTTCCTGCCTTCTCTCCATATCCCTTCAACCCATTACCAATTAAAAATCTGTTTAACTCCTCCTTAAATTTACTCATCGTCCCAACATCCATCGCACTTTGGGGAAGCAAATTCCACTATTCACAGAAATTGTAGTTTCTCCATAATTCTGTTTTAAGTTTGCTACTCCTTATCCTAAGACTATGACTTCTCATCCTAGAATGCCCCACAAGAGGAAGCATCCACTCCATGTCTCTTTTATTCAGACCTTTTTCACAATTTGAATGCCTCAATTTGATCTCCCTTTTTTTTAAAATTCCAGACACTATAGGCCAAAATTGCTCAATATGTCTTCTTATGACAAACCCATCATTTCCGGGATCAATCCAGTGAACCTCCTCTAAAATGCCTCCAATGTCATTATCTTTCCTCAAACAAAGGGATCAAAACTGTGCACAATACTCCAGGTGAGTTTCACCAAAGCCTTGTATAGTTGCATTATCCCATTGCCTTGTAATAGAGCCATAATAACCAAGATGCTACATTGTCACACCCTACTCCCACTGAATGTAGGGTGATTGTGACCATCAATGACAACTTCTCCTGCAGTAACTACATCCTCCGGTGCATTATCTTCTCTTCTTTAATGTGGATTTGCATTCCTTCAGAATTATTCTCCCCTCTACATTCCTGCATGCCGTCTCTAATCCCCATAACTGTGTTCCACAACTTCACACCTGCAGGACTGACCTTTGTGAACATCCCTTGTGTTTCATTGAACTGATCCCCAGGACTGACCAGACCTCATGCTCTCAACTGATCAGTACAGACAGCCTTGACTGATGACGGATGAGATCCCGACTAATCTGTGTGAAGCCTCTTCAATGGACTTTGCGGGCTCCCTGAGCTGAGTTAGGTTGTATCTGCAGAACTGACTATCGACCACTCCCAGACTGGAGAAGCATGAATACTCTGACCGTGACTAACCAGCAGCTGACTAACCATGTCTAAGCCACTGCACTGATTGTGGACACTGCCCTTGAATTATCATGTTGGCACTGCCTTGTCCTAATTAAGGACTGTTCCCCAAAGACTATAAGATTGAAATCCATCCAATATGTTTGCTCTGTATGCTGCTGCCTGTGGTGTAGGTGTGAGATTGCTATAGTATGGTGACCTAAAGCAAGTAGTCCATTTCCTTGGCCAATGACTGCTGACACGAGCCTAAAAATGTGTTGCTGGAAAGGCGCAGTAGGTCAGGCAGCATCCAAGGAGCAGGAGAATCGACGATTCGGGCATAAGCCTTTCTTCAGGAATGAGGAATGTGTGCCAAGTAGGCTAAGATAAAAGGTAGGGAGGAGAGACTTGGGGGAGGGGCGTTGTGAATGCGAAAGGTGGAAGGAGGTTAAGGTGCGACTGATAGGCCGGAGAGGGGGTGGGGGCAGAGAGGTCGGGAAGAAGATTGCGGGTCAAGAAGGCGGTGCTGAGTCCAAGAGTTGGGACTGAGATAAGATGGGGAGGAGGGGAAATGAGGAAACTGGAGAAATCTGCATTCATCCCTTGTGGTTGGAGGTTTCCTAGGCAGAAGATGAGGTGCTCTTGCTCCAGACGTCGTGTTGCCATGGTCTGGCGATGGAGGAGGCCAAGGACCTGCATGTCCTTGGCGCAGTCGGAGGGGGAGTTAAAGTGCTCGGCCACAGGGCGGTTGGATTGGTTGGTGCGAGTGTCCCAGAGGTGTTCTCTGAAATGTTCTGCAAGTAGGCGGCCTGTCTTCCCAATGTAGATGAGGCCATATCGGGTGTAGCGGATGCAGTAAATGATGTGTATGGAGGTGCAGGTGAGTTTGTGACAGATATGGAAAGATCCCTTGGGGCCTCGGAGGGAAGTGAGGAGGGAGGTGTGGGCACAAGTTTTGCATTTCTTGCCGTTGCAGGGGAAGGTGCCGGGAGTGGAGGTTGGGTTGGTGGGGGGTGTGGACCTGACAAGGGAGTCGTGGAGGGAGTGGTCTTTCCGGAACACTGTTAGGGGAGGGGAGGGAAATATATCCTTGATGGTGGGGTCTGTCTGGAGGTGGCGGTAATGACGAAGGATGATACGGTTTATCTGGAGGGTGGTGGGGTGGTAGGTGAGTCCTCACTGGTCCTCACCCCACAAACCTCCAGATACATCGTATCATCCTTCATCATTTCCGCCACCTCCATAAAGACCCCACCACTCACGATATATTTCCTTCCCCTATCAGCATTCCGGAAAGACAACTCCCTCCGCGACTCCCTCGTCAGGTCCACACCCCCCACCAACCCAACTTCCACTCCCGGCACCTTCCCTTGCAACGGCAAGAAATGCAAAACTTGCACCCACACCTCCCCCCTCACTTCCCTCCAAGGGATTTTTCCATATCCGTCACAAATTCACCTGCACCTCCACACACATCATTTACTGCATCCGCTGCACCCGATGTGGCCTCCTCTACATTGGGGAGACAGGCCGTCTACTTGCGGAACATTTCAGAGAACACCTCTAGGACACTTGCACCAACCAACCCAACCTCCCCGTGGCCGAACACTTTAACTCCCCCTCCTACTCTGCCAAGGACACGCAGGTCCTTGGCCTCCTCCATCGCCAGACCATGGTAACACGACGCCTGGAGGAAGAGCGCCTCATCTTCCGCCTAGGAACCCTCTAACCACAAGGGATGAATGCAGATTTCTCCAGCTTCCTCATTTCCCCTCCCCCCACCTTATCTCAGTCCCAACCCTCAGACTCAGCACCACCTTCTTGACCTGCAATCTTCTTCCCGACCTCTCCGCCCCCACCCCCTCTCCGGCGTATCACCCTCATCTTCATCTCCTTCCACCTATTGCATTCCCAACGCCCCTCCCCTAAGTCCCTCCTCCCTACCTTTTATCTTAGTCTGCTTGGCACGCCTTCCTCATTCCTGAAGAAGGGCTTATGGCCGAAATGTCAATTCTCCTGCTCCTTGGATGCTGCCTGACCTGCTGCGCTTTTCCAGCTACACATTTTTCAGCTCTGATCTCCAGCATCTGCAGTCGTCACTTTCTCCCAATGACTACTGACAACTGTATTAACTTACTTGGCTTTGTAACTGCTAAACAGAGTTGCTGTGGGCAGCCAAGTAAGCACAAAGTGAGTGAGCATAAAGAGAGAAAGCAAGGAGCCCTGAGATGCCATTTGGTTGTATGGTTGCATGTCCTGCATGCTATATCCTAACAGCTGCAGTGAAAGGTGCTGGTATGTACCAAGGTATGGCACAGAAATACAGAGGGAATGGCTGAATGATATTATCACTAGACTTATTAATTCACAAACTCGGGTAATGTTCTGGGGAAGGGTTTGAATCCCACCACGGAGAATGGTGGATTGTGTTATCGATAAAAAAACTTTGGAATTGAGAATCTACCGATGACCATGAGACTATTGTTGATGGAAACTCATCTGGCTTACTACTGTCCTTCAGGGAAGGAAATTTGCCAACCTTATCTGGTCTGGCCCACACATGACGCCCAGAGCCACAACAATGTAGTTGACTCTCAACTGTCCACTGAATGGCCTAACAAGCCACTCAATTGGATCAATCATTACAAAGTCTCGACAAAGAAACAAACCCCATAGACCACCTGGCATTGAGTTTGGCACCAAAAGACAATGGCAGAAACAGCCCTGTCAACCTTACCAACATCTGAGGTTAGTACCAAAATTGGAAGAGCTGTCTCACGTACTAGTCACATAGCAGCCTGACATAGTCATATTCATTGAACCATACCTAACAGATAACATCCCAGATGCCACCATTACCATCCCTGGATATGTCCTGTCTCACTGGCAGGACAGACCCAGTAGAAATGGTGGCACAGTGGCACAAAATTGGAGGGAAATGCCCTAGGAGTCCTCAACATTGACTCCAGACCGCATGAAGTCTTACATGGGCAGGAAAATCTCCTGCTGATTACCAGATATTCCCTCAGCAGATGAATCAGTTCTCCTTTATGTTGAATAACATTGAAGGTAGCAAAGATTCAAAATGAACTCTGGGTGGAGGATTTCAATGTCCACCATCAAGAATGGCTTGGCAGTAGCACTATTGATTGAGCTGGTAGAGGACTAAAGGACATTGCTGCTGGACTGGGTCTGTGGCAGGTAGTGAGAGAGTCAACAAGTGGAAAAACATGTTTGATCTCTTCCTTACCAGTCTGATGGCTACAGATGCATCTGTCTATTGCAGTATCAGTAAATGATGACTGCACGTTCTTTGTGGAGGCAAAGTCTTACCTTTACAAGGAGAATACATTTTATCCTGTTGCTTGGCACTATCAACATGCTAAAATGAGGCAGACTTTGAACACATCTAACAACTCAAGACTAGTCATTTATGAGGCACTGTGGGCTATCAGCAGCTGTAGAATTGAACCCCAGCACAATTTGCAATCTCATGGCCTGGTATATCTTTCATTCAACCATTTCCATCAAGCCAGGGGATCAACTTTGGTTCAGTGGAACAAGCAGGAGGCCATGCAGGAGCAACATTTGGCATACTTAAAATTGGAGTCAACCTGGTGAAGCTTGCAAACAGGATTACTTATGTGCCAAGGAGTGTAAACAGTAAGTGATAAATAGAGCTAAATGATCCCACAACCAATGGATCAAATCTAAGCTCTGCAGTCCTGTCATATCCAATTATGAATGGTGGTAGACAACTAAAAATTTCACTGCAGGAGGAGGCTCCACAAACATCCCCATCTTCAATGATGGAAGAGCCCAATACATCTATGCAAAAGATAAGGCTGAAGCATGTGCAACACATCCTCACTTCTTCAGCCAGAAATGCCAAGTGGATGATTCATCTTGGCCTCATCCAGTGATCCACAGCTTCACAATACTGGGCTTTAGCTAATTTGATGCACTCCACATCGAGAAAAAATTGGACGTATTGGACAGTCCAATGTTTATCGTCCTTGTAAGCATTCCAGCAACATATTGAAGACTTGTGCTCCAGAACTTGTCATTCCACCAGCCACATTCTTCTAGTAAATTAAATCACTGGCATCTACCTAACAAAGTGGAAAATTGTGAAGGTGCGTACTGAACATAAAAAGCTGCACAATCCAACCTGGATTGCTACATAATGTTCAGCACCATTCACAACTCCTCAGAAGCAATCCGTATTCAAATACAATGAGACAATAATCAGGCTTGGGCCGGCCAGTAGCAATAATATTTGAACACACAAATGCCTGGCAATGACCATCTCCAATAAGAAACAATCTAACCACCAACCCTTGACATTCAATAGTGTTACCATCACTGTATCCTGCACTATCAAGATCCTGGGGTTACCATTGACCAGAAACTCAACTGGAATTGCCACATAAAAACAGCGGCAACATGAACAGGTCAGAGAATAGGAATACTGCAGTGCGTAAATTACCTCCTGCCTCCTCAAAGTCTGTCCACCAACTATAAGGCATAAGACAGACATGCGATAGAATGCTCCCCACTTGCCACAACTAGTACAGCACCACCAACACCCAAAAAGCTTGACGCCATCCAGGACAAAGCACCTTCAAATGCACCACATCCCTAAGCAGCCAGTCCCTCCATTACTGACCAGGTAGCAACAGCCTGTACGATTTGCAATATGCACTGCAGAAATTCACCAAGTATCCTTCGGTAGCACTTTCAAAACCCAAGACCACTTCCATTTAAAAGAACAAGTGCAGCAGGTACATGGGAACACCATTGCTTGAAAGTTTTCCTCCAAGCCACTCACCATTCTGACTAGGAAATAAACTGCTATTCCTTCACTGTTGCTGAGTCAAAATCATGGAATTCCCTCTCTAAGGGCATTGTGGGTCTAACCATAGTAATGACTTCAGCAGTTCAAGAAGGCAGCTCACCATTATCTTCTGAAATGCAAGTAGGGAATTGAAAACAAATGCTAGCCAATTAGACATAGCCGCTTCACAGGAGCGTGATAAAAAAGCAAAATCAGTTGTCAGTGGATCAGAGATGTGCCCCAACAGTGCAATGAGGTTGGTAAAAGTCTCCTGGATGGAGGGGAGCAAACATTCTCTGCCAAGGATCATACCCTGAGATGTTGGTGCTTGGTGTCATAGATAGAGGGCCAGAGAAGTGGGAGTCACCAGGTTATCGCTTTGACTTTCATGTCAGGAATTGTTGCTCTCTGGTTTCTTTTGGGCGAGTGTGAGTATGAAAAGCTAAATATTAATGAGGTGAGATTGATAAATAATGAGATAGTGATGTCTGCAAATTGTCATCTCGTCAACACTTGATTGGAAAATGGGACTTACTTCTCTCAACTTCAATAATCTTCTTATTGCCTATCTCACTCTATTTTCCTGACTATTTGGCCAAGTTCCACATCATTCCAATGGCTTGAAATATTCTATCCTCAGCTCCCAAAAGCTCATCTGAATTTCATAACAAGTATGTTTAATCCTATTATTGTCACTATGCAGTGGCGTACAGGGCTATATTTGACAAAAAGATACAAAAAGAGAATATTCACCTAACCATTTCATGCTGAAGTGTGTTCTGTCGCTGGACAAAGATGGTGCTGCCGAGTGTGGGAGAGGAATGGAGCCAGGGACTGGGTGGGGAGGATTCAGAAACACCCTGAGGAGGTTGATGGGCCTGAGCGACAAAAAGGTAGGAATGAAAACTGTGGGAAGAGGGGCCTGTGGAGTTTGTAAGCCCCTGAATAAGAGTCCCACAGGCTTAGTGTTTACCCTGTGGAGGATGATCACGATGGCTGCAGCAGGATAGGTAGAACCTGTATGCTTCAGATCACCAGGCCTGCCGCATCATTCCTTCTCTATTCATTTATTTTTAACATCAAAATTAATCTTACCTTCTCTTAATGGCTTTTTCCACAGGGATAGGATGTTTCAGGAGACTGCTGCAGTGGTGAAGGCACTGTGGTTCATTCCTCATGGCTATTATGGCCATGCCCTGGTGGGTCCTGCTTCCGCAGCTTAGGCACCTTTAATGATGAGCCGGGTTCGGCCCAGAATTCCTATGTCCTGGATATCTTGAGATGGCTTCTGGGGTGTCCAAATGGCCTGGCTTTGTGGTCTGCTTCAGTAGTGGCTTTAGCATTGAGTTGGTACTTGAAGCAGGGCAACCTGCAGCACCCTTGGCAACATAGTGATCCAGCCCAGAACTCCAAAGACCGTGATTCAGTTATGTCGATGTCAGCTTTCTGTAACAGTGGAGAATGTGATTCCTGTTTTGTCCTCAACCTTGGGAAGCCATGAGCTGTGAATTGGACAAGATGGACTGTATCTTATTATTTTTAATATATGATTTCTGTTATTAATACAGGTGCCAGAGTACAGCAACTTAAACACTTTTTGCTGCATATTTTGTAAAAATACAAGCGACAATAAATTACTATTTGAATGAACAGTGGAAATTCTGACTCATGGTGTAATTATTAGGATAGAGATGTTCTGCTGACGGTTCTGATTAATTGTTTGATTTAATTCTTGCTGTCAGGCTTGGAGATTTTTCAGTTCCCTAACTGAATAGCTGTATAAATTTTCAGCCTTCATTGTGCTACTGATTAAACTGGAATATTATATCAATTAACCCATTCTAACAAGAAAAGTAACATAAACTCTCATAAATACTTACCTCATGAATCAGTGGCCTCCATTGTAGCAGCGAGAACGGTAAGAGCATGGACAGGGGGGCTGCTGGGAAGGTAAATCTCCCTCTTAATTACTTACCTCGTGAATAGGTGGAGCGAAGGCTCAACAGGAGGGGACAAGGACACAGGGATTGCTGAGCACGTGAACTGATATATTCAGGCTGTGGCTTAACCCGAGATACTACACATGTTGTGGAGTGTCCTGCTCCTCTAACCCAAAAAGGAGACTCTTTGTGGAGGGCTAGTAAGTTAAAGCTTTTTTTATAATTTATTCAATGTCTCTTGGCAATGTAGAGCAGAGGGGATGGAGGCTCGCGCAGTTCCATGCTCCTCTAGCAGAATGTGGGAGGTAAGGGTCACCACTGGTATCCCTGCTGACTTCACTAATGTGAAGTGCACCCAACTCCAGCTCCTCACAGACTGCGTTAAGGAACTAAAGTTGGAGTTAGATGAACTTTGGATCACTTGGGAGGCTGAGGAGGTGATAGGGAGGGGTTACAGGGAGGTATTCTTTCAAATGTACCACCCAAGTTGATAGGGTTGTTCAGAAGGCATATGATGTATTGGCTTTCATTAGCAGGAGGATTAAGTTTAATGGCTACAAGGTCATGCTGCAGCTCTGTAGAGCCCTGGTTAGACCATATTTGGACTATTGGGTTTAGTTCTTGTCATTTTATCATAGGAAGGATGTCACAGGTCCCACAAGTTTAATGTGCATGTGTATTTGTAAGTGTTCGGGTCTCCATGCTAAACGATTTCCAATGCAGCAGTGGTCAAAGCCATTACACACTATTACTGCAGTAAAGACATTCTCTCACTCTCCACAGCCTGAGCAATGAAGACAGGATTGTCTCTAAAATAGTAGTGAGACAGATTTTCATTTATGTAGCTCCCCTCTACCATAATTTGTAGCTTCACAGATCTGCAAGAGGTCTATTAAGTGGAAACAAACTACTCAGAAAACACAACTGGATATAGGAAGTTGGGATTATTGAAATCAAACTGAAATGATATTATGGAGGGCTGTAAGAGCTCATTCTGTGATTGCAGAAAGACTGCGTTTTCGGAAATTACGGACCTCTCAAAAGCTTCAGTCTAACTCATTTTTTAAAATGCGTTCATGTGTTGTGGATATTTTTGACTGGGCCAGCATTTATTGCTCATCTTAATTGCCCCAGCTGGTTCCATGGTTTCCATCAAGTTAGCTTTTTATTCCAGATTTTGTTGAATTCAAATTTTATCATCTGCCTTTGAAAGATTTAACCAAAGTTCTCAGAACAGTAATTGAGGTTCTGGATTACTAATCCAATGGATTAAAACTTCACCACCACTAATGGCACCACCTCCCATGTGACTCCAGATCTACAGCAATAGTACTGATCTTAATTACCTTTGCAGTTGACCTGGAAAATCACATAGATCAAGTGTAATTAATGATAGCTAAATACAAAGGTAACCAAATAATGTCATATGGCTCCTGCGCTGGCAGATTCATTGCTCTGTGTCTCTCTCCTTCAATATCATTTGTCACAATTTCCTCACTTCTACTGTTCACATTTTCCTCATTCTAATGGTGTATTTTACACCAACCTACATGCAATCTGCTTAGATTTACATGCGCTTAGTCCACAATCAAACCTCTTTGTTTTCTCTCCTTAGGGAACACTCTAGGGAAGATGTACTTCCTCATTTCTGTCTTAGATGGAAGATCCTTAATTTTAAACTGTTTTAGATTCTCCAACTAAGGAAGATATCACTCAATGACTGATCTGTTAAAATCCCTTAAAATCAAATACATTTCAATAATATTGCTGACCATTTTCCATAGAATCATATAATCCATACAAAATGGAAGCAGGCCATTCAACACATCGAGTCCACACCAACCCTCTGAAGACCATTCTACTCAGATGAAGAGCCTGAAGACTCACCCCCTTATTCTTCTAAGCTACAGTGATATTGGCCTAACCTACTTAACCAATCCTCATAAGTAACCTTGTCATTCCATGAACCATCTAAGTGAACTTACTTTTAACTGTCTTAAAAGCAAATACATCTCTGTTTACGTAAGGAGACATAAAGTATATAGAGTACCTTGGGTACAGCCTCAACAATGTCCTGTGCAGTAAGATTTCCATATTTTTATTATCCATCCCCCCATCCAATAAAAGTCAGTGTTCCAACTGCTTCCAATATGCAATGTGTTCCTCCTTAAATAAGTTGAACTTAACTGTGCGCAGTACTCCCATCACAGAAATTCACTGCAACCAAGGAACAAAACCAGAAATAAACCAGTTACGCTGTTGGAATTAATGTCTCCGCGGTGAAGACAAACACATCTCTCTACATGTCACCAGAATAATTGTTATTCATAGTTTGACTTTTTTTTTGTTGAAAGATTTTCCAGCTCCATCGAAAGTCAAGTAATTGTCGTGATAGTCATTCTTCATGTAAGCCGGTTAAATGACTGTTTTTATCTTATTTTGTCATTTCGATTTGCATTGTTTGACAATGTAAAGGGCGATGATGAATTCATGTAATTAGCTCCAGTAAGGTTCTGTTGGCAAGATAAGAATAAATTTAATACAGAAAATAAACAATACTGCAAATTATTGCAAACTGGATGAGAATGAAGAGCATATTTCAATGGAAAAAAATCTATTGTTATGAATACAATACACTAAATATTTAGAGGTGGAGATGGTTGGAAGATTTTTTTTCAAGGATAAATTGTTCTCTTTCCTCATTCTTAAAACCATCCATGCAACCTGTCACTTTTGAGCAGAGGGTCAGTTGACCAAAATTCTTCCCCAATGATATTTTGAAGTGCATTTGCAACAAGGTAACCTATTTTGATATGACTCCCTGAAATTACACAGGGAAAAACTAGAGTGGCTCTCTTCATTTATCCCCTTTCCCTTTGGAAAAGCTGTTAGACTCCATTTCCGCATAAACTGAAAATGCAAAGGATCACTGGGTGGCATGAGAACCCTGATTCAAAGCTGTATAGTTCAAATTGTCTAACAATTCCAAGGGTTAGTACTAAGTTTGCATTTTGTTTAATTTAAATTGTTGGATATTTTGAGCAATAAATATGATTTTATTTTAAACTGTTTTAGATTCTCCATTACCATTAAAATGGGTGCTTAGTTTAATGCCTTATTCAAAGGCCTTTGGCCTGAACTTTCGCCAAGTTGGGCCAACTCAAGAGGCCTTTAAAAATGATGAACTGAACCAAATTTTGGAATTCTTGCCCCCATTTCCTGACAGTAGCAAGGAATTAGGTTGCTGGTAGCAAGGCCACATTCTGCATTACTAACCTGTCCAGGTCAGTTACAGTGGCTAGGCATCGCAAATCCACTCCCCCTAATTTTTATGGAGTCAGCACTGCCTCAAGGACTGAGGCTGACATTCTCACAGAGAAATAATAGTTCATATTCAAGGAAATTTTTGAAAAGTAAATTTCAAAGCTGTTACTCATGTATCGTGATAGCCCCATTCCTTTTAAATGTGCTTTCCATTAATTCCAAGCCCCTTCAATGACCCCATGTCTTTCCATGTTCCCTGGAAATTCCATGCCCCACTCATCCAATATGCACCATGAGCAGAAACAAAACAGAAATTGCTCAACAAGCTCAGCAGGTCTGGCAACATATTTGGGGAGAAATCAGAGTTAATGTTGTAGGTCCAGTGATCCTTCTTCAGCAATTTTGCTTTGGTTTCTGAGTTCCAGCATCCGCAGTTCTCTCAGTTTTTATTTTGCACAATGAAGAAGACCAATGAACCATATAATTATAATGGGAAATCCTGAAATGCTCAATGAAGGCAACATTGATTCAGAACTCTGCTTTGGTAGAGGTTGATCAGTTTTTACTGCATCATTTCTGTGTCAATTAGGGAATGTCATTCATAGTTTGAGTAACTCCTCTTAATGTTGTCCTCAGAAACAAATGGACATTGAAAAAAAAACAGAGCAAAGGAAGAGTAACTTCTGATTACTTAATAAAAATCGCAATAAATAAAAAGGAGCACTCCAGGCGGAATATTCCCAGGCACTGAACTACATGATTGATGGAGGAAAATTTGGCACAATCATGTGATTGAACTCCTTCCAATATTAGAAACAACAAGTCACATTTTCTGACTAGGTTCCAAAAATTGAGCCAGTGAGTGATAAGGTCCATATTGATGAAGAGTATCACTCATTATCAGCCTCATCATTAATTAATCTTGTCTCATAATATACAATCTTTTATTATACTACCTGTCTGATAGAAATTAGATGCTGAGAATTCCTGACATGAATGTCACATTTTCTTGTGAACCTCCATCTTGGGAATTCAGCACTAATAGCTCAGGGCACACACTTTGGTTTGTGACCACATGCATTCCACATCAACAGACACTGATGTCTGGATCATAACAGCCTCTCAGCACAATTATGGCACATCATTGATCCACATACAGTGTGCCCACCTGTGGCAGGACCATGCTCATGACAACTTATACTGTTTCTTAACACTCTCTCCTTTAGTGCATTCCTTAATGTCCACAAAATGCTTGTTTTGCCTTTACTTTTGGTACTTCATCTGCCAGTGATTATAAGTGGGCAATACATATATCTTGGTTTGTCTTTTGATACAGACCCAAAGCCTGGATTCTTGATATAGTTGTTGGGAGTAATCAGTCAAAGGGGAGGATGTGTGCCATATAGCATGTCAATCTCATGCTTGAACTATGTGCCAGCTGCTTATGTGGCAGGGCAGCTCTGGTTTGACAGAGCTTGACCAGGTGCACAATGGCCTTGTAAAGTGACGCTAGCACCAGGCATCCCACGGAATTCCAGGGTATCCCCCTTGAGATAATGAAAATGATTGGTTGTTTCATCAAGCTTGTCCTACACACATAGTCACTAGACCATAAGGATAAGATACCTTTTCATCATCAATCCCACCAGCCCCATAACCATTTGGAAGAAGCAAATACCAAGGGCCTTAAAGGAAAAATTAAATCTTGAAAATTCCTTTTACACCACTTCAGATGATGAAAGCAGTTCAAGACACCATCTGTGTGGCAGCATATCTCTGAAACCTCCAGCTTTTACTCACATTTGATGAAACACTACATTTGGAAAGCATAAAGATCTCTGCCCCAAGCAGTCATCATTCAATATCCTAGATATTTGCTTCTGAAGTAAATTAATCATTCATTTTCAATAAATGAGGATCTTTTGATGAAGCATATTAATTTGCACACTATTTAACTGTGATGGGCAGCATTAAGTTGAAGTAATAAATTATAATTTTACATAGAGCAAAAATAAAAACATCTGAGACTACAGCTCAAGCTAAAAATAGTATAGATTTCATTATTTACGGAGGCTGAGATAATTATATAAATAATGAACATCAGTAAAATGCACACAGAATGAATGTCATCTTTGTCCTTCAATTTTAACCATTTATTTTCTAATATGCAAACAAGATCAGCATTAGCAAGAATAGATTTGGACTCACTTGTTAATATTAGCTTGTGATGAAAAAGTTAAGCAAGGAAGTTGAGATGTTTAAAAGTAGAGGGGTAGATGAAGACTCATAGGGAGAAGAAATGCCAGCAGTGAACAAGTAAACAAAATGGCCCAGTTTGTATACTATGAATTTTATGTGGTCACTTTATTGCCTCCTTTTGCAGACGTTGTTTTGGAGGGAAGGAGTGCACAGGCTGTCTATCTAATAAGTACAATTGATGAGCCTTTGCTGTCATTATTGCAATTTTTTTGTAATTTCTCCAAGCTACCGGATTGCTTTGACTTCTTTTAAAAACCAAAAAGGCGGCCAGAGGAGACCCGAAAATGCTAACCCCCTAAACTGTGGAGTTCTCTGGAGAAACACTAAGAAGACATTAGTAATATTATATGCATGAATCTTTAAGGGGGAATAGCTTAAACTGCTGTCAATCAGTTCTAGCTCAACAGGACGTGATGTATTCATCACAAGAATTGCATTCAGTCACAGCAGTAGATGTTGGGAGTCAGATGTGTATACTGAGTATTCTAGTTAACATTGTTGATATATAGTATTATCTTTCAATACAGAACCTATGTTTTTGTTGTACTAATTTTTTTTAGAGTAGATTAGATTACTTACAGTGTAGAAACAGGCCCTTCGGCCCAACAAGTCCACACCGACCCGCCGAACCCACACATACCCCTACATTTGCCTCTTACCTAACACTACTAGCAATTTAGCGTGGCCAATTCACCTGACCCGCACATCTTTGGACTGTGGGAGGAAACCAGAGCACCCGGAGGAAACCCACGCAGACACGGGGAGAACGTGCAAACTCCACACAGTCAGTCAATTGAACGCGAGTCTCTGGCGCTGTGAGGCAGCAGTGCTAACCACTGTTCCACCGTGCCGCCCACCGACATTTGACATTACCTTGACATTTGATCATAAAGTTGAAGAGAAGGATGCCACAAAGATAATAAGGTAAAATCACTTTCGTGATACCGGGCTTTCCAACAGCGACATGATCTAATAACCTGCATTTTAAACTATCATGTGGGTATTATGTAGATCTGTTGCTTTTTGATACCTGCCATATAAATGGTTATGTCCTGGCATCAGATTTTCTGTATGGCATCTCTCAACAGGTAGAGAGGTTATTACCATAAATCTCAAGATAAGCAAATTAGTAATCCTACAATTCCAATGAATAATGGTAGATTGCCTCACAGTATTAGTCACTTTGTTTTTTAAAAAGTGGGGACTGTTTTATTAGAAGCAGAGAGATTATGGACGTATTAGATAAATATGTTGAATGTAATTAAAGAAGAGTATAAATAGGAAAAGTACTTACATTGAGGGGGATATAATGAGCACACATTGATTAGAGATCAAATTGGTGAGTTTGGGTAGAGAACCCAACATTGCTTGAGGTAATGGAATGCACTACCAGAATAAATTATTGAAGCAGAAGTTATGTTTGAGAACAGATTAAAGGGAGAATAGAGGGATATTGAAACAAAACTCAGCCCAGTGATTAAAACTGTTTATGTTCAATATTAACATAAATTGATTGACTAAAAGGTCTTTTAACCAGAAATTTCAAGATGATATAAAGGAAATCTTAAAAGTTTATTATAGGGTATAAGTGGTTATAATTTGAACTTGCTATTGCAATCTTTACAACTTTACAAGCTCATTAATGTCTTTGTTACATTGCATATTTGAAACTAAAATCTGTTTAGAGCAATGTAGAGGTGGCTCATATAAGTTATATTTTCAGCAACTGTGTTTAGCATCCAAAAGCTGGTGAGGGTACAGCAAGAATAAAGCTCCAATGTCATTGTGAACAATGAAAATATTTGAGAAAGGCATTTTAAATGTATTTTTAAATGCAACATTTCAAACAATAATGACATGTTCTGAGGTTTTGATACATTGCAACGCCAAGATTGATTTAGTTATCAGCCCTGCACTGCTCATTCTCATGCAATGTTAAAACCATTTTAATTTGTTATACTTTGTGAGGATATAATATGAAGCTCTCACAAAATGTTGTTCAGTAATCAATGGAAGATATCTTGTTTACAAACCTTTGTCATGACGAAATGGTATTTGAAACTGTTAGTGCTACTAAACAGTATGTAATGAAACTGATGGCATTACTCAGCCTCAACTGATCAATGAACATTTTTTGGAATGCAGGCTTGGTACTTTTGTGGCAAAATTTCACATGATTCCCAATGTTCACAGGCCATTATCTGTTTGAGGGGATTTAGATCTCTTGAACAAGCTTTTCCATGAATGAGAATGTTGCTTTTTTTAATATCGTAAAGTCTCTAATCGCCATTTAAATTTTATTCCATTCTAACCGAGCATGAATTCTGCATCTAGGAGAAAGTGAGGAATGCCGATGTTGGAGGGTCAGTCAAAAACTGTGGCGCTGGAAAAGCACAGTAGGTCAGGCAGCATCAGATCACAATCCTGATGATATGCTTATGCTTGAAACATCAACTCTTCTGCACCTTGGATGCTGCCTGACCTGTTTTTCCAGCCCCACAGTTTTTGACTATGTATTCTGAAGTCTGTCTATTGTGGATCCTGGAAGATTTGCACAGATGTATAAAGCAAAAGGTATTGAGATGGGTGGTATTTGGCTCTAAACTTGAATAGAGACAATAAGAAACCATGGGGTTGGTAGAGCATGTTTTGGTATAGAAATTAATGAAGAAGGGCTATTAGATGTGAGTAGGGAGGTCATTAGTTCCCATGCATGGGTAAGGGGATTGGATTGTATGTTAAGGGAGTGAGTGAAGCAAAGGCTAAAAGGCAGAATTGTTAAGAAAGCAACAGGGATGAAATCTCATAGAAACAAGACTGGTCTTCTAAACAAGACAAGATAGGAAATCAGCTGTCTTTATCTCGTCTGGCTTGTATATTACTCCAAACCCATAGCAATTTGTTTGATCACTAACTACTCTCTGGACAATTAATGATGAGAAATAAATCCTGGCTGAGCCTGTGACACCCACGTCCTGTGGAAAAAATAAAATAAAATAAATCAGTGTTCCTCCATTTGGACCAACACTTTGGAGGTTGCACTGAGGGTGACAAGGGTCCATACATATTCTGGCATCTTTAATGTCCACTATCGTCAGTGGCTCTGCAGCAGACAGTCGAGCTCTAAAGGACATTGCTATTGGACTCCATCTCCAGCAGGTGATGAGGGAACCAATAAGAGGGGAAAAACAAATTTGACCCCATCCTTACTGATCTGCTGGCTGCAGATGTATTTGCCCATTACAATATTGGTAACAGTGACCATTGCAAGTTCTTGTGAAGATGATGTTCTGCCTTCACATTGAGAATACCTTACATTACGTTGTGTGGCACTATCACTGTGATAACTGAGTTCCAGACTTTTAACAGATGTGTCGATTCAAAATGAGTGTCTATGAGGTGCTTTGGATTATCAGCAGAATTGAACTCCAACACAAAATTTAACCTCACAGCCCAGCATGTCCCCTACTCCGCCATGACCATCAAGCCAAGGAATCAGCCCCAGTCAAATGAAGTGCACAACAGGGCATGACAGCAGCAGAACCAGACATATCTAAAAGTTATCAACCTGAATGAATCCACAAAACAGGGCTACTCTCATTCCAAACAGCAAAAGGAATGAATGC
Source organism: Hemiscyllium ocellatum (assembly GCF_020745735.1). Taxonomy (NCBI): domain Eukaryota; kingdom Metazoa; phylum Chordata; class Chondrichthyes; order Orectolobiformes; family Hemiscylliidae; genus Hemiscyllium; species Hemiscyllium ocellatum. Next base: position 96,288,766 of record NC_083403.1, read on the forward strand.
TAAGCAATCCAACAAAACAATCAATCAGATCTAAGCTCTACAGTCTTTCCGCATCCAGTCTTGAATGGTGATGGGCAATTTAACAACTCACTGGAGGAGGGCATTTCACAAATATCCCACCCTCGATAATGGGGCTATTCAGCACATCAGAGCAAAAGATAAGGCTGAATTAAGCGTTTGCAATAACGTTTAGCCATAAGTGCCTAGTGTACGATCCATCTCAGCCTTGCAAAAGTGGAGGGCTTTTACCTGAAACATTGATTTTCCTGCTCCTTGAATGCTGCCTGACCTGCTGTGCTTTTCCGGCACCACACTCTCGACTCTCATCTCAGCCTTGTCCAGATGTCCACAGCATCATAGATGTCGGTATTCAGTAAAATCAATTCATTCTACATGGTTCCAAGAAATGATTGGAGGCACTGGATACTGCAATGTCTGTAGGCCCTGACAACATTCTGATAGTAGTATAAAGACTTCTATTTGAATGCATACCATACTCCTAGAGAAACTATTCATTATAGCTTCAATGCTAACATCTACCTGACAATGTGGAAAATTGCCCAGTTATGTACTGTACATACAAAAACAGGACAAATCCAACTCAGCAAATTACTCTTGATCATTAATAAAGTGATGGAATGTGTCATTAATAGTGATATCAAGAATCACCTGCTCAGCAATAACCTGTTTGCTGATAGATTGTGTTCTAACAGGGCATCTCAGCTCCTGATTACATTACAACTTTCATCTAAATATGGCCAAAAGAGCTGAGGTAAGGTGAGAATGATATTTGAAATTTGACAAGTCTGACATCAGAAGCCCTAACAAAACTGGAGGCAATGGGTGTCTGGGACATCACTGTTACATTTCGTCAGAGCAGGGTCATGCCCCAGGTCCACCCATCTTCAGCTCCTTCATCAAATAACTTCCTTACACCATAAAGTCATTAGTTTATGTTCCTTTGATTTAGTCCAGCGGGAACTAATTTTCTGTGTATAAGTATCTGAAGACCAAAATGCATATTTCTAGTAACAATAGACAACTTTTTTTTGTCTCTAATACTTTGATAGGTCTGTGGCTTACACATCAACCATGAGGCCCTCATGGCATTTCTGCCAATGAATTGGCAATTGCTTGAACCCCTGAAGAATGGCAAGATTGCTGCCATCGGTTACGGCTGACACCCAAGTTGTTCAATGTTATTGTGCTTTGTGGGCGGCACGGTGGCATAGTGGTTAGCACTGCTGCCTCACAGCACCAGAGTCCCAGGTTCAATTCCTGCCTCAAGTGACTGGCTGTGTGGAGTTTGCACGTTCCCTCCGTCTACGTGGGTTTCTTCCGGGTGCTCCGGTTTCCTCCCACAGTCCAAAGATGTGCATGTCAGGTGAATTGGCTATGCTAAATTGCCCGTAGTGTTGGGTGGGGGGTAAATGTAGGGGTGTGGATGGTGGGATGGTGTCCACTTGTTGGGCCGAAGGGCCTGTTTCCACACTGTAAGTAATCTAATCTTCATCAGCATGATGTGATATGGTTGAAAAGATTTTTGATAATCTGATATGAAGCAATCAAATAGCTCAAGCCCCCTCTCCCCATCCTCATCTCTTTAGTCTCCTCCCAAATGTGGGCATCTAGCCTTTTGATTCGGATCTGTGATGAAGAACAACATGCCCTGCTTCAAACTAAAATTGAAGAATAAGGTGGGCAGGTTTGATTACTGCTTTTCACTGGGTGCCACATCAGATGACCTTCTGACACACAGCAAATGTCAGTTAATGCCACATTATTCTATGTTTGTCCTTTCCCTGTTCACTGTACACATGTTGACTCTCCCAAACACACACTACACACCTCAGGGAATATTTGTCTTGGAACCTATTTACATTGCAGTGTAGCTGAGTGACACCCAATTTACATTTTGATGGAAATGTACACTGTGAGTAATGGTATCAGCAAAGCAGAGTTTACTTTTCAAAGCCTATGCTAAGCTTAACATAGCAGTCTGTGGTGTTTTAAAATGACAATGCAATATAATTTTTAAAAATGATTTGTCAATAACTATTGAACAAGTTGTATTTCAAAAGATGCCATACTTGGAGCTATTTCAAAAGCACAATTAACAACTTTATATTGGGATCTTCATTTTAGCTGGTGATAGTGATGTCAAGAGAACAAAGCTTGATGGAGTTATACTATGAAGGGATAATGGATAAGATTCAAAACCAGTTATTTTGGTAATTCTTTACTCCCCAAACTTTTTTTTCACTCCCAAACAATGTAGAGGCTTGTTAGTTGTTGTGATGCCTCAGCAAGAATGGAGAAAATGGGGGCTTGTTAGAGACAGAGCTGTTATAATTCAGTCAGGAGTTCCATGGTGACTGTTGCTGACTCATAGCTTATGACCCCAAAGTGACAGCTTGTGACTTCATTTGGGGTCCTGACCCCTTCCATACTGGGAATCCCTGCCTTACCTTTGAGTCAGAAACTTCACAACATAAGGATAGGAGGAGGCTATTTAGTTCCTTAAGCAAACTCCAGGATTCGATTCATTCATGAGGTCACAATTAACCATGTTGATTCTGGAACACAAATAACTTTTACTGACAAAAATCCATCAGCTTTAATATGGTCAATTAATGTCCAGCCTCGACATTCCTACATTATACTTGGAGTATAGGAATACACCACTCAACTGAATGTGGTGTCATCTCTTTGTTTTAAGAAAAAGAGGAGACTGTGACATAGTCAGATAAAGCCAGAGACACAGATTAACGCTCTGGGGCATGTGTTCAAATCCTGACATGGCAGATAGTGGAGTTTAAATTCAAATGATTAATAAAGATTTGGAATTAAAAGCTAGTCTCAGTTATGATACTAAAAGAACATCATTGATTGTGATACAAATCCATCTGGCTCACTAATGCTTTTGAAAGAAGGAAACGTGCTGTCGTTATCTTATTTGTCCTCCAGACCAATAGCAATTTAGTTGATGGTTGACTCTTAACTGTACCCTGAAATGGCCTATTTAGCCATTTCTTTTAAGAATAATAAAGAATAGGCAGTGAGTGATGCTGACGTTTTAAGAAAAGATATATTCTTAAAAACAGTTCACGCCAGTTTTTTTGTGCTCTGCACGAACCTCTACCAAGTCCTCTTCATCAAACCCCACAACCGTGTCCTTCAGTACCAGTAGACAATAGACAATAGACAATAGGTGCAGGAGTAGGCCATTCAGCCCTTCGAGCCTGCACTGCCATTCAATATGATCATGGCTGATCATTCCTAATTAGTATCCTCTTCCTGCCTTATCTCCATAACCCTTGATTCCACTATCTTTGAGAGCTCTATCCAACTCTTTCTTAAATCAATCCAGAAACTGGGCCTCCACTGCCCTCTGGGGTAGAGCATTCCACAAAGCCACCACTCTCTGGGTGAAGAGGTTGCTCCTCATCTCTATCCTAAATGGTCTACCCTGTATTTTTAAGCTGTGCCCTCTGGTTCGGCACTCACCCACCAGCAGAAACATGTTTCCTGCTGCCAGAGTGTCCAATCCTTTCATAATCTTATATGTCTCAATCAGATCCCCTCTCAGTCTTCTAAACTCAAGGATATACAAGCCCAGTCACTTCAGTCTTTCAGTGTAAGGTAATCCCATCATTCCAGGAATTGACCTCGTGAACCTACGCTGCACTCCCTCAATAGCCAGAATGTCTTTCCTCAAATTTGGAGACCAGAACTGCACACAGTACTCCAGGTGTGGTCTCATCAGGGCCCTGTACAGCTGCAGAAGCACCTCTTTGCTTCTATATTCAATTCCTCTTGTTATGAAGGCTAGCATGCTATTAGCCTTCTTCACTACTTGCTGTACCTGCATGCTTGCCTTCATTGACTGGTGTACAAGAACACCCAGATCTCTCTGTACTGCCCCTTTACCTAAATTGATTCCATTGAGGTAGTAATCTGCCTTCCTGTTCTTGCCACCAAAGTGGATAACCATACATTTATCTACATTAAACTGCATCTGCCATGCATCTGCCCACTCACCTAACTTGTCCAGGTCACCCTGTAATCTCCTAACATCCTCATCACATTTCACCCTGCCACCCAGCTTTGTATCATCAGCAAATTTGCTAATGTTATTGCTGATACCATCTTCTATATCATTAACATATATTGTAAAAAGCTGCGGTCCCAGCACGGATCCCTGCAGTACCCCACTGATCACTGCCTGCCATTCCGAAATGGAGCCGTTTATCACTACCCTTTGTTTCCTATCAGCCAACCAATTTTCAATCCAATCTAGTACTTTGCCCCCAATACCATGTGCCCTAATTTTACTCACTAACCTCCTATGTGGACTTTATCAAAAGCTTTCTGAAAGTCCAGGTACACTACATCTACTGGATCTCCCTGGTCCATTTTCAGAGTTACATCCTCAAAAAATTCAAGTAGATTAGTCAAGCATGATTTCCCCTTCATAACTCCATGCTGACTCTGTCCTATCCTGTTACTACTATCCAGATGTGCCATAATTTCATCCTTTATAATAGACTCCAGCATCTTTCCCACCACTGAGGTCAGACTAACTGGTCTATAATTTTCTGCTTTCTCTCTCCCACCTTTCTTAAAAAGTGATATAACATTAGCCACCCTCCAATCCTCAGGAACTGACCCCGAATCTATCGAACTCTGGAAAATAATCACCAACGCATCCACGATTTCTCAAGCCACGTCCTTCAGTACCCTGGGATGTAGACCATCAGGCCCTGGAGACTTATCAACCTTCAGACCTAACAGTCTCTCCAACACCAAATCCTGGCAAATATAGATTCCCTTAAGTTCAGGTCCTTCAGCCACTGTTACCTCAGGGAGATTGCTTGTGTCTTCCCCAGTGAACCTAGATCTGAAGAATCCATTTAATTCTTCAGCCATTTCTTTGTTCCCCGTAATATATTCCCCTGTTTCTGTCTTCAAGGGCCCAATTTTAGTCCTAACCATTTTTTTGCCTTGCACATACTTAAAAAAGCTTTGACTATCCTCATTTATATTATTGGCCAGTTTACCTTTGTACCTCATTTTTCCTCTGCGTATTTCCATCTTAGTAATCCTCTGTTGCTCTTTAAAAGCTTCCCAGTCCTCAGTTTTCCCACTTATCTTTGCTATGTTACACTTTTTCTCTTTTAACTTTATATGTTTCTTAACTTCCCTCGTCAGCCACGGCCGCCCATGTCTCCTCCTGGGATCTTTCTTCCTTTTAGGAATGAACTGATCCTGCAACTTCTGCATTATACACAGAAATATTCACCATTGTTCCTCCATGGTCATCTCTGCTAAGGTATTGCACCATTGAACTTTGGCCAGCTCCTCCCTCATAGTTCCATAGTTCCCTTTATTCAACAGAAGTACTGTCACTTCTGACTGTACCCTCTCCCTCTCAAATTGCAGATTGAAACTTAATGTATTATGGTAACTACTTCCCAATGGCTCCTTCACTTCAAGGTCTCTGACCAATTCTGGTTCATTACATATTACCAGATCCAGAATTGCCTTCTCCCTGGTCGGCTCTAGCACCAGCTGCTCTAAGAATCCATCTCTGAGGCACTCCACAAAGTCTCTTTCTTGAGGTCCAATACCATCCTGATTCTCCCAGTCTACCTGCATTTTAAAATCCCCCATAACAACTGGAGTAGCATCTTTGCGACAGGCCAATTTCAGCTCTTGATTCATCTTACATCCGACATCCAGTCCACTATTTGGGGCCTGTAGATGACTCCCAAGAGGGTCTTTTTACCCTTAGTATTTCGCAGCTCTATCCACACTGACTCTAGGTCCCCCCGCGCAAGGGACTGAATATCCTCCCTTACCAACAAGGCCACCCCACCCCTTCTGCCCGTCAGTCTGTCCTTACGATAGCACGTGTAGCCTTGAATATTCATTTCCCAGGCCCTGTCCACTTGAAGCCACGTCTCAGAACTTGGCAAATGTGTGACCTGATTTTGAAGGTTGAAGGTTGTTGCAGCCACTTGCTGAGGGCAGATGGGGAAGGGATAGGATTCTAGAGGGAAGAGAGTGAGAGCTGAATCCTGTGGCGTATAGGGAGGTGTTAGCGATCTGTGGCAGCCATTTCTGTCTCTGAACCTGCAATGCCAGCACTTCTGCTTTTGACCCAATTTGGTACTGATCCACAATTTGGAAACCACTGTTTCATGCTTTTTTTTAAATCCTCTTATATTTATCTAGACCTATTTTAGAGGTATCAATTCTGTTTGCCTCTTCGGAGAACGTTTTGCATTATTGTGGTGAGGAGAGGAGACCATTTCCTCTACCTTTTGTAAAGAAGTGCTTCCTGACATCACTCTGAATTAACTGAGGTCTACTTTTACACCCGAATATTGTTTTAATCTGGACTCCACACAACAGAACTATTCACTGTTTTTCATTTTGCATTTCTCCTTTTCACTTACTTAGTCCTTCACTTCTACGTGTTGCTGGAAAAGCACAGCAGGTCAGGCAGCATTCAAGGAGCAGGAGAATCGACATTTTGGGCATGAGCCCTTCTTCAGGAATGAGGAAAGTGTGTCAAGCAGGCTAAGATAAAAGGTAGGGAGGAGAGACTTGGGGGAGGGACCTATCGCATTTCCAACGCCCCTCCCCCAAGTCCCTCCTCACTACCTTTTATCTTAGCCTGCTTGGCACACTTTCCTCATTCCTGAAGAAGGGCTCATGCCTAAAACGTCGATTCTCCTGATCCTTGGATGCTGCCTGACCTGCTGCGCTTTTCCAGCAACACATTTTCAGCTCTGATCTCCAGCATCTGCAGTCCTCACTTTCTCCTTCTATGCACACTGCAAATCGTCATTTCAGAGCAGAGCACTTCAGTATGTCTTTCCATATGAAGTGATGCTTCATGGGCTGTACTGCTCTGTGAATCGGATCAGTTTTTCATTATTGATCATTAACATTGAGCTCACTCTTTGTGCTGCTTTGATTGTGCTGAATTTCTCCATACATTTGAGATCTTTATTTACATTAAAGTTCTTATTTTCTTCCGGTGATATGGGTCGCTGTTGTTAATTCAGGATTCTTCTTCTTTATTAACTGCTCCTTGCATTCTGAATCATGCCAGTTCATTCTATCTGTATGTTTACAGGAGAGCTACTGCTTAACAGATGAGTTCACACACAAGTTTTCCAACTCTTAACCATTCTATTCAGTTGAAAGTAACATGGTACTAGATTCTAAAATAAGCTGTAAGAGATGAAGGAGGGATTTTCATTTATTTAGTGTCTTTTATGATTTCAGGATGATTCAAGGTTCACAACTAAAGAAGTATTTTTCAATGTATTTTGGAAACACCAGCAGCCAATTTGAACACCGTAAGCTACAGTGTGACAATGACCAGTAAATCCATTTTTTCAGTGATGTTGATTGAGTAACAAATATTGGTCACGCCACTGGGAATAACTCAAATAAAAGCAATATATAGAATGTGCTGTGAATCTGAAACAAACACAGAAGGCTACAGAAACTCACTATGTCTGGCCGCATTTGTGGAGAGAGAGAGAGACAGAGTACCTTGAACTCAGAAACAGAATCAATGTTTCAAGTTCCAAGAGATTCTGTTTTATCGTCACAGATGCTGCCAGACCTGCTGAATTTCTGAGAGCATTTTTTTGTGTTTGTTACCACAAAAAACTCTCCTGCTTTTTTTTTTGGAATAGCATTTGTTGATCTTCCAACATTCACCCATACCCTACTATAGCAAAGAGAACTTTGTGTGGCTTAACATGCAAAAGACATCACCTCCAACAAAGCAGCACTGCACCAATGACTCATGGGGGTTTTGCTGCTGAGATCTCAGGAGTAGAACTTGAACCCATGGCCTTCTTGCTGTATGTTATCTGGTACAAAGAGAAATGGTTGTGCTTCTACCAGATCAATCATCTTTGTGCCAGAATATTTCCAGAGTCATTTGGCAAGGTGCCAAGGTTAGTGTGGAAAATAAAAGACCATTAAGTAGGGGGTAACATATTGGCCTGGATAGAAGATTGACTTGCAAACAGAGAACAGTAGGCATAAATTAATATTTTTCAGTTGGTCATGAGTAGTGTGCCACAGGAGTCGGTGCTGGGGCTTCAACTCTTTATAATTTGTATTCATGGCTTGGATGAACTACCAAAGGTTTAGCATTTAAATTTGCTGAGAACTTAAATGTTGATAGGAAAGTGAGTTGTGAAGAGGATCTAAGGAACTTACAAAGGGATATGGATAGGTTAAGTGCATGAGCAAAGGCCTGGAAATGGACTACGTTTGGAATTTGGGAACTGTAACTCCACTCTAAAACATAACACTGACCGTAACAAGTAGTGGGAGAGAAAACAAAGAACTGTTGATTGGTTAGGTTAGCATTTTAAAGATTGCTGTACTCTGTTGTATTAGGGGAGTGGTCACTGGATAATTAAAATTAATTGGATCATGATATCATTACACAGAGTTTTATCAAATGATAATGGTTTTGACCAATATACTAAAAGTTTTTTTTAAGCTATACCTAGTGAGGCAGATGCAAGGGCATCGGCAGATGTTGTCTGTTTGGATTTTCAAAATACTTTTGATAAGGTGACATACAAAAGGTTATTGCAGAAGGTCAGGGTTGATTGAACTGGGAGAAACATGTGAGCCTTTATTAAAAGTGATTCATAGATTTCTTTTGAAAAATAGATCATTTGGGATGACAGCCTATAATTAGTGGGGTAGCACAAGAATTAGTGCTTGGGCTTCAACTATTTCAAACTATGTTATTCCTAAGGACGAGCGAACAAAATATAATATATACACATTCTGTTCAATAAAAGGCTGGGGGAAAAGTAAGCAGTAATGAGGACATAAATAAGCTTCACAACATTTCAGACAAATTAAGAGACTGAGCTGATGGAATATAATGAGTGGAAATAATATATCCACTTTTATGTGGTAATGTTCAAAACATAACTGAATAGATTTTATACTCAAAGGGAATTGAATTACATGGGGGAAAGGCAGGAAAGGTAGGAATCAATAATTGGAATGGCAGAGCAAACTTGGGTGGGTGGGAATGTCTGCAAGATATTCCAATTCTCATCTTTATTCAATTATCTTTGGTAACATCCTGGGTTTTCTTATAACGAGGTCCAGTTTTACTAGTTTAAGTGCAGAATAGAAAACCTGATGGTTGGAATAATGTTAGCATCTAATTCCTGCACTCGATGTAGCACTGCAGTACATGGAGTTCAATGTAGCTAAGTGTGAAGTAATTCACTTTGGTAGGAGTAACAAGAAGATGGATTACTGGGCTAATGGTAGACTACTTGGTAGTGTGGATGAGCAGAGGGATCTTGGTGTCCATGTACACAGATCTCTGAAAGTTGCCACCCAGGTAAATAGTGCTATGAAGAAGGCATATGGTGTACTGGGCTTTATTGGTAGAGGAATTGAGTTCCAGAGTCCTGAGGTCATGTTGCAGTTGTATAAGACTCTGGTGCGGCCTCATCTGGAGTATTGTGTGCGGTTTTGGTCGCCATACTATAGGAAGGATGTGGAGGCATTGGAACGAGTGCAGAGGAGGTTTACCAGAATGTTGCCTGGCATGGTAGGAAGATCGTATGAGGAAAGGCTGAGGCACTTGGGGCTTTTCTCATTGGAGAAAAGAAGGTTTAGGGGAGATTTGATAGAGGTGTACAAGATGATTAGGGGTTTAGATAGGGTTGACAGTGAGAACCTTTTTCCGCTAATGGAGTCAGCTGTTACTAGGGGACACAGCTTTAAATTAAGGGGTGGTAGGTATAGGACAGATGTTAGGGGTAGATGTTTTACTCAGCGGGTTGTGAGTTCATGGAATGCCCTGCCAGTAGCAGTGGTGGACTCTCCGTCTTTATGGTCATTTAAGCGGGCATTGGACAAGCATATGGAGGTTATTGGGCTAGTGTAGGTTAGGTAGCTTCGGTCGGCGCAAGATCGAGGGCCGAAGGGCCTGTACTGCGCTATATTTTTCTATGTTCTACAAACAATTCAGCATGCCAATCTAATTATGAAGTGTACAAATTGAGTGAAAAAGGAAGGATCAAGGTGCAGAAAGGCTCATTCTAACTAATGGGCGGTACGGTGGCACAGTGGTTAGCATTGCTGCCTCACAGCGCCAGGGACCTGGGTTCAATTCCCGCCTCAGGCGACTGACTGTGTGGAGTTTGCACATTCTCCCCGTGTCTGCGTGGGTTTCCTCCGGGTGTGCCAGTTTCCCCCCACAGTCCAAAGATGTGCGGGTCAGGTGAATTGGCCATGCTAAATTGCCCGTAGTGTTAGGTAAGGGGTATATGTAGGGGTATGGGTGGTTTGCGCTTCGGCGGGTCGGTGTGGACTTGTTGGGCCGAAGGGCCTGTTTCCACACTGTAAGTAATCTAATCTAATCTAATTGCACTTTATGCTTTACTAAAGGCACAAAGAAACATAAATGTCCACAGTGTGGATCAGGAGTGAAGTCGACCACTAAGCAGAACATTCAATAGGTGCAGAAAGTCAGGACTGTCTTGATGAACTGCTGAGAAAAAGTGATATATAATTAAAGGTTCCTGATGTGGAATAACAGGCCCAGGGTAACACTAAGAATCACAATCAATTATATCCTATTGCTAGATTTTACCACAACTGTCCAATACAGAGGAGGTCATAGGTCGGAGCTATAGGCAAGTAGTTACTCCGAAAGTTCAAGATAGATGGGTGACAGTGAGGGGGAGTGGGAGGAGGAAGCCAGTGCAGGGACCCCCTGCGGTCATTCCCCTCAAGAACAAGTATACCGTTTTGGATACTTGTGGGGGGGATGACTTACCAGGGGCAAGCAACGAGGTTCAGGCCTCTGGCACGGAGCCTGGCCCCGTTGCTCAGAAGGGTAGGGTGGAGAAAGGTAGAGCAATTGTTCTTGGGGACTCGATAGTGAGGGGTACAGACAGACGGTTTTGTGGGGGCGACAGGGACTCACGTTTGGTATGTTGCCTCCCAGGTGCAAGGGTACGTGATGTCGCTGATCGTGTTTTCCGGGTCCTTAAGGGGGAGGGGGAGCAGCCCCAGATCGTGGTCCACGTTGGCACCAACGATATAGGTAGGAAGAAGGGTGAGGATGTAAGGCAGGCTTTCAGGGAGCTAGGTTGGAAGCTCAGAGTTAGAACAAACAGAGTTGTAGTCTCTGGTTTGTTACCCGTGCCACGTGATAGAGAGTCGAGGAACAGGGAGAGAGAGCAGTTAAATGCGTGGCTACAGGGATGGTGCAGGAGGGAGGGATTCCGGTTTCTGGATAACTGGGGTCCTTTCTGGGGAAGGTGGGACCTCTATAAAAAGGATGGTCTACACTTGAACCTGAGGGGCACCAGTATCCTTGGGGGGAGGTTTGCTAGTGCTCTTTGGGAGGGTTTAAACTAACTCCGCGGGGGCATGGGAACCAGGACTGTAGCTTTAGGGTACAGGACCTTGAGTGTAGGGAGGTTAGGAATAATGCAGCGATCTCTAAGGAGGGTGCCTGTAACCAGAAAGGTGGATTGAAGTGTGTATACTTCAATGCCAGAAGTATAAGGAATAAGGTAGGTGAACTTGCAGCGTGGGTTGGTACCTGGGACTTCGATGTTGTGGCCATTACAGAGACGTGGGTAGAACAGGGACAAGAATGGCTGTTGCACGTTCCAGGGTTCAAATGTTTTAGTAGGATCAGACATGGGGGTAAAAAAGGGGGAGGCGTGGCATTACTTGTCAAAGACAGTATCACAGCAGTGGAATGGACGATGGAAGAGGACTTGCCATCTGAGGTAGTTTGGGCTGAGGTTAGAAATAGGAAAGGTGAGGTCACCCTGTTAGGTGTTTTCTACAGGCCTCCTAATAGTCCTAGAGAAGTAGAGGATAATATTGCGAGGATGATTCAGGAAAAGAGTGAAGGTAGCAGGGTGGTTGTTATGGGGGACTTTAACTTCCCAGATATTGACTGGGAGAGCTATAGCTCGAGTTCATTAGATGGGTCGGTGTTTGTACAATGTGTGCAGGAGGGTTTCCTGACACAATATGTCGACAGGCCAACAAGAGGGGAGGCTATATTGGATTTGGTTCTAGGTAATGAACCAGGCCAGGTGTTAGACTTGGAGGTAGGTGAGCACTTCGGGGACAGTGACCACAACTCGGTGACTTTTACTTTAGTGATGGAGAGGGATAATCGTGTGCCGCAGGGCAAGAGCTATAGCTGGGGGCAGGGAAATTATGATGCAGTGAGGCATGACTTAGGATGTGTGGATTGGAAAAACAGGCTTCAAGAGAAGAACACTAATGAGATGTGGGGAGTGTTCAAGGAGCAGCTACTGCGTGTCCTCGATAGGTATGTACCAGTCAGGCATGGTGTAAAGGGCCTTGTGAGGCAGCCGTGGTTTAGTAAGGAATTGGAGTCCCTTGTGAAAGGGAAGAAGGCGGCATATGTAAAGATGAGGCGTGAAGGTTCAGTAGGGGCGATTGAGAGTTATAAGGTAGCCAGGAAGGAGCTAAAGAGGGAGCTAAGAGAAGCGAGAAGGGGACATGAAAAGTCTTTAGCTGGTAGGATTAGGGAAAACCCAAAGGCTTTCTATAGGTATGTCAAGAATAAAAGGATGACTAGGGTAGGTATCGGTCCAGTCAAGGATAGTAGTGGGAAGTTGTGTGTGGAGGCGGAGGAGATTGGAGAGACATTAAATCAGTACTTTTCATCAGTATTCACTCAGGAACAGGACACTGTTGCTGATGTGAATATGGAATCACAAATAATTAGAATGGATGCCCTGGAAATATGCAGGGAAGAGGTTTTGGGAATATTGGAAAGGATGAATATAGATAAGTCTCCTGGGCCTGATGGCATTTACCCCAGGATCCTATGGGAAGCTAGGGAGGAGATAGCAGAGCCATTGGCCTGGATTTTTATGTCGTCGTTGTCAACAGGAATAGTACCAGAGGACTGGAGGATAGCGAATGTGGTCCCATTGTTCAAGAAAGGGAGTAGGGATAGCCCTAGCAACTATAGGCCAGTGAGTCTGACTTCAGTGGTGGGCAAAGTCTTAGAGAGAATGGTAAGGGATAAGATTTATGAACATCTGGGTAGGAATAACGTGATCAGGGATAGCCAGCATGGTTTTGTGAAGGGCAGGTCGTGCCTCACAAACCTTATTGAGTTCTTTGAGAAGGTGACCAAGGAAGTGGATGAGGGTAAAGCAGTAGATGTTGTGTATATGGATTTTAGTAAGGCGTTCGATAAGGTTCCCCATGGTAGGCTAATGCTAAAACTTCGGAGGTATGGCATTGAGGATACATTAGAGGTTTGGATTAGGAATTGGCTGGCTGGAAGGAGACAGAGGGTAGTAGTTGATGGATTATGTTCATCTTGGAGCGCAGTTACTAGCGGTGTACCACAAGGATCTGTTTTGGGACCATTGCTTTTCGTTATCTTTATAAATGATCTAGAGGAAGGACTTGAAAGCTGGGTAAGCAAGTTTGCGGATGACACAAAAGTCGGTGGAGTTGTGGATAGTGAGGAAGGAAGTGGTAGGTTACAGCGGGATATAGATAAGTTGCAGAGCTGGGCGGAAATGTGGCAAATGGAATTCAATGTAGCTAAGTGCGAAGTCGTTCACTTTGGTAGGAATAACAAGATGATGGATTACTGGGCTAATGGTAGGCTACTTGGTAGTGTGGATGAGCAGAGGGATCTTGGTGTCCATGTACACAGATCTCTGAAAGTTGCCACCCAGGTAAATAGTGCTGTGAGGAAGGCATATGATGTACTGGGCTTTATTGGCAGAGGAATTGAGTTCCGGAGTCCTGAGGTCATGTTGCAGTTGTATAAGACTCTGGTGCGGCCTCATCTGGAGTATTGTGTGCAGTTTTGGTCGCCATACTATAGGAAGGATGTGGAAGCTTTAGAACGAGTGCAGAGGAGGTTTACCAGGATGTTGCCTGGAATGGTAGGAAAATCTTATGAGGAAAGGCTGAGGCACTTGGGGCTGTTCTCATTGGAGAAGAGAAGGTTTAGGGGAGATCTGATAGAAGTGTATAAGATGATTAGGGGTTTAGATAGGGTAGATACTAAGAACCTTTTACCGCTAATGGAGTCAGGTGTTACTAGGGGACATAGCTTTAAATTAAGGGGTGGTAGGTATAGGACAGATGTTAGGGGTAGATTCTTCACACAGCGGGTTGTGAGTTCATGGAATGCCCTGCCCGTATCAGTGGTGAACTCTCCTTCTTTATGGTCATTTAAGCGGGCATTGGATAGGCATTTGGAAGTTATTGGGCTAGTATAGGTTAGGTAGGATTCGGTCGGCGCAACATCGAGGGCCGAAGGGCCTGTACTGCGCTGTATCCTTCTATGTTCTATGTTCTATACCTTTCATTACTATAAACAAATCAAAGTGTCAGTCCAATGTTGATGCAGACCTCCACTGTGCTATCTGAATAGTTCCACGCAGTACTGTTGTATTCTGAATTTAGCTTGTTTCTCAATGTATGTGAAACAGAAGGAAACTAACTGGGATTTTTAAAAAAATATTATTGCGGCATAATGAAAATGCACATGTTGATGACATGATATAACACTGCAGCCAAATGTTATCAAGACTCACAGGATCAAATAATCTGCTAAATAGAAGTGATACAGAGTTCACTAGTATGTATAATAATGCATAAAAAGAGTTTGTTGAAACTCCAGAGTTACAATAGTTTCTCTGAGGAAAGATAGAGACTGTGGTGCAGCACGGTAAGTCTAAAGAGGTACTTTCTCAACAGTTCAGCAAAGGACCCCAATGACAAAATCTCATAACAGGCTAAGTCATGAAGATTAACCAACTAAGGATTATATCAACAAAGTAGATCAAATTAATTATTTAATTTTAGCATTTATCTTGGTAACGTCATTCATAGCTGTCCTATTGTAGAACTGTACAAGATTACACACATTGTCTGTCTCTGTTGCGAAGGTATTTTACATTTCATTCTTCTGAAGCTGGCAATATATACACCATTTGTGTGACTTTTTTTTTGCTTCTGTACAGGATCACTTCAAAATCAATGAATTCAGTTTGCTAAAGGAAATTGCACTCACAAGGCAGCAAACCGTAGGGAACAAGGAACAATGGGCAGCAGAGAAAAATCAACAGCTTCTGTTTGTATAGCTTCTTCACTGGTATCTTTAACTGTTACCATCCATATAACTAAGGAAGTAGAGAGGACGTTAAACTAAATAATGGGGCAAGGTATCAAATTTGGAAATATATAGCGAATCGCAGAGTAAAGTCAAGGCCAAATAGAGGTATTCAATACAGGAAACGATAAACAAACCATGACCAGCCTGATAGAGTAAACTAATAAGTAACATCAAAATTTATTTTAAAAAAAACTATTGTACCTGAATACACATACCATTTAAAACGAAACAGATGAACTGAGAGTGAAAATAAAAATAAGTCTGATCTGAAAACCCATGGAGAGACTTGACTGCAATATTACAGGGAGTGGGACCTGAATCTTGAAGGGTACATGACAATACTGTTCCTCAGATGCTGCCTGAACTGCTGTCCTCTTCCAGCACCACTAATCCAGAATCTGGTTTCCAGCATCTGCAGTCATTGTTTTTACCTAATTAGGAAGCACAGTCAAGACAGTGGTGCTGGAAAGGCACAATAGGTCAGGCAGCATCCAAGGAGCAGGAGAGTTGACATTTCAAGTAAAAGTCCTTCATCAGGAATTAGGAAGCATAGAAAATTGGAAGAAAGATGGAGTGGTGGCTGTGTTTATTAATTATGGTGAGCACGTTTTGAGAAGACTTATAGCTCAGGTTGAGGTTATGGATGTAGGTATGCTCGCTCAGCTGGAAGGTTCATTTTCAGACGTTTCATCACCAACATCAGTGAGCCTCTGGACGAAGTACTGCTGGTGTTTCCTGCTTTCTATTTATATGTTTGGGTTTCCTTGGTGATGTCTTTGCCTATGGTGACATTATTTTCTATGGTGATGCCATTTCCTGTTCTTTTTCTCAGGGGGTGGTAAATGGGGTCCATGTGTTTGTTGATGGAGTTCTAGTTGGAATGCCATGCTTCTAGGCATTCTCACATGTCTCTGTTTGGCTTGTCCTAGGATGGAGGTGTTATGCCAGTCAAAGTGTTGTCCTTCCTCATCTGTATGTAAGGATACTAGTGAGAGAGGGTCATGTCATTTTGTGGCTAGTTGATGTTCATGTATCCTGGTGGCTATTTTTCTGCCTGTTTGTCCAATGTAGTGTTTGTTAAAATTCTTGCACGGTATTTTGTAAATGACATCAGTTTTGCTTGTTGTCTACAAAGGGTCTTTCAAGTTCATTAGCAGCTGTATGACTGCCAGACTACTCAGATCCTTTGGCACCATGGTAGTCCACAAACCCACCAACACATAATACAGCAGCTAATGAGTGTGAAAGATCCATACAAACAACAAACAAACTAATGTAGTTTACAAAATACTATGCAAGATCTGTAACAAACACTACATTGGACAAGCAGACAGTAAAATAGCCACCAGGATACATGAACAACAACCAGCCACAAACCATGATCCTCTGTCACTAGTATCCTTAAACATAGATAAGGAAGTACACCACTTTGACTGGGACAACACATCCATTCTAGGACAAGCCAAACAGAGACACACACGAGAAATCCTAGAAGCATGGCATTTCAACTGGAACTCCATCAACAAACATATTGACTTGGACCCCATTTACCACCCTCTGAGAAAAAGAACAGTAAATGATATCACCATACAAACTAATATTAAAGATTGGTTTAGAATTTCAGGTTAACCAGACAACGTCATCATGGTTTTTTGAGGGAGAAATTATGTTTAATCAATGAAATGAATTTCTTTAAGGAGGTAATGTGATGTGACTATACGGGATACTACTTCCACAGGTGATTTGATAAAGTGCCATATCTAAGATTATTGCAAAAAATAAAAGTTTATGATGTAAGGAGTGGCATGTGGGTATGGTTACAAGATTGCTTTCTGTTACCCAGTCAAGTGTAGGCAACAGGTTCGTAAGATGAACAAGTGATGTTCCACAACTGCTTATAACTTAGAAAAGTGAACCAGATGAGGGGATTGAAGGAATGGTTGTGGAGTTCGCTGATGACAGAGACAGATAGGAAAAAAAAGCATTGTGAAAAGGGCATAAGAATGTTGCAACTATATATAGATAGGTTCAGTGATTACAGAAAGATATGGGAAATTGTAAAATTGCCCATTTTGTCAAGAAGAATTTTTAAAAAGATCTAAACCGTGAGAGATTGCAAAGCTGAGATGTAAGGAGTGCCATAGTGCATGAATTGAAGAAGTTTACATTGCAGACATAGCAAATCATTAGGAAAGATAATATAATATTATAATTTATCATTCAGGGAATTGAATATACAAGAAGGGAAATTATGTTTAGTTTATACAGGCACTCTTAAGACTATATCTGAAGTACTGTGCCCGATACTGTATGTCTTATGTAAGGAAGGATAGAATTGCATTAGGGAAAGTTCAGAAAAAGTTTAAAAATAGTACATGGAATAGGTGAATTGTTTTGAGAAAGGCTGGACAGGTTAGGCTTGTACTTCTGGACTTAAGAAAAGTAAGAGTGGCTTAATTTAACAGAAGATCCTAAGGGGTGGATGTGGAGAGGTCATTTCCTTCTGTGGGAGAATCTAGAACTAAGGGTCACTGCTTTAAAAAGAGGTGTCTCCTGTTTAAAACAGAGATTAAGCAAAACTTTTTTTGCTTTCCTGAGGATCCTGAATCTTTGGAACTCTATTGTGGGAGAATGACATTGAGTCTGCTCTGTAATGTTGAATAGAGGAGTGAGCACAATTGGCTGAATGGCCTCCTCTTGCTCCTATTTTCTATGTTTCTTTCTGGAAAAGTGGTGGGAGTAGAATACTTGAATGTTTTAAAGGCAAGAGTGAATAGATTCTTGTTAAGCAAGGGATGAATCTTTATCAAGGGTAGGCAGGAATGCAGATTTGAGGTTAAACTTAGAGCAGCCATGATCTTAATAAATGACAAAGCCGGCTCAAAGGCTTACTCGTACTCTTTGTTTGCGTGCTCATATGTTAACAAAGGAGTCAACACGGATATCTACTTCAAACTCACAGCTACCTGGACTACATCTCGTCCCACTCCCTCCTCCTGTAAAATATAGTCCCTTACTCCCAAATCCTCCGCCACTGCCACATCTGCTTCCAGGAGGACCAATTCCACTCCACAACATCCCAGATAGCCTCCTATCTTCAAGGATCGCAATTTCCCCTCAATGCCCTCAGTGTATCTCCTCCACTTTCCACACCTTTGCACTTGAACCCCACTCCTCCAACTACAACAAAGACAGAATTCCCGCTCCTTACCCTCCATCCCACCAAACTTAGGATGCATCACATCATCCTCTGCCATAGTCAGACCCCCCTATCAGTGATGCATTTCCCTCCCTACCCCTTTCAGCATTCTGCAGAAACCATTCCCTCTGTGACTCCCTCATTAGGTCCACACCCTCCACCAATCAACCCTCCATTCCTGGCATCTTCCTTTGCCACCGCAAGAGGTGTAAAACCTCAGCCCACATCTCCCCCCTCACTTCCATTTAAAGCCACAAAGGATTCTTTCATATCCAGCAGAAATTTTCCTGCACATCCAAACACCTCATCAACTGTGTTCGTTGATTTCAATGTGGTCTCCTTCATATTGGGGAGACAGGATGCCAACTTTCGGAATGTTTCAGAGAACATCTCTGGGACACTGCATTAAGCAACCTCACTGCCCTGTGGCCAATCACTTCAACTCCCTCTCCCACTCTGCCAAGTACATGCAAATCCTGGGATCCCTCCAGTCCAAATCCTCGCCACCCAATGACTGGAGGAAGAACGCCTCACCTTCCACCTTGGGACTCTCCAACTGCACAGAATCAATGTCAATTTTCACCATTTTCCTCATCTCCCCTCCCACCACCTTATCCCAGATCCACCTTCTAACTTGGCACCACCCTCTTCAACTGTCCTACCTGTCTATCTTCATTGCCCCCCACCCCATCCATTCCAATCTCTACTCTGACCTATCACCATCACCCCCCATCTTCATCTACCTCTCACATTCCTAGCTTCCTTCACCTCAGCCCCAGCCTCCCCATTTATTTCTCAGGCCCCTTGACAACCACCCTTCCCCCCACAAACATTCCTGATGAAGAGCTTATCCTTGAAACATTGATTTTCAGATGCAAACTGACCTGCTGAGCTTTCCCAGCACCCTTCTAATCTAGACTCTGATTTCCAACATCTGCAATCCCCAATTGTGGGCAGCACGGTGGCACAGTGGTTAGCACTGCTGCCTCACAGCGCCTGAGACCCGGGTTCAATTCCCGACTCAGGCGACTGACTGTGTGGAGTTTGCACGTTCTCCCCGTGTTTGCGTGGGTTTCCTCCGGGTGCTCCGGTTTCCTCCCACAGTCCAAAGATGTGCGGGTCAGGTGAATTGGCCATGCTAAATTGCCCGTAGTGTTAGGTAAGGAGTAAATGTAGGGGTATGGGTGGGTTTCGCTTCGGCGGGTCGGTGTGGACTTGTTGGGCCGAAGGGCCTGTTTCCACACTGTAAGTAATCTAATCTAATCACTGTAAGTAATCTAATCTAAAGGCTAATCTAATCTAATCTCACTTTTGCCTGCTTATCAAACAAGCTATACATTTGGGCAGCATGGTGGCTCAGTGGTTAGCACTATTGCCTCACAGCACAAGGTTCCTGGGTTCGATTCCTATCTCTGTGTGGAGTTGCACATTCTGCGTTGGTTTGCTCCAGTTTTCTCCCACAATCCAAAGATGTGCAGGTGAGGTGATTTGGCCACTCTAAATTGTCCACAGTGTTAGGTGCATTAGTCAGATGGAAATTAGCTTGGGTGGGTTACTCTTCAGAGGGTCAGTGTGCCAATGGTCCTGTTTCCACACTGTATGGAATCTAACTTAATCTAATCATACTGCTACAAAACATAAAAACTTTGACCACGCTGTTGTTACCTGTGTTCAGACATTGATTTTAAGAAAGTGCCTGAAAGAAGAAGAGAGAGGCAGCAAGGTTTATGAAGAGAAGTCTTGAGCTGAAAGCACAGGAAGCTGAATGGATGGCCATGAAAAGCAGAATGATGAAAATTTTGGATGCATATTTGGCCATAAATAGGTCATAAAACTTCAAATGCTTTTGGGACTGGAAGAGGCTACAGTGATGGGAGGATATGAAGCCTCAAGCGATTTGAAAAATAAGTCGAGAAAATTAAAACAATCGACTCCTTTACTGAACCAGAACCAAGTAATGGTCAGCAAGGGCCAGACCGATGGATGTGGGCACCTCAACATAAACAAGCTCTATTTGGTGAAAGGCGCAAGTTGTGAGGTTAGCCAGGAAAGCATTGGAACAGTCTCATCAAGAGCACTCACACAATAAAAGAAGTTGAAGAAGAGGTAGAAGCAGCATATATGTATTTGTCACAATTCATTAAAAAGAGGAATCATAATGTCCATAAAGTGCAGAAAGATGCCACTTGGCCCAGTTAGCCCGCATTGATTCTCCAGACAGCATCCTACATCAACCTAGGACGCACCCTATCCCCACAAACCCCACTTAACCATGGCTAATCTACCTAGCCTCCAAATCCCTGGACATTACACCATCTCCACTCCACCTAAAACCTAAGCAACTTTGGACTGCTGGAAGAAACCAGATCATGAGGAAACCTACGCAGCTACAGGGACAACACCCAAACTCTACACAGACAGTCACCCGAGGCTGGAATCAAACCAGGCCTATAATGCTGTGAGGCAGTAGTGCTAACCACTGAGCCAATGTGCTTCAATATTGCTAGAGAACTGGCAGACAGCTTATGGCATTCCCTGACAAAACATTAAATACAATAGGGAAGTTCAGGGAATTATTGAATTAATGTGGTATGGGCGATAATTTTTAGCAATATTATAGAGAAACCTCTAGCAGCCAAAACTCAATAAAATAAAAGCATATATTTCAAACGGGTAAGTTATAGTCCATCAACTTTATTGAATTTTTTGGAGAACAGAAAGCCAGGCAAAAAGCAAGCCAGTGTATAATATATTTGTATTTCCAAAGGCTTTCAGTAATGTATTGCACGTTGGATTTATGTGTAAGATAAATAATATATGGAGTCGGGACAAAGATCAAAATGGGTGGCAAGTGAGGAACATGCAGAATGTTAGATTAGCCAGGCAGTCAGGAAAATGTGAGGAAGTGATTTTCCACAGAAGTCTGTGCTGGACTGTTTGTAGTTCTAAACTACAATGAGTAGTTTTGATTCAGTCTTCAAACATGCAATTTTAAAATCTGTGAATGACATCAATTGGCTGCATGTTTGAATTAGAGGAAGAAATGCAAGAAATACTGGAAAATATATTGAGAATTAAGATGGTATATTTTGAGGCCACATACTGCTTAGATAATCAGTCTTTATGAGGTAGATTAGTTAGGTTCAGTGGTTAGCACTGTTGCCTCAGTGCCAGGGATCTGGGTTTGATTCTAGTCTTTGATAACTGTCTGTGTGGAGTTTGCATGTTCTCCCCACACCTGTGTGGGTTTCCTTTGGATGTTCTGCTTTCCTGCCACAATCCAAAGATGTGCAGTTTAGGTGGATTAGCCATGGTGTCACTTGGTGTCCAGGCATGTGCCATCTAAGAGGATTAGTCATGGGAAATGCAGGGTCATGGGAATTGGGTAGGGGGCAGATCTGGGTGGAATGTTCTTTAAATTGTCGGCATAGACTCAATGAAATCACTTGCCTGCTTCAACACTGTAGGGATACTATAATTCTACACCAGAACTGAGGATTTATAATAATTAGGAAAGATAAAACAGTCAAAAGACTTTTTTTCTCTCTACAAAATGGAAGACTGAGGAGTGACTTGATAGTGATCACTAAGATAATGAAATCATGGTAGAGAGGTAGCGAAGATGTTTCTGCTTGTGAAAGAATTTAAAATGAGAGGTTCTAAATATAGCCACTAATAAATCCATTAGGGGATTCAGGAGAAACATTATTTTTAAGATTATGGGACTAGAGGTATCCTCTGAAACCATCACTGGCATCATGTGCTGATCAGGGTTCTGGCTGGTTCATGTAGTTCACTCCCAACAATCCTTTCTTTTACATATTTCCTAGGGCATGTCTAATTATCAGTGTTGCAGAGGATGAGTTACTTGTCTCAGATAGCAAGATATCAATAATGATTCAGATAACAATAGCAATGCATCAATTTACATTAATTTTTTCAGCATAATGCTTATGGAGAATTAATCTGTTCCCTTTGGGTACTCAAACAGAACTCCACTGTTTCCACCAAGACTGTGTGTTGTCACCAGATTGGCTAGAGGTTAATGCAATAAGATCACGATTTCCTTCAGATCCATTACTGTATGCAAGAGAGTTTACCACAGGAGTAACTAATGCAAATAGCATAAATGTATACTAGGGATAAAGAGTTTTCTTGAGTTGTTCAACACGGTGGCACAGTGGTTAGCACTGCTGCCTCACAGCGCCAGGGACCTGGGTTCGATTCCCTCCTCAGGCGACTGACTGTGTGGAGTTTGCACGTTCTCCCCGTGTCTGCGTGGGTTTCCTCCGGGTGCTCCGGTTTCCTCCCACAGTCCAAAGATGTGTGAGTCAGGTGAATTGGCCGTGCTAAATTGCCCATAGTGTTAGGTAAGGGGTATATGTATGGGTGGGTTGCGCTTCGGCGGGTCAGTGTGGACTTGTTGGGCCGAAGGGCCTGTTTCCACACTGTAAGTAATCTAATCTAAAAAAACTTAGTAGCTTGCTGTGCCATTTCAGAAGATGCATGAGATTCTACATTGTTGTGGGTGTAGAGTCACATGCAGGCCAGATGAGGTAATGGTGAGACATTTCCTTCCTGACTGGACTTTTGTACAGCAGATGCGCATGTACAGCCATTGTTGAGTCAGCCAACTTTTAATTCCTGATTTAGATGTTAAATTCTATTCCGTGAGTTGCTATGATGGGAGTTGAATACTGTTTTTCAAGCTAGCCCAATGCAATTAACAATATGCCACTGCTTCCACTTAGAAAAGCATGATCATAGTTGTTAACATGCACCCCAAATCAAGCCAAGGACAACATAACCCAAATGGCCTGGTTCCATGGTGTTTGGCTGGTGTAATGCTGAGTGTTGAAGACATGGATCAGGGTTAGAATATGATTGGAGTAAGTTCATCTTCTCATTTGTCAGCAGACCTTTAGAGATTTTGCGTTTTGGAAGTTGCAGCTGGTATCAGGATCATGAGAGGCAATGGTGCTGTCTTTTGGCAAAGTGATAATCTATTCTCTTTTCAACAATATTTTGAATCTGATGAAATTTATTAACATATATGTTTGACCATGAATCCTGAAATCAAAGAAGTACATGTTACACTATATAGAGGAAACTTGATTATCCAAACGAGAAGAGCAGGCACTATTTAGTTCAGATGATTGATTGTTCGATTAATTGGTTCAATGCCTTTGCTCTGGGGCTCGGACCTTTTCTGTTGAATCCGCTCCCCATTCAGGAGACTAGGTAGCAGCAGACTGTGCTCGGGCTCCCTCCCTGCAACCCCAACCCTGTCCAATACCACTCCCAACCCCACCCCCCAACCCCTTCCAACACCATTCCCACTCTGTTTCCCCCCAACCCCATCCAACACTACCCCCACCCCTGCCCCCCCAACCTCGTCCAACACCACTCCCATCCCCGCCACCAACCCTGTCTAACATGGCCCCTACCCCCGCAAATACCAACCCATCCAACATTGCTCCCACCCCCCACCCCAACCCTGTCTAACACCACCTCCCTGGCCCCACAGCCCTCCGGCCCCCTCCATGCGCGCCGCCTCAGTCTGCCCCAGCCCTCTCTCTAGGCCAGCCAGACTGGACACCAACAATAAGACTGCTTCTGCTGCTGCGCCTTTTTGGCGGGTCGGGGGGTGGGGTTATGTCCCAAATATCCTGTGCACGCTACACATACAGCTACACACACAACTTTTTATTCCAACGCTTGATAAGTTCCACCTTTGCCCTGGAGAGGAAAATGTTGGAGAGATTATCTGGGGAAGGGGGAATAGGTACAAGCCTGTGTAGAACTCCAGGGAAAGTGTGTGGGGAGAGAGAGAGAGGGCAGCAGATCAGTCATTTGGACATATTGCCTGGGCTCCAATTGATGACCAGGACTGTTTTCAGTAAGCTGAGTTCACTTTTAATTACTGTAAGCAAAAGACATGATCACTGTTGGAAATACGTCTTTGATGTAATGTTTCTATCGAGATCTCATGATCTCCTTCAGAAAATCCGATATTCGGATAATTGATATTCGGATAATCGAGGTTTCTCCGCACGGTGCCCTCCATTGTCAGTGGTGGTAATATGTACAAGGTGAAAAATCTTCAAGTAACTTTAGCAGCCTATATCTACCACATTCTATGATAAAGATGTCAATCCAGATTTGCTGGTTTCTGAAGATATACGTGGGTCTGATAATCCATTTGCGGGGAGACAATGTTAGTTGAGAAATGGGATGAAAGACCAGATTTGTTGAGTGTCGATGTAATTCAGGCCTCCCAGGGCTGCTGAAGATGTTGAAGTTGCTTTGCAAGGCAGGATTATTGCAGCTGATGTCTAATCCTTTCTAAGCAATGAGTCAGAGACAATATACAGCATGGAAACAGACCCTTCAGTCCAACTTATCCATGCTGATCAGACATCCTAAATTAATCTGGTAATATTTGTTAGCATTGGCCATATCCCTCTCAACTTTTTCTATTTATATGCCCATCCAGATGCATTTTAATGTTGTAATTAAACGAACCTCTACCACTTCCTCTGGCAGTTCATTCCATACACACAGTCTTCCTCTGTGTGGAAGACATTGCTCCCTTAGATCACTCTTAAATCTTTCCTCTCACTTTAAACTAATGCCCTCTAAGTTCAGACTCCCCTACCCTGGACAAATGACTTTGGCTAATGACCCTATCCATGCCCCTCAGGATTTTATAAACCTCTATAATGTCACCCCTCAGCCTCCAACACTCCAGGGAAAATAGCCCCAGCCTATTCAGCCTCTCCCTGTATCTCAAACCCTCCAACCCCAACAACATCCTTTTCTTTTCTGAACCCTTTCAAGTTTTATAATGTCCTTCCTATACCAGGGAGACCAGAATTGAATTCAGTATTCCAAAAGTAGCCTACTCAATGTCTTGTGCAACCATAGCATGACTTCCCAACTCCTATACTCAATGGACTGACCAATAAAGGCGAGTGTACCAAACACCCTTTCCACTATCTTGTCCACCTACAACTCTACGTTCAAGGAAGTATGAACCTGCATTCTGCATTCCTAGGTCTCTTTGTTTGCCAATACTCCCCAGGACCTCACCTCTACATGTATACATCCTGTCCTGATTGGCCCTATCAAAATGCAACAGCTCTTATTTATCTAGACTAAACTCTAACTGCAACTCCTCGGCCCATTGGCCCATCTGAGCAAGGTTGTGTTGTACTTTGAGGTAAGATTCTTCTTCGCTGTCCACTACACCACCAGTTTTGGTGTCATTTGCAAATTTAATGACCATACCTCCTGTATTCACTTAATCTCTGCTGTCTTTACCTGACATATATTACCTTCTTTTTCTTAACAAGAACCTCAACTTCTCTAGTCATCTAACATTCCTTACATCTGTCAGCCTTGTCCTTCACCCTGATAGGGACATACTGTCCCTGGACTCTCGTCTCATTTTTCAAGGCTTCCCATTTTCCAGTCACTCCTTTATCTGCAAATATTCAGTCCCAATCAACTTGTGAAAGTTCTTGCCTAGTGCCATCAAAATTGGCCCTCTTCCAATTTAGAAATTTACCTTTTAGATCAGGCCTATCCTTTATCATGACTATTTTAAAACTGATAGAATTATGATCATTTGCTTGAAAGTGCTCCCCCACTGACCCCTCAGTCACTTGCCATGCCGTATTTTCCAAGAGAAGATCAAATTTTGCTCCTTCTCTGGTAGGTACTTCCACATACTAAATAAGAACATTTTCTTGGATGCATTCAACAGGTTCTTCTCCATCCAATCCATTAACATTATGGCGCTGCCAGTCTGTTTGGAAAGTTAAAGTCCCCTACCATTTCATCATTTTGTTTGGACAGAGTTGTAGATTTCAACACTGTCCTCAGTTATGATATGCATTTAGGGTGATCTGATCTGTGAATATTTTTGAAGCAACAAGCAACATTAACTGCAACAATTAGTGCATCTTTCTTTGAAATCAGTTTGAGCTACCTTCCAAGATGAGAGAAGAGCCAGGCTTGATTAATCATAAAATAAAACATAGAACATCATGGTGCAGTACAGGCCTTTCTGGTCTCAATGTTGTACCAACCTGTGAAACCAATCTGAAGCCCATCCAACCTACACTATTCCAATATCATCCATGTGTTTATCTAACGACCTTTTAAATGTCCTTAAAGTTGGCATGTCAACTATAGTCGCAGGCAAAGAAGCTATCTCTAACGTCTTCCCTATATCTATCACCCCTTGATTTAAAGCTCCGTCCCCTTGTGCTGGCCATCACCATCCGAGGAAAAGCTTTCACTGTCCACCCTATCTAATCCTCTGATCAGCTTGTATGTCTCTATTCAATCACCTCTCAACCCTTTTCTCTCTAACGAAAAGAGTCTCAAGTCTCTCAGCCTTTCCTCAGAAGACCTTTCCTGCATATCAGGCAACATCTTCTGCATCTTTTCGAATGCTTCCACATCCTTCCTATAATGTAGCGACCAGAACTGTGTGAAATATTCCAAGTGCAAACACACCAGAGTTTTGTACAGCTGCAAAATGACCTCATGGCTCCGAAACTCAATCCGTCTATCAATAAAAGCTACCACACAGTACGCCTTCTTCACAACCCTATCAACCTGGGTGGCAACTTCCAGGGGTCTATGCACATGGATGCTGAGACCTTTCTGCTCACCCGCACTACCAATAATCTTACCATTAGACCAGTACCCTGCATTCCTGTTACTCCTTCCAAAGTGAATCACCTCACACATTTCCGCATTAAACTCCATTTGCCACCTCTCAAAAGATAATGACTAATTGAAGGATGGGAAAAAAATGTGGCTACTTCTTTTTTGAAGTATTTTAGGTGTTGGAGGTGAATTCCTTGAATTTCAGGAGTAGTAATTACTGCTTAATATGCTGATACATTGTTTCGGAACTTTGAAGGAAAAAAGTCAAAACAACAGCAACAGAAGGGCAGACAATAGGCAGCATATGGTCAGTGAAGGAGAAAGACAGAAAATGAAAACTGAAACAGCAGTGAATCTGTGCAGATACTGCCTTTGCTGTCTGAATTTGTGTATGTCTGGACATCATAGTGCATCGAAGAAAACTTAACAACCAGCAAAATTCACAACAGAACTTGGAGGAACTTGTTTGGGAGATGTAACAGCACAGACACAGATAAGTCCATAATTTTTAGTATAGCTTTGCTGTAAATCTACAATAGTGAGTGGAATAGGTTTGTTCTTGATTATGTGTTTTATTGAGATATGTCTCTCGATTAAATTTCAGAAATATAAGCCATAAGTATGAAGTTAGCCTGGAGCAATGTTCTTTTTAGCAAAGAGACAGTGCTATTTTCTGGGTCTGTAGATTGTGAAGGAGCAAAAAGGACCTTTAGAAGAGTGATGTGCTCTTCTTGTCGGAAACGTTTTTTAGGGAAAGTTTACGTCTTGCTGAGGATTATACCTGCAATAAATGTCTTTGGTGGTGAATCCTAGCAGATCAAATGGATCAGTTGGAGCTACAGTTAGAGACAATGAGGAATTTACAAGAGCAATGAGGTGTATTGGATGGCAGTTTTAGGAAGGGATAAAAACCAAAGATATGGACAGAAAGATAGGAGAGGTAGGCAGGTAGTGCTATCCCCATTTCAAACAAGTATGCTATTTTGGAAAATGTAAGGGGTGATGGACTCTTGGGAATGTAGCATGAACAGCTAAATTTCTGGTATCAAGACAGGCTCTAATGTAATGAAGGATTCATTGGGTTGCAAGCTATCAATTAAGTTAGGAGACTTTCTAGTCAGAGGCACAGACAGATGTTTCTGCAGCCAGCAGCAAAAAATCAGAATGGTGTGTTGCTTCCCTGGTGCCAGGATCAAGGATGTCTCAGAGAGGGTGCATAATGTTCTCAAAGAGGAGAGGGATCAGCAGAAGCTCATTGTACCGATTGGAACCAATGGCATAGGAAGGGAAAGGGATGAGCTTCTGAGGGGAGAATATGGAAAGTTAGGCAGAAATTTAAAAAGGAGGTCCTCAGGGGTAATAATATCCAGATTATTCCCAGTGCTATGAGCTAGTGAGGGTAGGAATAGCAGGATAGAGCAGACAAATGTGTGGCTGAGGTGCTGGTGCGTGGGAGAAGGGTTCATGTTTTTAGATCATTGGAACCTCTTCTGTACGGGAAGGATGGATTGCACCTGAATGGGAAGGGGACTATATACAAGCAGGGAGATTTACTAGAGCTGCTCAGGGGGATTTAAACTAGTAAGGTGAGGGAGTGGGACCCAAGGAGATAGTGAGGAAATAGATCAATCTGAGACTGGTATATTTGAAAAAAGAAGTGAATCAAACTGTCAGGGCAGGTTGGGTCAAAGCAGAGAACAAGGTAGGACTGATAAATTAAACTGCATTTACTTCACTGCAAGAGGCCTAACAGAGAAGGCTAATGAACTCAGGGCATGGTTATGACCATGGGACAAAGATAACATAGCAATTACACAAATATGGCTCAGGGATGTACAGGACTGGCAGCTTGAGTTCCAGGATACAAATGCTACAGGAAGGACGGCAAGAGAGGTGGGAAGAAAGACATTTTAAATAACGGATAGCATTACAGCTGTACTTATGAAGGATATTCCTGGAAATACATCCAGGGAAGTTATTTGGGTTGAACTGAGAAATAATGGGAATGATCAATTTATTGGGTTTATATTATAGACCACATAATGTCAGCGGGGAGTTCAGAAACAAATTTGTAAGGAGATCTTGGTTATCTGTAAGAATAATAGGGTGATGGTGATAGAGAATTTTAACTTTCCAAACATGGACTGGGACTGACATAGTGTTAAGGGTTTAGATGGAGGGGAATTTGTTAATAGAGTACAAGAAAATTTTCTGATTCACAATGTGGATGTACCTTCTAGAGAAGGTGTAAGACTTGACTTACACTTGGGAAACAAGGCACGGCAGGTGACTAAGGTGTCAGTGAAAGAGCACTTTGGGGCCAGTGACCATAATTCTATTAGTTTTAAAATAGTGATGGAAAAGGATAGACTAGATATAAAAAATGAAGTTATAAACTGGAGGAAGGCTAAGTTTGATGGTATTAGGCAAGAACTTTCAAAAGCTGTTTGGGGATAGATGTTCGTAGGTGAAGAGACAGCTGGAAAATGGAAAGCCTTCAGGAATACGATAACGAGATTCCAGAGACAGTATATGTTAGAGTGAAAGGAAAGGCTGGTAGGTGTAGAGAATGTTGGATGACTAGAGAAATTGAAGGTTTCGTTGAGAAAAAAAGGAAGCACATCTCAGCTGTAGACAGGAGAGATTGGGTGAATCCTTAGAGCATAAGGGCAGTAGCACTATACTTAAGAGGGAAATCAAGGGTGCAAAAAGGGTACATGAGTTAGCTTTGGCAAATAGATTTAAGGAGAATCTAAAGGGTTTTTAAAAAAATACATTAAGGACAAAAGGGAGAGAACAGGGCCCCTCAAATATCAGCAATGCAGCCATTGTGTGGAGCTGCAGGAGATGGGGGAAATACTAAATGAATACTTTACATAAGTGTTTACTATGGAGAAGGACATGGAAAATATAGAATGTAGGGAAGTAGATGGTGACATCTTGAAAAATGTCCATATTACAGAGGAGAAAGTGCTGGATGTCTTAAAACGCATAAAGGTAAATAAATCCCCAGGACCTGATCAAGTATGCCCTAGAATTCTGTGGGAAGCTAGGGAAGTGATTACTGACCCCCTTGATGAGATATTTTGTATCATTGATAGTCACAGGTGAAGTGCCGGAAGACTGGAGGTTGGCTAAATTGTGCCATGATTTAAGAAAGATGGTAAGAGTAAGCTAGGAAACTATAGACCAGTGAGCCTGATGTCAGTTGTGGACAAGTTGTTGGAGGGAATTCTGGAGTACAGGGCTTACACGTATTTGGAAAGGCAAGGACTAAGAAGGGATAGTCAACATGGCTTTGTGCGTGGGAAACCATGGTCTCACTAACTTGATTGAGGTTTTTGAAGAATTAACAAAGAAGATTGATGAAGGCAGAGCAATGGACGTGATCTATATGGACTTCAGTCAGACATTGACAACATTCCCCATGGGAGACTGGTTAGCAAGTTTCAATCACATGGAATACAGGGAGAACTAGCCACTTGGAAACAAAACTGGCTCAAAGGTAGAAGACACAGGGTGGTGATAGGGGACTGTTTTTCAGACTGGACGCCTGTGACCACAAGGATCAGTGATGTGTCCACTACTTTTCTTCATTTATGTAAATAATTTGGATATGAACATGGGAGATATAGAGAGTAAGTTTGTAGATGACACCAAAATTGGAGATGTAGTGGACAGCGAGGAAGGTTACCTCAGATCACAGCGTGGTCTTGATCAGATGGGCCAGTGAGCTGAGGAGTGACAGATGGAGTTTAATTTAGATAAATGTGAGGTGCTGCATTTTGGGAAAGCAAATCAGAACAGAACCTATATACTTAGTAGTAAGGTCCTAGGGAGTGTTGCTGATCAAAGAGACCTTGGAGTGCAGGTTCATAGTTCCTTGAATGGAGAGTTGCAGGTCGACAGGATAGTGAAGAAGGCATTTGGTATTCTTTTCTTTGGTGGTCAGAGCACTGATTTTAGGAATTGGGAGGTTATGCTGCAGCTGTACAGGATGTTGGTTATGCTACTGTTAGAATATTGTGTGCAATTCTGGTCTCCTTCCTATCGGAAGGATATTGTGAAACTTGAAAGGATTCAGAAAATGTTTACAAGGATGTTGCCAGGGTTGGAGGATTTGAGCTATAGTGAGAGGCTGAACAGGCTGTGGCTGTTTTCCCTGGAGTGTCATAGGCTGAGGGATGACCTTATAGAGGTTTATAAAATCATGAGGGGCATGGTTCAGGTAAACAGACAAAATCTTTTTCACGGGTTGGTGGGGAGTCCAGAACTTGAAGGCATAGGTTTCGGGTGAGAGGGGAAAAATATAAAAGGGACCTAATAGTCAATCAAACAGATTGTGGTGTGTATATGGAATGAGCTGCCAGAGAAAGTGGTGGAGGCTGGTACAACTGCAACATTTAAAGGGCATTTGGATCGGTATATGAATAGGATGGGTTTGGAGGGATATGGGCCAAGTACTGGCAAATGAGACTAGATTACACTAGGGTGTCTGGTTTGTTTCTATGCTGTACATCTCTATGACTCTGCAGCTTATCGATGTCCGTCTGTAACTTACAACATTCTTCGGCACTGTCCATGACTCTACCAACCTTAGTGCCATCCTTCTACATCCTCATCCAGGTCATTTATAAAAATGACAAACAGCAGTGGCCCCAAAACAGATCCTTGTGGTACACCACCAGTAACTGAACTCCAGGATGAGTATTTCCCATCAACCACCACCCTCTGTCTTCTTACACCTCACCAACTTCTGATCCAAACTGCTGTATCACTGTCAATTCCATGCCTCTGTATTTTCTGCAATTGCCTACCTTATCGAAATATATTACAAAAAACCTTGAAGGCAAAGATGCAAGGATCTTGCAAACAATAGTACCTAGTAAATGGTGAAATTGTAATGATCATTGGAGGGATCTGTGGCTGGCATATGCTGACATGGATAGGGTTGGCCAGGTTGCATTTACAGTCTTTAACAGCATTTCTTCTTGGTTAAGTGACTGGAAAAGTATCTTGAAGCATGCAATTGCCACATCAGAAGCCTCCTATTTCCAACAATATGTCAATATTTGGGAATATTATACAAGAAAGAACATAGTACATTAGTTGAAAATCACAAAAGGATAGCAAATACTGAAAGCGATTGGAATGATAGAAGACTGAAGAAAACCATTAGGTGCTTTTAAATTAAGCAAGGTAATTCACTGATGTGGAGAAGTGTACAATATTCATTATTTTGTATTATTATGCAGTAAAAAGTGAGGTCTGCAGATGCTGGAGATCAGAGCTGAAAATGTGTTGCTGGTTAAAGCATAGCAGGTCAGGCAGCATCCAAGGAACAAGAAATTCGACGTTTTGGTTTCCTGATGAAGGGCTCTGGCTCGAAACGTCGAATTTCCTGTTCCTTGGATGCTGCCTGACCTGCTGTGCTTTAATCAGCAACACATTTTCAGCTATTGTTATGCAGTGCCAAGTACTAATTTTAGTGAGTCCGTTTGTTTGTAATTAAGTTGAAATAAATCTTAATGACTGAGAGATGACCTCATTTTAATAAGACTGGAATTGTCCCACTCCTTGGATGCAATGAAGAAGGAAGCAAAAAGGGGAAATAATCGGCAAGGTGATGGTAGAGACACACTCAACACCTCACCGAATAATTTCTGGAAGAGAAAGTCCATGGATGGTGATTTTGAGCCACCTCAAATTGCTATGCTTGTGCACAGCATAAATGGCCACTTAAGGATCTCAACTCCTCAGTTGGCTGCCTTTCTAATGGGTGAGAAAGACGGATTGTTTCCCAACCAAGCAAACACGTTAACCAGCCAAGGATAGTTGCCACTTTGGAATAATAAAGGGGAAAATTCCTTTTTTTTTCTGTGTCTCAAGTAACAATCAAGTATAAGCTGCAAAGTTCAAATTTCGTATCCCATGAACAAGACTTCAAATCTTGTGGTTTGGATATCAAGTAATGGAATTGATTATAATTCAGACAATCATTTGTTACCAAACCATAGAAGCATGAATTTCTAGAAATGAATGATTGACTTGTAAGGAAGTATTTTCCTATTGATCCTGGCTTCAGTGGTGTCTACTGAAGTTATGCAATTTTTAATGAATAATTGCTAGTTGGTGTTAAAATCCAGCAGATTATGACGTATTTAAAATAGTTGGGACATTACCAATTGTACAAAAAAAAACTGACTGTGATAGTCAAGACTTTACAACTGGTAAGTTTAAACATGTAAAAGTTTTAAAAATAACAGTTGAGTTGTTTCAGAAGAATAATATTTTCGCAGATTGGCTTCAAGGGAAAAAGGGTCCAACAACTGATTATACCTTTTTAAATCTTTTATCCTCCATGATAGCAATTAAGGTTTACTCACAGGAGGAAGACTTGTATTCTAGTAGCTCTTTCATGACTTCAGAATATCCCAGAGAGGTGCAGAGTTAGTAGAACTTGCGTTAGCATGAAATCCAGTGAGGCTTTCAAAGAGTTCCAAAGCCAAAATTTCAAGATACCTCAACAATTCTTGCTCAGGCATTTCATCTTCATGTGGTTTGGGAGCTTTTCTTTGTGGGAGGTAGAAGATGACAGAGACTTGGAGACACAGAAGTTTAAGAGCTGGCCATTGTGCCTTTGTGGCAAGATTGCCATATTGAAAATGAAGAGAAAACCATAGTGGGACATGATTCCACCTCAATTCCTAACCAGGTGTGTGCTGCCAATGCCAATATGACAGGCACAAGTAGTTGTCAGACATCACACTGTCACAGCAGAGCAGTACAGAGCCCCCCCAACATCCCAACCCATATACTGGCAATTCTGCTGGCTGCTGCCTACATCTCCATTCCCTACCAGCATTGCTATCCTCGTCCCTTCTTGCACTTTTAGCATGCCAGTCACTGATTCACCCATGGGTGGTGATGGAGGGTGTAGTAATGGTGGCAATAAATGTAACTATATTGAACAAATGATTTGCATCAGATAGTGGCCCTATTGCGTGTGTGATTAACTTTTATTGCTGCACTCGTGCAAGATGATAGATACTTGCAGGATGTCATGGGACACACATCTCCTGAATTATGCTACAACATTCTGTGGGTTTTGTTTACTATATGGTTGGGTGATCAACCATTTCAGTTATACCACCACTGATATGGTTCACCTGCTAGTTGACATCAACTTTAGTTGATCGACAGAAAATCTAATTGTGATATAACATCTGTTTTGCCATTTAAGCTGCAAAGATTTCAAGATCAGGAATGTATGACCAGTCAATTTGCTAGATAGACAGGTCCTAGACAAAATATAGGCAAAGGACAGTTAGTGGCAGTGAATTACCTCAAGCAATGCTTCCCTGAACGCTCATTGGCAGCAGGACCATAATGTGTCAGTGGTGGCATCAGGGGAATATCATAAGCTGTACGGTCAAATTCAAAGACATTTGGATGACCAGGATCAACCTCTCTGCTTGACTCAACTCATGAATATTCTGTCCATTCAGTAGCACAAGAAAGAGTGATGAATTATCAATTTCAATTTCAATCAACTATCTTGATGCTAGGTATAATGAAAAACATCTCAGTCAAATCCCTCAAACTCAGCACCACCTTCCTAACCTACAATCTTCTTCCTGACCTCTCCGTCCCGACCCCACTCTGGCCTATCACCCTCACCTTGACCTCCTTCCACCTATCGCATCTCCATCGCCCCTCCCCCAAGTCCCTCCTCCCTACCTTTTATCTTAGCCAGCTGGACACACTTTCCTCATTCCTGAAGAAGGGCTTATGCCCGAAACATCGAGTCTCCTGTTCCTTGGATGCTGCCTGACCTGCTGCGCTTTTCCAGTAACACATTTTCAGCTCTGATCTCCAGCATTTGCAGACCTCACTTTCTCCTCCATAATGAAAAACATGTCCTGAATAGAGACAGCTATTACTGAGTTTTCAAAAATGAATTTAAAAATGAATTTAAACATCTGATGAAATGAAAAGAGTTTGTAGAACCGCAGAGAACAACTATGTTGTTTCTGGAGAGACCTGGTATGAGCAGGATGAGCTAAACATTCTCTCTGTGTGCTGGAATCATTCTACCATTTTACTATAATATACAAGGAATCCACAGCACTGGAGGTGAAATCTGAGTATCTAGTCCGTAAGACAAAATCAATGTAAACCCATTATGTTGATTATAACATGCAAAGTTAATCATATCTACATTTCAATGACATGGAAGGTCTAAAGTGTTAAATTGTATACCTTTTAAATAAGAAATTTTGTCAGTCAGTCCCTGTTGGATGAGTACCAAAGTAAGTTTCAAATAGTCAGCAGGATATTCCACTCAATTACCATTGAAAAGGGAATGCTTGTTGTCTATTTCCTCATGTAAATTTGAGAGTTCAAAACTACTGAAGAGAACTTATCCCTGCATTCAAGATTGTCCATTACTTCACCTTAGTTTTCCATTATCCAATATGATACCTCATCAACCTTGAAAAAGGTTGGTGTGTCCTTTAAGCTTCTGCAAAAACTTCTGAATTTGTTCTTACCCTTGCATGTGACACTCTTAACATTACTCCATTCTTTCACATGTAGTGTCCCTCTCCCCAATATGTTGCCATTATTCTGAGCTGTCTGAAATTGGTATGGAAGTGCAAAATTGAGCTGATGAAATTACCCTCAAAAATTGAGATGAGTGTATTTGGGACTTATTCAAGTTGTGAAGCACGGAAAGCTGAAGTAAAACTGGCATAAATCTGAAAAAGTAAACCTCTCCCAGCAGGTTCTTTTTTTGCAGAATATTGAATCAACTTAAGTGATTCTTCTCTTATGTAGAATACTGTTACAAGTGCCAATCACTTTTTGGTTAAAGAAATGTAGTCTTCCATTGACCACAAACTGGTTTTTTCACAAGGTCTTAATCTTTTGTCTTGGTTTGCCTAGAATTAAAGCTATTCACTTCAACTGCACCATTTAATGTACTTGTTAGTCACTGCTTTTCAAGGTTAAAAGCATCATCTTCTCATGTCTTTCCTCATACCTGATATCAAGATGATTGCATTATCAATCTCATTTCTCTTCCCTGTGCTTTTGAATGTTTCACTTGTATCTCTGGAACTAAGTTGGGTCAAGCAGGGAACTGTAGAGTTTGATCCCGGGAACCCAAAATTTTCAAATTTGCTTATGAAGCTTGTAGTATTACATTGATGCCACCACTGACTCGTCATTGTTCCTCTGCCAGTTTGTGTTCAGGGAAGTATTGTTTGTGGTAATTCGCTGTCCTTTGCTTATAAAAAGCAGTGATATGGAACATATCACCACAGTCTTTTACAGTGTTCTTAGTTAATAAGATCATTTATTTCATGATCAATCACAATAAATACAACTGAATTACATGTCAGGAATAATTACTAGGACTCAGGGGCTGTACAGAATATCTGCTTCCCATAAACATTCATTGTTGCATTCATTGTCTCCATCCATACAATGTATGGCAGCAACAAAATGAGTGGAGTTCAATGTAACACTAAGGTTAAATCCATTAGAAATCTTTTTACAACACAACTCATCATTGAACTTGCTCTGTTAACTAATCTGAGGAAGTCTTACGCTGCAGTGAGTAGTATCCCTTACGCTGAGCCAGAAGCATTGGGTTTAGGTCCCATTGAAGAACTTGTGCCCAAGGAATGCATGTTCATAGTATATCCAACCAGATTGTGTCAATTTATATATCCTTCTGACACAACAAATAACAATTGGCAACAGCAGAAGAGATTCCTGGAAGGCCAAGTGTTGGGAAGAATTTGGAGTCGCAACTGTTGCTATTATTATGGGCCAGGCCAAACTCCTTCAAAATATATATATATTTTAATTTTTTTTTAGGTAAGTGCCTGGCACTGCATTCTGAATGCATTTTGGTCAAACTACAGTCTTGAAGTAAAATACACTTTATTCTTACATGGTGGTTAAAAGACAACAAAAGAAAGAAAGAATTGGAATAGCTTAACTCTATTGGAAAACTTAACGGAACAATAGATTATTGAACTACTAAACTGTAACTGTTCAAACATAATACTTGGTCATAGACAGGCCCTTTGGTAAAAGCAAATTCTGTAAAATAAATTGTCTCACATGAAATTCTAGTAGCAGGAAAGGTACCCCCAGCCTTTAGCTGTAAGAGAGAAAGGAAAAACAGCTTCCATATCCAACTTCAAGATTCCAGCAACAACTGCTACTAACAAACTAAAACCAAAAATCCTGGTTCTGTGGGAGTGTGATGCAACTCATTCAGACTGCTTTTATAGTTCCAACTTTAAAAACAAACCAAGGTCTTGCAAACGATTTACTTTATTGGCTTTGAGTAGACTGTTTGGTACCTCTGCCTTAACTTTCCTTCATTTTTGAAAAATTAGACAAAAAGCATATCTTTAAGCCATGTTATTGTTACCTTATCCATAACTCCAGTCTGCAAAGTGTTTATAAAGGTAAATGCTGTCACAACAACTCTGACTTCTTTTGAGTGCTGGATGGTCCATATGGATCAACTAGGTGCTGATAGTACAGATTTCAATCAACATTCCAGTCTGATTTGAGGTATGTCTATTTTCCCTTTATGTGGTAAGGATCATGGTGTTGTGAATCAGACCTGCTTTTAGCCAGAGAATCTGAGAGGAAAATGGGAAGAAATTGGAGTCGCAACTGTTGCTATTGTTATGGACCAGGCCAAACTCCTTCAAAACATATTTATATATATATATAGTATTTTAATTTTTTGGGGGTAAGTGCCTGGCACTGCATTCTGAATGCATTTTGGTCAAACTACAAGTCTTGAAGTAAAATACGCTTTATTCCTGTATGGTGGTGAAAAGACAACAAAAGAAAGAAAGAATTGGA
Source organism: Hemiscyllium ocellatum (assembly GCF_020745735.1). Lineage (NCBI taxonomy): Eukaryota > Metazoa > Chordata > Chondrichthyes > Orectolobiformes > Hemiscylliidae > Hemiscyllium > Hemiscyllium ocellatum. The sequence goes on from NC_083403.1 coordinate 96,326,772, forward strand.
ATAGCTTAACTCTATTGGAAAACTTAACAAAACAATAGGTTATTGAACTACCAAACTGTAACTGTTCCAACATAATACTTGGTCATAGACAGGCCCTTTGGTAAAAGCAAATTCTGATGCCTGTTGAATTCTTCCTGTACTCTTAATATTGTGCTTCTGGTTATTGGTCTGATGCCCACAGTGAAGGATCCATTTCAGTCAAAAAATATAATGATAGAGTATTACTTAAATGATAATAGTTTGGGAAATGTTGATATACAATGTGACATTGGTGACCCTGTACAGGAGTCACTGACAATAATAATGTAGGTATAGCAGGTGGTCAGTTGCCCTTAATTGCAAGAGCATTGGAGTATAGGTGCAGGAATGTTTTGATGCAGCTACACAGGGCCTTGGCAAGACCACATCTATTATATACAGTCTTTGTCACCTTTCTTAAGGAAAGGTGTACTTGCTATTGTGGAATGTAACAAAGGTTCGCCAGATTGATTCCTGAGATAGCAGGTTTGTCATATGAGGACATATTGGATCATCTGGGATTGTGCTTACTAAAATTTAGAAGAAAGTGGGGAATCTCATTGCAAGAATAATATAAGGTGTGCGTGTATGTGTAAAGAACAAAGGCTGACTGTGTCTGGACATCTCCATTTCTGAAGAAGCATCAAACTTACTAAATTTCTCTCTCCACAGATGCTATCAGATCTGCTGACTTTCTCCAACATTTTCTCAGTGTATCTGTACTCAGTGTTTTTCATTCTTATTTTTCTTGTGTGTCATGAGAATTCAACTGCAATGTTAGGTGTCATCCTGATTGCCAATTGGGAACAGTTCTAATGGTGGGTTCCCTGCCTTTCCTACATGGGGAAGGTATTTAGGGAAGAAAGCAGGTAGGAAAAAATATCAATCATCAGTCTTATTTTCCTTTCCTTCAGTCACAAGGAACAAGACTGTGTCACCCTGCATTCCATAATTGTTTTGGCTTCTCCTGCACTGTGCTCCTTAGCTCAACCCCTTCACTACTCATGTCCTTTTCTGAGTAAGAGATCTTTCCCCGAAAGATTATTATCTCAACTCCAATTTCTGTCTCCTGCTCTCTGAAAATTTATTACCACACATTAGTCAGCCTAAGCTTCCTGCATATTATGGTCAAGAGACCCAGCAAATAAATGAAAACTGGAAGGGAACTTCTACTGCTGAACAAAGATTGACATAAGTAGTTTACTTTGTATCAAATCTTTAATAGGTTCTCAACAGATAAAGACAGACAAGAGAATGGAATTAAACTGGGCTTATTTGGAGGAAAGACATTGGTATAGATTAGTGGGGATGCAGGGCTTTCCTCTATCCTATAAGATTGTATGATTTAAGGGTGGCTATATTTTTATAAGATCAATTTTACAGAATGTACCTTATCCCCAGGCTAATTTTCAAGATAGGGAAAAGTGCAACTTGCATGTTAGTGAATAATGAGCATTTAAAAGAAGATGATAACCAAAATATGTTATTATGCAAACCCATGCCAGTTTTACGCCAGCAACTGATAGGGTAATTCATTGACAAAATGGGTTTGCCCTGTAACTACTATTACGGTATCATTCTGGTCATTGATTTAGTTTTGCATTATTCACCTCTAGCGGTTGACAAAGTTGTGAATCATGGCTCCTTGAATATTGATTGATTTTCCTAGTCTTCCGATGCTGCCTGACCTGATGTGCTTTTCCAGCAACACACTCTCAACTCCTTGAGTTATAGGGTCATAGGGTCATTGAGCTGTGCAGCATGGAAACAGACCCTTCGGTCCAACCCATCAATGCCGACCAGATATCCCAACCCAATCTAGTTCCACCTGCCAGCACCTGGCCCATATTCCTCCAAACCCTTGCTATTCATATACCCATCCAAATGCCTCTTAAATGTTGCAATTGTACCAGCCTTCACCACTTCCTCTGGCAGCTCATTCCAAACACATACCACCCTCTACGTGAAAATGTTGCCCCTTACGTCTCTTTTATATCTTTCCCCTCTCACCCTAAACATGAGCCCTCTAGTTCTGGACTCCCCAACCCCAGGGAAAATACTTTCCTGATTTATCCTATCCATGCCCCTCACAATTTTGTAAACCTCTATAAGGTCACTCCTTAGCCTCTGACGCGCCAGGGAAAACAGCCCCAGCCTATTCAACCTCTCTCTGTAGCTCAAATGCTCCAACCCTGGCAACATCCTTGTTAATCTTTTCTGAAATCTTTCAAGTTTCACAGCATTTTTCCAATAGGAAGGAGACAAGAGTTGCACGCAATATTCCAACAGTGGCCTAACCAATGTCCTGTACAGCCGCAGCAAAACCTCCCAACGTCTGTACTCAGTACTCTGACCAATAAAGGAAAGCATACCAAATGCCTTCTTCACTATCCTATCTACCTGCGACTCCACTTTTAAGGAACTATGAACCTGCACACCAAGGTCTCTTTGTTAGCAACATTCCCTAGGACCTTACCATTAAATATATAAAGTCCTGCTAAGATTTGCTTTCCCAAAATGCAGCACTTCGCATTTATCTGAATTAAACTCCATCTGCCACTTCTCAGCCCATTGGCCCATCTGGTCCAGATCCTGTTGTAATCTGAGGTAACCCTCTTCGCTGTCCAGTACACTTCCAATTTTGGTGTCATCTGCAAACTTACTAACTCTACCTCTCATGCTCGCATCCAAATCATTTATGTAAATGACAAAAAGTAGAGGACCCAGCACCAATCCTTGTGGCACTCCACTGGTCACATGCCTCCAATCTGAAAAACAACTCTCCACCACCACCCTCTGTCTTCTACCTTTGAGCCAGTTCTGTATCCAAAGATATGCTCCAGAGATCAGAGAATGCACCTGATATTCACTGCTGCATGTATTTAAGGGCTGGCTTTCCCAAGTAAGGAAAGTTGGTTAGGAAAAGGAGTGAGCAGACTGGAGATTGTATTTCAATTATGGAACGCAAATGAACATTTGTGGAAGACTGACTTCACCTTTCTGCTTCAGTAATGGAGAATCAACAATAATATCACAATTTTGGTGTTTGATCATTAGTCAACCCATTCAACTCATTCAACTGTTGACTAATAATCAAATAAACATTCATCTGTTGACTAATGATCAAACATATGGACATATCCAGAGGTAAGTTACAAATTTTAAAGAACAGAAATAATCAAAATGAAAGAATGGAATTTGTATCCTTCAGATTCAGTAGCTAAATCAATAAGAAATATATTCAAAGTTGGGTTTAGCTGGTTCAATAGAAGATTAAGTGACAATGAAACACCTCTGGATGATATCTGTATTGAGAATAAATGAATTGGCCCCCTGGAGGACTGGATCTTCCAGAATAAGTGTTAACAACAACTTGTATATTCAACCTTCATGAAGTCTTTCTTTAATGAAACACAACAAAATCTATAGTGATTCGTGGAAAGAGGCATAGTACAGCTGAGAAGTAAGCTTCAAGAAACACCTTAAAAGAAGGGAGAGAGGAACTATGTAATGTAGGGATGGAACCTCAGAGTTAAGGGCTTAGGTAGCTGAAGGCACAGCCACTGACAGTGGTGTCAAGACATTTTGAAGAAATACAGAGGTCAGATTTGAAGAAATGCAGAGTTCTTGGAAGTTGTGTTCGATTGGGTGGAGCAAGATGATGGAGAAATTTGAATGTGAGGATAAGAATTTAGAATGTGAAGTCAGCAAAACAAGGATGGGAGGGTGACCAGGACATATTGCATGACAGGATATGGGCCAGCTATTACATTGCATGTCTCTCCTCTACCCCATCATCCCCACATTGCCCCCCACCCCCACACCCCTGCCCATACCCCTCTGACACACACACACAGACACACACACACACACACACACACACACACACACACGCACACACACGTAACTATAGCAGAAAATTTGCATGTTCACTTGCTTTCCTTTAGTATAGTACATAACTGAATTTCTGGAAGCTGAATAACGAATAATTACATTTCATCCTGGCAAAGCCCTGCTCACAAACTAGCTGTGAGAACACTCTCTGAAGTGTTTGATTTGGAAAAACCTTGTGCAATCATGTATATTACAATATTGATTGCACTTTGCAAGACCTTCACAAGCTGTGAAATGCTTTGCAATGTCTAAGGCTATGAAAGACACTATATAAATACCTGCAATATATGCAAAATATTAACAAGCGTTGCATTGTTTCATTTTAAGATACAGTTCCACTGGGACTGAGACAGGGTGCTCACTAACACTTGTTGTCCATGTTTGCTAAAAGACGTGATTATGGCATTCACACTAGGCCTCTGATACACTGTGTGGTTGTATAGCCTCTGATTTATTGGTCTGTACATTATGACCCTGACTCACCAAAACGCCAAAAGGAATTCAACAAGATTTCAGAGGTTGATACTGATAATTGGGGTTCGGTCTCATAAATATAAGTTGGGGCTCACTGGAGAAAAGAGGAGTAAGAAGACACTGGCTCAAGGTTTTTAAAATCGACTGTGCGGTCACAAGAGATTCTAAATTGGATTTAAGGAAAATCAATAAGCCTCGAGCAAGAATTAAGATGGGAAGAATTCTTTCCACAGAGGAGATGTGATGTGGGATAGACCAGCAATGAAAATTAATACTGCAATTGACACATTTGAAAAGATCTGCATTAATAATCACAGTTAAGAGCAGAAGAGAAGTATTAATGATTTATTTAAAGAGTGGATTAAGTTCACTTCACAGTCAATGGGAACTAGAGAATTACCACCTTACCTGATTCATAGATGACTCATAGATTACCACTTTACCTGACTCATTGTTTAATGGGATGGAACCTCTAGAAAATATGAAATCATGAGGGTGTTGATATGGTGAATTTGGAGAGGATATTTCCTCTTGAGATAATTTCAAACTATAAGGTTCACTATTTAAAAATGAAGCATTGCCCATTTAAAAGAGATGAGACTTCTTATCTGAGGATTGTTCGTGTTTACTGAAAAGCTGATAGAGCTGAATTATAGAGTCATAGTCATAAAGATGTATAGCATGGAAACAAACCCTTCGGTCCAACTCTTCCAATCTGACTCAATATCCTAACATAATCTGGTCCCTTCTGCCAGCACTTGATCCATGTCCCTCTAAACCCCTCCTATTTATTTTACCCATCCAGATACCTTTTAAATGTTATAATTGTACCAGGCTCCACCGCTTCCTCTGCATACCACCCTCTTCGTGAAAACTTAGCTCCTTAGGTCCCTTTTATATATTTACCCTCTCTTATGCCCTCTAGCTCTGGAGTCCTCCTCCCCAGAGAAAAAACCTTGTCTATGTACCCAATCTATGCCCCTCATGATTTTATAAATCCCTGAGCATCCGACGCTCCAAGGAAAACAGCCCCAGACTATTCAGCATCTCCCTGTAGCTCAAATCCTCCGACCCTGGCAACATCCTTGTAAATCTTTTCTGAACCCTTTTATGTTTCACAATATCCTTCTGATAGGAGGGAGACCAGAATTGCATGAAATATTCCAAATGTGGTGTAACCAATGCTCTGTACAGCCGCAACATGACCTCCCAACTCTTATACTCAACATTCTATCCAGTAAAGGAAAACGTACCAAATGCCTTCTTCACTATCCTATCTATCTGTAACTCTACTTTTAAGGAACTATGAACCTCCAGTCCAAAATCTCTTTGTTATGCAACACTCCCTAGGACCTTACCATTAAAGTTCTTGAATTTGTTCTTAGGTTGATTTAAATAGATTCTTGTTAAGCAAGTGGATGAAAGGTGATTGGGGTAAGTGGGATTGTGGATTTGAGGATACAACTGGATCAGCCATGATCTTTTACAATGGTGGATCAGGGTTGATGGGCTGAATGGCCCACTCTTATTCCTAATTCATAACTTAGGATATCAGTTAATGCACTGTACTTCTAAGGAAATTAATGCCTTTTTAAAATTGGAAAGCCACCCACGTGAAGCTGCCTAGTAGCTCTTGTCTACCAGTACTATAAATAATGTAATAAATACTGTCCATCTCCCATACTGTAAGCCAGAGGCCTCAACTCTGTCCTCATTGCTTCAATACCATTCACCTAACCTTGTACGTTGCTACATTGACAAACAGATAATATCTCTTGAGAGCTATTGAATGCCATTACTATAAAAATATATATAATAAATGATAATTAAAGATTTGATAATATTGAACATTGGGAAACTAATGAAGATCTCTTCAAGAATCGATGTTCAATATTATCAAACCTTTATTTATCAGTTATTGTATACTATTATTGCAATGGTATACAATAGCATTGCTGAAGGAATATTACCTGCTTGTAGCAATATACAAGGGCAGGTGAACAGCCTTTTGTACTTTCCCTGGTTTACAGAAATGATTCTGAAGAAAGTTTTGTTGTCCTCCACTCAGATTTAACATTGTCTGTGTTCGTTCTTCCACAGCTCCAGTGTGTTGCAACTGGCTCCACTGTTTCCCATCCTGCTTTCTGCTAAAACCCATCATTCCAAAAGCTCCCATCACCTTGAATGTAATCTTTATATCATCCAGCACCACTGAAAAATTCACCTTCCACAATCCTTCATTCACAATAGTCCTAATGCTGCCACATATTAAAACAGAAAAAATGTTGCATGTAAAATGCCTTGTTTGCAACTCTCATAACACAACAGGCTTATATGGAAGTACAAGCTTTCAGAGCACTGTTCCTTTGTCAGGTAGCTACTCTGTGTACTGCGATCCCACCCCACAAGCTACCTGACAAAGGAGCAATGCTCCTCAAGTTTGCACTTCCAAATAAACTATTGTTGGACTATGACTTGGTGTTGTGTGATTTTTAACTTTGCAAAAGTGAGGACTGCAGATGCTGGAAACCAAAGTCTAGATTAGAGTGGTACTGGAAATGCACAGCAGGTCAGGCAGCATCCGAGGAGCAGGAAAATCAACGTTTCAGGCAAAAGCCCTTCATCAGGATTTTTAACTTTGTCTACCCCAGTCCAAAACTGGCGCCTCCATACCTTGTTTGCAATTGATATCGTAGTAAATGATATATTATAAATGGAAATTTATTTCTCAGAAAGGGACCTGAGGTGTAACGTTTTCACACGGAGGGTGGTTCATATATGGAATGAACTGCCAGAAGAAGTGGTAAATGCATGTACAGTTACAATATTTAAAAGACATTTGAACAAGTACATGAAAAGGAAAGATTTGATGGATATGGGTCAAGCTGGTTTTAGTTTGGGAAACTTGGTCGGCATGGAGGAGTTGAATGGAAGGGTGTATTTCTGTGCTGATGACTCTGATTCCATAAGTAGAACATATTAATGACCATTTATTCCATTTAAAAATCAAACTTCTTAGCTGTCTCTGCATGGATAGGTCAGTTTCTAAAATGGTGAGTGGCGATAAAAAACAACATATTATGAATATTGAAAATCTGAAACAAACACCAGAAACTGCTGGAGAGACTTCAGAAGTCTGGCAGCAAGAGAGAAGAAACAGTTGACATTTTGCTCAAAAACTGCATACATTCATGTAGAACTCTGAGCTCAAAAACTGCATGAAGTTTGTAAAACTTGTTATCTCATTTCTTGGATTAGAATCAATCTAAACATCAGGTCATAGACAGAGAACACAGGGGGCTAACACCCTCAGCATATTGTCTAGCTATCACCATTGTTAACAGCTAACCCGAGAATGCAACTTTTATAAAAAGGGTTTTGTGATTTACACATGAAAGAAGTGAAACTATCACTGTATTCTGACAGATGAAAGGCTTAACAGACAATCAATTTTTCAATGTATAATTTCAGTTACGTCGCACTGCAAATTTTTGCTATAAATTCTGTGTTACGATCGAGCCCTCCATTATCACCTGATGAAGGAGCGTCGCTCCGAAAGCTAGTGTGCTTCCAATTAAACCTGTTGGACTATAACCTGGTGTTGTGTGATTTTTAACTTTGTACACCTCAGTCCAACACCGGCGTCTCCAAATCAAGAATCTTACCATTAGCCTAGTACTCAGTGTTCTGTTGCTCCTTCCAAAGTGTATGACTTCACATTTTTTCTGCATTGAACTCCATTTGCCACCTCCCAGCTCAGCAGCTTATCTATGTCCCTGTGTAACCTGCAACATCCTAGAAGTGTTTAACAGCCGCCCTTTTTCAGATGCAATTTTAATTTTCTGTCCTCCTAAATGGATGAAACAGCTTCTAATTTCAAAGAAAAACAGAGGATTTGTGCCTACTCTTCAATCAGCATTCTTACAAACAGACTACCTGTTGGTTCACTGTTACATGGCTGTTTGCTACCTCACTCTGGAAAATGTTCTTATCCAACTTGCAACAAGAACAACACCTCAAAAGTACCTTTTTGACTGCTAAATGCTTTGGAATGTGTCCTGAGATCATGGAGCACCAGTTTTTCTTAATGACTTGTAAACAAAGATGAAGGAATAAAGCCTCCCCTAAATGGCCTCCTCTGATCTCAAGTTTTCTCTCAGTTATGTTCTAGTCAGGTGGAGAGGCTGCAAGTCCTTCTAGTCTCAGGTCCCTTGAGTTGCAGCTGGGATCTGGGATGATATCAGCCTGAACTGCGTCTGCAGATTTGAATGTTCAAATGGGTTGAAACCAGATGGGTGTCCTTGTCATTACACTTGCCCTATTGGTTCAAATTGAAGATGGGAGGAGTCACATCAGGACCCAGACAGTGAATTACCTGCTCAATCTTGCATATCTGCCTCCATTGAGGCTCTAGCATCTGCCTCCATTGAGGCTCTAGTTGCTGGGTTAAGCAGCTATTCAGATGTTAGGCCAATGTGAATTTCTCAGAACAGGTATTTTGTGCCATCAAAAGAATGAATCTAACCATTGGCAGCCTGGGTGGGTTAGAACTAAATGCACTTAAACACATACTTTATCTTCACACATTCAAATTATTATTCTAAATTTCTGAGATAATGGAGATTGACTATCTAAGGTATTAATACTGCTGGGGATTATTAGAAGAGAAAAGCACTTACATCATTTAGCATAAACTCTCCTGCCACTTTTGAATTTGAATACAAATTCATAGACTGATAAAGCACAGAATCCCCAGACACCCTACTCCTGCCTGTACATTCGCCTGCACTTCTTTCTCACTTCCCCCACAAAGTCCTGTATTTTTTTTATGTTTTCCATGTATTCAATCTCCTTTCTAACACCATTGTCAAATATACCCAGAACTTCAATCTCCAGCCAATCTACAACCCAAGATATGTGTCAGACCTTACAGAGATCCTGATGCATTGACTTCTTGGGACTTGCTCATGAAATTTGCTAGGTAATTTCCTGATTTTCCACAGGAGCCTTTGGTAACGTCTCCGACTGAGTCTGAGTTGGAGATCTTGGGTAGTTTGGACTTTTTTTTTATAGAGCAAGTTACACAAGAAATAATGGACTAGGAATTTTCTGTCTAAATCATGGGCACACCTCTTCTTCCCTCTTTTCTACCCCACATCCCCCACCCACCCACCAACCCCTAAATACCCAGACCTGACCTTGTGCCACCATACCCCCTTATCCACTTCTCTCATTCTGTCTGTAAGTCTCTCTCTGTCTTGCACAATCACTATTATTAATGTTGTCTCTCTCTATTTAACAAGTTAGGGTAAATTAAATTCTCTGAAGTCATATTTATACCTTTCAGAGATTTTACTGAAGGTTACTAATTTGAGAAATAATAAGTAAAAGACAAAATTCATGCTCCTAAATCTCCTATAAATAGTAATTGTTGCCATAGTTCTCCAGCCACAGGGCTGCGATCTCATTAGCAATACAACTAGTGATGGCTTAATTTGAAAGTCATCACATCTCAAGTGAAGGGAGAGGTAGAGAAGGAGAGTCCTACATGGTAACCCCAGCTGGTTCAGGAATTGAACCCATACTGTTGACATCATTCTGCATCGCAAGGCAGCTATCCAGTCAACTAAGCGACCGTTAGGATAAAGTCACCATCGTCCTACCAGCTTACGCGGTCAATAGCCTAAAATAGATTTATGTTGAAAAACTTTGAAGTTTTAATTTTGCAAGACAGTTGCAGTCTTTTTTTTTAATTGAAACAATGCTTTCTCATTAATAGGAGGTAAAATGTTAAGACTGATTACAAAGATAAACAAATCTGTTTTTGTGTACCTCACTCGCCTTTCAAAGAGACTTTGGGATAATTAAACTTTGTCTTTGAGAATATGGGAGCTCCTCCCACAAAAAGAGTGTGATTTCTGTGCAGATTCCCTCTGATGTCTGAGCAATCCAATGCATAGTGAGTTTTGTAGGTTCAAAAAAATTGAAGAAAGGCAAGTGTTTAGACTTCTTTTTTCTGTCTGATTAGCTTTGGAAGGAGAGATTCTGACTCAGATCAGAAGATTTGCACCATTTTTCTAAATTTCTCAACAGCTGCAAACTGACCAGTTGAGCTATGAATTCCCTGTGTCAGGGTTTATTGAGGAAATAATCCAGGAAAGCTGCCTCCTTTATATTTCTGCTGCTCTCTTCTGCTGCTGCTGCTGCCTGATGTAACTCAAGTTTAGCAGTACAATGGCACAGTAGTCATGTGTGAATAAGTGCCATAGCATACAGGCTCTGTTGATCTAAATCCCACAGTGGGATCACAGACCCAAACCCGAAACTACAACTGCTTTTGACTCTCGGAGATAATGGCTGAATTTCTAACTACAAATAAAACTGACACTTTTATTTCATAAATGTCACCTCAACAAAATAAATTCATGAAGTGACAATGTAATTGAAATCCTTCATTCCATGTGACTGCACACATCCTCAGAAATTTGGTATTCAATAATCAAAAGATTTGTTCCTTTTCCCACCATCATCTCCCTCCCCCATCCACCCTGCACATGCCCATGAAGTGAGATCAGCTTCTCTTGCTTTTTCTTGCTTTTGCTGAGCTGCAGAGAAGCACAGCTCAATTTAACAAGGAAAATAGCCAAATGAAAAGCACTGCAGGTGGATCCTGATGCAAGAAGCAGAAAAAGGTGGAAACAATCAACAAATCAGTGGGAATCCGTGGAGAGAACAGATGTGCTGTGCCAGTAGCGTGTGTTTATCTTCAGGGTGGCATGTAAACTGGATCACAATATTAGCAGCCTTTAGGTGAAAACAGCAAGATTTAATGCAAACCTAAGTTTGAACCGCACAACAAAAAATAGCTATACCCACTTGGGAATACAGCCCCCAGCCATAAGAGGGGGATAACATATAATTGTGTTCATATTTTGTTTTGGGAAGCTTTGACAAAAGAGCCAGCAATTATCTGCGACCCACCCTTTATCTTGTACCACCAAGTCATCCAGAAATACTCTTGGGATTGCCAGCTTAAATTCCACGTAGAAAAGCTGTCATTCAGATTCTGCTCTCATACCAAGTCGATATACATTAATCTGGTGCACCTTGAAATTGTTGAAACCAAACTAGATGAGCAGATCTTATTGGAGAGAGCATGAATTTGGTATAAGAGCAATATCTAGATTAGTGCCCAACTGCAAAGCTTCTGGATGCTAGAAATCTGAAATATGAAGAACTAAATGCTGGGGGCACTCAACAGATCTGGAAATATCTGTAGAGTGAGAAAGAGTTGACATTTTTGGTATAATATCTAAAGAGAAGTCAATAACTCCATCAGGAGCTTTTCTTTCTCTCTGCAGATGTTGCAATGACAACTACCATGGCATTCAGGGTTTTGGGTTCTGGCTTTTCCCTCACTGTTAATAGCTGGCCTCCCTTATTTGAAATTTCTAGAGCTCCTGTGTCCTTGACAGTGTTGTTAAACTGTCATCTTGAATATGGAATTTGATTGTAACCCCCTTTAAACGCCTTCAAGTTGACCAAATAGGAATTGCTCTTCAGTGATGATTCCCACAGACCAACTGTTTTTCTAGTTGCTTTTCATTTTCAGACAGCCCTTTTGACAGTGTTGTGCGCAGGTGATCCTGTGGAGTTAGTTGCCTTCGTTCCAAGCTCTGAGAATCATGCTTCTGATCTCTTTTGATTCCTTATGCCTACAAATCTCACGTCTTCATCTCCACAAATTACAGCTGTTATATGATATTATAATAAGCACACAGCACAGAAAGAAGTCATTTAAACTTATTGTTTTATGTCATTACTCATGTCCATTCCAGCCTCACCTCTATATCTATACTATCAACATACCCTCTCCTTTCAATTTTCTGCAGTATAACAGTACAATGAGTAGACCAAGCACATAACAAAAATGCCAATATCTTCTGAGAGTGCTGGCCTTTAGCTTAACTTTCTGATACCAATTTTTCCATTTCTTGTATTCTATTTGAATAAAGTCTAAATGTGTTCAAATGGCTCCAGAGATTTCTCATGGGTTTTCAGACAAAACTTGACATCAGGCTACATGAGGAGATGTCATGACTAACAGGTCATAAGCAGATGCCCTCTATTTCTCGATTCCCCAACCCAAGAAAAAGACTGAGTGCATTCATCCTATCCATGCCTCTCATGATCTTATACACCTCCATAAGGTACCCCCCCACAGTGCTCAAAAGAAAAATGTCCTAGCTTGTCCAGCCCCTCCTTATAACTCAGACCCTTTAGTCCTGGCAATGTCCTTGTAAATTTCTTCTGCACTCTTTCCAGTTCAATAACATCCTTCTTATAACAAGGTGACCAAAACTGTTTACAAAAGTCCACGTGCAGCCTCACCAACATCCTGTGTAACTGTAACATACCTTCTCAACTTCTGTACTCAATGCCCTGACTGATGAAGGCCAGTGTGCCAAAAGCCGTCCTCACTGCCCTGTCTATCTGTGACTCCACTTTCAGAGAATCCTGCACAAGATCCCTCTGCTCCACTACACACTTTAAGGTTCTACCATTTACCATGAAACTCCCACCTTTATTTGACTTTGCAAAATGCAAGACCTCACACTTATCTATATTAAAACTCATTTGCCATTTCTTGGCCCATTTCCCCAGCCCATCAAGGTCCTGCTGCAATTTCCAGTAACCTTGCTCACTTTCCAGAATACTGCTATTTTAGTGTCATCAGCAAACTTACTAATCATGCTTTGTACATTCTCATCCAAATCATTGGTGTAGATAACCAACAGCAACAGCCAGCCCCGACACCTGAGGCACTGAATAGTCACAGACCTCCAGTCCAACAAATATTCTTCTACTATTACATTTGGATTCCTATCATTAAGCCAGTAGTGTCTCCAATTTTCCAGTTCTCCCAGGATTCCATGCGATCTAACTTTCCAGAGCAGCCTATTAGGTGGAACCTTATTAAAGGCCTTACTGAAATCTATACAGTGTTGAGGATGAAGGGCTTATGCTCAAAATGTCGATTCTCCTGCTCCTTGGATGCTGCCTGACCTGCTGTGTTTTTCCAGCACTACTCTCTCGACTCTGATCTCCAGCATCTGCAGTCCTCACTTTCTCCCAGCTGTTATCTATACTGACTATGTCTCCACTCTGCCCTTATCAACCTTCATGGTCACTTCATCAAAGAATTCGAACAAATTTGTGAGGCATGATCTCCCACTCACAAAGCCATGCTGACTACTCATAATGAAACCCAGTCTTTCCTTGTCTGCACTGAAGACAGTGAGGAGTTGAGCATTTGATGTAGGTGTGGGATAGGAAGGGTGTCAGGATGCTGCAGGCACTGCCTTCTTGATGACACTGGGTGGTCAATCAGCTGGAGCAGCACTTTGACCAAGTTGCTGCATAGACCAAAATGAATGTGGACAGATGATGGAAACATTATCAGGATCCAATAAGTTTCACTGTCTGGAGAAGGGTTCTCAGCCTGCATCCACAGGGCATGTCACTGATGATGGTTCTGAGACCTGAGAAACTCATTTGATCCCTCTATTCCCAATGTAAGTCATTACCACTAAGTGTCCCAGGTCTTCTTCTTGGTTGCTGTTGTTGCCTTCATAAGGTGAAGATAGATACAGGAGCTGACAGCAGGCCCCCTATGAGGACAAGGGGCATTCAGTTCAAGGAAATGTTACTTGCTGCAAGATCTTTCCAAATGCATGGGATATGCAGGAAGCCCAAAATCTCCAGCCTTCCTGAGGATGTGGGGTGTACAGTGCAGATGCAGGCACTATATATCCCAGGACACTGCTGGAACTGTGTTGAATGTTGGAGTGGAACCAGAGGGCTACAGAGTGGGAAGCTATTTCCTCTTGGTGGCTGCGCAGGTCATTGCAATACCGAATGTTTATACAACTGTCTCCTTTCAGGAAGTGAAGGATGACCTATTTGGGACCCCTCGGTCATGCTCCCACAAATTCATAGGACAGTGACCAATGACATCTGTGCAAGATTCCACTAATTCATTTTATACCCCTCTCATGAAGTCAGTGTTGCAGCCCAAGCAGTAGGGCTTGAGCACAAAACTGGTATTATCTTGAGGTGTTATTGACTGTACAGACATGGCACTGAGGGGGCTGTGTCACAATATTGCACAATTCATCATCAGGAAGGTGCTCCATTTCAGTAATGTTCAGGTGATCTGTGATCACTATTACCACATCTGGTGTGCCCAATACCCTGGCAGTTGGCAAAACCCCTACATTCTGAATCACACTTGCATTCTTGCTGTTTTGAAGGTCCAGGTGCCCTAGAGGGCTGGTTACTAGGGGACAAGAACTACCCAATGCAACTTGTGCTACGCCATTAAGCAACACCCTGGCCCAGCCAGACTGCACATTTACTGCTGCCCATTCTCGACCAGAACAATGGTAGGGCAGACCATGGGGCTGTAAGATCTGGTTCCAGAGCCTGGTCCAAACTTGAAGAGGCCCTCCAGTATATTCCTGACAGAATGTGCTGAGTCATCCAGATGTGCTATGCTCTACATAGTTTGAGCAGGGAACTAGCCCAAGTGTTGACTGTTGAGGACTTGAGAGACCAGGGACTATCTTCCAACGAAAAGGATGAGGTCTTTCAGTGGAGCTCAGCTATGTCAGGTGTTTTAAAAACCAAACAAATTCATGGTCACTTTTTTCTACTAGATGTGAACTGAGTGCAGTACATGGAGCGTAAAGTATTCTTTGACCATGATGCTGAAATTTCGCTTGTGTTTGGAGCAAATTTCAGCATCTGTTTACTGTAATTAAGAACTGATGTTTGTATTTTCCAATTGCTTGCCTGATGTTCCCTGACTGGACAATGACAAGCTGTAGGTCTCCAGCCAGCATTGGGAACACAGCAGCGCTGAAGTACATGGTGCTCAGAAGTGATGTAGGTGTGGACAGGTGAAGTCTGTGATATGGTGTTTTAAACTGTGACTAAGGTGACAGAATAAGATTGTGCATGCCAGGAAATGTCAGCCTTTGCTGGCTTTGTGCTATGGGCACCTTTGACAGAATGGAGTTGCTGACATAAATGAGATAAGGATATACCCTAACTGCAGCTCAGCAGGAATTTTGAGGATTTTGTTTCAGGCACAGAAAATATTCCACCTTTGGCCCTGTCTTCAGTTACCCAGATTCTTCCCACATCTCTGCATCTTGCTTTCTTCTGTTAAGACACTCCCAAAAACCTATCTGTTTGAGCAAACTTTGGATCATCTTCCCTGATAACTCCTTATATGATGCAGTATCAAATTTGGCCTTATAATGTTCCTGAAAAGCAACGTGGGTAATGTTTTGTCATTAAAGTGGCTTTGTAAATATAAGATGCTGCTGCTGTGACTGCCCAGGACAAACTTCCACCTGAATTGTACTAAAATTCCTTACCTGGGCACACATTGAATGGCCAATGACCATACTTCTTACCGCACAAATGCATTCTGATCAATTCTAACCATAAATCAATGTTGCACTGACCTAACTTGAACTGAATGAGAGTTCACTGATTCTAATATCATAACTGAAGATTCAAATGGAAGAAGTCACATTGTGCTGTTTCCAATGCCAATAGTTCAGGGAAGCAACAGTTCTTATGACTGAGCTTTTTTTTTATTGTTGTGGCAAGATCCATCTGCCATGCAATTGAACATCTATATGTGGTTAAGTGTTGATGTGGTCCTGTAGTGGATAGCTATCGAACCACATTGTATTGCCAGTTCAAACACATATAGCCAATAAAAATTTTAGAATTCATGGAGTAAACATCAATTTTTCAATCATTCTGTAGACAGCATAATACATGGGTCCCAACAAAGAATGTGTATAACTGCAGAGAAGACTCCCACCCTTTTTTTAAGTTTTCAGTGAAGTTACTTCTTACAAGCTTCAATTTCATTTCTGTGCAGGCAGGGTTCTTCTACTTTTGTCTATATATAACAAATCTTCTGTATTCCTGATGTTCAGTGTATGACCTATTCCCTGTCGAGGGAAATATCATGCTTGACAATCATTTCTTGGATTCTTTCCAACGCTACATGGGAGACAAAAATTTATTTCTATCACTCAGCGTGCAATGGCTCAGTGGAGAGCACTTTCACCTTCGATCAGAAGGTCGTGGGTTTAAGTATTACTGAAGACACTTGACCATAAAATCAAGGCTGAATGTCCTGTTAGATACTGAGGGAGTGCCACATTGTTGGACGCATTGTGCCACTGCTGTGTTAAACGATAAAATCTGTGTACTTTCTTTTTCCCGGTATTGCCCACAGAAGAGCAGGGGAGCTCTATCATGTTAAACTAATATTTATCACTCAAGCAGTCTCACTAAATGTACAGATTGCTGCTGTCTGTAAAGTAGTGCTGTGAAGTAATGATTACACCTCCAAATTAGCTGCAAAGTGTTTGGGGGATCTCCTAAGTCTTCAATACACATGTTGAAAAAGTGTTCTGATTTAACTAGTGTGATTTGCTGACTTTCAATGGTGCCTTTTAAGAGATGTGTTCTGTCTTGTTTCTCTTGCAGATGGGTTTTGTCGCAGCAGTGCTGAGGTACCTCGTTCAAGCAGGCAGTTTGTAAATAGCTTTGGGTTTCTTCCTGGATATATTTTCAGCGTAAGATAAAAGAATCATGTGTTGGCAGAGTCCTGCTCACACAGACCCAGAGGACTTTGGTTTTGATGTCAGTTGTATTTTTTGTTTTTTGTTCATTAGCTGCTGAAGTGAAGAGCTAGAGTTCTCTTTGTTGCTAGATTGAAGACATGGACAGAGAGCTTTCCTCTTAGAAATCAGAAAGGGCAAATTGTTCCTTTCTACTGGATTGGAGACAGACAGCATGTGAGAATAATAATTGTTTTGCTGAATTGCATTTTGCCAAAGGGTGTGTTTATGAAATGCTGCCCAATTAGAACAATTGATGGTTGTGGCTAAATTATACATTCTCTTGTTAAGGATGTCAATAGAGTAAAGTTATGCCAGTTCTTCATTTTGTTGTATTTTAATTGTATTGTAGAATAAAATGTGTTTTGATTAAACATTAATTGTGGATCAATCAAAACGTATCTGAACACAACAACTTGCACTAACTTTTGTTTCAATTTAAAGGCAAGAATCTAGGCTATTTCCATAACATATTTTGGGGAGGCTAGTCTGGCCTCTGTGACCAAGAATGATTGAAGAAAATCTCATGAATTCATCAACTTGGATTAACAGTGACATCCCAGAAACACTCTTCAACATTTACTCCCTTGACCACTGATGCACAGTGGCAGCAATGTATGCCATCTACAATTCACGTCCTCTTCTATCTTGAGCACTAAAACAGTGCAACTTTGGAAACACCATCATTTGCAATTCCTATCCAAGCCATACACTGTCCTGACTTGGAAATATATTGTTATTGCTTTACTGTCACTAGAACTCTCGCTTAACAGCAATGTATCCTTCCTGAGGTGCAGTATCTAGAACTAGATGCAATTCTCCAAAATCAGATCTACCAAAAACTTTCATTCTTTTTCCTTTTCTGAGATTTAAAAAAACATCCATTTAGCCTTTGAAGTTACTTCTTTGTTCCTGCCCATCAGCCTTCGGTGATCCCTAACTCCAGGATCACTAATTCTCTCCGTTCATCCCCAGTGTCTTCCCATTTGGAAGGTTCTCTGATCTCTTTCTTAAATCGAGTATACAATTTTTCACTTTCCCACAGTGAACAGCATCTGAATCTATTTGCCCATTTCACTGAATCAACAGGCCTCTGCAAGCTTCTGTTCCTTCCTGCACAATTTAACACTCATCCTCATCAGTCACCTTAGATATATTGCTCTGTATTGGAAAGGCTTCAGGGACAGTTCTAGAACCATGTTCCACCCTCTGGTCTGCTCATATTTGTCGAGATGTTCTGTTAACTTTAGTATGAGTAATAGATTCTAGGAATATTACATGGACAAATGAGCTTGCGATTTTCTTGTTTATCATCACTCTTGTCAATTCTTAAGTAGATGTGACATTGACAATTTTGCTTTCCAAGAGAAAGTTTCTGAAACAACCAATTTCCTGAACAATCCTCCTTTTAAACAATCTTTGGTCCTCTGGATCTAACTAATGTTAATCTCATTACTTCCTCCCAAACAGTTGTTTCTTTTTAACTTTTACTGAATATAGCTAGCTCCTTGACTTGATTTATTTTCAGCTTTTCTTGTATCTTCACCTCCTGTCCTGTGAAGGGTAATTACTAGTGACCAATGCCATTCACAATCCAAAAGCAAACTTCAAAAAACTTGTATAATGTCCACTAAAATGTCCGCTACTTTACACAGAGAGATTTCTGAAAGCAAATTCATCTTCCAGTGCATTTCCTTTAAATACATGTTTTAACAAAGGTATTACCAAATATAATTTAAAGGTCTATAATATGAATACCTTGCATTTGGCTCAGTGGTTAGCACTGCTGCCTCACAGCACCAGGGACCTGGTTTCGATTTCAGCCTCAGGCGAGTGTTATCCATGGTGTGGAAATCACTGATATGTTTCCAGGGAACTTTCAGGAGGTAAAGAATTGAAAATCTGCAGGTCCAACAGATAGAAATTAGTATTTTTATTTTTGGAAGGCATAGAATGGAATAATCTTACATAATTTAGTAACTAAACTAGACTTTAATGACCTCACTTGTTTGCATATTCTCCCCGTGTCTGTGTGGGTATCCTCCATGTGCTCCAGTTTCCTCCTACAATCCAAAGATATGCAGGTTGGATAAATTGGCCATGCTAAATTCCCCCTTAGCGTTCAGGGATGTGTAGCTTACATGCATTAGTTAGGGGTAAATATAGAGTAGGGAAACATTTCTGGGTGGGTTACTCTTTGGAGGGTTGGTGTGGACTTGTTGGGCCAAAGGGCCTGTTTCTACATTGTAGGGAATTCTAGTTGATGCTTTTACCCTTCTCTTTTTCAACAAATTACTGAAAGTAATGTTAAATGATCATTTGATTTCACTTTTTGTACCCTGTTAAGATCTCCAAAATGTAGTTTGTTTCTTGTTGCAGATAAATATATCACTAAGATGCAAACAAATGATCTTTGAGAGTAAATGCATGTTTCTAATGTTTCTGAAGTGAGGGTTGTGGAATTTGCTAAATTATTGAAGCATCACCTCTGGGTTAAATGGTATTTTTTGATTTGTTTTATTATTTGATTATCATTGAATGGAATTCACTGGTGTTTCCAGGGAACTTTCAGGAGGTAAAGAATTGAAAATCTAAAGGCCAACAAATAAATAGAAATTAGTATTTTTATTTTTGGAATGCATAAAATGGAATTATCTTATGTAATTTAGTAACTGCACTGGATTTTAATGACATCACTTGTGAGGTTATACCATATCTAATACATGTCTCAGAGCTTAAAAAAAACAAAGCCCTCAAAAGATGATCACTTCAAACAAATCATCATTAGCACTTTCAGCATGACTTGTACTTCTGGTAAAATTATCAATGACTGCAATTTCAGCCTCAAAGTAACCAATGGGCACACATTGATGATTCAAACTTAATTTTCATGCCTTTGAAGTTTTTAACTGAATCCTCCCATTAATGTCTGTGCAAAAGGCTAGGTAATCTCATGTTGTAAACACACTATATTCCAGCACTGAACTCTTCGGAAGAACAATGAGTATTTAACATGCTAAATCTGATGTCCAGTTCTTTCATTCTCTCGTTTAGAGAATGGTTATGGCCTGGAATGCATAGTGTTGCTATGGTTGGAAAACATAACAATACAGATGGAGTACATGAGAAAATAATGCTTTGGCAATGCCTTGCTCAGCTTTTAGAAAGCTTTAGATTGTGAAAGAGAAGCAAGAAGTTGGTTCACCAATCTAAAGGTCCAGTGGTGCACCAATCTAAAGGTCCAGGCTCATGCAAGGAGGAAGAAGATGCAGGATAGTAATCAGTAAGCTATTGGGAGTTCCAAATATAACTTCAATAAATAGAAAGCTAAAATTAAATATGAATTGTAACAAATTTTTAAAAATGAAAAAAGGAAGTTCACACAAAATTAGTAGGAGTAACAGCAAACTTCACGTTAGAGGTGGCTATAGATGACAAGAAGAAAGCAGGAGCAGTTCCAAAGAAATTCATGAAGGAAACATCACTGAAGGGCAACAATAGCAGAGAAGAACTAGGAAAGAGCATTACTCCATCTGCATATACAATGTGACAAAAGTTTAACTCTGTGACTGGCAACTCCTCCATAAGCATCATGAATTTGTTTGTGAACCTGGTTTCTGAGCACATGTCAGGTGAGGCTTACCATCTGTTCAATGATGATAAATGCAGTTCCATCAGGCTCCGGAAGATATAGACTCCTATGCTACCCTCACTGGGATCTGGTCGAGCATGCCATATCTGAAGAGAGAAACACAATAACAATGTGTACAGGCTCCAAATAAAACTCCCCTTGAACCAAAACATATCTGTTACTGCTATTCCAGAAATAGTGACACTCCTATCTATTCCAGTGAAAGCGTTGGATGCATTGTTGAGTTTAAATGACTTTTGCCTTACCAACCAGGTTATATCATCATTGACAATAGGATCAGACATGAATAGGAAATTTGTTGTTGATTTGGGACTCAGTGATAGACATTTTACCACACAAACCATCGTGACAATAAATTGGTTTCAGTGTGTTAAAATGACTTCAATCAAAGTAGAAAATTGAATATAATCTTCTGAAATTGGTGTATTTATTCACCTGTGACTGCAAGGGCATAGTTTAAGTTTAGACTGTGCACTCAGAGTATTTCAGATCGATAATAAATTGAAGTAGATCAGCAGTTATTATGTGCTGGAAGTTGCAGGACTGCTTTGACTGGTCTGTTCAAAGTAAATAATGTAGAAAATATCCATTTATATAGCATCATTCATGTGCCAATGTAATACCTTACAAATCATTGTTTCTCAAGTGGTTGTCTCTGTTCCTTTCTGGGGAGGTGTTGGCTAGGTTTCGCACAGCACAATCCCAGAAGCAGTAATAGTTAACTTATCTGTTTTGCCAAATGAGGATGCATATAGCTACATTGCTGAAGGTACCAGAAGAGTGTCTTTCCTCTCTATTCCCACGTGTTGTCCACTGCAAATGAGGGAGTAAACAAAGAAAAAGTGTTGGTGATAGAAGTCTCTGACACATGGGCTATCCATTGTAAATTTCAAACAGCTCTTGACTTGAGAATCTGCACTCTTTCCAAAAATGGACAAGAACCCCAATGACATTTTTAAATTTGTGTTGAATGCTCCACAAGGATCATTATGCCATCTTTGGGTGGCTAAGCACTACCACAGCTGCTAGCTGTTATCATCTACAAACCATGGACAGGAACAGGAAAAAGTACAGGACAGGAAAAGACTGTACTAGTGGTATTTAATAAAACTATCATATAATGTATTGTCAACTTAGAACAAACTCATCTGTCAAAGTTGGTATGTCAGTGAAATTTTGGTTTACTTGGAGTGGTGGCAAAATATTCAGGATTATTACAGGCTATGTGCTGTTTCTGAACATTGTTTAGTCTGCAAAAATCTAACAGATTTTTTTAAAAAGCACATATTTATAGAAGTGTTATTCACAACTTCCACATAACTAATGATGTACTTTCAGTGCATGATAACTATAATAATATTAGATTAGTCACAGAGCCAGTGCAAGATCACTAGCCATCCCTCAGGACAGTGCCTCATAACGTACTAAAGAACAGATTGTTGGATTGCTGTGAAATCCTCTAAATTTTGAAGGTTGAGCACTGAGAAACACAACCATGATGTAAACATTCTGAGTATTCATGCAAGCAAGCTAGGCTTACATAACTGCAGTCTGTAGCACCTAAATATCATGTGGCTTCTGCTTGTGCTGCAGTGAAAGAAAAAACATTAACCACCAAATGCTGTATGATAGTTGGGTCCACAGTATGGTAATGGAGTTAGGCACCACAGCAAATTCTCCACAGTCCCAGAAGACCATGGCTGCTTTTTCATGTGAGGTAGAAGACAGGTAGTTAATTTAACCTGAGGCTCGCCACACCTCAGGCAAGAGGTGAGGTTGAGAAGGAGTTAATGGGAGACATTGGTTTCAGGAAGTGGAGTTCTTTTGAAAAGGGATAAAAGAAGAGTTATTCAAATTTATTATCGATCTGAAATACTCTGAGTGCATAGTCTAAACTTAAACTATGCCCTTGCAATCACAGGTGAATTGATGCACCAATTCATTATGGAAATAAATGGAAGAGCCATTACTAGTTGTGCAAGAGCATTTGGTATAGTGAGGCCTCTTGAGTGAAGGACTATGAAACCCAGAGGGAAGGTAGGGTTAATGCATTTGGAGAATGGAGTGGATTAGAATGAAGAGAGTAATAGACAATGAGCCTTGATGGGAGATGAGTGCATTATCAGAGGAAATGAATGTGAGGTAGCAACAGATGATGTGCTTTGCGAGCGTATTAACTTACAACACTATTGTGCATTTCTTCTAACCATGGAGATTGCACTAATCCAAGTGATTATCTCTGATCATGTTGGCAGGCTGGGGTAAGATGGTCTCCCATGGAGGTCTTGGAAAAAGTGAATGCCTTCCTCTCTACCACACTATCCACTCAGGTCCCCATGTGGAAACTAGGTTGTCAACTTTCCCTTTCTCTGCCATCTCCTTTCAGAATTGCAGATGGGGAACACATTTAATATGGTACTTCCTAGTTCTCAACACTGCCAGGATTTAAGTAGAATAACATGAACGAAACATGAATGGCAAGATTGCGTGAAACTTTGAGACCGTATGCAGAATCAGTGAAGTAAGCAGTGGGAACTTGCATGAGAAAAGTTGCCAGGCCTCAGAGGGAAATGTCCAGGAAGCTCCATGAAATTAACACTTGAAGAAAATATGGAAAGATTCCATTCACTGTTTTTGAGCTTTGGTCTACTCTCTCTCACTTCAGTGCTCTCTCCTGGGACATCTTCCTCTACTTGTTGATTTAGTATAAGATTGTACACAGCTCTTAGGCTGCGGAAAACTCAGTTGTGAAAAGCTACTGACTCATTTATATAACCAGTCTTGACTAAATGAGATTTCATTGCTGACTAATTTATGGGTTTCAGTTCTTTCCAAGTCCTAGTTATCTCCGTCATGAAACCCCTACAGTTTATACAGTGCTGTAGCAAACAGTGGTCACAATTATTGGGGAGGTCTTAATGAGTTTGTTATTTTTTTCTGCAGAAACAGTTTAGGATAATAGTTGAGAAGTTTGGGAGAAGATTTGTAGCTCGGGTGCTCGTTGTTGTGGTTCTGTTCGCCTAGCTGGGAGTTTGTGTTGCAGACGTTTCGTCCCCTGTCTAGGTGACATCCTCAGTGTTTGGAAACCTCCTGTGAAGCGCTTCTGTGAAGCCGGAGGAAACATCACAGAATCGCTTCACAGGAGGCTCCCAAGCACTGAGAATGTCACCTAGACAGGGGACAAAACATCTGCAACACAAATTCCCAGCTCGGCAAACAGAACCACAACAATAGTTGAGAAGCTTGGTTTGAACATTTCTCACGGTCTGCAACTTTCCAGGGGGGAGTCTGAATTCAGTTTTCATTTTTTTTCATTTGTGGGATGTAGATATTGCTGCATGGCCAGCATTTATTGTCCATCCCTAGGAGCCGTTGAGAAGGTGTTGAAGAGCTGCCTTCTTGAAGTACTGCAGTCCACTTGCTGTGGGTTGACTCACCACGCCATTCAACTATGCCATTAGGGAGGGAATTCCAGGATATTGACCCAGCAACATCTCCAAGTCAGGATGGTGAGTGGCTTCGAAGAGAATTTGAAGATGGCGGTGTTCCCATATACCTGCCGCCCTTGTGCTTCTAGATGCTTCTGAGGATCTTTGGTAAATTTCTGCAGCACATCTTATTGTGACTGAAGTGCATTCTGCATGTGAATCTGAAATTGTGTTGTTAACAAGATTTTCTCTAGCTGATGTTTTTAATAACAAAAAACATTTTGTTCAGCCTCAGCAAAAATCTACCAATAGATCTCTGACACTTTTGTTCCAGTTCCAATACAAACTATAGAAGGGATGGGAACATTGTCACAGAAAGTTGGACAAGCACTGGAGATTCCCCATTGCAAATTACACCACTTTGTGTTCACCTCATGCAGCTTTTATGGTGTAGCTTTGAACTTAGTCATGAGTTCCAAAGAGGCCAGAAGAGAATCCAACTCTTACCAATCCCTTTCATTCCTGTCTGTAGATGAGCTGTTCAGAAAACATGCATGATCTTTTCCCCCAAAATATCACATTAAAATTGGAAAACAACAATATGCTTATTTGTATAATTGCTTCCATTCTCTTTGCAGAAATAAATGTCACAAAAGAAAAGCTCAATTTTTCAAAAATTTATGACAAAATACATTACACAGCTATGACTAATCACTGACAATATGTCATGAGTCGTAATGTTCAATTGTTCTGTGCTTGATTTTGAGAGTCTGGTAGCTGATCTGTGCTCCCTGTGCTTGATTGCCTAATCTTGAGTGTTGATCCAATGGAGTAAACAGACTCCACAGGAGTAGCATGTGAAAAGATAGTTCAAAGCATGTAAATAAATCTTACTAAATGCTTAAAAGCTAGTGTCACAGATTTGAAATATAAAACATACAATAGGTCATGGCTTAGAGGGTTAAAATCTGAGAACTGGTTGCAGACCCTGAATTGTTCCCACATTGAAGAGAAATCTGACGAACAGTTCCAAGTTGGTGGATGATTTAATGTAGAGATCTATATTTTCTCAGGTGGAGGAAATCTTGAAGAAAGTGACATCCTTTTAAAATTAGAGCTTGGCCACTCCTGAGAAAAAATAGGGATGCATTTTTTTAAAACACATGACAGTAGAAATCTGACACTGTTACCCCCAAGATTGCAAGGTCAATTGGTGCTTTGAAGACTGAAGTTGATAAAGTTTATTTGGGTAAGGAGATCAAGAGATATGGGCTTTGATGCTTGTTTCTTCTGTATGGCATGTGGGACACGTAGTGTGCCAAATCAAGTTGGAGAGTATATGTAGAAAAATGATATAGGAGAAAGCAGGGAGGTGGAGGGAGATGGAAAAAGCCTCCGCCTCAGTGGGTGAGTCAGAGAATCCACTCAACTGTCCAGGACAGCAGGAGGTTTTGCTGGGAGAGCTATGCTATTGGAACTGTACCTCCACAAGAGATGCTGAAAATATTTTATGCCAAGGTAACAGAATTGATGTATTGATTAACTATGACTGATTTCAAAAGCAGGGTAAATCCAAGGGAGTGAGAAGTCTTCTCGTGTTCACACATGAACAAGTTATCATAAATAATTTGCCAGTCAAAGTCCTCACTTACATAATTCTTTGTTTGGTTACATAGTGAATACTATTATTTATCTGGAATAGAACCATTATATGTCTTTGGTTTACTTCTAGTTATGAATAATGACTATAATATCCATGGTTCCTTCTTCCACACCAGCTGCTATGCAAATTCTTTGTTCTTGGTTAATTTGTTTTATTCAGTAGTTGAAAAAGTATATATAATACCATCTACTCTGGATTATTGAAGCATATAGCAAGTGCATTCATTATCCATGCAATCAAATGAGTTACAAGCTGATTATTTCACTATTCATGTATTTAAATAAGTAATTTAATGCAATTAGAAATGATGAAGATGACAGCATTAGATTAGAAATATTTGTGTGTGCACATAAACTTTAATAAAACTTTAATGAACAAGAGCTAGCAAGACCTAATTAGTTGTGCACCTGCAATAATAGTGATTTAATCTGTTTTAGAATACCAAGAGAAAAGCTAGTGGTATTGTGCTCAATCTATTTGGAAGGGACTTTCTTCCATTCTGAATGAAGGCCCTAGAAATTCTGAGCAGTGGCAGTGTTGTCTCTGAAATCAAAACCTCTTTCAATGCCACTGTGCAGTCCTTCTGGGGTGAAATGTAGTCAGTAGTCATGGTGAGGGCGTAGTTGGGGTTAGTGGGAGCAGCATTAGTTGTGGTGTCATGAAGGGAGGTTTTGCAGAGTTGAAATTACTTAAATTTTTTCACACGGAGGTTGGTACATGTATGGAATGAACTGCTAGAGGAGGTGGTGGAGGCTGGTACAATTGCAACATTTAAAAGGCATTTGGATGGGTATATGAATAGGACTCTATGACTCTAAATGGTGGGTAGATCCTGATTCCAAGAATTCTGCCCACAGTCCTAGCACACCCAGTTTTTGCTGAGATTCTTATCCAGTCAGATAGATCGCAGGCAGTTCTAGCATGTACTCTCAACCCTGTGGACTCTGTTGTAGGGTGTGACATCTCCTGGCCCCTGTGCTCACAATGTTTGGAGAGTCATGGCAGCTTCACCAAGTCCATCAAGGATTGTGAACCATTATCTAGATTTGAAAAACGTTAAAAGCAAAGTTCAGAATTTCTTATCAATGCCTTTCCATGCCAATTCAAACTCCTTTCATGCCCATAGGTTTGAGTTCCACCACAACAGAGTGTGACATTGGAATTCATTAAATTTGGAAGTTATTAAAAATTTGGAATTAAAAAATTAGCTTAATGTTGTATAGAGTCATAGACATGTACAGCAAAGAAACAGACCCTTCAGTCCAACCTGTCCATGCTGACCAATTATCCTAACCTAATCTAGTCCCACTTGTCAGCACGTGGCCCATATTCCTCTGAACCCTTCCTATTCATATACCCAGTCTTTTAAATGTTGTAATTGTAATTGTACTAGCCTCCACCACGTTCTTTGTGTGAAAGTGTTCCTCTTTAGGTCTCTTTAATGTCTTTCCCATCTCACGTTAAACCTATGCCCTCTAGTTCTGGACTCCCCCACCCCAGGGAAAGGACCTGACCTATTTACCTATCCATGCCCCTCATGATTTTATAAACCTCTATAAGGTCACCCATCAGCCTCTGATGCTCCAGGAAAAACAGCCATAGCCTATTCAATCTCTCCCTATAGCTCAAATCCTCCAACCTGGCAACATCCTTGTAAGTCTTTCCTGAACCAGAATTGCACGTAATATTCCAAAGTGGCTGAACCAATGTCCTGCACAGCCACAACATGACCTCCCAATGTTGATTTTGTTGCAAGCACCCGTTTGTTTCACTAATACATTTCAGGGAAAATGATCTGCTACCCTTACCAGGTCTGGCCTACATGTGATTCCAGACTCTGGAATCAATGTGATTTGATTCTTAACTGCCGTCTGGGTAATTAAGAATGGACATGAATTCTGGCCCTTCCAGTGATGTCCCACATTCCTTGAATGAATAAATACATTACCACTATGTTTTGCATTCTCTAGGAACTGTTAAAGTTAAGCCATGCTACCAACTACACAACGCAAGCCTGATTGCAATTGGTCAGTGAATTGTCCTGCTACTCCACGAAGAAATACTCACTCACACCGTACTACATGCCATTGTGATCTTCTGTACTTCAGGTTGTATTCATGTTCTCCTTTTTGAATGGTTTAATGTGCCTTCTTTCAGACTTCTTCCATTTTTCATGAGATAGAGGTAATACCCACATGACAGAGTCTGTGCACATAGAGCTTGGCAAGGAGAGGCATTAAGGCTGCAAGAAGGGAAGCTTCCCATGATTAGTGATACAAGTTTGCACGCTGTGAAATAGGGGTGAACGATCATGTCAGGAAGTTGCAGGAGTTGGTGAATCTAGTCTGAGTGTCTGCCAAGTTTTTCCAAAGATTTATAATGTGAGTCTCTGTGATTGTACATGCTGTCTGTGGCCACTTAAGATTGTAAGAGCAAAGGAGCAGGTCATTTGGTCCCACAATCCACTATACTATTCCAGGAGATAGAAATATACAAACCAGGAACAAAAGTAGGTCACTTGACCCTTGGAGCCTGTTCTGCCATTCAGTAAGATTATTGCTGATCTGATTTTAATCTCTACTCCATATTCCTGCACAACCCCAATAAACTTTCATCCCTTTGCTAATCAAGAATTCATCCACCTCTGCCTTGTAAATATTTGAAGATTATGCATTCTTTGCCTTTCGTGGAAGTGCATTTCAAACAGAATTAACTATCTGAGGTGGGGTGGGGTAAAGGAGAGGTGCCCCTCATGTCTTTAAATGGGCAATCGCTTTTTTTTAAAAAAGGCATGACCCCTTGTTTTAGATCCTCTCACAGGAGGAAACATCATTTATGCATCCATCCAGTCAAGATCTTCAGAGTCTTACATATTTCAATTAAAATCATCTTTGACTCTTCAAAACATAGGATACAGGCTAGCTTGTCTAGCCTTTCCTCACAAGGCCGTCCATTCATGTCAGGCTTTAGACTAGCAAAACTCTTTGAATTCCAATGCATTAAGTATGGTAATCAATACTGTACATGATACTTCATATGTGGTCTCACCATTGCCCTGTTAACTAAAGCATAACTTCCCTATTCTTGCATTCAATTTCCCTCAGAATAAAATGTAGCATCTGTTTGCTTTCTGATTACGTGCTGTAACTTTATACTATACTGCCAAAATCAAGCATGAAGCCATTCAGATCTATTTGCATCTCAGAATTCTGTATCCTCTCACCATTTAGATAATATGCTTTTTTATTCTTTCTATCAAAAATCATCATTTTAACACATTCCCACATTGTACTCTAGTTGATAGGTCTTTGTCCACTTAATCTATGACAATTTTATGTCCTCTTCACAGCTCAGTTACCTTCCTATATTTGGCTCCAATACTTTGTGACCTTTCTCCAAATCACTTATGTAAATTGCAAAGATTTGAAGTCTGAGCACTGACCCCTGTGTCACACTACTCGTGACATCCTGCAAGGTTGAAAAAGACCCAATTGTGTAACACTTTACTTTCTGTCAGCCAGCCAATCTTTCATCCATGCCAGTATGTTATTCTTTACACCATGATCTTTTATTTTGATGTGGCATCTTATCAAATGTCCTGTGAAAGTTTAATATATCCATGAGTTGACCTACAGCAGAAGTTGCTTCTTCAAAGAATTCCAATAAATTTAGTTCAGCATGATTTCCCATTGACAAAACCATATTGGTTCTATTTGGTTGCCTTTGAACCTTTCCAAGTGCCCTGTTGTAAAGCTTTTTAATAGTTTCTAACATTTTCAATGTGAATAACATTTAAATTTGCTTACCTAAACTTTGCTGCTTTCTGCCTCCTTTCCCTTTTTGAATAAAGGAGTTATATTAACAAATTTATAATTTAAAAGAATCTTCCCTGAATCTAATGAGTTTTAGAACATTGAAACCAATGCATAAACTATCTAGCTTCTTTTAGGAGCCTAGTACGAAATCCATCAGGACCTGGGGACTTGTTAACAATTTACTCAGTCCGCCTTCCCTTTCAATTCCAGATCTACAGATTTTTCTTGGATGATACTTTATCCTTTCCAGTGAAGTTCATTTTAAAATATTTGTTCAATTTATCTTCCATCTCTTTATCCTCCATTTACAAATTCCCCTCTCACATTTCCATTTGAGGCAACACTTACTTTAAGTCTTCTCTTTTGAAATATCTGAATAAATCTTTTTTGTATTTTTATTTTTTTGCTAACTTTCCCTTGTATTCTTAAATTACCCTTCCCTTATTAATGTTTTAGATCTTTTATCATTATATTCTGTTCAATCTTCTGACCTACCACCCATCTTTGCTCAATTATGTCTTTTTGTGTTTGATGCTATCTTTGATGTTTTTAGTTAACCACAGATAACAGGCCTATCCATTTAGAATATTTTCTAATTTGTTAAAGTATAAGTATTCTACATTTTCTGCTTTAGATCTTTGCCTAAGCAATTGATGTCAATGCCATAAGTGTGGTTCTGGCACACAATGACGAATAAACACTAATTCAATCCTGCACTCCACCACACCTACCTCCACCCCCAACCTCACCCACCCACAAATACCTGGGTAGGCTTTGGTTGCTATTGTTTGATTCAAAGTTATTTTTCAAACATGAATGAAAGATTATACCTCTTCATAGAGTCAGAGTTATACAACATGCTAACAAACCCTTCAAATCAACCCATCCATAGCGTCCAGATTTCCTAAACTGACCAAGCCCCATTTGCCAGCATTCAGCCCATATCCCTCTTAAACCCTTCCAATCATGTACCCATCCAGATGCTTCGTTGTAATCGGAACCACCTCTACCATTTCTTCGAGAGACAAAAAACTGCAGTTGCTGTAATCCAAAGTAGACAGGCAGGGGGCTGGAAAAACTCAGCAAGCCAGGCAACATCAGGAAGTGGAGAAGTCAACATTTCAGGTATAACCTTTCTTCCAGCCTCCTGCTTGTCTACTCCACCACTTCTTCTGGCAGCTCATTTCATACATGCATCTGCCACTGCATGCAGTTAGAACTGGACAACATTCAGTCTGGGACTACTAAATATTGAGTAAATTCACACCATATAAATACCAGGCAATGGCTATCTCCAACAATAAACCTGTTGGGAGTTAGGTTACTCCCTACTTGCCTGGGGAGTGCAGCTTCAACAACACTCCAGTAGCTTGACACCAACCAAGATGAAACAGTCTGCTTTATTATTAACCTTATTCACCACCTTCAACGTCCACAATGGTAGCAGTGTGTACTATCTACAGAGTCACTGTACTAATCTGCTAAGGTTCTCTCTGTTACATCTCCAAACCCAAACCAGTTAGCAGGAGAAGGGCAACAGATACATAGTAACACCACCACCTGCAAGTTCCCCTTCAAGCTTCTCATCATCTTGATTTGGAAAATATTGCCGTTCCTTCACTGTTACCGGGTCAAAATCTTGGAACTCCCTCCCTAATAGCACTATAGGCTGCACATAGATTGTAGGGGTTCAAGGAGGTAGATGATCATCATCTTATCAAGGGCAGTTACTAATCAGAAATAAATGTCAGCAGTGCTCATGTCATTTGAATGAACTAAAGGAAAAGTTATAGTTTTGACTAGCAAATCCATCTGATTGTATTCATATGTTTTGGTTGTGGGACCACCTTATATCTTTGAGATGTGCTTTGTGGCTTGTCTGCAGTTATGTGAGCAGCAGTGACTTTGTGAATTTCAAGATGATTCACCATTTCTTAGTTATCAATATCATTTTAAAACTCCTCTTCAAAGAAGCTCTTTTTTAATATCAGTCAAGCTGATTGGCACATCTTGATTAGTAATAAAAGTAGGAAATAGTGGATGTACTCTATAATTCAAACAGCTTCTTTGCTGGGAGGTGACTGCTTACTAGAATTGAGGGTACTTTCAGAAGGAACAAAGATGGCGGGGGGGGGTCTAATGAGAGGACACAAGGAATGTGAAGGATAGAAGACAGAAGAGATAAATAATGTAAAGGGTGCAATAAAAGCCATATCAATTAATGACGCAAATGGCTAATCAAAACCATTACCAATTCCAGTAAGATCTGTTAATATTTGAACTCCATATTTTCTGTGGGAAGTTGCAGATTGCCCAGTGAGTTTTAAATGTGTTTTTCTTCAAGCTTCAGTGCAAGTATTAGGAGGCTCAGGACGCAGGTCAAAGAGAGTTGGGTGGCAAACTACAATGACAGACACCCAAATGTCCAGGATCAGGCCAGCAGATTGAATATGAAGTAAATAACCCAATTTTCAAAGTGGGCACCAAGCAAATCACCCTTTCACTGGATGAAGTTTTTGGAGCCTTAGTGGGCAGGACGGAGGTAAAAGGGCAGTGTCTCCTGTACTTGCATGAGACAATGACATGGAAGTAGAGAGTGGGATGGGAGGTCAGGGTGTATGCCTGAGATGTACCAGGGTATCACAGTGAGAGAGAATGAGCAGAACAGTTCTTTTAAATTCTAGAAGGGAAGAAAAAGTTGTGTTTGGAGGAGACATCTTGCTGGAGATGGCAGATCTAACAGAGGATGATGTGTTGAATACTGTAGCATGTGTGATAGAAGTTTGAGGACAAGGGAAATCCTAACATGCTTTTTGAAGAAGAAAGTAAGGGGTGGAAGTGGTCTTGAGGGAAATTGAGCAGAGACAGTTGAGGGCCCTGTTCACAAGGTTGTAGGGAAATCCTGCATTATGGACTATTTTTTCACACTTTTCTTTACATGGCACTCTGTTTTCAGGAATTGTACCTTTTGGACTAGTCATTTTCAAATGTACCTCAGTTATTCAAGGGAGAATGTAGAATGATAACCTGCCAATTTAACATATATCATGGCAAAGTAATTGGGATCTTTGTAGCACAGAACTTAAGAATTACTGAACAGAAAGTGTTTTGCAGTCTTTTCATCCTGCACTCATCAGGACAGGTACAAGAATATCAAAGTACAAATGGTATATCAGTATATACTATATGACAAAAGGGATTGCTAAGCAGACTCCGGTTGAGGTATTATCAGACAGAATGCACCATGGAATAGTTTTCCTCCTAAGCTTTAGTTTAATTGGAATAACAAAAGATACTTGTACACATTCTTTTGGCCCTGCAAATAAATAGAAATAGCTTCTTGCAGCAAAGGTGGGTCACATTGTTAGCTGAACTGATGGATCTTAAATTGGCTTTTGATATAATACTTAACACAGTCAGGATTGTTCATCAAATGTTCTTTATTTATTTGGCAGATGACTATTCACCTGGGTAACCTCAGTGGTAATTCCAGTCAGTCATCTTCTCATGCAGTATAAACTGTTGTGCTATCTGTCATTTAATATTTTTTATACTTGTCCTGATGAGTGTAAGATGGAAAGTTTTACCACATGGCTCATTTGTTCGTTAACACTCAAATTACTGGCAACCAAGACAGAGTTACTCACTGGCCAATCAAAGAGTGACCAGGTATTTTGAAGGATCAGTCAGGTCTAACAAATTTAGTTGTATTTTCTGATAGTCACTAGGATGATGGATACTGATTAACAAGGGATGTCTTTTGACAGTAGCAGAGTTAGAATGGAAACATTTCATGTGTGATGAATAAAGCTGAGTCATTGAGTCTTGTTCATCCATATTCATTTTACAATTTTAATGTACTATTGCACTGTTAGGTCATCATCATTATACAAACAAGACACAAAGATTATTTAGCATGAAATGATTACAAATTTGGTATGTTTTCTTCCAAAACACCATTTCTTATGGGAGCCATGAATGCTTAATGAAAACCAAATTTCTATCAGAATGCTGGCAACTTGACATTAGTCATTTACTCTTGGACTGAAAAAAAAATCACCATTAAGTGTAATTTGTATCCAGTTAAGAAGCTTAGTGATGTAATTCTATTAAAAATAATGTTTTTGACTCCTCCCGTAAATCTAAGCACCACACTGATAGATGTATCCATAAATGTCCCCACCTAATAGTAAATTAAGAGAAATATTTCAAGCTAGTCTGGGAACAGTGTAAAACAATTAATGTTGTCCTTAAAGTTTAATTAGCAGAATCTTCAGAGTCTTGTAAATGAACAATATATTACACTATAATGCTAATTTACTAATTCCATAACTACGGGGAGAATTTTTAAAATCAACATCCTTATCAACACTCCTCTGATGCTGAGACTGGTGTTTGGTGTACATTTGTCCACCAAAAGCTACCTTACTCATATCTCAGCTGTGACAATGAGCATTAGCTGGTTCTTTTATCATGATGATATCTCAGCAGAAACAGACTCTGGTTTCACTCAAAGTTTACATAGGCAATAATAATTGGAACCTGATGACTGGCTATGACCAATCTCCTAATGAGAATCAGTTGACACAGCAGCAATTGGATCTCATCAAATTGACTGGGGTGACACACTAAAATAGAAGGGAACATTGTGAAAATTAATATTGCAGTGATAGATAGTTAATCATTGCTTATAGAAGCTAATTCTTATCAGTAGCTTTTCAAAAAGGAAAGCATTGTTTCTTTCCTTAAACCTGTGCTTTGTTTTATCTTAAAAGTTTTTCATTCACAGAAAATGGAAACAAAACTTATATCTATATCGCCTTATTTCTCTTTTGTACCTGTAATTTTGCTCACCACTTTCATTCCTGACACACTCTAGATGTATGAATCACTGATTAATTGCTAAATCCCTGTAACTTGCATACATCACCTTAATCAGCCAGAAACACTTTTCTCATGTAACTGGCTATTGATTTTTCAGGATTTTGCCTTTCCCTCATATGTAACTATTTTCCTCCATTGATTTTTTAAGCCTTCCCAAGCCAGCAGCTTAACCTCAAACACAGTGGACTTGGAACAGCTCTAAGCCTGGGCGATATGATCTTATTGCTACCCTAACAAAACTAACTGCAATTGGTTTCCTGTCATCAAGGATGGCAGCTTTACCTTTGCCTGATGCTCTTATGGTTTGATTAGAAACCAGGCACAAGAAATTGAACAGAAGACTCTTTAATTTAGTGGGCAATTGGTTCAGAGTGTACTAAATTGGGGATTGCATAGGACTTCCAGGCAGAATTCCTATCTATGGCACAAAAATAATTATCTGGCTATCTGAAAGTATAGCTCATTTTCTATGAATTGAGCTTAACCGAGAACAATCACCTCTTGAATTCGAGTACCAGAAGTTCTGTGCACAATTGTTTAAAATGCAGTATTTTGTTTACAAAAGCAGAAAACTAAAAACTATGGAACCTTAAGCAAACAATTAGTACAACCATTCAAGATAATATTAATAAGCATAAAGATATGCATGGGTTAAACAAGAACAAGCAGCAAGAATCTATTAAATGCTAGTCATGTTAGACAACTTCAGGAGGATTTTGTTATGATCCCAGTATAGGGTAATGTTGGATATGCAGATTCCGTAGGGATGCTTGTCTTAATAGATCATAAGTTTTATCTTAGCAGTTTATTTGCCATGGTGGTTAATAATTAAACAGGTTCCTATGAGGTTGTCAATGCACTTTTGACAAAAGAAACTGCAAGTTTATTATACAATCTAAAATGCAAACCACATTACATGACGCAAGAATAATTTGAAACAGTCTTTTTGCAAATATAAATAAAAATTCAATCTTTTGCCCTCAATAAAAACCTTACAAACATTCAAACCTCAGTGAAGGGTCTCTGCTCAGTAGCATTGCTGCAATTGGTTTCTTTACAATCAACTCAATGCTAGCGATTTTATAGAAGATTTGTAGCTCAGGTTGAGGTTCTGGGTGTAGCTTTGCTCACTGAGCTGGAAGGTTTGGTTTCAGACGTTTTGTCACCATATTAGGTAACATCAGTGAGCCTCCAGATGAAACACTGAGGAACTAGGGATTTAAGTGCATAAACCCTTGAATGTGCAAGTAGTCACTCACTAATGTGGATTAAGGGGTTAGTACAAATCACTCAATTGCAACATTAGCAGTACACTCGGCCTTTGGGATGGCTGTTGAGAGAGTAACAGCACTCTGTGAATGCAGATTTGGAGTTACTTTTACTAAGCCTACATCCATGACACTGGTATTGAGACCAGATAGGACTTACCCGTCAAATCAGCACTGGAGGAAATAGTGAAAAACCAAGCCACAATCCCAAAAGAACAGAATGCTAGTTTCTGTAATTATGGGTATTACGTATCAGAAAAGAAGTCAAAGAAATTCTACAAGACTGGTTTAGCCATAGGTCAAGTATTGTGTACAGACTTTAGCAGCCTCTCATTCAGGAATGTTAAGACCGTAGTGAAGGAATAGTATAGATTAGCCAAATGCAACTCAAATGGAAAACTCTAGTTGTGAAAGAGGCCAGGGTTACTTAATTTTAAAAAAAATTATAAAGTGAATTTTCTTCTCGTTGGGATTGATTTCAAAGTAATAACAATTTAAAATATTTACGAGAGCCAGAGGATTTTGCTCAAAGTTTTGAGACGTGGCATGCTTTCCTACAGTCACTGATTGAGTGAAGTATCAGTACGTTTTAGTGATAAATGTTTGAAACTGAGGAAGAGAGTTTGATGAGGCATAAACAGACCACTGGGATTCATTTTAAATTTCTTCAAACAAGTGCCACATGAGATCAATTGGTGAAATGGCTGCCCGCTGTGCTGTAAATGTCTTAATGTCATCACCTAACAGCATAGTGGTTTGCCATGCTGGGAGACCAGCCAGGGAATTAGTAGAAGTCAGTATGTTCTCCTTGTGAAAGCGAACTTTGAAATCAAATTTTGGTGAGTGAAGCCTTGCACCAGGCTCCCAATTTTGTAAGTCAATCTATTTCTTCTGGCTTTCAGGCTTCTGTTTGTCTCTGGACTTGTATTGTGAATGTCCACAGTTAGCTTCATTATCAAAATGTGAAGGGAACAAAATTACAAAT
The DNA here is from genome assembly GCF_020745735.1 of Hemiscyllium ocellatum. Classification (NCBI taxonomy): domain Eukaryota; kingdom Metazoa; phylum Chordata; class Chondrichthyes; order Orectolobiformes; family Hemiscylliidae; genus Hemiscyllium; species Hemiscyllium ocellatum. Next base: position 96,363,566 of record NC_083403.1, read on the forward strand.
CTCTGGGCCAACGTTTTGGCAAGCATATTATGAAAGTGCATTAAAGAAAGAATTGACTTTAGGCTGATAAAAAATTCTTGCTGGAATTTTACAAAGTAATTTCACACACAATTGTTTCTTTGTTTGGTTTTATTTTACTCCTATGTTAATTAATGATTTGTTTGTATGGCCTTGCCACATTCTGTTAAGTCATCTAGATCTTAGCAAAGATAAACTGCTTCACACAGACATGTGGCAAAATGTTGCTGTGATGCTGAAATACTTACTGAAACAAAAAGACTTATTAAAACATACAAGAATCTTAGGAGACTTAATAGGTTAGAGGGGAAGATTTGTGTCCCCTCATGAGACAGTCTAGGGCCAAAAGACTTAGTCAACAAATAAAGGTATCCACAATTAAAATAATGGGAGAGTTTCTTTTTTAAGCTTGGTGAATCTTCGGACTTCTTTACCACAGAGGGTTGTCAAGGTTGGGTCGCTCAGTGTATTTATAGCAGAGCAGGCTCAATGGACTGAATGACCTAAGTTATTGCTCTTGCATCTTCTGGTCTCATAAACAATGCAAAGCAAATACTGTGGATCTTGGAAATCTGAAATAATAACAGAAAATGCTTTAAATACCCAGCAAGCCTGGTAGCATCAGTGGAGAGGGAAACAATTAATGTTTGGGTCAATGACTTCTCTTCACAATTTATAACAGAGATATAATGTGTTTTAAACAAGGAAATTTGAGAAAGAGTGGGAAGATCTGTAATACAGCAGAAAGACAATGATTATGTTACAATTGGGCTGAAGGACCAAGGGGTGTCATAAAGTAATGAAAGAAACAGGGCGGCACGGTGGCACAGTGGTTAGCACTGCTGCCTCACAACACCAGAGACCCGCCTCAGGCGACTGACTGTGTTTCCTTCAGGTGCTCTGGTTTCCTCCCACAGTCCAAAAATGTGCTGGTCAGGTGAATTGGCCATGCTAAATTGCCTGTAGCGTTAGGTGAAGGGGTAAAGGGGTAAATGTAGGGGTATGGGTGGGTTGCGCTTCAGCGGATTGGTGTGGACTTGTTGGGCCGAAGGACCTGTTTCCACACTGTAAGTAATCTAATCTAATCATAGGTCTAGTGGAGGTATGAATAATAGAATAATGATGAGCTGACATTGAAAAGTGGAAGCAAAGACACAATAGGAGAGTAAAACCAAAATCAGCAAAGAAAAATAAAGCAAACTGATGGTCTGAAGTTGAACTTAATTGCATGTCCTATGGGTTGGAAAGTGATGCTGAGGTGATTGTCTTTCAGCTTGCACTAAGCTTTGTTGGAATAGTGGAGTATGCACAGAAAATGATGTCAGTGTGACAGTAAGGGTGAAAAATTGAATTTACAAGCAACTGGAAGCTCAGTATCATGCTTACAGATGGAGTGGAGGTGTTACATAAATGTAGTCACTCCAAAGTAGAAGAGGCTATATTATGAATAGCAAATACACTAGATGCCATATTGCAGGAAATGTTGTCTATATCGCTGCTTTAATCCAAAGAAGCAGTTGCAATCATGAAGAATGAAGATAAGAGTAGATGTTGTTACACCTGCACTGGAAGGTGCTATACAAGAAGTAGAGGGGTGTTGAAAGTGACTGTCGAGTTAATAAGTGTGGCATAGAAAGAACAATTCCTTCAGAATGCTAACGTCAGAAACCAGAGGATAGAAGATGATGTATTTGGCATCACATTAAAGTTGATGAAAATGGCAGACAATGATCAGTCCAATTTTGAGGGTGGAAAGTAGAGACAAGGGGCACCTTTTTGCAGTTTTAGGAGGGAGTGGAGAAGTTGAGAATAGACCCAGGCAAGAACCTTGTCAACCAGGTTGCTGAGGGAAATCTTCAGTGCAGAGGGAATAGCGAACATTAGTAATGCGAGTACAAAACCATTTGGTGGACAGGACCACTCTCAGCATTTTGTAAAACTGGCAGGGAAATGACCTTGAGGACTTAAAGGACAGAGAAGTCTATTCCCAAGATGATGTAAGACTGCTGAGACAGCCAAAATTTGGTGAGAACAATAACCTAAAGCATAAAAGGAATTATCACGCTTATCTATCCCTACAGGGCTGCCATCTTTGCAAATAAGATTATTTGAAAAAGTATGGTTCCATCTAAGCACAAGGAGAACAATGCAGCTTGTCCGTATAGCAAACTTACAAATAAAGTATTTTTTTAAAGAAATTGGAAAGACAAGCGCAGAGAAGAGTTGTGGAATGATACAGTAGTCAACCTATTGTCATGTGTAAGGTCTAAGCTAAAGAAAAAGTGAAGCTTTGCACAGATTGCAAAATTCATATTCCAGACTGATATAATGGGGAAATGAGTCTTGCAGCAAGTACTTTATTATAGTAATAAGCTGATGTCCTTCCCTTGTTCAACATTTTTTAGTTCATAAGGAAATGAATTATTCATTGAAAATTTTGGAACAGTGAGGCTCAAATTCCATTCACTGCTATATTTAGTACGCCAAGGAATTTTAACAAGAGCTTGCTAACCAAAATAGCCCATAGCAGCATTTGAACATCACGGTGCAGTATAATTGAGATGTTTAGTGATGCTTCAATAAGCAGTCAGTGATTTACATGAAATGGCTCAATATCTTTTGTTTTGAAATAATGGTGCAAGATTAAGTGGGTTACTTTTTACTACTTATTTTCATGTTTATTGCAAAGTGGCAGTAAATGTTGACCATTTTGGATTTTGCACAAATTGTGTAAAGTGTAGGCTGGTAATTTAATCGGTTTTGAAAAGCATTGTCACTCATAAAGTTTGCCAAAAAAAAGGCTTGAGAAAATCATTACTATTGTCAATCAAAATGAACAATTTTGTCATAAAATTGACAGACAAATGGAAACACCATTTATTATCTTCCTTTATTGAAATTATGAAAATGTGAAGCCATTAGTGAAGCTTCTTGGTGGTGAGTCAACTCAAATTTTCGGACTGTTTGGCCTGGGAATTTGTAGGCTCAACTTTACTTAGTTGTGAGCAACATATTAGGGCTGCTGTTATGTGCTTCACCTGTTTCCTCTTCTTCACTCTGACTTCTTACAAGCTAATTTGTAATTTAGCTGAGTTGCGTGACTTTGCTTTTCTGAAAACAATCTTTTGTAGGTATGCTCCAAGGAAATTGAAGGAAAATAATTGAACAATAGAGAAGTCTTTAAACAAAATGGTTGGGAAGGAGTGCAGACTAGCATACATGTGGGGATATTTGGGGAGAGTATTGATAGAGATAATGCTAACCAGTGTGACTGGAATGAAATCAGAAAGTGCTGGACAAACCCAATGAATCTGGCAGCATCAGTTGCAATCATTCTACATTTGCACATCAGCATGACTTTTTTTTAAAACTGGAGAGGTGTGAAAATGATGTCACGGACTGAAAGGCAAAGAGACTAGTAATGAAGAGTCATCTAGACTCAATGTTAGCTTTCTCTCTCTCCAAGGATACTGCCTAATGCTCTGATTTTCAGCATTTTTATTTTGTTTTCAGTCAAGGTATTGATAATGGTTGTCAAAAAGTGACAAGCCTTAAAACCAGATTAGGATGTCAGTGACAGAATTAAGGTTAGCTCTGACTGAAAGCAAAAACATAAAAGCAAGGTAGATATTAGCATTTGGGTTGGATTGAGAATCTCAAATTGGAGGACAGAATTCTGACTCTGAAGTTATTGAATTCCACATTGTGTCAAAAAGAGAGTAAAGCATATAAATGGAAATATTTGTCCAATTTGCTTGGGCTTCATTGGAAAATTGTGATTGAGAGCAAGATGGAATACCAGTGACTAACAAGCTGGGCAGTATATTTATACCAGGATGTCGCAGAAGTAACAATCTATTTGGAAAACTGACAAATCCAGAAATGTAAAAATAGATAGCATGCATTTATTTGGGGATCAAAACAAGAAAACAGGAAGTGTTGGATCTCTAGAGGGAGAGAATGAAGGTTAATCGATGACAAAGAAATGGGGAGATAGTAAGTATTATGCCTCTATGTTCACCATAGAGGGTGCACACAAATCTCTAATATCTATAAATCTGGAGGTTGAGGGAAGAGAGGAATTGTTGAAATTGCAAGCCTGAGGGAAGTGGTACTGAACAAACTGATGAAGCTATAGCCTAAGACTCTGGGTCCTTTTGGACACCATCGAAGAGTCTTAAAAATAATGACAAAAGGTAGCCGATGGACTAGTGTTAATTTTTCAAAATGGCAGATTTTGGAATTCCAAACAGATTTGAAACTGGTAAACATAAACCCTCCATTCAAAAAAGGAGGCAGGCAGGAAAAGAAAATTAACTATAACTTGGCTTCTGTTCAAGGGAAGATGTTTGAATTGATCATTTGAAAGATTATTTTTATACACTTTGCAAAACTCAATATGATTGACAAAACCATGCTGAAATTTGCCAAAGGAGAATCCTGTATAATCAGTTAATTATAGCTCTATAAAGGAGTAACAAGCACTGTGTGGGTATGTTGGAGCATTTTGATGTACTGTCCTTGGATTTCCAGAAGGCAGTTGACAATGTTTCATAAAAATGGTTATTGCCCAAAGTAGGAGCTTGTGAAACAAGGAGTAACATGCCATACAGATAGAGGATTGGCTAGGTGCAAGGAAATGGAGAGTATATGCAAATACACTTCTGTGGTGCTCCCACATTCCCATGGCACCTTCCTGTGCAATTGCAGATGGTGTAACCCTACCCTTTCATTTCCTCCCTTCTCACTGTCCAAGACACCAGTCACACCTTTCAGGTGAAGCAGCAATTTAACTGCACTTCATTCAATCTAGTCTACTGTATTCGCTGCTGACAACATGGTCTCCACCACACTGGGAACACAAAACGCAGACAGGGTGAATGCTTTGCAGAACACTTATGTTCTGTCTGCAAAAGTGATCCAGACTTCCGGTTGCTTGCCACTTCAACACAGTAGTATCCTTACTAGCCAACACGTCTGTCTTAGGCTTGCTGTTGTGCTCCAGTGAAACTCAAGCTGGGAGGACAGCACCTCATTTTCCACTGAGGAACTCCGCAGCCTTCTGGACTCAATATGGAGTTCAACAATTTTAGGGCTTGAGCACCTTCTCCCATGTGCTTACGTCAACCCACACACACCAGGCATTCACTTCACATTGGCTGCTAGCACACACAATCCATTATCAGTCTCTAACAGTCCCCATTAGCAGCTATTCATTCTTTCAGACTGGCCTTTACAACATCTTTTGCTTGTCCAGTTGTTTTCCTCTCTCTCTATTAGGGCTTCATCTTCACTTATCACTTACTCCTTCCCCTCCCCCCACCCTATTTTTAGCATGTATGCCAATCTTTTCTTCAGATTGATTGTAGCTAGGAAAGGTCATTGGACATGAAATATTAATTTTGCTTTCTCTCCACAGATGCTGCCAGACCTGCTGATATTTTTTTCCAACAAGATCCATTTCTGTTTCTGACTTCCAGCATCTTCAGTCCATGGATTTGTTTGTAAAGAAAGGATAGCTAGGACAACCTCAGGTCAAGGGTTTCCATTGTAATAAAGTGGAACCCCTTCAATCATATTGCTGGAATTTGTGTTGGGAGCTCATAGGACCCATTGGGATTTGTAAGACTGAGTCTGAAAAGGGAACTAAAAAGAAAACTAACATAGATCCCATTGTAATTTAGCTACAACCAGAAAACTGATAGTAAAAACAGGAGTGCTGATAAACGTAAATGAGATAAATAAACTATTTTCAAGATAATCCTTTATTCTTGCTGCTAAACTCAACTCTGCATTAAGAGACACAAACTGCTTTGCTGGTGAAGGGTATAATTTTCTCTCCCAAGAGTGCAATGAAAGACAAAATATTAGCAAGTGATGAGTATATCCTAATTCCATTTCACAAAGCAGAATTGGAGTGTGGATTGTTATCTGGAGCAGTGGTTGTTGCGGTTGCTAAGAAATTACCTTTGACAGAGTTGACTTACTCCTGACTAATAATTTTGCTGATGTAAAGGTTATAACTTCACATATAATTACAACATTTCAATGAGATTAAAGAGGCAGAGCAGTTACAGGAATAGTGGTCAAATGTATTGATCAGAGCAATAGCTGAACAAAGTTTGTTACCAGAGGTCAAATAATACCAAAGGCAACTTTCAGAACATTTGAAACTTTATTTAAAAAGGGGGAAATCCAAAGGAAGTAATTGACACATCCACATCTTCATTCATTGAGGTTCAGAAAACAGATCAAGAGTTATATAAATTAGAATATGCAGTTAAAAATGAAGCTGAGGCTGAAGAGGGTCCTGTCCTTACATTAAGAGCATCATTCTGGTAAGGATACAAAGACCTATTCACCTCTGAGCATGAGGATTCAAATTGCTAATCAGGTAGTGGGGCTGCCCAAATATCATCATAAAGGCGGACACATAAGAATGCAGAAGCATCAAACCTTAATAAACAGGTGTTTAACTGCCCAAGATTTCAAAAAGATGTACTAAATTTCTGTAAAGCCTCCCATATGTGTTAGGTGACAGGAAAATCTCAACATGTAATCAAACCAACACCTTTAATGCCCATATCAGTTTTTGAAAAACGATTCAGTCAAATGTTAGTAACTATGTTGGAGCATTACCTAGAAAGAAATCAAGACTGAGGTATAACTTTAGAGTTATGGACATAGCCAAAAAAAGCTATTCCTTTTTAGAAAATTGCAGATAGGATAACTTTCACCATCCTCCCTCCATCCTGCACCTTGAACCTGTGTCTCCTAGTAACTGACACCTCCACACGAGGGAAAAAAGTCTCGTATTTTCCAACCTGTTCATGCCATTCATAATCTTATAAAGTTTGGTCAGGTACCCCCCTCATCCTGCAATCCAGTGAAAATAAAGCCAGTCTCTCCAGCCTTTCTTCATAGCTAACACCCTACACCTTTCCTGTACCCTCTGCAAAGGAGTTACATCCTTCTGGTAGTGTGGTGATCAGAATTGTATGCAAAAGTTCAAGTGTGCCCTAAATAATGTTCTACAATGCTGCGGCATAACTTGCCTACCCTGTACTCAATGCCCCTTCCAAAAAAGGCAAGTATGCCACAGGCTTTTTTTACTATCTTATCTGCCTGCACTGCTACCTTCAGTGATCTGTAGACAAGCACATCCAGATCTCTCTGCATTTCAATAGAGTCATAGAGATATGCAGCACAGAAACAAACCTTTTGGTCCAACCTACCCATGCAAATCAGATATCCTAGATCCTAGTGGGCGGCACGGTGGCACAGTGGTTAGCACTGCTGCCTCACAGCGCCTGAGACCCGGGTTCAATTCCCGACTCAGGCGACTGACTGTGTGGAGTTTGCACGTTCTCCCTGTGTCTGCGTGGGTTTCCTCCGGGTGCTCCGGTTTCCTCCCACAGTCACAAAGATGTGCCGGTCAGGTGAATTGGCCACGCTAAATTGCCCGTAGTGTTAGGTAGGGGTATGGGTGGGTTGCGCTTCGGCGGGTCGGTGTGGACTTGTTGGGCCGAAGGGCCTGTTTCCACACTGTAAGTCTAATCTAATCTAATATATCTAGTCCTATTTGCCAGCATTTGGCCCATATCCCTCTAAACCCTTCCTATTCATGTACCCATCCACATACCTTTTAAACGTTATATTCATGCCAGTCTCCATCACTCCCTCTGGCAGTTTATTCCATGCACACACTACTCTCTGTGTGAAAAAGTTGCCTCTTTGATTCCTTTTATATTTTCCCCCTCTCATCTGAAGCCTATGCCCTCTAGTTCTGGACTCCCCCACTCTGCGGAGAAGGCCTCGCTTATTCACCCTATCCATGCCCTTCATGATTTTATAAACCTCTATAAGATAACCCCTTAGCCTCTGATGCTCTAGGGAAAATAGCCCCAGCCTTTTTAACCTCTCCCTATAGCTCAAACCCTCCAACCCTGGCAACATTCTTATAAATCTTTCTGAACCCTTTCAAGTTTTGCAACATCTTTCCTGTAGGAGGGAGATTAGAACTGCATACAATATCCCAGAATGTCCTGTACGGACACAAAATGACCTCCCAACTTCTATAGTCAGCACTGACCAATAAAGGCAAGCATATCAAATGCTGCATTCATTTGACTCTATTTTCTTGGAACTATGATCCTGCACTCTACTGTCCCTTTATTCAGTAACTCTCCCCAGAACCTTACCATTAAGTGTGTAGGTCCTGCCCTGGTCTGCATTTCGAAAACCTAGCACCTCTCATTTATCTAAATTAAATTCCATCTGCCTCTCCTCAGCTCATTGGCCCATCTGACCAAGATCCCATTGTACTCTGAGGTAACTTTGTTCACTGTCCACTCCAACTCCAATTTTACTGCAAACTTAATTAAGGGTTCTGCAATTTGCTTTATAATTTCCATATGTACTTGACCTTCCAAAATGCATCATCTCACATTTGTCTGGTCTAAAATCCATCTGCCATTTTTTTGTCCATGTGTCCAACTGATCTATATCCCACTGTATCCTTTAATAATCCTTCTCATTATCTGTAACTCCACCAATCTTTGCATTGTCTTCAAACTTACTAATTATGCCAGCTACGTTTTCCTCCAAGTCAGTTATGAAGACCATGAACAGCAAATGTCCCAGCACTGATCCCTGTAGAACATCACAAGTCATAAACCTCCATTCTGAAAAGCATCCTTCCACTGCTACCCTCTGTCTCCTTTGACTAAGCCTGTTCTGCATCCATCTTGCCAGCTCACCCTGATACCATGTGATTTCATCTTTTGTATCAGTTGTTCCATGAGTGTCCTTGTCAAAGTTCATATAGACAACATCAATTTCTTTTCCCTCATAAATCATCTTCTTCAAAAAACTCAATCAAGTCAGTGAGGGTTGACCTCCACCACACAAAGTCATGCTGTCTATTGCTAATAAGTTCATTCATTTCTAAATGTGGATAGATCTTGTCCCTGAGAATCTTTTCCAATAATTTCCCTACCACCGTTGTGAGACTCACAGGCCTGTAATTTCCTAGATTATCTCTGCTTAAACAATGGGACAACATTAGCCATTCTCCAGTCCTCTGGGACCTCACCTTTGGCCAACGAGGATGCAAAGATGTCTGTCAGTGCTTGAGCAATTTGTTCACTTGTCTCCCTCAGCACTCTGGGACTTATCTGCCTTAATTTTTTTTAAAGACACATATTACAACTTTTTAAATAGCAACTTGACTTAGAAATTCAACTCTCCCTTCCCTGCACCCAACCTCCACCAATTCCTTCCCTTTGGTGAAAACTGACACAATGTATTTATTTAGTTCCTCACCTTCCTCTTCTGGCTCCACACACCGATTCTATCCTTTGTTCTTGAATGAGCCAACCTGTTCTCTGGACAACATCCTTGATTTTGACATAGTTTGTTAATAACTTTTCATTACTCATTTTAGCCTTTCTAATACCTTGTTAAATATCTTTCCTAATATTTCAAGGGTTTTGTTAATTCCCATCCTCTTAAGACCATAAGACCATAAGACATAAGAGTGGAAGTAAGGCCATTCGGCCCATCGAGTCCACTCCGCCATTCAATCATGGCTGATGGGCATTTCAACTCCACTTACCCGCATTCTCCCTGTAGCCCTTAATTCCTTGAGACATCAAGAATCTATCAATCTCTGCCTTGAAGACATTTAGCATCCCGGCCTCCACTGCACTCTGCGGCAATGAATTCTACAGGCCCACCACTCTCTGGCTGAAGAAATGTCTCCGCATTTCTGTTCTGAATTGATGCCCTCTAACTTTAAGGCTGTGTCCATGGGTCCTAATCTCCTCGCCTAAGGGAAACAATTTCCTAGCGTCCACCCTTTCCAAGCCATGTATTATCTTGTAAGTTTCTATTAAGTCTCCCCTTAATCTTCTAAACTCCAATGAATACAATCCCAGGATCCTCAGCCATTCCTCATATGTTAGACCAACCATTCCTGGGATCATCTGTGTGAATCTCCGCTGGGCACGTTCCAGTTCCAGTATGTCCTTCCTGAGGTGTGGGGACCAAAACTGGACACAGTACTCCAAATGGGGCCTAACCAGAGCTTTATAAAATCTCAGTAGCACAACGGTGCTTTTATATTCCAACTCTTTTGAGATAAGTGACAACATTGCATTCGCTTTCTTAATCACGGACTCAACCTGCATGTTTACCTTTAGAGAATCCTCGACTAGCAGTCCCAGATCCCTTTGTACTTTGGCTTTACAAATTTTCTCACTGTTTATAAAGTAGTCTATGCTTTTATTCTTTTTTCCAAAGTGCAAGACCTAGCATTTGCTCACGTTGAATTCCATCAGCCATTTCCTGGACCACTCTCCCAAACTGTTTAGATCCTTCTGCAGCCTTCCCACTTCCTCAGTACTACCTGCCTGTCCACCTAACTTCGTATCATCGGCAAACTTCACTAGAATGCCCCCAGTCCCATCATCCAGATCATTAATATATAATGTGAACAGCTACGGCCCCAACACTGAACCCTGCAGGACACCGCTTGTCACCGGCTGCCATTCCGAAAAAGAACCTTTTATCCCAACTCTCTGCCTTCTGTCAGACAGCCAATCCTCAATCCATACCAGTAGCTCACCTCGAACACCATGGGCCCTCACCTTGCTCAGCAGCCTCCCGTGTGGCACCTTATCAAAGGCCTTTTGGAAGTCTAGATAGACCACATCCACTGGGTTTCTCTGGTCTAACCTACTTGTCACCTCTTCAAAGAATTCCAATAGGTTTGTCAGGCACAAACTCCCCTTACTAAATCCATGTTGACTTGTTCTAATCAGACTCTGCTCTTCCAAGAATTTAGAAACCTCATCCTTCATGATGGATTCTAGAATTTTACCAACAACCGAGGTTAGGCTAATTGGCCTATAATTTTCCATCTTTTGTCTTGATCCTTTCTTGAACAAGAGGGTTACAACAGCGATCTTCCAATCATCCGGAACTTTCCCTGACTCCAGTGACTCTTGAAAGATCTCAACCAATGCCTCCACTATTTCCTCAGCCACCTTTCTCAGAACTCTAGGATGTATCCATTTGGGGCCAGGAGATTTAACAATTTTAAGACCTTTTAGCTTTTCTAGCACTTTCTCTTTTGTAATGGCAACCATACTCAACTCAGCCCCCTGACTCCCTTTAATTGTTGGGATCTTACTCATGTCTTCCACTGTGAAAACTGACGCAAGGTACTTGTTAAGTTCTCCTGTAATTTCCTTAACTCCCATCACTAAGCTTCCAGCATCAGTTTGAAGTGGCCCAATGTCTACTTTTGCCTGTCATTTGTTTCTTATGTATTGAAAGAAACGTGTACTATCATTTCTAATATTACTGGCTAGCTTACCTTCATATTTGATCCTCTCCTTCCTTATTACTCTCTTTGTTATGCTCTGTTTGTTTTTGTAACCTTCCCAATCTTCTGATTTCCCTCTGCTCTTGGCCACTTTATAGAATCTCTCTTTTTCTGTAATATATTTCCTGACTTCCTTTGTCAGACATGGCTGTCTAATCCCTCTCCGGATATTCTTTCTTTTCTTGGAGATGAACCTCTGTACAGTGTCCTCAATTATACCCACAAACTCCTGCCATTTTTGCTCTACTGACTTCCCGGCTAGGCTCTGCTTCCAGTCTATTTTTGTCAATTCCTCTCTCATGCCCTCATAATTGTAACACCATTACATCCGATTTTGCCTTCTCTCTTTCAAACTGCAGACTGAACTCTACCATATTATGATCGCTGCTTCCTAAGGGTTCCCTTACTTTAAGATCTTTTAGAAAGTCTCGTTCATTCCAAGCACTAGGTCCAGAATAGCCTGCTCCCTTGTGGGCTCCATGACAAGCTGTTCCAAAAAGCCATCCTGTAAGCATTCCATGAATTCCCTTTCTTTGGATCCACTGCCAACATTATTTACCCAGTCCACCTGCATATTGAAGTCTCCCATGATCACTGTGACCTTGCCTTTCTGACATGCCTTCTCTATTTCCCGGTACATGTTGCATCCCTGGTCCTGACCACTGTTGGGAGGTCTGTACACAAATCCAATTACGGTTTTTTTGCCTTTGAGCTTCCTCAATTCCACCCACACAGACTCCACATCATCCGACGCTATGTCATTCAGTGCCATAGATTTAATTTTGTTCTTAACTAACAAGGCAACCCCACCCCCATTGCCGACCTCCCTGTTTTTTCGATAAGTTGAAAATCCTGGTTTAACTGCCAGTCCTGACCCCCCTGTAACCACGTCTCTGTGATGCCTACCACATCATAATCATTAACTATGATCTGTGCCATTAGTTCATTTGCTTTGTTATGAATGCTACGAGCAGTCCAAAGATGTGCAGGTCAGGTGAATTGGCCATGCTAAATTGCCCGTAGTGTTAGGTAAGGGGTAAATGTAGGGGTATGGGTGGGTTGCGCTTCGGCGGGTCGGTGTGGACTTGTTGGGCCGAAGGGCCTGTTTCCACACTGTAAGTCTAATCTAATCTAATCATTCAGGTATAGTGCCTTAATGCTAACTTTATCATTAGAGATATTGGAAGTCATAAGATGTCCTAAGTTATCCTTCCTTTTTGCTGCATGCCCAGTCTGCCTCGAGTTTAGATCTGCCTGCACATATGCTATCCTGTTGCTTATCTTTCCATTTAACTCCATACTCCCTGTCACTTTCACTTTCCCTTCCCCACAACTCAGAAGTTTAAAGTCCTACTGACCACCCTATTTATCGTCTTTGCTAGAACATTGGTACCTGATCGGTTCAGGTGGAGACCGTCCCAACAGTACAGATCCCCCTGTTCCAAAACTGATGCCAATGCCCCATAACGTGGAATCCCTCTTTCCCACACCAATCCCTTAGCCACGTGTTTGCTTTGATTCCTGATGAAGGGCTTATGCCCGAAACGTCGAATTTCCTATTCCTTGGATGCTGCCTAACCTGCTGTGCTTTAACCAGCAACACATTTTCAGCTGTGATCTCCAGCATCTGCAGACCTCATTTTTTACACGTGTTTACTTGCCTAATTTTCTTATCCCTATGCCAATTGGCACATGGCTCGGGCACTAATCCGAAGATTATGACCCTTGAGGACCTGTACTTCAATTTCCTTCCTAGTGCTTCATAATCCCCAAATAGGTCCTCCACCCTAGTCTTGCCTATGTTGTTAGTACCAACGTGGACCACAACAACTGGATCTTCCCCCTCCCGCTCCAATATCCTTTCAAGCCGGTCGGAGATGTCCTGCAACCTGGCACCGGGCAGGCAACACACCATGTGAGAACCACACTCCTGAACTCAGGTTCCCCCATCTTAGACCCTGCATATGTTTCCTTTTTCTTCTCTTAGACTAAATCTGTGAAATTCTTCACCACAGCAAGCTGTTGAAACTTGGTCATTAAGTACATGTAAGGCTGGGATTGAAAGATTTTTCAGGGTAAGGGAATTGAAAGATTATGGGCAAAACACAGGAAAGTAAATTGGGGGTTATCAGATCAGCAATAATTTCATTTAATGTCAGTGCTGACTTGATGGGCTAAATGCCCCCTTTCTGCTCCTCCACCTTATACTCTTACAGCAGTGAGTCCTGACAACAGCTTTGCTGTTAAAACATGAAGCCCTTGTTTTTAACTTATGGATTTCTTCTGCTGGTATACGTATGTGAATGGTCACCTTAAGTGGGTAAAAATCATAATGCAGCGTCTGGTCAACAGTGTTATATTGTTGGGAGCCACTCAAAAAAACAATCAGTGCAGTCTCCGGTTAGATCCCTTTGGGGGGTGTTTCAAACCCACAAATCAATCAATCTATAGATGCAGAAGTTAGCCTTTCATAAAATCTCTGTGCACGGTCAGAGATCAAATTATCAATGCTTCTGTAGAAAATGGCAAAATATCTTTGACAACATGCTTTCCAACCTGTTCGCAAGCAAAGAGTGGATTGAATATCTTGTATGAAAGATCCTTGCTCTTCAAAACACGTGGAGGCTGAGACTTCCTTTGCTTCAAATTGCACTCTCAATAGATCAGCCAAAGTTACATGATATTCTAAATAGATTTCAGTTTCTGCAAAGAAAGAGAAAGTTCTGTGAGTCATTTATGCAAGCAACTCTGTATTTAATGCAGCAACAGCGTTATCTGATGCATGTAATAGTGTGATGCTGAGGAATTCAATGGAAATAAGGATAGTGTGAGAACATAGAAATAAGGTTAAAAAATCACCAATGATCTCATTGGATCAAGGGAATGATTTGCCTCTTCCCATTCCTCTTTTTTTATGCTTTTCTGGTATCAAGTGCAACTTGGATTTTTTTTTATATAAGTGAACAACAACTTCAATGCATTTCTTTGCATGTAAATATCTTGCTACAATGACAGTTTTAGTACAGGCGGTAGTTTGATTAAGTGAGCAGTGAATACCTGATGAGAAGAGTCCTTGCTGGTATTCCATGTTATCAGCATTGATTGTTTTTCAATTAATTACAGTTAAAACCAAGATGTATTTTCTTGTGCAATAAGTGTTACAGTTGATTAAGTTTTTGACTTTTTTTATTGATTTTGATAGCTGTCTGATAACAAAGCAGTTACAAAACCGAGATCAAGGCCCATAAATTACACAATGGGATGCCAACAAACAAATCTTTATTGCAAATGCTAAAATTCACTGCTCTGTTGGAAACATTAAGTTGATTAAAATAATTGGGTTAATACCGCTGTTAAAATAGCAAACAATCTATTCTGCATTGCCATGCATAATTTCAGAGCACTTAATGTTTATTAAATCTTGTGTCTTATCATTTATTGTAGAATTCAGCCTATGCAGTATCATTGTCTCTCCTGTATGAAACGTATTCGTTCCTGGTTAGGATTTTTATAACTACAGCAGATCTATAGTAAGGTGTACTATATACAATGGCTGCAACTTGCTTGAATGAATACTGGTTTCACATCGCAGGAGGATTGCAAAGTTGTCTCTTCATGTTCACCAAGAATATTGGCTTTGTAATGTTTTATCTTTGTTGTGGTTCTGTTCGCCAAGCTGGAAGTTTTTGCTGCAAACGTTTTGTTCCCTGGCTAGGGAACATCATCAGTGCTATTGGAGCCTCCTGTGAAGCGCTGCTTTGATGTTTCTTTCGGTATTTATAGTGGTTTGTTCTTGCCGCTTCCGGGTGTCAGTTTCATCTTTGGCCTAATATCATAAATGGAGCTCAGGACATAAAGAGAAACTCCAGGCTCTGTAGCCAAGGACTGCCACTCATCAATTCAACAGCTTAAAATGTCCAGAGACTAGAACCTGCTGCAAAAATAAAAGCATGTGGTGGAATGTTCTTCTTTCTGGGTGTGGCCTGAGCAATGTCACAAAATGTGGGAAAATAGAGTCTTGAACAAAATCAGAATTGACATTAAGAAATTTTTTCTCTGATTATCTTCTTTTTCCTCATTTTTTTTTGAAAGGGAGCCTTCAGGATCTCATTCTTGAGCTCAAATGACCTTATTTCCATGCATTTGCATCTCACTGAACCCCTAGCTCTCTTTATTTATATGTCACTTCCAATTGTCCCACATAGAGTAGGCAGCAGAATTTCCTGATATGTTACTCAGCAAATTTGCCTGCTGGCTACAGTTCACATAATACTTGTCCTGACCATCACACAAGTTCTTCACAACCACATATAGGAATTCTTCATAGATACCAGTCTCCTTGACCCTTTGTTTGCACATGTTGACTATGACAAGCCACCAGTCTCACCACATTATCATGCCTGCACGTGGTCTAATTCACACACCACTTCAGCCCTTCCATGTTTCAATGCTTTTGGACCTCAAGAGATAATTGACTCAGCCTGTTTCTGCGAAGTCATTTTGTGCACAGTCTCTATCTTCTGGCTCCTAGCTGTAGTATTGCACTTACTGCCTTTTTGACTTTGTTTGGAAGCTGCCAGCGTCTATGCTTCACAATGCTTTCTCAGTGCACACTCAATTACTTCGTCATTTCAGGCTGTGGATGTTTGTATACTTCATATGGATTTCTTGGTGCATACCGTCTTCAATGCTCAGGAGAAGGTTACCAGCCTCTGTGACTTGATTTGTTTTTTAATGCAAAGGGTATGAAAGATTGGAGGTTTGGGAGGATGATGTAGGTGAGACCCATTGAGGAGACATGATGCTTGTGATTGTGAGTTTTGTAGTTCATGAGCTTTGGTGATCAATGTATGCATTGAGAGACTTAGTGTGTGGCGGTTCTGAGAGTGTGCGGTAGCACAGAGAGCATGGTGACCTGGTGTTCCACATCACAGCACTGACCCAGGCTGCAATTTCTTTCTAAACTTGTTAGATCAATGATGTGGCCTCCTGTGGTGATTTGCAGGAAAAGGATAACCAGGACATCCAGATCCTTGTTCATGAAGTGGGAGATGAGATTTCCTTTCCTCTGGGGAATTGGAAACTCAAAGTGAAAGGGTCATTACTGATTTGTAGCATTTGAAGTGGTGCACAACTGTGCTTTAAGTATGACACCAGAGAGGTGTGAATGGGAAAGTCACAGCAAAAATGAGAGTTTATGTCCCTTTGATTACATGTTTCCTAAAGAGTGGAGCCCAGGAGCCAGTTGCATAATCATTTGAGATAAGAAGTGGAAGATTGCATGAGAAAATTAATTATAAGCTATGATGGTCTGCGTCTAAATAATTACACTCAGCAAGACATTTCAGCTGTCTCTTTCCAGTGTCTTGTTTACGTGGATTGGTCTTAGTAGGTCTGACCTATTTTCTGCTATTGACATTTATCATTAACACTAATTGTTCATCAAAAGCACTTCTCTCATATCATTAGCACTTTCTTTTTTCTCTAGGCATTCTCTCCACCTGCTCCATTTGTTCTTCCTCTCTCTTTATCAACAACATAAAAAAACTTCACAAACCTTGCGAGAACATAAAAAAAATGTTTGCAGCCCCTTTCAGCTTCAAAGAAAAGTCACATTGGATTTGAAACATTAACTTTGTTTCTCTCCATAGATATTACTCACTTTCTCAAGCATATTTTTGTTTCTATTTTGGTCTTAATATAATCTATCTATTTTCAAGCAAAGTTAGTTATGAATATAAGTGGGGAAACATGGAGGGAAATGAGGAAGTGAGTGGAAGAGCTGATTTGAAGCAGGTGATCAGCCATGCTCCCACTGAACAACAGAGTGGGTTGGAGGAACTGAATGGTCTGCGTGTCCTAATTCTTATGCTCTTAAATAGATCTTAAAAGGCGTTTTAAAAACTGGAAGATACCAACACAGAAGAACAGAATTGATACTTGAGATTTGTGATCTTTCATTGGAAGTGGGTAAAACAGAAGTGTAATTAATTTTGAGTAGAACCTGGTTGGGACAAGGACAAACAGTCTGCAATAATGTGGAGCACTGGAGTGATTGGATAACAAAGTTTGGTATTCCAGGTCCAAAGGTTTGGAAATCGGGCAAGAACTGTAACAAAGAAGCAAAATGTTTCCCTAGAGTGGATGTGCTTTTTTTTTGAAAAGCAAAAATATTAGAACAATTTAAGTATACAAATAAAAGGAGATAAATTGGGCACTGAGATTAGAACTTTTAATTTTTAAGCTGCGTGTTAATTTCAGCGAGTTGCAATGTGCCTAATCAGAATGAATGCTATTGTTCCTCAAGCTTGCATTGAACTTCAATGGATCAGTGCAACAGGCCAAGGACAGAGATTCAGTGTTTGCAGAGAATTAAATTGACAGGCCATCAGAAACTTGGGGTCATTCTTGCAGACAGAACTATTCAACTTCAGTTCTATTGGAAGGCCTCATTCATTGTGGTTCGCACTCCACAGATGCTGCCACAACCTTCCAAGTATTTCCAGCATTCTCTGTTTATATATAAATTTGGCTCACTAGCAAATGATGGAGCAGACTGTCTCAATAATAGAAACTGGCAGTGAATTCATCAGTAACATGTAAAATGTCTGTCTCTTTCCTTCTCCAAGATTCTCCTTATACCTACTTCTTTTACCAGGTTTTTGGTCAGCTGATTTAAAATCTCCTTTGGTAATTCAGTGTCAAATCTTGTTTTATAATGTTTACAACTTTTTTGTGAGTTTTTTTATGTTAAAAGTTTTCTTACAATAAAAAGTTGTTTTGATACTGTCATCAAAGGCATGTGACAGGATGAACAAAGATACCAGTTGCTCCTCAGAAAGTAAGAAGCTAAGTGAGTTAGAGCAGCCACGTAATCTGGAAATAAGAAGGTGGAAATTGTTTAAAGTGGCTACACAGAGACAGGCAACAAATCTGGTCTTTGACACAGACAATTTGAACCGAAGTGACTGTTTCCTTGCTGTACAACTCTGTGACTCTACAACTCCAAAGTACTTGAGTTCATTTCTGCAGGAATCAAGACATGGATAAACTTTATATAGAAACTTAGTTAGATTGCACTTGGTAGACTGCATGCAGCTCAGGTTTGCATTCTGCAAAAATAATAACAATTACTGCAAAAAGAAAACAAGGAATAGATTAACAGGATTACTCTCAGAACTGAGAGGATAAAACTAGCCAGAACAACTGAGCTCTTAAGGGCTATTTTTCTCCAGAGAAGACTGACAATATATAACATTTAACAAAAAAGACATGTCATTGAAGTTGCTACCAGCTAGAGTCCACTTACCAACCAGCTGGCACCCTTTTTTCATACAGAGTGAGCTGTTGTTCACTCTGAGGTTTGGTATTCTTGCAAATCGGTCTTGATGGATGAAAGATGAAAAAAAATATCAATAGCTTGCTTCTTTTTCTCAGCCATTTCATAGCAGGGAACATAAATAATGTTGAGAGAATACTCAAGGTCTTGCTAAATCTGAAGTTTTCAAATGTAAAGCCATAGAGAAGATATTTTCCCTTCTGGGAAATCTAAAACTATGTAAGAAAACTACCAGTAGATCAGATAAACATTGTGGATAATGCAGAATGGACTGGTTGAAGAACGTGGTGTATGTCTGTATATGAGGGGAAGGGATTAGGACAATGCTTTCCAAATATTTTGGTTGAAGGACCTTTTTCCGAAGTATTCTTGATCATAGGGCCCAATCTAAATCAAAACAATAAACAATATACTTTACATGAAAGTGAGACTTGTAAAGAGTTTTTTTTAATACTTTCTGCAGGTCAATGTGAGAAAAAAAGGAGTGCTTCCAGTTACAGTCAGTCTATCTCTGATCAGATGTTTGAAAATGTGACAGTCACTTTATCCAATTGATGTTCTCCAATGAATCATTGATCACCATCCAGAAAGAGCACTGACATAATTTTGTAGAGTTAAAATAAAATGGGAAACCATATCATGTGTTCTAGTGCCCATAAATTAGGAACAATTACACTTTGGACTCAAAATGCTTGAGATTCACCAATCGTATTTCATCAGTTCTCCATATGGCTCGAAGACTGGTAGACAGATAGATGCACTGACCTAAACTTCCCAATTTCTAAGTGCCCTCTCTCCTTTTTTGGTATATTCACACAAAATATGGATTAAATGGATTATTTTGAACTCTATGCTCAATTCAAAAACTGATAGGTCAAGATATTTCTTGTGTGCACAGTTCATTATAAGCCAAAGTTAGTTTTTTTTTTAATTTTTGGAAGGTCTGACGTTATCTTATCCCCATTTTAACACAACAGTTTTGTTGTTTTTAAATATTTTTGAATTTGCATTCATTGTCTCCGAAGAGTGTGGCTGTATACTTCGTGAGCTACATATGACAAGCTGATTTCAGCGCAAGTTAAAAGCTGCCTGTATTTATTTGTGCTGACAATTCTTAACCAGGAATGCCTACCAACATTATTTTCAGAGTTCAATTTCCATTGTGCTGTAATTATTAGATTACTTACCTAATTCACAATTTTCAACTATTGTATAGTAGCATAAAATATGTTGTGTAATCTGGGACAAAGTTGTTTAGTGCTTTTGTTGGTATCTTATTGCCACAGCTGTTTTTTTCTTAAATTGAATCTCAAGCCTTCTCAGGTTTTGTCATCACTAATTAGATATTACTAATAATCGAGGTAAATAACACAATTTGTTGGGCATTACACAGATACCCTTCAACTTTGTAACATCACAGGAACCTTTATTTGTTGGAACAGTTAAAATGTGAGATTTCCTCAGGACTTAAGCTGTGTCATTTTGTTTCCAGCACGTTTTGGAATAGGATTCTGTGGACTTAGCACAAAAAAAATTACTGTTCAAATTATTATTCTTCAAATTGCTATTCTTCTCTAGCATTTTAATGAACGTGGCTCAAGGCAGGAATTCATTCAGGTTTCATGCTTGCTGAACCTTAGGCACATCATAAAGTCTAACCATCATCCAGGGATATGCAAAAGTGGAAATGTGCAAGCTAGAAATTTTAAATGGAAATATTTAGAGTTAACCAAGTAATTTAATCGGATTCTAAAAGAGAACGGTAGGTTAACATTGCCAATGTAAATACTCATGCCTCTGAAATAACTGCTGATAATTTGGACATATGATTGGGAAAGCTATGCTGACAAATTGATAACGTCAGAAGTCACATGGCACCAGGTTATAGTCCAACAGGTTTGTTTGAAATTATAAGCTTTTGGAGTACTGCTCTTTCGTAATGTGGAGACTCCAACTGTTGAAGGAACAGTTCTCCAAAAGCTTGTGACTTCAAATAAACCCACTGGATTATAACCCGGTGTCATGTGACTTCTGACCTTGTCCATCCCAGTCCAACACTGGCAGCACCACATCATAATTGATAATTTACAATGTACTTTCAGTAGATTTCATTTTGGCTAAAAATGCTTGACTCAGAGGTTTTACTCTGTAAACGTATTTTAGGCATAGGATTCATGTATTATGTGAAAAGTAGGATGCTGTGTGCATGAAAGATGCTTGCTAACGATTGGGTGCCTACTCCAAACCTGAAAATTATTCTGGCTGAATTTCCTCTTCCGATCAGCCATCTGTAAGAGCTAATGTTATGTGATGATGTGCAACAATGTGAGTAGTGTTCCAGGTCTGAGATGGTGACTCATTTTCTTGGGCAGTTTCAGCCACCAGAAAGACAAAGACCAACTGCCCTAAGGGTTTGTTACATCATTGATGTCTGCAGTAACATGTCAAGGCACTTCTCATCCACTCCTCCAGCCACGTAAAATTCTTGAGAAGACAAAATGTCCACTTCTTGCCCATTAGAGAATATGAATTCCCCTGGTCTTCTGAGTTCTGGCTGTTGGATGGTCAAGAGTGATTGCTGCGAAATTAGTGTGGAGGTATTCCTACTTTGAAAGAAACCATCATGCACCAGGAGCCTTCATGTCACAATCAAAGTAGATGAGAGTGAGAGAACAACTCAGTATCTGCAAAGGAGGATCGATACCTTCAAATTCAGACAGAAAGATGATACACAAGAATTGGAAAAGAAGGGAATTGTCAAGACAGTGATAATCACTGCAAACTACATTAGTAACATGGTAGGACTGAAAAAATCCTGAGAAACTGGAAGTATGCTTAGATTCAAGGACTGCACAAAACACTACATAGGACAAAAAGGAAGACAGCTAACAGTCTGCATCCATGAATACCAACTAGCCATGAAACGACATGACCAGCTATCCTTAGTAGCCACACACTCAGATGATAAGCAACATGAATTCGACTGGGACAACACTACTATTATAGGACAAGCCAAACAGAGAACAGCCAGGGAATTTCTAGAGGCATGGTACTCATCCACAGATTCAATCAATAAGCACATCGACCTGGACCCAATATATCGGCCACTGCAACGGACAGCTGGAACTGACAACCGGAAACGGCAGGTACAAATCACTATAAATGCTGGAGGAAACATCACACAAGCGCTTCACAGGAGGTTCCCAAGCACTGAGGATGTCACCTAGACAGGGGATGAAACATCTACAACACAAATTCCCAGCTCGGTGAACAGAACCACAACACCGAGCACCCGAGCTACAAAACATCTCCCAAACTTGGATACAAAGGATCTCAAAGCTTTAAATAGCTCTCACTACCTCATGCAGAACATTTTAGAAATTTTTTGCAATTTGCTACATCATTGTGAAGATTGGTTAATAGAATGCAAATTAGATGAAAATAATTTTTCAAAATACATTCTGGATGTCATTTGGGAGATATAGGTGTCTGTAAAAACTGTTTAACAGTTCCATGGCTTCAGAGGAATATCAATGCAAGCAGCACAAGATAGCCAGTGAACTTCACAGAAGCTATTATGGATGATCTACTGGCTGGAGACATAAAGGAAGAAGCCATGGATGGCCATGATCAGAATCTAGTGAGATTGTTAGAGCGCTCATAGGATGAACCTGAAGTCAAGAATAAATTGCAAGTAATTGTTTGGCAGTGAAGAAATTAGGTGTTGGTAAAAAAGCACTTTTTGTCAATGCTCTTTCTGGAAATTTACAGACTAGAAGTTAACTATATAACCTTATCTTCACAAATTGAAAGTGCATGTACACTTGTCATATCTGTTTCAGCTCAACAAAATAGTTACAGCCATTCACTGGTATGTTCCTTAGTGTAATGTCTTGACAATTCAAAGTCAATGAATCAGGTTTAAATTTAAACAAAGTTTAGCAGTTAACTGCCAGTCATCATCTAACTACTATATTCTTCATTACAATGCTTTATCAATCAGAGTCTATTTCCCAAACAATCAGTACTCCCTATTCAATAAGTATCAAATCATACTCACCCTTAATTGGTATTTCTTGTCAATATCCTGAGAAATACAAGACAAAAAGCCTCAATGAAAAGATACAATTCAAGACGTCTGAAGTACATTGATCATGTTTTGACAGTGAAAGAACATCATTCTGTTTCTGATCAGGTGAGCTGCAGTATAGACACAACAGCCAACAGATATAAAGTTGGTGCAAAGATTTGTTTTGGCCAGTTAAGTGCTCCCCTCTTTTTAACCCTCTCAGTTGAGTGCTACAGAAGTCAAATTATTTTTAGCATGCAGATAATCTGACACCAATGAACAGACAGTACTAATTGAAATTAAAGACACAGTTAGAAGGCTTGCTTGAGTAAAAGTAAGAGGAATTTCCTGACTCACTAAGCACTGAAAAATAATAAAACACAGATCAGGATCCGTGTTTGGTGGTGTTGGGTGTGGGCATGTTGCTGGGTAAGGATGAGGATTCTGGTTTGTTGGAAGATTGGGTCTGGTTGGGTAGGGTAGAGCACTTCAGTTATGGTAGGTTGGGGGAGTGGCATCAGGTGAAAGTGGATCAAGCTTTTGAAGGGAGAGGTGAATGGTGTGTCAGGAGTTGGAGTTGGGTGAAAGCATTTAAGACAGCTCTAAGGGACTTTTTCAGAGGATTTCTTTTCTAAGAGAAGTTAAATTTCCATGTGATTCCCGCAGAGTTAGCTGTCTCAGGATTCCACATGGGCTCAACCCACTACTCCATTCTAAATAAAACCAAAAGAACTGCAGATGCTGTAAATCAGAAACAAAACCTAAATCAGAAAAGTTCAGCAGGTTTAACAGCATCTGTGGAAAGAAATCAGAGATAACATTTTGGGTCTGGTGACCCTTCCTCAGAACAACTACTCCATTTTTTTTCTGATCCAGCAATTATCTGGTCACTAGAATATTTGGGCCACCACCTATATCCTTATCACAAAATGTGCATGTTGTTCTAGTTCTTTATTATTGAGTTTTTTTTTGAGAGTGAGAAAAGCCCAGAGTGAGAGAAAACCAGTCTTCTACTTCTACTGTTGCAAACCTCCTCTTCTTTCTCTTTTCTCAACTCAAAAGGTATGAAATAATATTTCATTATGCAGAACATAGAACATTACAGCACAGTACAGGGTCTTTGACTCTCGATTTTGCACCGACCTGTGAAACCAATCTGAAGCCCATCTAACCTACACTATTCCATTCTCATCCATATACCTCTCCAATGACCATTTAAATGCCCTTAAAGTTGGCAAGTCTTCTATTGTTGCAGGCAGTGCATTCCATGCCCCTACATCTCTATGTAAAGAAACTACCTCTGACATCTATCCTATATTTATCACCCCTCAATTTAAAGCTATGTCCCCTCATGCTAACCATCGCCATGTGAGGAAAAAGGCTCTTACTGTCCACCATATCTAACCTTCTGATTATCTTCTATGTCTCAATTAAGTCCCCTCTCAACATTTTCTCAAATGGAAACAGCCTCAAGTTCCTCAGCCTTTCCACATAAGACCTTCCCTCCATTACAGGCAACATCCTCGTAAATCTCCTTTGAATCCTTTCCAAAAATTCCACATCCTTTCTATAATGCAGTGACCAGAACTGTATGCAATACTCCAGGTGTGGCTGCACCAATGTCTTATACAGCTGCAATTTGACTTCATGGTTCTGAAACTTAGTCTCTCTATCAATAAAAGCTAACACACCATCTATCTTCTTGACAGCCCTATCAACCTGGGTGGCAACTTTCAAGGATTTATGTACCTGGACATGAAATGTCCCGGCTCATGGACGCTGCCAAGAGTCTTATCATCAGCCCTGTCTTGCATTGATATTACTCCTAAAGTGAATCACTTCACTTTTCTGCATTAAACTCCATTTGCCACCTCTCAGCCCAGCTCTGCAGTTCATCTACATCTCTCTGTAACCGACGACATTCCTCGTCACCCTCCACAACTCTAATGACATTAGTGTCATCTGCAAATTTACTAATCCATCCTTCTATACCATCATCCAGGTCATTTCTATAAATGACAAACAACAGTGAATCCAAAACAGATCCTTACCGTACACCACTAGTAACTGAATTCCAGGATGAATATTTCTCACCAACCACCACCCTCTGCCTTCTTTAAGCTAACTAATTTCTTATCCAAACCGCTAAATCACCCTCAATTTCACGTCTCTGTACTTTGTGCAAAAGCCTACCATGAGGAACCTTATCAACCGCCTTACTGAAATCCATATACACCACACTATCTGCTTTAACCTCATCCACCTGTTTGGTCACCTTCTCAAAGTGCTCAAGGTTTGTGAGGCACAGCCTACTCTTCACAAAACCATGTTGATTATCCTTAATCGGGTTGTTCCTTTCTAAGTGATTATAAATCCTATTTCTAATTGCCCTTTCCAATATTTTACCCACAAGTGAAGTAGTTAAAGGTCTATAATTTTCTGGGTTGTCTCTACTCCCCTTCTATGTACTCCTATAACTGGCTTCATTTTTTGTTTTCCAAGCTGTAAATGAAAAGTTAATACATTTGAGTGACTAATATAGTCATTTTGATTTTAATAAAAAGGAAACCTTTTGTCTATGAAATGTACCAAGTATTAAAAAGGAGATTGATATTAGTCAGAAATGAGTCAATTTTTACCAGAAGCATAACAACCAATTTATGAATTTCTTGCTTAACTTGTCATCACCTTTGTGAAACTTTTACAAATGCTCAGTGCATAACACACACAAATGAAGCACAGAACAAGAGACAGCTTTCACTCGCATCCAGCAACTAATGATGAAACCATCAGTGATAAGATGCTAAGGTACTAATGATGAATTTATCTTACAGAGTGAGGCCAGTGAAACAGGACTTGTTTCAATCAGCAAGAACAACCAATTGGATCTGCATTCAGTACATTAATGCAAGCAAAACAACACAACACATAAATTAAGGAAGAAGACTTGGTTGTTGACTTTATTTGTGAACGTTGTCATGAATATCTGTTTTGGAAGAGACTCAATAGATTTAGAGTCTGACCACAAGCCACTTCAAAACATCTTCCTCAAGCCATCTCAAAGGAATGTTCCATTGTTTTGCAGAAATATCATTTGGAAGTGACATACAAGCAAGGGTAGACGATGACATGCTGTGGAGTCCTGTACACCATATGAAGGTAATTGCAAATGCAAAAACAGCATGAAGTTATGTAAATTCAATAAGAAGCATGCTCTGGAAGTAATTAACCTAATCTAAAAGGATGTATTGTTTTGATCAAGCAAACTATGCACTCTTCAAGTGTTGTACAAAGTAGTGGTGAAAGGATGACCTGAAAGCTTAGAGACCACACACATTGCTGTAAGAATATTATGGGCAGGTGGAGACAGTCCAAAAAACTGACTTGTGTAAATTAAATGATGTTATCATCCCTGAGAAAATGTGAAAAAAGAATATCCATGCCAGCCATTACGGAATTGAGTCTAATCCTGAGGGAGACAAGAAGTACTCCACTGGACAAACATGAGCAAGTAGATTAAAGACCAGTGCTGTAATGAATAGAGAGCTAAGAAAATGAAAGAACCTTTCATTGCACATGACATTCTGGGCAGGTCATGGATGAAACTTGGAATAGATCTCCTCACTGTCTCAGGGACGGATTACCTCATGATTACAATTGCCGCTAATGTCAATGAGTGCCAGTGAAATTGTAGAAAATTGGAAGGCACAGCTCCATTAGTGCAGCATGCCAAATGTTATGATAAAAAATAACGGCCCTCAACTCTCAAGTAAATAATTTGGTCACTTCACAAATGATTGGGATTTTCAATGCCACACCTTATCCCAAGATCATCCCCCATTCTATAAAATGACTGAGACAACAGTTTAAAAAAAACACAGAAGGGGTCAAAATTGAGCAAGTTCAGTACAGATGTGTATTAGTCAATACTAGAGTGACTAGTTACTGTTGGTGTGGAAGATTGTTCAGTCCAGCAACTAAAGTCATACTACACCTGAACTTGTTTTGCCACAAGCATCTGCAGGAGCTAAGCATAGGAAAAGGAGAGAGTGACAAAACCCAAGTGAAATAATAACCATATTTCACTTTGTGCAATTTTATCAATCCGTGCTAGAGGCACATCATTCCACGAAGTACACAGCCAATTAGCAAGAGCAGTTATCATGAAAACAGTAGTCACCAGAAGAATGACACTCTTCTGAGAAAGAACATCAATACCACTAATGAGCAGATCTTAAATGAACAGCCTCTGACAAGGCATGTACGATTATAATACCTGAATGCTTGTAAAGATGGAAAAATTAGGTGCTGTTGCTCAAACTAGTGTTGGATTCACTATTTTTCATTCTTTACATTAGTGATTTGGATGAGAATATAAGAGACGTGGTTAGTAAATTTGCAGATGACATCAAAATTGATGGTATCATGGACAGTGAAGAAGGTTATCTAAAGAACAATGGGATCTTGATCAACTGGGCCAGTGGTTTGAGGAATGGCGGATGAAGTTTAATATGGATAAATGTGGGATATTGCATTGTTAATACAAATGGTAAGACAAACTGGGGCAGGACTTGCATAATTAATGGTAGGGCCCTGAGGAGTGTTGTTGAACAGAGACCTGGGGATGGATGTATATGGTTCTTTTTAAAAGTGGCATCACAGGTAGACAAGAAGGTGTTTGACATGCTTGCCTCCATCAGTCAGGACATTTAGTACAGGAATTGAAGTGTTATATTACGGCTGTACAAGATATTGGTGAGGCCACATTTGGAATACTGTATACTGGAATTCTGGACACCCTGCCATAGGAAGGATGTTATTTAACTGAAATTGGGGCATAGAAGATTTACAAGAATGTTACAGAGACTGCAGGGTCTGAGTTATATGGAGAGTCTGGGTGAGCTGGCATTTTCTTTTCCCTGGAATGTAGTAGGCTGAGGGGTGACCTTCTAGAGATATATATAATCATGAGGGGCATATGTAAGTTGAATAGCCAAGGTCTTTTCCATAGGTTGGGCAGTGTAAAACTAAAGAGAATAGTTTAAAAAGGGCTCTGATGGGCATTTTTTTTCAGAGGGTATGTGCGTATGGAACAACCTACCAGAGGAGGTAGAGGTGAGTACAAATACAACACTAACAAGACATTTGGGCAGATACATGGATAGGAAAGGTTTTAGGAATATAGGACAAATGAAGGCAAATGAGGCGAGTTCAGTTTAGGAAACCTGGTTGACATGGATAAGTTATGATGAAGGGTATCTTTCTCATGCTCGCTGACTCTATAACTTGAGCTTGGCTTCACAGAAATGCTACAGCAAGCCTATATTATAAAAGGTACAATGAACACAAGTTGCTGAACTAAAATAGTAAGTGTCTAAAAGATCTGAGGTAAATACACGTGCGATCATTTTTGGTTTGCTCTCCTCATTGTAAAGCTGACTACACTGAACAGTGAATTTCATAGAATAGATGGAAAGAAGTTCAAATAACCCGCTGCTTCATCTGGAAAGTGTTTGGTACCTGGGATAGTGAGGATTTCACCCCCTGAGATTGCATGAAAGGGTATCATGGAAGGGAAATGAAATGTTGGGGGTGATGGTAGAACAAACCAAGTTGTCGCAGAATGATTGGTCCCTTCACAATATGATCAGGGGGAGATATGTTTGATGGTGCTACCCTACTTGGCAGGTTGGTAAGGCAAAGGGATGGTCATTTGAACTTGGAGCTGGTGGGATGTAAAGTGAGGGCAAGGTGAACTCTCAGTAAGATGCTGGGGAGATGGTGTAGGGGTTGGGATGAGGGCAGGAATGTGAGTAATGAGTCAGACAGCGTTGAAAACCCTGTCCAGAACAATGCAGTATTGGGGAGGTGGGGAGAAGCCTCTCTTGTGGAAAAAGTAAGACAAGTCAGAAATGCAGTTTTGTGTCAAACCTTTTCCCGGGAGGTTGCCTGACATGCTGAGATTCATCAGCAGTCACTGTTTTCATTTCATATCTCTAGCATCCTCAGTACTTCACTTTTGCTTTGTTGTGCTGGCATGGACACACTAGGTTTTGTGAATGATGATTTTCTTTATGAATATTGGGTAACTTGTCCTTGCAAATGATAGTGTACGCATTTTATTTATTTGAAAAGGAGAATATTTGTAGAAATTCCTTTCATAAGATACTATACAATGACTTGTCATTGTCATATGACTTATTTGTGAGTGTTTTCAAATTTGGAGAACAAGGCCATTAAACCATACACATGAAGTGTGGTGTTAGAAAGGGCATCTTCTCTTATGGTATGAGAAAAATATGTCATTCAGATGAGAAGTCATTGAAGCATTCAGTAATGAATATGTTTTGTTGTATACAGTGGTGAAATATTAATCTGTGAAAGGAGTGGTTGCTTTATAATCCTCAGAATACAGGATTTGTAACCACAGTTGAAGGCTTCAACAGCTAACCAAGCAAAACCTTTTGAATCACCTCATGAACTTTGAAATATAACCTGTTCATAAAATTGACATTTCATTGACCAGGTGACAACTTTATTTCTAGATGAAGTGAGAACTTTGTTGGACATGTTCAGGAAAAATAAAATTTCAGCATTTTTTTGTAGTGTCTGACTAACTTGAACAGCAAAAGGACCTCTTGGCCTTTGACCTTGACATTTGAAATGTACATAATGTGTAACTTATTGTGTAATATTGATTTTTTTATGCTGTTTTCTACATTTAACAAAATACAGAGCAGTGAACAAAACTTGAAGAGATCATCTAATGATAAACGTAATTGAAAAAAATAAATCCACATTGTGCAATTGTGACTCATCATATTCACAGATGACCTCTGCATGTCTTCAGCTGACCCAGAACTACACTTTTCTTCTGCTCCATTGAGCTGTTTCCAGGCAACGCTATTAATTGGATAATTCAAAGCTTCTAGTGTCCATCATGCTTTTGCTGCATTATACTAAATACTGATAGAGACCAATCCAATTAGGATTAGTTATGCAGTAACCTCTGAAATATTCTGCTTGTATAAAATAGTCCAGTGGTCATGTCAGGATCAAGTGGTTACAGTTTGCATTTTAATAATGTACAAATGCATGAATTTCTGATAAAATGGGAAGAGTGGCTTCACCTTGTCTCAAAATAGTACTTTGTGCTCAGTAGTATTTTCTTCAAATAACTTTGAAAATCAGTAAAATGATTTTGGTGGCTTTGAAGTAAATTTATATGATGCTCTGTTTGAATCAGGAAGCTCTGTTGGCATGAGCAAGAAAGTAAGTAGAAATAATCTTGTGCTTTGATGCAAAACAGCCCACGTCCGATGCACTGCCTGTCATACACTAGCCTGATGCTCAGTTGCATTGCAATCAATTGGGATAAAATGCTATGAAACAAGTAGTCTATGCAAATACCATGTGTTCTGTGGGCCCAGTACAAGATAAATTTCTACACCTGTGTGTATTTTGATTCCATGCCCGTCATGGTCTTGAATTTTTTGAATTTTGTAAAATACATTAGTGAGGAAGAGAGAACTGGTGTCAAAGGCAAAGTCTTAATTAAACATTAATTTAGTTTTTCAAACAAATAAAGCCGAGTGTGGAGGCAAACTTATAAATCTGCCTGTGCCTTGTAAATTGTGCAAAGAAAAGAAAGGCCAACAAAATTGATTCTCATTCCTGACATCTAACTGAGAAAGCAGAAGAGAAACAGAAGTCAATGAGAAATGCAAATAGTTTGTTCTTTACTGATTTTAATTTGATTTACTTACAAACAAAATGTGTTCAAAGTAAATAGCTGTATATTTGTGGCCACTAAATCTGAAGGGATTATCAAGTTTCCAAATGCCCTGTACTTCTTGAACTTTAAAAAAGCACAATCTAGGAATATGGCTTTGTTGTTGTGGTTCTGTTTGCCGAGCTGGGAGTTTTTGTTGCAAATGTTTCGTTCCCTTTCTAGGTGACATCATCAGTGCTTGCGAGCCTCCTGTTAAGCGCTTCTGTAAAGTTTCCTCCGTCATTTATAGTGGCTTGTCTTTGCCGTGACAGAGACAAGCCACTATAAATGCCAGAGGAAACATCACAGAAGCACTTCACAGGAGGCTCCCAAGCACTGAGGATGTCACCTAGAAAGGGGACGAAACGTTTGCAATAAAAACTCCCAGCTCAGCGAACCGAACCACAACAATGAGCACCTGAGCTACAAATCTTCTCCCAAACTTTGAATATGGCTTTGTGATAAGTAATCACCCATGGTCTGGAATGCAAGAACAAGCCCAATAGCGTACTCATGCTTCTGTGTTAACCCACTTCATCTGAAGTTTCAGAACACTTCTGACCAGGGAGGGTTGAGATGACAAGTGGAAGTGAGGAATTAGTTGGACACTTAAAAATTCTCTCTCCCTCTCTCTCTCTCAGTAGGGGAGGACACAATGATTACAAATTTGTTAATACTGGGAAAACCAGTGGATGATACTAAAGGGTTGTAGATATTGGAGAGTATCAAATTGGAGATGTGATGAGACTGGGGGAGAAAGTTAAATTAAAAAGCGTTAAAGAAGAAATTGTGACTCCAGCCCAAACTGTTTCACATCAGGTTAGTTGTTGACTGGAAGGACATTGAAATTGCAAGTCATTTTAACTGTGTTAATAGAAGTTGGATATCATTCATGTCTTATTTGGAGCAATCTTCCTTTGTCTAAATGGTGCACATGTTCAATTATGTCTCTATTTTACATTTTTGTGAATTTGTAAGGTGTTTGAGAGAATGTTCCAAGTGTCTCCCATTGTGGGCGGCACGGTGGCACAGTGGTTAGCACTGCTGCCTCACAGCGCCTGGAGACCCGGGTTCAATTCCCGACTCAGGCGACTGACTGTGTGGAGTTTGCACGTTCTTCCCGTGTCTGCGTGGGTTTCCTCCGGGTGCTCCGGTTTCCTCCCACAGTCCAAAGATGTGCGGGTCAGGTGAATTGGCCATTCTAAATTGCCCATAGTGGTAAGGGGTAAGGGATAATGTATGGGTGGGTTGCGCTTCGGCGGGTCGGTGTGGACTTGTTGGGCCGAAGGGCCTGTTTCCACACTGTAAGTAATCTAATCTAAGATCAGTGTAATAGCTGTTCTGGCTGTTATCCAGAATTGTGCTGTCACATTTGATGAAGTGGGTGAAGCAAGTAAAGCTCCATTGAAAAGTGGATAGTGCCTTTGTAGAGCTCATTCGTGTGTTATATTGGGTCATATATTAACCATTTTACTCAATGGACATATGTGACTACAATTTTTATTGAGGACTCCACCAAAGAGAATAAGGTAATAATAGAAATAAGTAATTAAGCTATTGTATTTACATTACTTACAACAGCATGATTGGCAAGTCTCAATGTTTACAACTCAAGTGAGGGTAATGTTGAAATTGTTCATCTGGAGAGTAAAAAGCACATCAAGTTTAATCAGAAAAGTCTAAAAGATTGCAAATTAAACAAATTGGAATTATTTCCAGAGAAGAATCTTACCAAGCTCCAATTCTTGATCCCCAGTTCTCTGGTGCGCGCTCATATCCAGCAAAACTACTATCTGATGGGCTGCATTCGTGAATTTTGTGAGGTTGAAAGAGCCTACCTTCTATTACCTGCTATTTTCATTCTGGCTGAAAGTGAACCTGGTGTGAAAGCTCCTGTCCCCCTCTGCATTTGGGAAGTGTTCTTTGCAAACATGTGATTCAGGTCATATTATTGCATTGGTAACTATTGTATAATTTATCTGAGCCACCTTCAGGAATTTATCAACTGCACACTAATCCTGCTATATTGTTTGATTTCATTCTATGATTTCTGTCAGGTTCAGCTTTTTGTACTTCAGATTGAACAGTGGGTCACTTAGCTCATCCATTTTTGTTGCTGTTATTCCCAGTTTCATCCTCTAGTCTCCTTATTTTCTGATTGCTTCACTCTTTTAGTTTGCTGGTGTGATATGAGTTGGAGTTAATGGATTCCTTGTTGGTACCTCATGAGGGTTTCTCGTGCTACTCGCCTGAAAGAAGGTGAAAGAAGAGGAAAGTCAGGGAATTTCAGA
Source organism: Hemiscyllium ocellatum (assembly GCF_020745735.1). Taxonomy (NCBI): domain Eukaryota; kingdom Metazoa; phylum Chordata; class Chondrichthyes; order Orectolobiformes; family Hemiscylliidae; genus Hemiscyllium; species Hemiscyllium ocellatum. Next base: position 96,396,443 of record NC_083403.1, read on the forward strand.
CAAGCTAGCTTAGCAACTGTGGTGGGGAAATAGTTGGACACTACAATTATGGATGGGATAACAGAAGACCTTAACAGAAAATGTTTGAAGGGGGATGAGCAGCATGGATTCATGACAGGTTGGTCATGCCTAACAAACCTCATTGAGTTTTTTTTGAAAAGTTGATTGTGATGATCATAATGAGGTTCGCCAGGTAGGCCTCATAGAATGAGTTCCCTTACTGTGGCTGTTAATCTGTTCTACTCAGACAGCTCTGGCTGATTAGATATAAACAGGAGTCGCAGTTGTGGGTATGTTCACTGAGCTGAGAAGTTGATTTGCAGACATTTTGTCCTCTATCCACATGACATCTTTGGTGCTTTAGAACTGCTGTACTGCCTCCTAAAATTTATTTTATTCATTTCTTGCTGCTTCTGGTAGCTGGTTCCAGTTGGTTGTTGGCGCGGCGAGTATATTGGGTCTAAGTCTATGTGTTTGTTGATGCGGTCCATGGATAAGTGTCATGCTTCTCAAACTTCTCTGGCTGTCTCCTGTTTAGCTTGTGCTATGATCATTGTGCTGTTGCAGTCGAATTTGTGGTCCCTGTCATCTGTGTTTATGGCTACTAGGGACAGCTGGTCATGGCATTTAATGACTAGTTGGTGTTTGTGGATGCGGATTGCTAGCTGTCTGCCTGTTTGTCCAGTATAGTGTTTCATGCAGTCTCTGCATGGAATCTTTGTAAATTATGTATGTTTTGCACATGATGGATATCGGTTCTTTTGTTCTAGGGAGTTGCCTGAGCGTGGTTGTTGGTTGATGGGCTGTCATGAATCCCAGTGGTTGGAGAAATCTGGCTATTAGTTCTGAAATGATTTTTGTAGGTGGTAGCGTAGCTAATGTGTTGGGTCGTGACACGTCCTCATTGTTTTGTTTATCTGCTAGATATCTGCGGATGAAGTTGTGGGGATATCTGTTCTTGAATACTCTGTAAGGATTGTCTTTTTCTCTTTACAAGTTGCAAATGCTGCAGTGTGTTGAAGCCTTTTTGAACAGGGTCCCAATGCTGCATCTCTTGTGTGTGTTTGGGTGATTGCTGTTGTAGCTCAGGATCTGGTCAGTCTGTGTTGCTTTTCTGTACACTTTTGTAGTGCATTCACCTTTCTGTATTCTTTCAACCGTCACATCCAGGAATGGGAGTTGGTTGTTGGTTTCCTCCTCTCTCATAAGCTTCATCCTTGTGAGTATGGTGTTGATAAACCAGTGTGTGTTCTTGATTTCTGTTCTCTTAATAATTACAAAAGTGTCATCCAGAGTTTGTGTCAGGTTTGTGGGAGGTAGGTTTGTTCTAGTCTTTGCATCACTGCTTCTGCTATGAGCTCAGAGATGGATGAGCCCATAGGTGGAAGACCAACGTAACTTACAAGATTCCATGCAAAGCCTGCACAAAACACTATATAGGACAAACAAGCAGACAATTAGCAATCCATAACCATGAACACCAACTCGCCACTAAACGCCATGACCAGCTGTCCTTTGTAGTCACAGACATCAATGACAAAGGCTACAGATTCGACTGGGACAACACAACGATCATAGGACAAGCTAAACAGAGGACAGCCAAAGATTTACTAGAGGCATGGCACTCATCTATAAACTCCATCAACAACATAGATTTAGACCCAATATACATATCACTCCAATGAACAACTGGAAGCAGCAGGAATGGAACCAAATAAATTCCAGAAGACACAGTACTGCAGTGCTTCACAGGAGGCTCCAAAACACACAGATGTCACCTAGAGCAGGAAATGAAACATCTGCCAGTCGCCTTCCCAGCTTGGCAAACATATCCACAACTATGGCAACTGGCACTCAAGATACAAATTAGATTAGATCTTTACACAAACCTGTAAACAAGAGTGTTAGGGATCCTGTTCATTCTAAGAGCTGGCTCTAGCTAGCTAGATCACTTGGAGAGCTGGTTCTGAGGAAATTGGATTGGTAACTAGGACGTCCCATGTGTAAATAAAAGGTGGTTCGGTGATGGGAAACCAGCCTCTGTGGAATTACTTCAGTGGTATTGAGCGAAAAACATGCCCCTGGAGAAATTAGCTCACAGCAGTCATGTACCATTACTTGAGAACTTTGGCTCATTTGATCAAAGACTGGGCCTAGTATGTGGAAAAAATGCTTGATTTTTATTACCCAGGTAGATGATATCTGGGCAGATGAAAAGCAATCAGTAATTCTCCTGACAGCTTGTAGGACTTTCAGGTTTTTTTTCACATATTAAGAACCTAACTTTCCCTGAGGCATCAGATACTAAGATTTTCAAAAGAGTTGATGAATTTTATGACCCGAAGTCTTCTCTAATTCTGAGATGCTATTGGCCTTAGTTGGAAATTCAAGAATCAGTGGAATCCATCCAGGAAGTCTTGACTAGGTTAAGATGACTAGCAGAGGCATGTGACTTTAGTTTAACCCTTAATGAGATGCTGAGAGACTGTTTGTTTGGTATGTGGCATTTATGATGTAACCATGCAAAAATGCCCACTAGCTGAAGCCTAACTGGATTCAAACCTCATTGAATATTTTGGAAAAGTTGACTGTAGTGATTGTCTTTATCATCAGAAACTGTGGAACACGGAGCATATGAGTTGCAAATTACTCCTCTGACTAAGCTTGGGAATATCACTTGAGTGAAGGCATTGCATAACCTCACTTGGGACATATCCTGAACAGAGGGACTCTAGGAGCCCACAGCAGAATCTCAAAACAAAATCAAGCCTTGGCCAAATGGTTAAAATTTTCTTCAGGATCCAGGCCTAAAAGCCATTGTAGTTGCGGGACTCGAAACAGAAATAAAGAGTCCCACTACGCCTAAGATTGACTAAGGAAGTTCATAAGCTAGTATCCAGAAGACTGCACACCCTGGAAAGCCTATCTACAGCTTGTTTGGAGCAACATCCAAGTTAGAGCCAACCAAAATAAATGGTCACATGAATGTAATGTAGGTCAATACTGGAGCAGCTGTTTCAGTGCTCACAGCTTCAGTCTTTGACAGAATTTCACTCTGAATCCAATCCTTAAGCTTACATAAGATCCTGGTTAGTCTGAGAACCTATACCAGGAAATTTTTACAGATTAACTCGACAAAGTGCTCTGGTCTCTCATGAGAAGCCGTTGGTTCGGTTACCGCAACTCGCAGTAAAAGGCTCAGACCCAAGCTTGATGGAGTGAAATTAGTTGCGAAAGATTCACTTTGTTTGGCTCAACATTTTTTTTGATTGGAAAATAGCTGCCTGAATGAAGTCCTAATTAAATATTTGCAAGATTTTCAGGAAGGTCTAGGGGGATAACAAGTCAAAATATTGAAACCGAAACCTTAAAGTGTTTACATAATCTGAACTTGCTGTCATGCGCTATGGGTTTCAAATTGTTAACGCTATTCCACACAATGCAAAGAGGCAAACTGATGCAAACTCTGGGGATCATTAAATCAAATCCATCAAATTTACCAAACAGCCCCCAAAACAAAGATAAGATTTCACTTTTTCTAACTAACACTTTAACATGAATCAAAATCCACTCAAATTAAGCAGGGATTAACAAATCCATATGGACAATAAATTGAACAAGAAATAGCAGAAACAAAATAGAACATCTCTTGGATTTAGCACATAGCTAATTCTGCCTGTACAGTTCCAGCTTCGATCAGTTTTCCATGTAGAATTACTGTTCCTTTAATCAGGGAGTTGGTTGATTCTCTGCAGACCTCAGCTTTCTGCAAATGATTGTCTATTTTCAGGAATCCTTTCAATGCTTATGAATTACATGGAAAATCGAAGGATAATGAAATATTTTAACATTTTTTTCCAAATAAAAAAGGCTTTAACCAATGATTTGAAGGAAACCTTTGTGTTTTATTAGAAATGATATCGATAGTTTAATGTCCTTGTGATCTACTTGCTGATTTCAGAAATTCAAATGACATTGGAAAAATAGTCAAGCAAAGCTTTTAGGGAGACTGCGTTTGCTTTTTCTTAGTAAACATCATCTCTGCAGATCTTTTGTTATGTAAGTGTTTTGGGATTAAAAAGGGAACTACAGCTTATCCAGATCATAGCTCAGATGTTAACTAGTTTGGCACTTATTTGAGTGGAGTTTATTTTAGGAAAAATAGATCATTTTGAGTTCATTTAATGAAGCCCAGTGACAGTTTCTTGATAGCTATGGCAGCAAATACACAGAATCATCACTGTGGATACTACTGGGAGTATTGAGCCTGAAAGAAACTAATGACATATTAAGCACATGGGAATGCCATCACAAATAAATTCCCTCTCCAATTCATCATGCAACATCCTAGTTGCAACTGTATCCCTAGTAATTCACTGATCATAATCCTGGAAAGTTCTCCATAAAAGCATTGTAACAATCCCTGCACTAGATGGACTGCAGCAGTTAAAGAAGATAGCTCACCACCATCTCTGCACTAATAATTAGGGGTGGACAATAAATGGTTGCCTAGCCATTGATGCTAGCATCCCAGGAATGAACGAAAAAAAGATTCAAACAACAGGCCTTTTACCCTAAGGGGTTGATGCTGATGATTAGGCTTAGCACAAATCCCCAAACACCCTTCTTCATTGCATCTGATAGATATATTCCGATGCGACGGTCTTCCGCTGAACTGTGCTGGGACCAGAGTCCGAGCGAAGTGCATAGCTAGGCTGTAGGCAAGGATATAAACAAAATGGGCTTGGGAGGGTTCAATTATAGGAGAAATTAGAAAAGCTGAATTGAAGGAGGAGGTAGAAGTGAGAAGTCAGGAGAGTTATTAAAATCTCCAGCACAAACACAAATAGGACAGAATGTATGGAAACGGTGAGCAATCAAACTTCAAGCACACTAGACAAACGAATGAAAATGAGAAGAGGAACAGTTAATACAGGACTAAAGGTATTGTATCTGAATGCATACAGTCAAAAGAATAAGGTAAATGAATTCAAAATTGGCTAGTATGATATGATGGGCATCATGGAGACATGGCCGTAAAGGGATCAGGCTTGGGAGCTGAATATTCAAGGATATACATCCTATCGAAAAGGTAGGGATATGGGCAGAGGGGGTGGTATTGCATCATTAGTAAGAAATGAAATTATATCAATAGTAAGAAATGAAGTATGGTCAAGTGGTGTAGAATCTGTGTGGGTAGAATTGAGGAACCGCAAAGGTGAGAAACCATAGTTGGAGTTATGTACAGGCATCCAAAAGTAGTCAGGAGTTGGGGTGCAAGATACACCAGGAGACAGAAAAGATGTGTAAGAAAGGCAAAGTTACAATGATCATGGGGGATTTCAATGTGTAGGTAGACTCGGAAAATTAAATTGGTAGTGAATTGCAAGAAAAGGAATTTGTGGAATGTCTATGAGATGGCTTTTTTGGAGCAGCTTGTGGAGGAGCCACAAGGGAACAGAGTCTAGATTAAAGTGGTGCTAGAAAAGCACAGCAGGTCAGGCAGCATTCGAGGAGCAGGAAAATCGATGTTTCAGGCAAAAGCCCTTCATCAGGGCTGTCCTGATGAAGGGCTTTTGCCTGAAACATCAACTTACCTGCTCCTCGGATGCTGCCTGACCTGTTGTGCTTTTCCAGCACCACTCTAATCTAGACTCTGATCTCCAGTATCTGCAGTCCTCACTTGCGCCCAAAAGGAAACAGGCAAAACTGGATTTAGTGTTGTGCGATGAGGCAGACATGATAAAGGAGCTTAAGGTGAAGGAACCCTTTGGAGGCAGTGATCATAATATGGTTGAATTTACTCTGTAATTTAAGAAGGAGAAGATAGAATCAGGCGTAGTAGTATTTCAGGTGAATAAAGGCAACTACAGACACATGAGGGAGGAGCTGGGTAGAATTGATTGAGAAAGGAGCCTAGCAGGAAAGACAGTAGAACAGCAATGGCAGGAATTTCTGGGAGTAATTCAGGAGACACAGCAGATACTCATCCTGAGGAAAAAGAAGCATGGTATAGGGAGGATGAGGTAACCACGGCTGACTAGGGAACTCAAGGATAACATAAGATCTAAAGAGAAATCATATAATGTGGCTAAGGGCAGTGGAAAACCAAAGGATTGGGAAGCTTACAAAGACCAACAGAGTGCAACAAAGAAATAAATAAGGAGGGAGAAGATTAAATATGAGAGTAAGCTAGGCAGTAATAATAAGGAAGACTGTAAGAGTTTATTTAGATCTATAAAGGGCAAAAAAGAGAGGCAAAAGTGGACATTGGGCCACTGGAAAATGACACTGGAGAGATAGCAGTGGGGAACTAGGAAATGACTGAGGAGCTGAATAATTACTTTGTGCCAGTCTTCATGGTGGAAGACACCAGTAATATCCCACGAGAGTGAGGGGGCAGAAGTAAGTCTGGTGGCCATCACCAAGATGAAGGTGCTATAAAAACTGAATAGCCTGAAGGTGGATAAATCAATGGGACCAGATGGACTGCACCCCTGAGTTCTAAGGGGTATATTTCCCTCCCCTTCCCTATCGGCGTTCCACTTCCTCCGTGACTCCCTTGTCAGGTCCACACCCCCCACCAACCCAACCTCCACTCCCGGCACCTTCCCCTGCAACCGTAAGAAATGTAAAACTTGCACCCACCTCCCCGCTTACTTCACTCCAAGGCCCCAAGGGATCCTTCCATATCCGCCACAAATTCACCTGCACCTCCACACACATCATTTACTGCATCCGCTGCACCTGATGTGGCCTCCATTTTGGGGAGACAGGCCGCCTACTTGCAGAACGTTTCAGAGAACACGTCTGGGACATCCGCACCAACCCAACCACGCCGTGGCTCAACACTTCAACTCCACCTCCCACTCCACCTAGGACATGCAGGTCCTTGGACTCCTCCATCGCCAGACCATAGCAACATGATGGCTGGAGGAAGAGCACCTCATCTTCCGCCTAGGAACCCTCCACCCACAAGGGATGAACTCAGATTTCTCCAGTTTCCTCATTTCCCCTCCCCCCACCTTGTCTCAGTCCCAACCCTCGAACTCAGCACCACCTTCCTAACCTGCAATCTTCTTCCTGACCTCTCCGCCACCACCCCCACTCCAGCCTATCACCCTCACCTTAACCACCTTCAACCTACACATTTCCAATGCCCCTCCCCCAAGTTCCTCCTCCCTACCTTTTATCTTAGCCTGCTTGGCACACTCTCCTCATTTCTGAAGAAGGGCTCATGCCCGAAACGTCGATTCTCCTGCTCCTTGGTTGCTGCCTGACCTGCTGCGCTTTTCCAGCAATACATTTTCACCCCTGAGTTCTAAGCAAAATAACTGAAGAGAGAGTGGTGACCTTTAAGGAATTGCTAGAATCTGGGGGGGAGGGGGGGTTCTCCTAGATGACTGGAAAATCATTAATGTGACATATCTGTCTAGAAAGTGAGTAAAGCAAAAGATGGAAAATTACAGAGCAGTTAGTCTAACCTCAGTCGTGAATAAGATCCTGGAATCTATTGTGAAGAATGAGATTATAGAATTCTTGGAAGTATATGGTAAAATAGGACAAAGTCAGCATGGTTTCATCAAGAGAAGATCATGCCTGACAAATCTGCTAGAATTCTTTGAAGAAGTAATGAATATGTTATACCAAGGAGAGCCAATGGATATTATCGGACTTCAAAAGGGCCTTTGACAAGGTGCTGCACAGGAGGCTACTGAGTAATATAAGGGCCCATTGTGTTAGAAGCAAGATGCTAGCATGGATAGAAGCTTGGCTGTCTGGCAGAAAGTAGAGAGTGAGGATAAAAGAGTCCTTCTCAGGATGGCAGCCGGTGACAAGTTGTGTTCCGAAAGGCTCCGTGTTGGGACCACAACTTTTCACTTTATACATTAATGATCTAGATGAAAGAGCTGACAGCATTCTGGATAGGTTTGCAGATCATATAAAGATAGGTAGAGAACAGGTATCATTGAGGAGGCAGGGACGTTGCAGAAGGATTTGGACAGATTAGGAGAGTGGGCAAAGAAGTGGAAGAGGGAGTACAACATGAGCAAGTATGAGGTCATGCACTTTGGCAGGAAGAATAGAGGCATGGACTATTTTCTAAATGGGGCGAAAATTCGGAAGTCTGAAGTGCAAAGAGACTTGGGAGTTCTAATCCAGGAATCTCTCAAAGTTAAGTTACAGGTTGAGTCAGTAGTTAGGAAGGCAAATGCAATGATAGCATTGATTGTGAGAGGACTTGAATATAAAAGCAGGGATGTACTTATGAGGCTCAATAAGGCCACATTTGCAGTATTTTGTGCAGTTTTGGGCCCCATGTCTCAGGAAAGATGTACTGGCTCTGGAGTGGTTCAGAGGAGGTTCACGAGAATGGTCCCTGGAATGAAAACTTAACATATGAGGAACGCTTGTGGACTCTGGGTTTATACTTGATGGAGTTTAGAAGGGTGATGGGTGGGGTGGGGTGGGGTGGGGGAGGGGGGAATCTAATTGAAACTTATAGAATACTGAATGGCCTGGACAGAGTAGATGTTGGGAAGATGTTTCTATTGTTAGGAGAGACTAAGACCTGAAGGCACAGCCTTAGAATAAAGGGAAGACCTTTTTGAATGGAGACAAGGAGAAACTTCTTCAAACAGAGAGTGGTGAATCTAAGGAATGCATTGCCACAGAAGGTTGTGGAAGACTGGTGGTTGAGTACATTTAAGACTGAGTTGGATAGGTTCTTGAGTATCAAGAGGATAAAAATTACAGGGAGAATGGTTTTGAGAAATTTAGCAGCCATGATTGAATGGCAGATCAGACCCGATAAGCTGAATGTGTCTTATGGTCTTCTATCCTTCTATTTCTTGTTCTTATCCAGCATCTCCTTTAATAAGCTTATTTAAAACAATTCACATCATTAAACATTATGGATTCAAATATAGTGTAAGTGCATAAAACCTTTTGAGATGCATACAAGTTTTCACAAGTAGCCTTTCTTGAACAGGAATTGAATACACCAAAAAGGTAGACTTACCTATAATACAATATAAAGAACTCATTGTTACAAAGTGCCAACCTTTCTAAAGAGCAAGGTTGCTTATCTTGTTTGTTTGACTTTGATAATTTTGAACCCATTAATTAATTCTGTTGCCCATTTTGAATATCTCTATAATCCAAATGCAGATAGCAAAGCAGACAGCATTGTGTAATTCATGTGAGGGCTCAGGTTTCCATGCGGTGACTTTAAACAAGCCTGGCTCATCACATTGGAGATGATCACTGATTGACAAGCAAGCAATTTTCTATTATTATTCAGCTATTGTATCAGCAGGCATTTTACACATTGTCAGGTGTGTTATGTTGATTCTGTCCATATGAACTAGCTAACTGGGGGCTCTTGTGGTGCAGTGGTAGTGTCCCTACTCAAACTCAGAAGACCTGGGTTCAAGGACCACCCGTGTAATAACGTCTCCAAACTTACTTTATAAATAAGCTAGTCCATCTTGAATGGTGGGCTATGGCCTCTTAATTGAGTAGTGGACAATGAGAGTTGCACAATGCTGCACATGTTACCATCACCTTTGTGGAGTTTCTGCCAACCTCCACTTTTCTCCTCTTCTTGCCATGATGCTTTTATACATTGTTGTTTTCAGTGGACCTGTTGTTTGCAAACTCTAATTGAACATACAACAGTAGACACACAGCTAATTGATGTTGACTCACCCTCATACTGTAGGATCTAGGATGTGAGGAAATTGTCATTTTTCCTATTAAACTTATAGAAATGATCATACATTGCAACAACTTTTAGGAACTTCATTTTTGTTTCTTAAGTACTGTAATTTAGCATTGAAATGTATTGATTCAAGGTGAATTTGCAAGCAATTGTAGTGATCATGCATTTATTACATTTTAATATCAGTGTGATTATGGATGTCAGAAATTTGTTTGACAATTTGAGAGAGCACCTTATGATTGACTTAACAGTTTGTGTGTTTGTTTTCATGAGTGTTTATATACAGAATTGTAGAGGACAGTTAACAAAAAAAAAAGACAAATGGATGGTTTCCTTCTCAATCTGAATGGAGATTTTTTTTGATTTGTGGAACATGGGTATTGAATGCTGGTCAGTATGTCCCTACTTTCCCTTGAGAAGATGGTGATGAGCTGTCTTCTTGAAGCACTATAGTCAATGTACTGTGGGTTGCTTTGTGGTGATTCTGTAGTCTTGCTCGACCATTTCAGGTCAGCCACATTGTTTTGGGTCTGGAGTTATATGTTGGCCAGACCATATGAGGATGGCAGATTTCATTTTTCTGACAATCTACAATGGTTTCATGGTCATCAATCGGCCTTAATGGTAGATTTTTAAAATTATTGAATTCAAATTCCAACATCGGCCATGGTGAGGTTCGAGCCAGTTCCACAGATCTTCATATACTGAATATTCATATATTCAGTCAACTGTTGCATTTCCTAGCATATGAATGTTAAGAGTTGACAACTTTTGAAGTTATCGTTTAAAAATTAAAGTACATTTGGATAGATTGCTTATACAGTTCATTTAAAGGAACTTAATGTGAGAGGTAAGAATGTGTACACTATAAAATGTGCATTATTTCAGGATCTCCACTGTAAGACTTAACTTAAGTTTATCATCAATGAGTGTCTAACCAAAGTGCAACAATAGACCCTAATCCTGATCCCAAGGATTGTGTCCTTTTGTATAAATCTGAGTGATAATGCCTCAGCTCTGGAATTACCTGGGTTCTTCCTATGTATGTTTGTGGGAAAAGTGGTGATGATTCTGAAGATACAATAGTGTTCCATTTTGTCCTTTCTGTTTTTGGAGTGGAAAGGTGGCTTTGTGACTATTGTTTTAGTCACTGTTGCTAACCCTCTCCCTAATATCTGAATCTGTCATCTGACCCAACCTCAACAACAAGTTGCATTTATAATCCACCTTTTACTTGGTAGAATGTCCTGAGATGCTGCGTGTGTGTACTACTGAGCAATATTGATTCTGGTCTGACTATTATGGTCAGGTGTAAAAGACGTGATTGCTTACAGTCATTTATTTTTAATCCTTTCTTAGTCAGTGCATTTTGTCCAGAGTGAGAGAGTGGGATTGTAGTGTAGTCTACATTCTGAACTCAAAATGTTAACTCTATTTTTCTCTCTACACATGTTGCCAGACCTGCTGAGTTTATTCAGCATTCCGTGTTTGATTACCTTTTGGAGCTGATTTTTGAGATTTAAGGAATGATTCAATAAGAGAGAGAGAGAGAGTGAAGTGCTTTCAGTATCACTTCTGTTATCAGTCCATGCTTCTTTTTCTCTCCTTTGTTGCTCTAAGCAAGCTACTGAAATATTAGTCCCCTGCCCAGATCCATTGCATCAGTTTTACTATAAATTCTGTGTCCTCTGATCCGGCCCCACTAGCTACCTGGCGAAGGAACAGCACTCCGACTTTTAATGTGTGATTTTTAACTTCAACCATACCAGTCCAACACCAGCACCAGTTCAATATTTCAAATTGAACATTTTGCAAATGACCTTTCATCTCCAATTGGTGAAGTTATCATTTTAATATGATTAAAATAAGATGTGCAATATTTTGGACACCGTTTCAGGGCATCCTTTTTTAATGGTAATTCCAATGTGACCAGTTTCATATTTCATAAAGGTTGCCTGATCTTGCCATGTGATCCCAGCAACCATTTCAGATCAGCAGTATCCTTTTTAACACCTGAGAATTTCATGAAATAAAATACCATCTTAAAGTCAAATCGTAATTGTAACAATACAGGAACGTTTTAAACTGGTCTGAAACAAAAAGGCTTACAGAGGAATTTTTAAATTTTTAGATTCGAGATAACAAAAGGAATGACTGATGATGAATTTCCTGAGTACCTGAAATGTACTGAGACACATGAAATTGAAGCAGAGATGTTATGGAACCATACCCAATTCATTGATCTTGCCATTCTGAAGCAATTCTCCCACCTCACAATTTCAATGCCACCTTTTGTGCTTTTCTTTGCTATGTTTCTGCTATTTCTCTTAGAGTCACAGTCATACAGCACAAAAACAGACTCATTGGTCCAACTATTCTGTGCTGACCAGACACCCCAACCTGACTTAGTGCCATTTGCCAGCATTTGATCCATATCCCTCTAAAACCTTCCTATTCATACACCCACCTAGATGGTTTTTAATGCTATCATTGTACCCACTTCTGTCACTTCTTCTGACAGCTCGTTCCATGCACACACTGCCCTCTGCATGAAAAAGTTGCCTCTCAGTTCCCTTTTAAATCTTTCCCCCCTCACCTTGAACCTATGCCCTCTAGTTTTGGATTTCCCCACCCTAAGGAAAAGACCTTGGCTATTCATTGTATTGTTACCCCTCTGACTCCAACTCTCGAGGGACAAAAAGCCTCAGCCTACTGAGCGCTTCCCTCTAATTCAAAGACTCTGGTGCCAGCAACATCCTTGTTAGTCCTTTATTGTGTGAATTTATGATTGTTTTTATTACTGATTATTCTCTTGTGCTCATATGGAGGATACACCACCTTGGGACTGGCAATGCACATTTGTTTGATTGAGGAGACAACTAAGAACCCTTAGCAAGACATCAGGGCTATCAGAATGCCTGTAGCAATACTACAGTGCTCCATCAGAGAAGTTCATAGCAGGATCTATGTTAAGTAGGGATAAAATCTGTAGTGCACTGAGCTAGAAGTTCAATCAACATTGCTGTTATATAAACAGAAAATTCTGGAGAAACTCAGTAAGTCTGGCAGTATCTATGGAGAAAGGAACAGACTTCATGCTTCAAGTTTAGTATGATGCATCAGCACCTCAGATTTTCAGCGTCCACAGTATTTTGTTATTATATGATGCTTTTGTGTTTAGTTATATGATGACTATGTGTTTGAAGTGCATGAAATCCATTTTTCTTCAATCTGGCTATTGCTGACAGCTGCAAGTTTCACTCTTAACAGTGTAGTCTCTATAAAGTTATAGGGAAAATGGTAAAAAAAAATACTGCTATGGAAATGATGACATTTAATTCATTTTTAAAAATAGCACTTGCAATGCCCACATATATACAGCACTATCCTGATTGCTGTTAGACCAAGCAACATTAAAGTTTCTATTTCACAAGTCATTTATCATAGTTTCAACATTTTTACAGGATTGTAATAACTAACATTAATTATGTGTAATATCAACTGAATGCTACAAGCTGTGACCTGTTACTTAAACAATCCATGGACCCAGTTTGGCCTATCATTGGCATGGCTACATGAAAGTTGCTTCATTCATTATGTCGATGTGCTCTTCAAGATCCTGATCCCCACTTGACACTTTTGAAGCACAAATGATTACAGAGAAGACATTAAGCTAGTTTAAAATATAATGTTTTTTAATGCGTATTACTCACACAGTTGTGAATAGACATGGCATGTTCAATTACACAAAACCAGATTAAAGTCCAACAGGTTTAATTGGAAACACTAGTTTTCGGAGCACTGCTCTTTCATCAGGTGGTCTCCGAAGGCTAGTGCTTCCAATTAAATCTGTTGGACTCTTACCTGGTGTTGTGTGATTTTTAACTTTGTACACCACAGTCCAACACCAGCATTTCCAAATCATATTCAATTAAACTGTGAAACCTCTTAATGGTGAAAGAGGGGCAAATTTATAACTGTTTTATGTCCACTGGGTCTAAAAGAAATCATTCATTTAATTCAGATGTCAATCTCAGTGGTCACATTCTAAATAGTGCGTTGGAAGATCACAGTTTCAATTCCAGAGATGTAAAAGCTGACATTTCAGCACAGTACTGAGGGTGTGCAGTATTGTTGGAGGTAATATCTTTCCAAGGCTCACAGAAATAAATTATCACAGTTTTATTTGTGGGAATATGGTGTGTGCAAATTGGCTTATTCCCTGCTTGTAAAAGTACTTTGAGGTTACAGTATACAGAGGATCTGAAAGATTGCTTGTTCATTTTATTTATTTAAATATTTTTTTAAACATCATTGGTGCTGTTAGGATTTATTGCTCATCCATCTTTGCTCTTGGGAATTTGCCTCACCCGACAACCATAGCTATCAGCTAGGAACCTGTATGTGTCAGGATATAACTTGATTCTCATCTCTCCCATTCTGTAATTACTTGACTATTGTCTCTCCCAAGTGTCCAGATGTGAACAATGAAGACTTTGCCAGCTCAGCAACGGTGAGTATGCTATCCAATCCCTAGGTCAATGTTGGTGATTTGAGTCTTGCAATGAGATAGTGACATATATGATAATTGCAACAGTGACATCAGCAGCCAAACGCTGGAGACTGAGAGTAGGAATAGTTTGTATCAGAGAGTAATGTACCAACCATAATGTGTGAAATGCACTGCAGAATAAATAAAGGTGTTTTGAGAAACCTATAGGATTAAAACCTTAGTCACTCTTGGGGAGAGGGACACCTTCCTAAAATAGGCCACAAATGACTTGAAGACACATGCAAATTTTCTCCAAGAGTGGAACCAAACCACAAACCAGCTATCAGGGTTTACTCCTTTTTGACTATTATGGATCAGTTTTTCTTACAACTGAGTAGCTGGTTAGGCCATTTCAAATGGCCTTTAAGAGTCAATCACAATGAAATATCACAGACAGTATTGAGGTAATAGACATTTTTCAATGTAGAGGAGTGCTGCTTGATGCATTATGCCTTTTGAATGAATTGTGCAATTTATCATTTTTCCCTTTGTCACACTGAAAACTATCCAAGTATATATCTGATTCCTGGTTGCAAGTTAATTCTGAATTTGTTTTCAATATCCATCAGATAGTGAATGCTGTTTTAAAAATAATTAAATGTCAACTGCTCACACCACCAAGCTGTTTTCATTACTATCCTGCAAACTGGTTATTAACTATCCTCGCGATCAGGAAAAATAGGACCCCCTGCCTCCAGCTTCTAAGAAGGAAGAAAAACAAATATAATCTGAAGTGTAGAGCAATCATGGACCCTTTCTTTTTCCCTCAGTGTAGCTGAAGAGTTACACTATGGGGTGCACACTGGAGATGACTCAGGAGCTGGTTATTAATGAGATGTTTCTTAAAATCAATAGCATAATTGCTTCAGCCTGAGAGACACCGTTTATCTAATATAGCCTGGTCTCTTGGGCAATCGTTTGTGTATGCATGTTGCATTTTGGTCTAAATTGTGATAGAAAGTTTATTCAAATCTTATGAGACATTGTCAAGTTAATTCTTATCAACTGCAATTTTCTTGTTGAGGAACTCTACTGCATGTATTGATGAATTAAAAGTGCCCCCACCCCCTTTCCTCACCTTCCTGCTTTGTACTGGTATGATTGTTGAAACCATCATTATTATTTCTGAGTTAAGTATTTTTTTTGTTTGGTTCTCAGGTAACAACTGTTCAAGTCTCATTTTCCCTCATTCAAAGCTGACAAGGGGAGAGGCCATTCTAGACTTAATGCTCGGAAACAAGTCGGGGCAGGTATCAGATCTTGTGGTGGGAGAGCATTTTGGTGATAGTGGCCATAACTGCCTCACATAGCTATGGAGGAGAGGATTAGGCAAAATGGGAGGATATTTAATTGGGGAAGAAGAAACTGTGATGCGTTTAGACATGAGTTAGGAAGCATGGACTGGGAGCAATTTTCCATGGTAAAGGCACTATAGACATGTGGAGACTGTTTAAGGAACAGTTATTGCGAGTGATGAATAAATATGTCCCTCTGAGACAGGCAAGAAGGGGTAAAATAAAGGAACCTTGGATGACGAGAGCAGTGGAGCTTCCCGTCAAAAGGAAGAAGGTAGCTTACGTAAGGTGGAGGAAGCTAGGGTCAAGCTCAACTCTACAGGATTACAGGCAGGCGAGGAAGGAGCTCAAAAATGGTCTGAGGAGAGCCAGGAGGGGGCATGAGAAAGGCTTGGCAAAACAGATTAGGGAGAACACAAAGGCATTTTACACTTATGTGAGGACTAAGAGAATGGTCAAAGAAAGAGTAGGGCCGATCAGGGATAGCATAGGGAACTTGTGTGTGGAGTCTGAGGAGGTAGGGGAGGACCTAAATGAGTTTTTTGCTTCTCTCTTTACGAAAGAAATGAACTTTGTAGTGAATGAAACCTTTGAAGAGCAGGTGTGCATGCTGGAATGGATAGAGATAGAGGAAACTGATGTGCTGAAAATTTTGTCAAACATTAAGATTGACAAGACACCAGGCCTGGACCAGATTTGTTCTTGGCTGCTTTGGGAAATGAGAAATGCAATTGCTTCACCACTTGTGAAGATCTTTGCATCCTTGCTTTCCACTGGAGTCGTACCTGAGGACTGGAGAGAGGCAAATGAATTTCCTTCAAGAAAGGAAATAGGGAAATCCCCGGCAATTACAGGCCAGTAAGTCTCACGTCTGTCATCTGCAAGTTGTTAAAAAGGATTCTGAGGGATAGGATTTATGACCATCTGGTTATGCTAGCTTGATTAAATGCAGTCAACACTGCTTTGTGAGGGGCAGGTCATGCCTCACAAACCTTATCCAGTTCTTTGAGGATGCGACTACAAAAGTTGCTGAGGGTCAAGCTGTGGATGTGGTGTATATTGACTTCAGCAAGGCATTTGATAAGGTTCTGGTTGCCCTATTATAGGAAAGGTGTGGATGCTTTGGAGAGGGTCCAGAGGAGGTTTACCACGATGCTGCCTGGACTGGAGGACTTGTCTTATGAAGAGACGTTGACTGAGCTCGGACCTTTTTCATTGGAAAAAAGGAGGAGGAGAAGGGAACTAATTGAGGTATATAAGATAATGAGAGGTATAGATAGTCTCTGGCTATTGACTCTATTTCCCAGCGCAGAAATGGCTAACACGAGGGGTCATAGTTTTAAGCTGGTTGGAGGAAAGTATAGAGGGAATGTCAGAGGTGGGTTCTTTACACAGAGAGTTGTGAGAGCATGGAATGCGTTGCCAGCAGCAGTTGTGGAAGCAAGGTCATTGGGGACATTAAAGAGACTGCTGGACATGCATATGGTCACAGACATTTGATGGTACTCACATGAGGATCAATGGTCAGCACAACATCGTGGTGTGAAGTGTCTTCTGTGCTGTACTATTCTATATTCTATATTCTAAAGCCATGTTTTAAAAATAATGGCACTTGAATGCCATCATCTTCTTTAAAAAAAAAACACGACATACTAAGAAATATGCCATTCATATCTTCATTGGCAGTTTGTAAGCCATGTCCATTGAGTCACTTTTACCTCATTGCTCTGAAGGAAGTCTATTTTCAAATCTGTATACAATTCCCTTTCAAAAGGTGTGATTGAACTTACTACCACTACGTTTTCAGATAGTGCATTCCAGACTGTAACTCCTCTCCAGATGGAGGAAATATGTCTCCTTGGCCCAGATCATTTGTAGAGAGTAGTGATAATGTTCAGACATTTCTCACTGTTGTGTATTGGGACCCGGAGACAGCACCAGTGAATGCATATGTACAGTACTGACTCCACAGGGCTCCGATATCACTGCCTAGATACTACTGTGAATGTTTCTGGCCCTGTCAGATTTTTAATGGAGACTTGGCCCAGACATTTTGAGCAGAATGCCTAAATTTTGTAATCACAGGTGTTGGCTATGATTAGTACTGAATGTTGTCTCAGAAGAGACATTGTCTTTGACCAAGTTACTTTGTGGTATTGCAGTTTATTTTCACTAAATGTCCCCACCCACCCCCGCCACAAAAATGATTCAAATTTGAAATCACATTAAACCACATTGTAAGCAATGCAAACCAGTTGAATTCAATGTAAGTAATAAAAAGGAAACATATGAAGGCAATCAATGGCATTTGAGAGATTAGAATATGTTACTTATTTTACAGGGCTACACTTCCACATGATGTAAATTTCACATTGAGTACTTACGAAAAATTCATTTAAAGGCTTTTCCACATTCTATGACAATAGAGTAAAGGTTATTCAATCAAAAGTCTTTGATAGCTTACCAATCATTGAAAAATTATGCTCAGTAAAGAAAACTTTTGGAAAAGCACTCAGCACAAGACTGCAAGGCTGCTGACTCTTTAAAGGGAGTTCCCTCCCATTGCTGTCATCAAAGAGGGTTTGGCCTTGGTACATATGCACCACCTCATTGTCCCTTGTGGTTCACTTTAATGGTGGCTGCATCCTACAACCAGGACAGACAAGCCCTAAATCTCTGCTTAGAAAACGTAAAGCTGTATTTTAAACCTCAGACAGCCTTAGGGCTGACCAGAAAATCTACCTCATATCTGATATCTTCCTATTTTGCCAGTTATCTTCCATCTGTGTCCTCTTGTTACCAACTTGCCTGCGCATGGAGACAACATAACAGAATATATTTTAAGACTTTTTTAAAAATCTTGAGAACAACTGCCACTTGCTTCGTTTTACTCTACAGCACTCTCAATTGTTGAAGCCCCCAAAATTCTTACAGACAGGTGGATTCCCTGCTGAATACATGAACAGTCTATTTATCAAATCTCCTTTTGTAGAGGCTTTTGCAGCACATGCTAAAGGTGGACTCCCTGACAAATCATCTACTAGGGAGGACAATATGGTTCATATTTGTACACTGACATTGGTGAGCTTTCATAATTTACCTGTCAGATTTGACATGCATGTATGCCCAAAGTCATTGGTTAAAACAAAGCTGCTTCTGAGGAGAGTTGTTTTACTTCCACCCTAACAGAGAATGGCAGATTTGAGTGTTAAATACACCAAAGATTGAAACAAACGGTTTTCTGGGATAACATGCATAAGTGCATTAATTATTTTCATTTGATCTTTCAATGTTTGATCCTTGGACAGGAGGATAACCATAATTTAATAGGTCTAATAATTTTGTTATCCATGTGACTATCGATTAGATGAGGTGAATTCAGATGTAATTACACAGACTACCACTTCCAATCTCTATACATCAGCCTGTGTTAAATACAGATGTGTACATAGAACATAGCATGTTACAAAGTAATACAGGCTTTTTGGCCCTCGATGTTGTGCTGACTTGTGAAAATAATCTGATGCCTATCTAACTTACACTGTTCCATTATTATCCATATGTATGTCCTATGCCCATTTAAATGCCTTTAATGTTGGTGAGTCTACTACTGTTGCAGGCAGGGTGTTCCATGCCTCTACTACTCTTCATGAAAAAGTTACCCACAATATCTGTCCTAAATCTATCACCCCTTAATTTAAAGTTATATCCCCTCATGTTAGCCTTCACCATCCGAGGATAAACGCTCTCACTGTCCATCCTCTGATGTTCTTATACATCTCAATTAAGTCACCCATCAACCTTCTTCTCTCCAATGAAAAGAGCCTCAGTTCCCTCAGCCTTTCCTCATAAGACCTCCCTTCCATACCAGGCAACATCCTGATACATCTCCTCTGAACCCTTTCCAAAGCTTCCACATCCTTCCTATAACACGGTGACCAGAATTGCACACAATACTCCAGTTATGGCTTTACCAGTGTCTTGTACGGCTAAAGCATGATCTTGTGGCTCTGAAATTCAATCCCCCTACCAAAAAACACCAACATACCATGTGCCTTCTTAACAATCCTATCAACCTGGGTGGCAACTTTCAGGGATTTACGCACCTGGACACCGAGATCTCTCCGTTCATCTGCACTGCCAAGATTTTTACCATTAGCCCAGTACTCTGCATTTCTGTTATTCCTTCTAAAGTGAACAACCACACACTTTTCCACATTAAACTCCATTTGCCACTTCTTAGTCCAGCTCCGCATCTGATCTCTGTCCCTCTGTAACCCACAACATCCTTCAGCACTATCCACACTCTGTCAACCTTAATAGCATCAGAAAATTTACTAACCCATCCTTTTACGCCACATCCAGATCATTTATAAAAATGACAAACAGCAGTGGCCCCAAAACAGATCTTTGTGGCACTCCACTGGTAACTGAGCTCCAGGAATAACATTTCCCATCAACCAACACCCTGTCTTCTTTCAGCTAGCCAAATTTCTGATCCAAACTGCTAAATCACCTTCAATCCCGAAACTCTGTATTTTGTGCAATAGTCTACCTTGTGGAACCTTATTAAATGCCTTACTGAAGTGTAGCCAGCCTGTAGAACATCCTTAGTCTGCTGCACTTAGATGAGCTGAACAAGTTAGTTAAAAAGGATTAACTTTAAAAATATGAAATGTTGAGTGACATCTAACTTGAGTGAAAGTCATTAACCAATTAACACATCTGCTAGGTAAGGGGGAGATATTTGGAAGCATCCATGCACCCACCCACATGTCACAATTTGAAAGAAAAAGTAAAAGACTTTGGGTTCAGTAACCTCAAACTGAGGAAAACTGCATTTTGGCTTTCATGAATGGATTGCTTTTGGAGATACAACATAGACAAATTGTTTTCTTTGACAACTCATTTGCTGTTAACATCTGCAAACTTTTATGATCAATTCCAGTGCTGTTCTACCAAAAGGGTGACCACATTGAATGAATGTCAAGCCACCTTGATTTGATTACTGTATATGACCCTTCATAAGTTTCCTTAACATGTTCAATTAAGGGTTGTGTGCTTATGAAAACAAAGTTTAACTGTTTGTCCTCTTGTAGGCTGCCTGCAAATTTATTGAAGTAAATCAGTTTGTAAAGTACCAAGTTCATCAACTGTGACATGCATACTCAAGATCACTTTTGACATCTGAAAGCAAATGGTGAGGTGAGGGTTTCGTTTCTTGAGCCACCAGCGTTATTTCACTTCTATGCAATATAATTATTACCGGCTTTCTGTTGAATCATTTTAACTTGACTCCTTTGCTAAATACTATTATCTTGTTCAGTCTTTAGGAAACTATTGGCACGTATGATAAACCAGGATTTAAAATAACCCTAATTTCACAAGGACTCTTATTTACAAATTTTAAAAGCTAATTATTTAACTCTCAAAATGAAATGAAATCATTAAAATGGCAAACATTTAAAATTTCTCATTGAATAGTAATATAGATTCAATAAAATGTATACCTAAGTCATTTTATCTCCCCCTCAATTTGTAGATCACTGCAATATTGTCATTTCCTGCTGTGTCTTTGTAACCTGTGGACTTAATTGCTGTAATACCTACCACAGAAGCTTCTATTCATCCACTCTCACTAATGTTGAATTACACAAAACTTTGCTCCCAAGCCTAAATTCTGAGTGTATTCACCCATCACCCACTCTATTCACTTATGACTGTAATGGCTTTTTGGCTACATAGAATCATAGAAGACAGGAGAAGACATGAGCTATTTGACACCTTGAGTCTGCTCTGCCATTTAACAAGCTCATGTCTGGTCACTAAGCTTAATAGTTAAATCCTGCATCCCCAGCCCAGCCACCACCCCATTTCCTTTGATGAATTCCAGTACATTTGTCAAGCATGATTTCCCTTTTGTGAATCCACGCTGGCTGTTTCTACCACTGTCTCTAAATGTTCTGTGATAGGGTTAGGGTTAAAGTAATTAATAATGAATTCTAGCATCTTGCCCACTATCAATGCCAGACTCACTCATTTATAATTGCCTGTTTTCTCTCCACCTCATTTTTTACATACTCAATTACATTAATTACTATCTAAACTGTTGCAATTGTTTCAGAGTATAAAGAATTTTGGAAGATTCATTGCATCCATTATTTCTAGGGCCATTTCCTTAAGTATTTTGGAATGTAGATCATCAGACCCTGGGAATTTATCTGCCTTCTATCAAATAGTTTCCTTCAAAACCATTTCTCTACTAATACAGATTTCCTTCAGTTTCTCCCTTTCACTAAATCTGCTCACCATTAGTTCTGATACATAATTCATGTCCTCCTTTTGTTCCCCAATATAAATTCAACAGTTAAAAGGCTACATTTGTCTTCAAGGATTTTTTTTCTCTTTACATACCTTTAGAAACTTTACAATGAGTTCTTATGCGTCTCAGAAGCTTACTCTCGGACTCTATTTTCCCCCTTTTTTTGGAAATATATTTATTAGCAATTTTTTTTTAACTTTACAAACATATAATATTGAAAAATACAATCAACAACAAATATCAGTAAAATAGAAAAAAAACGCAAATTACAATACAATAACTGTCTACTAACTACTAACCTATCCTATAATACAAAACAAAACCTAACACTGTGCAAAGCAACACCAAAAAAAAAGCAAAAAAAAACACAAAATACAGAACAGCTATGCTTGGCGCAAAGCTCCCAAACAAAGGAACGGGAGAATTGTCTATTTTTCCATATTAACTCAGGAGACCCTCTCCAGGGCCCAGGGCTTGACAAACGCCCTAGTTAAGATAACTGACAAAACTATATCTAAATAACTCAAGTAGGGCTGCCATGTCTTATAAAAATGGTCTGTTGTGTGGTGCACCATGTTTGTAAAAAGGTCCAAGGGAATGTGCTCCATAATTAATTTCTGCCATCCCAGCAAGCCCAGCGGGTTCTCAGACACCCAATTCATCAGAATATTCTTCCATGCACAGTATGCAAGAATATTAAATAGTTTCTTTCCATGCCCATCTAAAGATAGTAAATTCGATAGACCTAAGAGGAGAGATATCGGGTCAACTTTGAATTCTGTCCTCAATACCTTCCCAATCTCTCCCGCCACAGCGCTCCAATAAACACGGAGCCTGTAGCATGTCCAGCAGCAATGGGTAAGAGTACCTACACTTATTTTACATTGAGGGCACACTGAAGATGCCTCTTTTTTAAACTTCGCCAGACCGTCTGGTGCCAGGTTATCCCTGTGCAGAACTTTTAACTGCGCAGCACATGTCCTATTACAGATTGAGATCTTTCAAGTATTCTCCCATATGTTCTCCCATGTTTCAGAAGAGATCTCCACTCCTAGTTCTTGCTCCCAGACCTCACATAACCAGTTGATATCCTGCCAGGGCCTGCCACCCAGCAGGCAATAGAGGGCACTAATCGAAAGGGTGCTTGTGAAACGTAGTGACAACCTCTCTGTACCGGGCTTATAGGGCTTAATGAAAAGTGTAATCATCTTCTGGCTGAAATCCTTAACCTGAATAAAATGGAAAAGATCTCTGCTGGGCAACTCAGTTGCTCAAAAGACATCATAACCTCCCCCTCAAATAAGTCTCCCAAACTAGAAACTCCTCTCGCTGCCCATAGTTTGAACCCAGAGTCCATCATCCCTGATCAGAACTCTGGCATGCCAATTATAGGTGTAAGTGGCAAAGTCATGGATAAACAACCATCTCTCTGGTGCATTGCCCTCCATGCCTTGACTGTACCAATGACAATGGGGTTCCAGTAGTGGTTCATAACTGTCCTCATCCATGAACAACAGGTTAATAAGAGGGCAGTTTGCCTGGGAGGTCTCAATATCCAGCCATATTGAGTTTGGTAGTTACCTACCCAATCATAGACAAAGGACAGCAGGGAACTCAATTGATACCTCCTGATGTCTAGGAAATCAACACCTCCCCCTACTTGAGGCGCCTGCAATTTAGTAAGTTTGAGGAGGGGCCACCCACAATGCCAAACAAAGGAACCAAACCCACCATAAACTTCTGCAGCATTGACATGGGAAACATTGTAGGGAGTATACACATGGGATAAAGCAAACAAGGAAAAACATTCATCGTAATGAGAGAAATTTGGCCCAGCCATGAAATTGGAAGAGCCTCCCATCTCTGAAGATCTCGCCTAATATTGTTGAGCAAGTGAGCAAAGTTAGTCCGAAATAACAGATCAAACTTGGGGGTAATAAAAATGCCTAGGTATTGGAACCCTGCCCATGACCACTTAAAAGGGAAATTAGGGCCACCTTCAACTTCTGGCACATCCTTAAGGTTCCCCAAAGGCATAGACTCTGATTTTGCAAAGTTAATTTTATATCCTGAAAGATCCCCAAATGACTTGATTCATTGTATCAAATGGGGTACGGAGGTGATCGGGTTCAATAAAGACAGAAGGATGCCATCCGCATACAATGTAACCTTGAGTACCCTCCATCCCACTTCCGGAGCGGTTATGTGGAAGTTCTGATGAATGACCTCTGCCAGCGGCTCTATCACCAACGTAAACAATAACAGTGAAAGGGGGAAGCCTTGCTGACTACCCCTACCAATTCTAAACTTCCCAGACTTCACCCTCTTGGTGATAACCGCGGACAGAGAGTGGCGTTATAAAATTCTACTCACCTAGCAAAGACACCACCAAACCCAAACTGTTCGAAGACATAAAAAAGATAGGGCCATTCCACTCAGTCAAATGCTTTTTCTGCATCTAAGGACATCCCCAACCCCATAATCGATCGTTGCTGACAAACTTGGGCCATATTCAGCAGCCTTCTAATATTATTAGAGGACTTACGACCCCTTATAAAGCCCGTCTGGTCCTATTTAATAATATGGGGAAACACCCTTTCTAATCTCAGTGCCGGGATCTTGGACAGAATCTTGAAATCTGAATTTAATAGAGAGATGGACCTGTGTGAGGCACAATTCTCAGGAACCTTCCCCTTGTCAAGAATTAAGGAAATATTAGACTCTCTCAAAGATGGTGTTAGGCATTGATGCATATAGGAGTGATTGTACATCGGCCCTGACAGAATCGCTATAAACTCCTTATAAAACTCACCCAGAAGATCATCATGGCCAGGCACTTTCCCACTCTGGAGTTGCCTAGCTGCCTTTTGTGTTCCCTGAACTGTCAAGGGGGCATTAAGGAGAGAGGCCTGTGCCAAGATTTCCCCTGGGAGGTCCAAGTTCTTAAAAAAAGTCTCCGTTTTAACCCTCTTGCCCTTACAACCTTCAGACCAATACAATTCAGAGTAAAAGTTCCAAAAAGCCTCATTCATCTTTTTAGCATTGTATGTAAGGACCCCGGCACTGATTGTAGTAATGGATTGGGGAACACGCTTTTTCCTAGTCAGGTACACTAAATACTTCCCTGGCCTATCCCCATATTTGGACAGTCTTTGTCTAGCAAAAGCAAGTTCTTCCTTTGCGTTTTGTGTCAGTATTGAATTCAAGGCAGCCTGGAGGGCCATGAACCACTGTAGCTGAGTCACTGAAGGCCGCGCAAAATGTGCCACCTCGGCAGCTTTCAACTGCGTCTCAAGTAGATGCTGCTGTTCTTCCTTCTGTCGTTTCCGTCTTGCCGAATAGGAAATATCTAATCCCCTTGCAAAGGCCTTAGCAGTCTCCCATGGACTACTAGCTGTGATAGTCAAGTATTCCTGAAACTCCTTCAAAAGGTATTCCACAAATTTGGAATCCTTAAGGAGAAAAGGGTCCAAATGCCAGTGCTGCAAACCTATCCCCTCACACTTGGCCTTAACTTCCAAATATACCGCCGCATGATCAGAGGTAGCTATATTCCCAATTTTACA
Source organism: Hemiscyllium ocellatum (assembly GCF_020745735.1). Lineage (NCBI taxonomy): Eukaryota > Metazoa > Chordata > Chondrichthyes > Orectolobiformes > Hemiscylliidae > Hemiscyllium > Hemiscyllium ocellatum. The sequence continues at coordinate 96,421,902 of NC_083403.1, forward strand.
ATCTATAATCAAAACCAGAAGTGCAGAGGGAGCCAGACAGAGGTCAATCCTCATGTGACATTTATGTGGGTTTAAAAAAAAGGTGAAGTCCCTTCCGGTAGGGTGAAGACATCTCCAAATATCCACCAACCCCAACCCCTCACATAAGTCAGCCACCTGCTTGGTCTGCCTTCGGGGCCCACAAGGCATCCTGTCCACTGTCAGATCCAAAAGACAATTAAAATCCTCCCCCCCTATAATAATGTGTCGTGTTCCAAAAGCACTCAACTTAGAGAAAGCACTAATCAAAAATTTGAGGGGATGTGCCAGAGGACAGTAGACATTTAAAATGTCATATTCCTCCCCATGTATCAGGGCATTAATATTACAAACCCTCCCTGCTCATCTTTCACCTGCTCTAATAATGTGAACGGAAGATTTTTCTGGATAAGTACTGCCACTCCCCTACTTTTAGTAGTAAAGGATGAAAAGAATACCTGGTCATAAACCTCCCCCAACCCCCTGTTGTAATTTCAGGTGTTCCCCATCATCAAGATTGGTTTCCTGCAACAAAGTGATATCAATCCTTTCCCTCTTAAGGCTAGAAAGCACTTTTTCCCCTTTTAACAGGTGAATGACTTCCCTCAATATTCCAGGGTCACCATTTAATAAGACACTTAGCCATATCCCCTTTCAGAGAATCTTGAACCCCTCGGAGGGGGAACCCTGCTTACAAAGCACTGAGCATAAGTAAATAAAGACTCATAAAGTCGAAGAACTGTATATACAAAAACTATGAAAAAAACAAACTGTAAAATTTGAATGGAATACTCTTCCCCCTACCCATAGGGGGCACTCGCCCTACCCATCCCCTCCTTCACAGCTCCTTCAAACCTGGACTGTGCTCCAGCCTTAGACCAGGAAAAAAAAGATGATTGTTAAATCAACAGAAAAAAGACAAAGTCAGGATTAGCACTCCGCCCATCCCTGGCTTCATGTCACCCCAACTTCTGACTAAAAAAGAAACAGAACTAACAAAAAAAATGGTGAGAGGCAACAAAGAACATCCACAAAATTTCCCATCAGAAAATCCAGTTATTAAAAAAAAGGGTAAAAAATGAGGTCTGCAGATGCTGGCGATCACAGTTGCAAATGTGTTGCTGGTTAAAGCACAGCAGGTTAGGCAGCATCCAAGGAATAGGAAATTCGACGTTTCGGGCATAAGCCCTTCATCAGGAAGCCCTGATGAAGGGCTTATGCCCGAAACGTCGAATTAAAAAAAAGGAACAACTTATTCTGAGGTCTTTCTCCCCCATTTCCAAAAAGAAAATTATTAGGGAGAAAGAAAGGAATTAAAAAAAGAAGGGAAAACGTGGGGAAAGAAGGGAAAGAGAACAAAAGTTAACCATGTTCTTCAGGTCAATCTGTCTATTTTAAAGTATCCACAAAGTGTTTAGCTTTATCCGCTGAGTCAAATGTATAAACTGAGTCCTTGTAACTGAAAGGAAGCACTGAGGGGTATCTCATGGAGTACTGGATGCCCAGGTTCCTCAGCCTCTTTTTTAACTTCATCGAAGGATTTCCTCTTTCGAATTACAGCTGCAGAGGAATCCTGGAAAATCATGATTTTTGACACTTTATACAATAGTGCCTGCGGATATTTTCCTATGGATCTGAAAGATTCTATACCTTTTTGTTTGTCCTTATATGAGTGGAAGTGCACTAGGACTGAGCAGGGGTGCTGCACCAGCCCTAACCTGTGCACTGTAATCTGATAAACCCTTTAAATCTGCAGCCTATTGGATTAGATTAGATTAGATTACTTACAGTGTGGAAACAGGCCCTTCGGCCCAACAAGTCCACACCGACCCGCCGAAGCACAACCCACCCATACCCCTACATTTACCCCTTACCTAACACTACGGGCAATTTAGCATGGCCAATTCACCTGACCCGCACATCTTTAGACTGTGGGAGGAAACCGGAGCACCCGGAGGAAACCCACGCAGACACGGGGAGAACGTGCAAACTCCACACAGTCAGTCGCCTGAGTTGGGAATTGAACCCGGGTCTCGGGCGCTGTGAGGCAGCAGTGCTAACCGCTGTGCCACTGTGCCGCCATGGAAGGCCCAAAAACTACAGCAGCCAGCTTTCAAAGAAGCTGACTGGCTGCTCACCTTCAGGAGGCCTGACAATTCGGAGATTTATCCTCCAACTTCAATTTTCGAGGTTGTCAATATGGTCTCGCAAGGCCCGCACCTCTCACTCCAGCACCTGGATCCAACTGGATAAGGACTCCATCGCAGCTTCCGAGGCCTTAGTTCGACCCTCCACCTCCTCCAGCCTCTCCCCAAGGCCCTGGATCTCCTGCTCATGCTTCTGAAGCATGAATGCAATAGGTTGGACCTGGGCACAAATCTCCCCACGGATCTCCTCAATCGCAGCCCCAACTTTCAACATAAGTTTCTCCATCGACGCAGCCAATTCCTGTGAGTCTGTCAGTTCCCGGGGGGGGGTTAAGGAGAGGCTGCTACTGCTGCAGTCTCTAGTGTGGTAGGTGCTGCAGGGTAGTGTCCTCCCTGCTGCTGTTTGCTCGCTCCTTTTCCCTTTGGCATCCTTCCCACTCCCAAATATTAACAAACATATGTTCTGTAAGGTTTTAAACTAATAATTCCACCATATTAGTTGGCCAGGGATGGCAAAATAACACCAGTATGCCTTGGCTGTTAGACAGAGCTGTCCACAGCAATTCTACAGAATTGCCGCCATCTTGCCGAGTCCTATTTTCCCCTCTTTAACATAATTCTTTGGTCCTCCTTTGCTGAGTTCTAACTGCTCCCAATCCTCAGGACTGTTGACCCTCTTTTCAGATAGTAACATTTCTAACTTTTCATGTAAGCCATGATTTGGCACTGTTCTCTTTGCACTCCTGCTCCAGATATGAATAAACAATTTTTGTAGTTCACCCATTAGCTCTTTGAATTTTTCCCATATCTTATCCTTTCAGTAACAAAGCCCAATCCATCATAGCCAACTCATGCCTCATGCTGTTATAGTTTACCATTTTAAGATTCAGGGCCATAGTTTCAGAATCAACTGCCTTACTCTCCATCTTGATGAAGAATTCTATCATATTATGGTCATTCATCCCCAATGTGTTTCTCGCAATGACGTTATTAAGTATTACTTTCTCATTGCATAATACCTTGTCTAAGATCTCTTAGTGTCTCGTTGGTTTCTCAACATTTTAGTCCAAAAATCTATCTTGTACATACAATCTAGGAATTCTTCTATTATTGTATGATGACAAGTTTGATTTGCCCAATCTATACGTAGATTAAAATCATCCATAATTTCAGTTTTTCTTTACCACATACATGTCTGACTACCTGTTTATTTCCATCCACAACTTCACCACTAGTGTGGTAGTCCATGTTCCAACCCGACTAATGCTTTTTGTCCGTCCATATTTCTCAATTCTAAACACAATAATTTTACATTGTAACTTAGTCCTTTCCTCAACATTGTGTTTATATTCTCTTTAACTGGTCATGCAACTTCACTGACTTTTCAATGTATCTGTCCTTCCTAAATACTGAATATCTCTGGTTACCCTGCAAAATATCTCTGTAATCCCCAAAACATCATACCCATATACAACTATTTGTGTGATTAATTCATCCATTTTATTTCAAATGCTCCATGAGTTCAGGAACAAAGCCTTAAGGTTTGTCTTTTATTTAATATTCCTTCTCTCCTACTTTTTCACTGTGGCCTTGATTTGATTTTGGCTTTTGATTCGCCTCCTAATCACTTCTCTTATTCCCCTTTCTGTCTTTTTGTGCTTGTTCTTGATTCCCCTGCTTCTGACCCCTTGCGTAAGCTCCCAATCCTGTGTCAATTTAGTTTAAACCTTCTCATAACACACTAGCAAATACTTCCCTTCCGACATTCATCCTGGTTCTACCCAAGCATAACCCATCCAGTTTGTAGTGATCTACCTCTTTCAGAACCAGTCCCAATGCCCAGGAATCTGAAACCCTTCTTCCATACCATAATTTTAATCATGTTTTAACTCTGAGATCATTACTCTTTGAGCTCCTACTTTTCAGCTTGTTTCCTAGCTCCCTATACTTTGCTTTTAGGACATCATTCCCTTTTGAACTGATGTCATTAGCACAGATGTGTACTATTATGACTAGCTATTCATCTTCCTCCTCCAGGGTGTATTCTAGTCTCTCTGAGACATCCTTGATCAGGGAAGCAACATACCATCCTGGAGTGACACTTGCAGCCACTTATCCATTCCCCTTGCAATTGAATCCCCTATGGCTATTGCATTTCCATATTTTTTGCTCCTCTTCTGCATAGGAGAACCAATCGTGGTGCCACTAATTTGGCTGTCACTGTTTTCCCCTGTGATTCCATTCCCCTCAAGAAAATCCAAAGCAATATATCTGTTTTTCAAGTGAATGACCACAGGGGATACCGGCATGTATATCTAATCCCTTAATCTGCTTGGTGGTCAACCATTCCCTTTCTGCCTGTGGTTACTTAGCCTGTGGTGTGACCACTTCTCTGTGCATGATATCCATGATTCTCTTAGCCTCATGGATGTTCCATAGTGTTTTCCAGAAGCTGTTACCTGAAATACTTTCAGAACACATACTGGCCCTGGGCACTGACAGTGTATGCAGCTTCATGCATAGAGCAGAAGGTTCACATTATGGCTTTGAACTCTCCTGCCATGATTTGCCCCTTTTATGTATAATTCTTTGAAGATGCTAATGGCACATTATATTAATTTCTCTAGAGCTAATCTTTCCTTTTGAACCTATAAACCAACAAAAAACTATAAATGCTAAAATTTGTAATATTTACCTGACCTTACCTATACGAACCAATCAGCTCTCTCTCGGAGCCTCTGCTCCTGAAGTAGGGTGAGACAACTGATTTTCCAGTGATGCCAAACTTTGCATCTACCCAGACTGCCTCACCGTGACACTAACTGTGAGGTCACCATTCCCACACTGCCTCACCGTGACACCAACTGCAGGTCACCATTCCCAGACTGCCTCACCATGACACCGACTGTGAGGTCACCATTCCCAGACTGCCTCACGTGACACCGGCTGTGAGGACACCATTCCCAGATAACCTCACCGTGAAAGCGACTGTGAGGACACCATTCCCAGACTGCCTCACAGTGGCACTGACTGTGAGGTAACCATTCCCAGACTGCCTCACTGTGATACCAACTGCAGGTCACCATTCCCAGATGGCCTCACCAACTGTGAGGACACCATTCCCAGATGGCCTCACCGTGACACCAACTGTGAGGACACTTTTCCCAGACTGCCTCACAGTGACACTGACTGTGAGGACACCATTCCCAGACTGCCTCACAGTGGCACTGACTGCAAGTCACCACTCCCAGACCCTTTGCACCATAAATTGTACGTTTGCAGTGGAAAAGGAGAAAGATGGTGTGCAAAAATGTTTTTTGGATTGGGAAATATAAAGTATTAAAGTAAAGCAAGAGCTGGCCAAAGTAAACTGGGGGACATCTCTATCCAGGTAAATCTAAAGTAGGAAAATGAGAAAAGTTCAAAATGGAATTGGTGAGAGTACAGTCCCAACATATTCTCTTTAGCGTGAAATTTAAGAGCAACAAACTCAGAGGACTCTATGTCTAGGAATGTTCAGGACTGGGTAAGAAGGAAAAGAGAAGCTTATAGCAAGTACAAATGGAGTAAATCAACATAGGCCCCAGTGGAGTTTAGAAAGTGCAGAGGGAGCATAAGGAAGCAATTAGTAAGCAAAGCATGGACATGATTGGTGTGTGGAATTAGGGAGAATCCAACAATATTCTCTAAGTAAATTAAGGTGATAAAGAAAACCAGGGAAACAATAGTGATCAAGGGGACAACCTATGCCAGAAGACATTGCTTGGGTGTTAAATGAGTACTTCATGTCTGTCTTCACTTTGAAGGAGGAGGATGGGTACGGAGAGCTCAGGAAGAGGGATTGTGAGGTTCTTGAGCAGTTTTAAATGAAGACTGTGGAGATATTGAAGTTTTGCCAGGCTTAAAAGTGGACAAATTATCAAGATTGGGTGAGTTATCATCCAGGATGCAGTGGGATATGCAGAAAGAAATTGTAGCGGCACTTCACTAACTTCTAATTGCTCTTTGGCCTCAAGTGCGGTGCCAGAGGAGAGTTTATGTGGTTCCACATTTCAAGAAGACTGGTAAAGTTAAACCAAGAGAATTAAAGACCACTGAGTCTTTTTTCAGTGGTAGGTCAACTATTGGATAACATTCTGATGGAGGGAATTATTCGCCACTTGGAGAGGCATGGTTTGATCAGAAATAAAGTGAGCATGTCTTTGTCAGAGAGGGGTTCATGCTTAATATTAAAAGATGGTAGTAGAAGGCTGTGTATGTGACTGGATATCAGCGCCCAGTGGTGCACCATAGGGAACAGTGTTGGATGCCTTATTGTTCATGATTATATATATAAATAATATAGAAAGTAACCTGGTTGGGGATGATAAGTAAGCTTGTGGATGACATGAAAATTGGTTGGATGGTTGACTGTGAGGAAAAAGGTTTTAGGTTACAGGAAGATATAGATGAATTGGTCAGATGGGCAGATCAATGGCAGATGGAATATAACACCAATAAATCTGACCTGATGCGCTTTGGAAGAAGTAACAAGACAAGGGAGCATTTGATGAATGACAGGACACTTGGAAGCTCAATGGGATCTTGAGGTGCTTGTCCACAGATCCCTGAACGTGGGCAGGATATGTTAATAGGGTAGTTAGGAAAGTGTTGGATGTAAAAATAATGCACAAATTCAAATTTAGTAATGAATTAATCTCAGTTTATTCTAACAAAAGCTTTTGGGAGAAGTGAAGCACTTAACGCGGTTCCACCAGACTTCTCATTTAGTACAGATTACAGTAGTTCAAAGTTTGTGAGAAGATTTATAGCTCGGGTGCTCGTTGTTGTGGTTCTGTTGGCCGAGCTGGGAGTTTTTGTTGCAAACCTTTCGTCCCCTTTCTATGTGACATCTTCAGTGCTTGGGAGCCTCCTGTGAAGCACTTCTGTGCTGATTCCTCCGGCAATTATACCCTTTTATACCCTTGATTGCATGTTGTGTCACCTTCCTCTGAAAGGACTGCAGAGCATTCCAGGCAATTGTCCGTCACAAGCTGTTTCTATTGTTGCAGGGTGTGTTGTTTTGTTAGGTGGCACACCACAATACTTTGCACAATAACAGGAACAGCCTTTCTGCAGTTTGTTGCAGAATCTAGTTTTACACAGTAACAGAAACAGCTTTTCAGACATTACTTACTTACAGACATTACATAACTTACTTACAGTGTGGAAACAGGCCCTTCGTCCCAACAAGTCCAAACCGACCCTCCGATGAGTAACCCACCCAGACCCATTCCCCTATATTTACCCCTTCATCTAACACTATGGGCAATTTAGCATGGCCAATTCACCTAACCTACACAGTTTTGGACTGTGGGACGAAACCGGAGCACCCGGAGGAAGCCCATGCAAACACTGGGAGAATGTGCAAACTCCACACAGCCAATTGCCTGAGACGGGAATTGAACCCGGGTCTCTGGTGCTGTGAGGCAACATTGCTTGCCACCGTGCCACCCACTCATTTGCAAAATCTAAAGATCTACACTTAGCACAGCATTTGTCCATTTAACCCTTTAAATTTCATAACTTCAGAAGGCATACAGGACACTTGCCTTTATCAGCCATGGCATAGATTATAAGAGCAGAGAGATTATGTTGGAGCTGTACAGAGCTTTGGTTAGGCCACAGTTGGAGTACTGTGTGCGTTCCTGGTCACTACACCATTGGAAGCATGTGCTTGCACTGGATAGAGTGCAGAGACGATTTACCAGGATGTTGCCTGGGATGGAGCGTTTTAGTGATGAAGAGAGGCTGGATAAGCATAAATTCTGTTTTTGGAGCAAAGGAGGTTGAAAGGGGATCTAATTGAGGTGTAGAATATTGAGGGTGGACAGTGTGGACACAAAGCAGTTGTTCCTTTTAGTTGAAGGGTCAAGACCAAAGGGGCATAATTTTAAGTTGAAAGTCAGGAAATATAGAGTGGCTTTAAGGGGTTTCCTTTTTCACCCAGAGGATGTTGGAAATCTGGAATGCATTGTCTGGAAAGGTGGTTGAGGCAGGAAATCTCAACCTTTTTAAGATGTATTTAGATGAGTACTTGAAATGTCGTAACATTCAAGGCAAGTGCTGACAAGTAGAACTAGTGTAGCTTTAGTGTTCTGTCTTCCTTACTCAATGTGCAAATGGCCTCTATACTGGAAGATTACTTGCATGTTCTCTCGTATATGACTGATTTTAATCATTTAAACACTGGCTGCTCCTGAGTTGTCAAGAATGAAACCTCTGGAATTTTCTCCCAAAACCTCTGTTTGTTTTACTTCTCTTTCAATCTTTAAGATGTTGCTTAATATTTGAGCCTATGACCAAGTGCCCTAACAACCATTGTTTCAGATTTCCAGTATCTGCAAAAATTAGCTATTATTCAAAGCCATTATATGGCTTATAATGCTGCATTCAAGGGCACAGGACATTTTTCCATTATGCTCACTCCATCTCGGATCTTTAAATGCATCGTCTTGATTACCATTAGTGACACAGTTCTTTGCTCAGATTAGATTATATTCTCTACAGTATTGAAATAGGCCCTTCGGCCTAACAAGTCCATACTGACCCTCCGAAGAGTAACCTACCCAGACCCATTCCCCTATCCAATATTTACCCCTGACTAATGCACCTAAATTTAGCATGGGCCAACTGACCTAACCTGTACATCTTTGGATTGTGGGAGGAAACCAGAGCACCCGGAGGAATCCCACACAGACACGGGGGGAGTGTGCAAACGCCACATAGTTGCCCAAGGCAGGAATTGAACCCTGGTCCCTTGTGCTGTGAGGCAGCAGTGCTAACCACTGAGCCACTGTGCCACCCTCAGGAAAGAGGAAATCCTTCTTCTCCCTCGTATCCACAAGAGCTTTGAGGTCCACTACTGAGAACCCTGGGGCCATCCTATACTGGCTCTCCTGACTGTTGCTTTCCTGTAATGTTCTGGCATTGAGAGGAAGATGTACAGAATTCAAATACGTTTTGTTATTTCAAAGTTAAAGCAAGAAATAAAGACAATTTGCATAATTCTAAGCAGCTACTGAATTCTAGGCAATAGACAATAAATTTCTAGGCTTGGTTGTCTCACTTACATTGTGTGCAGACTACCATGGAATGGCATCCTTCATGAGTGTCACAATAACTAAGTCATTGATTTAATTGAACTCTGTACTTTCATCAGATAGTTTGAGGTTTGGTGTGACTTATAGAGGTTTATAATTTATAGAGGTTTATAAGACACTGAAGGTCATAGATAAGGTGAATGGCCAAGGTCTTTTCCTAAGGGTAGAGGAGTCCAAAAGTAGACGGCATAGTTTTAAGATGAGTGGGGAAAGATTTAAAGAGATCTGAAGGGCAACTTTTTCCACGCAGAGGATGGTGCATCTATGGAACAAGAGGAATAATAGAAGTGGGTACAATTAGAACATTTTAAAGGAATTTGGACAAGTATAATGATAGGAAGAGTTAGCAGAGATATGGATCAACCACAAGCAAATGGGACTAGTTCAGTTTAGGAAACCTGATCGGCCTGAATGAATTGGACCGAGAGGCCTGTTTCTGTGACCTGGTCTGGTTAGAAAATTTTCTCACAGAGTTGTGGTAATGCCAATTCCTTCAGGATCATAAATCCAGGCAGTCACTTTAAATTCAATACTCATGTCCCTATTGAATTATTTCGATATTAGAAGGGAGGAAATAATGGAATGGAACTGACCCAACCTTCTTCCACCGCTTCATGAATTTCAGCCAGGAGTGCTGCTTTCTTTCTGTCTTGAGTGCTTAGTTCCAACAGGCAAACTAAGGAGTCAGAAACTTGCTGTGGAGCCCAGGATTGCACCTGCCAGCTGGTGAGAAGCGGTAGTTGAGCTGAGGAGTCTTTTCTCAGGAAACATGCTGATTTGGCATAATGGGGGGGAGGGGTCATCTGTGTGCCATCCACTGAAAGGAAAGGTCTGAAGGCTGAGTTTCCACGAAGCAAGAGCCCCTACTCCAATGGAAATCAGTAGTTCTTGCAGCCTTACTGAGGTATTACCTTCAGACTTGTAACACTTCTCTTTATTTCTGAGTGTAATTGCATCCTTTTATTCCTTTTTGTAAAAGGCCCCATCACTATCAGATATTCCCTATTCAGAAGTAGATGGATACTATCATTAATGGTCTCTCATTTAGACTGAGATGAGTGGAATATATGTTTCGGATGGTCATGAGTACAAAGAACTCTTTCTTTTTTCCCTTGAAAGGAATGTAGAGAGAATCATTGAATGTTCTCAAGATATGGGTAGATAAATCCTTGACAGACTGCAGATCAAAGTGTATGGAGGACAGGCAGGAAATTGAAGTTGAGGTCTGAATCAGACCAACCTTCATCTTTCAAACTGCTGGAGCAGGCCTGATGAACTGAATGGCTTACTCTCAATTTTAATTATTTGTTCATACCAATATGATGAGGTTTATAAAATCATGAGGGACATGGATAGGATAAATAGACAAGATCTCTTCCCTGGGGTGCAGAGGTCCAGAACTCGAGGGCATAGGTTTAGGGTGAGAGGGGAAAGATATAAAAGAGACCTAACAGGCAACATTTTCATGAAGAAGATGGTACATGTATGGAATGAGCTGCCAGTGGTGGAGGCTGGTACGATTGCAACATTTAAAAGGCATCGGGGTGGTTGTATGAATAGGAAGGGTTAGGAGGGATATGGGCTGGGTGCGAGCAGGTGGGACTAGATTGGGTTGGGATATCTGGTCGGCATGGATGAGTTGGACTGAGGGGTCTGTTTCCTTGCTGTACATCTCTATGACTCTATGACTACTGTAAGGAATAGAAGATCATGCATTTATCCAGCCTTTACCCAACATTAGGACACTACACAGTGCATCACATCAGTAAAGAATATTTGAAGTGCAGTCAAGCTTGGCATGATCTCTCAGTCTGACAGGCAATAATGAGGTAACTTTTTAGTGACATTTAGTTAAGGGATAACATTGGACAGAACACCAAGGGAACATACTCTGCTGTGGTGGGAATAAACCTGCGATCCTTTACATTACCCACCTAAGAGGGCAGATGAGACAACTGTTTAATAGACAAAATACACCTTTAGTAATGCAGTACCTCCTGATATTGCACTAGACTCTTAGATTAAACTGTATTTAAATCACAAAGACTGGAACTCGTAAACCTCCTGATTCCTGGGTCTCCTAAGTCAGTAGCAGACCCAGCACTTCAATGGATAAGACAAACAGAGGAGTGAAGCTCCCTCCCTCTTAAAGTATGTATCTGTTCCCTCCCTGCATGAAGCAATAGTCTTAACACAATTTTTTACACAACAAAATTGTGAAACAGCTGAAAATCGTGGTCTACTTCATTTTCTCCTGATGAACATTGTTGCCAGGGCCATTGTAGGAAGCATGAACAAAATTATTGACACTTAAGGTTTGGTTCAAAAGAGCTTATTTACTTAAATTGGAAAATATTCGAACAACGAAGACGAGGAAGTGGAGAAGCAATAAATGGAGAATGATCAGAATAAATATAACCACAGGAAGGGAAGTCACGACGAGGGGTTGAGCATTAAGGAATCAGAAGGTAAAAATCAATACACAAGAGCTTAATAGCAAGGATCATTACAATATTGACAAACATAAATGCTATACCAAGCTAAGGAGCAGATAGAATAAGTCACTGGAGCTTGAAAGCTGTGTGTGGAAAATGAAAATGACTATCAGTTTAACACACAGACTTAAATCCTGAGGAGAGATCTGAGTTTGTTCTACGAGGGCTTAACATGCTTGGAAAAGCAGGAAAAGTAAGGCTTTGCTGGTTTACATAGGAATGGGAGTAGGCTATTCATTCCCTTGAGCCTGCTCCACCACTCAATAAGATCGTGGCTGATCTGTGGCCGAGTTCAATATGCCTGCCTTGGACCGAAATCCCGTGATACCCTTGACTTAATAAAAAATATGTCTATTTCAGATTTAAACTTAACCATTGATTAATATTGACCGCCATCTAAAGGAAGAGACTTCCAAACCTTCACGACTGTGTTTGGAGAAATATTGTCTCACATCTATCCTGAACCGCCTAGCCCTAATTCTAGAATCTTCAATCAATGGAAATAGTTTTTCTTTATCTATCTTGTATTTCCCTGTTAATATCCTGATAACTTCAGTTCAATCACCCCCTAATCTTCTAAATTCTAGAGAATAAAGACCTGCTGCACTTTTCCAGCAACACATTTTTAAGCTCTGATCTCCAGCATCTGCAGTCCTCACTTTCTCCTAGATCATTCTTGCAAACCTGTGTTGAACTTGCTTCAGGGTCAAAACATCCTTCCTAAGGTATGTTGCCCAGATCTGCTCACAGTACTCGAAGTAGCTCAAATTAAGGTTTCATATACCTGTAGCATAATACTAAATACTGATACTCTAACCCCTTAGATAGAAAGGCCAGCATGCCATTAGCCGCCCTGACAATTTTCTATAACTGCTCATGTCATTTCAAAGAGCTATGCGCCTGAACCCTCAAATCTCATTGGACATCCATTCTATTTAACTTTGTCTTCTAAAAAAAACTTGATCGATTCTTTTTCAGTCTGAAATCGAAACCTTTCACATGCTTGCTTTAAAATATATTTGCCATAGTTTTGACCCTTCATCTGATCAATCAATATCCTGTTATTATTTTATGCTTAAAAAATTGGGCAGCCAAATACAGAGGTGCAATTTGCAGGAAAAATTCTCCCAGTGTCCTAGACAACTCCTATGAGGTGAGTGAGCAAGCAAGGCATTCTATGTTAACAAATCCTATAGTATAAAGACAGGAAAATTAGGAATACACCTGATAGCGTTCCATGCACAGCCATTGATTACACTGAGTATAGCTGTGATCCTCAATGGAGGACCAAGATATTGTTACATATTTTGGACAGGTATAGCATTACCCAGGAATTTAGGGAAGAAAATCTGTTGTTCTTACCAAGACTGTCCTACATATGATTCTGAGCCATAGCAATGTGGTTGACTCTCAAAAGCCCTTCAGTTGTGAAAGTCAGTATTCCATTCACCATCTTAGCTATGTTTTGTGCACCTATTTTGAAGGAGCTATGCACTTGAATGCCCCTCCCCCATCAAATGTCACTGAACTACTGTACTTATCCATGGTTTCACCTCTGTTTCCTGTTACTCAGCCAGTTTCCTATTCATGCCAGTAATTTGACCTCAATTCTCTAGGGTTCTACTTTAGCAAACAGTCTGTTGTGTGGGACTTTATCAAAAGTCTTCTGGAAGTCCATATAAACAACATCCTTAACTTACCTCTGTTCACCACCATTTTACCTCTTCAAACAAACTTAAAAAAAAATTGTCAGGCATCATCTACCTTCATGAATCCATGCTAACTCTCCCTAATTAACTGACATTTTTCAAGGTGATCAATTATCCTATCCCAGACTATAAACTCCAACAAATATCCTACCACAGATGTTAGGCTAACTGGTGTATAATTGCCTAGTTTCCCTCTGTCACCTTAAAGAGCAAAGTGACATGAGTAAATTTACAATCTAGAAGTATAACGCCCGAATCCATGGAAATACAAAAGATTATAATGGCAACAACAACAACAGCAACAACATGCTATCCAACCTCCTTGAACACCAACGATGGAAACCATCAAATCCTAGGGATTTCTTCTTATTGTCTTTTATGTCCCATGCAAATTTCCTTTCCTCACTTTTTAGCTACTCTTATAAAATAATTTCCTCATTATTGATGATTTAGATTAGACTTACAGTGTGGAAACAGGCCCTCCGGCCCAACAAGTCCACACCGACCCGCCGAAGCACAACCCACCCATACCCCTACATTTACCCCTTACCTAACACTACGGGCAATTTAGCATGGCCAATTCACCTGAGCCGCACATCTTTGGACTGTGGGAGGAAACCGGAGCACCCGGAGGAAACCCACGCAGACACGGGGAGAACGTGCAAACTCCACACAGTCAGTCGCCTGAGTCGGGAATTGAACCCGGGTCTACAGGCGCTGTGAGGCAGCAGTGCTAACCACTGTGCCACCGTGCCGCCCACGGTAAAATTACTTAAGCTAATTTTATTTATGACCTGTCCATGGTCCTTTATTAATTCGTTGGGAATTCTGACAAGCTATCTATCTTTCCTACTGTGAATACTGAAGCAAAATAATGATCAGCAAAATTCAGCATGTCTGCCATTTATTGCTGATCATTGACAATATCCCCTCTCACATCTCTCAGTGGGCATATATGTCATTTTCTATTTAAATAACTATAACATTTCCTCTTATTGTCTTTTCTGTCCCATGCAAATTTCTCTTCCTCACCTTTTTGGCTGCTCTTATAAGTCACTTTGTGGCTCTTTATTGATCTTTGTATTTATTCCATTTTGTGGGGTCTATAGTATTCTTTGTGTTTTTAGAAGCATTTTATTTCAATTTTATCCTGTCCCTTATCTCCTTCGATGTCCATGTCTGTTTTTTTCTCCAAAGCAAAAACAAACAATGTGCCTTATCTTCAGAAAGATAGAATGCATTTATGTGGAAACCTAAAGCAGCAAGGGAACAAAATAAATGCTGAATATTGTAGATGGGTTAATTTTTATTTCATATTACGTTGAATTGCTGAAGAGATGTCGGGTCATTGGCTAGGTGTTTATTGCATATGCCTAGATGCCCTTGAGAAGAAGTTGGTGAGTTGCTATTTTGAAATATAGCAGTCCATGTGCTGGAGATAAACACGCAATTCTATTAGATAGGAAATTTCAGGATTTTGACCTAGTGACACTAAAGGAATGGAAGTCTGAATGGTGAGTGGCTTGGAGGGGAAGTTGTCAGTGGGAATGTATTCCCTGCCCTGGTCTGTCTAGATGATAGTGGTATTGGGTTTGGAAAGTGCCTTCTAAGAAGCCTTGTCGATGATACACAATGCTCCAGCTCCAAGGTGACAACAGAGTTAGCAGGGCTGCATGTGACATGTTGGTCAGGGCTCATCCACTTCCATCTGCGTTGTTTTTCTTTTTAACCCCTGCCCTTTTTCTTTCATTCTGTTTTCTTTTGTTTCTCTTCCTTTGGCAGGTTAGTTGGCAACATTGGCACAGCAGCGAGAGTGGGCCATGGGCGAAATGGTGGTAGCCTCCCAGCTGTCAAAGCTGAAAATGTGTTGCTGGTTAAAGCACAGCAGGTCAGGCAGCATCCAAGGAACAGGAAATTTGACGTTTCAGGCCAGAGCCCTTCATCAGGCTCTGGCCCGAAACGTCGAATTTCCTGTTCCTTGGATGCTGCCTGACCTGCTGTGCTTTAACCAGCAACACTTTTCAGCTCTGATCTCCAGCATCTGCAGACCTCACTTTTTACTCCCAGCTGTCAAAGGCAATGGTGACAGATGTGGCTTCTCATGATGATTGGAGGTGGCAGTAGCAGTAGCAAGGACATCCTCCTGACGTCAGAACTGGTGGCAGCGGCAGCAAAGTTCCTCTAACGATTGGGGTGGCAGCAGACTCTTCTGGCAAAATTACCCCTGCAGCCAGAGTGGGACTATTATTGTGGTGGTAGTGGCCTGGTCTGGCAGCAGAGCCAGATATTCCTGGTTTAAATAGGCCAAGAGTAAGGACTCCTGACACTGACAATGTGGCAGTGTGGCATGCCTGGAGCAGGAGCTCTTGGAGTCATCAAGGCTACAGTGGAGGCAGGGACTCCTTAGTTGCTGTCACAGTAGACTCAGAACATGGAGTCCTGGTTATCAGCAAGACAGCGGAGTTGAGTATTCCTCATTGCAGGGCAAGCATGGGGACTTAGTGGCAAATTTGAGAGATAGAGGAGCCCAGCAGTATAGAGATGGTGACAAAAGAGTGGTGACTCCTATGATTGTAGGTCCATCACAGGTGGCAAGACAATGGGGAATTCCTATTTTTCAGTTATATCTGGTTGTAAGTTTGCTCACTGAACTGTTAGAATTGTTTCCAGATGTTTCATCACTATGCTAGGTAACATCATCAGTGACGAAAATGTGCCACTGGAAAAGCGCAGCAGGCCAGGCAGCATCCAAGGAACAGGAAATTCGAGTTTCTGGCAAAAAACCTTCATCAGTGAGCCTCTGATGAAGTACCGGTGTTCCTGATGAATTTAAAGGACCTCATACCAACAGCCAGCAGAACGAACGTCATATACAAAATACCCTGCAAGGACTGCAACAAACATTACATTGAACAAACAGGCAGGAAGCTAGTCACCAGGATACATGAGCACCAACTAGCCAACAAAAGACATGACTAACTACTACTAGTGTCCATACACACAGACGAAGAGGAACACCAGTTCGACTGGGACAATACATCCATCTGGAACAGGCTAAATAAAGACATGCACAGGAATTCCTAGAGGCCCGGCATTCAAACCAAAGCACCAACAAAGATATTCATTTGTACCCCATTTACCAACCTCTTAGAAAAAGAACCAGAAGTGATATCACCGACCACAACAGACCAAGACACATAAATAGCAAGTGGGATAGAACACCAGTGCTTCACCAGAGGCTCACTGATGATGTTACCAAGCATGGTGACAAAACATCTGAGAACAAAATTACCAGCTCAGCAAGCAAACTTACATCCTGATCCACAACCAAAGCTAGAAATCTTCTCCAAAATTACCATCAGTTATATGTCTTTGCTCTTTTTTTAAACAATTCAAAATGATGCCAGATTGTGGCACCAGTTGAAGCTTTTCACTGCATTTTATCATATTTTTCACTATGAATTACAAATGCCAATAAACCATCCATCCATCCATTCACCCATCCCTCCTTGGCTCAGTACAGAAAGAGTGAATGGTTGTGATTTGGTGTCAGTCAAGCGGGCTGCTTTATCCTGGATGTTGTCAAAGATTTTGAGTGTTGTTAGAATTTCATTCATCCAGCCAAATGGGAAGTATTCCATTATATTCCTAACTTCCAATTTGTGGACCAGTGGGCAGGCTTCGGGGAATCAGGAGATGAATTACTCACTGCAATATTCCTAGCCTTTGACCTGCTGTGACAGCCGTTGTAATTATATGGTTAGTCTAATTTGGTTTCTGCTCAATGGTAAGTCACAGCATGTTAATAGTGCAGGAGATACTCATATCTCTCTGTTTTGGGATTTGCATAATTCATAAAAGCCTATTCAGCAAAGAACAATACAGCACAGGAACCATCCCTTCAGCCCTCCAAGCCTGCGCTGACATATTTTGCCCTTCCATACTACAGCTGTCTTCACTTACAGGATCAGTATCCCTCTATTCCCTTCCTATTCATGCATTCATCCAGGTGCTTCTTGAATGCTGCTATTGTCTCTGCTTCCACCTCCTCTACTGGCAGCATGTTCCAAGCACTCACCAACTGATGCCTTGCAACCCTCTTTTAAACTACCTCTACCCCAAGACCTTGAATCTGTGTCTCCTCGTAATGACTCCTCCGCGCTGGGAGAAAGCCTAATAATTTCCACTCTATTCACAACTTTTATCAGGTCACCCCTCACTCTCCTATATTCTAGTGAAACCAACGCAGTATATCCAACTTTCCTTCACAGCTAAGATTCCCCATGATAGGCAATATCCTGGTAAACATTTTCTGTACCATCTACAAAGGATCCACATCCTTCTGATTATATGGTGACCAGATCTGTGCACAATATTCCAAGTGTGGCCTAACTAAAGTTCTATAAAGGTGTAGCATATCTTGTCTATCCTGCCACTCAAAGATGCACTTCTCTATGATTTCATCCTTTTTACGAAGGTTCAGTTCACCTGCATCATTGATCATATGAATTATTCCCTCATCTTTTGTAAATCTATCTTTGGTAGCCACTTTGCTGATGATCTCTTTGTCCTGCTATGGTGTCCAGAGATTTTCTTTATGGCCAGGGGATTTTTTTAAAATAATGATTTCTTTTGCATTCCTTTTTGCCTTGTACTGTTCTTTATCATCTTTAACCCTGACTTACATTTCTTCAACAGTTCATTCTATGCTTTCGGTAAAATAAAATCAAGAACTGCAGATGCTGAAGAACTGAAACAAAAACAGAAATAGTAGGAGAAACTCAGTTCGTCTGGCAAGCATTTGTAGAGAGAAAGCAGGATTGATGTTTCAAGTCCAATGACTCTTGCTCAGAACTGTGTTATTTGGGAAGACTGCAAACTCTTTGTTTTTTTTTGTGTACTCTCTTCCAATCATGACAGACAACTTTGTTACTCTACCGCTACTGCTTTAGGATATAAGGTGTTGTTTGCAGTTTTGGTAAGAGGTGTTTCTTAATAGCAATTGGTGTGACACAGAAGAAATTCATGTGTTTCTCCAAACAATATACCAGTCGATTTTATGGTGTTAGAATCATTGTATTGGAGCAGTGTTAGACCACTATGATACAAGACAGGGCTACAATTCAGAATTGTTTTAAAATAGATCAATGCAACTGTGTTAGTATAACTGTAATACAGGATAATTTTACATTCTGAGAATTTCTGTAACATAGGGCAATATCACCATGTTAGAACCACTTTTAAAACAGAGTAATTCTACATTGTAAGAATTATCGTAAACTGGATAATATAATAGTGACTTGAACCCAAAACTACAGAATAATATTACAGTATGAGAATCAGTGTCTTGATATAAGCTCACAGATTTCAACCTTCAATGCTATTTTTGTCTCCAGAATTTCATGTTTGCTGTTTGGTTAGGTAAGGGATTAATTGCCAATATTTACATTGGTTTTCATGTATTGATGACTTGGCCTCACTGCTGAATGTTGCACTTTCTCAAGAGGATTCTCTGTTGAAGTGAAGCATGGTTGAAAGAAACAGCACCAAATATAAAGGAGTTTGTTTAAATTATGAACTAGATAATCGTACTCAATATTCCATTGACTTTTGTAAATGGCATCGCAAGGTTAATACCAGTATTTTAAATCCCTTACATGTGTTTTTTTCCTTTATTAGGGAGAAAAGATCTCATTAAGTTCAAGACCTAAAAAGCTCTTTTGTTTTCTGAGCGAATCCGTCAACGATGCCTGAATTGCTGTCTCTTGTCTCATGTTGCACTGGCAGATCCCATTGCCCTCCTTGTGGACATGATGGTAGAAAGGGCTAATTCTCGACAAGCCAGAATATTGAAAATCTTGTTTCTTTCTATACTGAAATAAGTTTTAATGAATCATTCAGAGGTTATCTTTGTAACTAGGATAGGCTGTGCTGTAAAAGAATTACCATTTGTATATAATGGAACAGGAGTGGTTAGAGTTCAAATTCATTTTTAAACTGAATTAAATGAAAAATCAATACATGCAATTCAAAACTTTATTTATGACCTCATGTTATCTTGCTGCTGTCCTTGCTTTGGACATAGTTGTAGACAATCTTATTATCTATCCACCTTGCTGGTTTGGAAGGATCAAGTGTTCTGGTTATGTTCTCACATCAGTCTCAGATGCATTATTTCATGAAATAAACACACAAAATGCAGGAGATACTCAGCAGGTCTGGCAGCATTGATGTTGCAAGAAACAGGGCCAACACCTCAAGTCCAGCACAATTCTTCTTCAAAACTTTTTTTTCTCTCTCCATGGAAGCTTCCAAACCTGCTGAGTTCTCCAGCAGTTTCTCCATTTGTTTTTGTTCTCCAACAGCTGCAGTATTTTGCTTTTATGCTTTATTTCGTGCATGAGTAATGGGATTTTATAGAAATTTGGCTCTGTAATTTGCTCAATCTGGGATAAAATGCATGACTTCCATAAAACAGACTTAACTCTGACAACATTTCTGTAATGTGACTGAAGAAACGTAAATGCATAATAGTAACTTGACAGAAAATAAGTTACACACATGCTGCAATTAATTTAATTGTCAACTTGGTGCATTTCTTAAGAGCAATTCTTCTGTATGATTGGAAGATTGCAGATTCCTACAGGGCACAGCTATAATACCACACTTTATTTTAGCATTGGTATCAAGGAAAATTCCTGATTAGTTTGCAGCTTAATATAATAAACACGGTAATGCAATCTAATGATGATTTCAAAAATAGTGAGAAAATATGTATGAAATAGGGAGTTGCAGCTTTTAATACCATTATTCAGGTCCATTTCAGGCTAGTCACATTTACTGAAATCGATTACTCTGTGGTTTGACCTCTAGAGGCATCAAGAGAAAATTTGCTTTTCAATCCTGTTTTGTTTTCATACTGGGACATACTATACTGCATTGTGCTTATATAATGAGGGAATGATGGATCTGAACATAAAAGGTTGAATCAACTATTCTGAAAATTGCCTCTTGCACTGAATATAATGTGTCCTGGATGTCACGTGAATGCAATCTAGCTGCGACATTTTACTAAAGCAGTTTGCACTGATCACTAACTGAGTCATAACTCTGTGAGGAATGTGGAAGGCAATTTAAAAACCAGTTGTACTGACAATTGCTTTAGCAAATCTACCACCATCCTCTCCCCGATGTCCTTCATATAATCCACTGAAGTTTGAAATTTGATCTCTTCAGCTTTGAGATTAGATTACTTACAGTGTGGAAACAGGCCCTTCAGCCCAACAAGTCCACACCGACCCGCCGAAGTGTAACCCACCCAGACCCATTCCCCTACATTTACCCCTTCACCTAACACTATAGGCAATTTAGCATGGCCAATTCACCTAACCTGTACATTTTTGGATTGTGGGAGGAAACTGGAGCACCCAGAGGAAACGCACACAGACACGGGGAGAATGTGCAAACTCCACACAGAGAGTTGCTTGAGGTGGGAATTGAACCCGGGTCCCTGGCACTGTAAGGCAGCAGTGCTAACCACTGTGTCACCGTGCCGCCATAGTCTAGGAATACATCCATGGGTCAACTTCATAGAAAGAATAAGTATTCTGATTGGACCTGAAGGCATCCTGAAGCACCTGATGGTCACTTTTGAAGTTTAGACATTTAGACATTGTTGCACTGCATTGATGCTTGTACTATTGATGGATCCGTTAAGATTCTATTCTGAGCTCAGGCTGGGAAGGTACAATGAAGCATTGGAAAAGAAAGCTGTTCAATTGGACTAATTTGTGTCTTCACCTCATTTGTTTACCTTGGTTCATCAACCCTTTTTACCCCTGCTTAACGAAGATCTACCAGGCCCAATGTAAAGATGTACAACTTTCCACCAGCCTAAGACCTTCCAGTAGAGAGTTCCAAATTTCCCACCAACCTTTCTTTACACTAATATGCTTCATGTTCCAGCATTACATTTTTTGACTCTGCATCAGTTGGCTTGTATGTGTGGTCATTGATAGTTTTTGTTGCTAGAATATGATTAGACATTTCAGAATACTCTGTATTTACACATAGGAAGTGTGGACAGGATTCTGTCAGGGTTTCGCCTACTAACCAGCGAACTAGTGGGGCTGCCCCCTTACTCCTGTCAGTTCTTAGGGGAGAATGGATGGAATCAAATGGCATCCTGGCACTTTCAGTGATAACTGTTAGGCCTCTCCCTGTGAGCGAGGTCTCCAAGAGCTATTGGCCAATAAGATGCTGATGGCTACCTTCCTATGTGACTGCACCCACCAGATGTCCAGTAACAATGTGGGACCCAATAGTGAGGGAATGGTGAGGGGTTCAGTGAAGGTGGAGCATTGAAGTGGTGGCTTAAGGCACAGACACCTGATCAGACTAAGTTACATTTCTGAGACTGTGACAAACCAGACATAGTTTGTTGGTTGACCTTCCAAGAGTGTTAGGAAGAAATACCATTTCAGTTAAAGCGTTGAGGCATCACTAATTTGCAGTGCCCTCAGAGATCATGAGCTTCATGGACAATACACCATTAGTGTCCACAAATTGGGTGATTAACTCTCCTTTGTATTGTACCTGTTTATTAAACCTGAAATGTTCCATGATCATCAGTGGCTGTGGTGCAAAATACATCCCAACAATTTTCGGTCTGTCTTTTCCATGGTTTTCTCTAACTGCACCAGAGTCCCTAGAATTGCAAAGATCTTACACCTGAAGATACTCAGGAAAGCCAGTCCCATCATGTTTTCAGCCACCTTGTTCACCTTAAAAGTATACATTACAATATTTGGTGTACAGAATCCAACTTTCTATCACTCCATAAAATGGTCCCCTCACTCTAAATTTACCTGCTACTTTGTTTTCCTGCTAATCAAGTCTAGGTAGCATCCTCATCCCAAGTCCCTGCTCCCTCACCAACTATTCTTCCCTGACATCAACCACAGCCCATGACCCCTTATGACTGTTTGGCTCCACACTACCGCCACAAGCCTGCACCATTTTCAAACTCCAGGTGACATTCATTCACCCAACAAAGAAAACAGTTTGTACACAGTTTGTGGGTTGTATCCCACATTTGTCATCAATTATAATGTTTGTGTTCACTTAAACCATAATGTGGAGTTGTCAGTGTTCGACCAGGGTGGACAAAGTCAGAAGTCACACAATACCAGATTGTAGTGCAACAAGTTTATTTGAAATCACAAGCTTTCGGAGAGCTGCTCCTCCATCAAGTGAAGACTTCTCTCTCTCACACACACATTTCCATCACCACCAAATCTCCAGACAACACTGTACCCCACACTCCAACTCACAGCTAAATCCCTGCTCCACCCCCAATCTCTGCCTCCAATAATGTGAGTGTCACTCAGCTGATCTGGGCCTATGGCTCATACTCTGCCAGTTGCTGGTGCAGACACAATGGGTCAAATGACCACCTCCTTGTGAGCTACAACACATCTATGATTCTGGGAACATCAAGAAGCTAAGAGTATCAACCAGAAGCTGACAGTAAAAGAGCCACTATGCACATTTAAAACTGCCATCTTTAGAGACTCAGGTTTTTATATTAGAACCATAAAATATGGTGCCCCAGGAAATATCAGTGCCATTAATTCAACAACTTAAAGGAGTGATTTGTACAAAGCTCTGATAATGGTTTTGAACTTCAGCATCCTGAAAACTGCCAGTTAACAAGTGATTGCAAAGGGAAAGTTTGGCAGAACTAATGCTTGTCATTTTGGTGTTAATCAGCTTTCAACATTTGCAAAACAAAATGATAAGCTATTGGATCTTGGTTTTGCAAAATACTGTCATAAAATTATAGACTATTGGGTCTCAGGTTAGTGACTGCAATATGACAGACCAAATGTCGCAAAGATATCCTCAGATGCATTCCAGCAACTCTTAAACCTTCCACTGTAATAACATAAGCAATTCAATACTTTCATCACTCTTCAATATGAGAGTGCTCAGAACTTTTCCTTTGTCACCACACAGTCATTGCACATATTCATAAGCCAATTCCTCCTGTTATCACATTAAGATGTGTGAACGCAGCTGAAAGTACAAGGATGTCACAGGACAAGCCTCACAAGTACATGGAGTGCAAAAACATGCAAAACACTCAGGTTTTTGCCAACTATCATTTGGCATGTTCTTGTGGAAATCTTATCAAGTCAGGTAAATTTCAACGATTGATGTAATGTCAGTTAGTGTGATCTTTGTACAGATATAACAGGTGAAATATTCCTTTCTGCAGAAATTGTCTTGAATGTGAGATCAAGAGGAAATTCATCCATCGAGGCTTCCGTTCAGCAGGTTTACTGTGTCGCACCTCTAGCAACCTTGGAGGTTGATTGCCAGCAGTCAGCAAGTTAATTCTGGATTGATTTGGGGTCAATTACAGGTGATTTCTGAAACCAAACCGGTCAGCAAATGTCTGGAGCAGCTCTTGGAAAGACATCTGTTAAATACAGAGGGCTCCACAGGCTCAGTGAATACATCTTCATGTGGCATCTCCAAGATGCCACTTAACCAGTGCCCCACATTGTCAGGTGCACCACATCCCCAACACTCACATACAAATGATCTCTGGCAAGGCAGACTCGCGACCTGCTGTCTTGATTTTTACCACTGCTGATGTCCTCAAACTCCCTTCTCAGGGCTAGCAGCAGTAATACAAGCTGTTCAGTTTTGTGGCCTATCCATCCCCTGTGATCCCTTGTTAAATGCTTTAGCAGATTACTGGAATTGCAGATAGGAAGGGGAGCACAGTACCTCCATGATGGGAAGCGATGGCCTAACGGTATTATCACTAGACTGTCAAATCAGAAACTCAGTGTTCTGGGGACCTGGGTTTGAATTCCACCATGACAGATGGTGGAATTTGAATTCAATAAATATGTGGAATTAGGAGGACCATGAAACCATTGTCAATTGTTGAAAAAAACCATCTGGCTTACCAATGCGCTTTAGGGAAGGAAATCTGCCATCCTTGTCTCGTCTGGCCTACATGTGACTCTTAATGTGGTTGACTCTTAACTGCCCTCTGGTCAATTAGGGATGGGCAAGAAATGCTGGCCTAGCCAGCAACACTCTCATCCTTTGGTTCAATTAAAAGGACTCTGATATCCACTCTCCTTTCTCTGGGTAATAGACTTGTCACTGTGCGAATGTTCTTGTTGTTCGATTTCATGCAGCACCAGGTCTTCAGACCCCAGAGTTGCTGAAAGCCATGCAAATCTCCCACGTTGAAACTCGAGTCTTTCCTCTTGCGACTTGCTGCAACTATGGGTGATGAGCACCATTCCTACGGAAGACAGGCTGAAAGAAAGCACAGCTACAAATAGTAAAATTTATATGCTTTATCTTAATGTTGGATAAAATTGTTCTGGAATTTTTAAATTTTCTTACTTCAGAAGTGTGGATAGAAGGACAGTGGGATGGTCAGTAACAAATGTGCAGAAAAGTGTGGAGTTGCCAACTCATGTATTCAGCAACTGGTAAGCTGGATTCTGGGCCAGCTAGATTAGAGCACTGATAGCCTTGATATCTCTTTCTCTTACTCCTGATGTTCATTCTCCTGAGGCCCTTGATAAACACCTGTGCCTCTGAATAATCCTATTGGATAGAACTTGATTGATTGGAGCTCATCCATCACATTCATCACGCAGTCCATTTATCACCGACACTTAGCGACAGCAGTGTGTGTACCATCTACATGATTCATTGCAAAAAATCACCAAGGCTAATTCGAAAACATTTTACAAACCCATAAGCTCTACCACCTGGAAGAACAAAGGTAGCAAATGCATAGGACCGCACTGACTACACATTCACCTCAAAAATTACCCATTTTTATTATAGTAGCGATGGTAAGGCATGGTGCCTTAGGCTGGATGCTGCTACCAGCTTTCCTTCCTATGCTAGTCTTGGGCTTTCTAGTAGCTAGTGTTGAACGATGAACTACAAGCAAGTTTCAGCAAATGAGGAATGTCTTCAGTATGTTCCATCTTAATTATGAAATACAGATCACATCATACTGATGGTAATTTTAGTAGAAGATATAACTGTCTGCTCTACAACAGTCCAGAGCTGCCTCAATATTGCCGCTCCAATAACATCTGATAGCGACTAGATGGAACATGTTATTTATCACAGTGGGTGGAAGCTTCAAGTAGCTCCTAACTTTCATGTCCCTTACTTTCTAAAACAATTTTCCTGAAACAATATCTCCATTTCCTTGCTTTCACTGGCTCAAATCCTGAAGCTCCCTTTGCAATAGCACTGTAGATTTAAAGAAATTCCATGGACTACAGTGAATGAACAGGCACCTCACCATCACCTTCTGGAGTCAGTGTTGAAGTTTCCTAGTAATCTTCCTCAGCCTGCCAACACCTCTGCTGGGCCTGTCCTGCCGATTCTATTGCTCATATCCATGGATTGTGATAGTAGTGTCTGGTGTGTTGCCTGCCAGGCATAGTTCTGTGAGTCTGAATGTTATGCAGGTCCTTCATTGGCGAGTGGGATAGTTCTCTCAATAATGGCACAAATGCTAAAGGGTTAGTAAGGACAACTTTGCAGGATCAACAGAACTGGGTTTGCTGTCACTGCTTCTAATGCCTCAGTTCATCTGTTTCCTTGTCACTTGCTCCTACCAGATTTGGGAGCAAGGGAAGTTAAGACTTGTGGTGGGTGGGGGCTTCTATTGAGAACAGTCTTTCTCCCCTCTCTACACCATGCCCTCATTGTGATGCTACCCAAGAGAGCTGGCAAGGACTGATGCCATGAAAGACAGAGTTTCTGCTCAGGAGCCCAGCACCACCTTATTCTGAAACCTCTGCTCTTCCAGATCAATTCCAATACTTGCTTTGCCAGCTGAAGAGTGAGTGTAAGTCAAAAACACCCTCTTCTCCACATGCCATGCAGGGACTACAAATAGGCCTGTGGTAAGAAGGTCACTGGGGAGTCCCTTGGGTAACAGCATTCACAAGCTAGAAAATGGCAGATTGATTAGGTCTGACAAGCATCACCACCTGCTCATGTTGCATACTACTATTTCACTCATGAGCCACTCCACATCATCACTTTTTCAAGCATGATCTAGCTCACATTCAATTATGAAGGCCTGTCTTTTTTCCCAGACTGCATATATTTCTCCCCAGCACATGCTGCAGAAGCCAGTCCTTTTCCATTGAGGGTGGTAGTCATGCAGAGATTATTGATTTACTGCATGCCACCTATGTAGGAAGGATTGTGCAGATATTAACTAAATGGTGTTCTGCAAAGCAAGCCCTCAGCCTAATTTTTCTTTGAAATCAAAGATTTACTCTTATATTCAATTGGTGCTAACTAATTTCATTATAGTCATTCCTGACTGTCAGTTTTGATTCAGTCATAACACGGTGAAAATTTTGAATGGGGTCCAATGGACAACCAAAATGACTTTTGCAGTTGATTAACTTGCTAAAATAACCAGGAACACATTCTGAGAAAAAATGAGCCATATATGTTTGGTCATTATTAGCAGAATGGCTTTTTGTGCACTGAAGTTAAGCTAAAGGAAAAGACTCCCTTAAATGTAATAGCTTACCATCAAATTGATTGATAGCATCCATGCATCATTTTAGTGTGTGGTCAACTGTTGTTTGGTACTCCAGGAGCAATGATTGTACCTGCCTGCTTTCAGGAGCAGAGCATTACTCACTTTCCCAATTCAACCGGAGATCGAGGACGGATTATATCAGTAGAAATGTCTTTTGAGGTTCAGGATCAGACAGAATAGCTAGAGTCATTGGAGAGCCCTTCGATGACATTGTGCCCCTTTATGTAAATGTTCCAGTGTATAGAATCTTTAGATGAGAGTTGATGTGTGAATATGTGTGTGGGGGCGTTGGAGGATGTGGGTGCAGCCAGAGTAAAAGAAAGAAGAAGGTGTTGCAATATTCATCAAGGAGTCAACTAATGAAATTAAGAAAGATGATATCCTGGACGACAGGCAAAATAATTTGGATGCTGGAAATCTGGAATGGAGTGATATGGTGTGTCAAATTTGCAGATTCTCAGTGTGCTTGCATTGGGTTCTGTTGGGTAGTCTGGTCTCCTCCCAGAGTCCAAAGATGTGCAGGTTTGGGGGATTGGCTGTGAGAAATGCAAGGTTACAGGGATAAGGATGTGTGTGTGGGTGGGATGCTCTTTGGATGATTGGTATGGATTTGATGGGTCAAGTGACCTGGCACCACACTGTAGGGACTCTATGATCTAAGAAACTAGCAGAATCTACAGAAACTCAGCAGTCTGTGAAGTGTGAAACAGAGTTAAAGGCTTAGAGAGGGTGAAATTCTCAATTTGTCCAGGAGAGCTTTTGAAGCCTACATGTCTTCAAAAGACATGGGACAGTCCTGCTTTGAAATTTAGGGAACAACGTCGAGCAAGGGGTAGATGTGATGGTAGGGGAAGATTTTTGTGATAGTGACCATAATTCAATAAGGTTAAAGGTAATTGTGGATGAGGAGAAACATAGACCAGAATTAATGAGTTAAGGAAGCCCCAGTTTCATATGGTGAGACTGGATCTAGCCAAAGTGACTGGGAGGAACTACTTACATGAAAGTACACATCAAAGCAGTGGGAGACTTTCAAAAGGGACAATGCAGATGGGTAGAGAAGTAAGAAGGCATTTCAGATACTTGCCTTCCTTTGTCAAGATATAAGAACAAGAAGGTTGTGATGGAACTATACTTAATGACAGTTAGGTTATGCAGGAGTAGTGAGTGCGGTTCTGGTTGCTACACCCTAGGGAGAAAATGATTGGATTTGTGAGGGTTTAGAAGCGATTGCTCAGAATTTTGCCTGTACTGGAGTAATTCAGCTATGAAGAAATGCTGGAGTCATTTTCCATAGAGCAGAGAAGGCTGAGGGGTCCTGACTGAAGTGTAAAATTTCTGAGAGCATTGATAGAACAAATAGGAAAAAACTCTTCTCGTCAGGGGAAGAGTCAATAACCAGGAGATACATTTTTAAAATAAATGAGCAGAAGATTTAGAGGGGATTAGAAGAAAATCTTTTTCATTCAGAGAACTGTAAGTATCTGTAACTCATTGCCTAAAGAGGGAGAGGAGGGAGTTAGAAGTGGAAACGCTCAAGATATTTCAGAATGATTTAGATAACCACCTGAAATGCCATGGCATATAAGGCTTCAGACCAAATGCTGGACAATGGGATTAGGATAGACAGTTGATGACTGGGAACAGGCATGAAGGGCCAAAGGACCTCTTTTCATTTTGTAAATTTCTCAATAATTATTTGACATGACCACTCAGCTTAAGCGATGTTCTCTCAGCAATGCTACCTTATCTAATATTTAACTCTGAATTCCACTAAACTATGTCGGTCAGTCCCATGACCCAGGTTTTCAAGAGTTAGGAATACATGCTGTTGAACTAGATTCGATGTACAGTTCCAGTAATTTGTATCCTTGATGCACTTGTGGTTGTACTGGCACTTACAAACAAGGAAGGTGGTGTGAATACAATTGAAGTGAACTATAATATCAGTATTCCTCCTTGACATACTGACAATGGAAGACATTTCAGGCTACTTTGCTCAGTTGGTCACTGCCTTTGTTCAGGGTCTCCTTACACATACCAGTTTCAAAACCTCCTCCAACTAGCCCAGCTGTTCCAGCACAACTATTGCATAGGCATACACCTGACAATGCGGAACCTGTTCAATTAGATCGTACCTACTAAGAACAGAGCAAATCCATTCCAGCTAATCACAATCCCACTCATGATTAAAGAAGGTTTTGACAGTGCTTTCAAGCAATATAAAATCACCAGTAACCTAGTTTCTGACATTTATTTTGAGTTGTTCCAGAACCTTTCAACGCCAAAGCTGACCACCGCTTTTAATAAATATGGAGAAATGAGTTGAATTTCAGGAGTTAGGTAGATGGCTGCTTGTGACTGAGTATGACACAAAGGCATCTTATTAAAATCAAAGTAGTCAGGAATTTGGGGAAAATTCTTAATTAGTTATAGTTATACCTAGTAATAAGGAAGATGGCTGTGGTTGTCAAAACCAAATACCTTAGAATAATTGCAACAGTTCCTCAGGTACTATCATGGACACAACTATCCTCAACTGCTTCAGCAATCACTTTCCGTGCATTATAGCTCCTCAGATACCAAAACAACCCATGTCCAAATGGAACAAGACCAGAACATCATTCAGGTTTGGAATGATAAATGGCAAAAAAATTTGTGCCATACAAGTGCCAGCCAATTACCATCTCTAGCATTAAAGAATTCAACTGTCTCCTTTTGACATTAAGTTACACTGCTACGATCGAAATCCTAGGATCAAAATTCTGGGGATAAGCATTGACCAGAAACTGAACTGGATGTGTGGTGGGAAGAACAGAACAGAGTTTGGAAATCTATGACTATCAACAATGACTCCACACAGACTTCTCTTTATTTGCAAGGCACAAGTTAGGAATATGACAGAACACTCTATTTACTTGGTTGAGTGTAGCTCCAACAATGTAATCCAGGCCAAAGCAATTAGTTTGATTGACACACCTCCTACTACACTCAGAATTTACCTGCTCCATAACGAGCACAAAGTGGCAGCAACTTACTGAGTCTCCTTCAACAGCACTTTTAGTAATGTTTCCCACCTAGAAGGGCAAGGGCAGAAGGTACATGGAAACACCATGGCCTGCAAGTTCCCCTCCATGTCACACATCATCCCAATTTGGGAAGAATTTGTTGTTTCACCTTTATCACAACCTTAGAATCCTGGAACTCTCTCCATGACAGCATTGTGCAAGTACTTGCATCACATGTAGTGGTTCAAGATGGCAATTCACCAGTCACAAGTGATTAAATGCTAGCCTTACCAGTGATTCCAATATCTTGTAACTTTATGAAATGAAATACATAGGCTCAAATCTCCCAGTCTCTGGACCATCTGAAACTGAATGTAAGGTTGTGATGCATTTTGGGATGCTATTGCAGTCTGGATACATGGAGATCTACATTAGAATTGTCATGAAATTTAAATTTTCAATGAGAAATTCCCCTGTTACCAGCAGTGTGCCACAATGATCGGTACTGGGCCCACTGCTTTTTGTCATTTACTTAAATGATTTGGATCTGAATATCGGAGATATTGTTAATAACTTTATGGATGACACCAAAATTAGGGGTGCAGTGGACAGGTAAGAAGGTTTACTCAGAGTACAACGGGATCTTGATCAGGTGGAATTTAACTTAGGTAAATGTGAGGTGCTGCAGAGGGTGGAACTTATACACATAATGGTAAAGTCCTTGTGAATGTTGCTGAACAATGAGACTATGGAGTGCAGGTTCATATTTCCTTGCAAGTGTAATTGCAGGTAGATAGGATAGTGAAGCATTTGATAAGCTTACCTTTATTGGTCAGTGCATTGAGTACAGAAGTTGGGAGGTCATTTTCTGGCTGTACAGGACTTTGGTTAGGGCACTTTTGGGATACTGTATGCAATTCTAATCTCCCTGCTATAGGAAGGATGTTGTGAAACTTGAAAGGTTTCAGAAAAGATTTATAAGGATGTTGCCAGGGATGGAGGGTTTGAGCTATAGGGAGAGGCTGAATATGCTGGGGTTGTTTTCCCTGGAGTGTCAGAGGCAGAGGGGTGACCTTATTGAGGTTTATAAAATCATGATGGGCATGGATTGGGTAAATAGTCAAGGTCTTTTTCCTGGCATGGAGAAGTCCAAATCTAGAGGACATAGGTGATAGGAAAAAGATTTACAAGGGACCTGAGGGGCAAATTTTTCATCCAGAGGGTGGTGCATGTCTGGATCGTGCTTCCAGAGGAAGTGGTGGAGGCTGGTACAATAACAACATTTAAAAGACATCTGGATGGGTATACAAATAGGAAGTGTTTAAAGGGATATGGGCCAAATGCTGGCAAGTGGGACTAGGTTAATTTAGGATATCTGGTCATTATGAATGAGTTGGACTAAAGGATCTGTTTCTGTGCTGTACAACTCTATGACTCCAAAAATTGGGAAAACTGAAGCCGTTGTCTTTAAAACTTCACTAAATTCTGCCTCTTGGTCTCAGTTCCATCCCTCTCCTTGCTAACTATCTGAGGATGAATCAGACTGTTCACAATCTTGGTGTTAAATTTGGCTCAGAGTTGAACTTTCAAATATATAACTATATCGCCACTAAGAGTATCAGTTTTCACCACTGTACGTTTACTTGACTGCACCATACCTTGACTCAGCCATGATTGAAAACTTCAACCACATTTTTGTTCTCGTTAGATTGCTGCAAACATCCCTGGTCAGAATCCTACATTCTAACCTGTGTAAACTGGAGTTCTTCCAAAAAAACTAAATCCATACTTACTGAATTGTATTGGTTCCTGGTTAGGACATAACAAAATTTTAAAATTCCCTTCTTCAAATTCAAATCTCTCCTCAGCCTGACCTCCTTTTCTTTAGACCAATGTGTTGTAACAGTCATAGAGGTAGACAGATTTACAATACAGAAACAGACTGATCAGCTCATTGTGTCTGTGCAAGTCTAAAACAGCCATGTAACTACTTTAGTTCTAGTTTCAAGCCCACAGCCTTGTATGCGTTAACTTTGCAAGTGCATATCTAAGTACTGAAAGGGTTAATGCAAAGGATTGCTTTCACTACCACTCACTATGACAATTTCATATGGATTTGGTGGAAGAATAGTTTTAGACCTCAAAAGAGATGGCCAACTGTTTGAGTCTACCTTAGAGTTTCTGTAACAATGTCAATCATATCAATGTACACAGTTGCTATAAACTCGTTAAAAAACTATATCATGCTTGCGGTAAGAGACTATTCTTATTAGATTTTCTCTACCACATTAGATGAAGTAAACCCTGTCAAATCTCCACCCTGAAACAGGATAGTAGTGACAAATCTACCTTATCATGGGCAGTAGTACAGACAGTTCATACCACATGAAGAAGAGTGGCATCAGTTGCTTATACAATCATTTGTTCATTATTCTGGTCTCCTGTTCATTGATGATATTAATTTCGCCATTCTAATGGGACATTCCTTGTACTGGATGAGTCCTAAACTTCGGAATGTGCACCTTTCCATCTCTCTTCATCATTGTTTTCCGTTCAGGACGTTGTCAGGATTCGAAGGTTTGAGGTATAGGAAGGGGTTGAATAGGTTGGGGCATTTTTCCTAGAACGTTGGAGGCTGAAAAATGACTTTGTAGAGGTTAATAAAATCATTAAGGGCATTGATAGGATGAATAGCCAAGGTAATTTTCCCAGAGAATTTCCCAGAGTCCAAAACTAGAGGGCATAAGGTTTAAAAAGGACCTGAGGGGTAATATTTTCATGCAGAGAATGGTGCGTATGTGGAACAAGTTGCCAGAGGAAATGGTGGAGCCAGGTACAATTAGAACATTTAGAAGGCATCTGGATAGGTACATGAACGGGAATGGTTTAGAGGGGTATGAACCAAATGCTGACAAATGGGATGTCTGGTTGGCATGGCCGAGTTGGACCAAAAGGTCTGTTTCTGTGCTCTATAACTTTATGACCCTAAGACTCCCACCAAGGTTCTCTGTGAATATCTTTGACTTGGAGTTAGAGTCAGAGACCTCAGACAATTCATATGTGCTTAGTCAGATTGTTATTCAGGAAATTTTAGAGCAAAACTTTGTTAACTAAACATATGACTACCTTCTTGCCTCCCATTCACACAGATCCTGCTCCAGCTGGCCCTCTGATTCCCCATCTTCTTATTGCCACACTAAGTCCAACCACCCAACTGCTCCCTAGACCTGACAACTCACTTGCCCACCTGCTGCCTCACCTATTGTCACCTCATCCAAGTGCCAGCCCACCGAAGCATGATCTTATCAATTTGCCAATTTACATACCTATCATCTCATCGACCTGCTAACCTACCTGACCATCATCTCACCCACCTACACACTTGCCTCACTGAATCTTCCCATCTTACCCATTCCTCTCTCATTCATGCGCATTCACACTGTAGCTTTGATCTTTGGGTACAACAGCTGGTTCTGCAAAAAAGTGGTGTGTCCTGTCTTATCCCTGACCTGACTCAGTTGTGACAAAGCTCTCCAAAGTACACTCCACATTTCTGGCTTGAACGGACCTGAAAGAAATGTAGAGCAACACGAACTCTGAAGATTTAAACTCACAATCACCTGATGAAGGAGCATCGCTCCGAGAGCTATTGTGCTTCCAATTAAACCTGTTGGACTATAACCTGGTGTTGTGTGATTTTTAACTTTGTACACTCCAGTCCAACACCGGCATCTCCAAATCACAACTCTGAAGAATGTTTGAATGGAGCAGCAATCACTTCCTAGTTGAAGATCCCGGCCATTATAATTTTGCAACCTCTACTAAATAATTTTGTTTTTGCAAAGGAAAGGTTTACAAATCAAAACAAATATTCAACTTATAGATAGTTATTTAGGATTTAAAATTGTAGTGTTACAATGATAATTGTATGATTAGTGAAAGAAATAAAACCAGCCTGTTCTTACAGCCTGTTTCTGTAACAATAACAAATCACTAAATCAGAGAAATGCTACACTGTAGAAACAGCCCTTTTGGTCCTTCCAGTCTGCACCAACCCTGTGAATATTTTGACCTAGTGCCAATCCAAAGCTTTTTCCCCATAGTGGTGTTTTGATTTAAATGATCACCTAAATGCTGTCTTGAATGTCCTGATTGAACCGGTCCCCAGCACGCTTCCAGGCAATGCATTCCAGACACTAACAAGATGCTGTGTGGAAAATAAAATTCTCACCTCACATTTGCTGCTTTTCCAAAGCATTTTAAGTCTGTGCTTTTTGGCTCTTGATCCATTTCTGAGAGCGAACAGTTTCTCCTTATTAATTCCGGCCAGATGCCTCATGACTTGGTAAACGTCTATCAGATCTCCTCTTAGCCTTCTCCTTTCCAAGGAAAAGACCCAACTTCTCCAATCTTTTATTATAATCAGCTACAATTTAATGTTAATTCCAGTTAATCAATCTTTCCAAAACAGTTGTGCCATGTAGTTGGGTGCAGTGGAAAATGTTCTTCTCATGCTTGAATTAAGGTATACTGTTGGGCTGTAAAATACTTACTCATGCTCTCTGTTATTTTGTTCTTTTTGTTATATCTGCCATGAGATGTCTCAACGCTGAAAATTAACTTCATGCTTCCCAGCACATTTTCTATGATATTGCTTTATTGTTGACTGACAGAGTGTTAAACTGTCAGAGATTCCACCCTTGAATGGAAGTAAGACTGAGGAACAAGGTGATCTTCTGAGATAAAAGCCCTGTTTTACCATTCACCAAGGAACAGGAAAATTCTGCTTGTGCTCTAATTCGCACACCCCTCAACTAACACGAGGCAAACTGGTCATTAGTTCACTTCCTTGTTCTGGTTTGTGTGATCTTGCTATGCATAAATTGACTGCTGCACGACCACACTGCAAAAGGACATAAATGAAGGTGGTGTCTTTGTAATATTATCAATGTAGTTTTCTTTTGAAAATGTCTTTTGATTTCATGTCAAAGGCTGTCAATTCACTTGAATCCATGAGCACAGTGAATTGAGAATATGAATTCATCTGTGTTGTATTTAGTTTATTTGTCCCAAAATGTAAATGATGCTAGCAAACTGTATTTATTATGAGTTTTCCGAATTCCAGAGAAAATGGTGGGAAGGGCCTCTTGAAAACAGGAATGGTAGAATAATTGAGTGACCTTTTAACCATGTGGTGTAAATTAGACTTGCTAATTAGACAAGGCAAACTTGGTAACCTTTCCTCAAGGACACTCCTGAACCAGATTGTTTATAATGGCAAGGCAGCAGCTTTCTTGATCAATAATCTAGTGTTGGTTCACATTTCTGTTGGGTTTACTGCAGTCAATTTCCTTTAACGGAATTTGAACCATTGACTTTTGTTTTGCTGGTCTACAGCCAATAGTTTCAGGGATGGGTCACAATGATTTTATTGATTTACAATGCGGGAAAGAAAATCATTATTTAAATAATAAATGCCTAAACCATAAACACTAATACTATTAGAATATGTTAAATGAATCTTTGCAGAAGTAATCAACATCATTACAGACACAAAAACATCAGTCTGCACCTCACAGATAGAGAAATGCCACAACTATGTTGGAGCATTGGCTGTTTATCTTTTGCAAATTCTACTCCTTGTGCCATCTAAAAATTCAATTTTTGGGCCAGTACTCTAGAGATTTTGCAGGTGAAATTAGAAATGAGCAAGTACAATAAACGGGCAGTATTGCATTTAGACTGGACACATCTATTCAGCTTGGTCCATTGACACATATGGAATGGAATATGGAATGGCTATGTCTGGTTTGCCCATAAACTTCTAATTTTCCTTCTGCTATATAGGGCAGCTAAATATTCTATTTTGTTAAGCTTTATAAGTCTAGTGGAAGACAATGAAAAGAATGGATCAGGGAATAGAAACTAATTCAATTTGCATAGATATGGATTTATCAGCAGCTCCTCGTGTCCCTAACCCTGGAGTTGTTTTCTTTAAGAATAAAAAATGTCAGAAATCTGTGTCTGTTAATAATAGAAAGAACCTGGCTCTGACAGCAAGAAAGCACTAAATGTGAAAATTCAGCATCAATGATCATGAAGCAGACCACGAGAAATCTGATTTTTGAATACAAGCACATGAGTATCTGAGGCGCTTTGACAATTGCCTTGTAATCTATGTTAGACATCAGTAAATTTCAGAGAACTAGAGAATCACAAAGAAATTGAGTTTGCAATAATTTTAAAAAATACATTTTCATTTGCAAAATAATCAAGACCACTGAATTAATCACTGGACAGAACATAAGGACCAATCAAGTGATTAAGACTGTGAAGACTAATGACTGAACGAGATAATACAGCTCGTGTACAAAATCAGTCTGTTTGGCAAGGATTGCAAGACTGACAAACACCTATTATTTATTCAAGCTGAAGAGGAACCAGCAGATTAATGAAGT
This sequence comes from Hemiscyllium ocellatum, assembly GCF_020745735.1. NCBI lineage: Eukaryota > Metazoa > Chordata > Chondrichthyes > Orectolobiformes > Hemiscylliidae > Hemiscyllium > Hemiscyllium ocellatum. The sequence goes on from NC_083403.1 coordinate 96,458,503, forward strand.
AGAAAGGTAAATGTAAAATTAAACTATTCAACTGTTGGAGTCCTTTCCAGTTTGAAAGTTGATTCAGATCTATTTCATTAGCCCCTAACCTCTCAAACAGCCAATCAACAGAGCGTCCCTCATGAATATGATGTGGACAGCCAATGTTGGACAAGGGTGAACAAGGTCAGAAGTCACGTGACATTAGTTTATAGACCAACAGGTTTATTTAAAATTACAAGCTTTCGAATGCTGTTCCTTCATCAGGTGAAGACTTCACCTAATGAAGGAGCAGTACTGCAAAAGCTTGAGATTTCAAATAAACCTGTTGGACAATCATCTGATGTTGTGTGACTTCTGACCTCATGAGTATGACAAACTGCAGTCCTCCAAGTGCCCCACACCCTTTTGTGTACACTCAGCAACAGACATGCTCCATAAACTGGTTAACCAAAACATTCCAAACAGACAGAAAATAAGTTGTGTTTGACTCTCTGAACCTTATTGATAATCCAAAAATAGCTATGCAATAACTCACTTCAAAATATTTTGAAGTACATTGCAACTGGTTGAAAATATGAGGTAAATGAAACATATTGCCGAAGCTGAAGTTATAATAATATGTCCGGTCTAGACAAGTGACAGAGATTGACTGTAGAAGATAAGGAAACAGTAAGAGTGAGCTGACAGTTCTGGTTGTCAGTACACAAATATCAAATAAACTGAAAGAAACACCAAAACTTGTTGACATGACTATTCCACAGAAATAAGTAAGTGAACCAGTGAACAGAAAGTTGTATAATTCCACAACAGAGAATATGACACAACTAAGTGACAAAGCTCATCTATAAAATAAAGCAATTTTCTCTTTCTTATATGTAACATGTCTCATTGAGTTCAACATATGTCATATTAAGCAGTGAACTGGGTGACAGATGTAACACTGCACAATGCAAAGCAATGTGGAAGAGAACAAATCCAAAATCAATTCTCCAGTCACAGTCAATGACAAAAACTGTACTGTTCCTGCTGACTACATAGAAAACAGCACTAAGCATTTTCTATGTGACACTTCAGCAGGGCCTTCTTCAATGTTATATTTATTTAACTTCCACTCATTGCTCAATTATGTGTCTGCATTTAAAAATGTAGCCAGCAATATATTCCAGGGTAATTTAGCATGTAAACATGGAAAATCTTGCCATTGTATGTAGAGGAATGCTCGGATTTTACTCTGCAGAGGATCTTGGTAAGAAAATGTTTAATCTTTAACACAATTAAGATTTGCTTGAAATATGTTGAATTCCCTCCAAACAAATGTATGCAAGCTGCAGAGTCTTTTGAAGTTATGGTCAATTTGATAAATAAAGGAAGTATTATGTATCCAAACTGTGATGTGTTAAGTAGGGTGCCTGCTAACTGGATTTAATTAGAAAACTTTCAGGCATTTGGTGTAATATGAAATGAAGATTAGTCAATGGGAGATAAATAAATTATTGTTGAGTTATCCTTCCCTCGTGATGTGCCCAAGATAGCATGATGTGAGTTTTACCTGTAGCAAGATTTCTACACCTGATAAAGTGATACTTAAGTTAGCTTCTGTAAATTAAGTACCAGACCTAGGTAGCATCATACCGTAAGGTTCAATAGATGTGTGTTACAGTTCCAGGTATCTCTATGTCAAATAAATTTGCAATTACTGCCATGTGCAGGCTAGTATTGAGCAATTTGGTCACAAACTATTGCATGCTTCCCTCAAGGTGTCATTCAACCAATGGTCCTTGTTAAGATGGAGATTGAGAGCTTTATACCATGATACAGTGTTGATATTATGAATGTCATTGTCTCCTAAAGACAGAATACATACAATGACAGATCTTGCTGGTTTGATGCACTTTTCTGACTATCAATTGTGTTGTCTGCACCAAAAGAAGGCAAAACAATCCCCAGGTTGCAAACTGGCTCCATTCTGGAGTCTGTAACTTGATTTATATGAAATACTACCTTCAAACATGTAGGAAATGCTTTGTGCATTGGGTATTTAAACTTGCAAAAATATATGGACTGTGTTTGTGAAATAACTGCACAGAGGCTGGTGTCCCATCACCAAGTCACTCTTATTTGCCTGTGCACAATACTGTGGTCAGCCAGCTTGGAGTCAGTCCTCAACTGAGGAGATTCTAAACTCCTGGTCATATTGGTCAACCAAGGCTTTCCTGATTGGCCCAGGTTAACAACCCCAATCAAGCACCTTGTAGTTAACAAAGTCCACCTGATTCCAATCACTACAATGAACATTTGTAAGTTGGGAACTTCAATAATTGTTGTTGATCTGTTACTATGGCTTCCTGCTGGTATTGGGATTGCTAATAGTCAGAGGGAGAGTGAGAAACAAATTTGTAATGAGATCTCAGCTATCTGTAAGAATAATAGGATGGTTAAGGTAGGAGATTTTAACTTTCCAAACATAGACTGGGACTGCCCTAGTGTTAAGGGTTTAGATGGAGAGGAATTTGTTAAGTGTGTACAAGACAATTTTCTGATTCAGTATGTGGCTGTACCTACTAGAGAAGGTACAAAACTTGACCAATTTTAATGGTATTAGGCAAGAACTTTTGAAAGTTGAAAGAGCTGTAGAGATGTACAGCATGGAAGCAGACCCTTCGGTCCAACTGGAGGCAAATGTTCGCAGGTAAAGGGATGGATGGAAAATGGGAAGCCTTCAGAAATGAGATAACAAGAATCCGAAAAAGTATATTCATGACAGGTTGAAAGGGAATACTGGATGACTAAAGAAATTGAGGGTTTGGTTAAGAAAAAGAAGGAAGCATATGTCAGGTATAGACAGGATAACTCGAGTGAATCCTTAGAGTATAAAGTATGTAGGAGTATACTTAAGAGGGAAATCAGGAGGGTAAAAAGGGGACATGAGATAGCTTTGGCAAATAGAATTAAGGAGAATCCAAAGAATTTTTTCAAATACATTAAGGACAAAAGGGTAACTAGGGAGAGAAAAAGGGGCCCTCAAAAATCAGCAAGACATCCCTTTTGTGGAGTTGGAGAAAATGGGGGAGCTACTAAACGAGTATTTTGCATCAGTATTTACTGTGGAAAAGGATATGGAAGATATAGAATGTAGGGAAATAGATGTTGATACCTTGTAAAATGTCCATATTACAGAGGAGGAAGTGCTGGATGTCTTGAAATGCATAAAGGTGGACAAATCCCCAGGACCTGATCAGGTGTACCCTAGAACTCTGTGGGAAGCAAGGGAAGTGATTGCTGGGCCTCTTGCTGAGATATTTATGTCATTGATGAGGTGAGGTGAGGTGAGGTGCCAGAAAACTGGAGGTAGGCTAACGTGGTGCCACTGATTAAGAAGGGTGGTAAGGACAAGTCAGGGAACAGTAGACCAGTAAGCCTGACGTTGGTGGTGGGCAAGTTGTTGAAGGGAATCCTGAGGGACAGGATGTACATGTATTTGGAAAGGCAAGGACTGATTAGGGATCGTCAACATGGCTTTGTGCATGGGAAATCAGGTCTCACAAACTTGATTGAGTTTCTTGAGAAGAAACAAAGAAGATTGATGAGGGCAGAGGGATAGATGTGATCTATGTGGACTTCAGTAAGCCATTTGAAAATGTTCCCCTTTGGAAACTGGTTAGCAAGGTTAGATCTCACGGAATACAGGGAGAACTAGCCATTCGGATACAGAACAGGCCCAAAGTTAGAAGACAGAGGGTGGTGGTGGAGGGTTGTTTGTCAGGCTGGAGGCCTGTGACCAGTGGTGTGACACAAGGATCAGTGCTGGGTCCTCTATCTTTTCTCCTTTATATCAATGATTTGGATGTGAGCATAAGAGATATGGTTAGTAAGCTTGCAGATGACACCAAAATTGGAGGTGTGGTAGACAGCGAAGAAGGTTATCTCAGATTACAACAGGATCTTGACCAGATTGGCCAATGGACTGAGAAGTAGCAAATGAAGTTTAATTCAGATAAATGTGAGGTGCTGCATTTTGGGAAAGGAAATCTTAGCAAGACTTATATACTTAATGGTAAGGTCCTACGGAGTATTGTTGAACAAAGAGACCTTGGAGTGCAGGTTCATAGCTCCTTGAAAGTGGAGTCGCAGGTAGATAGGATAGTGAAGAAGGTGTTTGGTATGCCTTCCTTTATTGGTCAGAGTATTGAGTACAGGAGTTGGGAAGTCATGTTGCGGTTGTACAGGACATTGGTTAGGCCACTGTTGGAATATTGCATGCAATTCTGGTCTCCTTCCTATCGGAGAAATGTTGTGAAACTTGAAAGGGTTCAGAAAAGTTTTACAAGGATGTTGCCATTGTTGGAGGATTTGAGCTACAAGAAGAGGCTGAACAGGCTGGGGCTGTTTTCCCTGGAGCATCGGAGGTTGAAGAGTGACCTTATAGAGGTTTACAAAATTATGAGTGGCATGGATAGGATAAATAGACAAAGTCTTTTCCCTGCGGTCAGGGAGTCCAGAACTAGAGGGCATAGGTTTAGGGTGAGAGGAGAATGATATAAAAGATACCTAAGGGGCAACTTTTTCACACAAGAGGGTGCTACGTGTATGGAATGAGCTGCCAGAGGAAGTGGTGGAGGCTGGTACAATTGCAACATTTAAAAGGCATTTGGACGGGTATATTAATAGGAAGAGTTTGGAGGGATATGGGCCGGGTACTGCAGGGGGGACTAGATTGGGTTGGGATATCTGGTCAGCATGGACGGGTTGGACCGAAGGGTCTGTTTCCATCCTGTACATCTCTATGACTCTATGTTGATCCAATGACAATGGAAGAATAGTAGCTTATTTCCATGACCGGATTGTGAATGATTCAGAGGGAAATGTGCAGATTGTGAAGGTCCCATGTATCTTCTGCCCTTGTCCTTCTGGATGTTAGTGGTCATAGCTTTGTTGTGTTTCAGCAATGCATCATGTAAATGGGATACACTCCTACTGCACACTGGTGTTGGAACAGCAAATTTTTGAATATCCATCAAATGTGTGTGAGGAGTCTGTATTGAATTTACATTTGTTTTTGATATATTTGGATGATTTAGGCTTGGGGAAAGAGAAGAGGACAACTGCCAGGCAAACAACAAAGGCTATAAAAGACTCAGATTTATGGAAGAGAAGATGAAATTTCATGTTCACAAATATGGAGTCATATTCTAATGGGAAACTAAACAATGACATTTCACAGTATGTCAAAACATATTCTAAAACATGTGCAGAGACCCCCGAAGGATGAAATATAAAAGATCCATGAGAGTGCATGGAAACAAAACCAAAGAATGACTAATAGTATTTTAAGTTCTATAAATATGAAAATAATGTACAATATACAATTCATGCAGACCATTGGTTCACCCAGCGTTAAAGGAATTTAGTCAATTTTTGTCCAGCCTTAACACAAAGGCCCACTGTTTGCCCCATTTAAGCTGTTAGTATTGAGGTTTTTGGGGTAATTATTGGTAAGAAAAGTGAGGGGGTTTGGTGGGACTTGGTGGGTTGCGCACTGAGCACAGGAAGTGGATGATGTATTTGTTCTTTTTAACGCATATTGGATACACATTTAAAACAGTCAACGTTCAAGGTTGCAGAACAGATAGTGATTGTATTTCAGATTCTTGAACAAAGAGCTAAACAGGTACAATTGGATGAATGACCTCTTTTCATAGAAAGAGACCTTTCAGCTCATCATGTTTGCACCAGTTGAACAAACTAGCCATTCAACCCAATTTCACATTCCAGCACCTCATCCGTAGCCTTGCAGGTTATAGCACTTTAGGTTCCTCTTCAGTGAGTTGAGTGTTTCTGTCTCAATCACCACACTGAACAACAAGTTCCAGACACCAACCACCGTCTGGGTGAAAAGATTTTTCTCATACCTTCTCTAATCCATCACACCATAAATTTAAATCTGTGCCTTCTGACAACAGACATTTCTCCTGCGGAAACAGATCTTCTCTGTCCACTATAACCAAACTCCTCATCACTGTGTATGCCTCAACCTCCTTGGTTCTAAGAAAAACAAGGTTAGCACATCTATTTTGTCCTCATACTTGCAATTTTCAAGGCATGGCAACATTCTTGTTAATTTACTTTGTACTTCCTCCAGACCAGAATAGAGGCTCAGTGGTTTGCACCTGAATTTGATTCCAGCCTTGGACAACTGTCTGTGTGGGGTTTGCACATTCTCCCCTTGTCTGCATGGGTTTTGTCCAGGTGCTTTGTTTTCCACCCACAATCAAAAAATGTGCAAATTAGGTAGTTCGGCCATGCTAAATTGCTCATAGTGTTCAGGGATGTGTAATTTAGGTGTGTGATTCAACAGTAAAAGCAGAGTAATAGGGTTGGGAAATGGGTGTGCATGGTTACTCTTCAGAGGGTCGGTGTGGACTTGTTGGATCTTCTGTGATTAGCATGGGTGAGGTCCCAGAAGACTAAGGGTAGTGAATGTTGTTCCCTTATTCAAGAAGGGCTACAAAGAAAAACCTGGGAAGTATGGACCAGCAAGCTTAACATTTGTGGCAGGTAAGTTACTTGAGAAAATTCTAAAGGGTAAGGTATACATGCATTTGGAAAGATAGGCTTTGATTAGGAGTAGTCAACATAGCTTTATGTATGGGAGATAATGGCTCATAAATTTGTTCTTTCATGCAGTGATCCGGGTGGTACATATAGCCTAGAAGGTTCGATTACACGGAATCCAGGGGGAGCTGACAAATTGGATACACAGTTGGCTTGATAGTAGAAGCAGAGGGTAATAGTAAAAGGATGGTTGTCGGGTTAGAGGCCTGTGACTACTGGAGTGCCTCAGGGGTAAGTGCTGACCTGTTGCGGTTTGGATATCAATGATTTGGATGAGAATGTACAAGGCATGATTAGTAATTTTGCAGATGACATTAAAATGAGGCAGCATTGTGGACAGTAAGGAAGGTTATCAAAAATTGCAGCAAGACCTGATCAGATGGGAAAGTGGGCTGAGAATTGACAAAATGGAGTTTAATATAGATAAGAGGTCCTGCATTTTGGAAAGTCAAATCAAGGTAGGACTCTCATGCTGAATGGTAAGGCCTTAAGGGGTGTCATGGAACAGAGGGATTTTGGAGTTCAGGTGCACGCTTCTCTGAAAGTGGAGTCACAGGTATACAGGGCATTGGAAAAAGCTTTTGGCACACTGGCCTTTATCAGTCAGGGCATTGAGTATAGAAGTTGGGAAGTTATGTTGCAGTTGTACAGGATGTTAGTGAGACCACAGTTGGAATATGGTATTCAGTTTTGGTCATCTTGCTATCGGAAGGATGTTATTAAACTGGAAAGAGTGTAGAAGAAATTTACAAGGATGTTGCCAGGATTCGAAGGCCTGAATTATAGGGAGAAGTTGGACAAACTAGATCTTCTTTCTTTAGTGTGTAGGAGATCGAGAGGGGATATTATACAAATGTGTAAGGGCATGAGAGTCATGGATAGGGTGAATGCACTCTGTTATTTTCCCAGGTTTGGGGAATCAAGGACTAGCAGGCATAAGTTTAATGTTAGAGGAGAAAGAATAAAAAGCAACCTGAGGGGCAGCTTTATTTTATGCAGTGTGTGGTACACATATGGAATGAGCTGCCAGCAGAAGTGATTGAGGCAGGTACATGAACAACATTTAAAAAGTATTTGAATAATTGTACGGATAGGAAATATTTAGAAGAATATAGGCCAGTTGCAGGGAAATGGGGTTAGTGTGAATGAACATTTTGGTCAGCATGGACTAGTTTGGGCAAAAGTGCTTATCTCCATGCTGTTGGACTCTATGACTGTATCAATTATATCCTTCCTGTAATATGATGTTCAGGGCAAGAGGTATGCTGCATGGGAGTCTGGAACTACTGTTTGAAAGGGTGGTAGAGTCAAAAATTCTCATAACAACATTTAAGTAGTATTTAGATATGTACCTGCGCTGCCCAACCTCCAAGTTATGGGCCAAGAGCTGGAAAATGAGATTAAGGCAATAAGATCTTTATTGACTGGCACGAACATGATGGGCTGAATGGCTTCTTCCTGTGCTGTAAATGTCTGAGTCTAATCCATATCAGTAACCTCCATTTGCATTACCCTATTCAATCTTCCTTATTATTTCCTCAAGGAAGTGAATTCTGTTAGTTGAATAAGACTTCCCCGAACAATGCCATTTTCACTGTTCCTGGTTTGTCTCACCATGCAACACTTAATCCTTTTGATTCCTTCTGGATTGTAATCTACCCTAATCCAATGATTTAATGTTGGAATTCAATTAGTGCTATGAAACATGGTGGCTGGACTTTCTCCTGGAGGTGGTGGAACAACACATGTGGTTTGTTTCAATTAAGTATGAGAGATTAGAAAGGTGTTTTGAGACTGTTGGACATTTGAGAACTTGATAGACTTTATTGTAATTACATACCACTAGTGTTAAGTTATTAAACTTATCTAAGCTCATTTTAAGCATTTAGTTGTAAATTAGTTTTAATCATAATTAAGATGCATAATCAGGGGAGCTAAGTAATCTTTGGTGAAAGCAACAATATTTCATCTAATTTTTCCATTATAATCTGTGTCCTACAGAACTTATGCACCACTCCAGTAATCGAGAGATACATACAGTGCTGCCGATAGGCATGGTCAATTATTAAGATTGTTGAGGTGCCTCTTTGGGGAAAAGGCAGTGTGAAGGTGGGTGGCTGTGGGTCCATAGAGCAGAGACCAACTGACGTCTCTCATACCAAATAACAGTCCCTGTCACCTCATCATTACTGCTATTCTGCCAGTGCCTTCACTGTCTGCTGCCAGCAGTGGACCAGCCCAATTGCTGATGTTCAGGCTGGTCTAGATCAGTCTGAATCCAGTCCTCAAGGTCTGGAACTGTTCAAAATCATCCTTTGAGACCTGCATTGTACTCCATTAAAAGCCTTACATTACTCTAAACACACCACTTGACAAGCAACTCCAGAGCTGAAAATGTGTTGCTGGAAAAGCGCAGCAGGTCAGGCAGCATCCAAGGAGCAGGAGAATCGACGTTTCGGGCATAAGCCCCCCTTCAGGCTCATGCCCAAAACCTCGATTCTCCTGCTCCTTGGATGCTGCCTGACCTGCTGCGCTTTTCCAGTAACACATTTTCAGCTCTGAAGTCCAGCATCTGCAGTCCTCACTTTCTCCCTAAGCAACTCAGCAGCACAAGCTGAGGCAAAGACACACTGAAGAGCCATCAAGAAAATGTAAAAGCCCAAGTAGTTCATTGTTCTATGCATTGTATGGTGCTTGAACTATGCGCATACACAGCTGCAGACTTCAAACTGCAAGCCTGGAAAAAAAAACGATTCATAAAAATCATCCTTTGATGGTCACCTTCACTTGACTGGCAACCTGCCTTCAGGTTGATCTGTGATTATAACAATTGGCAGAATTCAGTTGCAACCTCTCTAATATAATAAAGTCATTGCAAGCAGTGGTTGCCACTACATATCAGGTTAGAGAATTGCTCTCTCAAGGTAGATATGGCTCCCTGCTAAACAGTCCCCTTTCCCCTCCTCTCCCTTTTAGCAGCATGTCTCACTCTAGGTGGTCTCTTATTATTCTTCCAGTCATCTTCAGTTTTAATAGTTAGATCTAGCAGACCAATCATGTCTGGAAGCATATAGTTTTTGCAGAGCAGCAAGGCAAAATATTGTGGTTGTTTAAAGTATGAAATTAAGGCAGTAACATTCTCAAAACACTCAGCAACATCTGTGGAGAGGAAAATCCTAATGCTAACCCTAAACTTCCAGGTTAATGCCTCTTCATCCACAGTCCTACTTGTCTTTAAATAAAACTGCCTGCATTTATTATTTGGCAAACAATATTGACAGGATATCCTGCTGGGTACAGGACTAGTTGGTAGTGCTAAGTGAGGAGATCAACACAGGAGGTGCAATGGCTCCTTTCATGATTAATCAGTTATTTAATTAGTGTGGATGTTACACTGTGATAGTGTCACAGAACTAGTAATCTAGATTTTCAAGCTCAAATTCTGGGGAGAATGGTTTGAATCCTACAGTGGAAAGATGATAAAATTTGAATTTGATAAAAGAGCTGGATCATTTTTAGAAATCTAGCCTAATAGTCACCATTTAACCAATGTCAATTTTTGTGAAAAAAAAGAAGCATCTGATTCATTGAAGTCTTTTCGAGAAGGAAATCTGCTGTCCTTACCTGGTTTGATCTACATGTGACTTCAGACCTAGAATGATGTGGTTAATTCTTTTGGTGTGGCACGGTGGCTGGGTGGTTAGCACTGCTGCCTCACAATACCAGGGTCCCAGGTTCAATTCCAGCCTCGGGTGACTGTCTGTGTGAAGTTTGCATATTCTCCCTGTGTCTGCATGGGTTTCCTCCCACAGTCCAAAGATGTGCAGGTCAGATGAATTGGCCCATAGTTTTAGAAGCATTAGTCAGAGGGACATGGATCTGGGTAGGTTACTCTTCGGAGGGTCTGTGTGAACTTCTTGGACGGAAGGGCCTGTTTCCACATTGTAGGGTATCTAATCTAATTAACTGTGGACCATTTGGGATGGGCAATATATGATGACCTAGCCAGCAATGCCTACATTCTGTGAATGAATGAAAAAAAAAATCAGAACACACAAATTTTGATAACTATGATGGGGATCTGTAACACATGGGCTTGCAATTTTGCAGAAGATTTGTAGAAGCCATGGGCTATTGTGAATTATGACCCTGGGGGCAGAAATTGACGCAACTGAAAGTCTGTACATAAATTCTGTGGGCAGCTGTAAATGTACTGAGCAGTCGGTGTTTTTCCTTTGCAGAGGACCAATACATATTGCAAGCAATATACATTCATGACATGAAAATTCTTTTTAATGTTTTTGAAAATATGTCGAGTTCAGAACTAAAAATGAAGACTGCATTTGATGTTCATTTCAGCATGTTTTAAAGTGCTTTGTTGCCAATTAAGTAATTTTGAAGAGAACCATTGTTACTGTACCTAACATTGGCTATTTAAGTGAAAAACAAACTGTCAAAATGCTTGCAAGTGTACTCCAGGAAGACTTCAGAAGATGAACGGTGAAAATTTCAAAAAAATGTAAGACTTGTGTGTCCTTGTCTGTGGGTATGGAGGAACAGAAGTTTAATTTTACCCAGGATGATTATTTGACACAGCAATTTATTTTTATTAGTTCAGTTGCCTTCAGCTACATTGGCTGTTAATATGTGGAATTCCTTCCTTCACATCATCTCGCTACCTTACCTTAGTTATCAAGTCATCTCCAAACTCAACTCTTCAACCAAAAAACCACCTTTTTCTCACCTTTCAGGTACACCATCGCTGTTCTGTTTACAAAGTGCTCAGCAACAATTTTATCTTAATTTTACAGAAATACAAGATCTCATTGCTCCATAATCTGGTCTGTTTGTCTTCAGCATGCCACCATTTCTTTCTGAATTGGCATGCAGCTTGGCCGTACATAGCATGGTGCCTCTTACCTTTCCGTAACCCCACTTAAATATTCAGTGACATTCCCAAGGCTTCTTTTACCCTATAGATCCTCCATTTTCTGTTTGCACAAACTGCATTATTGCAAAGGTTGCTCTATGGTTTACCATACGAAAGCAAATACTTTGTTTGGACATTACATTATTGAAAATGCTCTCACATTTCCTCTGTGCTCATTAACATTGCAACAGAGCTGTAACAAAGTGCAAACAGATTTGCGGGAAATGTCACATCTGCCAGTGATTCTGTTGAAGCTCATTAGTATGGTTTCCTGATATATTATCATTTACAAGGAAGGCTTTTCTTGATGATAACAATCATTAACTTTATTGATGCAGAACTAGGAGCAGCTTTAAAGGTTGGCCCAAGTACAGTATAACTAAGAACACTGTTTTCAAAATGGGTAATGATGTCAGTCACTAACACCTCACTTAACAATTGGCTTAATTAAGGACTTAAATCTAATGGAGAATATCATTTACTGATGAAACAAACCTCCTAGGAAATGGAGGCACAGTACCAACAATATCAAACAGACTTCTACTGTGTTCTAACAGAAACAGGCATTAATTTCTCACATTGAAGACTTATTCACTGTCTCCAGTCATTTTAAAGAGGAAATTCAATCAGGAATTAAATTTGATTAATAAATAAGTACCCAATGTTTGAAATCCATGTTCAGTTAAGATTTTTGGTCAGAGCTATGCCTGTGAGTTGTTTGCTGAGAAGACTCAGGTGGCAAGTAGAACTTTGCCCTATTAGTTGGCTGATGAACAGGTACAGGAAATAGATTATAAGCCATTGCCCTGACCTTACCTCAATTTTGCATGTGGAAGGACAGACTTGAGGCAGTACACCAACCCTTAGGAAAATTGAAGCCTTTTTTGGGTGTTTTGAGTCCTCTTCCTGCCTGACTATAAAGTAACCACAATGGAAGAAGGCTGGTGCCAACTTTGACACCCATCAGGTTCTGGTCCTCAGGCTATTGGTCAGAAAAGTGAAAAGGGAGGTTACCTCCTTTACAGCTCCATGGGTGCTTTCAGTGGATCTGCCTTGTGCTTCCCAAACCTCACCCAAGTCATCCTCCACATGCTGAGGCCTCCTACTCTATCCCTTCAAAGCCTTCCCAACTTACATGTGATTCCAGTGAATATCACAGTCATCAGGTCTAGATGCAGTCCCATACTGGCCATTGTTCCCAGTGGTGCTACTGGAACTAGCAAGTGGCCTTGGTGGAGGCCCTCCTCCCTAGATCAGGAATGGAAGTTTCAACTGAGCTAATTTATGCCCCACAGAGTACTCAATGGTCACAAACACAGGAGTGGGTTTGCTACTGACTTCTACTGGATGGAATGTTGGGGAATCATGAGGTCAATGGCTGGCAAAATTTACAAAATATTACTTTGGAATAATAATAATTTAAAAACTGAAGATAAAATGGATTACATAAGAATAATAATACTTTAAAACTGAAGGTGAAATGGATTGCATAAGAAAACACCCACAAGTCAAAAACATATCATATTGGATCTCCAATGGAAACCAGGATGCAAGATCATTCATAGCAATATTCAAATCATTACAATTATCTGACATCAAACATCATGGTGCTACATATTTTGTTGTACTGTTGTGTCCAGTGCAGCCCTCTGACACAGTAGTTTCCAAGGGTTTGTTCGGAGAGGTGATTGCCAGAGATTAGGCTAAAGTTAGTCAAGGTACTGCAGAGAGATCATTGAAAGCCATTGACTTTACATAAACAAAATAATCATTACCCTGCATTGTGAGCTAATGATAAACAAGTCCTCGACAAGGACTGAGGTGATTGGAGGAGACTTAGTCACGAAAACATTGATCTCTCTTGCCATTGGACGGCATGCGAAGAGCACTATTTATCCATGAATAAGTTCAAAATACAAATTAATTTTGTGCACAAAATTATCGTGGTCCATGTCCAATTTCAGCCTAATTACAAAAATTACAAGTGATTTTCTTTGAGATATTATATATTTATATATATATATATATAATTTAGAAGAAACACTTTAGTTTCAGAAGCGCACATAGTCTAAAGCGTTGACTTTTTAAAATGACGTGCTACAACTCATTGGTGTGCTATGAGTACTGTCTAGGTGTGTCGGCAAATTTTGTGCCAAGATAAGGAAGTTCTATATCTCACCCTTTAATAGCTTAATCCAGAAACTCAACTATTGTTATTAAGAACCCAGGTTTGAATCCCTCCACAGCAGAGGGTTGAATAAGAATTCAATTTTTAAAAAGTCTGGAATTAAGAATTTGCTGATAACTATGTTGCCAAATTGTCTTAAAATCAGTCTGCCATCATCAGCTGGACTGGCTGACATGACTCCAGTATCAGTAAGACGTGACCATCACACAGTCCTTTTAGATAAGAAATCTTGACTTCACATTGAGAAACCCTTCATTGTGTTATATCTCTGCTATAAATGGGACATATTTCAGACAGATTAGCAACTCAAGACTGAGCATCCATGAGGCACAGGGGACCAACAGCAGCAGAATTGTACTCCTGCTCAATCTGCAACCTCCTGGCCCATCCCTTACTCAACCATTACCACCAAGCCAGGGAATCAATCCTAATTCAGTGGAAAGCGCAGGAAGGCATGCCAGGAGCAATATGAGGCATACCCAAAAGTAAGGTGTCAACCTGATGAAGCTACCAAACAGGATTACTTGCATGTTAAACAGCAAAAGCAGCAAACAGTAGACAGAGCTAAGCAATCCCACACCCAACTGATCAGATCAAAGTTCTGGAATCTTGCCACATTCAGTTGTGAGCTGTCACTGATAAGGAAACTCCACAAATATCCCCATCCTGAATGATAGAAGAGCCCAAGGCATCAGGGCAAAAGATGGAGCTGAAATGCTTACAAAAATCTTCAGCAGAAGTGTGAAACAGATTATTTAGTACAGCACATGACATTTTTGTGGAATTGTCACATTGGCTCAATACAGGTTTTCATTAAAATACTATCTCTATGGAAGTACTGATAAGAACATCTTTGCTGCTGTTTGATGCATAATACCACCCATCCAGCCTGATTTTTGGAATGTCCTACAGTTATAAAAGATAAAACTTTGGTTTCAATTTCTTTCCTTGTTTCTTTTTTCCTTTATATTCCTTTCAATCAATTCTTCCATTCTTTCCCTTTTAATCCCTTTCTATCTCCCTTCTTTTCTTCCTTTCCTTCCCGTTACTTTCTATCTCAATGCCAGCATGTCTCTTCTTCTGCTTTTAATTGAGAGCACTGAATCAGTTTGTACTTAAAATACCTCCTTCTGTAATGGCTCGTGTTAAATGTGATTCAACAATCAGAGAGCACTCGTTGAATAATGCTGATTGCACCAGGAATTACATTGGATACTAATGTAAGTTGTCAATTGTGCCACAATTATACCTTCAAGAAGCTACCTGTCTTCACTTGGGGGGACCTGCCTTCTACAGTTGCTGACTGTGCTGCACAGATAATTAACTGTCCCTGTTCCTCTTGTACTCGTGGCACTGATTAGATACAACCTCCTGACTGACATTCAGCATCATTCTGCATTTGTCATTATCATCCCCACACAGATTATTTGTTCAGATAATCCTATTGTTGAACATTCAACAGCCTTGTGCAAACACTTCTTCATGTTTCTTGTTCAATTTGAACCATACTGCCTTTGCTTGATGTTGCTACCCTACTGGGCAGCAAAATTTCCCATGCTGTTCTCTTCTTGGACTGGTATAATTACCATAGGCTGAATCTTCATGAAGCTCAGCAAATTTTTTCATTCCTTATTACCCAACTAGTTTCAAACAATCTCCCTGCTCTTCTTGTCTAATTCTAAACCCACCTTACCACACATGACTTCAGAACAAAATGTCACTGCTGGAATATCCCAGAACTAAGCAGCGTTTCTGGCACCAACCCAATCTTTAAAAGCCTATTGTGTCCCTGGACAAGCACTGTTAATTTGGAGCTACCCTGCATAGTCCCTGACATTTGTCTCAGATGTGATAGACGAGGGAAATTTTGTGCGCTGGCTTACAAGAAGGTACCTTGAGCAACTGTTGGTGCTGGACAGACGGCATGTCTTCATAGAATCCCTCCAATGTGGGAACAGGCCATTAGACCCAACAAGTTCCACACCAACCCCTTGAAGAGTATCTCACCCAGACCCATTCCCCTACCCTATTACTTCACATTACCCCTGACTAATGCAATTACCCTGCACTTCCCTGAACACTATGGGCAATTTAACATGGCCAATTCACCTAACCTACACATCTTTGGATTCTGGGACGAAATGGGAGCACTCAGAGGAAACCCACACAGCCGTGGGGAGAATGTGCAAACTCCGTTCAGACAGTCGCCCAAGTCTGGAATCGAACCCAGGTCCCTGGTGCTGTGAAGTAGCAGTGCTAAACACTGAACCAATGTGCCACAGCCCATTTTTTCCCCAAGGACCAACAGAGGATGCCAGCCTGATCTGCTGTTTCCACCCAAGTAAATGCAGTCTCAGCCATCTTGAGAAATGCCCAGCAGTTGGAAGAAGGTCAATGGTCTTCGTCATTCCACCAAGTTATGTGCAATCATCTTCTCTTTGCCTCACATTCTCTTGATCTCTGCTACTAATTACCCACCTCCCATATGGCTCATGGTCCACAATTCCCTCTATTGCCTGTAAAATCTCCCATTCATTGTGCTCTCCCATCCCAACATCACTACCTCTGTATGTTTTCTTCATTGCCTACTCACTCACTCAGGATACCTCCTCACTTACATCAACAATAATAGCTGTGCCACCCACTTTCATCTTCTGTAATACCTGTCCCTGCATTCTCTGAGGAAAGCCGTCAAGGCAGATGGAAGACTGCTCCTTGTCCCTTATGTGGACAGGAATCTGAGCCTGGCCAGAGTGACTGACTGAATGTGTTGAAGCCCTTGGACTGGAATTGGAAGCTGCCCTTGATTTATTTTGCTAAGATTCCCTAAGTGATTGCTATCTCGCTTAATGACTGAGGAATGCTGACAACAATGACACATTTCCTTTCTTTGTGTTTGTACTACATGACATGGCAATAAACTATTGCTGTCAGCCTGTGGCAGTGGAAGTAAATGCTGCAAGACAAGGTAATGCAAAGCAGGGATACTGTAAGCATCTATGAAGGGTCAGAATGAATAAATGCTATAATAATGGGTGTTGTCTGGCTCATGGTATAAAACATAGCTGAGCATAGCCCAGATCTTTCAATCCCCTAAAAGATTCCACCTCTTCTCTATCACACTGTTCTGTCCTAAAATGAAAGAAAATCATCTCACCTTTGATCTTATTATATAGTTTATTACTTTTCTGTTGGCAAAACTTTCTCTTGGCCTAATAATTTATCAGCAACCCTTTTTCATTCGTTTAAATTATTCTTTCTGGTGAAGTCAGTCGAGATGGAAAGTGGCTGGCACCCTGTTGCCTAGTTCACAACATTGCATAGTCAAATTGACCCTCTATGTCATAGAGTAATACAGCATGGAAATAGGTCATACAGCCCAACTCGTTTATGCCGACCAGGTTCCCTAAACTTAACTCATAGAGTCCCAGAGTCACAGAGATGTACAGCATGGAAACAGACCCTTTGGTCCAATTTGTCCATGCCGACCAGGTATCCCAACCCAATCTCGTCCCATCTGCCAGCACCCAGCCCATATCCCTCCAAACCCTTCATATTCATATATCCATCCAGATGCCTTGTAAATGTTGTAATCGTACTAGCCTCCATAACTTCCTCTGGCAGCTCATTCCATACAAGACCCACCTTCTGCATGAAATAAATGCCCCTTAGGTCTCTTTTATATCTTTCCATTCTCATCCTAAACCTGTGCCCTCTAGTTCTGGAGTCCCCCACTCCAGGGAGGAGACTGTCTATTTATCCTATCCATGCCCCTCATGATTTTATAGACCTCTTTAACCCCTCAGCCTCCGATGCTCCAGGGAAACAGCCCCAGCCTATTCAGTCTGTCCCTACAACTCAAATTCTCCAACCTTGGCAACATCCTTGTAAATCTTCTCTGAACCCTTTCAAGTTTCACATCATCCTCCCGATAGGAAGGAGACTAGAATTGCATGCAGTATTCCAACAATGGCCTAACCAATGTCCTGTACAGCCGCAACATCACCTCTCAACTCCTGTACTCAATATCTGACCAATAAAGGAAAGCATACCAAGCACCTTCTTCACTATCCTATCTACCTGGGACTCCAGTTTCAAGGAGCTATGAACTTGCACTCCAAGGTCTCTCTGTTCAGCAACACTCCCTAAGACCTTACCATTAAGTGTATAAGTCCTACTAAGATTTGCTTTTCCCACATGCAGCACCTTGTCCCATTTGCCTGCATTTGGCACATATCCTTCTAAATTTTTCCTCTTCATGTATTTGTCCAAATGTCTTTTAAATGTTGTAATTGTACCGATCTCTACTACTTCTTCTGGCGCTTGTACTACTTCGTTTAATTCTCTAAATCTGAGGTTGAAATGCAGAAGTGTCCTGTTAGTGGATTGGAGATATGCGGTGTAGAATCTTAGAAGTTAGCACATGTTGATGCCTAGCGAGAGAGATGAAAAGTAGCTGTTGCCTTCTTTTACACCATGGTGTACTCAAATTTAATTTTCTTAATTCTCTACGTCTAAGCATTTGTGTCTTTGTTTCATTTCCTGTACTTCATTTCCATTTCTGCCTGTGTTAATATGACAAAAATGCCAGCAGAGAATCTCCAAGTCATAGATGACTTCCAACAGTATTGACGCCATGACTTGAGTCTCTGACAGTGCAATAATATGTTGGCTCCAGAAGAACAGATGGAATAAACAAACAGCTTACTATCCAGTTTACAGTGTCCTAGCCTAAAATGCAACTATTGGCACAATTTGATGCATTGGCAAGTAAGATAGCACACACACATTGAGATTTGGATTCCTGGAGAACCACTGAGCAGGTACAGGCATCTATTGTGCACAGTATGATAAATGAGATGACATTGTTTAATCTACATTGCCACTAACCATTTTTAATGTTCATTGGCATTTATTTTAAGAAGTGCTAAAAGGAGAATGGTCATCACGGGTATTCATAAATGCAAGGGTCTTTTTTCTCTTTGGATGCTGTGGGGATTACTTTCCAAAATTTAGAAAATCATGAGGGAAATGAACAGGGTGAATAGCCAAAGTATTTTTCCCAGGGTGGGGGTGTCTAAAATTAGGGGACTTGGGTTTAATGTGAGAGGGAAAAGATTTAAAAGGGACTTGAGAGGCAACTTTTTCGCACAGAGGGTGGTGCGTGTATGGAAAGAGCTGCCAATGGAGGTAGTGGACAACATTGAAAAGGCATCTGGATTGATACATGAATAGGAAAGAGTTTAGAAGAATAAGAGTCAAATGCTGGCAAATGGGCTCCTATCAGTTTAGGATATAACGACATTACAGAGGAGTTGAACCAAAGGGTCTCTGTCTTTTGCTGTATAGTTCTATAAATTTGAGTAAGTTTGTTGATATTTGAAATTTTTGCTCTTGATGTTATACATCAGACAATTAATTAAAATACCTTTTTTTTTACAAGTGCTTCATTGAAGCTTTAAAACAATGTACAATGCTTAGTTATTGGGCCAAGTGACTAAATGCTTAAACAAAATTAACAAGTGTCTTAAAGGAAGAAACTGAGATGGAGAGACGGAATCATTGCTGGGAGGAAATTCCAGAGCTTGACACCCAAACAATTGAAGAGATGGCCACCGATGGTGGAAAACTATCATTAGGGACTGCACAAGGGGCTAAAATTAAAGGAATGTAGATATTTCGGAGGGTTGGAGGAGATTTCAAACATCAGATGAGGCAGTGCCATGAAGAGAATTGAAATGAAGGATGAGAAATTTTGATCAAAGCATGACTGACTGGGTAATAATGTAGGACAGAGTATGCAGGGAGAGACCATGCAAGTCTGGACATGGGCAGTAGAGTTTGGATGGCTTCAGGATTAGAAAGGGTAGAATGTTGGAGACTAGCCAGGTTTATGTTTGAATATTTAGAGTAAACATTGACCAAGATGAGGGTTTCACCGGTGGATTAGCTGAGAATTGGGTGACATCTAGTGATATTACAGAAGTAACATGTCGGCACTGTGGCACAGTCGTTAGCACTGTTGCCTCACAGCGCCAGAGACGCGGGTTCAGTTCCTGCCTCAGGCGACTGACTGTGTGGAGTTTGCACGTTCTCCCTGTGTCTGCGTGGGTTTCCTCCGGGTGCTCCGATTTCCTCCCTCAATCCATAAATGTGCAGGTTAGGTGAATTGGCCATGCTAAATTGCCCGTAGTGTTATTGGTAAATGTAGGGGAATGGGTCTGGGTGGGTTGCGCTTCGGCAGGTCGGTGTGGACTTGTTGGGCCGAAGGGCCTGTTTCCACACTGTAAGTAATCTAAAAAAAAGTGCAAAGGGGAGATCTTTGTGTTGGCATGTATGTTACGACAGAAGCTCACTTCAAAGTCAAATGCCAAACCAACGTTATGGACAGATAGAAAGTGAGGATTGCAGATGCTGGAGATCAGAGTCAAGAGCATGGTGCTGGAAAAGCACAGCTGGTCAGGCAGCATCCAAGAAACAGGAGAGTTGATGTTTCGGGCATAAGTCCTTCATCAGGAATGAGGCTTGTAGATCAGGGGGCTGAGAAATAAATGGGAGGGGTGGAGCTAGAGGGAAGGTAGCTGAGAATGCAATAGGTAGATAAAGGTGAGGAAGAAAGTGATAGGTCGGAGAGGAGGGTGAAGCGGATTGATGGAAAGGTGATGGACAGGTCAGGAGGGCACTGTTGAGTTGGAGGGGTAGCCATGGGAACGCGATTGGGACCCAGCTATGCCTCCCTCTTTGTCAGCTACGTGAAACAGTTCATCTTCTGCAGTTACACCGGCACCAACCCCCGATCTGTTCCTCCACTACACCGACTGTATCAGCACTACCTCATGCTCCCACGAGGAGGTCAAATAGTTCATCAACTTCACCAACACCTTTCACCCCAACCTCAAATTTACCTGGACCATCTCGGACACCTCCTTCCCCTTCCTGGACCTCTCCATCTCCATCTCTGGTGACTCACCAATCACGGATATCTACTACAAGCCCACCAACTCCCACAGCTACCTGGACTACACCACCTCCCACCCTAACTTCTGTAAGAACACAATCCCTTATTCCCAAAGGCATTTTACTCATATGTGAGGAATAAGAGAATGATCAAGGAGAAGGTAGGGCTGATCAGGAATAGCGGAGGGAACTTGTGCATGAAGTCTGAGCAGATAGGAGAAGCCCTAAATGAGTCTTTTGCTTCGGTTTTCACCAAGGAAAGGGGAGTTGTTGTAAATGAAAACTTTGAGGAGCTGGGATACAGTCTTGACCAGATCAAGATTGATGAAGTTAATGTGCTAGAAATTTTGGAAAACATTAAGATTGATAAGTCCACATGGCCAGACCAGATTTATCCTAGGCTGCTTCGGGAAGCGAGAAAAGAGGTTGCTTACCCGCTGGCAAGGATATTTGCCTCCTCCCTCTCCACAGGAGTTGTACCAGAGGATTGGAAGAAAGCGAATGTTGTTCCTCTTTTCAAGAAGGGTAATAGGGAAATCCCTGGCAATTACAGACCAGTCAGTTTTACGTCTATGGTCAGCAAAGTTTTGGAAAGAATTCTGAGGGATAGGATTTATGACTATTTGGCAAAGCATAGTGTGATTAAAGGTAGTTGGCATGGCTTAGTGAGGGGCAGGTCATGCCTCACAAATCCTATTGAGTTCTTTGAGGAGGTGTCAAAACAGGTCAACGATGGTCGAGCAGTGGATGTGGTGTATATGGACTTTAGTAAGGCAGTTGATAAGGTTCCCCATAGTAGGCTCATTCATAAATTCAGGAAGTATAGGATACAACGAGATTTGGCTGTTTGGATTCAGACTTGGCTGGCTGATAGAAGGCAGAGAGTGGTTGTAAATGGAAGGTATTCTGTCTGGAGGACAGTGTTGAGTGGGGTTCCACAGGGCTCTATTCTTGGGCTTCTGCTCTTTGTAGTTTTTATAAATGACTTCGATGAGGAGGTTGAGGGGTGAATTAGTAAATTTGCAGATGACATTAAGATTGGACGTGTCATCGATAGTATAGAGGGCTACTGCAGGCTGCAGCGCGACATAGACAGGATGCAGAGCTGGGCTGAGAAATGGCAGATGGAGTTTAACCTGGATAAATGCAAAGTGATGCATTTTGGAAGGTCAAACTTGAATGCTGAATATAGGATTAAAGACAGGATTCTTGGCAGTGTGGAAGAACAGAGTGATCTGGGTATGCAAATACATAGAGCCTTCAAAGTTGCCACCGAAATGGATAGAGTTGTTAAGAAAGCATATGGTGTTTTGGCTTTCATTAATAGGGGGATCGACTTTAAAAGCCATGAGCTACAGCTCTACAAGTCCCTGATGAGACCACACTTGGAATATTGTGCCCAGTTCTGGTCGCCCTACTATAGGAAAGATACTGAGGCTTGGAGAAGGTGCAAAGAAGGTTTACCTGGATGCTGCCTGGACTGGAGGGTTTGCCTTATGAAGAAAGGCTGTATAAGCTCAGACTTTTCTCTCTGGACAGAAGGAGGAAGAGAGGAGATCTGATCGAGGTGTATAAAATAATGAATGGAATAGATAGAGACATTTCCCCCAGAGCAGGATTGACTCGTATAAAAAGTCATAGTTTGAAGATATTAGGAGGAAGTTAGAAAGGTGACATCAGAGGTAGGGTCTTTATGCAGAGAATTGTGAATGCATGGAATGCGTTGCCAGCTGTGTTGGTAGAAGCAGAGTAATTGGAGACATTTAAGTGACTGCTAGACATGCACATGGATAGCAGTGAGTTGAGGGGTGCTTAGATTAAGTTACTATATTTTACATTAGGATTAAACTTCAGCGCAACATCATGGGCCAAAGGGTCTGTTCTGTGCTGTACTTTTCAATGTTCTATGTTCTAAATTCTCCGCCTCCATCGCATTTGTTCCCAAAATGACCAATTCCACCTTAGAAAATCCTAGATGGTCTCCTTCTTTCAATATTGCAATTTCCCTTCTCGTGAGGTCGATGATGCCCTCCAATGCATCTCCTCCACTTCCCACACCATCGCCCTTGAGCCCCCACCCATCTCAACACAACGAGGACAGACCTTTCACGCCATCAAAATCCGCACACATCCCATCATCCTCCGCTACTTCTGTCATCTACAAATGAACCCCACCACCATAGGTATATTTCCCTGCTCACCCCTATCAGCGTTCCGAAAAGACCATTCCCTCCACGACTCCCTTATTGGGTTCATGACCCCCACCAGCCCACACCACACTCCTGACACCTTCCCCTGCTACTGTAGGAAGTGCAAAACCTGCGCCCACACCACTCCCCTCACCTCTGTCCAAGGCCCCAAACGATCCTTCCACATCCAACGGAAATTTACCTGTACCTCCATCAATGTCATCTACTGTATCCGTTGCACCTGACGTGGCCTCCTCTATATCAGGAAGACAGGATGTCTCCTTGTGGACTATTTCAGAGAACATCTCTGGGATAATACATCAACGAGCCCCACCGCCCCCATGGCTGAACACTTCAACTCTCCCTCCCATTCTGTCAACAACATACAGGTTCTGGGCCACCTCCATAGCCAAACCGTTACCACCTGACGTCTGTAGGAAGAACGCCTCATATTTTGCCTTGGGACCATGCAACCGCTTGAGATCAATGTAGATTTCAACAGTTTCCTCATTTCTCCTCCCCCAACATTATTCCTGTCCCAAGCCTCCAACTTGCCACTGCCGTCCTGACCTGTCCATCACCTTTCCCATCTATCTGCTCCACCATCCTCTCTGACCTATCACCTTCACCCTCACCTTCATCTACCTATTGCGTTCTCAGCTACTTTCCCTCTGGCCCTGCCCTCCTCCCAGTAATCTCTCAGTCTCCTGGCCCATAAGCCTCATTCCTCATGAAAGGTTTATGCCTGAAATGTTGCTTCTCCTGCTCCTCAGATACTGCCTGGCTTGCTGTGCTTTTCCAGCACAACAATCTCAACAATGTTATGGACAGTTTGGTTTAAACTCAAACTGTTACCAGGAAGAGGAATGGAGTCGATGGTCAAGAATGGAGTTTTGAGCAGGTACTGAAGATGATAATTTGAGTCTTTTCTATATTTAATCTAATCAAATTTCTGCACATCCATTGATGTCAGATAAGCAGTCTGATAACTCAGTAACATGGGAGACTGTTTAGCAAGGTTAGATCTCACGGAATACAGGAAGAAACAGTCATTTGGATACAGAACTGGCTCAAAGATAGAAGACAGAGGATGGTGGTGGTGGGGTTGTTTTTCAGACTGGAGCCCTGTGACCAGTGGAGTGCCACAAGGATCGGTGCTGGGTCATCTACTTTTTGTCATTTACATAAAAGATTTGGAAGCGAGCATAAGAGGTACAATTAGTAAGTTTGTAGATGACACCAAAATTGGAGATATAGTGGACAGCAAAGACGGTTACCTCAGATTACAACAGGATCTTGATCAGATGGGCCAATGGGCTGAGAAATGGCAGATGAAGATTAATTCAGATAAATGTGAGGTGCTGCATTTTGGGAAAGCAAATCTTCGCAGGACTTAATGATAAGGTCCTAGAGAATATTGCTGAACAATGAGACCTTAGAGTGCAAGTTGCAGGTAGATAGGATAGTGAAGAAGGCTTTAGGTATGCTTTCTTTTATTGGTCAGAATATTGAGTACAGGAGTTGGGAGGTCATGTTGCGGCTGTATGGGACATTGGTTAGGCCGCTGTTGGAATTTTGCATGCGATTCTGATCTCCTTCCTATCAGAAAGATGCTGTGAAACTTGAAAGAGTTCAGAAAAGTTTTACAAGGATGTTGCCAGGGTTGGAGCATTTGAGCTATAGAGACAGGCTGAACAGACTGGGGCTGTTTTCCCTGGAGCATCGGAGGCTGAGTGGTGACCTTATAGAGGTTTACAAAATTATGAGGGGCATGGATAGGGTAAATAGACAAAGTCTTTTCCCTGGTGTGGGGAAGTCCAGAACTAGAGGACATTGGTTTAGGGTGAGAGGGGAAAGATATAAAAAAGACCTAAGGTGCAGCTTTTTCACGCAGAGGGTGGTACGTGTATGGAATGAGCTGCCAGAGGATGTGGTGGAGGCCAGTACAATTGTAACAATTAAGAGGCATTTGGATAGGTATATGCATGGGAATGGTTTGGAAGGATATGGGCTGGGTGCTGGCAGTGGGACTAGATTGGGTTGGGATGTCTGGTCAGCTTGGATGGGTTGGACCGGGGGTCTGTTTCCATGCTGTACATCTCTATGACTCTATGGCAATGGGCAATATTAAGACAAGAGATAGGAGGGATCCCAAGAGGAAGTGCAAGGAGTGAATCCATTGCAGCTAATTCTTTGTCCAAGATTAGGTAGATCAAAAAGGAATTGGTTGATATCCGCTCTATACTTGTCAGGACAACAATGGAGAGGCACTCTGGAATGATGGTGTGGTCAGCTATGTAAAAGGCTGCAGTCAGAATGAAAGCTGCAAGAAATACAAACTTAGCTTTATCACACTCTCAGAAGATTTTTGTGACTTTGATCAGATATCACACAAACTTTATAGTCTTCAGTGCATTTGTTTTCTTAATAGAGAAAGTAAGTTTCAATTCCAGTGTAATAACATCATGTGGCATCATCAAAACGCTATGGAGTAGCGAAGGTCAAATTTCTACAACTTCACACTCCCTAGAGTAAATATATAACTGGATTTATGAAATCAGTACCATTATAGAAAGTAATAAAGGTTCACAATTTCATTTGCCAAAGTGTTGACTAAAACCTCAAAACTATATCAACAGGAACACCATGAACGTTATTATTTGTGAACCTTCCTACATATCAGAAGAGTCAAAATAAGTGATATACAGTATAACCCTTAAAATTAGCTCATGTTTACATATCCACAAAAAAATGTATTTTTTTTTGGTTTGCTGGAATGTGTTATAATCCCTGAGGAAATCAATACACCAACTGTCCTCAAAAAAAAAGGATTTTGCTTTTATAATTTCTATTTCCACAATTAAACCAAAAACAACTTAAACATCACTTACCAGTTAAACTGTGGTCACACCTAATATAACAGAGACAACAAAGAACATTGATTTCCCGGGCAGTTTTTTTTAGCAGAATTGGATCCATTTTCACTTTCAAAGCCATTGAAACTTTAATCTTGTTAAATTAAAATTCCAGCTGTCAGTTTTTCTTCTAGCAGCAATATTCCAACTAATCCGCATTCCAGGCCACGTGCTTTATCCAAATGACATACTCCTATAAAATCATTTGATCTCTACTTTCAATATCTTGATGTACTAAGCATTGTATGACTGGTCCTGGTCAATTTGT
This sequence comes from Hemiscyllium ocellatum, assembly GCF_020745735.1. Classification (NCBI taxonomy): domain Eukaryota; kingdom Metazoa; phylum Chordata; class Chondrichthyes; order Orectolobiformes; family Hemiscylliidae; genus Hemiscyllium; species Hemiscyllium ocellatum. The sequence continues at coordinate 96,484,544 of NC_083403.1, forward strand.
TCCTTTAAAGTGACTAAATCAATATCAGTGATGATATTTCTCTTTTTACCTCCATTCCCACATCCAGGCTTCATGTTCAGCTTTTTCTCAATGATACTATTAGGATCTGAGTGAGGATGGCTCTGTGACCATAAGACATAGGAGTAGAAGTAAGCCATTCATTTTGTTGATTTTGCTTTGCCATTCAAGAAAACCTTGGCTGATCTGATAATCCTCGACTGTGCGTTTCTGCCTTTTACCCATATTCCTAGATTGCCATTCAGATTGAATGTACTTAACAACCCAGCCCTGAAAACCCTCTGTGTTTAAAAAAAAAATCAGATTCACCCTGTTTTTCAAGAAGACATTACTCCTCATTTCTGTCTTAAATGCTCAACCACTTACCCTGAAATTATGTTCTCTGCTCCTAGATTCTCTCACAAGGGGAAACACCCTTTCCAAATCTACCTGACAAGTCTTCTAAGAATCTTGTATATTTCAATAAGGATGCCGCTCGTTTTTAAAAATTCCAATGAGTTCAGGCCCACCTATTCAACTTCATCTCATAAGACACATAATATCAGCCTTTGGAACCTTCTCTGGAGTGTCTCCAATGACAGTGTTTCTTTCCAGTACATCTTTACCCTTTTTTTCTTGATCTGATCCATTTTGGTTTCTTAGGAAATCTGAAGTTTCCATTTCAATGTTCGGGTTTTTTTGTGTCCCTAGAAACCTGAAGTTTGGTTTCCCTCACAGTTGTGAGCTGATTTCAAAAGTATGCAAACTTTGAAACATGGATTCCATTACCATTAAGAATTTGCTTTCTTTTTGAGGGATGGTGCCTCAGAATTGCCTTGGGTTTGTGAGCAAATTTCAGAAAGATAAAGATTTTGACAGTGGTAAACATTTTCAACAGTATTCAAAGCAGTAAATTGATAATTTAGATAACAAATGAATAGGAATGACCATTAAAAAGTGGCAAGCAACAAAGCTTAACAATAAAGCTTTTTTTTTGCCTTTTAACTAAGAGCTGAGCCAGAGAGGGAAAACAACCAACCCCAACTATGGAAGGAAGTACTGACTGGGGCCAAACTGAAGTTTAAAAGCTGCTAAACTTGGGTCAACTCTGGTGAGGCACAGTTTGAACTGGCCTCACTAGAATTCACATAAGTGGCAGTTGGAAGTGAAACTAGGGATTTCTCCTGTCAGTCTTCTTTCTGTTAGATTAGAATACTTACAGAGTGGAAACAGGCCCTTTGGCCCAACAAGTCCACACCGACCCGCTGATACGAAACCCACCCATACCCCTACATTTGCCCCTTACCTAACACTACGGGTGATTTAGCATTGCCAATTCTCCTGACCTGCACATCTTTGGACTGTGGGAGGAAACCGGAGCACCCGGAGGAAACCCACGCAGACACGGGGAGAACGTGCAAACTCCACCCAGTCAGTCGCCTGAGGCGGGAGTTGAACCCGGGTCTCTGGCGCTGTGAGGCAGCAGTGCTAACCACTGTGCCACCGTTCTCTCCATCTCTGTCTCTGCCCGCTCTTTCTTTGTCTCTCTCTCTCTCTCCCCCTCCCTCATTCTCTCTTTCCCCGTCTATCTTGACATCCACCCCTTTCTTATCCCTCTCATTCCCCGTCTTACTATACTCTCAATTAATTGGAAAGAAAGAGCTTTATGCTCTCTAATTTTCTACCAGCACTATTACCTCACTAGCAAACATTTTGTGATGAAATAAAAGTTACCTTTCGTTTCTGCAGGCACAAAATTAATTTACTTTTTAAAACTGAAAATAAATGAGCAGGAGCGACCCAACACTCTGACTGTCATTCTCCTATCCACCCTAATTCCCTCGCTGACAGGGCTCACTTCCCCTCTGCTCTTGGACTCACATTACCCTCTCCCCTTGCTGCGACTTTCATCTCCATCAGGCTATCTGCAGCTCTACCAATCACAGACTGATGTTCTCTTGTATTTGCTGCTGATAGGTCAGCAGCCTAATACACAGGAGAGGCGTCTGATTGGAGAAATAGCTCCTTGCAAAATCTTCCAATTGTACTTCTTTGAATCACCATCTTCAGATAAATGTCAATAAAACAAAACAAAAATTCAAGAAACAATGTACCTTTCATTTTACATCTCTTTCCCCAGCCTATAATCGCTCTCCTGTAATGTGATGTAATAATTAATTTTGGGAACTCTATGAGTGAACTGCAAAATTGTCCATTGATAAAGCACACCTCAGGTTTTGTAGGAAGTGCTCTATATGCCGCGCCTAGTCCTTCAGTTTGGCAGTCCTACTTTAAGCTATCAGTGGGAGCCTCGTTGTTTTTACATACATGTCGTATGTGCATGCAGGTCAAGACATTGACTTTGTGCACAGAGGAAACCAACTGAGAGAAATGAACTCCTCATTGGTCTGAATTCAAGGAATCTAACCAAATCTCTACTGGGCACCATTAGCCCAAAGACCTGTTGCCTGATCCAGCAACTTCAATTCAGCACATAATGAGCTTAACTTGACATTTCAAACTCTTAATATTGGGTGAAGAGTCCAGACCATGATGTATACTTAAATGGGAACTGGCCAAACAGGGCAAGTGTTAATACAGCTCTGTTGCTGGATTTGGGTTGATAGTCCAAGTTATGTTATAACATTAGCTCTCTTCTAATACCATCTAAGGACTTTAGTGTAGGAGAAGTGGCATAATCATAAAATAATAGAATTCCAACTGTATGGAAACAGACCCTTCAATCCAGCAAGTCGACACTGACCCTCTGAAGAGTAAACCATCCAGACCTATTCCTGTACCCTATTACTCTGTATTTACCCCTGACTAAGGCACCTAATCTACATATCCCTGAACATTATGTGCAATTTAGCATAACCAATTCGCATCTTTAGATTGTGGGAGGAAACCAGAGCAACCCAAGGATTGAGCTGCCATCGATTTGAACACCCAGCCTCCTGATGAAATGTACACCAGGGAATGTGGTTTGGAACTACCTGTGTTATTCAACACACTTCAGTAAGCAAATGGATTTTAATGTATTAAAAACATAAAGACCAGGGATTTTTATTTGCTGCCTTTCTGAATCCTGTAATATTTACTGAAAAGACATCATCACTGAGTGAATATTAGCCCTGCAGAATACCATTATGGCAAATGGCAATTGATTTTCATTGGAGTTTATTTTAATTATTAACTGGCCACATTATTAAGATCTATACATTGTAGACCATCTTCCTTCAATTTGAATAGTTAATCATTGAATGGAAGTGTTCAGGCAGTGTGTGCAAAATTCTCTAATAGCTCCTTCACTGCTTGGTCTTATCTAGCATTTTCCTCAACTGAATATAATTTAGTTTGCATTATTCCACATGTACTGTCTACAATGCAATTTTTAAAATATGACTCTCAGTATAGTAAAAATATATGGCACTTTACTGTAGCAGTTATCAAAAAAAATCAAACAATTTGGTAAAACCAACAAGGGGAGGACTTGTACAATGAAAAGTAGAGCCTTGGGTAGTATTGTAGAACAGAGAGACCTCAGCGTTCAGATATATAATTCTTTGAAGTTTGCATTACAATATACACAGGCTGGTTAGGAAGGTGTTTATCTTTGAGTAAAAAGTGGAGTCTGCAGATGCTGGAGATCAGAGCTGAAAATATGTTGCTGGTTAAAGCACATCAGGTCAGGCAGCATCCAAGGAACAGGAAAATCGACGTTTCGGGCCAGAGCCCTTCATCAGGAATGAGAAGGGCTGATGAAGGGCTCTGGCCCGAAACGTCGATTTTCCTGTTCCTTGGATGCTGCTTGACCTGCTGTGCTTTAATCAGCAACACATTTTCAGCTAGGAAGGTGTTTAGCACATTTGTCTTCACTGCTCAGACCTTTTAAATGTAGGAGTTTGATAACTTGTTGAGGTTGTACAAGTCATAAATGAGCCCCTTTCTGCAGTACTGTGTCCAGTTCTGGTTGCCCTGTTATGAGCAGGATATTTTTAGGCTGGAGAGAATTCAGAGGAAATTTATCAGGATATTGTGGGGATAGATGGTTTTGACTTACAAGGAAAAGCTGGATAGGCTGGAACTTTTATGACTGGACTTTTGGAGATTGAGGAGTGACCTTATAAAGCTATATAACGTCATGAGGGGTATTGTTAAGGTGAATGATAGGTTTCTTTTCCTCAGATGAGGAATTTCAAAACTATGGAGCATATTTTTAAGGTGAGAGGAGAAAGATTTAGAAAAGACATGAGGGATTTTTTGTTACACAGAGTAGTTTGTGAGTGAATGAACTTCCAGAGAAAGTGGTGGATTTAGGTACAGTTACAATGAAGAAGAAATGTTTGGAGGAATATGGGCCCGCACAAGCAGGTGGGACTAGTTTAGTTTAGGATTACGGTTGGCATGAACTGGTTGTATCAAAGAGACTGTTTCCATGCCAAATGACTTTAAAATCAATGAAACAAGGAGTCATTAGGTCTAGTTCCAAGATGCTTGCTCAAATGGAGTCATACAGCTGTAAAGCACAGAAACTGACCATTTTGTCCAACTTGTCCATGCTGACCAAATATCTAAGTTAATCCCCTCCCATTTGACAAAATTTGGCCTTATCCCTCTAAGTTTTTCCTATTCATTTAACCATTCAAATACCTTTTGAATGTTATAATTGTACCAGTTTCCACCACCTCCTCTGGCAGCTTATCCCGTACACGCACCAATCTCTGTGTAAATACATTGCCCCTTAGGTCCCCTTTAAATCTTTCCCCTCTCATCTTAAACTCATTCCCTAGTTTTGGATTCTCTTACCCTAGAGAAAAGATATTGACTATTCACCCTATACATGCCCCTCATGATTTTATAGACTTCTGTAAGGACAGCCCCTTCGTCCTCCGATGCTCCAGGGGAAAATAGCCCAGCCAATTCAGCCTCTCCCTATTGCTCAAGCCCTCCAACCCTGGCAATACCCTTGTAAACCTTTTCTGAACACTTTAAAGTTTCACAACATCTTTCCTACAACAGGGATATCAAAATTGAATGCAGTGGCCTATCCAATGTTCTGTACAGCTGCATCATAACCTCCCAACTCTATACTTAATGCACTGACCAATAAAGGCAAGAGTACCAAACACTATCCTGTCTCCTTGCACCTCTGCTTATAAGGAACTGTGAGCCTGCACTCCAAGGTCTCTTAGTTCGGCAATGCTCCCTAGACCTTACCATTAAGGTTCTGGGGATCTTACTATGGCCAGCACAGTGGCTCAGTGGTTAGCACTGCTGCCTCACAGCACCAGGGACCTGGGTTCGATTTCAGCCTCTGGTGACTATCTGTGTGGAGTTTGCACATTCTCTCCATGTCTGCATGAGTATCCTCTGGGTGCTCCAGTTTCCTCCCACAATCCAAAAATGTGCAGGTTAGGTGAATTGGTCATGCTAAATTGCCTATAGTGTTCAGGGATATGTAGATTAGGGCTGAACATAGATTAATAGGGTAGAGGAATGGGTCTGAGTTAGTTACTCTTCGGAGGGTTGTTGTAGACCTATTGGACCAAATGGACTGTTTCCACACTGTAGGTATTCTACGATTCTGTCCAGTACACCACTAATTTTAGTGTCATGTACAAATTTTCTAACCATTCCTCCTATGTTCACATCCAAATCATTTATATCAATGAAAAAAAACCAGTGGAGCCAGCACTGATCCTTATTTAAATTTTAAGGTGTTTATGAAGGGAGGAAAGAGGAAGTAAGGAGGTTTAAGGAGAGCATTTCAGATTAAGACCCTGGCATTTGAAAGGGAGGACAGCTGTGGTGGAGCAACATTAGTAGGAGTCTGGAAGGGGTGACAATTAGAGGATCTGCAGTAATTCCATCAAACTCATAATGAGAAACAAGCAAGTAATGACAGTTTTATAAAAATTAGGAAACACAAATATGGATAAATGTAGTGTGACAAATAGATAAGCCAATTCCTGATTGAACATCCCACTGGATCAATATTTAAAATTAGTAAGAAAAGAATTATCATCTTAAAATACATGGATTCTGTTTGATGAAAGGGCTTCTCATGCAATGGTCACGCTCCTGTCTCTGACCGAAAAGCTTAGGGTTTGAGTTTGCTCCATGTATTGATGACCAAAGATGTTCATAATGTGGCCAAACAGGTTTATCATCAACTTGCATGTACCTCCCTTATGCCTATGGCAGGCAGTAAGAACAGGAAACTGTCTCAGTCAACCGTGCTGAATGCAAAGAGATGCCCTCAAACTGCACTCTCTCACAGCAGACACATGACTTGTTCTAGTTAAAAACAAGTTGTTGGAAATGATGGAAGCATCTACTTTGCCATTATGTGTTAGGACAAGCAAAGTATGGAATTCAAATACCTTCTTACAAATTGGTGTAAAATCTGTGTAAAAGGTATATACTGCTTGAATACTGAGTTGCATGATGAACGATTGGGCATTTGCCTGGGGCACAAATGAAGGGCTAGCTCCTTTACGTATCTGGTTAATTTTAAATGGCTTTCTCTACAATCCAAGCTCACCCTCCCAGATGGCCCTCATATCTGAGCTAATCCTGCCACCTTTCCTGCCTGAATTATTCTCAACTATTTTCCAGTCCTGGATTAGTCTGCCTCTGTTACCCCCATGACAGTTTAATTGCCAGTTTCGATCAATGCCTCTTGCTTCTCTACTTACCTTTAATCTTTGTGGATTTAATATTCTGATTTTAGCCTCATTAATCTTCTTTTATGTGTGCCCAACCTGACTGTCTGAGTAATGGGAAGCTTCTTTCTTACTTTTGCCTGTTTTGTTCTTATCCACAATTCAACTCTTTTTTTTATGAAGACCAAAATTTAAGATGGCAAAATATGGGAAACAACTGGTTCAATGCTGAGGCCACTCTTTATGTATAGGATTTGGAATGATGAGTTTAAGATGCGATTTCAAATTTACAGATTGCAGCAACTTGTATGTGACTGTGTCGATGGGGTGATGACATAAAATATCAACTTGCAGAATGGGCATGTAATTGGCAAAGGGCAGCTATGGATAAGATTTCAGCGTGTTTTGGCAGGAAGTATAAGAACTCCCACAGTCCTTGAAATGCTTCTGTTCATATGGATGTACAAATTAACTGAGTAGCTCGGTTGGTTAATATGGCCATGAGAAAATTCAGAAAAAGTGCTGGAGTTCAGCTCTAAATGACCAAGCTTAAAAAGCAGAGAGCTTATGGTCGATATATACTGAACCTTGATTGTAGAACACTCAACCCAGATTCTCACCGAAGCATAAGCCCTCTCTATTATTGCAAAACTAGCTAGAATTTGAGAGTTCCACCTCCAAAATGATGTCTACCATTTTTGAATAGTAGGGGTGGGGTTTAGGCATGGAGTTGACTTGTGATTTTCACAGGCACTTAACTGAGACAGCTGACCATTCAAATCATGAATCACAAATCCTCTCATCCTTGCATGTCAGAGCATTGGAGTACTGTGAAAGGTTTTGGGCTGCTGCCCTCCACACCCCCACCCTTTCCTCCCCTATCCCCTTCCCCCCTGCCCCCCTCCTCTCCTTGCCCACTCCCCCACCCCCACCCCCTCAAAGAAACACATCAAGGTTATTAATTTGGTTTTGACTTCAGAACATGAAAATCCAAGTCTCAGCTCAGAAAGAATTAGTTGAGTACAGAAACAAGTTTTAGTTTTCTCCCAGGAGAAGTGAGCTTTTGTTCAGAGGAACTACCCAGCGTAGCCTAAGTGTTTTAGTTTGTGAATCCTCCAAGCCAAGAACTTATGGGCAGGAGTATTCAAGTTATTAGAACTCAAAATATTTTAGGATATCAGAATTATAAAAGATTCATAACTGCAGACTCAAAGGAATTGTAAAATAGTCTTTGCAGTCCAAAGGAAAACAGAGAGAAGTCTGTTAAGTTTAAAAAAAACCTCAGCTGCTGAGACAGGACTGAAATTTATCTGGAATGTTGATTTGTAAAAGGCTAATGTTGGGAAACATGTTGAAACTTTAATTTGCTGTTTGTATTCAAGTCTTTCTATCTATATTATTGATATAGAGCTTTATTTATTTACTTTCTTTTGTGCTATCAAATTATGTTCTGTTGTTAAGTAATATCTGCAGCCTCCTGTGACTAGTTTTCAGTGATGAATCACCATGGTGTCCGACTACAAATATTTAATTTATAATCTGTTAACCAGGTTTCACTCTGGAAGCTGACAGGAATGGTATTACCATCAGCTGGAATCATAACACTTGAAGTCACAGTCCTGTCCACTCTCTGGTACTTAAGAGCTGCTGGTCTCCCATGTTGACCAACAGCACTCATGGTAGGACCTCCTCCTCAATTAAGGACTGAATTCCCTCCTTGAGCCAATTAATGCTCCTTAGGGTGATTAATGGCTGATGGGTAGCCAGTATTAGGAACACAGCCTTCACCATCAGCCCTTTGACTGGTGGGAAGGGAAGCCATGCCATCCAAACATACCCTGGAAATTCCATGCAAGGATTGCCACCAACAATTTGTAGGACAAACAGGAAGAAAGTTAGCCACTAGGATATATGAACACCAGCTAGCCACAAAAAGACACGACCCTCTCTCCCTCGTAGCCCTGCACATGGATGAAAAAAACCACCATTTCAACTGGGACAACACATCTATCCTGGGACAGGCTAAGCAAAGACATGCCAGAGAATTCCTAGAGGCCTGGCACTCCAACCACAATGCCATCAACAAACACATCAATCTAGATACCATCTATCAACCCCTCAGAAAGCAAACAGGAAATGACATCACCACAAATCCCAGGAACCCCATCCAGGACAAACACATAAATTGAAAGCAGGAGACAACAGTTTCATTTCACTTGGATGTTACCTAACCAAGTAATGAAACGTCTGGATATCAAACCTACAGCTCAGTGAGCAAAGCAACACCCTATACCCTGGAAATAGTTTTCAGTATTTGTAAGTGCGTGTGCTGCTTACTGAGTATCTTTTTCATGACCAAGACTGAGATTACTTTTGTATATGTCATTGGGGGTGAGTTCTGTCCCTTTAACAGAGTGGGTCAGATGACCCAAAGAGGGGAGCTTGGGAGACAGTCTAAGTCCAACTGTGTAGCCGTAAGGCCATGAAATCAACTACTCCTAGTTGCAGTTTATATTGAACATACATCATGGTATTTTTTCCTAATTCATAATTAGGCCCACATATAATAAGTAATCAACATCATACAACACAATTTTCATGTCTGAATGTTTCAGTTCCTTCCTGCATTGTGGAAATTCCTCATCTATCATATCTATATAAGCCAATGAGCCTCGGTTTGCAAGTGGCTTTGAGGTGATGAATGTTAATATGACTTGAAATAAAAAATCTGACTGCCTGATGTTTGAACTGGAGCAAAAGATGATGAGAGATTACAATAGTCACCAGACAAGCTGAGACATTATGGATTATAGTGGAAAAGTAGCAGGTGATTGTTTAATCCAGTGTAGTGCTAGAAAAGAGCAGTAGTTCAGGCAGCATTCGAGGAGCAGGAAAATCGATGTTTCGGGCAAAAGCCCTTCATCGGGAATAGAGGCAGGAAGCTTCCAGGGTGGAGGGATAAATGGGTGGGGGTGGAGGGGGTGGGCTGGGGAGATGGTAGCATGGGTGAATGGGGGTGGGGATGGAAGTGATAGATCAGAGGGGAGGGTGGAGCATAGGTGGGAAGGGAGATTGGCAGGTAGGACAGGTCATGAGGACAGTACTGAGCTGGAAGGTTGGAACTGGAGTAAGGTTGTGGGGAGAGAAAATGAGGAAATTGGTGAAGTCCACATTGATGCCCTGGGGTTGAAATGTTCCGAGGCAGAAGATGAGATGTTCTTCCTCTTGCCGTTGGGTGGTGAGGGAACAGTGGTGGAGGAGGCCCAGGACCTACATGTCCTCGGCTGAGTGGGAGGAGGAGGTGAAATGTTGGGTCACGGGCCGGTGGGGTTGATTGGTATGGGTGTTCCAGAAATGTTCCCTGAAGCGCTCTGCGAGAAGGTGTCCAGTCTCCCCAGTGTAGAGGAGACCTCATCAGGAGCAACGGATACAATAAATGACATTGGTAGATGTGTAGGTGAAGCTTTGATGGATGTGGAAGGCTCCTTTGGGGCCTTGGATGGAGGTGAGGGAGGAGGTGTGGGCGCAGGTCTTGCAATTCCTGTGGTGACAGGGGAGGGTGCCAGGACGGGAGGATGGGTTGTTGGGGGGCGTGGACCTGACGAGGTAGTCACGGAGGGAACGGTCTTTGCAGAAGGTGGAAAGGGGTGAGGAGGAAAATATATCTCTGGTGGTGGGGTCTGTTTGGAACTGGCGGAAATGTTGGCGGATGATACTGTTAATGCGAAGGTTGGTAGGGTGGAAAGTGAGGACCATGGGGGTTCTGTCCTTGTTAAGGTTGGGGGGGGCGGGGTTTGAGGGCGGAGGTGCGGGATGTGGATGATATGCATTAGAGGGCATCTTCAACCAGGTGAGAAGGGAAATTGCGATCTGTAAAGAAGGAGGCAATCTGGTGTGTTCTGTGGTGGAACTGGTCCTCCTGGGAGCAGATATGGTGAGTGCGAAGGAAATAGGAATTAGGAATCCCCCCGGTCCTCACTCTACACTGGGGAGACTGGATGCCTCCAGCCCCAAAACCCCCATTTATCTCTCCATCCTGGAGGCTTCCTGCCTATATTCCTGATGAAGGGCTTTTGCCCGAAACGTCGATGTTCCTGCTCCTCGGATACTGCCTGACCTGCTGTGCTTTTCCAGAACCAATCTGATCTAAACTCTGGTTTCCAGCATCTGCAGTCCTCACTTTTGCCTAGTGATTGTTTAATACCAACAGCAGGAGATGGAACAGCAACATCAATAAAAAGCAAACAAACCGAAAGGGCTGGAAAATTGGATTGAAACTGGAGACTTTGCGAAAGCTGGTGCAGTCTCTGATTTGTGAGGAACAGATGGTCTAAATAAAGCCAATATTGGATCTGGACCTTTGACTTCTAAAGACTCATGGTTTGAGCATTAGTGTTGACTGAGATGAAAACTAAACTGTGACCAAAAATAAATATTACCCAAGTTTAAAGATATTCAAAGAACCCCTCTTTTAATGTGTTTTTATTATTGCGATAATCAGTGTGTTTTTGAAAATGAGCCTTTTTTGGATTTGTTTGCTTATGGGAAGAGGGTGTCATTTGATGGGCAAGTATTTATTGGACTTCTCTATGGCAACAGGATGTTTCGTATCTCTGGCCCTGTCACCTTTTTTTGCAAGTAAATACAGGCAAAATTTACTTTTTCCCACTACACATGCTGGGCACCTTGCTGTCAGAAGGTTACGTATCAGAATAACGTGATAGGTTGCAGTGGGAGAGGAGGCATCTAAGATGAGAGTAAAGGAGATCACGATGTATGGGCAGCTGTGAGAAGGCATACAGTTCCCATAAGTCACTGGGAAATTAATGAACACCATTTGAAAAGATTGCATTATTCTGCATCTCTTTGAAATTTAGATTACTTACTTACAGTGCGGAAACAGGCTCTTCGGCCCAACAAGTCCACACCGACCCTCTGACGAGCAACCCACCCAGACCCATTGCCCTACATTTACCCCTTCTCCTAACACTATGGACAATTTAGCATGGCCAATTCACCTAACCTGCACATCTTTGGACTGTGGGAGGAAACCGGAGCACCCGGAGGAAACCCATGCATACATGGGGAGAATGTGCAAATTCCACACAGACAGTAGCTCAAGGTGGGAATTGAATCCAGGCAGTATTGCTAACCACTGTGAGTGAGGAACTGCCAGACTAGCTAATAACACAATTCAAATGTATCTTGGATGCTGCACCAAGTCACTGAATCTTTTATATTTCTCTGCCATTCCAGATATCAGCAAAATAGCAATGACAACCACAACCAATCCCTTAAATTTGATGCGCATACAGAAGTCCTATTACACCTAACCTATCTCACTGCAAATGCATCTGACTCAGAGTGTCTCAATGTCTGTTCCTAATCAATTTATGCCAGCTCTCCACACTCTTCCTGATGCCTGTATTCATCCGTCTGGCATAAGCATTATCCTAGGACTTCAGCTCCTGTTTTGTTGCTGCTTCAGCTTTGGTTGGCACTGTGATGGGAGATCCTAATCCTGACAGACAGCAATAATGTGAGGACACTTGAGTGGAACTGTGATTGGAACCCAAAGACAAGGCTGATTTCCATCTTCAAAGAGATATGTGCCTGTGGTATTCTTAAAATCATGGCCCAGCTGCATATAATTTAGAAGCAGTGGGTCATTCAGCTCTCCTGGTCTTCTTACCCCGAAACTCTTGACTTCCTTGTCATTTATAGTCTCAGTACTAATGGATAACATGCATGCATTCTTGGCTTCTGCATGAGCTGCATTTGATTTCCTTGCACATTTATGAATGAGGATGAGGAGTAAGCCAATTGGCTCCTTGGTCTCACTCTGCCATTTAATTAGTCCATGGTTCATCTGGTTATGGCATTCACTCCACTTTGTTGCCAGCCTCTGATAACCTATGAATGTCTTGTTGTTCAAGAATTTATCCACCTTGATCTTAAAAATACCACTTCCTTGGTAAAGGGTTCCACAGACTCCCAACTCTCTTCAAGGAAGCTATTCTTCCTCCTCAGAATAGTCATAAATTAGTGACCCCCTTATTTTTAAACTATGTCCTCTTGTTCTTGTCATTCCCATATGCTTGCTTTCAGACTTTTTTTTCTCTCCAGAGTCCAGCATTCATTTTTTACTGGGTCATAGATATGTACAGCACGGAAACAGATCCTTCAGTCCAACTTGTCCAGGCCGACCAGATATCCTGAATTAATCTAGCCTCATTTTCCAGCACTTGTCCCATATCCCTCGAAACCATTCCTATTCCTTTACACATCCAAATGCCTTTTAAATGCTGTAATTGTACTAGCTTACACCACTTCCTCTGGCGGCTCATTCTGTACATGCACCATCCACTGTATGAACAAGTTGCCCCTCAGATTCCTTTTAAATCTTTTCCCCCTCACCCTAAACCTATGGCCTCTAGTTCTGGAATCCCCCATCCAAAGGAAAAGAATTTGGCTATTTATCTTATCTATGTCCCTCATGATTTTATGAACCTCACCCCTTAGCCTTCAACACTCCAGGGAAAACAGCTCTGGCCTATTCAGCCTTTCCCTATAGTTCACACCCTCCAATCCTGACAGCATCTTTGTAAATCTCTTCTGAAATCTTTCATGAAGTTATCACAGTTTTCAAGTTGCCTGAAGATTTCTATACACGCCAGTTTATCTATCCTGCTTGCTAGCTCCTTTATGTGACAAAATCCATCATTAGCAACTCCTGTGTTTGAATTGTTCAGCACTAATCTGTAAACATTGTGTGGCATGAAAAATATGATTTCATTCAAGTCTTGTCTGTCTTAGACCAGATTTAAACATGTTTTGCTATAAGAACATCACTGTAATAAATAGTGACATGAAATATTGGAGACTAAAGTCAATTCAAATTTTTCACATTGAAATGTGAAGGGATTTGTAAGCAACTCATACAATCTTTTGCACTGTTGTAAAAGATTGGTGTCTCAACATTAAACATGAAGTATATATTAATAGACTGGATGGAAGGTGATATAAATACTGGTTCAAATGAAATTTTAGATGCAGAATTGTATATTTTGTGATGTTATTAGTCCAGTACTTCCAAAGATTTTGTAATGTATGCCAGAGCTTTGATGTAAGTACACTTAAACACTTTCAAAATACTGTCACTTACTGAAGAATACATAGATATTTCAATTTTGGGAGCAACACTCACTATCTTTTACACTTTTCATAAGCGGTGAGGCAACATTCCCACTGGACAGCATCGACTTGCCAACTGACAATGAGTATGGCTTCTTAATCACCTTATTAATAGCTCAATTCATCTCAATAATATTCAAAATCCCATTTTGCTTAATTTGCGAAACAAAACTTGGAGTCGGAAAAATTAAATGAGAAAACCAGAGTGAACACCTGAGCTTCAGCTCATCATTTGCTCCAAATCATTTCCATGTTGAAAACTGGACACCGGTACCTTAGAACATTTTCCACTGGCAACAACCATACCACTACACGTTCACAATCATCTTCATTTGATGTGCTAGCCTCTAAGAACACTCATGGCACATCTCCAATTCACTTCAACCTGTAATCGTGTGTTCCATTTATATTGGTTTTTCAAGGGATTTTGCTTATTGGGACTGTTGTGTATATTCGGAACAGCATAATAAAGTCTAGTTGGATAGGTTGACTTCTGTAGGGGTTCTTTATTCTGTTCTTTGTGTTTCATTGCTTAATTTTGTGAATAAATTTTTGTCTGTTTTAAAATCCAGAACTCAACCTCGCTATCTTACTCCGGATAATTTTCACTGAACCCTTAGTGAAACAAATTGCAAAATTATGGTTTAGGGCTGCCTACTTAAGAATGTTTTGAGTGGTCTGACCTAATTCATAACATGTGATTGTGATAGATCGGCGAGGAGGGTGGAGCAGATAAATGGGAAGGAAGATGGACAGATAGGGCAGGTCAAGAGTGCGGTGCTGAGTTGGAGGGTTGGATCTGGGAGCGAGATTTGGAAGTTGGTGAAGTCAATGTTGATGCTGTGTGGTTGGACGCTTTCAAGGTGGAAGATGAGGCATTCTTTCTCCAGGCGTCATGTGGCTTGGATTTGACAATGGAGGAGGCCCAGGACATGTATGTTGTTAGTGGAGTGGAAGGGGGAGTTGGAGTGGATGGCAATAGGGTAGTAGAGTTGTTGGTATGTGTGTTCCAGAGATGTCCCTGAAACAATCTGTGAGTTGGTGTTCTGTCTCCCTGATATAGAAGAGACTACATCCAGAGCAACAGTCATAGTAGATGAGATGTTTTGCTGTGCAGGAAAACCTCTGCTGGATGTGGAAGGATCATAGAACATAGAACATTACAGTGCAGTACAGGTCCTTCAGCCCTCGATGTTGCGCCGACCTGTCATACCAATCTGAAGTCCATCTAACCTACACTATTCCATGTACGTTCATATGCTTGTCCAATGACAACTTAAATGCACTTAAACTTGGCGAATCTACTACCGTTGCAGGCAAAGCATTCCATACCCTTACTACTCTCTGAGTAAAGAAACTACCTCTGACATCTGTCCTATATCTATCACCCCTCAATTTAAAGCTATGCCCCCTCGTGCTCACCGTCACCATACTTGGAAAAATGCTCTCCCTGTCCACCCTGTCTAACCCTCTGATTATCTTATATGTTTCTATTAAGTCAGCCTTCTTCTCTCTAATGAAAACAGCCTCAAGTCCCTCAGCCTTTCCTCGTAAGATCTTCCTCCATACCAGGCAACATTCCAGTAAATCTCCTCTGCACCCTTTCCAAAGCTTCCACATCCTTCTTATAATGCGGTGTCCAGAACTGTACACAATACTCCAAGTGCGGCCGCACCAGAGTTTTGTACAGCTGCGGCATAACTTCATGATTCCGGAACTCGATCCCTCTATTAATAAAAGCTAAAACACTGAATGCCTTCTTAACAACCTTGTCAACCTGGGTGGCAACTTTCAAGGATCTGTGTACCTGGACACCGAGATCTCTCTGCTCATCTACACTACCAAGAATCTTACTATTAGCTCAGTACTTTGCCTTCCGGTTACTCCGACCAAAGTGAATCACTTCACACTTATCCACATTACACTCCATTTGCCACCTCTCAGTCCAGCTCTGCAGCTTTTCTATGTCTCTCTGTAACCTGCAACATCCTTCTTCACTATCCACAACTCCACCGACCTTAGTGTCATCTGCAAATTTACTAACCCGCCCTTCTACGCCCTCATCCAGGTTGTTTATAAAAATGATGAACAGCAGTGGACCGAACACTGACCTTGTTCGACACCACTAGTAACTGGACTCCAGGATCAACATTTCCCATCAACCACCACCCTCTCTTTTTTCAGCAAGCCAATTACTGATCCAAACTGCTATATCTCCCACAAACCCATTCCTCCACATTTTGTACAATAGCCTACTGTGGGGAAACTTATCAAATGCCTTGCTGAAATCCATTTACACCAGTTTACTCTCATTTACCTGTTTGGTCACCTTCTCAAAGAACTCAATAAGGTTTGTGAGGCACGATCTACCCTTCATAAAACTGTGCTGGCTATCCCTAATCAAATTATTCTTTTCTAGATGATTATAAATCCTATCTCTTATAACCTTTTCCAACACTCTACCAAGAACTGAAGTAAGGCTCACTGGTCTATAATTTTCTAGGAGAAAGTGAGGACTGCAGATGCTGGAGATCAGAGCTGAAAATGAGTTGCTGGAAAAGTCCAGCAGGTCAGGCAGCATCCAAGGAGCAGGAGAGTCGACGTTTCAGGCATGAGCCCTTCTTCAGGAATGAGGAAAGTGTGTCCAGCAGGCTAAGATAAAAGGTAGGGTTGGAGGGACTTGGGGGAGGGGTGTTGAAATGCGATAGGTGGAAGGAGGTCAAGGTGAGGGTGATAGGCCGGAGTGGGGTGAGGGCGGAGAGGTCAGGAAGAAGATTGCAGGTTGGGGAGGCGGTGCTGTGTTCGAGGGATTTGACTGAGACAAGATGGGGGTAGGGGAAATGAGGAAACTGAAGAAATCTAGGTTCATCCTTTGTGGTTGGAGGGTTCCTAGGCAGAAGATAAGGCGATCTTCCTCCAGCCGTCGTGTTGCTATGGTCTGGCGATGGAGAAGTCCAAGGACCTGCATGTCCTTGGCAGAGTGGGAGGGGGAGTTGAAGTGTTGAGCCACGAGTGGTTTGGTTGGTTGGTCCGGGTGTCCCAGAGGTGTTCCCTGAAACATTCCGCAAGTAGGCAGCCTGTCTCCCCAATATAGAGGAGACCACATCGCGGCAACAAATGCAGTAAATGATGTGTGTGGAGGTGCAGGTGAATTTGTGACTGATATGGAAAGATCTCTTGGGGCCTTGGAGTGAAGTAAGCGGGAAGGTGTGGGCGCAAGTTTTGCATTTCTTGCGGTTGCAGGGGAAGGTGCCAGGAATGGAGGTTGGGTTGGTGGGGGAGTGTGGACCTGACGAGGGAGTCACGGAGGGAGTGGTCTTTTCGGAACACTGATAGGGGAGGGGAGGGAAATATATCTCTGTTGGCATGGTCCGTTTGGAGGTGCAGAAATGACGACGGATGATACGATGTATGTGGAGGTTGGTGGGGTGGTAGGTGAGGACCAGCGGGGTTCTGTCCTGGTGGCGATTTGAGGGACGGGGCTCAAGGGCAGAGGAGCGGTGAGCGGAGGAGATGCAGTAGAGGGCATCGTCGATCATGTCTGGGAGGAAATTGCGGTCTTTGAAGAACGAGGCCATTTGGGTTGTACGGTATTGGAACTGGTCCTCCTGGAAGCAGATGCTACGGTATTGGAACTGGTCCTCCTGGGAGCAAATGCTATGGTATTGGAACCAGGGTTGTCTCTACCCTTCTTGAACAGGGAAACCACATTTGCTATCCTCCAGTCTTCTGGCACTATTCCTATAGACAATGACGATTTAATGATCAATGCCAAAGGCTCAGCAATCTCTTCCCTGGCTTCCCAGAGGATCCTAGGATAAATCCTATCCGGTCCAGGGGACATATCTATTTTCACACTCTGCAGGATTTCTAATACCTCTTCCTTGTGAACCTCAATCCCACTTAGTTGAGTAGCCCGTATCTCAGTATTCTCCTTGAAAACATTGTCATTTTCTAGAGTGTATACTGTTGAAAAATATTCATTTAGTGCTTCTCCTATCTCCTCTGACTCCACACACAATTTCCCACTACTATTCTTGATTGGCCCTAATCTTACTCTCGTCATGCTTTTATTTCTTAAACACCTATAGAAAGCCTTAGGGTTTACCTTGATCCTATCCGCCAACAACTTCTCATGTCTCCTCCTGGCTCTTCTGAATTCTCTCTTTAGGTCTTTCCTAGCTACCTTCTAACCCTCAAGCACCCTAACTGAGCCTTCACATTTCATACTAATATAAGCCTTCGTCTTCCTTTTGACCAGAGATTCCACTTCCTTCGTAAACCATGGCTCCCGCGCTCTACAGCTTCCTCCCTGCCTGACAGGTACCCACTTATCTAGGACACACAGGAGCTTTTCCTTGAATAAGCTCCACATTTCTAATGTGCCCATCCCCTGCAGTTTCCTTCCCCATCCTATGCTTCCTAAATCTTGCCTAATCGCATCGTAATTGCCTTTCCCCCAGCTGTACTTCTTGCCCAGTGGTATACACTTATCCCTTTCTATCACTAAAGTAAACATGAAGGAATTGTGATCGCTATCACCAAAGTGCTCACCTACTTCCAAATCTAACACCTGGCGGAGCTTATTACCCAGTACCAAATCTAATGTGGCTTCACCCCTTTGGGCCCTTGGACAGAGGTGAGGGAGGAGGGGTAGGTGTAGGTTTTACACCTGTTTCAGCAGCAAGGGAAGGTGCAGGGTGCAGAGGGTGAGTTGGTGGAGGGCGTGGACCTAACGAGACAGTCAGAGAGGGAATGGTCTCTGCAGAAAGCAGATGGGAGGTATGGTGGGTGGGTTCTGATTATAGGTGGTGCAAATGGTGGAGGATAATGTGCTGTATCTGGAGATTAGTCAGGTAAAGGTGAGGACCAGGTAACTTCTGTTCTTGTTGCAGTTGGAGGGGTGGGGTTCAAGGGCAGAGGTGCACTGGAGGCCATTCATAGAATCACATAGTCCCTACTGTGTGAAAACAGACCATGAGGCCCAACCAGTCTACACAGACCCTCCAAAGAGTACCCCATCCAGAGCCATTCTCCTACCCTATTATTCTACATTTGCCCCAAACTAATGCACCTAACATATATATCCATGAAAATTATCGGCAATTTAGCATGGCCAAATCACCTAACCTGCGCATCCTGGGATTGTGGGAGAAAACTGAAGCACTCAGAGGAAACTCACACAGACACAGGGAGAATATGCAAACTCCACATGGACAATCATCTAAGGCTGGAATTGAACCCCAGTCACTGGTGCTGTGAGGTAGCAGTGCTAACTACTGAGCTACTGTGCCACATTGTTGAGGGGGAATTGCTGTACTGGAAATAGGAGGACATCTGGGAAGTCCTGGAGCATAATTGCTCCTCCTGAGAGCAGATATGGCAACGGCTGAGAAATTGGATAGAAGTGATCATGTTTTTATGGGGTGGCGTTGGGGGGGGGGGGGGGGTTGTGTGTGTGGTGGAGGCATTGTCCAGGTAGCCATGGGAGTCAGTGGATTTGAAATAGATGTTTGTTTGAGTCAGCACCAGAGATGGGACAGGAGAGGTTCAAGAGGGGGAGGGAGGTGACCGAGATGGTCCAGGTGAATTTAAGGTCAGGGTTGAAGGTCTTACTGAAGTTGATGAACTGTTCCACTTCCTTTTGGGAGCATGAGGTGCCGCCAATACAGTCATTTATGTAGTGGAGAAAAAGGTGAGGGTTGGTGCCAATGTAACTGTGAAAGATGGACTGTTCCAGTTATCCTACAAAGAGGTGGGCATAGCTGGGGCCCATATGGGTGCCCATGGCTACTCCTTTGGTCTGAAGGAAGTAGGAGATTTTGAAGAAGAAGTTGTTGAGGGTGAGGACCAGTTCCACCAATTGAATGATTGTGTCAGTGCTGGTTTGGGTTGGCAGGAGATGAAGAAATTGAGGGCTTGGAGCCATTCGCCACGGCAGATGGATGTGTAAAGGGACTGGATATGGTGAAGATGAGGCATTGGGGCCTGGGGAAACAAAAGTCATGGAGGAGGTGGAGGGCATGGGTGCTGACTCAAATGAATGTGGGATTTCCTGGACCAAGCGGGGACAGGGCATAGTCGAGATATGCGGAGATAAGTTCGGTGGAACAGGAGCAGGTGGAGCCAGTGTGTTGACTGGGGCAGTCAGGTTTGTGAATTTTGGGTAAAGAGGTAAGAATGAATAGTGTGGGGTTGGGGAGTTATGAGGTTGGAGGCGTGGATTGGAGATCACCTGAGGTGATGAAGTTATGGATGGTCGAGGAGATGGTTTGGTGATGGGAGTTGAGGTCATGGTCAAAAGGCCAGTCAGAGGAGGTACGATTTGGTGTCTGTCTTCAGCAATGTAGAGGTCGGTGCACCAAACTACCACTGCATCTCCCTTGTCTGCTAGTTTGATGGTGAGAGGGAGTGGAGGGCTACACTTTGCGAGGGTGAGAGGTTGGAGTGGGTGAGAAGGGTGGACAGATTGAGGCAGTCAATGTCACAATGGCAGTTGGAAATGAAGAGTTTGAGGGCAAGTATGAGATCAGGATGGGGTGTCCAAGAAGATGGAGTACGTTTGAGGAGGGAGAAGGGATCCTCGGAGAATAGGTGGGAGTCAGGATTGAAAAGGTAAGCATGGAGGGTAAAACTGCAGAAGAAAGGTTCGATGTCACAATGCGTATGGAATTTGGTGAACCATGAGCGTACTGGGATGAAGGTGAGACCTCTACTGAGGACTGATCATTCATCGTCAGCGAGGGGAAGGTCTTCGGGGATAGTAAAAACTTGGCAGGTTTGGGGGCTGGGGCCTTGTGTAGATCCAGAGTTGGGAGTGGCTGCGGAGACTGTATTTGGAGTTCCAAATCTCCACTTTTCCCACCTCATCCCAGATCTAACCCTCCAACTCAGCACCACCCTCTTGACCTATTCTACCTGTCCATCTTTCTTCCCACCTATATGTTCCACCCCCTCCACAACATATCACAATCACACTTCATCTGCATCCACCTGTCATGCTGCTTCCTCCTCAGTCCCACCCCACCTTCCTATTTATCTCTCAGCCCCCTTCCCCATCCCACATTCCTGATGAAGGGCGTTTGCCCAAAACATTGATTCTTCTGCTCCTCGGATGCTGCCTGACTTGCTGTGCTTTTCCAAAATCACACTTTTCAACACTGCGTCGTGGCCTCCATCGCTGGTCCTCAGGGAAGGGGAAGTTCCAAGTCAACATCACCTTATCTTGCAGGATCTCCAGGATAGCCATTAAATGAGTTGTTGATTTCCCCCAGTCCAGCATAATTATCAGGAAAGCCAAAAGCAGCTCTGAACTGATAGTGCTAATCCAGATGCACAATGAGTTTGTAAAATTGCCACAAGAGAATGGGATGCCAATGAATTCTGGGATATCTGTTGAGTGGAGAATTGTTCTGGGAATGGTGCAGAGTAAGGTGGAGCAGAATTCAGATGTAAAGGCTCCTTAGGAGTGTGGTACATTGTTATTGAGGTGAGTTTGGTAAGACATGAAGAGAAAACATCCCAGAATTCACCATGACAATACTCTAAAAGAGTTCCGATAAAGTTCAAAAGTAAGCAAGAATTGATATTTGGCCACCATGAGGGTAGGCTTTTGATAAATATTTTTGAATCAACTTGTTCAAAGATGTTATTGTGTTCCTCTGGAACAGGTAGGATTTGAACTTTGGCTATCTGGGTCAGATGAAGACATTGCTGCTGTGCCAAAAGAGCCCTTAGGGTAGGTTTTTAAACTCCAGATTTGTATTGAATTGTAATGTTAGCATCTGCCATTGTGGACTTGAACCCATTGTCCAGAATATTATTTATTCAAATGTGTTGAGAGAGAAACAGAGTAACCATTTCAATTCAGTCTCATTCAGTCAAGCTTCTGAGTTACATCGATTGATCTTCCTAATGGTACAGGCTGATCTCATGCTAGCCTTTTTTCTTTGAATTCTCTATTCCTGAGATGCTGCCTAACCTGCTGTGCTTTGACCAGCAACACATTTGCAGCTGAAACCTCCATCCCTCCAAAGTTTGTCCGCACATCAGGTAATATTACAATTCCTTGGGAAAGCTTTGATCCCCTGGCTTGTTACATACAGAAAATAACTTTTCACCTCTTTATCAACTGCTTGGAAACCATTACATTCCTGGAGAAAATTGGCCAATGACAGGAGTGTATGGGAATGCTGTTTGTGGGATCTTGACTCTACTGTACTGACCTCCTTGCCTTACTTTACTGCTTTGAACCTGAGAAATCAAACAACTCAATATCTCTCAGATGTTTGGGGTTGCCCTTGAGATATCAGATCCAGATTTCTTTTGAGGCAAATTCCAGGAAGCTGCCTCTTGCCTGCATTTTTCATTCTGTAGGGATGTCTGGAGGCATAGTGAACAGCTTTCACTGCATGGATTGCTGGTGGGCTTAGGAGGATGGGGTGCACCTCTTCCTCTGGAACAATCTGCTGTGTCCATTAGTGGTAGCCCCACTCCAGATGGTAAACCTACCAAATACATCTCCCAATCCCTGCACCCCCAGTCCATTTTGTCTTAATTTACAATGTTGGGAGAGAATAATCGGAGCTGAGAGTTCATGGCAGTGTGATTTGAAAGAAAGTGAAGAGTATTTCTGGAAAAGATTGTATATGCAGTTGTCAGTTAACAAAACCACCAAACTGCATGAATAGTAGGCCAATATAAACGTGCTAAAAATCCGGAAGAGGGGAAAGCTGTGCAGGTTAATCAGAGACTGCTAATTGGATAATTTTATATGTTGACACACTGATTCAGTTTTCTTCTCATCCTAGAGGGCAAAGATTTAGAGTAATTAGCATAGGAAGGAAAGGTGATATGACAAAAATCCTTTTCACACAGTGAATGGTTGGGATCTGGAATATGCTGCCTTACAGTATGGTTGAGGCAGGATTAATTGCAAAATGCAGAAGGGACTTGGATAGTTAACTGTAAAAGAAGATTGTGTCAGTTTAATTGGAGATGGCAGGAGAAGGAGAAGGGTATAACGTGGACTGCTCATTTTGAGAGCCAGTATAGATGTGATGGGCTGAATGGCCTCCTTCTGTACTGTAATAATTCTCTGAGTCTGACTTTATTAAGTTCAGATTCAGAACCTAAGTGCATGTCAGCACAAGGCTCACTTTCCACATACTGTTGAATAGGTTTCTTTTAAAATTATACATCTTTCAGCATCTGTGCATAAGTATTTTGTTTTATACAGTGGTGGGTGAATAGCGTTGACTGAAGCTAACTACGACCCGATTGCAAGTGGTGCAGGAGCCGCAGAGATTGGATTGCAGTTGACTCCGTTGGAATTACTGGGGAAACTGAAATTTCCCTGGGACAATTGCTCAGTGTCTGGAACCTTCTGACAAGGTCCCGAACTCTGAGTTAGAACCTGACAGTTCAGAGGATTCTGACGGACTTAAACTTAATAGCTGGGAAACGTTAAAGGATTGAACACCTTCTATAATTCTAGGGTAGCTGTTAAATTGAACCTCTGACTTATAATCCCACCCCACCAACTACACCCCAGACCCAACCACCCTCTGACCCTCAGTTGGAGCTGATCTCACTACTCTCACCATCAACCCAAACCTCCCTCTCTGACTGCACTGGACAAACAATCCTCATGCTCTAAGAAAACCTTTCCTGAACTTACGAGAGCACCCGTTATCTCCAGCCCGCTGAAATTTAATGATGCTCATGGATTAAGTGAAGACTACGCCTCTTCTCCATATCCTTAGAAAGGTACACAGCAAACTGAGTCTGGTTTGCCAGAAACTTCCCCAAAGATGGAGGGCGAGGATGGCCCTTACAGTCAGAATCAAGGTGATTGAGTAATTGGGCTTCGGGCAGTGGGATGGAGGCAGGACTCCTGCTGTTGGGTCTGTAATCATCTGTGGTGGCTATTTAACCGCCTGAAGGATTCCAACAAGCATCCCCCATAGAGCTGTCAATAGTTGTCTCAATGGGAAAGATACCTCTTGCCAGTTGGAATCCCAGCCACTATATTCAATGACCCATTGGCTATTTGCTAGCATCATAATCAAACAGAATTTGATACTGAGTTCTCTAAATAGCAAGGAGTTAAGGTTTCTGTATAATTACTATTTTATCCTCAATGGTGTCTGTTCTTCTTGAGCAATGTCACAGCTATATCCATGGAAGTAAAGCAGTGTGAAAATGTGTTGCTGATCTCCAGCATCTGCAGACCTCACTTTTTACTTATAGTAAAGCAGTGTGGTTGAAAAACGTTGGCAAGTCACCTAACGAACATGAACAGAATACCGAACCTCTGATCTGCTTTTGTACTCAAACATTTATTAGCCTTTCCCAATTGAGTCCGTGTTCAGTTAAGTGATGGCTCCTGAGATGTTGATGGGCATTACTAGTATGTGACTTGATTGCTATGAAGATTGGGGGGCTCAGGTCAAGTCCTTTGGAAACCCTCTTAAACAACAGACAATAAGGCAGAAGCACAATCCGTGGATCTTCTTGATCATGGCAGAGGCATGTGACAAGGTTACCATCTTCTTGTCGGATTCCATAATATCCCATCCTATCAAATTCTGAGATTTTTTTCTATAAATTCTAATCCAAGACTTGGTTACTGCCTTCAGAAAGGAATGGAATACATATTTAATGAGAAATGTACTTTGGTTAGGGACACACCATGGTGATCAAGTATTCCATGAAAGATTGATGGTTTTTATTTCCTTTAAGTATGGAGAATATATTCATGGGGAGCTAAGTGTTGGGGATGAGATGATCTTTTGAGGATTAGGAACTCACGCTGGTTGCTTCCACAACTGACTGTCAGGAAATCTGTTTGATTAGCTGAGCTGCACAATTGCTTCAGAGACATAGGTTTGATTGACCAGGAGGAATTTACTTGTTTTTGTGGCCTTTTTTGGTACATTACTTCCATAAATTGACTCAAATTTTCCGACTAAGATTCATTTAGACTCAGCACAAAATTCACAAAAATTCAGCTAATATCAGATAGAAGGGGCAGCACATAGTCAGAGAGTCATACTGAGACAGGATGTTCATCCCAAACTGGTTCATGTCGACCAAAATGACCATTAAATGTTGTGAGTGTACCTGCCTCAATCACTTCCATTGGCTGCTCATTCCATTTGCATACCAACCACTGTGTAAAAAAGTTGCCCCTCACATTCCCTTTTATTCTTTCCTCTCCAACCTTAAACAGATGCCCTCTAGTCCTCAATTCCCTAACCCTGAGTACTTTCACTCACTCATGATCTTATACACTTCTACAAGATCCTCCCGGCAGTGTCCTGTGCTGTAAAGAAAATAAGTCCTAGCTTGTCCAATCTTGCCCTATTACCCTCTGCTTCCTGTCATCAAGCCAACTGTACATCCAGTTTGCCAGTTCCCCTTGGATTCTATGTGACCTAAACTTCCAGAGCAGACTACCATGTGGAACCATATCAAAGGCATTACTGAAATCCATATAGACTATGTGTACCACCCTGCCCTCATCAATCTTCCTGGTCACTTCATTAAAGAACTTTAACAAATTTGTAAGGCACAAAGCCACACTGACTATTCCGAATCAAATCCTGTCTTTCCAAATGTAAGTATATTTTATCTCTCAGAATCATCTCAATTAACTTACTTGCCACAAATAGGCTTCCTGGTCTATAGTTCCCAGATTTTTTTTTTGCAGCCTTTCTTGAATGAGGGCACAATGTTCACTACCCTTCAGTCTTCCAACACCTCACCTGTGGCTAAAATATCAGCCAGTGTTCCTGCAATTTCTTCTCCACACTCTTGAAGTAAATGTCCATAGCTGGAACAGCTGATCAGACTTTCTTTAAATAAAAAGCTAAAATAGTTTCCAAAATTTATGTTTAAGAAATCTCCTTTACCTGCATCTTTTAGAATGTTAAAATAGTTAGTGTTAAATATAGAACAAAGATTTTTTTTCTACAGAACAAAGAAATATTTGGAGTTCATTAACATAGTGTTTTGATTTCATTCAGTTTGCTGTTAAAACTTATTAGTTACTTCATTCAAGTCTGCTAAGGAGCAAAATATATTATCATATAACCTACAAACAAATTATGTTTTGTTCTTTCTTGCAAACTGTAGGTGATTTGTTCTCAATTGATCTTACTTGTCCATGTAGGTTGACAGGAAGTATTCATGTCTTTACTTGTTTGCAACGAATTTATTCCATCTATCTGACTGGTGAGTGTCTGTAGCAATAGTTAGTTTCTCAAGAAAGGGTTTCCATTTTGACAAAAGTTTGAACCCCAGTGATCCTTTTGCATTGAGTCTGCTGTTAAAGCACTTATTTCACAACTCGGCTAAGCTTGAAGGTTTCAGTCATGTTCCAAAAACAAGACAATAAGAATTTTACCCTCCAGGATTCATCTAAGATTGAGACATTAAACTTATTAAGATTATTTGAAAATGTGCTGAGTATGGGCAATGTTCTGAGTAATGTCTTTCTTCATTCTGATCCCTCCAGCATCAGTCTGTAACCCATCAGTGCTTTTCAGTAATGGTCTGTCAGTGCTAATCAAAGTAGATTAATTCAGAAAATTTGCATTCACCATTGATTTTGGTGCATGTATAGCTTCATTAATTGTTACAGCAAGAAATTCAATGAAATGACGTAAATATCCAGAGAATAATGGCCTAAATAAGGCACTTTGATAAAGTCACAGTAGCTGGGCACAGTTAACATGGTTTTGGAAAAGGTAGATTATGTTTGATCAATCTTTTGGAGTTCTTTGAAGAAATAACATGCACAATATGTAAAGGGCAGTCAATGGATTTACTCCATTAAGATTTCCAAAAAACATTTGATAAATTGTCACATCAAAGATTATTGTGATAAATGAAAGTTCGAGATGTAGGTGATAGTGTATAGGCATGAACGGAAGGTTGGATGGCTAATAGGAAATAGAGCATAAGCATGACGGTACTTTTTCAGGTTGGCAAGCTGTACTAAGCACAGGAATCAATATTGGGACCATAGCTGTTTCTCATCTAACTTGATTGAAGTTAAAAATCACACAACACCAGGTTATGTCCAATAGGTTTAATTGGAAACACACTAGCTTTTGGAGCGACGCTCCTTCATCAGGTGGTAGTGACTACCTGATGAAGGAGCGTCGCTCCGAAAGCTAGTGTGCTTCCAATTAAACCTGTTGGACTATAACCTGGTGTTGTGTGATTTTTAACTTTGTACACCTCAGTCCAACACCGGCGTCTCCAAATCATAACTCGATTGAAGGTACGGTAACTAAATGTTACTATCTTATTGAGTGGCGCAGCAGACTTGACAGACTGAATGGACTATCCCTACTCCTATGTTCAAATGTTTATCCAATCATTCATTTCATAGTTACCTGAAATTTTGCAACCCTATAATAATTGGTCTAGATAATGCACAAATTGCAGGAAAATCTCAGCATTTCCTAAAATGTAGTCATCTGAAACCCTTTGGAATTAGATTAAGAAACAGCAAAGACTTGTTTTCTTTATTTCACTGCTTTCCAGCCTAAAAGGTGATCGCACAAAATATTTCAGTGTTAAATTAAACTTTTTGATTCAATTGTCTGAGATTACCAATGACTAATAAAAATCAAGAAAGGTACATGCTTATGCAGTGGAATACAAACTTACTCTCAAATTACCTGCACAGTGGTTGAAATGTAACAACTAAGTACAGCAACTATCAGACATCAAAAACTTAATTGCTCAGACAGATGTTTTATTAGTTTGAGATAATTTTTTTATTCATTCACAATAAGTGATAAAGCACTCCTGTGGATACAATCAACAGTCACTGAACAAAAGCAGTCTTCAAGGTCTGCAACAAGATCACTGAAACAAAATGAGCAAATCAAGCCACAGAATCTCAGGATTTGCTAGTTATGATGCAGTTGGAGGTAGCAAACAGAAGACAGATTTCTGGAGTTTTTGAATAAATTTTGTTTCTAAATGTAATGGGTCATTTTCTGGTTTATCACTCCTGGTGGGGAGCCTGACCCACCTGAAGGGCTTTTGGAAATTCAGCCAACTAACTGAGCACAATCTCACGGCCAATAATGTTAAACGGTTGGAAAATTGTGCACAGCATGTAACAAATTTCCAATATGTGCTTCCATCAAGCGTGATGGCTCTCTGGGAGTGGGAATTCAGAAAATTACCCTGCAGACTCCAAATAATTCAAATTGTAACAGAAAAGCAATAACGTCAGCGTTTTTTTGTCACATTTCAGAAATAGTCTTTCATGTGTTGATAGTTTTATTGAATAAATGTTCTAGTTTGTAAAGACCAGGGAAAGTGAAACTATGCAGTTTGTGTAAATTCTTACCATGTCTTATCTGCTTCCAACATCCAAATTTCTTCTCTCCTGAGTTAGTTAGATTGCATTGAATATCCAAACATGGAAACAGGTCATTCAGTCCAACTGGTTAATATTGCTCTATGTTTCCTCCAACTTTCAACATCCAACACTAGCAACATGAGTTTTGATTCTTCATTATATACATGCCACTCTCTTTGGCTGCTGCATTATGTAATCTTTTGGTCATTAACTTCCCTGATCTCCACTAGATCACAGACCCTCTCCATTGTTCTTTCTCCTCACTTCCACTGCCAAAACATTTTTTTTTAGATTTCCACTACCGCTGTTTTGTTAACTCCCTGACCTTCTGAGGTCTTCCAGCAGTTTTTTTGTTTTATTTCTGATTTCTAGCATCTGCACTATTTTAGTTTTAGTCACCTGAATAGATCCTTTTATTTATTTCTGTCATATTTCTATCCAACTCCATTTTACATGCAGCTATGATATTCACATGGACCCCTTCTTCTGATAGTTTTTATAATGTGGTACAAAGGGTCAAAACTTTTCTTCTGAATGTTTTATTAGATTTATTAGTATTTATCTGAGATTTGTGTTCTGGTGTCGCCACTAGTGGCAACTTCTTCCCTGCGTCCTATTAAAGCTGAGACAATTTTAAAGACCTCTCTCAGGACATCCTTCAAATGTTTATTTTCTGAAGAAAAGAGCTAGAAACAGTTTCAGTGTACAGTAGACAGAACATATCAGTTCTTGTAGGATCCATGTAACCTTCTGAGCTGTCTTTGTATTTTTTTTGTAATATGGATACTGAATTGTTCACTGTAGTCTAGATGTGGTCCAAACAAGTATGTTTAGCATAGCTGCTCTGTTTTTCAATTTTATTGTGCAGAAAACTGTCATTTTAGAAATGACCAACAATTCTTATTATTTTATCATTGGCCTGTATTGTTCCTCTACCTTGAGCCTTGGCAGGCTATCATTGCTCAGATGACCCTCCTACATGCTCCAGTAGCCTTCATGGCTAGGTGAAGAGCAATCTGACTGCTCTACAATGGGATGATGGAAATTGGATTAACATAATGTGTATAATCCAGATCTCATGTCTAACTATTGTCCATAAAATATACCCTTCAAGCAGAAGTCTGTGGATGTTATTTTTTGTTCATAAAATCTGGGCATCGCTGGCTAAGCTATAATTTATTGAATATGTTGCAGTGAATTCATGTTGATGAAACTCGAGTTATAACAGAATAACAATATGCATTCAAACTGAGTATAACTTCTAAAATTCTCCAGTGTATTTCTACATATAAAATCTCCAATGCATTGAGCACCCCAATGTAATGGGAATATGTAAGAGAGCCACTAATACATGCTAAAAAGGTAGTTTGTCATTTTGAATGTTAATGTGAATTTTCTATAACTGAAACATTAAAATATTTTTTACCATTGCAGAATCTTGTTGATATATTCATTCCATGATGAAAACCTAAAGAAAGTGGGTTGATATTCCCTGGAATCTACAAAGATAAGTCCTAATTGTACCAAAAAAGATTCTGAACATATTTCAATAGGTAGACACAGAGGCCGTTTGAGTGCACTATCTCAGGATAAGAACTAACCATTTCGGACTGAGCAAAAGAACAGAGCAAATATGATTGGGTCCTTCTCCAGCTCTCAATAAGATAATGGCTATTCATCTACCTCAAAGCCATTTTCCTGCACTATCCCCCAATATCCCTAAGTCCCAATAAATCTCAAAAATATTTGTTTTCTGTCTTAACATTGTCAATGATTGAGTCTTGTTCATTCTCTGGGGTAGAGGATTCCAAACAGTCACCAAATTTCAGTGAAGAAAAATTTGCTCTTCTTAGTCCTAAATGGCCAATCTTTTACTCTGAGAACGCGTGCTCTGTTCTAGCCAGGGAAGCATCTCTCCTATATTTGCCATGTAAAACTTTTGTATGGTTAGGTGAGACCACCTCTCTTGCCTCAATTCTGCTGAATACTGGCCCAGTCTCCTCAATCTCATAAGATTATAAGAACTAGGAGCTGGAGTAGGCCATCTGGCCCTTCTAGCTGCTCTACCGTTCAATAAGATCATGGCTGATCATTTCATGGCCTCAGCTCCACTTACCCGCCCTCTCACTGTAACCATTAATTTCTTCATTGTTTAAAAAAAAGCTTGGTACAAAATATTTATGGAAGTAACGTTGATTGCTTCACTGGGTAGGGAATTCCATAGATTCTGAGTGAAGAAGTTCCTTCTCAATTCAGTCCTAAATCTGCTCCCGTTAACTTTGAGGCAATGTCCTCTTGTCTTACTTTCACCTGCCTGTGGAAAAATCCTCTCTACGTCTACCTTATCTATTCCCTTCATAACTCATTATGTTTCCAGAAGATCCCCCCTCATTCTTCTAAATTCCAATGACTATAATCCCAGTCAACACAGTCCTCATAAGCCAACCCCCTCAACTCCGGAATCAACCTAGTGAACCCATTCTGTACCCCCTCTAATGCCAATACATCCTTTCTCAAGTAACAAGACCAAAACTGCACACAGTACTCCAGGTGTGGCCTCACCAGCACTCTATACAGTTGCAACATAACCTCCCAGGTTTTAAACTCAATCCCTTTAACAATGAAAGACAAAATTGCATTTGCCTTCCTAATTACATGTTGTACCTGCAGACCAACGTTTTGTGATTTTTGCACAAGGACACCCAGGTTCCTATACGTAGCTGCATGCTGCAAATTTTATCAGTCAAGTAATAATCCTTTTTACTGTTACTCCTACCAAAATGGATGACTTCACATTTATTAACATTATATTCTATCTGCCAGACTTTTGCTCACTCACTTAAAGTATCTATGTTCCTCTGTAAAGTTTCACAGTCATCTGCACACATTGCTCTGCCACTCATCTTTTTGTCATCTGCAAACTCTGACACACTACATGCTGTTCCCGAATCCAAATAATCTATGTAAATTGTGATTAATTGCAGTACCAACACTGATCCCTGAGGCACACCATTAGTTACTGATTGCCAACCAGAATAACACCCATTTATCCCCACTCTTTGCATCCTGTTAGTCAACTAATTCTTTATCCATGCTAATTCTTTACCTGTAATGCCATGCCTCTTTATCTTCTGCAGCAGCCTCTTGTGTGGCACCTTGATTTCTCCTGATCCAACAATACTGTCAATCCAGCGATCATTTGCTAAATCTGCATTGCACTTCCTCTGTGGCAAATATGGCCTTCCTTGAGTGAATAGATCAAAACTACATTCAATTTGTTGGATTTGGTCTTGTTAAAACTCTATATTATTGCAGCAAGACATTTGTACCCCTGTACTTAAATTCTTTTGCAATCAAAGAATGGCACGGTGGCTCAGTGGTTAGCACTACTGCCTCAAAGCACCAGGCATTCGATTCCAGCCTTGGGCAACTCTCTGAGTGGAGTTTTGCACATTCTCCCCATGTCTGCGTGGGCTTCCTCCTGGTGCTCCAGTTTCCTCCCACAGTCCAAAGATGTGCAGGTCAGGTGAATTGGCCATGTTAAATTGCCCATAGTGTTAGGTGCATTAGTCAGAGGGAAGTGGGTCTTGGGGGGTTACACTTTGGAGGGTCGGTGTGGACTTGTTGGGCTGATTGGCCTGTTTCTGCACTTTAGGGAATCTAATCATACCATTTGCCTTCCTAATTGCTTGCTGTGCCTACAAGTTAACTTTCAGTGACTTATGAACAAAGTACATTGATCCCTTGGAACATTGACACTTCCCAATCTCTTGTTATTTTTCCCTAACAATTTGGTAACTTTAATAGGGGTGATAGATATAAGGCAGATGTTAGAGGTAGTTTCTTTACTCCGAGAGTAGTAGGGCTATGGAATGCACTGCCTGCAACAGGAGTACACTCACCAACTTTAAGGGCATTTAAATGTTCATTGGATAAACATATGGATGAAAATGGAATAGTGTAGGGTAAATAAGCTTCAATTGGTTCTTCAGGTCAGTGCAACATCGTCAGCTGAAAGGCCTGTACTGCACTGTAATGTTCTATTCTCTATGCCCTTGATGTGGAGAAATATACATTCCATCCAACAAGCCCTTGACCATGCACTCTGGACTTTCTAAATTCTGTTGAAACTTCACTGAAGTCTTCTCAATTCTCATTTCCACCTGGTTTTGTGTCAACAGGAATCATGAAAATATTATATGATCCTACATTCAATCAATCTATACAGACTGTAAACAGCGTGGCCTAAGCATGTACACATGTATCCTTGTGGTATCCCAATAATCACAACTTACCAACCTAACATATACCTTGTTCTGTTTTCTTTCCATTCACAATCCTCAGTCAATACTTTATATTACTCCCAATCCCATGTGCTTTAATTTTGTTTCCTAACATCCTGTGGAGGACCTTATCAAAAATACTCTGAAAATCAAGTATATCACATTCACTGGTTGGCGTTGTCTACTCTGCTAGTTATGTTCCTAAATCCATGTTAACACTGACCAAAGCTATCACTTTCTACTGAAATACTTCATAATAGATTCAAGCATCTTCTCTACTACTGACAGGTCTGCAGTTCCCCATTTTCTCTCTCCCTCCTTTCATAAATAATGAGGTTACATTTCCTATCTTCCACTGTAAAAACATAACCTCTATTAATACTTTGTGATGTAGGGTCATTAGACCCAGGACATTTACCAAATTTCATTTATCCTGGAATACTTTATTTCTCATACTTTTTTTTTCAATTTTCATCTTCACTGGTGCCTTTAGTAATGCTGAGGACTTTTGCAATTTCCTGTGAAGACAGACACAAAGTATTTGTTCAGTTTTCCTACAATTTCCTTAAGTCCTATTATAACATATTCTAAAATGGGCCCACATTTGCCATTGTTAATCTCATTGCTAATTTTTAAATGTCTAATTAAGCTTTTACAGAGGCAAAAAAACACTGCAGATGCTGGAATCCAAAGTAGTCAAGCAGGAGGAAGAGCACAGAAAGACAGGTAGCATCAGGAGGTGGAGACATTGATGTTTCAGGTGTAACCTTTTTCCTGAAGAAGGATTACACCCAAAACATTGATTTCTCCACATCCTGAAGCTGCCTAGCTTGTTGTGTTCTTCCAGCTTCTTGCTTGTCTACCTTATGAAGCGTTAACAGCATGTTTTTGTGTATCTTGTTTGTTCCACATTCCATTTTCTCTTCCTTTATTACTTTCTTGGTCCTCCTTTGCTAGATTCTAAAATGCTCCTAATCCCAGGGCTTACATTTTTTTTGTCAACTTTTTAAGTCACTTTCTTTGACTCAATATTATCTTTATTCCCTTTTAGCCTTGTATCATTTATCTTTCCTGCTGGGTTTTTGTGCTCAAGGGGAATGTCAAGGCTATCATCTATGCAATAATTCTTTGTTACTAATTATTGACTGCCTACCATCATACTTTTTTAAAATGTAATTTCCCCATATACTGTAGTCAGTTTACCCCTCTTCTCTTCATCATTTCCTCTGCTTAGATTTCAAGATTTTGGTTTCAGATTGACACTCACTTTCGAACTTCATGTAAAATTCTATCATATGAGGGACATTCTATCCTGGAGAAGCTTTGAATCTATAGAATCTTTTGCCAACATTCCATAAGTGAGAATATTTAAAGAAAGATAAATTCCCTCAGAAAATAAATTTAACGATATGAGGAGTGGACAGAACGTCAGCCATGATTGTAGTGATGATGTGGAGGTGCCAGTGTTGGACAAGGTCAGAAGTCACACAACACTAGGTTATAGTCCAACAGGTTTATTTGAAGTCACATGCTTTTGCAAAGCTGCTCGATCATCAAATGAAGTCCTGATGAAGGAGCAGCACTCCAAAAGCTTGTGATTTCAAATAAACCTGTTAGACTATAAAATGATTGTAGTAAAAGGCTCAAGGGTATATGTGGACTTATGTTTTTATGGTCAAATCCTCAAGAAAATGCATTGCATTCATGGAGTTTGTAATAGCCTTTAACTCTAAGCCTTCAGAAAGTGATGCATAAATGACTATTTGAGGAGGTTTGCTCTCCTCTCTCTCTACCTCCTGCTTTGTCTATGTCCAAAATTAATGTCAGCTGCCTCCGATGATCTGGAAATGCAGCTTTTCTTTTATATAAAGTGCAAACAGCCCTGTTATTCAGTATTGAAAATAAGTCACTGAAAAAATTACATGTATTTCATTCAATCCATTTAAAATTCACCTCATATAATATTTTTCTACTTTTGTTTCATTGTGAATATTTCTTGCACTTTTCATCAGAATGGATTCCTTTTATAGATTAAGAATTAAGCAATAATTCTCTGCTTGTTCCTCTCTGTTTCGGGCTCGTATTTAACCAAAGTAAATTTCAGAGAGAAGAGGAATGTATATTATCAAAGCGTAATCAGAGGGTCCTCATGTGTCAGGCAAAGATCAACTCTTAAGGTTAAGTCCCAGCCATAAAACTTGCATTTGCTTCCAGTAATTACTCCACTGCTCATCACAGTCCCTGGCAGCTTCTGTAACCTTTCATAATCCATATCCCTGTGCTTGGTATTACAGTATCCCATCTTTGGTTAGGATTTTATTATGGTATCAAGGGTCCTCATCCACTGGCTGGATTTCTAATTCGCTGGTCAGGACCCTTCATTGCAATCAGAACTAAAAGCTTATCTCTACTTAGCCTCATTGTCGACATAATCCTGCATTCTTCAATTTTTTTGGATAAAATACTGTTAAAAATGCAAATTGATAATAATGCCTAATAATAGTAGCATAAGAAACTGAACATTTGGGATGTGGGTAAACAGGGAATTAACTGATGATATTAAAAGGCTGGAAAATAAATGGAAGAAAGACCAAGAAGGGAGGGAGGTTTGAGTTGGTGGAGAGGTGGATTTCAATAACATACAAGCTCACAAATAGAAATAATGAAGTCTGGCTCTCTCAAATGAGAAAACCTGAACTCAGTAGGGCCTCTCAAACTCAGTACTAAGATCAAACAAGCCACTTTTGAATATATATCTCACTTTATCCCGCATTGTGGGATTCAGAAATTTATGGAAGAGACATGAATGATCATGTGAGGCAAATGATTCCATGTCTATATAACTGTCAAGCTGTGAACTTAAAAAACATCTTTCAAAGGCTTGGAGATTTTACTAAAAGCCTGCCCGTGTTAGTATGAAATGGCAAACAAAACAAAGAGGTTAATTGCTTTAAATTTGGATTCATGGCTACAATATATTTATTTGATTAGAAATTTAGTAATTGAGGATCTTCAAAAACTTTAATTAAGTAGTTTAATTTATCTCAACATGGCCCTTTGAGGTCTGGTCATGGTATTTATTGGCTGTGATATTGTTTGCACAGCAAG
Organism: Hemiscyllium ocellatum; assembly: GCF_020745735.1. Taxonomy (NCBI): domain Eukaryota; kingdom Metazoa; phylum Chordata; class Chondrichthyes; order Orectolobiformes; family Hemiscylliidae; genus Hemiscyllium; species Hemiscyllium ocellatum. Next base: position 96,520,183 of record NC_083403.1, read on the forward strand.
AGCTGGGGAGAATGGTTGTGAGAAGTGTATTAAATAATTGGCCTGGGCTATAAGGGGCCTGGGAAATTGGCAAAGCCAAGCATTTGCGTTAAGATGTTATGTAGGATTGTAGGATACTATTGGGATCATGGGGTGTGCATAACTGGCATTAGCTGGAATACAGGACATAAGTACTCACAGGAATGAAGAGAGGATGCATGGATTAACACAGAGCTATGATGGATCATGGGATTAGAGGCTGCAAATTGGCATGGATGTGGCCTGGATAATAGGTGGAAGATTCTGGGGTTTGAGGGATGAGGGATGGCAGAATTTATTGTCTAACAAAATAACTGAGACAAATTCCCAGAGAACTGAACTGGGACTACTGAACAACCCAAGTCAGTATTCTGTAGTCCCATGGCCATCTCTGAACTATGTTTGAGGACAATGGACCTGATTCCATTTAACACCCTGCCTGCCTTGCCAATCCCTGGATTTAAAATTGAGGTGGATGTACACATTTTTCCCAAGGCAGGTGTGGTGCGACAGAAAAATATTCATTTTCAATCCAGCCCCAGTAAAGGCAAAGGAAAATTGGATTAAGAGAGCTAGAACAAAAAGAGTCAGAAAACAAATGTAAGATATATATTTTTTAAAATGGTTATTTTTAAGCACCACCACAAATCCAAAGCAGAAAAGAATACAATTGCAAATTTTAATTTAATTTTCAGTGCTAGGGAGGTTGTTTGAACTTATTCCCACTTTCAGATCATTAAAAGACACTTGCAATGATATGATTTTGCTTGACAAGTTGAATGAATAATTAAAGAAGTCTTAAAGAAGAGCAATGAAGTGTAAGATGTGGCTTTTGTGAATGATGGAATGGGTAAAGCAATGCTTGATGTTTTGGATATTCATATCTAACTGTGCCTGCACCTCTAGACTAACCTTGCTGAATAACAGTCCGTGTCATTAACCTCACCATTATGTTGACACCAATTCTGGACCACTCACTATAATTTGTTTGTATTCTGAATTCTGTTACTTTGCTGCAGCTCCCATTATTTAGCTCATTCAACAGCTTGTGACTGGAAAGCCAATCACATCATAATTTTGTATTAGAATACCATTGCCAGTTGTGTGTTTTGTTTGTCTCATCAGTACAGTTTCAATGTTGACAGAAGAATGAACTTCTGTTTACTCAATTTGCTAAAGAAACACTAATGGATTATTCTCCTTTTTTAAAAGCCAAGAGTAAATTGTTTAACACCCTCACATTTTAGTTTGTTTTGGGAAAAATATGCATGTGCTTTTCTTGATCATTATGAAAGTTGGAGAATATTTTTTAACACTTACTGTTAAAGACATGTTTGGTTGTCCACCAAAATATTTTGAATATATCTTGAGTTGAGCTAATGAATTAAAGACAACATTTTAATTGATTAATTGTAATGACACAGCAGTGAACCCTTCTGGTAATTAAACCAAACACACAGAAAGGCTCACCTCACCTCGTAATCTTTTAAACAATGAGTGGCAGAGAACTCCCAAATTCCACTATTTAAAGAAAATAACAAATTTATTTTGAACTCTAAAAGTGAACATTAAACAACAACTATTCGCAACTTTAAGCCACCATTTCTCTTAACTGCTTATTTCCTGCCTCCAAATCTCTAACAATATGCTGTTCCAACAAGACACTTATTAAAGTTATATCAATATAAATTCAAAACCAAACAGCTGCTGTCATCTTCACTGTCTGTCTTCTTCCAGCTGAAGATCTCCCTGGATCATTGTCTTGCTTTTCACGGCAAAGATGTTTCATATGAAAAGGTACCTCAGGCAGCGGAGAAAATTTGGCATGACGGGTGAATACCCTTGCCAACTTTTAGTGGTGCACCATCGACAGCATTCTGTCTGGATGTATCACTACCTGGTATGGTAACTGTACCATTCAAGATTGAAGACGATTACAGACTGGGGTGAACTCAGCCCAGGTAATCACAAAGGCCATCCTCCCATCTATAGCATCCATCTACCAGGCCCACTAGCAAGGAAAGGCCGCCAGCATTCTCAAAGATCCATCCCACCCTGGCAATGTTTCTCTCCAACCTCTACCATTGAGGAGAAGGTACAGAAGCCTGAACATGTGCACCAGCCAGCTTCAAAACAGTTTCTACCCTACTATTGTTAGAATACTGAATGGACTCACAAACTCTTAGCATTTGCCTGTACCTGTGTGTTTTTTTTTTTTGTTTTTGCCACAGTTTATCTCCTGTTTACTTATCTATGCTATTTAACTCTATGATATGCCTGTATTGCTCACACGTGACAATAGATTCAATTCAATTCAATACTTTGATAGAGAGTGTTTCCTAATTTCTTCGGTCTGCGTTGATGGCAGTTGCTCTCTCTCCAATTTTCAAAATGTCTGCATTTTTATATCTCCAACATCAGAATGTTTCATTGGTTTAATGTTAACAAAACAATAAATTCAAACATAATTGGGTTTTAGTATGCTGGGGCAAAATTTAAGCTGATTGGTTAAATTCAAATTGTTGTTAAACAAAAATCAAAACTCAGGTATCCATTTCACAGCAATATTTTACATGTTTTCAATTTTCCAGTACACTCTGAGACCGCTATCTAGTCATATACACAGGCGCTTGTAATCTCTTAGTTCAGAACAACATTTGCTCTCTCTTAAAGGTACAGTACGCACCTTCAACTTCATAACATTAATGCTGCTATTCATTATAAGATATCATACAGCATGCCATTTAAAAATTAAGTTCACTATTTGGGCAATTAATTCTATGTTGTCTTTTCCACACCATTGTTATGGGAATCTTGAAGGAACGTGTAATAAATCAACATTATTTCTGATTAGTTCTTGATGAAGTGGACCACACTCTCAATGGAGAGGTCATGCTTTCAAAGGCTGAGAAATGGAGAAATGCAAGTAATTGACAATTATAATTTTGATGGAAATTTCCTGAAGTTGCTCCTGTGCAGCAGTTTGTTGAATACAACAGTAACGGCAGAATGCAGATCCAGATATCTGCTGAACTGAAAGCTGTATTTGTAAACATAAGTTCACGTTAACACTCTATTCCATCAGGCAGAAGATACAGAAGCTTGAACGCATGCACCAACATATTCAAGAACAGCTTTGTCCCTGCTGTTATTAGAGTGTGGAAGGCACCTCTCTAACTTCAAATAATGTTGATCTTGCTTTATGTACCCCTTGTGCAGCTGTAACCTTTTATGCCTCACTCTGTCTAAGCATCCTACAATCTGTATATCCTTGTTTGCTATGATTTGCCTGTGCTGCTCATAAAACAAAACTTTTCATTGTACTTAGGTACATGTGACTACAATAAATCAATTCACAATAAATCCAATCAAATTAAATCATATGCTTTTTATTCTGCATGATTTTTGATGGGTGCCTGTCTTCAGTAGACAGAACAAAATATTATTTTGCCTCATAGTTACTTGTACTATTGTCAGTGAGACATTGAAGTTGAGTTTATAGTCCTCAGTATTGGATTGACAACACTTGCTGTTGTTAAAGAAAAGTCTGTATTTTTATATGTTGCATCCTGATCACTACATAATGTTGTGGAGAAGAGAACAGAGAGTTAATTTCAAAATTGTGAACTTAACTTTTGGATGGAATGGTACATAATAACTTAAAATTAATGATAGAAGTACTCAATTAAAATGTAATTGATACGTCTATGTAGACAAGAAAAATGTTCCCACATTTCATAGTTCCTGGGGAAGTGCAGGGATAGGTATTGAGTGTGGGAGGGGCCTATTGAGCTCATGGTTCAGAGCTTTGACCAATTGAGCCCCTCCATTGAGAGAGTTCTCTGTCTCTGCATGAAAAGAATGCAGCAAAACCTGGAAAATACAGACAAACTGGCACTGATGCATACAGGATACATGCCACAAAACTTGACCTTGTCAGTTGTAGCACCAGTAACATAGGAATGTTTGGAGTATACACCAGTTGTGTCATAGTTCTAGAGTGCCACCAAGATGGGTGTCACTTCATCTTCAGTCTCCTTAGTTCCTCTAGCAATGGGAGCATCTAAATAGTAAAGACCCAAAGGAAGTGGCTGCCCCAGGAATGATTCAGGGCCAGCATTTGGAGATGCCTAAACCACACCTCAATCAAAAGCCAAGACATTGAGCAGATTTCCATCACCTTGTCTATAGTCAAAAGGTTTAAGCGGAAGTCACCATTTGGGCAGAGCACTGGAGGGTCTTCTTCCTGCAACTAGGCATTGTTTCCCTGAAGGATTATAAATTAAATATTGTTGTTGATCACTGGAATACATAAGAAGTGAAGAAGACCCACTCAGTGCGATAACCAAAATGATGATCTCTGCTCACATTTTGGAGGATTTCTACTGACACTTTGAGCAAATTAGTTTTGTGCCAATCTCCTGCCTTTTTTTTTGTTTTTCTGTACAATCTTTTGATTTAATAATCATCCAATGCCCTCTTTAAAGCCTTCCTCCATTATGTTTCCAGTCAGTATACTCCAAAACCTAAGTACTCATTGTTGAAAGAGATTTTTTTCCACATCTTGTATTTGCATCTCATGCTAAGCATTTTTAACTCTATGCGCTCTTATTCTCAGTCTATTTATGAGCAAGAACAGTTTTTTCCTTTACTGTTCTGTCCAGACTCCTTAAGCAATTTAAAACTTCCACAGAAACTTAGATTTCTTACAAAATGTCCACAGAAGATCTTGTAACATGCAGAGGTTCCCTTCCATCTCGGTTATACTCTCTCTTCCACCATCTTCCGTTGGGTAGAAGATATTAAAGTTTGATTTCCAGTTTGAATACGTTCAAGAATGACTTCTTCCTGATCATTATCAGACTTTTGAGTGGACCTTTCAAATGTTAACCCTGATTGTCTTTATCTATCTGCACCTTGTCTGTGGCTGTAACACTGTATTCTGAACTCTGTTCTGCTACCCAGATGCATTTTGTATGGTATGATCTGCCTATTTGGCAGGTAAAATAACCCTCTTTACTGTACATGTGACACTTGGTACATGTGACAATAACAGAATCAATCAATCCATCAAATGATGTCATGAAAGCTTAATGCAGCTGTAAGTTCCTTCTTTATTTAGTTAACCCCTGTGGGATACTCAAAAAGAGATGAATTGGACATCTTGCAGAAATGGAGTTAATTGTCAAACTCCTTTACACCTTGGGGAAACAGATTTGCCAAGATGAACTGAATGGTTTGAAACAGCAAGTGGAAAGGCTTGCTTGTTAACTGAGATGTGAAGTGCTTATGCAAAGAAAATAATCTTTGTAAACAGTCATTTTTATTATAATCCAAGCTTTGTGATCAAAACTTACATCTGTTTACATGAATGTCTTGTCTTCAAAGTATTTGGGAAACAAAATTTCACAAGATTTTATCTGTGACATGAGCTTGTTATGGACCAGGCCAGATCCTCTCAAAACATTTCAGGAAGGTAGCCCAGACCCCAACTTTTCTAGGTGTTTTAAGCAGGTATAAGGTGGATATTTCAGGAGTGATGCAGCTAGTCAAATCCCTTAGTTTTAATTAAAAAAGAGTTTATTTACACATTATCAAAAGAAACACAAAATAAAGAGATCAGAATGTAAAATAATTTAGCCTATCTGAAACCCCAACTGGTACTATCCCCTGGTACTATCCCCTTAACAAAGAGCTGTCCAAACTTCCTGCAACATCCCACAAACACACAAAATAGGTAAATTCAAACATAGGTTTTTTTTGAAGAGAGAGATTGCAGAGAGGATCAGCCAAGGATCATTAGCAGAAACATGGAATCTCTTCCACTGCAGCTGTTCCTCTAGGTAACCAGCTGAATGCTACACCAAACTATAAAAATCTCTGAACTGGGAGAAGTGGCCAATACCACTCACCCCCTTTCATTGTACAAGGATTTAAAAGAAAACAAACCTAAAAACTCTTTCTCTGATTGTTGCCTTAGAGAATATCTGTTAGCTATTATTTAAGTAGCCAATTCAGACATGTCAGCACCTCTGCCTTTACAAACCTTCTCAAAAAAAGGGCAAAATGGCCTAGTTGAATGGGCAACATCATCACAAATGTCCAAAATCAGAAAACATATGGTGTATGAATTCAGATAAATGAAGCAATACAGAAAATAAGAAGTTGCATAGTTAATAAAAATTTGGTGCTTTTACATAAATAGTTTTACAACTTCTACAAGCAACCATAAGCCAAAATCAGTTGACCAAATTATCTGTAAATGAGCGTATTCCAAACACATCTTCCCTTTTTGTAATTTTTACTTTGACATGAATCGGATTAATGTATTTTAACATGAATAGGCATATCACCATTGTTATAGCTATAGCCCAGTGCTGGGCTATAAAAGAGCCTTCTGGTCAAACAGGAATACTCTAGGTCATAGTCAAAACTTTCCTGCCCAACTCCCTTGCCATGTACAAGCAGCATTTTGAGAGCACAAAATGGGCCACATCTTAGTTTTCTTAAATTAAAATTTGACTAGTTAATCATTCATGTTTCATTGGTTTAAATTTACTAGGTGTGCACTTTCATTAATTCATCGAAATTAACTTTGACAGCAAAATGTGGTAGCAGCTCTCAAACTCTCATAGTTGACACATGCAAGAGACATTTTCTTTATTGTGGTATAAACAATGTTGTGTGTGTATTTGTTCATTCTCTATTGAATGCTCATGTTTGTGTCCAGTGTTGTATTTACCACTGTGTGTCATAAAATTGAACTTGCTCCCTTAGCTGGCCCTACCCTGTATGGATTGTGAAGGCCATTGTCTGAGATCACTCTCAGAGGATAATTGAAATGTTGTAGGAGAACTCAAAAGCTTTCTAGCACCCCGCCAGACAAATTAATGAAATTACCCATGTTCAGGCTGTGCTGTCAATGCTTTTCAGGTTCCTTTAGTTTCTGATTTTCACTAATTGATTGTGCCCACCATTCACCTCCCACAAAACACACCTAGAATGCCAAGCCTTTGTTCTGTTCATTCCTTTATGACACCAACACCACTCCACAACTTTTTCCTCACAACACATCCAGTATCTCAACACTGTTAAGGCAGACAGGAAGAAAGTAGAGAATGAGATAAATTAAACTGCATTTATTTCAATGCAAGAAAACTGACAGGGAGGGCAGATGAACTCAGGGCATGGCTAGGAACATGGGATTGGGATACCATAGCAATTACAGAGACATGGCTCAGGGTTGGACAGAACTGGCAACTTATTATTCCAGGGTATAGATGCTATAGGAAGGATAGAAAGGGGGGCAAGAGAGAAGAGGGAGTGGTGTTTTTTGGTTTGGGATAACATTACGGTTGTACTTAGGGAGGATATTCATAAAAATATTTCCAGGGAAGTTATTTGGGTTGGAACTGAGAAATAAGAAAGGGATAAGTATCTTATTGGGATTGTTCTATAGATCCACCCCCCCCCCCCCCCCCCCCCCCCCCCAACAGTCAATGTGAAATTAAGAAACAAGTTTATAAGGACATCTCAGTTATCTGAAAGAATAATAGGGTGGTAATGGTAGGGGATTTTAACTTTCCAAACATAGACCGGGACCACTATAGTGTTAATGGTTTAGGTAGAAAGGACTTTCTTAAGTGTGTACAAGAAAACTTTCTAATTCCGTATGTGGATATACCTACCAGGGAAGATGCAAAGCTTTACATATTCTTGAGAAATAAGGCAGGGCAAATGACTGAGGTGTCAGTGGGGGAGCTCTTTGGGGCGAGTGACCATAATTCTAATAGATTTAAAATAGTAATGATAAAGGATAGACAGGATCTAAAAGTTAAAATTCTAAACTGGAGAGAAACCAATTTTGATGGTATTAGGCAAGAAATTTCAAAAGTTGATTGGCTGCTGATGTTGTTAGATAAAGTGACAGCTGGAAAATGCAAAGCCTTCAAAAATGAGATAACAAGAGTCCAGAGACAGAATGTTCCTGTTAGGGTGAAAGGCAAAGCTGGTAGGTGCAGGGAATGCTGGACGACTAGTGAAATTGATGTTTTGGTCAAGAGAAAGAAGGAAACATATATCAAATATAGACAGCAGAGATGGAGTGAATCCTTAGAAGTGTATAAAGGCAGTAGGAATATACTTAAGAGGGAAATCAGGTGGGTAAAAAAGGGACATGAAATAGTTTTGGCAAATAGGATTAAAGAAAAATCCAAAGGAATTTTATAAATACATTAATGACAAAAGGGTAACTAGGGAGAGAGTAGGGTCCCTTAAAGATCAGCAAGGCAGTCTATGTGTAGAACCACAGTGAGATACTAAACAAATATTTCTCATCAATGTTTACTGCGGAGAAGGGCATGGAAGATACAGAATGTGGGGAATAGATGGTGACATCTTGAAAAATGTCCATATTCCAGAAGAAGAGGTGCTGGATGTCTTAAAATGCATAAAGGTGGATAAATCCCCAGGACCTCATCAGGTGTACCCTGTAGGAAGCTAGGAAAGTGATTGCTGGGCCCCTTGCTGAGATATTTGGAGCATCGACAGTCACAGGTGAGGCGCTAGAAGACTGGAAGTTTGTTAACATGATGCCATTACTTAAGAAAAATGATAGACCAATGAGCCTGACATAGTTGGTGAGCAAGTTGCTAGAGGGAATCCTGAGAGACAGGATTTACATGTATTTGGATAGGCAAGGGCTGATTAGGGATAGTCAGCATGGCTTTGTGCGTGGGAAATCTTGTGTCACAAACTTGATTGAGTTATTTGAAGAAGTAACAAAGAGGATTGATGAGAGCGGAGTGGTGGACATGATCTATCTGGACTTCAGTAGGGCATTTGACAAGGATCCTTAAAGGAGACTGATTAGCAAGGTTAGATCTCATGGAACGCAAGGAGAACTAGCCAGTTGGATACAGAACTGGCTCGAAGGTAGAAGACAGAGGGTGGTGGTGGAGGGTTGCTTTTCAAACTGGATGCCTGTAACCAGTGGTGTGCCACAAGGATCGGCACTAAATCCACTGCTTTTTCTCATTTATATAAATGATTTTGATGTGAACATAGGAGGAATAGTTTTAGTAAGTTTGCAGATGACACTAAAATTGAAGGTGCAGTGAACATCGAAGAAGGTTACCCAGAATAAAATGGGATCTTGATCAGATGGGCCAATGGGCCAAGGAGTGGCAGATGGATTTAATTTAGATAAATGTGAGGAGCTGCATAGTGGAAAGGCAGATCAGAGCAGCACTTTTACACTTAATGGTCAGGTCCTGGGGAGAGTTGCTGAACAAAGAGAGTTGGAGTGCACTGTCACACTTCCTTGAAAATTGAGTCTCAGGTAGATAGGATAGTGAAGAAGGCAGTTAGTATACTTGCCTTTATTAGTCATAGCATTGAGTATAGGAGTTGGAAATTAATGTTGAGGCTGTACAGGACATTGTCTACTTTTGGAATGTTGAGTGCAATTCTGGTCTCCCTGCAATAAGAAGGAAGTTGTGAAACTTGAAAGAGTTCAGAAAAGATTTAGAAGGATGTTGCCAGGGTTGGAGGGTTTGAGCTATAGGGAAAGGCTGAATAGGCTAGGGTTGTTTTCCCTCGAGTATGAGAGGCTTAGGGATGACCTTATAGAGGTTTATAAAATCATGAGAGGCATGGATAGTGTAAACAGATAAGATCAAATATCCCAAAAATTCAAGAAAGTGAGGGAGCAGAACTAGGTATGGTGGCCATCACCAAGGAGAAGGTGCTAGAAAAACTGAATGGCCTGAAAGTGCGACCAAATGGACTACACCCCCGGGTTCTAAAGGAGATAGATGAAAAGATAGTGAAGGCATTAGTGGTCATCTTGCAGGAATGCTAGCATCTGGGAGGGTCTTGGGACTAGAAAATCGTTAATGTGGCACCTATGTTAAAATTGGAGTAAGGCAAAAGACAGAAAATTATAGACTGATTAGCCCAACCTCAGTCGAGGTTAAGATCCTGGAATCCATTGTGAAGAATAAGATTTCTGAATACCAGAAAGTGTCTGGTAAAATAGGGCAAAGTCAGCATGGTTTCATCATGGGGAGGTCATGTCTGACAAATCTGATAGAATTCTTTGAGGAAGTTACACGCAGGCTAAACCAAGGACAACCAATGGATGCTATCTACCTGGACTTCAAGAAGGCCTTTGACAAGGTGCCACACAGGAGGATTCTGAGTAAGATAAGGACCTGTGGTGTTAGAGGCAAGGTGTGAGCATGGATAGAAGCTTGACTGTATGGCAGGAAGCAAAAAGTGAGATAAATGGGCCCTTCTCAGAATGATAGCTGGTAACAAGGATCAGTGTTGGGACCACAAATTTTCACATCATACATTAATGATCAAGATTAAGGAACTGAGGGCATTTTGGTGAAGTTTACAAAGGTAGAGGGACAGGTAGCAATGAGAAGGTGAGGAGGGTGCAGAAGGATTTGGACAGGTTAGCAGAGTGGGAAAGAAGTGGCAGATGGAGTACAATGTGGGCAAACGTGAGGTCATGCACTTTGGTAGGATGAAAGGGTTCAGAAAATATTTACAAAGATGTTGCCAGGGTTGGGAGGGTTTGAGCTAAATGAAGAGGCTGAACAGGCTGGGGCTGTTTTCTGCAGAGCATCAGAGGCTGAGGGGTCACCTTGTAGAGGTTTATAAAATCATGAGGGACTTACATAGGTTAAATAGACAAGGCTGAACATCCCAAAAATTCAAGACAGTGAGGAGGCAGAGCTGGTGGTTACCATCACCAAGGAGAAGGTGTTAGAAAAACTGTTTTCTAAATGGGCAGAAAATTTAGAAGTCTGAAGTGCAAAAAGACTTGAGAGTTCTAGTCCAGGATTCTCTCAAGGTAAACTAGCAGGTTGAGTCAGTAGTTAGGAAGGCAAATGCAGTGATGGCATTTATTTTGAGAGGACTTGAATATAAAAGCTGAGATGTACTTCTGAGGCTCAATAAGGCTCAGTCAGGCCATATTTGAAGTATTGTGCACAGTTTTGGGCCCCATATTTCTAGAAGGATGTACTGGCCCTGGAGTATGTTTAGAGTAGGTTTACAAGAATGGTCCCAGGAATGAAAAGCTAACATATGAAGAACATTTGAGGACTCTGGGTTTATACTCGATGGGGTTTCGAAGGATGAAGAGGGATCTAACTGAAACATACAGAATACCGAATGGCCTGGATAGGGTGAATGTTGGGAAATGTTTCCATTAGTAGGAGAGACTAGGACCCGAGGGCATTGCCTTAGATTAAAGGGGAGACCTTTCAGAACTGAGATAATAAGAAACTTCTTCAGCCAGAAAGTGATGAATCTATGGAATTCATTGCTCCAGCAGGCTGTGGAGGCCAGGTTACTGGGAGAAAGAAATTGAGAAAGTTATTGGCCATGATTAAATTTAGATTACATTATTTACAGTGTGGAAACAGGCCCTTCGGCTCAACAAGTCCACAATGACCCTCTGAAGAGCAACCCACTCAGACCCATTCCCCTACATTTACCCCTTCACTTAACACTATGGACAATGTAGCATGGCCAACTCATCTAACCTGCACATTTTTGGATTGTGGGAGGAAACCGGAGCATCCGGAGGAAACCCACGCAGACACGGGAAGAATGTGCAAACTCCACACAGATAGTTGCCTGAGGCGAGAATTGAACCCGGGTCTCTGTGAGGCAACAGTGCTAACCAAAGTGCCACAGTGCCGCCCTGGGCTGAATAGCCTAATTTCTGCTTTACTGTCTTATAGATTTATGATTTTTACCTTGGTTTAGGGGAATCCAGAACTAGAGAGCATAAGTTTAGGGTGAGAGGGGAAAGATTTGAAATGATATAAAAGGTCAACTTTTTTCATGCAAAGGATGGTGTGTGTATGGAATGAACTGCCAGAGGAAGTGATGGAGCTGGTACAATTGCAACATTTAAAAGGCATCTGGATGGGTACATGAATAGGAAGGGATAAGAGGGATTTGGGCCAAGTGCTGGGAAATGGAACTCGATTAATTTGGGATATCTGATTGGCATGGATGAGTTGGATTGAAGGATCTGTTTCCATGCTGTATATCTCTATGACTGTCTGACTCTATAATAAGCTGTCATTGTCCTGCTCCATTCTCTTGTGCTGAAGATTTCAACAAGGCAAAGCATTGACCTTGCACGTGACTGCACCAGCTGACCAGTGACTATTAAATGATCATGAACTGGGTCTCTTGCAGTTCTCTTGTACTGCCACCAACATGATTTTATCTTGAAAGTAAAAACATTTTACCTTATGAGTATTCATAGAAAATGTGTTTGAAGAGCAAACTGATCACAAGACTTGACCACATAAGGCTTGACATGGATGTAAGTTTGCCCGCTGAGCTGGAAGTTTTGTTTTCAGAAGTTTCATCACCATGCTAGGTAACATCATCAATGAGCCTTCGGTGAAGCGTTAGTATTTTGTCCTGCTTTCTATTTATGTGTCTTGGTTTCTTAGGGTGTGTGACATCATTTCTAGTTCTTTTTCTCAGATGATGGTAGATGGGGTCCAAATCAATGTGTTTATTGATGGAGTTCCAGTTAGAATGCCATGCTTCTAGGAATTCCAGTCTCTGTTATTGTAGGATGGGTGTGCTGCTCCGGTCGATTGGTGTCCTTCTTCATCTATATGTAAGCATATATAGTGATAGCGGGTCATGTCGTTTTGTGGCTAGTTGAAACCAAAAATGATATCACACACCCTAAGAAACTAAGACACATACATGGAAAGTGGGACAAAATACCAGCACTTCACCGGAGGCTCACTGATGATGTTACCTAGCATAGTAACAAAACATTTGAAAATGAACCTTCCAGCTCAGTGAGCAAACTAACATCCAGAACCTCAACTTGAACTAAATGTTTTCTCAAAAATCACTAAGTCTTGAGATGCCACAAACACACTGATAATCATATCTCCCCAGCTCAAGTGTTTTATTCAGTCACTCCACTTGCTATGCTTTCTGTTCTTATAGAGTCTGTAAAATTTACCGCCAACCTCACCTCCTTTCCCATAAACACCCATTGCATCATTCTCTTCTCTCCCACATCCATGCCGCCTAATGTTGCAAGACTTCCCACTTTGTCCCAACAAATGGAAAATCTGGATTGTACTTTACTCATTGGATGTTAGAAGAATGAAAGGTAATGTTATTGAAATAAAGGCAATTCTTAGGAACTTGTCAGAATAGATGCAGAGAGGTTGTTTTCCATAATGAAGTGGTCAAGGATTAGAGGACAGAATCTTCGAGTTAGGGATCACACATTTAAGACAGATGAGGAAGAATTATTTTTAATGTGGATGGTGAATGTGTGGAGTTTTTGATTGCAGGGGAATGTCGTAGGGGTAGGGAGAGGATGCAGCAGGTCATAAAGTACATTCATGGCTGAGATAGCTATATAAACAGTAAAGGACTTGAGTGGATGAAAGTCATGGAAAAAAGCAGGAACATTATGTTTTGGATTGGTCAGATCAGCAATGGTCTTTTTGAATGGAGGAGCAGACTCAATCAGCTGAATGGCCTACTTCTGCTGCTACTTCTTGTGGACTTATTGTGATGCATTATTCTGCACCACAAACCAACCATCCAGCCACAGACTTAACTGACCTCTTCACAAAATAGGGCCTCAGTGATGCAACACTTGATGTCCTGTGCACAGTTTTGTATCTCCTTTCATCAAAAAGGATATAATTGCCCTAGCTACATTGAAATAAAGGCTCATTTGACTGGTTCCTGAAATGAATGAATTATCCAAAGAAGAAAGATTAAACACACCAAGTCTGCATTCCCTTGAGTTTAGTAAAACAAGGAGCATTCTCATTGAAGCATACTCTTAAGGAGTTTGACACGGCAGTTACTTAGAAAATATTTCCTCCCTACCTGGGGAATTTAAAGCATCAGGGCATAGTTTCAGGATAAGAGGCCAGCCATTTAAGGCTGAGATGAAGAGAAATCTTTGTACACAAAGGCTTGTGAATCTTTAGAATTCCATACTCCAGAGACATGAGAATGTTCAGTCATTAATATATTACATTTTATTGTTATATTATAGCAGATTTTTAGACAATATATGTTACAGGGAAAGGAAAGAAAAGTGGATATGAGAAATTTTGGATCAGTCATGATTCTATTGAATGGTGGACCAGGCTTGAGGGACTGAACAACTTATTCCTGTTTTTATTTCTTATGGTCTTAAATGAATCAAGTGATATAAGTGGATAAGGCAACTAAGTGCAGCTATCATAGAAAATCTGCCATGATCATCACGAATGGCATAACAGACCTGAGGGATTGAAAGGCCTACTTCACTTCCTATTTTCTGTGTTCCCTGTAGTTATCCAGCTAGTAGAGCAGCTATGCTCTGTATGGCTTAATGTCTTTGGGACATTGACTGCTGTCCTGATATCTCTTATCACACCTGGCGTCAAACATTAGCTTGATAATGCTCCTGAGAAAGTCTTTGGGATGTTTTACAATGCTAACTGTGCTTTATAATTGCAGGTGTTTGTTCTTGTCATTACACACTTACCTGTGTGTCAATGATAAAGAGCAGATTCAAGAGAGAAGATTTCTTAAAACATTTTTTAAATCTAGAAGACAACATTTTCAGTTAAAATCAGCAACTGCCCATAGGTATTAAATCTTTCAAAAGACTTTAAATTTCTGAAATTCTGCCAATAAGTTTATAGATTTTACAGAACATACTCAGTGCTGAACCACCAAAAATTACAAGCTTGTTCAATACGAGGAATGCTGAACACAGAGGCAATCAGGAATCTAAAGCTTATTCAGTGACACACAACAGACTTTGCTGTCTGGAAGATAACAGTGGTTTATATTGACTTCAACTGTTTATTCTTTTCTCATTTGCCTGCACAACAAAGTCAATGTGGAGAGAGAATTAAGACAGAATTCCCAGTCTAAAAGCTTAGAACTTGAGTAATTAAGTGCACAGCTAGGAGGTATACTCCAGCAAATTATACATCCTCTTGCAGTTTGCATGCAAGGATATCGTCAAGTTCCTTTCCCTGTTGAATAGGTCAATACCCCTGTTGACTTACACAGTGGTGACTGCAGATTTAAGTGTTGCAAAACACATAACAAAGTTGCATTGCTTTTCTTCTGAACCTTCCTTAGAATTCTTCCATAAATAAGAATGCCCTATCTGCTTTAGTTGACAGTAGAATTCCTATATAATTACATTTTTTTCAAACTGGTTGTTGGAAGCAGGAAGCTATTAAATTCACACTTTCAGATTTGTTTATTCAGTGGAGAAGTATGCATTTTTGTGCGTCCTCAAACAAGGTAGGTCTTACTGCTCATGGTTCAGTGCCATTTCAAATTGTGAGATCTCCCTTTGAGTGAAAGTGTGGTTTGGGGAGGGGAGAGATGTTGAAGGATGGATTATCTGATAAGTCAAATATTGAGCCTGTGGAGACTGTGAAATACTGTTTCCATCTTAGAGAATGGACTGTGCAGTAACTTACCATGAATTAGTATTTCAGCAGCACATGATGGTTATACAAAATCAGTTTTGATTTGAAACATTTAGATCTCTTTTAGATGTACACTACACTCAAATTGGAACTGCAAATTTAAACAAATTAACTGAGAATAAAAAGGTGAAGTACCAGATCCATTTGCTTATTAAAGGGCTGACTGCTGTTTATCTGCAAATTAGCAAGAATATATTAGAAGTAATTCTGTTGATCTATATTGTACACTGCTGTTTCTTTTTTGACAATTGCAGTTAAACATGCATTTCCTGAAGCACTTGGCTTTTGCCTTTAGAATAACAAGAACTCAAATATATTCACTGTCATGGAAAAGGGTGTGTGCATCATATTATATGTGCTTCTGCCTTTTAGCAATTATCTGAATTCACCTGATTGTCTCCCAAAGATTTCTTCTGTCATAATTGTACATTACCAATGCCTGCATTTTGAATATGTTTGTTATTTTATAAGTAATGAAATATCTGCTTACTTTGTATTTTAGCCTTCTTAGATATCTTAATTGATGCTGAATGATACATAGCTGCAATCTCTTTAGCAAATTCCTAAATACTACATGTTTCTGAGGTTCTGTCACAGAATGGTTATACAAAAGCTGTCACCATTGCATCGTAACACAGGAGTAGCAATATTAAGGCTCTTAATATCGTCCCTTGTGGACAAGAGTGAGCCCATTGTCTTGATGTCATGCTTGTTAAGATAGGAGGTACCTAAGTTGCAACTCAATCTCTCTTTGTTGAAAACTAAAGTGGTTTTAAGTCCTGACCAAGCTGATAAGTTATAAACCTGGTGCTTGATAGCATGTCAAGAAATTGCAAGTTCAAAAGAATATAAATACATACAGTTCAAATGAATTCCCCATTGCTGCCAGTACAGCATGCTGTGCAGAGACCTTTCCATCTCCCTCGGAAAGAGACCAGTAATTCAAATGTCTCTGTATCGTGCTTGGCCCTGACATTGCATTGTATCCTGGATCACCCCTATGCTTGCTGGCTTTCCCTTCCCTCAGTCAAGTAACCCCGCGAGCTTAAAATTCTTATTTATATTTTACAAATCCTTTCTAAGCCTTGCACCTCCCCACCTCTTTGACTTTCTTCAGCACAACAACAAACTAGATCTATATATCATCTAGCTCTTAAATCTCTCTATAAATGTAACTGGTTCCAGTCCAACCACCCTCCTTACCCTTTGTAAACGTCCTCAGCCTCTTGACCTCCAAGATGTCTGTTCTCTTCCCATTTCTGGCCTCTTTCCTATCCCAATTTTAATCAATTCATCGTTCATGCCTGCTATGTCCTAATCTTTGGAAATCTGTCCCTAAATGTTCACCTATCTATTGCCCTTGGTACTTCAAGATGCTCCTTAAAGCTTCACCCAGTGACAAAATTTTAACTAATCCTACTCTTTTACATACGAATTGTTGACAACTTTGGATATCTTACTACTTTTAAAGGTACAAAATTGGTATATGAGATATTGATGATAGCAGGAGATGTAGACTCAACAAAAATCACTAACTGCATTGTCCAGCATATCCCCTAACAAAGCAGGGGATCAACCCTGGTTCAATCAGGACTGTTCGAGAGAAACTCAGGAGCAAAGAGAGACACACACTTACCCCAGCACCCCAGTTGGCCCACTAGATTGCTCTGACATTCACATGGCTGAACATCTAATTCAATACCCTCTTTCCACATTTTCCCCATACCCTTTGATCCCTTTCACCCAAAAAACTATATTTAATTCCTTGAAAATATCCAATGTTTTCTGAACTGTTTTCTGTACTAGAGAATTCTGTGTGCTAGCCACTCTCTGAATGAAGAAATTACTTCTCATTTCAGTCCTAAATGACCTGCTCATATCCTTAGAGTGTGAATAATGGTTCAAGACTCCATCAGGAACATCATTTTAGTGTTTATCTTGTTTGGCTCTGTTGGAATTTTATGGGTTCCTATGAGTTACCCCATCTCATTTTTTTAAACCACAGTGAATGTAGTGCCATCAAATCCAGTCCCTCTTCACAAATCAGTCCCACCTTCTCAAAAATCTTTACACTCCCTTCATAACCAGAACATCTTCCCTCAGAAAAAGAGACCAATACTTTACACACTACTTCAAATGTAGTCTCACTAAAACCCTGTACAATTGCAGCAAGACATCTCTGCTCCTGTGTTTGAATTCTCTCATGATAAAGACCAACATTTTTTTTTGCTTTCTTCACTGTATGCTATTGCTGTATATCTATCTTGTACTGGTGTACAAGGACACCCAGGTCTTGTTGCAACTCCCACTTTCCCAATCTATCATCATTCAAATAGCCTACTTTCCTGGTTTTCCTGCCAAAGTGGATAACCTCATATTTATCTATATATACTTCCCACTTTGAAACATCTCTGCTTCCTTCTCACTGTTAGCCTTCTCACCCAGCTTTGTGTAGTTTGCAAATTTGAAGATATCATATTTAGTTCCTTCATCTAAATCTTTTGTAATAGTTGTGATTAGCTGGGTCCAAGCACTGATGACCCTGGTTTGCCACTAGTCACTGCCTGCCACTCGGAAAGGACTTGTTCATTCCTGCTTTGTGTTTCTTGTCTGTCAACTGGTTCTCTATCCATATCAGAACAGTCT
This sequence comes from Hemiscyllium ocellatum, assembly GCF_020745735.1. NCBI lineage: Eukaryota > Metazoa > Chordata > Chondrichthyes > Orectolobiformes > Hemiscylliidae > Hemiscyllium > Hemiscyllium ocellatum. The sequence goes on from NC_083403.1 coordinate 96,538,377, forward strand.
TCCAATCCCATGTGCATTAATCTTACAAGCTAATGTCTTTTTTGGAACTTCATCAAAAGCCTTTTGAAAGTCCAGGTAAACCCCATCCAACCTACCCCTAATCAACTCTACTATTTGCAACTTTAAAACAATTTCAGTGTATTTGTCAACATGATGTGCCTTTTTGTACATCTAAGCTGACTCTGTATGATTCTGTCATTGTTTTCCAAGTGGTTCTGACTTTAAATCTCTTAGAACAGACATTGTTCAAGAACCACCTAGCTGAATACATGAATGGAAAGGGAATAAAAGGATACAGATCTAATGTGAGAAGTTGAGTAATTTGGCTGTCTGTTCTCTAGCAATTTGATGAATACGAGATGATCTCAGAGAAACATTCAAAATTCTCGAGTAGTTTGACTGGATAGATATGGAGAGACTGTCTCTCCTGGCAGAGGATTATAGAAAGAGGTACAGTTTCAGCATAAGGCGTTCATCATTTAAGTCCCAGTTAAAGGAGACATTCCTTTTCACAAAAGGGTTTGAATTATCTGCCCCAGGGTACAGTGGATGTGCCATTGTTGAGCATACTTAAGGCTGAAGGAGACAGAGTTTTCGCTTCTCAGGTCATTCAAGAATGTAGTCGAAAAATGTGGCACTGGAAAAGCGTAGCAGGTCAGGCAGCATCTGAGAAGCAGGGCAGTCAACATTTCAGGCATAAGCCCTTCATCAGAAATGATTTTTGATGAAGGCATTATACCGAAAAATCGACTCTCGTGCTCCTCGGATGCTGCCTGACTTGCTGTGCTTTTCCAGTGCCACACGTTTTGACTCTGATCTCCAGCATCAACAGTCCTCACTTTCTCATATGCAAGAATATAGGAAAGCACAGGAAAGTGGACTGGAAGCCAAAGATCAGCCATGAGTGATGGAGCATACCTTCGTGGACTATTTCGACTACACTGACTCCTATATCAGATGTTCTTGATGGCTCAACAATGATAGAAAACTCATTTTATGTAAATTGTCTACTTGCTGCTTATGTATGAAACTGGTTCCATAACTGATCACCCCTTCTACAACCTGCCTAACTGAGAGATATCTTGTGGGTGGACAAAGCAATCCCAGTTTTATTCCTGGGTGGCATGCTAGAGATCCAGTTTCTCTCTTCTACTGAACATTGCCTTTAATATGTTAACTCTCCTCAAAAAATAAAAGAAAGTTAAAGAATTGATACAACTGCAATTTTATTTTTTAATATTGCTGCTGGCTAGTCTTGTCATCCTGATCATCATGCTGTTTCAAACTCCATCTCATTATTTTTAATTGATGAGTTTGAACATGAGTGAATGGTTCAGACTGTTGTAAAAGAATTATTTGATTCATTCTATTCCTTTAGTCAGCTTTGTTCAGATCCATAGGGGTGAGTACGAATTGACCCAACACCTTACATACTCTATGGAAAAGTGAGTAAGCACAATGTGACACATTACACTCAAACTTATACTTAATAGTGTGGAGCCTTGAATCCCAGTTGTCACTGATATCAGTTTAAATCTTGGCTGTCAGCGTCTGGAGATGCAATGCATTGCATTTCTGTAGATTGTCTACAGGCATTCAGCATTTTTGGCCTGTGTGTTCCTGAATGCTGGTTCATTATAAACAAATCCTCAAGGCAATTGAAACATCTTTTGAGCATTCTTCCTTTCAGCCCAGTATCCTCTTGTTGTTCATACACAAGGGCTTGTCAGGTAATAAAAAAAAACTAAAGGTCACAACTAGCATTAAAATTAAAATCAAATGTATGTCTTGCACAAAATAAAATCACCCAGATGTCTCTGAAGTTGTGCGGTGACACATGTGGGTATACTTGGCTGAACACTGTTCATCTGTGGAAATGGATGTTTACTTATTCAGTTTGTCTGAATCTCTGTATTGATTTTCTAATCAATTGACTCACATGTTATTACACATCCCTGGAGCAGATGGGTCTTGAACCCAGGCCTCCAGGCTCCGAGGTAGGGACACTGCCATTGCATCACAAAATCCCTAAATCTTTGCTCGTATAGATATCTTCTAATCAATTTGTCCACAGACATTGTAATATGCCTCTGGAGCAGGTGAGACTTGAATCTGAATCTCCTGCCCCAGAAGTAGGGACAATACTATTGCACTACAAGAGCCTCTGAATTTTTGCTTGTTTTGGATTATGCTTATGAGTGTCAACTGGATCTTGTTGAGTCAGTCATAGAACCAAGTGTTAACTTGAAGCTTTCCTACAGTGTGTCTGGCTGCAAAGGCAGCTTTTACTGGTAGCCTTATAACCTATGAGAGATTACTTTTGTTAGAAACTAATATAGAATTTAAATTGACCGTGAGAGGATGGAAAGAAGCAATTTTACAACTTCGTTTCAGATATTCAGGAGAAAAATGGGACAACATTTTTTCAGCATGATAGAATGTTAACAGAGGCAAAAAAAAACTTTCTTGCGCTGTTAATTAGAAACATCTTAAACCACTTCACAGAGACAAGCTCACGCAATGAGTGTTGTCATGTGAGTAAATTTGGCAGTGTGAGGAATTCAGGTTTGCAATCTTAGATTTTCTTTCATCACTCAATCCTGTAAGTACAATGATCACTTTACTTGAGAGTTGATTTAGATTGTTCCGTAACTGCTTGAAATGGTGTCTTTGCATGTGAGAATAAAGCTGTCTTCAGGCTGGAACAGTAGCTCCAAATCCTCTGCACTCCTTCAATCTCTCATGGTCAACCTACTTTATATGAGAAAAAGGTAAAGTTATTATATAGGGTGGTAGGCTCTGAAAAACTTATTGTTGAGAGGAGTATTAAGTACCATCCAATCTGATTTTTTCATAAGGACTTTTGGGCGAACAACTTTGAATATCAAATGAGGTTAACTTACCATCTAGGTTTCCATCAGTCTTTGTAATTGTGTTTATCATAATAACATAAGTTGTACCTGATTGTTATCATGTAATAGGCTACACTTTTGTTTGAGACAAAAGTCTCTTCTAATTAAATTATTTTATTGCTTATCACCACCATACTCAACGAAGTGTAACCTCTAAATTCCAAATTGAATGGGCATTGACAATAAATCTACTTATAAATGAGCTACCTACTATAAAAATGAGATGTGGTGCAGATTCAATATACAATATGGTGAGCACCGGGGAAGATTTTGGTAGAATTTTTTTTATATATGGCTTTAAGAGAATGAATAAAATAGACATTGAACCATTGAAAGAGGTGACTATTCCTGGAACTGCAGTAGAACAATTATCAGCCAGTCTTAAGTAGTCAGAATCTGCAGTTAAACCTAAGAGTAATATTGAGCTGGTGCGAGAAACACAGAAGTAATTATTATCTAAAAATTACATGGAATAGGAGTACTAGTCACACCTGGCAGTTAGAGATGCTAATGATCTGTGGGAACCAGTCCCAGTCAAGGTTGAACAGGAGAGTGAATGGATATCAGAGGCCTTGTGAGTAAGTGGTGGACAAGGGGAAAGTTTTTTCTAAATTCAGTCTAATCACAGACTTTAGAAAATGAGGAGTAAACCAAGTACGTCTTCGAGTATTACCAGCATGGTGAGTTGGTATTGTGAGGCACAGTTGAAATGAGGGACCACAGAAGCACATCTAAAATGAGTTTGCAGCCCTGGAAATGTTACTAAACCACAACTTGCAGTATTGGAATAATTTAGAAACCTAAGCAGACAAACTCTAATGGAAGAAGAAAGATGGGAGATTATTGAGGAGTCAGTAAGAGTGGGAGATCCACTCTTTAAACAGTGGTCAAGATGGGAAGAATGAATTGTGGGCACGAACAGCAAGACTCATCTTAGGAAGAAAAGAAATGCAAGGCAAAGGGCATTATTATGCAGACCACCACACAATGTGAATAGCGAAGGGAAATCGTTCAAAGAATGGGATTGCAGAGCTGCAGGTAGCAAGGTTTCATTCAGTAAATCCATTAAAAAGTATAGTTACTGTGCAGAACTGTTGTATAATTCAATAACAGCAGTGCCATTATGAAAAGAAACAAACAAAGGGAATTATTTTTCTTCTGGATCTACTAGCTGTCTAAGTGTTAACATTCAAAGCTAAATCAATGGTGACAGCTTTTAACATTTCTAAGTTTTGTACTGGATTTTTTTCTATCTCTACATTAGCTTATAAATAGATAAAAGTGTTTGCAGGCATAACATAAGAGCTGCTATTGCAATTACTCAATATTTTCTATTGATTCCAAACCAATCTGCAAGGAGAATCAGTGGGAAGCTTTATTGTTTGTATCGAGATTGACTGTGGCCCACAAGCCTGTCCTCAGTTTTCAGCCATTATCCAACTTCTTGAACTTGCTTAATGTTACCACAAAACTTGCAGGAAGCTATTTGCTCATAATAGTAACAGTTCAGCAGTGAAGTTGTTGCTGTTTAATGAGTTGCTATAAAGTGAAAATCGGTTCCTATCGGGGTCCAAAGAATGGAATCATATTATGACTGAGTTGTGGATCAGAATTCAGGTTGGGTTAGGAGCAGAGCTTGGGGAAAATTGAGATGGTGAAGGGTGTGGCGAGTGAGAATTGGGTTTGGGCCTTTGAGAAAAGAGGCTGAGGTGAGAATTGGAGAAGAAAGCATTTCGGTCTGGTCTGAACAGACAAGCCATGAGAACATGCTATAAGAAAATTCACTGTATACTGATACACATTATATTGAGTTTCTAACGTATTATAATTGATGACCAGGAAATGTCACATTCCGGGTGCTCCGATTTCCTCCCACAGTCCAAAGATTTGCAGGTTAATGAGTTGGCTGTGCTAAATTATTCATATTGATCAGGGATGTGTAGGTTAGGTACATTAGTTAGAGATAGGGGGAATGAGTCTGAGTGGGTTATTCTTCAGAGGGTTAGTGTGGACTTGTTGGGCCAAAGGGCCTGTTTCTGCATTGTAGGGATTCTAGTTTCTAGAAGTCTGCTTCACAGCTTAGCAGAATGAGACGAGAATAGAAAGAGGCACACAGGATTATTGCTGATAAAAGCTGTTCCCTGGATTCTAATCTTAAATAGTTTAAATAAATATGTAAAATCAAAGGTAACTTGTCTATGATAACACTTATTACTTACAGTTTTTCAGGTATTTCTGATTTGATGTTTCGCTTTCATTGTTTTTAGGAATTTGGGATTTTTTATGTGTGCTCGGAAAACAAAATGTACATGTAGCTTACTAAACAACCAAAAAAAAACTGTGGATGCTGTAAATAGGAAATGAAAACCAAAATCGCTAGAAAGCTCAGCAGGTCTGGCAGCATCAGTGAAGAGGAACAGTCAGCAGACTTGAAATGCTAACTCTGATTTCTCTTCACAGATACTGCCAGATCTGATGAGTTTTTCCAGCAATTTCTGGACATTGTAGCTTAACCAGTTTCTCCTAAGTAATTCTGTTAGCTGTGAGAGAACGGATATTACCATAGTTATCCATGCCACTGAAGTCTGTCCCAGTTCCTCTCCTCTCTCACACCTAAAGACAGGATGAGGAGAGTGCATTTAAGGGGAAGTTATTCTGATCCCAGCTGATGTTATTATTGAACACTTCAGATGCTGACTGAAGTCTGGCTTGTGATATCAAATTTTTCTTTTGTTTTTGTAGTGATTATAATGAGGTCAGAATAAGAGTTCACTGATTGGGCCTTTTAATCTGGACCAGTCAGGGAGTACTGGCTGACAGATAGAAATAAGAATGTTCAAGGTTCTGATTACTCTGACAGCTGGCTCGGGGGAAGCTGGATCAATGTTAATGACTTTACAACTGGAAACAAAGGGTGACTTGGTAGCAGGATACCTGCCTTTGTGGAGTCATTTCAGTTTTGTTTTTAACACAATCAACAATTTCACAGATTTAGTTTTAACAATAAAATTAGTGTTTAATATGCAAAAGAAAAACAATAAAGTGGAATAGACCAAACTGTTTATACTTAACTTGTCTTTAAATTTTTTTAAATGCACAATATAGCCCCATTCCAAAACACTCACTTGATAGTACCCAGAAACACTCTTGTGCAGTAGTCACACAAGAAAAAAGCCCATCTTTCTAATATTTCAGGCTTACTGTGACTTCAACATCTTGTCTGGAAAATCTGATAGGCTTTTCCTGGAGCTTTCATACATCAAGTTTAAGATGTTATCTGGCTTCCACTAACTTTGTCAGCATCATGTTCATCCAAATGTGTCTGGTCTTGGACAATCACTAAACTTCTTCTTCTCGGGCAATCTTGCTTTCTTACCTTTTCAGGGGCACTGGCCTTCATATAAGGATATCTGTAGAAGTGCTTCAGTCTAAAAACCAAAGGAATATTTCCCACCCTCTACCCCCCACCTACTAAAACTACTGGTGTTTCCTTTTAAGCTTGAACAAAGGTCCAGCATTTTCTAACAGAATCCTTGATGCTTAATTGTTTACCTTGCTCAGTCATGAACCTTCCTAATCTAAATAAAAACCTTTCAGTTTTGAATGCTAATCTCTCATGATGGTTATAGAAACAACTACGAGTTGATCAATTCTTCAGACAAATGTAAATTCCTATATGGCACTTACTCAAATATCCAAACAACAGAAATGAATTAAGAAGAATGGAAAGTTGCAATATCCCTGGAAACTTTTCCTAACTTAAAAAAGAAGTCTTCAAATGCATTATTCAAAGCCAGTCCATTCAAGTCCATATCCTAAGATAGCAAGTTCCAAAAACGTCAGTAACCAATGCATAAAGTTTTAAGCTAATTGGCAAAAGAAACAGAGGTGAAGAATGAAAAAAATTAGTTAAGCCATGACTTGGAGACAGTAAGGATTGCAGATGCTGGAAGCCTGAGTCAATAGATATGAAGCTGAAAAAGCACAGCAGGTCAGACAGATCCAAGGAGCAAGAAAGTCAACATTTCAAACCAAAACCCTTTATCAGGCCTGAGAAGGGAGAGGGAACCCAGAGGTATATACATGGAGGAGAGTACAGGTGGGATAGTGATAGGTGGATGCACATCAGGAGTTATTTTGATTGGTCAATGGGAGGAGTGGAGTGGAGAAGTGAGTAGATAGTGTTCTTCAGAACCTCAAGATGTCCCAAAGCTATTTACACCAATGAGGTACTGTATTTTCTTTCATGAATATGGGCATCATGGATTTATTACCCAGTCCTTAATAGCCCTTGAGAAGTGGTTGAAAGGTGTGGCACTGGAAAAGCACTGCAGGTCAGGCAGCTTCCAAAGAGCAGGAGAATCGACGTTTGAGGCATAAGTCCTTCATCAGGAGTCCTCACGATTTCAGATGAAGGGCTTATGCCTGAAACATCGATCCCCCGCTCCTCAGATGCTGCCTGACCTGCTGTGCTTTTCCAGCACCACACTTATTTACTCTGATCTCCAGCATCTGCAGCCACACTGTGCTGAGCTGCTGTGGTTGATGTGATGTGAGTGCTCCCACAATGCTGTTAAGGAGTTTTGAAATTTTGGATGGTAGGACAAAGTGAGGACTGCAGATGCTGGAGATCATAGTCGAGAGGGGTGCTGAAAAGCACAGCTGAGCAGGGAGCTTCTGAGGACCAGGAGAGCCAACGTTTCAGGCATAAGCCCTTCATCAGGGCTTCACTTTCCAGCATTCCGCTCTCAAATTTGGATGGTGTTTGTCTTGGAGGGAAACTTGAAGCTAGCGATGTTTTCATTCATGTGCTACTCTTGTGCTTCTAGGTGGTAGAAGTCATGGCTTTTGAAGTGCGGTCGCTGTTGGAATGTCTGAAATTTAGCAGCCAATTTGAGCTCCCATAAGGAACAATACAATGATGACCAGATAATCTGCTTTTGCAATTTTGTTTGGGGGATAAATACTGTCCAGTATATTGAGAACTCTTGACCTTTCTCAAAACAATGCTTTTGTGTCCACCCACGAGAGCAGATGAAGAGTAGATTAAATGTCTCGATCAAAAGGCGCCAAGAATGTGCCATTCTCTCAATCATGAACTGATATGTTACTTGAAAGTTTCTGCTAGATTCTGCCTCAAATCTACTGACTCAATATCAGTAGTACTCCTTACTAGGATGATGATACCTTTTTAAATATGTTAATTCGCATCTACTATGATGCATCTAATTGCTGTGATTTGGAGGCCTCAGTCCCACAACTACTACAATGTATGTGTGAAAAAATCTACTGAATGTTTGCATTGGAAACTTTGGGTAGAAGAAAGTTGGGAATTAGTGTAAACTAAGATTTGGATCTAGCACCTGGGTTGATGTGTTAAAAGAAGGGGAATGGGAAAGTAAAGAAAGTTGGAAATTGATGGGGGAGTCTGGATGTATGAATCTCAGCAGCTTGTCTGGCTTAGTGTAGCAAATGGGTTTTGGAGTAGATTGTTTAATCTTTTGAATATAGTCCATCACTCAATGACATCATGGCTGACATTCCACCTTGACCCTTTTTAAAAAAAAATATCCAATATTCTTGAAAGCCCTGGGCCCTCAAAATTCACTCTGTGCCTGTTTGAATATAGTGAGCATCCAAAGCTCTGGAGAGGTCCTAAAATTCAAATGAAGTCAAAATACAGCAGATGCTGGAAATCTGAAACAAATACACAGAATGCTGGAGAAATTCAGCAGGTCTGATAACATCTTTGGAGAGAGAAGGGTTCGGTGTCAGTCTTCAGAGGAATTAGGAATAGCATTTGGACTTCTTTCAGAGGAAAAGACTGAGGATAATAGTGGGCTCAGCACATGAATCATTCATGGTTGAAGTCAAACAATGTTCAGCCATGATAAAGTATTATGATATAATATTGTGGGGAAATGGGTTGAACATGATCAGACTATCCATAGCTTTAAGTTTGATTTTGTATTTCAGTATTGTGTTATGTAAGAAAAGGCGAACTTAGTTTCATTTGTGAGATCTGAGAGTATACTTGGAAATGTACTTACGTGCGTTTAAATGAGAAATTTAAAAGAAAGATCTCAAAGTTATTGACTCAGTCCCTTAGAAAACAGTATAGAGGAAAGAAAAAAAAAATACTCTGTTTCCTGACAACAAGTTGCCCAATGACACAAAGACAGACAAAATGTTTCATTATACTGAAGACAGAGCCATCCTGACGGTCAATGAATGTGCAAGTTTCTTTCAGAGAAAAGCAGGTCAAGGCAACAGTGCACCTTAACAATTTTCAGAATAACAAGGGCTGGAGAAAAGAAGTTTCGAGATTTGTGTTTATCAGTTTCCAAAACCTCTGGAAGCAGAAGACTGTAGAATGGAGATGAAGGAATCAGCATTAAGAAATAAGTGAGGTGTTAGCAGTTTGTTTAAGGCTCTTGTGAAGCAATATTAACTAAAGAATCTAACAAAACTGAGTGAAGATGTTTGTTTGAAAGAAAGCCTACATTAATGTTGAATGAATAGCAAACTTTAAAGTGGAAGCAAGATGATCTTTCACTGACATTTGAATGTCTTGGAAGTTGTTGAAAATAAAAGAATAGAATTTTTGTTTCAACTATTTGTGAAAGATCAATTTAATTTGTATTTGTACACTAAAATAACTTGTTTTCATTTTCCTTTTGTACATCATAAACTTTAAGGTACTTTTATTTGGTTAGCAGCCTCTTTCATATGTATTCAGAGACTAACTACCATGGGAAACAAATACGGGGTTAACTCTGTGATCTGACCTTTCCAGTATTACCATCCGCTGAGATCTTAATACAGAATGGCTTTCATAATGGAAGTATGAGAAAAAAACAGCAAGGACTGGGTTCAGCTTTAGACTGCTAAAAGGATCATGTTAGCTATAGATCTGAGGCACAGGTTTTGGGGTAAGGTGATCATATAATGGTAAGGTCACTGGTCTAACAATCCAAAGAGCTGTGCAAATTAATCCCCCAGGAACACAGGTTCAAATCCTACCACAGCAGCTGGTGGAGGTTAAATTCATAACTTTGGAATGTAAAAGTAATCACAGTAAAAGGGACCATGAAGGTATAATTAATTGTTCTGGGAACCCATTAGTTTTTTGGCGTCCTTCCTTACACAACTTGGTCTGCCCATGATTCTGGATGATAATGTGATTGACTACCTTCTGAAATAGTCCAGTGAACAAATACAGGTCAGAAGGCTATTAGGGATAGGCAGCAAATGCGGCCCATACCAGTAACACCCACATCCCATCAAACAATAGGAAGAGGATGGGTGTAAAAAGCTGCTGTTGAAGGCAAAATGTAAGAAATAAGATGTTTAAATCCTTTAGAAGGAGTACTAAGTCAATTATTGCAAATGGTTCTCCTTTCAGGCCCAAAGTCTATTCCAATCGGGCCATCTATTGGAGGTAATATAACACCATAATTTGGCTTTGCATGCATCAATATTAATGGATATAGACAATCATGTGGGAGTGAGGAGGCTGAGAATGTATGTTATTCTGATTAAATATTCCTGATTGAGTACAGCTCTGTTTCAATTTCACTGAGAGTGAAATTTTCTTTTATGTTTGTATTCCTAGAGCCCTTAGTGATTGTGTATCAACAGGAGCAACAATATACCACATGAAGCTACATGTCAATAGCTGTGTGAACATGAGAGCAGTGAAAGTTGACTGTGAATGATATGATAATGCTAAATACAGCATCACCAAAATGGCAAACAAAACATAAATGATCATTTTCAGCTCTTCCGCTTTCTTTGTTCAGAAAGCTATGCTTTTTAAAATTATTAATCATAATATGTGTGCATCACTGGCAAGGCCAATATTTGTTCCTCATTCTTAATTTCCCTCAAGATCGCTTTAATGTCAACACACAGTTCTGGTGTCAAATGTAGGCCAGATGCAATAAGAATGGTAGATTTCATTCCCTAAAGGACGTTAGTGAACCAAATGTCTCTTTAAAAAAAATCAACAATAATTTCATGGTCACCATGACTGAGAAAATGTTTCAATTCCAGATTTCGTAATCTTCAGTGCATTAGATTGAACCTCTGTATTACCAGCTCATTGTGATGACAATTCCTCCTAAATTCTGCAGATTTAGGATTGATCTGGATTGAACATTTTGAATTTTCATTGGGTATGAAATTGCATGTATTCCCAATATTTTCTTATCAACAGTCCAGTCAGTAGTGTGTCACAGACAAGCATTGATGTGACTCTGACTCCAACATTCTGCTGATGTCAATTTTTCCTTCATACCTCTAGGCACTTCTACAGAGTCATTGTTTCTTAATAGAGAAGCTGTCAGTCAGTTTGTGTGACAAACTCACTCAGGCTGAGCCACTCCAAACTCCCATTGACAGGGCATATGTGACATCCCCATTGAGACAGTAAGTGGTAACTTAATCTCCTGGGAACAGTTCTGAGGAACATGCTGTGAAACCCAGCTTTGACCAGAGGTGTGAACAGAATGATGTGACTTGTTCTTCATGGATTGTTTTTACATTGAGCAGAGATGGTGCTGATGGAGAAATTTAGTTCACTTCGATCAGTGGCAATCACAGCATTTTATTTTGTTTTTGTCCTTCCCTTAGAGTATCATAGAGTATCACTGTTTAAAAGTATTTTGGACAGTATTATTTACAATGTACTGTGCAAAAACTAATCATTGAACCTGACCAGTCGAGTCTAGGGTCTGAGATTTATACTCTATACGAGCCTCCTCTGACTGTTTTAAATGTGCATCCCCTCATTCTGAGATTATGCTCTCTGGAATGAGACTCTCCCATGTGGGGAAACAATCTTTCTGCATCTATCTTGTCAAGTATTTTTCATGTTTCACTAAGAAATGTTTGGAAGGATATGGGCCAAGCGAAGGCAGGTGGGACTACTTTAGTTTGGGATTACAGTCAGCATGGCCTGTTTAGACTAAAGTATCTGTTTCTGTGCTGTATGACTCTACGGCTTTATGACTTCTTTTCTCACTATGATTATTTTGTCCAATACTTTGCACTGCCACTCTTGGATTACTATACCACCACATCATCCCTTTCATTTGTGAATACAAAGACAAAAAGTTCATTTCAATTTCTTCCTGATATCCTTTGCATCTTCACACAAGTTTCATTCCTTATTTCGGATAGGTCCCAATTTATTCCTAAAATATCCTTTTCCACTTTTTATACTGGTAAAACATTTTTGAGTTTTTTCTTCAACTTGCTTGATAATATTTTTTCATGCCCTTTCTTCGATTTCCTTGTTACTTTTTATGTTTGATCCCTGTGCTTCCTATGCTGCTCGAGGTTATTTGCAGTGTTAAGTTTTTTTTATGACTATTATAAGCTTTCTTTTTCAATCTAATCTTCCCCTGTATTTTTCTGGACAGCCACAGGGTCTAGATTTGGCAGTACTGTTACAAAGCAGAGGTTGACACGCATCTGATAATTAAAACGGAATATCACCTCATACCCTAATAAAGAAGTGTGGCAATAAGCTACTTCTCAACCCCAATCTGTTATAAAGGAATGATTAAAAGAAATACTTTTTCTTTACTCAGTAACAATTTATTTATCCAAATCCAACAGTGAACAAATTAATCCAACCAACAAACTGAGAAATTCATTTTTAACTACCTATTTCAGAATAAAGCAAGATTCTAACGAAATTCAAGTCTCACTTGTATACCAAAGCAATAAATTAAAACTTAGTCTCTCAAATTTCACACAAAATGTGTCTTCGGAGGAAACCCACACAGACAGAGGAAGAACATGCAAACTCCACACAGACAGTCACCAGAGGCAGGAATCGAACTCGTGTCCCTGGTACTGTGAAGCAGCAATGCTAACCACCAAGTCATTGTTCTGTCCCTTCATTTTCCAAATTAATACTAAGTCTAACTGAATTGTGATCACTATACTCGATATGGTTGCCCGTTGTCACTTCACCCATTTGTTCATCTTCATTTCCAAAAGTAAATCCAGAACTGTGTCTCCTCCCATTTGGTTTGTCTCGTATTGTTTTGTGTAATATCATGCTACATATTTGCAATAACTTTCCCTTGAATGTCTCCTCTCAGAATAACATAATATGTACAATGAAGAAGTGGTTATGGTGACCAATCCAGCAATCCAGAGATCTAGACTATGGCATTGGGGACATGGGAACCAAGTCGCACCCTGACAGCTAATAAGATATAATTAATTAACTCTGAACTTGAAAATGAGTCTGTCATCATGATCATAAAGTTACTATTGTTATCATTAAACACAAATGCAGCACATGAATACTACCCTTGCAAGTTCACCTCCAATCAATTCACAATTCTGACTTTGAAATATTTTGTCTTTCCATCTGTGTCACTGGGTCAAAATTCTAGCATTTCTTCCCTAACAATATTGTGGGTCTAACTATAGCAAATACACTGCAGTGGTTCAAGATGGTAGCTCACCATCACCTTCTCTAGGCAACAAGGAACAGACAATAAATGCTTGTCCAGCCAGCAATACCTGCACTTGATGTTTGAAGTAAAGACAAATAATCCCCTTGAGGTAAGCAAATTTGTCATCCTTACGTGGTTTCACCTACATGTGATTTCAGATCCATAATAATGTGGTTAACCCTAAACCATTTCTGAAATGACCATGCAGGCTATTCAGTTCATGGGCAAGAAAAGTTGACCTTGTGAGCAAAACCCACATTACTTGAAAAAGTAACGATATAAACGCAACTCTTTGTGTTTGTAAATTAATCAGTGTAAACATTCCATTGAATTTCTTCTCTTCAATATTTTAGATTGAAGTTTCAGCTTTTATGCCCTGGGTTGTGGCCTTCCCAATAAATGGTAAGAGTCCCTCCACATCTATCTTATCCTTCCTCAAGTAAGATACCAATCAGGCAAATGAAAAGTCTTCTGAGAAATGGTTACTGGACCTGTAAACATTAACTCTGCTTTCCTTCTACAGATGCCAGACCTTGCTGAGTTTCCCAAGCAATTTCTGTTTTTGTTTTTGATTTCCAGCATCTGAATTCCTTGTATTTTTTTAAATGTCATCTGCCAAGCAAAGTCACTTACTTAAAGAAGGAACAGTTTATTTTATAAAAGTAAGAAAGGTTTGCATTTATAGAGTATTTCACAACTTTGGGTCATCCATAAAATTTGTTTGTACTGTTGGAGAGGTTTAACACTAATTTAGCAGGGGGGTGGAATACAATTTGATGTAAAGTCATAAGTAAGGTCCAATCAGGTATAGAAGGAATGTTCACCCAGTCCAGAAGACAAAAGAAGACATGGCCTGGGAGGTCCGGAAATATAAATTCCATCTATTTTAATACAAGGAGCTTGACTGATATGGCAGCTAGACTTGGAGCATTGATCAGCAGGGTAGGACTGACAGCTTAACATTCTAGGGTAAAGAAGTTTCAGGTATGATGGAGGGAGGGGGAAATAAGTGAGGTGGGGATATTGTGTTATTGATAAAGGAAACTATATGTAGTAATGAGGAAGGATGTTCAAATGAGGCCATTCGGGTAGGGTTTGAAAGTAAAAAAGGAGTGATAACTTTGCTTGGATAATATTACAGGCCTCCCTACAGTCAGAAAGAGATAGAGGAGCAGATATATAGGCAAATCACAGAAAGGCGTGGGAAGAATAGGGTTTACACCATAAGATGATTTCAACTTTGCTAATATTAACTGGATTGCCTTAATAAAAAGGATTAGATCAGACAGAATTTTTAAAGTGCATCCAGAAGAGGTAGTTGTGCCAGTATATAGTCTTACTAGAAATGGGCAGTGCAAAACTTAATCCTAAGAAATGAAGCACATCAAGTGGTTGAAGTTTCAGTGGGTGAACATTACTCTGTAAGATTCCCTACAGTGTGGATATAAGCCCTTCAGCCCAACAAATCCACACTGACCCTCTGAAGGGTAACCCACCCAGATCTATTTCCCTCTGACTAGTGTACCTAACACTATGGGCAATTTAGCATGGCCAATTCACCTGACCTGCACATCTTTGAACTGTAGGAGGAAACCAGAGCACCCGGAAGAAACCAGGGAATGCCTGAGGCTGGAATTGAACATGGGACCCTGGTACTGTGAGGCAGCAGTGCTAACATTTACTGTAAACCGACTGACTCCCACAGCTACCTAGACTACACCTCCTCCCACCCTGCCCCCTGTAAAATCGCCATCCCATATTCCAATTCCTTCATCTCCACCGCATCTGCTCCGAGGAGGATCAGTTCCAATACCGTACAGCCCAGATGGCCTCCTTCTTCAAGGACTGCAGTTTCCCCCCAGACGTGATCGACGGTGCCCTCCACCGCATCTCCTCCACTTCCCGTTCTTCCGCCCTTGAGCCCCGCCCCTCCAACCGCCACCAGGACAGAACCCCACTGGTTCTCACCTACCACCCTACCAACCTCCATATACAGCGTATCATCCGCTGTAATTTCCACCACCTCCAAACGGACCCCACCACCAGGGATATATTTCCCTCCCCTCCCCTATCAGCGTTCCAAAAAGACCACTCCCTCCGTGACTCCCGCGTCAGGTCCACACCCCCCACCAATCCAACTTCCACTCCTGGCACCTTCCCCGCAACTGCAAGAAATGCAAAACTTGCGCCCACACCTCCTCCCTTACTTCCCTCCAAGGCCCCAAGGTATCCTTCCATATCCGCCACAAATTCACCTGCACCTCCACACACATCATCTATTGCATCTGCTGCACCCTATGTGGCCTCTTCTATATTGGGGAGACAGGCCGCCAACTTGCGGAACGTTTCAGAGAACACCCCTAGGACACCCAGACCAACCAACCCAACCACCCCGTGGCTCAACACTTCAACTGCCCTCCCACTCCACCAAGGATATGCAGGTCCTTGGACTCCTCCATCGCCAGACCATAACAACACGATCGTTGGAGGAAGAGCGCCTCATCTTCCGCCTGGGAACCCTCCAACTACAAGGGATGAACTCAGATTTCTCCAGTCTCCTCATATCCCCTACCCCCACCTTGTCTCAGTCGAATCCCTCGAACTCAGCACCGCCTTCCTAACCTGCAATCTTCTTCTGACCTCTCCGTCCCCACCCCACTCCAGCCTATCACCCTCACCTTGACCTCCTTCCACTTAACACATCTCCATCACCCCTCCCCCAAGTCCCCCCTCCCTACCTTTTATCTTAGCCTGCTGGACACACTTTCCTCATTCCTGATGAAGGTCTTATGCCCGAAACGTCGAATTTCCTGTTCCTTGGATTCTGCCTGACCTGCTGCGCTTTTCCAGCAACACATTTTCAGCTCTGGGTGTAGCTACTTGCAAGTAAGTCTGGAATTTTGGAATTTGGAAAGTGAATGTCTTTTAAACATAGTTTCGTGACAATTCAGGGCTAGTGTGTTCCACAAGAGTGAGAGGCTAGGGCAGCAAGTCCAGGGAACAGGATGACAAGAGAAATCAAGAGACGATAAAGAAACTGTGTTAGGTAAATGCATGGAAAACAGGGGACAGCCCTTCAAAAGTATAGTGTGTGTATGTGTGTGTGTGTACGTGTTTAGGAAGTGGGGGGGGGGGCTTAAAAAAATTAATTATAAAGGCAAAGAAGGACCCTGAAATATCTTTGATGGGTATGATAAAGGAAAACCCAATGGATTTTATAAGTATATTTGGAATAAGAGAATTACCAAGGAAAGAATGGTGCCTATTAGAGAGCAATTGGTCAACCTGTGTGTGGAGCCAGAGGGCACGGGTGAGATCTTAAATGACAATTTCTTACCTCTATTCATTGACGAGAAAGATGTTGCTAAGGATTTCTGTTGGAATGGTGAGATTCTAGAAGATGTTAACATTAAGTTTTCCCTGGAGCGTTGGAGCCTGAGGGGTGACCTTATAGAGGTTTATAAAATCATGAAGGATATGGATAGAGTAAATAGAGTCTTTTCCCTAGGGTAGGGGAGTCCAGAACTAGAGGGCATAGGCTTAGGGTGAGACGGGAAAGATATAAAAGAAACCTATGGGCAACTTTTTCACAAAGAGGATTGTGCATGTATGGAATGAACTGCTAGAGGAAATGGTGGAGGCTGGTACAATTGCAACTTTTAAAAGGCATCGAGATGGGTATATGAATAGGAAGGGTTTGGAAGGATATGGACCGGTACTGGCAGGTGGGACTAGATTGGGTTGGGATATCTAGTCAGCATGGACGAGTTGGACCGAAGGGTCTGTTTCCTATGACTCTATAAGATGCTGGTATTAGATGTTTTAACGGTTATACGGATACATAAATCCACAAGGCTTGATGAGATGTATTGAATGCTGCTATGGAAGGTAAGGGAAGACACTGCTGGGACTCTGGCAGAGATACTTGACATGTCACTGACCACAGATGAAGAGCCAAATGACTAGAGGATAGCCAACATTGTTCTTTTGTTCAAGAAGGGCAGCAGGTAATTGAGGAATTAAACTTGGCCAGAACATAAAGGAGGACTAAAGGCTGGGGACAATAGGAGAAGAGAACAATTGCAAGCTAGAATTATTATTCAAAAGAGATTTTGTTGGAAAAGCTCAGCAGGTCTGGCAGCACCTGTGGAGATAAATCAGAGTTAATGCTTCTGGTCGAATGATCCTTCTTCAGTATTGTTGGTTGAGTGAGGTGACATAAGGGACATCCAGAAGGAACTAATTTTGTGTCTTGTGCCTCAACTTCTGAGATGCTCAATTAATTCAGGATGAAGGGCTTATTCCCCTGCTCCTCGGATGCTGCCTAACCTGCTGTACTTTTTCAGTACCAACTTTTTGTTTCCAATTCAAGCCAAAGTTAAATTAATTAACTAGCACACTGGAACTCTACCCCCTAGTGTCCAGAACAACAGCAACTCAGAAGCCCTTTGACTGGCAGAGATCACTGCCTTGTGTCTTAATAAGATTTGGATTTTTGTTGTTGAGGTGTGAACCAGAAGTCAAGAGATTTGCTGATGTCTGCTGGCCGGAAGTATGCTGTGTTCATGAAGGGTAAGAGTTGGTCCTGCCACCTCCAAAGCTGAAACAAGTTGGGAATTAAGGCAGGATGATACAACAGCAGCAAGGATTGAAAATTGCTTCTGTTGGATGAAATAGTTGCCCAGTTGGGTAAACAAGTATTTCGTAGAGTCCAGACATGTTGAAATAGGCCATTTGGCCCAACAAGTCCACATCGACCCTCCAAACCACCCAGACCCATTCCCCTATATTTTCCCTGACTAATGTAACTAGCTGAAACATCCCTGGATACTATGGGAAATTTAGCATGGCCAATTCGCCAAACATGCAGATTTTTGGATTGTGGGAGGCAACCCACACAGAATGCGTAAACTCCACATGGACAGTCGCCCGATACTGGAATCAAACCCAGATCCCTGGCAGTGTGAGGCAGCAATGCTAACCACTGAGTCACCGTGCCGTACTCAAACCTTCAACCCTCACACAATTCCACTCACCACATGTCCTGTAATGCCCAAACACAGCTTTCACCAGGGCAGAACACAAGAATCTTATGATAGGATCTAAAGTATTTAAGATACTTTTGAAACTACAAAAAGTAAATAATCAACTATTCAAAAACCTTCTCAAAGACACAATATTAGGAGCACATAAAACTAATAATAAAAACAAAGATCCCAGTCCCTTTAATAGTTTTGTTCACAACTGCTGAGTGGAATTCATTGGTTGAGTTTGGAGCTCAGCCAGAGATTCATATGAAAATTCAGTTGTACAATTTTGTCTTTAAATCCTGCAGAGCTAAATGTGCTGTAATCTTTGAAATAATGGACCTGAAGACCACCTGTTCTATTGGTTCAAAGGTTGAAGAGATGACTGTGTTGTCAATCAAAGAATTCAGCCATCTGTTCAGTTATTTTGAATTTCAGGAGATGGCTGGACTGTCTGTCAATGTAAATATCAAAGCACCTGTTCCAACTTGCATGTTAGAACTTGAATCTCAATGCTACTGAACTCATTAGCTTTTATTGGTGGAGAGATTGAGTTTTGGAACCACGAGGTCATGCTGCACCTGTACAAAACTCTGGTGCAGCCGCACTTGGAGTATTGCTTACAGTTTTGGTCACCGCATTAAAGGAAGGACGTGGAACCTTTGGAAAGGGTTCAGAGGGAACTTACTAGGATGTTGCCTGGTATGGAGGGAAGGTCTTATGAGGAAAGGCTGAGGGACTTGAGGCTGTTTTGGTTAGGGAGAAGAAGGTTGAGAGGTGACTTAATTGAGACATACAAGATAATCAGAGGGTTAGATAGGGTGGACAGTGGGTGCCCTTTTCCTCGGATGGTAATGGTCTAGGCAACTGAAAACAGACAAAGTTTTGGAAGAATATTGAGAAAATAGGACCCTTCTGACATGAGGAATTGAGGGCTAAGAGGAGTCATGGAATATCTTTAGCAAACAAGGTTAAGGAACATCCCAAAGCTGATCATTCGTATATAAGGAGCAAGCCGGTGACTAGAGAAAGAATTTGGCCCACTCAAGGACAAAGGAGGACAGTTATGTGTGAAGTCAGAGAAAATGGGTGAGATTCTTAATGAGTATTTTGCGTCGGTATTCACCAAGGTTGAGGTTAGGGATAGATGTTTGATTACTCCAGGTCAATTCGGCATGGGGGGGGAGTGCAAGTGTTGGGTATTCTAAAAGGCATTAAGGTGAACAAGTTTCCAGGTCTGGATGGGATCTATCCCAGGTTAGTGAAGGAAGTGAGAGAGGAAATAGCTGGGGCCTTAACAGGTATCTTTGCAGCATCTTTGAACACGGGTGATGTCCTGGAAAACTGGAGAATTGCTAATGTTGTCCCTTTGTTTAAGGGTAGCAGGGATAATCCAGGTAATTATGGATTGGTCAGACTGATGTCAGTGGTAGGGAAGCTGCTGGAGAAGATACTGAGGGATAGGATCTATTTATAATTTGGAAGAAAATGGGCTTATCAGTGATAGGCAGCATAATTTTGTGCAGGGAAGGTCCTGTCTTACCAACTTAATAGAATTCTTTGTGGAAGTGACAAAGTTGATTGATGAGGGAAGGGCTGTGGATGTCATATACATGGACTTTGGTAAGGCATTTGATAAGGTTCTCCATGGTAGGCTGATGGAGAAAGTGAAGTAGCATGTGGTCCAGGGTCTACTAGTTAGATAGATAAAGAACTG
Organism: Hemiscyllium ocellatum; assembly: GCF_020745735.1. Classification (NCBI taxonomy): domain Eukaryota; kingdom Metazoa; phylum Chordata; class Chondrichthyes; order Orectolobiformes; family Hemiscylliidae; genus Hemiscyllium; species Hemiscyllium ocellatum. The sequence goes on from NC_083403.1 coordinate 96,558,511, forward strand.
GCTGGGGAACAGGAGACAGAGAATTGGAATGGAAGGTAGTGTCTTAAAATGGAGAACTGTGACCAGTGGTGTTGAAAGGGATATGCACTGGAACCACTGTTGCTTGCGATATGCATAAATGATCTGGGGAAAGTTACAGGTAGTCTGATTAACAAGTCTGCAGATGACACTAAAATTGGTGGTGTAGTACATAGTGAAGGGGCCTGTCAGAGAATGCAACAGAATATAAATAGTTTGGAGAGATGGTCAGAGAGATGTCAGATAGAGTTCAATCCAGGCAAATGCGAGGTAATGCATTTTGGAAGATCCAATACTAGAGAGAACTATATGGTAAATAGAAAAGTCATGGGGAAAGTTTATGTACAGAGAGATCTGGGTGTTCAGGTCCATTGTATCCTGAAGGTGGCAACGCAGGCTGATAGAGTGGTCAAGAAGACATATGGCATTCTTTCCTTCACTGAATGGGGTATTGAGGACAAGAGTTGGCAGGTTATGTTACAGATCTATAGGACTTTGGTTCAGGCACATTTGGAATACTGCGTAAACTTCTGGTCGCCACATTACCAGAAGGTTGTGGATGCTCTGAAGAGGGTGCAGAGGACGTTCACTAGGATGTTGTCTGGTATGAAGGATGCTAGCAATGAAGAGAAGTTGAGTAGATTAGAATTACTTTCATTAGAATGATGGAGGTTGAGGGGGGACCTGATTGAGGTTTACAAAATGATGAGAGGTATAGACAGGGTGAAAGCAAGAAGCTTTTTCCCAGAGTGTGGGACTCAATTACTAAAAGTCATGAGTTCAAGGTGAGAGGGGAAAAGTTTAAGGGAAATGTGCATAGAAAGTTCTTCACACAGATGGTGTTGGGTGCCTGGAACGCATTGCCAGTGGAGGTGGTAGAGGCAGGTATGATAGCGTCACTTAAGATGTATCTAGACAGATATATGGATGGCCAGGGAGCAGGGATTTACAGATCCTTAGAAAATAGACAACATGTTTAGATAGAAGATCTGGATTGGCGTAGGTTTGGAGGGCCAAAGGGCCTCTTCCTGTGCTGTAATGTTCTTTGTTTTTTGTTCTTTGTATTAACCTCTTAATTTGTGTTGTTTAATGCACAATATCCATACATTGAATTGGGTAACTGAAGACTTTGAGGTTTACAAGTGTATTTTACAAGTGTGGTTTAGCATAAACACCAGTTTCCTCATTTTCCTGTCCAGAAGCCAACATCCCATTGGGGAATAACTCAGGTCCTTTTTGTTGTGAACATATCATGGAATTTCTCCATTAAACAGCCAGACAACTAAAAACTAATGAACACTGCCTACTCAAGTGTCACAATAAGAAAAATGAAGAAAGGATCAGGAAAGAGAGTAAATCAAAATAATGTGGTAAAGAGGGAGATGGTGCAACCCAGTCAGTACAGTGCTTAGTGCTCTCTAAAAGCTTTGAGAGTTTTGGTGGATACCATGTTCTCTCACCACAGACACTCAAGCATAAGGGTAGCAGTGGAAAAGAGACAGGCATTCAGGATTTTCAAAATAGCGCAACTCTTCTCAAAATATTTTCTTGTCAACTTATTCAGGGACTTAATTACATTATTTAGAGCAGGTGGGACTTGAACTAAACTTTCTAGTTCAGAGATAAGAGGCAACCATTGTGCCACAAGTCATTTTCTGATCTGTCTGTTCAGCAAAGTTAGTACACATCTGTGGTGCAGTTGGGTCTTGAGCCTGGGCATCCTGGCTCAGAGGTAGGGACATCAACATTGCACCACAAGAGAATTTCTTAAGCAATTTGCTCAGTGATGTTATTACACATGTAGAACAAGTGGGTCTTGAACTCAAGCCTCCTAGCTCAGAGGTAAGTGCGCTATCACTTTATCTCAAGAGTTTATACAGCAATACTGATGTGTTTTCTGAAACTGTTGTTTTGGACCATGTTTACCTGTTTTATTTTTTTTTATAAGATGTGAGTGTTGTCAAGGCAACATTCTTTTTGCCTATCCCTAATTGTTCTTGAACTGTGTGGCTTGCTCAGCCATTTCAGAGGATCATTGTGTGTGTTCACCCTTCAGCATTAGATTATGATGAGCCACAATTCATATCGTGGTGTGAGGAATGTTTTGATGCATGTTTTCACTGCTCATTAGCTGTTCCATCCAAACTGTTCAATTCTCTGTAACATCTCTGAGCACTGCTGACAAATCTGCACAAAACATCTTCCGATTGTAACTGTGGGCAATCTTGTGTTTCCTTCCAATTACCCACTGAGGAAATAAATATGATCATGTGTGTTCCAAGTGGTTGGTAGAAGAATTGTAATAATTCTGCCATATTCTTCTCAGAATTACATTATACTTAAGTGACAATGATGTGCCATTATTTCATCTCATTTGTAAACCAGTGAAACAGGGTTTGTCAAGGAAACTTGCCATGACAACCATGCTACATACAGCAGTATAATTATTTCCCTTGTGCTTAGAACAGATAATGGACTCCTGACTTATGTGTTTTCAATCTTCTGATTTGTTTATGAGTAATTTCCAGTTTGACCAGACAAGATTGTTATGCACTCGTATTTAATCTTTCCTGATACCAATCTTCAGCTGCAACCAGTTATGGATTTCTCCCTAACCAACAGGAAGTCAAGCTGCGCAGTAATTTTAGATGGACATCCTTGCTGAGCAAATCTAAATCTTCTATGGTCAAAATGGCAACATATGGTGAGGACTTTCAAGTTTTCTGGCACAAACACCACACCTTTCTCATGTATATGCAATGCCAAACAAGCCAAGATCAGACCACAGCATCTGTTGGCGATAAAAGCAAACTCTTATTCTGTATTTCACAGTATAGTTTATGGTGCAAGCTGATTTTCTGTTAATTGAGTGCCCATGATGTAGAGCAATTACACTAACTATTAGATTTGGGTTGTTAGCTCTTCTACAGGCTATTCAATTGAGCAGTCAACAGCACTTTTGTTTGGAAAGAGGGAAGCTGTAACTGCATTCATCTGCAATAATGAAACTTGTGTCATACCCTGAAGGTATACCACTTAACTACACTCAGATCCAGGATGCAACATGAGTTTTACCAGGTCAGTGTAGCTTCATATCTTACTAAGTGTTACTCTTAGCCAGCTGTTCTACCACAAAATTCTAAAGCAAGATACAATCATGTAAAATTAGACACATTTGTGCTATGAGATTGGTAAACATTTCTTAACTTGCATCATCCTTTGTGCAAAAATGCATAAAAGTTGTCTGTTGTGTTTTGATCCTGCTGCAAAATGTATTTTGTTGCTTAAGGATATCGGCAAAGTCTGTGTGATTCCATTGAATGGTTTCTGATTGAAAAACAGCTTGGCAACAGTTACCTATATAATCTCCTTCATCTTTATCAGCAATCACAATCTGTGTAAAAAGATGAACACATGTCTCTCCCGGTGGTTTCTCATAAAACTGTTAATGGCTTGACAAGCATGTCCAATTCCTATTGGAAATGTAACAAACAAAAGAATGTGGCAATGGGAGAATCAGTGAAGAATTGTGCTTTAGAAGTTGTCTTGATTAGTTCACATTGATCAAAGTAAGCAGTTGCATTTAAAGGGCTATGAGTAGGAGAGCATGACAACTTGGGATAATCAGGTGGCCAGAATTGGGTACAACAAATAATGAGACAAATCCATAACTGCAACAATACTTTTTTTTTGAGGCTTTCCTCTGACGGTCTCCATCTGTCATCTTCCTTTCCCTTCGCAGAAGAGTTTAGATTCTTCCTTACATACCCAACCTGTCCTTCTCCTTTTCTCAAGAGTGATAAACACCATCTTTTCGCATAATCATTGCACCAGGTTTTATATGTTCTTTCTCTACCTAAAAGCTTGATCTCCGTTTACTCCTTGAGTTTAAGTAGGTAATATGATGGCATTCCTGAGCTGTGGCTGCAAAGAAATGAATGGTCAGCTATTTTCTATGTTACTGAAGACAATGGAGATTCATTATTTTCATTTATGGGGGCTGGGTGATGTGGGTGTTCAGTTGGAAGGGATCAGATACATCAGACAGTATAAGCTCTGAAATGTTCTCCCTAAACTACTTCACTTCTTTCCCCTCCTTTTATGAAACGTCTTATTTTTCCCACTTTGACCCTATTTTGAGAATTGAAAAATGCTGAGTTCTCTTGGTGAGAACTGTAAGAACAGCAGTAGGGTGGAGAAGAAAACCCATCAGAGCTATAATGGGGTGAGAAGACTTGTGATCAGGATTGGAGGTAGGTTTGTGATGACCATTGTTACATCAGAGCTCAACCCCAAAGTTTGTTTGCAACCTTACTTGAATCTTAATTCCCACTTGGGAACCCCATAGCAAGCCTTTAGTCACCTGCCCTCTATCTCCTTGTGTGTCACAATGTCAATTTTGACTGAGGTTATTCTGACAAAGTGCCTTGGAGCTGGTGTGCTATGCTAAGACCATTTACAGAAATACGAGGTGTTATTTTAACAGATTACTTCTTAATTTATAGCATAAAACTTGATAGCATAAGGTCTAGTGTAATAAGGTGATTGTTCAGGAAGTTATAAAAATAAATATTGGGTGGTGATAGACTGTTAAATTGATTTGTGGAAAAAAAAGACATCTGATCAGTTTCTAACTGAATAAGTTTGAAGCAATTTGGATATAGTTTTCTTAACTTGAATGTGAAGACATAATGAGAAACCTCCAGCAGTATCTAGTCTTATGTTGAGTAGCTGTTATCATCACCTCTTTAAAAACAATGGTAGGAGAAAATTGCAGAATTTTAACAGCCTTTCATTTCTCTTAATATGCTGGGTTTTTTTTATAGTGAATGGAACATAGCTTAATAACAAGGAGTCAGAGCTTTATAGCTTCAAATTCAGTCAGAAGGATTCGGCTCATGCCCGAAATGTCGATTCCACTGCTCCTTGGATGCTGCCTGACCTGCTGCGCATTTCCAGCAACATATTTTCAGCTCTGATCTCCAGCATCTGTAGTCCTCACTTTCTCCTAGAAGGACTCAGCACCCAATTCTGGTGAAAGAATGGAAAATACTTGAGATAGAAATATTTAGCTCCTTCCATGAATAGTCCTTTATATCCTGATAGTTGGAGCTTTGCTAGTGCTATCAGTTAACCTTATCAGGTTCTCTCTGCCTTATATAACTGTCTTAGCTAAAATCTGCCAATTGTTTCAGTCACAAATGCAAACTCAAAGCAGGACAATTCTATCAGTATTTGTGGCTATGATGGTGACTTAGACTCTGATATTTAGCTCATAGTGTCTTCTGGCTGCTATAGGACATAGAAGAAACTGTGTTTGAAATTCACGGTTCATTTAGGCAGGTTTCTGAGGCTCTTATTACAGAGAAGATTGTCTCATCTCATTCCCTCTCAGAGATAAACAGACAGAGCATGCATAACTGTTTGGATGTCATTGAATGTTCATACAATGCCACGTATTCATCTCATGTTAACCCTGCCTTGTACAGGGACAGTTGAGAACAAAGGTGAGTCAAAAAGTCAGGGCAGGCAGGGACAAAGTAGGACTAATAAATTATTTCAGTGCAAGAGGCTGAACAGGGAAGGCAGTTGTACTCAGGACATGGTTAGGAACATGGGACTGGGATATCATAGCAATTATAGAAACATGGCTCAGGGATTGGTAGGACTGGCAACTTAATGTTCTAGGATACAAATGCTACAGGAAGGATAGAAAGGGAGGCAAGAAAGGAGGTGGGGGGTGGGGGGAGGGGTGGCATTTTTGATAAGGGATAGTATTACAGCTGTGCTGAGGGAGGATATTCCTGGAAATACATCCAGGGAAGTTATTTGGGTGGAACTGAGAAATAAGAAAGGGATGATAACCTTATTCGGATTATATTATCGACCCCCTAATCATCAGAGGGAAATTGAGAAACAAACTATCTATAAGAAAAATAGGGTGGTTATGGTAGGGGATTTTAACTTTCTAAACATAGACTGGGACTGCCATAGTGTTAAGGGTTTAGATGGAGAGGAATTTCTTAAGTGTGTACAAGACAATTTTCTGATTCAGTATGTGGATGTACCTACTAGAGATGGTGCAAAACTTGACTTACTTTTGGGAAATAAAGCAGGGCAGGTGACTGAGGAGTCAGTGGGGGAGCACTTTGGGGCCAGTGAACATAATTCTATTAGATTTAAAATAGTGATGGAAAAGGATAGATCACATCTAAAAGTTGAAGTTCTAAATTGGAGAAAGGCCAATTTTGACGGTATTAGGCAAGAACTTTCGAAAGCTGATTGAGCACAGATGTTCGCAGGTAAAGGGACGTAACGAGAATCCAGAGAAAGTATATTCCTATTAGGGTGAAAGGAAAGGCTAGTGGGTATGGGGAATGCTTGATGATGAAAGAAATTGAGGGTTAGGTTAAGAAAAAGAAAGAAACCTATGTAAGATATAGATAAGATAGATCGAGTGAATCCTTAGAAGAATATAAAGGCAGTAGGAGTATATTTAAGAGGGAAATCAGGAGGGCAAAAAGGGGAATGAGATAGCTTTGGCAAATAGAATTAAGGAGAATCCAAAAGAGTTTTTACAAATACATGAAGAACCAAAGGGTAACTAGGGAGAGAATAGGGCCCCTTAAAGATCGGGAAGGCAGCCTTTGTCTGGAGCTGCAGAAAGTGGGAGAGATACTAATTGAGTATTTTGCATTAGTATTTACAGTGGAAAAGGATATGGAACATATAGACTGTAGGGAAATAGATGGTGACACCTTGCAAAATGTCCATATTACAGAGGAGGAAATGCTGGATGTCTTGAAGCGCATAAAAGTGGATAAATCCCTAGGAACCTGATAAGGTGTACCCTAGAACTCTGTAGGAAGCTAGAGAAGTGATTGCTGGGCCTTTTGCTGAGATATTTGTATCATCGACAGTCACAGGTGAGGTTCAGGGAGACTGGAGGTTGGCTAACGTGGTGCCACTCTTTAAGAAGGGTGGCAAGGACAAGCCAGGGAACTATAGACCAGTGCTGAAAATGTGTTGCTGGTTAAAGCACAGCAGGTTAGACAGCATCCAAGGAACAGGAAATTCGACGTTTCGGGCCAGAGCCCTTCATCAGGAAGGGCTCTGGCCCAAAACGTCGAATTTCCTGTTCCTTGGATGCTGCCTAACCTGCTGTGCTTTAACCAGCAACACATTTTCAGCTCTGATCTCCAGCATCTGCAGACCTCACTTTTTACTTAACTATAGACCAGTGAGCCTGATGTCGGTGATGGGCAAGTTGTTGGTGGGAATCCTGAGGGACAGGATGTACATGTATTTGGAAAGACAAAGACTGATTAGGGATAGTCAACATGGCTTTGTGCATGGGAAATCATGTCTGACAAACTAGGTGGGACTAGATTGGGTTGAGATAGCTTGTCAGCATGGATGCATTGAACTGAAGGGTTTGATTCCATGCTGTACATCTCTACGACTCAATGGCTCTATCACGTCTTTTATCTTTTAGAATGGGATGTGTTTGTTTTTGATCTTTGATATGTAAATCCCAGAACTTCTTTTAAATTACATTCTTTAGATAGATCTAGCTTTTCCAATAATAGGTGCCACCTCAGCTCAAACAATGCATTAAGATGTGAGGTCTGTCTGTGTTCCAATGTTGAGTTGTACTGATTCAATTTCTAAAGTGGGATTTACAGAGTTTTACATAGATTCATGCAAGTTTTGAGTAGTTCTGTGGAAACAAATTCACTGCATAAACGTATGTATGCATATGTCGATGTGTGTGCGTGTGAGTAAAGTGAGTATGATGGTGCATAGCCTGCAAGAGGGTTCATGCGTGGGTGTGAGTACGGGGGGGTGGTATGTGTGCTCGTATGAGAGAGAGCTTGTGTATGACATAGGATCTCTGTGTGTGTGTATGCGTGTGAGAGAGAGAGTATAGTGCAATGGAGTTAACTGTAGTGTAACGTGAACCAAAGGTCCCAGTTGAAGCTGTTCCCATGAGTACCAAACTTTGCTATCAGCTTCTGCTCATTTACTCTGCATTGTTGCTTGTCCCAAAGTCCGCCTTGGAGGATGGGCACCCAAAGGTCTGAGGCCAAATAGCTCTGGTTACTGAAGTATTCCCCGACTGGGAGAGAACACTCCTGCCTGGTGATTGTTGTGTGGTGTCCAAGCATCCGTTGTCATAGCATCCGCTCGATCTTGCCAATGTATCGTGCCTCAGGGCATCCTTGCCTGCAGGATATGAGATAGGACGCGTTGGCCAAGACACATGAGTGCTCACCACATACATGGTGGGAGGTGTCCCCACATGTGATGGTGTATCCATGTTGACACACTGACACGTCTTATCATCATTGATGGATAATGAATGTGTCCAAGAATGAGATATAAAAAAGAGTAGTCCATGGTAAGTTTGATGATGGGATATCACTGTGAATCCTCACCATGTGGAATAAAATGTCGTCAGTATGTCTGGTGTATAGTGTTGGTTGAAGGTTTTGTGCAGCAAAGAAGTCTTGTTCAAACTTGTGCATGAAAATGTTGGAATATTGGGGTGCAAATTTGGTCCCTATGGCCGTTTTGTTTGTCTGGATGAAGAACTGGTTGTCAAAGATAAAAACGTGTTCGAGGATGAAGCGGATGAGTTGTAGGATGGTGATGGGAGATTGGCAGTTTTTGGTATTGAGTACTGAGGCTGTTGCCCTAATGCTATTGTCATGGGAAATGCTGGTGTAGAATGCTGAAACATCCATTGTGACGAGGAATATTCCTGATTCGACTGGTCCATGGGTGCTCAGTTTCTGTAAGAAATCTGTAGTGTTGCGACAGAAGCTGGAGATCCCCTGTACAATGGGTTTCAAGATGCCTTTGACATAACCAGAGAGATCTCACACAAGGTCTCATTGCCTGATACAATGGGAACTCCTGGTGTGTTGGCTTTGTATAGCTTTGGAAGGCAGTAGAAGTCAGCTACGTGAGAAGTATATACAAGTACATGATCTTGGGTTCATGTCACACTGCAATTTCCTGTAGTAATCCTGGTTGTTCAGTTGCAGGTACAGTTCCTTGCAGTAATCTGTTGAATCTGAACGACAATGACTCCTCCTTTATCTGCTGGTTTGATGACAGTGTTGCTTTCTAAAAGATGAAAGATTTGATCTAAAATTGTTTAATGTATCATCACATCTTCATGACACTGTACTCATTTGACTATGCATTCTTTGTCTTTTGATCTTATTCTCCACAACCACCTGAAGAAGAAGCAACACTTCAAAATGAACCTGTTAGACTATGTCCTGGTGTTGTGTAAACATTTTAACGGATGATCATCATTCAATATTAGATTTAACCATTTTAGATTATAATCTCTGCTATTATTGTCTTATATTCAGTGAAGGTTTTTGGTTTTCCTCTCATTTTTCTCTCTTTTTCCATGTTTGATGGCAACTGTTGATCATTCTACCATTCACACTTCATCTGGATATATTTTTTGTTCCTTTTCTCTCCCATCATTATTCCTTTTGTCCTTGCACCACCAAACAAGGAGCTTATTGAGATGTACAGCATGGAAACAGACCCTTTGGTCCAACTCATCCATGCCAACCAGATGATATTCTAAATTAATCTAGTCCCATTTGCCAGCCTTTGACCCCTATCCCTCTAAACATTTCCCATTCATCCACCCATACAGATATCTTTTAAAAGTTATCATTGTACCAGCCTCCGCCACTTCCTCTGGCTGCTCATTACACACACTCACCACCATCTGCATGAAAAGGTTGGCCCTTAGATCCCTTTTAAACCTTTCTCCTCTTACCTTAAACCTATGCCCTCTTGTTTTGGACTCCCACACCCCAACAAAAAGACCTTGGTGATTAACCCTATCCATGCCCCTTATGGTCTGATAAACCCCTATAAGGTCACCCCTCACCCTCTGACGCTCCAGGAAAAATAGTCCCAGTCAATTTAGCCTCTCCTGTTATCCTAGATCTTCCAACCCTGGAAAAATCCTTGTAAATCTTCTCTGAACCTTTTCAAATTTCACAATACCCTTCTTTTGGTAGGGAGACCAGAATTGCATGCAGCATTCCAATAGTGGCCAAACCAATATCCTGTAAAGCTGCAACCTGATCTCCCAACTCCTATACTTAGTGCACTGACTAAGAAAGGAAAGCACACCATACCATTTAATCAATTAACCTCTCCATTGTTCTGTTTTATCACAGGCCTTCCCTTTAGTTCTTAATTTTTGACCTCCTTCATTACTTTAGTACTTGTTACATTTTATAACATTTTGTGCTTTTCAGATGAACAGTGATTGAAGTGCAATACTAATGTTGTTTCTTTCTTCACTGATGCTGCCTAACATACTGAGTATTTCCAGCATTTTCTGTTTTTACTTCAGGGAATTAACCAGATATAATTTAAGAGTTATTTCATTAGCTTAATTTCAAACCCTCCAGCTACTGTGGTGGGACTTGAACTCATGACTCCTGCAAAGTCAAACAGACCTCCGAATTGTTCATCCAATAACACTCTACTATGCTCTGCTAGTGTGAATTCCTTTAACATGTTTTTAATGTACATTTGCTTCTGTTTGTGTTTTGATACAATATTCGCCCATTATTGCCCATAACTGGAAGAATTGAAAGGGTGCTGACCTAAAATTGAGCAGTCTGTAGGTATTTTTGGAGGGTGATCTAGACAAACTCTGCATTCAAGTGCAGATTCAGATGCACAAAATCAACTGGGCTGGCTGGCACACAGACAGTAGTGATGGCAAGCAAAGTGGCAGACATGAGAGCTTAAATTGGAGATGAAGGCATAGTAATTTATGACATTGGGCTAGTAATCTGTAGGCTAATCTTCAGGGAATATGGATTCAAATCACAACATGGCAACCGGTGAGATTTAAGTTCATTGAATAAATGTGGAATCTAAAGAGTCTCAGCAACCATGATCATGACAATTGTAAAAACCCATCTGGATCACTGTCCTTGACGGTCAAGCTTAGCCAGATGGCCTATGAATGACTCCAGACCCGCAATGTGATTGATTCGGTTCTGCCCTCTGAAATGGTTTTATAGGGCCTGTAATTTGAATATTCAGTATAGGCTCTACGTTTCGGAAGTCACATTGAGTTTTAAAATGTTACTTCTTGCAGCCAGAATGTGTGTCCTATTTTGGAGACAGAATTATCAGTCATGATGCCAGCACTCTACAGTCAGTGAACAATGCAGGGAACAGTGACTGCAATTTGGAATCATTCAAAATAGAGCAAACATAAAATTAATGTGCCACCTACAATATTGTGAACAGAGGTGAATTAATCACACCAAAATCCACATGTTTTCTGAATCTTATTCAATTTCTTAAACAAAGCCTTTCCCAATTACTCACATTTTCTGTATTTCTTCTAAACTGAATGAGAATTCCTTGATAAAACAGAAATAGTTCTGAAGGAAATACTGTTGCTGGTGCACACTTCATTCTCTGTAAGTCTTTTTTTTAATATCTTTGTTATCACAGTCAGCACTTCTTTTAATTATTCTTAGGATGTCACTGTTAAGGCCAACATCTATTGTCCTGTGGGAGGTGGTGTTGAGCTGCCTTCTTGAATGTCCATAACCCTTGGGGTATAGGTAGATTGACAGTGTTGTTAGGGAGAGAGTTATGGATTTTAACCTCATGGCAGTGAAGGAATGGTGATATTTTTTCAAGTCAGGATGCTGAGTGGTTGCAGGGAAGCTCTTAGATTATTGTGTTCCATGCATCTGCTCCCCTTGTTTTTCAGGCTGGACAGCCTTCATCAGTAAATCTCCAACTATACCAAATAGATAGGACTGTCCTAAATTGAATTGAACTGAATTCCATTCTGATGCTGCTCATGTATAACTTGCAGGTTCATTCTTTACAATGGCGTATATGAGCAATATTAAAATGCAATTAGGGACTTGTAACCTTTGATTTAAATGATTTCTCTCTTCCTCTAAGCTGATGTAAAATGATCACAGCCATCTCAAGGCCCATTCTTATCACCTGTTATTGAAGGAGATTTGACAATAAAAAGAACACTCGCAATTACATAGCACATTTAACTTTGTGAAAATATTCCAAGGTTTCATAGGTGCCATTACCACACAAATACAATGCTAAGCCTCAAAATATGAGGTTAATCCAGGTAATCAGAAACTTCATGAAAGAGTTGTCTGGAATGATTAAAGATAGAGACATGAGGCAGTATTTTTGCCTTTGGGCCTGCACTCTAATGATGAGGTCCCACTGTGTGGGGAAAAGTTAATTCTAAAATTTTCACTAAAGCAGCCCAATTAGAGGTTAAAGGGTGGATTTATGATTCATCAAAGGATGCTGCCAAGTTCTCAAAGCTGGCAGGTCATTGGGAGATTCTCAAATTCTGGAGAAGCAGTAGGCAACTTTTTTCAGGTAGTGGTGGGAGAGAGAGAGAAAAAAAACCTATTTCTACCATCCAGCAAACCCCTATCTCTCAGAATGAGGAGAGTGTTTTGGGATACTTTTTTCCCCAAGGCAGGTGTTATGTGCCTGGACATTTCTATTCAATGATAAAAATGTAGCTTTTAATTTTAAATAAAAAATGACAGTTAAACCTGGTCTACCATTGTGAAAGGGAGACCCCAACTCCAGGCAGCCTGTAGTCAGCCTTGAAACTTCCCTGAAATATTCTCCAGCTCATGATCGGAGCTTAGCTCCAGCATCTGAGCAAGTCCTTAGTTGCTCAAAAACACTCACCAGCCTCTGACTCAATACGTAGCTATCTGCTGTTCACCAATCCTATCCTGCCTCAAGAAAAGTGAGCTAAAGGTGGGAAGGTGTTAGAAAAATAATAAGTCAGCTATGAGTATTCACACCTGACTGTGTTTGACCTCCTCTCTACGTGATGCTAAAAATCCCTGTCTGCAGAGAGATTTTGTTGGGGGATCATTCCAACCGAACACCCAGGCAACTGAATGTTCAAACACCAATGACGGAGCAGTGGAAATCAGGAATGCACAAAAAGCAGAAATTGTTGGAATCCAAGATCTCAGAGGAGATCAGAGATTGCTTCAAATCTCTTTGTGGACCAAGGCTGGAAGTTTTAAAAATGAGGTGTCGCTGGACCAAGAGCCATATCAACTTTTATTTTGCCACAATAATCATTCACTGTGTTTGCTCACATGCATTACAAAATGGATTTGTGCAATTTTGTATTTCTGGGAAAAGGCTCTATGTGGCGGGGGTTTTCACTTGGAAATTGAAACATTGTAGGATTTTGGGGTGTAAACTTTTATTAACACAGGACTTTGGTATCGCAGTGATCAAATGTCAGCAAAACAGAAATTCTATCAGGCTTTGCCTTCTCTTATTTATTTTTATTGCTTTGTTTTTGTCTCGAAGTGAATGATTTGTTGGGTAAATTGCCCTTATTTTAGGCAATTATAATTAAACTTTTGATTAAAATGTCCATACATTGTTAACTCTATTGCGAAATAACAGAACATAGTCTGACAACTGCTCATGATTTTGCAACACAATTTATTAGTTACAGAATCAAGGTTGAAGATCAAAGTTATGGACAAGATCAACTGAAAGATATGAAAGGTTGCAGACTGAGTTACTGAACAACATTGTTCAAAACCAATCATTGATTTACTTAGTTACTTAATAAATTAAGTAGTCAATTTAAACAAGTAATTCAGTATGTCAGCTTTAGCAGCACTGAACCTAATTACAACAACGCACGACGTCTAAGACTGCCAATTGGTGAGAATACTCTCAGGGCACCTTCTAAAATAGTTGACAAGTTAACAACTTGACTAACCAGCCTATTGAATAGACTACATAGAATATATTGAATGCAATCATACAAGGAGAAAGTGAGGACTGCAGATGCTGGAGATCAGAGCTGAAAATGTATTGCTGGAAAAGCGCAGCAGGTCAGGCAGCATCCAAAGAGCAGGAGAATCGACGTTTCGGGCATGAGCCCTTCTTCAGGAATGAGGAAAGTGTCACACTTTCCTCATTCCTGAAGAAGGGCTCGTGCCCGAAACATCGATCCTCCTGCTCTTTAGATGCTGCCTGACCTGCTGTGCTTTTCCAGCTACAATCATACAATTTCATTACAGCCTCAGATTCTCTTCGCAGTAAAGCAGACAAAAGCGTCATACTGTCTTAATTGATACAGTTTTTAAACTTAGGATGCACAAAGCCTGCCCCCACCCCCACCTTTAATGACTACTTGTCAGCGGTACCGGGTTTTCCCTTTAGTAATTAACTCTCAGGTACAGCACCTTTAAGTAATGTTTGCCAGCTGCAACGTGTCAACTGCCAATTAATTAGTTACTTGAAAACAAAAGAATACTGCTTTTTGATTAGTTACATTAAAGTTATGGGGTTACATCTAATGTTAGAATTCTTTAACTAAAAAATTATGACATAATTTGTTCATTCAATCCACATTCTACTGTCTACTAATCTCTGTATTCATTCCTCTCTCTAATGATGAGGAGGGACCACTTTTCCAGTCTGAAGCTTTCTGATCTATAGCTACTTTGAAATCTATATTTATGATTTTGTGAAAATCTTAATTGAAACTTACTCTTAATGTTGTAACAGATTGATTAAATAATTCAAGAGAACCAATTAATTAGTGTGATATGTTCTTATCTATGTAACCAATTGCAGCTGTGAATTCTATCTCATCTAAGCAGCCTTGATTATATAGGTGTACTACTCTTCTACTTACAGAGACTATTTTCCCACATGGTCTAATTACTGTTCACCATGTCCTGCTGCATTAGCCATAGGTAGTACCAACCATTTTGTGCTGCTCAGTCATGGGTATTCCTAACAGCCAACCACTACCATCTGTGCTTCAAGGTAGATTGGTGCCACCACCTTCTTTCTATATGGCCTTGAACTACAGTCATAGCCTAAATGTTAGGGCAGACTGCTCAGGAGAGATGATAGGAAGTATTTCTACACCTAAAGGGTGGTAGAGGTTTGGGGCTCTCTTCTCCAATCAGCAGTCAGATCATAAGACATAGGAGCAGAAGTTAGGCCATTCAACCCATCAAACCTGCTCTACCATTCAATCATTTTGATTGCTTTTGTGAAACCATTCTCCCTTCTTTTCCCCATAACCATTGGCAGTCAAGAACCTATCTATCTCAATCATAAATACATTCAATAACCTGGCCTCCACAGACTTTTGGGGCAATGAATTCCATAGATTCACCACTCTCTGGCTGTAGATGTTTCTCCTTATCTGTGATGTAAAAGGTTGTCCTTTTATTCTAAGGCTGTGCCTTTGGGTCCTAGTCTCTCCTAATAATGGAAATGTCTTCCCAACATTCATGCAGTCCAGGCCATTCAGTATTCTGTAAGTTTCAATTAGATACCCCCATCCTTCTAAACCCCATTGCATATAGAGCCAGAGTCCTCAAACGTTCCTCATATGTTAATCTTTTCATGTTGTGGTTCTGTTCGCCGAGCTGGAGGTTTTTGTTGCAAACGTTTCGTCCCTTGGCTAGGCGACATCATCAGTGCTTTGGACCCTCCTGCGAAGCGCTTCTTTGATGTTTCTTCCGGTATTTATAGTGGTCTGTCCTTGCCGCTTCCGGTTGTCAGTTTCAGCTGTCCGCTGTAGTGGTTGGTATATTGGGTCCAGGTCGATGTGTTTGTTGATGGAGTTTGTGGATGAATGCCATGCCTCTAGGAATTACCTGGCTGTTTTCTGTCTGGCTTGCCCTATGATAGTAGTGTTGTCCCAGTCGAATTCATGTTGCTTGTTGTCTGCGTGTGTGGCTACTAGGGATAGCTGGTCATGTCGTTTCGTGGCTAGTTGATGTAAATGTATGCGGATTGTTAGCTGTCTTCCTGTTTGTCCTATATAGTGTTTTCTGCAGTCCTTGCATGGTATTTTGTACACTACATTAGTTTTGCTCATGTTGGGTATCTGGTCCTTCGTTCTACTAAGTTGTTGTCTGAGTGTGGCTGTTGGTTTGTGTGCCGTTATTAGTCCTAAGGGTCGCAGTAGTCTGGCTGTCAGTTCTGAAACGCTCCTGATGTATGGTAGTGTGGCTAGTCCTTTTGGTTGTGTCATGTCCTCGTTCCGTGGTCT
Source organism: Hemiscyllium ocellatum (assembly GCF_020745735.1). NCBI lineage: Eukaryota > Metazoa > Chordata > Chondrichthyes > Orectolobiformes > Hemiscylliidae > Hemiscyllium > Hemiscyllium ocellatum. Next base: position 96,574,661 of record NC_083403.1, read on the forward strand.
TTCTCTTAGGCATCTGTTGATGAAGCTGCACAGGTATCCGTTTTTGGCGAATAACTTGTATAGGTGTTCCTCTTCTTCTTTTTGCAGTTCTGGTGTACTGCAGTGTGTTGTGGCCCTTTTGAATAGTGTCCTGATGCAGCTTCGTTTGTGTGTGTTGGGGTGGTTAATTTCATAGTTTAGGACTTGGTCTGTGTGTGTTGCTTTCCTGTATACCCTTGTGGTGAATTCTCTGTTCGGTGTTCTCTGTACTATCACGTCTAGGAATGGGAGTTGGCTGTCCTTTTCTTCTTCTCTCGTGAATCGGATTCCTGTGAGTGTGGCGTTGATGATCCGGTGTGTTTTTTCTATTTCCATGTTTTTGATGATGACAAACGTGTCATCGACATATTTGACCCAGAGTTTGGGTTGAATTTGTGGTAGGACTGTTTGTTCTAACCTTTGCATAACTGCCTCTGCTATGAGTCCCATGGGTGTTCCGTTGATTTGTTCGTATATCTGGTTGTTGAATGTAAAGTGTGTAGTGAGGCACAAGTCCAGTAGTTTAAGTATGCCGTCTTTGTTGATAGGTTCCGCGTCCTGTTTTCTGTTCTGTGTGTCCAGTAGGTTGGCTATTGTTTCTCTGGCTAGGGTTTTGTCAATCGAAGTGAACAGTGCCGTCACGTCGAATGAGATCATGGTTTCTTCTTTGTCTATGTGTATATTTCTGATGATGTTCAAGAATTCCTGTGTTGATTGTATGGAGTGTTTGGATCCGCTGACCAGGTGTTTCAGTTTCTGTTGTAGTTCTTTGGCCAGTTTGTATGATGGTGTCCTGGTAGTGATACTATGGGTCTGAGTGGGATGTCTGGTTTGTGTACTTTAGGTAGTCCGTAGAATCTGGGGGTGTTGTTACTTTCCAGTTTCATTCTTTGTAGATCAGCTTTGGTTATCTGTCCGTTTTTTTTGTAGATTCCTTAGTGTGTTATTTATTCTATTGGTGAGTTGTGGTGTGCGCTCAAATTCCTTCATTTGGTAGGTGTTGGTATCTGCGAGTAGTTGTTGTGCTTTTAGGATGTAATCTGATTTATCTAGGATGACCGTCATTCTGCCTTTATCTGCTGGTAGTATGATTATGTTCTTATCGTTTCTTAGTGCTTTCAGTGCTTCCCTCTCCTTGGTTTTGAGATTATGTGTTTGTCTTTTCCTTATCGTCATGGGTATGACACTATAGGACAGAACAGGACAACACACCGCAAAAAAACGGCACTAAAAGAAAAAAATGGCCAAACTAACACACAACAAAGAGGACACTACAACACACACCTGGGTTAAAAACCTCTCCCACAAACAGCTCACAGACATGGAAAGAACAATACTGGCCAAGGGACTCAACTACAACCACAGGGATGCCAAGTCAGCAGACTTCCTAGCAGCACTGAAATGCACACTCAGAAACAATGGACTGACAGAAGAGACACAACAAACAGTGAGACAAACTGTCGTACCCATGATGATAAGGAAAAGACAAACACATAACCTCAACACCAAGGAGAGGGAAGCACTGAAAGCACTAAGAAGCGATAAGAACATAATCATACTACCCGCAGATAAAGGAAGAATGACGGTCATCCTAGATAAATCAGATTACATCCAAAAAGCATAACAACTACTCGCAGATACCAACACCTACCAAATGAAGGAATTTGAGCACACACCACAACTCACCAATAGAATAAATAACACACTAAGGAATCTACAAAAAAAACGGACAGATAACCAAAGCTGATCTACAAAGAATGAAACCGGAAAGTAACAACACCCCCAGATTCTATGGACTACCTAAAGTACACAAACCAGACATCCCACTCAGACCCATAGTATCACTACCAGGACACCATCATACAAACTGGCCAAAGAACTACAACAGAAACTGAAACACCTGGTCAGCGGATCCAAACACTCCATACAATCAACACAGGAATTCTTGAACATCATCAGAAATATACACATAGACAAAGAAGAAACCATGATCTCATTCGACGTGACGGCACTGTTCACTTTGATTGACAAAACCCTAGCCAGAGAAACAATAGCCAACCTACTGGACACACAGAACAGAAAACAGGACGTGGAACCTATCAACAAAGACGGCATACTTAAACTACTGGACTTGTGCCTCACTACACACTTTACATTCAACAACCAGATATACGAACAAATTAACGGAACACCCATGGGATCACCAATCTCGGGACTCATAGCAGCAGCAGTTATGCAAAGGTTAGAACAAACAGTCCTACCACAAATTCAACCCAAACTCTGGGTCAAATATGTCGATGACACGTTTGTCATCATCAAAAACACGGAAATAGAAAAAACACACCGGATCATCAACGCCACACTCACAGGAATCCGATTCACGAGAGAAGAAGAAAAGGACAGCCAACTCCCATTCCTAGACGTGATAGTACAGAGAACACCGAACAGAGAATTCACCACAAGGGTATACAGGAAAGCAACACACACAGACCAAGTCCTAAACTATGAAAGTAACCACCCCAACACACACGAATGAAGCTGCATCAGGACACTATTCAAAAGGGCCACAACACACTGCAGTACACCAGAACTGCAAAAAGAAGAAGAGGAACACCTATACATGGTATTCGCCAAAAACGGATACCCGCGCTACTTCATCAACAGATGCCTAAGAGAAAGACCACGGAACGAGGACATGACACAACCAAAAGGACTAGCCACACTACCATACATCAGGAGCGTTTCAGAACTGACAGCCAGACTACTGCGACCCTTAGGACTCATAACAGCACACACACCAACAGCCACGCTCAGACAACAACTTAGTAGAACGAAGGACCAGATACCCAACATGAGCAAAACTAATGTAGTGTACAAAATACCATGCAAGGACTGCAGAAAACACTATATAGGACAAACAGGAATACAGCTAACAATCCGCATACATGAACATCAATTAGCCACGAAACGACACGACCAGCTATCCCTAGTAGCCACACACGCAGACAACAAGCAACATGAATTCGACTGGGACAACACTACTATCATAGGGCAAGCCAGACAGAAAACAGCCAGGTAATTCCTAGAGGCATGGCATTCATCCACAAACTCCATCAACAAACACATCGACCTGGACCCAATATACCAACCACTACAGCGGACAGCTGAAACTGACAACCGGAAGCGGCAAGGACAGACCACTATAAATACCGGAAGAAACACCAAAGAAGCGCTTCGCAGGAGGCTCCAAAGCACTGATGATGTCTCCTAGCCAAGGGACGAAACGTTTGCAACAAAAACTTCCAGCTCAGCGAACAGAACCACAACAACGAGCACCCGAGCTACAAATCTTCGCACAAACGTTAAGCTTTTCATTCCTGGGACCATTCTCGTAAACCTCCTCTGAACATGCTCCCAGGCAAGTACATTATTCCTGAGGTATGAGGCCCCAAATTGCACTCAATACTCTAAATGCAGCCTGACCAGAGCCTTATTGCGCCTCAGAAGTACATCCCTGCTTTTATACTCAAGTCCTCTCAAAATAAATGCCATCACTACATTTGTCTTCCTAACTACTGACTCAACTTGCAACTTTACCTTGAGAGAATCCTGGATTAGAACTCCCAAGTCTCTTTGCTGAATTCTATCCCCATTTAGAAAATAATCCATGCCTCTATTCTTCCTACCAAAGTGCATGATCTTACAATTTCCCATGTTGTACTCCATCTGCCACTTTGCCCACTCTCCTAACCTGTCCAAATCCTATTCAGCCTCCCCACCTCCTCAATACCACCTGTCCCTCCACTTATCTTTACATCATCTACAAACTTAGCCAGAATGCCCTCACTTTCTTCATCTGGATCGTTCTTGTATAAACTGAAACATTGTGATCCCAACACTGAGCCTCCTGGAACACCACTTGTCATCAGCTGCCATTCTGAGAAGGATCTTTTTATCCCCACTCTCTTCTTTCTGCCAGACAGCCAAGTTTCTATCCATGCTAGCATCTTGTCTCTGAGACCATGGGCCCTTATCTTACTCAGTAGACTCCTGTATGGCACCTTGTCAAAGCCCTTTTGAAGTCCAGGTTGCTAATATCCACTGGCTCTCCTTGGTCTAACCTAACTTCAAAGAATTCTAGCAGATTGGTCAGGCATGTTCTCTCATGGGCTCCACCATAAGCTCTTCCAAGAAGCCATCTCATAGACATTCCACAAATTCCTTTTCTTGCAATCCACTGCTGACCTGATTTCCCCAATCCACCTGTATATTGAAATCCTCCACGCTCACTGTAACTTTGCCTTTCTTACACATCCCTTTGATGAAACCACATTAACTTTGCCCTGTCTTACCATACTCTTCCAAGTATTCAGAAATCTCATCCTACGCAATGGATTTCAGGATCTTACCCACAAACAAGGTTAGGCTAATTGGCCTATAATTTTTCATCATTTAGCTTACACCCTTTTTAAACAGCTGTGTCACATTAGCAATTTTCCATTCAAATGAGAAAGATCACCACTAATGCCTCCATTATCTCTTCAGCTACCTTAGACTCTGGGGTGTAGTCTGTCTGGTCCAGGTGATTTATCCACCTTCAGGCAATTCATTTTTTCTAGCATCTTGGTGATGGCCACTATACTTAGCTATGCCCCCTCACTCTCTCGAATTTTTGGAATGTTACTCGTGTCTTCTGCTGTGAAGACTGACACGAAGTAATTATTCAGTTCCTCAGCCATTTCCCCGTTCCCCACTGCTATCTCTCCAGTGCCATTTTACAGCAGCCCAATATTCACTTTTGCCTCTCTCTTGCCCTTTATATATCTGAAGAAACTCTTACAGTCTTCCTTTCTATTATTGGCTAGCTTACCCCCATATTTAATCTTCTCCCTCCTTACTTCTCTTTTTGTTACCCTCTGTTGGTCATTGTAGGCTTCCCAATCCTCTGGTTTTCAACTGCTTTTCAGCACATCATATGCTTTCTCTTTTGTTTTTATGCAATGCCATGGATGCCTCATCCTCCCTGTATCATGCTTCTTTTTCTTCAGAATGAATCTCTGCTGTGTTTCTGAATTACTCCCAGAAACTCCTGACATTGCTGTTCCACTGTCTTTCCTGCTAGGCTCACCTCCCAATCAAACCTATCCAGCTCCTCCTTCATGCCTTTGTAGTTGCTTTTATTCAGCTGTTATACCGTTACCTCTGATACTATCTTTTCCCTCTCAAATTGCAGAGTAAATTCAATCATATTATGATCACTGCCTCCAAAAGGTTTCCTCATGTTAAGCTCCTTTATGAAGTCTGCCTCAGTGCACAACACTAAATCCAGTCTTGCCTGTTCTCTCATGGGCTCCACCATAAGCTCTTCCAAGAAGCCATCTCATAGACATTCCACAAATTCCTTTTCTTGCAATCCACTGCTGACCTGATTTCCCCAATCCACCTGTATATTGAAATCCCCCACGATCACTGTAACTTTCTCTTTCTTACACATCTTTTCTGTCTCCTAGTGTATCTTGCACCTCAGCTCCTGACTATTGTTTGGAGGCTGGTACATAACTCTCGCTATGGCTTCATTACTTTTTCGGTTCCTTAATTCTACCCATACGGTTTCTGCCCCATCTGACTCTAGTTCATTTCTTATTATTGATTTAATTTCATTTCTTACTGATAAGGCAATCCCACCCCCTCTGCCCATCTGCCTACCTTTTCAATAGTATGAAAATCCTTAAATATTCAGCTCCCAATCCTGATTCTCTTGCAGCCACATCTCCGTGATGCCCACCATGCTATATTTGCCAATTTTGATCTGCACCACAAGCTCATTTACTTCATTCCTCACATTGCACGCATTCAGATATAACACCTTCAGTCCTGTATGAACCATCCTCTTATTGTCGTTTGTTTGCCCAGTGTGCTTGAAGTTAGATTGCGAACCCTTTCCAAACATTCTGTCCTATTTGTGTCTTCGTTGGACATTTTAATAACCTCTCCTGAGTTCTGCACTCTTACCTCCTCCTTTAATTCGGGTTTTCTAAATTCCCCTATAACTAAACAATCCCCACCCCTCCCCAACCACTGTCTCCAGCCCTAGTTTTATGATTCACAAACCCTCCCTTGTCAGGGTTCGGAACGATCGAGCCTGGCTCTCTGGAGGTGTGGAATTTCAGAGGAATCGGAGTGTTTTGGCAGAGAGAGCAACACAGAGAGGCAACAGGAGCAGTGAGCTGACAGCAGGTTGTCTCTGTGCAGTCCGCTTGACTGCTGTTAAGTTATTCAGGTTTATACTAGATCAGTTATTAGTTTTAAACCTGGTACTTTTTTTTGTTTAGCAAAGGTATTGATGGATATTGGCCAAAGGCAGGCATACTGAGTTAAGCCACAGATCAACCATGATCTGATTGAAGGTGGAACAGGCTCGTCAGGCTGAATGGCCTTCTCGTGTTGCTCTGTTCCTCGAAGAGACTAGTTGTTTTATGGTGATAGCGGAAAACCACTAGAGAAAATTAATGAGAAGTAACTCTTGTCTTCATGTATAATTTATCATATGATAACAATCAGGTGCAAGTTACATTAATAAGAAGGACACTGTTAATAAGACTATTGGGTGACTGGTGGGTTATAGGTCTTCATTGCACAAGATCCTAAGGTGATCTGCCTTTTTCCCAGCAAGGTCCCTATGGCATTGTCAGGTCAAGTGGAGCTTAATACAGTCTCGCACATTAAAACTTTTAAAATCAATGCTTCATACAAAATCTTCCCTTCAACCCACTTACATTGAAGTGTCAAGTCAATGTGATCTTTTCTGTAATGAGAATCCATTTAAATCTTTGGTCCAAGCTGAGGCTCCCTTGCATATCAGTAATAGGAATGAAACTGGCTTCATTCTTTCTTTTCTTGATCTGGTAGATAATTAACAATTGTGCCTTTGCTTTAATATGCTGTTCTAAGCATTTAATTTGACTACCTAACTTGTTTTCTGTCCTGAATGTAGTGTTCTTTTCAAATCATTTTTAACCTATTTTTAATCAAATTTGCTAAAAGGAGATAATAAAGAATCACAAAATCAAAGAATTGTTATGCTCTAGAAGAAGGCGATTCAATCAATCAATACTGCACCTGTTTTCCTAACAGGCATTATGAATCAGTACCATTTTCCCGCCTTTTACCTGTAATTCTGCACACCATTTCTAAATGATTTTTCAATGCCCTATTGAATGCCTTGTTTCAATCTGCTTCCACCATACTTCTAGACAGTGCATTTCAGACTCAAACCACTCACTATATGAAACACTTTCTTGTTGCCTCACATTTACATTTTTTGAAAATCACGTTGAATCTGTGCCACCTCAAACTTGATACTGTGATGATCAAAGAAAACTGCATCTACCAAAAAAGGCTAACGGTCTCAGTCTCTGCTGGTATATTGAGTTCAAGATAAATTTGTGAGTAGTACAAAACTTTTTAATATCATAATTTCAGTGGCATTGTCTACATTTCATGGGCAAATCCAAATGACATTTGTTCAAAGTTTTGGCCAGAGGATCTTCACACAAAAGTTGGAGACTTCTATCATTAAATTACCAGGGCATGGCTTTCACAGAGTTGGCAGACATTGTGCCTGACATCTTATGACATGCATCTCTTTGTTAATTTCTCAAAAGGTTGTTCCACAGAAATAGGGAAATGACACATGTTTATGCCTTTTAAACTGCTATCCCTAAATGGGAACACCAACATTTTTGATGTTGTGTTCGGGAATAATGCGTATATACATATTCTTTCTGGAGTCGTAACTTCAGAACTTTAGTGATTTTAATTGCTTCATGGATTATGGCTTAGCAAATAGTTTTATGGCTCAATTATACAGGAATGTTCATGACTAAGGGCTTGGTTGATGGTTTAAGTCTTGCTGTACAGCTATTTTTCTAGCATTGATTTCAATTGGAGTTTTGCTTTTAACCTGGAGACTTGTGCATCCAGTCTTGAAATTATCCTTCAGAAATTTAATCTTGCACAGTTATTGCAAAATTTAAATTAAATAACTAACCCCTGTGTCTGAATTCCTGATGCCAACTTCAAATAAATGCACGTTGTGCAGGCAATTCAAATTAGTAAAGTCTGCCTTCATATTGATTTACTTTCACAGTTAAATATATTTACATCTGGTTCAAAGGATTATTAATTGAAAACTTGCAGCTGTAATTTTGTATTAGTCAGAAACTCCATAAGCTAAAAATGTAAGAGAGCTTCATCTTTTTATTCCCGTTTAATAGCAGTCACAATATACAGTTCAACTCTGGTCATGCTTTAACATTTCAAAGTAACAACCGTACTTATAAAGAGTCCAATAAATTTGAATAAAGACTTTGCTTCCCCTGATAATATTCAATGGAATTCCTGCAAATGGACTTTTTAATTTCTCCAAGGTAATTAAGAATATGCAGTAACTGCTAGGCTAGCCAGTGACGCTTTTTAAAGAGCCACTTGTCTTAGGACTACTCAACAACAAAACTGGAACCTTTTAGAAATTTGTTCACTGCAGAAATTTAATGTGAGTTATCACTCCATTTATGTCAGAAGCAAACTTTTACATAAATCAATGTTTTCTCCAGGATATTTGTGTCTTTAAGCCTTCCTAGCAATTCAAAGCAAAATCTCCTTTTCGTCAAGCTGTTCAAATCATCAGCTGCCAAGTGCCAAAACATATATGCTAGATTCTAAAATAGCTTAAAAGCTGAAAGACATGTCCACAGAATACACAAATCTTTTTTTCCCTTTTTCAAAAATAATATGGTTTAAAATAATTTGAAAACTGAATTTTGAAGCACCACATTTGGATTATTTTCCATTGTTTTGCATTAAAAAAACAATTTGTCCATTAAAAAAAGAACAGTCATAGACTATTGTCGTTAGAGTGATATGCAGCACAATTGCTGTCACTTCAGCCTGAGTAACTCATTGGACATGTCCAGCTTCCTGTGGTTAACAAGTTATCAGTTAGTGCAAACATACCTAATTTGATTAAATAACAATGTGATTGAATTGTGCAGTGGAAAAAATCCAGCATCAGTGGGATAAAAGTGAAACTGAGCAAAGGTACTGTGGTGGGAATAAGTAGCAAGGTTTGTCTTCCAATTAGAAGTCTGCTTCTGGGTGAGGTGAAGGTTTGTCACAGCAATGTGAGCTGTCAATTGATAGATGGCAGGCCTGTCCAATCACTGCCAGAAAGGGTGGAAATGGAGATAGTTGGTCAAAGTGTTGTGTTGACTTACACATCCCAGGGCAGTCATCATTGAGAGTGTTGAATCTCCTAAAGGAGATATCAGTTGATTGTGCCAAAGCCTTCCATCACACCAAAGGCAAGCAAAATGTCAAAGAATAGCCAAAGGAGTGGTACCTGGGGCTAAGTAATGCCTTTTTTATTATTATTCATTCATGGCATGAGAATATCACTGGATAGGCCAGCATTTATTACCCATCCCTAGTTGACAAGAGGACAATTAAGAATCAATAATGTTGCAGTAGGTCTAGAGTTGCCTATAGACCAGACCAAGTAAGGATGGTAGTTTTGTATCCTTAAGGACATTTGTGAGTCAATAATCAACACTTGATTCATGCTTATCATTTGACTTGATTCCAAATTTTCATGGAATTTATTTTCCACTGTCTGATGAGATAGGATTTAAACCAGGATCCTGGAACATTACCTGAATTTCTGGGATTAACAGTCCAATGATAATATCAATAGGCATTGCCTCTCCCTATCTTTGATTGTAAATTAGCATCTAATGTTGTGGTGAGAGAGAGGAGGTTCCCTTTCCAGAGGATTGCAGGAGAAGGGCAATGCGTCATGTGGGGTGCTACAGAGATCACTGGGGTTTTTTGTTATGTTCCACATATACTTTCTACCTGTGTTGGCACTGTATAAATAACTAATTTAAAGTCTGCATCTGGTCTTCTTTTAGTGTCCTCATAACACAAGTAGCATGGACGCCAGAAGGGCTCCGATCCTCCAACCATCCGCACTTACTCATTAGCAGTAAGTAGTTAGACATTCCTGGCTATACCTACCTTATGTATGGAAAAACATGGACACCCTTCTATGTTATGACCCTCAGCCTAGATCAATTGGGTCCAGTTTTATCCTCCTTAGTTCTTCTGCTAGTAAAGCAAAATAAATAAAAGCAATTGTCAGCTACGTGATTTATGTATCCAATCTCTGTACTAAAATGTCTAAACTTCAACACCTACCTCATTCTGTCACACAATTTCACACAGCCCTTGATCCAGCGCCCAAGCTTTTATCAATCTCACTTCAATATTGTCATCAACCCAGTATCTTCCACCCTCTGGAGCAGAGAATTTCAAAGTTTCATATTATTGTGAGTGAGAAGGTTTTGTGAAGTTAGAGTCATAGAGTCATAGAGATGTACAGCATGGAAACAGACCCTTTGGTCCAACCCATCCATGCTGACAAGATATCCCAACCCAATGTAGTCCCACCTGCCAGCACCCAGCCCATATCCCTCCAAACCCTTGCTATTCATATACTGGTCCAGATGCCTTTTAAATGTTGCGATCATATTAGCCACCACCACTTCCTCTGGCAGCTCATTCCATATATGTACCACCCTCTGCATAAAAAATCTACCCTTTAGGTCTTGTTTACATCTTTCCCCTCTCACCCTAAACCTCTATAAGGTCACCCCTCAGCCTCTGACGCTCTAGGGAAAACAATCACAGCTTATTCAACCTCTCCCTACAGCTCAAATCCTCCAACCCTGGCAACATACTTGTAAATCATTTCTAAATCCTTTCAAGTTTCACACATCTTTCTGATAGGAAGGAGACCAGAATTGCACAAAATATTCCAAAAGTGGCCTAACCAATGTCCTGTACAGCCGCACCATATCTTCCCAACTCCCGTACTCGATACTCTGATCAATAAAAGAAAGAATACCAAATACTTTCTTCACTATTCTATCCACGTGCAACTCTACTTACAAGGAGCTATGAATCTGCACTCCAAGGTCTCTTTGTTCAGCAATACTCCTTAGGCTCTTACCGTTAAGTGTATAAGTCCTGCTAAGATTTGCTTTCCCAAAGTGAAACACCTCACATTCATCTGAATTAAACTCCATCTGCCACTTCTCAGCCCATTGACCCATCTGGTCAAGATCCTGTTGTAATCTGAAGTAGCCCTCTTTGCTGTCCAGTTCTGTATCCAAATGGCTAGTTCTCCCTGTATTCCATGAGATCTAACCATGCTAACCAGTCTCCCATGTGGAACCTTGCCAAATGCCTTACTGAAGTCCATATTTCCAAAGAGTAGGTCAAGTTTTGCACCTTCTCTCCTAGGTACATCCACATATTGAATCAGAAAGTTTTCTTGCACACACTTAACAAATTCCTCTCCATCTAAACCTTTAACACTATGTCAGTCCCAGTTTATGTTTGGAAAGTTAAAATCCCCGACCATAACCACCCTATTGGGTGGCACGGTGGGACAGTGGCTAGCACTGCTGCCTCACAGCGCCAGAGACCTGGGTTCAATTCCAGCCTTGGTCAACTGTCTGTGTGGAGTTTGCACATTCTCCCCACGTCTGCATGGGTTTCCTCCGGGTGCTTCAGTTTCCTCCCACAGTCCCAAGATGTGCAGGTTAGGTGAATTGACCATGCTAAATTGCCCGTAGTGTTCGATGGAACGGAATGGGTCTGGGTGGGTTGCTCTTCGGAGGATCGGTGTGGACTTGTTGGGCCAGTGTTTCCACACTGTAAGTAATTTAATCTATTACTATTACAGATAGCTGAGATCTCCTTCCAAATTTGTTTCTCAATTTCCTTCTAAGTATTAGAGGGTCTATAATACAATCCCAATAATGTTACCATCCCTTTCTTATTTCTCAGTTCCACCCAAATAACTTTCCTGGATATATTTCTGGAAATATCCTCCCCAAAACAGCTGTAATGCTACCCCGTATCAAAATCCCCACTCCCCTTCTCTTTTGCCTCCCTTTCTGTTTTTCCTGTAATATTTGTATCCTAGAACATTAAGTTGCCTGTCCTGTCCATCAATGAGCCATGTTTCTGTAACTGCTATAATATCCCAGTCCCATGTTCCTAACCATGCCTTGAGTTCATCTACCTTCCCTGTTAAACCTCTTGCTTTGAAGTAAATGCAGTTTAATTTATCAGTCTCACTTTGTTCTCTGCTTTGTCCCTGCCTGACCTGATTGTTTGACTCGTTTCTTTTCTCAACTGTACCAGTCTCAGATTGATCTCTTTCCTCACTATCTCCCTGGGTCCCACCAGTCCACTTTACTAGTTTAAATCCTCCTGGAGAGCTCTAGCAAATCTTCCTGCCATTATGTTAGTCCCTTTCAAATTCAGGTGCAATCCATCCTTCTTGTACAGGTCATTTCTACCCAAGAAGAGATTCCAATGATCCAAAAGTTCTTCTCACCTCTGTGCTAAATGTCCTTGAGATTATGACCTCTCATTTTAGATTTTACAGCCATGAAAATTAGCATCTTAGCGTCAACCATTTCAAACCCTTGAACATTTCTTGAGGTTTCAGTGTGATCTCTCATCCTTTAACTTCATAGCCTACAGGCTAATCCAACTCATGGACAGCACTTTCATCTCAACAATCAATCTAGTGAGCCTTTGTTGAATACTTTCTAAGGCTGCTATACTTTGTTTAAATAAGGACATCAAAACTGTTCACAACAATGTCAATCATAGCAAAAGTTTATTAGTCATAGATTTCAGTATTTTTTCCTTGGCAGATGCCAGGATAATTGAGTATTCCCTGTTACCTGGAGAAAGTGAAGACTACAGATGCAAGAGATCAGAGGCGGGAGGGTGGTGCTGGAAAAAAACAGCAGGTCAGGCAGCATCCAAGGAGCAGGAGAATCGATGTTTCAGGTATAAGCCCAAATTCCTTGGATACTGCCTTACCTGCTGCTACTTCTCTTCTTTTCTTGAGTGGTGGCATTACATTTGCTAATTGAGTTGGACCATTCCAAAATCTGGGTTTTTTTTAAGAAATCATGACTGCATTCCATTTTCCCAAAAGAGATTTTAGATTTAGGCCATCAGGTATTGGTAATTTGCAAAATTTGAGTCTTTAAAATTCTCAAAAGTGTTTTTTTTTCTGTTAATGTTAATGACCTTATATTTCCATTTTCTTTTAACAGCTTGGTTAGCTCACTGTTCAACATTAAGTCAGACACTACTTATATGTTCAATATCTCTGCCATTTCTTCCAGTGCCATGATAATTTTCCTGTTTCTGCTTCTAAGGGACAATATTACTTCCTTGCATTTTATGTATTTGATAGCTTATCTTCATATTCTTTTTTTTACATTTTTAAATTAAGTTTTGGGGGCACCTTTGATTTCTGAAACACTCTCAATCCTCAGGCTCACTGCTGTTCTTTATTGTCTGGAAACCTCTTCTTTTAATTTAGTGCTATTCTTAATTTCCTTCCTGAGCTACAGATGGAGCTTTCTCAGAGTTTTTAGTTAATGGGATGTATTTTGTTCAACATTTCGAATTGTCTGTCAATGTTTCCCACTGTTTATTTGTTTACTGGTTTTATTTCCCACAGTATATTTGTTAACCCTTTCCACATCTACAAAGCACAAGTCAGGAGTGGAATGGAATAGACCACACTTGCTTGGATGAGTGCAGCTCTAACAACTCTCAAATAGCTTGACACCATCTAGGACAAAGCAGACTGCTTGATGGGAACTACATCCGCAAGCATCCACTCACTCCACTACTCACGCCTGGTAGCAGCAGTCTGGTGCGTGCTATCTACAAGATGTATTGCAAAGATTCACCAAAGATCGTCAGACAGTATCTTCTAAACCCTGACTACTTCCATCTTGAAGGACAAGGGCACCTGATATATGGGAACACCACCACCTTCAAGTTCCCTTCCAAGCCACTCACCATCCTGACTTGGAAATGTATCGCCATTTCTTCACTGTCGCTGGGTCAATATCCTGAAATTCTATCCTGAATGGAATTGTGGGTCAACCCACAGCACATGGACCAACTTCTCAAGGACAATCTATGAATGGACAATAAAAGCTGGCAAGTCAGCAACACTCTCATCCCACAAATAAGTAAAAAATGTAGTTTTTATTTTATCTGGTGCTATGATGTTGGTGTCACTGACTAAACCAGTATTTGTTGCTAATTGTCCTTAAGATGGTGTGCTGAGCTGTTACCTTGAACTGCTACAGTTTTTGAGATAGAGAGATATCACAGTGCTATTAGGAAGTAAGTTCCAAGATTTTGACTCACTAACAGTCAAGGAACAGCAATATAATTGCAAGTCAAGATACTGCATCTATTTATCAAGTTAATCTTAGTCAGCTCTGCTCTTCTGTCTGTCTGTTAGCTTTCATAAAGTTTAAGATTCTTGTTTGGCACTGGAGTATGTCAATTTCAAATTGAACATGGAATTTAATTGTATATGATCACTATTTCCTGGCAGATAGTTTGCTATGAAGTTAATAATAAATCTTGCCTCATTGATTATAATAGATCCGAAAATAGCTTTATTGTCAGCTGATTCCGTAATATGTTGTCAGCAAATTTAGAAATATTATACTTAGGTCCATCATGTATGCCTTTCTTTTAACTAACAAAAAGGGAGGCCCCAGAATTGATTATTTTAACAGCCATTAGCTCCACCATTTTATCTCAAATGTGATCTCTCTGTGGGGCAGCGCGGTGGCTCAGTGGTTAGCACTGCTGCCAAGGCCCCCAGTTCGATACCAGCCTCAGGCGACTGTGTGGAGTTTGCACGTTCTCTTCGTATCAGTGTGGGTTTCCTCCGGGTGCTCTGGTTTTCTCCCCTAGTTCCAAGATGTGCAGGTGAGGTGAATTGCCCATAGTGTTAGGAGCATTAGTCAGAGGGGAAGTGGGTCTGTGTGGGTTACTCTTCGGAGGGTTGGTGTGGACTGGTTGGGCCGAAGGGCCTGTTTCCACACTCTAGGGAATCTAATCTACTAATACTTATCTTTTGCAATTTAGCCAAGCCTTTGTCCTTCATAATATATTTCGACATCTTATGAGCATTAAACTTGAGACTAACAACCTCTCAACAAATGTCTTCCAAAAATCCACTTACGTTTCATCCTATAATTTCTCTTTTACCTATCCTACTAGTTACACACTTAAAGATTTCATTTGTCAAGCATAATTTTCACTTCATATAAGATCTTGGAGATAAATTGTAAATCTATATTGTGACTCTCCAAGTGCCCAATTACCCTGTTCCTTGATGATACGTTCTCAAATTTGTCTACAATGAATGCCAGACTAAGTAGCTTTTAGTTCCTTTCTTACCTCTCTTTCTTGAACATAAATATTGCATTAGCTACCTGCCAGTCCATGTACATCATTCTAGTATCCAAGGAATTTTAGAAGATTTTATGCCATGCATCCTCTGCAGCTCCCTCTTAAAACCATAAGATGTAAGTAAGATTGGTTCAAACAGGTTTCAATTTTGTTGAATATGGATACTTGGTGAAGCAAATCTAAGCAAATGTTTCTCGTACTTGAGGCCTGTGACGAGTGATGTGCTATGGGGATTGGTGCTGAGACCTTTCTTAGAACATAGAACATTAAAAAAAATACAGCGCAGTACAGGGCCTTTGGCCCTTGATGTTGTGCCAACCCAAGTCCACCTAACCTACACTAGCCCACTATCCTCCATATGCTTATCCAATGCCTGTTTAAATGCCCATTAAGAGGGAGAGTCCACCACTGCTACTCACAGGGCATTCCATGAACTCACAACTCACTGAGTAAAGAATCTACCCCTAACATCTGTCCTATACCTACCTCCCCTTAATTTAAAGCTATGCCCCCTCATAATAACTGACTCCATATGTGGAAAAAGGTTCTCATTGTCAACCCTATCTAAACCCCTAATCATCTTGTACACCTCTATCAAGTCACCCCTAATCCTTCTTTTCTCAATGAAAGCAGCCTCAAGTGCCTCAGCCTTTCCTCATACGATCTTCCTACCATACCAGGCAACATCCTAGTAAACCTCCTCTGCGCCCGTTCCAGTACCTCCACATCCTTCCTATAGTATGGCGACCAAAACTGCACACAATACTCCAGATGCGGCCGCACCAGAGTCTTATACAACTGCAACATGACCTCAGGACTCCGGAACTCAATTCCTCTACCAATAAAAGCCAGTACGCCATATGCCTTCTTCACAGCACTATTTACCTGGGTGGCAACTTTCAGAGATCTGTGTCCATGGACACCAAGATCCCTCTGTTCATCCACACTACCAAGTATCCGACCATTAGCCCAGTACTCCATCTTCTTGTTACTCTTACCAAAGTGAATCACTTCACACTTACCTACATTGAACTACATTCGCCACCTTTCTGCCCAGCTCTACAGCTTATCTATATCCCGCTGTAACCTGCCACATCCTTCCTCATTGTCAACAACTCCACCGACTTTCGTATCATCCGCAAACTTGCTCACCCAACCTTCTAGCCCCGCCTCCAGGCCATTTATAAAAATGACAAACAGCAATGGTCCCAAAACAGATCCTTGTGGAACACCTCTAGCAACTGCACTCCAAGATGAACCTTTACAATCAATTACTGCCTTCTGTCTTCTTCCAGCCAGCCAATTCCTAATCCAAACCTCTAACGCACCCTCAATGCCATACCTCTGTATTTTTTGCAGTAGCCTACCATGGTGAACCTTATCAAACACCTTACTAAAATACATATACACCACATTTACCGCTTTACCCTCGTCCAACTCCTTAGTCACCTTCTCAAAGAAATCAATAAGGTTTGTGAGGCACGACCTGCCCTTCACAAAACCATGCTGACTGTCCTTGATCACATTATTCCTATCCAGATGTTCATAAATCCTATCCCTTACAATTCTCTCTAAGACTTTGTCCACCACAGAAGTGAGACTCACCGGCCTATAGTTACTAGTGTTATCCCTACTCCCCTTCTTGAACAAGGGAATCACATTTGTTATCCTCCAGTCTTCTGGCATTATTCCTGTGGATAACGAGGACATAAAAATCAAGGCCAATGGCTCTGCAATCTCCTCCCTTGCTTCCCAGAGAATCCTAAGATAGATGCCATCAGGCCCAGGGGGCTTATCTATTTTCACCCTTTCCAGAATTTCCAACACCTCTTCCCTACATACCTCAAAGCCATCCATTCTAATTAATTGTGATGAATACTGATCTGGATGTGAATATGCAAATCATGATTAGTAAGTTTGTGGATGATACAAAATTAAGAGGTGTCATTGACATCGAGGAAGGTTATCTAAAATTACAGGGGGATCTTGATCAGATGGGGATGTGGGCTGAGGATTGGCAAATACAATTCAATACGGATAAGTATGATGCATTGCATTTTGGAAAGTCAAACCAAGGTAGAACTTAAACAGTAAATAATATGGTCCTGAGGAACAGAGGGACCGAGGAGTACAAGTACATAGTTCTTTGAAAGTGGCGTCACATGTAGACAGGGTGGTGAAGAAGGCATTTAGTGTGGGGGCCTTCATCCGTTGAGGCATTGAGTGTAAGAGTTAGGATGTTATGTTACAGATATATAAGTTGTTGGTGAGGCCACACTTGGAGTATTGTATAGTTTTGATCGCCCTGTTATAGGAAAAAACATAATTAAACTGGAAAGAGTGCAAAGAATGTTAACAAGGATGTGGCCAGGATTAGTAGGCCTGAGTGGTAGGGAGAGGTTTGCCAGGATAGGACTTTATTTCCTGGAACATAGGCGAATGAGGGGTGACCTTATTAAGGTGTATAAAAGCATGACAGGCATAGATAGGATGAATGCATGCAATCTTTTTATCCCCCAGGGATAGAGAATTGAAAACTGGAGGGCACAGATTTATGTGAGAGGGGAAAGATTTAAAAAGGATCTAAGAGATAATATTTTCATGCAGAGAGTGGTGCGTATAAGAATGGGCTGCCAGAGAAAGTGGTTGAGATAGATACAATAACAACATTTAAAAACATTCGGATAGGTACATGGATGGGAAGGGTTTGAGGGATATGGACCAAATGCAGGCAAATGGAACTGAGTGGACACATAGTCAGCATGGGCCAGTTTGGGTTGAAGGGCCAGTTTCCATGCTGTATTACTCTATGACTCTAAGACATGGATGAGAAACTGGAGGAATATGTGAAGATAATTGATCTGAGGATATGGGGTGTTTGTGTTGGCCACTGTTTAATAGTAAAGTGATTGAAGGGCATAAATGGATTATGTAATCATGGTAACTGAATCATCAGGAGAGGTTAGTTTAGAAAAAAAAAGTGTTTTCTCTATGCCATCATATTTAATGCATACATTTCCAGGATTTGTGATAATAAGCACATGTAAATATCAAAGGTGAGTTTGGTACAAAAGTTCTGAATAAACACTTTTGGCTTTAGTCATGAATTCTGAATCATGACACACTTAAGTTCTTACAATTAATGTGATGAAGTATCTTCATTAAGTCATGTAACCTGAGTTTGTTAAAGACCTGATCCTACATATGTTACAACTGATATTTGTGTATGCTTCTGTTGAAACTGACAATAATAAAACAAAATATAAAAACGCCATGATCGCCATTGTCTACGGCACAGAGGTTGCAGCTGACTGGAAAACCTCAAAATGTATGTGGGACACAAGTAATGTGGGTGCACGCTTTTATTTTACATACACTGCTGGTACAAAATACCTGAAGACAGCAAAGTCACAAGCATTTTTACAGCCTAGCAAGATTTGCCATGAGGTCTTTGTTGGCATATAACAGTTGTATGCAGTTTAGTGTGGAGATTTTTAGCTAGCCCCTAAATCTGCTCCACTTCCTAACCTATGCAGAGAATATGTAGATAATCCAAATTATTAGAATTACGGAAAGGATATTTGATCAAACATTCATCCATGAAAAAATAACTCTGACTATCGGTCAAGCAGAATGTTAATTAAATCTGTGCAATTCGCACATTAGAAGCCATCATATTTTAAAAAATCATGTCAGACACAAAAGAAGATAAAATATAAAATAATGACAGAAAAATAAAGGCAGCTTACAAAATTTAATATTTTTTGCTTGCCATTGTTATTTCCTCACGTGTTAGTTACCTCTAATCTTACTGAGTTTTTTAAAATTTATATTTACTTATTTGGCTTCAGGGGGATGAGTTGTATTAGCTTAACCCCTCCAGGTGGTTTCCAGAAATCAAGTTACTTCTCCTGGAGCCACTTTCCTCTAAACTATATAACTCCTGCATGCAATTTGCCTTGAGCTATAAGATATTATATAGCAGACAGCAACTGCAGCCAGATAACACATTATTAAAGCAATTTTCATGCCTTTCTTGCAGAACTAACGACTGGAGGGGCTGCTGCTATAAAGAAAAACAACGTGACTAAAGATCTGCCAGTTGACTGAAAATGGTGCTTTGAGTTCAAATTAGTAATAATATTCATTCTGAGTAAATATTTATTGATAAACGATTGTTTTAGACCACACATAGAGTCATAGAGAGCAGACCCTTCGGTCCAACTGGTCCATGCCGACCAGATATTCCAACACAATTCATTCCCACCTGCCAGCACCTAGCCCATATCTCTCCAAACCCTTCCTATTTATATAGCCATCCAGATGCCTTTTAAATGTTGCAATCATACTAGCCTCCACCACTTCCTCTGGCAGCCCATTCCACACATGCACTACCCTCTGTGTGAAAAAGTTGCTCCTTAGGTCTCCTTTATATCTTTCCCCTCCCACCCTACACCTATGCCCTCTAGTCTGGACTCCCCCACTCCAGAGAAAATGCCTTGTCTATTTACCCTATCCATGCTGCTCGTGATTTTATAAACCTTTATAAGGTCACCCCTCAGCCTCTGACGCTCCATGGAAAACAGCCCCAGCCTGTTCAGCCTCTCCTGATACCTCAAATTCTCCAACCCTGGCAACATCCTTGTAAAGTTCTTTTGAACCCTTTCAAGTTTCACAGCATCTTTCCGATAGGAAGGAGACCAGAATTGCACACAATATTCCAACAGTGGCCTAACCAATGTCCTGTACAGCCACAACATGACCTCCCAACTCCTGTACTCAATAATCTAACCATAAAGGAAAGAATACCAAATGCCTTCTTCACTATTCTATCTACCTGCAATTCTACTTTCAAGGAACTATGAACCTGCACTCGAAGGTCCTTTTGTTCAGCAACACTCCAGAGGACCTCACCATTAAGTGTATAAGTCTTACTAAGGTTTGCTTTCCCAAAATGCAGCATCTTACGTTTATCTGAATTAAATTCCATCTGCCATTCCTCAGCCCATTGGCCCATCTAATCAATATGCCACTGCAATCTGATGTAACCTTCTTCGCTGTCCACAACACCTCCAATTTTGGTGTCATTTGCAAACTTACTAATTATATCTCTTAGGCTCATGTCCAAATCATTTATATACATGACGAAAAGTAGTGGACCTTGCAAATATCCTCAAAAGCATTTTTGTGTGTGTGGGTACATCAAAAGAGTAATTCTCTTGAATTAATGTTCGCTGAGTTAAACAGTTAACCATTGTTAAAATGGGTACTTATGAGCATTAAGCAAATCCGTACAATAGCAAAATATGCATTGTGGCAACAGAAAGCTCTTATGACAGTTTGCTGACATATCTGGGATACTTATTATTGGAAGTATTATTACACTATTTAAACAGGTTTTAATCTTAGAAACCCTAAGGTGTGGAAACAGGCCCTTCAGCCTAACTACTCCATACTGACCCTCCAAAGAGTATCCCACCCAAAGCCATTTCCCTACTCTATTACTCTACATTTACCCCTGACTAATACACCAGACCTACACGGCCCTGGACACTATAGCATGGCCAATTCACCTAAGCTGCACATCTTTGGATTGTGGAAGGAAACCCATGCAAACTCAATGAGAATGTGCAAACTCCACACAGACAGTCACCCGAGGCTGGAATTGAACCCGGATCCCTAGCACTGTGAGGCAGCAGTGCTAACCACTGAGCCACCATGCTGCCTATCATGTATTGGCAAATATGTAATTGTCAAAATTGTCAAAAGAGACTAGCAGAAAGTCTCTTGATCCAAAGGTGAATTGAGCATTATTCATGTTATTCCTATAAAAAGACAACATAATCACTTCATATTCTTCTTCTTGCTCTCAGAATGGCAGTCTTAACAGGCCAAGCATGCCTCAGTTGATACTATTAAAATTGTTGATTAAACTTCTTCATAAATGCACATATATGTGTCCTAGGATTGCATATCTCAGTACTCGCAAACAAATAGAAGCATCTGTTACATCCTAAGTGAATGTCCTAAATAATCATGACTAGCAGCAAGACATGATAAATAACTCCATTCTTGAGGTTAAACCTAACTTACTTTCAACTTCATTGCTTGTGAATTATCACCATGGCCTCATGTTTGTCACAAAGTGGCTGTGACATTGCTTAAACATGTTATTTATTATTCAACAAAGCAAGCAACAAAAATACATTTTTGATTTGAAACTGTACAACTGCATGCAGCCCACACATATCATTTTGTTGGCAGCAACTGACTATAGTCAACTTTTACCATACTGTACCTGTGAGATTCAAATGGTTTTAGTGCATCACCATTTGATAAAAAGTACCTTTAATGCATTATCCAGAAGGAAAAAAATACTGTCAAACGCACATACTCATCTGATTACTCGTGTATACTTCAAACTGGAGTTCCAGCATGACTAGCACATTCATTTCAAAATAATGTTGGTTTTCCCCTGAGTGGACAGATTTATTTGTAATACTTGTGAAATATATGATTCCTGACAAAGGGCTTTTGTCCAAAATGTTGCCTCTTCTGCTCCTTGGATGCTGCCTGACCTGCTGTGCTTTTCCAGCACCACACTCTCGACTCTATTCTCCAGCATCTTCAGTCCTCACCTTTGCCCTGAAATATATGCAGTCAGTTCTTCTGTAACGTGATGGTTGCATTCTTGTGCAACTCTGTGTTATAGAAAAGGATCTTCAGAAATGGCGCTTGAAGTGTTGGCGATGTAATCGCATCAAACATCAAGTTTTAAAAGTTTGCACTTTAGAAACAGTATCCCCAATTCGTTAATTGCTTTACAGCGAATTTGCGTTGACGAAACGTGCGTTATAACAAAACAACCTGTATGTATATATTGCATCCCTGTATTTATGTAACATCCCAAAAGCCAGAGCAAATCTACTTTAACCACTCAAAAGCAAAATATTGTGCATGTTGGAAACCTGGAACAAACGCAGAGGATGCTGGAGCAACTCAGTAAGTCTGGCAGCATCTGCGGATTGAAAAATATGGGTTTTGAGTCCAATATGACTGCTTAGTTCTGAAGAAGAATCATATTGCACTCAAAACACTGTTTTCTCCCCACAGATGCTGCCAGACCTGCCCAATTTCTCCAAATTTTTTTCAGCATTTATTTCTCTTTAATCACATTATCCCATTTGCCACATGAAATGAGAAACTGGAAGTAAAGTTCAATTCTTGACTATGAAACAGTCTCCATCATGAAACCAGAACCACCAGCGATAGTTTTTTTTCTGTAGCTCAGAGCCTTAATTAGGTAAAATGTTTCAGTTGCACTGCCAGGACATGGGAACAAAAATGAGTGTCTGGGATAGGCAAGACGGTCTCTTATGATTTCTCCAAGTGTTCCTCTATCTTTGGCAATGCACGCTGGGAAGAGATGATTATATTCCCTGAGCGTTGTGCAGCTCTGGAACACTGCCTCAGAAGGCAGTGGAGGAAAGTCATTGAATATTTTTAAGACAGGTAGATAGATTCTTGTTTGGCAGGGAATCAAAAAAGATTGTCAGGGGTAGTTGAGAATGTGAAATTCAAAACACAAACAAACATGTTTTTAATGAGTAACAGAACAGGCAGTAGAGTCGAATGTTTACCGCCTTTGTGGGAGTGTTATACACTTATTGGCTGTAGTATTCCCTACAGTGCGGCCACTTCAAAAGTCTTTCATTGGCTGTCAAGGGCTTTGAGACATTGGTCATTCAGTAAGGCATGATATAAATGCAAGCTTTTCGAATTCTTTCTTTCTTGCCTTTCATCTTTGTGCATCGCTCTTAATAAAGTAGGTACCTCGTCATCTTATTCTAGGGTCTTGACCTTCAAGTTATCTTTTTGACTGCATTTGCTGTCCCTGCAACTTTAGAGTGTGCATTTATCTCCTATCCAGTTTTATTGTCTGTTTTCATATGCAACAATCACACCCTTTGCTGTTTCTTTATTTTTTATTATAGACTGAAATGTGAAAGAGATTATCTTAAAGCCAAGACTATAGAAGGAATTACTACACTTCTAAAAACGTTACTGGATTTCATTGTGAGGTGTGTTTACAGTGCAGGGAACAAAATCTACTGTCCTTATCGGATTTGTCCTACATGTGACTCCAAAACCATAGCAATGTGGTTAACTACCCTTTGGGTCAATTAGGATGGCCAGTGACATCCACATTCCATGTCTGAATTTTAGGAAAAAATGATTTTACAACAGATAGACTTCCTGGGTTGTCTTAAGGTCATTGAAGTGTTTCTTTAAAATACACATTCTTTCTAAAATTCATGGAAGAGGAGGAAAGTGGATTTCCCAATGGGGAAATTCAAACCAACATCTATAGGAAAACAACATATACGGACCAAATATTGACCTCCCATGAGCAATCATCCCAACACCCACAAACAGAGCTGCAATAGAACATTCTTTCAATGAGTCACACACACACAGAACAATGAAGAGCAGAGGGAAATCACTTATACAGCGTGTTCAAAAAAGAACAGTCCAGTGATTCCTCAGCAACAAACCCAAACAAGCTGACAAAATTCACCCAGACCCTAGCCACTCTCCCCTACATCAAGGACTTCTCTGAAATGACTGCCAGACTACTCAGACCCCTTGGCATCATGGTAGCCCACAAACCCACCAATACACGAAAATAGCAGCTAATGAACTTGAAAGACCCTACAAAGGCTATAAACAAAACTAATGTATTTTACAAAATACCTTGCAAGAACTGTAACATGAACTACTTTGGACAAACAGGCAGAAAACTAGCCACCAGGATGTGTGAACATCAACATGCTACATTAAAACATGACCCTCTTTTACTGGTATACTTACATACAGATGAGGAAGGACACCACTTCAACTGGGACAACCCATCCAAACAGAGACATGCACAAGAATTCTGAGAAGCATGGCATTCCAATCGAAACTCCATCAACAAACACATTGAGTTGGACCCCGTTTACTACCCACTGAGGAAAAAAATGAAACAATATCACCACAGGAAATGGCATCACCGACCAAAGGAAACCTAAACACATAAATAGGAAGCAGGTCACTAACACCAATGCTTCACTGGAGGTTCACTGATGATTTTACCTAAGCATGGTGACAAAATGTCTGAAAACAGACTTTCCAGCTCAGTGAGCAAACTTACATCCAGAACCTCAGCCTGAGCTACAAGCCTTCTTAAAACTCACTAACTTATTATTTCTGACAAATGGAAGTTTTTATGAAACATCCAGCTTACTCTTCTTTTTGAGTCAGAAAATCTTGCAACATTTAAGCAGTATTTAGATATTAACTTTTGTTCCCATGACCAAAAACAGGAAAACGGGATTAGTGCAGTCAAATCTTCATTGAGTGAAGCAGGGATGGTAGACCAAATGGCCTTTGCAGTGCTGTAAACATTTCCAAGTCTAGAATTCTGTTTATAAGAGGTTTGAAGGTGTTACTTAAGCCTGGTTATTCTCAGCTCAATTTAATTGTACTCTTGCCCAGAAACCACAAGTATGCCTTTGTGATGGGAAGTAAGCACTGCAGGGTAGATCATTTTTTTTTATAAGTTTTGTTTGGTTAATGGCTTTATGAGCTTTTAATGGATGTATTCATTTTTCACGTTTTTTCCCGAAGCACAGATTGTTCGTATAGACTGGAAATCTGAAACAAAATGTCTTGCTTAGATGCTATCACCACTCAAAGAACAATAGCAATTTGCCGATTAAATTAACTTTAGTGGTTATTGCCATCTGTTTGCATTTAGTCTCGTAGGTAATTGAGAAGTTATTATTTCTGGGAAGTAGTCAAGAAGCAATTGCATCAGTAAATAAGGTGCTATAAGTTCTCTCAACTACCCACTCCTATTACAGAACCGCAACAAGAGAGGAGCTTAATGTTTGAGTAACATTATTTCCCATATGGTTTAGAGAAAAAAATGTCAAATTGTTAAGTTGCTTGCTGCATATGTTGCTGCCACTTGGATGCAAATAAAGAAGAATTCTCACCATGAGAAACATCGGGGACAAAAGAAATCCAACACCTCACCTGAAATGGGTAATTTGATCCAGTCTGTAGTCATTTAATCTGTTTGTAACGTGTAGTTCAATCTTGTCATTGTCAAGCAAACTATCTTGTTTATATAACATTTTTTTCAGAGAATGCGCAATGCTGACACACCAAAGTTCTGAACACATATTGAGTTCAATAGGACCAAGTTTTGATGAAGCACATTGCTGACACCGCTGAGTTCAAACAAGCCTCAGCACCGAGAATATCAGTTTCATCGTATGCTATTAATGGCTCAAAGGCCATATTCCTGATTCCACTTAAAGAACTTAAGAACATTTAAAATTGACTCAATCCCAGTTTGTTAGTTGTTTCAGGAATTTCAGCATTAGATAGTGCTTCATGTAGGCCTGGATTTTGTGAACATAATGACAAAGAATCCTTAAGATCTCAAAGCTTAGGAACAGAAGTAAGCCATTCAGCATGTTGAGTTTGTTCCACCGTTCAGTGTGATCATGTCTGATGTAATAATCCTTCAGTCCATTTTCCTGCCTTTTCCCCATTAACCTTAATTCTTTCACTGATTTAAAAATCTGTCCATCTCAGCCTCAAATATAGATAATAAAACTACCTCTACAGCCTTCTGTAGTAAGAAATTCCATAGATTCACAACCATCTGAGAAAATAAATTCCTCATCACCTCTGTCTTACATGTGCAACCCCTTATTCTGATATTATATCCTCTGGTTGTATATTCTCCTACAACCATTCAACATTTACCCTGTCAAGTCTATTAAAAGTCTTGTATTTTTCACTATGGTTCTCTCTCATTCTTTTAGATTTCAAAGGGAGTACAAACCCAATCTACTTAATTTTATTTTCCCTCATAAGACAGTCCTTCTATACTGGTATCAGTAGAATGAAAATTCTCTGGACTGCCTCCAATGCCAGTACATCTTGCCTTAGATAATGGGCCCAAAACTTTGCACAGTATTCCAGCTGTGGTGTGAGTAGTGCCTTGTATCATTTTAGTTAAACATCCTTACACTAATATTCCATTTCATTTGAAATAAATGCCATCATTCCATATGTTTTTCCTATTACCTGCTTAAAATGGATGCTAGCTTTTTGTGGTTCATGGATGAGGACTCCCAAATCCCTGTGTTCTGTAGCTTTCAGCAGCATTTCTCCAGTTAAATAATATTCAGCTCCTCTATTCTTCCTAATAAAATGCATAATCCCACATTTCCACATATTTTATTCCATCTGCCAATATTTGCCCATTCATTAATCTCTCAATATGCCTGTCTACAAAATCTTTGTGTCATCCTCAGCACTTGCCTTCTCATCTATAGCACACTAACATATTGTCATCCTGAAAATATTCCCTTATCATCACTCTCTGTCTCCTCATAGTTAGCCAATCCTCTATCCATGCTAATATATTACTTTCAACATCATGGATTCATATCATATTAAGTAGACAAATGTATAATAGCTTATGGACCTTCTGGAAATCAACTGCTTCCCTTTATCTATCCAAATGCTATGTCCTCAAAGTATTCTAGTAAATGTGTCGCATGATTTCCCCTTCATGAAGCCATGTTTACTACGCTTGATTATATTATGCATTTCTAAATGCTCTGCTGTTAGATTCCCTATAATAATGTGAACAATTTCCTAATAGCAGACGTTAAACTAACAAGCCAAAGTTACCTGATTTTTATTCCCTTCCCTTTTTACGTAAAGATGTTACATTGGCAGTTTTCTAATTATCTAGGAGTTTTCCAGTACTTCTAGATTCCTGTATGACTGCTACCACTGCATCAATTATTTCTGCAGCTACTTCCTCTAATATCCTAGATATTAATATTTAATATCCTTCACTGTCAGGTTAAGGGGACTTATTAGTCTTTACTCCCATTCAATTCACTAGTACATTTTCCTCTAAAGGTAATTATTGTATTTATATTTTTTTTCCTTCTTTTCCCTCTTGAAGAATAGTTAGTATTTTTGGGAAGCTATTAGTGTCTTCTGCTATAAAGATTGATGCAAAGTATTTATTTAATTCATCTGCCATTTCTTGTTTTACCATTATTATTTCCCAAGCCTAATTCTCTTAGGGGACCCATGTTCACTTTGACCTCTCTCTTCCCTTTTATACATTTAAATATGCTTTGCTGTCCATTGTAATGTTACTCGCAGTTTGCTTTCAAAGTTTTTTCTCCTTCTATCTTTTTCTTGATTTGGAGGCACTAATGTTGGACTGGGGTGTACAAAGTTAAAAATCACACAACACCAGGTAATAGTCCAATAGGTTTATTTGGAAACACACTAGCTTTCGAAGCGCTGCTCCTTCATCAGGAGAATAAGACACAGAAATCATAGCAGAAGTTTATAGTGTGATGTAACTAAAATTATGTAATGAAAAAGATCTCGATTGTTTGTAAAGTCTCTGATCTTTTAGAATGACCACGTTGGTTTCAGTTCTTTCATATGCAAATTGCATAATGTTTTTTTAAAAAGTTACATTCTCAAGTAACTTTAACAATTGGTGTTATGTTGGCCCAAATAGTGTATTGAAGGTGTGAGCTTCCTTGTGAGGCTGTCAGACTGATTCTCATCTAAAAGATGGATTTACAGAATCTTTCATGAATTCATGCAGTGTTTTTAGCAAAATAAAATGTAAAAGGGCAGTGTGTACTTACAGTTTTTGATGTTTGAGACAGAGTTGAAATACTGTTTGTTGACAGTATGAATTCTCCTGAGAATATAGTACAGAAGGGGTCCTTTGCAATTCTGAGAGAGTGTGGCCCTCAGCTGTGGCAGGGTTGACTGTAGAGAGGTAAGGTGCCGGCGCATTGCTGCGAGCGTGGAGCAGAGGGTCTTGAAGGAAAACCGTTGCTGATGTTTTTGAATCTGTAGTCTATACTGTTTGTACAGCCTACCACATCCATCAAAGTTTTACCTGAACATCCACCATTATAATTTATTGTATCCGTTGCTCCCGATGCGGTCTCCTCTACATTGGGGAGACTGGATGCCTCCCAGCAGAGCATTTTAGGGAACATCTCTGGGACACCTGCACCAATCAACCACCCCAACTTGTGGCCCAACATTTCAACTCCCCCCCCCACTCAGTCGAGAACATGGAGGTCCTGGGCCACCTTCACCGCCGCTCCCTCACCACCCAACGCCTGGAGGAAGAACGCTTCATCTTCCACCTCGGAACACTTCAACCCCAGGGCATCAATGTGGACTTCACCAGTTTACTCATTTCCCCTACCCCCACCTCTGGTCTGGCAGCAACTGTGGACAGAAAGCAGAGAAAACAGATGCTGCTAGACCTGCTGAGATTTTCCAGCAATTTCTGATTTTATTTCTGCATGCTAGCCATAGTTTAGTATTGCTTTCAGTTTAGTATTTCGGTTCCATCACCCTTGAAATAACACCAATGCTTGATTTCTTTATGGCCTAAATAACATAAGAGCTGAAAATGTGTTGCTGGAAAAGCGCAGCAGGTCAGGCAGCATCCAAGGAGCAGGAGAATCGACGTTTTAGTCATGAGCCCTTCTTCAGGAATGATTTGATTCTCCTGCTCCTTGGATGCTGCCTGATCTGCTGTGCTTTTCCAGCAACACATTTTCAGCTAGATAGCATAAGACACATCTTTTAGGAATGAATATATTTATACATTAAATTATTTGCCTCTCTAGTTAACTTAAACTTGCACCTTACAAATAATAAGTGACCTCCCCATTCTTTCTGCCAAAATGTATAACTGAACATTTGTCTATATTCAATTTCATTTGTCAATTATTGGGTCAGTCTCCAATTTTCTCATGTCCTCTGAGATTGTTGCAGCTCTGTAACTTCTCGTATGTCACCTTATTATGTAGTTTACTGACTCAAACAAGTGTTAATCAACAAACAGTCTCATATGGACAAAGTGCCTAAGTGCAACAAATGCTGCTTTCTGTATCTAAAAGGTTACATTTTTGATTTGCATTTAATCATGGAAAAAGAAAGTATTGATAAAATTACTGCCCCCACTGCCTTGATCAAAGCTGGCATTGTGTATGTTCCAATGTAAGACGCAAATCTCATCAGTCTGACTCTCCAAGTGTTGAATAAATGTCTGGAGAGATCTTTTTGTTGACTGATTGCAAGCAATCATGTTCTTCTTCTGAAACCTTTCTTGCTGTGTTCTTCAAACTGAACAACCAAACCAAACTGAAATCATTCAGTGGCTTGGTCAGTTGAGCAGACATGATTACATTCTTGGTATAACTTTATTTCATATTCACTCTGTGATGCTGACTGGCCAACTAAGTGTTCACAGCATTTCAACTTTCACTATTGGAGCCATTGTTTGCCTTTCATTTCAACCCAGTCATGACAAACTGAAGAGATATTAATGGCAACTTTATTTGTGTGCCATATTAAAGTTGCTAATAATCCAAGGTTGTGTGTGGGATAATAATCAAACAGCAATATCGACCCTCAGTCAATGAAGAGAATTTAGGGCAGGTGGCCAAAAAGCTTTGTCAATTTCATGATTTTAAGCAACTTCTTAAAGGAGAAATGGGGAGAGCATTAGAGAGGTTTAGGGAGAGAATTTAAGAACTTGGAGCAAAGGTAGCTACAAACATGGATGCTGATGGTAGAGCAATGATAATTAGGGATGTGTGAGGCTTGAATTGGAAAATACATAGCTCTCAGAGATTTATAGGGAAGGAAGGAGTTACAAAGGTAGGAATTAAGGTCATGACACTTGGGAGCTGAGCAAATTTGGCTGTTTTTCATTAAAGATAGTGTTTGCGAAGACAGGTGTAATTGTTAGGCACTCTGCAATGAAATGAAATTTATATTTGTTCTGTCAATGGAATATGAAGTTTTATTTAATGACAATTTTGGTGAATGTTTGGCTGGGCTTCAGAAGTTTCATAATCAAGAAATATTAAAATTCATACAAATATATAGTTGAAAGATTAGATTACTTCGGCCCAACAAGTCCACATCAACCTGCTGAAGCGCAACTCATCCAGACCCGTTCCCCTGCATTTACCCCTTCACCTAACAGCACAGGTGATTTAG
The DNA here is from genome assembly GCF_020745735.1 of Hemiscyllium ocellatum. Classification (NCBI taxonomy): domain Eukaryota; kingdom Metazoa; phylum Chordata; class Chondrichthyes; order Orectolobiformes; family Hemiscylliidae; genus Hemiscyllium; species Hemiscyllium ocellatum. Next base: position 96,605,198 of record NC_083403.1, read on the forward strand.
CATGGCCAATTCACCTAACCTGCACATTTTTGGACTGTGGGAGGAAACCGGAGTACCTGGAGGAAGCCCACGCAGACGAGGAGAGAATGTGCAAACCCCACACAGTCAGTTGCCTGAGTCGGGAATTGAACCCGGGTCTCTGGGGGCTGTGAGGCAACAGTACTAACCACTGTGCCGCCCATGAATATAATGTGTTTTAAAACTAAAAAAAGCACAAAATCTGACATTTTCTTTGCCCATTATCAACAATGCTAAACTTGAGTTCCCTATTTCCTTAGATTCATATAGATTTAATTATTTTTTCAATGATTTTATAATATAGTTCCAATAGGTTTTATCGAATTGTTCCTGAGAACAGTACTTAGTGCATATTAGGTAAGTGCACATGCAGGATATGTAAAAGAAGTAGGACAAAGGGGTTGTGAGAGATTGTAAGGGTACACAGGTGGCATAAGGAATTGAATAATGCAATGTGACATGGGGGTGAGTAGGAAAGGTGAGAGATCATGATTAGGGGAGTTTTAAATGTCATTGAGAGCTAAACTGAAGTGGGTTTGAAAACCACAGATTGCGTTCTTACCAACTCGCCACTGCACCGCACAAGCTCATGCACACTCTTACTGATTTCAAGATGATCTGTAAACCCAAACCCTGTGTGAAAAAACAAGACTCCTGCAAAGCCCTATATGGATCAGATGTGTGGTCTTATGCTGCAATGGGCTACAGGATGAATGCAGTTCCTATTGACAGCAGCCATTCTTTCAACAGATGCTTGGAATTATTTGTGCTTGGTGAGACACACTGGTTAGAGACAAAAAAAAATGCAGATGCTGGAATCCAAAGTAGACAATCAGGAGGCTAGAAGAACACAGCAAGCCAGGCAGCATCAGGAGGTGAAGAAGTCAATGTTTCGAGTGTAACGTCCTTCAGTACTGGGGGTTTTGAAGTAAACAACCCATCAACGTGTACACAGCAAAATCACCAAAGCAGCAATAACAAGGGGCACGGGAGGCAATAGCCCAGTGGTATTATTGCAAGAGTATTAATCAAGAATCTCAGTTTATGTCCCGGGAATCTGGTTCAAACTCTGCCAATTTAATATCAAGAAATTGTTGAAGGCACGGGATACTGAAAAAGCTATAACTCACGACAACAGTTACAACACTGGCATCTGCACGAAAATATGGGAAATTGCCCAGGCATGTCCTCAACACAAAAACGCAGGTCAAATCCAACCTGGCCAATTACCACATCACCAATCTGCTCTACGTTATCAGTAAAATGATGGATGTTGTCATCAACTGCAGTATCTGTTCAGCAATAATCTGTTAAGTAATGCCCAATTTGGGTTCCACCATGGCCACTGAGCTCCTGACCTCTTTACACCCTTGCTGCAAACATGGAAAAAAGACTGAATTCCAGAGATGAGATGAAAGTGACAGCGCTTGGTAACAGGAGCCATAGCAAAGCTGGAATCGAAAGGAATAAGAATGGGAAGCTCTGTGCTGATTGGAGTCCGACCTAGTGCAGAGGAAGATGGTTGTGTTAATTGGAGGTCAGTTATCTCAGTTCTAGAATGTCATAGCAAGAGTTCCTCAGGGTAATGTCTTTGGCCCAACCATCTTCAGCTGTGTCATCCATCCATCATAAGATCACAATTGGGGATGTTTGCCACTGATTGCACAATTTCACACCATTTGCAATTCCTCAGAAGCTAAAGCTGTCCATGTTCAATTGCAAGAAGATATAAACAATATCCAGGCTTGTGCCAAAAATGGCAGCTAACATTCATGCCACACCAATGCCAGGCAATATAACAACTGCACCTCGATATTCAATGCCATTACCGTGACAGAATCCCCTGCTATCAGCATCGTGAAGCTCACCATTGACCAGGAATTAAACTGGATTCACCACAAGAGCAGGTCTGAGGTTAGGAATACTGCAGCAGTTAACTCACTTCCTGACTCTCCAAAACCTGTCCACCATGACAAGAATACATACCATGAATGATATGGAATATGGCCCATTTGCATGGATGAGTACAGATCCCAAGAAGCTCAATACCATCGAGGACATAACAAGCCCCTTGATTGGAACTACATCCACAAAAAACATTCACTCTCATCATCATTGACACTCAATAGCAGCAATTGGTATCATCATCAAGATGCACTGTAGAAATTCACCAAAGATCCTTAGACAGCAACTTCCAAACCCATGACCAGTTACATCTAGAAGGACAAGTGCAGCAGATACATAGGAACATTGCCACCTGCAAGTACCCCAGCAAGCCACTCACCATCCTGACTTGGAAATATACAGCTGTTTATTCACTGTTACTGGTTCTTGACTTAGAATTCCTTTCGTAATGGTCCTGTTGGTCTACTTATAGCACATAACTACAGTGATTCAAGAAGGCAGCTCACTACCACTTTCTCAAATAATTAGTGATGGGCAAACATTGCTGGTTCAGCTAATGACATCCACGTCCTACAAGTGAATTAAAAGAAAAACTTCTGAGGCTTGAACAATTTGAGCTATGGCGAGATTTGTGGTAGAATCCCATGAGTATTCTGATAAGGCCTTTCTCAATAACAGAAGTGACATGTTGCATCTCCAATGCATCTACTGACTGACAAGGCAAGTTTCTCACTTGGCTGTGGTGAGTTGCCAATTAAGGGGGCTTATAGCATCCAAAATGCCTTATTAATGCTGCAACATTGCTTATTTATATTTACTTGCTCTCTGACCAATCACAATATCTATTTGGAAGCTCACAACATTCCTGCATTGCCTATCTGTGCATTCCACCTTGTCAGAGGTTCCAAGCTCACAGTCTTGGGTACTGTTACAATAGGTCAAGGACAGACTCTAATATAGTCCAGAGACTTGGACATGGTCAGTCAGCATACTGGACAGTCAGACTCAATGCCTTCTTCTCATAAAAAGGTAAGGAAATAATGTCAGTCAGCCCACCGTCTTGATACGTTCTATCCTAATATGCATTGCTTGCCTTTTGGGATGAGGGAGGGACAGGTATTACAGGAAATGAAAGTGGTTGGCACTATGGGACAGAAGGGGTGTGGTTCTCAGCAAGTCAGTAGTTCGTGCAAGGTTAGTAATGAGGGTGCTGGTGCAGGTGATGGCTGGTGTGGGATGGTGTTGCAGGCAACAGTGAGAATAGTAGAGCATTGGGCTGAGACGGAGATGGGTACAATACTAGCAAAAGACTGAAGCATCAGAGACAAAATAGTAACAGTTATGATGACATAGTGGAAAAGGTCAATTATGTCTTCCTACAGCATTGGACAATTCTCTAGATGCCTTAGACTGCATGGACTCTGATTCCAAACTCAAACTAGACTGGTATATTCTGGTGTTGTAGCCTCCTCTGATGGTTATGGAAAAAGAGTATGACTCCATCCAGTAGGTCCCTGCCAGTAAAACGTAAAGTGATAATCTTCCCATATCTGCCATCTATGCAGACTTCAGGAACTGTGTATGAAAATTCTAGACTGAAAGAGTATGTACAACAGGCTTTTAAAGATGGCACTTATGCCAAAGATGCGAGTCACCGGCAGTGGTGAGATGTTCCAGCAACAGTGCATGGTAAGATATTTCTAGAAATGAATGTGAGCAATACTGGAATGAGGTGGAATTGGTAAAATGTGCTGTATATTCCCACTCAGCCTTCAGGCAAAAAAACCTCTCAAATCTCATCCCAACCCATACTTAACTAAGAAAGCATTAAATTCAGCTGTTTTTAATGTGTTTTTTTCCAGTAAAGTTGGTTGAAAGTTAAACTTTAGTCAGCACAGCAAGGAAAAATTCCTTGCTTTCCAAAATACACTGCAATGAGGTCTTTATATCCTGTCAGGGAAACCTAATGGCGCATTTCGAAGACAGCAGCACTGACAGTGCAACACTTCTACAGTATTGCACCAACCTTGGATAAAAACAAATTACTGTGGATGCTGGAATCTGAAACCAAAAGAGAAAATGCTGGGAAATCTCAGCAGGTCTGGCAGCATCTGTAAGGAGAGAAAAGAGCTGACGTTTTGAGTCTACCTGACCCTTTGTCAAAGCTAAAAAAAGGGAGAAATAGGAAGGTATTTATACTCGGCTGAGAGAAGGTGAGTCATGGCTCCAGAAGCAAAGGTAGCAATAGAGAGGTGATAATGACAGTGCATAGAAAGATTAGTGGGAGATTATATCACTTGTTCACGTTTGGTCATTCACAGCGCCTAATCTCCCAATAATCTCTCTATACACTGTCATTACACCTCTTTATTGCTGCCTTTGCGTCTGGAGCCTTGACTCACCTTCTCTCAGCCTGGTATAAATACCTCCCTATTTCTCCCTTTTTTTAGCTTTGACAAAGGGTCAGTTCGACTCGAAATGTCAGCTCTTTTCTCTCCTTACAGATGCTGCCAGACCTGCTGAGATTTTCCAGCATTTTGTCTTTTGATTGCATCAACCTTATTGTCCAAACAGACCTTATGGAGTTTGAGCAAATAACAGAGAAACCTATATTTGGACAAATATTTGTCCTTTAAATTCAGCAGCAGCTCCGTTTTTTCTGGGTTATAGTCAGCAGGCTGCATTCCTCCATGAGAACAGACTGTAATCGAGACAGTTGCTCAGTACACTTGTGTTAAAGAGGCAGTAATCAGCTGGACAATCTGTCATCATCTTAATTATCATCATTGCATCAAACTTAAATTTATACCAACCAGATCATTCTTACCCTATTTATATTTTGGAAACATAGTTTTCAATTTATTTTATACAGCTGTTGCTGTGCATTCATTTCTCCTTTTGTCAATAGACAATAGGTGCAGGAGTAGGCCATTCTGCCCTTCGAGTCATGTTCACATCCAGGAGCATCACTATTTTGTGTGTGAAGTGCTTCACCCTTTGTGCTTTTGTTCCTTCTGGTTACCAGGAGGACCACTGTTAAAATCGAGGTACATGTGTGGTTGTGTGTTGTTAGATGATGAGTGTTGTATGAAGAAGAAAAGGTTTCACTGGATTTGTTTATATTTTGTGGAAGGTGATCCAGTCATGTGGTAGCCCAGCTCACAGTTGTTCAGTTATGAAGATCAAACAATATATTTCATCAAGCACACTGTAACTGCATCCAAGAGAAGCAAGGGATGATTTGTATATTTGATGCTGAAGACAATGGTTTAAAAACATGTTTTGAACATTTTCTGGAGACAACATAATGCTATCTTAGGGGGTAGTTGCGTATAAAATTGAAAATAGATGTTTTGGACTGACAAGCCCCGACAGTTGTTACACTGCACCTGCCCACTGACTTTCTATTGAATTTGTTACGAGAAGCTTATCATAAATTAGAGGGAAAAAGTGAGGACTGCAGATGCTGGAGATCAGAGCTGAAAGATGTGTTGCTGGAAAAGCACAGTAGGTCAGGCAGCATCCAAGGAACAGGAGAATCGACATTTTGGGCTGAAGAAGGGCTTATGCCCGAAACGCGTTTCTCCTGCTCCTTGGATGCTGCCTGACCTGCTGCGCTTTTCCAGCAACACATTTTTCAGCATAAATTAGAGGGAGCAAACATAGTGCTCTTTACAGCGGGATCTGGGAATACAGAGCCAAGGAACAGCAACTGTGTAACTCTTTAACCAATCTGAATAAGAAATTTTTAATTAGCCATGTTGAGTCTGAACTAGAAACTGTAAATTAGAATCATCACTACATTACTGTACAGAGGAATGTAAATATGAGTTAAAAACAAAGATAAAATAATCAGCTATAAGGACCTCTAATATTTTTATTTAAATCCTTAGCCGTAAAAGCAGTCTGAAAGACTGAGACACCAAACTTGTAAAGTTAATTTTCCGGTGGGAAATGAGGTCATTATGCAATATTTGCTATCAATATTCCTACAAAATGTTGTCATTAGACTTGTCCAGTTTTCAATGCTCAGTACCTTTTGCATTTTTGTTTGTATTTCAGGGTATTTTAATTTGAAGAAAGACTGATGTGGTTACTCCAAGGTTTCTGTGCAGCCTAGGATGATAATTATTTGCATTATTAAAGATTCACTTGAACTTAATCAAAAAGCTTTGACATTTTTTGGTGTGTTTATCTATTGCTCAAAATGATACATTTATTAAAATGAGGCATGCTGGGAAATTGAGACAAGCCTTGGTCAAAAGTGACCATATTCAAAGATCCTGGAATATACATGCTGTATAATCCAGACGGACTGCAGCTACAGACAGTATGTAATTGACTCAGCAGCAGCAGACCATACAATTCACTTTAATTTGAACGGAATGGAATCGACTTGAATGACATTCCCAGGACAATTGGAAACACCAATTGTTTACCAGACACAAGGGTCTCTCACACCCTTATTTGGAAAGGTCTACCTGACCTACGTGCTCTCTACACCTCCAGGAATGGATGCTCAAGCACCACCCTGCTATCGACATATCAATACCTGGTTGGGTCCAATCAATAAGGGTGATCAAACCCTGATTAATCTAATGGTGGACATCGAAGACCACAGTAATTTGAGACCAACCACTGAGAAGAGAAGACACCCCTGTGACCATCGGGGAAAGACCAGATGATCATTGCCAAGTTTTATTGTGGTGGTATCTGATCATCCTGAGTTAAGTTAAAGCACAAAATATTTGATTAGGTTTATAGTATAAATTGTTAGTTTGTAAAGTATTTTATTGTTGTAATATTAATTATGTTAAATAAATATTATCATTCCTTATTATGAACAGTCGACTCACAGTTTCTTTGATAGATAAAAGAGTCAAACACATTGTGTGACAGGCGCAACCAATTGGCACTCCAGATGGGACTTCAATAAGGAGTGTCTTTGTTGCTCTGAGATCGAATCCCGCAGAACTGGATATTTCTTGAGATTTTGCCTGAACCTAAGAGGACAGCTGTCCCATGCGAAGGCCAGGAATTCAAGTAAATTGAAGGGAATAGAAAGGTCTAAATTGAATTGTTCTTTAAAGGATAAAGCCAACAAGTGTTTGCTCCTGATCAAGCAAATGAGTGTGTGTGTGCATGTGTATGGGAGAGAGATCCTTAGTGGGATATGTAAGGTAAAACACCATAAGTCAGTAGACACACAGTAGGATTAGGACCGGAACATAGCAAAAGCCATGCCCTCAGTCGGATCCACCCCCTATAGCCCTTAGTTTAATCAAGAATGGCAGAGAAAGATGCTGGAATAGGAAATGGTCCCATATGGGAAAAGATGCTAGGCAATACATTAGTAATAAAAAGTGGCCCACATGGGCACAATTTTGCTACAATGATGAAATGGGACCAGAATCTCTAGGACAAATTTATTGGGAGGTTTTCAGGAAACTTAAAGGGAAGCAGGCTTCCAAACTTGAAAAGGTCATGGCAGTGATGTGCTGTCTGCGTCAGTCGTTAGGGATGGAGCAGGAATTCAAAACGGTCTGTAAAGATTTAGAGGACACAAAGAAAGAAATAACAGAGTTAAAACTGAAAAATGCAGTTCAGGACCAGAGAAATCATGAGGCAATTCCAAACCCAGTGTGCAAAAGCATATCGGGATACCGAACGTGCAGAGTCAGCTAAAGATGCCACTGAGAATGAAGAGTGTCAGTTAAGAAGTAAATGTGCAGATTTGCAGCAGCAGTAAAGGTAATGCACTAGGTAGGTAAAGATGAGAAAAAGGCAGTCGCAGACCACACTAAGTGACTGTGGGAGATTGAGAAGTTAGAAGCCCAACTCACAACCTGCAATGGAATAATGTGCACATATAAGGAAGTTAAAGGGAAGAAGGACAGGAGGGAGACTGGGATGAACTCAGGGAAGACTTGCAGCATTACGCCATGTGCATGGAGGATCGGGGTCTGCTCCCAACCTTCCCGGATGAGTCAACTCTTTCAGCCCCCCTGGAGACACACCCTGTCATAATGAACCCAATTACCATTGGAAGATGGAGCAGAGATGCCGATGTCCCAGCAATAACATACACCACTCCATTTACAGTGGCACAGGTAGTGAAAATTGCTGAAAAGATTCCAATTTTGAGCCATCGGTTGATCCATCTATATTCTTTGTAAGGGTCAGAGAACAAAAAGCTTTATGTGAATTAGATGAAAGAGAGGAGGTAAAACTTATTGCAATGTATCTGAACCAGTCAGTGCAGTCTGCAATGCCAGCCCTGCTAAATGTATGGGAAGGAACCCAAGCCAATCTGAAAAAGGTGATCCTAAGAGCAATTTGGTACAATAAAGGAGACCCTATAGATGGGGTTAACAAGTGTAGGCAATAGAAGGGGGAACACCCAACTGCCTTTGCTAGTCGTTTATGGGTGCACTTTTTGGGAGATTTAAACAGGGGTCAGTTACCTGAGGCTAACTTAGTTAAGTAGGCTAGGACTCTAGTTTTCTGCATCACCGAAGACAGCAGGAAAGTATGTGTGAAATTCAATCCTGCAGAGCCAATCCACAATGAGACAGGGATTCTGAGGAGAATGTCCTGGGTGTGGGAGAAAGAAGCTCAAGAACTAAACAAGAGTAAAACAGCAAAAGCAGAGAAAATGCTTCCTCTCCAAATCTCCAACCAGGGTCCAGTGTGGAGAAATGAAGGATAATGGGGAATCTCTTATTAAAAGAACCCAGTTCTACCTTACACAGCCACGGGTAGAGATAGAGGGACACAGCAGAGGAACATTTGGCAACTAGCATGGTCCTACTACTGCAGGCACACAGGACACTATATGTGGGAATGTAGAGCCCATGCATGGTCGCACTCTCAGCCACACGGACCACCGACCACAGTGGGACCAAGAGTGATAGAAGGAGTCACCAACCCCTGTTTGAAGGCCCAATTCAGCTGACTCTGGTCCATACTGTGGACACTAGCCAACCCAATCATGACTCCTAACCTATGAGGTAAATGTATGACGGTGTCAGGCTTCTGCCTCCCCAGTGAGGGTCTACATCATGAATTGGGATGGTATAGGTAGACCACTAGTCAATAGTGAGGTAGGAGACCTCCCTGTAAAATCTCTTGGGATTACTGGAAGTTCCTGTGCAACCCTGGACACCTTGAAATTCAATGATCTACAGATCACAGGGACTATTGTTTAAGTGGATTTACTGGCTATGTACAAGAGGGATACATTACTGAACCTATAGAATTTAGACGAGGCAACATTCCATGCCAGCACCCTGATATCTTAGTCAACCAGCCCCCAGGTGCAGAACACATCCTCAGCATTGATTACATGACTAGGTGTAATCTTACCTTTGTTCCAGTGAATACCTGCATATAACAACTGTTTCCAGTTAGCAATTCCCCATCCATCATTTCACAGGAAATTATGCTAATCGGATCAACGCAATAGGGTAGTTTGGTTGAAATCCTATGACTAAGACCAAGTATCCAGCTTGGAAGCATGTGATAGTGGAATACAAGGGGTATTTGCCCAACATAAACATGACTGTGGACCTATCCCGGGTGAGGTGAGAATCGAGGAGTTTGACACAAAACCACAAAGTCATTATGATTTCCCCAGATAGGCAGAGGCAGGGGTAGCCAAGCTAATTGACAGTATGATACAGCAAGGAGTGCTGCGACCTGTAGTCTCCACTAATGATGCTTCAATTTGGGCAGTCAGGAAACCAGATGGTTCATGGCATTTCACAATCGATTACCAGGAACATAATAAAGTCAGCCCTCTCACTGCACCAACAGTATCCACCAGCCTAGCCACAATAATGAAGCAAGCCCCATAAGCAAAGTATTTCACAGTACTTCCCTCAGTGATAGGTTTTGGTCCATACCCTTAAAACAATCCTGTCTGTACAAAATTGTGTTTACCTTCCAGGAACCACAGTATACCTGGACTTGTCTACCCAAAAGATTCCATAATTCACAGGGTGAGCCAAGGGACTGGAAGGGTTTTCCTGACCTGACTGCCTAACCCAATATGTGGATGACCTACTCCTATAAACTGAAACAAAGGAGGAGCACATGAACTACTCAACTTGTTTACGGGTGCTAGGATATAATATAAACTCAAAAAAGGTACAAATTCTACAGCATAGAGGATGGCAGTCTGCTTACCGGTTGTGGGATATATATGACAGACACTCAAGGACAGCCGTTAGTTGAACTAGCTTTAAAATTGCCCAGCCATCTAAGTGCACAAGCTGCAGAACTAGCAGCTATAGTCTATGTAATCAGCCACCTTGATCTGTTCTCTTCACACATGATACTATTTTCTAAAATAGCATGTAGATATAAGTTTGCTTGCTGAGCTGGAAGGTTCAATTTCAGACATTTTGTCAGCATATAGGCGACATCACCAGTGAGCCTCCGGTGAAGCGAAGGCGTTAGTGACACACCTTCTATTCATATTTATCACTAACACCAGTGATTCACTGGAGGCTTACTGATGATGTTACCTAGTATGGTGACAAAATGTCTGAAAACAAACCTTCCAGCTCAGTGAGCAAAATTACATCCAGAACCTGAGCTTCAAATCTTCTCAAAACTCTCTAATAGCATGCATGTGTGCAACAGTTTAACTGAATTTTTACCATTATGGGAAGCCAGAGGTTTTATAAATGCCAATGGGAAACCCCTACCGTCTGTTCCCTTATTAAAATACGTACTGCAGGCCACCGGTGGAAGGAAATATGGTATCATTAAAGTTAGTTGCCACCACAAAACACCACCAGAAGTTAACTGCAAAGAAGATGAGTGAACTAAGAGAGGTGCTCATGTTGGAGAATTCTGGCAGCCACCCATAGGTGAGCAGGCAAATGCAGTCACTGTAAACCAAACAAACATAAAGGATCGAAGGCAAGCACAACACTGCCATAATTCCTTAAAACAGATTGTGGCAGAAGTTTTTCCGGATGCTTACACTAAATTGAGAGATTCCTGTAGGATTCCTGTGGGACTCATTAATTTTAAATGCAGGAGTTTATGTAGCTCTGATTCAAGACAGTAATCAAATCATGTACCAGTACTGTGACAGGCATGGGCACTGGAGAATAGAGGCCACGATCAAACGATTGAAAGACTATGTTGTTGGCCTGAGTTACGTAAGGATGTAACACACAATATAGGGAACAGTCTAGTGTGCGCCCAAAATAATCCAGACAGGTACGTTCAGAAGGGAGAACTAAGGCACCCCTGTCCAGTGGAAGGGCTCTGGACGAATCTACAAGTTGATTATATAGGTCCAATATGTTTGACTGGATTTACCTATATTCTAGTCATCATAAACACATTCATGAAATGGGTCTAGGCTTTTCCCATTAGGACAAATATAGCGAAAATGACAGTTCAAATCCTAACATAACAGGTAGTTATGAGATGGGATCTACTCCGCAATATCGAGTCAGATCAGGAAACCTACTTCATCCACCAGGTCATGCAGAATGCGATGACTATGCTTGGCATCAATCAGAAATTTCACATTGCATACACCCCCAATCTAGTGGGATCATGGAAAGAATGAACCACACCCTAATATGGATGATTAGGATGATGGTGCAGCAGAACAATGAAACCTGGGCACAGAACTTCCGTTTGTCCTCATGATGACACGTAACACGATCTCCCGATCCATGGGTATACTCCCCATACCCTAACGACAGGCTGACCCATGAAAGAAGTCAACTATCCATTTAGCCTTACCCTCACAGAACCTGCCCCCATTAAAAAGTGGCACAAGAGCTCACTGAAAATATCAAGGCCACTCAGTAGGCAGCAGCTGTCAATGAGAGACCAAAAGAAAATTAAGTAAGGCTAATTTCAACAGTAAAATTAACCCTGTTGAATACCCCTACAGAACAGCAGGTGATGCTATAGATGTAGAGCCCTAGTTCCTTTCTCTCCCCTAAAACCACCTGACCCACACATCTTTGGACTGTGGGAGGAAACCGGAGCACACCCACGCAGACACAGGGAGAATGTGCAAACGCCACACAGTCAGTCGCCTGAGGTGGGAATTGAACCCAGGTCCCTAGCTCCATGAGGCAGCAGTGCTAACCACTGTGCCACCGTGCCACCCTATCTGTCTCAATCTATCTAAGTGGAGGACCTGATTTTGTGTTTGCAAAGTTTTTGGAGAAATCTAGCATCAGGTTTCCAATTTTCTCAATAATAGAAAACTCTAAACTACTTTATCCAACAACAAATCTGATGCCTTACAGCATTCCACCATCTGCTCGAGGTAATTTTATCCGGAACATCCCATTGGCATGATAAGGTTGAAAATGACTCCATGTGTAAAGATTCAGACAAATTTTCAATGTGTTTAATGTATGTAAACAGTTTTATCTCCCATACGTTTTTTTTAAAATTGTAAGATACTGAAAACATGTCAAGTGTCATCATTGTTTTGGAGAGTAAGCAAGTACTTTCAAACCTCCTTCAAAATCACTCCCTCAGCAAGTCATTCTTAGTTGCATAGAATTTTGGGGCATCCTGATAATTTGAAAGATACTTTATGAATACACAGTTTTCAGAAATTTTCATTTCTGCTGCCAATGAACTAAATTGCATTTATATAACACCCTTCAACTCAAGATCCTCTCAGATGTTGACACTACAGTGAGTGGTGGAAGGCATCAAGTCTGCAATAACTTGGAAGTGGGAGGATGAAAGGCCCTTCAGTTACAGAGTGTAGGATGCTAGTGTTATGAATCTGTGTCAGTTGAGTGTGTATACGTGCAGACTCGAGTTGTGGTTAAGAATAGCTTGTGCAAAACAGGGAAAGTTTAAGGTACATATGTAATTGCCAATTTCCACCTGGCTGGGGCTGATCTGTCGAAGGGAAAATTGATCTGCACTTAGATTGTGAAGAATTGGATTTGGTAGACAATCTCACAGTTCTTCCTTTGCTCAATGGATGTTTAACATGGATTTTTGTTGAAGAGAAAAGTGAGAAAGGAGGGAAGTGTATCTGTCTCTAATAACTGAAGGAAGAACTTCATGGAAAACCTTTAGGGCAAAAAGGAGACATTTACACTAGAATTATAAAATCTCCTACACTGTGGAAACAGGCCCTTCAGCCCAACATGTCCACACCAACTCTCCAAAGAGTATCCCACCCAAACCCATTCCCCTTCCCTATTACTCTACATTTACCCCTGACTAAGGCACCTAACCTAAATATCCCTGAAAACATCAGACAACATAGCACAGCCAATTCACCGAACCTGCACATCTTTGGACTGTGAGAGGAAACTGGAGCACCCGGAGGCAACCCACACAGACAGTCACCCGAGGCTGGAACCAAACCTGGGTCCCTGCTGCTGTGAGGCAGCAGTCCTAACCAATGTGCTACTGTGCCATCATGCCACCCCTGCGCTCTCCTGTTGAAGTTTACAGGGGAAAGGGTCTCCAGAGCTTTAACACATACGGAAACAATGACAAGCAAAGCAATGACAAACATTTTCCATCTACACCACCCTCTTCTTCAGATCCAAGTTCAAGTAAAAATACTGCTGATGTTGTTGTATGTCGAGTACCAGAAGAGGATTCCAACTAGTTCACTTAGAATACATTTTAGAGAAAGCTGCAGGTTATGACTCTTCTGTTCCAGGTCACTGGGTTATTTCTGTCTTCTTTGAAAAGGGGGATGCTCTGTTTCAGTTGTAATATGGCTAGGCCAATGATCCAGAACCCAAAGCCAAGGTTCTTCAGGCATGAGTTTGATCCCCACCACAGCAAATGGTGAAATGTGAATGTTAAAAAAAGTTGCAAAAAAAAAAGACAGCCTCAAGGTGGCTGTGGAAGCAACATTGTTTTTATTGTTATTCTGTAATGCATTCACAAAATGTACCTCAAAAGGTTTGCTTGAATGGACACAAATATCTAAGGCCATTCTAAAAGTCAAGCTTCTCCACTGACACTGTCAAGATAAATAATGCAACAAACTCCAACTTGACTATTGCTGAAAAGACAAACTATGCTTTCAAAATTTTTTGCCTCCTACTCAGTTTCAAATTTTAAAAGAAAGAACAGTTCGTACTGCATAATAAAAAGGTACTGATAGGTTGGTAAGCCACCCTGTGATGGATTCTCTTCAAGCTATACCTTGCTATTGTTCCTGATTCTTAAGTTATTCAAAATGGTGCCCTTTCAAGGCAACAAACAAAAGCTTTTTATTGTTTTTTTTGTATTCTTGCTGTAAAGTAGATGTGACAATAAAATCAAAATCAAATCAGCTGTGTTGGTTGAAGAGTTGATGTGGTGGTGCTGGTGTTGGACTGGCGGGGTGGCCAAAGTTAAAAATCCTATAATGCCAGGTTATAGTCCAACAGATTATTTGAAAGTATATGCTTTCGGAGCATTGATCCTTCGTTAGGGAACTAGTGGGGCAGGTTCATAGGACACAGAATTTATTAGTAAAAAAAATCAAAGTATCATACAACTAATGTGATATATTAAGCAAACCTAGATGGCTGTTAAGTTCTCAATCACTTAGAATGGGGATGCAGGTTTCAATTGATTAATATGTAAATCCCAGAATTTCTTTCAAGTCACAGCCCCGAGATTAAGGTTTTATCAGTGGATAAAAAAGCTGAAATCTCAACTCAGAAAATCCAATGAAGATTAGGGTCTGTTTGTATGCCAACTTGGAGTTAGACTGATTTTATTTCCAAAGTAGGAATTTGTAAAATGTCACATTGACTAACTGCCTACAGATTGTGTGTTTTTTGAGCAAAATAGAATGCATCTGCAAATACCCATTTGCAAATGCAAATTCTCCTCATAAATTTATTTGTGTGTGCATGTACGGAGGAGAGGAAAAATGTGTCTGTGTGTATGTATGTACTTGTGCTTAATAGTGTATGTGCAAGTGTGACAGGGTACATGTCTATGAGGGCGTTTGAATCTTTGTGTGTATGAGAGAGATAGGATGTGTATGAGAAAGAGTCCGTGAGTGTGTTTGAGTGTGTGTGTGAGAGAGAATGTGTGTGCATGTGTGTGTGAGTGTATAGTGTGGTGGTCACCTGTGATGTGATATGAGACTAACATCCTCGTGGATTCTGAACTTGGCTATCAGGCTCTGCGTTGTTGTGTATCCTGAGGTCCACCATGGAGGACCTTCATCTAAATATTCAAGGCCAAATATCCTTGACTACTGAAGTGTACCCCAATTGGGAGAGAACATTCCCATCTGACAATTGTACCATATTGTCTATTCATTTGTTGTCATAGCATCTGCATGGTTTTGCCAATATACCATGCCTCAGGGCATCCTTGCCTGCAGGATATAAGATAGACAACTTCTGCTGTGCATGTGCTGGGTGGAGTCCCAATGTGTGATGGTAGCATCCATGTCAACACTCTGACATGTCTTGCAGTGGTTGCCATGTCAGGGTTGTATGGTGTTGTGGTTGATGTTGTCCCGAAGGCTCGTTATTTTGTTGTGAACAATGGTCTGTTTAAGGCTTGGCGGTTGTTTAAAGATGAGAAGTGGAGGCGTAGGGAAGGTTGTGGCAAGGTGCTCATCCTCATTAATAACGTGTTGCAGGATGTGAAGAATGTGGCATAGTTTCTCCACTCTTGGGAAGTACTGGACAACAAAGAATACCCTATTGGTCATTAACTGTGCCTGTCTCCTTAGAGGTTATTATGTTTTTTTTTGCTGTGGCATGTTGGAACTGGTGATCGATGAGTTGAGCATCATATCCCATTTTTATGAGGGCATATTTCCTCATCTGTGCTCCTCCTCATCTGAAAGATACTGTGTTTGTGTAGGGCCTGTCTGTAGGGGATGGCTGTTTTAATGTGTTTTGGGTGGAAGCTAGAAAAGTGCAGCATTATGAGGTTATCCTTAGGATTATGGTAGAGTGAGGTACTGAAGTGTTCGTCCTTGATGGAGATGCATGTGTCCAAGAATGAAACCGATTCTAAAGAGTAATCCATGGTAAGTCTGATATAGGATAAAGTTGTTGATATCATTATGTAAGTGTTTCAGTGACTTTTTGCTGTGGGTCCTGGGAGCAGAGAGTCTACACCATGTCCTTCATAGCGTGCGTTGTTGATGAGGATGAGTGCTTTGCCAAGATCTTCCCTATGCCTCCATTTCACGCTTTTAAACAAAAGTCAAACCTTAACCAGACCATTGTTTGCAGCCTTCAGGACAACATCAATCACAACATCATGTAACACTGTCATGGTAACCATTGCAAGACATGTCAGAACATCAACATGGACACTACCATCACCTGTGGGATCACCACCTAGCAAGTGCACGGCAGATAGTCTTGTGACTTGACCAGCATTGTCTATCACACATGCTGCAGGCAAGGATATCCCAAGGCATGGTACATCGGTGAAACCAATCAGACACAATGACTGATGAATGGACGCCGCCCAACAATCACCAAACAGGGGTGTTCCCTCCCAATGTGTGGAAACACTTCAGTGGTCAGGGACATTCGGCCTCGGATTATCGGGTGACCATCCTCCAAGACGGACTTTAGGCTATGCAACAATGCCGGGTCGCCAAGCAGAGGCTCATTACTAAGTTTGGTATCCATGAGGACAGCCTCAACTGGAATCTTGGGTTCCTGTCACACTCCAGGCGACCTCCCACCACATTCTCACATTCACAAGCATATGCTCCATCAGACTCACACACACACATTCTCTTCCTCTCTCTCACACACAGGCATACACACACAAATATGCTCTCACACAAATACACACGCGCCTGTGGGGTGAATTTGCATTTGCAGAAAGGCATTTGCAGTTACATTCTATTTTGTTCAATAAGCACACAATATATAGGCAGTCAGTTCATGTGACATTTTATAAATTCTTACTTTGGAAATAAAACCAGTCTGACTCCAAGTTGGGAAACAGACAGATTCTAACCTTACACCTTCAATGCATTGTCTGAGCTGAGATGTCACCGATTTTGTTTTAATCTACTGATAAAACCTTAAGGAATCTCGGGGTTGTGACTTGAAATAAATTCTGGGACTTACATATTAATCAATCAAAACTAGCATCCCCATTCTAAATGATTAAAGCCTTAATAGCCATTTAGGTTCACATCAGTTGTATGATACTTTGATCTTTTACCGTAAATTCTGTGTTCCATATTCTTGCCAAACTACCTACCTGATGAAGGATCAGTGGTCTGAAAGCTTTACTTTCAAATAAACCTATTGATCTATACCTGCTGTTGTGTGGTTGAGTTGTTGTCATGAAGCATACACCAGGGAGATGTTGCTAAGCCCAAGCCTGCCTACCTCACTCTCACCCTGGCCATATTGGCTGTACATTTTGCTGAGGCAGGCCCAGCAAACCAGGAAGCCTCCAAATCCCCACTTCTGCCTCCAGGGTGAAAACTCAACCCTTTGTCAGAAGCAAGCTTCAAGCTATTTGATGTTTTTGTGTCTAGTTTTTTTTTACACTTCAAGTTGTGTTCACTTCTCTAATGTGTTGGTTTCCTGGGTTGTTCTTAATGGGGTAAGATCCCTTGGGGTTTCAAATCTTCCATGATCTGGTGTCATCCCACACACTGATTCTTAATAAACTAGTTTAGTCTGTGAACTTTGGCAAATAAATTCATAACTACAAGCCTGATAACTTCACAAAACACGTACTTGTTGCTGCAACAGAACAAACAAGTGTGAGAGGCTTCTAATAAGAAAACAGATTAATTTGTAAGTTGTTTCTATGTCCAGGGGCATCTGTTTGTATCTCCCTGACAGCTGAACATCTGATGTGTGCTAGCAATTAACATTGGATAAATTTGTTAGCTACAGATGGACCTCTGAAGTGAAAGGCTTTATTGGATTAGGCAATATGCTACAAGGATCAAGGTGGATAAAATATGCTTGTCTTAACCCGAAATTCCTGATAAAAGATTGTTTGTTTACTTTTCTCTCAATTGCTCACTGCCTGTGCATGTCTGTTCCATTTTTTTTGAAGATAATAAGGAGAAAAAATAAACTACAAAGGACAAATTACAATGAATATAAAAACTGGCAAATATGACCTTCTTTAACTAGATAAAAATGAAGACAGAGGTCAAAGTTTAATTCAGATAAATGTGAGGTGCAGCATTTTGGGAAAGCCAATCTTAGCAGGACTTATACACTTAATGGTAACGTCCGAGGGAATGTTGCTGAACAAATAGACCTTGGAGTGCAGGTTCATAGCTCCTTGAAAGTGGAGTCACAGGTAGGTAGGATAGTGAAGAAGGCGTTTGGTATGCTTTCTTTTATTGGTCAGTGTATTGAGTACGGGATGTTGCGACTGTACAGCACATTGGTTAGGCCACTGTTGGGATATTGTGTGCAATTCCAGTCTCCTTCCTATTGGAAAGATGTTGTGAGACTTAAAAGGGTTCAGAAAAGTTTTACAGGGATGTTGCCAGGGTTGGAGGATTTGAGCTATAGGGAGAGGCTGAACAGGCTGGGGCTGTTTTCCCTTGAGCATCAGAGGCCGAGGGGTGACCTTATAGAAGTTTACAAAACTATGAGGAGCATGGATCGGATAAATAGACAAAGTCTTTTCTCTGGGGTCAGGGAATCCAGAACTAGAGGGCATAGGTTTAGGGTGAGAGGGGAAAGATATAAAAGAGGCCTAAGGGGCAGTGTTTTCACACAGAGGGTGGTGCATGTATGGAATGAGCTGCCAGAAGAAGTGGTTGAGGCTGGTACAATTGCAATATTTAAGAGGTATTTCGATGGGTATATGAGTAGGAAGGGTTTGGAGGGATATGGGCCGGGTGCTGGCAGGTGGGACTAGATTGGGTTGGGATAGCTGGTCTGCATGGATGGGTTGGACTGAAGAGTCTGTTTCCATGCTGTACATCTCTATGACTCTATGACTATAAGTGAACATAGACCCCTAAAAAATAAATCTGGTGAATTACTTAAGGGGAACAAGGAAATGGTAGAGGAGTTTAAAAGATATTTTGCATCAGTCTTAATATGGAAAATACTTCCAACATTCCATTAATGCCAAGCAAATGGGGTAGAAATTAAGAACAATCGCTATTACTAGAGAAGTAGTGTGAGAAGAACTTAGAGGGTAAGGGTAGTTAAGTCCCTCGATGACTTGCATCCTAGGAGCCTCAAATAAATAGCTATTGAAGTAATGCATGCGTTGGTTGTAATTTTCCAAAGATCCTTAGTTTCTGAGAAATATAAAAGGTTTGGAAAAGTGTCAATGTGACACCCCCTATTCAAAAAAGGATAGAGTCAAAAAACAGGTAAATAAAGGCTGATTAGCCTAAGGTCTATTGTTGGATTAGAGTTGAAATCAATTTTTAAGGAGGTAATAGGAAGACCTTAACAAAATCATTATCTAATCATAACTTGACTAATTCATTAGATGTTTTGGAGGAAGTCTCAACCAGTGTAGAGGGAAACCAATGGATTTGTATTTGGACTTCCAGAAGGAATTCAACAAAGTACCTCACAAAATGTTGAGTCATAAGAGCCCATGGCTTTAGAGGTTGTACATTGGCAAAGTACAGAATTAGGAGAAAGTGCGGACTGCAGATGCTGGAGATCAGAGCTGAAATGTATTGCTGGAAAAGCGCAGCAGGTCAGGCAGCATCCAAGGAGCATTAGCGTAGCAGGACCTGCTGCGCTTTTCCAACAACACAAAATACAGAATTAGGCAGGAAACTGTGAGTTGGATTCGGGGGTTCTTTTTTAGGTTGGTGTCGGAGCGATTTTTCCCTAATAGAGAATGAAAATTCAGGAGGCAGGCATAACTCAGTCAAGTGGACATTTATTCATGCAGAAGGAACAGGACCAAAGGATCTTCTCTGAATCTGGCCTTGATGTACAAACTCAATCATTCGCCTAATCTTTGCCTCAAATCAGAAGCTAGATCAATGACACACTCTAACACGTACAGCAAAAACTGGTATTTTCATACATTTCTTTATTAAAATACAATGTAACTGCAGTCCTTCCCTCCTAATTCATACATCCTATCTGATAATCTATGATAGGCACCTGTTTGACCAGCCTCAGCTTCCCACGATCTCATGGTAATTAACAGGCAGTATAATTCCTTGGCCTTGGGACTTTTCTATGCATCCTGTTCATTTACATTTCAAAGTTTATTGCTGTAAAGCCTGTCAGGCTGGCTTTATCTGTAGAGACAGTTTGAATTTGATTATTTATTTTCATGCTGTTCTTTATTAAATACAGTTATTACTTTTATATTGCCCACTGTCCTAATTATACATGCAAAAATATAAAAGGCAGTTTCAAATAGTTGCTGTAAGATTTGTTGATTTTTGTTGGTAAGTTAGTTATAAAGAGTAAGGTTAAATACAGCTTTTCCTACTCTTAGTGCTTTGGGCTGTAAGCAACCTATTTTGTTCAGGGCGCAGGATGGTAATTCCTGAAGCTAATTAACTTTCACGTTTAGGACTAAATGCTTTTTCTTTAATGTTTTTATCAAGCGCTTGTTGTATGTATACACTTTTTATGATAAAAACTATCTTTATGATTCCCAAGAGAATTTTTAACCAGAACCTATTGCAGAGTAATTCATTTCAAAGAAACAACTGGTGGCTTAGTGATTAGCATTGGTGCCTCACAGCACCAGGGACCTGGGCTTGATTCTCTGCCTCAGGTGACTGAGTGTGTGGAGTTTGCATATTCTCCACATGCCTGTGTGCGTTTCCTCCCACAATCCAAAGATGCGCAGGTCAGGTGAATTGGCCAAGCTAAATTGCCCATGGTGTTAGGTGTGTTAGTCAAGGGTAAATGTAGGGGAACGGGTCTGGGTGGGTTACTGTTTGGAGGGTTGGTGTGGACGTGTTGGGCTGAAGGGCCTGTTTCCATCCTGTAGTTAATCTAATCTAACAAGCAAAAAAATAACTTTAGCTGTTGTACTGGTAATGACTTAAGGAGGTGACTGAGCTTACCTTGTGCCTGGTGATCATTCATTCACTGGGCAATTACTTTTCCATTAATGAGGGCTAGGATTAGTTGCTTGTCTATTATATGCCCATATGAGTACTACCTGGAATGGGGTACTCATGGCCTTAGTGTAACTTTGTTCAAAGATGTTGTCATTTTTTAATTAAAAGTTGGAACACACTGTTAATTGTATTTATCTCCTGTCAGCCATCTTGTTTTAATTCTAAGGCAGGCTTTGTTTGTCAGCCATTTTGCAAGAGCAGACATGGGCCATTTTGCGATGAGCATGTACAATACACTGCTGCAGTTGGCAACATGTAAGAAGTGGACTTCCATAACAATCAGTACTAAAACTGCAACTGTTTACAATAGGCATCAATGACTTGGAGGAAAAAAGTGAATGTTCTATAACCAAATAAAAATACATGGAAAGGCAAGTTGCAAAAGGGGTGCAAACAGTTCGCAGAAAGAGATTGATAGATTAAGTAAATGAGCAAAACTTTAGCAAAAGGAATATAACATGGAAAAATGTGAAATGTTCATTTGAAAGGAAGAACAAAAGAACAGTATTATTTAAATGAAGAGAAACGGTAGAAAGCTGTAACACATGAAATGAAATGCAGAAAGCATGCACACTGGTGCAATAGTTAATCAGGAAAACAAATGGAATGTTCGCCCTTATTTCAAGAGGATTAGAGTAGAAGAGTAGGGGGGTTTTACTGTAACTATACAAGATGGATGGTGGTGAGAATCTGGGGAATCTGCTCTCCTTATTTAACGAAATACATCATTTCATCAGAGGCAGTTCAGAGAAGGTTTACTAGGATGATCCCTGGTATGGAAGATTGTCTTATGAGAAAAAACTAAATCTGTTTGGGACCCTACTCTTTGAAATTTGAATAAATGAGAGGTGATCATATTGAAGCATAAAAGAATCTAAAAGGGCTTGACAGAGTAAATGCTGAGAGGATGTTTCCCTCACTGGCCACCTAGGACCAGAAGGAACAGACTCAAAATAAACAGTGCCAATTTAACACTGTGATGAGGAATTTCTTCTCTCAAAGAGTTGAGATTCCTTGGAACTCCTTGCAGAGATAGTTGTGGGGCAGAGTCCTTGTGCATATGTAAGGCTGAAATAGACATATTTCTGATCAGCAAGGGAATCAAGACTTACAGAGAAAATGGAGGAAAGTAGACGCTAGGAACATCAGATCAGCCCGCTGAATGCTGGAGCAGGTTCAAGGGGTTGAACAGCTTACTCTTCTTTCTATGTTTGTGGTCTTATGAACTGCCAAATTATGATTTGTTGTTCACTTTTAAGCATAAAGTGTCAAACCAAACAGAGCCTTGATGACTGATATCAGTCCTCATTGCTCTGAGATATGGAAAAAGGCAGATACGTCCTCAAGGATCATCATATCAGCCATGATCTCACTGATTTATGGAGCCGACTTAATGGACTGAATGACCTGCTTCTGTTCCCACACGTTATGGGCTTATATCATCATTGGATCACTATCATGGAATCCCTGACTCAACAGTATTATCTGAATATCTCTCTATAAGGACAACTGCAGCCTCAAGGGCTCACTAGCAATTTATCATCACAGTCTGTGAATCAGTGCAGCCTTATTACATAATAACAGTCCACATTGTGATTGCACATCATGAAGACTTCCCTAAACTACTGAGAATGTAAAGGAATCTATTAAACGCTTAAAGAGGCGCTGCCTCACAGCGCCTGTAGACCCGGGTTCAATTCCCGACTCAGGCGACTGACTGTGTGGAGTTTGCACGTTCTCCCCGTGTCTGCGTGGGTTTCCTCCGGGTGCTCCGGTTTCCTCCCACAGTCACAAAGATGTGCGGGTCAGGTGAATTGGCCAAGCTAAATTGCCCGTAGTGTTAGGTAAGGGGTAAATGTAGGGGTATGGGTGGGTTGCGCTTCGGCGGGTCGGTGTGGACTTGTTGGGCCGAAGGGCCTGTTTCCACACTGTAAGTCTAATCTAATCTAATATCTAACTTTGGACACCATTTTGTTCTCATTAACAAGGTTTGCCCTTCAGGCATGATTTTGAAATCCTTGCTCGTATGAGGATGTCCCATATGTAAAAAGGCAATAAATAGGAACACTGCTGAGTAAAATAAATTTGCCAATGTGCAACCACCCTTCAACTAACAGCTTTCAATTTCCACCAAAGAAGTCTCTGTTTCTGTATTCTACCTTCCATTTCATATAGCTTGCATTGCACTCAGAAAAGATGTGCTAAAGTTTCTTTTTTGTTCAAGAATATATAAATTAAATTTCACTTATTAATACTTTTGGTCACGACTTGCCCAATAGCATCTTACAATAATGAAGCATATTTTGAAGTACAATAATTATTTTCATTGAGGGGAGAAAATCATTCAGGTGTTCACCCAGCAAGCCCTGCAAATGATATTAAGATCATGTGTTTTGTTCACGTAGACTGGAGGGATAGTGGCTGGTCAGGAAATCTTCACTACTTCCCAGAATGTTCAAATATTGATGTGGTGTATTTTAACATTTGCCTGAGAGTGACAGAAAGCTCCTTGGTTTCAAATTTTCATTTGGAAGCTAAGAACTCTCACAATGCAACACACCTTAGTGCAACACTGGGAGTATCAGCCTAGACTTCCAAAACGTGGAAGCCTCCATGTTTACAAAATCACTACTTTACTCCTTTGATCTATTGCTGACATTTTGCAGTTATGTTCTTTGCAAATTATCTGTTGCTCTCTGGCTCTTATCGTATTGGCATTAGAAACAAGTTTAAGTTATATAATCAACTACTAGCGTACATTCAGAATGTTTTTTTTAATAGGTTTAAGTCATTGCTGTACAAAGGAGGTGGTCATTCACAACTACATGTATTAACTGATCTTCTGTAATTCTTTTTCACTAATTTGCAAATCTGGGGACGTGTAGTCTAAAAGTCTGTTGATTTTGAATTTAAATTTAACCATGGACAATGGCAAGGATGAATTTCAGAGAAGGACAGTATGTCCATTCAAGGGGAAGACTGCCATCGATAGACATTCATAATTTGGAGATGCCAGTGTTGGACTGGGGTGTTCAAAGTTAAAAATCACACAACACCAGGTTATAGTCCAACAGGTTTAATTGGAAACACACTAACCTTCGGAGTGACGCTCCTTCATCAAGTGATTGTGGAGGGCTCGATCGTAACAGAATTTACAGCAAAAATTTGCAGTGTGATGTAACTGAAATTATACTTTGAAAAATTGATTGTCTGTTAAGCCTTTCATCTGTTAGAATACAGTGATAGTTTCACTTCTTTCATGTGTAAATCACAAAACTCTCTTTTTAAAGTTGCATTCTCGGGTTAGCTGTTAACAATGGTGATAGCGAAACAATATGATGAAGGTGTTAGCCCCCTGTGTTCTCTGTCTATGACCTGATGTTTAGATTGATTCTAATCTAAAAAGTGAGATAACAGAGTTTTACATAAATTTATGCAATTTTTGAGCTCAGGGTTCTTCATGAATGTATGCAGTTTTTGAGCAAAGTGCAATGTAACTCTGCAAGTACAAATTCACCACACAAAATATATATGTGCATGTGGGTCTTTGTCTGTGTGTGTGTGTCTGTCTGGGGTGGGGGTTGTGAGTGTGATAATGTGTGTGTGTGTGTGTGTGTGTGTGTGCGTGCGTATGTCTTTGTGTGTGTGTAGCGAGTGTAGAGTGCCTTAAGTCTGTGAGAGGGTGCATGTGTGAGTGTGGGAGTGTGTGTGTCTGTAAAGGTATGTGTGGGTGTCTGTGTGCACGTCTGTGTGTACCTGTGTCCTTGGGTATGTGAGAGTGTGTGTGTGGAGGAATATCTATGTGTATGCAATGGTGATCACCTGAAATGTGACATGAACCCAAGGTCCCGGTTGAGGCCCTCCCTATGGAAACTGAACTTAGCTATCAGCCTCTGCTCGGCCACTTTCCTCTGCTGCCTGTCCTGAAGTCCATCTTGGAGGATGGTCACCCGAATGCCCGAAGCTGAATGTCCTGGACCACTGAAGTGTTCCCCAACTGGGAGGGAACCCTCCTGTCTGTTGATTGTTGTGCGGTGCCCATTCATCTGTTGTCGCAGCCTTTGCTCGGTTTTCCCAATGTACTATGCCTCCGGGCTGCCTTGCCTGCAACGTATAAGATAGACAACGTTGGCTGAGTCACATGAGTACCTGCCATGTACAAGGTGGGAGGTGTTCCCACGCGTAATAGTGGTATTTATGTCCACAATCTGACACGTCTTGCGGAATTCACCATGACAGGGTTGTATGGAGTTGTCCTGAGAGCCAGGCAGTTTGCTATGAACAATGATCTGTTTGAGGTTTGGCGGTTGTTTAAAGGCAAGTAGTGGAGGTGTGGTGAAGGTCTTGGTGAGGTGCTCATCCTCACTGATAATGTGTTGCAGGTCACAAAGAACATGGCGTAATTTTTCAGCCCCTGGGAAGCACTGAACAACGAAGGGTACCCTGTCAGTTGCAGCACGCGTCTGTCTCCTGAGGAGGTCATTATGGTTCCTTGTTGTGGCACATTGGAACTGGCAGTCAATGAGTTGAGCATCGTAACCCCGTTCTTGTGAGGGCATCCTTGAGTACTTCCAGGTGTCTGTCACGTTCCTCATCTGAGCAAATCCGGTGTATGCGTAGGGCTTGTCCATAGGAAATGGCTGTTTTAATATGTTTTGGGTGGAAGCTGGAGAAGTGTAGCATTGTGAGGTTGTCAGTGGGTTTGCGGTAGAGTGTGGTGCTGAAGTGTCCGTCCTTGATGGAGACGCACATGTCCAAGAATGAGACAGACAGTCAAGAGTAGTCCATGGTGAGTTTGATGGTGGGATGAAACTTGTTGATGTCACTGTGTAGTTTTATCAGTGACTCCTCGCCATGTGTCCAGAGGAAGAAAATGTCGTCAATGTACCTGGTGTACAATGTTGGTTGGAGATCCTGAGTAGAGGAGAAATCTTGTTCGAACCTGTACATAAAAATGTTGGCATATTAGGGTGCAAATTTGGTGCCCATGGCTGTTCCATGTGTCTGGATGAAGAATTGGTTGTCAAAGGTGAAGATGTTATGATCGAGGATAAAGCGGATGAGTTGTAGGATGGTGTTTGGAGACTGGAAGTTGTTGGCATCGAGTACTGAGGCTGTTGCCAAGATGCCATCCTTGTGGGGGATGCTGGTGTAGAGTGCGGAAACGTCCATTGTGATGAGGAATGTTCCCGATTCGACTGGTCCATGGGTGCTGAGTTTCTGTAAGAAATCTGTAGTGTCACGACAGAGATGGAGATCCCCTGTACAATAGGTTTCAAGATGCCTTCCACATAGCCAGAGAGATTCTCATATAGGGTCCCATTGCCCGACATGATGGGACGTCCGGTGTGTTGGCTTTGTGTACCTTTGGAAGGCAGTGGAAGTCGTCTGCACAAGAAGTACGTGGGATGAGGCCGCGTAGGGAACTCTGAAGGACTGGATCCAAAGTTCTGATCAGTGTGTTTAATTCTCGGGTGTGTTCTTTGGTCAGATATACTGGTAGTTGCCTGTAGTGTTCCTGGTTGTTCAGTTGTCAGTGCACTTCCTTGCAGTAATCTGTTCTATTCTGAATGACAATGGCTCCTCCTTTATCTGCTAGTTTGATGACAATGTTGTGATTGGTTTTGAGAGCCTGGATGGCATTGCATTGTGAACGGGTGATGTTTTGCTCTACCTTGTGGGTATGGCTGATGAATCTGGCATTTCTATATTTCCTGACAGTTTGAGCATACATGTCAAGCCCAGGGCAGCGGCCCTCCAGTGGGGTCCATGTTGACACCTTCTTTGGCCGCTCCTCTACAGATCCCTGTGATGACTGTTCTAGTTCATCAGTGGGCTCAGTGGGATCACTGCTGGCACCTTGAAAGAATTCCCAGAGTCTATTTTGTCTGATGAACTCCTCTTGTCTGCTGCCAGAACCAACGGGTCCATTTTGGTGGTTTTGTGATTTACACATGGAAGAAGTGAAACTATCACTGTATTCTAACAGATGAAAGACTTAACAGACAATCAATTTTTCAATGTATAATTTCAGTTACATCACACTGCAAATTTTTGCTATAAATTCTGTATTATGATCGAGCCCTCCACAATCACCTGATGAAGGAGCGTCGCTCCGAAAGCTAGTGTGTTTCCAATTAAACCTGTTAGACTATAACCTGGTGTTGTGTGACTTTTAACTAAAGACATTCATATAGCAACGTGTTGAGTTTTCAAAGGTCACTTTACTTTTGGCAACCATTGTAACAGCCTGGTTCATGTCCCTTTTCAAAAATAAAAGATTGTTCCAGAACCTTCAATTTCAGCAGCTTGTTTAGAGTTATGAATATGATATGCCTTCACTAGACATGACTAGCAGCAAAGAGAAATTATGTCTCAAAGGAAAGCAGTGAAAGAACTTCGCTGACTAATGGGAATGATGGAACAGTGATAGTGTTTTTGGAAGAATAATTCAGATTACTGGATGAATACTAAGGTGATAGGCATTCAAATTCAATGAAGCAGCTCATGGAATTTAAATTCCATTAGTTAATAAATCTGAAGTTCAAAAGCTGGTCTCAGTATTGAGTATGAAATAATTTTATTGTCACATAAACCTATCCAATTTACTCCTCTTCTTCAGGCATGCATGATTGTCCTTACCCAGTCTGGCCTACACATGACTTCAGATGTACAGCAACATGGTTGACTTTTACCTGCTCACTTCAAAGACTGAGCAGGCCATGCAGTTGTACCAAACCAAAATAGAAAATTAAATAAAGAATACAATCAGCCTGACTGTCCAATATTGACCCACTCGTTTAAAATGATCATGGCACACTCAGCCCAAGTAACCTTGCAAATTCCTACTGTCTGATATTTGAAGTCTTATGCCAAAATTGGGAGAGTTGTCCCAAGGAGAAATTGAGCCACAGCCTGACATTGTCATTGATGGTAAATCATATCGCACAGCAAAGGTCTAACAGTAGCACTAGACTTTTGTTTATTATTCAATCATGGGATGCATGTGCTGCAGGTATACTCAGCATTTGTTTTCTATCCTAACTGTTATTGAGGTGATGTTGAACTGATTTTTTTTTGAATGGCTGCAGTCATTTACTGCAGGTGGACTCAGTGTTGTTTGGAAGGGCGTTCCTAGACTTGGACCTAATGAAAGTTACTTGACTAGCCTAGATTTATCCTTGACTTATGGACAGGGGCTGCTTCTGTATCTGATGATTTGTGAACCCACAATCTTCAGTGAACGTCCCCACTTCTGACTTTATGATAGAGGTACAGTCATTGATGAAGCAACTGAAAATGCTACTATTCTGAGAAACTCCTGTAGCATTGTCATATTTCACTGGAAGGCAGTCCCACCAAATGGAGTGACACAGTTGTGTACAACTGTGACTGAGTAATGACTTTGGCCTTCATAAGGTCTCACGGCTGCAATTCTGCTGATTATTACCTCTCGACCCCATCAACTGATAGATCAGTACTATTCCACATTGAATACCGCTTGGAAGAATCACTGAGGTGGCAAAGGCATAAGATGTACTCCGATGGGAGTCTTCAAGCACCATACTAAGAGTTACTTGCTCACACTGAAACTGACTGAGCTTCCAGGAATCCTAAAAAGAGATTGCTGCTAGGCTGAGTCTTTAGCAGGTGGAGAGGGAACTAATAAAATAAAACACAAGAAAAATACTGTGGATGCTGAAAATCTGAAACAAATACAGAGAATATTGGGAGACTATTGTGGAGACAGAAACAAAGTAAATGTTTTGCATCCCATATGACTCTTCAGAACTGAGAGGGAAAATGTTCATAGAATCATAGAATCCCTACAGGGTGGAAAGAGGCCATTCAGCCCATCGAGTATACACTGACCCTGTGAACAGCACCATATCTAGATCCACTCCCACCCTGTCCCTGTAACCCTGTATTTCCCATGGCTAATCCACCTACCCTACATGTCTCTGCACTGTATGGGGCAATTTCCCATGGCCAATCCACATTAACTATGCAACTTTGGACTGTGGGAGGAAACCAGAGCAACCGGTCCTTGACCTTGTTCTTGTCAATCACCCAGTCATAGATGGATTTGTCCATGACCATTTCAGCACAGACCTTGTAGGGACTGAGTTGCATCTTTTTAATGAGCATAGCCTCCCTCATTTTGTATGACACAAACACTGTGCTGAAGAGATACCTAGCTGTTCAAACTGGACATCTATGAGGCATTGTAACCTGTTAGCAGCAGGAGTGGTCAACCATAATCTGCAACCTCATTGACCAGTATATCCTCCTTCCACCATGATTATCAAGCCAGAATTATGTTAAGATGACAACTCTATAAAGATGGCAACGTTGGCAAGGTAAGTAACATTCAGGCTCCTGGGCCCATCCACTCCAGACAGCCACTTCCTGGCCTGATAGCAGAGCCAGGGATTCTTAGTTATTGTAGGTCTGGAGGAGGGACTCCAGGTGTCAGCAAGGTGGTGGCTTCAGAAGAACCAAAGACTTCTGGTTGTAGTATGCCCAGAGCCAGGATCTCCTGATTATCCTGGAGATGGTGGCAGCAGAGGCTCCTTTTGGCAGGGCAAGTGTAGGCCCAGTGATGAAGAGATAGCACCTGAAGAGTGGCAACTCTGATGCTGGTGGGTCCAGCGCAGGCGGGAGTGGCTCAGGACTCAGGGTGGAAGCAGCAGAATGAAGATGGACCCTTTCAACTTTATCTTTTCATTCTTTTTATTGTTAAAGTATTCAAATGGCACTGAAATGTGGCAACGGTTGAAACTTTTAACTGTACAATGAACAAAACACAAAATAGAGTACGAGTGACAGTAAATTATCATTCATTAAAAAGATCAACCCTGGTTCAAAGAAGAGTGCAGGAGGGCAGCACCAGGCTTACCTAAAACTGAGGTGTGAGCAACATGTCAAGAAGGCTATTTGCCTGTCAAACAGCGGCGACTACTAGTTATATACAGAACTCAGTGATCCCACAGCTAATGGATTATATCTATGCACTGCAGTCTTTCCACATCCAGTGGTGACAGGAAACGCACAATTAAACAACAAACTAAAGGAAGCAAGTCCACAACTCCCCATCTGTAATTGCTGAGTACTTGAGGCAGAGAATTAGCAACCATCTTCAGCCAGATTTTTAAATGGACTGTCTATCTTGGCCTGCTTCTGGGGCCACACAATCAAAGATAGCAGTCATTAGCTTCACTGAGCAACCATTGAAGGCAACCACTGTATGCTGCTAAGGCTGTGGGGCCTAATTTTATCTGATCAGTTGTACTGCAGACTAATTGTCCAGGAATATCTAAGCCATTAGCCTTGCTGTTCCAGTGCAGCTAAATACTGACATGTACCAGACAATTACCTGTCCACAAAAAGGACAGACTCCAGCCAAATACTGCTCTTTGAACGTCTTTTAATAATCAAAGTGATGGGAAGTGTCATCGATGTTACAATCATAAGATGGGCACGCAACAATGACATGCTCACTTATGGCTTCCTCTTGGAGCACTAAGCTTTAGACCTCTTTGCATAATTTGGTCCAGATATGGAGTAAAGATTTGAGGTGAGCTGCAGGAAAGAATACATTTCCACCACTGAGAAGTAAGACAGAAAAGTATCTTTGAAACTTAACTGAGGCAAGGATTGATGCAAGAAAACAGAAGCAGAAGCGATGGATAGAGATAAAAAAAATCTTTGTTTTTTAAGCATAACCTGCAAATCATGATAACTGCTGAAATTATGTAGTAATATCAAGAAACCTATTTGGATGTTCATCTCTATTTGCCCTTACAACATCAAGTAACACACGCAGAATTTTCTTTTGACACTGAGTGTTGTTTGGAGACTGATAAGATCTGTTTTATTCAATAAGTGTCCCAGATGTTCCAGACTGAGGATCCTGATTTCTCCATCAAGACTACCTTGGTGAGAATTTCCATTCAGCATCAACAATGTGAAGATCCTTCATCATTTTGTTTTCATATATTTTCCCATGCCTTCTTGTACTGAGTAGTAGGTATCTATTTTGAATTGCTAAAGGGCAGCTTTTAAACAAACTTTATATCACTTGCTTCCATTGTTTTACATTATGAAGAATGGGCATTCTATTGGAAATGTTTGCTTGTCATGTCTAATGTAAGATCACACAATGTGCTAAGAGAACGTCATTTTTAAACTGTCACTGTCTTGGAGAAAGTGCACTGATACAGAGCCGAACTACTCCCAGAGTCATTGCAACAGTTTGAGTTACTCAAAGTCTCCAGTTTTTCTGCCTGATAGATTCAGGTGAACAGAAAGTACCAACTATATCTTTGCAGTTGACATGAAACTACTATTCATTACAAAGAAAGCAATTTGAGCCATAGGCAAATTTTTTTTTAATTATTCATTTGTAGGAATGTGGGCATCACTGGCTGGCCAGCATTTATTGCCCATCCCCAGTTGCCTTTGAGAAGGTGGTGGTGAGCTGCCTTCTTGAATCATTGCAGTCCACAATGCCTGTAGGGAGGGAGTTCCAGCCTTTTGACCCAGTAATAGCGAATGAATGGCAACAAGTCGGGATGGCGAGCAGCTCTGAAGGGTAAGTGAAGGTGGTGGTGTTCCCATATCTGGTCATGGTCGTAGGATTGAAAGGTGCTGTTTGAGGATCTTTGGTGAACTTCTGCAGTGCATCTTGTAGATAGTACATGCTGCTGCAACTGAGCATCAGTGGTGGGGAGAGTGGATGCTTGTTAATGTGGTGCCAATTAAGTGCGCTGCTTTGTCTTGGATAGTGTCAAGCTTCTTTAATGTTGGGGCTGCACTCATCCAAGCAGTATTCCTGACTTTGTGCCCTGTAGGTCGTGGACAGGCTTTGAGTAATCAGGAGGTGAATTACTCCCTGCAGTATTCCTAGCTTCTGACCTGCTCTTGTAGCCATTGTGTTTATGTGGTGAGTCCAGTTCAGTTTCTGGTCAATGACAATGATGTTTAGAGTAGGAGATTCAGTGATGATAACACTGTTGAATGCCAAGGAATGGTGGTTAGATTAGATTACTTACAGTGTGGAAACAGGCCCTTCGGCCCAACAAGTCCACACCAACCCGCCGAAGCGCAACCCACCCATACCCCTACATTTACCCCTTACCTAACACTACGGGCAATTTAGCATGGCCAATTCACCTGACCCGCACATCTTTGGACTGTGGGAGGAAACCGGAGCACCCGGAGGAAACCCACGCAGACACGGGGAGAATGTGCAAACTCCACACAGTCAGTCGCCTGAGTTGGGAATTGAACCCGGGTCTCAGGCGCTGTGAGGCAGCAGTGCTAACCACTGTGCCACCGTGCCGCCCACTAAGATTGTCTCTTATTCATCATGGTCAGCCCAAGCCAGATCTTGTTGCATTTGAACATGGACTGAGAAGTCATGAGTGGTTCTGAACATTGTGCAATCAGCAAACATCTCTACTTCTGACCTTCTGTCGGAGGGAAGGTCATTTATGAAGCAACTAAAGAAGGTTGGGTCGAGGACACTACCATTAGGAATTCTTGCAGAGATTCTATGAATTACCACTAGCCAAAACACTAAACCCTTCTTAGACCCCTATTCATATATGCAGACAGATAAACAAACATTGAAATTATGGATAGTAAGAAAACATGCTGGGGAACCACAGTTCAATAGCAGCAGACTACAGAATTCGATGAGGCATTCCATTTGTTCCCAAGTCCTTCTGATCTCTGAGCTTAACATTCTTTTCAAGCCCTTGTAGTTCTTCAATTGCAGACACAGGGAAATTAGCTCTTTAATAGTTCAGTCTTTCAGTTACTAGTTAGAGACAACTTGCAGAAACTGATGACAGAGAATCTTCCAGATTTTGATTATTTCACTAGATGGAGGGAGCCTTTCTCTCTTGCAGACCAGTGGAAGGATTCGTGGTAATTCAAAATGGAGGATGATACAACTTCTGGCTGTAACAGATGCTCCTTTTCTGAGGTATTTTAGATGTTGGAAGTTATTTCCTCGAATTCTAGAAGCAGCAATTACTATTTTAAATGCTCTTACATTATTTTGGAACTTTTGGAGAGAAAAAAGTCAAAACAACAGCACTTTTAAAAGGTAGAACAGACAGAGGAAGAGAGAGAGAAAGAAAGAGAGAGAGAAAGAAAGAAAGAAAGTAAGAGAAAGAGAAAGAAAGAGAGAGAGAAAGAAAGAAAGAAAGAAAGAAAGAAAGAAAGAAAGAAAGAAAGAAAGAAAGAAAGAGAGAAATAAATAAATAAATAAATAAATAAATAAATAAATATTGTCTTGGTCTGTAGATTCAAAGAAGCAAAAATGACCTTTAGTAGCGTGGTATGCTCTTGATGGGTGTGGGAGTTTAGGGCAAATTTACAGGTTACTGAGGATTATATCTGCAGTAAATGCCATCGGTTGCAAATCCTATCTGATCAAATGGATTAGTTGGAGATTCAGTTAGAGGAACTGAGGAATTTACAGTAAAAAGGGAATGCGATTGATGACAGTTCTCGGAAAGGGAGAAAGTCTCAGATACAGCAACATAGATGTGTTAACTCCAGGAAAGGTAAGAGAGGCAGGCAGGTAGTGCAGGAGTCTTCTGTGGCTATCCTTATTTCAAACAAGTATGCTAATTTGGAAAATGTAGGGAGTGATGGATTCTCAGGGGAAGGTAGCATGAACATCCAAGTTTCTGGTATTGAGACTGACTCTAATGCAATTAAGGGGTATGTCATGTTTCAAGAGATCAATTGTGTTAGGGGACACTCTAATCTGAGATACGGACCGACGCTTCTGTAGGCAGCAGTGAAAAATCAGAATGGTGTATTGCCTCCCTGGTGCTAGGATCAAGGATGTCTCAGAGAGGGTGCAGAATGCTCTTAAGGGGGAGAGGGGCCAGCAGGAGATCATTGTACACATTGAAATGAACAGCAGGGAAAAGGTTGAGATTCTGGAGGGAGATGACAGACAGTCAGGCAGGTAGTAACGTCTGGATTATTCCCGGTGTTATGAGCTAGTGAGGACAGGAATAGGAGGATAGATCAGAAGAATGCATAGGCGGAGGAGCTGGTGTATGGGAGGAGGATTCACATTTTTGGAACATTGAAAGCTCTTTTTAGGTAGAAGTGACCTGCACAAGAAAGACGGATGCACCAAAATTGGAAGGGGACCAATATACTGGCTGGGAGATTTAAGCGAGTAAAGTATGGGGGTGGGTGGGAGCTGGGGTACGACCCAGGGAGATAGAGAGGAAAGAGGTCAATCTGAGAATGGCACAGTTGAGAACAAAGGCGAGTCAAACAGTCAGTGCAGGCAGGGACAAAATAGAGAACAAGGTAGGACTGATAAATTAAACTGCAATTATTTCAAAACAAGAGACTAACAGGGAAGGCAGATGAACTCAGGGCATGGTTAGAAACATGGGACTGAGATATCATAGCAATTACAGAAACATAGCTCAGGGATGGGCAGGACTAGCAGCTTAATGTTTCAGGATACAAATGCTGCAGGAAGACTAAAAAGGGCGACAAGAGAGATGGGGAAGTGATGTTTTTGATAAGGGATAGCATTACAGCTGTACTGAGGGAAGATATTCCTGGAAATACATCCAGGGAAGTTATTTGGGTGGAACTGGAAAATAAGAAAGGGATGATCACCTTATTGGGTTTGTATTATCGACCCCTTAATAATCAGAGACAAACTGAGAATCAAATTTGTAAGGAGATCTCAGTTATTTTTAAGAATAATTGTGTGGTTATGATAACAGATTTTACCTTTCCAAACATAGACTGGGGCTGACATAGTACTAAGGATTTATATGAGAGCAATTTATTAAGTGTGTACAAGAACATTTTCTGATTCAGTATATGGATGTACCTACTAGAGAAGATGCAAAACTTGGACCTACTCTTGATAATAAGGCAGGGCAAGTGACTGAGGTGTCAATGGGGGAGCACAGCAACCATAATTCTATTAGTTTTAAAATAGTGCTGGAAAAGGATAGACCAGATCTAAAAGTTGAAGTTCTAAATTGGAGAAAGGCCAATTTTGATGCATTAGGTAATAACTTTCAAGAGCTGATTGGGGGCAGATGTTCGCAGGTAAATGGACAGATGGAAAATGGGAAGCCTTCAAAAATGAGATAACAAGTATCCAGAGAAAGTATATTGCTGTTAGGGTGAGAGGAAAGGCTTGTAGGTATAGAGAATGCTGGATGACTAAATAAATTAAGGGTTTGGTTAAGAAAAAGGAGGAAGCATATGTCAGGTATAGACAGGATAGATCGAGTGAATCTTTAGAAGAGTATAAAGGAAGTAGGAGTATACATAAGAGAGAAATAAGGAGGGCATAAAGGGAACATGAGATAGTTTTGGCAAATAGAGTTAAGGAGAAACCAAAGGGTTGTTACAAATACATTAAGGATAAAAGGGTAACCAG
Organism: Hemiscyllium ocellatum; assembly: GCF_020745735.1. Lineage (NCBI taxonomy): Eukaryota > Metazoa > Chordata > Chondrichthyes > Orectolobiformes > Hemiscylliidae > Hemiscyllium > Hemiscyllium ocellatum. The sequence goes on from NC_083403.1 coordinate 96,640,630, forward strand.
GGAGAGAATAGGGCCCCTCAAAGATCAGCAAGTTGGCCTTTACGTGGAACTGCAGGAGATGGGGGAGATACTAAACAAACATTTTGCATCAATATTTATTGTGGAAAAGGACATGGAAGATATAGAATGTAGGAAAATAGATGGCGACGTCTTGAAAAATATCTGCATTACAGAGGAGGAAGTGCTGGATGTCTTGAAATGCATAAAAGTAGATCAATCCCCAGGACATGATCAGGTGTACCCTAGAAGATTATGGGAAGCTAGGGAAGTGATTGTTGGGCCTCTTATTGAGATATTTGTATCATCGATAGTCACAAGTGAGGTTCCAGAAGATTGGAGATTGGCTAACATGGTGTCACTGTTTAAGAAGGGTGGTAAGGACAAGTCAGGGAACTATAGACCAGTGAGCCAGATGTCGGTGGTGGGCAAGTTGTTGGAGAGAATCCTGAGGGATTGGATGTACATGTATTTGGAAAGGCAAGGACTGATTTGGGATAGTCAACATGGCTTTGTGTGTGGGAAATCATGTCTCACAAACTTGATTGAGTTTTTTGAAGAAGTAACAAAGAGTATTAATGAGGGCAGAGTGGTGGATATGATTTATATGAACTTCAGTAAGACGTTCGACCAGGTTCCCCAAGGGAGACTGGTTAGCCAAGGTAGATCCCATGGAATACAGGGAGAACTAGTCATTTGGATACACAACTGGCTCAAAGATAGAAGACAGATGGTGGTGGTAGAGGATCGTTTTTCAGACTGGAGGCCTGTGACCAATGGAGTGCCACAAGGATTAGTGCTGGGTCCACTACCTTTCATCATTTATATAAATGATTTGGATGTGAGCATAAGAGGTAAAGTTAGTAAGTTTGCAGATGAAACCAAAATTGGAGGTGTGGTGGGCAGCGAAGAAGGTCATCTCAGATTACAACAAGATCTTGACCAGATGGGTCAATGGGCTGAGAAGTGGTAGATGGAGTTTAATTTAGATAAATGTGAGGTGCTGTATTTTGGGAAAGCAAATCTTCGTAGGACTTATACATTTAATTGTAAGGTCTGAGGGAGTGTTGCTGAACAACGAAACCTTGGAATGCAAGTTCATAGCTCCATGAAAGTGGAGTCGCAGGAACATAGAATAATAAAGGAGACTTTTAGAATGCTTTCCCTTATTAGTCAGAGTACTGAGTACAAGAGTTGGGAGGTCATGTTACGGCTGTATAGGGCATTGGTTAGACCACTGTTGGAATATTGTGTGCAATTCTGGTCTCCTTCCTATTGGAAAGATGTTCTGAAACATGAAAGCATTCAGAAAAGATTTACAAGGATGTTGCCAGGGTTGGAGGATTTGAGCTATAGGGAGAGGTTGAATAGGCTAGGGCTGTTTTCCCTGGAGCATCAGAGGCTGAGGGGTGACCTAATAGAGGTTTATAAAATCATGAGGGGCATGGATTGGATAAACAAACAAAGTCTTTTCCCTGGGGTGGGGGAGTCCAGAAGTAGAGGGTGTAGGTTTAGGGTGAGAAGGGAAAGGTATAAAAGAGACCTGAGGGGCAACGTTTTCACTCAGAGGGTGGTACACGTATGGAATGAGCTGCCAGCGGAAGTGGTGGAGGCTGGTACAATTGCAACATTTAAAAGGCACGTGGATGAGTCCATGAATACAAAAGTTTGGAGGGACTTGGGCCAGGTGCTGGCAGGTGGGATTAGATTGGGTTGGGATATCAGGTTGGCATGGATGAGTTGAACCGAAGGGTCTGTTTCTGTGATGTACATCTCCATGACTCTATGACCTGCATGGCTCATTCATCTTCTGTACACTTATGTTGGAACCAAAGAGTTTTTGTCATTGATGATGACTCTTGCCCTCCACAACCAGTTTTGTTTGCGCACACCAGTCTGCAGTCTGTCTCTGAGTGATGCTTGTTCTGCTTACACCTACGGTGCCATGGCATCTTGGACATCTTCCCTTACTGCTTGAACAAAGTAATAGTGTAAAAACAACTCACAGTGAGTTCCAGTAACTTGATTAAAAAAGTGTAGCAAATTTTATATTGTCTTTGGATTAAAGCAATATCCTTTTCTCATTTTGGTCCACAATTAAAATAAATGTTGTCATCTTTTACACCATCAATAATCATTTCCATTCATTACAAATTGTATTAGAAAGGAATCGTTCTAGCACTGAAGTCAAAAGGCATTACTTCACTAAGAGCCTTCTTGCATTTATTACTGCGTTGAGTTCTACTCTAATGCTATAAAACCACTTTGAATCTATTAATACAAAAGTGCTAAACAAAAAAGTCTCATTAATTTTGTTAAAGCCTTATTAAAGGGTGATTAGGAATCAACATTGGGATTTGTTCCTGATATGAAGGATTAATTTTGTGGGTTATTAGCTCCAGCTCAGGCTTCGTCTTTGCTACAGAAAGGCAGAGAAGCTGTTACCAACATGCATAGAAGTGACTGGATCTGTACAGTTCAGAGATTAGTGGTGAAGCCCAAGGTGGGTGTTTATAATGCACAGAGTTCAATGGCTTACTGTAATACTGGCAAATAATATTCTATAAAGGTTAATGGTCCCTAGACATAGCCAATTATTTCCAATACAATTTATTCTGTGTCCAAATCTTCCACCCAAACAAAAGGATTAAAGATCTATAGTTAATGAGTTTTAATCACAACAGTCTTCCTTTTCATTGTAATGCCTAGTCTGAACTGAAAGCACAGCAAAAACAGTAATGTTTCAAGTCTAACATAATGTGTTGAATATACAGAAATGTGAACAAATTCTTTTGCCAGCCAATATCATTGATGAACACAATTTTGAAGCTGATTATTATAAAACACTGACTTAGCACAGGACTTTTTATCCTGTCAACCTTTTCCTTCCCACTTTGTGGCAACAGTAGCATCAATTTCATTTTCTCATTGTCACTGCACAGAAAAATGATAGAATATTTGCACGATGGTTAGAATAGTTTCCAGCATAGAGATAAAGGGCAAGCTTTCTCCACAGGGCACAGTACAAACAATCTTACAGCATTGCAAGTTTGATTTTCAGTGTCTATTAAGAGACTTGTGAGATAAGAAAACACCAGGGAAAGTTAAGATATTTGATAGTGTTGATCATTATATAGGGACTAGATTGTTAAGTGTTTCTCATGCTCAGAAGCCATACAATCAATACAGTTCAACATTATACTGCAAAAAATACTTAGAAGAAATCGAATTTAAATAATTCATTGATAAAGAACATACGCCTTTTTCTACTAACTTCATTTATGCATGATTAAAATTTGCTTTTGTCAATAAGTATTTGTAAGTGGTAACTTGTCTAAGATGTAACTTTTCCGAACAGAATACATAAAGATTGGAAAACAATGACATTTGAGTTGAACATAACAGATCAAAGACTTTGTCACCAATAATTATGCACACAAATTATTTCTAATGGAGCATGAATTTTGACTGACTGATGTAGTTTAAGTCACTCCATCAGTCAGTCATCTTGTCCTTGCTGCTGGTTTTGAACAGCTAAAGGAATTGAGAAAATGTTGGGGAGTTGGATCTGGAATCTTTGCTGGTTCTTGAAAGTTTAAACTTCAAAGTTCTTTATTGTTCTTTCATTTCAAGTGAAATAAGGTAGGTCTGCTATGTCAGCAATGCAGTCAAAAATAGTTCCATGTTTTTGAGGAGAAAGTGAGGTCTGCAGATGCTGGAGATCAGAGCTGAAAATGTGTTGCTGGAAAAGCGCAGCAGGTCAGGCAGCATCCAAGGAACAGGAAATTCGACATTTCGGTTCCTTGGATGCTATGACCTGCTGCGCTTTTCCAGCAATACATTTTCAGTTCCATACTTTTGATACCTAGGAGAATCTCAGTGGCCTTTGTAGCCTCACCTTGAGATACAGCCGATGATCCATATTGAGGCATTTATAACATATGATCAGCTGCCATGGGCAGGTACCAATGTCTGCATGCCCAGTATAAAACTCTCTAAACAAATGCTCTACTCCAAACTCTGCAATGGTAACCAATCACAAGGATGGCAGGGAAAATGCGACAAGTGCACCCTGAGAATCTCCCTCAATAAGTGCAACCTCCCGCTGAAGGAGTATAACTCCCGATCGGGGATGAAAACTCAAGATGCAGACAGGATTCAGGCGAGTGGAAGATGTTTATTCAAGCAGAAACTGGTTAATGTGAGGAGAAGGCTAAAGGAATTTCCCCTGAGATTAGCCTAAGAAGGCAGATCCATAACACACTCTAACTTGTACAGTCAAAAGCAATATTTTACACATTTCTGTATTACAATGATCACATACAATGTGGTTACAGCCCTTTCCTCCTAATCCATACACTCAATACTGTAAAATGCCTAATCAATGATAGGCATCCCTGTGGACAACCCAAAATTCCTATGATCTTATGGTGTTTACAGACAACATAAGCTGTAAGACTTGGTGATTTTTCTATGCATCCTATTCATTCACATTCAAAAGTTAGTTGCTATGTAACTTCAGGCCTCTCAGGCTGGCTTATCTGTTTGGACAGTTTAAATTCTGTTGTTCATATTTTATCTTATCAAATTCAATTACTCCTCTTATATTTTCTATTGTTCTTATTCTATAGAAAGTAATACAAAAGACAGTTAGTTTTAACTTTCTTGCTATACTATTTGTAAGATGGACTTCTGTTACAAAGTTAGTTGCACAACATAAAGTTATATAGCTATTCTTACTGTGAGGATTTTGGAATTAATGGGCCATGAACAATCTATCTTGTTCACGCATAAGAAAAGTTATTTCCCAAAGCTAGTTAACTTCACATCTAGGTCTAAATGCTTTTTCTTTCATATTTTTGTTAAATGTGGGTTATATGTATCTTTCGTTTTGTGTTAAAGCTATCCCTATGATTCTGAAGCATCTTTAACTAGAACCTTTTTGTTTAATATTCTGAGTAACTTAAAAAAAAGCTATTTTCTACAAACTAACGTTAGCTATTGTTCTGATAGCTGCTTAGGGAGTTGACTGGGCTGTATCCTACACCTGGTGTTTATTCATTCACAGGGACAATTATTCTACCATTAATGAAGGCTAAGATTAGTCAATGGTCTGTTTTGCAGACATATACTTATCACAACAATCTGGAATGATGTAATCATGACCTTGGTGTAACTCTGTTCAAGATGCTGTGTGTCTTTTAATTAAAGGCAGCACAGATTGTTTGTCTTATTTATCTCCTGTCAGCCATCTTGTACATTAGAGCTCAGACAGGATGCCTTTTTATTTGTCAGCCAACTTGTCTGCCAAGACATGTGTCATTTTGTTATAAGCATGTTCAGTACACCCCTACACATAGGAACTGCTTACCCAGGAGAAACATCCACAAAAGCGGCAACAATTTTGAGCATAGACAAGTAGAGCACGTGGAGGTCAAGTGTGAACAGTGTGCAGAATCCAAAGCATTTCACCCACCCTCCTCATCAACAACTACCTATGCCATTTATAGCAGAGTCTACAGCTCCAGGATGAGACTATTCAGCCATCATAGAATCCAGCTCCTGGAAAGGAAGCAAATCTCCTCAACCCTGAAGCATTCATCAGATTCCTCCAGAGTTTTTAGGATAAATATCTTGCATTCTTTCATTGTCTACTTTCCTGACTCACATCTCAAAACTGTTGGGTATCCCACACTAATAAAACTAGTTTTATTAATCCCACACTACCTGGGTGACATCTTTACATTCCCAAATCAACATGGCCTCTTAAAATTTCCTATTTCACGAATGGCAGCTTTTCAGGTTATCCAAGGTAGTGTAATGATATGGTCTTAGTTTCACATTCCATGCTTACAGGTTCCAATTCCAAATATTAAAGCATAATGTGATAAGATGGGACGAGACCAAGATGTCTCTTGGTGCATGGTTAGTGACACCATTCTACATCCAATCATCTGCTGCTGTCAGTACAGCTACACTGTCACCACTGACCACACAGAAGAGGATGCCTCATCTTGAACTGGTGCAGCAGTCCATCAGTGCACACCCAACTCCACACAGTATAGTTGGGGAAGTCAAGTGAGTAGCGTGCATAAATTTGGCTAATCCAGCATTACTAATCTGAAGCTTCAATTTACCATTGGCATCTTTTGATTTGACTTCTTATTGTGCTGGTAAGAATGGCTGACAATTTCACCATACCCAGAATTTCAGGTTATCTGAGGTTGGCTCATTGCAATTTGGTTGCAAGTCTCAAAGACAGCAAAGGTTAAGATGTGACATTATAAAAGTCTTTAAAATGATGAAAGCCAGGTAGGCAAAGAGAAAATGTTTTCACTTCTTGGAAACACTAAAAGGATAAGTCATTAATATGAAAGGATCTTTAATAAATCTAGTTAGGAGTTCGAAAGGAACTTTTTTTTAATCCAAAGTCTAGTTAGATAGTTGAACTCAAATTCACGGAGTAGGTTTTTTATCTACTCTTGGTATACTTTGATCACTGATATGTTCAGCATTTGGTCCATTCCTAATTGAAGTGGTGGTGATCTGCCTTCTTCAACAGATGCAGGCAACATGGTAGGGGCTGCAGATTTTGACCCAGTGATAGTGAAGGGACACAAATATATTTCCAAGCCAGAATAGTGAGTAATTGGAAGGGAACTTGCAGATGCTGATGTTCTTATGCATATGCAGGAATCTACACTCCTTGTGCTTTTGGTTAGTAGACATCATAGAGTTTGAAGGTGCTGTCTAGTTGAAATGGATGCATTTTGGGGGAAGTTTTATAAAGACAAGAGGTGCTGATCAACCAAGAAATGAAAAAAAAAATTTAATATATCTGACTTGGAATCATGGAGTTATAGAGATGTACAGCACAGAAACAGACCCTTCATTCCAACTTTTATATGCCATCTAGATATCCTAAATTAATTTAGTCCCAAAATGTTCGAAGTAGAGATGAATTTCATATTCCCATGTGGAGAATAGGAACCAAATCTAAAGCTGAAGCTTCCTTCATGATTAAAGATGGGTTGAAATAAAGTAATGTATGAGGAATTTCTTTCTTATTTATACAGTTACAGGGTGTGGCACTGGTATCAAGGCCTGAATTTATTACCCACCATGAGAAGATGGTGGTAAGCTGCCATTTTGATCTACTGGAATTCTTATGATGTAGCTGCATCCAAAATAACCACTAGGGAAGAAATTCCAGGATTTTGATCGAGCAATAGTGAACCATTCTAAAGAAGAGTCTTACCAGACTTGAAACTCTGCTGCTGTCTCCACAGATCCTGCCAGACCGACTGAGTTTCTCCAGCATTCTCCATTTTTGATTCAGAAGACCATTGATTGGAGAAAAGGTTAGAGATATGGAAGATGAAATTTGATGTGGAAAAGTTGAAGAAATATGTGTTGGTTGAAAGAATAAGGGAAGGCAATATAAACAAAATAGTACAATCTTACAGCAGAGGTGTTAAGAACTGACAGGGTTTATGTTTATAAATCTTTGAAGTTGATAAAATGTTTTAAGAAGGATACGGATTCATAGGCTTTATTAATTATGGCATATGGTACAGAACAGAATGTTTTGCTAAACCTCCATAAAACTCTGGTTAGACCTCTGTTTGAGTATTATGTCCTATTCTGAACACCACAACTTCTGAAAGATGTTAAAGCTTTGGACAAGGTGCAAATAGGATTTGCTGGAATGGTGGCAGAGGTGAGGAACTTAAGTTAAGTGGAATGTTAGGATAAACTAAGACTTTTAATCTGAGCAGAGGTAGTGAATAGGAGATTTGAGGATTTCAAAATCTACATATCATTGAAAGACTAAATGAGGAGAAACTGGGTATAGATTTTGGCAACAACTGGGTATAGATTTAAAGGATGCACAAAGGAAGGAGAGATAGCATGAGGATTCATGTTTTTTACACAGTGAGTCCTTTAATGCATTTCTTGAAAAGTGATGGAAGCAAATTCAGTATTAACTTTCAAAAAGGGATTCGATAAATATTTTAAAAGAAAAAACATGAATCAAGAAATGCAAACCTAATTGTATAGCTATTTCAGCTAGTTGATATTGACATGATGGGCTAAATGGCTTCTTTGGTACTCTGTGATTCTATGGATGATCACATTTGTTAGACTAGGAATTGTGGCATGAAAATCTCTTTTAGATGTTTGCTGCACCTTTGAGATCAAAAAGATTCTGTATCCTAATTTGCTGAAAGTGTGAAAAAAAATGAAATATAGAAAAAGAAGTGTTAATAAAAGAGAGAAAAGGCCATAGACTGCGAAACAGGGGAAATGAGTCAAAGGAAAAGTAAACCAGTAAACTTGAATTTTTAAAAATCAAATTTGCAGTAATCAGTGACCTGAAGGAATGATAGTCAATGGTTTAAATTGTTCCCTTTGTTGTGATTTTATGATTGCTTAACACAAACTTTCAGTTTTATACTGCAACTGATAAACTAAAGATGAGTTGTTTATTTGAAGTTATATTACAGGATTACTCATGAGACAGATTCACTGCAAACAGTTTCGTAACTGTTGTTACAAGAAAGCATGACTACAGCTCCCTCGCATTAGATAGAGACAAAGGAACTGCAAATGCTGGAATCCAAGGTTAAGAAAAAGGAGGCTGGAAGAACACAGCAAGCCAAGCAGCATCCGAAGGCGGAGAAATCAATGTTTTGGGTATAATTCTTCTTCAGGATTGTGGGTGAGGGCAGGGGGAGCTACAGATAAAAGGGGGGGTGGGGGGGGGTGGTGGGTTGTGAGGAAAATAGAATGGCGAGGTAATGAAAGGTGAATAGAGGTAGTGGGTACAACCTGGTTGGTCGATGGGAGGTATGAATCTGTTTGTTGGTCACAAGGAAGGGTTGATCAGAGGAATGGAAGGGAGGAGTCAGGGCTGGAAAGGGAGCTGGGGGATGGGTGGGAAGGTTATTTGAAATTTGACAAGTCAATGTTAAGTTTTGGGGCTGTATGCCGCCTAGGCAGTAGAGGAGATGTCATTCCTCCAATTCGCGGTCTGTTTACTGCAGCAATGGAGGAGGCCCAGGATGGACATATTGGAGGAGAATGCATTTTTCTCCCTCTGTCATCTAGCTATCCCTTCCACCACACCTCCTCCATTCCCTGCTCCAGTGCTCTAAACCAGTCACTCACCAAGCATAATAAAAATAGGATGCAGGTTTGCTCGCTGAGGTGGAAGGTTCATTTTCAGACATTTCGTCACCATACTAGGTAACATCTTCAGTGAGCCTCCAAATGAAGCAATGGTGGTGTAGCCCCTTTCTATTTATATGCTTAGGTTTCCTTGTGTTGGTGATGTCATTTCCTGTGGTGACATTATTTCCAATGGAGATGTCATTTCCTGTTCTTTTTCTCAGTGGGTGGTAAATGGAATCCAAGTCAATGTGTTTGTTGATAGAGTTCCAGTTAGAATGCCATGCTTCTAAGAATTCTTGCGTGTCTCTCTTTTTGGCTTGTCCTAGGATAGATGTGTTGTTCCAAAGTGATGTCCTTCCTCATCTGTATGTAAGGATACTAGTAAGAGAGGGTCATGTCTTGTTGTGGCTAGTTGATGTTCATGTATCCTGGTGGCTAGTTTTCTGCCTGTTTGTCCAATGTAGTGTTTGTTACAATTCTTGCAAGGTATTGTGTAAATGACGTTAGATTTGCTTGTTATATGTATAGGTTTTTTCAAGTTCATTAGCTGTTGTTTTAGTGTGTTGGTGGGTTTGTGGGCTACCATGATGCCAAGCGGTCTGAGTAGTCTGGCAGTCATTTCCGAGATGTCTTTGGGGTTTCTAGATGTGTTTTGTCTGCTTCTTTGATTTAGTTGCTCAGAAATCGGTGGACCGTGATCATTCACTATAGAGGAGGAAAACAACAACAATGGCCATGCCTAGGTGTTGCAGTAGAGCGAACAGCCAATGGGGAGCTTCAAACCAGCATCTGCAGGAAAACAACACATATGGACCAAATATTTAACTACAGAAACAATCATTCCAACATAAAGAATGCTGCATCAGAACGTTATTTCAATGAGCCAACACACACTGCAGCACAGAGGAACTACATAGAGTATAGGAAAATCAACTATACAGTGTATTTAAAAAGAATGGGTACCCAATGAACACAATCATTAAGAATCTTCAACTTGTTAAAAAGGGACTTATGCTGTGAATTACTAGACATAGCTTTTATGGTGAACTTAATGGCTGATTAATGTATTTTAATGTTCTTCTATAGGTAATGGGGAATTTAAAGTGAGATTTCATTTTTGCAAAGCAAGCAGAGTTAAAGAGATCATCACCGGTACTGAAGATACACAACTCTTAGTCCATCTCTTAATCCACTCATTGCCAGATTTATGATTTTGAGAGTGGTATTGCCATTAGCTTACTGAATTTGTCCTGTTTTCTGTTTATCGTTACTAATCATTCTTTGTTATGCTGAGGCCATCCTGCAGTTTGCAAAGTAGTCCAGGCCTACAGCAGAGTTGATGACTGCTTGCTGTTTGCAATAATAAAAGCTCACATTTTTTTAATATAAGGATCTTATTGATCTTATTATCTCATGCTTTTGTGCAACAGCTTTGCTGTCCTACTGTTCACATGGATCAATGTGTGCACTCAGTGTGTTGCTGTATTTTAAAGTGCTAACAATAGAGGGAGTACAGTAGTTTTAAAATGTGTAAACTAAATGTTCAGATAAAATGTGTCTAATTTGATGAGTTACCTTCTGGGCTTTGCGCTTGTGTTTTCTTCTATCTGTACTCTTGGTCCAAAATATGCACCTGTGACCATTGTCAAAATTGCTGTAACTTTAGGGTTTTCTGGATGAAGAAAACTTTCTGCTTCTCTTTGCAAACAATGCTGAGCAACACATATTAAATCAAGGAATGGATAGCACCATTCATTCCTGCAAAGGTTCAGATTTATGCCAGCTGGGCACTTTGATCAATCTCTGTTAGCACAGGAAAGAATATTTGTCTTCCTGAATTTCCCTGCTCCCCAATAATTCAAATTCATTAAACTGCCTCCCTGTAGTCTGACATCTACTATGTTTTGACAGTGACAATGCAGGTATAAAGCTTCCCCTGGTTGTGGCTACATCGGACACTTTCTCTTGCCACATCTATTTGGGAGTATTGCTCCATGGCTCATACATTTGGTTTGTTTCATGGGGATCAGGCTTGTGCACGTATTTCAATTAAATTTGGAATTCAACTGTGCTGTATGGAGCCAGCTGATTTTTCTATACTTGTCATATCTCTACCAATCCTCTGTTCCAAGAAATTTGCACATAAAAGAGCTCCGTCTCCAAGCTACATGAGTAGCTGCAGACCGTTGAACCTCTGCATGTTATGAGTTGACCTTCGTAAACCTTCCGGGATTCATTTTCTGATCTCTTGGTATTTAACCATCCCTGAGAAAATGAGTTGCCAAGGCTTCTCAACTTCTGGGATGTGCTCCGTAACTCTGTTCTCATCTAGCAATGCCTATCCCTTCCCAGCTCACCCACCCCTACCCAACCCCAAGAGATAGAACAAGAGAAGGTGAAATGTTTTTGCATGCTTGATTCAAAATAATGGCCATTACAGAACCAGTTCTTGTTTTTACCTATGTCCTTCTTGTTGCAGTTTCCACTGGTCATACAGTCCTCCAAGATCTCTGCAACTCTTCCAATTCTGGCTTGATACATAGCTTTGATTTTTATCATCCCATCATTGGTAACCTGATTTTTAGCTTCCTTGGCCCTAAACTCTGGAGTTCCCTCCATAAACGTTTCATATTTTATCATTGTATTATCTTCTGGTATACGTTCCAATATTCAGGTAACTAATGCTGTGCATCCAATTCATTCCAACTTCATCTGATTTTGTTGGAATTCCTTGAGAGATGCCAGCTTACACTCCCTTTTTTCTTTCAAAGCAACCAGCAATACAGTAAGAGGCTTCTAGACTGGTCACTGCATAAAATTTGCTCTTTACTAGTCTCTCCAAGTCTTTAGCTTGGTGATGTTCCTGAATCCTCTGCAGACCTGACGTGTTCTTTTGAAATTATAGGCAACAGTTCTCTCAGACTCAGACATGACAAGCTTAATGTGTCAGTTAACAAAACTTTTCTTGTGTAATGTGAATCTATACCTTTTAAAAAAAACTCTTCCATGAATGCTTCTATGACTATAAATCCCTTTCTCTTAATAATTTCATTTGTCGATGTTGTTCCTCACTATTTGCCTTATTGGTAGGATAACCTGTTATCCAGCAGTGAAGGATTTGGACATGGGCCTTAATCTCATGCCACACCCGCACATTCACTTGCAGCTGGAGTCTTGAGACAGTGAGTAAGAGCGCCTTAGATGTGTAAACCCAGGAATTAAGGCCTATTGCATGGGCAGACTTCTCATTGTAGCTCAGATCAGCTAAACCTAGGACACAGTCTGTGACAGTTTTTGTGAGTGAATCCGAAACCACAATGACTAAATTAACAAATGCCCCCCGATGAGCAAATAACCAATGAAAGCTCACTTTTTGGTGGATTTACTTGAACACAATTCAGAACCTACATGAATGAAACTTGAATTAACAAATTGTTGTTAAAAATCACAAGTGTCATAAAAATGAAGCAATATTTGTTGTCCATCCTTAATTGATTGTATTTTTTAAGAGCCATTAACAGCCAACCGCTCATTATAGATCACGTGGTCACATGTCAGCCAGAGCAGGCAAGGACAGATTTCTTTCAGTGAAAAGCATTAGTGAATCAGATGGGTTTTTACAACAAGTGATGGTCATTATTATTAAGATGATACGGAATACCAGATACAAAGATTGTCTAATGAGATTACAAGCATTTGGATCACTACCCACACTATGTAGCATGAGGTGAAATACTAGCCTTTCTAACTCAGTCCCTGCAATGCAGAATCTTTCACTTTTCTCAGTCAGTGGTTTTGGTCCCCACGACACCTGCAATGGTAGCTCCACTCAATCTAATTTACCCAGAGCCAGTCATTGGCACACAACTGCAGAACATCACCAGTGAGGTTCGCAACAATCTTAATGTCATGGTTTTTACAGAGGGCCTTGATCTAACTCCTTTGATAAACCTCCCTAAACAGGCTGGTCAGCTCAAACAAACCTGAAGTGTAGCAACAGAATTGTCAAATTAATAATCTGTTCTCCTAACTTATTTTTAGCTTGTTGAGAGTGTTAAGAACATCATGCACATGACTGTATGTAACTATGCCTCCTCTGTTCTTCCCATGCTACAGATGTTTTGTCCCAGCCACGTGACATTTACATCTGAAATTCTGTTGTCCATGCTTCCAATTCAAGGATCACAAGGTCAAATTGACCAGTTATTATTATACTATGTTATTGGATTGTTATCCAACTAAATTATATTTGAAACCTTTACTAATGATGAAAATTCTGAAAGTCTTTTTTAAAATATTCTTTGAAAAAATTATGGATTCCACAGACATTTTAAAGAAATTAAAATGTTCCTTTCTGTTATGCTTCTGGATGAAGCGTTGTCACAAGACCAAGGTAAAGGAGGATGCAATGTTTTATCCTATTTAACCAATCTTTATCGACGCTTAACTTGCAGTGAATGCTAATGGTTTGGTACATGAGGAGAAGTTACTTCATCTTAATTACATTCACTTATGGCTTAATGATGATGTTGGCAGAACAATAGCCTGTCTGAGATCCCACACGAACAGAGATGAAGTAAGTTTGACAAGGTCATTTAATGAGGGAACAGCTTTGTTACTTTTGACGTAACCAGCATGTATTACAAATTAATGGTGTGTTCTACAATGTTATTAATTATACATGAATTGGCCATAACTCTCTCTTTGCTGTCGTGGAATATTGCTAATAAATTATTAGTGATATTGCAGCTCTTACTAAAATTATTCATTATTTATAGTGTTAGTCCTGTGTTTTGAAGTCAAACATTTCACGATGGAATTTCAACTTTGTTAAACATTAACTGCTGGTTAATATTGAATGCTTAAAGTCAAGTATTGTTCAAACCTGGCAACTAGTTAAATTTTATAATTGACAATCCAATGGCTTTTCTTTTCAAATCACACTAGAAGTTCTTGACTGAAAATAAGTGAGAGGTTATATGTTGTAAGGACAGGCACCAGTTCAGATTTACAAATGATAAAATAGCTGCATATGTTTGCTGGAAGAATGATTGCATGTAGGTTCTATGCATACAACTTTGTGGAAAATAAACCAATATTTTCTCCCTAAATCTGCCATTGGATGAATGAACATTCTATCCTTTATTCCATGATATGTTATGGTGCACAAGTAAATTAATAGCTGCTTGCATATTGCAAAGGCTATGAGCCCTGACAAGATCCTAGCCAGCAGCACTGCTGTAGTCTTGTTCTTCAGAACAACTGTGCCCAAGCCGGGCAATGGGGAAAGTTGCATAGGTTTGTTCTGATAACAAAGAACAGAGCAAACTCAATTTAGAACATTCAGATCCCATTAATCTATACTGAAATTATTGGCAAATAAATGAAAACTATCAAGCAACACTTACTGACAATTACTTGTTAATGGATATTAAGCTTAGGTCTTGGCAAGGCAATGCACCATCTTATTGCAGCCTTGGTAAAATTTAAACTTGAGAGTTTTGATGAGTATGATCATCCTTGGCATTTAACTAATTTGAGGGGTATCAAGGAGCTGTAGCAAATTTGAAGTCAATTGAAATTGGAGGAGGACCTCTTCAATTGTTGAAGTCATGCCCAGCTCAAACCAGAATAGTTGCAGCTGGTGGAGGCCACACAACTCAACTTCAGAACATCATTGCAGGGGTTATTCAGTCTAGTGTTCTGGACCCAACCATCATCTACTGTTTCATCAATAACCTTCCCTCCATCATAACATCAGAAGTGGGGATGATCATTGATAATTACATAATGCTCAGCACCATTAGCAACCTCTTAAATACTAAAGCAGCTTGTGTCCATTTTCAGTGAGATATGGATGCAATGCAAGCTTGAACTGATAAGTGGCGGGTTGTTTTTACACCATACAACACCAGGCAATGACAATTTCCAATGACCATTTCCAAACCTGCGACACCTGCCTAAAAAAGCAAGAGTAGTCAATGCATAGGAACACCACGATCTGCAAATTCTCCAAGCCACTTACCGTCCTGTCTTAGAAAGGTATCACCGTTCCTTCAGTGTCACTGGGTTAAAATCCTGGAATTCCTTCCTCACACATGGTTCAAGAAAGCAGCTCACAATTTTTTCAAGGGCAGTTAGGAATGGGAAACTAATGCTGGCTTTACCAGCAATGCCAACATCCTATGATAGAATAATAATTTTAAAAATAGTTCTACTCTTGCTGTCTGCTGGTGGGTGTTATGATAATTTCCTAGAAATGGACTGAACCAAACCAAAGTCATGTTTAACCTTCCAGAGTGCAAACCTCTGTTTCCTTTCATGTTTGCCATAAATTACCATGAGCAGAGTATCTTAGGACTCTGTTTGTAAGGCCCTACTCCATATCTAGCAAGACAGTTGGGGAGCAAATCTCGTTGACATATCGAGAAATCACGTTTTGCAGATGAAAGATCAAACTGAGGAAAGGAGAAACTGTTAGTGGGAAAGGGAGAAAGAGTCATAGAGTCATAAAAATATACAGCATGGAAACAGATCTTTGAGTCCAACTCTTCCATGCCAACCAGATTCCTATATAAGTCTAGTTCCATTTGCCATCACTTGGCCCATATCCCTCTAAGCCCTCCCTATTCATATATCCATCCAGATGCCTTTTAAAGCTTGTAATCATACCAGCCTCTACCACTTCATCTTGCAGCTCATTCCATACGTGCACCACCCTCTGCATGAAAAGGTTGCTCCTTAGGTACCTTTTACATCTTTTTCCCTTCACCTTAACCTATGCCTTCTAGTTTAGGACATCCCCACCCCGGGGAAAATACTTTGCCTATTTACCCTCTCGATGCTCCTCATAATTTTATAAACCTCCGTAAGGTTACCCCTGAGCCTCTGATGCTGCAGGGAAAACAGCCCCAGCCTATTCAACCTCTGCCTCTAACTTAAACCCTCCAATCCTGACAACATTCTTGTAAATCTTTTCTGAACCCCTTCAAGTTTCACAATATGTTTCCTGTCGGAGGAGAACTGCACACAATATTCCAAAAGTGGCTTAACCAATATCCTGTACAGCCATAACATGGCCTCCCAATTCCTATACTCAATGCACTGACCAATAAAGGCAAACATACCAAATGCCTTCTTCACTAACCCGTCTACCTGTGACTCCACTTTGAGAGAGAATGTGTGTCAGAGATTTAAAAAAAAGGCGTGGGAATGAGAGAAACTATGGAAAAAGAGTGAGGCAGGAAGAATGAGAGAGAAGTTGCTGAAGTCAATCTTTTAAATTGCCGTGACTAGCAGTAGGAGGTCAACTAAAAATAAAAGCAAACAGAACAGGTGACTGATTGTCGTCTGGTGTTTTGCCTGTTAACCGAGAAGGAAAGGTTCACTCACGCTGATGGCTTACATTTACAGACAGATCGAACAGAACTGTCAGGACCCAACTTCCAATTATGAGGCCAGCACTTCTTCCTAAACAATGGCAATCTGGGAAATAATTTTGTGTCTGTGTTCTATTACAAAGGTTGTTCTTTAATGAAATAATGCTTTAAAACTAATCTTGTTCAAAATGAAGCCAGAATATAATTCTGTCTACTCCAAAATCTTTGATCAATTCAGCATCTGATTACTCTGTACATCAAAATTGTACTTTCGTTGAGCAATTAGAACACATGTTTCATTTAGATACACCTTATTTCATTTCAGTTTTGCCACTTCTGTGCTAACTTATAATTATAATGTGGAACTGCGTTGGATCAATGACAGCATATCCACGACCATAGCTGACAACAGTTGGCTATGGAGTGAAGTACAGATGTGCTGAAATTATTTTGTACTGTTACCTAGCTAATACAGCATCATTGTAACAGCATTCCTTAAATTAATTTTCCTTACCAAGGTTCTTAATTAGTTTTTGTTTCTTCTTGTTCCCAGACAGAAACTGATGCCATGCTAGTTTTTACACTCTGGTTGCTTGATATAGTAAGATGCTATTCATTTGTATTCTTTGGGGGTCACATGGCTATTCCACTATAAGTCTCTGAAGCCACGTTAATATGCTTTTCACCAAATGGTCACATCCAGCAGGTGCCTCTTGTGTAATCTTTGAAATGTGGAATTCCCAATTAATTTTGTCTCTCTCTGAGCCACAAATAAAAAACTTGAAGTGTAGCAAGCCAGGATACCAATGCAGCTAATGCAGCATGAACCAAGGATCAAAGCTTATGAAACATTTATATCACAATGTTCGGATGCTGTAAAGTGCTTTACAACCAGTGAAGCATTTTACTGAAGTGTTGCCATCTTTCATAATGTAGGACATATGACAAACCATTTGCACGTAGTTAAGTTCTCACATACAGAAATTGAATTATGACTTGATCATCTATTTTAATATTATTGTTTGAGGCGTTAATTTTGGGCCCAAAAACACTGTACTTTTTCATCGAAATTGTACCTTCGGACCTTTTATGTTCTATGGGCAAACAGGTCTTTAGCTCAATGTCCCAAACGAAAGGTAGCATTTCAGACAGTAGAGTCCTCAGTACTACATTGTGGTAACCTAGTGATCATGATTGGGAGTAGGATTTGAAACCACAAATTTCTGATTCAGGTAAGAAGACCCGCTAAGATTTGGGATTTGCTCTAAGACTTAGGTTAATTACAATTGCAGACTAAGTTGGGGCATTCAGCTCAGACTAATGATAAAATCACATTTAAACTGCACATATATTATGTTTTCAAAAATATTTACAAAACTGGGATATGTGGAATAGGGCAGTCATAAGCAGTTGCATTCACTGTGCAACACTGACTGCAATCCGTGGTTTACTGCGATATTTTGTTTGCTGATTAGTATCTATTGTCTCTCTTCTTTTCTCAATGATGATGTCATAACTTTGTTGACCGGTTCAGAGATATTATGATATACCACTGGAACAGGTGGAACCTGAACTTGGACCTCATGGCTTAGAAATAGGGTCACTACCACTGCCTCAAGAGCTTTTAGACGATGATGTACATCTGCAAACAATCCATGATTTATTCCCAGCTTGGCTATATGTTCTATGAAGTAAACCTCTTTTGGTATCATCTTGTTGGCCGAATTAATCATGACGAGAGACTAACTATTAATTACCATGGTAGGCTTCTTTTGGTGCAGTGGTAGTGCCCCTCCTTCTGAACTAGAAGACTTGGATTCAAGTCCCACCATGTCCCAGAGATGTATAATAACAGGCCTGAACTGATCGATTAAAAATATTGGACAGAGAAAGGAAGGGACACCTGACTGTGCTTTCTTGATGCTATGAACGTCTTTAAAGTGTTCAATACAAAAGATTATACCTGATCTAGTGCCACCCTGCTGTTATTCATCAGCAGTGAACATTTCAAGGGCTTGTTATACATTGTTCCACAGCTATTGGACAAGATAGAGCATGTTTCCAGGTTTTATTGCTAAAGAGGTTGACAGCCCCCTTGGGCTATCCAATGACATTTAAATAAAAGGTCTGTCTACATCCTAAATTAGCTCATTTCTTTGCTTCACAATGTGTCATGCCTTTTACAGAACTTACGTTAACTTTAACAGAGCTTACCAGTTTTGCTTTGTCATTCTTTTACACGCAGAAAACAATTTTAGTTATCATATCCTTAAATATGTAAGTTAAGTTCCAGCAATACCATAGTTAGTAAATTCAGAGTTAGTGTAAATCAACACTGCATTGGATGTGCTTGTTGGGTTTTTGAATCAATTGCCTCATCTAATTGTATGAGAGCATTTAATGATCGAGTTGGAATAATTGAGCCCAATCTCTAATTTAACATAGTACTTCAGCACTGAAACTTGCTTCAGCATTAACGCTGAGCCAAATACTGGATCCATATAAAGAACTAGATACATCTTTAGTATGTACCATTTACAAAATAATTGGAACTAGTGCTGCAAAATAAAGAACTGGACAATGCATTGTAATTTTAGCAAGTCACAAAGTCATACAGCATGAAACAGACCCCTGAGTCCAACTGATGAATAACAGCAGGGTGGCACTAAAAGTAGGTAGTAATGTCAAGATTGCTACCAGTGCTAGTAAGTGTAGAAATAAAAGACGAGGCAGGATGAATGTGTGGTTTGAGAGATGGTGGAGGAAGGAGTTTTGGGACATTGGGACCAGTTCTGGGGATGGTGTGACTATTACAAATTGGATAGTCTACACCTGGGCAGGACTGGAACCAATGTCCGAGGGGGTGCCTTTGCTAACACTTTTGGGGAGGGTTTAAATTAATGCGCCAGGGGATGGGAACTAAATGAGGAGGTTAGTGGACAGTAAAGAGGTGGTAACTAAAGTCTTTAAGGTACTAGATAGTGAAGTCAGCATGACTAAGGGTAAGAGTAGGCAGGGAGTAGATGATGAACGCAAAGAAGCTGGTGGTCTGAGGTTTAATGCAAGACATGTAGTAGATAAGGCAGATGAACTGAGGGCTTGGATTAGTACCTGAGAGAATGATGTTATTGGTATTACTGAAACTTGGTTGAGGGAAGGGCATGATTGGCAGCTAAATATCCCAGGATATAGATTCTTCGGGTGGGATAGAGAGGGAGGTGGAGGAGAGAATATCAGAGCTGTGCTGAATGAGTGCACTATGGAGGACTCAAACAGTGAGGCAATTATGGGTAGAACTCAGAAATAGGAAGAGTACAGTAATAATGTTGGGGCTGTACTACAGGCCTCCTTACAGTGAGCATGAGGTAGAGGTACAAATATATAACCAGATTATGGAAAGGTGTAGGAGCAACAGGGTAGTGGTGATAGGAGATTTTAAGATTCCCAACATTGACTGGGATTCACTTAGTGTTAGAGGTCTGGATGGAGCAGAATTTGTAAGGAGCATCCAGGAGTGTTTTACAGGGCGGTATGTAAATAGTCCAATTTGGAAAGCGACCATACTGGACCTGACATTGTGGAATAGGCCCAGCCAGGTGGTTGAAGTTTCAGTTGGGGATAACTTTTGGAATAGTGATCACAATTCCATAAGTTTTGGAATACTCATGGAAAAGATGAGAGTGGTTCTAAAGGAAGAGTGCTAAATTGGGGTAAGACTAACTATAGCAAAATGTAGCAGGAGCTGGGGGATGTGGATTGGGAGCAGCTGTTTGCAGGTAAACCCACATTTGATAAGTGGGAGGCTTTTAAAGAGAGGTTTGTTAGATTGCAAGACAGACTTGTCCCTGTGAAAATGAGGGATAGAAATGGCAAGATTCGGGAACCATGGATGACAGGCAAATTGTGAGACTAGCTAAGAGGAAAAAGGATGTATACATAAGGTCTAGGTGACTGAAAACAGACAAAGCTTTGGATGAATATTAGGGAAGTAGGTCCAATCTGAAATGAGGAATTAAGAGGGCCAAAAGGGGTCATGAAATATCTTCAGCAAACAGAGTTAAGGAAAAATCCCGAAGAATTTTGCTCATATAGAAGGAGCAAGAGCATAATTAGAGAAAGGGTTGGCCCACTCAAGGACAAAAGAGGCAATTATGCATGAAGTCAAAGGTAATGGGTGAGATAAGAGTATTTTGCATTGATATTCACCGAAGAGAGGGACAGGATGGATGTTGAGTTTAGGGATAGACATTTGATTACTCTCGGTCAAGTCAGCATAGGAAGGAGGAAGTGTTGGGTATTTTAAAAGGCATTAAGGTGGACAAGTCCCCAGGTCCAGATGGGATCTAAAACAGATTAATAATGGAAGTGAGAGAGGAAATAGCAGAGGCTTTAACAGATAGCTTTGCAGCATCCTTGAACATGAGTGAGGGACCAGATGTCTGGAGAATTGCTAATGTTGTCCACTTGTTTAAGAAGGGTAGCAAAGATAATCCAGATAATTGTATGGTTATATAATTATATGGTGAGCCTGACACCAGTGGTAGGGAAGATGCTGGAGAAGATACTGAGGGATAGGATCTATTTACATTTGGAGGATAAAGTGCTTATCAGTGATAGGCAGCATGATTTTGTGCAGGGAAGGTCATGTTTTTTCCAACTTAATAGAATTCTTTGAGGAAATGACAAAGTTGATTGATGAGGAACGGGTTGCAGGTGTAATTTCATGGACTTCATTAAGGCATTTGATAAGGGTGATGGAGAAAATGAAGTTGCATAGGGTCCAACTGTACTAGCTAGCTAAATGGCTAGAGAACTGGCTGGGCAACAGGAGACAAAGAGTAGTAATGGAAGGGAGTTTTTCAAAATGGAGAACTGTGACTAGTGATGTTCCACAAGGGATCTGTGCTGGGACAACTGTTGTTTGAAATATACATAAATGATCTAGAAGAAGGTATAGGTGGTCTGATTAGCAAGTTTGCAGATGGCACAAAGATTGGTGAGTAGTAGATAGTGAAGGGGACTGTCAGAGAATGCAGAATATTGATAGATTGGAGAGCTGGGCAGAGAAATGACGGATGGAGTTCAATCTGGGAAAATGCAAGGTGATGCGTTGTGGAAGATCCAATTCCAGGGCAAACTATGGAATAAATGTATACATTGATATACAGAGAGATCTGGGTGTTCAATTCCACTGTACCCTGAAGGGTCAGTCAGTAGAGTGGTCAGGAAGGTAAAAGGCATGCCTTCCTTCACTCTTGTATTGAGTACAAGAGTTGGCAGGTCATGTTACAGTTCTATAGGAGTTTGGTTTGGCTACGTTTGGAATACTGCATACAGTTCTGGTCGTCACATTACCAGAAGGATGTGGATGCTTTGAAGAGGGTGCACAGGAGGGTCACCAGGATGTTGCCTGGTATGGAGGATGCGAGCAATGAAGAGAGATTGAGTAGATTAGGATTACTTTCATTAGAAAGACAGTGGTTGAGGGGAGCTGAAAATGTGTTGCTGGAAAAGCTCAGCAGGTCAGGCAGCATCCAAGGAGCAGGAGAATCGACCTTTTGGGCATGAGCCCTTCTTCAGGAAGAAGGACACATGCCCGAAACGTCGATTCATTCCTGAAGAAGGGCTCATGCCTGAAACGTCGATTCTCCTGCTCCTTGGATGCTGCCTGACCTGCTGCGCTTTTCCAGCAACACATTTTCAGCTCTGATCTCCAGCACCTGCAGTCCTCACTTTCTCCTAGAGGTTGAGGGGAGACCTCAAAATCTACAAAATCATGAGAGGTATAGACAGTGTTGATAGCAAGAAGCTTTTTCCCAGAGTGAGGACTCAATTACTAGGGGTCACGAGTTCAATGGGAGAGGGGAATAGTTTAGGGGAAATACGCGTGGAAAGCTCTTTACACAGAGAGTGGTGGTTGCTTGGAATGCTTTTGCCAATGGAGATGGTAAAGGCGGGCTTGATACCGTCATCTAGACAGGAATATGAATGAGCAGGGAGCAGAATGATACTGAACCTTAGAACATAAGTGACAGGTTTAGATAGTGGGGGCCTGGATTGGTGCAGGCTTGCAGAGCTGAAGGGCCTGTTCTTCTGCTGTAATTTTCTTTGTTCTTGTTCAAATGTATTAACAGATTCAAAAACAACTTTTTCCCTGTTCTTATTTGATTTCTGAATGGACCTCTCAACTTGTAAATTTAATTTTGAACTCAGTCTTTGTGTAGCTTCTCTGCAGCTGTAACATTGTATTCTTTGCTCTGTTCTATTACCTTAATGCATTTTGGTATGTTCTGTCTGTACTGCATGCAAAACATCACTTTTTGCTGTGCCTGGATGCACGTGGTAACAATAAATCAAATCAAATCAAACCACTTCTGTTAGTAGCTGATTTCACACATGAACCACTCTGTGTAAAAAATTTACCTGATATGTCTTTTAAAATCTCTCTCCTCTCACCTTAAAGTTATGTCCCCTAGTCTTGAAATCCCCCACCCTCGAGAAAAGACACCTGTCATTCATCTTATCTGTACACCTCATGTTTTCATAAACCTTTATAACATCACTGCTCAATCTCTGACAATGCAAAAAAAAAATCCCAGACTATGGGTCATGGAATCTCTTCTGGGGTATAAGTGACCTGTATAAGAAGGACATGATTGCACCTGAATTTGAAGAGGCCTAATATATTAGCAGGGATATTTGCTAGAGCAGCTTGACTAGTTTTGACTAGTAAAAAAGGATTTTTTTTACAAAGAGGATTTTGACTAGTAAAAAAGATGGACTGGTGGTGGGGTGTGACTCAGGGAGATAGTGAGGAAAGAGATCAGACTGACAGTGCTACAGTTGGGAAAATGAACAAATCAAACAGTCAAGGCAGGCAGGAACAAAACAGAGAACAAGGTAGATTAAATTGCACTTATTTCAATGCAAGAGGCTGAACAGGTAAGGCAGATTAACTCAGGGCATGGTTAGGAACATGGAATTAGGATATCATAGCAACTACAGAGATATGGCTCAGTTTTGGACAGAACTGGCAGCTTAATGTTCCAGGATACAAATGCTACAGGAAGGATAGAAAGGGGTGCAAAAGAGAAGGGGGAATGGTGTTTTTGATAAGGGATAACATTATGGCTGTATTTAGGGAGAATATTCCTGGGAATACATCCAGGGAAGTTATTTGGGTGGAACTGAGACATAAGAAAGGGATGATTAACTTATTAGAATTGTACTATAGACTCCCAAAAGATTAATAGGAAATTGAGAAACAAGTGTGTAAGGAGATCTCAGTTATTTTTATGAATTATAGGGTGGTAATAGTAGGGGATTTTAACTTTCCACACATAGACCGGGACCACCATAGTGTTAAGGATTTAGATGAAGAGACATTTGTTAAGTTTGTCCAAGAAAATGTTCTGATTCAGTATGTGGACGTATCTGCTAGAGAAGTATCAGAAATAAGGTGGGTGAACTTAAGGCATGGATCGGTACCTGGGACTATGATGTTGTGGCCATCACGGAAACGTAGATAGATGAGGGACAGGAATGGTTGTTGGAGGTTCCTGGTTACAGATGTTTCAGTAAGATTAGGGAGGGTGGTAAAAAAGGAGGGGGGGGGTGGCATTGCTAATTAGAAATTGTATAACGGCTGCAGAAAGGAAGTTTGAGGGGGATCTGCCTTTGTAGGTAGTATGGGCTGAAGTCAGAAATAGGAAAGGTGCAGTCACCTTGTTGGGTGTTTACTATAGGCCCCCCAATAGCAGCAGAGATGTGGAGGAACAGATTGGGAAACAGATTTTGGAAAGGTGCAGAAGCCACAGGGTCGTAGTCATGGGCGACTTCAACTTCCCAAATATTGATTGGAAGCTCTTTAGATCAAGTAGATTGGATGGGGCGGTGTTTGTGCAGTGTGTCCAGGAAGCTTTTCTAACTCAGTATGTAGATTGTCCAACCAGAGGGGAGGCCATATTGGATTTGGTACTCGGTAATGAGCCGGGACAAGTGATGGGCTTGTTAGTGGGTGAACATTTTGGTGATGGTGACCACAATTCTGTGACTTTCACCTTGGTCATGGAGAGAGATAGGTGCGCACAACAGGGTAGATTTTACAATTGGGGGAAAGGAAATTACGATGCTGTAAGACAGGATTTGAGGAGCATAAGTTGGAAGCATAGGCTGTCAGGGAAGGATGTGGTGGAAATGTGGAACTTTTTCAAGGAGCAGATACGACGCGTCCTTGATATGTATGTACCTATCAGGCAGGAAAGAAATGGTCGTGTGAGGGAGCCTTGGTTGACAAGGGGAGGTTGAATGTCTAGTAAAGAGGAAGAAGGAGGCTTACATAAGGTTGAGGAAACAGGGTTCAGACAGAGCAGTGGAGGGATACAGGATAGCCAGAAGGGACCTGAAGAAAGGGATTAGGAGAGCTAAGAGAGGGCATGAAAAATCCTTGGCGGAGAGGATCAAGGATAACCCCAAGGCATTTTATGCGTATGTGAGAAACATGAGAATGACGAGAACGAGGGTAGGTCTGATCAAGGACAGTAGTGGGAGATTGTATATTGAGTCGGAAGAGATAGGAGAGGTCTTGAACGAGTACTTTTCTTCAGTATTTACGAATGAGAGGGACCGTATTCTTGAAGAGGAGAGTGTGAAACGGACTGGTAAGCTAGAAGAGATACTTGTTAGGAAGGAAGATGTGTTGGACATTTTGAACAACTTGAGGATAGACAAGTCCCCCGGGCCTGACGAGATATATCCTAGGATTATGTGGGAAGCAAGAGAGGAAATTGCAGTACCGTTGGTAATGATCTTTTCTTCTTCACTGTCAACGGGGGTGGTACCAGGGGACTGGAGAGTAGCGAATGTTGTGCGCCTGTTCAAAAAAGGGAATAGGGATAACCCCGGGAATTACAGGCCAGTTAGTCTTACTTTTGTGGTAGGCAAAGTAATGGAAAGGGTACTGAGGGATAGGATCTATGAGTATCTGGAAAGACACTGCTTGATTAGGGACAGCCAGCACGGATTTGTGAAGGGTAGGTCTTGCCTTACAAGTCTTATTGAATTCTTTGAGGAGGTGACCAAGCATGTGGATGAGGGTAGAGCAGTGGATGTAGTGTACATAGATTTTAGTAAGGCATTTGATAAGGTTCCCCATGGTAGGCTTATGCGGAAAGTCAGGAGGCATGGGATAGAGGGAAACTTGGCCAATTGGATTGAAAACTGGCTAACCAGTCGAAGTCAGAGAGTGGTGGTAGATGGTAAATATTCAGCCTGGAGCCCAGTTACAAGTGGAGTTCCACAGGGATCAGTTCTGGGTCCTCTGCTGTTTGCAATTTTTATTAATGACTTGGATGAGGGAGTCGAAGGGTGGGTCAGTAAATTTGCAGATGATACGAAGATTGGTGGAGTTGTGGACAGTGAGGAGGGCTGTTCTCGGCTGCAAAGGGACTTAGATATGATGCAGAGCTGGGCTGAGGAGTGGCAGATGGAGTTCAACCCTGCCAAGTGTGAGGTTGTCCATTTTGGAAGAACAAATAAGAATGCGGAATACAGGGTTAACGGTAGAGTTCTTAGTCAGGTGGAGGAGCAGAGGGATCTTGGGGACTATGTACATAGATCTTTGAAAGTTGCCACTCAGGTGGATAGAGCTTGTAAGAAGGCCTATGGTGTATTAGCGTTCATTAGCAGAGGGATTGAATTCAAGAGTCGTGAAGTGATGTTGCAGCTGTACAGGACTTTGGTTAGGCCACATTTGGAGTACTGTGTGCAGTTCTGATTGCCTCACTTTAGGAAAGATGTGGAAGCTTTGGAGAGGGTGCAGAGAAGATTTACCAGGATGTTGCCTGGAATGGAGAATAGGTCGTACGAGGACAGGTTGAGAGTTCTCGGCCTTTTCTCGTTGGAACAGCGAAGGATGAGGGGTGACTTGATAAAGGTTTATAAGATGATCAGAGGAATAGATAGAGTAGACAGTCAGAAACTTTTTCCCCGGGTACAACAGAGTATTACAAGGGGACATAAATTTAAGGTGAAGGGTGGAAGGTATAGGGGAGATGTCAGGGGTGGGTTCTTTACCCAGAGAGTGGTGGGGGCATGGAATGCGCTGCCCGTGGCAGTGGTAGAGTCAGAATCATTGACGACCTTTAAGCGGCAATTGGATAGGTACATGGATGGGTGCTTAATCTAGGATAGATGTTAGGCACAACATCGTGGGCCGAAGGGCCTGTTCTGTGCTGTATTGTTCTATGTTCTATGTTCTAGAAGGTGCAAAACTTGACATACTCTTGGGAAATAATTCTATTAGTTTTGAAATAATGATGGAAAAGGATAGACAAGATCTAAAAGTTAAAGCTTTAGATTGGAGAGAGGCAAATTTTGATGAAATTAGGCAAGAACTTTCAGAAGCTGATTGGGTGCTGATGTTTGCAGGTAAAGGGATGACTGGAAAGTGAGAAGCCTTCAACAATGAGATGAGGGTCCAGAGGTAGCTTGTTCCTGTTGAGGTGAAAGGCAAAACTGTTAGGTGTAGGGAATGCTGAGTAACTAGAGAAATTGAGATTTTGGTCAAGAAAAAGAAGGAAGTATATGTTAGATCTCAACAGCAGAAATTGAGAGAATCTTTAGATGTATATAAAGGCATTAGGAATATACTTAAGAGGGAACTCAGGAGGTCAAAAAGGGCACATGAGACATCTTTGGCAAATAGGGTTAAAGGAAAATCCAAAGGTATTTTATAAATGCATTAGTGACAAAATGGTAACTAGAGAGAGAATAGGGGACCTTAAGGAGCAGCAAGGCAGCCGATGTGTGGCACAGGAAATGGGGAGATACTAAACAAGTATTTTGCATCAGTGTTTCCTGTGGAGAAGGACATAGTCGATATTGAATGTGAGGAAACAGATGGTGATATCTTGAAAAATTTCCATAATTCAAAGGAGGTGGTTCTGGATGTCTTAAAATGCATAAAGGTGCATAAATCCCCAGGACCTGATCGTGTGTACCCTAGAACTCTGTAGGAAGCCAAAGAAGTGATTGCTGGGCCCATTGCTGAGATGCTTGGATCATCAATAGCCACAGATGAGGTGGTGGAAGAATGGAGGTTGGCTAACATGGTGTCATTATTTAAGAAAAGTACTAAGGAAAAGCCAGGCAACTATAGACTGGCGAGCCTGACATCGGTTGTGGGCAAGTTTTAGAAGGATTCCTGAGGAATAGGATTTACATGTATTTGGACTAACAAGGACTGATTAGGGATAGCAAACATGGCTTTGTGCATGGGAAATCATGTCTTACTGACATGATTGAGTTTTTTTGAAAAAGTAATGAAGAGGATTGAACAGATGGATATCAAGGAAGTGGATGCACTGGAAATTCTGGAAACCAGCAAAATAGATAAATCCCCAGGGCCGGCCTAGATATATCCAAGGTTACTACAGGAAGTGAGGAAAGAGTTTGCTGTCGCTCTGGCCATGATCTTTGCACCCTCACTCTTCACAGGAGTAGTACTGGCTGATTGGACGGAGGTGAATATTATTCTTCTGTTCAAGAAAGGGAATAAGGAAATCCCTGTGAATTACAGACCAGTCAGTCTTACGTCTATGGTAAGCAATGTACTGGAAAGGATCCTGAGAGATAGGATTTATGACTATTTGGAAAAATACAGTTTTATTGAAGATAGTCAGCATGACTTTGAGAGGGGCAGATCATGCCACACAAGCCTTATTGAGTTCTTTGAGATTGTGAGGAGACAAGTTGACAAAGATCAAGCAGGGGATATGGTAAGTATATGGATTTCAGTAAGGCATTTGATAAGGTTCTCCATGGTAGATTCATTTAGAAAGTTAGGAGGTATGAAATAAAGGGAAATTTGGCTGCTTGGATCCAGAATTGGTTGGCCGAGAGAAGACAGCAAGTATTGTGGATGGAAAGTACTCTGCCTGGAGGTCAGTGACCAGTGGTGTCCTGCAGGGATCTGTTTTTGGGCTTCTGCTCTTTGTAGTTTTATAAATGACTTGGATGAAGAGATGGAAAAGTGGGTTGATAGGTTTGCCGATGACACAAAAGTTGGTAGTTTATAAATAGTGTCAAGAGCTGATGAGGGCTACAATATGACATTGACAGGATGCAAAGCTGGGCTGAGAAGTGGCAGATGGAGTTCAACTGGATAAATGTGAAGATATTCATTTTTGAAGGTCAAATTTGAATACTGAATACGGGGTTAAAGACAGGATTCTTGGCAGTGTGGAGATACAATGGGATCTTGGGGTCCACGTCCTCAAAGATGCCACCCAGGGTGATAAGGTTGTTAGTAAGGCGTATGGTGTTTTGGTTTTCATGAATAGGGGGATTGAGTTTCAGAGCCACAAAGTTTTGCTGCAGTTCTATAAAGTCCTGGTTAGATAACACTTGGTATATTGTGTCTAGTTCTGGTCACCACATTATATGAAGGATGTAGATGCTTTAGAGAGGATGAGAGAAGATTTTCTAGGATGCTGCTTGGATTGGAAGGCTTGTCTTATGAAAAGTAGTTGAATGAGCTAGGGCTTTTCACACTGGAGAGAAGAAGGAAGAGAGCTACTTAATAGAGGTGTACAAGGAAATGAGAGGCATAGATAGAGTAGATAGCCAGAGACTTTTCCCCAGGGCAGAAATGGCTGTCATTAGGAGTCAAACTTTTAATATGATTCAAGGAAGGTATAGGAGAGATGTCACAGTTGGGTTCTTTATGCAGAATGGTGGGTGCATGGAATGCTATGCCAGTGGTGGTAGTAGAGTCAGAGGCACTAGGGACATTTAAGTAAGTGCTGGATAAGCACATGGACGGCAGTAAATTGAGGGGTGTATAGTTTAGGTTTATGTTAGATTAAAATAAATGCTCGACACAACATTGTGGACCAAAGGTCCTGTACTATGCAGTACTGTTCTGTGTTCTGTGGGCAGAGCAGTGGATGTGATCTAAATGATTTGGATGCGAACATAAGAGGTACATTTAGTAAGTTTACAGATGAAAAAATTGGAGGTGGAGTGGACAGCGAAGAGGGTTACCTCAGATTAAAACAGGATCTTGACTAGATGGGCCAATGGGCTGAGAAATGACAGATGGAGTTTAATTCAGATAAATGCGAGGTGCTGCATTTTGGGAAAGCAAATCTTAGCAGGACTTATACACTTAATGGTAAGGTCCTAGGGAGTGTTGCTGAACAAAGAGACATTGGAGTTCACAGCTCCTTGAAAGTGGAGTCGCAGGAACATAGAATAGTAAAGGAGACATTTGGTTTGCTTTCCTTTATTGGTCAGAGTATTGAGTACAGGAGTTGGGAGGTCATGTTGTGGTTGTACAGGACATTCGTTAGGCCACTGTTTGGAATATTGTGTGCAATTCTGGTCTCCTTCCTATCGAAAAGATGTTGTGAAACTTGAAATGGTTCAGAAACGATTTACAAGGATGTTGCCAGGGTTGGAGGATTTGAGCTATAGGGAGAGGCTGAACAGGCTGGGGCTGTTTCCCTGGAGCGTCAGTGGCTGAGGGGTGACCCTATAAAGGTTTACAAATTAATTTGGGATATATGTTTGACATGGACGATTTGGACAGAAGGATTTGTTTCATGCTGTACATATCTATGATCCTATGATTCTATCCAGCCTCTCCTTATAACTCAAACCCTCCATTCCCAACAACATTTTGGTAAATCTTTTCTGAACCCTCTCCTCCTTAATAATATCCTTCCTGTAACAGGACAACCAGAACAGAACAAAGCAGTAAAGGCTTCACCAATATCCTATACAACCTTAACATTATGTTTAAGTGCACAAATATTTGAGGCAAACAAAATCAATATCTGTAAATTAAGTTTTGTTAGTGGACTGGATTGTGTAAGACTTCACACAGTATGAAGAATGTTTTGAGCATAAATAGAAAAGAAAGTGGTATCTGATATGGGTATTTGATATTATTGCAGATCATGATTGTATCCCAATTATTTGCTGAAAATGTGTTGCTGGTTAAAGCGCAGCAGGTCAGGCAGCATCCAAGGAACAGGAAATTCGACGTTTCGGGCAAAAGCCCTTCATCAGGATTCCTGTTCCTTGGATGCTGCCTGACCTGCTGCGCTTTAACCAGCAACACATTTTCAGCTCTGATCTCCAGCATCTGCAGACCTCACTTTGTACTCTTATCCCAATTATTTGCCAATGATATTTTCCACAATAAGTTGAATTACAACTTATATGCTGGCATGGAAAGAACAGATATGAAGTTACGCATACTCAGTGACCCAGACTTCATTTTGGAAATATCATAACATGGGCCTCTGGAAGTACATGGCAGTTCTGAAAAATGATCCCCTTTTTGACAGGGATTTCCCTCATCAAAACAAGGCTGAATCCATCTGGAAGAATGACTCTTCTATGAATCACAAAACTAACTAGCAGATCATGTTTGGTCTGAAGTTTGTTTATTAGCAACATTGATTCTTGTGTGAAAGGAAAACAAAAGTAACAAAGAAGAAAATAGCAGCCAGTCTGTTAACCTGTTCCACACTCATGATATCTTATGCATCAAGATCAGTGACTGCTAGGGAATCCTGCTATGCTGTATCTAACTTAGTCCCTCATCCTCTACCCCATAACCATATTGTCTCTGAGGGGACAGAAACCAATACAAAAGCAATAAGAGAAATCTGCTTTGGAAATTTTCTCTTTGAATACTTCAAGTCATCACAAGAAGCCTTTTTTTTGTCTAAGGACCTTTTATCTTTTTATATTATGTGCTCTCCTGTCTCATCTGATTCACTATGAGGTTCGTAAGGAATTAGCACCCAGCTTACTTCCCAACATTCTTTGCCAGTGAATTGCTACAATCCCCAAGATTTATTGCTGGTGTTAATGACATTTATTTTTGATAGACAATGGATGATGGCAGCACAGAGTGTCCAATGAAAACATATGGATAAATAGCAATGTATCAGCATTGGGCATACCTATACCAAAAAGAGTACAGCAGGTCATAAAAAAACAGTTCACTGCCACCTTTTCAAGGGAAGTTTAGATTAGATTATATTCCCTACTGTATGGAAACAGACCCTTCGGCCCAACAAGTCCACACGGGGCCTCCACAGAGTAACCCTCCCAGACCCATTCCCCTATCCTGCATTTACTCTTGACTAATGCACCTAACATTCTGGGCAATTTAGCATGGCAAATTCAAATGCTGGCCCAGCTAACAATGCCCATCTCCTCTGAATTAATTTTAAAAAGTGTCACTTTCAAACTTTGAGAAGCATTTGCTTACATTAACAAAATCTGGTCTGTGTCATCTTTCACTTTGATGCCCCAGATGTTTAAAGACTCCTAAACTATGGGCTGTTTTACTGAAACCGGTTGACCTTGGAAAAATTCTGGGTGTTCATTTTTTTTCTATAAGTGATCCCTCATCACAAAGGTGATCATTGTGCAGTACCTAACATTCAGTAATCTCCCATAAGAGATAACTGATTATTGTAAATCAGCTCTGGTTCCGTAAGTAGCACCCTGTCCTCTGAACACCAAGGCTCCAAATTTAAATCTCACTATGGGGCTTTAAAAAATTAAATCCAAGACTGACTGTCCATTGCAATACTGAAGGAACACTATGCTATCTTTTAGAGGTGTTGCATGCTCAGGTGAGTGTAAATAATTCCACAACACTATTTTGAAAAAAAGCAAGACAAGCAGTTCTGAGTGTCCTGAACAATATTGATCTCACTAAACAGATTGCTGCCTCATTTCCACATTGTTAATACTCGTAATTGTTGAAGTTGATGCAGATGTTAGTCTGTGATGTCATCTCAGGCAAAGCAGTAGAAGCACTGTATTAATTGATAGGCTATATGCCACAATAATGGTGCAAAATACTGAAATGTTCAGTAGGTTTGACAGTGCATCTGGAGAAACAAAGTTAGTGTTTAAGATTGATGACCATTTATCAAAACTGAAAGATGCTAGAGTTGTATTCGGAACAGAATGGAGAAAGACAGATAGGAAAGAAAGAAGATAAGGGTAAGTCTATGATATGATGAGAGACAGAAGAGATGACAAACAGAAGATGGCATAAGGTAAAATGTGAGGGTGGTTTGGAACATGTAAAGGAGCAAACTAACAACTGAAAAATTATCAACCAAATGTGGATTTCCATTCTAAAAAAAACAACTATGCAATTATTAACATTCCACGACTTTTTCTTGCAGGTGTGTAAACTCTTGTTTCTCAACTTTATAACTTTTTGATTATAAAAAAACTTACAGTCTCTATACTCTGGATGACAATCTTCCAACTAATGGAGGCTATTCTGCTTAATTGCTGTAATTTAACTTTGAATGTCTCTGTCAATATTTTTTCCTCATCTTCACCTTTGCTACAAGGAGTGCAGCTTTCACCTTTCAACACAGTGACTTTATAAAACATCTCTAAAGTAGCTATGGCTTGTAAAATTTTTGGATTTGTAAGAAGTTAAATCATCAAAATGTCAAATAAAACACTCTGGTTCTGACTGACACACATTCTCTCTCACACACAAACACAAACCATCTCTGACCTACTCTCTCGCTCATCCACACATACGCCATCTCCACACACCCCAAGTCCTCCCTCATACAAACACACCATCTTGCACACTCTCGCTCACAGACATGCTCCCTCAAATGCATACACAGTCACACACATGCTCTCAGAGACATGCTCCCTCAAATGCATGCAGTCTCACACACACTCTTTCTTATAGACATGCTCCCTCAAATGAATACAGTCTCACACACACTCTTTCTTATAGACATGCTCCCTCAAATGAATACAGTCTCACTCACCTGCTCTCTCACAAGCCCCTTCAAATGCATAGTCACACATGTGCTCTCCCTCACAGCCATGCTCCCTCAAATGCATAGTTTCACACACGTGCTCTCTCTCACAGACATGCCCCCTCAAATACTTAGTCACACACTCGCTCCCTCATACTTGCTCCATCACACACTCTCTCATACATTTATTCCTTCTCCCTTACCCACACTCTTTCTCACACACACTCTCTCTCTCTCTCATATGCTCACTCACACTCTCACAATGTTCTTTTTCATTCATATATATGCCCTCTCTCTAATACATACAGACACACTCTGGTTTTCTCCCAGATGCACACTTTCTTTCACTCACTCCTGCTCACTTTGTAAGAGGAGCTGAGTGGACAACAGCCTAGCAAGGTAAAAGATATAAAAACTTAGCACATTGATTTGGGGCTTTCGTTTTGGGAGAGAAGCTGAGCAGAGAGCAGCCTGGAAAGGTAAATGATTCTGAGTCTGAGTGGGAAACTAAATGTTGACATCACAGGAGGACTGTGATTTGGCTAATAATAGGTCTGCTAAATTCAAATTGGGTTAAATTGAATCTTATTTATTTATTGGTTACAACTTGCATAAGCATAGATACAAAATCAGTTAAAAATAAAAAAAAATTCAAAACAAATTAAGTTAAATGAGGATGGGGGGTCATGTGATGTGTTGTTTCTGCATGATGTGGGAGCTGGTGAACCCCATTATGGTTCCCAATGACCATGCCTATAGTAAATGTTGGTTACTGGAAGAACTCTGGCTCAGAGCTGATGAGCTGGAATCTTCAAACATTGTGACGCATCAGGGAGTGGGAGAGTTACCTGGATGTTGTGATTCAGGAGATAGTCACACCCCTGAGACTGATTCAAATTCAGCAAGTAATCAGGGATAGGAGGGTGTGGCTGTGAGTGAGACAGGTAGAGGGACCCAGGAGGGAAAGTTGCAGGGACCTCAGCCCCTGCCTCTGCCCCTGCCCTTGTCCAACAAGTTAAAAAGAATTTGCTCCCTGAGTGGATAGTAATGGGGACTGCAGCGAGGACGAGCTGACTGACCACAGCACTGTGGTGCAGTGAGCCATTCAAGTGGAGGTAGAGAAATGTTGTTGTAATCGGGGAGAGTACAGTTCGAGGCGTAGACTCTGTTGTCTGTGACCAGGATCGAGAACCCCGAATGTTGTGTTTCCTGCCTGATGCTCGGGTTAAGGATATTTCATCTGGGCTGCAGAGGAACTTGGAGTGAGAAGGTAAAGATCCAATGGTCATAGTCCACATAGGTACCAACAACATAGATAAAAGTATGGCAGAGCTTCTGCTAAGGGAGTATGAACAGCTCGGAGATAAGTTAAAAAGCAGAACCAAAAAGATAATAATCTCTGGATTACAAACTGAGCCATGAGCTAATTGACACAGTAAGATTAAGCAGGTAAATGTATGTCTCAAAGATTGGTATGGGAGAACTTGGTTTGAATTCATGGGACACTGGCATCAATACTACCGAAGAAGAAACCTGTTCCGATGGGACTGTCTTCTCTTGCTGGGACCATTGTCCTAGTGAATCACATAATGAGGGCTGTAGGCAAGGCTTTAAAATAAATAGAGGTGAGAGTTATAAGGGAAATTAGATAACCTGAATTAAAGGAACAGGTAAGAATGTAGAACTCAGGAGAGGTTATTAAAATGTCCAGCAAAGACACAAATAGGACAGAGTGTTTGGAAAGGGTTAGCAATCAAACTTCAAGCACACGAGACAAATGAATGACAATGAGAAGAGGGATGGTTCATACAGAACTGAAGGTGCTACATCTGAATGCACAGTATAAGGAATAAGGTAAATTAGCTTGTGGCACAGATCAAAACTGGTATGGTTTCACGGGGATCAGGGTTAGATGGTGTAGAATCTGTGTGGATAAAATTGAGGAACTGCAAAGATAAAAAAAAATAGTTGGAGTTATGTACAGGTCTCCAGACAATAGTCAGCAGCTGGACTGCAAGATACTGCAAGGAGACAGAAAAGATATGTAGGAAAGGCAAAATTGCAGTGATCATGGGGGAGTTCAATATGAAGATGGTTTGGGGAAATCAGGTAAGTTGTGGATTTCAAGAAAATAAATGTGTGGAATGTGTATGAGAGGCCTTTTGGAGTAGCTTGTGGTGGAGTCCAGTAGGGAACACGGTTGAGAGTGTGGTGCTGGAAAAGCACAGCAGGCCAGGCAGCATCCGAGGAGCAGGAGAATCGATGTTTCAAGCAAGGGTCATTCCTCAGTTGTGTTATGTAATGAGGCAAAATTGATAAAGGAAAAGCTAGAAGGCAGTGATCATAATCTGATTGAATTTATTCCGCAAGGGGTGGCATGGTAGGTCAGTGATTATCACTGCTGTCTCATAGCACCAGGGTCACAGATTCAATTCCAGCCTTGGGGGACTGTCTGTGTGAAGTTTGCAAATTCTCCCCGTGTCTCCATGGGTTTCCTCCGGATGATCCGGTTTCCTCCCACAATCCAAAGATGTGCAGGTCAGGTGAATTGGTCATGTAAAATTGCCCATACTGTCAGGTGCTTTAGTCAGAGGAAAATGGGTCTAGGTGGGTTACTGTTTGGAGGATCGGTGTGCACTGGTTGGGCAAAAGGGTCTGTTTCCACACTGTAGGGAATCTAATCTAATTTGAGAGGGATAAGATTGAATCAGAGGTAACAGTATTACAGCTGAATAAAAGCAACTATAAAGGCATGAAGGAGGCTTTGGGTAGAATTGATTGGGAGAGGAGCCTAGCAGGAAAGACAGTAGAACAGCAATGGCAGGAAATTCTAAGGAGTAATTCTGGAGACACAGCAGAGATTCATCCCATGGATAAAGAAGCATGGTACTGGGGGATGAATCAGCCATGGCTGACTAGAAAGTCAGGGATAGCATAAAAGCAAAAGAGAAAGCATATAATATGGCAAAGGACAGTGGGAAACCAGAGAATTGGGAAGCTTACAAAGACCAACAGAGGGCACCAAAAAAAGAAGTAAGGAGGAAGAAGATTAAATATGAAGATAGGCTAGTCAGTAACATAAAGGAAAACTGTAAGTGTTTCTTTAGATATGTAAAGGGCAAAAGAGAGACAAAAGTGGACATTGGGCCATTGGAAAATGATGCTGAAGAGACAGCAGCGGGGAACAAGGAAATGGCTGAGGAACTGCCATTTGTGACAGTCTTCATGGTGGAAGACAGGAGTAATATCCCAAAAATTCAAGAGGAAGACGGGGCAGGGCTGAGTATGGTAGCCATCACCAAGGAAAAGATGCCAGAAAAACTGAGTGGCCTGAAGGGGGATAAATCACCTGGATCAGATGGACTACACCCCAGAGTTTGAAGGGCGATAACTGACGAGATAGTGAGGCGTTAGTGGTGATCTTTCAGGAATTGCTAGATTCAAGGAGGGTCACATAGGACTGAAAAAAATCACTGATGTGACACCTCTCTCTAAAAAGGGAGTAAGGAAAAGATGGATAATTACAGACTGATTAGCCTAACCTCGGTTGTGGGTAAGATCCTGGAATCCATTGTGAAGGATGAGATTTCTGAATACTTTGAAATATATGGTAAAATAAGGCAAAGTCATCATGGCTTCACCAAGGGGAGTTCATGCTTGGCAAATCTGCTAGAATTCTTTGAGGAAATAATGAGCAGGTTAGACCAAGGACAGCCAATGGATGTTTTTTATCTGGACTTCAAAAAGGTCTTTGACAGGTGCTGTACAAGATGCTCTTGAGTAAGGAGTTAAAAATCACACAACACCAGGTTATAGTCCAACAGGTTTAATTGGAAACATACTAGCTTTTGGAGCGCCGCTCCTTCATCAGGTGATTGTGGATCACCTTGAGTAAGATAAGGGTCCACGGTGACAGAGGTAAGGTGCTAGCATGGATAGAAGCTTGGCTGTCTGGCACAAGGCAGAGAATGGGGATAAAAGGGTCCTTATCAGGATGGCAACTGATGACAAGTGGTGTTCTGCAAGGCTCAGTGTCTTATTTACTTTCTATTGGAAAGATGTGTGAAACTTGAAAGGGTTCAGAAAAGATTTGCAAGGATGTTGCCAGGGTTGGAGGATTTGAGTTATAGGGAGAGATTGAATAGGGTGGGGATGTTTTCCCTGTATCATGAAGGCTGAGGGGTGAACTGGTAGAGGTTTATAAAATCATGAGGGACATGGATAGGATAAATAAACAAAGTCTTTTCCTGGGGTGGGGGAGTCCAAAACTAGAGGGCATAGGTTTATGGTGAGAAGGGAAGTATACAAAAGAGACCTAAGGGGCATTTTTTTCACTTAGAGAGTGGTATGCGTGAGGAATGAGCTGCCAGATGAAGTAGTGGAAGCTGGTATAATTCCAACATTTCAAAGGCATTTGAATGGGTGCATGAATAGGAAGGGTTTGGACGGATATGGGCCGGGTGCTGGAGGGTGGGATTTGATTGGGTTGGGATATCTAGTCAGCATGGACGAGTTGGACCGAAGGGTCAGTGATGGTGTTGTACTCTATGAATCTGTTTTGGGACCACGGCTTTTTACTTTATACATGAATGTTCTAGATGAAGGAGCTGAGAACATTCTGGCTAAGCTTGCAGATCATACATTGATAGGTAGCGGGACAGGTAGCTTTGAGGAGGTGCGGAGTTTGCAGAAGGATTTGGACAGGTTCAGAGAATGGGCAAAGAAGTGGCAGATGGAGTACAACGTGGGAAAGTGTGAGGTCATGTACTTTGATAGGAAGAATAGAGACATGGACTATTTTGTAGATGAGGAAAAAATTCAGAAATCTGATGTGTAAAGTGACTTGGGAGTTCTAGTCCAATATGCTCTCAAGGTAAACTTACAGGTTGAGTCAGTAATTAGGAAGGCAAATGCAATGATGGCATTTATTTTAAAAGGACTTGATTATAAAAGCAGGAATGTAGTTCTGAGGCTCTATAAGACTCATTTGGAGTATTGTACGCAGTTTTGGTCCCCATGTCTCAGGAAGAATGTATCGGCCTTGGAGCTTCTTCAGAGGAGAGGTCTGAAAATGTAAAGCTTAACATATGAGGAATGTTTGAGAACTCTGAGTTTATATTCAATGAAGTTTAGAAGGATGAGGTGGGATCTAACTGAAACATACAGAATGCTGAATGGGAGAAAGTGAGGACTGCAGATGCTGGAGATCAGAGTCAAGTGTGGTGCTGGAAAAGCACAGCAGGTCAGGCAACATCTGAGGAGCAGGAGAATCAACGTTTCGATCAAAGCCCTTCATCAGGAATGAAGCTTGTGGGTCGGAGCTGAGACATAAATAGGAGGGGGCTGGAGTTGGAGGTGAGGTATCTGGGAAAGCAATAGGTGGGTAAAGGTGAGGGAGAAGGTGATAGGTCAGAGGGGATAGTGATGGATGGGTCCAGAGGGCGGTGCCGAGTTGGAAGCTTGGGACTGGGCTAATGTGGGTGGAAGGGAAATGAGGAAGATGTTGAAATCCACATTTATTCCATGTGGTTACAGGGTCCCAAGACGGAATATGAGGTGTTCCTCCTCCAGGCGTTAGGTGGTAACAGTTTGGCAGTGAAGGAGGCCCAGCACCTGCATATCCTTAACAGACTAGGAGGGGGAATTGAAGTATGTAGCAACGGGGTGGTGGGGTTGGCGGATGCCAGTGTCCTTGTGATGTTCTCTGAAACGATCTGCTAGAAGCAAAAGTGAATGAAAAGAAAAAGCTATTTCATACAGCACAAGTTTAGAGCCTGGAATGTATTGTTTGAGAGTGTGTTGGACATACATTCCACTGATGGATTCAGAATGAAATTAGACAGTTATTTGAAAAGGAATAATGTACAAGGTTACAAGGAGAGGGGGAATTGCTAATTTAGGTGTACTGAATGGCCTCCTTCTATTCTGTAATGAATCTGTGGATATGAAAAGACGTACCGTACCCCAAGCCACAGGAATTGCAAGGCCAATTCATCAGTTTAATTGGTGTCATTGAAGCCGAGTAAAACATATTGAATTACGTGAAGTTTTTAGCACACTGAAAGACATTTGTTCCAAGTGATCCATGTCAGTGCTTACCATGGTGCTTATTTGCATTTAATTTCATTTTAATTTATCAACAAATCCTTCTCTTCCTTTCTCCCTTGTGCCTATTTATCTATCCCCTCTAATGCAACTCTGCTATTAACTTTAACTACTACACATCATAGTGACATTCTGCATTTCAGTTGCTCTCCATTTGAAACAAATTCTCTTGAACTCCTTATTGGATTTAGTAGCAAGTCTCTGAGCTTCATAGCTTTTAATTTTTGACCCCCTTACAAGTGGAAACAGACTCTGACTTTACCTTATCAAACACCTTGTCATTTTAAAGGCTTTCTGTCTAATTACCTTTGTGCTTTTTCAGTTTTTCTTGAGATTCTAACTTCCCTTATTTTATCATCTCTATAAATCTTCTATGCTTATTCCACAATCCCTCGACATCATCATTACAACATAGAGACCGCAACTGTGCACAGTGCTGCAAATGTCACTTAATAGAAGCTCAATTCTACTTTAATGTAACTTCCCTGATTTTTAACTCTACTCCTTCAAAAATGAACTCTAATGATTGGCTTGTTTTTAAAAAAAAACTCTCTGGTGATTCATGTACTTCTTCTCCTCCTTGCCATTCAAACTTCTTTTATTCAAACAGCCAGTAGTGCAGGACAGTAGTGATCCCAATGATCCTGTATGCTCCAAAGATTTGAACATCTTACTGCAGGTACCTCAAACTGCTGAAGTATTGTCAGCAGTTCCAACTTAACCTCTTTCAAATCCAGTGGTAAGGACACAATCCAACAGCAGCACACTCTCCCAGTCCAATCTGCCGAGAATCAAGACTCTAATAATTCAAAACAAGGTCCCCCAGGCAGGACATGCTGTTCAGACACCTGACTCCAGATTCTTGCTCTCTTCAGTACATGGTTATAGCAGGAGACTCTCAGGAGGACCGTGAAAGTGATTTAGTGATGCTTTTAAAGTACCTGTGAAGAAGTCAAACATCCCCATTGACTAATGAGAGTTCCTGTCTTATGATTGAGTACGATGGCTCATTTGGGAAGGAATCAGCACATCAAAGGATTTCATCAGGAAAGCACAGAGGTAAATTGAGGTATTTGAGTGAGTGCATGAACCTCTAGATATTTTATTTATTTAACCCTTAAAGCACCACCTGCCCCATATTTATAGAGTGCACATCTGTAGAGGGTAAACAGTGGATATTTCAGAAGTCATCGAATCCAAGAGGGAGCAAGAAAACCTTGATCCCCAGAGATTCAATGAAAAGAAGTTGGAGTATTTTTCTTCTAGAGCATACCAACTCTCATAAGAGAATTATCCTGATTTCCAGGATGGAAGCATTTGTCTTATGGTCAAAGGATGAATGGGTTAGGCCTGTATCTGGTGTAGTTATGAAGAATAAGGTGTGATCTTATTGAAACACAAGATCCTGAAAAGACTTGACAAGGTAACTGCGGAAATAATATTTTGCTTTGAGACAGAGACTAGAACTAAGGGACATTGTTTAAAATTAAGTAGTCACCCATGCAAGACTGAGATGAAATTTATTTTCTGTTGGAGGTCATTAGCCTCTACAATTCTCTTTCCCAGAGCATGGTGGAGGCTGTGTCATTGAATCTTCTTAAGAATGATTTTTGAGAGATTCATAATTAGCAAGATAGTCAAAAAGTATTTAGGGAAACAGAAACTTAGAGTTGAGGCCAGAATTAGATCAGCCGTGAACTTGTGGAATGGTTGTTTAGACTTGAGGCACTGACTAGTCTGCTCCTGCTACTAATTTGTATGTTTATATTTGCCCAAACACATAACCGTTCTCCAGGATTGAGTTTCTTCTACATAGTCAGAGTCTTCCTTGGTATAAACCATACCATTCCATTTCAGTGTTAGCCATAAATTTAAAAGTAGTCCTTCTAATTTCAGAGTCCAAATCATTTAACGTGAATCATGAGCAGCAGTGGTCTCTGCACCAGTCTCTGTTCACTCTTCACTTCTTGCAAGTCTGAGTAACTGTCTTAAAATCTTCTTGTCTGTTTTCTGTTTTGGAACCAGCTTATTATCCATGCTATCTGCTGCCTAACTTCAACTTTCCAATCTTTGTCATCAAGCTATTTACAACTGAAAGTCATTTGAAAACCAGATAAATTACATCCAATGCATCTACTCTTCCTGTTAATTCTTCATCAAATAATTCAATAAGACTAGTGAAGCAAAACGTTTTCATTTGAAATCCATGCTGACTACTCTTTTGTTTTCTTATTTTCTGCTGTTTTTCTATTACATCTTTGAGTACAGATTCCATTAATTCCTCTGTGGTGACATTAAGTTATCTGGTTCATAGTTCCTTGGACTTGTTCTATCTCATTTTTAAAAAAAATAGCTGTCTCTATTCTCATGGATTTTTATTTCAATTTAATAATGCCTTTGCTATATCTTTTTAATTTTCTTTATTTAATTTATCCTTTTTTCATGTAATTGAATGCTGCTGAGAAGTCCAGCATTTGTTGGCTATATCTAAAAGGGTATTAGTGAAACAGATGGGTGTTTGTAGTAAGCAATGATTGTTTTAAGGACTCAACTCCTGAGATTAGCCTTCAATTCCATGTAATTGATTTAAATTTCATAAATTGCCATGGCGGAATTTGAAACCATTTTCCTAGAATAATTGGGTCTTCTAATATCATTAGATGAGGAATCCATAAATCCAGGGTACTCTTCTGGAGTCAGAGGTTCGAATACCACTGTGGCAATTTGAATTCCAAAAAATCTTGATTAATGGCAACAGTTTAAAAACCATTGTTTTATAAAATCTTATCAGCCTTCATTAATATCCTTAGAGAAGGAAATCTGCCACATTTACCTAAGCTGGCCTACCTGTGACTGAAGACTGTGGTTGACTCTTAACTGCCATCTGGACAACTAGGAATAGGTAACTAATGCTGGACCAACCTGTGGCACTGTTGTCCCTTGAACATTTTTTTAAAAATTCCCTATTCTTTCTGTCTTAAAAACTTTTAGATATATTTTGATTTCTTTCTCTACTGTCAGGCCCAGTTTTGAAGTCTGGTTAGTCAATATTGAGGCAAAGTAATGATGCAATATTATAGCAGTTGGATGTTATGAAGTGATCTTAAATTTTGCATCCATGAGTGATCCAAACCATT
This sequence comes from Hemiscyllium ocellatum, assembly GCF_020745735.1. NCBI lineage: Eukaryota > Metazoa > Chordata > Chondrichthyes > Orectolobiformes > Hemiscylliidae > Hemiscyllium > Hemiscyllium ocellatum. The sequence continues at coordinate 96,683,251 of NC_083403.1, forward strand.
GCCTGATTTTTTTTTTTGTTTGAAGTGTGATTTATTTGTTGGTTGGGTGGAATGTAATCTGGACTGATTCTTACTTAATGTGGCAGAGGTATCTGTGGTATGAATTTGGAATGAAATGACAGAAATAGCCATCTGTATCAGCAATCTTTTTTTCTGGATGATAATCCCACAGTGGAAAACACTTATCCTTTAGATCTCTCCTTTAGAGATCTAAAAAACAAGGAAAGGCACTTCAACCTATCAAGCTTACGCTAGTTAAAAACAACCATCTAATGATACTTATCCCTCTGGGTGAAGAAGTTTATCTTCACATCCCCTATTTGGTCCCTTAGTATAAATTGAAACCCCTGGTCATTGATCCCTCCAAGGGAAACGAGTTCTTCTTATCTACCCTGTATATACCCTACATAATTTTATGCCTCTCAATCATGAACCTTTTCAATCTTTCCTGCTCCAAGGCATACAATCCCAGAATGCCAAATCTCTCTTCATAACTTAAGCTATCCAGTCGAGGCAACGTTCCATCAAAACTCCATTGCATTCTCTCCAGTGCTTTCACAACCATTCTATAATATGGATGCCAGAACTGTGCACTATACCCTAGATGTAGCCTAACCAATCATTTATAGAGTTCCAGCATAATCTCCATGCTCTTAAACTCTTTGTCTTGGCTAATAAAGGCAAGTATCTCATATCACAAAAACAGAGATTTCTGGAAAAGCTGAACATCATCTGTGGAGTGAAATCAGAGTTAACATTCCAGTCGAGTGACCTTCCTCAGAACTTCCTCAGAAGTATCTCATGTGCTGCCTTCACCATTTTATCTACCTGTCCTGATACCGAAAGAGGTTTGACTGTGGGCACGCTAAGGTGTCTTGATTTTCAGTGCCTCCAAAGTCATGCTGTTCGTCATGCACTCCTTTGCCTTTTTTGTCTTCCTCAGTGCATCACCACAAATTTGTCTGGGTTTAATTCCATTTGCCACTGTTGAGCTGATCTAATGGCCAGCATGGCAGCTCAGTGGTTAGCATTGCTGCCTCATAGTGTCAAGAACCCAGCTTCACTTCCAGCCTAGGGTGCGTGTCTCTGTGGAATTTGCACATTCTCCCTGTGTCTGATGGGTTTCCTCTGGATGCTCTAGATTCCTCCCACAATCCAAAGATTTGCAGATTAGGTGAATTGGCCATACTAAATTGCCCATAGTGTTCAGGGATGTGTAGGTTAGATGTGTTAATCAGGGGTAAATCTGTCTGTGTGTGTTACTCTTTGTAAGGTCGGTGTTGTCTTGTTGGGCCAAAGGCATGTTTCCACACTGTAGGGATTCTAATTCTAAATCGTCTGTAGCCTAAGTCGATCCTCTTCACTATCCCCCCACCAATTTTTGTATCATCTGTGAGATTACTCATCAACCTTTCTACATTCAAGTATGAATCTTTTATATAACACAGAAACATCAAGGACCCCAACGCTGACCACTGTGGGAGCCCACTGGTCACAGACTTCAAGTCAATAAGGTGTCCCTCAACCATTACCCTTTGCTTCCTGCTGATCAAACAATTGTTGATTCAATTTGGATATTTCCTCGGATTGTGTAGGCTGTTACCTTAGCTATCACTCCTATGCAGAACCTTATTAAAAGCTAGTCACAATACAATCATTTCAAATCTTCAAGATCAAACCATCCTTTGGTTATTTTCATTTATAAATTTTCATTACCAGGGACACCATCTCAATGTGTTATGCTTGGTTTCATGAATGCTACACATATGAATATGAGCAAAAAGGTATATATTATTCTGTGATGCCAGCACAAATAAAGCAGAAGCAGAACCTCTTCTGGCCAGATAATAATTTTCAGAGAAGGGCACACAGATGTACGAAGATAACCTTGGCTAATCCCACTCTTTGAGCATGGTGATTCTTTGGATTAACCGAATACCAATTATCTGAATTTCGGATTATCCGAAGTAGGTCTCCCAGTACCACAAAAATGTTATATCAAAGAGGTAAGTGCATTTGGATTATCTGTACTGAAGAGCTGTGAAAATGCTGGCAAAAACAAAGGAACACAAGCACCTTAAGCAACTGCGACTGAATTTTTATTCTCCTGGCAAAATCGAGTATGCTTTTCCCAACATTTAATTTTATTTATCATTTGATATTTAATGAAATTGAGTAATTGCACCTTGCTTTCTTAACTTCCTTTGCCATTCTACATTTGCATCCTGCTAACTCCATGGCCCCAACCCCCCGAGACAGTCACCGTCTGCTACAATTCTACTTGCAGGTGATAGACAAAGAAGGTTTTTATTCCATATTTTTTAAAAAAACAATTATAACATTTCATAAAATTGCAAACAGGGTGTTTTCAAACAAGGAATGATGTCTGCCCAACATATCAGCTTAACCAGCATACTCTCAGCAGCTGCAAAATGAAAGAATTCCTTTTTAAAATACAGAAGATGATCATCTTTGGATCTTTGGATCTCTTTTGCGAGTTTTTGGAATTCCTTGCCACAGAGAGCTGTGGGGGAAGAGTACTTGTATACATTTAAGGCTTAGGTAGACAGATTCTTCACTGGGGGGGATATCTACAGCTACAGGGAAATGGCAGGACATGAGCAATATCAGATCAGTCATGATCCTATTGAATGGCAGAGCAGGCTCGAATGGGACAAAGAGCCTACTCCTGTTCCTATTTTCTAGGTTCTTAAATTGAGCATAAACCCAAGAATTTCGAAACCATTAAAATACACAAAAGTTGATATTATATTGATACCTGCCAGTTCAGAGGGTAAAACCAGTCAAACTTGCAAATAAGGCATGCTACTTCATGTCATATTATATAGTTCGATGTGACCAGTGTACTGGTTTCCCAGCCAACATTTCTTTAAAGCTTTTTTTCCCTCTCAGAATCGATATATTTGTGCTCACCAGCATGTCACCTGCCTTTTATTCTCCAGTGTATCCTGATAGTATATTCTAGTCTTGGTCATACCAGTCATGTTTAAATAATACTTATCAAAATAAGCCTCTAGTGACAATACCTTGTATCCTTAAATCTTAGCTTTTGTGACTGTTGACTTTCTTGTAATTACTTGTTTTACTACAAGCTTTGATTGAGATGTGTCTCACTTTCTGATCTGTAGTAATATCACCCAGGTTTATTCACTATCCTCTCCTCTAATCTGCCATGCCTTTAGTTTTTTCTGTCTCCTTAGTTCCCTTGCTGTAATTATCTCAGTTTTATCTTTGATTTTCTTTTCTGGGAGATACAATTTCCATCCTGTTTCTCTATCTTAGTCATTTCTCATGATCTTACAGTCCTTAAGCTCCATACTCTGTTACTTGAAGATTTAAACTGTTCATCACTCTCACCTTATCTCATTAAACATCAATTTGTTTCTGCAGTAACTTAAGAATAAAAACACAAAGGAAAACAGGCCAGAAAGCTCTTGAACAGATAATTAATGCCACTTTTTTACTCAAGTCCCATGAAAATGAGATGTGGAGATTTGGGGGATGGTCGAAATTTGAATTTCCAAATAAAGTCATAGAGATGTACATTGGAACAGACCCTTCTATCTAATTCATCCATGATGAACAGATATCCTAAATTAATCTAGTGCTATTTGCCAACACTTGGCCCATGTGCCTCTAAACCCTTCCTATTCATGTACCAATCCAGATGCCTCTTAAATGTTGTAATTGTACCAGGCTCCACCACTTCCTCTGGCAGATCATTCCATATATGCACCACTCTCTGCATGAATAAAGTGCCCTTTGGATGTTTTTTAAATCTTTCCACTCTCATCCTAAGTTGATGTCCTCTAATTCTGGACTCCCCAACCCAGGGAAAGGACCTTGACTATTTACCCAGTCCATGCCCCTTATGATTTTATAAACTTCTATAAAGTCACCCTCAGCCTCTAACACTCCAGGGAAGATAGCCTCAGCCTATTCAGCCTCCCCCGACAGCTCAAACCCTCCAACCCTGGCAACATCCTTATAAATCTTTTTTGAACCCTTTCAAGTTTCAAAACATCCTTCCTATAGGAAGGAGACGAGAATTGCACACAATACTCCAAATATGGCCCAACCAATGTCTTCTATAGCTGCAACATGATCTCCCAACTCCTCTACTCCTCTGACCAATAAAAGAAAGCATACCAAACACCTTCTTTACTATCTTATCTACATATGACTCCACTTTCAAGGTACTAGATTCTTACACTCCATAGTCTGTTCAGCAGCACTCCCCAGGACCTTGCCATTAAGTGTGTAAGTCGTGCTCTGATTTGCAGCACCTCACATTTATCTAAATTAAACTCCATCCGTTATAATCTGAGGTAACCTTCTTCACTGTCCACTATGCCTCCAATTTTGGTGTCATCTGCAAACTTACTGACAATACCTCTTATGTTCACATCCAAATCATTTATATAAATGATGAAAAGCAGTGGACTCAGTGCCAATCCTTGTGGCACACCACTGGTCACAGGCCTCCAGTCTGAAAACAACCCTCCACTACCACCCTCTAATGCTGCCAGCTACCATTTCGACATAAGATGTGGCAGGTCTTGACTTAGTGTGCCCTCAGTAAGTTCAGGTTTAACTCTTTCCAATACATGCTTCAAAATGTTTTAATTCCCTGCAATCTTCAGAAGTAGGGATCTTCCTGGAGATTGGGTGAAATGTATCCGGCCAGCCAGTTTGTGAAAAATGGGGAGAGCGTCATGTGAAATTGGGAACCATTTGACATGTAGGCTCAAAGTTGTTAACAAGTTCAGATGCCCTGGTTAGATATTGTACCATCAGTTAAGTATTCTTTGAATATAGTTATTTATCATAGGTCTCCATTATTAAAAGGTACTTGATCTTTAAATTGACCAACATTGGCTGTGTTCTGAGGCATTGCAGTTCTTTCTCCAGTGAACGAATGGATCTTATTTATCCAACAATATTAGAAGTCCTATATTAATATATTATCTGATACTTTGCTTTAATTTTATTCATTGATTTTAAAGTTCAGACTTCCATTGAACCTTTAAAAAACTGGCAACTTGACCATTTTTAGGTCGTATGTGGGAGAAGGCACAGGCAGAAATCAAAAGGAAGGTGATGGGAAAGTGGCTATGTTATTAAACTAATGATCCAGACTCCTAGACTAATAAATCTCCTCTGGATCTTCCAAGGTCAGCATGTCCTTCCTTACATATGGGGCCCAAAACTGCTTACAATATTCCAAATGCTGTCTGAACAGAATCTTATACAAATTCAGTCGCACATTTTTGTTCCTGTATTCTAGCCGTCTTGGAATAAATCCTCACATTGCATTTGCCTTCCTAACTGCCAACTGAACTTATATGTTAACCTTAAAAGAATCATGAATGACAACTCCCAAGTCCCATTGTGCTTCAGATTTCTGAAGCCTTTCCTGATTTAGAAAATGGTCTAAGCTGCTATTCTTCCGAAGTGCATAACCTCACTCTTTCCTGGGACAGGCTAAGCAAAGTCATGCCAGTGAATTCCTAGAAGCCTGGCACTCCAACCACAACGCCATAAACAAACACATAGATCTCAATGCTATCTATCAACCCCTCAGAAAACGAACAGGAAATGACAATACCACAAACCCCCCAGGAACCCCATCCAGGAGAAAAATATAAATAGAGAGCAGGAGACAACAGCTTCACTTCACTTGGATGTCGCCACTGATGATGTTACCTAGCCAGGTAATGAAACATCTGGATATCAAACCTACAGGTCAGCGAGCAAAACCTACACCCTAAACCTCAACCTGAGCTACAAACCTTCACAAACCTTGCTCACTCTTTCCCATTGGGGAGAAAGTGAGGACTGCAGATGCTGGAGATCAGAGCTAAAAATATGTTACTGGAAAAGCGCAGCAGGTCAGGCAGCATCAAAGGAGCAGGAGAATCGACGTTTCGGGCATGAGCCCTTCTTCAGGAATGAGGAAAGTGTGTCCAGTAGGCTAAGATAAAAGGTAGGAAGGAGGGACTTGGGGGAGGGGCGTTGGATATGCGATAGGTGGAAGGAGGTCAAGGTGAGGGTGATAGGCCGGAGTGGGATGGGGGCGGAGAGGTCAGGAAGAAGATTGCAGGTTAGGAAGGTGGTGCCTGAAAAGTCGATTCTCCTGTTCCTTTGGTGCTGCCTGACCTGTTGCGCTTTTCCAACAACACATTTTTAAGTTCTGATCTCCAGCATCTGCAGTCCTCACTTTCTTCTAGTGCTAACAACTGAGCCACCTATGGTAGGCATAGATAGTATGAAACTTTTCATCTTAGTTGAGGGATCAATAACAAGGGGGCACCTTGTTAAGGTAAGGTCTATAGGGATTTGACAAAAATATTTTTCACCCAGAAGGTTTGGGTACTTGGAACTGTGCTTGAAAGGGCATTTGAGGCTGGAAACCTCAAGACCTTTAGAACGTATTTAGCTGAGTACTTATAAATGCCATAACATTCAATGCTACCCAAGTGGTGGAAAATATGATTAGAATAGATGGATGCTTGATGACCAGTATGGACATGATGAGTTATATACTGTCTATTTGTGCTATAAAAACACAATAACCTTATGGCTGTCAGGCCATCAGAGCACTGGAATTCTTTCTGCCAGCTCGTTATCTCGCTCCTCCTTTAAGACATCCGAAATATTTGTTAAAGCTTTTAATAATTTTACTCTAGTAGCTTTTTGTGTGATCCAGTGTTAAATTAGATGCTGATAGTGCAGCGGGTAGTGTCCCTACCTCTGATCTAGAAACTCTGGTTACTCCAGGAGTTGCTGGCAAAGAAGGTGCATTCATACCACAGACACTCAGGTTGCGTATCAATAGGAGCAGAAATAAATTGTTCATCTCCTGTCATAGAACATAGAACATAGAACATAGAAAAATACAGCGCAGTACAGGCCCTTCGGCCCTCGATGTTGCGCCGACCAAAGCCTACCTAACCTACACTAGCCCAATAACCTCCATATGCTTATCCAATGCCCGCTTAAATGACCATAAAGAGGGAGAGTCCACCACTGCTACTGGCAGGGCATTCCATGAACTCACAACCCACTGAGTAAAGAATCTACCCCTAACATCTGTCTTATACCTACCACCCCTTAATTTAAAGCTGTGTCCCCTAGTAACAGCTGACTCCATTACCGGAAAAAGATTGTCACTGTCAACCCTATCCAAACCCCTAATCATCTTGTACACCTCTATCAAATATCCCCAAACCTTCTTTTCTCCAATGAAAACAGCCCCAAGTGCCTCAGCCTTTCCTCATACGATCTTCCTACCATGCCAGGCAACATCCTGGTAAACCTCCTCTGCACTCGTTCCAATGCCTCCACATCCTTCCTATAGTATGGCGACCAAAACTGCACACAATACTCCAGATGAGGCCGCACCAGAGTCTTATACAACTGCAACATGAACTCCGGACTCCGGAACTCAATTCCTCTACCAATAAAGCCCAGTACACCATATGCCTTCTTCACAGCACTATTTATCTGGGTGGCAACTTTCAGAGATCTGTGTACATAGACACCAAGATCCCTCTGCTCATCCACACTACTAAGTAGCCTACCATTAGCCCAGTAATCCATCTTCTTGTTACTTCTACCAAAGTGAATGACTTCACACTTAGCTACATTGAACTCCATTTGCCACCTTTCTGCCCAGCTCTGCAACTTATCTATATCCCGCTGTAACCTGCCACATCCTTCTTCGCTGTCCACAACTCCACCGACTTTCGTGTCATCCGCAAACTTGCTCACCCAGCTTTCAAGCCCCTCCTCTAGGTCATTTATAAAAATGACAAACAGCAATGGTCCCAAAACAGATCCTTGTGGATCACTGCTAGTAACTGCACTCCAAGATGAACCTATTCCATCAACTACTACCCTCTGTCTCCTTCCAGCCAGCCAGTTCCTAATCCAAACTTCTAATGCACCCTCAATGCCATACCTCCGTAGTTTTTGCATTAGCCTACCATGGGGTACCTTATTGAACGCCTTGCTAAAATCCATATACACCACATCTACTGCTTTACCCTCGTCCACTTCCTTGGTCACCTTCTCAAAGAACTCAATAAGGTTTGTGAGGCACAACCTGCCCTTCCCAAAACCATGCTGACTATCCTTGATCACATTATTTCTATCCAGATGTTCATAAATCCTATCCCTTACAATTCTCTCTAAGACTTTGCCCATAACAGAAGTGAGACTCACTGGCCTATAGTTACTAGGGCTATCCCTACTCCCCTTCTTGAACAAGGGGACCACATTCGCTATCCTCCAGTCTTCTGGCACTATTCCCGTAGACAATGATGACATAAAAATCAAGGCCAATGGCTCTGCTATCTCCTCCCTAGCTTCCCAGAGGATCCTAGGATAAATGCCATCAGGCCCAGGGGACTTATCTATTTTCATCCTTTCCAGTATTTCCCAGACCTCTTCCCTACATACCTCAAGGCCATCCATTCTAATCACTTGTGACTCAATATTCACATCAGCAACAGTGTCCTGTTCCTGAGTGAATACTGACGAAAAGTATTGATTTCGTGTCTCTCCAATCTCCTCCACCTCCACGCACAACTTCCCACTACTATCCTTGACTGAACCGATACCTACCCTAGTCATCCTTTTATTCCTGACATACCTATAGAAAGCCTTTGGGTTTTCCCTAATCCTACCAACTAAGGTCTTTTCATGTCCCCTTCTCGCTGCTCTTAGCTCTCTCTTTAGATCCTTCCTGGCTACCTTATATCTCTCAATCGCCCCAACTGAACCTTCATGCCTCATCTTTACGTAGGCCGCCCTCTTCCCTTTCACAAGGGATTCCAATTCCTTATTAAACCACGGCTCCCTCACAAGACCCTTTACTCCCTGCCTGACTGGTACATACTTATCAAGGACACCCAATAGCTGTTCCTTGAACTATCTCCACATATCATTTGTGTTCTTCCCTTGAAGCCTATTTTTCCAATCCATGCATCCTAAGTCATGTCTCACCGCATCATAATTTCCCTGCCCCCAGCTATAACTCTTGCCCTGCAGTGCACACTTATCCCTCTCCATCACTAGAGTAAAAGTCACCGAGTTGTGGTCACTGTCCCCAAAGTGCTCACCTACCTCCAAGTCTAACACCTGGCCTGGTTCATTACGTAGAACCAAATCCAGTATAGCCTCACCTCTTGTTGGCCTGTCTACATATTGTGTCAGGAAACCCTCCTGCACACATTGGACAAACACCGACCCATCTAACAAACTCGAGCTATAGCTTTCCCAGTCAATATCTGGGAAGTTAAAGTCCCCCATAACAACCACCCTGCTACTTTCACTCTTCTCCTGAATCATCCTCGCAATACTTTCCTCTACTTCTCTCGGACTATTAGGAGGCCTGTAGAAAACTCTTAAGAGGGTGACCTCACCTTTCCTATTTCTAACCTCAGCCCAAACTACCTCAGATGGCAAGTCTTCCTCCATCGTCCTTTCCACCGCTGTAATACTATCCTTGACAAGCAATGCCACACCTCCCCCTCTTTTACCCCCATCTCTGACCCTGCTAAAACATTTAAACCCTGGAACCTGCAACAGCCATTCCTGCCCCTGTTCTACCCACGTCTCTGTAATGGCCACAACATCGAAGTCCCAGGTACCAACCCACGCTGCAAGTTCACCTACCTTATTTCTTATACTTCTGGCATTGAAGTATACACACTTCAAGCCACCTTCCTGTTTACAGGCACCCTCCTTCGAGATCGATGCCTTTTTCCTAACCTCCCTACACTCAAGGTCCTGTACCCTAAAGCTATAGTCCAGGTTCCCATGCCCCTGCAGAGTTAGTTTAAACCCTCCCAAAGAGCACTAGCAAACCTCCCCCCAAGGATACTGATGCCCCTCAGGTTCAGGTGTAGACCATCCTGTTTATAGAGGTCCCACCCCAGAAAGAATCCCAGTTGTCCAGAAACCGGAATCCCTCCCTCCTGCACCATCCCTGTAGCTACGCATTTAACTGTTCTCTCTCCCTATTCCTTGACTCTATCACGTGGCACGGGTAACAAACCAGAGATAACAACTCTGTTTATTCTAACTCTGAGCTTCCAACCTAGTTCCCTGAAAGCCTGCCTAACATCCTCACCCCTCTTCCTACCTACGTCGTTGGTGCCAATGTGGACCACGATCTGGGGCTGCTCCCCCTCCCCCTTAAGGACCCGGAAAACACGATCAGAGACATCACGTACCCTTGCACCTGGGAGGCAACATACCAATCGTGAGTCTCTGTCGCCCCCACAAAACCGCCTATCTGTGCCCCTCACTATTGAGTCCCCAATAACTATCGCTCTACCTTTCTCCACCCTTCCCTTCTGAGCAACGGGGACAGGCTCCGTGCCAGAGGCCTGAACCTCGTTGCTTACCCCTGGTAAGTCATCCCCCCCACAAGTATCCAAAACGGTATACTTGTTCTTGAGGGGAATGACCGCAGGGGGTCCCTGCACTGGCTGCTTCTTCCCACTCCCCCTCACTGTCACCCATCTCTCTATAACTTTCAGAGTAACTACTTCCCTAAAGCTCTGATCTATGACCACCTCTGCCTCCCGAATGATCCGCAGTTCATCCAACTCCAGCTCCAGTTCCCTAACACGGTCTTGGAGGAGCTGGAGATGGGTGCACTTCTTGCAAGTGTAATCAGCAGGGACGCTAATGGCTTCCCTCACCTCATACATGTTGCAAGAGGAACATTGCACTGCCTTGGCTGCCATCCCTCTAAAAGGTAAACTCTAAAAACTAGATCTAAAAGAAACAAACAAACAAAATGCAGCACTTACCGGCCTACCACAACGGGTCTTATTATTAGGTTAGAGGAGGAGGGCGGGTGGGAGGCTCTACCCCTGTAGTGCCTCGGGTTCCTCGCCTGCACGCTTTTGTAAGAAAAAAAGACCTTCCAGGTAAGCTAGCGCGACTCCAGCTTCCGGGTCCGCTAGGCGCTTAAAAAAAACTTTAAATTTTAGCCGTTAAAAAACAATAACTGGACTACACCCGCGACTTAAAAAAAACACCACCAGACAGCCGTTACTTGCTCCGCCGAGAGAGTGAGAGTGTCATACTGGTTACCATCATGATTTATTGCTTTAGGTTGCAATATGCAAGTAAATGTGTATTTGTCTCAACAAAGTAATTCTTTATTGGACACCAATTCTTTCAGTTAGCTGGATGCCTAATGGATTAGATTGGTACCAGTAAGACAGGGTTTGATCACTGATCTTATCTGGGGAAGCTTTGAGTCCTGCCACCTCTCCCTACCTGTGGAGGAGATTGAGTTGGCATTGTTGCTGAGACCCACCTTGAGAGACAAAAAAACTGCAGATTTGAAATCCAAGATCGACAAGCAGGAGGCTGGAAGAACACAGCAAGCCAGGCAGCATCAGGAGGTGGAGAAGTCAATGTTTCAGATGTAACCCTTCTTCAGGACTGTGGGTGGATGTAAGGGAAGGAGGGGAAGGTGATGAAGTGGGGATAGGCAAACACAGGTAGAGAGTATAACCTGGTTGGTTGATGGGAGGAATGAATCTGGCTGGTGGCAGGGAGCAGTGAAAAGGATGGGGAGGGGCTGGGAAGGATGTCAGGTGATGGGAAGGAACGTTATTTGAAATTGGAGAACCTAATGTTGAGTCCTCCAAACAATAGGCTGCCCAGGCGGAAGATGAGGTTTTGTTCCTCCAATTTGCTATCTGATTCATTGTGGCAATGGATGAGGCCACGGAAGGTCATGTTGGAAAGGGAGTGGGAAGGGGGTTTAAATTGGGCAGTGACTGGAAGGTCAAGTTGACCCCGGCAGGCCTGGCTGAGATGCTTGGCAAAATGTTCCCTTAATTCACTTTTCATCTCCTCGATGTAGCAAAGACCACATCAGGAACACCAGATACAGTAAACTAAGTTGGAGAAGAGGCAGGTGACCATCTATCACACCTGGAAGGACAGTTTGGGGCCCTGAATGGAGGTAAGGGGGAGGGTGGTGTACTGGTGAGTTTTGCATCTTTTATGATTGCAGGGGAATCAGAGGTACGGAGGGTTTGGTGGGGAGAATGGTGCAAACTAAAGATTGGTAAAGGGAATGGTTCTTGCAGAAGGCAGAGAAAGGTGGGGAGGGAAAAATGTTCTATTAAGGTCTAATAGGGTCTAGACGCCACCACCAAGAATATCTTCCCCTCCCCAACTGTCACCACCTTCCGTAAGGACCATTCCTTTTGCAATCTTTGGTTTGTGGTACAACCTCCCCCCACCCACACCCCCCCAACCCCACTCCAAGCCCTCGTACAGCCAGGTACCTTCCCCTGCCAATGAAAAAGATGCAAAACCTGCCAGCACATCAGCCCCCCATCTCCATCCAGGGCCCTAAACAGTCCTTCCAGTTGAGACAGACAGTCACCTGCCTCTCCTCCAACTTAATTTACTGTATCTGCTGCTCCCAATGTGGTCTTCGCTACATCGAGAAAACAAAAAGTAAACTAAGGGAACATTTCGCCAAGTATCTTAGCCAGGCCCACAGAGGCCGACGTGACCTTCCAGTCACCGCCCATTTTAATTTCCCTTCCCACTCCCTTTACAATATGACCATCCTTGGCCTCCTCCATTGCCACAATGAATCAGACTGCAAATTGGGGGAACAACACCTCACCTTCTGCCTGCGCAGCCTACAGTCTGGAGGGCTCAACATTGAGTTCTCTAATTTCGAATAACCTCCCGTCCCATCACTTGACTCCCTTCCCAAACCCTCTCCCCTTCCATTCCTCTCGCCGACCCTTCCTGCCAGCCACCAACTAGATTGTGCGCTCTACCTGTGTTCACCTATCCCCACCTCACCACCGTGCATCCCCATTTCCTTTATCTGCAGCTCCCTTTACATCCACCCCCAGCCCTGAAGAAGGGTTACACCCAAAATGTTGACTTCTCCACTTCCACTGATGCTGCTTGGCTTGCTGAGACCCATCTTTAAGCAGAAAATTGAGCAGAAGAATCCTCCTGTGAAATGTTTTTTGTCAATGCTAAATGCAAAATGTTGCCAGTCATTTTTCAGCAGAAATTTAAAAAACAAATTTACTTTTCCATTTATTTAGTGGCATGAGGTACATTTATTCTGAAAATAGATTTGTTTACATAAAACAGGAAACCATAGCAGCTTTCTCCAATTAAAAAAAATGATTTGTTCCCTAAGACTCTGAGGTAGAACAGTAACCAATTGGAATTTGGTTTCTCTCTGTATTTATACATGTCCCTAAGATTATATACCTTTTGAAATGTTTTTGTTTTAAAAGAAAAGTAACATGAAGAGAAATGCAAATAGTGCTTTCAATTATACAGCTAGCCTATGCCATTATTACTCTATAAACAGGAAGATGGAATTTTTTAATGAGAAATATTTCTGAAGAAAGGTTTGCATCTCACAAGAAGGCAGATGGGAACAAGCAACTTTAATTTGACAGAACTAAATAGTTAACATATATATTTGCGTAACAAATTACTTTTAATTATGCATATTGGTGAAAGGTTGCCTGTGATATCTGAAGAAACAAAATCAACATAAAAGAATTATAATTTTAAAACTCCGAAGCTCAAAGCTGAATGAAACTTGAAAGGACCCAGTGAGAAAACAACTTCTAATGTCTAATTGCTTTAAAAGGTTTGTAACACTGCTTTGCATAATTGGACATTATTTTTGTAGATAGTAGAAATTATGTCAGATTTCATGCTGAAGGAATTTTACTGAATGTGTCAAAACAAATATAGAACTTTACTGTACTACAACAAGCCACCATGGCAAGCTATTGCTGTTTCAGTTTTATTCCTTTGTTTATTTTTTACTGAAGGCAGAGCAATGTGAAGTGATGTGACTCACCTTTTGCGCATAACGCATATCAGTTGTGAGCCATCGAGCTAATTGGCCTACTGAAAGTGCCAAAAGAGTTTTGCCCAAATTATGTCTAGTGGTTTTCATAAGCAAAAATAGTCACAGGATTTTAAAATTTGTTCATAGAATGTGGAAATTATTAACAAGGCCGGCATTTGTTGTCCATTCCTAATACGTCTTGAATTGCATGGTTTGCCATGGCTATTTCAGAGGGTAGTTAAGAGTCAATCACACTGATGTGGGTCTGGAGTCATTTATGTAGTCCAGTCTAGATTAGGATTGCAGATTTCCTTTCCTAAAGGGCATTAATGAGTTGAATGATGATTGCTTCAAGATCACTATTACTGAGACTAATCTAAAGTTCACCAACTGGCATGGTGGGATTTAAAATCTTGTCCCCAGTGAATTAGCCTGGAGCTCTGAATTAATCCATCACCATCTTCCCATACATGATGCTGAAGACTTGACGTGCTTTTTTGCTCTATAATCAAGAATAACATGATCCACTATTTTGACCATGCCATTACCAGAGCCTGTGTTGATCACTCAGCAGGTTAATTCCAAATTGTTCCTGGTTTACACTTTACAGCGGTGTACTATGCTTTGAAGAAAGTTGTCAGCTTGGGCACTAGCCAGTCTGTCACAAAAATATATGGTATAGTGGAAATGAGATCTCCCCCTTCAGAAAATAGTTTATGAAAATCACAAAGAATTCTGACTAATATTAACAGTATTTTGTTCAGTCACTCTTGAAAGCTTTCTTTGACAATGAATCAGTTTATTGGAGCTTAAGCACTGTCATGGACTAGTCAGATCAAATCATTGATTTGCATGCTATCCAATGGCTGTAATATATACAGTGACTCCTGTGAAGTCTTGAGTGAATTATTAAGACTACCTGGGATTGAAAATTAAAAATAGACCTATTGTGTTTCATAATGGAAGTTGTTCAAATGAGCTTCTCTTGACTGATGTAAGAGGAATATATACTGCCTGATGATCCAACACTCTTGAGGTTGACCCTGTAGACAGGAGAATGATGGATGTTAGAGGAACAGATTTGATTAATGGAAACACAGGGTTGAAATTTTGCTTCATTTCAATTGTCAACATTTACTTTGCTTCTTTTGTTGGAAGATTATATGTATTGAATAACTACTGAGCAATTTTTTCTAGTTTAGTCAGAATTCCCACATATAATGGTGATACAACAGCCTAATATCATTATCTCTGAACTGTTCATCTAGAGAAGCAGATTCTAGGAATCTTGTTTGAAGTCCACCATGACAAATAGTGGAATTTGATTTCAATAAAGTTCTTGAAATAAGAGTCTAATAATGATCATGGATCCATTGTTGATTATTGGAAAATCCCATTTCGTTGTTGAATGTCCTTTATGGAAGGAAATTTCCATCCTTACCTGGTCTGGCCTACAGCTATGTAGTTGGCTCCAAATTGCCCTCTGGATAACTAGGGATGGGCAATAAATGCTGATCTAGCTGGTGATGCCCACATCTTATGAATTAATTTTTTAAAAGTGCATAATTTTAATCTGATTCCAACAGTGAAAGAGACATTTTGAAATTTCGCAAAATGACAAGTACTGCTGCAAACTTCAAGACTTACATATGAAACAGTCGATGTTGTTGGATGGGAGTTGAAGGTAGAATGGAATTGTGGTGTCAGTTTGATTTGTTCTTTCTTTTACCACATTTTGCCACATTGTTGTCTGTGCTTTGGACACTGTGACCATTATTAAAAATATTTTACTCAAGTGCTCTTGTTGTTGAGGCAGATAAAGGAATACAATTCAATTTGCAGTTCAACTTGATTAATGTCAGAAGGTTGCCCTTGGTTTAGCTAACATTTGTGGAAGTGCTTACATTGTACCTGAGAATCTTTTTAATGCCTTCACAACTCTGAACCTTTCACATCCAGTGAAATGTATTTGAAGTATTGTCATTATGACAATGTTAGGGATGCTGCAAACAACCCCTATACAGCAAGCTTCTCCAAACGACAATGTGGTTGATCCCCATAAAATGTAGTTTTTTCAAAGTTAGTTAACGGTTACAAGCTGGTCACAGTAGCAAATGGAACTCTCCTGTTCACCTTTGAATATTGCTGAGGGATTTTCTATCTACATCATCCTGACAGGGCCTCTGTTAATGTCTGATCTGAAAGGTGGGACCTGAAACAGTATTGCACTCCCACGGCACTGAGTGTGGGCAGTCTGGATCATGTGTTTGATTTTTCTGCTGTGGACCTTACGTATATACTGAGCTACTTGCTACCATAGTCCATAATTATAATTTTGAATTGTATGTATTATGAAGATCTAGTATTAGCTATTGTATAGTATTACACCTTATATCTCATCAGGATTTTCTTATATCCAAAGTTAATTAGTGCTTCTAATTAGAATTGTGCTATGTATCATTTAATTATTTCTATACAGCAACTCCAACCTGAATTATAAATTAACTTTAAATAATTAATTTTAGATACACATTTGGAATCATTTTTCCTTTTCAAACTACAATGAGGAAACACCATGCTCAGCGATATATTCATTCTGTATCTGGAAAATATAATAGTCTGTTCTAAATTGAATTTGATGTTAATATATCCCATTAAATCTGAGAGCTGCAATGATAAAGGACATGAATTTTAACTAATTTTTCTGTTCAAATTTTCACAAGGAGCAAATGTAGGTTTTGGTCAGGTAATAAGGCTCAATTAGCAGCAGGCAAACACTGGGTAGTAATAGAATCATTGAATCCCCACAGTGTGGAAGTAGGCCATTAGACCCTCTGAGACCACATCGATCTTCTGAAGAACATGCCCCACAGATCCATCATCCCCACATTATTCCTGTAATCCTCAATTTACCAATGCTAATCCACCGAGCCCGCACATCCCTGGATACCATGGGCAACTTAGAATGGCTAATCCATGTAACATGCACATCTTTGGATTGCGGGAGGAAACTGGAGCACCTGAAGGAAACCCACTCAGAGACAGGGAGAATGTACAAGCTCTGAATGCAGCATCAAATGGATGTCTTTTGAACTGGCTTGAACTGTATCTAACATTGTGTTATTTGATCACTTTGATTTCACAGAAACTTATTATTTTGGGGTCCAGCGTGATATGGATTAAATATACAGTTCCCATTTTTACACAGAGGAGAGCCCCATTTACCTGAGCAGACAAAAGTCTTTTCATATATGACCATTGTCAATCCCGTGGATGTGCTTGAGACTACCAAGTCACCTCTGCTTGGGAGCACAACTCTGGACCTTGGCCCTGGAGGGGACTACTCCAATGTGAATTTGTGCTGCTATGATGTATCCATTTCATATCACAAATAGAAAAGTAGATATTGTTTCTTCTCTTCTAGATTCTAGATTCCTCTAAGGTATTTCATATCAATGTTCCTCCTCTTTTTTTCTTCTTAAGCAGATCTTTGAGAACAAGGACTTTCAGTCAGGCATTGTGGATCATGAAGTCACCAAATCATCTGATGCTGAATCCACACCCCCTGCACCAGGTAGAGTAAGTGATGTTTGGAGAGTTAGGGTTAGGGATAGATTTAAGATTGGTTGGGGTGCTCAAACTTTTGAACAGTCCTGTTGTTTGTGCTTGGCCTCCACGTGGTCTTTTCAGAGATGCTCTATTGACTTTGCAAGTACTTCTTCTCCAGTTTGCACAATCTTGATTAAGAGACTTCCACAGGTTACTGTGGTAGTTGAATTTCTTCATAGAGTCTTTGAGAAATGTCCTTGATGCATTTTCATTTCCTCTTGGTAACTGCTTGTTGAAATGAAACCTGGAGCAGTGAAACTTTTAGAGATATTGTGACAAGTAGCTATGCAGCAAGCTGCAGAGAAAACAGAGTTGTTTTATAAAGATCAACTTTGTGGTGTGTGTGTGTGTGTGTGTGTGTGTGTGTGTGTGTGTGTGTGTGTGTGTGTGTGTGTGTGTGTGTGTGTGTGTGTGTGTTTCATGTTCTGCACTGAGATATGGGATGTCAATGAGGATCATGATATCAGAGGTTATGAATCACTTCGAGCATGGTGCTGCTTAGTGTGATCAAGGCAGCGATACAATACCTTGACATGTGACTATGTTTGTTCTGATTATTGTAGTTAGACAGAACAAGTTGCAGATATGGGAGAGATGGTCCACGTGTCTTTATGACTGAGTTCCAGTGTGGGCAATAAGCACTCCATCATCAGCGTTTCAGAGTTCTCCGATCTGGTCACATGTTTTTGTCTCTATTCTCAGTTTGATAAATTATGGAGTTGATGTCTGACTCCATGTTCTAGTAGACCTCCTCCATGTCTGCAGTGAAAACGAAGGACAGGAAAATAGAGGAGATGCCAAACAATGTAGATGCTTGGCTACAGCTCTGTTTCACTTCATTTTTCACTCTGAAACTGTCAGAGGTGGAGTCAACAAACTGCACAGTGTACAGCATGCTGTCTTGGAAGGAAGAGGTCAGATGAAAGAGCTTTGGTGGGCAACCCCTTTTTCCTAATGTCTTGAGAGGACCTCTGCTAGTGCCTTAGCGAGATCTACAAATGTTGGTGAAGTGTTCCTCACAGTTCTATTGGGGCTGATGTGTGGGAAATGATCATGTCCACAGTAGATTACCAGTGAGAATATCATGTGACACTTCTGGATACATTCAGTCTGTAAGGAGATGGAGACTGTTAGCTTTGACCCTAGCACTGGGAGGTAAACAAATGAGATGCCTCAATAGTTGTTGCATTCTTCTCTGTCATTTCTTTTGTATAGCATGAAAGTTTTGACAGCACTCATCTGCTGTAGGAAAGTGGAGATAGAAAAGGAGCTTGTAAAGATGTGACATTGCCATGTTATGACATAGGTCCCAGATCAGACAGGCCTGCCCCTTTTAGGCAGACACATGACTTCACAGCATGGACCTGCCTCATGATCTATCACTCTGTATGATGGAGTTAATCTTTGTTCAGTCAGCAAGCAAGCCAGACCATTGGCTAAATATTAGATTTATTTTTGGCTAAGTATGAATTGTGTTGAGGTTTCTTCGGAGGAAATCTCACCACAACATTAACCAAGGTTTCTCACCATATATTAACTACCTACCCTGTCTCTCAGGAATCTCTCACATCTGATTTTATTCCCAACTTATCACAAGCTGCCAGTCATTAGATACCTGCTGGCATGCATTGTGCCTGCTCCATCTTTTAAAAGGCTGCTGTGCACCTGGGGCAAATATTGTCCGTCTGCAGCTGACACACACACAGTTCCTGGCATTTGTCCCAAGCAATGCAGACAAGGGGAAATGCATTTCACTGCATGGCGGCTGGGACTTGGAGGTCCTACTGGATGGGATGGTGCATAACCAAGATACTATCTTTACTCAGGATCAGCGGTGGAGGCCATGACACCAGACCAGCTCCCACCCAGATCAATGCTATCTTAGGTTTCTGGAGGAATTGCCACCAACGTCAATGTCAGTGGTGTTCTCCATTCCACCACAATAACTGTCACCACATTCACTCTGAAACCTCTCACTCATTTTATCCCTGCTAATATACCCACCTTCCACCAAGGCTCATGCTGTACTCCTCACCTTATTACCTGCAACCATATTCTCTCACTCACTGTCACCAATCCATACCTCAACACAACTAACTCTGCATGTCCTCTGTGCTGCCTATTCATTCACTTGGACACCTCGCTAACTGCACCAACAGTAGCTGCACTACCCGCTTTCACCTCACTTAAAATGTGCCTGTCTCTCAATCCAAAGGGAAAATAGACCACAATAGGGCATAAAAAGGCATGATGGGTAACGGAAGGCACAGAAATCAGTTCCTAACCCTTTATATGGAGGGGACATTAACTCTGACTGCCCTGAGCAACAGACTGAGTCTATCTGCTACTGTTGTCAGAGCTGTTCTTAATTTATTGTGCTGGATCCACTACAACACAAACTCTCCCCCTTTACTTGACAGAAGCCTACTGACAATTATGACAAGCTTTCTTCCTTTGTGTCTGTGTTAAATGGCAAAGTCAAAAATCACACAACACTGGTTGATAGTCCAACAGGTTTATTTGAATAGTAGATTTATTTTTGGCGAAGTATGAATTGCATTGAGGTTTTTTTGGAGGAATTCTCACCACAATGTTCACCAAGGTTGCTCACCATATATTACTGATTATTAACTACCTACTCTGTCTCTAAGGAGCCCATGTTCCTTCCTCAGGCCGCGAGTGAGACAGAATATATCAGACACAGAATTTATAGTAAAAGATCAAAGGGTTATATTACTTATACAAATATATTGAACAAACCTGGATGGCTATTAAGTCTTTAATCAGTTAAAATGGGGTACAGGTTTCAATTGATTAATATATAAATCTTTGCTCTAAGAAAACTTCAGGTTTTATCAGAATAAAGGTGACACCTTAGGTCAGCCAATGTATTTTAGGTGGGAGGCCATGTTTCAAGTCTGTTTGTATATCATCCTGGAATCAGACTGGTTTCATTTCCAAAGTAAGAATTTATAAAAGGATTTTTCACTTTGCCCACTCCAGTCCAACACTGGCACCTCCACACTAAATGGTAAAACAATGCATCAATGCTGTGAGCCTGGCTTCTGTGGCTGAATGGCCAATTATAAAAAGACAGGGAAACTGTGATCCAGGTATGCTTCGTGTGAGAGAGTGCTTTGGCAGTGAGTGAGGAGCCTGGCAATACAGCCTGGTCCAGACTGTGAGCTGGGTGCATATCCTTGATCACATAGTATCCTTAAAGCAATGTTGCAATGATAGTTGCTGATGTAATCCAACGTGCAGAATTGAAGTGCTCTAAGTGGATAGGAGATGTTCAATGAGGGTTCTTAAAGTCTGGCACATGTTTATTTTTAGTGTCCATGCGTATGGGTACATATGGCCAGTGCCCATGTAATATGCCTTGCGAGATTGGTACTTTGTGTCCAACATGAAGCCATTCACATTCAGCAATCAACTGAAGTTGCCAATTGCCCACTCTGACTTCTATGTTGAGAATTCTTGACACTTAGATTGTTTGGCAAGTTTGGAAGTTGAACATCTTTGAGACAAGTTACAGCAATAATAGGGCATTTAACAAGTAATCATCCCTCTTAATCAGCAACTCATCACTTCTTGGTGCCTTACCACTTGGCAACTGCATAGATGCAGCAAGATGGTCCTTGCAATACTTCCAGGGTGGCATGAGGGCTCAGTGGTTAGTACTGCTGCCTCACAGCGCCAGGGTCCCAGGTTCAATTCTAGCCTCAGGCGACTGTCTGTGTGGAGTTTGCACATTCTCCCCGTGTAATCGTGGGTTTTCTCCGGGTGCTCCAGTTTCCTCCCACAGTCCAAAGATGTGCAGGTCAGGTGAATTGGCCTTGCTAAATTACCCGTAGAGTTAGGTGCACCAGAGAGAAATGGGTCTGGGTGGGTTACTCTTCGAAGGGTCGGTGTGGACTTGTTGGGCTGAAGGGCCTGTTTCCACACTGTAGGGAATCTAATCAACTTCCAGTCCATTTCTGCCAGATGTTCTAACATAGCATATGTTGCTCAGATTCCTTTAAGAGTCTGTCCTATGTGCTTGAGTCTAAGGTCCTGTAACCGCATAAAACAATTAGTGTTTATAAACTTCAAAATACCCGACTCAACATCATGTTTCTTTGAGGAATGTGTTAAGTAGCTATTGTGTAGAAAATCCCAGAGAGTATCAGGAACTGATTGATCTCCTGTTTGTAATTCCCTCCTTGCTAGTGACTTTCTATTTATTAAGCATTCTGAAACCTTCGTGAGCTTGAGATGCGACTTCTTAATCTAATTTATGTGACAGCAATCTATGGGGAGTGCAGGCTCGAAGATGTCCATCAGGAATACAGTTCACCATAGTTTTCCCCCTAATGGGTTGACCATTTACATCTCTTGGTGGGTTCTAGTGAGCACCATTTGCAAATTTCAAATGGATAGCCTCTATCAAGGGGAAATCAAATATCCTCTTGAAACAAAGCTTACCAGTTTTTATTGTTATAAGCTATTTGGATTTCTTGACATATGTTAATCAGTGTTTATTTAGGCAGTATCTCTCTATATTTTGCATGGTGACTTTTCTGATTGTGACATGTATTAGCTATTGGGTTTATTTTGCCTATCATTTTCTTTTACATCAATGACAGAAAGGATCTCAGCTCAGCAGAGACTCTTTGCTGTTAGATCCAGCTTTATCAAATGATGTGTTTACTGCAAATCTCCATCAAAACCAATATCAGTACTTACCAATAAATCTCAGATGGGGTACAACCTGTCTCACAATTGTATGAAGTGCTGGTATTTGACATCACTGCTTGGGCAAACAATATTGATGGGTGATGAGCTATTGCGTTTTGAACTTTCATGAGTGCACCTGCACTCTGTTGTCAACAAGAGAATGGTCCCTGTCAGAATCTGTGCTGCAGTCGGTGCAGATATGGAGAATCCTGAATATATCACAATTAATACGTTGTTGCCATTGTCCAGACCTTGGCCAATGCCATGACATTTGCATTAATGTTGGCCCTGAAATAAGGGCTTTCTGCTGCTCCCTTCATGAAAGGAACACTGCTCATCAATGTATTGTCCATTATCATTGATCGTGCTCATGTTATGATAATGGCAAGTTGACCATGAATCAATGTCTGCCCAACCACATCCATTGAAATCACCCAGGTTTATTTTTACTACAAGTTCTTCCATGGGATGTAGGTGTCACTGACAGTGAATTGACCTTTGAACGGAGTGGCTTGTTACACCATTCCATAGGTCAGTTAAGAGTCAATGTCACTGGTATAGATCTGGATATGTATGTAGACCATACCAGGTAAGAACAACAGATTTCCTTCCATAAAGGGCGTTAGTGAACCAAATGGATTTTTAGAAGAATTACTGATAGTTTAATGGTTGCCATTACATTTGCTTTCAATTTCAAATAGAATCTCACCTTTGTTTTTGTCTCCAACTGCTACCTGATCACACAAAAATGATTACACCAAAGACACCAAGAGATTTTGAGTGCATGACAGCATTGGATTCCTTCTGTGAAGTTACTGAAATCATTTTGACTTTTCCCACAGATTATTATTCATACAACCAGTTAGACCTTGCAGTTCCGTCAAAGCTCCATTATGCAGTCTGATGCTATATCCATAGAGCATGAAAGAGAAAAAGAATCAGACGTTGTGAGAATGAGTTTTAGGAGCAATGTTAAAAAAAGTGAACACACACTTAGATCACTTGATAACGCAATTAGAACAGACAATGACACAGGATGGAGAACAGTGAGGGAATGACCATTCAATGAGACTGGAAAATGGCCAGTGTCTATTGACATATACCTACAAGCAAAAATACACATGAATGTGGACCTGGCACAGGCCACTCAGCTGCTCAAACCTGTTCCTTCAGAAAAAAAAGGCTCATGGTTGAGCTAATCACTCCACATTGCTGTCTACTTCGATAGTATTTTACCTTATAAAGAATCTATCTAACTCTGCCTAAAACATACTCAAGGAGCTTCAATCAAGTTTTCAGGAAGGGTTTCAAAGGTCCTGTGAGAAAGAAAAAATCCCATTAAATGAGCAACCCTTCATTTTTAATATGATGAGGTCCCAGTGTTGGACTGGGGTGGACAAAGTTAAAAATTACACAACACCAAGTTTTAGTTCAACAGGAAGTGCAAGCTTATGGGCCACTGCTCCTTCATCAGGTTGCTGGTGGAACGGATCATGGGACACAGAATTTATAGTTAAAAGATGATAGAGTCATACAACTGATATATCGCATTAGTTGTATGACTCTATGATCTTTTGAAATAAGTTCCGTGTCCTATGATCCTGCTCCACAAGAGTGTCCTTGTGCATGAATCACAGAAGGTTAGTCTGCATGCACAAGTAATTAGGAAGGCAAATAGAATTTTGTACTTCATTGCCAAAGCAATTGAGTTTAAAAGCAGGGAGGTTGTGTTGCAGCTGTACAGGGTGCTGGTAAGGCCACATTTTGAGAACTGCGCGCAGGTTTGGTCTCCTTACTTAGGAAAGGATGTACTGGCACTAGGGGGAGTGCAGAGGAGTTTCACTAGGTTGATCCCGGAGTAGAGGGGGTTGGTTTATGAGGAAAGACTGAGTAGACTAGGATTATAGTCATTGGAATTTAGAAGAATTAGTGGCTATCTTATATAAACATATAAAATTATGAGGGAAATAGATAAGATAGATGTGGACTGGATGTTTCCACTAGCAAGTCAAGCTAGGACAAAAAGGCATAGCCTCAAAATTAGGGAGAGCAGATTTCAGACTGAGTTGAGAAGGAACTTCTTCACCTAGAGGGTTGTAAATCTATGGAATTCCCTATTCAATGAAGTAGTTGATGCTACACCAGTAAATGGTTTTAAAGGTAAGATAGTTTTTTTTAACAATAAAGGAATTAAGGTATATGGTGAGAGGGCGGGTAAGTGGAGCTGAGTCCATGAAAAGATCAACCATGATCTTATTGAACAGCAGAGCAAACTCGAAGGGCCAGATAGCCTATTCCTGCTCTTAGTTCTAATATGTGTTCTTATGCGATAGTTGAATAGGGTTGGCAACAAGTTAAGAGAGCTTTGGATGAGCTCAAGTTGACAGACGATGGGGGAGAGAGACCTAGACGACTACAGAAACAAACCATCGTAAGTAGTCAGTGCAGACCTGTAAACTTTGTGACAAGACAGTAACAAATTCTTATTTGGAAAGAGATTTTGCATTTATAGAATTCTGATTGTTTGTTTAATTCAGTAGTATTATTCAAAGTTTGCTTTATGTTCCAATGGAATTATCAGCAGATGGTCATTCTCATCCACACTCCTAATGAAGCACTGCTTTAAATGTTTCTATGCTTTCATGGCTTTAATGCACATGCTGAAAGTGCACTATGTACAATTAACATTGATTCACAGCACATCGAAAGAGGCCAATTGTTCTATCATGCCTGTGCCAGCTCTTGGAAAGAGTTACCAACTTTTCCAATTTTCCTTATTTTTCCTGATGGAGATCAATTATTTTTCATTACAAGTATTCAGAGAGGAGTTGGTGAGATTTTTGTTTTTTCCTAGGATGTGGATGTCACTGGCTAGGTCAACATTTACTGTCCACCTTGAGTTCCCATGGAGAAGGTAATTGTGAGCTGCCTTCTTGAACTGGTATGACCCATGTGATGTAGGTACCCTCAGTGTTATGTTAGGAAGGGAACCCATGAATTTGCTCCAATGACAGTGAAGGAATATTAGATCAAGACAGTGCGTCACTTAGAACTGTACTTGCAGACATGTGTTTCCATGTGTCTGCTGCCCTTACCCTTTTGCATCATAAAAACTGAGTTTGGAAGGTGCTATTGAAGGAACCTTGGTGAGTGACTCCATTGCATTTTGTGATACCACTGTGCACCAATGATGAAGGGGTGAATGTTGAAACTAATTAAAGTTTGCCAGTCAAGTCAACTGCTTATCATAGATGGTGTGAGCTTCTTTGGTATGTTTGAGCTGAACACATCCAGGCAAGTGAAGAAAGTACACTCTTAATTTATGCCTTGTAGATAGTGAGCTTTGGGGCATTTGAAAGTGAGTTACTCTTGATAGAATTCTTAAGCTCTGACTTTCTCCTGAAACAGTATTTACATAACTGTTTCAATTCATTTTCTAGTCAGTGGTGAAGCCCAGGTTTTCGTTAGTTAAGGGGTCAGAAATGGAAGGTGGGAGTGGGTGAAGGATCGGTTCAGCAAAGGTAATGTCAGTGAATGCCAAAGGGTGATGACAAGAATCTTTCTTCTGTGAAATATTCGTGGCCTGCCTTTATATTAGATTAGATTAAGTTCCTACAGTGTGGAAACAGTCCCTTCGGTGCAACAAGTCCACACCGACCCTCCGAAGAGCAACCCACCCAGAACCATTCCCCTACATTCACCCCTAACTGATCCACCTAACACTACAGACAATTTAGCATTGCCAATTCACCTAAACTGCATGTCTTTGGAATGTGGGAGGAAACTGGGGCACCCAGAGGAAACCCACGCAGACACGGGAAGAATGTGCAAACTCCACACAGACAGTTGCAACAGAGGTGGGAATTGAACCTGGGTCCCTGGCACTGTGAGGCAGCAGTGCTAACCACTGAGCCACCATGACACCCCAGAGTCACATTATGTGTGGCCCAAATATTTAGTGTCCAGTTATCAGCCCAAGTGTAGATATTGTCCTAATACTGTTGCAATTGGAGATGGTCTGCTTCGGTCAGAAGAGTTGTGAATGAACATTTTACAATCATCAACAAATAATCCCACTTCTTATCTTATGGAGGCAAGTCCATTGATAAAGCAACAGAAATTGGTTAGGTCTGGGGAACCACCCTGAGGTACCCCTGCAGAGATGTCCTGGGGAGCTGTGATATTTGACCTTCAATAATCACAAACACAATGAGCATAATTTCTCTGGACTCATAATCCAGTGTAATACTCAGGGGACATAAGTGCAAATGCTGTTATGTCAACACCGGAATTTAAAGTCAATCAACGAATCCATGTTGGATTGAAACTAATTGTAGTGACATTGAAACTATGGTCATAAAAATGCATCTGGTTCACTCTTTAGGGAAGAAAAACTCATTTTTCCCTGACCTTTCTCACATGTGACTGCCGATCCACAATACTTGACTCTGAAATGATCTAGCATGGTATTCAGGTATACCAAACCACTACACAAATGTCAAATGACCTCCCTAACAGCAATATTGGTGTACCTATGCCTTCCATTGAATCAGTTTGACAGAGGGGATGTCCACAGCAACTCAAATGCAGAGATTCATTTTGAAAAATAATGATTTCTGCTAAAAGTAAGGATATCAGCTACCTTGTGCAATAGCCCGTCTACTTTGGTTTTCAAGTGATGTTATCACAACTTAGACTTCACCCAGCTCTCATTTCCATATTGAATGGTTGGAGAGCTCTTGAGAGCTTGTTCTGCAATTTCAACAGCCAGAACTGAATAGGCAATTACATATAATTTAAAATTTGCTCTTGGAGAAAGAGTCTAGTGTGACAACAGTGAAAAATGGATGCTGTTAGAATGAAACCAAAAAGGGTAGCAGCTTATTAATGGTTCATTCCCATTTCTACCAAAGTGTGTGGAACTATTAACTGTGGTGCAGAATGTGTGTGGAATGCTGGGCTCTTTCATTACTTCCTAATACTTCACTTATTCATTTGCAGTAAATCTGATACTTGACAAATGGAAGGTTCCCCAAAGGATCATGTCTGCAGACAATTCCTCTCTTCCTTTCTTTCCCCCTCATAGATTCAGTTATTATAGCAGCCTGCTGCGTTCTTGATGCTGTGATCAAAGTGTGCCAGGTGTAGATTAGAACCACACTTGGTCTCATGGCTGCACAATATGCACCAGCTTCGAACATCACAGCAACACACAAAATCATTATTTTTCAAAAAGAATCGTTGCTTCTGAGTTACTGTGGGACATCTCTCTGTCAAACTGACTCGATCACTAATTAACAGAGTATTATTCTCACCTCTATGCATTTCTGCTTTCAAAACAATCTGCCTAGATATGTGGATATTTATTTAACGTGATGTGCAGAAGTTCAACACTGAAGCACAGGTTTCTTAAGTTCTGAGTTATTTTAAGATATCAGCCTGACAGGACTGCAAGGGAAATGAAAGAATGTGTGCTTAGTGCGTCAGCAACAATGGAAACTTATATTCTTATTTTTATTTGCTCATAAGACATGGTCCAACATTTATTGCTGATCTATAATTGTCTTTTCGAAGGTGGTAGTGAGCCACCTTTTCAAATCGTTGCAGTCTATCTGGTATAAGTAAACTCATTGTGCTGCTAGGGAAGACATTTAGGATTTTGACCCTGTGCCAATGAGGGCATGATGATATAGTTCTGAGTCATGATGTTATGTAAATTAGAAGGTATTATATTATTATACATATCTCAGAAAGGCATGATACCTTTAGGAAAGTTACAAGACATCACGACAATATGATGATCTACAATTAGGACTCTTGATTTTACTCTTTGTAGATTCAGACAGTTCATTAAGCAAGCAGGCAGTCTGTCAGTTAATTAACCAATGAGCTATGTATAGCCTTCAGGACTCAATATCAAGTTTAATAAATTTAGAGCCTGAACACCTCCTTCCATGTTGCCCCACACCCAGTCCTGTAATGACATGGACTGCTTTGAGAACAAGTAGCCCATTTTCACCAACTCATCACCATTCTCGGATTCCTTCCCTGGGACAGGAAGAGGAGGGAAGTTGGAGTGCTAGGGGAGAAAGGATGTGCTTTTCTAATGACAGAAGTTATTTTACTCATACTACACAGATTCCTTGGTTCCCATTTTACTTTTTCTTTGGACAACCTAGCTAGGAATATACAATAATTAGCATATTTTTTATCCTGTGTTATTGCACAGTTGTAGTCAGCATCTACACACTGTTTTTAAATCAAGCCAGATTAGAGGGTGCAAAATGGGGGATGAAGAATTTACACACAAAGGAATATGGATAGGAGGTGAGGAACAGGATTTAGAGATCCATGGGTGAAATGGGTGGATAACACAGAAAATATATGCAAGCTTTTATGTCCCTCTAACAATGTAACTAACCCTGAATGAATTTCTTTGATTTTAATGTTTGCTTAGATATAGCACTTAAAGGCTCCTCCAAAACAGTGCCATTGTTGCATCCCTTAGGGAAACCAATGGAGTTCCAGTCCTTTATTTTTCTTGATTAAAATCAATTCGCAATCTTAAATATAGATGACTTCAGCAGGAATTGCAATTTCTATTCTTATAGAGTCATAGAGAAGTACAGCATGGAAACAGATCCTTTCTCCCAACTCGTCCATGCCGACCAGACATCCTAAATAAATTTAGTCCCATTTGTGAGCATTTGGTCCGTAGCTCTCTAAACCCTTTCTACTCATATACCTATCCAGGTGCATTTTAAATGTTTTAATTGCGCCAGGTCCACCACTTCCTCTGGCAGTTCATTCCATACATGCACCACCCTCTGCGTGAAAAGAAGTTGCCCCTTAGGTCCCTTTTAAATCTTTCCCCTCTAAACTTAAACATATCCCCTCTAGTTTTGAACTCCCCTACTCTGTGGAAAAAGACCTTATCCATTTCCCTATCCATGATCATCATGATTTTATAAAGCCCTATAAAGTCACCCCTCAGTCTCCAATCGTCAAGGGAAAATAGCTCCAGTCTATTCACCCTCTCCCTATTGCTCAAATGCTCCAACCCTGGCAACATCCTTATAAATCTTTTCTGAACCCTTTTAAGTTTCACAACATTCTTCCTATTGCAGGGAGACCAGAATTGCATGTAGTATTCCAAAAGTGGCCTAACCAAAGTCCGATATAGCTGTAACATGACTTCCCAACTCCTATATTCAATAAAGGCAAGTATACCAAATGCCTTGTTCACTATTCTATCTACCTGTGAGTCCACTTTCAAGGAACTATGAACCTGCACTCCACATTCAACAACTAAATGTATGAACAGATCGATGGAACACCTATGCGCTCACCCATCTCAAGGCTCATGGCAGAAGTAGTAATGCAAAGATCGAAACAAACAGCCCCGACCACAAATTCAATCCAAACTCTGGATTAGATATGTAGACAACACTTTTGTTCTATTAAAAGAATAGAAATAGAGAACACTCACCGGATCATCAACACCATACTCACAGGGATCATATTTATGAGAGAGGACACAACCAACAATCAACTCCAATTCCTGGATGTGATGGTACAAAGAACACAGAATGGTGAATGCATCAAAAAAGCTTACAGGAAAGCCACAGACATCAATCAGGTCCTGAATTACAACAGTAACCAACGAAACACACACAAGAGAAGCTGCATTACAACCCTATTCAAAAGAGCTGCAACACATTGCAGCACTCCTGGCCTATGAAGTAAAGATGAAGAAGAAGATCACCTCTACAGAATATTCATCAAGAATGGATGTCCCTGTGACTTCATCCACAGATGCCTGGCAGACAAAAAGCATGATGAGGGCATGCCACGACCTAACTCACTAGCCATTCTACCTTACATAAAAAACATTTTGGAACTGACAGCCAGACTTCTGACCTAGATCCAATATACCGGCCACAATGAACAACCAGAACTGGCAACTGAAAGCAGCAGAAACAGAACCAAATAAATTCCAGAGGACACACTATAGCAATGCTTCATGGGAGGCTAAAAAGCACTGAAGATTTCACTAGACAGAGGATGATGCATCTGCAAATCAACTTCCCAGCACGGCATTTTTCAAAATGTTGCTATTTTCTTCCCCATGTTCTTTCTCTTCCATATCCTTCTCCACAGTAAACACTGATGCAAAACACTTGTTTAATATCTCCCTCATCTCCTGTGGTTCCACACATATGAGGCCTTGCTGATCTTTAAGGGACCCTACTCTCTCTCCCCAGTTACCCTTTTACCCTTAATGTATTTATAAAATCCCTTTGGATTCTCCTTAACCCTATTTGCCAAAGCTTTCTCATGTCCCCTTTTTTGCCCTCCTGATTTCATCTTAAGTATACTCTTTTTGCTTTTATACTCTTCTAGGGAATCACTTGATTTCTGCTGTCCATACCTGCCATTTGCTTTTTTTCTTATTCTTGATCAAAGCATTGATTTCTCTAGTCATCCAGCATTCCCTACACTGACCAGCCTTGCCTTTCACCCTAACAGAAACATACTGCCTCTGGACTCTAGTTACCTCAGTTTTAAAAGCTTCTCAGCTGTCTCTTTATCTGCGAACATCCACCAATAACTTTTGAAAGTTCTTGCCCAACACCTTTATATAGTTATTGTGTAGTGTCTGGTTTATTCATTTTAAAACTATGTCCTCTGGTTTTGTGCTTATAATAACTTAATGTGCTCCAATACATGCAATCCCTCCTCTAAGATTTAAAAGATATTTTCAGATCATGTCATGCATAACATTATTCTCTTCAGAAGCTAAATATACAAAATTTGGTTTATTGTATTCAAGCTATGATTTGATTTGTGGATTGGACATTGGAGCTGAACCCTGGCTCTCCTATCATCTTTGTTAATGAAGGAATTTAAATAAGTGAAAATGTTTAGGTGTGAAACAGGGATAAAACTCTCATCTTCAGATATTAATACATGAAAAAAAATCAAGTCACCACCCCTTTCTTACCAAGTGGATTTTATTTACTTCAGTCAAATTGCTGGAACGGGAGACACATTGCAGAAGCTTTTCATCTTGCATTCATCCTGACAACTATAAGAATGACAAGTTTCAAATGATCATGACAAGTTCCAGTACAAGGCCAAATAGATTGTCAGTATCTCAAACTTTGTCTTGTCTCTCTGTCCCAGGTATACAAATTATCGTTTAGCCGAACAGGATTTACAGATCAGAATTGGTAATACAGTATATCAGCCATGCTAATTCAATAAAATGTTGTCTGAAGGAAGGATGGAGATATTGTTTTTTTACTTGTCCTAGTTGAATTCCCTTTTCTTCTCTGCTTGTAAATCCAACATACAAAGGAACCATTTTTGTTTTTCACCATAGAATTCTCTCTCTGGAATAAAAACAGAAATTGCTGGAACAACTCAGCAGGTCTGGCAACATCTGTGGAGAGAAATCAGAGTTTGTTTTGTTCCAGTGACCCTTCTTTGGAACTGATGGAAGCTAAAAAACATGTTTTTTTTATGCAGAAGATAAAATGGGGGGGTGGGGGATGGGTGGAGAAGGTAAGGATGAAATGACAGGTGGAGATAGAGCCAAATAGGTAGAAGAGCAATTGGATAGACAAAGGAATGGATAACTATCAGCCTAGCAGAATGAATATCTACTCATCGGGACTGTAAGTGGCCATTATGTAAGTGCTGAAATATTGTCAGCAGCAGGAGAAACATACATTGAACAGCAAACAAAATTCCCACAAAGAATGTTGCTTCTGTCAAATTAGAATCACTTGCCATTAAGGGGCATCCAATTGAAGGTATTGGTCCAGCAACAACAAAAACTACCCTCAAAGGATAGTCCAGTTTCAGTATCAATATAAATACTTGGGTCTTTTTCACAGAAGACAAATAGTGTGTTGCAAACGACACAAATGTGTTATTTTTATATAAAGGTGCACCTTTAGTATCCAATTGACATCATTATTTCTCATTAAAAGAACATTATAACAAAACAGTCATATATCTGGATATTTCCACTTAGTTTGCTGAATTGAATGACACTGCAAGCAGCTTATGATATTGTTCTGATTTTAGACCAACTGAAAACAAATCTCCCAAATTATACCCTGGAATGCAACTATGAATCAGGAGGAATAGAAATTAAAGACTTGCTTGTTTTTATAAACAAACAAGGTGTAACCCTGCAGAGCTTGCCTTAAAAAAATGCCTCATGCATTATTGATTTTTCATGTTTTTTTGGTTGAGAAAACTGACATAAAGTCTAACCTACATCAGATATATAACAATATATCAGTTTATGTCAGTATTGACAAATGCATAATTGCTCCTAGCTGAATGAATCTAGTAGTTGACAATCATTCAGGGAATGCTGAGGGTGACAGGGAGCCTTTCAGGAAATAATTTACAAGATGCATGAGAGACTGGATTTCGCATCTAATCGCACACCTCCGTTGTTTTCTGATTACATAATCAATGCTTTATTTTGAGGTTTTGATTGGAGATATTTGACAACCAATTTATGCCCCTCATTTGTTTTTCTCAGAAATTGCTTTGCTTCATGTACAGGGATATGTGAGTATTGAATACAGTTGAAAGGGTTATAGAACGGAGGAGGATAAATGTGAATGCATTGTCTTGTGTTGTAAACAAATGAAAAGAATGTCAGTCCAGTCCAAATGCCATGGTTTTATTTTGAGAAGGGATCATTAAGACTCCCTGTTCCTTAGAATGATAGTTCATGTGATTTAATGACTTTATGCTTTTTTATTCCTTCAGGCTCATTTCAAAACTCCTACTGCATTTGAACAAAAGGTATATTTCAATCAGTGTCTTAAAGGATGCATGCTATCTACCAATCTGTTGGACTTTGAGACAGATGCAAGGGACCTCTGATTGTAGATCACATAGATTCTCATTGTTCAACTATAATTATACAAATATTCTGAAGACATGTGAAAACCATTTCTGTTGTTCCTGATTTTACTGATTAGAATCCATGACAGCTAAACTTAGAGCCCATTTGATTCAGACAGCTGTCATATTATTCCAAGTTGTAACTGCAGTCTCTATTGCATTCATCCCCAAACATTTGGCAGTGAAGTAAAGTTACTGAATGGTCTCCAAACTTTGAAAGAATCCATGTTAGCTGGACACTAATCCAAAACATCTCCTCAGACTTTTACATACAATGTTGGAATATTAAAACATAAAATGCTTCTTCTCGTAAACTGTGTTTACATTTGGCCCGAAACTGCCCCTTAGAAATGCAGTGAAGGGTCAATGTTTTTCTTTCCTTACATCTATCTCTTGAAAACATGGAATGAATGTGACAAATGTTTTGCATGCAGAATTCAATGACTGCATTAGTAGAGGCTTTCCAAGCACCCAGCTATTGTTTGATGGAGAGTAAAGAGCTCTCACTAGACTGGCCCAAAGTGGTTGACTGTGGTACACATTTCTTTGCAGAAGTGGAGGACGATGGACCTCCTTTATGTAGACTTGGCCTTCGAGTGAATATCACAGTTAAGCCCGAATATTGCTGAATTTTCAACAATACAACATTTTGTTCAGGTCATGGAAGAGTTTTGGCAAAGTTAATAATCACACAATACCAGGTTATAGTCTAACAGGTTTATTTGGAAGCACTAGCTTTCAGAGTGCTGCTCCTTCATCAGGTGGTTGTGGAATATAAGATCATAAGACACAGAATTTGGAGCAAAAATTTACAGTGTGATGTAATTGAAATTATATGTTGAAAAAGACCTGGATTGTTTGTTAAGTCTCTCATCTTTTAGAATGAACATGTTGGTGTCAATTCTTTCAAATGTAAATCGCAAAACATTTAAAAGTTACATTCTCAAGTGGACTTTAACAATTGGTGTCATGTCAACCCAGATAATGCATATAAAGTGTGAGCTGCCCTATGTGCCACTCTTTTAACCACTCTTTTATAACCGACAGGGGGAATGAGAGGTTGGTTATATCAATTTTCACACTTATTTTGTCAGATTACAAGGCAAGGCGAGCATTTCTGGGTGTTTCAATTTTAATTATCAGAGGAGTGTCGACCTCTGCTCTGTAACAGTATGTGTGTCTTTATATATGATCATATATCCTTACTTGCACTGTTTCTCACTCCTTCTTCAATTGTATGTCAACTATTCATATCTTTTTGCCTTACTTGCCTTTGTGGTCTAAAGGTGGATTACAAGCTCCAAACCATTTATAAAAGCATAATATAGAAATAGATACTAGAAATCTGAAACAAAACAGCAAATGCTGAAAATACTCAGCAGATCTGCAGCAATTATGAAGAGTGGAATGGAATGTTTTGCTTTGAGTATGACTGAAGAAGATTCATATTTTACTCAATATATTCATTCAGTTTCTTTATTTGCACATAGTGGCAGATTCTCAGGACTTTGTTTTTATTTGTTTCAAACCTTTGGCTGGGAAGTGAAATGATCTTTTATATTTTGTCTTCGAATGGGTCTCATGTGCAGACATATTTTCACAAGATTTGACGACATTATTAAGTTGAGCATAACTAGTATAAAAGAAATTACATTCAGTAAACACAATGGTTTTCAGTCAATCCACATTGAGACACCATCTCCAGTTTCTTGTCGAATGGATGCATGTCTCTTGACCTTTTCTATTTTGGCAAAAGGTTCTCCTTCTATTTTTGGTCTTTCTTATGCACAAAACCACTAAGAATGATCACTTATTAACCTTTGCTCTCTATGACATCCTATGTATGGTAAGAGGCATCCTGTGCTCTAATTTAACTGTCAATACACATAAAGCACATGATCAATCACAGATTGCCTGAGCAGTGCGCATCAAATTCTGAATTGGTTTATTCAAAAGTGTGAATCATCTTAGGTGAATCATTTACTATTATCTTCTGATTTATTCTTTAACAAACAATATGGAGCATTTTCCATTATCCTAATGTATGTGTCGGGTTAACTCCACCATCAAAACGCCTTACAGCAATTTACTTTACAAATGCACCAAATCTCTTTGGATTGATCACATCCTCATATGTTCATCTATCACTACCATCGACCATCATACCTTTCTCTCTCATAGTCACCATTGTAAAAATGCCATCCATTCTTCAGATGAACACCATAACACTTATTCATAGATTCCAATCAACTGACTAACAATGCAGAGTGCATAGAACATGATATAGAAACAGAGAATTAAGGTAACATTACAATCAGACCTCAAATAATACATACAGCAGAGGAGGTTCTGGAGATCAGTGGAGTCTCACTGTGCCTGGCCATAGGAGATGAGGTTTTTTTCAGAAACCCAGTGACAGAGCTAAATATTAGAGAGCCGCATGTCAGATGTATTCATTCATGTTGATGAGATGCCAAAAGCCATTGAAATATGGCAATATTGATCAAGGTAATGTCAACTATTCATCTGCACCATATTTGTTTGTAAATAACCCTCCATTTTGCTGACAAAATCATCTTTTTGGATTTGTGTTATAAAACTCTAAATTATAACTACAATGTTGACCCAGTCTTTTAGCTGATTCTGTCAATGCTCACATGATTGAAATTTTTAGCTCAACATGAAATATTGTGATAATATTTCATCACTTCTTACATATCTCCACGATCAGCAAATCAGTTATTCATGTAGCTGCTGACTAATATTGCTATCTGTTTTACTTTAACAATTGACCATTTGCTTCCTCTGATAGTATGCAATAAAGTTTGGATGAGGCCACATTCCTGACACAAACCAGGAGTGCAAATTTGAAGGACTGACATAGAGGACAGTGCGATCGTTAGAGACAGTCCAATTACCTGATTGAAGACTGAAAGTAGACACACTGATTCGCATGTCAGATTGTCTGATCAATGTTCCCAGAGTGTGAAAATACAGACACACTGTGGCAGCCATATGATGTCACCCATGAGATCCACTGCAGCAATTCAACAAGGCTTCAAACTCTATCCAATTTGGTATAAGGAATAGATGTCAGAGTACTTCTTAAATGGTGAAAGGTTGTAAATTGTAGATGCTTAAAAAAAGGACCAAGGGTCACTTTTGATAAGTCATTGAAGGCTAACACACGGATACAGTAAACTATTAGAAAGACAATGGAATGTTAGCCTTTATTGCAAGAGGTTTAAGTGTTGGAATAAGTCTTGCTTCAACTGTATAGAAACTTGGTTCAACTACACCTGTAGTATTGTATTCAGTTTTCATCTCCTTATCTCAGGAAGACATTGCAAACAGGAAGTGCAATGAGAGTTCCTGGACTTGTTCTTGAATTGGTAGAACTGTCCTATGAAAAGAATTTGGGCACGAGGTCTTGTGTTCTCTAGAACTTAAAATAATGAATGGTAATCTCATTGAACCCACAAAATACTTTAGGGGATAGACAGGTCAGATATAGGTAAGATGTCTCCCCACACTGGGGAGTCTAACCTTGGCATAGTTAAAAATAAAGGGATGCTAGTTAGATTCAAAATGATGAAATTTCATTTTATCTGATGCTTGTGATTCTTTACATTTCTCTGCCACTGAGGGCTGTGGAGGTTCGGACTTTGAAGCAGAGATTTAAAGATTTCTGATTACCATTGAATTACAGGATTATGGGAACAATGTGAGTAAAAGGCATTGAGTTATTCAGTCAGCAATGATCACATTAAATGATGGAGTAAGTTGAATGGGGGCTGAACACCCTAATTCTGTTATAAGACCATAAGACATAGGAGTGGAAGTAAGGCCATTCGGCCCATCGATTCCGCTCCGCCATTCAATCATGGCTGATGGGCATTTCAACTCCACTTACCCACATTCTCCCCGTAGACCTTAATTCCGCGAGACATCAAGAATCTATCAATCTCTGCCTTGAAGACATTTAGCGTCCCGGCCTCCACTGCACTTTGCGGCATTGAATTCCACAGGCCCACCACTCTCTGGCTGAAGAAATGTCTCCGCATTTCTGTTCTGAATAGACCCCCTCTAATTTTAAGGCTGTGTTCACGGGTCCTAGTCTCCTCGCCTAACGGAAACAATTTCTTAGCGTCCACCCTTTCCAAGCCATGTATTATCTTGTAAGTTTCTATTAAGTCTCCTCTTAATCTTCTGAACTCCAATGAATACAATCCCAGGATCCTCAGCCGTTCCTCATACGTTAGACCAACCATTCCAGGGATCATCTGTGTGAATCTCCACTGGACACGTTGCAGTGCCAGTATGTCCTTCCTGAGGTGTGGGGACCAAAACTGGACTCAGTACTCCAAATGGGGCCTAACCAGAGCTTTATAAAGTCTCAGCAGCACAATGGTGCTTTTATATTCCAATCCTCTTGAGATAAGTGACAATATTGCATTCGCTTTCTTAATCACGGACTCAACCTACACGTTTACCTTTAGAGAATCCTCGACTAGCACTCCCAGATCCCTTTGTACTTCGGCTTTACGAATTTTCTCACTGTTTAGAAAGTAGTCTATGCTTTTATTCTTTTTGCCAAAGTGCAAGACCTCACATTTGCTCACGTTGAATTCCATCAGCCATTTCCTGGACCACTCTCCCAAACTGTCTAGATCCTTCTGTAGTCTCCCCACTTCCTCAGTACTATCTGCCTGTCCACCTAACTTTGTACCATCTGCACACTTCACTAGAATGCCCCCAGTCCCTTCATCCAAATCGTTAATATATAATGTGAACAGCTGCAGCCCCAACACTGAACCCTGCGGGACACCACTTGTCACCAGC
This sequence comes from Hemiscyllium ocellatum, assembly GCF_020745735.1. Taxonomy (NCBI): domain Eukaryota; kingdom Metazoa; phylum Chordata; class Chondrichthyes; order Orectolobiformes; family Hemiscylliidae; genus Hemiscyllium; species Hemiscyllium ocellatum. Next base: position 96,721,262 of record NC_083403.1, read on the forward strand.
TGCCATTGTGAAAAAGAACCTTTTATCCCAACTCTCTGCCTACTGTCAGACAGCCAATCCTCAATCCATCCCAGTAGCTCACCTCGAACACCATGGCCCTCACGTTGCTCAGCAGCCTCCCATGTGGCACCTTATCAAAGGCCTTTTGGAAGTCTAGATAGACCACATCCACTGGGTTTCCCTGGTCTAACCTACTTGTCACCTCTTCAAAGAATTCCAACAGGTTTGTCAGGCATGACCTCCGCTTACTAAATCCATGTTGACTTGTTCCAATCAGACTCTGCTCTTCTAAGAATTTAGAAACCTCATTCTTAATGATGGATTCTAGAATTTTACCAACAACCGAGGTTAGGCTAATTGGTCTATAATTTCCCCTCTTTTGTCTTGATCCTTTCTTGAACAAGGGGCTTACAACAGCGATCTTCCAATCCTCCGGGACTTTCCCTGACTCCAGTGACTCTTGAAAGATCTCAACCAATGCCTCCGCTATTTCCTCAGCCACCTCTCTCAGAACTCTAGGATGTATCCCATCAGGGCCAGGAGATTTATCAATTTTAAGACCTTTTAGCTTTTCTAGCACTATCTCTTTTGTAATGGCAACCATACTCAACTCAGCCCCCTGATTCCCTTTATTTGTTGGGATATAACTCATGTCTTCCACTGTGAAAACTGACACAAAGTAGTTGTTAAGTTTTCTTGCTATTTCCTTATCTCCCATCACTAGGCTTACAGCATCAGTTTGAAGTGGCCTAATGTCTACTTTTGCCTGTCGTTTGTTTCTTCTGTGTTGAAAGAAACTTTTACTATCATTTCTAATATTACTGGCTAGCCTACCTTCATATTTGATCCTCTCCTTCCTTATTACTCTCGTTGTTATCCTCTGTTTGTTTTTGTAGCCTTCCCAATCTTCTGATTTCCCACTGCTCTTGGCCACTTTATAGGATTTCTCTTTTTCTTTAATACATTTCCTGACTTCCTTTGTCAGCCATGGCTGTCTAATCCCTCCCCAGATAATCTTTCTTTTCTTGGGGATGAACCTCTGTACAGTGTCCTCAATTATACCCACAAACTCCTGCCATTTTTGTTCTACTGTCTTCTCCACTAGGCTCTGCTTCCAGTCTATTTTTGTCAGTTCCTCTCTCATGCCCTCATAATTACCTTTATTTAACTGTAACACCATTACATCCGATTTTGCCTTCTCTCTTTCAAACTGCAGACTGAACTCTACTATATTATGATCGCTGCTTCCTAAGGGTTCCCTTACTTTAAGATCTTTTATAAAGTCTGGTTCATTGCAAAGCACTAGTTCCAGAATAGCCTGCTCCCTTGTGGGCTCCATGACAAGCTGTTCCAAAAAGCGATCCTGTAGGCATTCAGTGAATTCCCTTTCTTTGGATCCACTGGCAACATTATTTACCCAGATTCTGGATCAGTGGTGCTTGAAGAGCACAGCAGTTCAGGCAGCATCCAATGAGCAGCGAAATCGACGTTTCGGGCAAAAGCCCTTCATCAGGAGTAAAGGCAGAGAGACTGAAGCGTGGAGAGATAAGCTTGGGGAGGTTGGGGATGGGGAGAGAGTAGCATAGAGTACAATGGGTGAGTGGGGGAGGAGATGAAGCTGATAGGTCAGGGAGGAAAGAGTGGAGTGGATAGGTGGAAAAGGAGCTAGGCAGGTAGGACAAGTCCGGACAAGTCATGGTGACAGTGCTGAGCTGGTAATTTAAAACGAGGATGAGTTGGGGGAAGGGGAAATGAGGAAACTGTTGAAGTCTACATTGATGCCCTGGGGTTGAAGTGTTCCGAGGCAGAAGATGAGGTGTTCTTCCTCCAGGCGTCTTGTGGTGAGGGAACGGCGGTGAAGGAGGTCCAGGACCTCCATGTATTCAAAAACAAACAGTACAGACTACAGATTCAAAAATACCAGCAACAGTTCTCTTTCAGGATCCTCCGCTCCACTCTTGCAGCAATGCGCCAGCACCTAACCTCTCTACAGTCAGCCCTGCCTCAACTGAGGGCCACACTCTCTCAGAATTGCAAAGGACCCACTCTGTACTACATCCTCAGGAGAATTCATACTCTCAACAAACAGTATTTCAATTCCATCTCAAACATCAAAAATTGTAAGTACAAACTTTTATCCACCCACCTCCATAACCAGTGCTCCTCAAATACTTCAGAAGATTTCCCTGGCCTCAGAAATGGCATTAGCCACGCGGCTGATGAAGCTTCCACCCCCACGCTGATTGATGATGTCACTTCTGCCCACATTATGGCTACTCCCACAGCCACTTCCGGCCCTCACATCATCGCTGATGCCACATCCTCAGTGACTTCCTCCACCCCTACTGCCGTGTCTGCCACCACTTCTGCCCCCACCAGTGCCACTCACCTGCATTCTGCTAACGCTCCCCACAGACCCGACTGTCACAATCCCCCCCCCCCCCCAGAACCCTGAGGGGAACACTACCCCGGCTCATGACTCCACCCCATTCCCCCCACCATCACATCCACTCCAGTTACAGGCTCAGACCCCACTCCCAGCTCCACACCCACACCAGATCCCAGCTCCCAGCCTTGCCAAGTTTTCACCAGCCCCCCAGACCTCCCCCTCACTGAGGACAAACGATCAGTCCTCAGCAAAGGACTCACCTTCAACCCCCTCCGTCCACGCAACAATGAATTTAATACACGCCATGCCGTCGAACAATTCTTCCATCGCCTCCGCCACCGAGCTTACTTTCACAATCAGGACTCCCGCCCACCTTCCAAGGACCCCTTCGCCCATCTCCAACACACTGCATCCACCTGGACACCCTGCACTGGCCTATTACCTGCCCTCGACCTCTTCATTTCCAACTGCCGCCGGGACATCAACCAGCTCAACCTGTCTACCCCCCTCCCCCACTCTAACCTCTCACCCTCACAACGCGCAGCCCTCCAATCCCTCTGCTCCAATCCCAACCTCACCATTAAGCCAGCGGGTAAAGGGGGCGCAGTGGTAGTCTGGCATACTGACCTCTACACTGCTGAAGCCAGAAGCCAACTCGAGGACACCTCTTCCTACTGCCCCCTCGACCATGACCCTACCTCCCATCACCAAACCATCATCTCCAAGACCATACAGAACCTCATCACCTCAGGAGATCTCCCACCCACAGCTTCCAACCTCATAGTCCGGGTAACCCGCATTGCCCGGTTCCACCTCCTTCCCAAGATCCACAAGCCTGACCACCCGGCCGACCCATTGTCTCAGCATGCTCCTGCCCTACTGAACTCATCTCTACCTACCTCAACACTGTCCTATCCCCTCTAGTCCAGGAACTCCCCACATACGTTCGAGACACCATCCATGCCCTCCACCTCCTCCAAGACTTCCGTTTCCCCGGCCCCCAATGCCTCATCTTCACCATGGATATCCGATCCCTCTACACTTCCATCCACCATGACTAGGACCTCCAAGCCCTCTGTTTTTTCCTCTCCGTTTTTCCACAACAGTACCCTTCCACTGACACTCTCATTCGTTTGGCCGAACTGGTCCTCACCCTTAACAATTTCTCCTTTGAATCCTCCCACTTCCTCCAGACCAAAGGGGTAGACATGGGCACATGTATGGGCCCCAGCTATGCCTGTCTCTTTGTTGGCTACATAGAACAGTTGATCTTCCGTAATTACACCGGCACCACTCCCCACCTCTTCCTCCGTTACATTGACGACTGCATTGGCGCCACCTCGTTCTCCCGCGAGGAGGTTGAGCAATTCATCAACTTCACCAACACATTCCACCCTGACCTTAAATTTACGTGGACCATCTCTGACACCTCCCTCCCCTTCCTGGACCTCTACATCTCACAGCTATCTGGATTACACCTCTTCCCACCCTATCTCTTGCAAAAATGACATCCCGTATTCCCAATTCCTCCGCCTCCACCGTATCTGCTCCCAGGAGGACCAGTTCCACCATAGAACACACCAGATGGCCTCCTTCTTTAGAGACCACAATTTCCCTTCCCACGTGGTTAAAGATGCCCTCCAACGCATCTCGTCCACATCCCGCCCCTCTGCCCTCAGACCCCACCCCTCCAACCGTAACAAGGACTGGTGCTCACCTTCCACCCTACAAATCTTCACATAAACCAAATCATCTGCCGACATTTCCGCCACCTCTAAAAATACCCCACCACCAGGGATATATTTCCCTCCCCACCCCTTTCCGCCTTCTGCAAAGATTGTTCCCTCCGTGACTACCTGGTCAGGTGCACGCCTCCCTACGACCCACCCTCCCATCCAGGTACTTTCCCCTGCCACCGCAGGAACAGTAAAACCTGTGCCCACACCTCCTCCTTCACCTCTATCCAAGGCCCTAAAGGAGCCTTCCACATCCATCAAAGTTTTACCTGCACATCCACTAATATCACTTATTGTATTCGCTGCTCCCGATGCGGTCTCCTCTACATTGGGGAGACTGGACGCCTCCTAGCAGAACGCTTTAGGGAACATCTCTGAGACACCCACACCAATCAACCACACCGTCCCGCGGCCCAACATTTCAACTCCCCCTCCCACCCTGCCAAGGACATGGAGGTCCTGAGCCTCCTTTACCGCGGCTCCCTCACCATCAGACGCCTGGAGAAGGACGCCTCATCTTCCACCTCGGAACACTTCAACCCCAGGGCATCAATGTGAACTTCAACAATTTCCTCATTTCCCCTTCCCCCACCTCAACCTAGTTTCAAATTTCCAGCTCAGCACTGTCACCATGACTTGTCCGGACTTGTCCTACCTGCCTAGCTCCTTTTCCACCTATCCGCTCCACCCTTTCCTCCCTGACCCATCACCTTCATCTCCTCCCCCACTCACCCATTGTACACTATGCTACTCTCTCCCCACCCACAACTTCCACAAGCTTATCTCTCCATGCTTCAGTCACTCTGCCTTTATTCCTGATGAAGGGCTTTTGCCCGAAATGTTGATTTCGCTGCTCGTTGGATGCTGCCTGAACTGCTGTGCTCTTCCAGCACCACTGATCCAGAATCTGGTTTCCAGCATCTGCAATCATTATTTTTACCTTACAACATTATTACCCAGTCCACCTGCATATTGAAGTCTCCCATGATCACTGTGACCTTGCCTTTCTGACATGCCTTCTCTATTTCCCGGTACGTATTGCGTCCCTGGTCCTGACCACTGTTAGGAGGTCTGTACACAACTCCAATTATGTTTTTTTTTTGCCTTTGTGGTTCCTCAATTTTGCCCACACAGACTCCACATCATCCAACGCTGTGTCATTCACTGTCATAGATTTAATTTTGTTCTTAACTAACAAGGCAACCCCACCCCCTCTGCCGACCTCCCTGTCTTTTCGATAAGTTGAAAATCCTTGGAGGTTTAACTGCCAGTCCTGACCCCCCTGTAACCAAGTCTCTGTGATGCCTACTACATCATAACCATTCATTATGATCCGTGCCATTAGTTCATCTTCTTTGTTATGAATGCTACGAGCATTCAGGTAAAGTGCCTTAATGCTAACTTTATCATTAGAGATATTGGAAGTCATAAGATGTCCTAAGTTATCCTTCCTTTTTGCTGCATTCCCAGTCTGCCTCGAGTTTAGATCTGCCTGCACATATGCTATTGTGATCCCATTCTCTCCAAACAATATTTGGATGAATGTTTCTGTCAGGCAGATTAACAAAATAGAGAATGGTCATTGAAACAATGTGGGTGAACAGACTCTGTCTCTGTGATTTGTGTTTTAGTGCAAAGAATTGCTCATTTATAGAATCTTAGAATCATAGAGACATACAACACTGAAACAGACCCTTCAGTCCAACTCATCCGTGCTGACCAGATATCCTAAACTAATCTAGTTCCATTTGCCAGCACTTGGCCCATATCCCTCCAGACTCTTCCTTTTCATATACCCACCCAGATACCTTCTAAATGTTGTAAGTGTACCAGCCTCTACCACTTCCTCTGGCAGCTTATACCATGCATGCATCACCCTCTGCAATAAAAAGTTGCCCCTTTGGTCCCTTTTAAATTATTCCCCTCTCACCCTAAACCTAAGCTCTGTGGTTCTGGCTCCCTGACTCCAGGTAAAATATCTTGTCTATTTACCTAATCCATGCCCCTCATGATTTTCTAATCCTCTGTATGGTCACCCTTCAGCCTCCAACCCTCCAGGCAAAACAGCCCTAGCCTCTTCAGCTGGAAATGCTCCAATCCTTGTGAATCTTTTCTGAACCCTTTCAAGTTTCACAACATCCTTCCGATAAGAAGGAGACCAGTATTGCATGAAATATTCCAAAAGTAGCCTGCAACGTGACCTCCCAACTCCTATACTCAATGCTCTGATCAATACAAGAAAGCATACCAAATGCCTTCTTCACTATCCAACCTACCTGCGACTCCACTTTCAAGGAGCTGTGAACTTGCACACCAAGGTCTCTTTGCTCAGCAGCACCCGCCCAGGACCTTACCAGTAAGTGTATAAGTCCTGCCCTGATCTGCCTTTCCAAAATACAGCACCACATGTTTATCTAAATTAAACTGCATTTACAACTCATCAGCTCATTGGCCTATCTGATCAATGTCCTATTGAGTTGACAAACCTAGGGGTTCACTTTCACTGTGAGCCATTCCAAGCATCTAGCATAATGGGATCAGAGGAGTTACAGAACATCCTGTTTCTTTGGCACAAATATTGCTTTTCTGCGAAAGCTGGCTGGGAAAGAGAGAATGCATTTCTCTCTCTTTTTCTTACTTCCCCTCACGTATTTCAGGGTAAGGGCTAAGCTATTGTTTCTCTCTGTATTATCACTGAGTAATCATCATTTTACATTAAAGGGAAGTAACAAGTTGCCATAGTCAAAGCAATTGTTACAGGCTTTCCTTACCTCTTCCCCATTAAAGGATAAGGGTTTGCTATTTCAGATGGCAGCCTTAAAGGAAGATTATCCACTTTTTTAAAAAAAGCTGTTTAACCCTTTGCAGTCCATTGTGGTTCTCAGAGTGCAACAATAACTTGTATTTATAAAGTACCTTTAATACAGTGAAATGTCCCAAGGGGCTTTGCAGGAGCTTAATCGTGCAACATTTGGCAGCAAAGCACATAACAGTGAAGAAGAAATGCACATGATGCAAGGATTAGGATTAAAATTGGAATTCTTACATTGTAGAAACAAGTCCTTCAGCCCAACAAGCCCAGGCTAAACCTCCAAAGAGTAACCAACCCAGATCTATTCCACTACCCTAATGGTCTACATTTACCCTGACTAATGTATGTAACCTACTCATTCCTGAACACTATGGGCAATTTAGTGTGGCCAATTCACCTGACTTGCACACCTTTGGACAGAAATCAGAGCACTCAGAAGAAACTCACGCGGATACATGGAGAACGTGCAAACTCCACACAGACAGTCGCCTGAGGCTAGAATCAAACCTGGGTCCCTGGTGTTGTGAGGCAGCAGTGCTAACCACTGAGCTAGATGCAGATAGCGACAGCAAAATGTTACAACATGGCTATGAACCCTTCTGCTAATTAAACCAAACACCCAGAATAGCTCCCTCACCTTATAATCTGTTAAAGCATGACTGATAGAGAACTGTGAATTTCACTATTAAAAGAAAAAATATCAATTTATTCTTTAACTCTAAAAGTGAACATTAAAACAACAACTGTTTACATCTCTATATCTCCTTTCTCTTAAATGTTTGTTATCTGCCCCCAACTCTATAAAATATACTGTTCCCATAAAACCCATATTAAAATTACATCAACTTAATTTCAAAACCACACAGCAGCTGTTATCATTGGCATTTGTCTCCCTCTGGCTGAAGATTTCCTTGGGTTGTCTAAGGACTTTTGCTGCAGTGGTGTTTCACACGAAAAAAGTACCTTTGATAGAAAGTGTTTTGTTGATAGTTACTCTGTCAGTGGCAGATGATCTCTCTGTCTAACTTTCAAAATGTCTGCTTCTTTATACCCCAAATATCATACCATCTCATTGGTTGAAGGTTGGCAAAAACGATAAATTCAAACTTGATTGGGTTTTAGTATCCTAGGGCATAATTTAAACTAGCAGAAAGTGAGGACTGCAGATGCTGGAGATCAGAGCTGAAAAATGTGTTGCTGGAAAAGCACAGCAGGTCAGGCAGCATCAAAGGAGCAAATAAAGAAAGAAGGGCTTATGCCCGAAATGTCGATTCTCCTGCTCCTTTGATGCTGCCTGACCTGCTGCGCTTTTCCAGCAACACATTTTTCAGCATAATTTAAACTGATTGGTTAGATATGAATTGTTGTCAAAACAACTCATGTCTCTATTTCACAGCTAAATGTTATATATTTTCAATTTTCCAGTACACTCTGAGACTGCTAGTTTGTCACATGACAGGTGCTTGTAAGCTGTCAGTGCAAAACAACATCCACTCTCTCTTAAATGTATAGTACAGTCATTTCAAAAGGAGCAGCATGGTGGCTCAGTGGTTAGCACTGTTGTCTAACAGCGCCAGGGACTCAGGTTCAATTTCTGCCTTGGGCAACCGTCTATGTGGAGTTAGCACATTCTCCCTGTGTCTGCAGGGGTTTCCTCCAGATGCTGTGGTTTCTGCCCATAATCCAAAGTGCAGGTCAGGTGAAGTGGCCATTGTCTTAGGTATATTCTTCAGGGGTAAATATAAGGATCTGGAAGGGTTGCTCTTCAGAGGGTCAGTGTGGACTTATTGGGCTGAAGGGCTGGCTTCCATACTGTAGGTAATCTAAACTAAACACCTTTAATTTCATAACAAGAGCTTTCAGTTTATAAAATCACAGAATTGTTACCACACAGGAGGCTGTTTTCAATATACCCATATCCGTTCTCTCAAATGTTTCCTTCTATAACTAGCATTTATTATTTTTTAATTTTATCAGAAAAGATTGGAATTCTGTATGAAGTTTGTGATTCAGTCCCTCCTCCCCAGGAATTAACCTTGGAGACAGCAGGAATTGGGATTGACTGCCAATCAGTCATCCCTACACACTTCAGAAACTCAACCAAAACTAAAATGTAGTTTGATACTAAAAGGTGGAAAAACGGCCAGGAAAAGAAGTAACAATCTGATGAGAAAAACGATGGGGGAAGTTGTAAAGGCAAACCCTGCAGCCCTAAGTAAAGAGATGATGGCTAGAGCTTGAGCAGAGAGGTCCATGAAAGTATCCTTCCCAGAGAGAAGACTCAGCATGAGTGCTTGCTTGGTAGAGAAACATGGGAGAGTGCTTAAAGCAAAGAACAGTGCTGTGACTGCAGCAGTGAAGTTCAAACTGGAAGATCAAGACTTGTATCGAGAGTGTCCAATTCATGGTATATCGCAAGGAGACTGCCCAGAAGAAGCATCCAACCTATCTTAGTAACTCTTCAAAGGCTTAGCACTTTCATCACCAAGCTGTCATAGACCTCCTCAGGCAGGTTTAACACATTCAGAGGTCAGGCTTATTAGCCTGAGATTCAAACATTCTGAGTTCAGCCATGTGGCTTTCCATCATTCTGTATCTCTCTCTGTCCTTAACCTACTATCCAATCTCCACTACCAACATTTTGTCCTGTCTGTCAGGATTAAGTGCTGTTTGGTGGGCAAAGAAATTTGGGGTAATCATCAATGTAGTTAGTTAATGGGGTTTTAAGAGTTTGTATCATTACCATTCCTAGAATTCTATGAAGTACTTTTCATTAGGAATGAATAGTTACTCTGCTTCTGCATAAAACAAATGGGGTCAGAGGTCTTTGTGATAAATATAAATTGAGACAGGCAGTAAATTGAGTGACAGGTCAGTTGGGAGGAGTGATTGTGATAACTTCACAAAACTTTCACCACATGTCACGGACCCGAGGTTCTCCACTTTGTGTTTGTCTGTATGGTTAGTTCAGTGTCCGTGACATCTATCATGTCTGCACCAGCTCTCCCAATGTGCATTGTAATTTAATGTTATTTTCCTACTTTTCTGCATACCCTTACATATTTATTCAGTCTATTTCAATAATAATCAAATGCCCTCTCAATTGCCTAAATGGAACACACTTGCAGTTTACAGAGGATGGAAGGTGGGAATCTGGTCAAGGGAACATTGGAATAATCAAGTCTGGAAGCAAAAAGAGCCTGGATAAGGGCTTCAGTGGAAGTTGAGTTGAGGCAGGGATGTAATTGGAGGATTTATGGAGATGGAAAGAGATGATTTTAAGAATAACAGATTACAATTATTGTGTTCTACACTCATGGCAATTATATGTTAATATCTGAAAGCAGACCATAGAAACCCATTTCATTCTACCCTTTATTTGTTATCCACAAGAGAACCTTTTTTGCTCAACTTTTCTTGGTTGATTTGAGCTTGTCTTATAGTCTATTAATCAGCCAGTCTCTGTGATTTACCATGGGGATTGTAATAGCCTGCAGTGGTCTCTGCTAGACTGTTACTTTCACAGTTTAATGAAATTTTGCTAGAACGTTGCTGTTAATGGTTATGTTTGGCTGCAGGAAAACCTTCTAATGGTTAATAAGAGAGAAGCATTCTTTAAATTCCACAGTTATTGTTTGCTGCAAAATCAAGTCAATAAGTCACACCTTCAAATGTTTAAAACAAAAAAAAATACACTTTTGGGAATGTGGTGAGGAATTCTGGTGTGGCATTTTTATTGTCCGTCTGGTTGTTTTGAGGATATCGAAAGAATGCAAATTCAAAAAGCTAGAAACCTGAGTTAACAACATGAAATATAGAAAGTCGGGTATTCGGTGGATCTGAGAGGGAAGAGAAGAATTCCTGTTTTGAGTTGCTGACTTTCATTGGGAATTTAACATGTGTAGTTGCCTCAGTATCAGATTAATATGTAGGCGAAAGGGATCATGGTAATGCACACTTTCCTTGTATGATATTCATGAAACAATTGGTTTTGTACAACAAACTGCTTGTTTTTATGGATCTTTTTTGTTTGGCATCAGGCCACAGCTAACAACGAGATTTACTGAGCTCAGTTTCCAAATCTGCTGATCCGATAGCAATGTCGGTAATCCACAATTGCCTGAGCTATCAAGCGGGTGATGTGGAATCTAAGTCAAAGGGCGTGACAAAAATGTTGAGTGCTGGAAAGCAAAAGGATATATGAAGACTTCAGGTATAAGTTTTTTTTTCCCCTTCATGATAGTGCATATCCACGCATAGAAAGCCAGCCATTGTCCTATTGGACAATGAAACTATTCTTAGACAAGATATTTGAGACTGCAAAGAAATTGGAACACAATTGTAAGCCATTTAATCCAGCTGGCTGATGCTGATATTTATATTCTAAATGAGCTACCATCCCTGCTCTTCCATCTCATCCTATCAGCATGAACTTCTATTCCTGACTCCTACGTACTTATTTAGCTTCACCTTATCATGAATTGCCTGAATCACTCCCTGTGGTGGTAAGCTCCACACTTTCTCACCACACTCTGCAGGTTTCTCTTGATTTCCTTGTTGCATCAATTAGTAGCTATCTTTGTACATATGATTCTGAAGACTGATTTCACTGCAAGCTCAAACAAGACAAAACTATAGGTGCAAAGCAATGAACAAAAGAACAAATCTGTCAAATCAAGCATAACACTAGACAGTCACTAGTAGTTTAAAACAGGTGAACTATCTGACTCCTGTAAAAAAGAGGGAACTGGTGAATAGGCGACCTCCACAGAAAAGATGTGTCAACTGTGCAGCAGATTGACAATGTACCTGTGAAAGTAGCACTTATCTCTCAGTGCCCAAGAATCATTACACAGCAACAGCACTTTAAGGAAATAGAACTGATTCAAAGCTATCTTCTCTCTACAACACATCAAAGCACTTCGTTTAAAATGAGTTATTTAAACATGGTGACTAACCTTTATTTGCTGGCAATCACAGCACCTAATTTGCACATGACAAGTTTCTGTAAACGTCAATGAAAATAATTAACTACTGAGGCAACAATGGTGAAGAGAATTTAAATAGGAAAATTGGCCTGGGAACTAAGTGGAAAAGCTAGTCTATCTGCCAAAGGGCATACAGTGCCAGAGGGCCTCAAAAATGTACTCAAATTAGCACAAATTATCATATAGAATATGTAGCAAGAGTCCAGGCCAAACAGTACAATCTGTCCAAAGTTGAGATGCACTTGCATATCCTCTCATCTTTCCTCACCCATAAATATCAGCGTAGTAAATGATTTTCTTCTTTTGATGAAAGCAAAGTACCCCAGATGCTGGGAATCCAAAAGAAACACAGAAAATGCTGAAACAAACAGCTTCAACAATATTGTGGTGCCACTGTTTAAGAAGAGGGGTAAGGACAAGCCAGGGAACTATAGACCGGTGAGCTTGATGTCGGTGGTAGGCAAGTTGTTGGAGGGAATAGAACATAGAAAAGTACAGCACAGAACAGGCCCTTTGGCCCATGATGTTGTGCCAAACTTTAATCCTAATGTAAAATATAATAAATTAACTCCTCAACTCACTGTTATCCATGTGCATGTCCAGCAGTCACTTCAATGTCCCTAATGACTCTGCTTCCATCACCTCCACTGGCAATGTATTCCATGCATTCACAACTCTCTATGTAAAGAACCTACCTCTGACATCACATACCTTTCCCCTAATATCCTAAAACTATGACCCCTAGTACCCGTCAATCCTACCCTGGGGAAAACTCTCTGGCTATTGACTCTATCTATTCCTCTCATTATCTTGTATACCTCGATCATGTCTCCTGTCTTCCTCCTTGTCTCCAGAGAGAAAATCCAAACTTTTTCAACCTTTCTTCATAAGGCAAGCCCTCCAGTCCAGGCAGCATCCTGTTAAACCTTCTTTGCACCCTCTCCAAAGTCTCAGTATGTTTCCAGTAGGGCGACCAGAACTGGACACAATATTCCAAGTGTGGTCTCATCAGGGACTTGTAGAGCTGTAGCAAAACCTTGCGGCTCTTAAACTTGATCCCCCTGTTAATGAAAGCCAAAACACCGTATGCTTTCTTAACAACCCTATCCACTTGGGTGGCAACTTTGAGGGATTTATGTACTTGCACACCCAGATCCCTCTGTTCTTCCAAACTGCCAAGAATCCTGTCTTTAATCCTATATTCAGCATTCGAGTTCGACCTTCCAAAATGCATCACTTTGCATTTATCCAGGTTGAACTCCAACTGCCATTTCTCAGCCCAGCTCTGCATCCTGTCTATGTCACACTGCAGCCTGCAATAGCATTCGACACTATCAATGGCCCCTCCAACCTTTGTGTCATCTGCAAATTTACTGACCCACCCCTCAACATCCTCATCCAAGTCATTTATAAAAGCTACAAAGAGCAGAGGTCCAAGAACAGACCCCTGCAGGACCCCACTCAACACTGACTTCCAAGTAGAATACTTTCCATCTACAACCACTCTCTGCCTTCTATCAGCCAGCCAATTCTGAATCCAGATAGCCAAATCTCCCTGTACCCCATACTTCCTGACCTTATGAATGAGCTTACCATGGGGAACCTCATCAAATGCCTTGCTGAAATCCATATACACCACATCCACTGCTCGACCTTCATCAACCTGCCTTGTCACCTCCTCGAAGAATTCAATAAGATTTGTGAGTCATGACCTGCCCCTAACAAAGCCATGCTGACTGCCTTTAGTCATACTATGTTTTGCCAAATAGTCATAGATCCTATTCCTCAGAATTATTTCAAAACTTTGCTGACCACAGACATAAGACTGACTGGTCTGTAATGGCCAGGGATTTCCTATTACCCTTCTTGAAAAGTCCTCTGGTAGACTCCCGTGAAGAGTGAGGAGGCAAAGATCTTTGCCAGCAGCTTGGCAACCTCCTTTCTCGCTTCCCAGAGCATCCTAGGATAAATCTGGTCTTGCCCTGGGGACTTATCAATCTTAATGTTTGCCAAAATTTCCATCACATCAAATTCATCAATCTTGATCTGGTCAAGCCTGTATTCCAGCTCCTCAAAGTTCTCATTTACAACAAGGTCCCTTTCCTTAGAGAAAACTGAAGCAAAGTATTCATTTACCGCTTCCCCTATCTGCTCAGAGATATCCTGAGAGACAGGATGTCCATGTATTTGAAAAAGCAAGGACTGATTAGGAATAGTCAATATGGCTTTGTGCATGGGAAATCATGTCTCTCAAACTTGATTAAGTTTTTTGGTAAAGTAACAAAGAGGATTGATGAGGGCAGTAGACGTGATCTGCACGGTAAGGTGTTCGACAGGGTTACCCATGGGAGACTGGTTAGCAAGGTTAGATCTCACGGTATACAGGGACAACTAGCCATTTGGATACAGAACTGGCTCAAAAGTAGAAGACAGAGGGTGATGGTGGAGGGTTGTTTTTCAGACTGGAGGCCTGTGACCAGTGGAGTGCCACAAGGATCGGTACTGAATCCACTACTTTACATCATTTATATTAATGATTTGGATGTGAGCATAAGAAGTATAGAAGGTAAGTTTGCAGATGACATCAAAATTGGAGGTGTAGTGGACAGCCAAGAAGGTTACCTCGAATTACAATGGGATCTTGCTCAGATCGGCCAGTGGGCTGGGAATTTAGATAAATGCAAGGTGATGCATTTTGGGAAAGCAAATCTTAGCAGGACTTATACACTTAATGGTGAGGTCCAAGGGAGTGCTACTGAACAAAGTGACCTTACAGTGCAGAATCATAGCTCCTTGAAAGTGAAGTCGCATGTAGATAGGATAGTGAAGAAGGCACTCGGTATGCTTTCCTTTACTGGTCAGAGTATTGAGTACAGGAGCTGGGAGATCATGTTGCGGCTGTATAGGATATTGGTTAGGCCACTTTTGGAATATTGCGTGAAATTCTGGTCTCCTTCCTAACAGAAGGATGTTGTGAAACTTAAAGGGTTCAGAAAAGATTTACAAGCATGTTGCCAAGTTTGGATGATTTGAGCTATAGAGAGAGGTTGAGTAGGCTGGGGCTGTTCATGAAATATAAAATCATGAGGGGCATGGATAGGAAAAATAGACAAAGTCTCTTCCTTGACGTGGGTGAGTCCAGAACTCCAGGGCATGGGTTTAGGGTGACAGGGGAAAGATATAAAAGAGACCTAAGGGCCACTTTTTCATGCAGAGGGTGGTACATGTATGGAACGAGCTGCCAGAGGAAGTGGTGGAGCCTAGTACAATTACAACATTTAAAAAGCGTCTGGATAGGTATATGAATAGGAAGAGTTTGGAGGGATGTGAGCTGGGTGTTGGCAGGTGGGAATTAGATTAGATTCCCTACAGTGTGAGAACAGGCCCTTTGGCCCAACCAGTCCACACCAACCCTCCCAAGAGTAACCCACCCAGACCCATTTCCCTCTGACTAATGCACCGAACACTATGAGCAACTTACCATGGCCAATTCACCTGATCTGCATGTCTTTGGACTGTGGGAGGAAACCCACACAGAAATGGGGAGAATGTGTAAACTCCACACAGACAGTCGCCTGAGGCTGGAATCAAACTTGGGACCCTCGTGCTGTGAGGCAGCAGTGCTAGTCACTGAGCCACCGTAGATCGGGCTGGGATATGGGTTGGCATGGCCGGGTTGGACTGAAGGGTCTGTTTCCGTGTTGTATAGATCTATGACTCTGACTGCATTACGTCTATTCTTCATTTTCTCATATTCTCACTCACTGCACACCACCCTTCCTCACACAGTCTCATCTTTTATACATCTTGTTTACTTTGCACTTAGTGCAGAGGATTAACCTTCTCACATTCTCAACTCAATTTGAACATTTTTTACATCTCTTTTTCACTTTCACCACCACGAACAATCCCTTTTGTCTTTTGCATTGGGTCTCGACGTGATCTGCTCTCTTGCTCATTGTCTGCCTCTGTGAAAAGTACAACACCTTTCAGTTTTGAAAGTGAGTCATCAATGGACTCAGTGTTACCTTTGTTTCTGTATTCACATGTGCTGCCAGAACTGCTGAGTTTCTTGAGCATTGTTGGTGTTTCATTTTTTTCTTCCTTATGTTTATCTAGCCTCTCCTTAAATGAATTTATCTATTTACCTCACTACTCTCTGTGCTTGCAAGTTCAACATTCTTATTACTCTTTGGGTGAGGAAGTTTATTAGGAATCTGAGATTAGGATAGGTTGATAGAGATCAGTCACAAATATTTAGAAGGATATTTAAAAATATTGAGAATAAAGAAAAACTCTGAGGGCAGAACTATTTTCTGTGGCTAACAAAAGACATTAAGGAGTGTGTCAGGTTAAGGAAAAAGCCTATCACTGCCCAGATGTGTGTGTCAGGTCAGATGTCTGGCCAAAATAAAAAGAATAGCAGTGAATGACTGAAAGACAAACCACACGAGTTTTTCTTGGTATCTTTAAAGGAAAATTATACTTAAGAGTGAGATTTGGACCTCCAGATGATGAGAATGTGGAGCTAATAGAGCATAGAACATAGAATAGTATGGCATAGTGCAGGCACTTCCACTCTTGATGTTGTGCCAATCTTTTATCCTACCCTAAGATCAAATTAACCGACGTACCCTTCATTTTACTATCAACCATGTGCCTATCCAAGAATCACTTAAATGTCCCTAAAATATCTGACTCTGCTACCACCTCTGGCAGTGCATTCCACACACCCACCACTTTCTGTGTAAAAAACTACTTCTGACATCTCCCCAAACCACCCACCTCTCCAATCACTTTAAAATTATGCCCCTTGCGATAACCATTTTTACCCTGGGGAAAAGTCTCTGACAATTCATTCTATCTATGTTTTTCAACATCTTGTACACCTCTATCAAGTCACCTCTCACCGTTCTTACTTCCAATGAGAAAAGCCTTAGCTCCCTCAACCTTTCTTCTCAATACATGCCCTCCAGTCCAGGCCGCATCCTGGTAAATCTCCACTGCACCCTCTCTCAAACTTTCACATTCTTCCTATAATGAGGTGAACAGAACTGAACACAGTATTCCAAGTATGATCTAACCAGGGCTTGATAGAGCTGCAGCATAACCTCATGGCTCTTAAACTCAATTCTCCTGCTAATGAAAACCAACACACTATATGTCTTCTTAACAACCCTATCAATTTGGGTGGCAAATTTTAGGGATCTATGGTCATGGACCCCAGATCCCTCTGTTCCTCCACACTGGCACACTCCACACTGCCTTCAACCCTGTATTCTGCATTCAAATTTGACCTTCCAAAATGAATCACTTCACATTTTTCCAGGTTGAACTCCATCTGCCATTTATCAGCCCAGTTCTGCATCCTGTTAATGTCCCATAGCAACCTACAACACCCATCCACACTGTCCACCACTCCACCAACCATTGTGTCATTGGCAAACTTACCAACCCACCCTTCCACTTCTTCATCCTAGCCATTCATAAAAATAGCAAACAGCAGAGGTCCCAGAATAGATCCCTGCAGAACGTCACTGGTCGCCAAGCTGCAGGCTGAATACTTTCTATCTACAACCACCTTCTAATAGTAGATAATAAGTAAATGGCAGATGTAATGAATAAGTATTTTATTTGTCTCTTTGCCATATTGAATGCAGAAAAAACGTACTTGTAGTTGATGTAAATGAATAAGTTGAAGGAAGAAAGGAACTTGGTGAAATTGTAATCACAGAGGTATTGGTACTGTGCAAAATGATGGAGCTGAGGGTTGGGAAGTTTGGGAGTCCTGCTGGACATCACCCTAGCATAGTAAAAGAGGTGACTAATGACATAGTAGACATTTGGTGTTAATTCTCCAAAATTCATTAGCTTCTGGAAATGTTCCATTAGTTAGTATGTAGCAAAGATAACCCCTCTTCAAGATGAGAGGAAGGCAAGTATCGAGGAAACTACAGACCAGTTAGATTGAAGTCTATTGTGGGAAAGGTGTTAGAATTGGTCATTTGGAAGGATATAGCTGGGCACTTAGGAAAATTCAAGGAAATTAAAAAGATTTAGCATGGTTTTATGAAGAGAAATCTTGGCAAAATTATTAGAGTTCTTGTGCTGTGGATAAAAAAGAGCCCATCAATATACTATACTTGGATTTCCAGGAATTGATTAACAAGGTGCCACATAATAGATTACTATGTCAAATCAGAGCTTATGATATAGAGAGTAACATGCTCATGTGGATAGAAAATTGGCTGGCTGGCAGAAAACATAAAGTATGCATAACTGGATCCATTTTTTAGATTATAACAATCTGGGATTTAACAAGTAGGGTCCTGCATGAGCCTTTGCTGGATCCTCAACCTTCCACGATGTATATTAGTGATTTAAGTGAGAGGATCAATTGCATGGTGGCTAAATTTGCAGATGGCACAAAAACAGTAGGAAAGTGTTTTGTTAAAATGTCAATAGACAGGTTATAATGTGAGAAAAATTGAAGTTGTTCACTTTTGCAGGAAGAATGAAAAAACAATGTATAATTTAAATGGTCAACATTCAAAATTCTGAGGCATGGAGGGTTTTAGGTGTTCAACTGCATGAGTCACAAAATACTAAGCATGTACAGCAAGTGATTAAAGGCTAATAGAATTCTGTGTTTGTTACAGAGAACTTGCACATAAAAATGATGTCATGCTTCAATTATATTGTGCATGGGTGAGACCACATCTCTAATACTGTACGCTGTTTTAAGAAGAATGTAAATGTATTGGAAGAGGTTCAGAGGAGGTTGATTGAATTATTACATGGAGTAAGTGGGTTGTCTTGTGAGGAAGGTTTGGACATGTTGGGTTCTTGTCACTTTCACTTAAAGTTTAGAAGATAGAGAAATGATTTGATTGAAGTGAATAACATCCTGAATTATCTGGACAAGGTAGATGTGGAAATGTTGTACCATCTTGAGAACTCGGGGGCACAGTTTTAAAATGAGGGGACATCCTTTTAGGAAAGAGTTGAGGAGTTTTTTTTTCTCTCATAAGCTTGTGCAACTTTGCAACTCACTGCCTCAGAAGGTAGTGAAGGTGATATCAATAGATGGTTTTAAGATGGAGGTGGATGGATTCTGCATAGGCAGGGAAATCAAAGGTTATTGACAGTGAGTGGATTTGTGGAATTCCAAACAGGAACAGATATACCTTTATCTTATTGAATAGGAGAGAAGAGTAGAGTGGCTCAATGAGACAAAAGTGAGGACTGCAGATGCTGGAGCTCAGAGTCGAGAGTGTGGTACTGGAAAAGCACAGCAGGTCAAGCAGCATCCGAGGACAAGGTATAGCACTGCAGGTACAGAACTACAGCCCTCAGTTTATTACCTGAATCACAGAATGTAGTCTCCTACAAACCTTCTGTCCACAAATGCATTCAAAAACATATCAGAGTTATGAAAGTAGAAAGCCATACCTCACCCAACTGGTACTGTCAGAATCATGGCAAGTCAAATATGAAGACCTTGGGTTGTAGGACACACCAAAGTGGACAGGATCAATGGGAATGTACCGCATTTGGCTAGAGGCAACGTCTGTATCCAGGCATTTACCAATGTATGGGATGGTGGTGAAGTGATAATATCACGGGACTAGTAATCTAGACTAATGCCTTGGGAACATGCAAGCTGGTGAGGTTTATGTTTAATTTACAAAACAAATCTGCAATTGGAAGATAGGCTCAGTAATGTTGAGTGGTGAAAAACCCATCTGGTTTAGAAATCTCCCTTAGGAAAGGAGATCTGCCATCCTTAGCCTGGTCTGGCCTATACAAAGAGTTCACTTATAACTGTCCTGTGAAATGGCCGAGTACGTCATTCCTTTTGAAGAGAGTTTGGGACAGGTTTCAAATTCTGGCTTTGTCTGTGATGCCCACATCCTATGAAAGAATAAAAAGTGTTCTATGTTCACTGCCCATTTCTATGCAGTTCTACTAACTTTCTGGCACATGCAAGTCATCTTTGGATGCTCGTAGTTTAACATTTCCCTGTTATTTGTGTATTTGACTAAGTACCAATAAAACAATCCAATGTTGAGTGTCTGGGAATTCCATTCATCTGCAGGCATCACTGAATGTAATTGATAAAGCCAGCTCCTGACAAACTGTCGACAATGCTAATTGTACGTTATCTGCTACAGAACACATGGTAAGCACTTGCCTGTGATCAATGGTGATTAGTTAAGACTTGTACAAGCTGAAATACTAAAACCACCATCTGTTTCAGCAACAAACCCAATACTGGGTGTTCACAGAATTTACAAACGTGTCAAAATTGATAAGGTCAATTACATAAAGGTGCAATGTTACAATGATTTTCAACATAGCACTATCTGCTTTTATCAAAAGATGTCAGGCTGGTTAGAGCTGTTGGAGCTGCCTTACTTGATAACACTTTTGCCATTGACACTGAAGAAGGTGGATTCAAATCTGACTCTGCATATATCTTAGGCTGGTATTGCCGTGCAATACTGAAGGAATGCTGCATTGTTAGCATGTTTATGATAAGCAGGTAATCTCACAGCTGGTCGAGGGCTGCAAAATGCATCTATGGAAGAATAGGAGCTTTAGAGCCCTATTTAAGCAAAGCATTCACTTACTAATCCTGTGAACTCCCATGCAAGAACTGACCTGCAGACCCCCAACAGGATGATGGTCAAGGGCCCAGAGTTCCTCAATACTGCAGTGTCTCATAATGTGGGTGAGACTCATTGAGCTTTTCTTTAAATCTATACCTTTTAACTACATGAAAACACTGAAGCAGAATTGTAGCATTCATGGGGATTGTGAGCAATGAGGTGTACCTAGTTGTAGATATTACATTATAGGAATATATTTTAGAAAGATTTACAGGAATGGTTCCATGGGTCAGGAACCTTGGCTATGAGAATAGGTTAAAGAAATTGAAACTGTTTTTCGTGGAGAGGAGAAGACTGGGAGGAAATTTAACAGAGGTTTTCAAAATCATGAGTAGATGACAGAATAGTTAAGAGAGGTTTGCCTGCTGTTAAAAGAAGAAAAGAACAAGAGTTTATGGCTTTAAAATGATGTGCTAAGAAAGCAAACATGAAGTGGCAAAAGCCTTTTTACACAATGAATAGCCCGGGTACAGAATTCAGTGTCTGGAAATGTAATGGAGGCAGGTTCAACTGACCATTGGATGATTATTTGCACTAGAAATACAAGTGCAGAGATATGGTGAAAAGACAGGTAATAGGCCTTCGGCAATAGAACTGGTTCAGGCATAAATGATGGGCTGAATGGCCTCTTTCTGCATTATAATAATTCTGAGATTCTAAGAAGTGATAGCATGATGTGATATGACATCAAGGATATGGGGAATGCTGTCTGCTTCTGGTTAACTGATAGGTATTTGTTCCCTGGGCAGAAGGATTCTATTCTCATAGAGCCAAGCACAACAAGCAACATGAGATTGCCTTCATACCTAAAATCATGAGCTAAAATCAGTAATTATGTTATGCAATGTCAGCATTTTTTGAACATTTGCATTCCCTTTCACCTGTGACACAAATTCTACTCTGGAAAGATATTTACTCCACTGAGTTCCAGTTTGCAGAAACATTCTTCCCAATAATTTCCAAATGCTCACCAACAACCCCTCAAAGTAGTTTTGAAAGATGCACTGTGCACAATATTATCAATCTGCTCTCGCCCATAGATTTTTGTGATTTAAAACTTAATATTAAATTACTCATTCTTTATCATAATAGCTGCATTGATAGGAACACGAGATCAAGGAAATGATTAATAACTGGATAGAAAAATTTCTTCTTAACAAAAAAACTCCTATGTTTAATATTGGATACTTGTTCATACACAAAATTTACATGTTTCATCTTTACAATTGCATTCAATCATGTCAAAATTCATCTGCTGTTTCTTAACTTAAATATTTAATTGATTCAGACTTGTAAATGTCATCAGGCACCTGTTGCAAAGCTAAGTGCCATCTGTTTGATTTTGAATACTTCTAGAATTTTCCTTCAACTGACTAGTGTGGACAGCATGGGGCCCCTCAGCAGATCCTTGGTGGAGTATCTTTGGGGAGAACATTTATCAGTTCCTGTGTTGGTCAAAAGAGATTATCCTGTCCATATGTGAATGATATTCATCATTAAAAAATAATCTATTTGAGTTTTGACAATAATTAAAGGATTTAATGGAAGAAATAAATTTTTATTTCTGTAGTTAGAGGAAGGTGAGAAGCTGGTGGGAGGAAGGGAGTTTAGAATAGCGGACATCAGTGAAACTAGGCCATTCAGGACTAATGTGAGTCAACAATTTTTCATGCAAAGGATAGTGGAAATGTGAACCATTCCCTTGAAAATAATATTGAGGATGGTTATCAATTAAAAACTTCCAAATAGAATTCAATAGATTTTTATTAGGCAAGAATATCAAGGGTTAAGGAAACAAAAAAGTAGATGACATTAAGACATAAGCAGCTGTGATCTAAATAAGTGACTGACTACGCTTTAGAATGATAGCTTGTGATGTGCCAAATCTATCTTCTTTTATTTCTGAAAGCACATTTCAAGTAAGTGCACTGTCTTTATGGTTAGGATTTTTGTATATGAAGCTAAAGACTGGCAGTGAACAAATGTTTTGGCATCTTTTTTACCATTAGCTATCTCATCCAATCATGCAACTCTCATCTGAGTAGTTCTCCAAATGGGATGATAGACCTATTACTTGGTGAATCGCATGGTGAGTGAAATGGAAGTGTTGGCCAATGTTGAGACCTTCCAGATTCTGAGGTTCTAGCACCATATTTAATACCCAGCCGGATAACACTTCAGAGGCTACGAGCCAGGAAGTACCTCTTATACTGTTGCTCACGTCTGAACCCTAACTGTATGGCATAAAAGTTAGCTTATAAACTTGCTCCCCACTTTACTGAGAAAGATCTTGAGGTGCTGCCGAAGACAGTGAGTTTGAGAGAGTCAGTCCTCTTCTCGGTTCATCGTAAAAATAGACCACTCTCCAGAACCAGGCAGCCTGAGAAAAGATACAAGCAGGACTCAGGGTTGTCTTTGTTATCAAAAATCCAAACAGGAGTGCACCTCACACTTCCTATGGTACAAAAATTAGTGCAGTGGTAAATAGTGAGAGATAACTTTATCCTTAGATTAGAGGGGGATAAAGATAGGTTGGTCAGTGGCAAATGGAATATAATCTGGACAAATGTGATGTGATGCACTTGGATCCTTTGGAATGCACTAAGATTCAGAAGAACTTTGGTGTGAATGTACACCATCCCTTAAGGTATCAGTTACATTTGGATAAGGTAGTTAGGAAGGCATATATGATGCACTCACTTTTATTAGCTGAAGTATAGGGCTTAAGAGGAAGGAAGTTGTGCTAGAACTGTATAAATACCCTAACAAGTAGAGTATTCTATACAGTTTTGGAAACCACATTACAGGAGGGATATGATAGTGCTGTGGATAATGTGCCAAGGAGATTTCTTAGGATGTTACCTGGGCTGAAATGTTTCAGATCTGACGAATTGATTAGGGTTTTTCAATGAAGTTTCAACCGGAGTGGATTAAGGAGAACCAGTAGATATGTTGCATTTGGACATCTCAGGCATTGAACAAGATACCTCACAAAAGGGTAGGTCATATGATAAGAACCCATGGTGTTGGAAATAGAATTTTGGCAAGGAAGGAGAATTGGCTAATAAGCAGGAAAGAACAAGTGGAGAGGAGGCATTCTGTTTTCATGTTGGAAATGTGTAACCAATGGGGTTCTACAAGGGTGCTGGGACTGTTACTATTACCATATATATTAATGACATGGATGAAGGAAACAAATGCACTCTAGTCATACTTGTAGACGAGACAAAAATAAATGGAAAGGCCGGTTATGAGAGGTAGGCAAGCAGTATTCAGAGAGATATTGGTAGGTTAGGTAAGTGGGCAAGAATTTGGCAAATGGAGTATAATTTGGGAAAATGTAAAGTGGTTCATTTTGGAAGCGAGAACTAAAGAACAATGTATTATTTAAATGGAGAATAATTGCAGAAATCTGCAAACTAAATAGATTTAGAAAGCTAGCAGGTTAATGACATTTTGGCCCTAATTTCAAGGGGATTGGAGCTTGAGAGTGGGAAAGTCTTACTGCAACTGTACAAGGTGTTAATGAGACCACATCTGGAGTATTATGGGAAGTTTTGGTCCCCTTATTTAAGGAAAGATATCACTTCATTGAAGGCAGTTCAGAGAATGTTTACTCGAATAATCCTTGGTATGCAAAGATTGTCTTACGAGCAAAGGCTAAACAGATATTACTAAATGGAGCTTAGAAGAATGAGAAGCATTCAAATAGAATTCTTAATGGGCTTAACAGAGCATATCCTGAGAGGATGTTTTCCCTCATGGGATACTCAAAGATCAAGAGAGCGAAGTCTCAGAATAAAGAGGTGTGAAATTAAAACTGAGATGAGGAGGAATTTCTTCTCTGATGCTTAAGAATCTTTGGAACTTCTTGCCAGTAAGACCTGTGGAGCAAAGTTTGTGTGAATGTTTAAAGCTGAGAAAGAAAGATTCCTTGACCAATAGGGGAAAGAAAACTTATGGGGAAAAGGCAGGAAAATGGAAGTGAGGAATGCCAGATCAGTCATGATCCTTTTCTTACTTTTATGGTCTTTTGAAGAAAGGTTGGACAGACTGTTTTGAGAAAGGATCACCAGACCCGAAGTGTTAACTTTGATGAGTCTTCACTGATGCTGCCAGACTTGTTGAGCTTTTCTAGCAACCTCTGTCTTTATGTTGGACAGACTGTTATTGTTTTCCTTAAAGCAGATGAGATTGAGAGGGCACTTGATAAAAATGTATAAGATCACGACAGGCATTTATAATGTAAACAGTAGGAAATGTTTCCCCTTGATAGACCAGGGGCCATAGATTTAAGGCAAGGGGCGGAAGGATTAGAGGATGTGTTTGAAAAAAAATCACCAGTGGATGGTGGGAAAGTGGAACTCACTGCTTGTAAGGGTGGTAGAAGCAGCAACCCTCATAATATTGAAGAAGTATTTAAATATGCACTTGTGATGGTAAGACATATAAGACTATGGGCCAAGTGTTGAAAAATGAAATTAAAACGTTTGAATAGTTGTTTTTGATCAGTATGTACATGATGGGCTAATGGGCTTTTTATGTGCTGTAGACCTCAATAAGTCTATGACTAACGCTTGCTGAGGAGCACTCAGAGTGCGCAATGTAATTTTGATGATTGCTTGAATTTGATATCTGCATTTTGCGACAAGGAGCTAAATGAAGTAATCATTGAAGGCAAATGTGTAGCATTGCATAAGGCCTCAACAAAGAAAGTTGCAAACTGTGCCGCTGTAGAATAAGCTTATACCTTCCACGTTGCGTGTGGTTCTAGCCATTTTGGGAAGACATTGCATGGTTGTCTTTTAATCCAGCATGGTGAGAATACAGTTTTGTGTTCAGTTGAGTAGCTTGCAGCTTCTCATGTGACCTACGAATATCCATCTATTCTTCATGTTTCATTTGGTGTTGCCACCTTGTGGTCCTGATGATCCTTCAGCTTTCTTCTTCCTAGTCTCGTGAACCCCTCTACATTACTATTACCATTTTACCCCAAGTTCCCTCTATTATTCCCATTCAGAGACCAGAGTTACCCGAACCGTCCCCACCCCACCTAGAGGGCTCCCAGTCCCCTCCCCCGACCATAAGCTCATACCATTATATAAAATTGCACCTTGTCACAGTGATCATTGTGATCAGCCATTCAGTAAAATGAAGCACTTCCCCAGACTTGAACTGTTCGCTTTTCCCAGGGTGTCATGGAAAGCCCCCCAGTTCAGCCCATGATTCAAAAAACCCAGGCTCCAGCAGAGTGAACGTAGCCATACTTCTCCTGGACTGACTGGGCAGAATAATCCTGACTAAGCATGGCCAACCAACCCAGGCTCATACCTCAGGAGCACCCCAGCTGATCTCCATATAATTCCTGAACTGTTTGCACTTAATCTGTACAACTAACTGGCTCTAATCTGTGTACTGCAAGTACATAAATCTCTGAGCTTTGGTAGGACCAATTGACTAGCTACATACATCCCCATGAACTGTAATTAGGGCAGCCCATTGAATGACTATGAAGGTATCCCTGGACTGACTGGAATTGTTCCTCTTTACAGTGCATGGTTTCAGCATTTGAAGGTAGAGGCCATCACTTCTAGACTAACAAAAGAGAAATGTATTGAGGGCAGGAAGGTAAGTGGGGCTGAGGCCACAATAAAATCAGCCATGATATTATTGAACAGTAGACTAGGCCTGAGCAGCTGAGTGACCTATTTCACCAGGTGTAGGGGCAGGGCTTTGAAAGCTTCTGCTATCGAGTAAACCTGTTGGACTGTAATCTGATGTCATGTGACTTCTGACTTTGTAAATCTGTCAAGTACTTTTCCAATGCTCAAGAGCCTGTCACAAAGTTGAACTAATGTTGAAACGTGCACCATTTTAAAACAAACTACAGCAAGATAGGAGGGAGTTCATTTTCTTAGAATTCCAGGAAATTGTCTGACTTTACAATCAAAATGCCGCAGAATCCTTCATTTGTCAGGTGTCACATTCACACCTATTAGCTGTTTATGAATTATTCCATCAACAATGCACAAGTTAACTGAGACAGAAGTGACAATGGTAATAATTAGCTCTTATTTTATCATTTAGGTTTAGTCTGTCACTGATTCTTAAATAAATGGCTCAAAAATTAGAGTTGGCATTTAACTATGCTTTCTGACATTTATTGTAATTAGCTCTTTTTACTATAAAAGGCGTAGAGGTTAACATTGCTGCCAGTGGGGTAAAACTAGTGATGGATTATAATTAACTCTTAATTTTAATGTTTTACACAGGTGATAATTGTTCTGAGGTGATTGGACAGTATGAGCCACATGTCTGTATCCATGGAAACTGCAGCAACATGATGGTGAATATTTTTGTGTGTGTGTCACAGTGAGTAAAAAGGTGAAGCTCAAATCAGTTTGAGTTTTTTAAGCTCCTGTTTTATTTTTGCTATCAATTTTCCTGCTTCTTGCTAATAATTGCTACAATTATTAAATCATTGTGCTGAAAAGCAACAGAAGCTCACTGGGTGAGAACCAGCAATCAGTCTGTGAAGCTGATCGGCCATGGAGTAAATTAAGCTTCAGTTGATGTTGATACATTTAATTTCTGATAGGGATATTTTCATAGTCAGCAACTGACATGAATCTACTTTAGCTGTACCTTAGTAGCAAGTACACTTGTAACATTCAGTAGTATGTGCTATACTGAGTATGATCTAGGGTTCTGCACAGGATACTATGCAGAACATTCTATTTGTAATTTGTTCATAGGATTATGGATGTTGCTGAACTTCTCTAGCCCAGAAGTCAGTTAAGGGTCAATCTCATTGTTATGGGCCTGGAATCACAGATATGCTCGACTGGGTGAAGATAGCATTCTTTCTTCCATAAGGACATGAGTGAACTTGAGGACTTTTCACCACAATCAGTGGCAACTTGGTCACCATAAGGCTAGTTTTTCTATTCCAGATTTTGTTGAAGTGTAAATGTCACAATTTATCACACCCCTAGAACATTAGTCTTGGGTTCCAAACTTCTGGTATAGTGACATATCTTCTGTGCCTAAAGAGTACTGTGAGATATACAAAATATTGTGTTGCATCACAGAAGTGTTGAGGTACATTCAGAGGTCATTTGGCCCAATGTGTCTGTAGTAGCTCTCTGAATGAACATTATAAACCAGCGGGAGTATTATGTGCAGCTTTGGAATCCACATTATAAGAGGGATGTGATAGCACTGAAGAGATTTACCAGGATGTTGCCTGGGCTGAAGCATTGGCTACAAAGACAGATTGGACAAACTGGGGTTATTTTTCTTTGTGAAGGAAAGATTGACAGGGACATGATTAAGATGTATAAAATTATGAGAGGCACAGATAGTGTAGACAGGAAGAAACTTTTCCTCTTGATGTAATGATCAAAGACAAGGCAGTACAGATTTAAGATGGGGGAACAGAAGCTTTAGCAGAGATGTGAAGAAAAACTTTTTCATCCTGGAGATGGTGGGAATCTGGAACTTACTGCCTTATAAGGATGGTCGAGGCAGGAACCTTTGTAACAATTCAGAGTATTTAAATGTGCACTTGCAATGCTAAGTGCTTAGAAATAAGATTGGAATAGTTAGGTAGCTATTTTTGACTGACCCAGATGTGTTTGGCCAAAGGGCCTTTTTCTGTGTTGTAGATCTCTATGGCAATCTCTGGCTTATTCCCTGTATCCTGTGCATTGTTTCTATTTGAGTAATCATTCAATTCCTTCTTAAATGCCTCAAATGAATTTGCCTCCACTACATTTCCAGCCATGGTAACTGATACCCTAACTACTTGCTGTGTGAATTTTTTTTGCATGTTGATTTACTTCTTTTGAAAATAGTTTCAAATCTGTGGTGTCTCATTTTGCTCCTTTAATGAGTTGTAACAGTTTTCCCTAGCTACTCTATCCAGACCTCTGAGGATGTTGAAAAGCTCAATAAAATCTTGTCTTAGAACTCTATTCTCTAAGGAAAACAATCCCAACTTCTCCAATCTTTCCTCATAATTGAAGATTTGATTTGGAGGTGCTGGTGTTGGTGTGAGGTGGACAAAGTCAGAAGTCACATGACACCAGGTTATAGTCCAACAAGTTTATTTGAAATCACACAAGCTTTCGGAGGGCAGCCCCTTTGTTAGGTGATGAAGGTGTAGCATTCCAAAAGTTGGGTAGTTTCAAATAAACCTATTGGACTATAGCTGGGTGTCATGTGACCTCCATCTGAAAATTGTCATCCCTGTAATTATCTTGTAAACTACTTCTGCATGATCTATAATTTATTGATATTCTCCCTTTACTGTGGCACCAGAATCGGATGCAATACTTCAATTGATGTCTAATAAGTATCTTATACAGGTTCAGCACATTTTGCCTTCTGTTGCATTAACTGCACCTATTTTAAAGCCCAGGATACAGTCAATTTTGTGAATAGATCTCGCTACCTATTCTGTCACTTCTCATGACAAGTACGTGCAGATTCCTCTATTTCTGCATCCATTTCAGCATTGTATTCTTTATTTTGCAATGTCTCTCCAAGTTCTTCCTATAAAATCATATTTCTCTGCATTGAACATCATCAGTTACCAATCCTCCCAAGTTTCATAGCATTTACAAACTTTGAATTTCCCTTCACATCAAAATTTAGAACAGACCCCAATAATAATCCTTAAGTAGTACATCAGAAAACCATCCATCAGCTTGAAAAATACCAATCATGAGTCTCTGTTTCCTATTATTCAGCCAGTTTTGTAGCATATGGTATTGTATTACATCAGCTATAACATTCCTCTCAGCTCTGTTATGTGGCAATATGTTGAATTTACAATAGATCAACACTGTCACCATTATAAAGCCTCTCTGTTACTTCTTCAAAATGTACAGCAAGTCAGTTAAACAGGACCTTCCCTTTGGGAATTCATGCTGGCCATTACTAAGCACCCTAAATTTATCCATGGAGCAATTAATTCTGTCCCACATAATGGTTTCTGGAAGTTTCCTCACCAGTGAATTTAAACTGCATCATTGGCAGTGACTGGTATACCATGCTCTACAAATTTGATGGAATCTTTTGAGGAGGAGACTGGGTTTGAAGATAAGGTTTATATGGACTTTGGTAAGGCTTTTGATAAGTTTGTGCATAGAAAATTATTTAAGACACTAAGATGCCATGGAATCCATGGCAAATTGAAATCAAAGTTAGCTTTGTGGCAGAAAACAAAGGGTGATGGTTCAAAGGGTGTTTTTGTGACTGGAAGCCAGTAACCAATAGTTAGCCACATGTTTCAGTGCTGGGTTCCTTGTTATTTGTTGTGTAAATTAATGATCTAGACATGAATGTAGAAGGTATAATCAGTAAGTTTGCAAGTGACATGAACATTGGTGGTGCTGTAAATAGTGAGGAGGAAATCGTTAGACAACAGGATGATGTTAGCAGGTTTGTCAGATGAGCAGAACAATGACAAATAGAAGTTAATCATGAAAAGTGTGAGGTGAAGCATTTGGGAGGAATAGCAATGTACGGGAATCTGTTTAATGGTAACACCTTTGTAAGTACACAGGTTCAAAGAGACCTTGGTGTGCATGTCAATAGGTCCTTGAAGACAGCAGAACATGTAGATGAGGTGGTTGAAAAGATAGATACTTGTCTTTATGGGCAGCATGGTGGCACAGCAGTTAGCACTGCTGCCTCACAGCACCAGGGACCGGGGTTCAATTCTAACCTCGGGCGACTGTCTGTGTGGAGTTTGCATATTCTCCCTGTGTTTCTGTAGGTTTCCTCCTGGTCCTCCGGTTTCCTCCCACAGTCCAAAGATGCGCAAGTTAGGTAAATTGACTTTGCTAAATTTCCCGTAATCTTCAGGAATTTGTAGGTTAGGTGCAGTAGTCAGGTGTAAATATAGGGTAGCGGGAATATTTCTGGGTGGGTTACTCTTCGGAGGGCCGGTGTAGACTTGTTGGGCTGAAGGGCACTTTTCCAGACTGTAGGGATTACATTTTTTAAAAATTATTAGCCAAGGAATTGAATACAAGACCAATGTCCAATGTGATGGAGCTGTATATAATATTAGTGAGGTCATAGCTGGAGTATTGTGTGTAGTTCTGGTTGTCACATAATAGGAAGGAAGTGATTGCATTTGAGAGGGTTTAGGGGAGATTCACCAAGATGTTGCCTGGATTGGTGCGACTCAGCTGTGAAGACAATGAGATAGGCATGGGATGTTTCTTGAGAACAGTACACTGTAGTGAATTGAACAGAGTACTATACATGGTGCTGTGA
Organism: Hemiscyllium ocellatum; assembly: GCF_020745735.1. Taxonomy (NCBI): domain Eukaryota; kingdom Metazoa; phylum Chordata; class Chondrichthyes; order Orectolobiformes; family Hemiscylliidae; genus Hemiscyllium; species Hemiscyllium ocellatum. Next base: position 96,752,149 of record NC_083403.1, read on the forward strand.
TTGTAAAGAGTACTATCTAGGGTACTGTTAACCGTACAGATTACTTCGAAGGAGACTGTGCACTGAACAGAGTGCAGTATGGTTCTGGCTTACTGATCAGAAAATAACTGATTGCAAGTGTTTTGAATCATTCCCAGATTCCAATTCTGAATACTGGACTTACTAAGGCAATGTGAAATAAAGAGCAGTATATAGTTGTTTCAGAGTAAAAGAATCTCTGTTTTTAAAATACATAAACTAATATATATACACAATAAAAATAGACGTTTCAATAAAAAAGGAAATTGACATAATTAATTACATGGGAGAATAGTTGTTTAAATACGCTATTAACTAGATTAACACGATTAAAACATTAAGGTGGTAAAAACAATGACTGCACATGCTGGAAACCAGATTCTGGATTAGTGGTGCTGGAAGTTCAGGCAGCATCCAAAGTACAGCAAAATCAACAATTTGAGCAAAAGCCATTCATCGGGAATAAAGGCAGTGAGCCTGAAGTGTGGAGAGATAAGCTAGAGGAGGGTGGGGAGAAAGTCACATAGAGTACAATGGGTGAGTGGGGGAGGGGATGAAGGTGATAGGTCAGGGAGGAGATGGTGGAGTGGATAGGTGGAAAAGGAGATAGGCAGGTAGGACAAGTCCGGACTTGTCATGGGGACGTGCTGAGCTGGAAGTTTGGAACTAGGGTGAGGTGGGGGAAGGGGAAATGAGGAAACTGTTGAAGTCTACATTGATGCCCTGGGGTTGAAGTGTTCCGAGGCAGAAGATGAGGCGTTCTTCCTCCAGGCGTCTGGTGGTGAGGGAGCAGAGGTGAAGGAGGCCCAGGATCTCCATGTCCTCGGCAGAGTGGAAGGGGGAGTTGAAATGTTGGGCCACGGGGCGGTGTGGTTGATTGGTGCGGGTGTCTCGGAGATGTTCCCTAAAGCACTCTGCTGGGAGGTGCCCAGTCTCCCCAATGTAGAGGAGACCACATTGGGATACAATAAATGATATTAGTGGATGTGCAGATAAAACTTTGCTGGATGTGGAAGGCTCTTTTAGGGCCTTGAATAGAGGTGAGGGAGGAGGTGTGGGCACAGGTTTTACAGTTCCTGGGGTGGCAGGGGAAAGTGCCAGGATGGGAGGGTGGGTTGTAGCGGGGCGTGGACCTGACCAGGTAGTCACGGGGGGAACGGTCTTTGCGGAAGGCAGAAAGGGGTGTGGAGGGAATATATATCCCTGATGGTGGGGTCTTTTTGGAGGTGGTGGAAATGTCGGTGGATGATTTGGTTTATGCGAAGGTTTGTAGGGTGGAAGGTGAGCACCAGGGGCGTCCTGTCCTTGTTACAGTTGGAGGGGTGAGGTCTGAGGGCAGAGGTGCAGGATGTGGACGAGATGCATTGGAGGGCATCTTTAACCACGCGGCCTCTTAAGAAGGAGGCCATTTGGTGTGTTCTGTGGTGGAACCGGTCCTCCTGGGAGCAGATACGGCGGAGGCGGAGGAATTGGGAATACGGGATGGCATTTTTGCAAGAGGTAGGGTGGGAAGAGGTGTAATCCAGGTAGCTGTGGGAATCGGTGGGTTTGTAAAAAATGTCAGTGTCAAGTTGGTCGTCATTAATGGAAATGGAGAGGTCCAGGAAGGGGAAGGAGGTGTCAGAGATGGTCCAGGTTAATTTAAGGTCAGGGTGGAATGTGTTGGTGAAGTTGATGAATTGCTCAACCTCCTCATGGGAGCACGAGGTGGTGCCAATGCAGTCATCAATGTAGCGGAGGAAGAGGTGGGGAGTGGTGCCGGTGTAATTACAGAAGATCAACTGTTCTACGTAGCCAACAAAGAGACAGGCATAGCTGGGGCCTATACGTGTGCCCATGTCTACCCCTTTGGTCTGGAGGAAGTGGGAGGATTCAAAGGAAAAATTGTTAAGGGTGAGGACCAGTTTGGCCAAACGAATAAGAGTGTCGGTGGAAGGGTACTGTTGGGGACATCTGGAGAGGGAAAAAACGGAGGGCTTCGAGGCCCTGGTCATGGCGGGTAGAGTTGTAGAGGGATTGAATATCCATGGTGAAGATGAGGCATTTGGGCCCGGGAAACGGAAGTCTTGAATGAGGTGGAGGGCGTGGGTGGTGTCTCGAACATATGTGTGGAGTTCCTGGACTAGGGGGGATAGGACAGTGTTGAGGTAGGTAGAGATGAGTTCACTGGGGCAGGAGCATGCTGAGACAACGTGTCAGCCAGGGTCGTCAGGCATGTGGATCTTGGGAAAGAGGTAGAACCGGGCACTGCGGGGTTCCCAGACTATGAGGTTGGAAGCTGTGGGTGGGAGATCTCCTGAGGTGATGAGGTTCTGTATGGTCTGGGAGATGATGGTTTGGTGATGGGGGGGTGGGGTCATGGTCGAGTTGGCATTTGGTTTTAGCGGTGTAGAGGTCAGCGCGCCAGACTACCACTGCACCTCCTTTATCCACTGGCTAGATGGTGAGGTTGGGATTGGAGCAGAGGGATTGGAGGGCTGCGTGTTGTGAGGGTGAGAGGTTGGAGTGGGGGAGGCGGTAGACAGGTTGTGACGGTTAATATCCCAGCGGCAGTTGGAAATGAAGAGGTCGAGGGCAGGTAACAGGCCAGCGCGGGGTATCCAGGTGGATGCAGTGTGTTGGAGGCCGGGGAAGGTGTGTGGGAATCCTGATTGTGAAAGTAAGCTTGGAGGCGGAGGCAAGGAAGAATTGTTCGACGTCACGGCGTGTATTAAATTCATTGATGTGTGGACGGAGGGGGAAGAAGGTGAGTCCTTTGCTGAGGACTGATCGTTCGTCCTCAGTGAGGGGGAGGTCTGGTGGGATGGTGAAAACTCGGCAGGGCTGGGAGCTGGGATCTGGTGTGGGTGGGGTCGGAACCTGTAACTGGAGTGGGAGTGATGTTGGGGGGAATGGGGGTGGAGTCATGAGCAGGGGTAGTGTTCCCCTCGGGGTTCCGGGGGGTGGGGATAGTGACAGTGGGGTCTGTGGGGGACGTGTCAGCAGAATGCAGGTGAGTGGCGTGGTGGGGTGGAAGTGGTGGCAGAAGTCACTGAGCATGTGGCATCAGCGATGAAGTGAGGGGCGGAAGTGATGTCACGTGTAATGCATGAGCAATTGTGAGGGGTGGAAGTGGTTGTGGGAGTGGCCATGATGAGGGCGGACGTGCCATCATCAATCGGCGTGGGGGTGGTGGCTGCATCAGCCGCATGGCTAATGGCGTCCGAGTTGTTTCTGAGGCCAGGGGAATCTGCTGGAATGTTTGAGGAGCGCTGGTTATGAAGGTGGGTAGATAAAAGTTTGTTGTACTTACAGTTTTTGATGTTTGAGATGGAATTGAAATACTGTTTGTTGAGAGTATGAATTCTCCTGAGGATGTAGTACAGAGTGGGTCCTTTGCAATTCTGACAGAGTGTGGCCCTCAGCTGAGGCAGGGCTGACTGTAGAGAGGTTAGGTGCCGGCGCATTGCTGTGAGCGTGGAGTGGAGGATCTTGAAGGAGAGCCGTTGCTGGTGTTTTTGAATCTGAAGTCCATCCTGTTTGTTATGTTCGGGTCCGAACACTGCTAGTTTAAAGGTGGTCTGGAGTCTGTGTGGGATGAGTTGGTTACGGAGGCAGGTGCTGAGGAAGCAAATGTGGCTGTGGTACCGAGCTTGTTTTACGACATGGTTGAAGAGCTTCGGGGCAGAGGAAATGACCTGGGAGTTACAGTGGGAGAGGGACTCCCTGAGATTCTTGTAGAGAGAAGAGGAAAACTCACCTTGACCTCCTTCCACCTATCACATCTCCATCGCCCCTCCCCCAAGTCCCTCCTCCCTACCTTTTATCTTAGCCTGCCTGGCACATTCTCCTCATTCCTGATGAAGGGCTCTGACCCGAAACGTCGAATTTCCTGTTCCTTGGATGCTGCCTAACCTGCTGTGCTTTAACCAGCAACACATTTTCAACATACTATAATGGGCACAGTGAAATATACAGTGTATTATACAGGGTACTGTGAAATGGACAGGACATTACACAGTGTATTGTGAAAGATACAATGTATATCCAAGATACTATGAATGGCACACAGTATCATGAAGGGCACGAGAAACTGCAAAACATTCTATTCAGATGGTAAGACCAGTACTGTTTAATGTACAGGATTCTGTGAACTCTATAGTGCAATGAATTGAACAGAGTACTATGTACTATACAGAGTACAATACAGGGTGCTGTGATCTGTAAACAGTACTCTATATTATACAATGAACTGGACTCCACTATGTACTTTTATCTATACAGTGCACCAAACAGAGTACCATGATCTGTCCAATCTACTATTCATAGTATGATGAACAGGACCCTGGGAACTGTTGGGACTACTATATAAAGCACTATGACCTATATAACATACTGTGCAGTGAACTGTATAGTGTACAGAACATGGTACAGTGAACTTTACAGTGTACTACACAGGGTACAGTGAACTGTCCAGAGTATTATACTAAGGCATGACCAATACAGTACCCTTTGTTGTCCAGTACATCTCTAGAGTGGATGTCATTGATGGCGACAAACAACTTGCCAAGGTCATTCTTACACTTCTACTTCTACTTTTCGACTTCAAGTAACTGCCAAACCTTAAACAGACCATCATTCACAGCAAACTACTCAGTCTTCAGGTCAACATCGACTACAACACCACACAACCCTGCCATGGCAACCTGTGCAAGACATGTCAAATTATCAACATGGGTACATCACCTATCACTTACACATCAGATACTCTTGTGACTCAGTCAATGTTGTCTATCTCATATGCTGCAGACAAGGATGTCCTGAGGCATGGCATATTGGTGAAATCATGCAGCCATTATGGCAATGAATAAATGGACACCATGCAATAATTGCCAGACAGAAATGTTGCCTCCCAGTCCAGGAACACAGTGGTCAAGGACATTCAGCCTCGGATCTTCAGGTAAGTGTCCTCCGAGGGTGCCTTAGAGATACTCAACAACATAAAGTGAAGACTGCAAATACTGGAGATCAGAGTGAGAATGTATTCCTGGAAAAGCATAGCAGGTCAGGTAGCATCTAAGGAGCAGGGGAATCGATGTTTTGGCTATAAGCCCTTCATCAGATACCTAATGTCCTGATGCAGGGCTTATAGCTGATACGTCAATTCGCCTGCTCCTGTGATGTGTCCTGACCTGCTGTGCTTTTCCAGCAACACACTCCCACCCCCAACAAGATAAAGTCGCCTAGAAGAAACTGGTAATCAAGTTCCATACTCATGAAAATGGCCTCAACTGTGATCTTGGGTTCATGTCTCACCACATGTAAACCCACCATACTGTTCTGTATTTATAAACATGTCCACTAAATACAAGGCAAAAATCAGGAGTGTGATGGAATTTTCTCAACTTGAGTGGATAGATGCAATTTCTTCAACACTCAAGGAGCTTAACACTATCAAGGACAAAGGCATCCACTTGATTGGCATCTCATTCAACACCTTAAATATTTACTCCCCTCACAACGGGAGCAGTGTGTACCATTTACAAGATGCACTGCAGCAAATTGCTAAGTCTCATTCAACAGCACCTTTCAAATTTGTAACTTCAACCACCGAGAAAGACAAAGGCAACAGCTGCTTGGGAATATCATAATCTGCAAATTCTACTCCAGGCCATTCAGTTAACCTGCAAGTACATGGCCTGTAGTGTTTCAAGAGGTGGCTACATTCGTTTTATGGGATATAGTACATAACTGGCTGGGTCAACATTTGTTGACCATTCCAGTTTTCTTTGAATAGGTGGTGATGAACTATCCTTTTGAATTCCTTCTGTCTTTGGGATATAAGGATATTCATTGTTGTTAGGCAGTGTGTTTTGTTCCAGTGACAGTGAAGGAACGGCAAAATATTTCCAAGTCAGTGTGGTAAGTGTCTTGGAGAGGAACTTGCAGGTGGTGGTATTCCTATGTATTTACTATTCTTCTCCTTCTCAGGAGCGATTAGGAATGGGAATAAATGTTATCCTTGTCAGCAATGGTCACATTCCAAGACCAAAAATAAGAGTGATTTGCAACCTTCAGATATTCAGTACAGTTTTCAATTTAATTGTGAGAATTGAGCTGGTACATATGCTAGCCTCTTGCTATTAAAGCCCTCTTTTGCATGAATTTAACCAGCAGTATGACTTGCTGGAGTCCATGTCACTCTTACTGAAATAAAAAGGCAGCAGAAATCTCCATGCTGTCCAGCTTGTCACGCTTTGGTGTGGGCAGGTCCTAAAATCATCAGCCAAATAACATTGCAATCTAGTACTTAGCACCATATGCTTTATCGGCAGGAGGATAAACTGGTGCAACAGAGAATGCTTGATTCTGATGGCTTCTGATGTTTTTTCCAGTATTAAATTAATTTTTTTTGTAAATCAATAAAATGTAGGGGAAATTTACCTAGTGTCTGCAAAGACACAAGATGCTCTAAACTCTGAGATTTGCCTAGGAAGCTTGAATTCCCAATGGTCAATTATCCTGTTCCCTGAGACCTTTTGCAAAAGCCTTCAACTCTAAACCAGAGGCAGAAACTTGAGGGTTCTAGTATTCTTATCTGAATAGTTACTCAGGAAATTTTAGACAGGAAAGTCATTGGTAGTTACATCCCCAATCACTCCCACTGGTGTTTCAACTATTCCCTCAAAGCTTTGAACCACTCTCCTGACCTCTGACAACTTTTCATGCATCCACATACCCATCCATCTGACTACCCCAAAGTCTTGCCTGCCCGTTGGTCCCATTCAACCTGACACAACTACGTCTCCAATCAAACACTATCCACTTGAGTCCACCTCTGGACCACACTATTCCCCTAAGCAACCTGACTACTCCCACAGACTTCATAACTACCACACCCAGCAAGATCCTAACCAACTACGCACTCACCCATCTACCACCATACATACATCCTTAGCTGCCACCCTACACAACTGACACTTTTACCTGCATTCCACTTCATGCATCACAGTCACTTGTCTGATTCTGCTTTGCCAATTGACCCATTCACTGATGTCCCTTCACTTACCCATTGCCTAATACCCATACAGAAGCTTCAAACTTCTTTTATATCAGCTAATATTATAAAAAAAGTGTGATGGGGAAGGGCCTGGCAATGCAAAGTATCCTAATTCCCTCTGAGACTACTGCATTCCTTCTGGGACACTCAATTGGAAACTGTGCCCCACCATTTCAGGGAAAGATGGGTTTGTAAACCCTGGTAAGAAATGTGAAATGGTGCTGCAGCAGGGAAAATATTGAGCAGAGCAGAAACCTGGCAATGTTAGCTGTTCCATACAAGGTCTAGGCCAACTAACTAAGTAAATGAGATTGCATTTGGAAACAGAAATGGGAATTGCTTGAAATCAACTTATTGAGAAATGAGATGAAATTATATCTGAAATGAGTTTGTTATGATGTTTGGATTCAAACTAGAACATTATGGAAATATAATTCATCTGACAAAATAAATTATATTACTTGTATGGTAAATGATATTAAAAGCTATAATTTTAGAAAGTATTAAATAAAGGATAGTCAATTTAATTTGAAGTTTGTAGAGTGTTTAATATGAATGATACTAAATTATTTCATGTTTGTCATTTTGTAAACAGTAGGAACTGTTTGGTTATTTATTTAATATTTTGAGATAAGTGATTCCCTTAAAAACATTGTCTTCCCTGTCCCCTTACTCCTTTTATCATGCCACTGGATAACCCTCTCTGTCTTTATGTCTCCTGACTTTTCTGCCCATTACAATCACTGTTCTCTGTCTATTATTGTCCACCACTGTATGTGCTCACCTAGCCTTTCTCATTGACTTTTTTTGTTCTCTTCTCTTGGTGCCTTTCATTTCATAGATGTTGGGAACAAGGTTCCAGATTGGCCTTCATTCCATGTTTTTTGGCATACAAAACTGACAAGCCTGGCTCTGATTGCATCCTGTCATGCCCCTCAAAAGCATGAGCTGCTTGAGTAGTCCCTGGTAAATCAAATGTTATTTGTTACTGAGGTTCAAGGCCCAGTTAGGAGCGGGTTGGACTTTGCCTGTGCAGCACTGAGAGAAATTGGTATTTTTGTTTAGTACAAAATTTTATTACAAAGTTCAAGTCAATGCTATCTTCCTTTGATATGACAAGTCATTCAGACATTGCTTTCAAAGTCAATGTCCAAAACAACAGAAACCAAGCACTCCCAATAAGATGGGCAATTGCCTAGGAATGAACTATTACAATTTATTTGTGAAATGGATTGCACAGAGGTTGCAGCATGTTTCTGACTGTATATGATGACACCCTGCAGGCAGATTTACAACTGGTGTATTTGAGCAAATACATTGTTAAGAAATGATATTTAAAGTTTGCACCTGCTTATTTTCTGAGATGATGGTAGAATCATTAATTTATTGTGATCTAAACTTTGTGCCAATTCACTGGCAGAATGTTGATACAGTTGTTTTGTGCTAAATTACTGTCTTATTTGTATTTGGTTGTTATTTGCTTCAAGAGACACAAACAGTAACTTTCGTTCATTTAATTATTGATTTTAATGCCTTCTGTCGATTTCTCTTGTGGCAGCCAGAGAGTATGTCCAATTATAATTTAAATTTGGGGTTATTTAGAATGAAGAATCAAGGTAATGAATTATTGTTGGCTTCTGATCAGCATACAATTGAACACTCCTGTGATATGCTTGAGGAACTTGCTTGCATTGTAATCTGGCTTGAGGATACACAAATAACGAGTCACATTACACATAGAGATCAGACATGTGATCTCAATGTCCAATTAGATGTGATTCTTTCTCATATTCTTGTTGTGTTTCCATAATTATCTTCTCATCTCACTGCATATCATGCCACCTCTATAACAAGAAGAGTAGGCCACTCAGTCCATTGTACTTACTTCATCATTCCTGATGAAGGGCTTATGCCCGAAACATCGAATTTCCTGTTCCTTGGATGCTGCCTGACCTTCTGTGCTTTAACCAGCAACACATTTTCAGCATTGTACTTACTTGGCCATTTAAGATGATCATGGTTGATCACACAAGTGTAGTGATTGTAATAAGGTGGGCTGGGTGGACCTCATGGAATATGAATTCCTTGATTAGGACTGTTAATCTGATCCAATTAAGGAATGCTGGCTGACAAATAATTGCAGGAGTCAGACCTCCTCGTGGGTCTGCTCCTGGGCCTGACCAAACTAGCCATAAACAGGTCCAGGCAGCGGCCGTGGAGGGGGTCGTTAGGGCCGACTGCCTGCCCCTCTTCTGTGGTTACGTTAGAGCCGGGTGTCCTTGGAGAAGGAGCAAGCGGTGTCCACCAACCCCCTGGAGTTGTTCAGGGAGAGGTGAGCACTGCAGGGAGTGGAGTGTATTATTTCCCCCTCCAACTCTATTTTGATTTAGTCCCTGCCCTCCCTTTCACTGTTTGATCACACAGCATTGCCCTTTGATGTGAAGGGCGCTGCTTGTCACTGGCCACCCGGGTGCTTTCTATCTTCCTGGTGGTGGAAATTGAATAAAGATTTGTTTACTTTGTGTCTCTCACTGTGTCTCACACCTGCACACACACAACATGGGTGCTAGGGAAAAGATAAGCATTACTGCAGATAGGGGGTAGTGTGGGGGTAATGGGAAAAAAAGAAAAAAAGAAAATAAACAGATCTGTTAGGTGTTCTGAAAAAATAAACAAATAAATAAACAAACAAACAAGGGTGGCAGTCATCCTGTTCACTCTGAGAGCTGCCTCCGAGGGAGCTGGAATCAGTGTGAAGTAAAAAAAAACAAGGGTGTCAGAGAGTCTTATTCTCGGGATTGGCTCTGAGCTGGCTGGTCAGAGCCCATGTACTGTGCCCATGTAAATAAAGGGTGACTTTGTGGCAGGATGCCCCAGGTACTCTCTGCACAGTTATTTCAGAGAGGCAGCGACTAATCAAGACCAGTCAGCATAACTATTTAAGGGGTGGGCACGTCTGACCAATTTATGGAGTCCGAGAGCATGAAAGCAGCCCTTTGGCCCAAAGTGGTCAATGGTGATACAATGTCGAACCATACTAACCCCACTTCCCTGAACTTGGCCCATATTATTCCAAATCTTTCCTATCTGTGTATTTGTCTACAAAAAAAAGCAGGAGTTAGACCTCCTCATGGGTCTGCTCCTGGACCTGGCCAAACTGGCCATAAACTGGTCCAGGCAGCGGGCTGTGGAGGGAGTCATTATGGCCGACGGCCTGCCCTCTTCCGCCGTTATGTTATAGCCCGGGTGTCTCTGGAGAAGGAGCACGCGGTGTCCACCAACACCCTGGAGTTGTTCATGGAGAGGTGGGTGCCGCAGGGAGTGGAGTGCATTATTTCCCCCTCCAACTCTATTTTGATTTAATCCCTGCCCTCCCCTTCACTGTTTGATCACACAGCATTGCCCTTTGATGTGAAGGGCACTGCTTGTCACAGGCCACTCGGGTGTTTCCTTTCCTCCTGGTGGTGGAAACTGAGTAAAGATTTGTGCACCTTGTGTCTTTCACTGTGTCTCACATCTGCACACACAACATGGGTGCTGGGGAAAAAAATAAGCATTACTGCAGTTAGCTATGCCTGTCCACTTCCTCCAGACCAAAGGGGTAGCCATGGGCACACGTATGGGCTCCGGCTATGCCTGTCTCTTTGTTGGATACATAGAACAGTTGATCTTCCGTAATTACACCGGCACCACTCCCCACCTCTTCCTCTGCTACATTGATGACTGCATTGGCGCCACCTCACGCTCCCACGAGGAAGTTGAGCAATTCATCAACTTCACCAACACATTCCACCCTGACCTTAAATTTACCTGGACCATCTCTGACATCTCCCTCCCCTTCCTGGACCCCTCCATCTCCATTAATGACGACCGACTTGACACTGACATTTTTTACAAACCCACCGACATCCACAGCTACCTGAATTACACCCCTTCCCACCCTATCTCTTGCAAAAATGCCATCCCGTATTCCCAATTCCTCCGCCTCCACTGTATCTGCTCCCAAGAGGACCGGTTCCACCATCGGACACAGCAGATGGCCTCCTTCTTTAGAGACCGCAACTTCCCTTCACACGTGGTTAAAGATGCCCTCCAATGCTTCCCGTCCACATCCTGCACCTCTGCCCTCAGACCCCACCCCTCCAACTGTAACAAGGACAGAACGCCCCTTGTGCTCACCTTCCACCCTACAAACCTTCGCATAAACCAAATCATCCATCGACATTTCTGCCACCTCCAAAAAGACCCCGCTACCAGGGATATATTTCCCTCCACACCCCTTTCTGCCTTCTTCAAAGACCATTCCCTCCGTGACTACCTGGTCAGGTCCAAACCCCTCTAAAACCCACTCTTCCATCCTGGCACTTTCCCCCTGCCACCGCAGGTACTGTAAAATCTGTGCCCACACCTCCTCCCTCACCTCTATCCAACGCCCTAAAAGAGCCTTCCACATCCAGCAAAGTTTTACCTGCACATCCACTAATATCATTTATTGTATCCGTTGCTCCCAATGCGGTCTCCCCTACATTGGGGAGACTGAGCGCCTCCTAGCAGAGCGCTGTAGGGAACATCTCCGAGACACCTGCACCAATCAACCACACTGCCCTGTGGCCCAACATTTCAGCTCGCCCTCCCACTCTGCCGAGAACATAGTGGTCCTGGGCCTCCTTCACCGCCGTTCCCTCACCACCAGACACCTTGAGGAAGAATGCCTCATCTTCTGCCTCAGAACACTTCAACCCCAGGGCATCAATGTGGACTTCAACAGCTTCCTCATTTCCCCTTCCCCCACCTCATCCTAGTTTCAAACTTCCAGCTCAGCACTGTCCCCATGACTTGTCTGGACTTGTCCAACCTGCCTGTCTCGTTTGCCATCTGTCCACTCCACCCTCTCCTCCCTGACCTATCACCTTCATCCCCTCCCCCACTCACCCATTGTACTCTATGCTATTCTCTCCCCACCCCCACCCTCCCGTAGCTTATCTCTCCACGCTTCAAGCTCACTGCCTTTATTCCTGATGAAGGGTCTTTGCCCGAAACGTCGATTTTGCTGCTCATTGGATGCTGCCTGAACTGCTGTGCACTTCCAGCACCACTGATCCAGAATCTGGTTTTTAGCATCTGCAGTCATTGTTTTTACCTAATGGAAACAAAAACAGGCATCAGACCTCCTGGTGAGTCTGTTACTGGACCTGGCCAAACTGGCCATAAACAGGTCCAGGCAACGGGCCATGGAGGGGGTCGTAAGGGCCGACTGCCTGCCTCTTTTCTACAGTTACTTTAGAGCCTGGGTGTCTCTGGAGAAGGAGCATGCGGTGTCCACTGACACCCTGGAATTGTTTCAGGGCACCACAGGGAGTGGAGTGCATTATTACCCCCTGCAACTCTATTTTGATTTAATCCCTGCCTTCCCCTTCACTCTTTGATCACACAGCATTGCCCTTTGACAGGCATGTCAAACACCCTGTTCTCTCTGAGAAGGGCAATGCTTGCCATTGGCTACTTGGGTGCTTCTTTTCTTCCTGGTGGTGGAAATTGAATAAAGATTTGTGCACCTTGTGTCTTTCTCTGTGCCTTGCATTAGTATACACACACATGAGTGCTGGAAAAAAAAGAAAGAAGAAAGAAACAAACAAAAAAAAGAACAGGAGGATCAGACATCCTAAAAAGGAATAATCAGGAGTAAAAAAAAACAACTATATTAGAAAAAAACAGGAATCAGACATTCTTTTTACTCTGACAGCTGGCTCTAAGGAAGCTGGATCAGTGTCAAGGATTCGCAACACATCAAAGAAGAGTGACTTGGTGACAGGATATCGGCCTCTGTGGAGTTATTTTACTGCCAACAAGAGAAAAGCACACTCCAGAAGAAATTTGCTTGCAATGGTGGTCTTTGAGTTGAGCTATGCATTTCTGATATCATTCTGCTATTTGGGAAGCTTGAATCATTTGATCCTACCATCAAAGACTGAACCTGTATATGGAAAGTATGTGTTAGTTTTTCTGGGCAAATGGCATTGGGGGCAGATGAAAAGCAATGAGGAATTCTCTGAATATATATGAACCTATAGTGTTTTCAGTGACTAAGAGCCTAATGTTCCCTGAGGCACCAGATTCTAAAACCTTTATGGATTGAGTTAAAGAATACTACAACCCCAAGCCTCCTCTACTTCTGACACGCTATTGGTTTTACTCAGCGATTTGAATACCAGTGGGAATTTGAGTATTCAAGAAATCAAATGATACTCGATATATAAGAATAGTTCCATACTATCCATCATCCAATGGTTTGGCAGAAAGTAGTCCAAACTTTGAAGGTACTCAAATGGGGAGGGATATTGTGATTGTAATGAGACCAACCAAGTGGACCTCAGAGAATACGAGTTCCCTGATTGGGGTTGTTAATTGGTCCAATTGGATAGCCCTGGGCTGACAGATAAGAACAGGCATGTCAAACATTCTGTTCACTCTGAGAGCTAACTCTGAGGGAACTGGATCAGTGTCAAGTACTCTCCATGTGTAAATAAAGGGCAACTTGGTGTTAGGATATCAGCCTCTGTAAAAGGCAAAGCTAGTGCGTTTTACTCACTTTATCCCCATAACCCTTTAAACCATTGATAATCAAATCTTAATTTAAATATACTCAAACGATGAACTTTCTGCTCTCTGAGGTAGAGAATTCAAATGGTACCCCACTATCTAAGTTAAAACAAATCTCACTGTGGTTCTAAATGGCAAAGTCTATAATTTTAAACTGTGTTCCCTCGTTCTAAACTCCTCACTCAGGAGAAGCTGCTTGCCTGTGTCTGCCCTCTTTATCCTTTGAAGTATTTTGTAGTTTTCAATGAAATTAACTCTCGTTCTTTGAAACTCTAGAGAGTACAGGCCCAGTTTGCCCTAACTATCTTCATAAGTCAGTCCGATCTTCCTAGTGCCAAGTCTGGTGAACCTTCATTTCACTCTTTTTATGGTAATAAAACCTACCAAAGCTCAGAAGAGCAAAACTGTGGTTGAGTTAAAGAATACAGGAGAAGTCTAACCAAAATCCTATACAATTGAAGCAAGATGTTATTACTTTTGTACTCTAATCTTCTTTCAAGAAAGGCAACATTCCATGAGCCTTCATAATAATTTGTTATACTTCTGTGTTAGCCTTCAGTGATTTATCACACCCAAGTCTATTATTAGATTTACATTTTCCAACCTCTCACCATTTAAGAGATGTTCTGCACATTTGTTTCTCCTACTAAAGTGGATAACATCACATTTTTCCACATTATTTTCCATGTTCCGATCACTAAATCTGTACAAACCTTTCTTACATCTTACTCACAACACACACTTCCATTGACCTTTGTATCAGGCACAATTTTAGTAATGTTACATTTGGTTCCCACCTCCAAATCACTTGCATATGCTGTGAAGAGGTGATGTCCACGTATTGAAACTGTGGTCGTACTGTACCTTTAAGAGAGTAAAAGCTAGCAATGGTAGCACCAGGTATTCTCAATAAGACATAATGAAATATGTGCTTCAGCTACTGGGGTAGCTGGTTGCCTGGAAATGACAAAACAGATTCGAATTAGGCCAATCAATTTAAATTATACCTTGAAAAAATATCAAATTCTGATCAAGTTTGAATTGAGTATATTGACAATCTTAAAAGCCGATGCTTTGGGGTATAAGACTGGAGAAAATTGAACAGTTGGGAGGAGACCTGCCACTAGACCAACAGATGTAGACTGTTAGTCAGAACTCTCTGATAGGTACCTGTCCAGAGAACAGTTTGCAATGCTGACCTGGAGAGCAAATCTACTGGCAAAGATAAAGATGATTCCACCACTGGCTGGTTTTTAAATTTTGAATTTTCCTGTAACTCTTAATTGAGAGTTTTATTGAACTAGTATTATAGAAGGGAAGACAAAGATAGGTTAGGGAAAGGAGATGTAAATAGTTATCAGTTAATTATTCTCTGTTATACTTTAAGAAATAAAGTTGTTAATTTTTACTTTAAATAATTTTTGGCCTCTTGAATTTTCACAGATTACTGCACGGGGTAAATTTTTTCTGTGTTGCTGGTTAAATTAAGTAGGAGGGCTTACCCTGTGTCTTAACACTGATCCTTGCATTATCCCAGTAGTCATATTCTGTCAACATAGTAGTGTCTTATTTATTCCCATTCTTTGTTTTCTGTTGTTATTTAATTGCCTAGTCTATGCCAGTACATTGTTTCTGACCTATGTGCTTTAATCTTGATAACCAATCTCCTGTGGGGCATGTTATCATCTGAATTCTGAAAATCCAAACATATTAAGTACTACAACACCCCTTCATCAATTTGTTAGTAACTTGGAGGAAAACAAAGCTTCAAAATATTTGTTCAACAGGATCTTCCATTTGCAAGTCCATGCTGATTGTGCCAAGTCAGATCATTTTTATTGAAGCATCCATTAATCGCATTGTCTACTACTGCTGTAAAGTCAATGGATGAATAGTTCTTTAGTTTTTCTCCTTGCTCCTTTCTTGATTAGAGGATAATTCCATAATTTATGCAATTTTGAATGATGATTACTAATGATGCTTGGTCATCTTTCCGTCTGTTTCTCCTTACACTGTTTTCGTCTCATTCCTCCACTTTGCTATCCCACATACTGATTGCTCAATCTAATGCTTATAGAGCCCCTCAAGAAGAAATCATATCACCTGTGAAAACATTCTCCCATCGGAAACTGGTGTATGTTTACCTTGCAAATGTATGTAAGTGGCAAGAATTTATTTGTGCTTTCGATTATCTCATACTTTGAACAGTTAGTTTTCTAGCTGGGTTTATTGAGTCATATCCAGGCTTAACCCATCAAGTACACTGAGCATCAATAGCAAGCTGTCAAAACCAAACATGGAACAATTGAACACCACAAGAACAACCATGGGTCTCACAATCCAGTCCACTTGCACAATCTTACCAAAACCAGTTACTGAGCCCCCACAGCTCTATCCAATTAAGCTTGGTGGGCTAGCCCCAAGGCTGTGGGCCCAACCAGTTGGTTTGTAGCTATAGACAGCTGGAAGCCTTACCAGCAGTGATGAAAACTGCTCAACATAGAGATGTCCTCAAAAGCCTCCTCAACATTCATAGCTGACAGGGACTGAATCAAGTAGCAGCTGGGAATGGAGGGAATCCTTTTCCAGTGGAATCATTTAAATCATAGCCATATTATTGATGCATGGCTCCAATGGCACCCCTCAATGTCAGCCAATCCCCTGCTTCCCTCTTCCACCCCTTCACCCATCCCACCTATCTCTCTCCCCCATCCATCTCTCCCTCTTCCCCATAACTACCCTGTCCTGACCCACACCCACACCCTTCACACTCTTCTTTCTTTCGCCTCTCTCCCTCTCTTACCCATTCCCTTTTCTCTCCCTCTCACATCTTCCTGTTCTTCCCTCCCACCCACCCTACTCTATCTTGCCCCAATCCCTCTCCCCACTCTCCCCCTCTCTCTCTCTTCTCTCCCATTTCCAATCTCTCTCCCACTTTCCACTTTCTCGTCCCCTCCCTTCTTCCCCCACTTATTCCCTCATGAACCTCCCATCACTGCCCCTTCCCCCTCCCTGTGCTCCATCAGTGGGAAAATCCCAGAGGTAAGAAACAGTAGCAATACTTGGAAATGGATATACTGCAGCTCCATTGTTAAGTATACAAAACAAGCTGGACTAGTATGTTTCATTCACCAGTTTTACTAGTGTGCCTTTTTGGAATCTCAGTGGAGTCCTTCTCGTTCCTCTCATTAGCTTCTTAATTGATCATCGAAAGCAACTTGTCACTGTCAGGTAGGTACCTGTTTCTATTCATAACTCACTTTGGCAAGCTTGCTTGGAGGTAGAAGCACATTGGACCGCCAATCCAATGTCCTCATTTTCAAGTTTGCTCCTGATCCAACC
Source organism: Hemiscyllium ocellatum (assembly GCF_020745735.1). Taxonomy (NCBI): domain Eukaryota; kingdom Metazoa; phylum Chordata; class Chondrichthyes; order Orectolobiformes; family Hemiscylliidae; genus Hemiscyllium; species Hemiscyllium ocellatum. The sequence continues at coordinate 96,769,148 of NC_083403.1, forward strand.
TTCACTCACAGCTCCTGAGGACTGGGAAGACTCCACTGTCCAAGTGGTTTTGCAGCAATGTTCTTGTCAGTGAAAATTCAAACTGCTTCATTTGGAACCTGTGTGTGTTCTAATCCTGCAGTGGCTTGCAATGTTGGCCTTATATTCAGCCAGCTGTTGGCTCATTAAAGTGTTTGTTTGAATTAAGTAATTAGACTGTGCTATTGTTGCAACAATTCATTTCACTTGAAATCAGTGGTGAGGTTCTTTTGCCGATGGTTCAAAACCATCTCTCTGGAATGTTCAAGTCGTAACACGAGAGGAAATGTGAAAAAAAACAGAAAATTTATTTAAAAAGGAATGGAAGATGAACTGAAAATATCAGAAATTGGGGATCTTGAAGAGAAGCTGTGGTGAAATTGGGAGAAGACAGGATGTAAAGCAATAAGAACTAAGTGATAAAGAGGTGTGAGAATTTAGCAGAACCAGGAACCGGAGCAGGAGTAAACAGATTCCAAATATGGAAGGCCAACTAAAGAAATAAAAGCTAAAGATATTCAAATGAGAAATGTAACAAAACAAAAAAAGGAAGCAAACATAACAAAAAGATTACAAAGAAAGTGAGAGACAGAAAAGATGGTGGGACGTTTCAGGCAGGAAGTAAAGTGGGATTTCAAACACTGCCTAAGATGGATGCTTTAGGATCATAGGAATGTCATGAGAACATTAGCAGGCCATTCAGTCCCTTAAATTAAGAGAGGATAAAATTATGAGTGGCATGGATAGGGTGGATAGTTGAGTCTGCTCCCAAGGGTGGAAATGTCAAATACTTGTGAGCATAGGTTTAAAATGAGAGGAGAAAATATAAAGGAGATACCTGAGGCAAGTTTTTATCACCAAGGGTACTAGTTGCCTGGACAGCACTGCCAGGAGAGATGATAGAAGCAAATGCAATAATGTTTAAGAGGCATTTAAACAGACATACGGAAAAGATACGTGAATAGATAGAGAATAGTGGGATTGTACTATGCTCAGGTGGATGGGATTAATTTAGAATGGCATCCTGGATCAGCACAGACATTGTGGGCAGAAGGCCTTGCTCCTGTGCTGAACTGTTCTATGAACTGTATGCATACTTTCATTCTTGCAAAGGATAGGGGCATCACTTGATGAATGTGGAAGGTGCCTTTGGGGCCTTGGACGGAGGTGAGTGGGGAGGTGTGGGCACAGGTTTTGCAATTCCAGCGATGGCAGAGGAAGATGCCAGGAGGGGAGGGTGGGTTGTTGGGGGCCATGGACCTGACCAGGTAGTCACAGAGAAAACATTCTTTTCAGAAAATGGATAAGGGTGGGGAGGGAAGTATATCCCTGGTGGTGCGGCCTGTTTGCAGGTGGCAGAAATGTTGACAGATGATATAATTTATGCAGAGATTGGTGAGGTGGAAGGTGAGGACCAGGGTACAGGGGGAGGATTCTGACCTTGTTGCAGTTGGAGGGGTGGGATTCGCTGGCAGAGTTGTGGGACGTGGAGGGGAAAGCAGTCTTTAAAGAAGGAAGCCATCTGATGTGTTCTATGGTGGAATTGGTCGTCTTGGTAGCCAATTGACACTAATCTCCTCCTACCGCCCTCTTGACCATGACCTCATCTCCCATCCCTAAACCATCATCTCCCAGACCATACACAACTCATCACCTCAGGGGATCTCCAACCTCATTGTTCGGGAAGCCCGCACTGCCCAGTTCTACTTCCTACCCAAGATCCACAAGCCTGACTACTTAGCTGACCCATTGTCTCAGCCTGCTTCTGCCCACTGAATTCATCTCCACCTACCTTGACACTGTCCTATCCCCCTAGTCCAAGAACTCCCCACATACACTTGGGACATCACACATGCTTTCCACCTTCTCCAAGACTTCTGTTTCCTCAGCCCCCAATGTCTCATCTTCACTATGGACATCCAGTCCTTCTACACCTCCATCCACCATGACCAGGACTTCCAAGCCCTCCATTTCTTCCTCTCCCAATGTCCTCACCAGTACTCTTCCACCGACCAGTTTGGCTGAACTGGTCCCCACCTTCAACAATTTCTCCTTCGAATCCTCCTACTTCCTCCAGATGAAAGGGGTAGCCATAGGCATCTGTGTGGGTCCTATCTATGCCTATCTCTTCATCAGCTATGTAGAACAGTCCATCTTCCGGAGTTACACCTTTTCCTCAGCTATATTGATGACTACATTGGCACCACCTCGTGCTCCCACGAGGAGGTTGAACAGTTCATTAACTTCCCCAACACATTCCACCCTCACCTTAAATTCACCTAGACCATCTCAGACACCTCGCTTCCTTTCCTGGACCTCTCCATCTTCATCAACGATGACCGACTCATTCCTGGTGAAGGACTTTTGCTGGAAACATCAATTTTCCTGCTCCTCAAATGGTGCCTGACCTGCTGTGCTTTTCCAGCACCACTCTAATCTTGACTCTAATCTCCAGCATCTGCATTACCCACTTCTGCCATTTTAGACTGCAGTGAAGTCAGCTATATTGCTATGGATCTGGAGTCGTATATAGCTCCGACCAGTTAAATACAGGTTCCTGAAAGAGACATTAGTAAACTAGATGGGGATTTGCAAAATTCAATGTTAATTTCATGGTCATCATTACTAAGACCAGCTTTACATTCCATATTTAAGAATTGAATTTAAATTCCACTAACTGCTATTGTAGAATTTGAGCTTTTAGCCTGGGCTTCTCAATATATAATAAGAAGAACAGAAATGTTGGAGAAACTTAACAGTTCTGGCAGCATCTGTGGAGAGAGAAATGTTAATGATTCAAATGGCTTCATCAGAACTGAAAGGATTGGAAAATGATTTCTATGCTGTTATCAGAGGGGAGAAAGGGTGAGGATGCCATATTTTGTTTTTATTCTAGATTACTAGTCCAGTGACATTACCGCTGCACTACCATCTTTCATCCAGACCTTGGATTAAACCAATAATTCCATCACAAAGTTTTGACTTCCATTTTATTTTTGTTAATTACCATGCCTCTCCACACAGCGGCTATATTCTCACCCTTCAGCAAGCTGAAGAGTGAGAAATGAGAGTAAACCCAACCTATACATTGTGATTATCAACTTGTAAATATAGCAATCACAACTGCAATCCCTGCTGTCAGCCTGTTGAACCTTAATTCATGAATAATATGCAAATTGCCAATCAATTTTGTGAATCTGCTTTAATAATAACGAGTTGTAACTTTGAAGATCTGATCACTTCTGATCAGAATTTCTCTCCTCAATATCAAAATCTGATCAGAATTCTAGCGGATTTCTCTTCACTGTCATGCGTTTAAAAGACAAAAATTGCATGTGGATTATAAATCATGTTTATATTACCTTTCTGGTCACATGACAATGTGCAAAGGGGTTTGAGCATTATGCAGAGGGAGCTGGGTTGTAAAAATTTGACTTGTACTTGGCACATTTTTGGCATTTACACTTAATAAAAAATATGGAGTACGGTAAATGGTGAGGAAGCACATCCCAGGTTTCAAGAAGATGTAGACTGGCTCGTGGGATGGATGGACACATGTTGGACAAATTTAATGTCGGAAAATATGAAATACTATATGTTGGTGAGAATAATGAGAAGAGACTGTAAATGCTAAATGGCAATACTTTGGAAGCCTTACAAGAAAAAAAGATCCTTGTCAGTACTTGTGCGCAATTCTTTGAAACTGGCAGATTAGATTAACAAAACAGTTAATTAAGCATCTGAAACAGTGTGCTTTATTAATCAAGGCATTGAAGTCCAGGGTATCCTGCTAAACTTATATAAAACACAAATTTTCCAAGTCAATATCTCTGTCATTTTCCATCTGCAGTTTCATATATGCTTTTATCGTTGAAGGCTTAACTATAGTGATGTTTTACTGCACATTACATTCCTGCTAATAAAGTGATGTATTCTGATTTATCAACAGGAAATGACCACTTTTTAAAGTCTTTAATATGTTACATCCCCAAATCTGAAACTGGTGGAACTTTCAAATTCCTTAACTTAGACACAAAAGGAGAATTGGAACAAAGTAGCATTTTAGTCAGGCTATTTGTCACACTGTAGATTGTGTTTACTGTCCAATACTGCACAACTGAAAGACTCTACTAATGGCACATTCATCATTTGGCGAAAACCTCTTGCGATCAAAACAATGCTCTCTCTTTGACTTGTATCTCCACATTCTTCCTCTGAATATTCCGTTTTAGATTGAGTTTCAAATAGTTTTGGGACAGTTCATGGTGCAGTCATACTTTAATTTGCAGCTGAAACACAGATTGACTATGCCCTGAGCATTTCTGGACTTCATTTACACATTGTAGATCGTCTTCACTTCTTGAAATTATCAATATGACTTCTGTCCTCATTTTTCTTATTTACGGTTCTACTTCTGTACATTTGCCTGTGACCTCTATCTAGACAGTCTCACCAATTTGTTAACATTGTGTCTTCTATTTTCTGTTCCATGCTGCTGAAAACCAATGCTTTTTAAGGGATTTTCTCAGTGCTTCTGACATTTACCTAACAATCTATGTCTGTCCATAAATTTAATTTCCATCAACACTAGAAGTCTGTCCATAGTTTGGCACAGACTAATAACTTATATACAAGCACGGTTTGGGGAATTTCCACGTGAAATGTCTGCAGTCTTACAGAGAATCAATTAAATTCAATTGTGTACTCTCCCTCGGTACTATCCAGTCTAAATGTGTTGATCACGCAAGTTAACTTTAAAAGATGTTGACAAATTCGTATGTCACAAAGTTTAAAAAAAAATCTAATATGGGTTTTGGTGGATAAGCCAGCATTTATTTTATAACCTTAATTCTGCTTGAGAAGGTTGCAGTGAACTGCCTTCTTGAACCACTGCGCTCCATAAGAAGGGACAGACACGACACAGTGCTGGATGGAAGTTCCAGAATTTTGACCCAGTGATAGTGAAGGCGCAGTGAAATAATTTCCATGTCTGGATGGTGTGTGGCTTAGAGAGGAACCAATGGATCTCCCAAGTATTTGCTACCCTTCTCATTCTAGCTGTTTGAGGTAGTAGGTTTGGAAGGTGCTATAAAAGAATTTTATTAAAGAAAGATATTTCATTGGAAGCAGTTCAGAAAAGATCCAGAAGGCTGATCCTTGATATTGTGGGATTGTCTTATGAGCAAAGATTAAATCGATTGTGATTCTACTCACTGGAGTTTAAAATGATGAGAAGTGATCTTGTTGAAACATACTTAAAGGACTTGACAGGGTAAATGCTGAGAGGATGTTTCCCCTCTTGAGAGAGTTTAGGATCAGAGGGCATAGTCTCAGAATAATGAGGCAACAATTTAAGAGTGAGACAAGGAGGAATTTCTTTTCTCAGTGGATTATGACTATTTGGAACTCTTTCTCACAGAGAGTTGGTGGCACAGTCCTTGTGTACATTTAAGATAGAATCTTTGAGCAGGAGGGGAATCAAGGTTTACAGGTAAAGGGTAGGAAAGTGGACATGCAGAATGTTGGATCAGCTGTGATCCATTGAATGGCAGAGCAGACTCAAAAGGGTCAAACAGCCTACTCCTGTTCCGATTCCTTATGGTCTTATGGCGAGTTGTTTTAGTTCATTGTGTCAATGATGTATACTTCTGTCACTATTTGGCTGATCTACACTCAAAATAAATATTCAGACACAAAACTATCAAAAGCTATCATTATATGAAAAAAAGGAAGAATTTTGTAGCAGAAACTGTGGAGAATTTGAATTAGTTTGGCTATAATGTTTACCACACAACTTGTGGGCAATGTGTTTCAATATGTCACTGTTACAGAAACAGCTTCTGCACATTTATTGCCCTTCCAAATGGTCAATTTCTATAGTGTGGTGTAGCACATGTAGTGTTAAGACTGTCAGTAAAAATGGAGGGTGGCGTTTGGTCATTAGGTTTTTGTGATACATGCTGTTGAGTCTGGCACAAGGACCAGCAGGCTATAGAGCCAGAGCACTCAGTCAAGAAATGGGTCTAATGGCTGTATGTGGTCTCTTTCTGCTTTCACATTGGACAAGTTCAGAACCAAGTTCAATGTATCTTTGAGACATTGCACAATCAAGCAGCTGTGATCCCATCTGGAAATACAACTCAAGCCAGGACAGCTACATACACCTCCCCACTGTGTGAAACCATTCCCAGAATTCACCATGCAGCCGGCCAAAGTCCCTATAGCCAACAGGCAATCATGGGGTGAGCACTGTCCAAAAACTGAGAGAACTAAATCTCTCAAGGTGATTTCTTAAAAAAAAAGTTTTCATTTCTAACTGATTTCATTGATATTCAGAGACAACAGTTTTATAGATGAAAATGGAACGTCCTGAGATTAAACAATAAAATAAACCTCAGAATGATCTCAGTCCCCAAGTGGTTAATTTATGTTTGGCATTTGTAGCGTTCCTCTGGTCTGTCTCATGGATATTGTTTATCTTTCACACAGAATGCCAGTTCTTGTACAATTCTTGCTGGTAAAACCAAGGGGAGTGGCTCTCAGGGCTGTTAGAATAGAGGAAGGGGGGTGGTGTTACAGAGTCCAGCAATATAGTAGGGACTTTGGATAATAGTTGTGGGAGGGCTTGTCACTAGGCACAGTAGCTGTAATGATCATAATGAGGTCAGCCAGGTGGACCTCATAGAATATAGGTTCCCTAATTCAGACTGTTAAGCTGGTCCAATCAGAGAGCCCTGGCTGACAGATATGAACAGGATTGTCAGAGATTCTGTTCAATGTGACTCAATATCGAGTTCAATAACTATAGGGCTTGACCTCTTTTCCCCATGTCTTTACCCCAAACCCACACACTGGGTCTTGCTATTATACACAACCCATTGTCAGCTATTAGTAATTTCATTTTGGTTTCTGATTTCCATCATTTGCAGTTCTATTCATTGTTTTTTGTTTAAGCAGGAGACAGTGTTGTGTGTAAGATATGAGTCAAACTGTCTCCTCCAATCACTCCTCTTTTCATCGAGTTTTCATGCTATGTCATCCCCTGTAATGGTTTTGGGGGAAGGATATTTAATCAGGGGGTTGGCTGATTGGTTGGGACCCCAATTACCGCCTTACTTCCACTCTGACATAATCCAGGGTGGGATGGCTTGTAGATAGCATTCCCACACTCGTACCAATTGAAGCCTTTAATGGAACAATCCCTACCCACTGCTGGGCCTCATCCTACCACCACTGGTACCAACACAGGGATTTCGCCAGGCAGGTGGGGTATGACAGGCAAACAGATACAAGCTTGGTTTCTTGTTCTAGAGGCAGTCACCAATGTTCGTTCTAATTTTCATTCTGGCAGCACTGACCTCTGAGGCCCATGTGTGGCAGGGTCTTCCAGAACCATGCCGACACCAATCAAAATGTGTATGGAATATCAATGCGGCTGTACACGTGCAGAGCTGTGCAGCCTAGTGGAAATGGTAGCAGTATGTTGTTCAAAGGACCACATTGATGGAACCTGGCATTGGGAAGGGGGTCAACAGCAATAACAACCCACGTGGCCTGGCTGCTATACAAACACCAGCCCTCCTGCCCACCCCACCCCACCCCCATCCGACTCCCACCTCTGCTACATGATGTCCTTACCATCACTCATTTGGAATACATTGACAATATCTCCGTCTCTCTGGAGATACTGCAAAATCTGGTCAGTCAACAGCTCTAGCTGAGCAGCATCTCAGTCCTTAAGGTTCTTGAATGTGGAGGAAGGCTCTCTGTTGGCTTTTCAAGTACCTGAGTGCAAGTTGATATGACAGCTCCTGATTCTACAGCTAGCGGACAAGCCTTACCTGGCCATGATTAAATCCGGCCCTTTGTTTACTTTAATCGTCACTCACACTGGGCACATTCAAACTTTCACATTCATGAAACCTATGTGTACTTTTTCATATATTTCTGTTCCTTTCCCTCTCCCTCTACTTTTTCTATCACTGTCTGGCTTGATCTATTTCACAGTGTACCCTTTTCAATTGTCTTTCTTCATTCTTCTGGCTTAATCTTCCCAGCTCATCCTATCCTACATTCTATCTGTCTTTCACCCTTTGGCTCCTTTTCTGCTTCTCCTGCTCATTTGTTACTTTTTTTTCAACTGCTTCTATATCTTGCACTAGCAACCTTTTGAGACTTGGAATGGCTCACTTCTGGAGCAAGTGGGACTTGAATTCAGGCCTTCTGGCCCAGAGACTATTCCTCACTACAAAAATTATTTTTCAAGTTTCGACCACTATATCCAAACAACAGTGATTATCTCCTGTCATTTATTTTGCTGCTGTGATTGTGCATTCACTGAAAACAGAAATTCTGAGTAATGTTTGAAGTCAAAATGAAGGAGAAGGCAGCAGTCCACTGAGAAAAATAGATTTGTTGGTAAGCTTCAAGTAAAAATAACAGAAGGGACAGCTGCTGTTTGTCTGTCTCAGAGGTAAAGTACAATTTAATTCAGCAATAAATAATAGTTAAATTGTAAGCATTACCTGAAGAGGAAAGAAAAATGAGAGTTTATTCCCTGGTGTATTTTGGAAAAGACAAAAATATAATACTCTGACAAGACATATGGCAGTGAGAAAATCTCATTGATACCCACTGGGAAATTGTTGACAATGTACGTGTTTGAAATGCATACCTCATCCCAGAAAGCTAATTTAGTGGCTGCACTCAATCAAAATAAGAATTTCTTTGTCCAGAGAGGCAGAACTTCTAATGATTGTACCAAACAACACAAAAGACTATGGCTAAATTTTGTTTGAATAATGCATCTTCTTGTGTATTCTATTCATTCGACTTATTTGTACACATTTTGGTCTTAGCATTTTCCCAAACTTGTAGAATCACATCAAGTGATAAGCAAATGGTGAAATTGAACCAATAATAGTCTGTAAAATTTTTAGAAATTGAGAAATAATAGAGAGCGTGGTTCAGTGAGTCAAATATTAATTCTGATATAGAAAGAGAAATAAAGAAAGGAAAGGTAATCAAACAGGGAAAAACAGACTGCAGTGCCTTCAGCCATTTCTTATCATATGGAGTGAATCAACGTGACTGTAGATTGGAATCTATGATTCCCAGACCACTACAGGAGGCAGAGATGAATCATCCACTCGGCACTTTTGACTGAAGATTGTTGCAGATGCTTCATTCTTATCTTGTGTACTGATGTGATGAACTCCACTATCATTGAGGATGGGTATATTTGTAAAGTCTCATCTTGCAGTGATAGACTGCTGTATACTTACATGGATAAGTACAACTTGTCACCGGAGAAAGCAGCCACATAATTGGTACACCACCCACTAGCTTTACCACTGTGCACAGCAGTATCTTCAAGACTCTTTGCAGCAACTGACCAAGGCTTCTTTCTCAGCACTTTTCACACTCATGACCTTTACCATGTAGAAAAATATGGGCAGTGGATCTGTGCGAACACAACATCTGCAAGCTCTCCTCCAAACCACACACCATCTTGAGATGGAGCTATACTGTCATTCTTTCATTGTCACTCATTTAAAATTTTGGATCTCCCTCCCTATGACAAAAGATTGGTGGCATAGTAGATATGTGTTCTAAGATTTCAAAGGGATCTTGATCAAATGGGTCATTGGGCTGAAAAATGGCAGATGTCATTCATTTTGGATAAATGTGAGGTATTGCATTTTGGTACAACAAATTGGGCAGAACTTATACAATTGAGTAGCGTTGTAAAACAAAGGGACCTAGGGGTTCAGGGATATGATTCTTTGCAGTTTGCATCACAGGTAGATGGGATGGTTAAAAAGACTTTTAGTGTGCTTGCCTTCATTCTTCAGTCCTTTGAGTATAGAACTTGGGAAATCATGTTGACGTTGTTCAGGACATTAGTGAGGCCTCTTCTGGAATACTGTATCCAGTTCTAGCTGCCCAGTTATAGGGAGGATTAAGCCAGAGCACATTCAGAAGACAGTTACCGGAATGTTATTGGGTATGGAATGTTTATAAAGAAAGGCTGAATAGGCTGGGACCTTTTCACTCGAGGCTGATAGATAGGGTTAATGATAGGTTTTTTTTCTCTAGAATGGGGGAATTTCAGTTTAAGGGGGCATATTTTTAATATGAGAGGAGAGAGATTTAAACAAGACCCAGAAGCAATTTTATTTACAGGGAGGGTGATTCGCATGTGGAATGAACTTCATAAGGAAGAGGTGAATATGGGCACAGTTGCAACATTTAAAAGGCACTTGGTTAAGTACATGAATAAGAAAGGTTTGGAGGGTTTTGGACTAGGAGAAGTAAAGTTGGGCTTGTTTAATTTAGGATTGTGGTCAGTTTGGAATTGGGCCCACGGGATGTTTCCATGCTATATATCTCTCTGACTCTATAACTGCATCAGTTCAAAATGATAACCCAACAGCACATTCACTCTTAATAGGAACACAAAGCATCTGAAGTCTTGTTACCACACTTTTGAAAGCTTCCCACTTATAAGTTATTCTTTTATCTGTGAACAGTCTACTCCAATCAATTTTTGAAAGCTCTTGTCTCATACCACTGAAATTTGCCTTACTCTAATAAAAAAAACTTTAACTTTTATGGAGGACTTATCCTTTACTGCAACTATTTTAAAACTAATAGAGTTATGATCATTTGTCCCAAAGTGTTCCCCTACTAACATGTCAATCACTTGCTGTGGTTTTTTCCCAAGAGAAAGTTAAGTTTTACTCCTTCCCTGATGGGTACAACTAACAGTGAACAATTAATACTGTTACAACCAGTAGTGACCACATCCTGTGAGTTAATTTTTAAAATGCCTTATGTGCAATCACACAGCATTACAAACATATGGATTGTCTTAATTTGCAGCCAAAAATTAATCAATTATGTTCTCATTTCTGGCTTTTCAATCCATATTGCACAATATAGGAAAGAGGCCAGGTTGTTTAGCAGCTCACCAGCTTGCAGCCAGCCTTTGCTGCAGAGGGATCAGATGAAGATCTCAGTGGGGTCAAGTATAAGAGATCCCCTGACCGAATGTGCATACACTGATCGCAATGCCTGGTCTGTTGGACAACCTCCTACTACTGTCAAGGAACATGAAGGAATCTGGCTTGGTAGATGGCATCATGCAGAGCTTACCCTCACACTGCAGCATCTTCTTCATCTCCCTACCCAGCAGCAAGCACAGAGGTTACACCACAGCTGCTTCTGTTCCTTTTGTGTGGACAGGCTAGGGCATTCTTCTGCCCCAATCCATTTCAGGACACTGTAACAGTTTCTGCCAAGAATAGGAAACTTGCCACAACAACCTCAAAGTACACATCAGAATACTTCTGGACATGTTACATGTGCTTGAACATTATCTTGCATGCCGTTTGGGTGTCCAATCCTTTAAGAAAGGCATTATTATGACAAAGGATGTTACACAATGTCTCTAGTTGAAGACTTTATACTAACCTTTGACAGCAACCTGCTCTTCCTTTAGAAAGAGGTTACAGCCTTTATGTTTGCTTTTCCAATGTATTATGTATTTCTGCATCTCTAACAGAATACAGTTCATTCTAATGCAATTGCAGTCATTGCTTCCTTTTCTAAAATCATATTCACCATCCTATTCTGCAAGTAAAATTGCAGCAACACTCTCTCCTGATTGTGTTTCCATGCATTCTGCTCTTTTTTTTCTCTTTTCAAAACTAATATCTAGCCTTTCTTTCATGGAAACTAAAGCACCTTGATTTCAGTAGTCTCTTTTGGACAGCTTCCCAAACGAGGGAGAATTTTTGAATGTCTTGAATCAGAAGGCAAGAATTCATTTTCAATTTCATTATGTGCAGTTCACAGCAAAACCCTTCTTGCTCAATTCCATTAAATCTGGTCTCACCCCTTCAGTATTTCCTTTCTCTTGTTCAAAGTGGTGATTTTATCTTAGAGTCCACAGTGAAAAATTAATGATTGTGACAGATAAGTAGTGCACAAAAATAAAATCCATAGCTGATTGCAAATCCTCTGACAGCATGTGTATGTATTATGCTATGTTATATTTGTTTTATTGGATATTATGGACATGCATTATATATTTTTGTTGCATAACCGCAAACCTCTTCCAGAATATTAATATAGGAGCAGCCGGTTGTAGTCAGAAGCAGTACGTCCATAATAAAAATTTCCAGATAGAATTTTACAGTGTCCTTATATCCCTGTGTTTCAACTGTCCTTTGGGTCTGTTGGAATTTATCTGTCAAGTGAAAAGTCATACAATACAACATTCATTGTCCACAAAACTATACGCCAAACCACAGAATTGTTGTGGTGCAAAGACTGATGCACTCAGGGAATGTATGGGAACATGGGGCTGGGACATCATAGCTATTCTATAAATATGGGCTGAGGGAGGTAAAGAACTGACAGCTCAATGTTCTAGGTTTTAGATGTTATAGGAAGGATGGAAAGGGAAGCAAAAGAGGAGGGGGAGTGTCATTTTTCATCAAGGAAAACATTACTACTGTAATTAGAAAGGATATTTCTGAGGGATCGTCCAGAGAAATTAGAAATAAGAAAGGGATGATCACCTTGATGGGATTGCACCCCCACGATCAGAGAGAAATTGAGGTGCAAATGGGCAAAGAGATCTCAGATATGTGCAAGAATAATCGAGTTGTAATAAGAGTTTAATTTTCTCAACACTGACTGGCACAGCCATAGTGTTAAAGGTTGAAATGGCGAGGAATTCATTAAATGTGTTCAAGAAAATTTTCTTTCTCAATGTGTAAATGTACCCATCAGAGAAGGAGCAAAACATGACCTTCACTTGGCAAAAGAAAAACAGAGCAAGTAATTGACATGTTAGTAGGGGAACACTTTGGGACTAGTGATCATAATTCTATTAGTTCTAAAATAGTTGCAGCAAAGGATAAGTCCTCCATAAACATTAAAGTTTTTAATTAGAGTAAGGCAAATTTCAATGGAATAAGACAAAAGCTTTCAAAAGTTGATTGAAGTAACTGTTCACAGATAAAGGGATGATTTAGAAGTGGGAAGCTTTCAAAAGTGTGATAACAAGAGTTACGTTATGTTCCTGTCAGAGTGAAGGGTAAGATTGGTAAGAATAAGGAGCATTGAATGAATAAAGATATTGAAATTCTAGTCAGAAATAAGAGGGGATCATAAATTAGATATAGACAACTGAGTTCAAATAAATCTCATGGTGAGTATGAAGAGTGTAGGGGCATTCTTAAGAAGGAAATCAGGAGGGTAAACAAGGGACAAAACTTAGCCATGGTACATAAGGTTATGGATAATCCAAAGAGATTCTGCAAGTACACTGAGAGAAAAAGAGCAACTAGAGAGAGAAAGTGACCCCTTAAAGATTAATGAGGTCATCTATGTGTTGAACCTCAGGAAATGGGTGAGACATTAATGAATATTTCACATCAGTTTTTACTCTGCAGAAAGACATGGGGGCTAGAGAACTCGGAAATAAATACTGATGTTTTGAAAACAGTTCACATTACAGAATAGGAAATGCTAGAAATGGATAAACCTTTGGAATTTGATCAAGTATATCTCAGGACTTTATGGGAATTCATGGAAGAAATGGTAGGCCTCCAGCAGAAATAAGTGATGTTCGTCTTTTGATTGGTAAGTCTGGACCGGTCAGGCTACTATTTGGCCAGTTTATAAAGCTCAAATAATTCAGGAGAAAAACTGAAGGGCATTCAAATGCTGTGTAATACTAGATGTCAATTAACTGGCAAGTTTTTTTTAATGTTTCTTGGATACAGCTGTTGCTGATGAGGCTGGCATTCATTGTCCATCTGTAATGCCCTAGAGAAAGTAGTGATGAGCTACCATTTTGAATTACTGACATTCTTGGGGTGTGAGATCACCTACATTGCTGTTAGTGAGATAGTTCCAAGGTTTTCATCCAGTAACATTGAGGAACATTGACATATTTACAAATCAGACTAACAAGTGGCTTGGAGGGGAACTGGCAGGTCGTAATCTGCTGTCCTTGTGCTTCTCAGATCTTATAGTTCACAGGTTTAGTAAGTGCTGTCAAGGAGGCTTTGGTGAGTTGCTGCAATGCACCTTGTCAATGAAACACATTGCCAGCCGAGCAAATGAATGTTTAATTTGGTAGATTGAATTACAGGTTCTGGATTTGTCCTGGATCATGTTGTGCTTCGTGAGTTTTGTTGGAGCCACAATCAATGAAGCAAGTTGAGGAATTCTGTCTCATTCCTCACTTGCAAATAAACACAAGAGACATTTTCAAATGTGTGGTATGCACTGCATTTGAAAAATGTATCATTTTCGGAAATTATGTAGCCTGTTGTAGATTTCAAGTGCAGCTAAAAAGGATGCACATGTTCCATAAGTCCTATATTGTAGACAGAAAATTTTGATTGTTCAAAAAATCTGGTTCCTGATTTCAGGAGTACATATAGCTGACTGGGAGCTTTACACATCCAGTTTGAGATATTCCTTTTAGGGTCAGTACTCTATTGATAAGCCTCCAAAAAGGAGACAGAGAATTGCAAGTACACCCTGAAAAGGTGAAATTGAAAATATTATTTAAGAAAATGCAAGACACTTTATGGAATTTGCAACCACAAGGAATATTGAAGCAAATGTCATAGATGCTCATAAGAAGAAGCTAGCAAAGCATATGGAAGAAAAAGAAAATTCACAGGGTTACAATGATAAATTTAGATGAGCCTAGATGGGGAGAAGGCTCGAGTAGAACATAATCTACTGGACTGGTTTGGGTTAATTGTCTGCTGCTATGCCATATTTCCAAAGTAATCCTTCTGTTACCTCTAATGGTCAGAATGCCTTTCAGAAACATTATCATGATATCATCACTTTACACCTATATGATACAAATATCACACAATCTATCTTGATTTGAATACTTGAATAATGACATGCTGCCCAGTTGGAATCTAATAGATTAATGTTAGCTTAGACACTGCAAATGGAATATTTGCATATATCAGGAAGCAGTATTAAATATTGTCTAATTCTTCAACACCAATGACATTTGCTTCCAGTTTGCTATATTTCACAAGCTAACATAAGCATTGCCACATTAGGTAAAAAAAAATCTGTTGCAGGCAAAAATTAATCTAGTTTTAGGGGCAAAATTGTCTGGGGATTAGAAAGGGACAGATTAATTATGGGATTGCCATTAGGAAGAGGGTTACTAGTGGTAAAAGCATTGGAATAGTTTCAAGTCACCCCTCCCAATCACAGTACATACCTCCGACACTTCCAGATTTGGTTCATTAAAACTTCCTCTAAACCGGCAGGCAGGCTGCTCCATTTTACCCATTGGAAAGGCTACCAGTGTTTTCACCTGCTGGGAACAGAGTTAATCGTGGAAGTGCCCTAAAAAGCACTGCAAGCAGTCATTAACTGACTGGTTAAGGCATTTAATTGGCAGGGCAGGGTTCGAAAGTGAAACCTAGATCTAAAGTCCTATGGTGGAGGGAAGGTGCTCCAACATGCCCAATTGTCTTCCCCTCCCTGCACATTGCTTGCCATTCCTCACTTAATATAAATTTTTGATCACACTTTTTGCAGAGACATAGGAAGGTACAGATATGCTCACAAATTTATGATAGAGATAGAATGTAAATAAATAGCATCATAGTATGTCTCTCCCTTCATATCCATTTGCAACAAATGATTCAAATTACCTGTCATCTTTGAAAAAACTCTTCACATAAAATATATGTAAGTATTTATGATCTTTATGGGAACCTCCCAACTCCTACCACTGTTCATGTTTATTACAGTGGTAAGTACAATGTCTTGGCAAATAAAGATGAATAACAAATACTCCTCTCTGCAGTGTTCTTTCACAAATACCAGTCAGCCTAAATACCTAATATCACAGTCTAGACTATTCTATTAAAGCCTTGCATCTTTGTACTTTCTCCTCTCTTTTGAACATGGAGCACTCCGTGACCCTTGCCATTGGTGTAGCTGTTTCATACATATTTGCCTAACAGTAATTGATATCATTGTTTCTAGAAATAAAATAAAACTGTTTTGTAGATGTAATGAAATATCTTTGCATCATTTTCTGCTTGATGATTCTTTATTTCAAAGTGTGCTGGTGATTAACATGTTGGCTTTCATTTTGTGTAAAATCTAAAAATAAAACCCAATTTGAGTTCTGAAGTAAAAAAAAGGAAGAATTTAAAAAGTGGATTCCATTCATACATAGTAAATGCATCTGAGTATGTTTGGGAAAATGCAGCCATTGTCAATCTTACTAATTTAATTAGACTGTTCCTCAGTCTCAACACTTACACCTTCTTGTCATTCTGTACCTCACATATATGTCCAACCATATGCTGAATTTTAGGTTTTCATGCTTCTTACCTTTCCATCTTTTGGACCATTCTCCCTTGATCAGCATCTAACTGCTTATTTAGACTACAAACCTAGAACTGTCAATCAAGCAGGGGGTCAAGTGTATTTCACAGAGAAATCAATTTCTGGGCTTTCAGCCAGGAATGCATGATGAAGTTTGGTGGAGAGCCCAGAAATGAATTATTGTGTCAGGAAACAGTTGAGCTCCATGGAAAACATTGCTTAATAGATAGCTCTGGCTCTCTGATCTTTGTTGCCAATTGTACATCTTTATTTCTAGAAAACTGACAGGTTTCAAGTACTTGCAGTTTTTGCTATTGTTAATTTTTTTTGGATGAATGACACTGCTATTAACCTGTAGTAAAAAGATGTTTAGTGGAAGCTTATCAATTAGTGATTTTAAAAAAAAAACATTTTTAACACATCCTATTGTTGCAATCGAGTTCATTGATTCAGTATTGATGTGCAGTGGATTAAAGTGTATGCCATAACTTGACATGGATGCATGACTGGCCTTCAGGGAGGGTGGAGTTCTATAGCCTTTCATATGGAGCTTAGGGACAAGGCTTATGGGTGGAGTTTCATAATATGGCATAGAAGGAAGCTATTCCTGATGAAGGCCTTTTGCCCGAAACATCGATTTTCCTGCTCCTCGGATGCTGCCTGACCTGCTGTGCTTTTCCAGCACCACTCTGATCTAAACTCTGGCTTCCAGCATCTGCATTCCTCACTTTTGCCAAATAGACAGCATTAGGGCCACTTAGTTTTGTGATGTGGCAGCATAGCCTAGAACAGTTAGTGTGAGAGATCATGAGAGTGGATAGGTAGAATTGGTCTGGTATGGGAAGCATAATGTAGCATGGATGGAGATTGGCAAATGTGGGGATGAATTTGCTGTGATGAATGAAGACTAGAAGGAATGACAGATTTCATTATGACCTGGGAGAAATTTCACAGCAACAAGGTAGGTGTTTCAAACTGCTCACCTTTTCACATGACAGAATTTGTGGCTGCTTCCCATTGCTTTCTGTGGTCATCTGGTCCATTGCAACCTGCATCACAATGAAGATGAAAATCTCATTTTTGCTGGCATATCTCCTGAGCCAGGCTTGCAAAGCTGGAAATTTTCTTGACTTCTGCTAGCTGCCTTCATGTGAAAATCAAGGTCACTGTATCAATTTTGATTTTTTGTTTGTGTGATCTTGACACTATGCTGCATTAGCAAGCATTATCCATCACCTAGGTTTCCAAATCATGTATTTGATGGGACAGCCACCACTTCAATCTATTGATCTGCTTTCAAAAATATCATTCTAAATTATTTGGCTTCCATTTCACACACTGGAGATCATAAGGTTTAGATTCTGTCAGAATACTCTGACTTGTTTTGTTTCCTCATTTTTACCAACTGCTCAAAAGCAAGAGGTTTTAAAAAAGAAGGGACATTTGTGTTTCAAAAATTGTGCACTTTTTGTTAATGGTGCTGTCAGTACAGCATCTTGCTCCCTGACTATGCTTGGAAAATGAATATTTCATTGCATGTGTTGCAAATTCTTTTCGAAAAATAATAACTGGCAGAAAACATAGCTAAACCAGTTCCTTGCAAGTCAATTACAGGGCCCTCAAGCATGGTGTTTATGGTGGGTGGAGGGTACAATCTGACTGTCCACATTCCATTATTGCAATTGCTGTAGTCAAACTGCAGGGGTGTCCTGTGACAAGATAATCTTTAGGCTACTCTACGTCTATCACAGAAGATTGAAGAAAGGGTAAAAAAAACAATTGTAAATGGCATAATCAATGACCACAATGCTGGAACACCATCTGGTGGCAGCTAGTAGATGCACTGCTCTAGTTTTCATATCTACATGCTTGGTGAAGGCTGATTCATTTCAATTCAGCCTTCACCAAGCATTGGAATCACTTCATTCAGATACTAGTCATGGGAGCAATGTGTTCTCAAAATCTCCAATGCACAAATCAACCCAAGTGCAGGATTTATAAATCTGGTACCTTGCAGTAATTTTGTGGATGTGCATTTGATAGCATAAATTTGCTTGAAAGATGGCTTGAGTGCATTAATGAATTATCATTTTCCATCGCTCTGCCTGTGTTGACGACCCACTGTCGATGTACAGGATGTCAAAAGCATTGTTCAATTTTGCTGGTCTGCACTGAGCAAATCTATTTAGTAGAATGGATGCTATAGTCTATGTGTTTCTTTTCATATTACCCTGTCGATTTCATGCATATGACTGTATCTCTTGCAGTAATGTCTTTATTTGTTGGTTGAGGTGGGAGGAAGGGTAAGGGGGTCAAGATTGCCACAATGTTGGTAAGGAGGTGGGGGTATATGACAGCAGATATGACAACATAGTGACAGATGAAAAAATGTTGAAAAAAATCAAATTTGACAGTAATTTGCTTCTTTTGAAGAAGAGAAATCAATGATGAAATGCAAACAAAATCCATCATTTGGTTTTCTGTCAGAAGATGTTAAAGTAAAGGAGGATGAGATTAATCAGCCAAAAAAAATCTATTTGTTGTGCAGTATCATTCAACATTATTTGATAGAAGATTTTAAGATACACTCTCATGGAGTCACCTCTAACTACAATCTCTCTGATCACCTTTGCTGTCCTGCACTTTAGCAATGTCTTATAGCCACTCGTATAAAACTTTGTTTTCAAACCCAAGCTTGCATCAATTCTCTTTCACCTTGTATGAGTTTTTGATCCAGTAGTGGATTGATTTTAATGTTCTCAAAACTGTTGTTAACTCCCTCCATAGCCTCACTGCTCTTTACCTCTGCAGCTTCCTTCAGCCCTGCACCATCTTTGTGTTCCTTCAATTCTGATGGCAAGGCATGGCAGATTTCAAGACGAAATGTCATTGGAACACTTTGTGAATAACTCAGGAAAGATGTTCAGGCATTTGGGAAGGCGCAACAGAGATTTTTTAGAATGGTACAAGGTACTTCAATTATCTGCAGAGACCAGAGAAATTGAGATGATTCTCTTTAGAACAGAGAAGTTTAAGGAGCATTTTAATAGAGGTTAATCAGTTGTTGGCATGGGGAGTTGGAAGAGTGGGAAGTTCAAGAGCTAAGAGTTGAGAAAGGGAGAATGCTTTGCCAGAGGGTGTCAGATTAAGGTTGCACTATAAAGAAGAATCCACAGGAGTTCAGCCAGCAGCATCTGCCCATCCTGAAATGTAATAAACAAGGATGAAATGAAAATAAGAGGCAGGGATGGTGAAGAGAGGGTAGGAAGACTGAGCTCAGCAATTTGGGAGGAAGAGATATATAGGTGGACAGGAGAAACGTAGACATTTAACAAAAGTGGTCACAGAAACAATGAAGCAGAAAAATAAACAACATGCACTTTGCATCTATGGATAAAATATTATAGCGGTTTAAACAATGTGAGTTATGGTGAGATGTGTGATAGGATTGAATGTCAAGTGCAGCAAGGCCCATCTCATCACTGGGAACAACCCTCCAATCCTTTTAGACACAACATGATGAGATTCTCAAAAAAACAATGGCAAATTGCCAATTGATGAGAACTAATGTTTGTTAAGTGTCTTGTTGGTGGCTCAATTTGCCTTAATAGTATTTCAGTTCAGATCTGACCAAACTCACCCAACAAATCAGACTCTGGGAAAACCCAACATGTAAATCAAAACTGAACCTGGTAGGTTGATAAAATCATGAGGGGAATGGATAGGATAAATAGACAAAGTCTTTTCTCTGGGGTGGGGGAGTCCAGAACTAAACAGCATAGGTGTAGAGTGAGGGGGAAAAAATCAAAAAGGACCCTAAGAGGCAACTTCTTCATGCATAGGATGATGTGTGTAGAGAATGAGCTGCCAGAGGATGTGGTGGACTCTGGTACAATTACAACATTTAAAAGGCATCTGCATGGGCATGTGAATAGGAAGGGTTTAGAGGGATATTGGCCAAGTTCTGGCAAATTGGTCTAGATTAGGTTAGGATATCTGGTCAGCATGCATGAGTTGGACTGAAGGGTCTGTTTCTGTGCTGTACATCTCTATGACTCTATGCTGCCAGACCTGATGAATTTTGTTGGCAATTTCTTTTCTTGTTTCAGATTTTCAGCATCCACAGTTCCTTATTTCTCATTGACTGTACATTTATTTGGGATATCCTGAGTTTGTGAAATATGCTACAGTGAAATAGTTGCAGATTACTCGAAAATATGTAGAACAGTCAATAGCTCAGATGACACCAAGAGGCTACAAAAGGATATAGGCAGGTTAAGTGATTGGGCAAAGGTCTGGTAAATGCAAAGGAATGTGGTAAAATGTGAAGTTATGCATTTTGGCAAGAGGACCAAAAAGAAGTATAATAGTGAGAAATTGCACAGTCCTTGTGCACGAATCACAAAAGGTTCCTATGCAGGCACAACAAGAAATCAGGAAAACTAATAGAATGTCATCATTTATCATGAAGGAAATTGAATACAAAAGTAGGGAAGTTATGCTTCAGGTTTACAGGCACTAGTGACAGCACAACTTGTGTACCTGCCCAGTGTTGATCAACCTATTTGAGGAAGGTGATTAATGCATGGTTCAGATAAAATATGCCAGAATAATATCTGGAATTGAAGGATTACCTTACAGCAAAGAATGGAGGGACTCAATTCACATCCAGTGGAGTTTAGAAGAATAAGAGGTTTTTGATTGAAACATGTAAGATTCAAAGTGGCCTTGACAAGTTGTGGAAAAATCTAGAACTAAGGGCCACTGTTTGAAAATAAGGAGTCACCAGTTTGAAACAGCAATAAGGAGGTTCCTTTTTCTCATATAGTGTGCATCTGTAGAACTCTTGCTCAAAAGACAAAGGAAGAAAAGTTTTTGAATATTTTTAAGGGCAAGGTAAGTAGATTAATGAATAATCAGGAGGATGAAAGGTTATCAGAGGTAGGGAAGAATGCGGATGAATCAGATCCACCACGGCCTTGTTGAATGACAGATCAAGCTTGCAAGGTTGAGTGGCCTATTTCTGCTCCTCAAGCTCTAGAAATGCAAATCTTTGCACTATCTTTCTATTTCACGATTGATACAAGTTGCAAAATGCAGAAGGGTTGATGTACGGAGTTCTCATTTCATAAACTACAGCCAAGTACACCTGCAACAGTCACACACGCAAATATATACCTACCTCTTGTAAACCTGATAATCTCTTTCTTAATGTTGATTAAATTTTGCATATTTTCCAAATACTAGCTGGCATTTCAGAAATTTAGTTCAACTGTGTTTAATTTATTTTATTTTAATAGTGAATAGCTCAATTCCTTTTGTTACTGAATGTGTTTAACACATGTTTTGTTTTAATGCCTTTTTCTTGTATCAATGTCAACTGAAGCCAAAAATCATACGTTAATATGTTATCTATTGCAATGTAAAGTCAACATTTTTGCTCAGCAGGATTCCAAATACCCCTTGATGCCTGGTGTGCTTAATCTAGTGGGCGTTCACTGACTACCAAATTATATTACATTTAGTGACTATAGCAATGCTAATCCCAAATCCTCTGGGAGAGACATGACATATATAAATGTTTTTCAAATTTACTTTCATGATGTGGAAATCACTGTCTGAGACTATGGTGGAGACAGGTTCTATTGAAAAGAGAATTAGACTATTGTCTGGAGGGATACTGGGAGAAGATGGGAGAATGGAACAAGGTAAAGTAAACATGTGGAGAGGTGGTGCAGGCACAATGGGCCAAATGGCTGCTTCTGTGCTGTAACAATTGTGATTCTGTGAGGTGGGCATCACTGGCAAGGCAGATTATTGATGTCCATTCTTTTTGCACTGAAAAAATTCTGGTGGTCCCTTGCAACCTGTGTGCATCTTTGTAGTATGCTAAGTGTCAACCCTGGGAGATGAAATGTGGGACTGAAAATATTTCAGCAGAGTAGATAAAGAGGATCTATTTCAAATAGCCAATGGGCCAAATGCCAGAGGACACAGATTTCAGGGGATTGTCAAAAAAACACAGGCAAGTATTTTGTTTTAATGCTATGAATGTTTCAGAGCTTGAAATTGCTGCTTGACATCCTATAATCCCAACACAACAATAGGCTGCAAAAAAGAACTAGGTAAATTCTTGAAGGGGAGAAAAAGAATTGTAAAACTTGTAGAGTAGGATTATGTGAATTACTCTTTGAAAGAGTCAGTATTTAGACGTGGACTGAATGGCCTGCTTCTCTGTTGTACTTTTCTATCACTGGATTAAAACAGTTGGAAGGGTGGATACCGAGTACGGAGTTCTCATTTCATAAACTACAGCCAAGTACACCCTGAAAGGACATTAGTAAACCAACTAGATTCTTACAACTATAAATTGGTGAGATAGCATACTATCTACTGTAGTTATTCTAGATCTTTATCAATATTTTTTGAAGTTTCTTTCAACTGAATTCATGTTGAAGTGGGTTCCCTAGCAATTGAGATCTGTAATGCAACTCCACTGCAACATTAATCCCCCTGTATGATTAAATGGGAACGACAATTCACTAAAAGAAAATCTCGGGTAATATCTGGCTGGCATTTTACTCAGGTTCACCAAATCATGCATACACTATTGGTAAGGTCTGAATTATTTGATGACAAGTAATGCATAAATAAGCTAAAGGATGGCTCAACAAATAAAACAACTCTTGGCATTCAACATTAATAATAACACTGCTCTCTGCCCATTGCTCACATGCTGAATTACATCCTGACCCCATATCTAAATTCTCTTAAGTGACACAATAATAGGTAAACGTTTCAGAACTGCAAAAGGTAGTCAATCACACAAATGCATTTTACAGTCCATTGTTCAGTCTGGGAATCTGATGAAGTGGAACGGAATGAAACTCATATTGTTGTGATATCCTTTGCCTGTAGAACTAAATCAGAAGATGGGCCATTTGCTTATTTATTTTTAAAAGAAGTTTTGAAGGAAAATTTATCCTAAATCTGTTGGTACATTTTTGAAACTTTTATATCTTCTGCCTGGTGGAAGAAGGTGGAAGAGAATATAATAGTGGGAGGGGTCTTTGATTATGTCAGCTGCTTTGACTTTTTGTTTTAGAAAATGAGTAAGATAACTTCTCAGCTTGTGCAGCTGGCTGTTAGATTGGTGCAATTGAACATTGAATGATTGAGAATTGTGTGTACATTTTTCTGCCATGCACTGAATAGGCTGAGCAATCTGTATCCTGACCTGAACCTCTTCGGTTGGAGACAAAAAACCTGCAGATACTGGAATCCAAAGTAGACAAGCAGGAGGCTGGAAGTGCAGAGCAATCCAGGTAGTATCTGGATGTTGCCTGGCTTGCTGTACTGTCTGAACGTCTTTGGAGCTGCCTGACCCGCAACCACCAAGATCCGAAATCCATCAATGTGTTGCTATTTTCAAGACAGTGCACCTGGAGCAGGATGGTCAAAATGGTGTGAAAAGAAAGGACCTTGGTTTTATTTGACAGCAATGCCTGAGCTGCTGTATAGTAAAATGATAGATGAATGATCACGGAACAGCACTGAAAGCTGAGAAGAGGCACCTGTAATAGTACTGTTGACTAAAGTTAAATCCATGATAAGTGTGGACAGAGGAGTTTGTAATGGAAAACTCTGAGAGACAGGGTATGACAAAAATGCAGGAATGAAAGTGGGGATGGGTGGCAGTCATGGGAAGCAGAGAAATGTGAACATGGTAAAATTATTTTAATATGTTACTATCAAATGGCAACAGGAAAGATTAGCTCTTTGAGTTCTTACTCCCTGAGTTATCAAATCAGAAATAAAAAAATGCAGTTCAAATTATGGAACTGTGGAAATCATTTCCTTGTGCACTTTGTATTGAAAATTATATTTAAATTGATTGTGTCATTATATTTGTGGCGCCTTTTCGCTTCTGATTTACTTAAAGAACCAAATGCAGAGCTTTTGATTTCCTTTGAGAGAAAACAAATTTTACAGATGATCAGGATTGTGATTTCTCATCTGTTTAGGGTCCATTGGAACACAAAATACAAGAACTGGAGTACATGATTCAGCCACTCAAGCATGGTCCTCCAATCATTGGGATCTCTGTTGATACGGTACCATGATTTCTTTGACATGCACTGGTTCTGTAATCCTGAATGACCTCGCCTGATAGAAGTCTAGCAAAATACTGTGAATGCTGAAAGAAATATAGAAAGTGCTGAAAACTTTTAACAGATCTGACAATGATGATGGAGAGAGGAACAAAACTTTAGGTTACTGAGCTTTCATTCATTCTGAATTTTCATGCAGACTCACCAGTTTTCTGTGAGGACCAGATGGGTGTTTCTGATTTCTATGACCTTCTGTAGGGGCAACTGTTCAGATAAATAAACTCCAGGTGAGTATAGTCGATTTTAAAAGCCTGATAAAGCCATTGCATGATGGTTATGCTATCTTACAAAACATAAGAACATAAGAAATAGGAGCAGGAGGAGGCCATCTGGCCCTTCGAGCCTGCTCTGCCATTCAATAAGATCAGAGCTGATCTTTTCATGGCCTCAGCTCCATTTACCCACCCTCTCACCATAACCCTTAATTCTTCCATTGTTCAAAAAATTCTATCTTAGCTTTCCAAATATTTATCGAAGTAGTGTCAACTACTTCACTGGGCAGGGAATTACATAGATTCACAACGTTCTGGGTGAAGAAGTTCCATCTGAATTCAACCCTAAATTTTGAGGCTATTCCCTCTTGTCCTACTTTCACCTGCCAGTGGAAACATCCTCTCTACATCTATGTTATGTAGTCCCCTTCATAATTTTGTATGTTTCTATAAGATCCCCCTCATTCTTCTAAATTCCAGTGGATGTAATCCCAGTCTAATCAGTCTGTCCTCATAATCCAACCCTCTCAACTCCGGATTCAACCTAGTGAACCCTCTCTGTACCCCTCTCTAGTGTCAGTACATCCTTTCACAAGTAAGGAGACCAAAACTACACACAGTACTCCCGGTGTGACCTCACCAGCACCCTGTAGAGCTGCAACATAGCCTCCCAGTTTTTAAACTCAATCCCTTTAGCAATAAAGGATGAAATTCCATTTGTCTTCTTAATTACCTTATTGTACCTGCAGACCAACATTCTATGATTCATGCACAAGGACATCCAGGTCCCTCTGCATAGCAGCATGCAGCAACTTTTTATCATTCAACTAATAATCCTTTTTACTGTTACTCCTATCAAAATGTATGACTTTATGTTTATTAACATTGTATTTCATCTGCCAGACCTTTGCCCACTCACTTAAAATATCTATGTTTCTCTGCAAAGTTTCACAGACCTCTGCACTATTTGCCCTGCCACTCATCTAAGTGTCATCTGCAAACTTTGACATACTATATGTCGTGCCCAACTACAAATCATTTATGTAACCTGCGATAATTGCAGTCCCACAACTGGTCCCTGAGGCACACAACTAGATACTGATTGCCAACCATAACAGCACTCACTTATTTCTACTCTTTGCATCCTGTTAGTTAACTAATCCTCTATCCATGCTAATACTTTACCGTAATGCCATAAATCTTTATCTTATGCAGCAGCCTCTTGTGCAGCATTTGTCGAAGACCTTTTGGAAATCTAGGTACACCACCTCTACTGGGTCCCCATTGTCCACCATGCTTATAATATCTTCATAAAATTCCAAAAGATTAGTTAAGCATGACCTGCCCTTCATGAACCCATGCTGCATCTGCCCAATGGGACAATTTCTCTCTACATGCCTTGTTATTTCTTCCTTGATAATAGACTAGTGATATTACTATCCCTGGTGCTGTTGGAAGCTTGGTAATACAATAAGTGAACAAAGCAAAATAACAGCAGCAGCAGTGGAGTAAGTTTAGTCAATGGCCCAACATGAATCAGGAGAAAGGATTCAGGTATCAATTCCATCAAGTGGCAGGAGGAAATGACCTAAATGTGTCCTAAGTATCTCAAGTGCTGCTAGGTCAGAGAATCAAACCAGGCTGACAATAAATGTGACCATGTTGAGGTGGCATTGAATGAATATATAGATGAGCTTCTGATGTAAGTTGTGATGGTACTATGGCCTCCATGTGTTAGTGGTCATCTGAGAGTTAGGCTCTGTCCAGCTGAGAATATGCTGTTGTGTAACCTTACCATCATGTAGAGTGTAACATTAAATATAATGTGTCAGTTACTTAGGTCGCTGATTATATGCAAACTTAGAGTGCAGCTCAGTTTAGAGGGAGTGCTGCTTGTTAGTTCCCTTCCAAGTCATACACCATCCTGATTTGGAAATATATTGTAGTTCCTTCATTGCCATGGGGCCAAGATCCTGGAATTTCTTCTCTAACAGTATTTTGGGTCCTTCGATCCCAATGACTGCAGAAGTTCAAGACAGTAGCTTATCATCACTTTTTCCAGTGAAATTAGAGTCAGCCATAAATGCTGACCCAGCTAGCGATATTTGAATCCCATGAATGAGTTTTTTAAAGAAGGTATTTTAACTTATCCACAAATATTTCAAGAAAAATAAATAAATTTCATTCCTCTTGTTTCGCTTGTGCAAAAACATGAAGAAAAATCCAGTTTTCTCTATTCCCTGTCTCCCATTTCCCACCAGAGTGACGGCCTTCTTTGCCACTGCCTCCATGGAAACAATTGCAGAAAACATCTCATTATATACTTTGTCATTTGAAACATTGATTTACATTTCAAGACAATGTTAAGTGCCACAAAGTGGTTCAAACAGATATATAATGAGTCAGTGATGCCCTTTGCTTTCCATGGGTAACAACTTGTTTTTATATTCCTGCCTTAACATAGTAAAGTGACCTCAGCTGCGTCATGAGAATTTCAATTATGCAATTTTTTTTCACCCAATGGATGTTATGATGGATTGACATCAGCTAAAGATTAAGATGTGTAAATGGGAAGGAGAGATGTAGGGAGGCAATGAGGTTTTGGTGGGGTGGGGGAGGTGACACTGGGCTTCTGGAACTCTGGCATCAGTAAATCAAAGGAAAACAGGGTGAGAACTGGGGGAGAAAGGGAATCATGAAGGAATGTCTTCTGTCAAATTGCTCAGCTTCACCTGTGTGTTTTCCAGGACAGTGCAGAGTTCTGTCAAATACTTATGTTAAGCCTTGATGTGGAGCTGTTGGTGTTGGACTGGGGTGGACAAAGTTAACAAGCACACAACACCTGGTTATAGTCCAATGGGTTTATTTGGAAGTACAAGCTTTTGGATTGCTGCTCCTTCATCAGGTGTCTAGTGGGTCGGGATCATGGGACACAGAATTTATAGTAAAAATCATACAACTGATACAATCTATTGAACAAACCAAGACTGCTGTTAGGTCTTAATCACTCGGAGGGGTTGCAGGTTTCAATTCATTAATATGTCAATCGTGGAACTTCTTCCAAGTCACATTCCTGAGATAACTCAAGAATACCTTTAAAGCACTGTTTGAGCTAAGATTTTGCCCTTTTTAAAATAAAACCTTAAATTATCTTGACAATGTGGAGTTTGAACATTCTCCCCATTTCTGCATGAGTTTCCTTTGGGTGCTCTGGTTTTCTCCCACAATCCAAACATGCGCAGCTGAAGTGGATTAGCGTTGTGGATTTGCAGCCTGCAATCTGGGTCCGGAGCTGAGCAAGAGTGAATGGAGAGCAATCCAAAAAGGTAGTGAATATTAAATATTACCTCATGGATTCGGGGCCTGCAATTCAGAACAAGAGCTGAGTGGGAGTGAGTAGAGAGCAGACTGGGAAGGTACCAGATTCTGATTTGGAATGGTTTCAACTGAGGAGAAATGGAAAAGTGACATTATAGGAGGGTTGTGATTTGATTGGCTAATAAGGGGGTCTGCCTAGATTTGAATCTGTATTAAAGTGAATCTTGTTAATTAATTGGTTACAACCTGCATAAGAAGACGTACAAATACAATTAAAAATTAAAGCAAAAGCAAATTCAAAACTAATTAAATAAAGTAAGGATGGAGGGATGTGCTATCTTTGCATGATGTGGGATATAGTGGACCCCACTGTGGTTTCCAGTGGCC
The DNA here is from genome assembly GCF_020745735.1 of Hemiscyllium ocellatum. NCBI lineage: Eukaryota > Metazoa > Chordata > Chondrichthyes > Orectolobiformes > Hemiscylliidae > Hemiscyllium > Hemiscyllium ocellatum. Next base: position 96,797,658 of record NC_083403.1, read on the forward strand.
ATGTCTATAATAAATGTTGGTTGCTGGAAGAACTCCAGCTCAGAATAGATGAGCTGAAGTCTGAGCTTCAAACATTGTGACGCATCAGGGAGGAGGAGAGTTACTTGGATGCTATGATTTAGGAGACAGTCACACCCTTTAGTCTAACTAACTTGAATTTGTGTGGTCAGGCACAGGAAGGTGGGCCTGTGAGTGAGACACGTAGGGGGGTTCAGGAGGTAGAGTTGCAGGAGCCTCAACCCCTGTCTTTGTCCGACAAGTTCAAGAGTTTTGCTCCCTGTGTGGATGGGATTGTGGATTGCAGGGAGGATGAGTTGACTGACTGCAGCAGCGTGATGCTGGGTGCCATTCAAGTCAGGGATTAGAAGAGAAGTGTTGTTGTAATTGGGGAGAGTATAGTTAGAGGCATAGACACTGTTCTCTGTGACAGGAATCGAGAGTCCCAAAAGTTGTATTGTCTGCCTGGTGCTTGGGTTCGGGATATCTCATTTGGGCTGCAGAGGAACTTGGATTGAGAGGATAAAGATCCAATGGTCTCAGTCCACATAGGTACTAATGACATAGATAAAACTAGGGCAGAAGTTCTGCTAAAGGACAATGAACAGCTAGGAGCTAAATTTAAAAAGCTGAACCAAAAAGGTAATAATCTCTGGATAACTACTTTAGCCATGAGTTAATTAGCACAGAGCTGAAAATGTGTTGCTGGAAAAGCGCAGCAGGTCAGGCAGCATCCAAAGAGCAGGAGGATCGACGTTTTGGGCATGAGCCCTTCTTCAGGAATGAGGAGAGTGTGCTAAGCAGGCTAAGATAAAAGGTAGGGAGGAGGGACTTGGGGGAGGGGGTTTGGAAAGACGATAGGTGGAAGGAGGTCAAGGTGAAGGTGATAGGCCGGAGTGGGGATGGGGGCGGAGAGGTCAGGAAGAAGATTGCAGGTTAGGAAGGTGGTGCTGAGTTCGAGGGATTTGACTGAGACAACCAAGCTTTAATTAGCACAGGGTCAATCAGATTAGGCAGGTAAATGTGTGACTCAAAGATTGAGTTGGGAGAAATGGCTTTCAATTCATGGGACGTTGCCACCAATACTAAGGAAGAAGGGACCTGTTATGATGGGATGGTCATCATCTGAACCACGCTTGGCCTAGAATCCCAGCAAACCACACAACTAGGGCTATAGACAGGATATAAACTATAGAGTAGACGAAGGGTTCAGTTCTAGAAAAGATTAGAAAACTTGAATTAAAAGAGAGGAGGTAAGTGTGCAGAACTCAGGAGAGCTTATTAAAATCTCCAGCAAAGACACAAATAGGACAGAGTGTTTGGAAAGGGTGAGCAATCAACTTCAAGTACGCTGGACAAATGAATGACAATGAGAAGAGGGACAGTTCATACAGGACTGAAGGTGTTATATCTGAATGTATGCAGAGTAAGGAATAAAGTAAATGAGCTTGTGGCAGGTATGATGTGGTGGGCACCAAAAAGGCATGGCTGCAAGGGGATTAGGACTGGGAGCTGAATATTCAAGGCTATATATCGAATTGAAAAGATAGGCTTGTAGGCCGAGGAGGTGAGGTTGTGTTTTTAATAAAAGATTAAATTAAATCAAAAATAAGAAATGAAGTAAGGTAGAATTGGTGTGGGTAAAATTGAGGAACTGTAAAGGTCAAAAAAACATAGTTGGAGCTATGTACAGGCCTCCAAATAGTAGTTAGGAGCTAGGGTGCAAGAAACGCCATGTTAAAATAGAGCAAAGTCAGCATGGTTTCATCAAGGGGAGGTCATACCTGATAAATCTTCTAGAATTCTTTGAGGAAGTAACAAGCAGTTTAGACCAAGGAGAGCCAATGAATGTTCAAGGAGGACTTCAAGAAGGCTTTTGACAAGGTGCTGCACAGGAGGCTACTAAGTCAGATGAGGGGCCATGATGTTAGAGACAAAGTGCTTGCATGGATAGAAGCTTGGCTGTCGAGAAGAAAGCAACAGTAGGGTTAAAAGGGCCTTTCTCAGGATGACAGCTGGTGCCAAGTGGTGTTCCGCAAGGGTCAGTGTTGGGAGCACAACTTTTCACTTTATATGTTAACGATGTAGTTGAAGGAATTGAGAGCATTTTGGCTAAGTTGTAGATGATACAAAGATAGGTAGCATTGAGGAGGCGGGGAGGCTGCAGAGGATTTGGACAGGTTAGGAGATAGGCAAAGAAGTGGCAGATGGAGTACAGCATGGGAAAGTGTAAGGAGGAATAGAGGCATGGACTATTTTCTAATTGGGGAGAAAATTCAGCAGTCTGAAGTGTAAAGAGACTTGGGAGTTCTAGTCCAGAATTCTCTCAAGGTAAACTTGCAGGTTGAGTCTGTAGTTAAGAAGTCAAATGCAATGCAATGACGGCATTTATTTTGAGAGGATTTCAATATAAAAGTAAACATGTACTTCTGAGACTCTTTTAGGCTGTGGTGAGACAACATTTGAAGTATTGTGTGCAGTTTTTAGCCCTATATCTCAGGAGGATGTACTGGTCCTGGAACGTGTTCAGAGGAGGTTCACAAGAATGGTCCCAGAAATGAAAAGCGTAGCATGAGGAATGTTTGAGGATTCTGGGTTGATACTCAATGCGGTTTAGAAAGATGAGGTGGGATCTAATTGAAACATACAGGACACTGAATGGCCTAGATACGGTAGATGTTGTGACGATGTTTTTATTGGTAGGAGAGTCTTGGACCCAAGGGGACAGCCTTAGAGTAAAGGGAAGAACATTTAGAAGGGGGAAAGGAGAAACTTCTTCAGCCAGGGAGTGTGGCAAATCTATAGAATTCATTGCCAAATAAGGCTATGGAGGCCAGGTCATTGAGTATATTTAAAACTGAGCTAGATAGGTTCTTGGGCATCAAGGGGATCGGGGTTTTGGGGAGAAAGTGTGAGAATGGTTTTGAGAAATTTAACAGCCATGATTGAATGGTTGGATCAGACTGGGTGGACAGAATGTCCTACATTCTGATTCTATGTCTTAAAGTATTAAATGCAGGTGTAAGAAACAGGGATGGGGAGCGGACCTGGGTGGGATGCTCTTCGGAGGGTTGGTTCAGACTCGGTGGGCTGAATGGCCTCTTTCCACACTGTTTCCTACACTCGGGTTCTATGATTATAAAAATATACCTCTATTGGTTAATTGTTCAATCAAGAATATAAAAATTGTTACCTGTGCTGAGTTAGTTGTATTTTGCCTATGTTCTGAGGCTCTTAGGTTCAAGATCCACTTCAGCTCTTAATTCCACAAGCCATTCCAAAGCACGACTAAGCAAGTCCTGAACTGTTGAAGGGCCTGTCTTTCAAATGGGATGTTAAACCAAGGCTTAATCTGCCTACTCATGTGAATGTATACATTTTTTTTAAAGGAAGTCTTCTGGAAACTGGATATTGGTAGGTAGGCAGAAGACATGGAGTAATGCAATGCTGCATCCTGTCAATAAGCCTGTTGTTCAGAAAATTATTTACCTGTAGTTTCACAATTTTTAAAATCTGACTTGGGATCGAATTAACGTCTTTGTACAGCAATCTCACCACAGAGCCATTTGGACGAATTAAATGAAGCCACGGGCGTGGAGTAAAATGACTGCAGACTACAACATACCATGCATTGCAGGCTAAAAGTCTGTTAATTGAGTAATTCATTGCTGTATCTATCCTGGAACACTGCCATTGAGCACTGTCATTCCCCATTGGACATATTTACAAAGGCAAGCCTACTATGAACTTCATCCATTTATTTCTTGAAAAGTATTGCAATTGTTGTTTTCAGTTTATTGCTGGACTGTGCTTTCCTTTTTTTTAGCACAGTAAAGGAGTAACAAATATCAATTTATATTAAAGGTGAATGTCCTGAATTTGATGTTGCAATTAATGTTTGTGGTCCATGCAATTTAAAGGTGCTTTTATCCTCATTCTATTCCATCAACTTTAATATGTTAGTTGCTGGTCTGCCTTGCTACCATGTAATCACCTGGTTGAAGAAATGTCACTAGTAGGAGATTGCTTAACTTATTGAGTCTGGGCAGGGGATATATAAGGTTCATGCCTTGTTCCATCTCCACGAGTTCTAAGCTATTTTTATTGATGTCAATGCCAGCTCATTATATTCAGTGTAATCAGTATTACCAGCACTTTAGAGTTATTCAGTAACAGTTGCTGGGCATAGGTGGGAATTGATTGATCCAGTGCTAATGCACACAGGACATAGTTGGAGGCACTTGCTCACAAACTTCATCATTCTATGAAATGTTACAGCATTGGTCCCAATGAAATTCTCATCCCCAAACAACCAGAGAAGATCTGTTCAATACACCAGTCCTCCACAATGCATTTGCTGGCCCGTCATCACTCAGGCTGCCCATTAACTCTTTCCATCAGTTTCAACATGCATATCTTCAACAACATAAGGTATCTATGTCTGTGTAATTGTGCCTTCCAAGCTTGACATGACAGCTGCTGCCCCCACAAAGAAATGATGTTTTCTGCTTGCTCTGTGGGGCAAGTATATTTGACAATGATAAAGTATGATTAATGCACCGTGACCTGTTTGTGCACATAGATGTAACAAGTGGAGAAAGATGGGAACTGCACAAATGCAACACAGAGTTCCTGTTCAGAATGAGAGGCTCAATAATCTTGCACCATTTTCAACATCCAGTTTGCTTTTGAGATTGGAACCTTGCCTGGGAGTGCTTTGAGGTAAACATGGTGCAACTGTTGCATCGGTGAAAATCAAATATAAATGTATAAAATAAAGGAGCAGGAATGCGCCTGATGTCCATTTCACCTTTTCTGCGTCTAATTAAATCATGGAGGATCATTAATCCTATTCGTTCTACCCCAACTAATCCTATATCTCTTGATTCCCTTATAAAATGCCAAAGATCCACAACCCCTGCATAAAGATATTCCTCCTAGTGTTTGTCCTAAACAGGTAACCCCTAGTTTGAAACTTCCTCATGTTTATCAGAATCAGGCTGAAACAACATGATTTTGTTAAAGAGATGTCAGGTTTGACCAATCTATTCAAGTTCTTTGAGAAGGTAGCATGTGCAGTAGATAAAGTGGAAACAGTGGATGTACTGCACTTAGATTTCCAGAAGGATTAGATTCAATTAGATTAGATTACTTACAGTGTGGAAATAGGCCCTTCGGCCCTTCAGCCCTCCACACCGACCCGCCGAAGCGCAACCCTCTCATACCCTTACATTTACCCCTTACCTAACACTACGGGCAATTTAGCATAGCCAATTCACCTAACCCGCACATCTATGGACTGTGGGAGGAAACCGGAGCACCCGAGTAAACCCACACAGACACGTGAAGAACGTGCAAACTCCACACAGTCAGTCGCCTGAGGCAGGAATTGAACTCTGGGTCTCTGGTGCTGTGAGGCAGCAGTGCTAACCACTGTGCCATCGTGCCGCCCACAATCTGAAAATTTGATAAGATTTCACATCAAAGGTTATTGTGGTCAGTAAAAGCTCACAGTGTTATGTGTCACTGAGGTTATGCTCTGGAAATGAAATCCTGCTATTCCCAGAATGAATCCAAAAATTAAGGATTTTCTCAATATATGTAAAATGCCCTGATTTACCTATCTTTTTAAGCTGAAGCCAGGTTTCTGTGCTTATACAAGAATGTTATTTATTATAGATAATTAGATTCGAGAAACTCTCATGAACCATTGATATGTAACTATTATTTTAAACTCTCTTGATCCATACATATTGACAGACATAAAGAAAATGGGTATTATGGGCAGAGGGAAAGATTGAAAAGGCAGTTCAATGGTGTCTGTCCAGAGGTTCGCTGAGATGCTCCTTTTGCCCCATCGGGACTTGCTGCTTCTCAATCTTCCTTGTCCAGGTACTTTCACTTACTTGCAGGAGACGCAGGGTGACTGTTTCATTATTATAAAATATTGGTTAAAAGCTATACCTTATAGTAAGACCTCTTTAAGTTTATAAAATAATGAGGTGCATGGAGAGGGTGAATACTCAATGTTTTTTTTCCAGGTTTGGGGAGTCCAAAACTAAAGGGCACAGGTTTAAGCTGACAGAGAAATATTAAAAAGGACCAGAAGGGTAACTTTTACTTGCAAAGGGTGGTACATATATAGAAGGAGCTGCCAGAGGAAGTGAACTTAGAATCCCTACCATATGGAAACTGGCTCTTCGACCCAACAAGTTTGCACTGACCCTCCGAAGGGTAACCCACCCAGACCCATTCCTTTACCCTATTATCCTATATTTACCCCTGACTAATGCACCAAACCTACACGTCCCTGAACACTATGGGCAATTTAGATGGCCAATTCACCTGACCTGCACATCTATGGATTGTGGGAGGACATTGGAGCACCTGGAGGAAACCCATGCAGACACTTGGAGAATGTGCAAACTCCACACAGACAGTTGCCCGAGGCTGGAATCAAACCCGGGTCCCTGGCGCTGTGAGGCAGCAATGCTAACCACTGAGCCACTGTGCCACCCAAAGGTAGAGGCAGGTACAATTGCAACATTAAAAAAAAAGCATCTGGATGGGTTTATGAACAGGAAGGGTTTAGAGGGATATGGACCAAATACTAGCAAATGGGGCTAGGTCAGATTGGGGTATCTAGTCAGCATGGACGAGTTGGACTGAAGTGTCTGTTTCTGTGCTGTATGCCTCTCTAACTGATGAGATGGAATAAACTGGCTTTCTTTATAATTTAGGTGAATTTTTCTCCATAGAAAGAATAGCATCTTCCTTTCCAAAGACCAGATGGCTTCTGCCAAACAGCTTCATAACCACAAGTCGTTTAGCCACCCGAGTGCCAATCACATGGTTGGTGGCAGGCAAAATGCCTATATTATTGATAATTGGGCACTGGTCCACAAACCTATCAGATACTATTCCCAGCTATATTTCGCTTTGTACACACGCTCTGGCTCCAACTCATCTGTGGTAACCTCACACACTGCTTGAAGCAATAGCAATGTAAACAGCACTTACATAAAGTGTCAGGTAACTTGCATTTTAAAAAGTACTCAGCAATCCTTCCTACAATCCTGGATTTGTGAAATAGTCCTTTTCCTATTTCAGTCCACAATAAAAAGATACAGGAAAATAAAAGGACAGAGTCATTACAGTGCATAAAGGCAACACGCTGTCATGGTGAAAAGGTTGTCTAACAGGAAATAGAGAGTTGATATTTTATTCTCTTTAGGTTGGCAAGTTATCATGAGTGGTGTGACACAGGGGTTGGTGCTGTGTCCTGAACTGTTTATGATTTATATGTGATTGAAAAAAAAGGATAAAAAGTATGGAACTTTAATAAATATGCTGCAGTACAAAAATAGTTAGGAAGTTCATGTTCTATGTTCTATGTTCAGTTGTAAATGGAACATTAGCAGGTTACAAGAAGATTGCAGTCAGTTAAATGCATGCAAAAAGATATGGCAAATGGAGCATAACGTTGAAAAACATTTTGGCAGGAAAATTTTTAAAATTGCATACTTTCTAAATGGTGAGAAATTGCAGAGCTGTGAGTTGCAGAAGGATTGAGGTATAGTCTTACATTAATGGCAAAAGGTTCATTTTCTTCATTCCTGGGACAGAGTTGGCAAACATTTATTGCCTGTCCTGCTTTTTGTGTTAAGACATACTGGGAAACATCCAAATTATTGGGTAGATGATGGTGTTGTGACTGTACTGGAAGACTTTGGGTAGGGGAGTGACAAGTTCTAGAACACAAGTCTTCAGTACAATTGCTGGAGTGCGGTCAGGCCCATAGCCTTTGCAATTTCCAGTACCTCAACTGTTTTGCGATAACACATGGACTGAATTGAATTGGCTGAAAACTGGCATCTGTGATGCTGGGGATTCTGGATGAGGCCAAGATGGACCATCCACTTAGCTGGCTGATGCTTTAGTCCTATCTTTTGTAGTGATGTGTTGGGCTATTCCAATATTGAGGATGCGAATATTTTTGGGAGCCCCCTCCATCAGTGAATTGTGTAATTGTCCACCAGCATTCATGATTGGATATGACAGGACTACAGAGCTTAAATCTGATCCATTGGTTTGGAATTGCTTAGCTCTGTCTATCACTTGCTGCTTATGCTGTTTGACATGCAAATTAATGTGTTTGGTAGCTTTACCAGATTGACGCTTCATTTTTAAGTGTACTTGGTGCTGCCCCTGGCATCTCCATTGAACCAGGGTTGATTCCCTTGCTTGGTGATTATGGTTAACTGGGATATGTCATAATTGTGTTAGAGTGAAATTGTGCTGCTGTTGATGGCCCACACACTTCATGAATGCCCAGTTTTGAGTTGCCAGATTTGTTCTGTCTGTTCCATTCAGCATGGTGATAATGTCACATAACACAATGGAGGTTATTCACAATGTGAAGGCAGGACGTCATCTCCACAAGGACTGTGCAGTGGTTACTCTTGCATATATTATAGTGAAGTTAGGCCTCATTTATACAGGGTGCTGATGAGACCATATCTAGAGTATTGTGCACAGTATTGCTCACCTTAATTTAGGAAGGATATAACTGTATTGGATGCTGTTCAGAGGAAATATACCAAGCCACTCCACATAGTGTTATTATTGCTAGGCTATTTCTCCAGAGACCTAGTCAGGGTTTAAATCACACCTCAGTAGCTGTCAAATTCAAATACAATAAATATTTTCAGTTAAGAATCTAATGATGGTCATGAAATTATTGCTAATTGTTGGAAAAACTAACTTTAGGGAAGAAAACTGCCATCCTTGCTTGGTCTGGCCTACATGTGACTCCAGATTCACAGCAATGCGGTTGACTCTTAACTGCTTCTGCACAATTAGAGATGGACAGAAATATTGGTCTATCTGTGACATCCACATCCCATGAATGAATAAAAATAGTCACAGGTTTGTGAACAAATCCTGTCGTGAGTATGTTGTTAAGTCAATTTGTCCACATGTCAGAACACAATACAGGACAGTCTAAGTAAACTGGATGTTTGGGGAAATGTTTGCACATCAGAACTTTAAAATTAATATTAACACATCGCATTTGTATGTATGAGCATTCATAAATCTGATGTTCATAAATTGGGACCCTGTTATTGCACCAAACGGTTGACTTATGAGGAAAGCTGGATGGCCTAGGCTTGTAACTGCTCGAGTTTAGAGAAGTAAGAGATTACTTGAGTTAAAGGTATAAAATCCTGAGGGGGCTTCACAGAGTAGACATGCAGAGGATGTTTCCTTTCATTGGAAAAGTTAAAAGTAGGACTAACTGTTTAAAAATCATGGCTCATCCTTTGAAGACATTGATTAGATGATTTTGTCTTTTCTTAGAGGCTTGTGTCTTAGAACATTCATCCTGAAAAGATGGTGGATGCAGGTTCCTTGAATATTTTTAAAGCAGGGGTAGAAAGATATTTGTTAAAACAAGGGAATGGAAGAATATTAAAGCAGGATTTGAGGTCATAATCAAATCAGCCACAATTTTATTGAACAGCAGAGCAGGAGAGAGGGGGTGAATGGGCTACTCCTGTTCTGGATCTGTATGTCCATACATTCATAATCATACTGAGAATAACAGAAACCCATTAAAACATTTGTAATCAATTTTCTGTTTTTATTGCAACAGTGCTTCCTGGAATATAAAATTTCTAGCTATTCTTTCAGAAAGACTTTAACAGAATCAAAACTTCTCACTCCATTGAAAAAGCTACATATAGCTCTCCAAGTGTAAAAAATGAGATGAGCAATATAAATACAAATTTTATCAAATCTGGCCTTGTGACTTTGTAGAATATGAAAGTCTAATTGAAAACTTCTGAGTTGAAAAAGCAGGTTTCCATATTGCGGCCTCAATATTGTTCAAAGAATGAGCACTCTATTTCTTCAACTCTGTTATAATTTCAGCATCTATCATCATAGATAGCAGCTTCCTAACTACCAACAAAGACAGAAATAGCTGGAGAAATATCTCCGGAGAGAAAGCAGAGTTAATGTTTGGAAGTCAGTGACCCTTCTTTGGTTAACAAATATTAACTGCTTTCTCTACACAGACTAGAACAGCTGAATTTTTTCAGCTATTTCTGTTCTTATTTCAGATTTCTGGTGACCACAGTTCTCTGTTTTATTCTTAATTATCAGTGTTGCTTCATGCTCGAGTTTGGGGTTCATATTTTGTCACATCATTATACTGTTCCTTCCTTAATTTATGTCTGTGCAGTGTCACGATATCCAATGGAGTCAGAAGGTGTTGAAACTTTAGAAAGTACAGTCTGGTCTCATCTTCATCATCTACAGAATCAAGCTGACAGCTTTTCTAATTTAGCTTTCATTCAAAGTCTAGTGAGTCTTCATTTATAACACAAAGAATAGATTTCAAATAATATGTTATATCAAGTAATTGTTCCTGCCACTTTGCCACATAACCAATTCCATGATGTTATTTACCCATCACAATGGCTTTTGCAATGAAGTAGTAGTGCTTAGGAGGCCCGGGTTCAAGTTCCACATACTCCAGCATCTCTGAATAGGTTGTTATAAAATGATTATTTATCCATTCTCTATCAACTCATTCTTCCCTCTGTTGTTTTTGTTCTATATCAATACCACCACCCTTAGCCCCAACCCTGCTTTCCTTACCTCTGCCCTTGCAATTCCTAGATGGTTGCACCTGCATCATGAGGTCTCGTGCTCTCTACACCTCATGTGTATCTACTTGTGCTGGGAACTGCCCAACAATTTAATGTAACAACAAACATGGACCTTTATCTGACCAATAATAGACTGAGGACAGACAAAAACTGAGTATTGTTATGGTAGTTTAGTAGACTCTGAAGAACCCTTTGTTCTTCTGTAAGAGGATTTTGACTGTTTGGATCCACATTCAGCTTCACCATTCCACTGATGGCACTTTGTAAATAAGTGATGTGTCGGAACCCTGAAATGGTCACTAATTTCTCAAATGTCTCACTAGCAAATTGTAGCCCATCACTTGATATAACCATATCTGGAATTTTGAATGACAAATATTTCATGAAGGTGGTGGAGTATGATCTCTATTTCAACTTAGTGAGAGAAATAGTTGATCATTATTCAATAAGAGTGTCCTTCAAACACAAACAGTTCAGTTGGTATGCAAGCCTATGATCTGGTTAGAAAGGTAGTAGAAAATGATAATTCTCTTTCATGTGTGACAATCAGTTATGAGATTTTCTATTTGTTTAGTGATTCCTGGCTTATAAGCTGAAGATTGAGTTCTTGGCTCGTTTGTTCCTCTTTGATGAGGTTAAACTTTGTTTGTGTTATTAGCCACTTCACAATTTTTGTCTAAGTATATGAGTTGTGCTATCTTTATCCTCTGCTACTACAGCCACATCTCCTTCCTCACCACCTGTCTATGTAGTCAGCTTATCCCCCATGGACTCCAGACAACATTCAGACTGTTTCAATTTGGACCAAACCATGACAACTGTCACCTACAGCATGTCCAAAGCCTCCAAAACTGGCTCTCTCTATGAATCCTCAGCCCCACACTTGCAGCCATGCACTACCATCTTCTCTCACCACAGTCAACCTTGCCCCAGCTCAGGGCCTCACTTTCTCAGACCTGCAAAGCACCTCTGCCATTCTTCATCCTCGTCCAACCAATGCTTTCTCTCCACCTTATCAGACATCAAAGAGTGTAAGTACATCAAACCTCTTTCATACTTACTTCCAGACCCAGATCTCCTTGACTACTGCAGACCCAGTCCCCAACCTCCTCCTGAATCTACTGGACACCATTAACCACGCGGTTGCTCCAGCCGGCCCCATTGTCATAGAGGATGAAGTCATTTCCGCCGATCCCACTGACTACGCTGCTTCCGCAGCCATCGTCACAGATACTGTCACTGGAGGGGCTGCTGACGTCACTTCCACCGATGCTGATGTCACTACCACCAATGTCATCACCGATCACATGACTGTCCCTCCAGTGCAGGCCTCTCTCTCTCGCTCTCGTTCTGACTCCAATCTCACCATTAACCCAGCAGACAGCAGAGGCACAGTGGTAGTTTGGCACACTGACCTCTACCTTGCTAAGGCCAGATGCCAACCAGCTGATACCTCCTCCTATCACACTCTCGACCACGACCCCACCTCCCATCACCAAACTATCATCACCAAGACCATCAACAGCCACATCACCTCGGGAGATTGACCATCCGCAGCCTCTAATCTTATAGTTCCCCAACCTGACACCACCCGTTTCTACCTCCTACCCAAAATCCACAAACCTATCTGCCCCAAATGACTGATTGTTTCCACCTGCTCCTGCCCCACTGAATTCATCTCTTATTGTGACTCCGTCCTGTCCCCTTTGGTCCAAAAACTCCCCACGTTTGGGACACCATCCACACCCTCCAACATCTCCATGCCTTCCAATTCCTCGGTCCCCAACACCACATCTTCACCATGGACACCCAATCTCTCTACACCTGTATCCCCCATGGAGTTGATGCCTAAAATCCCTCTGCTTTTTCCTGTCTAGACCCAACCAGCCTCCCTCCACTGACACACTCATTTGCTTGGCAGAACTGTTCTCCACCCTTAACAACTTTTCCTTTGAATCCTCCCACTTCCTACAAACCGGAGGGATGGCTAAGGGTACCCACATGGGTCTGAGCTATGCCTGCCTCTTTGTAGAATATGTGGAGCAGTCCGACTTCTGCAGTTACACTGGCACCAGCCTCCAACTTTTCCTCTGCTGCATTGATGACTGTATTTGCGCTGTCGTGTGCTCCCATGAGGAATTTGAATGGTTCATTAGCTTAAACGATACCTTCCACCCTGACCTCATCTCTGACCTCCACCTAGACCATCTCTGACACCTCCCTTCCCTTCCTGAAACTCTCCGTCTTTGTCTCCAGCAACTGACTTAATACCAATATCTATTTCATACCCACCAACTCCCACAGCTACCTCCTCCCACACCTCCCTGAAAAAAATGTGATCCCTTACTCTCAATTCCTCTGCCTCCACCATATTTGCTCCCAAAATAAGCAATTCCACGACAGAACAACCCAGATGGCCTCTATTGGCAGGACTGCAAGTCCCCTCCCCATGATCAATGATGCCCTCAAGCGCATCTCATCCATCTTCCACACCTCTGCCCTGAAACTCCACCAACCACAACAAAGACAGAGTCCCCCTGGTCCTCACATCCCACCTCACTAATCTCTAAATCCAACATACCATACTCTGCTATTTTCAGCAACTGTAGTCTGACCCCACCACCAAAAAGATATTTCCTTTCCCACTCTGTTTGCTTTCCGTAGACACCATTCCCTTTGCAACTCCCTCATTAGGTCCACAGTCCCCACCAATCTCTTCTCCACACACCACACCTTTCACTGCAACTGCAGGAGGTACAACACCTGCTGCCATACCTCCCCTCTGACCTTCATCCAAAGCCTCAAAGTATCATTCCAAATCCAGCAGAAATTCATTTGCATTTCTTTTAACCTGATTTACTGCATCCATTGCTCTGGATGCAGTCTCCTCTACATCAGAGAGACTGAGAATAAACTCAGGGACTGGTTCAGGGAACATTTATGGTTTGTATGCTCCAGTCAAGCTCACCTTGCATTTGCCAGCCATTTCAACACCCCCTCAAACTGCCCTGATGACATGCCCATTCTGGACCTCTTCCACTGTCAAAATGAGGTCACATGCAAACTGGAAGAATAACCCCTCATCTTTCACCTTGGGAACTTACAAATTTATAGCTTCAACATAGAATTCACCAGGTTTCAAATATCCCCACCCATCCACCTCATCCCAGGTCTAGCACTCCATCTCCACCCTACCCCCTTGACCTGACCTAACCTGTCCATCTTCCTTCCCACCATCCATTCTACCATCCCCACTGACCAATCACAATCCATCTCCAACCTTCATCCACCTATTGCCATCCCATCTACCATCTCCCCAGCCTCACTCCCTCCCTCTATTTATTTCTCAGCCCCCTTCTCCTCCCCAGTCCTGATGAAGTGTCCTCCTGGAAATGTCAACTCTCCTGCTTCTTAGACACTGCTTGACCTACTCCGCTTTTTCCAGCTCCACATTCTATTGCCTCTGACTTTCCAGCATTTGCAGTTCTCAGTATTTCCAAGTCTCTGGTAAAAGGTTATCAACAATTGGTTTTCAGAGAGCAAGTGCTGATATCTGTAATATCCCTTTATGTATTTGGTCACATAAACAAATCTGGTACTTTTATCAATTATTTCTCATCTAACAGTGAGACCAATGTTTTATTGTTGCTTCCTGTAAAAGTTTTAAGACTCATATGTAAATTCGTCCCATGTAATGGAGAGAGCTTCATTTTCAGTGAATATAAATTGTATTTGCATATTAAACAATGCTTGGCATGCCTTCAATGTTGGGTTTCTGCATTGTTATGATGCAGAAGTTGAACCCCTCTGTTAATTAAAACCAAACACTCAGAAAACCTTGCCTTGCTTTGTAATCTGTTAAAACTGTGAGTGAGTGAAAGAGAACTCCTAATTTCCACTATTAAAGAAAAATAAGAATTTATTTTCCTAACACTAACAGAGAACACTAAATAAAACTACTAACGACCTGAATGCTCTTTTTCTGAATGAATTACTAGCTGACCCCAATTCTATAAAAATGCTGCTCCATAAACACAATTATTAAACATTACATTAACTTAATTTCAGGTCACAGTGTCTATCTTCTCCATTGTCTTCAATCTTCTGTCTGCTATTTTCCTTGGTCATCTTCTTTCTTTTAACAGTAAAAAATGAGGTCTGCAGATGCTGGAGATCACAGCTGCAAATGTGTTGCTGGTCAAAGCACAGCAGGCCAGGCAGCATCTCAGGAATAGAGAATTCGACGTTTCGAGCATAAGCCCTTCATCAGGAATAAGAGAGAGAGCCAAGCAGGCTAAGATAAAAGGTAGGGAGGAGGGACTAGGGGGAGGGGGGGGGTGGCGATGGAGGTGGGATAGGTGGAAGGAGGTCAAGGTGAGGGTGATAGGCCGGAGTGGGGTGGGGGCGGAGAGGTCAGGAAGAGGATTGCAGGTTAGGAGGGCGGTGCTGAGTTGAGGGAACCGACTGAGACAAGCTGGGGGGAGGGGAAATGAGGAAACTGGAGAAATCTGAATTCATACCTTGTGGTTGGAGGGTTCCCAGGCGGAAGATGAGGCGCTCCTCCTCCAGCCGTCGTGTTGTTGTGTTCTGCCGGTGGAGGAGTCCAAGGACCTGCATGTCCTCGGTGGAGTGGGAGGGAGAGTTAAAGTGTTGAGCCACGGGGTAATTGGGTTGGTTGGTTCGCACCTCCGGGCCGCCCGAACCAACCAACCCAATCACCCCGTGGCTCAACACTTTAACTCTCCCTCCCACTCCACCGAGGACATGCAGGTCCTTGGACTCCTCCACCGGCAGAACACAACAACACGACGGCTGGAGGAGGAGCGCCTCATCTTCCGCCTGAGAACCCTCCAACCACAAGGTATGAATTCAGATTTCTCCAGTTTCCTCATTTCCCCTCCCCCCACCTTGTCTCAGTCGGTTCCCTCAACTCAGCACCGCCCTCCTAACCTGCAATCCTCTTCCTGACCTCTCCGCCCCCACCCCACTCCGGCCTATCACCCTCACCTTGACCTCCTTCCACCTATCCCACCTCCATCGCTCGCCCCTCCCCCTAGTCCCTCCTCCCTACCTTTTATCTTAGCCTGCTTGGCTCTCTCTCTTATTCCTGATGAAGGGCTTATGCTCGAAACGTCGAATTCTCTATTCCTGAGATGCTGCCTGGCCTGCTGTGCTTTGACCAGCAACACATTTGCAGCTTCTTTCTTTTAACTGTGAGTACTTTTAGCTGAAAAGTTACTTTTTGATAGCGAGTGCCTTCTTATTTCTTTGACAGCAAGAGTTTAAATGGACAGTTAGCTCTCCAGCTCTATGGCAGTTGCTCTGCTGTTCAGTGGCAGTTGGTCAGGCAAAAGTTTCAAAATGCCCTAGTTTTATTTCCCCCACCATCTAAGTCTAAGTTGTTCGATGTTATCAATACTGTAAATTTAAACTCAATTGGGTTTTAGAATCGTGGACATAATTTAAATTATTTGGTTAAATTTGAATTGTCAAAATAGCAAGCAAAACTCAGGTATTCATTTAATAGCCAATTGTTACATGTATCGATTTTGAAACAACCAGTCTCTAAGCTGTCCTGTCCGACAGCTGAAGCTGTACTTTAGATTTACTTTAAAATTCAGAAAACGCTTTCTGTCGTAAAGTGAACACATTCTTTCGACTTTGTAACGGTATTCTGCCACATAGTCTTGGATAAGATGTGCTGCAATACCTGTTGCTGAGAATCTGGAGCAATAATCATTGGGAATATTGATTGTAGTGGATCTAGACATCTGCAGAGGTCAACATGCCTTTGATCTTCTGAAAGGCTTCTTCTTGACACTTTTTGAGTGTCTTAAAAGTTTAGTAATGGTTGCCAAGTGGGCTAATTGCCAAGTACTAACTGATTTACCAATCCTAGAAATCTTTGTGTCTTGTCCTGTGTTTGAGTAGGATACTCTTTCACTGCCTTTTTTTTTCCAGATGTCATCTTTGTCAATGATATATCCCAGAAATTGAATAGATTATTTGGAGAACTCACATTTCTCTTCGACAGTTCTACTGTCTTTTGTTTTTTTCAAAATTGTGTCATAAATTTCTATTATTTCAATGTGGACCACAACATCACCTATAAAATAGTATCCCTTGTAGATTTTTGGAAGATCTCTGGAGCTCAGGCAATTCCAAAAGACAATCTATTGAAACAATATCCCTGAAGCAGAGTGATGAACTTGGAAAACAGTCCAGACTTCATTCAATAGAACTCCAAAGAACCACTTTTGGCATAACATTTAGTGAAGAATTTGTTCTGAGAGAGTTTAGATAAGTTCTTGATCACAGTAAGTATGGAATTCTGAAGCCACCATCCCATTGACTTGGATAAAATCAATGCATATTCTGAATGCACCATTAGTATTTGGTATAGTGACCCTGCTCATGCACCATTCTGTTGGCCTTCTCATCTATGGTAGATGCAACAGTTTAGTATATTTTTCTAGCTTGGGGGTGTGTGCTGTGTTAAATTTACTCAATATGTTTTATAATGACCCCATGCTGATCGTCTCCTGTAATTATCTTTAATTTGCTGTATTGAAGGATGAGTGTATACAGATGCAACGGTTTAGTATATTTTTCTAGCTTGGTGCTGTTTGCTGTGTTAAATTTACTCAATATGTTTTAGAATATTCTTTCTTGAAATTACTCTTCTGTTTATGAGGTTTTGCACCCAGTGGAGGAAGTTCAAAGTATACAATAAGTTCTTACTTAACAGCATGCTCTGCTGGTTATGGCTGGTTATATGTTTTGTCTATAAAATAATAAAAGTCATATTAAAGAAATTTTTTAATCTCTGGGCAATTTGGGAGGTGCTGTTTCAACCTGCTATGTATTATCAAATCAGGGGTAACAATTTTTACTTTTCATTAGCTAAGGGTTTGTTTTTCAGATAATACATTAACATTCATCTTTTGACCATGCTTGAAACATGGTGGCTCAGTGGTTAGCATTGCTGCCTCACATGTCCAGGAACCCAGGTTCAATTCTAGCCTCAGGTGACTGTCTATGTGGAGTTTGCACATTCTCCCCATGTCTGTGGGTTTCCTCCAGGTGTTCTGGTTTCTTCCCACAATCCAAAGATGTGCAGCTAAGGTGAACTGGCTGTGTTAAATTGCCCATAGTGTTCAGGGTTTTGTAAGTTAAGTGCGTGGATCAGCAGAAATGCAGAGTAACAGAGGAATGGGAATGAGTGGTATATTGTTTAGAAGGTCAGTCTGGAGATGTTGGGCCAAATGGCCCTTTTCCATATTGTAGGGACTCTATGATTCTATTAATTCAGTTACCACTAATCTGTAAGAGCTCGGACCATCTTGTTCAGATGTTTCATCTATATCTTTAAGACTGACTGAGTTGTGTCTTCTAAATTTGGTAAATGATAATATAAAGATATGCGTTCTACCACAGGTTTTTGTAGTCTGGGAATTCTACAGCCAAAGCTTGCTGCAAAGGTTTAACTTCTTTGTGCAATGAGAATGATTTGTTCTGTGGCTGAAAAGTTGTTTTGGGCTTTTGCACGATCTGGAAATTATCCATTTTCTTAGTTAGGTGTGATAAAACTTTGCATTATCTTTTTTTTTTAACTTCACATCTAGAATAGTAAGTTCAGGCATCAAGGATTTGAAGACTTTTTGTGTCATGTGATACTTTGGTGTTTTGTACTTAAGGAAATTGACAGTCTGATCACCTTAGAGTAAAAAATGAGGTCTGCAGATGCTGGAGATCACAGCTGCAAATGTGTTGCTGGTCAAAGCACAGCAGGCCAGGCAGCATCTCAGGAATAGAGAATTCGACGTTTCGAGCATAAGCCCTTCATCAGGATGAAGGGCTTATGCTCGAAACGTCGAATTCTCTATTCCTGAGATGCTGCCTGGCCTGCTGTGCTTTGACCAGCAACACATTTGCAGTCTGATCACCTTCTTGAGCTTGGTTAACATTCTGTTCCCATCATTCTGTTATGCTATTTTTGAATTTCAGCATCTACTTCCATCTAAATAACTATCTCCAGTGTAAGAAATTCTAATAACTCTGTAAATTTCCAAAATCAAAGAATTCTGGCAATCTGACAGTCGTTAATAAAGTTTGCTTCAGATTCTAAATCTTGTACCCTTCATGATAATTGGTTCTTAATGTAAAGTTACTGTCAAATGCTCTTACAATGAAATCAAAATAATCAATTCCTTCTCTTACATTGTCATTTTAAAACATGATCCATGATCCACATCCAGAATAAAGGAATGCTTTCAGTTGTTCTTTGCTAGCTTCTTTTATCATCCTAAGACAATCAGTCTCTCGTGAATTGTCTCTTCCATACAGTACCATTTAATTCCCTATCTAAAGTATCTTAAACTTTAAATCTGCTTGAAATTGTAATGCCTTTCTCCCTTGTCACTGTTTAACTACAATTGCTCTCTTAATTAAATAATTTACTTAAAAGGTAGTGAAGCAGTTTTCACAAATCTTTGTAAGTATAGATGGTTCTGCTGAATTGTATAATCACTTGCATTGGATTAAATGTTGAGTCCTCATGTTTTTAAGTATTCCAATTTAAAACTTCTGAAGATGATGAAGATGAATTGTTCATAAAACTATATCAATAAGAAGCTTTGTTGTTTTAAGTAAGATTTTTAAACTTCTTTCTTGCAGCTACAGGACTTTTAAAAAAGTCTGTTAATTTGAAGTTAAAAAATATTCTAAATGTTTCTATTTCTGCTAAAAAGTTCTGGAATCTTCTTCAATGGCATTTTCCCATGCTGCCCTTTTTCATCCCATCCTTCCAATCATATCTTCACCTTCCAACTACACATTCTCAACCCCTCAAACTGACTATTCTCCAATCGCAGATGCCCCCCCCCCCCCTGACATTTGTTGCACGTGTGCCTCCCGATTATTTGTCAGAACCCAATCCTTTCTCTGTCAAATCCATTAATTGTGGCAGCATATCACAACCAAGGAATAAATATTGCTCTTAAGAATTTGCAGGGGTGATTGCTTCCTCCTCCACGTTCTAATGCACATCACTTGGATCTACTGTGGCAGAGTCTCATATCCTGACCATTGAAGGAACAGCTCCCCAAACTTCTCAAGAGCACCCCACAGTACCCTAGGTTCCTGATGAAAGTTCTGGGATGACATGAAACACACAAAAACGTAATGCAGAATTTTCACCACACAACACTCCTCTTTCCTATGACTTTTGTATCAGGGTAATGGACATTCACTGAGAAGCCTTGGTCAGGAAGAATGTTAGCATGGCAAACCAATATTCAACTGTTCACTAACCACAGACCCAAACCTAAGCCAAAGCTCCATCCTGAAATGATTCTCTGTATTCTCTCATATTTAATAAACTGTTTCACATGATATCACCCTTTTCCTTATAAGCAACTAAATACAGCTGATGTGTGGTCTCTGATATAATGCAGGAAACGTGGAAAACAGAAAACAGTAAGCTTCTACAAGCAAAATGTATCATATAATGTAATACTGACCAACTTAATTTGGTTTTGTATTGTCAATGAAGGGGAAAAGGGGAAACTCGCTTGTTTATCTTTGAACCATGCCCTGGGATCTTTTATGTTCAACTAAGGAGCCAGGGCCTTGGCTTAGCATCTCATCCAAAAGATGGCATCTTTGACAAGCTTGGATTGGAACATTTCTCTGAAGAATGTGCTCATGTTTCTGGGAAGTGATTTGAACTGTCAATCTGCTGACAACGCTGCCTCTGCTATTGCTTCAGTATCACAGACTGATCATAAAACCCTACATAGTGAAAAGAAAGCATTTGGCCCAGCAAGTCAACACCAACCCTCCAAAGAGCATCCACTCCCCCCATCCGCAAGGCACGGCGCCTCAGTGGCTAGCACTACTATCTCAGTGCCACAGACCCAGGTTCGATTCCAGCCTTGGGCAACTGTCTGTATGGAGTTTGCACATTCTTCCTGTGTCTGTGTGGGTTTCCTCCAGATGCTTCGGTTTCTTCCCACAATCCAGGATGTGCAGGTTAGGTGAATTGGCCATGCTAAATTGCCCATAGTGTTCAGGGATGTGTAGGCTGGTGCATTAGTCTGGAGTAAATAGGGGAATGAGTCTGATTGGGATACTCTTCGCCGGAGGGTCAGTGTAGACTTGCTGGGCCGAGGGGTCTTTCCCCACACTGTAGGGATTCTATGATATTTATTATCCTCTCCCTGTAACCCTGCATTTCCTACCATGGCTAATCCACCTTAGACTGCATATCCCTAGACACTCTGGCAATTTAGCCTGATGATTGTATCTAACCTGCACATTTTCAGACTGTGGGAGGAAACTGGAACAAACCCATGCAGACATGGGGAAAATGTGCAAACTCCACACAACCACCTGCAGGTAGAATCAAACCCGGGTCCCTGGCGCTATGAGGTAGCAGTGCTAGCCACTGTGCCACCCTTATCTATATTCTGCCATCATTTATATGGTTAGCCCTTGCTAAACCAGCAAACTTGCTGAGATGGTTGCTCTAACAATGAAAACTTGTAAATGGAAATTACCTAAAGATAGGTACTGATTGTTTCAAATGCCAGGGATGTTTAATATCTTGTACCAATATAGAATTGTGCTTGGGAAGAAACAGAATGTCTTGGAAAACGCTGGTCTTTGTACTATATGAAATTGGCTCCCTAGAATTTTGTTGTTACTGGAATGTTCAGGGAATTGTTTCTGTCAAACCCCACTATTCTATCCCATTCTAAAGAATAAACTCAGCCGAGTTAACTGTCTCCATTGCTGTAGTGATTTCAATTCCATATCTTTGATCAAGGTGTGGCATTTTGATTTTTTTTTTCCCCATTAGATAATAACAAAATAATTCTAATACAGCAAGTCATTGGATCACTTTAGTCTTATTTATATCATTCACCATGTAAGGATTCCATACACAGTGTGTGTTCTGCACTGAGTCATGATCGGCAAAGAAAAGCTTCGATTGAGCCGAAAGCCACGGATCATGAAAGTCTCTTTTGTCCTGTAATTAATGTTTGCTCTTGGGTTCTGCCTTGCATTAATTTCCATAAGCTAATTAATTTCATCTTCAGTGCCATTTGCTCTGTTAATATTTCTGTTAGTGAACGTAGAATTTCATGCATCTATTTTGAAGAATTGTTCTCTGCCTTTATTAACATATGTCCTGTCTTGTTTTGACTTTATCAGTGGTTTGTGCTACATCATTGCATCCAAAGCATGATGAGAGGCCAACTTTCTGCCTTGATGTATGACACAATTGAAGAGAACATGATGGGGAATAAAAAGAGACTTCATACATTTTCTCCTGAGCCAATTTGCAAATGTATTGCGTCTTTCTCTACCAGATTACTGCACCTTTTATTCCTTCCATAGAAACTTTCTCTTGAAAAATGGTGACAACCCCTTATTGGTTTTATTTTCCCCTTTCATTCTCAATAAGAAAACCACATTTGATGAACCAATGTATCTCAAAAACAAGAAATCCTGTGAATCATGCACACTGACAGAAAATTAGAAGTTAAAAAACCACACAACACCAGGTTATAGTCCAACAGGTTTATTTGGAAGCACTAGCTTTCAGAGCGCTGCTCCTTCATCAGGTGATTGTGGAGAAATCTTTGTTTCATGGCCTTATTCTCCACAACCACCTGATGAAGGAACAGTGCTCCAAAAGCTAGTGCTTCCAAATAAACCTGTTGGACCTCGTGTTGTGTGATTTTTAATTTTGTCCACCCCAGACCAGCACTGGCTCTTCCATATCAGAAAATTAAAAGCCACTGTTGAGCTGAATTGGAGGAAATTTATGCTGACTAACTGTTTTAAGCCAAAGACACGGAATGTTTGTTGCTGATTTATGATGTAGAAATGAAAACTGATGTTTTATAAAGCAGTCACAGCTTTCATCTGGACTGACATGTGTAGCTTAGGAAAAAAAACTTTTTATTCAGTCATGGGAGTGGGTGTTACTGGCTGCCCACTACCCAAACCTATTTGCCCTTGAAAAAGTGGCAATGAGCTGCCTTGTTTAACCACTACAGCATATGTGCTGTTGGTAGACTGATGATGTCATTAGGGAAGGAGTTCCAGGATTTTGACACAACGCTGAAGGAATATTGATACACTTCTAAGTCAGAATGGTGAGTGGCTCAGAGGGGAACTTGCAGATGCTGGTGTCCCACATACCTGCTGTATTTGTCCTTCTAGATGGTCTTTTGAAGCTTCTGTCGAAGGAGATTTGGTGAATTTCTACAGTTCATCTTGTAGATGGCACACATTGCTGTTACTGAGAGTCAGTGGTGAAGGGAGTAAATAATTTTGGATGTGGTGCTATTCAAACTGGAAGGTGTCAAGCTTCTTGATGTAATCGGAGTTACATTCATCGATACAAGTGGATCATATTCTGTCACACTTCTGAATTGTGCTTGATTATTGGTGGACAGGTATTGGGGAGTCTAGATGTGAGGTACTCGCTGCAGTATTTCTAGTCTCTGACCTACTCTTGTAGCCACTCTATTTATACAATAAGTCCAGTTTAGTTTTTGGTCAATGGTAAAACCAAGAATGTTGATAGTGGGAAATTCAGTGATGGTCAGACTATTAGGTGTCAAAGAGTAACAGTCAGATTGTTGAATTTGCATTGTCAAATCCAGTAAAGTGTTCAGGAGAATTAGAGACAGGTGAGACCTTGAACTTGTTACCAAAGGATAGTTCAGATGCATTTAAGAGGAAACAGATTTGTTAGGACAACATGTAAAGGTCTATGGAAAGAAATAGATGTAAGACTTATATTTAGATAAATGAAGAACATTTTAAATCACAAAGGCTAAAATAATTCCTTTAAAAAAAGATGGCTTCCTGAGAAGTACATGTTTGTGATTTGGCCTTTTGGTCATAGCTGAAAAGCTACAGAGGTCTCTTCTAGACAATGATGTGGAGGGAGCAAAAAGAGGGGACGACTTGGCTGTGGTCGGAGATGGGTGTCACAGAGCATTTACAGGTGAGTGAATGATGAGGATGAGAGTGACATATTATTGCAGCAACCATATTCCCTTGGCAGGAATATCGAAAGCAGGGTAAGACTGGAGGAGGAAAGTTAAGTACATATGATGGAAAGAATTAGAATATGCTGATAGGGTGAAATGAAACAATTTAAATTGAAGGGAGTGTCTGTGGAGCATAAACACCGGTAGGGATTGGTTGGGCTGCATTTATAAAAATGAATGGTTTACATAATGGAATGGATCAAAAATGCCACACTATGTTACCCAGGTGGGACAGAGTATTTAAATATCCAAGAGTAAAAAGTGAGGTCTGCAGATGCTGGAGATCAGAGCTGAAAATGTGTTGCTGGTTAAAGCGCAGCAGGTCAGGCAACATCCAAGGAACAGGAAATTCGACGTTTCGGGCATAAGCCCTTCATCAGGAATTCCTGATGAAGGGCTTATGCCCGAAACGTCGAATTTCCTGTTCCTTGAATGCTGTTCCTGACCTGCTGTGCTTTAACCAGCAACACATTTTCAGCTATTTAAATATCCAACACAACTCTCAAAATCCAAGCTGGAGTCTGTTAGCAAGGGTGTGTTCAAATGTGTCGGTATGCTGAGAGGCAGATGGGGAGCAAGGGCAGGCGTTACTCCCTCAAAAGATGGATGCCTTTGTTTTGGTCAGGTCCTCTATTGATCTTTGAAGATGTGGACAATGATTAGCGTGCATATCTGGGCACTGCTGCTACATGTGTCTGACATTTTATTCAAGTCACAGTGCCTTGGTACCAAGAATGCACATCTCACTGAGGGGGTGAGTGCAGCCATTGGAGTTGACACTTCAGTTTAGCAATCAGGAAGTGCTTCAGGAGGCAGAGATGTCCTCTCTAAAGTATTAAACTGAGGTCCATCTGCCTGTTCAAATGAACATGAATTAACGTTTAGCACTATTTTGAAGAAGAGCAGTAAAGTTGTCCCTCAGTTCCTGACCTATATTTGTCCTTCACTCAACATCACAAAAAAACTTATCTGATGTTTATGACATGGCAGCTTTAGGGAGCTTGTTGCACATAGATTGGCTGCCATGTTTACTATATTTCAGCAGTGACTGAATTTTAAAAGTTCTTCATTGGTTGTAAAGCACTTTGAATCATCCTGTGGTTGTGAACAATACTGAATAAATGTAAACGTCTCCTATTTTTGTTCCTTTTATTTGAATAACTGACGCAAGTGACTCTTGCCAACTCTGAACTTGGCCTTAACTTTGAATAAAATACACACTGGTACAGGGTTCAGTAGGTAGAATTCAGGTGAACATGAAGTACATGTTTTTAGTTTTTCCTCTGTCATGTTACCAAGGCTGTAAAATCCTTCCTATAACTCTGTAGCATAGCACTAACTGACATAAAGGCTCAGCCATAAACTACTTATTTTATACTATAACATCACTCATTGTGCGAAGGAGCCCAAGGCAGCAAGGAACCTTTCACAAAAACAAAGTGCTACTGTTTGAAAAAAATGGTCTTCTGACCACAGGCATTTAAAACCAAGAGTTTATATTACTCAGTATTTCACTTTTTCTCCTGTTTTTTTGAGCCCTGATGTTCCTGTTCCCTGAACTGTGGACTTTGGTCCTCAATCCAAAGGTTTCTTTAAGGAAGCAGTCAAAAGCAAGTTGCCAAATAATATGAGATCTCACCACTGGAAATGCTTAAGCTGTGATAGCTGGAACTTTCACATTTTTTGTCTAACTGTTGTGCTGAGTGTGTGAAAGAAGGACAAATTTGCGGGGCAATTCTATTGGGGAGAAGTATGTTGGTAGACCCACATCACTGTTAGGGAGAGAGTTTACAAGATTTTGACCCAGCAACATTGAAGAAATGGTGTAATACATCTAAATGAGGGTGGAGCAGATTTAGAAATCATGGTGCTACCTTGTATGTTTGTCCTTTGTCCTTCTGGATAGTAGTGTTTGTGGACTTGAAAGGTGTTGGCTAAGGATCACTGAATCTGCATTACTTCTACTGAGCACTGATGGTGGAGGGAATAAATATCTATGGATGTGGTGCCAATCATGTAGATCGCTTTGTCCTGAATAGTATCAAGCTTCTTGAGTGTTGTTGGAGCTGAACTCATCCAAGTAGCTGGGGAGTATTCCATAGCCCTTGTAGGTTCTGGTTTGCAATCAGTTATTTTCTGATTCTTAATTGGCTTGAATCAGACCCGGATCCCTGGTTTCAGACACTTGACTTATTTAGGAAATATGAAATGAAGATGGCAATAGACAGCTGTTTCAGCACAAAAGAATCTCTGCATTTATTTAAAATGCAAAAGGTAAGTATAATACAAGAAATACAGACAAATGTAATAAACAGGCAATTTGACACAATCAACTATACAGAGGACAGTAATATTATTAAATACATTATTAGCTAGATTAAACACTATTAGAATCTAAAGACAACAGTTTTTAATTACAGAATATTTAATCAGGCTTTTTTTCTTTGGAGTCCCAATGCACTCTCACCACCCGCTTTCCCCTCTCTGCTAGCTAGGTCAGAACTTTGGACTCTTGGGAATTTAAGCTCATCACTGAGGAAAATGTGGTTTCAAAGTGCACTTGGTTGCTGAGGCTCTTGCTGTCACGTCTCTTGGTTTGGAACAGACCCACATCTGGAATCTTTTGTTCGATAGCGCTTGTTTGGCTTTTTCCCTCTCAAATGTTCTTTGTTGAGATGATGTTCTTGGTTTGGCTTCCCGATTCTGTTTCTTGGTTTGGCCTCTGTGGTTCTTGGTTCTGAAGCCACTTGTTGGGTGTGGAAGCTTGTGGGGAAGTTGTTTGTGCAGAAGTTTGTTGTTGAAAAAAGATTCTCTCCTAGGTAAGATCAGGGCTGGTAAATATATAGACTGTGCACCCCGTTATCTCCCCTCAAATCTATGTTGTCCATTGTGATTCTGGTGTTTTTTTCCAAGGTCAATTGGCTTTCAGATGGTGAGGGTATATGTGAATGGGTTTTGATTGAGGTTGAATGTCCATTATCTTTGTAGGCCACATACTATGTGGATAACACAAAGTGTAAAAACCAAAAGAATAGCAGATGTCATAAATTAGAATCTGAAGCAAAAAATAAATTGCTGGAAAAGCTCAGCAAGTTTAGTAGCATCTGTGGCAAGAAATCAGAGTTAACATTTTGGATCCAGTGACCAAAATCCAGTGCCCAGTCCAGGCGACTGACTGTGTGGAGTTTGCACGTTCTCCCCGTGTCTGCGTGGGTTCCCTCCGGGTGCTCCGGTTTCCTCCCACAGTCCAAAGATGTGCAGGTCAGGTGAATTGGCCATGCTAAATTGCCCGTAGCATTAGGTAAGGGGCAAATGTAGGGGTATGGGTGGGTTTCGCTTCGGCGGGTCGGTGTGGACTTGTTGGGCCGAAGGACCTGTTTCCACACTGTAAGTAATCTAATCTAATCTAATTGACCCTTCCTCAGAACTGCAATTCTAAATTCAGGTTTGAGGAAGAGTCACCAGACCTGGAATGTTAACTTTGATTTCTCTGCACAAATGCTGCCAGACATGCTGACTTTTTCCATCTATTTATTTTTTGTTTGAGCCCAAAATGTAAAAGGTAGCTTTGGTTGATTACCTTCTTAGAGAGGAGGTGTAATTTTGAATTCCAGGCTGATCAATACTCCCAGGTAGCCATCTCAGTTACCGGGTCACAGAGTCATCAAGGTGTACAGCATGGAAACAGATCCTTTGGTCTGACTTGTCCATGCTGATCATATATCCTAATTTAGTCCCATTTGCCAGCACTTGGCCCATATCTCTCTAAGTCCTTCCTATTCACATACCCATCTAGATGCATTTTAAATATTGCAATTGTACCAGCCTCCACCAATTCCTCTGGTAGTTTATTACATACACGTACCACACTCTGTGTGAAAAAGTTGACCCTTCATGTCCCTTTTCAATTTTTCCTCTCTCACCCTAAAACTATGCCTTCTAGCTTTGGACTTCCCCACTCCAGGGAAAAGACCTTGTCTATTTAACCTGTCCATGCCCCTCATGATTTAATAAACCTCTATAAGGTCTCACCTCAGCCTCCAATGCTGCAGGGAAAACAGGATAGCAGGAAATTCATTGGTGAAGTAGCTGAAGATGGTTGGACTTAGGACACCACCCTGAGGATCTCCTGCAGAGATGTCCTGGAGCTGAGATGACTGACCTCCAACAACCACTACCAACGTCCTCTCTGATTCCAATTGACCCCAATTTGTTTAAGGTCCTTAGTGTTCAAATGCAGGCTTGACGTCAAGGGCAGGCACTCACCTCACCTCATCAATTCAACTCTTTTGTCCATGTTTGTACGAATGATGTAATGAGGTCAGGAGCTGAGTGGCTCTGGTGCAACCTAAACTGGGCATCACTGAGCAGGGTATTGCTGAGCAGGTGCTTCTGTTGATGATGACACCTCCCATCACTTTACTGATGATTGAGAGTAGACTGATGGGGCGATACTTGGCCAGGTTGGATTCATCATGCTTTTTCTGTATAGCTTAGTATGTGAAACAAAATGTAATGTTTGCTGTATAAATATTTTACCAGTTTCAGAGAACTTGGGACGAATTAGATTGTGAATCTATACTTGAATAAACCAGTAACAGTTATTAACTATTAAACTACATAGATGATCATGATAGAAGAAAACTCTGTCAGGTTTTGGTCTCACGAAAGCTGGTCACATGATAATACAGTTCTTACGCACATGCTCAGATGCTGTAGCTTCAATTAACCCCTCTCACTGCATTTGCTTCCCAAGCCAATGATGCAATTTCCCAGAGTTGCAATGCTCCATTTTGACTCCCTCTGTCTAGTTCCAAATTACAGCCATTCCTGACAAAGACAATATGTTTCAGCCTGCATTGTTCCCAATAATCTCAGGCCCTCCAACAGTTACAATGCACCTTCCAATTAATAGGTACAAGTTAGTTTGAAGAACTGTGAGGAAGCAAGTATCTCAGTGTTCCTGCTGATGAGTAAATAGTGATTAAATAGCATAGTTAACACAGGAACCATTTATATCTATTATTTCTGCAATGCTGGGCATTTTAATTCTCTCCTGTCTAAGATCCTGTAACTAAAGAAGCTGTACCTAGGTGCCTTTATACCAAATGTAAGTAGGTATAAACTTTTCACTGTAATCATTGAGTTTATGTGCAAATAAAAGATAATTCTAAAAAGCAAGCAGCACAAAGTTGGTCCCATGTATCACAATCTCACTTTAGATTGATGCTGTTTCTGTCTTGGCCAGAGTCATTACAAAGTTTTAATCTTGTAGGATTTGAAGTGTTTTCTGTACTGAAGCACTTTTATGCTGAATTGCAATTATGCATCCTTTGTTGATTGCTGTGGTATTTAACCACCTACTTACATAGCAACTGCTATATGATGCTTTAAATTACATTATATGCATTAAGTACAATTTACAATACACAAGCAAGTCATTCAGGGAAGCTAATCTTTGCTTCACTCTCATTCGTCATCCAATCCAATCAACATGAGCATCTTTGTTTCCCTGTGTACTTTTCTTGTTTTCTTTAGATGCACCTATCTCGTTATTTTTACATGAGTTCTGCATCTTAATCCAAAAGTAAAATCTGGCTTGATACCTGAAGTAAGAACAAGAAAGCCTGAAAAATCTCAATGGGTCAAACAGCTACTACAGAGAGAGAAACAGAGTCAATGCATCAGACTGATAATCTTCCATCAGTTCAATCCACAGTTAAAGCTGACTTCATCTCCTTTGGAGATCTTCCCTCTGCAGCCTCCAACCTGATGGGTTCCCCCAACACTGAACATCTCTATCTCCTCCTCAGCCTGTTTGTTCCCCTCATATAATCTCTTCCCAATCTGTCAGACAACTCTTCATTTCCCTACATTTCTCGCTTAGTTCCCTCTTTCTTGAATTTAACCACTTCATTCATTGTAAACCTGTATATCTCAGCCTTCTCTTTTCCAGAAGAAGGATGCTGATCTGTCTATCTTTTCCACTAGCTATAATAACCTCTTCTTTGCTCTCACACTATCGAAATACGGTCTCTTGTCATTGATCTGTCCTTGCTGCTAATTTTATTCTGCAAACAATTTGTACCACATTTTCACACTGGCTTATAAATATTGCTATAAAGAAAATTTGTGATGCTGGATTCAAATAAAACATCATCTTGAAGTAGCTAATGGCTTTTCTAGTAAATTGGATAATGAAATGGCAGCTCTTAGCAGCTGTTTTTCTTTAATTTTACATTGAACAATTTTTTCTGTATAATCTTCGGATTTTACCTGGAGTCATTTAACTTTTCCAGTTGGATGTGCAATGTAAAAAGTTTTTAAAGGCTTACAGCCATTTAATTTCCATGATCAAAATTATTACCAAGCACACATCCATGGACAGAACACAGGAATCTTTCTCTCACTCCCGTTTCTCACACAACAAAACCTCACAGCATTATTCCCTTCCTTTACTCAATGGGGCAGTGGATGTCTGCCTTTCCTATTCATTGATAAGATCTTCACATTAAGAATGAAGCCATGCATTCTGGCAGAAGAAGGTGGCGCATATGATCAAATTTCAAAGAATACCAGACAATTTTTTGAATGTGGTAGTCAGGTTGATTAAACTGTTAAAGAAATAAATGGAATCCTCCTCTTTAAAGTGACAAAGCAAGGAAAATACGCCCATAAACCTTTAGGGACTAAATTTACCAAAACTAATCAGTGTCAATTTCAGTGAGTTTAGTTAAGGTTTTTTTCTCTCTCTGTGTGTTTTGGTGAATTATCTCATGTAATTGTCCATTGCTCACCTTGTTATGTATGCACCATGACTGTATGGCACTGTTCTTATACAGTTGCTATCTTGCGTTCATCAAAAACTAAATTACTCACTGTTGCTGTGACCTTCTGAGGATTCTGCTGTCGGCAACATATTTGAAGTCCATCTGTGTAACAGATTAATTGCTGCCAGACACGATAGCCCTTCGCCATAGATGTAGTGGCACGGATACAAAAATGAAAGCATCTGAGGGCCCACAGGAGTCACAGGTGACATTTCATTGAAAATAAGTGCTCATAAATTGTAAATATGCTGCCGCTTTACATCAACACATGTTTAATTGACTAATACAGGAACTACAGCAACACAAATGAAGCTGCAAAGGTTGCCCTTCCCTAGTACATCAGGCTAGAATGCTCTCTGAAGAGAAGTCCCTTTTTCCCTAACACCCAGTACATTATAATAGTTTTTCACTGTTGACTGTGGGAGTATCACATGTTGGAAAGCCTTCAAACAGCTGTTAATGTTAATTTTTATTAATCAGCAGGGAAAGCCACATAACAACAAATAAAAAAGCTTTATTTACTTCTGGGATTAAACATAGACTGCTTGGCTTTTGACCAAAAGCAAATTAATAATCAGTTAGTGATCATTTCATTCATCTCAGATCTATTGGAAGCAAGTGTCAATTAAATCCCATCTGGTCTGTTGTGTCTGACACTGCACCATGCTGTCAGACTGGAAATGATATCCTCCTGCTCAATGTACTCCTTATTCTCCTCGGAATAATGCTGCTGCTCTCAGGTCTTCTGCATGCATCACATCCTTTGTTGGCCTGCTCCAGTTATGCAGAGCTCAGCATACAAAAATTATGCATCACACACTGTCTAGAATATACCACAAGACCATCCCAAATAAATCCAAGCATGAGGGACGAAGGAAAGCTTCCTCACGGCACCTTGACAGTCACCAGGATCGGATGGCAAACTGTCACTTCATGTTGCAGGTCCAGCTACAGCAGATGGCACAGTTATGTGATAGTATCCAGGGACTTCGTCAGTCTGTAGTGACACTGCATCTCACTTAACTGAAAAAACTCAATGGATGATAGACCCTGGGATTCCTGAATCTGATTCCAGGAGAGGGAATCTGAGGGGACCTTCAATTGCAATATCTTCATATGGAGGCTGTTCCACATGAAATTGCTGGAGATTGCTGCTGATTCTGAGATTGCTACTAACTCTGTATTTCTCTGCACCTTCATAGCCTTGCATTTGTAATAATGCTAACCCCTGCCGTGACTGAATCCATTAACCACAGTTCTCTTGAGCTTGGGTGGGGTAAGTAGAAGCAGAAAGGATCTTTTGTAATATGAGAAGGCAGCATTCACATCATATCAACACATTACAGTTTAGCATAATTGTCTATACAGGGTGATGTGGGCTGCCATGGAACTCCTGGAAATGTAACTCTGATTTAGGGATCTTATTCTGAAAAATGCAGCTTAAGCCATGCTGCACAAATACAAATGATTGTAAATCCAATAGGGTTACTGAAATCTTGCCCACCCACTCCCACCGCCGCATCACCCAAGGAAGGTATCATTGTAAAGAAGAGCATATTGATGATGAATACTTATAGTTCAAGGTTAAATAATTTTCAATACCTATCAGGCCACAAGGAAGTACCAGAAGGAGTACTGGAGGACAGCCAATGTGTACTGTTTTTTTAAGAAAGAAGCAGGAGATAAACCAATAGTCTACAGGCCAGTGATTTAACTTCAATGGTAGGAAAACTATTGGAAGCAATTCTGAATGACTTAATTAATCAGCATTTTCAGAGGGAGGGATTAATCAAGAACAGTCTGTGTGCTTTTGTTAAGATTTGGAGATGCCCTACGAGATTTGGACAAACCATACGCATACACCGGCTCTGCTCAGATGAGGAGGAACGTGACGGACACCTGGAAGTACTCAAGGATGCCCTCACAAGAGCGGGGTACG
Source organism: Hemiscyllium ocellatum (assembly GCF_020745735.1). Classification (NCBI taxonomy): domain Eukaryota; kingdom Metazoa; phylum Chordata; class Chondrichthyes; order Orectolobiformes; family Hemiscylliidae; genus Hemiscyllium; species Hemiscyllium ocellatum. The sequence goes on from NC_083403.1 coordinate 96,830,173, forward strand.
ATGCTCAACTCATCGACCACCAGTTCCGACGTGCCACAGCAAGGAACCATAATGACCTCCTCAGGAGACAGATATGTGCTGCAACCAACAGAGTACCTTTCGTTGTTCAGTATTTCCCAGTAGCTGAAAAATTACGCCATGTTCTTCGAGACCTGCAACACATTATCAATGAGGATGAGCACCTCACCAAGACCTTCCCCACACCTCCACTACTTGCCTTTAAACAACTGCCAAACCTCAAACAGATCGTTGTTCGTAGCAAGCTGCTTGGGTCTCAGGACAACTCTATACAACCCTTTCATGGTAGACGCTGCAAGACGTGTTAGAGTGTGGACATAGATACCACCATTACGCATGGGGACACCTCCCACCTTGTATATGGCAGGTACTTATGTGACTCAGCCAACGTTGTCTATCTTATACGTTGCAGGCAAGGATGCCCAGAGGCATGGTCCATTGGGGAAAACGAGCAAAGGCTACGACAACGGATGAATGGGCACCGCACAACAATCAACAGAAAGGAGGGTTCCCTCCCAGTTGGGGAACACTTCAGTGGTCCAGGACATTCAGCCTCGGACCTTCGGGTGACCATCCTCCCAGGTGGACTTCGGGACAGGCAGCAGAGAAAAGTGGCCGAGCAGAGGCTGATAGCTAAGTTCGGCACCCAAATGGAGGGCCTCAACCGGGACCTTGGGTTCATGTCACATTATAGGTGACCACCATTGCACTATACACACACACAGATACTCCTACATACACACACTCTCACACACAGACAGGCGCTCCTATACACATATGCACACGGGCACACACACACACAGCCTTACAGACACACACACTCCCACACTCACACATGCACCCCCTCACAGACATAAAATACTCTGCACTCACAACACACACGCACATACACTTTCTCACACTCACAATCCCCAACCCAGACAGATGCACACACACAGACAGACAGACAAAGACCCGCATGCACACATTTATTTTGTGGGGTGAAATTGTACTTGGAGGGTTACATTGTACTTTGCTCAAAAACTGCATGCATTCATGTAGAACTCTGAGCTCAAAAACTGCATGAATTTATGTAAAACTCCGTTATCTCACTTTTTAGATTAAAATCAATCTAAACATCATGGCATAGACAGAGAACACAGGGGGCTAACACCTTCAACATATTGTCTAGCTATCACCATTGTTAACAGCTAACCTGAGAATGCAACTTTAAAAAAAAGGTTTTGTGATCTACACATGAAAAAAAGTGAAACTATCACTGTATTCTAACAGATGAAAGGCTTAACAGAAATCATTTTTCAATTTTTAATTTCAGTTACATCACACTGTAAATTTTTGCTATAAATTCTGTGTTAGGATTGAGCCCTCCACTATCACCTGATGAAGGAGCGTCGCTCCGAAAGCTAGTGTGCTTCCAATTAAACCTGGTGTTGTGTGATTTTTAACTTTACTTTTGTTAAGAGGAGGTCATGTCTGACCAAATTTATTGAGCTTTGCAAAGAGATGATCAGGTGTATAGATGACAGGTATTTCATGTAGTTTGTTTGGACTTCAGCAAAACTTTTGTTAAGGTCTCATATGGGAGACTGATAGTAACAGTAAAAGCCCATGTGATCTAAGGAAATTTGGCAAAATGAATCAGAGTTGCCTGAGTGAAAGGAGCAAAGAGTAGATAGAATAAATAGAATAACCTTTATTGTAGCATGCACTCGAATAAGTAAAGTGAAAATATTGTAATGCCATCTTCCAGCACCATCTAAGTTACAGAGGACCTAGGTACAGATACTTGTTTGTGTAGTTACAGAGTTTAAAAAAATGTAATGGTTGAGCGTGTATTTGTGGCTGGAAGTCTGTGTCCAATGGGGTTCCAAATTTCTGAATGTTGGAGGCCTTGCTGCTGGTGATTAGATAAGATTGAAAACAGGAAGGTAAATTTAAGGATGGTATGAAATTTAGTAGGACAGTAAATAGTGAGAAGGATGGGCTTAAATTACAGGAGGATACAGATGGGTTGGTCAATGGCAAATTAAATTCAGTCAGGATGACAGTGAGGTGATGCTTTTGGGCAGGACAAACAGGGCAGGGAATACATGATGAATAGTAGGTCCCTGGAAAGCACTGAGTGTCAGAGGGAATTTGATGTGCATGTCTACCAACTCATTAAGGTACAGGAGAGGTACATAAAGTAATTAAGAGGGCATTTCATATACTTGCCTTTATCAGCTTAGACATTGTATTTAAAAACAGGAAGGTTGGAACTGTATAAAAAGTTGGTTAGATGTCAGCTGGGGCATCGAGTGCAATTCTGGAATTCATACAATAGGAAGGATGTGATTGCACTGGATAGGGTGCAGAGGAGGTTTACTAAAATATTTTTGAGCTGGAGAGTTTTACTTTGAGCTGCTATAGGAAAGATGTTGTGAAACGTGTAAGGTTTCAGAAAAATTGACAAGGATGTTGCTGGGCTTGGAGGGTTTGAGTTATAGGGAGAGGCAGGATAGGCTAAAGCTATTTTTCCTGAAACATTGGAAGCTGAGGGTTGACCTGACAGAAGTTTATAAAATCATGATGGGAATGGATAGGGTAAATATCCAAGGTCTTTCCTCCACGGTGGAGGAGTCCAAAACTGGAGCACGTTGGTTTAAGGTAAAAGTGAAAAGATTTAAAAGGCACCTAAGGGGCTACCTTTTTCACACAGAGGGTGGTGCTTGTGTGGAATGAGCTGTCAGAGGACGTGGTGGATGCTGGTACAGTTACAACATTTATAAGGTATGTGAATGGATATATGAATAGGAAAGATTTAGAGAGATATGAGCCAAATGCTGGCAGAAGGGACTAGATTAATTTAGGATATCTGGTTGGCATAGATGAGTGGGTCCAAAGGGTTTGTATCAATGTTGTACAGCTCTATGACTCTATAAGAGAAATTGCATAGACTGGCTTGTTTTCCCTGCTGCCAGGAATGGAAGGATAGGCTGAGGATATTTAAACTGCAGCATAGGAATTTGAGGGGTGTCCTTAAAGAGGTTTATAAAATCATGAGGGATATAGATAAGATGAATGACAGGTGTCTTTTCCCAAGGATGAGGACTTTCATGACTAGAGGCCATATTTTTAAGGTGAGAGGAGAAATATTTTAAAAAGATATCAAGGCAATTTTTTTTCCACAGAGATTGGTTCATGAATGGAATGAACTTCTACAGGAAGTGATGGATATGGATATATTACAATGTTAAAAAGACATTTAGAAAAGTACTTGAATAAAAAAAAAGTTTGAAGGGATATGGACCAAGTGCAAGCAGGTGGAACTAGTTTAGTTTGGGATTATGGTCAGCATGGCCTGGTTGGACTAAAGGGTCAGTTTCTCTGCTGTATGATTCTATAACTCGATAAATCCATCAGTGAACAGCATCAGTGAACTAAATGAGTTTTTAATGACAATTGACAATGGTTACACAATCAGCATTAGTCTAGCTTTTCATTCCAAAATGTTATAGCATTCAAATGTCACCATCTGCTATGGTGGGTTGCAGAACCATGTCTCCAGAAATTAGTCTGGGATTCTTGATTAATAGTAGAGTGATTGCAGCAATCCACAACAAGTCAATGCTAGGCAGAAATGCTGTGAGCATCCAAATAAGCACAAATTGAATGAGCAGTAAGAGAGTAAGTTAAGAGTCCAGAGATCGCTACGACGCCCCCCCCCCCCCCCACCTCGCTCACTACCGACCCAACTCCCCAGTCCAAGATATTAGAGAGGTATCTGTCCATGCACATAGTATCCTGGCAGCAGCAATGCTATGAAAGGCATTGATGAGCTCAACGATTGCAGTATTGAAATAATTAACCATATTACGAGTGGGTTAGGGATGTACCACAATGATATAATGAAGTTGGTGCGTGTCCAATTCCAACTTCCTTAGCTGAAATTTGGAGGCAATTGTTGCTCATATGGACCACCATGAGATGCTAAGCAACACTGGCCATGGTGAAGACCAAGAGGAATCGGCAGGCTGCTGGAGCTGCCAGGTACCATTCAGACATCTGTATCACTGCTTTGCTGCTCCTCTGTGCCTGATAGAGTAGCAAAGTGTCCATTATTGAGAAGATAATGCATTCATGAGTGAAATTCTTGTCTGACAATTAAAACTCTGGTTGGAAAATTGAATTGTTTTACTCTATGTTGAGGGCCTCATATTCCCAATCTTGTCATATATTCCAAACTATCATATTTCCTATACTATTAGGGGACTGAGAAGATTCCACAAATGAAATTCCAGAAGGGCCTCGGCAACTGTATGATGACATATTTTGGGTTTGAATCGCTGAAGTGTGCTGAGGCCTTGGCAAAGGTGCAGTGGATCTTTGCCACCAGAATGACACTATAAGATCATAAGGCCATAAGACTTAAGAGCAGAAATTAAGCCATTGGGTGCAGAGGAGGTTTACTAAAATATTTTTGAGCTGGAGAGTCTGCTCTGCCATTCAATCATGGCTGATAAGTTTCTTAAGCTGAAAATGTGTTGCTGGAAAAGCGCAGCAGGTCAGGCAGCTGAAGAAGGGCTTATGCCAAAATGTCGATTCTCCTGTTCCTTGGATGCTGCCTGACCTGCTGCGCTTTTCCAGCAACACATTTTCAGCTCTGATCTCCAGCATCTGCAGTCCTCACTTTCTCCTCTGATAAGTTTCTTAACCCCATTCTCCCATTTTCTCCCCATACCCCTTGATGCCCTCGACAATCAAGAACCTATCTACCTCAGTATTAAATATATTCAATAACTTGGCCTCCCTCTGTGGCAATGAATTCCATAGATACATCACTCTTTGGCTGAAGAAATTTCTCCTTACCTCCATTCTAAAGGGTCTTCCCTTTACTCTAAGGCTATGTCCTTGGGTCCTAATCTCTTCTAACAATGGAAGCATCTTTCCAATATCTACTCTGTCCAGCCATTCAGTATTTTGTAAGTTTCAATTAGATCCCACCTCATCCTTCTCAACTCCATCGAATAAAAACCCAGAATCCTCAAACATTCCTTATATGGTAAGCTTTTCATTCTTGGGACCATTCTCATAAACATCCTCTGAACACATTCCAGGGCCAGTACATCCTTCCTGAGATGTACACAATACTCCAAATGTTGTCTGAACAGAGCGTGAAAGAACCTTAGAATACATGCCTACTTTTACATTGAAGTCCTCTCAAAATGAATGCCATCATTGTATTTATTTTCTTAACTATAGACTCAACCTGCAAGTTTGCCTTGAGAGAATCCTGGAATAGAACTGTCAAGTCTCTTTGCATTTCAGACTTCAGAATTTTCTCCCCACTTAGAAAATAGTCCATGCGTCTATTCTTCTTACCAAAATGCATGACCTCACACTTTCCCATGCTGTACTCCATCTGCCACTTCTTTGCTTATCTTCTAACCTGTCCAAATCCTTCTGCAGCCTTCTTGCCTCCTTAGTGCTATCTGTCCCTCCAACTATCTTTGTATAATCTACAACTTAGCCAAAATGACCTCAGTTGCTTCATCTAGATTGTTAATGTATAAACTGAAAAATTGTGGTCCCAACACTGAGCCTTGCGGAGCACCACTTGTCACTGGCTGCCATCCTGAGAAAGACCCTTGTATCCCCACTGTTTGCTTTCCTATAGACAGCCAAGCTTCTATCCATGCTAGTATTTTGTCTCTAATACCATGAATAATTACTTCATGTCAGTATTCATAGTGGAAGTCACGATAATATCACAAAAAATTAAGAAAGTGAAGAGGCAGAGCTGAGCATGGTGGCCATCGCCAAGGAGACTCAGTAACCTCCTGTGTGGCACCGTGTCAAAGGCCTCTTGAAGTCCTGGTAGATAACATCCATTGGCTCTCCTTGGTCTAACCTGCTCGTTATTTCTTCAAAGAAGTGTAGTAGATTTGTCAGGCATGATGTTCCCTTGATGAAACCATGCTGATTTTACCCTACTTTACCATTTACTTCAAACTATTCCGAAATCTCATCCTTCACAATGGATACCAGGATCTTACCCACAACTGAGTTTAGGCTAATCATTCTGTAATTTTCCATCTTTTGCCTTATTTCCTTTTTAAACAGGAGTATCGCAATCATGATTTTCCAGTCCTCTGGAACCCTCCCTAACTCAACGATTCCTGAAAGATCACCACTAACGCCTCCATTGTCTCTTCAGCTATCTCCCTGAGAACATTGGGATGTAGTCCATCTGGGCAAGGTCATTTATCCATCTTCAGGCCATTCAGCTTTTCTTGCACTATGTCTTTGGCGATGGCCACCATACCCAGCTCTGGCTTTTCACTTTCTTAATTTTTGGGATATTATCGTGACTTCCACCATGAATACTGACATGAAGTAATTATTCAGTTCCTTATCCTCTCCCTTATTCCCCACTAATATTTCTCCAGTGTGTACTTGTGCCTCTCTTTTTCTGTTTATGTATCTAGAGATACTCTTATAGTCTTCCTTTATATTACAGACTAGCTTACCCTCATATTTAATTTTCTCCCTCCCTATTGCTTTTTTTGTTGTCTTCTGTTGGTCTTTGTTAGCTTCCAATCCTCTGGTTTCCCACTGCCCTTTGCCATATCTCTTTTGCTTTATGCTATTTCTGACTTCCCCAGTCAGCCATGGTTGCCTCATCCTCCCTGTACTAGACTTCTTTTTCCTCCGGATGAATCTCTGCTGTGTATCTTGAATCCAGAATCTCCTGCCATTGCTGTTCTACTGTCTTTCCTGCTAGACTCCTCTCCCAGCCAATTATATTCAGTGCCTCCCTCATACCTCTGTAGTTGGTTTTAGATTGGGTTAGATTAGATTACTTACACGGTGTGGAAACAAACTCTTCAGCCCAAGAGGTCCACACGGACCTTTCGAAGAGCAATCCACCCAGACCCATTCCCCTACATTTACCCCTTCACCTAACACTACGGGCAATTTAGCATGGCCAATTCAACTAACCTGCACATTTTTGGATTGTGGGAGGAAACCGGAGCACTCGGAGGAAACCCATGCAGACACAGGGAGAATGTGCAAACTCCATACAGATAGTTGCCTGAAGTGGGAATTGAACCCGGGTCTCAGCTGTAATACTATTACCTCTGATTCTGTCCTCCCCCTCTCAAATTGCAGTGTAAAATCAATCATATTATGATCACTGCCTCCTAAGGGTTCCTTCACTTTAAGCTCCCTTATCAAGTCTGCCTCATTGTACTACACTAAATCCAGGTTTGCCTGTTCCCTAGTAGGCTCCACCACAAGCTACTCCAAGACGTCATCTCATAGACATTCCACAAATTCCTTTTCTTGCAAATCGCTACCAACCTGATTTTCCCAGTCTACCTGCATATTGAAATCTCCCATGATCATTGTAACTTTACCTTTCCTACATACCTTTTCTATCTCCTGATGTATCTTGCGCTCCAGCTCCTGACTACTGTTTGGAGGGCTGTACATAAATCCAACTATAGTTCGTTCACCTTTGTGGTTCCTCAATTCTACCTACATAGATTCTATACCATCTGACCCTACTACATTTCTTAGTGTTGATTTAATTTCATTTCTTAGTAATAAGGCAAGCCCACCCACCTATCTTTTTGATCAGATGCATATCATAGAAGAATAATAGAATCCCTACAGTGTGGAAACAGGCCATTTGGCCCAACAAGTCCACACCGACCCTCCAAAGAGTAACCCACCCAGACCGATTCCCCTACACTATTACCCTACATTTACTCCTGAATAATGCACCTAACCTATACATCTCTGAACACTGTGGACAATTTAGCATGGCTAGTTCACCTCACCTGCACATCATTTGTACTGTTGGAGAAAACTGGAGCAACTGAAGGAAACCCACACAGACACAGGGAGAATGCACAAATTCCACACAGTCACCTAGGACTGGGATCGAACCCGGGTCCGTGGCACTGTGAGGCAGCAGTACTAACCACTGAGCCACCATGCCATCCTTAAATATTCAGCTGCCAATCCTGATTCCCTTGCAGCCATGTCTCCGTAATGCCCAGCATGTCATACCTGCCAATTTCAATCCACGCCATAAGGTCATTTAGTTTATTCCTTATACTGCCTGAATTCAGATATAACATCTTCAGACCTGTATTGGGATGAGGATCTACAGATATGTAAGGAAGCTGGGGAATATGGCATTGTTCTCCTTATAGTGGAGAAGGTTAAGGGGAGTTTTGTCACAGCATCCCAAATTCTGAAACGTTTACATGAGGAAAGCATTTCTGCTGTCAGCAGGACCAGGTTGGATGAGACAAATTTTGCAAATGTAGTGATCAGTAATCAGAGGACAGAGGTTTAAGAAAACTATCAAGAATTCAAGATGGGTTGAGAGAAATGAAATTGTTTTGATTAGAGGGTCTCACAAGAAATTTTTAGAATTCCAGAATATTCCAAACAAAAGGAAGACTTGAAATGGAGGTGATAATATATGACTTCAGAGCAGTATTTGTTATGTGAATACTGCATGGTTGCAATACTTAATAAGTACAACAAAATGTGTTAATTACATTAGCATTGCTTCATTGAATACAACAATTTGAATTGAAGTAGAACAGGTAATCATAACAGGTTGACTTAATTATTGTGGCACAGAAGAGCTAAGTCAATGGAAGTCAAATTGGGTATAGTCTAACCATCAAACAGTAAGCCGCCTTTGCACCTGAATAAGCAATCTGCATCCAGAAGAGCTTTTAAAGAGCTGGCACGTGAACAATGGGCCACATGGCAGGTAGTGATTTTATCTCCTTTTTTAATTCTGGAACGTGAGAATTATGATTAACACAATGTCACACAAAATTTAGCACTTTAATTGGATATTTGAAAACAAAACAGTTTGAATTTAATCATACTGTTAACTCCTCAGCATTATCAATGAGATAACTGTTGGGTCACTCAGAAGTAATATTTGACTGAAATTTTATTTAGTTTGCCAGGACTGTTTCTGTTAATATGTATTTTCTGTTTTATTTCTTGAGTGTTGCTGTGAGGAACTCTTCAAGTATTTGCCCAGTGAGTACAATTTTGAAAGAGCTCATGCACAATCCTCTTCTGGATGCAGATTGCTTAGTTGGCTGCAAGTCAGGTTGCTTAGAGTACTCCCAAGTTGTCTTCCATTTATTTAGCTTTCTATGCCACTGTAATTACAATTAACTTGTTGTGATTAACTGTTCAACTTCAATTCAAATTGTTATATTCAATGTAGCAATACCAATGCTATTAACAAGGTTTGTTGTAATTATTAAGTATTGCAACCATCCAGTTTTTGCATGATAAACACTGCTTTGAACTATATCTAATGTTAGCACTTCCATTACATAGTTTTGCTTTCTGTTAGAATGTTCCAGAATTTTAAAACTGATTGTGAGACTGTGGTTTCTCGTGATATTAAGCAACATGTATACTAAATGTTCTAGTATGACCCCTTTTGGGGAAGCCTGGTGACTGAGTGATTAATACTGCTATGTCACAGCACCAGGAACCCAGGTTCATTTCCAGTCCCAGGCGACTGTCTGTGTGAAGTTTCCATCCTCTCCCCTTATCTGTGTGGCTTTCCTCTACGTCCTCTGGGTTCCTCCCATTATCCAAAGGTGTGCAGGTTAGATGGATTAGATATGCTAAATTGCCCAGTATATCCAGGAATGTGTAGGTGAGGTGGATTAGGCAAGTGGTATGCAAGGTTATCAGGATAAGGTAGGAGGTTGATCTGATTGAGATGCTCTTCGGAGTGTCGGTATGGACTCAATGGCTGAATTGCTGCCTTCCACACTTCAGGGATTCTATGAGTCTATGATAGACAGTGCAGTGCATAAATGCAGTGCTCTGACATAATTAGGTTTTTCAACTTCATAACACTGGAGAATGTGCACAGAAGTTTTACCAACATGTTGCTTGGGCTGGAGAGTTGCAATTATGAAGAGAGATTGGACAGACTGGGGCCAATTTTTTAGAGTAGAGCAGATTGAGAGGGGACATGATTGAGATGTACAAAATTATGAGAGGCATAGATAGAATAGACAGGAAGGGATTTTTCCCCTTGATGAAGAGATCAATGACCAGGAGCATAAAGTTTAAGGTAAATGATATAAGGTTTGGAGAAGATGTGAGGAAAATCTTACCCAGAGAGCAGAAGGAATCTGGAAATCGCTACCTGTAAGGGTGATAAAAACTCTGATAACATTTAAGAAGTATTTAAATTTGCACTTGCAATGCCAAAGCATACAAGACATTGGTGAAGTGCTAGAAAATGGGATTAGAATAGTTTGGTAGTTATTTTTGACAAGTGCAGATGAAAAGGACTGAGAGATTTTTCTGTGGTGTAGGCCTCTATGCTCTATGATTCTAATATTTTATCAAGAATATATTGCAAGTTTGAATCCTCATTATGCTAAATTTAAAGTTGCCTTCCTTTAGCTGTGTGTTATATTGTAACATCACCTCTCATTTACCTCTTACCTGTTATGGACCAGACCAGACCCCTCAGACTATTTTAAGAAGGTAGCCTAGACCGTAACATTTTCTTATTTTAAAGGCAGCTGTGAAGTGACTGTTCAAGATGTGATGCAACAAGTCAAACTACTTAAGCAAAACACAATTTATTTAAACACTATAGTTAAGACACTGATAAATGAAAGAAGAATTTAGAGTGACTTAACTATTGGAAATCTTAACTGAATATTAAATACAATAACAATTACTAATTAACTGTTCCAATATAGTAACATCCCATAAACACACCCAGTGGCAAAAAGGTAAATTCAGACACAGATTCTCCCAGGAAGCTCTTCATATCAGGAAGAAACAACATCAGGAGAGGGTAGCGGCTATGAATCATTCACTGAAGCTCCAACTCTTCTGGATCCCAAACAGCTTCTGACTGCCACAGCTAAAATAAACTAGAAAGTCTGGTCTGTGGGAGCTGGTCACTCACCTTCCATTGTTCCAACCATTTTAAAAAAAGCCGAAGGCCTTCTAGGTTATTTACTTGAGAGCGGTTTTCATGATCCAGTTTGGCATGTCTGCCTTTACAACATCTCTTCAAAAAAATCCAGCACAAAATAATCTTTTTAAAGTGACAGCATCATCGCATTCCTATTGTGAAAGTTTGATTCTCCCCATTCTGAGCACAGTTTCTAGATACCAGGGATTAATGGGGACTTCTTGGCGCTGCCTCTGTTATTTGGATTAGTAGTCGGTAAAGCAGTCAGGAAAAAGATCAGAAGATTGCACTTGAGTAAGACTAAGCTGGAATCCAGCAATGAATTCAGTTCCCATAGGGTTCTGGTGGACAACTAAAGACATTCTCCATCTTCTACCTTTTTAATCTGTCTCCTGTGGCTGGAGAGCCTTTCTTTCTTTGGCTACAAGATAGGAAGTGAATGCTCCTATTATACAATATTAGGCTGTAAACAATTAGCTAGTTTGCTGATGAAATAAATAAGTTAAGAAGTGGCAGGTTGACAGTGTGCCATGACTGTAGCATACTAGAATCCATAGAATACAATGCAGTCCCAGACATACATATCTGCAGCTAGTGTCAGCAACTTGCACAATCTCAGCTCAGAATTGCTAAGCTGGAGTCTGAGTTACAATCATTGCAAGACATTATAGAGGAAAAGAGTTGCCTGGGCACTTTGATCCAGACAATAGGCACTCCCCTTGGATTAGGCCTATCAGAATTGGCAAGTGGTCAGGTACAGGAGGGCTGTGACTGTGAGTCAGGCAGGTATGGGATAACTGCATTCAGTGATGAAAGAAATTCAGCTCCTGACCTTACCTACCAAGTATGAGGTAATTGCTGCCTTTGTGGATGAACAGACTGACCATAGCAGCAGGGTGAAAAATGCCATTTGAAAGGTCAGAGCAAAGGCAATGTGATAGTGATGGGGGAAAGAATACCATGAGAGGAAAAGATACGGTTTTCTGTAGCCGTGAATGGGAAATCTCAGGGGTTGTGTTGCTTGCCACGTACAGCAGTCAAGTACATCTCCTCATGCCTGGAGAGGAATGTGGACTACAAGGTACAAAATCCAACTTCATACAAATGAACACACAAAAATATACAAATTAGGAGCAGAAGTAGGCCACACAGCTCCTCAAGATTGTTCTGTTGTTCTAAAAGATCTGTTTATTTCACTTTCTCACCTATTACTGCTAACATTTGAATGCCTTGATTAACAAGCATCTAGCTACCTCTGCTCAAGAGTTCTGTTTCTACTGACTTATGAATTCCAAAAACTTACAATCGATTGTACAAAACACATTCTCTTGGTCCTAAATGGGTGATCTCTTGATTTGAAACAGTAACTCCTAGTTTCAGATTTTCTATCAAAAAGAAACAAACTTGCCACATGGAACATGTCAAGACCCTCAGAATCTTATGCTTCAATCAATGCCTCTTCATTTTAGCTGAGACTATCCTCAAAGACAGCCTGCCCATTTCAAATTTAAATACATTTCTATCCTTCCTGAGAACAGAAGGCCAATACTTTGCACAGTATTCCAGATATGGTTTCACCTGTGTGATCACTTCTCATATCTTTCTCTGAAGTATAATCTTTTTGTTCAAATCCCATTGCAATAATTCATTACATTCCATTAGTTTTCCTAATTACTTGATAAATTTGAAAATTTATCTTTTATGATTTATGCATGAAGTCACCCAGATTCCTTTGCATTTCACAGCTCTGAAATCTGTCACCATTAATTTATCCTTCCTTTTTTAAATTCTTCCTGCCAAAATCATGGTTTTACAGTTTTGCTCATAATGCTCCATTTACCAGATCTTTGCTCACTCAATTAATCTCTCTATATCTTCTTGTAGCTACCCAAGTCATTCACAAAAAACAGTTGAATGATCAGCACTAATCTTTGAGGTACACTGTATCAGCAAATTAGAAAATGACCCATTTTTGTCTACTGTTTCCTGGAGCTAACTAGACTTCTAACCATACCAATATGTTATTGCTTACACTATTAGCTATTATATTTGCCAATGTGTTTTGCTGTGAAACTTTATCAGCCCTTTCTTGAAATCTAAGTACATTACAATCATTAATTTCCCTTTTATTTATAGAGCATGGCATCCTCAAAAAACTCTAGTAGATTGTTTAAATATAATTTCCCATTCACAAAATCATTTGATCCTGCCTGATGACCTTGAACTTTTCCATGTGCTCTGCTGACTACCTCTAGCTACTTCCCAATGATTGATAAGCTAATTCGTCTGTAGTTTCTTGCTTTCTGTGTCTTTCTTTTTTTGAATCAGAAGTTGCATTCACAATTTTCCTAAATAATGAAACTTACCCCTTGTCTAGGGAACTTAAAAAAAATTACATTAAATATTTTATGAGCCATTTATTTTAAGATCCTAAATTAATATCCATCAGGACCTGAAGAGGTCTTAGCCCCCACCCAACAGTTGCTTTGTATGGCTCCCCTGATAATTATAATTCTCTAGTACAATATGCAAAAAATCCTGTTCAATTTGTCTGACATCTCATTATTCTTCATTATTTAATCCATAAGGCTATTCCTTTTTAAAATTCCTTTTTATATAGCAACTCTTATTATCAGTTTTTAGTTTTTTTTAGCTAATTTTCTTTTGTACTCTACCTTTTACCTCCTGGTTAGGTCTTTGTGGGACCCACTGATGTAGATAGAAGTTTAAGATGTAACGAGGCAGGTAGATCAAGGGGAACCATTGGATATAGTATACCTGAATTTCCAAAAGGTATTGGATAGGATACCACACAAATGGCTAATGAGAAGATCAGGACTTATCGATTTGGGAATGATCTATGAGCATGGATAGAGAATGGTCAGGAAGCATAAATTGACATTTTCATGATGGTAGGCCATGAATATTGAAGTGCCAGAAAGATCAACATTTGAGCTTCAGCTATTTACAACCTGAATTCACAATTTGCAATGTTGTCTGTCTTGCCATCTACATCAGTATGATGAAAATTCAAAGTTACATGAAAAGGTGTCATGGAAAGGTTATAAAGAGTTTGCAAAGAGATATGGTCAGGCTTAGTGAATGGCCATCAAGGTGCCAGGTGGCATATAACATAGGTGAGAGCCAAAGTTCATTTAAGTCCTAAGATAAAAAGGTAGAATGTTTTTAAGATGTGTGAACTTGTAAATGTTGATGTTCAAAGAAACCTGACTGTGCTCATGCAAGGTACACAGAAAGTTAGCGTGGTTAGACTTTATTGCAAGAAGATTGATGTCAAGGAATAAATAACACCTATTACAATTGAACAGGATTCTGGTGAGACCATATCTGCAATACTGTGTGTGGTTTTAGTCCATCATTTCAATAAAGGGAAATTTGCATTGGATACAGAATAGTGAAAATTCATTAAATTAATTCCTGATGTGATGGTGGTGTCCTAAGTCTCCTGTGATGAGAAACTATGCAAATTGATCGATGTTTTCTGGAATTTGGAAAAATGAGAGATAGGCATAAAAGGTTCTGAATGGGCTTGACAGAGTAGATGAGAGATTGATCCACTGATTGGGAAATCTAAAGCATGGGACAGATTTAGTGTAAGGTCTGACCCTTTAGGACTCTTGGAGTAATTTCTTCACTCCAAAAGTTGTGAGTCTTCGTGGAGGGTTGTGGAGTTGCCATCATTGAATATAATTAAGGTTGAGATAGTCAGGTCTTTGGTGTCTCTGTGGACAATAGGATATGGGAATCAAGAAGGCAAGTAATGTTGAAGCCCAAAGATCAGCCATGCTCATTTTGAATGATTAGGCTGATTGATCTAATTCTGCTCCTGTATCATGACTCTTGGCATTTCCTTCTCTATTCCTTGGTAACCAGAACTGAATATCTTACTCAAGGAGCTGACTCATGGCTTCCTCTGACTAGTGCTTCACAGTTTAAAGTATAACATTCTCTTGCACTACCACTGCCACTCAATGCATTAACTTGAACTTCTGTGTTTGCATTCTACCACTTAAATATTTACTTTTATTTTGATTTTAATCAGTAATTTATGGATAACTGTCAAATTGAGCTTTCACTGGAACCAGCTTAAAAGATCAAAGTTAATCGCTCCTCAGAATGTTCCATTTCTGGTGCAAACTCCAAGACCATTTCCTTGACTAATCAATGCAGAAAGGTTACATGTTTCAATGGCAAGAAATATGGGATAAAAGGACAGACTATATTGCTCGACCTTCAACTTTTCAATGTGATACTTCCAATTGTCGAAAGTTGGCTTTTCTACCAATTCACCTTCTCTGGATCACTGGATATCAATTACTTTTTTATTAAGGACATGACAAATGATTAAACAGGAAATTACTGGATATAAAGCCAGGCTTCACTGCACTTGGCACAGACTGAGTGGCTACTCATTTCTGCCTGCTTCATTCGACTACTCCCAGTCCAAACTCTGCTGTCTAACTGATATATTTCTCTAGCACTGCAGGAATGCTATTTACTGTACTCCTGAGTCCAGTTCAATTCTGCAGGTTAGTGCATCAGTCTTTTTCTTTCCTGGTTAAGAGCATGTCCAAAACAAGTCACATCGGTATCTGCAAAAAGATGTAATCATAGGTACTAGGTGAAGACTAAAATGTTTTATTATTTTTCAATTATTGGCAAAAATGTTTCTCACACTTCATTCTTGTTACAGTCCTCATGATCCTAATCCTTTCATTCACATTGTCATCACAAAATAATAAGTCTGCTTGTTCTTTACTTGTATTCATCTATTATCTTTCATCCTCCCTTTTCACTACTCTCTCAAACCCTCCCCCTTATTCGTTCTTAACCTCACTTTTAATTTGTTGTCTCTCCTTCTTGAAGTTATTTGAAATGACTTACAGCCTGATTAATTGTGTAGTTATCATTGAAATTGGAAAGTTAGGCTTTTAAAGCAGTATTTCAAAGGAAGCACTGGAGTGAGTAAACAGATTTTGAGAGCAAGTGCCTCAAAGTCAACTTCGTGTCTTGCTAATTTATTCTGGCCAGTCTAATCATGCTGAAGCTATTGCCACTTATTTTTCTTCCTTACACAAGCCTGAAATATTTGAAAATTCTGTCAATCAAAATTTGACTTTAACTTGTGACACAATTAACATCACAAGGCACAATGAGCATGAGAGTCAGGGGTACATATTAACATTCATAATGCTCTTCAGCTTCTTTCCACCAGTATAATTGAACTGAAGAGAAAACAGGCAATGGCTTGGCAAAGACTGCTACAGTTTCTGGAATAATTTCCGTTCCTTATTTGATCGATGGTATTTATTTTGTAATTATTTCCCACTTATTTTAATTCTGTCTGCATACGAATGCCCCGATATTTGCAAACCATGGTTTTGAATTTATCAAACACATTTATGGGATAAAAAAGAATCAAGCTATAATCTTCTTCCACTATGCCAGTGGTACACTTGCTATTGCAGCAGCACCTTATGGCATCATAGACATGTACAGCATTGAAACAGACCCTTCAGTTCAATCAATCCATGCCAACCATGTTCCCAAACTAAATTACTCCCACCTGCCTGTTTTGGTCGCTATTCATCCAAATCTTTCCTATTCATGTATTTATCCAAATGTCTTTTAAAGGTTGTAACTGTACTTGCATCCATCACTCTCTCTGGTGGTTCATTCCACACACTAACTAGACTCTGGGTATAAAAGGTTGTCCCTCTTGTGCTTTTTAAATCTTTCTCCTCTCATCTCCAAAATAAGCCATGAGGTTTGAACTCCCCATTATAGGGAAAAGACCCTTGCTATTCACTTTACCTTTGCCCCTCATAATTTTGTAAACATCTATAAGGTCACCCCTCAGTGAAAAAAAGTCCCAGCCTATCCACTCTATTTTTATAACTCAAACCCTCCATTCCCAGCAACATCCTGATAAATGTTTTCTGAACCCTCTCCAGTTTAGTAATATTCTTCCTATAACAGGATGACTGAGGGATCCTTCCTATAACAGGAGGATCTGAGCTACAGGGAGAGGCTGAACAGGCTGGGGCTGTTTTCCTTGGAGTGTCAGAGACTGGGGGGTGACCTTACAGAGGTTCACAAAATTATGAGGGGCATGGATAGGATAAATAGGAAAGTCTTTTCCCTGGGGTTGGGGAGTCCAGAACTAGAGGGCAAAGGTTTAGGGTGAGAGGGGAAAGGTATACAATGACCTAAGGGGCAACTTTTTCACACAGAGGGTGGTACATGTATGGAATGAGCTGCCAGAGGATGTGGTGAAGGCTGGTACAATTGCAATATTTAAGAGGTATTTGGATGGGTATATGAATAGGTAGGGTTTGGAGGGATATGGCCCTGGTGCTGGCAGGTGGGACTAGATTGGGTTGGAATATCTGGTCGGCATGGACGGTTTGGACCGAATGGTCTGTTTCCATGCTGTACATCTCTATGACTCGATGTCTCTATGACCAGAAATTCATATAGTACTCCAGAAGAGGCCTCACCAACATCCTGTACAATCTCAACATGATGTCATAACTCCTACTCAAAGGTCGGAGCAATGAAGACAAGCATGTTAAATACCTTCTTAACCATCATATGTACCCATGTTGCAAATTTCAAAAGAATTATATGCCTGAACAGCTGTATCTCTGTTTTACAACATTTCCCACGGCCCTACCATTAATTGTATAAGGTCCTGTCCTTGTTTGTTTTACCAAAATGCATTACCTCACAATTATCTATCTGCCACTCCCCAGACTATTGACCTAACCGATCATGATCTCTTTGTAATCTGAATTAATCTTCTTCACTGTCCACTAGATCACCAATTTTGGTGTCATCCACAAACTTACTAACCATGCTTCCTATATTAACATCCAAATTATTGATATAAATGACAAAGAAAAGCAGACCCAATACTGATGTCTGTGGAACACTAATACTCACAAGCCTCTAGTCAGAAAAACAACCCTCCGCTACTGCTCCTCAGATGCTGCCTGAACTGCTGTACTCCTCCAGCACCACCAATCCAGAATCTGGTTTCCAGCATCTGCAGTCCTTGTTGTTACCCTCCACTAAAACTATCTGTCTCCTAAATTCAAGCCAATTTTTTTACCCAATTGGCAAGCTTAGTGTGAATCCCATGTGATCTAACTTTATTCATTCATCTACTGTGCAGAACCTGATCAAAAGCTTTACTAAAGTCCAAGTAAACAACACTCTTCCTCCTCAATCTTTTTGGTTGTTACTTCAAAAATCTCAATCAAATTGGTGATACATGATTTCCCTCACACAAAAACATGCTGACTATCCCTAATCATTCCTTGCCTTTCTAAATGCATGTAAATCCTGTATTCCAAAACCATCTCCAACAACAACCTGAGTTTTCTAGCCTCTGTTTCTTTCTCCACAGTAAAAACTGATGTGAAATATTGATTTAATATCTCTTCCATCTTCTGAGGTTCATGGTCTCGTTGATCTTTAAGGGGTTCCAGTCTCTCTCTAGTTGCATTAATGTGCTTGTAGATTCTCATAAAGTCATAGAGATGTGCAACATGGAAACAGACCCTTCAAGTCAACTCATCCATGCTGACCAGATATCCTAACCTAATCTAGTTCCATTGCCAGGACTTGGCCCATATCCTCCTAAGCTCTTCCTATTGATGTATCCATCCAGATGCCCTTTAAATGCTGTAATTGTACCAACCTCCACCACCTCCAGCTCGTTCCATATATGCACCACCCTCTGTGTGATAAAGTTGCCCCTTAGGTCCCTCTTAAATCTTTCCCCTCTTACTTTAAACCTATGCCCTCTATTTCTGGACTCTCCCAACCTAGTCTATATATCCTATCCATGCCCCTCATGATTTTATAAACCTCTATAAGGTCACCCCTCAGCCTCCGACGCTCCAGGGGAAATAGCCCCAGCCTATTCACCCTCTCCAACCCTGGCAATACGCTTGTATATCTTTTCTGGATCCTTTCAAGTTTCACAATATCCACCTGATAAGAAGGAGACCAGAATTGCACAAAATATTCCAGAAGTGGCCTAATCAATGTCCTGTACAGTCGCAACATGACCTCCCAACTCCTATGATCAATGCTCTGACCAATAAAAGAAAGTGTACCAAACGCCTTCTTCACTATCCTATCTACCTGTGACTCAACTTTCAAGGAACTATGAACCTGCATCTCCTGGATGATCCTTAACTTTATCTGCCAAAGCTATCTCATATCCCTCTTTGCCTGCCTGATGTCCCTCTTAAGAATGACCGTAACACACTTTATACTATTCAAGAGATTCATTAGATCTCTGTTGTCTAGCCAATGCATTTTTTAAAGAATTCTTGACTAAACCTCATTATCTTTATTCATCCATTGTTCCCTCCTCTTACCAGCTTTATCTTTCACTGTAACAGGAACATAATGCATCTGAACTCTCATTATCACACATTTGGAAGGTGCCCATTTGTCAGTTGTACCTTTACTCATGAACAGGGTACCCCAATTAACTTTTGAAAGTTCTTGTCTCATACAATTAAAATTTGTCTTAATCTGATTAAGAACTTTATATTTTATGGCAGGGTTATCCTGTTCCATAACAATTTTAAAACTAATAGAGGTATGCTTATCAGTCCCAAAGTGTTTACCTACTAACACTTCAGTCACTTGCACTGCTTTATTCCCCAAGAAATGATCAAGTTTTGTTTCTTCTCTGGTTGGAATATTTGCATATTGTTAAAGAAATTTCTTTCGAATACAGTTAACAAATTTCTCACTATCCAAGCTGTTAAGATTATGGCAGTCCCAGTTAATGTTTGGAAAACACAACTCTATTATTCTTACATGTACCTGAGCTCTCTGCATATTTACACGTCAATTTTCCTCTGACTATTGGTTGTAAAGGTTCTTTCCCTTCAAACATGATCTATTGTAATCATTGTGCCTTAAGTGGATCAATTTGGTGAGGTTGAGGCTGTCACTAATCAGCATTGTGCCAAACTGTACTGAAGTTAGACAGAATTTGATTTGGAATGAACACCGTTGTGATGGCAAAACTATTGTTAAGTTGTCTTATGACTCTGTGACAATGTGAGACTTCATGGTGATACTGGTAGTGGAATTGGATCAAGAATGTGATGTTGTTGGCAGTGCACAAAACAAAGCAAATTATGTTATTAAAAACAGAAAGTGCTGGAATACCTCAGCAGATCTGCTAGCATCTTTGGAGAGAAAAACAGAGTTAACAGAGTTTCAAGCCCAATGACTCTTTGTATTCAACTTGAAGCTGTAAATTCTATTTCCCTTTCTACAGATACTGCCAGACCTGCTGAGTTTCTCCAGTACTTCTTTTATTTTAGATACCTGATGTTTAGTTTTCAGTGAAATCCTGCAAGATTGAAAAAAAAGTTGGCAGCAGGAGATGAGGGATTTTGTGTTTTGATATTCAGAAGAGTATGTTACAGTTTATGTGCACTATAATTTGGGAGAGAAAATTAACATAAAGCGAAATAAATTATTACCTACAGATATAATCCACCACAGGAAAATCAATTAGGGACACATTTTGATGTGAAATTTTGACACTGCTCAATGGCGTCAGTGAAACAAAATCATTGCAGGGATAATGAATCTTTTACAATAATATTTCTGAATTAATAGAAAGAATTATTGGAATGTGGGCAATTATTGACCATGAGATTAATCACTGATCCAAGTATTTGAATCTAAACTGGAATAATAAAGGCACAAATTCATGAAAACAAGTCAGGAATAGCTGTCATGCCTGAGTAGCTTCTGCAATCATATAAGCTGTAAAAATCATTGCAACAGTCCCAGGTTTGATTCCCAGTTTGCACTGAGTTGCCTTTACCTTAGCAAGAGGTGAGTATGTTTGACTTTAACCTCAGCATCTATGTGTTAGTTAGCTGAAAATCTGCCCAGACTCACTGCTCCAGTGGTTACAGTTGGGAGTTTCCATGCATGGTTGCCAAAGGAGATGACAAGATAGGGCTTAGGTTTGTTACTCTCCAGTGGTTGAAAGGTTAAGAGTTGCACAGTAGTAATAGCCACATTGGTCTGTGCCTAGAGGTGGGTTAATGTCTGTAAAGCCTTGTCCCAGCACAAGGCATAGGAAAGGATAAAGACACACTTGGCAAAAGGAAATGCTGAAAATGTGTTGTTGGAAAAGCGCAGCAGGTCAGGCAGCATCCAAGGAATAGGAAATTCGACGTTTCGGGCATCAGCCCTTCATCAGGAAAGATGAAGGGAAAGGAAATGCTGTATGACTTAATGACCAAGTAGGAATATAGCTACAAAATTATGCTATGCCTCTATGTAATTTAAATCACTGCAATACAAGAAACTCTATTGGATCTGTCAGAGACCAGCAACATCAGAATAGCAACCGAGCACTACAAAACAAAACACTGTCAGCCAAACTAGCCTCATCTCCTGAACCTTTCCTCTAATTTTTCACAAGTAGACAGAATTCATAAGTTGACCTTGATTTTACCATGTACCAAACAGATCAACTTGCTCTATAAACAAGCTACTCAACCCACTCAGTGCAAAGCTCAAGATTGGGAATACATTAAATCTTCGCATTAATTAAAGAAAACATTATTTTCCTCTATTACATTTTACAATCTCTTGATGTGCCAGAATTTTTTTTTGTTGCAACTGATTGCTGTGTTGTAGCTAACCAGTTGGTTACCTATGAACAGGAATATGAAAATGATTATGTTTAACAGACTGATATCCATATGTTGAATTATGCATCAAGAAATTCAAAAATTTACAAAGATTTTATTGTAAATCTATTCATTATCACAAACAAATTTCCACCTTTCACTTCTGGACCTTTTCACTGTCCAGAAGACAACTCCCTGTCAGAAGAAGAATGTGTTTTTGTTTCTGATTCCATTGATAATTTTATTCTGTAAAGGCATTTACTCCTTATCCTGAATATTAGTTGCAATCCACTGAGTGTGATCAGGTGAAGAAGTGCTGAAAATTCTGCAAAATTTCAATGCTGTTCAATCTTCGTTCACATTCTCCATTCTTCTTGGGAAACAGCAATGCATATTTGACAATCAAAGCTACAGAAAAAGCTGTGAATCCACACTTCCAGCTTTGGAGGAAAACATCACTGAAGGAGATAGCTTCACCATCACTTCTGTTGAACAATCAGTCCCTCTGGCCTTGCCTCCAAAACCTCAGTGAGTTCCCAATAACAAAAAAAAACAAAAATGAAGAAAACAAAGGAGGTGTCTAAAAGAAATGGTGATTCTGGGGAAAATAATGCATCCTAGCCCCTATTACTCTATAATAGCTTTGAGGATTCTGGTGGACACCAAATACCGCCTCTCCAAGGACACCCAGGTGTAACCATAATTAAAGGGGAGTGGCAGGCTATTCAGTATAGCAACCGTCTCCCTCCACAGTTCACTCCCTGGATCTGTTGATAGCTGTTTAAGCCAGGTCCAGGGCTAGGTCCACAAAGAAGGTGTTTGACCTGACTGCCCCTTTCCAAACCAGGTATCCAAAGACTTTTGTTTCAAATACAAAATGAGGTTGTGGTTATAACTGCCCACACCCAATAGAAGCATGGCTCACAAACTCCACAGAACAGTTGAGAACCTGGTTCTTCAGTAAAGCCTGGAACTGTTCTGGTTGACTCTTAAATCCACATGCATTTCTAGCATTGACTTTAGGAGTACTTTGTTTGATTAATTCAATTTCTTTTTGAAAGGTTATTCTTTAATGTGATGCAGTGTTACTAACAAGATCAGTATTTGTGCCTAGACCTTAACTGACCTTGAACTAAGTGGCTAGCCAGAGTGGTTAAGAGTGGATCTAGAATCATGTGTAGGCCAGGTCAATAAGGAATACAGATTTTCTTTCATAAAGAACCAAATGTGTTTTTATGAAACTCAATAATGATAACTGTATACTATTGTTTACTTTATGTTTGACATTCTGCCATGGTGAGATTTGGACTCATGTTCCCAAAGCATTAACCTGGTGCCTTTGATGTCCACTGATATCACCATTACTTCTGTTTAGTTGTGGGAAAATTATTAGTCCAGAAATAAGGGATGGTGCTGCTGAGTTTCTTTGAAAGACACCCCTCTGTAATCATGTGCATCTACCTGTTGGAATTTCTCAATCAGAAATATTATCTCTGACACTGCACCACTCTCACAGTATTCACCAGTATATCAGCCAAGATTTTGTGACACACCAAACCAATGAAAGCTTGAAACAGGAGAAGGCACCAACACTGATTCTTGTTTACAGAGAGCTTGTTTGCTGACAGAAGCCAGATGAACTGCTCTACCCTTTGGTCATCTGTCTGTGCAATAACCCTCTCACCTTCAAATCCACTTTGATCTGTGCAACCATCCATTTTTCTCTTGATAGAACCAATTGACCCCACATTGCTTTCAACAGGAGTTGAGGCATGTAAGCACAGCAAAGATTAAGTAAAGCCTCTGCACATCTTGAGTCTTTGTTTGAAAGTTGTTAGTATTATAGCTGTGCACTTTAGTTGTATGATCACAGTCCAAATTAAACTGTCTCCTGACAGCTACATTATCTATGTCTCTCATCAGTGTATAAATATTCATTCATAATCTCCACAGGCCTGAAGGATAGAGAATGCTTTTATATGGTGACTCTGCTTTCCTGATATGAGCATGAAAGAATCTTAACAAGGATGTGAGATAATAAATTCTCCAAAAAAGTGGTGAATTTGACAAATGTAGCTATGTAAAATACAAGCCAAGTTTGGCACCCTTGAAATTTTAAGAATACAATTTTGTATTCATATGCTGTAAAAAGTGCAAAAGTTTGCAAGGGGATGGCAGTATCTTTCCCAACCTTTTCGAGTGGGCAGTATTCTTTTCCTAGGCAATTGTCAATATCATTTGATTTAGCTTGCCAAGATGTGGACTCCAGTGGGACCTGAGAAAATTACAGTACATCAACTTGACTTAGTAGTTGGATTTTTATAGTCAGAAAGTAGGTGGTTGGATAATTCACACCCCAAATTTCCAGTTCTCCAAATTTTGATAGGACATGATGAGGGTATAATCACGAGTCCACATTCAACACTCGTGATCTGTCTAGATCTATTGTGAGACAAGGCATCCCCTAGCTCCAAAATTTTAATGGGGCTAGCCCAGCCTCTCTGTGACTCATGGATTACAGCACCTCAGAGGAATCGTGAAAAATATTGTGAATTTGGGACACTTTTGATAGATAATTTCAAACAGCTTTATCCTTGCCTTCTATACTTCAAATGCCAACTCATACTACCCCACTGATTTCCATGGCTCCTTATTGCAACCGATCAATTCATGGCTCTTCCATGCCCATCCACATTACACATATCACCGATTAACCCAACATATGCAAAAGTGTGAAAAGATTATTTGTTGAAAAAAACCCTGATGTTTCCATAAGCCTCTATGAGGGGCAAACAAACAGACTATTAAACTGTCAATAACAAAAGCTCTAGACACTTGACATTTCTTAATCTGTGCAAATAAACTTTAAAGAATTGTCAAAGGAGATTTTGGGGGACAAATATAATATAACCAAATAGAGATGTCACTAAAGCACAGTCAACAGTCCTCTGCAACTGTGCAAACAATTTCATTCACATAGTAATTTTATATGCATCTGGGCAATGAATTGGCTTCAGGCTTTTAAAGGTATTGAGATTAGGCAAGATCAGAGTTGGGTTTTAGCTGGAATGGGACATGGAGATATCAGGGCTAACGGAAAGTGGTTCTAAAATGTAACCAATAATTGGAACACAAATACAGGCAACAGAGAAATGCCTTTTAAATAACACATCTCAGTCCCCTGGGCCACCTCAGATCTCCTTTAGAAACAGCAAAGCCAATTCCATCAGACATCTGAACTTCTTGAGTAAGGATTATGCCATTTGGGGCATTTTACACCAAGGCAGGCGAGACACGTTGGAGATATCCACCTTGATGAATCAGGCCCATTGTGTCTGTGCCCACTTTATCACAGCAATTGAAAATCAATCCTATCATCATTCCCTGTAATTTCCCTTGCAGTATATGTTCAGCTGTTCTTCCATTAGAAGATGTTGTGTCTCTGCCTCAGTAAATCCTTGTGACAAAATATCCCATGCTTTGACAACTCTCTGTATTTGCCTCAACCTCTCCTCCTATTCTGCTGACCATTTTTAATTGTCCCCCTCTTTTAATGACTCCACTATAGAACAAATCAACTATTATCCAAAGTATTCAGTTGGTTTTCTTTTAAAATAAAGTCTTCTATCAGATTTGTATGAAGTTTCATTCCAGAAGGAGTCCTAACATCTCATGTCACTCTTCAAAAACAAAGTTTTTCATCCATAGTGAACCTTAAGTGTACCATGTGCATTTTAATATCTGTACTCTAAGGGGGTACTGAAAACTGCTTTAACTGTTCCTTGCTTTGTACATATAGATTATATCCTCTTTCAGCTAGTACTCTTTGCTATGATTTTTGGAAAAAGTAATTCGCTTTGGCCTATTTTAAAGCTTTATCCACCAATACACACTTTCAAGAATGAAAGAAAGACTTATGTTTATATGGAAAGTTGTTGTGGTTCTGTTCGCCGAGCTGGAAGTTTTTGCTGCAAATGTTTCGTTCCCTGGCTAGGGAACATCATCAATGCTATTGGAGCCTCCTGTGAAGCGCTGCTTTGATGTTTCTTCCGGTATTTATAGTGGTTTGTTCTTGCCGCTTCCGGGTGTCAGTTTTAGCTGTAGTAGTTTGTACGTGGGGTCCGGGTTGATGTGTCTGTTGATGGATCTTCTTGCCGTTTCCGGGTGTCAGTTTCAGCTGTAGTGGTTTGTATATGGGGTCCAAGTCTATGTGTCTGTTAATGGACAGACACATAGACTTGGACCCCATATACAAACCACTACAGCTGAAACTGACACCCGGAAACGGCAAGAAGATCCATCAACAGACACATCAACCCGGACCCCACATACAAACTACTACAGCTGAAACTGACACCCAGAAGCGGCAAGAACAAACCACTATAAATACCGGAAGAAACATCAAAGCAGCGCTTCACAGGAGGCTCCAATAGCACTGATGATGTTCCCTAGCCAGGGAACGAAACGTTTGCAGCAAAAACTTCCAGCTCGGCGAACAGAACCACAACAACGGACACCCGAGCTACAAATCTTCAACCAGACTTTATATGGAAAGTTTCACGGCTCAAGGGCTTCTGAGAAGTGTTGCAATGAATGAAGTATTCTTTGAAATTTAATCACTGTTGTAGTAGCAATGTATCTTTTGTTCATTCCATTGTATTTAATGGATTTCTATTTCGCGTAATAACTTAACCTTGAGAAAAATATGTCATATCGCAGCTCTTGTCAATATATTGCTGGAAGTGTTTTTTAATACCTATTTTATACTAATAAGCCATATTAGCATCTTGCTATTGTGAGCTTTTATTTCTATAAATGCTGGGATTTTATGCAAATCATTTTTCATAAGGTCTGCAATGTAGTTATCAAATGATTTTGCTCCATTTTAAAGCATTGTCATGACCACACCCAGCATTCTGTCAGCAAGGTTTATGAACTGTGATGTTTTGAAAAGCTCATTTGTTTGTTTTAAGATTTTGAGTGTTTCATTTTTAAGAGAATAGCATTATGTATTAATCAAGATAAAAGTTAGTTTATTACACAACTGGATCTGAATGTTATGATGTAAAAAGGGAACAGTTATGAGCTAAAATACAGATTCAAAGATTAAATGTAGATAGAAATGCAAGATACTGAAATGAATAAGATCAGTTTTTGTTAACATTGCAGACCTGGTTTGCTTTAGATTTCTCTTTCTAAGATAAAGGGGTGGAAAACCAAAGCTCAGTTCATCAGTGTCAACATGGTTTCATGAAGGGCAAGTTGTGTTTAACAAATTTGCTGGAGCTTTTTAAGGATGTAACCAGCAAGGTAGATAATGTGGATCTGGTGGATGTGGTACATTGAGATTTCTAGAAGACATTTGACAACATGCCACAGACTGATCCAGAAGGTTAGGTTTCAGGGGTTTATGGGGACAGGATTGGCTTGGATAGAGGATTGGCTGATTGACAGAAAGCAGAGGATCTAGATAAATGAGTCATTTTCTGGCTGGTGAACTATAACTAGTAGGTTGCTGCAGGGTTCAGTTTTTGGACCTCAAATATTTACAGTCTATATTAGTGATCTGCAAGCAGGGACAAAGTGTAACAGAACAAAATTTAAGAATGATACTAAAATAGGTGGGAAAGTAGGCTGTAATGAAGAGATAAATAGTTTACTGATAATTATTGATGGGCTAGGAGAATGGGTCCAGACTCTGGCAGATGAAGTTTAATGTGTATAAGTGCAAGGTTGTGAACTTTAATCAGAAAAAAGGGGCAAATTGTTATTTATATGGGAAGCAAATTCAAAGGGTATCAGTGCATGGGGATCTGGGCATCCTATTGCATGAATTTCAGAAAGTAGGCATGAAGTACAGCATATAATGAAATAGGCAAAGGGAATCCTGGCATTTGTTGCGAAAGGATTGGATTATGAAATAATGTTGTTACAGTAATATAAGGCATTGGTGATAACACGCCTGGGGTATTTTGTTCAGTTTGTTCTCCTTACTTGACAAAGAATGTGGCGCCACTGGAGGCCATTCAGAGGAGGTTCGCAGATTGATTCCAGGGATGAATGGGTTACCATACAAAGAGTGAACAGCTTGTGTTTGTACTTGCTGGAGTTCAAAAGAATGAAGGGGAATTTGTTTGAGGTATGTAAAATGCTAAAGGAGCTTGATAAGGTAGACGGTGAACAGATGTTCACCCTTGCAGGATAGTCTCAAAGAAGAGGTCATGAGTATAGTGTGAGAGGAGGTACGTTCAAAACTGAGATGAGGAGAAACTACTTCTCTCAGAGGGTTGTGAATCTATTGAACTCATTACCCCAGAGTGTAATAGAGGAGAATCTATCAACAGTTTCAAGAAAGAAATACATATGTTTCTGATGAAAAGTGGCATAAAGAGCCCTGGAGAGCAGGTAGGACAGTGGAGTTGAGACGAGGAGCAGATCAGCCATGATCATGTTAAATGGTGGAGCATGTTCAAAGAGCTGAATTACCTATTCCTGCTCTTAATTCCGATGTTGTTATGAAAGTTCAATCTAATAATTCAGCAGCTGAAATGATTTTGTTGTCAAATAGTTATTTGTACATGTAGATGCAGTAAGTAGAATTGAGCCATAGGGAAAAATGAGAAGATGTCTTGTTCCTTACTTGTACTATAGTTACAACACTTGCAGATTACTTGGATTGCTGTGGCAGAGCAACAGTTGAACTCGAAAGACTTTTCTTCATGGATTCCCTTTGGACTGGGATTTCTTCCTCTTTGGGAGGAATCTCTCTGAGTCATTCCTACGCTTTATTCAAAATGGTTACTCTTAGCCTAACTAATGACAACTCAAACAAAGTGGCTGCTATTTTAATTTTGATAATTATTGTTCCATAAAGCAATCATGCTGGAGTTCTTTAAGGTATCTTCCTAATCTAGCATTCAACACCACAGTAGCCTTTGCATTCCCTTACCTTTTGAGGTTTCAGTGAATGGTGCTGGTATTCCTTGAATTAGCATTGACCTATTGTGATTGACTCTTCAGATAGCAGATGTGTCTATCTCTTTTTTATGATAATGAATCAACAGGAGCAGGCCTTTGGCTTCTGTGAGCCATCTTCTAACATTTTTGTATCCTCCTTAAAAAAGACAAATTAGCCTTCTTTATAAAATATGCAATTTTAGTATTCAGCTTGTCAGGAGTTCAGCTTCTTTTTTACTTTAAAGTTTCAACTTAAGTTATAACCTAGTAATGTCTACAAAATGTATCCCCTTCCTCCCAGGATTCTCCCTCCAAATACCCATTGGGACCTGCCAACTTGTCCCTGTCTTGTGTTCACTTCAAATGGAACACAAAGAGAAAGGTTCAACTGCTGCTCTGCTAAAACAGTCTCAATAATCTGCAATCGTTGATCCTTTGCATTTGATTAACATCCTTAATTATTTCAACAGAGTGTCCAACTCTAATTTATTCACCTTTGCTGATTCTCCACAATCCTGGTAGTAGCTACAATGGCTTGGTTACACATTGCTGTGCCCATAAATCTGCTAGCTGGTTAATTGTCCAGCTGTTCTCTGAAGAGGTGCTTTTTCATGATGAGGGTGGATATCTAAACCTGAACCAATTGATACCGTGTTAATTGTTAAATTACTGTGGGGCAAGGCCAGAGAATGGGGAAAACTCATTCTTACTTTTATACTAATCTTGTTGGTTTGGATTTAGAGTGGTAGGTAGTGGCAGTGCAGGTGTGCGTCAGGAACCCTGGCCCATTGTAAAATCCAGGCTTTAATTTTTCATGAAAGAATGTACTCTGTTGACAGATGCAAAGCATTCTGAGTTTATCTTGGCATCCAATCAACAATTTTTTTTAACCAATGTTGTCATTCCGTTAACAATGACATTTCATCCGAACATTTCTGAAAGATCATTGACTTGAAAAGTTAACTCAGATTCTCTCTCTCCATAGTTGCTTGACCTGCTCAGTATATGTTCTTGCATTTTCCCTTTCCAGTTCTGAATCCTAGGAGCCACAGTATTTAATGTTGACAATATCAAAACATAATTTGTGCGAATTGGATGTTGTTGGGGAAAGCCAGAAGGAGATCAATTGACATGATATTCCATTGAATTGCTTGAACCTTTCTAATGCCAACGGATCCAGTTATGCAGAATAGTGGAAAATCAATTTAATAAATTGTTGTTCCATACTCCTATAGTCATGCTAAGATAGATGTCTATCTAACTTGGAAATGGTGCATTTCCTTGTGCATTACAAAATGTACAGAGTGAGGTGTACTTAGATCCTTAAAATGTTTGAACTAAGCCAGTTCAAGTGAGTGTAAGTCATGATAAAATTGTACACAAATCTGGCCTGACAACACCCCTGAGTACTATCACCAGTGCTGAGACATAAGTACTTGTCCAAAGTGCCAATAGGAATCAACAGGCTTAAACCTATTGTTGGGCTGTTAAGTGATGTTGAAGAATGGAGACAGTCTTTGTGTGACACTCATCTCTGTAGCTCCTCTGAAGTGACATTATGTGAGTCTTGTACCCATCTAGAGGTATGTACAGTATGCCCGAAACATCGAATTTCCTGTTCCTTGGATGCTGCCTGACCTGCTGCGCTTTTCCAACAACACATTTTCAGTATGTACAGTGCCACCAACTGCTTCTGGCACAGCCTGACTTGCATGCATTGTTGAGATGAGTACCCATATGGGTGTCTCTACATGCACTATAATGAATGCAATCTTGCTATCATTAATATAACTCTACAATTGCTGGGACTCTTAACCTCCATATTTGGACCCTTTAGATGAGTTGAATGAATATTGTTTTCACTATGTAAAGTGCAAGTGCTGAACTCCAAGATGTGCCTGGTATTAACCAGGCACCACAAATTACAGCCAACATGATTTTAAATAACATTTGCTCTTTCAGTATGTATGGAAATATTTAGGATTGTTTTTAGGGATCGGGTTTTGATGAGTTGATGGATTTGGGAGCAGTTTGTAATTCCTCATATGGCAGATTATGAAATCATGATACAGCTGCCCATTAGTAATAGGACAATGTTTGATGTCTGGTCTATTTACAAGGATAACGCTTGTGCCATTATGACTATTTTAGTCTGAAATTAGAGAGATTCTGTACCTACACTGCAAAATGTTCTATACACAATCAACCAAAACCCCAGGAATTCTTGGTTTCTGTAATTCTCCATAATTTGATCTAAGCCAGAAGCTCTGTATAAGTGATGTCTTAGTCCTAAAACATCAAGAACCATTCCTTCCAATTCAAGCTGGACATTGTTCCCTGACTTCACACTAACAAATGATTGGACCTGTCTTTATGAAGAGGATAAGGTAATTTCTTCTTGCTAAACTGAGGTCTATGATTTCCATACCTCATCATGTTAAAGAAAACTTTTTTACCCCAAGAGTTATTTATCATAGTGTTAAAACTGAATATGCTTCATAACTACCACTTTAAAGGGAAAAAATAACTTCTAATTTTTGATAGAAAGTTTTGAAGCATCAAAGGACTTTAATTTTACACTCACAATTTAGTCAAAAAGCCTTCTTATATGTACAAGATTTGTGTGCCTTTTGAAAACACGCATTATTGTCCATGGTCCCTTTCTCATCGAAAAGCGGATTAGTTCTGCAAATTCATCATAGTTATTTTGATTTTTGATCCTGATGTCATATTTGTGTTTGTACTGTTCTCGGTCTTCCCTGCTTACTTTACTCAGCAGTTCCTGCTTCAGGAGCTGAGTGACAAAACATGCTTTTACAAAGGTTTGGTTTTTCCAGTCAGAATTGAATGCTGGGAAATTCAGTAAGTGCTGTCCATAACCTATGATTTCATGTAAGGGTGAAGACTTGAATTTCTCTTTTCAGCGCACCAGGCTTGCAAACATATGGTAGGCTTATTATGGATTAGAGCAGCCTCAGCATTGCATCAGAGGAGCCTGAAGTACAGACAGAAAGCCAAAGAAACCCAACAGCCTGATAGTAACAACACTGCTATTGCACAGTAACAATAAGAAATGAAATAAAGCCAACATTTGCATTTCCTGATTGACATAAAGAATTCCATAAATGTTGGTGTAGTTTCTGCTTCATGACCCAAATGAACAAAGAAAAGAAAATTTAAATTCCTGGTGGGTTAGAATAGTAATTTCTCCTCTCAGTGCACAAATAGGAAACATAGATTTAAGTGATGCTTCAGTTATTAGTTCAATAATGTGCATTGCCTGACAAAATTCGGTTTTGTATGAAATTCTACCTCATGCCTGTACTATGCTCTTGCTGTAAATGTCTCTTTTTAACACTTTTGACTCAATTTTCATCTAAAAACAATTGTTAGCCGAAGTTATCATCCATTTTAAAAATTCCAAAATGTTATTCAAATTGTCTAGTTCCAATCAATATAAAATTAATAACCTGAGCAAATCAGAATGAATTGTCTTTGAAGTTGTATATTTTTAATAACAGCCATTGCAGCAAATGAGTGCAATCTCAAGAAAATATTTTAAACGGCCAGGATACTGTTTCTTCTATTGTTGTAGACTAGAAACACTTGAAAGTAGGTCTTGACAATGCTGCATCAATCATGAGTTTAAATATTTGATCCAGTCAGATGTACACTTGTAAAAGTCAACTTCTGAATTCCAATCAACAATTTTGCATTACCACATGAAAGTACCGAGCCTTCAGGACATAAACTTTCTCACCTTTCTTTCATGGGTTGTGGGTGTCACTCACAATGTAAGCATTTATTGCCCATTCCTAATTGCCTTTAAAGGCAACTAAGAATTAACTACATTGCTGTATTTTGGAGTTGGTCATAGGCCAGACCAAGTAAAGATGGTAGATTGCTTTCCCTGCAGGACATATGAACTAGATGGTTTGTTTTTACGATAATCAATGATGGTCCTTGTTACTGAGAGTAGCTTTCAATTCCAGGTTTTGTTTTGAGGAAGGGCCAAAATTTGGAATTAGATTGAAGATTTCTCTCAATTTCTCTAACCTCTCGTACCAGTTACCTCCTCCACTTTACTTTCAACACCATAAAACCCACCATTTTTCAACCAGTTCTGAGGCATAACCTGAACAATTAAATATTTTCCTCTCTCCATAGATGTTGCCACAAATTTCTCCTTTGAATCCTCCCACTTCCTCCAGACCAAAGGGGTAGCCATGGGCACACATATGGGCCCCAGCCATTCCTGTCTCTTTGTTGGCTATGTAGAACAGTCCATCTTCTGTAGTTACACCGGCATCACTCCCCACCTCTTTCTCCGCTACATTGATGACTGCATTGGAGCCACCTCGTGCTCCCACGAGGAGATTAAACAATTCATCAACTTCACCAAAACATTCCACCCCAAACTTAACTTCACCTGGACCATCTCTGACACCTCCCTCCCCTTCCTGAACCTTTCCATCTCCATTAATGACGACTGACTTGACACTGACACTTTTTACAAACCCACCGACTCCCACAGCTACCTGGATTACACCTCTTCCCACCTTACCTCCTGCAAAAATGCCATCCCGTATTCCCAATTCCTCTGTCTCTGCTGTATCTGCTCCCAGGAGGACCAGTTCCACCACAGAACACACCAGATGGCCTCCTTCTTTATAGACCGCAATTTCCCTTCCCACGTGGTTAAAGATGGCCTCCAATGCATCTCGTCCACATCCTTTACCTCTGCCCTCAAACCCCACCCCTCCAACCGTAACAAAGACAGAACCCCCCTGGTGCTCACCTTCCATCCTATAAACCTTCGCATAAACCACATCATCTGACGACATTTCCGCCACCACCAAATGAACCCCACCACCAGAGATATATTTCTCTCCCCACCCCTTTCCGCCTTTCGCAAAGACCGTTCCCTCCGTGACAACCTGGTCAGGTCCATGCCCCCCCTACAACCCACCGTCCCTTCCTGGCACCTTCCCCTGCCACCACAGGAATTGTAAAACCTGTGCCCACACCTCTCCCCTCACCTCCATCCAAGGCCCCAAGAGCCTTCCACAACCATCAAAGTTTTACCTGCCTATCCACCAATATCATTTATTGTATCCGTTGCTCCCGATGCAGTCTCCTCTACATTGGGGAGACTGGACACCTCCTATCACGGCGCTTTAGGGATCATCTCCAGGACACCCGTATCAATCAACCCCACTGCCCTGTGGCCCAACATTTCAACTCCCCCTCCTACTCTGCCGAGGACATGGAGGTCCTGCGCCTCCTCCATTGCTGCTCCCTCAACACCTGACCCCTGGACGAAGAACACCTCATCTTCCACCTCGAAACATGTCAACCCCATGGCATCAATATGGATTTCACCAGTTTCCTCATTTCCCCCTCACCCCAGCTCCAACCTTCCAGCTCAGCACCATCCCCATGACCTGTCCTACCTGCCTGTCTTCCTCTCCACCTATCCCCTTCCCCCTCCTCTCTGACCTATCACCTTCATCCTCACCCCCATTCACCCATTGTATTCTTTGCTACCTTCCCCCACCCTCTTCTCTCACCTAACACCTCCATCCCCACCCCCATTCACTTATTGTACTCTATGCTACCTGCTCCCCACCTTCACCCACCTCTCATTTATCTCTCCACTCTGCAGGCACCCTACCTTTATTCCTGATGAAGGGCCTTTCCCCAAAACGTCAATTTTCCTGCTCCTTGGATGCTGCCTGACCTGCTGTTCTTTTCCAGCACCACTCTAATCTAGACTCTGGTTTCCAACATCTGTAGTCCTTTATTTTTACCCTGCTTTTATCCATTTGACTCGTCTCAGCCCATTGGCCCATCTGGTCAAGATCCTGTTGTAATCTGAGGTAACCCTCTTCGCTGTACACTACACCTCCAGTTTTTGGTGTCATCTGCAAACTTACTAACTGTACCTCTTATGATTGCATCCAAATCATTTATGTGAATGACAAAAAGTAGAGGACCCTGCACTGATCCTTGTGGCACTCCATTCGTCACAGGCCTCCAGTCTGAAAAACAACCCTCCATCACCACCCTCTGTCTTCTACCTTTGAGCCAGTACTGTATCCAAATGGTTAGTTCTCCCTGTATTACATGAGACCTAACCTTGCTAATCAGTCTCCCATGGAGAACCTTATCGAACGCCTTACTGAAGTCCATATAGATCACATCTACCGCTCTGCCCTCATCAATTCTCTTTGTTAGTTTTTCAAAAAACTCAATCAAGTTAGTGAGACATGATAGTCATTGATTGTGAAGACAGGCTGAAATCCTCTGCTCTTTTCCAACAGGTTTTATAAGATGGTTTTTAAAATTAGATTAGATTAGATCCCCTACAGTGTGGAAAACAGGCCATTTGGCCCAACAAGTCCGCACTGACACCCCCCCTACCCCCCAAAGAGCAACCCACCTAGACCCATTTCTCTCTGACAAATGCACCTAACACTACAGGCAATTTAGCATAGCCGATTCACCTGACCTGTACATCCTTGGATTGTGGGAGGAAATCAGATAACCCAGACAAAACCCACACAGACATGGGGAGAATGTGCAAACTCCACACAGAATGTCACCCGAGGATGGAGTCAAACCTGGGTCCCTAGTGCTGTGAGGCAGCAGTGCTAACCACTGAGCACCATGCCACCCACAGGATCTTTTACATCCATCTGGGAAGGTTAAATGGGGCATCGGTTTAATAGTTCATCCAAAAGACTGACTATCAGCAGTGCATAGTGTTCCTTCAAAATGCATTTAATTCTGATTTTGTGTTTAGATTTTGTGTTTAAGTCTCTAAAGTGAACCGACAGCTTTCTCACTCATAAATAGGCAAGCCACTCCCAACTGATAATGGGTGCTAAGTGAGTAAATATTGTTAATGTTCTTGTAGACAGTTATCACAGATTTGGCATAGAACATCGAACATAGAACAATACAGCACAGAACAGGCCCTTCGGCCCACGATGTTGTGCCGAACATTTGTCCTTGCTTAAGCACCTATCCATGTACCTATCCAATTGCCACTTAAAGGCCATCAATGATTCTGACTCTGCCACTCCCACAGGCAGCGCATTCCATGCCCCCACCACTCTCTGGGTAAAGAACATACCCCTGACATCCCCCCTATACTTCCACCCTTCACCTTAAAGTTATGTCCCATTGTAACACTCTGTTGTACCCGGGGGAAAAGTCTCTGACTGTCTACTGTATCTATTCTCCTGATCATCTTATAAACCTCAATCAAGTCACCCCTCATGCTTCGCCGTTCCAATGAGAAAAGGCCTAGCACTCTCAACCTATCCTCGTTCGACCTATTCTCCATTCCAGGCAACAGCCTGGTAAATCTCCTCTGCACCCTCTCCAAAGCTTCCACACCTTTCCTAAAGTGAGGCGACCAGAACTGCACACAGTACTCCAAATGTGGCCTTACCAAGGTCCTGTAGAGCTGCAACATCACCTCACGACTCTTGAATTCAATCCCTCTGCTAATGAACGCTAATACACCATAGGCCTTCTTACAAGCTCTATCCACCTGAGTGACAACTTTCACAGAGCTATGAACATAGACCCCAAGATCCCTCTGCTCCTCCACCTGACTAAGAACTCTACCGTTAACCCTGTATTCCGCATTCTTATTTGTCCTTCCAAAATGGACAACCTCACACTTGACAGGGTTGAATTCCATCTGCCACTCCTCAGCCCAGCTCTGCATCATAGCTAAGGCCATTTGCAGCTGTCAACAGCCCTCCTCATGATCCACAACTCCCCCAATCTTCGTATTGTCTGCAAATTTACTGACCCACCCTTCGACTCCCTCTTACAAGTCATTAATAAAAGTTACAAACAGCAGAGGACACAGAACTGATCCCTGTGCAACTCTACTTGTAACTGGGCTCCAGGCTAAATATTTATCATCTACTACCACTCTCTGACTTCGACCGGTTAGCCAGTTCTCTATCCAACTGGCCATATTTCCCTATATCCCATGCCTCCTGACTTTCCACATAAGCCTCCTATGGGGAACCTTACAAATGCCTTACTAAACTCCATGTACACTACATCCACTGCTCTACCCTCATCCACATGCTTCGTCACCTCCTCAAAGAATTCAATAAGACTTGTAAGGCAAGACCTACCCCTCACAAATCCGTGCTGGCTGTCACTAATCAAGCAGTGTCTTTCCAGATACTCATAAATCCTATCCCTCAGTACCCTTTTCGTTACTTTGTCTACCACAGAAGTAAGACTAACTGGCCTGTAATTCCCGGGGTTATCCCTATTCCCTTTTTTGAACAAAGGCACAACATTCGCCATTCTCCAGTCCCCTGGTACCACCCCCGTTGACAGTGAAGACAAAAAGATCATTGCCAATGGCTCTGCAATTTCCTCTCTTGCTTCCCACATAATCCTAGAATATATCCCGTGAGACCCGGGGGACTTGTCTATCCTCAAGTTTTTCAAAATGCCCAATACATCTTCCTTCCTAACAAGTATCTCCTCTAGCTTACCAGTCCATTTCATACTCTCCTCTTCAACAATATGGTCCCTCTCATTTGTAAATACTGAAGAAAAGTACTCATTCAAGACCTCTCCTATCTCTTCTGACTTAATACACAGTCTCCCACTACTGTCCTTGATCGGACCTACCCTCGTTCTCATCATTCTCATGTTTCTCACATACGTATAAAAGGCCTTGGGGTTATCCTTGATCCTACCCTCCAAAGATTTTTCATGCCCTCTCTTAGCTCTCCTAATACCTTACTTCAGCTCCCTCCTGGCTGTCCTGTATCCCTCCAACGCTCTGTCTGAACCTTGTTTCCTCAACCTTATGTAAGCCTCTTTCTTCCTCTTTACTAGACATTCAACCTCCCTCGTCAACCAAGGTTCCCTCACACGACCATCTCTTTCCTGCCTGACAGGTACATACATATCAAGGACACGTCGTATCTGTTCCTTGAACAAGTTCCACATTTCAACTACATCCTTCCCTGACAGCCTATGCTGCCAACTTATGCTCCTAGATCCTGTCTTGCAGTATCGTATTTACCCTTCCCACAATTGTAAAACCTACCCGGTTGCACGCAACTATCTCTCTCCATAACCAAGGTGAAAGTCACAGAATTGTGGTCACCATCACCAAAATGCTCACCCACTAACAAGCCCATCACTTGTCCCAGTTCGTTACTGAGTACCAAATCCAATGTGGCCTCCCCTCTGGTCGGACAATCTACATACTGAATTAGAAAAGCTTCCTGGACATACTGCACAAACACCGCCCCGTCCAATTTACTTGATCTAAAGAGCTTCCAATCAATATTTGGGAAGTTGAAACCACCCATGGTTACTACCCTGTGGCTTCTGCACCTTTCCAAAATCTGTTTCCCAATCTGTTTCTCCACATCTCTGCTGCTATTGGGGTGCCTATAGTAAACACCCAACAAGGTGACTGCTCCTTTCCTATTTCTGACTTCAGTCCATACTACCTCCAAAGGCAGATCCCCCTCGAACTGCCTTTCTGCAGCCTTAATACCATTTCTAATTAGCAACACCACACCCCCTCCTTTTTTACCACCATCCCTAATCTTACAGAAACATCTGTAACCAGGAACCTCCAACAACCATTCCTGTCCCTCTTCTATCCCCGTTTCCATGATGGCCACAACATCATAGTCCCAAGTCCCAATCCACGCCTTAAGTTCACCCACCTTATTTCTGATACTTCTGGCGTTGAAGTATACACACTTGAACCCATCTCTGTGTCCACAAGTATTCCTGGTCTGTGCTACCTTCTCCACAGCCTCCCTACATTCTTGGACATCCTGAAAAACAGCTAACCTACTTGTTGAACTACAAGTCCGGATCCCATCCCCCTGCCAAATTAGTTTAAACCCCCCCGAAGAGTGCTAGCAAACCTACCTCCCAGGATATTGGTGCCCTTCTGATTCAGGTGCAACCCATCCTGCTTGTACAGGTCCCACCTTCCCCAGAATGCAGTCCAATTGTCCAAACACCTGAAGCCCTCCCTCCTACACCATCCTTGCAGCCACGTGTTCAACTGCACTCTCTCCCTATTCCTTGCCTCACTGTCACGTGGCACCGGTAACAACCCAGAGATGGTAACTCTGTCCATCCTAGCCTTTAGCTTCCGGCCTAACTCCCTGAGCTCCTGAATGACCTTCCCACCCCTCTTCCTACTTATGTCATTAGTGCCAATGTGCACCATGACTTCTGGCTGCATACCCTCCCCCTTAAGGATTCTGAAGACACGGTCCGAGACATCTCGGACCCTGGCACCCGGGAGTTAACAAACCAAATGAGAGTCTCACCAATGTCCACAGAACCGCCTGTCTGTCCTTCTAACTATAGAGTCTCCTATAACTAGCGCTCTCCTCCTTTCCCCCTTTCCCTTCTGAGCCTCAGAGCCGGACATCGTGGCAGAGACCCGGCCACTGCAGCTTACCCCTGCTAGGCCGTCCTCCCCAACAGTATCCAAAGCGGTATACTTATTGTTGAGGGGAACGACCACAAGGGATCCCTGCACTGCCTGCTTTCTCCCCTTCCCACCTCTGACTGTTACCCAGCTGCCTCTGTTCTCTGGCGTAACTATGTCCCTGTAGCTTCTATCTATTACCCTCTCAGCCTCTCGAATAATTCTCAGTTCATCCAACTCCAGCTCCAGTTCCCTAACACGGTCTGTGAGGAGCTGGAGCTGGCTGCATTTGCAGGTGAAGTCGGCAGGAGCATCGGTGGTCACCCCTACTTTAAACATCCTGCAGGAGGAACATTCCACTGCCTGCGCTGCCATAACTCTACACTTAGTCTCCAAAACAAGAACACTAAGTAGCTTACCTGTTCAGCCGGACTGAGTCCTTTTTCATAGGTTAGAGGCGGAGGGAGGGTGGGAGAAACTACACGTTCCTTCCCCACTCAAATAACAATCACTTACCTTCCCGACCAGCTTTGTGCTCCGACTTCACTTCCGCCCAGCTCCCGTTGCTCTCTGCTGCAAAAAGCTAAAAGAAAACAAATCTTCAACATCATCCAGAGATAGTCACAAGCTTTTTGATCTTGGGACCAGTTGGATCAAATCCTCCTTCATGAAAATGTTGATTTTCCTGCTTCTTGGATGCTGCCTGACCTGCTGTGCTTTTCCAGCACCACTTTAATCTTGACTCTAATCTCCAGCAGCATCTGCAGTCCTCACTTTTGCCAAATCCTCCTTGACCCATTCAACAGGTTTGTATTTGCAATGCAAGGTGTGTTGATCAACATTAACAAGTAGAAATGCTAGAATCATGACTATTGGTAGTCAAGGAATATCTATGCAGAACCTCCTTGCAGCTGCTTCAATGCATATGATTAAGTATATGAACATGGCTTTTGCAAAGCATGAACTTGACCAGGCGAAGTGACTTGCTAGTGCTTTCATATCTTTGAAATTATGTTAGTAAGGAGTTGGCAGTGTCTTGGATGGTAGCATTCCCATTCTTGAGTCTGAAGGCATAAAACCATAAGCTTTCACCATCCTATAACATTGTCATTTTTTGACTACAACTTTTGCAGGTGTACATTACCTTTAAGAGAGTTTAGCTTTAAGGATAGTGTTGTGTGTGTGTGCAATCATAGAATCATGCAATACAGAAGGGGTGTCTTGGCCCGTCAAGTCCGTCCCACCAGAAATATACCACTATTTGTTTTGATTTGATTTGATTTATTGTCACTTGTATTTTGTTACAAAATATGATGAAAAGTGTTAAATAGTGTCATCCCTCTCTGGCACCATCTTAAAACACAGAAAGTCAAAACATAGTGTATAAAGGCAGAAAAATAAAGAAAACAATGTTCAAAGTTCCTTTTGTTAGGTGGTCCACCATGGGCCTAGTGGCTAGACATAGGTCCCCTTCGCTGCTCCATCACCATTGGAACAAGAGTTACCATTCTTTAGCACCATCTTGACTCTGCTGATCCCCTTGCTACTATAAAGTCTTTTTCCCACACTAGGCTCATAGCCTTGCATGTTATGATATTTTCAGTATTCATCCAACCACTTCTTAAAGTAAATGAAGTTTCCTGCCCTAACTACCCTCCCAGACAGTGCATTTAAGATGCCCACAACACTGTGGGTAAAAGATTATTTCTGAAATTCCCTCTAAACCCCATGCCTTCCACTTTAGAATAGTATCCCTTTGTTATTGAGCTTTTGACCAGGGAGAACAGCTGCTTCCTATTCATTGCATCCGTGCAACTCCTCATCATCTTCACCTCCATCAGATGTCCCCAGACAATTCTCTGCTCCAAAGAAAACAACCTGCAATTGTTCAGTCTCTCTTCATAGCTGAAATGCTCCATCCCAAGCAACATTCTGATGAACCTACTTTACACTCCCTCCATTGTAATCACGTCCTTCCTGTAGTGCGGTGAACAGAACTGTACACACTACTTCATCTGTGGCCTTACCAAGTCAGTACAGCTCCATCATGACCTCCTTGCTCTTACCATCTATGCTATGACTGATAAAGGCAAGCATTCCGTATGTCGTCTTAACTATTCTATTTACTTATCCTCTCAACTTCAGGGATTGTGGAAAAGCACCTCAAGTTTTCTGTGTTCTTCTGACCCTCTGAGTGTTCTGTCATTCATAGAGTACATTGAGTGCAATATTGTGATTCTGCTTGCCAGTTAGGGCCTTCAGATTGCACATGATCAGAAATCTGTGTTGCCCATATACAGTCATAGTGATATACATAATGGAAACAGACCCTTTGGTTCACCTTGTCCATGCCATCCAGATGTCCTAGAGTAGTCTTGTCCAAGTTGCTAGCATTTGGCTGTTATCTCTCTAAACCTTTCCTATTCATATAACCATCCAGATGCTTTTTAAATGTTGTAATTCTACCCACCTCCACCTCTTCCTTGGGCAGCTCATTCCACACATGCATCACCCTCTGCATAAAAAAGTTGCCCTTAGATCCCTTCTCTCACCTTAACCTATGCCTCTAATTCTGACTCCCTTACACTGGGAAAAAGACCTTGGTTGTTCACCCTATCTGTGCCCCTAATGATTTTATAAACCTCTATAAGATCACTCGTCAGCCTCCATTGCAACAGGGAAAATAGTATCATACTATCCAGCCTCTCCCTATAGGTCAAACCCTCCAAGCTTGGCAACATCCTTGAAAATCTTTTCTGAACCGTTTCAAGTTTCTTAACATTCCTACTGTAGCTGGCAGACCAGAATTGTATGTAGAATTTCAAAAATGGCCTAATCATTGCAACATGACCTCCCAACTCCTACACACAATGCTTTGACCAAGCAAGTGTACCACACACCTCCTTATCTATCCTATTGTCTGCCTACGACTCCACTTTGAGTCTGCACTCCAAGGTCTCTTTGTTCAGAAACACATCCCAGGACCTTTATCATTAAGTATATAAGGCCTGTCCCGTTTTGCATTTCCAAAATACAGCAGCTTGCATTTATCTAAATTAAACTCCTTCTGCCGCTCTTCTGCCAATTGGCCCATTTGGTCAAGGTCCCATTGTACTCTGAGGTAACTCTGCTTCATAACTTAAAATATGTTTTACTAATTTAAATAAACTAACCCACACAGTTAATTAATTCCTGATAAGTGATTGAATATTAGACCATTCTGATTAACATGACCCTCACAATCATAAAACATATGAACATACAAACTAGGAGCACAAGTAGGCCTCCTGGCTTTTCAAGCCTGCTCCACCATTCAATAAGATCATGGCTGATCTTTTTGTGGCCTCAGCTCCACATAAGAGACCTTGAATTGATTGTAGGTTCATCGCTCCTTGAAAGTGGAGTCACAGGTAGATAGGGTAGTGAAGAAGGCGTTTGGTATGCTTTCCTTTATTGGTCAGTGTACTGAGCACAGGAGTTGGGAGGTCATATTGCAGATGTACAGGACATTGGTTAGGCCACTGTTGGAGTATTGCATCTAATTCTGGTCTCCTTCATATTGGAAAGATGTTGTGAAACTTGAAAGGGTTCAGAAAAGATTTACAAGGATGTTGCCAGGGTTGGAGGATTTGAGCTATAGGGAAAGGCTGAACAGGCTGGGGCTGTTTTCCCTGGAGCGTCGGAGGCTGAGGGGTGACCTTATAGAGGTTTACAAAATTATGAGAGGCATGGATAGGGAAATAGACAAAGTATTTTCCCTGGGGTGGGAGAGTCCAGAAGTGGAAGACATAGGTTTAGGGTGAGAGGGGAAAGATACAAAAGAGACCTATGGGGCAACGTTTTCACACAGAGGGTGGCACGTATATGAAATGAGCTGCCAGAGGAAGTGGTGGAGGCTGATACATTTGCAACATTTAAGAGGCATTTAGATAGATATATGAATAGGAAGAGTGTGGAGAAATATGGGTCGGGTGCTGGCAGGCAAGACTAGATTGGGTTGAGATATCTGGTCGGCATGGACAGGTTGGACCGAAAGTCTGTTTCCATGCTGTACA
Organism: Hemiscyllium ocellatum; assembly: GCF_020745735.1. Taxonomy (NCBI): domain Eukaryota; kingdom Metazoa; phylum Chordata; class Chondrichthyes; order Orectolobiformes; family Hemiscylliidae; genus Hemiscyllium; species Hemiscyllium ocellatum. Next base: position 96,873,361 of record NC_083403.1, read on the forward strand.
TCGCTATGACTAGATGACTCTACCCACCCTCTCACTATAACCCTTACTATATTCCTTTGCTGTTCAAAAAATTATCTATCTTAGCTTTGAAAGCATGTACTGTGGAAGCCTCAACTGCAGAAAATTCCTTAGATTTACAACCCTCTGGGTGAAGAAGTTCCTCTGCAATTCAGTTCTAAATCGGCTCCACCTAACATTGAGGCTATGTCCTCTTGTCCTAATTTCACCTGCCAGTGGAAACATCCTCACTACTTCTAGCTTATCTATTTCCCCTGCCATTCCCCTAAATTCCAATGAACATAATCCCAGTCTACTCAGTCTCTCCTCATAAGCTAAAATCTTCAACTCTGGAATCAAACTAGTTAGCCTCCTTTGCACCTCCTCTTGCGCCAGTTCACCCTTTCTCAAGTAAGGAGACCAAAACTGCACAGAATACTCCAGGTGTAACCTCACCTGCACTCTATACCGCTGTGACATAACCTCCCTCCTTTTGAACTCTCTTTAGCAGTGAAGGAGAAAGTTCCGTTTGCCTTCTTAATTACCTGTTGTACCTGCAGACCAACCTTCTGTGATTCAGGCATAAGAACACCCTGGTCCCTTTGTGCAGTGGTTTGCTGCAGCTTTTTACTATTCAGGTAATAGTCCTTTTTACTGTTATTCCTAACAAAATGGATGACTTCATAATTATTAACATTGTATTCCATCTGCCAGACCTTTGCCCACTCATTTAACCATCCATATCCCCCGAACAGTACAGAAGTAGATCATTCAGCTCATCATGCCAGTTCTTTGAAAGAGCTTTTGATCCTGCTTCCTTGGTTCAATGCCTGTGACCCTGTAACTTCTTCCCAAGTACGGAATGTTATATTTAAATCTGTTTCTAGATTTAAGTGTAACAGCTTTTCTGTTACATTTCAGATGATAACACTTTGCAATAACACCTGTTCATTAGAATGGGGTCTTAATTAACATATCCACTTTGTCAATGTGAATTTGCTTATATGTGCTGCATTTTTGAAAATTTTGAGTATAAGAGTTGGGAGATCATGTTTCAGTTGTGCAAGATGTTAATTAGGCTATTTCTGGAACACTGTGTTCAATTCTGGTCTCCCAGCTATTTAAAGGATGTTGTGAAAATTGAAATGGTTCAGCAAAGATTTACAAGGATGTTGCGAGGGTTGGACGGTTTGAGCTGTAGGCAGAGGCTGAATAGTATGGGACTATTTTCTCTGGAGTGTTGTGAGCTAAGGAATGACATAATAGAAGTTAATAAAATTCTGACGGTCATAGATAGGATGAATAGCCAAGTTCTTTCCCACAGGGTAGCAGAGTCCAAAACTAGAGAGCATTGGTTTAAGGTGAGAAGGGAAAGATTTGAAAAGGATCTAAGGGGATTAACGAGTTCAACACGTGGCGAGACATTGAAAAATTCTTCCGCCGCCTTCGCCTCCGTGCCTACTTCTTCAACCAAGATTCTCGGCCAAACTCTGATGACCCCTTCTCCCGCCTCCAACACACCCCATCCATCTGGACGCCCCATGCTGGCCTCTTACCCGCCCTCGATCTCTTTATAGCCAACTGCCGCCGCGACATTAACCGCCTCAACCTATCCACCCCTCTCACCCACTCCAACCTCTCACCCTCGGAACGTGCAGCCCTCCACTCCCTCCGCTCCAACCCTAACCTCACCATCAAACCGGCAGACAAGGGAGGCGCGGTAGTAGTTTGGCACAACGACCTTCACACCGCTGAGGCCAAACGCCAGCTCGCGGACACCTCCTCCTACTGCCCCCTTGACCATGACCTCACCTCCCACCATCAAACCATCATCTCACAGACCATCCATAACCTCATCACCTCCGGAGATCTCCCATCCATCGCCTCCAACCTCATAGTCCCACAACCCCGCACCGCCTGTTTCTACCTCCTGCCCAAAATCCACAAACCTGACTGCCCCGGCCGACCCATTGTCTCAGCCTGCTCCTGCCCCACAGAACTCATCTCTGCATACCTCGACGCGGTCCTGTCCCCCTTAGTCCAAGAACTCCCCACCTACGTTCGGGACACCACCCATGCCCTCCACCTCCTCCATGATTTTCGCTTCCATGGTCCCCAACGCCTTATATTCACATGGACATCCAGTCCCTGTACACCTCCATCCCCCATCACGAAGGACTCAAGGCCCTCCGCTTCTTCCTTTCCCGCCGTACCAACCAGTACGCTTCCACTGACACCCTCCTTCGACTGACTGAAGTGGTCCTCACCCTGAACAACTTCTCTTTCCAATCCTCCCACTTCCTCCAAACCAAAGGAGTTGCCATGGGCACCCGCATGGGCCCCAACTATGCCTGCCTCTTTGTAGGATATGTGGAACAGTCCATCTTCCGCAACTACACTGGCACCACCCCCCACCTTTTCCTCTGCTACATCGATGATTGTATCGGCGCTGCCTCGTGCTCCCACGAGGCGGTTGAACAGTTCATCCACTTTACCAACACCTTCCAGCCCGACCTCAAATTCACCTGGACCGTCTCAGACTCCTCCCTCCCCTTCCTAGACCTTTCCATTTTTATCTCGGGCGACCGAATCAACGTGGAAATTTACTATAAACCAACTGACTCCCACAGCTACCTGGACTACACCTCCTCCCACCCTGCCCCCTGTAAAAACGCCATCCCATATTTCCAATTCCTTCATTTCCGCCGCATCTGCTCCCAGGAGGACCAGTTCCAATACCAGCCCAAATGGCCTCCTTCTTCAAGGACCGCAGAATCCCCCCAGATATGATCGACGATGCCCTCCACCGCATCTCCTCCACTTCCCGCTCCTCCGGCCTTGAGCCCCGCCCCTCCAACCGCACCAGGACAAAATCCCACTGGTTCTCACCCACCACCCCACCAACCTCCATATATAGCGTATCATCCGCCATTATTTCCGCCATCTCCAAACGGACCCCACCACCAGGGATATATTTCCCTCCCCTCCCCTATCAGCGTTCTGAAAAGACCACTCCCTCCGTGAGTCCCTCGTCAGGTCCACACTCCCCACCAACCCAACCTCCACTCCCGGCACCTTCCCCTGCAACCGCAAGAAATGCAAAACTTGCGCCCACACCTCCTCCCTTACTTCTCTCCAAGGCCCCAAGGGATCCTTCCATATCCGCCACAGATTCACCTGCACCTCCACAACATCATCTATTGCATCCGCTGCACCCAATGTGGCCTCCTCTATATTGGGGAGACAGGCCGCCTATTTGCGGAACGTTTCTGAGAACACCTCTGGGACACCCAACCAACTCAACCACCCCGCGGCTCAACACTTTAACTCTCCCTCCCACTCCACCAAGGACATGCAGGTCCTTGGACTCCTCCATCGCCAGACCATAACAACATGACGGTTGGAGGAAAAGCGCCTCATCTTCTGCCTGGGAACCCTCCAACCACAAGGGATGAACTCAGGTTTCTCCAGTTTCCTCATTTCCCCTCCCCCCACCTTGTCTTAGTCGAATCCCTCGAACTCAGCACCGCCTTCCTAACCTGCAATCTTCTTCCTGACCTCTCCGCCCCCACCCCACTCTGGCCTATCACCCTCACCTTAACCTCCTTCCACCTATCACATCTCCATCGCCCATCTCCCAAGTCCCTCCTCCCTACCTTTTATCTTAGCCTGCTGGACACACTTTCCTCATTCCTGATGAAGAGCTCATGTCCAAAACGTCGAATTTCCTATTCCTTGGATGCTGCCTGACCTGCTGCGCTTTTCCAGCAACACATTTTCAGAAAGGATCTAAGGGACAATATTTTCATGCAAAGAGTGGTATGTGTGTGGGATGAGATTCCAGAGAAAGTAGTGGAGGCTGGTAGACTTGCAATACTTTTAAGGCATCTGGCTGGGTACATGAATAGGAAGGGTTTAGAGGGATATGGGCCAAATTCTGGCAAATGGGACTCGACTAATTAGGATATCTGGTCAGCATGGACAAGTTGGACTGAAGGGTCTGTTTTCATGCTGTACAGCTCTATAAATCTATGTAGTGAAGATTTTCTTTTGGGCTTTTTATTGTGCATGCTACTGTTTAAAGTTTTGCTAATATGCACCAGAAACCAGTGATTAAATTATTTTTGATCATAAAACTGTCAGTATTAAAACATTTGTGCATGGTTATTATAAAACAAGCTGAGCAGGTTTGTTTTACTCGTGTTGAGAATTGGGTTTCATAAAATGCAGTCAGTTAATAGACATTTATTCTTACATGAATGTGTTCTTTTTTATATTCATCCCAGTCAAACTAAAACTCCTCTTGTCCTTGGGGAATATTTGGGGAATCTGATTTGTTGAAAATGTCAAACATATTACACAATTTTCTTTCTGCAAATTTTTCTGAAAGGAATAAAGGCTGACATAATAGAGATAAAAGTAGTGCATGTCTATCTGTGATACTAGGCTTTCAAATTTTGCACTGAAAGTAACTGTGATCTCATCTTTTAAAGAATCTTTTTTGTGATGAGATAATGAGGAGCTGTGATTTGCTGACGCCTCATTGGTAAAGTGTGTTAGAATATAATGCCAGGATCTGTCTGTAATTGTCCAGTTGGGTTTACTGGGCATGACTGTGAGACAGATCTCACTAAGTGTTCCTCAGATCTGTGCTTGAATGGAGGCAAATGGCTGAACGGAATCAATGTAAGTGTCACTCATTTTGCAGATGTGTTCGAGGAAGGGAGAGATAGCATGGGCAGGATATAAAAGTTTAATTTAGTTAAGAACCACTGTCACTTCCCTGGCTTGCCTTGTCAGCTCATCCAAAACTGTTTACCCAGATGTTGCATTATGCTATGTGTCACTCATCCATCGTGCATCATTACACAGTGTAGATGAAGACACATGTCCCATGGTTTGTTCAACACATTTGCTGCTCTTTCCCACTTAACCCTAAACATTTCATTTCCTGGTTCTTACTGATTCCACCACTACTACCTCCCACCCCCTCAACAACCTCTCATCACTATCTCCAATTTAAAATTCTCATTCTTAGCACCTTCAGACTTTTATCTTGCTCCATCTGTTGAGGTAGAATTTAAATGTGTAGAAATGCCTCAAATGTAAGATGTTGTGTAACTGTGGCCTCAGTAGTCATGTGTTGGTAATTTACTGACAGGTTGGAATCTGTGCATCTTGGAACATGGTGCTATGGAGCCTTACCAGCTGGTAGAGGTGTTTATGTAGTCATAGAGTCAAAGAGATGTACAGCATGGAAATAAATCATTTGGTCTAACATGTCCATGCCAACCAGATATCCCAACTCAATTACTCCCACCTGTCAGCACCCGGCCCATATCCTATTAATAGTCACTGTTTAAAAATACCCTAAAAATCTGGTCTGAGTAAGTATATTCAACTTATATTAGAACATGTGGATTCTTCCACTCCGAAGAACATTCCAAGAACTCCCTATTTCTTGAACTCTTCTTTTATGCTTCTTTACTTCCCAACTGGATGTCAGCCATTTTGAACTACTCTCCAGATATTCATCTCTAAACTTTCCTACCTCTCTAACTCTCCTCGTCCTCAATGACCTCCCTTAAAACCGGCTTTCCTTTATTGCATGGGATGTCAGGGTCACTGACAAGACCAGCATGTGCTTCCTATTCTTCATTGCCCTTGAACTAAGTGGCTTGCTAGACCATTTCAGATTTAACTGCATTGTTGTTGGTCTGGAGTCACATGCTGTCAAGGCCAAGTAAGAATGGCAAATTTTCCTCCCTAAAGAGCATGAATGGAATAGATGGGATTTTACCATCAATAACTATAGTTATGATCATGAATATTGTGACTACCTTTGCATTCCAGATTTTATTTATTGAATTATATTCCATAAGCTGCCATGATGGGATTTGAATCCATGTACATAGAGCATTAGTTTGGACATCTGGATTATTATTGCTACTTTTTCTTCTTTTCTGTGGCTGTGTAGAGGAAGGTAGTTGTGATGGTGGATCTAGATGTATGTTCTTCATGGCCATAGTGGCCATGGCTTTATTTAAGATGTCATCATTAATGAGTCTGGTCCATTTCTCCTAGTGACGGTGTGGCAGTATCAGCAGAGGCTATAATGGTGGCTGCATAGTTGTTCTGGTTTGTTCCTTGTGGCTATGGTGGCAATGTGATGACTGGTTGGCGACTGAATTGGTGATGGCTCGAATGGCAGCTTCAATGTCAGTAACTTGTTGGGTCAGTCTGTCCCTCCTCACCGGTGATATTTTACTTCGGCAGTGGCAGTGTGGAGAATCCAGTGCAGAAATCCTTGCTTTGGCAGCCTAGGCATGGCTTTGGGGGAGGCATTCCTTAGCCACTCCAGAAAGCGAGGAGCTAGGAAGGGAACAAAACATGAACTTTGTCTCAATTATTTATTTTTATAATTTCTGTAATTAAGATGACACTGAATCTTAGTAACTCACACACATCCATTCTTTTCTATCCTATCCTATTTTACTAATCCAGTAACACAACTGTAACACTACATCTCCATTGCTTCAGACACTTTAATCAGTGTCTGTTTTATCAACTTGTTCTTGAAATACTTTGTGACTTTAGGAACACTGTATAAATGTGAATTGTTTTTATTGGTTGAGACTGTTTTCTTGGGAGCATTTAAAAAATGACATCCAACTAATGTTGAGCAGATTCCTGATTAACTAGCCAGTATAGTTAACAGTTTTATTCTGGATGAATTCTGATATTTCCTGACATCACGGGCCACTACTGTGGAAGCATGAAACATGTTAGCCTTTGGTCTTTGAAGAATTTAATTTATCCGAGTCTAAACTAGAGAGCTTCACAATGACTATAACTGGGAGAAAAAGCAAGACAGTCACTGAGTGTAATCCCTTTTGAGACCTGAACCTGCTGCCAGGGCAGCTGTCACTGATTGGAGTTTTCATTGGGGTGGCCTATTTTTCTGTTCATTGGGCAATCTAGCACTAGGGATCACAGGTTAGTGCCAGGCCTTACTGGAGTGAAATTAGGTACATAATCTTATTGAAATGTCAGAGGGTCTCACAGTTGGTTGTACAACTTACATTGCCCCTTTCAACAAAGGTTAGAGACAAAAAAAACTGCAAATGCTGGAATACACAGCAAACCAGGCAGAGCAGGAGGTGGAGAAGTCAATGATTCAGGTGTAACCCTTCTTCGGGACGTGGGGTGGGTGTAAGGGGAGTTGCAGATGAAGGGTGGGTTGGAGTGGAGTGGTGAGGTAGGGATAGGTGAACACTAGGGACAGTGGGTGCGACCTAGTTGGTCGATAGGAGGAATGAATCTGGTTGGTAGCTGGAATGAAGGGTCAATCAGAGGGATGAATGGGAGGGGGAGGGCTGGGTAGGGAGTCAGGTGATTGGATGGGAGGCTATTTGAAATTGGGAAACTCAGTGTTGACTCCTCTAGACTGTAGGCTGCCCAGGTGGAAAATAAGATGTTGTTCCTCCAATTTGCAGTCTGATTTGCTGTACAATGGAGGAGACAAACAATGGTCATGTTGGAAAGGGAATGGGAAGGGAAATTAAAATGGGCAGTGACTGGGAGGTCAGGTCGGCCCCTGCGGACCTGGCTGTGATGCTCGGCAAAACCTGCCAAGTTTAAGTTTAAGTTTAATCTCCCTGGTGTAGAGAAGAGCATGTCGGAAGCACCAGATACAGTAAACTTGGTTGGAAGAGAGGCAGGTGAACATCTGTCTCACCTGAAAGGACTGTTTGGGGCCCTGGATGGAGGTGAGGGAGTTGCAGTTCCAGCAAGTTTTGCATCTTTTACGATTGCAGTGGTAGGTTCTAAGGGATTCAGAGGGGATTGGTGGGGAAAATGGCAGAAATCAATGATTGATGAAGGGAACGGCCCTTGCGGAAGGCAGAGTGGGGTGGGGAGGGGGACATGCTCTTGGTGGTGGAGTCTAATTGGAGTTGGTGGAAGTGTTTAAGGATGATACAATGGATGCAGAGACTGGTGGGATCTGGTGTTCTGTACACAGGTTTTGTTCATGGGAATGGTGCATATTCTGTCAGTCACTAAAAGCAGGACAAGGGAGACCCTGCCTTTATTACATTCAGAGGGGGGAGGGTTAAGAGCAGTGGAGCAGGGAATGGAGATGATGCGGTGGAGGGCTGGCTGAGTGACAGTGGGTGAAAAGCATTTTGCTTAAAGTAGGTGGACATTTGGGATGCTTGGAATTAGATGTCTCTTCATCCAAGCAGATGCGCCAGAGGTGGAGCAATTGGGAGAACGGAATGAAGTTCTTCCAGGATACTGGGTGGAAGGTTGTGTAGTCCAGGTAGTTATTGGAATTTGTGGATTTATAGTAAACATCAGTCTGGAGACTGTTGCTGGAGATGGAAATGGAGAGGTCAAGAAAGGGGAGGGTGGTGTCCAAGATGGACTACATGAATTTAAGAGCTGGGTGGAAGTTGTAGGTGAAATCGATGAACTGCTCCAGTACAGCTTGGGTGCAAGATGCTATGCCGATGCAGTCGTAGCAGAAGAGTTGGGGCATAGAACCTGTGTAGGTATTGAATAGGGACTGTTTGACAGAGCTGACAAAGAGGCTGGCATAGCTAGACCCCTTCCAAGTGCCCATTGCCACCCCCTGGATTTGGAAAAAATGGGAAGAGTCAAATGAAAATTTATTAAGGGTGAGAACCAGTCCAGCAAGGCAGAGGACGGTTATTGGTAGAGGGGTACTGGATGGGTCTGTTGGAAAGGAAGAACCTGAGGGCCTGAAGGCCATCCTTGTTGGGTATGGGTGTGTATAATGACTGCATATCCATAATGAAGGCAATGTGCTAGAGCCCGGAGAACTGGAAGTTACTAAACTGGATAGTTGGGCTTGCGGATCTTAGGCAGGTGGTAGAACCGGGCAGTGTGATGCTGGGAGTCCATGAGATTGGAGGCAGTGGAGGGGAGATCACCAGAGACAATGAGGTCACAGACAGTCTGAGTGATTTTGGCGTGATGGGTCACAGTGGGGCCATGGTAAAGGGGGTGATACGATGTGGTGTGGGAGAGCTGGTGTTCAGCCTCTGCGACATAGAGGTCCATCCTCCAGACTATCACTGGAGGATGGACCTCTTTGTCAGTGGGTTTGATGGTGAATCGGGGCTTGGTGCAGAGAGAGTGAAGTGCTGCACGTTCAGAGGGGTCAAAGTTGGAGAGGGTTACGGGGTGGAGAAATTGAGGCGACAGATGTCATGTTGGCAGTCTGCAATGAAGAGGTTTAGGGCAGGTACAAGGCCAGCGAGGTGGTGGTGGTGGTGGGGGGGTGGGGGGTGTTGACCAAGTGAAGGAGAAGAGGTCCTCGGAAGGAGATTGGGAGTTTTGTTGAAGAAGAAGGCACGAAGGTGGAGGTGGAGGAAGAAGAGGTCCACGTCGTGGCAGGTACAGAATTCGTTGAAGTGGGAATGGAGGGACACGAACGTGAGCTCTTTCTTGAGGATGGAGCATTCGGCCTCAGAGAGTTTGAGGCTGGAGGAGATGGTGAATATGCAGCAAGGCTCAGGGGTGGGGTTTTCACCAAAGGCCCACTGAAACACATGCCAAATGATGAGGCCGTTTTGTTGACCATCTGCTGGAATTTAAACCTCAGTGAAGGAATATGGAAGTTTTAAAGACGGATTGATTAATAGTTTATGCATATTGATAATAATTAATTGGTTGGTAAAAATGAGATACTATCTCTGACAACAATGATGTCCGCTCAATTAATGATACAGACCCATTTTTTGCTAATTCAGGGATTTGGAACACAGATGGCAGAAGGAGTATAAATGTAGATCTGCCAAGATTTTATTGGAAGACAACATAGTGGGCTTGAGGGGTTGAAAGGTCTACTCCTGTCCTTTGTATTGTTTTAAAATGTTGACTTCAGAAAGAAACCCCTCCCTGTATTTCCTTTCTCATCTTGAATTATATAAACCATGGGTCCTACTCAAATGCCAGACCAATTGCATGACTTCCAATAGTTTGCATTTATAAAGTGCTGCTTCAACAGTAGCATTCAGAACAAGTTTGGACAAGGAATCAAAAAATGTGGCAACACCATAGGTAAGCAGTACATTTTAAATTTTAAATGTCAGAAAAGGAAACAGAGAAAGATTTCTTCTAATAATTCGAGGAATTAGGGCTCAGACTGCTGAAGCCACGCCATTAATCGTGAAGTAAAAGCCAGGAATGGAATAAAGTACATGGATTAATCAGAAGAAAATATTTTCTGCCTTCCTAACATTTAACTGGATAAATTACGGTTCAGCCTCTTATATAAGTGACTAAAAAAGGCACGTCATAGGCACCACCTGCGATGGACTTTTGGGGAGAACAGTTTTGCACCTCAAAGGAGTGGAATCAACACATGGTCATCCTCTAATAATCCCTATCACAACAATGTCACCTGTAACTAGATCATGGATCATGTTTCTGGTTTATTTTTCAAAATATTGGGAATTAAATTTTGATGATTCCTGCATATGCCCTGCACTATTCTTAGGTATTGCAGGTTTTTCAATTTCCTACGGGCACTAAAAAAAACTGTGGTTGATTTTATAGATCAATGCTAGCACTGAATCAATAATGGTCTGTATATGTCTGCATGCAACTGAGTTCCATACAACACCCTTCTCTATTAAACCACCACTGATTACATGCCCATCAATGTCAGACTAGTAACATGAGTTGAAGGAGAGAAAGCCTTTGAGCAGCTAATATGTGGCAACGCAGCAGGATATGGTTGTGCAGCACTAGTTCAAGTCCTGAAAAACAGCTCAGGCCTCCATCAATAAACTACTCTTGATATGTGCCAGCACATATTTGAAACAAATACAGACATTCAAGCCCTGCAGGGCAATGAGTGTTGAACCACTACATAAATGAAATCTCTGCTTAATGACGAGGACATTGGGTTCCTGCCAGTTACTAAAGAAACATACAATATCATTGTTCTTTGTATGAATATGGCTGTGAACATCTTCAGCTTGCTGGTAGTATGCATGGATTTCTCATGCATTGGATTTTGTCTATACTTCTTTTTCTTCAAAAAAGTAATTTCAACATTGTCCGAAGTCATTTGATAAATAATTTTCTGTTTTTGTTAAACATACTAAGGCTGATAAAATGTGCTTAAAGTAGACAAGATATCACGTTACATATTCAGGAATGAGACTGTTGAATTCGTACGCTCGTGCAAAAAAAAAGATGATAGTGAATCTGCCATTGTTTTACACCACACTCGCTTATCTTTCTCATTGTCTAGAAAGTAATATTTTAGTAAACAATTGATTAATCTATAGAACAATGTTCCTAAGCAGAAGTTAGTCGCAATTTATATTAAACCATTCAGATGCAAATTGGACAGATTTTATTCAGGGAAAAAGCATTGTTATGAACAAATTATAAACAATTAAGACGGAGGATGAGAACATATTTGAGAGGAACCAATTAGTTTGCACTCATGGATCCCAAAGCTGTCCACTACTATGGGTTTTCCTTATCTCGTATTTGTTGTAAATTCATTGACAGAAACTGTTTGCTATAATTAGTCAAAAAGTTTGCTATGATTTTAGCATGTGATTTCTATAATGATTGAAGATAAACTAGATAATCTTCTGCCTTACTTTGCCTGACATTACCCATGTTACAAATAAATGAGAAAATACTGTCAGTGGTAGAGTGGGTAAATTGGTGCACATTTTTCATAGATTTTACCCTGCCCCCCAAATCCATCTACTCAGGAACTCTGTCTTCATCTCATATAAACCTCGAGGATAGTTTCAAGTGACAATTGGAAGGCTACACAGAGATATTCTCCACTCATTTAAAAAGTTGACTAAAATGCTGCCAAATCAGGACCCAGTTTGCACTTCATAATGCATCTAAAAAATCTACAGAGAGCAAAAGGCCCTATAGTCCCTTGAGGCTGTCCATTGCTGGCTTGCATTATTACTTTCTTGACAGTCATAGAGTGGTAGAAGACAGAAGACCACACCTGTCTATATCAGGTTTTCTGAGAGTTCTGCAATTGGGCCCACTCATCTAAGTTTTGTCTGCCTTGATTCCACTCTGAACCAACCAGAAATCTCTTGAACTCAATTTTAGAATTTTCAATGGGCAATAATCAATAATGTTTATTGATTAGCATTACTTTATTTGGAAGATCACTATCCTTGAAGTGAGCACCACAGCGGTGCCTCAGTTTGAATGCAGCAGCTTTATAGATTGACTTAATTTCAGTGGAAGTTAACAGCAATTATCTTCTGTAAGCTGGTGTAGACCTTTGAGTATTTTGGGGAGTAGAAAGACGAACAACTCCATCCTTGAAAGTGGAAGTGGGACTGTTAGAAACTCAGTTAATATACTCAAAAGCCTGCACTTGACAGACAGAGAAATCTTCATCAATGATTCTTGGAAGAGGTAACGATCAGATTAGACCATAGAGAGCCAATGGATGCTGTGATCTATCTGGACTTCCAGAAGCCTTTGATAAGGTGCCACACAGGAGGCTGTTGAGTAAGATAAGGGTCCAAGGTATTAGAGGTAAGGTACTAGCATGGGTAGAAGATTGGCTGACTGGCAGAAGGCAGAAAGTGGGGATAAAAGGGTCCTTTTCATGATAGAAGCCAGTGACCGGTAGCGTTCCACAAAGATCAGTGTTGAGACCATGACTTTTCACTTTATGCAGTAATGATGAAGGAACTGAGGGCAGTGTGATAAAGTTTGCAGATGATACAAAGATAGATGAAGTGTAAGTCATATTGAGGAGATGGGGAGGTTGCAGAAAGCTTAGGAAAGTGAATAAAGAAGTAGGAATGTGTGAGATCATGAAACATGGTAGGAAGAATTGAGGCATGGACTATTTTCACAATACTCTAAATGTGGTCTGACCAGAACTCTATAAAGCCTCAGAAGTACATCCCTGCTTTTATATTCAAGTCTTCTCAAGATGAATGGTAACATTGCAATTGCCTTCCTAACTATTGATTCAACCTGCAAGTTTACCTTAAGCAAAACCTGGACTAGGACACCCAAGTCCCTTTGCACTTCAGATTTATGAACTTTCTTCCTAAGGTTGGGAGGGATCTGATTAAAACGTACTGAATCCTGAACAGTCTGAACAGAGTGGAAGGTGTTTCCATTGGCAGAAGAAACAAGGATGTGAGGGCACAGCTTTAGAGTAAAGTGAAGAGCCTATAGAACAGTGATACCGAGAAACATCTTTGGCCAGAGAGTGGTGAATCTGTGGAATTCATTGCCGCAGAAGGCTGTGTAGTCTAGATTATTGTGTATGGTGCTGGAAAAGCACAACTTGTCAGACAGTATCCAAGGAGCAGGACAATTGATGTTTCGACAAAAGTCCTTGATAAGGATTCATCATATTCCTGATGAAGAACTTTTCCCCGAAAAATCAATTTTCCTGTTCCTCAGATGCTGCTTAACCTGCTGTGCTTTTCCAGCACCATACTCTCAACTCTAATCTCCAGCATCTACAGTCCTGATTTTCGCCTAGGTCATTGAGAATATTTAAAACAGAAATAAATAAGTTCTTGGATAGCTAAAGGGATCAAAGGTTATAGGTAGCAAGTGGGAAAATGGGATTGAAAACCTATCAGGCAGAGAAGACTTGATGGTCTGAATAGCCTAATTTCTGCACCTATGTCTTTGGTCTTATGAAGGAAATAGAGAGAGCTGCATATGAGCTTTTATATAACTTCTCCACACCTGTACAAAAACAGAAAAAAACTACAATTGCAAACATTTCCCAAAGAGATTCGCAGACATTGAATGCTTTTTGGAAATGCATTTGCTGTTTTTATGTAATGCAGAAATTATACTGCTCCATATCTTCTGATCACCATCAGAAAAGATGCAACCTATCCCAGTAAAGATTACCCACTTAACTATCTATATTTTAATGGCCAGAATTCCAAGTCTGAGTTAGAAATGATTTGCAAAAATGTTACCAGGATTCCACTGCATGAGCTATAGGGAGAAGTTTAATAAGCTGGGGCTGTTTCTTCCTGGACCGTCAGTGTCTGAGGAATGACATTACAGAGGTTTATAAAATCATGACAGGCATGGATAGGATAAATAGGGTCATTTCCCTGGAGTGGGGGAGTCCAAAACTGGAGGGCATAGGTTTAGGGTGAGAGGGGAAAAATTTAAGAGGAATCTTAGGGGCAATGTTTTCACACAGAGGGTGGTGGAGGCTTGTACAATTATAACATTTAAAAGGCATCTTCATGAGAATATGAACAGGAAGAGGTTAGAGGGATATGGGTCCAGTGCTGGCAAATGGGACAAGATTAGTTGAGGATATCTGGTTGGCATGCATGAGTTGAACCGAAGGGTCTGTTTCAGTGCTGCAATCTCTATGACTCTATGGACTCTCTGAAATCTGGCCTTCATAGATATCAGCTAGAAATCCATTCAGTGTAGGGTCAGTGTTACAGGTCAAAGCCATTTTTACAGTAAAAGGTGCAATATTTCAGTAAATATGCGAAAGTTACAAATACAACTACTGAGTGAAACTGAGCATGTGAAATAGCTGGGAGAAAAAGCAGGTGAGTGAGAGGGTAAGCTTTAGAATAGACATTTAGAGATATGTAATGTATTAAAATAGAATAATCTTGGCATCATGAAGAGGAAGTCATGCTTGACATAATTACTAGAATTTTTTGAGAAGTTAACAAGCAGGATAAAAAAATGGAAAGTAGTGGATCTAATATATTTGAGTTTCTGAAGGCATTTGCTAAGTACCACACATTAGTAAATTTAATAAAGAAAGATCTCATTGTGTTGGTGGTGGTATATTAGAACAGATAAATGATTGGCTAACCAACAGAAGACTGAGCATTGGGAGAAGGTGGGGCATTTTTAGGATGGCAGTCTGTAACTAGGGATCAGTTCTTGGTTCATAATTATTTATAATTTATATTTTAGACTTAAGGAAGTCAATGTACTATAGCTAAGTTTCGAATGATATAAACAACATATCAAAGACTGCTGGTGAAGATGAAAGAATGAGTCTGCAGAGGAATATAGACAGATAAAGAGAAAGGGCAAAAACTTGACATATGCTATATAATGTGTGAAAATGAGAGTTTATGGATTTTGGCAGGAGGAATAGAGGGACTGAATATTATTTAAATGGCAAAAGACTGCAGAAAGATGCAGCACAAAGGGATTTGGGAGTCCTCCCGCATAAATCATTAAAAGCCAGCATTAAAGTCCACTGGGTATTAAGCAATTAGGGATAGGTTGTTTTAATTACAGGGGAGTCTAGAACATGAGGATTTAATCTCATGGTAAGGAGTTGACAATTTAAGACAGATATGTGACAGAATTTCTCAGGATTCTGAATCAGTAGAATTCTGATGGTTGTTGAGCTTGTGTCATTAAGTATATTCAAGGCTGAGACAGACAGAATATTAATTGGTAAAGGAATTGAGGTTATGGAGAAAGACAGGAAAATGGAGTTGAAGATTCAGTTCACCCATGATCTTATTGAATGTCCTCACAGGCTTGATGGGCTGAATAGCCTACTCTGCTTCTATGTCATATGGTGTTATAGTCCTACAGCTGTTCCAGTTCAGTTTCTGATTAGTGGTAACCCTCAGGACGTTGATAATGGGGAACTCAGAGATGGAAGTATCATTGCATAATAAGAGAAGAGGGTTAAATTGTTGCATGTTCAAGATGGTTATTGCCTGACATTTGTATAATCATTCACTTATATTTGTATGTCACTTGCTATATCTTCTTCAACCTGAATGTTGCCTTGAATTTGCTGTATGTTGATGTGAACTATTTACAGACAAGAGCTAGACAATAGATGTTGCCACATCCTATGAAGGAATGTAAAGAAAAATAATCTCCCTCATTCTTTTCATCTGTTTACGTCCTATTTCTCCTTGCGGAACCTCCTGCGAGTCCAAGGTGGTAGCCTTCATTTCTAATATCTCCATGTTTGCTTCAATTCTTGCACACCTTGTCATGCCATAGCCCAGCAAAAACAAAGTGTAATCAAGTCTTTGAAACTTCAAGGTTATATAAAATGACTTTGCATACTTAAGTCTACTTAATTTAAATGTCAGCTAATGTGAGCCTGGTGTTGTTATAAACAGTGCTTCAGTTTTTTATGAAGGGTTGACATCTGTATGTAAATGAAGCCATGATGTCTTTTCCTTTGTGACTGTGAACATAAAAACTAGGTTTTTACATTTACAATGTTAACCTAATTAACTATGTTAATATCTCATGAAGAAAACCAAACAAATCTCTTTAAATAAGGAAGCCACAATTAGCAACACAGTCCAGACGTTCACGGACCTTTAATGTTTTTAATGTGCTGATCTGCAACTTTCATACTAAAGCTGAGTTCTGACTGAATCATGACTCTGAATCCATCACTACAGATTCAGGTACATCCACAGTGTTTTTAGCATGGGAGTTAGGACACAAAGTGTAGAGTGTGGGTTCTTGTTAGGTTAATGGGCAGCCATTAATGTTGGTATGAAAGGCTGCAAAATAGGGATTGGTGTTAAAATGGAGTGCATAAGTATAGGAAGTAGAGTTTTCAGTAATGGAGAAAGTGATAGATGTAATTAGAGACACAAACAGTGGATTGACTTTAACACAAAAACAATAATTTTAACATTGTATTGGAATGACCAGGAACCAATCTTAAAATCATAGAATCCCTACAATGTAGGAGCAGGCCATTTGGCCCATTGGGTCTATACCACCCCTCTGAAGACCATCCTACCCAGACCCACCCTATTCCTGTAATCCTGCATTTCCCATGGCTATTCGACCAAGCTTACACATCTTTTTTAACTGTGGGAGGAAACTGGTGCACCAAGAGGAAACCTACACAGACAGAGGGGCAATGAGCAAACTACATACAGAGTGAACCTTACAGTTGAAAGTATCAACTTATGCTTCTTTATTCATGATAACTGTGATGTAGCTGCAAAACAACCTAGGTACCTGCTGCAGTGAGGCAGCTTTGCTAACCACTAAATTACTATGTCACCACACTGAATCTTGTGAAGATGGGTAACAAAACTTGAAGAAGTTAGGCTGACCTTTACTTACATCACAGTTATCATTAACAAAGAAGCATAATTTGATACTTTCTAGCTGTAAAGTTCACTCTCAATGGATAAGTGCAACATTCAAGTTACATACATAGCCTATCTCAGCATAGTTCAACATTGATATTTGACTGACTTCACATTTCTGCACACCATTGGCTTATTCCAAATGTGAATCTTCATAAGAGCTGAAATAGGCCATTCGCCCCCTCAAGTCTGTTCTGTCATTCAATGAATTCCAATATCCAATAGATCCAGTCAGTTGAACATTTCCTCATAAGGCAATCTACTCAACATAATTGCATCCTCTGAGTCCTCCTCCTCCATCCTTCCATAAATAGTAGGACCAAAACTGTACACAGAGATGAGGTCTTAAAATTTGACCGAAGAAAAAACTCATTTTATCATGAATGTGTAAAAATAAAAAAAGCCTCCAATGCAGATTTTGATAATTTATAGTTTTATTGGCCATTATGTGACTCAAATTTGCTTATGACCAAAAGTAATATCAAGGGTAAACTAGCTTCTTTACAGATGTTCAAAATTAAATCTTTCTGGGTAATTTGCTAACAAAAACATTACCAATACAAAAATAATTGACAAGATACCAGGTGCCAGATCCAAACTTTTTCAAACTGTTTGTGGAAGCAAGTTACAACAGATGCTGGTGAAGCAAAATCAGAAAGAACTGAAGAAACTCAGCAGGTCTGGCAGCATTTACAGGAGAAACAGAGTCCACATAACAATGGTAGTTGTTTTAGAAAAGGAAGAATGCAGAGTGCTAGAGCAGCTATTAGGAACAAGCACAATGCTGCTCAGTTCTGGTGGGGAGGGCAAGGGCAATGAAGAAAGTCAGGAATTATATCAAAATGGAGCATCACATTTTATGGTCCAAAGTTGTTGAACGTAATGTTGAATCTTTCAGGTTGTAATGTGCACAAACAGAAATGAGACATTGTACCTTCACCTTGCCTTGGACTTCACTGAGACATTGCACACCCAGGACAGAAACATAAACATGAGAATGGAATGGGGAATTAAACTGGTCAGCAAATTAGAGCACAGGGCCATGCTTGTAGATTGAGCAGACCCACAAATCAGTCACCCTGTCTGCACTTGGTCTTCCCAATGTAGACATAAATGTTGTCCCCTCCACACTTTATGCCAGCTCTGTTTCAGACTTGAACATTAAATTTCTGTCTCTCCATGGTTGCTGCCTGATCTGCTGGGATCTCCAGCATTTATGTTTTCAGTTCTGATCGCTGGTTAGCTTTCAAGAAGTCCTGGGGAGTGTTGCTGCACAAAGATACCTTGGAGTGAAGGTTCATAGTTCCTTGAAAGTAGAGTCGCAGGTAGATAGGATATGAACAAGGTGCTTGGAGTTGGGAGGTCATGTTGGAATTGTGCAGGACATTGTTTAGGCCACTTTTGGAATATTGTGCGTAATTCTGGTCTCCCTGCTATCGGAAGGATGTTGTGAGTCTTGAAAGGTTCCAGAAAAGATTTACAAGGATATTGTCAAGGTTGGAGGATTTGAGCTACAGGGAGAGGCTGAAAAGGCTGGGGCTATTTTCCCTGTAGTATCAGAGGCTGAGGGGTGACCTTTCAGAGGTTTATAAAATCATGAGGGGCATGGATGGGGTAAATAGTAAAGGTCTCTTCCCTGGGGTGGGGGAGACTTTAAGGTGAGAGAGGACAAATTTAGAAGGGACCTCAGGGGCAACTTTTTCAGTCAGAGGGTGGTGCCTGTATGGAATGAGCTGCCAGAGGAAGTGGTTGAGGCAAGAAGAATTACTGGATTGGTACATGAATAAGAAGGGTTTAAGAGGGATATGGGCCAAGTGCTGGCAAATGGGACTAGATTAATTTACGACATCTGGTCGGCATGGATGAGTTGGACCAAAGGGTTTGTTTCAGTGCTGTATACCTCTATGACTCTATAACTGGAACTGTGGTTAATATTTTTACAAGTCTTGGGAAAGGAGACATGTTGTATGACTCCAAATAGCATTGGACAATTGAACACAAGCCTGGTTTCAAATATGAAATCTCACTGGAGTATTCCTCTTCCGAAACAATGAACAAAATTGTGCCACTTTTTTGTTAGATATCTTTCTGTGAAGCTGCATTGCTTATCCAGCTTGTGAGTTTTCTCTGACACAAAATAAAATATACAAAATATATCACTAGCAATTGTTGCACAATAAAGGTTCTTCCTTACTCTGCCCATACATTTTGATCAAAAGTTTAATTGTTGTACCCATCAGCAAACGGACAGATTGTTTCTTCTTTGTCTACCTTACCTAAACCTGTCATATACTTGTATGTCACTATAAAAAATATTTGGACAGACATTTGGAATTTTCTACACAGGCAGCATCACGAATGTTCTCGCAACAGACTTAAAATTACATATAGTGAATCCATTCATTAAATTCAGGCATAGTCCAGAATTAAAGTAGTTGATGCCAAGGAGCTTGCAGTAGTCAATTGCTGTTTCTTCAAGTAAATCCTGGCAAGTATTTGTGAAGGCAACAGGATATTAGATAATCAGAAATGATGAGAAGAACCTCCACCATTTATTCAGTAATGCAAGTATTTCACACTGATACATCACAGATGTTGGGTTACTTCAAAGCATTCATCATCCCAAAACATACTTTTGAAGGTAGTCCCTGTTGCAGTATGGAAAACTTATCAACAATTTGTGTGTAGCATTCTCTCACAAACAGGAAAAAAAAATTACTGAAAACCTTAATGCATATTGATGGTGCCAATAAATAATCCTGAGGTATTTTTTGAATAATGATGAGGTTTTATTTCTTTTTATATAAAAGGACAGCAGAACCTATGTTTGACATTTTGTATGAGGCATAGCATGCTGGCAGAGCAGCACTCTTTAATACTACTGAAGAGTCGGCTGGATTTGGCGTTGAAGTCTCTGATGTGGGGTTTGGAGATACAAGTCCCTGACTCAGAGTGAACATGCTATTACTAAAGTGCAACTGTCAAGCACTTAAATTCATATAAATTCATCTCAGGACATATTGAAAACAGAATATCTCCTTATTTTCAATGGAGTTAAAACAAAATGAACTACTTAGAGAGATATTGTACTTAATCAACAAAATCCCAGAGTGACAGTCCTCTCAATCATCAGTCAAATTACTGAATCCTTATCTTTTAAATCCCCGGTGAGCTTAATCAATGGATATGCATCTACTGACAAAATCCAGGTGGAGACTTTGCTGGGACTTTCAGTGTTAACTGTTGAGTCCAGACAACAAAGTAGTAAAGTAGTATTTTACTTGTACTTTAGACAGCTTCATTTGCTGTATTTGTTGCTCACAATATAATCTCTTGTACACTGTTGAAAATCACACACTAGGTTAACGTCCAACGGGTTTATTTGAAAGCACTAGCATCCAAAGCACTGCTCCTTCACAAGGTAGTTGTGGACCAGGTCCCTAAGACACAGAATTTGTAGCAAAATATTACAGTGTCATACAACTGAAATGATATATTAAACAAGCCGAGATTGCTGTTATGTTTTTCATCTTTTAGAATGGGTTGCACGTTTTGGTTCTGTAAATCCCAGAATTTCTTTTAAGTGATATTCTTGAGATAACTTAAGGTTTTATAAAAAAAAGTGACATCTCAGCTCACACAATGCATTAAAGGTGTGAGGTTAGAGCCTGTCTGTATCCCAGTCTTGAATCAGACTGTTTCTAATATAAGAATACAATGTGCAAAGACAAATATTTGGCTCACATAAACTGACTGTCAAAGCTGCATTCTAGTGTGAATTCCTTACATTTTCTTCATATGTACATTGAACAGACATTAGATTAATTTTAAAGAACATTTATTAACAGATAGTACATGCTGATAAAGCTACAGAGCAGCATGCTCTGAGCTGTACAAGTACCAAGCTCCTAATAGAGTACAATGACATCAAAGCTTCCCTCAGATATTCATTAAACCAATCTCTAAAAACTGTAGCTCAATGATACATCTCTCATCTTTGAGCCAAATAATTGTATATTCAAATCATATTCCAATGATTAGGTCACAAATATCAGGCTTATCCTTCAGTGGGACTGATAATTTTACAGAATGCTATTTTTAGATGCAGTCTTAAATTAAGGACCCAGCCTGCCCTCTTTGTTAGCTGTAAAGGATCCCACTATACTGCTTCAAGGAAGAGCAAAACAGTAAACTTAATATCTATGCAATAACAACCTCTCATTCAATAGCCAAAATGAACAGATTTATTCATTAATTATAATCCCACTGTTTGTGGGATTATGCTGTGCACAAAGATGCTGCTGTTTTTCGTACATTACAGCAGCAATCATACTTCAGAAGTGCACCACCGAATAAAATGTACAAAATAAAAACAAAAATAAGACCTGAACATTGAAGTTTTCACAGCAGTACATTCTACTCTTGTATTTAAATTTTGGTTGCTTAACAGAGACACATTAATAAGTTACCAGAATACCTTGTACACGTGTGGACAATGTTATTAAATGTGTATCCCTGGTTTTCTTAGCATTATATCTTTTTTGTTTGTGTTTTGTTTTAAAAACTTTCTGCTATTTAAATATCTAGTGTGGATTTATATGAAATAGTGGTTCATAGTTTCAATGGTTAGTAAAATGTAAACTAATTTTAATCATTCCAAAAATAGACCTGGCACTTTACAGACCTCTGAAGTTAGCCCTAGTTTTATTTAGAAAAACAACATCCTAAGGAAATATTTTGAAAATATGTTTTTCCCTTTGTGCATGAAGATGTTTCACCCAACCAACTTTAAATCTGAGGATATATTTAAAGTTCAGTGCAACTGAGATTTGGCTCTAAACACAAGCAGGAAAATGTTTGAAGTATTTGATTAATGAGGCCTCTGAAGGATACATGATATTAAATGACAGCAGAAAATCATAAAGAAGGTCATCAGCCATAAAATATAGTAATCACTAGTTTCCCAGACAGTTAAGTGAAAGAAGCTGATATATTTTGGTTACATTGTCAGAATATCTCATCAAACTCTCTGAGAGGCTATAACTGTTGCCTGAATACTATGGCAGTCAAGCCTCTACCTATTTACCTCATAATTCAATTTAGATTCCTTGCAGTACTGAGGAGCTGCTTCATAACTGGAGATCCTTCTTTCAGATGGTGTCTAAAATCAAAGTCCCTTCACGTGATATGGCTCAGATCTATCCCTGCATTAACAACTTCAAAATGTTCAACTGAGAATGCATCTATTAGTGATTAGGGTATAGGGTTTTGCACAGATTAACCAATGTGTTTTGCCCATAGAATGGCAATGATCATGCTTTAAATTAATGTTTGAGCAGGAAGCATATCAAAGTGTCTTGAGAACTGATAAGAAGCATTATTAATGCTCTTTTGTGTCATGGCAAAAAAACTGAGAAATCCAAAATCCCAGAGAGAGAAGTGACAGCAAAATTGAAGGAATTGTGACAATTTACAAAAGACGTGACATTTGCGAAAGATGATGCTATTGCACAGCCTTGATGCTAAGAAATCCTACTAAGGATTAGAGCAACATTGTTTGTATACAGACAATTGGTTTATTCCTTGATTTGGTGCAATTTGTTTGACAGAGCCTCTTGTCTGGAAGAAAATCTGGATACATTATCATTGATACATCAGTTAGAAGCTTTAAGAAATGGAATCAGGCTAAATAGAAGTATTATTAAAATGTAAGCTAATTTTAATCAGTTTGAAAAATATACCTGGCACTTTATGGACCTGTGAAGTTAGCCCTGGTCCTATTTTGAAAAACAACATTTTAAGGAAAAATCTTCTTTCCTTTACCTAACTAAAGTGCTAGATTCTATTATTAAGGATGTTTTATAGCAGAACATTTAGAAATATACCGTATAATAAAACAGAGTCAGCATGGTTTCATGAAGGGGAAATTGTGACCAACAAATTTATTGAATTTTTATGAGGAGTAACAAACAAGATGGATGTAGTGGAACCACAGATAAGAGTACATGATGCTCAAGAGCACAACGGGTCAGGCAACATCCATGGAGAGACAGCAAGCTAATGTTTCAAGACTAGATGATTCTTTCTTCGAGCTGGAGTGAAGTGTGGAGAGGGCAGCATTTATGCTGTACTTGAGGGGGAGGATGGTGGCATGTTGAGTGATGGGGGAGAAAAGATGTTGATAGTTCAGGTTATGTGATGTGTCCAGATTAAGTTATTGTGTTCAAAATACAATTAGATGCATTCTTGAAGAGAATGTTACATGGATGGACGATTGGCTAATTAATTGAAGACAGAGTCCTTGGGTAATGGCGGCGTTACTGCTCATGTAAAGTGGACTAACACAGGGCTTAGTGCTAGGAGTAGGGGTCACAATTATTTATAATATATGTATTAATGAATTGGATAAGGGAAGTAATTGGCTGAACACTAAGTTTACAAATGATACAAAAATAGATGGAATGGCAAGTGGTAAGGATGTCAGGAAGTGTCTGAAGTGAGATATAGAATGGTTAAATGAATGGGCAAAAACTTGGCAGATGGTAAGTAAAGTGTGGTAGTATGAGGTTATGCATTCCACTTTAGCAGGAAGAATAGAAGAGCTGCAAGTTATTTAAATGGAGAAAGACTGAAGAAAGCTAAAGAACTGAGGGAATTGGAATCATCGTGCCTGAATCATAAAAAATAAAATCTAAGCTCAACAGGTAATGTAGAAATAAAATGTATTATCGGACTTTATTTCAAAGGGAACGGAGTATAAAAAAGGGAGGTCTTGCTAAAATTATATTAGCCACTAGTCAGTCCACAGCCAGAATACTGTGAACAATTTTGGGTCCTGTATCTGTGGAATGATAGAATGACATTGGAGCAATTCAACGAAGGTTGACTGCATTGATTCTGAGTATCGAGGGATTTTCTTATGCCTGTACGTATTGGAGTTTAGAAGAATGAAAATAAAACTTATTGTAATATAAAATATTCCTTGGGCACTCGAGAGTGTAAATGCAGAGATGTTGATTCTCCTTGTGTTAAATTCAAAGACCAAAGGGCATACTTTCAGTTGTCCATCTAAGACAGGTGAGGAGGAATTTCTTCTCTCAAAGCATGGTAAATATGTGTAATATTTTACCACTGACCCTGGTCATTAAGCGTAGTGAGGACCAAGATACACAGATTTTTATCTGTGGCAAGAAAGTGAAGTTGAGGATTATCAGATCAGTCATGATGTCTTATGTCAAGATTAGAGTGGTGCTGGAAAAGCACAGCAGGTCAGGCAACATCCGAGGAGCAGGTAAATCAACGTTTCGGGCAAAAGCCCTTCATCAGGAATCCTACTCCTTGGATGCTGCCTGACCAGCACCACTCTAATCTTGACTCTGATCTCCAGCATCTGCAGTCCCCATTTTTGCCTTATATCTTATGGTTTTCCCAGTAGTACAGATAACAGTAGCATAGCCTCATGTGGAATCTGCTTTCTTTCCCATTTCCCTGGCATTTCCAACTCACTGTAACTTTTGAACTCCTTTTCTGTGATAATTGAACTGTCCTGAGTGTGCTTTATAAAAGTTTCCAATAAAAGTGTCCCTTAATGATTGGCAGAATTGAACATTAATAATATTTTGATGCAACAAAGTGTGGCATGTTTGGTACTGAGGCTGTTGAAGCTGAGTCTTTAAAGATATTCAAAACTGAGATGGACAGATTTTTACTCAGTAAGGAAATCAAGGATTAGGGAGAATGGAGTTGAAGATTGTTAAATCAAACATGATCTCATTGAATGGCAGAGCAGACTTGATAGGCCATAAGGCCTATTTCTGCTTCTACTTTATGATCCCTTTTTAGAAACATCAGCCTCACCTATCTGTCTTCTCATGAGGATTATGTAACATTCTTCAAGAATGCATCTAATTGTCTTCAGAACACATTAAGTTAATCTGAACACATCACTTAATCTGAACAATCAACATCTTTTCTACCACAGCACTCTACAACTCTCCTCCAACCTCACCACCACCACACCCCTGCACCACTCTCGAGACTGCACTTAACCTCTAGACTCGAAGGGTTAGCTTGCTCTTTCTCCATTGATGTTGCCTGACCCAATGTGACCTCTACTATTTGTTTTTTTTTATTGCAGATTCCAACATTTACAGTAATTTGCTCCTAATTTTTATTATCTGTTCTAGTGGAACTCTTTTTGCAACTTCATTTCATTCTATCACCCAAGAAATGAAAAAGCTTTGCAAAGGGAAAAGGGAAACATAGCATTGTCCTCTTGAGCAGTATCTGAGCACTTTTGCCAAAATGGGGAGAGTTGTCATACAGTCTGATCAATCAAAACTTGACATAGTTATACTTGTGGAATCATGACCTAGATACTACCATTATCTCTGTTTAGAATCTTCCTAGTGGTGACACAGTAGTTCACAATCTAAGCAGAGTTGCCCTGGGTATTTACCCTAGGTTTCACAAAGCCTCTCGGCATCAGGTCAAACATAGACAAGGAAACCTCCTGCTGACTGACACCTGCTGCAATTTGTTTTATTGTTTTTAATAAACTAACCCCACTGTTAAACAATTGTTGTTGAGCAATTGATCATTAGATCATTGTCATTAATATGTCAAATGCCAGACAATGCACAGTGTTGACCAATGTCCTGAGTCGTTCAAATAAAGCCTTATAATGTCTTATCCCTCCTTGTACAATCCATCATTTTGTGTGAGTTTATATGATAGTAAAGATATTGTCGGAATTTCCTCTGGAGTCTCCTACACTAATGCAAGAGAAAGAAAGATTAACTAAAGGCCGCTTTTTGTGAAGAGTGAGAATTTCCACTGATCTTCTCAAAAATTATAACAGAATTGAGAAGGACTCCCACCATGGATATAAAGCTTTAAAGGTATATTGAATATAGTCCTCTCCCTAACCCCATCTATTCTATAGTTCATGCTTTTATTCACACTGCGACATAGGCTTCACTGGCTGGCCAGCATTTTATTGCCTATTCCTAGATTTGGTTTGATTTATTTATCACATGTATCTCATTATCAAATACAGTGCAAAGTGCTGTGTAATGTCACCAATCTCCAGTACCATCTTAAAATACAAAAAAAAGCCAAAATATGGAATATAAAGACAGAAAAATGAAGAACTAAAGAAGGTGTACTACCTTATAGTCCCTCTTGTTAAATGCTCCACCATGGGCTGTTGGCCAGGCATGAATCCCCTTCGCTGTGCTGCCTGCGCTGGAACAAGTGCCGCCATTCTTCGGGGACACCTCATCTCCACTGACTCCCTCACCAGTATGACTCCTTGCTGGACGTCGCCAATGCAGACACCTCCAAAATTTCCAGCTACTACAATGGCCCAAGCGCAAGTCTGCCACCACCATGAGTCTACTTTAGACCGACCGCACCAATACAGTTGCTGTTGATGTTATGGAGTCTCATACTGGGCCCAAACTCACTTCCACCACCACCTCCTTAAACCTGCGCTGGAAGCAGATGCTGTCATGAACCTAAACTCACCACCAACTTCACCACTGTAACTCCGCACTGCCAGGCCTACTTGAATCTGTGCTGCTGGGCCCACTTGCTGCTGCCAATGCCATAACAGCAACTGAGTTTTTCACCAAAACTTAAGTACAACAAAATAAAAGAGACTAAAAAATGAAAGACGAGAAAAAGAGAGAAAAAAAACAAAAATAAAAGAAGAAAAACAGGTTCAGAAGTCCTACTCTGGCACCATCTTACCAGAAGTAAATGTTCTTGAGAAAGTATGATAAACTGCAGGAGTCCATTTGGTGAAGGTAAGCCCACAATGCTGTTAGGGAGCGTGCTCCAGGATTTCGACTCACTGACACTAAATGAATGTTGATATATTTCCAAGTCAGTATAGTGAGTGGCTTAGAGGAGAACTAGCAGGTAATGGTATCATATCTGATAATCTGCAGGGTGCAAAGGTAAATACTGGGAACATGCACACATAACTAGAGCAACATCTAGGAACAATGTGTTTTACTAGTAATTAAAATTCATATCTACAATTTCTTATTGTTCTTTTCTGCCAAAAACAATATAGACCCTGAAACATCAATGTAACCCTGCAGGCACTCTTTCTTGTTTTTTTTTTATTTTGCTGACCATAATAATCAGTTTATATAAATATTGATTGTTATACATATGTAGGCATGAGGAGAGGGCCAGTCTAATAGGGTATGAGCTGATGGGCAATCCCAAGGCCCAAGGCATACCTACAAAGCAGTACATCAGACTTTGAACAGACTCTGATTTCAGGCCCAGCTAAACTGTAAGAAACTGCACAATCTTCACTTAGATTGTTCATGTGATGTCTTTTACCTTATATTGGCCGCTGAGGACTTAACTCCAAGCTTAATATTCATTTTCAATGCAATTGAATTCTGTAGAGAGCTTGTTAAAGGAAATCTCTCTCACTTATTACATTTTATGATCTTAGTGATTGCTTTACAGTAGGGATTTGATTTTCAGCAGCCAATAATCATAACTCCTTCACCACACGCAATTCCTTCTCACTGCAGTTTTTGGCATTGCTGGCTGGAAACATAACTGCAGTGTGTCACCAAAACAAGTGTTATGGCAACTCCAGTAGTGTTCAAGTGGCTCATTCTGTTAGATGGCTTGCAAGTATGGTGCAGAATGCTGCATACAATATTTGGATTCCCCTCAGTTCTGGTTGAGAAAAATTAAGGGCTTGCTTTCACTTGGCACCTCCAATGAAATCACTGCATAAGCCACTTGTTGATGACTCTTGAATAATCAACATTGCTACTAGAAGAACAAGGTACATTTGGAGATGCAGCAAATATTGCAGCATGGCAGGAAGGAGACGAGGTTCAGAAAATTTGGAAGGATGGATTTGTTAATGAATGATGTTACCACAATCAAGAAGGATAACCTAAGTTTAGGAAATCAGGATATGGAAACAGTTTTGATGGAGATAAGAAATGATAAAGGCAAGAAATAACTTGTGGGGTTGTTGTAAAGGCTCCTTTATAATTACTACATAGTAGGGTGGAAAAAACAATGGGAGCATGTCAGAAAGGTACACTGATAATCACGTGAGTTTTAATTCACAAATAGAATGGAAATATATGATGGGCACAGTCCAGATAAAATAGTTTTCCTTTCATACAACATTTTTGGGATATTTTCTTAAAACAGCATGTTCTTGAACCAACAAGACAGCAGGCCTTATTTGGCCTGGTATTGTGCAACAGGATAGAAAAATGTAACCTTTTCATCATGAAAGTGTCGTTGGGTTACCACAATGTAGTGATACCTGCAGACAGGTGACAAATTGACAGATTTCAGATTAGAAAAGCAAAGAGTCACCAAAATATCGACAAGGAGAAAAAAATTAGAGTATGAGATAAAGCTAGCCAGGAACATAAAATCAGAATGCAAGAGATTCTATTAATATTTTAAAAAGAATATTCTTATTGGAAAATTTAGTATTGATCATGTAGACAGTGAATCTGGAAAATTTGTGGGTGGCACAGTGGCACAGTGGTTAGCACTGCTGCGCTTACAGCGCCAGAAACCTGGGTTCAATTCCCGCCTTAGGCGACTGACGGTGTGGAGTTTGCACATTCTCCTTGTGTCTGTGTGGGTTTCCTCCGGGTCCACAGTCCAAAGATGTGCAGGTCTGGTGAATTGGCCATGCTAAATTGCCTGTAGATGAAGGGGTAAATGTATGGGTGAGTGGTGGGTCGGTGTGGACTTGTTGGGTCAAAGGGCCTGTTTCCACACTGTCAGTAATCTAAAAAATAAAATTAATAATAGAAAATAAGGAAATGGCAGATGAATTGAACAAGTATATTACAATGCTCTTCATTTTAGAGGACACAAGAATTATCACAGAGCAGCAATAAATAAGAATATGGAAGGGAGGGAAAAACTGAGGAGAGATACTGAATAAATGTTTGGAGCTGTGGGCTGACAGACAATTTTCTGATTCAGTATGTGGATGTATCGACTAGAGAAGGTGCAAAACCTGACCTACTCATGGGAAATATGGCAGGGCAGGTGGCTGAGGTGTCAGTGGGAGAGCACTTTGGGGCCAGCAACCATAATTCTATTCATTTTAAAATAGTGATGGAAAAGGATAGACCAGATCTAAAAATTGAAGTTGCAAGTTGGAGAAAGGCCAATTTTGACAGCATTAGGCAAGAACTTTCGATAGCTGATTGGAGGCAGATGATTGCAGGTAAAGGGACGGCTTGATAATGGAAAGCCTTCAGAAATGAGACAACAAGAATCCAGAGAAAGTATATTCCTGTTTGGGTGAAAGGAAAGGCTGGTAGGTATAGGGAATGCTGGATGACTAAAGAAATTGAGGGTTTGGTTAAGAATAAGAAGGAAGCATGTGTCAGGTATATACAGGATAGATCGAGTGAATACTTAGGAGAGTATAAAGGAAGTAGGAGTATACTTAAGAGGGAAATCAGGAGGGCAAAAAGAGGACATGAGATAGCTTTGGGCAAATAGAATTAAAGAGAATCCAAAAGGTTTTTACAAATATATCAAGGACAAAAGGGTAACTAGGGAGAGAATAGGGCCCCTCAAAGATCAGCAAGGCAGCCTTTGTGTGGAGCCACAGAAAATGGGAGAGATACTAAATGAATATTTTGCATCAATATTTACTGTGGAAAAGGATATGGAAGATACAGACTGTAGGGAAATAAATGGTGACATCTTGCAAAATGTCCAGATTACAGAGGAGGAAGTGCTGGATGTCTTGAAAGGATAAAGGTGGATAATTCTCCAGGACATGATCAGGTGTACCTTAGAACTATGTGGAAAGCTGGAGAAATGATTGCTGGGCCTCTTGCTGAGATATTTGGATCATCGATTGTCACAAGTAAGGTGCCAGAAGACTGGAAGTTGGCAAACATGGTGCCACTGTTTAAGAAAGGCAGTAAAAACAAACCAGGGAACTATACACCGGTGAGCCTGACCTCAGTGATGGGCAAGTTGTTGGAGGGAATCCTGAGGGACAGGATGTACATGTATTTGGAAAGGTAAGGACTGATTAGGGATAGTCAAATTGGCTTTGTGCATGGGAAATCATGACTCACAAACTTGATTGAGGTTTGAAAAGAAGTAACGAAGACGATTGATGAGGGCAGAGCAGTGGATGTGATCTATATGGACTTCAGTAAGACATCCGACAAGATTCCCCATGGGAGATTGATTAGCAAGGTTAGATCTCATGGAATAAAGGGAGAACTAGCCATTTGGATACAGAACTGGCTCAAAGGTAGAAGACAGATGGTGGTGGTAGAGGATTGTTTTTCAGACTGGAGGCCTGTGACCAGTGGAGTGCCACAAGGATCGGTGCTGGGTCCTCTACTTTTTGACATTTATATAAATGATTTGGATGTGAGCATAAGAGGTACAGTTAGTAAGTTTGTAGATGACACCAAAATTGCAGGTGTGGTGGACAGCAAAGAGGGTTACCTCAGATTACAACAGGATCTGGACCAGATGGGCCAATGGGCTGAGAAGTGGCAGATGGAGTTTAATTCAGATAAATGAGAGGTGCTGCATTTTGGGAAAGCAAAACTTAGCAGGATTTATACATTTAATGGTAAGGTCCTAGGGAGTGTTATTGAACAAAGGGACCTTGGAGTGCAGGTTCATAGCTCCTTGAAAGTGGAGTTATAGATATTTGGTATGCTTTCCTTTATTGGTCAGCGTATTGAGTGCAGGAGTTGGGAGGTCATGTTGCGGCTGTACAGGACATTGGTTAGGCCACTGTTGGAATATTGCGTGCAATTCTGGTCTCCTTCCTATCGGAAAGATGTTGTGGAACTTGAAAGCATTCGGAAAGGATTTACAAGAATATTGCCAGGGTTGGAGGATTTGAGCGAGAGGGAGAGGTTGGACAAGCTGGGGCTTTTTGCCCCTGGAGTGTTGGAGGCTGAGGGGAGACCTTATAGAGGTTTACAAAATTATGAGGGGCATGGATAGGGTAAATAGGCAAAGTCTTTTCCCTGGGGCCGAGGAGTCCAGAACTAGCGGGCATAGGTTTAGGGTGAGAGGGGAAAGATATAAAAGAAACCGACGGGGCAATGTTTTCACACAGAGGTTGGTACGTGTATGAAATGATCTGCCAGAGGAAGTGGTGGAGGCTGAAACAATTGCAACATTTAAGAGGTATTTAGATGGTTACATGAATAGGAAGGGTTTGGAGGGATATGGGCCGGGTAGGTGGGACTAGATTGGGTTGGGATATCTGGTCAGCATGGACGGTTTGGACGTAATGGTCTGTTTCCATGCTGTACATCTCTATGACTCTATGACTCTAAGTACCCAGCTCCTGACAGATTTCATAGTATGGTCTTACAAAAAGTGGCTACTGAGATAGTTGATACATTTTCCAATACTTTTCCAAAGCTCCTTAGACTTGAGTAAGGACCCATAAAATTGGGCAAGGTACTGACATGGACAGAGGATTGGCTGACTGGCAGGAGATAGAGAATGAGGATAAAGGGGCATGTTTCAATATGGCAGCTAATGAACAGTGGAGATCTGCAAGGGTCTGTGTTATAGCCGTAGCTATTCATATTACACGTTAACAATCAGGATGAAGAAGTTGAAGGAATTGTTGCTAAGTTTTCAGATGACACAAAGATAGGTAGATGGACAGGTGACATTGAAGAGGTTGGAAGTCTGCAGACAGACTAGGTCAGGCTAGAAGAGTGGGCAAGGAAGTGATAGATGAAATACAGTTGGAAAACAAGGTTATGCAGTTTGGTCGGAAAATAGAGCAGTAGACTTTGTTTTATTGTGAAAGTTTTCAGAAATCTGAAGCACAAAGGGAATTAAAAGCCCTCATTAGGAATTTTCTTAAGAATAGATTACAAATTCAGTTGGCGTTAGGAAGGCAAATGTAAAGTTCACATTCATTTTGTGAGGGCTATAATACAAGAGCAGAGATGTACAGCTGAGTCAGTATAAATCTCTCGCCAGACTGCATTTGGAATATTGTGAGCACTTTTGGGTCCCATTTTGATGGAAGCATGTGCTGCCTTTGAAGGGGTCCAGGGAGGTTTAAAGAATGATCTTGATTATGAAGGCTTGTCATATAAGGAGCAGTTAAGGACTCTGGGTCTGTACTTGATGGAATTTAGAAGGATGAGGGGGCATCTCATTAAAACTTCCAGAATATTAAAAGTCCTGTATGGAGATAACATGGAGAAGATTTTTCTTGTATCCAGGGACACAGCTTCAGTGTGAAGGGATGACCCTTTAGAACTGAAATGAGGAATTTCATTAGCTCAATGGTAATGAATCTGTGGAGCTCATTGCCAGAGAAGGCCGTGGAGGCCAAGTATTGACTGTGTTTAAGACAGAGATAGATGGGTTCTTGATTATTAAGGGGATCAAACGTGACAGTGAGAAGGCAGGAGGATGGGTTTGAGAAACATATCAGCCATAATTGAATGGTGGTTTGTGGTGTTAAGATAGCAGTCAGATCGGCATTATCTTACTGATTGGCAGAATATTCTACAAATCAAATGGTCTATTCCTGCTCCCTTTTCGCATGTTGGTGCATATCAGTGTTCAAACTGTTGGCATTTCTGTCTTTTCTCCACCTGCCTGAGAAAAATGTTGACATTTAGAGCCAAATGTCACATTGGTTTCCTATCAGTTTGTGCATATTATTAATATTAACCCACATTCACAGGGAGAGTTCACACAACTTGTTTGCATTAGCACTATTAGATTCAACTGATTTTCAGTCAGTCCACTCAATGTGGGGAATCAAGCTTACATGGGAATCCAGACTGCTTTTCATGTTAGGCTAAAATCTATTTCAAAATTATTGTCACTGCCCGTAGGATTTGAACACCCAATTTAGGTAAAATTTATGACTTTCTGATACAATGAAATTAATGATGACTGTCAATGTATTCTGGAGAGAAAATAAAAACAACTCCAAAAAATATGTACCAATAGATAAGGTCACCTATCACTGTAGGATACATCACCTTTTTATAACATGGCTTGAAACTCCTTTTGTGAAATCAGTTTAGGTGATTTCTGTTGGATGAAGAGATGTGATTTATACTGGCCACATCCCCAGCTCTCTCCCACAGCTTCTGGAGACTCGGTGTCTGAACAAAGCAGACCAGTGAAGCAGGGTTCAAGGCTCAATTTTACAAATCCATCACCATGCCACAATTTGCCTTGTGGAAGAGCTCATGTCATCTCGACAATGGTAGGATGATAATTGTGGGCTTTTGTTTTGCTTTTGGAAAGTTTGTAAAAATTGCTGAGGTTTCCTGTCACCCTCTGACTGACATTAGAATGCTACAGCTCCTTCAGTACCAGGGAGAGCATCCTTCATTGGCCGACAGCTGTGCCCTCTAATGGCACATTGGACAACCATGTCTAACGAAGCTCAGAAGTCAACATCAGAGACTCAACTTCAGAACAAAAGTCTGGAGAATGGCACAAAGTGAAATGCTCTTTTAGAGGATTAGCACAAACATAATGCTTTCCTTCTGAGATATAACCATTTTGTCAACCTCCCTTTTACTAAGCTATCAAATGCCTTCGTAGTTTTAATGACATTTTTCTAGTCACTTTCCAGATTTCTCTTTTCTGACAAGTGATACCAAAGTACTTGACTGTACTGTCAGGATGGTGTCATACTCAGGTAGAGGAAGATGTTTGTGGTTGTTGGAGGTCAATCACCTCAGAACATTCACATTGTATAAGTGACAGGCAATGACCTTCTCAAATAAGAAAGAATCTAACCATCTCTCCTTGACATTCAATGGCATTGCCATCACTGAATCTCCAATTGTCAACATCCTTGTGGTTGCCATTAACCAGAACTTGAACTGGACCAGCCATAAAAATATTGGACTTACAGGAGCACGTCAAAGCCTGGGAATTCTGTGGTGAAAAACTTACCTCAAATCTCCCCATTGCATTCACAAGGTACAAGTCAGGAATGTGATGGAATACTGTGCATATAATTTTATAATATCAGCCCCAATAACTTCAAATAACAGACCATCCAGGACAAAGCAAATCACTTGATTGGGTCCCCATTTGCCATCATCAATATTCACTCCCACCATCAGCAACATGCCATGAGAGCATCTTGTATCATTTACAAAATGCAGTTACATATCAAATTTCCTTCAATAGCACTTTAAAAACCTATGACCATTATCATCTAGGATGATGAAGGCAGCAAAGACATGGCAACACCAACGTCTCCAAGCCACACACCATATAGACTTGGCAGTATATCACAGTTTTATATTAGATTCCCTACAGTGTGGAAGCAGGCCCTTTGGCCAGCCAAGTCCACACTGGCCCTCCAAAGAGTAACCCACCCGCCTCTGACTAATGCACCTAACACTACGGACAATGTAGCATGGCCAATTCACCTGACCTGCACAACTTTGGATTGTGGGAGGAAACCATAACACCCAGAGGTAACCCACACAGACATGGGAAGAATGTACAAACTCCATACAGACCGTCACCTGAGGCTGGAATCGAACATTGGACCCTGGCACTGTGAAGCAGCAGGACTAACCACTGAGCCAACGTGCCACCCTAAATAATGATGTGATGATGACTTCTGCCAATACAGGGATTGAAACATCTGTTTGGACATTACTAACTAGCTGTCCAGCCAACTGAGCGAGCTAACTCACTGCTAACTCACTGTTCCTTCAATGTCACTGGGAAAAAAGTCTGGGACACCCTGTCGAGTAGTACTCTGGGAGACCCTGCACCCCATGGACTGAAATAGTTGAAGGTGGTATATCATCACTAACTTCTCCAGAGCAGTAAAGGATGGCAAGTAAATGTTGGTCTAGCCAAGGATGCTGTCATTTCCTGAATCAATATAAAAATGTACTCAAAGTGAAAGATGTGTTTCAATCCCTCACATTTATGGCCTCCTCTTATACAGCATGAAATAGAATGCCTCTAAAAACAAATACTTAAATAAATCATGCTTGTCTTCTTAATTATTTCATATGTGATCTTAAAGAAGAATCCAACCCAAAAATAACATTGGAGTTTTGAGAGATGTTCAATAACTGAAGGAAATTCTCTAGCAATGTTCAACTTGCTGCACATGCAGAATGTTCAACCATTTACCTACTGATTTGAGTATGCCGACACACAATTCAATTGTACACTTCTCTTGTTTAATAATATTAGCAGTCTTTGTATTCCCAACTGGGACAATTCAATGTTAACATTTATTTAATATTGCCTACGGGGTCCACTGATCTCATGTTTGTGCATTGTGGTTGCTGACAGGTTTATAAATGGAATTGAATATTGACACAAGGATCAAATGCTGAATATGATATCTGAAATAAGGGATGGGAAACAAAATGAAAGCTTCTATTTGCAGCTTGTTAAAATGAGGAAAGTAAGTGCAATAAACTAGGAACTCTGGGCGTCTTTACATAAGGGGTGTTGCTATAACATTACTGTAGTGCTGACTCCATTCAGTCAGCCAGTTGTTAATCTCACCACCAACACCTTCAGTGAAAAATAAAATCAGAAGGGTCAACTTAATCGAGTCCATTATTTGTGGTTCACTAAAGCAGTCTCAGGCTAGGCAAAGTATAAATCCCTAGGAATTCTGACTCAACTAAATAACTTAATCCATACCTAATATGATCACAATTCCCTCACTGAACCTATGGATCATGTTCATCTCCCACACTGTCCTTTCTTGTTGGCTGTTGGCCTGATTGAGACAGCCAATTATTGCTGACCTGTGAGTATTATGCGTGAAAAGATCAGTGTTCCATACCCAGTAAGTTACCCGGTCTCCTGGTGGCATTATTTAAGCATTGCATGAGAAGGCAGAAGAGAAACTGTTGAGTCACAGGGAGGGTTTCCTGCTTGATAATAAATGGTGGGGAACTGCAAGCCTGCATTGACCAATATGAATTTGAATAAGGCGGCAAAATGTTCTGGACAGAAGCTCACCCCAAAAAAAATATTGGAATTGTGAGGGATGAACAATAAATGAAATAAATTGTCCAACAACGTATGTACAGAATTAACCAATTTTACTTGCAGATCCCTTTTAAAGTGTAGCACCAGTTCTCATGAAAGACATTCAGCATTAATAATCAAGTGATTCACACCAACAAACATGTTGAATGTAGACTGAGTAATATTTGAAAACAGCACTGGGCATTCTGAAGCTCCAATGTATTGCTGAG
This sequence comes from Hemiscyllium ocellatum, assembly GCF_020745735.1. Classification (NCBI taxonomy): domain Eukaryota; kingdom Metazoa; phylum Chordata; class Chondrichthyes; order Orectolobiformes; family Hemiscylliidae; genus Hemiscyllium; species Hemiscyllium ocellatum. Next base: position 96,909,779 of record NC_083403.1, read on the forward strand.
AGATCTGTTGATGCATCACTTCTCCCATCACTTCTTTTGACTCCTTTTTAATTCCTGTCACATTTTTGAAGTTTCTTGTGGAAAATCTATTGAGGTTTGCGGTGGGAAATCTATTCAGGTTCAAGTAGAAGGATGAGCGTAAGAGGACTACAGTGGACATGTTATATCTCTAGTTCTCAAAATAGGAACTTACCCTGTCCTTCACTGATACTATTCAGTGAACTGTATACCAGGTCACAGGCATAGTCTTAACCAGGGCCTATCAATATTTATGTTGATGCAAAATCTAACCATAGAAGATCAATGTAATTATGAGTTGTGCCTTTTGTGCACTAAATTGACAAAGTTCACTCTAGCAAGAGGCTGGTTCACTTGATAGCAGCCTGAGGTTCAGAATAATGTGAACAGTATAGGTTTGATTCCCATTCTGGCCAAAGTAGAATTAATCCTTGTATCTTCATGACTAAAATGACTGGGATGACATATGGCAAAAAATGAACCAAAGTTCTGTGTGATTGAACCTGCAGTTTAAAACTTCTTTTTAAATGTATCTTTGCTTTGAAAGAAATTGCAAAAAAACCACTACTTTTTGAGTGTATTGAACGTATCTTGGGTGGTAATGAATACCCTAATTAAATCATCATTTACTGGATATCACGTAAACCCATCTCTAGCACAGAGTCTGTCCCTGTTGCTCAGAAGGGAGGGGAGGAGATGAGCAGAGCATTAGTCATTGGAGACTCCAAAGTTAGTGGGACAGAGAGGAGGTTCTGTGGGAACGAGAGAAACTCATGGTTGGTGCATTGCCTCCCAGGTGCCAGGGTTTGTGATGTGTTGGATCGTGTTTTCAGGATCATTGAGGGGGAAGGCGAGCAGTCCCAGATCGTGGTCCACATAGGCACTAATGACATAGGAAGGAAAAGGGATGGGGATTTGAGGCAGAAATTCAGGGAGCTAGGGTGGAAGCTTAGTGCTAGAACAAACAGACTTGTTGTTTCTGGTTTGTTGCCCATGCCACATGCTAGCAAGACAAGGAATAGGTAGAGAGAGGAGATGAACACTTGGCAATAGGGATGGTGCAGGATGGAGTCTTTCAGATATCTGGATAATTGGGATTCATTCTGGGTAGATGTAACCTCTACAAACAGGATGGTCTATACCTGAACCACAAGGGTACCAATATCTTGGGGAGTGGGGGGAATTTGCTAATGCTCTTTAGAAGGGTTTAAACTAATTCAGAAGGGGGATGGGAACCTAAGTTGTAGTTCCACTGTCCAGGAGATTGAGAGTAGTGAGGTCAGAATGAGGTTTCAAGGTCTCAAGAGGGTACCAGCAGGCAGGAAGGTGTTTTGAAGTGTATCTACTTCAATGCTACGAGCATCCGGAATAAGTGAGTGAATTTGCATCATGGGTTGGTACCTGGGACTTCGATGTTATGGCAATTTCAGAGACACGGATAGAGCAGGGGCAGGAATGGTTGTTGCAGGTTCTGTGGTTTATATGTTTCAGTAAGAATAGAGAAGATGGTAAAAGAGGGGAGGTGTGACATTTTTAGTCAAGGACAGTATTATGGTTGCAGGACTCGTCTACTGAGGTAGCATGGGCTGAAGTTAGAAACAGGAAAGGAGCAATCACTCTGTTGGGAGTTTTCTATAGGCCTCCGAATAGTTCCAGAGATGTAGAGGAATGGTTAGCAAAGATAATTCTGGATAGGAACAAGAGTAACAGGGTAGTTGTTATGCGGGTCTTTAAGTTTCTAAATATTGACTGGAAATACTATAGTTTGAGTACTTTAAATGGGTCAGTTTTTGTCCAAAGCATACAAGATGGTTTCCTGACACAGAATGTAGACAAGCCAACAAGGGTCAAGGCCATTTTGGATTTGGTACTGGGTAATGAACTTGGCCAGGTGTTAGATTTGGAATCGGTGAGCACTTTGGTGATAGTGATCACAATTCAGTTATGTTTAATTTAGCCATGGAAAGGGACAGGTATACACCACAGGACAAGAGTTATTATTGGGGGAAAAGGTAATTATGACGTGATTAGGCAAGATTTAGGATGCATAGGATGGAGAAGGAAACTGAAAGGGATGGGCACAGTTGAAATTTGGAGATTATTCAAGAAACAGCTACTGCCTGGCCTTGATAAGTATGTATCTGTCAGGCAGGGAGGGAGCAGTGGTCTACTAAAGAAGTTGAATCTCTTGTCAAGAGGAAGAAGAAGGATTGTGTTAGGATGAGATGTGAAGGTTCAGTTAGGGCGTTGGGACTTACAAGTTAACCTGGAAAGACATAAAGAGAGAGCTAAGAAGAGCCAGGAGGGGATATGAGAAGTCATTGACAGATAGGATCAAGGAAAACCCTAAATCTTTCTACAGGTAAATCATGAATAAAAGAATGACTAGAGTAAAATTAGGGCCAATCATGGATAATAGTGGAAAGTTGTGCGTGGAGTGCGAGGAGATAGAGGAAGCACTAAATGAATATTTTTCGTCAGTATTCACACTGTAAAAAGACAATGTTGTGGGCGGCACAGTGGCACAATGGTTAGCATTGCTGCCTCATAGTGCCAGAGACCCGGGTTCATTTCCCACCTCGGGCATATCTCTGTGTGGAGTTTGCACCTTCTCGCCACGTCTGCGTGGGTTTCGTCTGGGTGCTCTGGTTTCCTCCCACAGTCCAAAAATGTGCAGGTTAGGTGAATTGGCCATGCTAAATTGCCCGTAGTGTTAGGCGAAGGGGTAAATGTAGGGGAATGGGTCTGGGTGGGTTGCACTTCGGTGGGTTGGTGTGGACGTGTTGGGCCAAAGGGCCTGTTTCCACACTGTAAGTAATCTAATACTGAGATACAGGCTACTAGACTAGATGGGATTGCGCACACAAGGAGGAGGTATTAGCAATTCTGGAAAGTGTGAAAATAGATAAATCCCATCTGGCCCAGGGGACTTATCCTTGGATTTCCTGGGAATCCAGGGAGGAGATTGCTGAGCCTTTGGCTTTGATCTTTATGTCATCACTAGTGCCAGAAGACTGGAGGATAGCAAACGTCCCCTTGTTCAGGAAGGGGAGTATGGATAACCCCGGTAATTTTAGACCAATAAGCCTTACATTGGTTGTGTGTAAAGAGTTGGAAAGGGTTATAAGAGATAGGATTTATAATCATCTAGGGAGGAATAAGTTGATTAATGATAGTCAACACAGTTTTGTGAAGGGTAGGTAATGCCTCACAAACCTTACTGAATTCTTCGAGAAGGTGACCAAAGAGGTAGATGAGAGTAAAGTGGTTGACATGGTGTATATGGATTTCGGTAAGGTGTTTGATAAGATGTCCCATGGTAGGCTATTGCACAAAATGCGGAGTCATGGGATTGAGGGTGATTTAGCGGTTTGGATCAGAAATTAGCTAGCTGAAAGAAGGCAGAAGGTGGTGGTTGATGGGAAATGTTCATCTGGAGTTCAGTTACTAGTGATGTACTGCCAGAATCTGTTTTGGGACCCTGCTGTTTGTCATTTTTCTAAATAACTGATATGAGGGCATAGAGGATGGGTTAGTAAATTTGTGGATGACACTAAAGTCGGTGGAGTTGTGGATAGTGCTAAAGGATGTTGCAGGTTACAGAGGGACATAGGTAAGCTGCAGAGCTGGGCTGAGGGGTGCCAAATGGAATTTAATGCAGGAAAATGTAAGGTGATTCACTTAGAAAGGAGTAGCAGAAAAGTGTGAGGTGATTCACTTTGGAAGGAGCAACAGGAATAAAGAGCACTGGGCTAATGGTAAGATTCTTTGTAGTGTAGATGAGCAGAGAGAAACAGGGGCATTTTCCTGACTTTCTGACCAAAATTTAACCTCAACTATTACCGAAAGATCATCTAGGTACTATCACTTCCTTGTATGGTGGTGCGGGTTGGTTCGCTGCATTGTAATTAGATTCTGTATACCCAAAACAATAATGGCAGCACACTAGCAATAATTAATTTACTCAAAGTTATTCCATGATGTCATGAAATAGTAAAAGATGCTATAAATGTACAAAAAAAATTAAAGCTTCCCTGCTTTTTAATTTTTACAAAATGTTTGAGTTACAGAACCCCTACTGTTTGGAAATTTTTCCTTTGTAGGCATTGTTCAAAGCGTTAAGGAACGGAATTTTAAATTGTTCACGTACATATGATATGTAACATATATTTCTCATCCATTCATTTTGTGTGTGTATCGCTCTCTCTCCCTGGAGGGACTGGTAGATTGTGCAAAATAGTGGAAAATGCCGAATTAATCTATTCCAATTGCAGTTAAAATGGAGCCAAGTGTTTTAGCATCAACAAGTCCAATCAGATTCCTGAGTGTGAATGCAGATGTTAACCTGGTTACTCAGGTAAGCTCCAATAACAGTTTCTAAAAGTCCATTCACTGTTGTTTATTACAAAATTGAGAAAACAGACCTTCAGAAATCCTGGGTAAGATGTTACAGTCTCCAAACCTTTGGTCTTTGAACATTTACAACTTACTTACATGAACAGTTATCCAGGAAAACTGTCATCTCAATTTTGTGTTGCTATACAACTGACAATTCCTGACCACATTCCACCCCCCCAAAACAATCAACTCTATCCTGACCTTACCATAGCCCTGAGTGACCTTACTAACTCCCGACCCACTTAAGCCATCCTATCATCCTAATCACTTTGAATTCACCTCATTTCCCCTACTCTCTTAACACCACTTTTCAAAGAAGCTTTTGGACCATAAACCATTTACTTACTAGAATACAGCACTGTGGGGGTGCGGCTTTTGGGAAGGTTTTTGTCCACCCACGGAGTGCCAGCCAAGCCAATGCCAGTCATGTAGTGGCAAAACCACCAGCGAGCCATTTCCTGGAAACAGGACCCTGATGCTGCTAGTGTCTCACTTAGCAAGATCTGTGGCCATCCCCTTGCTGCACACACACATGTGCACATACCCACCCCTCGATCAGATAGTCACCCCAGCCCTAACAAGATCGACTAGTTATTAGGCATGCCACATTGCAACAGGCTAGCTTACAGCTGGGTTAATTCCCAGATGAGACTGTTAAATAGTCCTTAATTAGCTATTTAAATCCCTAAATTTAATGGCCTTAATTAGCAATGCAGTAGAAAATTTAACCATGAGCCTTCCTGCCAAGGACTTAATTCTAGAGGCGTGTTTGTGTTCACCATCACCCCTTCTAATTAAGTGTCCTTCACGCCTCCAAGCTGGCCTCAATTTGGAGTAGGAGATTCTGTCTCTTGTTTCTGTTTTTGCTTACAAATTTACACATTTCTTTAGAATTTCCATTTGATATTTTTCATCACATGCTTCTCTCCCTATAATCACAATTTCCAAAACATGTCCTGTTTGTGATAAATTACGGCAAACTTATTCTTCTGTTTCCTTTTAGAAGTGCAGCATTCACAAACAACAATTTCTTGTGCTGTTCTTCAAGTGATATGAATGTACAAATGAACACACAAAATTAGAAACAAGAGTAGAACACTTGGCACTTACAGTCAGCTCTGCCTATTTTATATTCTGACCTATCCTAATAACTGTTCACCCACTTCCTGTCAAGCTTTGTCTCAAAATGATTCAAGAACAAATGGTTCACCTTTTGAGGGAAAGAGTTCCAAAGACTCATGACCCTTCTGTGAGAAAATATTCTTATCTCTGTTTTAAATGAGTGACACCTGGTTCTAATTTATCCACCAAGAGGAGAAATCCTTTCCGTATCTACCCGGTAAAGACCATTCAGACTCATCTTATTTTTCTAAATCCTAGTTGATACAAGCCCAGCTATCTAAGCTTGCCTCACAATATCATCCCCAGGTCATCCCCTCTGCCCCAAATTAAAAAAAAAGTGGACTTCACAGGCATGCCATATTCCTTCTTGAGCTCCTTATCCAACTGCATTGCCACTTTCACAGAATGGTGGACCTGTATGCCTAGAACCATATATATGGAGTAAGTCAGAACTGCAGACGCTAGAGATCAGAGTCAAAAAGTGTGGTGCTGGAAAAGGACAGCAGACCAGGCAGCATCCAAGGAGCAGGAAACATTCCTGATGAAGAGCTTATACCCAAAACATTGACTCTCCTGCATCTTGGATGCTGCCAGACCTGCTGTGCTTTTTCAGTGCCACACCTTTTGACCAGAGTCCTATATGTGTTGATGCTACTAAGAGTTCTACCATTTACTGCTTTTTCCAATAGTGTGAAAGATCTCCCAAAATGCATCATCTTGCATTTGTTCAAATTAAACTCCATCTGCCATTTCTCTGCCCAAATCTGTTGCCTAGCTATATCCTGCTGTATCCTCTGACAATCTTCTGACTATCTGCAGCTCCCCCAATCTTTGTGTAATTACAAACTTAATAATTGGCCGCCGATATTCTCCAACAAATTATTTATGTATATTACAAATAACAGGGATCTCACTAAGCCATCTTACCAGGTCACCATGAATTCCATTGTGCTTCACCTTTTGTATCAACCTACCATGAGGGACCTCGTTAATATTCATAAAGACAACATCTACTAAGCTGCCCTCATGAATCATCTTTGATACTTCTTCAATTAAATTTGTGAGACATGACCTTCCTTGCATAAAGCCATTCTGCCTATCACTAATAAGTCCATTTCTTTTCAAAACATGAATATCCCAAAGAATCTCCACCAATAATTTCCCTACTAATGTAAGGCTGACCTGTCTGCAATTACCTGGAATATTTCTGTTGCCTTTCTTAAACAAAGGAACAACATTGGCTATATTCCAGTCCTCTGGGAACTCTCATGTGACTAAAGAGGATACAAAGATTGCGGACAAAACCCGAGCAATTCCCTTACCAGCCTCCCTCAACATTCTGGGTTAGCTCCCATCCGGTCCTGGAGACTTGTCTACTGTAAAGTCTTTTAAACATTTCTTTCTTTTTTTAGTATTGACGTGCCCATGAATATTATCATACCTTTCTTGAGAGTCGCCATCCACTATGCCCTTCTCCTTTGTAAATATTGATGCTATGTATTTGTTAAGGACCTCACCTACTTCCTCTGGCTCCATGCATAAATTCCCTCCTTTGTCCTTGAGTGGACCTACCCTTTCCCTAGCTACTCTCTTGCTCCTTATGAAGCATTTTAGCCTAGTAAATCTTCTCTGAACTGTGATTACATCCTGCTTTGCGTGAGGGGATCTATATACTGTACAAAGTATTCTCGATATGATTTCACCAGTGTTCTGCATAAGTAAAGCATGAGCTTCCCTATGTTTTTATTTAATTTTCCTCATAATAAATGATGAGTAAGGGGGAAACCTCTGCAGAAGCATGTATGAGATCTTAGGGTCCTATAATCATTTGCTGACTTCTCTATGAAAATTGACAAATTGAACAAGCTTCAACACAACATTGGATATTTTAAAGAGAGGAGTTGGATTTATAGAATTCTTTCAGAGTTGGAAAGGCCTGAAAATTGGCATCAGAGAACAAGGAGTTAGCAGGTCATAGTTGTGTAGGGAGGGAGAGAAGGGGGTTAACTGAGTCCCTGCCTTCAAGCGACAGATAATCGATTTGATAAATTAAGTAGACAACTAAGATCACTCAGCTGAAACCAATTAGAATTTTCCCATCTGTTTGCAGGTTCCTAACTGAAGCCAAAACTGGCCTAAGAGATGGAGGTGGCATCCTACAGCAGATCTGGGGAGAGGCAAGCGGAGAGTAATGATCAACAGATTGTCCATTTCTTCTTCAGTGCACTGAGGTCCACATGCGATGCTGACTTCCGAAACTGGAGTTCAATATGCTGCCACACTAATTGGCATGAATGGAACCTTGGTTAGGATATATAGATTAGAGGGAATCCTGGTAATTATCCATTGCCCTAGGTAGCCCTCCTCCTTCACATCCCATGGATACTGGCATTCCAGTGGAGGGTTGCCCCTTGTTAATGATGGCCTGAAAACTGTGACCTTTTTTGAAATGAAACATTTATCCAACTTCCCATCAGAGGGTGTCTTCATTGTGATCTCTTTCTCTATCATTGGCACCTCCTAACGTGAGGAGTGAGACTGACATTTTGTTAATACTGGATATTCCCCAAATGACCCTCCAGCCTTACCTGCCATCCTTAATTGGATGGTGGGCATTCACTCTGGCTACTAATTGACCTGCTTTCAAAATTCACATTCGATGACTGACCCAAGTATAACATAAAGTTGCAATCTAGAAATTCAGCTTTGTTCAGATCCCAATCTCAAACAAAAATGCACCCATTGGAGTTAATTTTACACCAGATATTACAGTGAACATAATGCTGTTTTTGTTTTTTCTTTGACAGTTTCTATTTGACACAACCTGTTAGTGAATTTAGAGTCACTTCGGATAACATTGCTGGTACATCTGCAGACTTCCTTTCTGCGTTATTGTATTATTGCCACCGGCAGCTTATCCCTGATGCCTTCCTTTCTTGTTTTTTGTTTATCTCTCTCAGGAGCCCACAGCAGTAAGTTGATGCATTAACACCCGAGGATTTATTTTCCCACAGGTAAGCCTCTGGGAACCTATTACACAGGTCATAACCTTATTTACATCTGTAATTCCCTCATCATATACCTCGGGGAAGAGTTTTCTTCCAAACCTTCCCAGGTGGACTCCCCTAACAGCAGTGTTTCCAAGTATGCTCATTCTCCACAAGTTTCTCGTATTTAATTTCCAAGCAATATTTTTCACTTGGATTGCACCAATTAGTTCTGATCTGTTACATTTAGAGAGTACTATTCACTTATTGCTATGTATTTGCTGAACTGTACTGGCTCCCAATCATGCAATGACTTGATTTTTAAATTTGTATTTCTGCTTTCAATGCCCCCCACACTCCCCAGACTCAGGCATCTCCCTCTATTTTTGTACACAAGAAATTAGAGCAAGAGCAGGCCACTCAGCCCTTCAAACCTGCTTCAGCATTCAATAAGATCACGGCTGTTCTGATTATTCTGCATTTTGTCAAATCCTGATAAACCTTCACCCTTTTGTTTACAAAGAATCTCTCCACCTCTGCATTAAAAATATTTAGAAACTCTGTTTCCACCACGTTTTGAGGAAAAATTATGAAAGTTCTCAACCACCTGCATGAAAAAGAATTGTTTCATCTGTTTTCAACAGGTCATTTTTTATTTTAAAATTGCCATAATCGGCAATCACTTGCTAATAAATGTGATTATCCACCTAGGAATTTCCATGTCACTGGTCATGGATTCCATAGGTCCTTGTGTGGCTGATGAGCTCAATCCTGGACTTGCAACTCTGACCACACATTCATCAGGTATTACTGGGAGGGCAAGTGATTCTTCCCCTTGAGATTGTTAGCATTCCTCTCGCTGATTCTTTTTCCATGCTTCCTCCTGCTGATGGATGTGCTCAAAGTATTGTGTTGCTTCATATAGGAGCTTCCTTCTAGCTGGTTTCTTCTAGCTAATGGTCTCCCATTGACATCTATGTTGCATTTCTTTAGGAAGGCCTTCAGGGAGTATTTGAAAGATTCCCATGTCCTCCCTTCGTTTGAATGCCTTACTTGAGCTGGCTGAAGAAGATTTGCTTTGATGTTGGAACTTGGGCATCCAAAACTCTTGGCCAGCCCAGTGGAGTTTGTTTCAGATGAGTATGGTCTTGATGCTGATGAAATAGCCAATTCATGGACACTAGTGTTAGTATGCCTATCCTCTGTCATGGAAATTAAATCGACTTAACTCAAATGCTAGCAAGAGTAAAGAAAAAGTTTAGGTTTGGGCTCTGCGAGTTGACTCGATACATTGGCAAGACGCCTCATATCAGGCGCGCCTGATATCTTTCACATATTCCCTTTATACAATAATTCTCTTCTCCTTATCAACACCTCAAGGTCAAGAGCCTGGAACATTTGAGTCCCTTTACACATATGGAGTTGTTTTTCTCATTCTTTGACTGTTGATATGATAACTTACTGTCCTTGTAATTCCTTACTGTTGGTACATTTTTTCTGTCTGTCTGCAAGGCTTTGCAAAGTCAGGCCCTTACTTCTTTGTTTCAACCATGCTTTTTATGGATTTCACAATAGCTGTTAATTTTCCATTACATTTCCCCCCTTTTTGTCAATTTATAGCAATAATGACATAAGAAATATACAGAACCAGATAGCTAGACATCAAACTGCTTAGGGAGCACCAGGCCTTTCCTCAGACACCATCTACCTGTAAGACAGCTTTCTGGTCGTATTGTCACTTGCTCTGCTGTGCCCTGTACGTATCCCATTTTCACACGTCACACACTTCAACGTTACAGTATGGTGGGATACATGCAATCGGATCTGCCTGCTGTGGGGCGTCTGATCGTTTTATCATTTGGTATCCCACTGCACACATAAGCAAATGGTGTAGGCAGGTACACAAGTAGGATCCTATACAAAGCACTATGAGTAAGACCAGTCCTACAATTAATAGAGCATATAAGATCCAATACCCTCATCCTCCCCAAAGGGAGGTAAGCCATCAGAACCAGGAGTCATCTGCTGGGGGAGGTGATCGTATTGTCACCTTCATATGATTTATTACATTAGTGATATTCTGGGACTCATCAGGAATATTAAAACAGCATGAGGTACCTAACATTTTGCAGACGCCCCCTCTCTCAGTCTTCAGTATGAGTAGTGCTAGTTGATTTTGTATCACTGCTTCCCTTACTGCCATTAACTCAATATTAATGAGTGCTAGACCTTCCTCCACAGTAATACACTATATGCGAGGCCATTAATCTTGTTTATTGTCACAGTTGTCCCTATTCCCAAGAGAATAGACCACCCAATGTTCACTCTTGGTGTAGTCCAGGGGTCTGCGGGTGTGTACCCATTCCAATGCCATGGGATGTCCCTTCGGGTTTGCCCATTACTGCCCTTTGGGATGAACACTGTCGTGCCAGTGGACAGTATCGCAGGGTAGCAGCACCCCTTTCATTTCAGGGGGAGGTGGTGGTACCCTTTCACTCCACAGGCCCATATTATACCCGCCATCATGGTCTGATTATTGATAAAGGAAGAAGTAATGTTGATGACCGTACCATTTGCGTAGGTTGCTGAGCAAGAGTCATTGTTCAAGTACATTGTCGTAGTACATTGGGAGATCCCTAAATGGAGTCTCCCCTGATTTATGCAAATGCATGTTTCTCCCTTGCCTTCCACTATATGGAAGGCTGTGGTTGGAAGCGTGTCAGCATTGGGACTGCAGTTAGCCTTGAATTTGGGTGGTGGCGCGAGATTTGCCCTAATTGTTCCCCCTATCAGGGTCAGGGTAGTTGCCGCCTGTGGAAGCAGGCAGCTGGCATTTCTTGCCAGGCTGTCTGTGATTGGTTTGGCAGTCCACCGCTGGGCTGTGTGCAAACATATCCAATAAGGGTAGCCAACTTCTAACCTCCGGTGATGTATTCGGGCCAAGGCACACGCTCTGTTCTCTTCACACCCAGTGACGGCCCTTTGCACCTCGCAACCTACTGGCATTGCATTTATGCCAATTATCTCATGAAGGGCCAATTCCACTACCAAGTTCAACTTGCTCCCGAGCCCTCGTTGACTCCCTTCAGATTCTGGTGTGACATTAATGTCCTCTGCCCTGCTTGGGGTTAGGTCCATGATTTGGTTTGGTTGGTTGGTTGTTGTGCCCTGGTGCGGCAGGACCTTTTGCACTGCATCTCGGAGGGTGACTGTACCACTATATTCACCTGCCTATACATGTCGGAGAAGGGTCTATCTATTCCACACCACCAGGCTCCCTCATACTCTTCTGAGTCTTGGATATTATCACCCATGCCCTGGCACCTCCTTCCTTGATAATAGAAAACCTATTTCCCATGTCAGGTGTCCCTGTAGCCGTAGTGGCTGCTACTAAGTGCCAGTCACTGGGACCACAAGGATCCCTGCATAAGTATTTATTGTCCCATTTACAGTCCTGGACACTAAACGGCCATGGGTCGCATGTAAAGGTCCTCTTAACTCCCTTTGTTAAGATTACTGTCTGTGGCTGTATCCCAGATGCCCCAGATTCCAGATGAATAGTTCTGCCAGGGCGCTTACTGACAGTGTGAGCTGGGGCAGCCCCATATTTATATGAGGCCTCCAGCAATCTTGCAATCTCTATGTGTATAAGTCCAATCTGTTTTTCGGAGGTTCACTACTTGCACTTATTTGGTTCCAGTGTCATCCGATGTCTCCTCAAGTCTAGCTAAATGTTTACAATGCCTGACGTGTATCCACATGGCTCTTTCGGCGATCTTAACAGCTGTCTGTCATTGTAAGGAGCACTCAAAACAGTCCCAGCCACCTCTTCGCCTTCGAGTATTTCCTTCTGAGGTCTTTCACCACTATCCAGTCTCCAGGTTCTAGATCGTGCAGCTTCCTTTCTGCTGGTTTGGATAGTGCTGCTTTCACAAGATTGTGTATTTGAGACAGAAGTGTGGAGAGTTTTATACAGTAACACAACATTTCATCCTCACAGTGAACTGTTATCTGTCTTACCTTAGGTCCTGGGCTAATTCTTGTATCGGGCGGCCTACCAAACAAAATCTCAAACGTGTTAAGATTGGCCCTTCCTCTCCTTCTAGATCTCATATACATTAGCACAATTGGAAGTGCCCTTGTCCATGTCACCCCTACTTCCTCACAGCATTTTGTCAATTTATTTGTTTAGGATAGCATTCACTTGTTCCATCCCCTGTCCCATACCCCCCCTCCCACCCACTGCTCGCTGGGTGGTAGGCACAGTGTTGTCTAATGTTTATTCCCAAGTAATCACTGATCTGCTCTAGGGCATTATTGACAAATGGCATCCCGTTGTTGCTACTAAGCTTTTCAGGGGTGCCCCATCTCGGAATTATTTCCGTTGGCAAAGCCTTGGCTACAGCATTAACATCCTGTTTAGATGTGGGGAATGCTTCCACCCATTTGGAAAGCATATCAACTACTACCAGACAATGCCTTTTCCTTTTGCTGGGTGTTAGTTCAATAGAATCAATCTGTAAATGTTCAAAGGGTCTTTCGGGTTGGGGGTGTGCCGCCTGACTCATCTGTATTCCCCTCCCCACATTATTAGTGGCACAGATAACACATTGTTCACAATATTTATGGGAGTAATGAGTAAATCCTTAGTGTACAAGTGTACCGAAATACTGTTGCACATCCCCACCTTTTGACACATGGTCCTTACTGTGTGTCAGTTTGGCATAGAATGGCAATAACAATGCAGTAGACAGGGTTTACCATTGGAGCGACAACACACCCCTTCCCTCATGCTGCACCCTACCCTTGTCCACTCACGCTTCTCCTCCGGCATGGACTGCGACTGTAACTCCCATATGTCTGCTCTGGGGGTACAAATTTTTGTCATACACATGTCAAACTGATCACTTGGCGGCTGCTGGACTGCCGTCCTTGCCACTGAGTCCGCCTTAACATTACCTTGAGAAATGGAATTATTATTTTTTGTGTGGGCTTCACATTTACACACAGCGATTGATTTAGGCAATAGGACCGCTTCCAGGGGGTCAGAAATCAGGCCAAGGTGTGTGATGGGCTTTCCGGTGGAGGTCAAGAAGTCCCTGTGTTTCCACAAGGTCCCAAAGTCATGTACAATCTCGAATGTGTATCTGCTGTCCGTGTAAATATTCACTGTCCTTCCCTTAGCCAATTTACATGCTTCAGTCAAGGCAATCAGCTCCGCTGCTTGCGCTGACAGATGAGAAGAGAATGATCCCACTTTGACTACTTCATGGGTAGTTACTACAGCATACTCAATATAATTCTGGCCTGTCTCTTTGTTCCTGAATGCTGACCCATCCACAAAAAACTCCATATCCAGATTCTGAAGTGGTGAATCCTGCAGGTCTGGTCTGGGGCTGCAAATTTCATGAGTTACAGCAACACAGTCATGTGGGTCTCTGTCTCCTTCTGTGGGGTGAAGGCTAGCAGGGTTAAGGATGTTACATTGCTTTATTGTAATGTTAGGTATCTCTAATAATAAAGTATTGTATCTGAGCTAACATGCTGCCGACATGTGTGCTGTCTTTTGGGACAAGTAGGGTTAATTCACCATAGCCTACAATGTCACTGGGCGCTACAACAGCTTTTTCATCTGCGACCACGGCTCACACGCATTTAGGCTATCCTGCTGCTACGGGGTCTAGCTTAGCCAAAAAATATGCTACCAGCCTCAATTTTCCCCCATGATCCTACAACAGCACAGATGTCATGCAGCCATACTACTCATCTATCATTTGTACAAAAGGCTTGTTTAGATTCAGAAACCCCAGTGTAGGTGCAGTTTGGAGTGCCTTTCTCAATTCAATAAAGGCACTCTCGGCCTCTGGGGTCCACTGCAACGGACTCTGGTTCTGCAACCCTTTGTCTTGGGCTATTTCACTTAGGGGTGCCTAAAGGGTTGTGTAATGTGGCATAAACATTCTACTGTAGGAACACATGCCCAAAAAGGATAGCAATTGTTTCTTCGTGTGAGGCTTTGCAATTTGCTGGATTGCTTGAACTCTGTCTTGACCAGTGGCCTTCCCTTGTTCAGATATTAAGTGACCTAAGAAGTTCACCTGTTGTTGCACAACCTGTAGTTTTGCGAGACTGGCTTTGTGCCCTTCCCTAGCTGTATGGCAGAGCAATGCAAGGGTATCACTCTCACATTGTTCCTCTGTTGGTGCTGCTATTAAGCAATCGTCAACATACTGCAGAAGTGCTGACCCCGGGGTTAAAACAAGAGTCTCCAGACTGCTGCGTACAGCTTCATTATATATGTTGGGGGACTCACAGTAACCCTGACAAAGTCGGGTGAAAGTATATGATTTCCCTTTAAATGAAAATGTGAACCAGAATTGTCCATCTGGGTGTACTAAAGAAGGCGTTTGCTAAATCCACAACAGAGAACCGTTTACTGTCCGGTGGAATTTAAACCAATATAGTATAGGGGTTGGGAACATTCGGGGTGCATGGAAAAACAGCATTATTGACTGCCTGCAGGTCTTGAACAAACCTCCATTCCTCCGGTTCACCGGGAATGTTTGCTTTTTGACCAGAAAAATGGGGGTTCTCACCGGTAAGTTTTCATAGGGGATTATCACTCCGGCCTTTAGGAGGGATTCTAAGGCTGGAGTAATTTCTTCTGTAGCCTTGGGTTTTAATGAATATTGTGCTCTGCGAGGACGATACTCAGACTTCAGGGTTATTCTTATGGGTTCACAGCCTCGTGTGAGCCCCACATCGTGTTTGCCTTTTGCCCACAACTCAATAGGTGCCATTTTTAATCTTGGGTCCAAGACTTCTACCTTAGGAAAACATCAGGCTAGTGGGGGTTAGTGGGGGTTACCTGGACTGCCCTATCTGCCTGAGTTCGCCAATTTAGTTTCTTCCTCTTTGTCCGCATATCTGTATTGAACCATCATCCCTGAAGACCCAATCTTTTGTTTTTTGTGCCTTCAGTGCCCATGGTCCCAAATCCAGACACCTGTTGCTCAACGCGTTTGCCAGTGACATGTGAGGAAAAGAGCCTTCCACATCAAAAAGTTAGGGTCTACTTGCCGTCACAGATACTTCAGATAAGTTCACACTGACTGCACATCTGTGAGCATTCCAATAAAAGTCACACAATAACAACTGATCTGGTTTAACCAATCTCCTGAACCAATCCTTCTCATATGGTTGTCTGGTGTGGTGTATGTGTGCTATGCAGTGCAGCATATCCACAGCAAGAAAATCGGTGTTAATAGGATTAACGATTACTTGCTTCCAGGGCGAGCGAATCACTTACTGAACTTATCATTCTCTGGCTTAATCGCCATTCATAGACATACATCAGGGGTCATGGGTCATATTTTACAGGCTGCACTGGTAAATCTTCTTTTTGTATTACCTGCAAGCCCATCAGGGTATTGAGAAAATCCAACCCCAGTCTCACTATGAGATCCCGAACCATCACATTTAAAGGACAGAATTCCGATAACAGAAATGAGAATTGGAATGTTTCCCCATTACTGGTTTTGCACAATAGGGTGCAGTAAATATCTCTTGTATCACGACTCCTGATGCGCCCATTGAATTCCTTCCACTCATCTTATTAGCGTCGACTCTCTGAACTGGCTTGATTTAAGGAATGAATATGTTGCTCCTGTATCTACCAAAAAGGTGACTGGCATACCTTCCACATATAACATTGAGGTAGGTTGTTGTGGTTCTGTTCGCCGAGCTGGAAGTTTTTGCTGCAAACGTTTCGTTCCCTGGCTAGGGAACATCATCAGTGCTATTGGAGCCTCCTGTGAAGCGCTGCTTTGATGTTTCTTCCGGTATTTATAGTGGTTTGTTCTTGCCGCTTCCGGGTGTCAGTTTCAGCTGTAGTAGTTTGTATGTGGGGTCCAGGTCGATGTGTCTGACACATCAACCTGGACCCCACATACAAACTACTACAGCTGAAACTGACACCCGGAAGCGGCAAGAACAAACCACTATAAATACCGGAAGAAACATCAAAGCAGTGCTTCACAGGAGGCTCCAATAGCACTGATGATGTTCCCTAGCCAGGGAACGAAACGTTTGCAGCAAAAACTTCCAGCTCAGCGAACAGAACCACAACAACGGACACCCGAGCTACAAATCTTCAACCAGACTTTATAGAGGTAGGTATTGACTTATATGCATCATCATTATACTGAACATGTAGTCCACACTTCACAATCTCAGTGCTCAATGTAGGGGTGGGACATATTTCAGTGCCCATAAGGCTGGTAGAGGAGGTTGGCATAATCGAGTCTTTGTTGCCAAGCATAAAGGAAAGAGGCTTCCCTGTACCTTGTGGGCTGCCCACCTCCACCTTAGCCTTCCCCTGTCAGTCACCCTGCTTTCCAGCCTCCAGGGCCAACTGGGGGGCTGTCTGTGCGGGCACTGTCTTGTCCAGTGGTCCATTGCTTCGCAAACAAAGCACCCACCAGATCTACCTCTGCTAGCCCGTCTTCCATGACCTCTTTCTCTTCCTCTTCCATGACCTCCACCTCTGCTTCTCTCTTTTCCTGCAGCACCTCCCTCCAATGGCTGGGCGACCATTTGCATCATCGTAAGCTGTTCCACCTTTAGTTTCCGCTTATCCTTCTCTTGGCCAGCAATTTTTCAGCATGTATTGCATGTTGTTCTATCAAATTCAGCTTTCCCATGTCCCAAGTAATACATGTATCTTGAACCTTTTTTGCTATTTCGTCCTCATTCCACTGATGAAGCTGTTCCTCAGACATGCCTCATACGACGTGATCTCTGCCCTGTTATGTCCTCAGGTGGTGTCAGTCCACTATGGGTGTTATGGCCTTCAATGAGGCGCATACGGTACTGGGACACTGTCTCACCTTCTTGTTGTTTACACATTGCAATTTTGGTCATGTCCATTTGTACTGGAAATGTTTCCCTACAGGTGGTTTCCAGCGCTGCAACAAAAGCATTAAAATCTCCGTTCTGCTCCGCCTGCAGGTCAGCTGCTCTGGCATGGACGTTTGCCACTGGCCAGTTATACCTGATTTTGGTGACATCGGCACCCAGTTTTCGTCCCAGGAGAAGTCTCATTTCATGTGACGTGGGATGGAACTCGGTACAGAACTTGTCACTTCTTCGGTGAACTTATTACCTCCAGCCTCGCGTGGGTCAGTCACCTGCTCATAGGCACTTTCCAAATCCTTCATGGTCCATAGCCGGTGGACCAACATCAGGTACCCTTCTGGACCTGCAACTTCAACCACTGGGGCTTGCAGGGCCACCTGGTTAGTGCATCAGTACTCTCGCTGTCTGACTCATCATCCGTTGTGGAGTGATCGCGGACAGGGTCTGGATGCTTTTCTGTCTTGGAGTGGCCATCTTTCTTTTGGGATTCTTGCTTCAAACTGTTGTGGGTATGAGATGCTACTGAAGATTCAGCAGACCCTGAGGCAGCGGCTGCTGACTTGGAATCTTCACAGGCGGATCTTGTAGAGGGGGGGCTGTAGGTCTCAGAGGACAGCCATCAATGTTGGGATCTGAAACAGACTTAAGACACTGTACAGCTTCATTAGGTTGTTTTCCGCATGCATCTGCATGTGCGCTGGTGTTTGTACACTTATTTGATCTATCTTTTACTTGAGATTTACTTTCCCTGATATCAGCCTCAGCCTTCCACATGTCATAAGCATACCAATTCACAGGTTTTATTTTTCCTTCCGTTTCTCCTTCTCTCTCTCCTCCAACTGTGACCTCAGTATTTCCTACTGCCTTTTATGAAAACTTCCTCCCTCTGGAAAACCACATTCCCTGATACACAATTCTAACTGCTTTACAGATTTTGGGCCATAATTATTTAGCATGCATTGTATTTTTGGTTGATCATTCCAAGTCCTCTTTTTGTTTGCTCTTGCTAGAGCCCATTTTCAGCATTATTGGAAAAGTGTTCAGCCCATGCTCTCTCTCGTGGTACCGTTACCTTTTTTTTCCCAGTATAACTTGATTTTACCTCCGGAGGTCCCCTCTCATTGGGTGCGTCAGCCTCAATGCTTTGGTTTTTGTAAACCAAGAAACCACGTACCCGGTATGTCTTTGGCGAGTCCAACTCAGCCAGTGATGGCTCCAAGTCTAAAACCACCCTTAAACTTGCTGTCTCTTAAACACTATAGAGACAGCAATCCCTTCCCTTGAGTTTTACTCGAATACCACGCGAGAGTTCACTGGACTCTCTTCCTGATTCATTTATTCTCTTAGAACGAGTCTCTGTATAGGATTACTTAAGCCATGACTCTTACCCTGACCCTATTCATTTCAGACCCCGGTGCTGGGGCGATCCACAGATTTCCCAGTCCCCTTCCTCAAAGGGGCCAATTTAGCACTCGAGATGAAGTGAAAGTCCTTCAAGGTGCTGGCTCCTACGCCTCCTGGGAATCTTCAGAATCTTACCCAGTTGCATGGTCCCAGGCTAGCTCCACATTTACTGTTGTGGAATTAAATCGACTCGACTCAAATGCTAGCAAGAGCAAAGAAAAAGTTTATTTTGCGACTCTGCAGCGTTGACCCAATATATTGGCAAGATGCCTCATGTGAAGGGCATCTGATATCTTTCACGTATTCCCCTTATACAATAATTCTTGTCTCCTTATCAACACCTCAAGGTCAAGAGCATGGAACATTTGAGTTCCTTTCCACATATGGAGTTGTTTTTCTCATTCCTTGACTGTTGATATGATAGTTTACTGGCCTTGTAATTCCTTACTGTTGGTACATTTTTTCTGTCTGTCTGCCAGACTTTGCAAAGTCAGGCCCTTACTTCTTTGTTTCAACCATGCTTTTACAGATTTCACAATAACTGTTAATCTTCCATTGCACCTCCCAGCTGATGCAGAGAGCCCACCTTGAAAAACATTGATGGCACTGCTCAGGGGTCTTAAGATGGCATCTATATGTAACTTCATGTCTTGGAGCCATATAGAAGAGTTCAAAGAATGTACAAGGATCTCAGTATTAATATGGATGGTGTGGTCATCAAATACTCTTAGACATCTGAAGGTAGTGCTCACAGATTGGATGAAACTTTGAATCTCCATGTCAATTTCACACTTAGATGAGAAATGGTTTTCAGCTAAGGGAACTGTTTCACCTTTGGGAGGATTTCTCCATTGATCTTAATAGAGGAATGAGCCAGAACTTGATCTGGAATATGTTGCTAAAGTATTTGAGTTTTCCTGAGGTTGAGGCTGAGACCAAATCTTTGGTATGTTTCCACAAGGGCTTTAAGCAAAACTGAAGATTCTTTTCCAAGAGAGCAGAGGTGACATTATCCACTGCAGATTGACATTTCACAAATGTGGTTGGTGGTGTTTTCTTCTTGGATTTTGACCAGTTGAGTTTGAAAAGCTTTCTGTCCATTTCATAGATAATGTTCACATCAACAGGAAGTTTGCCCTTGACAAGAATTAAGAATGGCAGTGTGGAAGATGAGGAAAACAGTGGTGTACATTGACTTTCAAATGGCATTTCATAAAATGTTGTGTAAGAGACTGTCCAGCAAATGTAAAGCCCATGGAATAGAGGAACAGAGTGAGAGAAAAAAATAGTAGCTTTAACTAAGAATGAAGTCTTTTACCCCACACATTGGGAAGACCATTAAATTATTCTGAAAGATACCCAAACAGAGAGACAATAATTTAATTTAAATATTTAAAGTTACAGCATGTCTCACAATCTCAGGACACATTATAGTGTCAAACAGCCAATAAAGTGTTTTTGGAGTGTAATCACTATGGTTTGTAGGAAGTGGAGCAGCCAATTTCTATACATCATTTACACAGATGCAGCATTGTAACAAAAATCAAATAATCCAATTTAATGAAATTTGTTCAGGGATAATTTTTAGTGAGGACATAATAGAGAAATATCCTCGGAAAAAGTGAGGACTCCAGGTGCAAGAGATCAGAGAGTGGGGTGCAGAAAAGCACAGCAGGTCTGGCAGCATTCAAAGATCAGGAGAATCAATGTTTTGGGCAAGAGCCCTTCATCAGGAATGAGGCTTGTGAGCTGAGGGGGTGGAGAGATAAATGAGAGTGGGGTGGGGCTGGGGAGAACGTAGCTGAGAATGTGATAGGTAGAGGGATTTGGGGGTAATGGTGATAGGTTGGAGAGGAGGTTTGAGTGGATAGGTGGGAAAGAAGAGGAAAAGGTGTGACAGTTCATGAGGCGGTACCAAGTTGAAAGGTTGGAACTGGGATAAGGTAGGGGGAGAGGAAATAAGGAAACTGATGAAATTCACATTGATGCCATGTGATTGGGGGTCCCAAGGTGGAAGATGAGCCGTTCTTCCTCCAGGCATCAGGGGGTTGTGAGGGTGTGGTGATGGATGACGCCCAGGGCCTGCATGTCCTTGGCAGAGTGGGAGGGTAAGTTGAAGTGTTCGGCCACGGATTGGTGGGGTTGGTTGTTACTGGTGTCCCGGAGATGTTCTCTGAGGTGCTTTGCAAGTGGGTGTCCTGGCTCCCCAATGTAGTGGAGATCACATTGGGAGCAAAGGACACAGTAATCTCCTACCCTTCTTTGAATGACTGCCATGAAATTGTTTATCTTCAGCAGAAAAATCAGATGGAAGATTATCACTGAACCCTCAGATCCCAAGGGTCAAAGACCCAAAAGTACTTCCAAGATAGGAATTGCTTAATCATTGTAATAGTTGCTTCAGACACTGAGTACTTTTGATCTTTCCGGCAGAAGCAGGCAACATCTGTTAAAATTACGCAAATACAATCTTAGTCTCCACACGTACTTTGACAACTCTCATGTCTATCTGATCAACTTACATCACCTTCAGTGTCTCTGTGACACAATTCATTGGGGTAGTGCATTGGAAATCAAATCCCCCTCTTACTAGAATGAACACAAATGTGAAAAAAATCAAGTTGTCTGAAGTCTCCAACAGATTGACTCAGGTTAATCGCAAACATGCATTTGGTTTCTGTACTTAACAGGAAAATAATGTTTGATATGAACAAATTGTATTTAACCATGGACAATTTGAGTGAAAATTGTCTGCTGTGTTTCCTACATTGCAACTACACATCAAAAACTACAACATTGTGAATTGCTTTTGGGCTTTCTATTATTGAGAAAAACACTCTATAAATACAAATCTTGCTTTGCTTCTTTCAGCTCATTTAGGATTTCAACAATCTTTGTTTGAAAACTATGATCTTGATGCTCCCATTTTGGAGTCAGTTCAACAGTAAACAGCAACCTACAGCTGGCAGAGGAGATTCTGCCCCCATGAAGGCCTGAGTGGCCTGGGCATGTATGTGCTCTGCATTTTGAATGCAGAAAATATCCTGAGTTCATTTGAAAGCATAATGCTGAAGGTATAAATAGCATTCAAATTATTTCTCAGTATCTCTCTCTGGAATGGAATAAATAAAATGGCTAATTTATGGCAATCATAATGAAGAATCATTGAATGGTATCGCATGAAAGGAGACTATTTGGTCCTTTGTGCCTGCACTAGCTCTTAGATAAAACTGCCTGCAATTCCACGGCCTGACAATGAAATATTTTAGAAGGAATTACAATTTGATGTTGCACTTGCTTTCTTGTGTCTTGAACACACAAGTCCCAGAGTAGGACTTGAACTGAGGGCTTCTGGCCCAAAAACATGGACACTACACCACAAGACTTCACAATGAGATGACCCTAAGGAAACACTTTTAAATCCATGTTGTAGCCAACATTGTGATGGCCAAGGCTTCAGCTTTTTTCCATCATGTGGCTGACCAGGCCCCACGTACAATTTGTTGCCACTAATATGTATCACAGCCAAAGAGAGATGTGCTGCCTATCTGTACAGCATGATATACAAGACTGAAATGAATAGTAAAATACCTACCCTTTAAAACAGACCATTATTTTCTTGTAACAAGCAGCTGACAGAAGATTCTTTTGGGCAGCAATATTTTAAGGAAGAACAGGACACTTAACCCAAACTCTTCCTCTTCCTCAGATGTAGGAAACAGTAGCTCTGGAAACAGGACAACTGTTGACATTTGTCATACACGCTCGTTGCAAATGGAGAAAAAGTAAAAGAACTGGATATCCTGGCTGCTAGCAATACTTACCAATTTTGCCATTGGTAATTACCACTTACTGCATGTATTGAATATAATGTCTTGAATCCAAATTAGAAAAATAAAGTTCTGCGCTGTACATTGCTTGGAATGTTGGTAATACAAGAGTAATAAAAATGCAATATAAATGATTGTAAAAGCCTTATTCAGTTAAAAAAAAATGTCCACCTCAGACGCTTGATGATGTCTTTAACTGTTATAGGAGAAGCACGGATTGTTTTCTTGTTGGTAATAATGCCCCCCTAAAGGATTTTATCAGTATCCAAAAGCACATCTTCTCAAACAATATTAAAGGGAAAATTGATATTTTGCAAATAAAATTAAGATATTAAGGCCAAAGTGAAGAAAGACTGCTGAAAGCTACAGCACGGAAGGATTTAGGAACCTCCATGCATAAACCACAAAATATTAGGATTCAGGTTCAGTGGCCAATTAAGAGGGCCAGTGGAATGTTGGCCTTTATTTCAAAGGGAATAGAGTATAAAAATATGCAAGTCTTATTAAAACCATACAAAACACTATTCTGACCACAGCTGGCACACTGTGAATAGTTTTAGGTTCCCTGTCTGGGATACATTGGCATTGGAGGCAGTCAAGGTTATGGATGGACTGTCTTATGAGAATAGGTTATATAGGTTGGTCATATAGTCATGTGGATTTAAAAGAATGAGAAACAGCCTTATTGTAATAGATAGGATTCTTAGAGGACTTGACAGGGTGGATGCAGACAAGCTGTTTCTCCATGTGGGTGATTCTATGATGAGAAGGCATAACTTCAGAGTAAGATTTAAGTCAGAGATAAGAAGAAACTTCTCTAAGACGGTTGTGAATCTGCTAAGTTCTTTACTGCACAGGACTGCTGAGGCTCGATCACCAAATATATCCAAAATTGAGATGCACAAATCTGTAGGAGAATCAAGGGTTAGAGGGTAAAGATAGGAAAGTGGAACTGAGTATTTTCATTTCCTAAACTAAATATACTACTTGAGAGGTTCAATCAAGTCTTCCAAAAGGGAATTGGATAATTAATGAGTGAATTTGCAGGACGATGGTAAGAAGATAATAGAAAGGTAGTAACTGAGTTGCTCTTGCAGAGACTCAGCATAGACATGAGAAGGAATTGAACCTACGTGGTCAGCACCGATCTGATCCAAACCAGCCAACAAGCCCTCCAAGGAGTCCAGATTGCTGTGTCACTATACACTTTTAAATGCATGTTGCAGCCAGCATTGTGATGGTCAAGGCTTCAGCTTTTTTCCATCATGTGGCTGACCAGGAGTCTCCACAGTTCCATGGCCTGACAATAAATATGTTAGAAGGAATTAAAGTTTGATGTTGCACCTGCTTGTTTGTGTCTTGAATGCACTTTCATTGGCCATCAAGTCCCAGAGTAAGACATGAACTGAGAGCTTCCGACCCAAAAACATGGACACTGCACACTGCACCACAAGACTTCACAATGAGGTATCTAAGAGGATTTAACCATTCCAATACTCTGCTACCCATTTCATAACTCAATTGCCCATAAGGAAACAGGCAGAACTGAAAAGTAGGAGTATTGTGATTATTTCCCATTCCACATCCCAAATAATCATGGATATTTGAGGAAGGATATTCTGACTGTGGATGGAGTGCAATGAAGGTTTACCAGACTGATTCCTGAGCTGGCACTACTGATGCATGAAGAGAGACTAGAACTGTAAGGGCTATATTCACTGGAATTTAGAAGATTGAGGGGGAATCTCATAGAAACCTGTTAAAATCTATTAGGACTAGACAGGGTAAATACAGGAGTCCAGAACCAGAGGTTACAATCTAAGGATATGGGGTAGACTATTTAGGACTGAAATGATGAGAATTTCTTTTCACTCAGAGTGATAGGTCAGTGGAATTTTCTACAACCGAAAGCATTTGAGGTCAAAATATTGGATGTTTTCAAGGAATTTGATGTCCTTTTCAGGGCTAAAGGGATCAAAGGGTATGGGGAGAAAACAGGAACAGGTTATTGAGTTGGATGTTTAGATATGATTATATTGATTGGTGGAACAAGTTCAAAGGGCTGAATGGCTTACTCCTGCTTCTGTTTTCTATGCTTCTATGTACATAAGCTCTACATACATTTTCTACAGCACACTGAAGACTCTTGAAGAATAATGACCATTGTTTTTGTTAAACTGGTAAGTGTTGAATTGGTGTCCACTTTTTGTAAATGTTATGCGAGTTTACAACCATTTAAAATTAATTCCAGGTGTTGGCCCCTTTTCTCAAAGGTGTCGGGGCCTATCTTCTCCCATTGGGGGATAGTACTGTTAGATTGCTCACATCTTGGGATGTGGCAATCACATTCTGGGAAAAAAAGAGGTCCACAAATATCACAAAGCAACTCCAACCACTTGTACTTGTACATTATGCTAGGAGTCTGCACACCTCTATGTTTGGATAATTGGAAGTTAAACTTCAGCAAGAAACTGCTTTGGTTAGAGTTTTGAAGCTAAAGAAGAGCTGAACAACTTGTCAGTTCTTTATTCATATTAAAAAGCTAATGTGTGGCCCTTCAGGCTGTCAGGAATTTGTACATTTGTACTCACGCAAATTCAGCAACTTCCTTTCCCAGGTATCTAAGAGGATTTAACCATCCCGTTACTCTGCTACCCATTTCATAACTCAATTGTCCATCCTTCTCAACTCATTGGCCTACATAGCTGTCCAGTCTGACAACTCCTCACACTCTTAATATATCTATAACCTACAATCCTACATCTCTCCCAATCTTTCCCATATGGCCCTGAACCCACCACCAAATTAATCACTCATGCATTTTTTTTTGCCAACTGCTTTCAATTGCCTGAGCCTGAACCATGAATGTTTTGATTCAGGCCTCCATTTGCTTTAACAGATTTTCCACAGGATGGGAATCGTAATAAGTCACCCGATTTGCTATGCCAGGCACTGCAACATCAACAGCTCATTTTTGTTTAGATTCCTTACAGTGTAGAAACAGGCCCTTCAGTCCAATCAGTCCACACTAACCCTCTGAAGAGAAACCCACCCAAACCCATTTCCCTCTGACTAATGCACCTAACACTATGGGAAATTTAGCATAGAAATTTCACCTGACCTGCCCATCTTTGGATTTGGATTGTGGGAGGAAACCCATGCAGACACAAGAAGAATGTGCAAACTCCACACAGACAGTTGCCCGAGGCTGGAATTGAATCTGTGACCCTGGTGTTGTGAGGCAGCAGTGCTAACCATTGAGCCACTGTGCTGCTGCTACCACCCAGGCTGAAATAGTAAATGGATAGGTCAGATGGGCAGATCAGTGGCACATGGAATTCACCCATGATAAATGTGAGCTGATGCACTTTGGAAGAAGAAACAAGACAAGGGGGTACTCAATAAATGACAGAACACTAGAAATTTCAGAGGAACAGTGGGCGCTTGTCCACAGTCCTTTGTACATTTTTCCGAGCTCTTATGATTTAAAAAATGCTTTGGACATCTGCTTCTCTCTCTAAAGGGGATAACCTCAAATTTTTGGATGACTTCATTTTTTTTGTCCTGGATTCAAGATCAGTTATAGCAACAAATGCTGGACTTGTCAAAATTCCCAAAAAAATCACATTGTGAATGAAGAAGTAAGTACAGATGAATCTGAAAGGTAGAAAAATCACCATTTTCAGTAGGAAAAGAATTGGATAGCAGCAGACTGCCTGTAACGAACAAATCTAATTGAAGTGTTCAACAGGCATGACTAATCATAAGAGTAGTGCCTGAACTGTTTATAACCAGTCTCTGAACCATGAGATTACAGCTTCCAGCTTCTTGTTAGTTTATTGTCTGCATGATTGCCTTCATACAGATGGCATCTTAAAACAGTTTTTATCCCAGCATCGGCTGCTGGTTTTAAAGGGTTTTAGGTTAAGATCAAATGAAAGGTGGACTTTGCGTTTCAATAGCAACTTGAAGCTCTTTGTCTGATCACTACTGGCTTCCACACTCAAAGCAGATCTGCAGATTGGTAAGCAGGCTGCAGCAGGTTGACCTGATTTAACCACAACAGATTGTATTTTATATAGTGCCTTGTACACAAGTGCTCAACTAATCAAAGGTCTCAGTGCTCTGCTTTGCTACTCCACAGGATAAAATTAACTGGTGATAAAGGGTAAGTTTATCTTTGATGCAAATCAATACCTGTGACAATGAAAAACAGAACACAAAGAGCTGATTTTCTAGCCCTCTCTGCCTTATCCTAGCCACCAAAACTCTGTCTGCCTTTGAAATTTGGAGTTTTTCAGTTAATCTCCAAACTTGACATATTCCTGTGCACGAGCATTACAATTTTTCTTTCCCCTCTCAGGAAGAAAAGATCCCAGTAAAACTGACAAAAGAGATACAATGGTAAAACACATCTTGTATACTCAAGAAAAGAAGGTCCAGTTTCTGAATATCATTGCTTTTTGCTGTATCTTTTCCCTCTAGCCTTTGAGTGAGGATGTAATTTCTGAAATTAAAATTCTGAACAGTCAAATTCTAATTTCACTCCAATTCCCTCCCTTGCTCAGCCCAAATACCACTATCACCACTATGCCCATTGCTCTATGTCACATGCCCAGTTAAGGCAGTGACAGAGGGCTGTTTAAACTAATTTCATCAAGGATCATAACAACTAACAGGTAGCTCGAATATGACCTAGTCTCAAACTTCCAACCTGCACAGGTAATATATCATCCAATTGGGAACTCAAGTAGGTTCCAAGCAGCTCAATCAGCTTGCCTGTGCCTGCCAAAAACAGGATGGTATGTTAGCTGACAATTTCCCATGCCATTTTACTAATGGACCAACCTCCTGGCCCAGTGCCAAAGCACTAGTTAAATTTTGCCTCTCATGTCAGAGGAAAGAGGGTACAAAACCAAAGGAAACTGTAAGGGAAGTAGTAGAAGCTTAACAGGTATCTTTAGCGGAGGGGTAAGTGACTACATGTGAAATATTATCAAGAGAATTGGCAAAAGAATCAAGCATGAGTTGAGTAAGCATGTTATACATAGTGATGTGGAATGTGCTACCAGAGAGAGGGGTGGAACAGATTCATTACAACCCTCATGAGATAATTGGATAAATGAATAAAGCACAAATACATGTATGTCTAAGGAAGGAATGGTAGGGAAGTGGAATGAGTTAGATAATTCTTTCAGTGAGTTTTGACAGGAGCATAGTGGGCTGAGCATTCTCACCCAAACTATTCATTTCTCTGATTCAACCTTCCAGAAAACCAAAATAAAAGTGGATTGTGATCTGAAATAATCAAATCTGATGTTGAGTGTGGAAGGCTGTAGGGTGTCCAATGGAACATCCCCCCCATCTTGTGCTGAGTTTCTTTGAAACCATGTAGGAGGGCAAGGAGAGTGTGGGAGCACGAAAGACAGCTGAAATGTCCAGTGACTAGGAGCTCAATGTCATGCTTGTGGACAGAACTGAAGTACTCTGTAAACCTCCATCGATAGTCCATTCATCATGATGTTACTATAGCTTCCCTGGAAGGCAAAATATTAATGGATCAGAAATTTACTGGGTAAACAATAATGAGTCACATGAATGTTCATGTATTCATTGATTAAAAGTGAGATTAAGGAAAAGCAGAGCTGGAAAAACTTGGGCTTTAGTTGTTTTCTTGTGAAAAAGAATAATATTGGATTTGAAATATTAGTTGTCTTTATCTGTATTGTCCAGATGATGCAAGACCTGCTGAGTTTTCCTTGCATTTTCTGTTTTTATTATAGTTCCCCAGGATTCACAGTACTTCGTTTTGTCTTAAATAAATTCAGTACGTGCAAAGCTAATTTATCCTTTATCACTTTGGCTGGCCCCTAAAGCAGACTGGAGCTTCAGTTGTTCATGTGTTATTGGGAAATATCAATCAACATTATATCCATCAACACAGTATCCCTTCCATATTCCAGTACAATTATCTATTAATTAAGTAATGCTGAATTGCTTTTTGATATTTTCTGCTGAATCATATCTATGGTGTTCAGTTTGGTTGACAAAATGCCTAACCTATTTTCAGTCACAAACCCTGATGATGAATTTCTCCCTGCCAGTATGCTGCTTGGGGCATTTTTGTTTCATTTTCAGGTTAATGTTTGCCTTGTACACAAGCAGATAGTTTCTTCCTTTGTAATGTTTACATGGGAGATGAAGTACGGATAATATTGCTGTCAGCGGGTGCCCGGTGCATTTGCTGGGTTTTCCTCATCTTATTCATTGTGATGCTTTTGTTCCTATTTCAGAAGAGGACAAAACAAAAAAGGGTTGAAAAGATAGTTGTCCAATAAAAACCCAATGGACAGACTACTGTAAGCAGATTTGATAACACTGGGTGATGTTGCAGGAACAAGTGGTCTACAAGTTAACTCAGGTTTGAGCAATATATTTGTATAAAAAAGCTGCAGGGGTGTTTGAAGGTTCTGTTTACTTGACAGAAAGACATCAGCTCAATAACTAAAGGGCATTGTCTTGATCCAGTAGCTATGCATACTGCAGTTAGAAAAAAGTTACCCTATAGCAACCTTTATGAGTTGCGTTGCTAGTATCTGGTTTTGATAAAGTATTCTACCAAATCTGTGTTTTTCTAATTAAGTAGGAATTCTGTTCACAGATCATATGCTTTTTTTTTGCAAATCCAGTTGCTATTAGATCTTTGTCTTTTCTATGATGCTCATGCTCTGTAATATCACCTTAGCCGGGATTATCAAAGACCCTTCAGTAACACCTTCTCTATGTCTCAATGTGATAGTTTCAAGTTTCACTCCTTAAATCCAACTAGAACAAGTTGGATTCCTTCTTGTGCATGCTTTCCAACCACCTGATTTCTGATATTGGTCCAGCCTGGATAATCCAGTCTAAATGGGGTAAAAGCTGGATGAAAATATCTGCCCTCCTCTTTTCAAATGCCAAGGTATTTTGGGTTGTATGTCTCAGGGTTATCTCAGCAGGGAGAACTTGTACCTCTGAGCCAGAAACCCAAGGCACTCTCAGTCTGTGTGCCAGTTCCCCACTGCCATCACAATCCTGAGACACTTTTCTAAAAGTAGGACACCCACCAACAAATGGTTAATGGCCAATTGAAGAAGGCTGACTGGTCAGCCTCAGACCTGAATGGACAGCAGGTTTGGGAGAAGCAGAGGTGAGTATTATGCCATGCAGGCTGAGAAGCACTCTGTAACAACAATTGCCACAATTCTATTTTCAGAGGAGCTTGCCTTCCTGCAAAACGTTACATTCTTGGAGAAAGTGAAGACTGCAGATACTGGAGAGTCAGAGTTGAAAGTATGGTGCTGGAAAAGGACAGAGGTCCGGCAGCATCCAAGGAGCAGGAGAGTTGAAGTGGGGGCTGACAGATAAACAGGGGGTGGGAGGGGGGCTGGGGCTGGGGCAAAGGTGGGTAGGAAAGTGATAGGTGGATGCAGGAGGAAGTAAGCGTGATAGCTTAGTGGGGAAGATGAAGCAGATAGGTGAGAAGGAAGATGGATGAGGGGTGAGAGGAGATTTGGAAACTGGTGAACTTCACTTTGACATCCCTTGTGAAGTAATTTCTTCTTGTGTAGCACTACAGCCAGATCATTCAGACCAGACTCCTTGCATTGATTTCTGTTCCTTGCTGCTCCTATTCCCTGCTAGAGTATACATTGAAGTCCTCTTGTCATTCGACAAAAATGACCACTTTCCACTTCCATCAGTAAAACCTCCAACATTGCAATGGAGAATCTGCAATCCCTCTCTCTGCCTGTCTGCACCTCATTCTTGCCTCAAAGAAACTCTTTCACAACACTTCCAGCAGCTCCTCTTGAAGTGTACAGGCTGGGATAACGCAGGCTAGCTATAGTTGGCCTAAGCTTGGACTGAGCTGAGTATGTGGCCATGGTGGTTTAGTGTGCAGCCACTCGCCATGGAGTTGCGAGCAGACAACACATAGTTTTTATGCTGCCTGCATTGCTTCCAGAATGACCATTCATCACAATCCCTATGCGTGTTAATGGGCGTCATCGAATTCATATCCTGTTTTCTTATCATGATCACCTTGCCATTTAGGGTAATTTTTGCCGAGTGCAAATTTGCAGACATTTCTAAGTTTTTGAAAAAAAAATGCTTAATTAACTGTAAAGCTCTTTGGGATATCCTGGATTTGTGAAAGGTGCTACACAAATGTAAGTTTTTACTTTCTGTGATACACACTCATGTATGAGAGCTTATGATGAAGCTATGGCATGTTTAATATCAAGAAGATGCTGAAAGAATATTTGCTGTGTATAATCATAACTGTGTTGTTATAGCTCCTGACATTTACAAGCACCTGTAATTTTGAATCTTGTATTGTACCTTGTTGTCATTGGCACAGAACTAATAGAATAAGAAGTAATGTTTGGCCTTCCTGGCTTGATTCCAGTAAAAATATTTTATATTTCCACTGTCGTTCCCTCACATATGTGATAAAATGAAATGAGTTATGTGTAAAAGGTATGAGGTAATAAATACCGTCAGGAGTTAAATTGTTTTTTTCTAATAATAATTTTAATGCTATACAATAAATTCAACCTCTTGCTCAATTTTATTTTTGTTATTGAAATAAATTAAAGATGAAGAATTAAAACATTTGGAGAAATTTAGTAACCGATGTTGAAAAGCATTATATTGAATGAAACATTACAACTAACTGGAAATGCTCCATAAATTTGGCTGACATTGCTCTGTCCTCTATTTTAAAGCATCTATTGATCCTTTTATTTTGACCAATTGCATTATGAAAAAAAATGGAGAATTAGGGGAAGTGATATGCCATTTATTTATTTGAATGCAGTCACCAATAGTCATTTCTCGGCAAATGTCTTTAAATTTATGTAGCTAATATAGTAGGAGAAAACGGGGAAGCACCCCTGCCTCTTAGCCAGAAGCTGCGAGTTCAAGTCCCACACTTGGACATTTTGGCCATAGAGGGTGTATTTATAATATAAATAAAAAAGTTGGTTATCAATCTGTCAATTTGTCTGCCTCACTTGTGGCAAGTGCTAAGAATGGGAGAGTTTCCTGGATGGCCATGCATGATATAGAGTGGTGTCCATCAATGTACAGCCACTGGCAAGGTCAATGTAACAGGCAAAACATTAGTCTTGGAAACAGATATGTTCTTTCTCTGCTTCATGTGCCACTGAACAAATCTTTCTCTTTTCTTCACTTTTGTATCATCATCCAACTTTGCCCTAAACACTTTTTTTTATATTTCACCTGTATCTTGTCCTGTTAAGGAATAAGAGTCCCAGTTCAGGAAATCTTTCTTTTCGAGAGTGTGGTGCTGGAAAAGTACAGCAGGTCAGGCAGCATCTGAGGAGCAGGAGAATCAACATTTTGGGCATAAGCCCTTCATCAGGAGGGCTTTTATTTTTTGTCAATCTTTTTCTTGCCAATTTGTGAAGAGCTCAAAAATTAATTTTCTTACATTTAAGCAGACCCAGAAGATGAATTAACGATATATTTGCAAACTGTGCTGAATATCTTGATGTTTGTGAGTGTAATCAATGATCTTCCAACTCTCAGCTCTCCACACATTGTCCATAACACATAGTTTTAGTCCACTGAATGATTCCCTCATGGGCCCTATTATCATCTGCAGAACCTTTCCTTCCAGTCTGGAAAAATGAACAATCTTTGCTGCAGTCAGGTTTTTCTGACAGCTGATATATAACCACAGGTGTTTTGTGCGCATATATGAAATAACTTGGGCATATTTGACATTCAAATCTCATGCTCTGGTTCAAAGGCAATTCAAGGAAGCTAAAAGGTTCTTCGCCTTTAACAGACCAATAACTAAATGTTGAATTTAGCAGCAAAGAATGTTCAGAGATTTACAAGAGTTTTAATATTAATCTATAGTTTAGCACAATCAGTTTCCTTCTTTCCCTTTTGGATTCTATCCCTGTCCAGCTAACAACACTTCACTGGGAAAGAAACCAGTTTTGTTTTATTTTAAAAACCCACCACAAATTAAACAAAAGACCCAATTAACATGTTATTACCTGGGGTAATGTAAGACTAACAAAAATCAAGAAGGGGAGGAAAGAAGGGACAGTCTAAATCAAAATGGAGCTCGTGGGGAAACAGTACACCCCACTCCTGTGGTGCCCACCTCACTCTGAAAGTTTTGAAGGCATCATTGAACATTGAGTGCTCCCTCTCCAAGGACATCTAGGCACCTGTGTAGCCATGGAAGAGATTTAGGGTTGAAACTAGCATTTAAATGCACAGTCCAATGCACAACTCCTGCTCTCAATCAACTTAGGTTCTCTTCGGGTTGACCCTTCAAAGGGAACTGCATTTTTATACTGATATTGAATAAGAAACAGACGCAAGGCTACATAACAACACTTTAGTGGTTATGTAGCCTTGGTCAGACCACTGCATCCAAAGAACCGTGGAAGCTGCAAATCAGAAACAAAAACATAAAGTGCTGGAAAAACTCAGCAGGTCTGACCGCATCTGTGGAGAGAAATCAAAGTGAACATTTCGGGTCGAGTGACCATTCCTCAGAACTCAGTTCTAAATCATTAACTTTATTTCTCTCCACAGATGCTTCCAGACCTGCTGAGCTTTTCCAGCACTTTATATTTTTGTGTCTAAAGAGCTATGTTCAGTTTGAGCACTGTACCTCAGGCAGAACAGATTGATGATTGTTGGGTACTACATGCTATCACCTCTGTGATATAGTGGTTAAAAAAAAAGTACATGGTGCACAAATTTGGCTTTGGGATATGGAGGTTATATCATTAGACTAGTACACCAGACATTATTCCTGATGAAGGGCTTTTGCCTGAAACGTCGATTTTCCTGCTCCTGACCTGCTGTGCTTTTCCAGCACTATTCTGATCTAAACTCTAGTACATCAGAGGCCCAGACCATTGCACCAGGGATAAGAGCTTAAACTGTACCATGATAGGGGGTTGAATTTAAATTCAATAAATACATTTGAACTTTAAAGCATGTCTCAGTAATTGAGACTGGAATATCAAAGTGTACAGAACATTTAGGAAAAACAGAAAGTTTGGAAAAGGTTGATGGGATTGGCTCTGATAATTAATTATGGTATTAGCACAACACAGAGTAAAATCTTGAGTTTAAGAAACCAGGAAGTAGAAGCAATTTGTATCAAGGTTTAAAATGATGAAAGCAATAAGTCATTGTGCATTTAATGTGCAGGCCCCCAAAAAGTAACCATGCAGCTGATAGGGGATAAAGAAATAAATAATGACAGCATGTCAGAAAGGTCTTGAGGTAATAATAGGGAATTTTTATATACATATGGACTCGAAATTTTAGGGCAAATTCTTAGGACATAATGTTCTGTGGCCAACCAGTGAACAGGGTACCCTTGACCTGGAATTGTACAATGAGATAGGGCTAATTAAATACCTTATCTTGAAGTGGTCCACATTATGATTGACCATTACATTCAATTGGAGGGTGAGAGGGCTAGGTTCAAGATTATACTTTAAACTTAAGTGAGGCATGCATGAGAATGTCAAAGCAGAAAATCTAAAGTGAATTTAAGGGATAGAGTTCAAATATGTGGTGCTGAAAAAGCACAGCAGGTCAGGCAGCATCTTTGTTCTTTTACATGGCAGATTAAGATAGAGGATATGGATCTGCCCAGGCTTGGAGGGCCGAAGGGCCTGTTCCTGTGCTGTAATGCTCTTTGTTCTTTGTTTGTTCATCCTAGGAGCAGGAGAATTGGCATTTTGGAAATAAGCCCTTCATCGGGAATGTGGTTGGGGGGGGGGGGGGGGGGGGCAAGGGACTGAGAGGTAAATCAGAGAGTGAGGGGTGGGGCTGGGAGGAAGGTAGCTGGGAAGATGATAGGTGGCTGCAGGTGGGAGGTGATGGTGATAGGTCAGAGGGGAGGGTGGAGCAAATAGGTGGGAAGGAAATTGGACAAGTAGGACAGTTCAAGAGGGAGGTACCGAGTTGGAGGGTTAGCTCTGGGATAAGGTGAGGGGAGGGGAGTTGAGGAAACTAGTGAAATCCACATTGATTCTGTGTGGCTAGAGGGTCACAAGGCGGAAGATGAGGCATTCTTCCTCCAGGCGTCAGGTGGCTTGGATTTGGTGGTGGAGGAAAAGCAAGACTTGCATATCCTTGGCAGAGTGGGAGAGGGAGTTGAAGTGGTTGGCCACAGGACAGTGGGATTGTTTGGTGCGTCTGTCCCAGAGATGCTCCCTGAAATGTTCTGCGAGTTGACACCCTCTCTCCTCAATGTAGAGGAGACCACATCAAGAGCAAAGAACACAGTACAGAGGAACATCGATTGTCCAAAAGACATGGATGGGCACTATTTCGTTTGGATAATCGATTATTTGGATAATCGATTTTACCTTAAACAAGGGAAGCCATACTGATCTAACGCTGTGTTCTACCGGAGAATTTGTTTAAATCCATAATTTTAATGAGTCTGCCATTTAAACAAATGAAGTTTTGCAGTCTGCAAATTACAGGTTAAAATAAGAAGGACTAAACCCTTACCATGAAATCCCAGCATTAAACAAGGTCCCAAACAGCTTCTACAATCGCAAGAGCATTTGTCAGTTTCCGGGAACTCAGTTTCGTGATAGAAAGACAGAAGTCCTGCCTCGCACATGTGTTTACGTTGTCAGCCTTTTTTTTTAATTGAATGGCCAGATAAAGTGACGGGATTACTGTAAAACACTTACTTTTGCAAAAGGCTGTTTAACAGCTCCTACCTAAAAAAAACCCAGTAGCTGATGCTTGAGCTGCTTGTCTTCTTTGTTTTCGCCAACATTTTCACATGTTCTTCAGTACAGATAGTCCAAATGCACTTATCTCTTTGATGTAAAGTTTTTGTGGGACCTTAGAACCTTCTTTGGATAGTTCAAAATTCCGAAAATCAATATTTGGATAATCAAGGTTCCTCTGTAGATAAGGTGTTTGGGTATGCATGAGGTGGTGCCGATACAGTCATCAATGTAGCGGAGGAAAAAGTGGGGAATGGTGCCAGTGAAGCCAGTTGCCAACTCATGGACCTCTCCTCCTCATGTACCCACAACCATGACCTCATCTCCCAGCACCAAACTATCATCTCCCAGACCATGCACAACCTCATCAGCTCTGGGGATCTGCCATCCACAGCCCCCAACCTCATAGTCCCTGAATCCTTCATTACCCGGTTCTATCTCTTAACCAAAATTCACAAAACTGACTGCCCTGGTCGACTCATTGTCTCCAACTGCTCCTGCCCCACAAGTTATCTCCTCATAACTTGACACTACCTGTTTCCCTTGATCCAGGAACTGAAAATGTGTTGCTAGAAAAGCGCAGCAGGTCAGGCAACATCCAAAGAGCAGGTGAATCGATGTTTCGGGCATAAGCCCTTCTCCAGGAACTCCCAACATTTGGGACACCCACACCCTCCACCTTCTCCATGACTTTTGTTTCCCTAGCCTCCAATGCCTTATCTTCACCGTGGAATAATCAGACCCTGTACACATCCATCTGCCATGGTGAAGGCCTCCAAACCCTCCATTTCTTTTTGTCCTGCCGACCCAACCAGTAACCCTTACCAACACACTCATTCAATTGGCTGAACTGACCCTCACCCCCATAATATCTTTGAATGTTCCCATTTCCTCTACACCAAAGGGGTAGCAAGAGACACCCACGTGGCCCTCAGCTCTGCCTGACTATTGGTCAGATACATGGGCCAGTCCATCTTCCGTAGTTACACTGACACCGTTCCCCACCTTTTACTCTACTACATTGATGACTGTATCGGTGCCACCTCCTACTCCCACAAGGAAACTGAACAGTTCATCAACTTCACAAACACCTTCCTCCCTGTCTCCATCTCTAATGACTGACTCAACATAGACACCGACTTCAAACTCACTGACTCCCAAAACTATCTGGATGACATCTTCTCCACATCCCCCCTCCCCCGTAAAGAATGCTATCCCTTGCTCCACATTCCTTCCCCTCCACTGTATCTGCTCCCAGGAGGAGCAATTCCACACTAGGACATCTCAGATGGCTTATTTTGAGGACCGCAATTTCCTTTTCCACGTGGTCAACAATGCACTCTAATGCATTTTCTCCACATTCTGCACCTCCACCCTGAACCCCACCCCTTCAAAATCGACAAGGATAGAACCCTCCTAGTCCTCACCTTAACATAGAAAAATACAGCGCAGTACAGGCCCTTTGGCCCTCGATGTTGCACCGACCAAAGCCTACCTAACCTACACTAGCCCAATAACCTCCATATGCTTATCCAATGCCCGCTTAAATGACCATAAAGAGGGAGAGTCCATCACTGCTACTGGCAGGGCATTCCATGAACTCACAACCCGCTGAGTAAAGAATCTACCCCTAACATCTGTCCTATACCTACCACCCCTTAATTTAAAGCTGTGTCCCCTAGTAACAGCTGACTCCATTAATCCACCCCACCTTCCACCTTCCACTAATTCACCTTCCACCCCATTAATCTCCGAATACCAAATATGATCCTCTGCTGTTTCCCCACCTAAAGCCAGACCCCACCAGCAAAGATATATTTTCTTCCTCACCCTTATCTGTATTCCACAGAGACCATTCCCTCTATGACTCCCTCGTTAGGTCCACACCCACTACCAACCCACCCTCCACTCCCGGAACCTTCTTTTGCCATTGCAAGAGGTGTAAAACCTGTGCCCACAATTCCCCCCTCACCTCCATCCAAGGGCCCCTTCCACATCCAGACACCTCATCTACTGTGACTGTTGCTCTTGATGTGGTCTCTACATTGGAGAGACAAGACACCAACTCATGGAATGTTTCAGGAACCATCTCTGGGACACACGCACCTAACAACTTACCACTCTGTGGTCAAACATATCAACACCCCCTCCCACTCTGCCAAGGACATGCAAGTCCTTGGCCTCCTCCACTGCCAAACTCTAGCCACCTGACACCTGGAGGACAAACAACTCACCTTCCACCTTGAGACCATCCAACCACACAACATCAACATGGATTTCACAAGTTACCTCATCTCCCCTCCCCCACCCCATCCCAGATCCAACCATCCAACTCATCACCACCTTCTTAAACTGTCCTACCTTCCATCTTCCTTCCCACCTATCCGCTCCACCTTCCCTTCAACCTATCATCATCACCCCCCCATCTTCATCTACCTGTCGCCTTCCCAACTACCTTCCTTCCAGCCCCACCCACACTCTCCTATTTATCTCTAAGCTCCCTTTCCCCCCCACAACATTCCTGATGAAGGGCTTATGCCTAAAACATAGATTCTCCTGCTCCTTGAATGCTGCCTGATCTGCTGTGCTTTTCCAGTGCCACATTTTTGCCTTTATTTGAGGAAGCAATATATTGTAGACTGCTAGTCACTGAGGCATACTGCCTACTTGCTTGGTATCACATCAGCATTGGAACTGTTATATCACAATATTCATTTGTGCAGTTCGCAATATGTCTTTCTGGCTTGACAGCAGCATGCTGTTTGTGGAGAAGACCACTTGTGTGTTTACTGCAAAGTAGCAGCATGAGACAGTTAGCTTTATTTCAACAGATACCCCTTCCCATGCTGTGTGACTTTGTTACTTTCCAAGTCTGGTTTCTCTCTCCAAGTCCCAATGAATGCAAGAAAAAATGCTTCAACTTTTGAGGCTTCCTTTAGGAATGTTTAAGTGCCAGGCAATTGTTTAAAGAGACATAGCATGACCAAAACATTAGTCAATGAGGTGGGTTTTAAAAGGAGGAGAAAACATCAGAAAGGGATAAGATCTAAGGAGTGAATTTCACAAATCTATTTTAGGCAGTTGAAAACAGTTTTGCCAATGATAAGCTATTTTACACGTTCACATTTTTAGTGGGCTTGGTTTATGAACTAATAGAGTATAGTTTTTGCTGTTTAAAATGAGTTGATTAGACAATACTTTTCTATTGTTTACACTCTTCTTAGCAACATTTAGCTGCGAACAAACCAATTTCTCTCAACATCCTATAATTATGTTAAAATTGGTGCCTTTAGTGTTGCGATTAACACTCCAAAATGTTCCTGAAATTTCTGAAATCAATTTATGATTTTTTTTTGCTATTTCTCGGGGAAATTCAAGTTAAGATTTGTCCATTCTACCAACTGCTCACATTGGAGACTTGGGAAACTTCGCTTTTGAACGATATTGAGTCAGAATGGCTGGTGTGACACAACTCCCCACTGTTGCTCTGTCAGACAGAGTGTGTCAGAACCATCTGCAAGCATCCTGGACAATTTTCTTTCACTTTGCAATGTCTAAGGTACTAATACAAGAGGTGGCACTGATTCAATTTCATGGTCCTTCATTCATCAAAAATGATCAGGAAAGCTTTTGATGTTGTCAGAAATAATTTGAAAAATAAAATATGCATCTGTGCTATTGTTTTATTCTAAATACTAAATGGCTAGTGCAACCTTTGCCATTCATGCTGCTGCTGGAAGCTTCTCCTGCAGTGTATTGCAGTGTCACAGGACAACATCCTTGCACCATTCTACTGCATACAATGTATGTAGCTTACTTGAAATTGCTCTGACACAACCATCATCGAACAATGCCCAAGCTGCCCCGTTTCTGCTGCCCTTAGTTCTCGAGAAAAGATCTTAATAGCTTTTCAGCTTTGATCAAAAGACAAAATACCATAATGTTATTGTCTGCGTCTCTTTGTGTAGCTCTTTTTGTCAAACACAGTTTCAACATGGACAATTTCCATTAATTTCGCCATGTTCTATTGTGGATGAAATGCACTCTTCAGTTTATGAACGGGAAAAGGAGGGAGAGTCCAGCAGGACTGTCGATGTTACTTTAATATTTTGTAATTGAATTTGTGAGATTTCTGCCCGTTCATGTCACAAAATACCCTCCATGTGGCTTGAATGAAACATTTAAAAATATTATGCTTGGCTTAACTATAAAATGGGAAAAGTAGATATGATTAAAGTGGAACTTGCAGCCTTTTCCCTGTTAAAGAAAAGACTTTCAGGAAAGCACTGAGAACTAGTTTTTTTTAAATAAAAAAAAGCTGGAGGTGCTGCAGTAATTAACTCAAGAGCTCCACAAACCAGAAGGAAATGGCACAACAATGTGTTCATATCCAGGAGGTAAGTAAGTAAATGCAAATCAGATAATTTCTTTGCAAATGCTGTGAAAAGGCTTTGGCATTGCAAAAGAAAACTTATTTTTCAAAAGGCAATACCTCAGGTCAAAAAGCAAACCAAGATATCTGAGTTGAGTCTGCAATTTCAAGGAAAGAGATATCTACAAATGGATTGAATTAACTGCAGATGCAGGAATTAGAAAGGTGCATTAAGCTGAACCAAGTTTGAAAATCGGTTAGGAAGAGAAAAATAAATTTGGTTCAAGGTGGAGGTTAAGGATTTCAGCTGTCTTTTAACTGCTTTTTGAAATGTCCAGGAAGCTACTCAGTACAAGGCCATTTAAGGATGGGAAGCAAATACCTATTCAGCGATGCCTCAATCCTATGAAAGAATGTTTTTATAATCACTCTCAAATATGGAACCTTTTAGAGAAAATGGGGGAGATACTAAATGAATATTTTGCATCACTATTTACTGTGGAAAGGGATATGGAAGATATAGACTGTCGGGAAATAGATGGTGACATCTTGCAAAATGTCCAGATTACAGAGGAGGAAGTGCTGGATGTCTTGAAATGATTAAAAGTGGATAAATCCCCAGGACCTGATCAGGTGTACCCGAGAACTCTGTGGTAAGGTAGAGAAGTGATTGCTGGGCCTCTTGCTGAGATATTTGTATCATCAATAGTTACAGGTGAGATGCCGGAAGACTGGAGGTTGGCAAACATGGTGCCACTATTTAAGAAGGGTGGTAATGACAAGCCAGGGAACTATAGACTGGTGAGCCTGACCTCGGTGGTGGGCAATTGTTGAAGGGAATCCTGAGGGACAGGATATACATGTATTTGGAAAGGCAAGGACTGATTAGGGATAGTCAACATGGCTTTGTGTGTGGGAAATCATGTGTCACAAACTTGATTGAGTTTTTTGAAGAAGTAACAAAGAAGATTGATGAGGGCAGAGCAGTAGATGTGATCTATATAGATTTCAGTAAGGCATTCGACAAGGTTCCCCATGGGAGACTGATTATCAAGGTTAGATATCATGGAATACAGGGAGAACTAGCCATTTGGATACAGAACTGGCTCAAAGGTAGAAGACAGAGGGTGGTGGTGGAGGGTTGTCTTTCAGACTGGAAGTCTGTGACCAGTGGAGTGCCACAAGGATCAGTGCTGGACCCTCTACTTTTTGTCATTTACATAAATGATTTGGATGTGAGTATAAGAGGTACAGTTAGTAAGTTTGCAGATGACACCAAAATCGGAGGTGTAGTGGACAGCAAAGAGGGTTACCTCAGATTACAACAAGATTTGGACCAGATGAGCCAATAGGCTGAGAAGTGGCAGATGGAGGTTAATTCAGATAAATGCGAGGTGCTGCATTTTAGGAAAGCAAATCTTAGCAGGACTTATACACTTAATGGTAAGGTCCTTGGGAGTGTTGCTGAACAAAGAGACCTTGGAGTGCAGATTCATAGCTCCTTGAAGGTGGAGTCGCAGGTAGATAGGATAGTGAAGAAGGCGTTTGGTATGCTTTCCTTTATTGGTCAGAGTATTGAGTCTAGGAGTTGGGAGGTCATGCTGCGGCTGTACAGGACATTGGTCTGGCCACTGTTGGAATATTGCGTGCAATTCTGGTCTCCTTCCTATCGGAAAGATGTTGTGAAACTTGAAAGAGTTCAGAAAAGATTTACAAGGATGTTGCTAGAGTTGGAGGATCTGAGCTACAGGGAGAGGCTGAACAGGCTGGGGCTTTTTTCCCTGGAGCGTCGGAGGCTGAGGGGTGACCTTTTAGAGGTTTACAAAATCATGAGGGGCATGGATAGGATAAATAGACAAAGTATTTTCCCTGGGATTGGGGAGTCCAGAACTAGAAGCCATAGGTTTAGGGTGAGAGGAGAAAGATATAGATGAAACCTAAGGGGCAATTTTTTCATGCAGAGGGTGGTACGTGTATAGAATGAGCTGCCAGAGGATGTGGTGGAGGCTCATACAATTGCAACATTTAAGAGGCATTTGGATGGGTATATGAATAGGAGGGGTTTGGAGGGATATGGGCCGGGTGCTGGCAGGTGTGACTAGATGGGGTTGGGATATCTGGTCGGCATGGACGGTTTGGACCAAAGGGTCTGTTTCCATGCTGTACATCTCTATGACTCTATGGGTCATTCAGGTTTGCTCCTCTTTAGCTGCCCTTTCAACTGATTCTACTAGAATCCATGACAATATTAGAAGAAGAATAACAATGAAATACTCCCCAATGGTTTGGCCAATGTTTAACCCAGTGCCTCAAACAGTTTATTTGGCCTCTCCAAATCATTGCCATTTGCAGGATCACACTGTACATTGTTTCCTGCATTAACATATTGTACAGCATTTCCTATATTACAACAGGGACTACACCTCAAAAATATTTCAAATACTTCAGGCAATCCCAGGATTATCAGTGGTATTGTTAAAAGCAATGATTTCTTTCTGCAAATTCTGTCAACACTACACAGGAGCATCATGAAATAGAGCAAGACTGAGCTCTCTATTCTAAACCACACTACTGCTGGAATATTGAGACAGTGAATAGCATTTGATGGCCAAGTTAGACCGTATTTGTGTTAAAAGTGGAGGCAAATTGTTTGTCTTATATTTTCCACTTAACCTGACTTTAGCTGGACCACAACAGAACCCACCTCCCTTATAAGGAACCTTGGAATTTGATGGATATTAATGGCAAGATTGGGTATGAATACCAGATAGTTTTGGCAATCTCCTCACAGAAATGCTGAAATGCTATTGTTTTGTACTCAATGTGACACTAAAGGTTGAAAAAAGATCATTCAACCTAATCATCCATGCTTTGGTGTTTATACTTCCAATGAGCTTCTTCTAGACTTAATACTTCTGATGCTATCAAGATATCCTTCTATTGCTTTCTCCCTTGTGCATTTATTAAACACCCTCTTATATTGCATGCCTCATTTTAAAAAAAAATCAATTATTTGATGTATGTATTGATGGCCAAGCTATCTTTTATTATTATGTTTGTTGGTGACCCACTTGCTTCAACTGCTGCAGTAATTGAGGTATCGCAAAACTCACAAGGCTACAGGGAGGGAGTTTCAGGATTTTGACCAGATGCCAGTGCTGGAACAGTGACATAGTTCCAAGTCTGGATGATGTGTGACTTGATGGGAACTTACAGCCAGTTTCCAGGATGTTGCTGGTATGCGATTCAGCAATAGGTCTATTGTGGAATGTTATGAGAAGATGATGAGATTCACTCTTAATCAAGATGGCTATTCCCTGGTATTTGTGTGGCATAAATATTACTTGTCAATCGTCAACACAAGCCTAGATGTTGTCAGGATCTTGTTACATATAAAAACAGATGCTTCGGTATCTATGGAATTGAATTGTGTTGCAAACATCTCCACTTCTGACCTTCTAATAAAGGTAGACAACTGAGAATAGGTGGGCCTTTGGGACTTCCCTGTAGAACTCCTTCAGCAATGTTTATGGCTCAGGTTATTGGCCTCCAACAACCACAATTGCCTTCCATTATGCTGCATATGACTCTAACCAAGTGAGAGGTTCTAGAGAGACTGAGTTTGTGATAACATGGAAAGAGACCCTTTGGTCTCCCTTTGATTTTCGTTGACTTAAATTTGATTCAGATTCCCTGACTTTATATTCAGTCAAATATTTCCCAAGGATCAGATGTTGTGACTCTCACCTCAGCTCTGGAATTCAGGTTTTTGGTTGAATCTAGATGAAGTCTGTAATGGGGTAAGGAGCTGACGAGCATTGGTCGAAACCAAACTAAGTGTCATTTAGCAGGTTATTGCTGTGTAACTACCATTTGATGGTATTTTGGATGACATCATCACATTACTCATAGTTGAGAGTAATTCATTGGGTTTGATTTGTTGGTACTATTTGTGGGTATGACATATCAATTCAATTTCCCACATTTTCAGATAGGTGTCAGATGCTGTCAGCATCCATTAGCCTTTACATTACCCATAAGACAATAAGCTTGAGAAATTGGAACAGGAGTTAGCCCTTCAAACCTGCTCTGTCATTCAGTAGGACAATGGCTGATCTGACATTCTTCACTGCTACTTTCTTATCCTTCCCCAATATCCCTTGGTTCCCCTACTGACCAAAAATCTATCTCAGCCTTAAATATACACAAGGGTAGAAGCCATCCAGCTCTCCATGGCAAAGAATTCCCTAAAGACTCATAACACTCTGAGTGAAGAAATTCTTCTTCATCTCACACATAAATTGGCAATCCTTAATTCTGAGACTGACTGGTATTAGACACTCCCATGAGAGGAAACACCCTGTCAGCATTCACCCTGTCAAGCCCCTTAAGAATCCTCTATAATTCAATGAGATAACCTCTCATTCTTTTGAACTCCACTAAGTAGAGTCTCGAGCTGTTTAATCTTTGATCATAAGACGATTCCTCTATACCAGTGGACCTTCTTTGAACTGCCTCAAACTGCTCACAGTATTCCAAATGTGGTCTCACTGGCACCTTGTACACTTTCAGTCAGACTTCTCTACTTTCATATGCCAATCCCTTTGAAATAAGAGCCAACATTCCAGTAACTTTACTGAGTACATGCCGAGCACCTGTGTTCTAACTTTTCGTGTATTATGCACAAGTATCCCCAAGTCTCTTTGTGTTGCAACTTTCAAAAGTTTTTTTTCTCTCAATTGAAGTAATACTGTGTAATTTTATTCTTCCTTCCAAAATGAACAAGTTTGCATTTTCCATTTTGTATTTCATTTGTCAACTATTTGTCCACTTACTTAATCTATTAGTATTACTCTGTAAATATTTTCATTCCT
This sequence comes from Hemiscyllium ocellatum, assembly GCF_020745735.1. Classification (NCBI taxonomy): domain Eukaryota; kingdom Metazoa; phylum Chordata; class Chondrichthyes; order Orectolobiformes; family Hemiscylliidae; genus Hemiscyllium; species Hemiscyllium ocellatum. The sequence goes on from NC_083403.1 coordinate 96,954,500, forward strand.
CTCATAACTTACTTTTCTATATATTGTTGTGGTGTCTGTTTCCTTCCTCTAAGACGTTTATATTCATTGTAAACAATTATAGACTCAGTATTGATCCCTACGGATGCCCACTGATTACGGGTTGTCAACCTGAAAAAGAACCCCTTAAAATACTTATCCAGTGTCTTCAGTTATTTCTTGATAGAATGTGAAGTGAATTAAATCAGCTGAGTGCTGGCATCAATGAATGTGGAGAGCTCAGGAAGAGGCCAAGATGGATCATCCCTTCAGCACATCTAACAGAGCATGTTTACTCATCTAATCTATGAAGTCTACATTCTAATCTTTCTCTGGGCAAAGAAGTTTCTACTGAATTACTGATTAGTTATTAGTCACCATCTTATATTTATATATCCCCCCACCCCTTTCATTTCCAGTTTGTTAGATAGGGCAGAAATAGTGCTGAAAATGTTTTGCTGGAAAAGCGCAGCAGGTCAGGCAGCATCCAAGGAGCAGGAAAATCGACGTTTCGGGCATAAGCCCTTCTTCAGGAATGAGGAAAGTGTGTCCAGCAGGCTAAGATAAAAGGTAGGGAGGAGGGACTTGGGGGAGGGGTGTTGGAAATGCCATAGGTGGAAGGAGGTCAAGGTGAGGGTGATAGGCCGGAGTGGGGGTGTGGACGGAGAGGCCAGGAAGAAGCTTGCAGGTTAGGATGGTGGTGCTGAGTTCGAGGGATTTGACTGAGACAAGATGGGGTGAGGGGAAATGAGGAAACTGGAGAAATCTAGGTTCATCCCTTGTGGTTGGAGGGTTCCTAGGCGGAAGATGAGGTGCTCTTCCTCCAGCCATTGTGTTGCTATGGTCTGGTGATGGAGGACTCCTCCATCGCCAGACCATAGCAGGACTCCTCCATCGCCAGACCATAGCAACACGACGGCTGGAGGAAGAGCGCCTCATCTTCCACCTAGGTACCCTCCAACCACAAGGGATGAACTCAGATTTCTCCAGTTTCCTCATTTCCCCTCCCCCCACCTAGTCTCAGTCAAATCTCTTGAACTCAGCACTGCCTTCCTGACCTCTCCGCCCCCACCCCCACTCCGGCCTATCACCCTCACCTTGACCTCCTTCCACCTATCGCATTTCCAACACCCCTCCCCCAAGTCCCTCCTCCCTACCTTTTATCTTAGCCTGCTGGACATACTTTCCTCATTCCTGAAGAAGAGCTCATGCCCGAAATGTTGATTCTCCTGCTCCTTGGATGCTGCCTGACCTGCTGCTCTTTTCCAGCAAAACATTTTCAGCTCTGATCTCCAGCATCTGCAGTCCTCACTTTCTCCAAGACAGAAATAGTGCCAATCCAATTTAAGAAATAGCCCTCAAGCAATTTTTAGAATCTTATTCCCACTCTTTGGTCATTGTAAGATAAGCTTTGGCATCAAAATATTCAATTATCCTTTTTAAATAATGACACAAATATCTATCACTGTAGCTTCTAATACTTTCATTCTGAAATTTTGCTTGCAACGGAGTTCCCCATGGATGCTTTCCATTGCTGTGAAGAGTGATAACATGAACAGAGATTCATTAAAACTGCAACTGGGCTGGCCTCAAACACAGTTGAATAGTCGTTAATCAAAATAATGAGAAATCTACCTAATTAGAGGTAACAGAAGGAATTTATGTTAAACATACTAGGGCTACCCCAAGGTGTGAAGACCAATATCATTGAGGTCTTAATTGAGAGATAACACAAAACGTATAAGATTATTGTAGATGTGAAAGACAGTTCAGTCCATTTTAATTCTAGAGAAATTCTAATATTACAGCAGTAACAACACATTAAGAGTACTTCATTGACAATAAAAAGTTTTGAACCACCTGGGGTTATGGAATACTTTCTCATTTATTTTTCTTTCTGGTAGATTTTTAGGTTTCTTTGCTCAATTTGGAAATGCAAAGACATTTTCTGCAAAGAAACAATCCTCACAATCTGTCCTAATGACTGAGTCTAGTTTCCAGTATTCTGCTTGTCAGGGCTTCTCAGAAGGGATCATATTTCCCTTTGGTCAGGAATCTGATGTTACGACACAGCGGTAAAGCCCTCTGATAATTCAACCAAATACACAGAAAAGCTCACCCTGCCACATGATCTGTTAATGTATGAGTGACAGAGAACTACCCAAATTCCACTATTTTACAAAAATATCAAATTTGTTCTTTAATGCTAAAAGTGAACATTAAACAACAATTATTTACAACTCTAAGCCTCCTTTCTCTTAAAGATTTGTTATCTACCACTCCATCTATAACAATATATTGATCCAATAAAGCCCCTAGTAAATTGACAGCAACTTAATTTTCAAAACCACATGGCAATTGTCATCTCTAGTGTCAATCTTCCCTGCATCATCTTTGGTCTTCTGCTGCAAAGATGTTTCATATGAACATGATACCTTTGACAGAGAGTGTGGTGAATAGCAATCTTTCAATGCAGTTGGTGCTCTTCCTAGCTAACTGTCCAAAATGCCTGTTTTTTTTAATACCCCAGACATCAGATTGTCTCATTGGTTCAATGTTGTCAAAACAGTAAAATCTAATTCGATTGGGTTTTAGTATCCTGGGGTATAAGGTAATCTGACTGGTTAAATTCGAACTGCTGTGAAAACAATTGAGGTATCTAGGTTACAGCTAAATGTTATATCTTTGACTGCCAATCAGTCACATGACAGATGCTGGCCAGCTTTCAGCTTTCACTCTTTCTTTAAAATACAGTACACACCTTAAACTTCATAACACCAAGCAGTGAAGGAAAGAAGTTCCTGTGAGGAGCCTCTCAGGAGGGTTGTTCTTCAAATGCAAGTTGTCATTGATGTGACCATTAATGAAGTAAACTCCATTGTTAAGACCCCCATTGTCCACCAACATAAGATTAATTATTCCCTTTCATTCGGCGTTTGGAGAGACTGCCTTGTATTTGGGGCAAGAGTCCTATGTGGACAGTTGTTTTTGATAATAAGGATGATTTTCATTCACCCTACTTTACTATATTTTGTGAGACATTGCTTTGTAATAACTTAACAAAATCCAAATAAATTTCCTAAACATTATCTGACTTATCCTCTCTTTTACAAAGAAGGGCTCAACTTCCTGAGCTGCCGACCCTCTGAAAAGTAACCCACACCCATTTCCCTCTGACTAATGCACCTTTCTGTACAGGACTTTGGTTAGGCCACATTTGGAGTACTGTGTGCAATTTTGGTCGCCTCACTTTAGGAAAAATGTAGAAGCTTTGGAGGGGGTGCAGAGAAGATTTACCAGGATGTTGCCTGGAATGGAGAATAGGTCGTACGAGGATAGGTTGAGAGTGCTAGGCCTTTTCTTGTTGGAACGGCGAAGGATAAGGGGTGACTTGATAGAGGTGTATAAGATGATCAGAGTAATAGATAGAGTAGACAGTCAGAAACTTTTTCCCCGGGTACAACAGAGTGTTACAAGGGGACATAAATTTAAGGTGAAGGGTGGAAGGTATAGGGGAGATGTCAGGTGTGGGTTCTTTACCCAGACAGTGGTGGGGGCGTGGAATGCGCTGCCCGTGGGAGTGGTAGAGTCAGAATCACTGATGACCTTTAAGCGGCAATTGGATAGGTACATGGATGGGTGCTTAAGCTAGGACAAATGTTCGGCACAACATCGTGGGCCGAAGGGCCTGTTCTGGGCTGTATTGTTCTATGTTCTATGTTCTATGTAATACTACGGGCAATTTAGCATCTGACCTGTACATCTTTGGACTGTGGGAGGAAACCAGAGTAGACTCGGGGAGAATGTGCATGCTCCACATAGAAAGTTGCCAGAGGCAGGAATCGAACTGGAGATCCTGGTGCTCTGAGGTAGCAGTGCTAACCACTGAGTCACTGTGAAAACCCTTGATGATGGTAGCTGAAGGTTGAGGGTGATGGTGATAGGTCAGAGTGGAGGATGGAGTGTATAGGCGGGAAGGAAGATGGATAGGTAGGACAGTTCAAGAGGGCTGTGCCAAGTTGGAAGGTTGGATCTGGGATAAGGTCGGGGGGGGGGTGACAAATTAAGAAACAGGTGAAATCTACATTGATTCCATGCAGTTAGAGAGTCCCAAGATGAAAGATGACGTGTTTTCCCTCCAGGTGTTGGGTGGCTAGAGTTTGGCGGTGGAGAAGGCCCATGACTTGCATGTCATTGGAACTGGTGGTGGTGGTGGTGGGGTGGCGGGGGGCGGGGGGGAGTTAAATTGTTCAGCCACAGAGCAGTGAGGTTGTTTAGTGCGTGTGTCCCAGACATGTTCTCTGAAATGTCCCACACGTTGGAGACTACATCGAGAGCAATGGACACAGTCGATGACATGTGTGGAAGTACAGATAAATCTCTATTGGATGTAGAAGGATCCTTTGGGGCCTTGGATGAAGGTGAGGGGGAAAGATGTGGATGCAGGTTTTACATCTCTTGTGGTGGCAGAGGAAGGTGCTGGGAGTGGAGGGTGGGTTGGTGGGATGTGGTCCAAGGGAGTTGTAGAGGGAATGGTCTCTCTGGAACGCAGATAGGGGTGAGAAAGGAAATATATCCCTGGTGGTGGGGTCTGTTTGTAGATGGCAGAAATGGAGGAGGACAATGCGATATATCTGGAGGTTGATGGGGTGGAAGTCGAGGACTGGTGGGGGGGGGTGGGGTGGGGGGGGAATACTGTCCTTGTTTTGATTGGATGAATGGGGTTCAAGGACAGTGTTGTGGGAAGTGGAGGAGATGCACTGAAGCACATATATTTCAAACTCACTGACTCCAACAGCTACCTGGACTACACCTCTTCCCACACTGCCTCCTGTAAAAATGCTATCCTTTATTCTCAATTCCTCTGCCTCCGTCTCATCTGATCCCAGCAAGACCAATTCCACCAAAAAACATCCCAAATGGCCTATTCTTCAAAGATTGCAATTTCCCCTTCCACGTGGTTGACAATGCCCTCCAGAGTATCTCCTTCATTTTCCACACCTCTGCCCTTGAACTCTACCCCTTACAAGCACAGAATCCCCTGGTCTTCACCCTCCATGCCACTAACCTCTGGATACTTTGCATCATCCTCCTCCATTTCTGTCACCTACAAACAGAACCCACCATCAGGGATATATTTCCCTCCCCACCCCTATCTGCATTCCAAAGAGACTATTCCCTCCATGACTCCCTTGTTCAGTCCACACCCCTCACCAACCCATCCTCCACTACTGGGACCCTCCCCAGCCATTGCAGAAAGTACAAACTCTCCATCTACACCTCCCTCCTCACCTCCGTCCAAGGCACCAAAGATCCTTCCACATCTGACAGAGATTTACCTGTACTTTCACACACATCATCTACTGTGTCCATTGTTCTCTATGTGGTCTCGTCTTCACTGGGGAGACAAGACGTCAACTTGTAGAATGTTACAGAAAACATCTCTGGAACACACGGACTAAACCTCACCGCCCTGTGACTGGATGCTTTAACCCCCCTCCCACTCTACCAACAACATGCATGTCCTGGACCTCCTCCACCAGCAAACTCTAGCCACCCGATGCAGGAGGCAGAATATCTCATCTTCTGCCTTGGGTCCCTCCAGGCACACAGAATCAATGTCAATTTCACCAATTTCCTCATTTCCCCTCCCCCACCTTATCTCAGATCTAACCTTCCAAATTGGCATTTCTCTCTTGAACTGTCCTACTTGTCATCTTCTTTCTCACCTATTTGCTCCACCCTTCTATCACCTTCACCCCCACCTTCATCCACCTATGGCATTCCCAACTATCTTCCCCCCAGCCCCACCCACCCTCTCATTTATCTATCAGCCCCTTTTGGCACCTCACCACCTCCCCCATTCCTGATGAAGAGCTTATGCTCGAAATGTCGACTCTCCTCCTCCTCGAATGCTGCCTAACCTGTTGTGCTTTTCCAGCACCACACTCTCGACATTCATCCCTTTAAGTCTGCACTACCATTTGAGATGATCATGGCTGATTGAATACTTTAAAGCCATAAGTCACAATCCTGAATGTTACTGGTAATTAGAAATTTATTATTTCTCTTGGCTTTTGCTTTGTGCTTAGAGAGTAAAATGTTGTCATGCATCAAAACACCTATTAAAGAAGTCATTGGATTTTCATTCACATTGAAGTCTAGTTTAAAATTAGTCTCAATCTGTCCTATAATGATACATATTTGTGTTAATGTGTACCTCTCTTTTACAACAGACAGGGATTTTCTGAGCACAGAACTTTACATAAATAAAGTTTTTAATCCACCAAATATAGCATGCCAAAAAGACTTAAGTAAAAACATGTTCAATTACATTGCTGTGATACCTTTGCAGGTCAGAAACACACAAAAACATACATGGGTTCCAAAGCTGAACTGATTTATTCCAGTTTGTTTATGTCAATGTACATACGATTTGGCACATGGTGCTATTATAGCATAGCACATTTTAATATTATGTGTGCCAAGGTGAAACAGAAATTAATCTGAAAGTTGTTAACCAAATTCAGTCAGATACATTGAAAAAGTATTTGATGGGATGTGCTATTTATTAAAGCTTAAGATGTGGCAATGGAAATAGGAAAATATAAACAGAAGACAATGGGGAAGGGCAGAAAGAGAAGTAAAAAGGCATTTTAAAATAGGAGGGTCGAAAAGCTTTCCCAAAAGTTGATGATTTTTAAATTATGTGTTTGGAAATAAAGGTTTAATATTATGGTACAATGGTTATAGTTAGAGATGGGTAGATCTCTCACTTGCATAGAAGAGTTTTGTTGAGTTTCTCAATGTATGAGTTGACCTTTTATATCTACATATGAAAGACCAGCCATGAATTTCCTTCATCTGATGGAAATCAGAGCATTAACAAAGGGTGACTGCTGATCTTATACTAACCGATCACTGAAGTAAAAATACACAAAGCATGGTGAGAATGACGTAGTAACAAACTTGGTCAATGTTGAGTGAAGGCTGTCATAAGGATAAAAGCTTCAAAGGTAGATTTGTGCAAGGATTAATAAATGGAGTGCCAGAGATTGATGTCAGCATATAGTCACGTTAAACACATAAAAGAATCAACTTCTTCCCCAAACTGCTTCATTGATTTTACTGAATATCCATTTCATTATTAATAAAAAAGAATATTTTGATTCAAGATTGCCAATCAGCAATGTAGACCTAGAATCTAAACGTTGTCAAGCTAATATAAATATAATCCTCAAAATGTTGATTTAAACAGTTGCGAGTTTTGAACCTTCTGATATTTGGGTTCCCTGAGCAATGTGTGCTTTTTTTGCAGTAGTGCATTTATTTTTAAAGGGCTGACGTTATAAATGTGGAAATAAATGAGAAAGATGTTCTTCAAATCTTGTTTTCTGCATATCCCTAATTTTCACTGGTTCACCACTTGTGGATATGTCTTCAGCTGCTTAGGCTCTAAGTTCAAGAATTCTCTCTTTCAATATTTCTGTCTCTTCTCGGCTGTCCCTCTCTTACACACAGCTGCATGAATATATGCGTTGGGATCATGATTAGACTATTTGATACCTCACATCTGATTGTGGCCTGAACTTCACATTCCTACCTATTCTTGAAAACATTTTACCTCTCCGGTGTTCAAGAACTTATCCACCTATGTCTTTAAAATATTCAAAATATCTGCTTTCACCAACTTTTTATAAAGAGACTTCCAAAGTTTCTCAACCTGATCTCTGTTTTAAATAGACAACCACTTTTATTTTTAAATGGTAGCTCTTTGTTTTGTATTCTGTCACAAGAGGACACTTTCTTATGACATCCACCTTGTCAAGCTGCTTCAGCTTACATCTTACCCTTGTAAACTCCAGCAGATACAAGTCAACACTGTCCAATACAGTATGAAGTACTCCAAATGTGATCTCACTAGTGTTCCATACAACCAAGTATAACTCTTCCTACAATTGTATTAAATTCACCTCAAAATAAACAATATCGTTCTGTTAGATTAGATTCCCTACAGTATAGAAACAAGCCCTTGGGCCCAACAAGTCCACACTGACCTTCCAAAGAGTAACCCACCCAGACCCATTACTCTAGCCTATACTTCGGCCTGATCAATGCACCCAACACTATGGGCAATTTAGCATAGCCTGTTCACCCAACCTGCACATCTTCATATTGTGAGAAGAAGCCAGAGCACCCAGAGGAAACCCACACAGACACAGGGAGAATGTGCAAACTCCACACAGACAGTCACCCAAGGCAGGAATCAAACCCAGGTCCTTGATGCTATGAGGCAGCAGTATTAATTACTGAGCCACCGTGCTGCCCATTAGTTTCTCTAATAACTTGCAGTACCCACATTCTAGTCTATTCTGACTCATTCACTAGGACATCCAGATCACTCTGCATCTAGAGCTCTGCAATCTCTTGCCATGTCAAGAATATGTGTCATCAGCAACTTTATCAAATATACCTTCAAGCTCTTCACCCAACTCATTGTTATAAATTATAAAACATTGCAGCTCCATATTCATTTAAACCTATGTTTGAGTGTGTCAATGGTATTATACAAATGCACATTGTTTTCTGGTTGAACTCCTGACTGAAGGCATTGCTCAATTAAGTACCTATTAAACAACTTGGAGGTGGAAGTTAATGCACCCGATTCATCACAGTACTGATTTTTAAAGTATTAATTTCCTTCAAGCCTAAAATCAACACAAAATACCTTTCGCTCCCCATTGTGTGTTTAAAATTAATGAGTGCTCAGCACTGACAGTGATTTGATGCATGTTGTAATCAATTACTTGGTTTGCTGTGAAACGAATGAAATGTAGGAATAATGAAAGTATTTAAACTTAGCTTGACAAATGATCTTCTCAAATTCCCAAGGGTTCATTGTGAGACAAAAGTTTATGAGTGCTCTTCAAACCCATGCAAACGTTGAGGCCTCAGCATTGATTACAGTTGGCATTACACTTGTACCTGCCCAGTCGGTGAGTTGAATCAGGTTCTGCTTTATCAAAAGTGTTGATTACACAAGTTTAAATTATCTTTCACAGAAGTCATGAAACCAAGGCTGTACATTTTCTCTCAGGTGGATATTGCATGGTAATATTTTGAATGTGAGTAGGTGAGTCTCTGCAGCCACAACAGATGCTGCTCCACCAACAAATTCAAAGCAAGACTTCCCAGACACAGATCCATGGTCTCATGAGACTAGTGGATGCCACCACATTGACCGGTTGCAGTGAATTTGCCTGTTTTAAAATTTGCATAAAGTTTGGCAGCTAACCATCAGTTTTCATTAATTGGAGCATTCCTCATTTTCCAAGTGTCTCTACCAATCAGAGTTCACTTGTCAACCAATCATCTCTCTTTTCTCATACTGTAAAGTGTTTTCTCTTTATGTTGGCATTGTTGCAAATTGCCCTCATCAGTGTCAGATGAAAATCCTTAACAAAATGAGTCATTGGTCAGCAATATTCAAGATCCCTTCTTTAAAATTGTGTCTCCTTGTTCTAGTGTCTCCCACAAAGATCTTGTCAGCATCTATATTGTAAAGTTGCCATTGAACCTTATGGATTTCAATAAGTTTATGTATTATTCTTCTAAACTCTTATATGTCCAAACATCCCATGAATAGTGTGTTTAACAGCTTCTTGGCCATGCCTTTGTCAGGCTTTTATTCCAAATTTCTTCAGTGTCTTAGATTTACTCTGGATATCAATAAACCAAGGCAGTTCTAACAACTAAATATACCCAATGCCTTATGTAAAAGTACAGAACAAAAAGCAGAGGAAGCCCTAGAGTTAAACTGAATGTGCAAGAAAGAACTTAAAAAGGTTAGGAAAGTTAAAAGGTGTCACAAAAGGATACTGGCAGTAAATTAAAGGGAAATCCTATGTTCTTTTACAGGTACATTAAGGGTAATATGATAACAAGGGAAAGAATAGCGTCTGTTAAGGACCACTGAGGTAGGTTTTCTATGGACCCAGATGATGTAGATAGGGTTCTATATGAATACTTTTGACCAGTTCCTGAGTATTAAGGATGATATAGGTAAAAAAATCAAAGTGAATGTCTGTGATATAATTAAATAAATTAGCATAGACCTACCATAGGTCTGGCAGGCTTAATGGTAGATAGGTCTGAAGAGCCAGTTGACATGTATCCCAAGTTTTTGAGTGAGGAAAATGAAGAAATGGTAGAGACACTAGCAATAATTCTCATTTCCTCTCTAGTCACAGGATATGCCATTGGCAGACAGCCAATGTGATATAGTTATTCAAGAAGAGAACAAGGGATAAATCAGGAAACCACATGCCAGTCAGTCTAACCTCAGTGGTGCTGAGACTACTGGAAGTAATTCTGAGGGACAGAATTAATAGTCAGTTGGAGAGGCAGAACAGTTAGCATGGTTTTGTTAAGGGGACGTCGCGTGTGACCAACTAGCTTGAGTTTATTAAAAAGGTAAATGAGCAAAATGCTTTTGATGTAGTCTACATCAGTTTTGATAAGGTCCCACATGGGATACTGATAACAAAGGTAACAACCTGTCCAATTCAAGAAAATGTAGCAAATTGGATCTTCAATTGTCTGAGTGGCAGGAAGATGAGGGTAATGGTTGAGGGGTGTTTTTCATACTGGAAGTCTTTGACCAGAGGTCAGAAGCTAAGTGACAATGGCAGAAGCCAAACTGGGCATCAGTGAGTAGGTCTGAAATTAGTATTGTTTGGTTTACAGTCAGTGTTGGCCCCTTGCTCTTTTAGGTTTATATAAATGATTTTGATGTGAATGTATGAGGGTTGATCAGTAAATTTGCAGTTGATACAAAAACTGGTGGCATGTTAATTTTGAGGAAGATAGCTTTAAATTGCATGAAGATAGAGTTGAGCTGGAAATACATGGGAATGCCATGGGCTCAGCAGTGGCTAATAGCCTGACCTGAGCACACCAGGTCCCTGACACCCAGTTATTGGACTCTGGTGCATCCTACACCTAGGAGAAAGTGAGGACTGCAGATGCTGGAGATCAGAGGGGAAAATGTGTTGCTGGAAAAGCGCAGCAGGTCAGGCAGCATCCAAGGAGCAGGAGAATCAACGTTTCGGGCATGAGCCCTTCTTCAGGGCTCATGCCCGAAACGTCGATTCTCCTGCTCCTTGGATGCTGCCTGATCTGCTACGCTTTTTCAGCAACACATTTTCAGCTCTGCATCCTACAGCCCCAGCCCTGAGCAGAAGTATTCAAACATGGCTTTCAAACAGAAATTGGATCCTTATTCAGAACAACAAAAAAGTGTAGGGCTTTAGAGACTAGGCAAGAGTTTGGTACAAGATCCTTCAGATAGTCAGCACAGTTAAGACAGGGCAAATAGTGTCTTCCTGGTCTGGAACCATTCTGTGATTCTATGATTCTCAGACGTGAATATTTTCAATGATGCAGTCTCCACAGCTTTCTGAGATTTACAATTCCAAACATTCAGCATCTTCTGAGAAAATAAGTTTCTTCTTATTTCTGTTTCAAATGAAATGACTACTTAATCTGAAACAGTGCACCAGAGAAAAGTGATAAGAGGAATCTGAATCTAATCTGTTCCTTTCCAATCTGTCCTTCTGCTTACCACATTTGGGTGGGTCTTTATCTATGTTTTGTTTTCTTCTCTCCAGTCACAATTATTCCAGTCCTTTTTTGGAAATTCTTATATGGGATGTGAGTGTTTGGGGTCAGCTTGGTATTTATAGCCCATCCTTAAATACCTTTGAACTGAGTGGCTTGCTCAGTTATTTCAGAGTGCAGTTAAGAAACAGCACCATTGTTGGGATAAGCACCATTTTCCTTTGTTATGCCATTGGTAAAACTCCATAATTTCATTTCTGATGTTAACATCTTCTATTCAAACCTGATTGGCATTAGGCTCTGGAAAATTACTTCTGGCCTTGCAGTTTTATATGGTAATCATACATCAGCTTTTTCTTTCACCACCTCTTTTAATTGCTTCTAATCCTAAATCTTGAATGGCTCTCTATTTTTAACTTTGATCATTTGTGCCTACTTCCTTTGTCCGTCTTTGGAAACTAGACCCTCAGCTTTTACCCCAAATCACAGACTCTACAATTTCCTTTCCCAATGTGTTCCACTTCCTTCTTTATTAATTCATTCATGGCATGTATCTGTTGCTGGCTGGGTCAGCATTTATTGGCCATCCCTAGTTGCTCTTGAGAAGGTAGTGGTGTATTGTCTTTTTTAGATTAGATTAGATTCGATTACTTACAGTATGGAAACAGGCCCTTCGGCCCAACAAGTCCACACCGACCCGCCAAAGTGCAATCCACCCAGACCCATTCCCCTACATTTTACCCCTTCACCTAACACTACAGGCAATTTCGTACTGTGGGAGGAAACCGGAGGACCCGGAGGAAACCCACGCAGACACGGGGAGAACGTGCAAATTCCACACAGTCAGTCGCCTGAGGCAGGAATTGAACCTGGGTCTCTGGCGCTGTAAGGCAACAGTGCTAACCACTGTGCCACCCATATTCTTTAATCCCTGCAGTCCATGTGCTGCAGGTAGATCCTCAGTGCTATTTGGAAGGGAATTCCAGGATTTTAACCTAGCAACAGTGAAGAAACAGCATATATTTCCAAGTTAGGAAGATGAGTGACTTGGAGGGCAACTTGCAGTTGGTATTCCCATGTATTTCCTGCCTTTGTCCTTGTAGATAGTAGTAGTGCAAGTTTGGAAGGTGCTGCCAAAGGGGAATTGGTGAATTTCTTCAATTGATCTTGTGGGTTCAGTGGTGGAGGGAATGAAGTTTTGTGGAAGTGATGCCAATTAAGTGGGCTGCTTTGTCTTGGATGGGTAATCAGGTGGTGGGTTATTCACTGCAGTATTCCTCCTAGCCTCTTAACTGCTCTTTTTCATCACACATTTATATGGTGAGTCTTTTTGAGGCAATTTTAATCCCAAGGATGCTGGTGGTGGGAGATTCAGCAATGGTAACTTCTTTGAGTGTCAAGGGGTGGTGGTTAGATTGTGACTTACTAGAGATGATCATTGTCTGGTATTTGTGTGGCAGGAATGTTACTTGCCACATTTCAACCCAAGCCTGGATACTGTATAGATCTTACTGCATTTGAACATGGGCTGTTTCAGTATCTTGAGAGTCATGAATGGTGCTGAACATTATGCAATCATTGACAAACATTACTACTTCTGACCTTATAATGAATGGAAGGTCATTGATAAAGTAGCTGGAGATGGTTAAACTGAGGACTCGACCTTGAAGAACTCCTGCAGAGATCCCCTGGTGCTGTGACGATTGACCTTTGAGAACCACACTGTCTGTCTTCGTGCCAGGTATGACTCCAACCAGCAGAGTTTGCCCTGATTCCCATTGATTTCAGTTCTCATGGGGCTCCTTGATGGTCAAATATGACTTGATGTTAAAGATTGTTACTCTTTCCTCACCTCTGGAATTCAACTCTTTTGTTCTTGTTTGAATCGAGTCTGTAATGAGGTCAGAAGCTGAGTGATCTTGCCAGAACCCAAACTGGGCATCAGTGAGTAGGTGTAAAATTAACATTGCTTGGAAAAAAAGTGTCCCTCTGACTGAGTTGGTGTTACCTCCTCTTAAAGTTCATTCTTTCTTTTCCTCAGAACTTATTTTCCTTACACTTCTGTGAAGCACCACTGAACAATTCACTACGTTGAATAGACTGAAACATGTGCAAATTGTGTGAAGGGTTAAGGATTGAAAAATATATTCAACTGTGTATTAGCATGCCAAGTCATTCTGCTACAGTTGTAGCCCACACAGCTCTGGGTCTAATAGTGCATTCTAATGGTTTCACAAGCCACAGGAAGCCTAATCAGATCCTTTATGATCATCAAAGGTTTGGAGAGATTGCATTCCAATATTTATTTCCTCAAGGAGCAGTTTGTTATCCATAATACACATGAATATGACTTTGAATTTTACACCATAAGTGACAGTCTGTGCAGCTGTTACAGTGCTATGAAAATGAAACTCTTGGTAAATATTTTGGAAGAGATGCAATTATGAAATATCATGAAAAGAGTTTCAGGAGGAGAAAGTGAGGACTGCAGATGCTGGAATTCAGAGTCAAGAGTGTGGTGCTGGAAAGACACAGAAGTCAGGCAATATCCAAAGAGCAGGAAATCAACATTTCAAGCATAAGCCCTTCATCAAAACATCGATTTTCCTGCTTCTTGGATGCTCCCTGATCTGTTGTGACTTTCCAGCACCACAGTCTGGACTCTGAAAAGAGTTTCATACTTTGACATTGTTATGAGCATTGTGAGATGTATTGGAAGATATAACCAATGAGGTATTTTATATTTAATGAAAATATAAACATAAAATATAATGGCTCATTGACAAATATGTCTAATAATTTAATGGTATTCATATGTTGCACTAAAATGGCATAGTGCCTTCCCTGGCAAATGATTCTTGCTTTCCTGTAAAGTTCTTTCTAAAAGTTATGGGATTGAAGTGGTTGTATAACAGAGTGAAGATCCAATTGTTCCAAAATCAACAGCTATCTATGTGGAGAGCATCCAGCATTCACTATAGTTCATGTGAAACTCCCTTTCATCTCTAAATAAGCTGACTCTGAATTTAGGATTATATGCTTTTGTATTTGTTTTTGATTTCACTATCCACAGATATCATTTCTCTGTATTAATCCTTTCAAATATTTTCAACAATTGAAACACCAGAGTGGATTCCATTTTGTTAGCAGCAAAAAAATAAGTTGAAGTTGCTTTAGCAAATTGTGTACACATTGCTGTTTAGCAGTCATGATTTTCAGCATCATATTTGACTTCCAGAAGTTGATAACGTTGGTATGTTTTGGAATTGAGCCTTCAATTTAAAAATGAATAGGTGTCATTTGTCCTATTCTGAAGTCTGCCTTAGCGCAATATTTGATAAATTCATTCTTAAAGATTAAAGGGGTTGAGAAGACAATGGTAGCAGCCTGCTTATAAACATTGAATAGACTATGAGTCTCTAAACTTCCAGATAAGTTTTAAAAATACTGGGCGTCAACCAGTTATGCTTTAAACTGCCTCTTTAATTCTATGATAGAATAGAATTGTGTCCTAAAGAACAGTGAATCTCCATGTTTGCTTGGATACAAGGCCTGTGATGTTCATGCCAGAGATGACCATTGAGATATGTTGGGTGCAAGTAGTTGCTAGCTTTCCTAAAACAATGCTGAATATGTCAAGATCTGAAAAACAAAGAACAGCTAGAGGTTGAAAATCTTATTGGTTCACTGTGTAGAAATGATGGTGGAAGTTTGAATTTGGATTGGAAAGATCAAATGTGTGAAGAGTTAAAACAAAGCTAAAAGACTTGCCCCCTCAGTTGTGCTAGATTGAGGATTTCCGGTAATACCCTCAGCATGAAGGACAGTTTTAGGACAGGAAATTATCAATCTAAGAGAGGAAAGAATGAGTAAATCTTTGGAAACTAAGAATTATTTAGGTTTCAGGATTATTCCATATCTGCTTAAAAGATGGAGTGATACATTTCTGTGAAGTATGTTTTTTGCTGTGCTAAAAGTTGCTTGGGGTATGCATAATATTTAGGACTTTAGAGTGTAAGTTTCTACAAAAATTATGCTTGGTCAACAATGTTATTACACTTGTGTTAACAGTAAATGTAAAAAAACCACAAAACCTCATTCTGTCACCCTTTTAGATATAAATAGAAGTTTGAATTTCTCATTGGGGACCACAACACCATTCACCCTTCCTGCGACAAAGTGCCCAGAACTACAAAGATACTCCATCTTAGAGTTAAATTAGAACTTGAATGATTATAGCATGCTTTGCACCACTTTATATTCCAGCTAAAAGTCAATCCATCAGCTAATTAATTTTTTCCCCCTTAGTCAACTGACGCTGTAGATAGAAAAAAATGATACCTGACACTTTCAACATATCGCTTTGTTATTGCTGAAAACATTAAGAGTGATCAGATCAAGATGTTTGAAATGTGAAAGGATTCTTTAGGATCAATGCAAAGAAATTATTTCTGGACTGCCATTAATACATTGATGTTCGGCCAAGATTAGAGGGGGTCTTAGAATTAGAGGGGGTCAATTTAATGAAATGACCATCAGCCTTGATTGAATGGCAGAATAGACTGGATGGGCTGAATAGCCTTACTTCCATTCCTATTTCTCATGGTCTTATGATCTAAGACATCAAGGATGGTGCAATTAGATGGTGTTGAGGTTTATTTTCATTCATGGGATATGGGCATTGTATCCTGGGCCACAATCCCAAATTGCCCTTCTACTCAATCATTTCAGTAGGGCGATTCAGATTCGATTGCGTTGCTGTGTGCTACATTACTTGTAGGGCAGATAATGTATGGATAACAAATTTCTGAAAGGACATTAGTGAGCCAGATGTGCTTTTACAACAATCAGTAATGCTTAATTGTTTGCTATTAGACCAGCTACTTATTTTAAATTTAATTTGATTTAAATTTCACCACCTGCCATGTAGGATCAAACCCAAATCCTGACAGTATTTGCCTGGACCTCTGGCTAATTAGTCCTATGGCAAAACCACAATGCCATCACCTCAACCATGATCTGATGGAATGCTTGAATAGGTTCAAAGAACCGAATAGCCTCCTCCTATTCTGATGTGAGAGGAAGTTTCTAATTCAGATGGGGCTGATTACCATCAAATGACAAATTAACATAAACCATATCTTAGTGAATCCAAATGTGCTAAACCATCACTTTAGAAGAGCTCAGCTGACTGTGTATTTAACTCTAAGTTTTCTTGTGAAAAGCAGGGAAGAAGATGGCCTAGTGGTGTTATCGCTGAACTATTAGTCTAGAAACACAGCTAATGTTCTAGCCACACAGGTTTGAATCTCACCACAACAGATGGTGGAATTTCAATTCAATAAAAACATCAGGAGTTAAGAACCTATTGGTGATCATGAAACCATTGTCCATCATTGGACAAACCCATTTGGCTGAGTAATGTCTTCTACAGAAGGAAATCTGCCATCCTCACTGGTCTATCCTACATGTGACTTCAGACCCACAGCAATGTCGTTGATTCTCAACTGCCCTCTGAAATGGCCTAGTGAGGTTCTTAGTTGAATCAATCACTGCAAAGTCTCTACAAAGAAATGAAAAGCTGAATCAGCTGGGGCTTTCTTTTCTGGAGAGACAGACCCTGATGATGATCTTATAGAGGCTTAGAATATCATGAGGGACATGAATAGGGTGAATAGTCAAGGTGTTTTTTCTAGGGTAGGGGATTCCAAAACTAGGCATAGGTTTAAGGTGAGAAGGAAAAGATTAAAAAGGGACCTGAGAAGCAACCTTTTCACTCAGTGTGCAGTGCGTGTATGGAAAGAAATGAAAGAGGAAGTTGTGGAGGCTGATACAATTGCAATATATGAAAGGCATCTGAATGGGTACATGGATAGAAAGGACTGAAAAGGATATGGGCCAAATTTTAGAAAATGGGACTTGATCAGTTTAGGAAATCTGGTCAGTGTGAACAAGTTGGACTAAGGGATCTCTTTCTATGCTATATAACTCTATGACTGTCTGAAATCAGATGGACCACTTGGAATTGACCAAGACACTGATAATGGCAATGGCAGAATCAGCCCTGTTGATCCTGCAAAGTCCTCCTGACTAACATCTGGGGGCAAGTGCCAAAATTGGAAGAGTTGCATCACAGACTAGTCAAGCAACAGCCTAACACAGTCATACTCGTGGAATCACACTTCACAGACAATGTCCCAGACACCAGCAACAGCATCCCTGGATATATTCTGTCACATTGGGTGGACAGATCCAACAGAGCTGAATGTAAAGTGATAGAGTTTGCAGGGAATTGCCCTAAGTGTCCTCAATGATTCTGGACCCCATGAAGTCTCATGGCTTCAGGCTAAATTGGGTAAGGTACACATCCTGTTGAATACCACTTTATGTCCTTCCTTCAGATGATGAACTAGGACCTCTTCATGTTGAACATACTTGGAGGAAGCACTGAAGACGACACAAGCACAAAATGTACTCTGGGTGGGGGTTTACTGTCCACCACCAAGAGTGTTTTGGCAGCAACACTGCTGATCAAGATGGTCAGGTCAGAAACTAGACTGGGTTTGTATCAGAGAACAAAAGGAAAAAAAAAGATACTTGACCTCATCCTTACCAATCTGCCAATGTAGATGCATCCTCGCATTGGTAAGAGTGACCATTCCACAGTCCTTGTGGAGACAAAGTCCCACCTTCATCTTGCTCTCCTAGTCAAGCTGTGCCAGAACAGTTGCAATGTGGCATCTATCCAGCAATGTGGAAAATTGTCAAGGTCATGTCCTGTACTCAAAATACACGACAAATCCAACCTGGACAATTTCCACCTCATCAGTCTACTCTCAATTATCAGTAAAGTAATGGAAGGTGTCTTCAATACTGCTAACATGCAGCATCTACTCACCAATAACCTGTTCAGTGATGCCCAGTTTGACTTCCACCAGGGCCATTCAACTCTTGATATCATCATAGCCTTGGTTCAAATATAGATAAAAGAGCTGATTTCCAGAGATAAAGTCAGAGTGATAGCCATCAAGGCCACACTCAGCCAATCAAGGACCTCTAGCAAAACTGGAATTGGTGGGCTCTCAGGGGCAAACTATCTGCTGGTTGGAGTCATACCTGGAATACAGGAAGATGCTTGGAGTTGTTGGTGTCAGTCATCTCAGTTCCAATACCTTTTTGAAGGAAGTCCTGAAGGTAGTCTCCTGGGCCTGACCATCTTGAGCTGCTTCATTAATGACCATCTCTCCATCATAAAGTCAGAAGTGGGGATGTTCACAGATTATCGTAAATGTTTAGGACTATTCACGACAACTCAAATACTGAAGCAGTCCAGGTTCAAATGCAACAAGATGTGAACAATAACCATGCTTGGATTGACAAGTGGCAAGTAACATTAGTGTGACACAAATGACCATTTCCAATAAAAGACAATCTCATCACTGCCCCTTGACATTCAGTGGTGTTACCTTCACTGACTCTCCCATTATCAACATCTTGGAGGTTACCATTGATCAGAAACTCAAACTGAACTTGCCACATTCACAGTAACAGGTGAAAGGCTATTAATACTGCAGTGCGTAACTCACCTCCTGACTCCCACAGCCTGTCCACCATCTACAAGGCATAAGTAAGGAGTGTGATGGAATACTCCTCACTTGCCTGGATGGATACATCTCCAAAAACACTCAAAAAGCTTGACACCATCAAGGACAAAGCAGCCCACTTGTTTGACACCACATCGACAAGCATCCACTTCCTCCACCACCAACATTCAGTAGCACCAGTGTGTACTATCTACTAGCTGCACTGCAGAAATTCTTCAAAGATCCTTAGGTAGCACCTCCCAATACATGACCACTCCTAACTAGAAAGACAGAGGGAAGCAAATACAAGGGTACACCATCACTTGTAAGTTATCTTCCAAATCTCTTACCATCCTGACTTTAAATTATATTACTGTCCCTTCACTGTTGCTAGGTCTTGGAGTTACTTCCCTAAAGGAATTATGGATCAACCTACAGCATGTGGACTGCAGTGGCTCAAAAAGGCAGCTCACCGCTACCTTTATAAGGTCATGTAGGGATTGGCAATAAATGCTGGCCAGCTAGTGGCATTCATGTCCTATGAATGAATAAAAAAGAACCAGGAGAAATGACTTGATTGCATAGGTGAGAAAGAAATACATGAAGCCAGTAATCCACAGCAACTGAAGAAAGCACAATCTTTGATATGTCATTAAAAGATTGCAGTGGTTTTCAAACTGGGAGAATAAAGACTTTATAAAAGAGAACAGGCAGGATATGTAGGCATTCTCTCGAGAGATGTAACCAGTTCTCACCAAATAAGCAATTTTCTAAGGCACAGTCGAAGTGGCATTTGTAGATTAATGAGGTGTGAGATCTCTATTTAGAGTTGTTTACCGTTTAACAAAGTGTCACAATAATGTTGTGGTCCCCATTTTTCTCTCATGTTTCATCTTAGATCACCCAGGGAGAAAAAAAACACAAAAAAAATCTATTTAAGAAGAAAATCCCTTTCACAATCTAAGCCTGCAGTGTAAAAAAGACAAGGCAGTCTGTGGATCAAAAGTGATTTTTTTATTCTCTCTCATTTACCAGCACTGTAGGATAGATATGGTATTTCCCTTTTTATGTTCAGAGTGCAAAGGATTTTCACAGTGGTGCACAAGGTGAGCTGAGCAGGGTGAATCACCCACCTGTGACATAGTTCCTCACAATTTTCATCTCGAAATTAATGGACAGGAGAATATAACATCTTATTAAGGCTTACACCCAGATCTCCTGAGTGTATTGTTTTCCTTTAAATGCAAGTCCAATTTGAACAATATTAGAAAATAAAAGGATTTTTGTTCTAATTCTTTTGTCTTGGGTGTCATTGGTGAGGCTAGAATTTGTTGTTCTTTCTGATTTGTCCTTGAGTGTCTATTTCAGAGAACAATTATAAGAATAAACCATGCTGCTCTGGGTGTGGATTCAGATGTGGGCCAGATCAGGTAAGGATGGGAGGTTTATTGAAAGGGCATTATTGAACCAAAATTGAGTTTGATGACAGTTTCATGGTCACTATTTCTAGGACGCACTTTCAATTCCAGATTTTTAATATAGAACAAAGAACATAGAAAAGTTCAGCACAGAGCGGGCCCTTTGGCCCATAATGTTGCGCTGAGGTTTAATCCTAATGTAAAATATAATAACTTAACCTATGCACCCCTCAACTCACTGCTATCCATGTTCATGTCCAGCAGTCACTTAAATGTACCCAATGAACCTGCTTCCACCAACACAACTGGCAATGCATTCCATGCATTCACAACTCTGTGTAAAGAACCTACCTCTGACGTCTCCTGCATACCTTCCTCCTAATATCTTCAAACTATGACTCCTCGTACCAGTCAAAGCCCAGGGGAAAAGTCTCTGGCTATTGACTCTATCTATTCCATTCATTATCTTGTATACCTCGATCAGGTCTCCTCTCTTCCTCTTTATGTCCAGAGAGAAAGGTCCGAGCTTATTCAAACTTTCTTCATAAGGCAAGCCCTCCAGTCCAGACAGCATTCTGGTAGACCTTCTTTGCACCCTCTCCAAAGCCTCTGCATCTTTCCTACAGTAGGGCGACTGAAACTGGACACAATATTCCAAGGGTGGTCTCACCAGGGACTTGTAGAGCTGTAGCAAAACCTCGCGGCACTTAAACTCGATCTCCCTGTTAATGAAAGCCAAAACACTATATGCTTTCTTAACAACCCTATCCACCTGGGTGGCAACTTTGCGGGATCTATGTACTTGCACACCCAGATTCCTCTGTTCCTTTACACTGCCAAGAGTCCTGTCTTTAATCCTATATTCAGCATTCGAGTTCGACCTTCCAAAATGCATCACTTCGCATTTATCCAGATTGAACTTCAACTGCCATTTCTCAATCCAGCTCTGCATCTTGTTTATGTTATGCTGCATTCTGGATCAGTGGTGCTGGAAGAGCACAGCAGTTCAGGCAGCATCCAACGAGCAGCGAAATCGACGTTTCGGGCAAAAGCCCTTCATCAGGAATTTTGCCCGAAACGTCGATTTTGCTGCTCGTTGGATGCTGCCTGAACTGCTGTGCTCTTCCAGCACCACTGATCCAGAATCTGGTTTCCAGCATCTGCAGTCATTGTTTTTACTATGTTACATTTCAGCCTGCAGTAGCCCTCTATACTATCAACAACAACCCCAACCTTTATGTCATCTGCAAATTTATTAACCCACGCCTCAACCTCCTCATCCAAGTCATTTAAAAAAACTACAAAGAGCAGAGGCCCAAGAACAGACCCCTGTGGGACCCCACTCAACACTGACCACCAGGCAGAATACTTTCCATCTACAACCACTCTCTGCCTTCTGTCAGCCAGCCAATTCTGATTCCAGATAGCCAAATCTCCCTGTATCTCATACTTCCTGACTTTATGAATGAGTCTACCATGGGGAACCTTATCAAATAGGAGAAAGTGAGGACTGCAGATGCTGGAGATCAGAGCTGAAAATGTGTTGCTGGAAAAGCGCAGCAGGTCAGGCAGCATCCAAGGAGCCTTTTCCTGAAGAGGGACTCATGCCCGAAACGTCGATTCTCCTGCTCCTTGGATGCTGCCTGACCTGCTGCGCTTTTCCAGCAACACATTTTCAGCTCAAAGCTTATCAAATGCCTTGCTGAAATCTATATACACCACATCCACTGCTCGACCTTCCTCGACCTGTCTTGACACCACCTCAAAGAACTCAATAATAGTTATGAGGCATGACCTGTCTCTCACAAAGCCATGCTGACTGCCCTTAATCACACTATGCTTTGCCAAATAGTCATAAATCCTATCCCTCAGAATTCTTTCCAAACTTTGCTGACCACAGGCATAAGGCTGACTGGTCTATAATTGCCAGGGATTTCCCTATTACCCTTCTTGAAAAGAGGAACAACATTTGCCTCCTTCCAATCCTCCGGTATGACTCCCATGGAGAGTGAGGAGGCAAAGATCTTCACCAGCGGCTTAGCAACCTCCTTTCTCACTTCCCGATCAGCCTAGGATAAATCTGGTCTGGCCCTGGGGACTTATCAATCTTAATGTTTTACAAAATTTCCAGCACATTAACTTCATCGATCTTGATCTGGTCAAGAATGTATCCCAGCTCCTCAAAGTTTCCATTCACAACAAGTTCCCTTTCCTTGGTGAAAACTGAAGCAAAAAACTCATTTAGGGCTTCCCCTATCTGCTCAAACTCCACGCAAAAGTTTCATCCGCTATCCCTGATTGGCCCTACCTTCTCCTTTATTCCTTACGTGTGAGTAAAATGCCTTTGGGTTCTCCCTAATCCTTCTTGCCAAGCCTTTTTCGTGTCCCCTGCTTGCTCTCCTCAGTCCATTTCTGAGCTCTTTTCTAGCAAGCCTGTAATCCTCTAAAGCTGTGCTAGGTCCTTGCTTCCTCCAACCTACGTAAGCTACCTTCTTCCTTTTGACGAGAAGCTCCTCTGTTCTCGTCATCCAAAGTTCCTTAATTTTACCACTTCTTACCTGTCTCAGAGGAATAAATTTGTGCGTCACTCACAAGAACTGCTCCTTAAATAGTCTCCACATGTCTGCAGTGCCCTTTCTGTGGAACAATTGCTCCCAGTCTGTACTTCCCAACTCCCGTCTGATAGCGTCATAATTTTCTTTTTCTCAATTAAATATCTTCCCTCGGTAACTGCTCCTTTCACTTTCCAAGGCAATGTTAAATATTAGGCAGTTGTGATCACTGTCACCAAAGTGCTCTCCCATTGCGAGATCTGACACCTGTCCTGGCTCGTTGCCAAGCATCAAGTCCAAAATGGCCTCTCCTTTCATCAGCCTAACTACATTCTGAGTAAGGAAACTCTCCTGAACACACCTGACAAAAACGGCTCCATCCAAACTATCTGCACTTAAGAGGTTCCAGTCAATATTGAGAAAGTTGAAATCACCCATAACAACAACCCTGCTACTTCTGCATTTTTCCTGAATCTGCCTGCCTATGAGTTCTTCAATCTCTCTACTGCTATGAGGTAGTCTGTAGAAAACCCCCAATGCGGTGGCTGTTCCCTTGCTGTTCCTAACTTCCAGCCATACTGGCTCAGTAGACAAACCTTTCTCAACAACCTTTGTTTCTGTAGCTGTGATGCACTCTTTGATTAGCAATTCTACACCGCCTCTTTTTCCACCCTCCCTGTTCTTTTTAAATGTTCTAAACCCTGGAACATCCAGCAACCATTCCTGCCCCTGTGAAACCCATGACTCCGTTATGGCCACAACATCAGAGCCCCAAGTACTGATCCATGCTCTAAGTTTGTCACTCTTATTTCGGACGCTCCTTGCATTAAAGCAGACACACTTTAACCGGTCCCTTTGTTTCATCATGTGAGAAACCTTCCTGATAGATTCAATTCACCCTGTCACTGACCCATCTGCAAATGTCCCCCTCGCAGACATGTGGCTCTGAATCCCAGCCGCCTGCCAAGCCAATTTAAACCCTCCCGAATCACACGAGCAAATCTCCCACCAAGGACATTTGTGCCCCTCCAGTTCAGGTGCAACCCGTCCTTCATGTACAGGTCCCACCTTCCCCAGAAGGTAGTCTAATAATTTAGTTTAACTTCCACCACCCGCTGAGGTAGGATTTGGACCCATGTCCCATGGTCCTCTGGATTATGATTCTGGTGACAAAGAAAGTGCCCCTGTTCATAGAGGGGAACAAAATGAGAGGCAGTCAACATAAGGTAATCACCAAGCAATCCCCGATAGTGAATTCAGAAAATGGCCTTTGAGCTAAGAGGTTTGAATGCTCCGTCACACGAAGCATTCAAAAACACTGCAGATGCTGGACTCCGCAAAGACAGTCCTGGGTTTGCACCATTCTCCCCACCAACCCATCCAAAATCCCTAGGTACCTTGCCTTGCAACCAAAAAAAAAAGCAAAACCTGCCAGTGCACCACTCTCCTCACCTCCATCCAGGGCCCCAAACAGTTATTTCAGGTGAGACAGAGGTTCATCCGCCTTTCTTCAACCTAGTTTACTGCATCAGATGCTCTCGATATGGTCTTCTCGACATCGGGGAGACCAAACCAAAACATAGGGAATGGTTCACCATGCATTGCAGTCATGCCTGCAGGGGCCAACCGGACCTCCCAGTCACTGTCCATTTCAATTCGACTT
Organism: Hemiscyllium ocellatum; assembly: GCF_020745735.1. Classification (NCBI taxonomy): domain Eukaryota; kingdom Metazoa; phylum Chordata; class Chondrichthyes; order Orectolobiformes; family Hemiscylliidae; genus Hemiscyllium; species Hemiscyllium ocellatum. Next base: position 96,979,332 of record NC_083403.1, read on the forward strand.
CCCACTCCCTTTCCAACATGACCATCCTTGGCCTCCTCCATTACCACAATGAACCAAACCACAAATCGGAGGAACAACACGTCATCTTCTGCTTGGCAGCCTTCAGCTGGAGGACTCAACATTGAGTTCTCTAATTTCAAATAATCTCCCTTCCCTTCCCCCAACTCCCTTCCCAGCCTCTCCCATCTCCCTTGCACTCCTCCCTGACACCAACTGGATTCATTCCTCCCATTGACCAACCAGGTCATATCGTCTGCCTATCTTCATCTATCCTTACTTCACCACTCTGCCACCACCATCCCCTTCATCTACAGCTCCCCTGACACTCACTCCCAGTCCTGAAATGTCGACTTCTCTACCTGCCTGGCATGCTGTGTTCTTCCAGCCTCTGGCTTACCACCCTGTCAAATAAAGCAATACAGATTGTTGTATTAAAGTTTGAAAATATTACTGTCTATCACATTATAACACCTCTCACTATGATGATGTAAAAAAAACTTGAGACCAATCAGCAAGGCTTCAGTAGAGGTGTCAGTATAAGGCTTCAGTATAATACTTCTGTAATGCTGCATAGAGTTCCTTAATATAGTCCAAACCTGTTTAAGTTCTCATTTAATGAAGATTCAGTAATCTTTCCTAGTCAAACTAAACAAACATGCAATAAAAATGGATAACGTAGATGCATTTAAGGAGAAGCTAGATAGTATTTAGATCTTATATGATAGTACTACTGGACAAGCCATGTGCCAGATTGAAATCTGGCTTAATAGATCAAATACTTAACTTTTATTTTGCTCGGTAATACGGTGGTGAGTTGCAAACGTATATTCACATGAGAGTGTAAATGTTCTTTAACAAAAGACCATTAGTTTATAGCACAAAAGAAGAGCATTTCTTTTTCTAAGCTGTCTTGGTTTAGAAACTCCACAGAGTAGAAAACATTTCCATGAAGGAAACCTATTGCCTAAACTGAACTATTCTCTTATTTCTTCTGAAATGAAATCTGGAAAAGCCAATACTTCTCTTCTGAAACCAAAACAAATCTAATGGTTTTGTTCTATTTACTCTACCTGTTAAAAACTCATCAGTATAAACATCTTATCCTTTAACTCTACACGGGATCTGCCAAACAGTTGATTGTCGTCACATGGTTTCAAAGCATTGATGTATTGAAGTCTCTTTTCCAGAAAGACTTTCTGACCTTTTAAAGAAAACCTTCACAGAACTTATGAATATATCCCTGCCTCTATTTTAAAATCCAACTTTGGAAATGATAATAATACAATACACCTTTCAGCACAAAATGTACGAGGGAAAAGGGAATCAAGAGTTATCCTGATAGGTTCGAATGAGGAATTGTGGGAATAAGCTTGAGTGAAACATAAAACCCAGAATGAACTGATTGCATTGAATGGTTTACTTCTATATACATCCAGGCCCTTTGTGAAATTTCAGAACCTTATTGCATTTTTCTCAATTAATATGGCATTTTAATCCAATTTTCAAAAAAAAAATTGATTTGTTCCAAATTGTAGCCTAAATGCTACCATATATATGTACATTATGTGTCATGTTGCTTTTTGCTCATGCACTTAATTAAGTCAAGAATCAATTTAAAATGAAGAGACTATCATACCGATATATGATGTGTTCCTCTATCTGTAATAGGGGCACCTTGGACCTGACAAGAATATAGTAACGTGAAGAGAGCATTCAACCCTTCATCCTATTCCACTATTGAATTCAATTATGGCTGACTTTCACTTATACTCAATTAGGAAATGTTCAGTTTATCTCTAGTCTCAACAGTCGTTTGGCAGCAAAGACTTTTAGATTTTCATAAGCCTATGTGTAGAACTGCTTCTGAACATCACCCACAAATGATCTAGTCTTCACTTTAAGTTAATTCTCCTTGACCAGAGGAAATAGTTTCTCTTTATTTACTCTATCAACTTCATTAATTAATGTAATCGTTGTTAAATTTCTACACTCAATTGGACACAAGCCAAGTCCATAATGCATCGACATAATTCAGCCCCTCTAGACATGGTATCATTCTTCTGAATATACACTGCACCTCTATATATCCTTGCTGAGGCACAGTGCCCAGCTTTGAATGCAGTACCCTAATGTGGTCAATCCAGAACTTCATATACAACATAAAATATAGCATAGATTAGGAATATCAGAGCAGAAGTAAGCTGTTCAGCAACTTGCACCTATTACATCATTCAATGAACTGCACTGTGACTCCACACATGTGTGTTAATTTCACCATCACCTTGTAAAAATCTGTCTTTAAAATTAAATGGGCCTACATCCCATGCCTTCTATTCCCTTCAGGTCATTGCACCATGGTTTTATAGTTTTGTCCCCATTGTATTTAAGCCTTCTTGTCATAAAGGTTGACAATCCATTCTGCTTTTCTAATTTATTTTTGCAAATTTTGTATGTTGTGCTGGAAACAGTTAGCACCAATTAGTATTCCCTTTTATTTAGGAATTATCCTTGGCTTCCTTGTGCCCCATCCCCACAAGGGCAGCATGCTGCATTAGGCCTGTCACTTATCTTTCAGAATGATACAAAGGAAAAACACAGCCACAGCATGTAAGTGCACTCAAAATCTATTCAAATGTCAGCAAAGGTTAGATTTTGCATGAGTACCAACATTGATTTGTAAAATGATGTAATTAATCTCTATCGAGCATGTTAAAGCCCAGTTACTGCTGTTAAACTCTCCTCAGTGAATTGCCTCTCCACTGTACCTTCCTTGACATTTCATTCTTTGCAGGATTTGAAGGCAAGAATTGCGAAGTAGTTTCAGACGCGTGTGCAATACTAAACTCCATCTGCCCGAAGGGATTGCAATGCATGGGTCGTCCAGCTGCCTCAGAGTATGTCTGCCTCACTGCCATGCTCCAGAAATGTAAGTCAGCTTAATTCAGTGAAGCGAGAAAGAATAATGGCAGTCCCTATATTGTTAATTGTAGAGTTGATGTAATTCTGAGCTTTGCATGCATCAAACTAGGAATTCTGGGGCAGATGAGAGCAAATCCCACAGAGTTTTCGGTGAAGCCATTATCTGTACATGACTATATGTCTGATGTCTAGTCTTTCCCAGTCAAACACTGCAAATGGAAATCTTTCCTGATGGCATAAGGTTTCCTCCGGTCCCTATTTCAACTGAAAACATAAAAAATATTGAATCACATCAAATAGGTGAGGGATAAGGAGGCACATGTGGATACACACCCACTTTTCTCTACTTCAACCTATTATATTGTTGCTTATCCCATCAGTGTGACCCTGAAGAGAAGCTGATTTTCTGCCTCATTAACTAAGCAGATATTACATTCAAGGGTATTAATACCAGCAAGGCAACAACAATTTTACAGAATTATTTTGGTGCAGAAGGAGGCCATTTGGCACAATGTGTCTGCACTTGCTCTGTCAATCCTGATGAAGGGCTCTGGCCCGAAACGTCGAATTTCCTGTTCCTTGGATGCTGTCTGACCTGCTGTGCTTTAACCAGTAACACATTTTCAGCTTGCTCTGTCAATGAACATTAAGACACAATGCCATTTCCTCTATACCCTCACATGTTGTTTCTACTTAAATAATCATTCAATGCCCTCTTGAATACTTCATTAGAAGCTGCCTCCACCATTCTTCCAGGGTACTAAAAGAAATGGTGGGGGAAATAGCAATGCACATGTAGTAATTTACCAAAATTTGCTGTATTCTGGCAAGGTCCCAGCAAATTGGAAAACAGTTAATGCTATGCCACTGTTTAAAAGAGGAGGCAGACAAAGATAGGCAACTATAGGTCTGCTAGTTTAACTTCTGTGGTGTGGAAAATGCTTAATTCTATCATTAAAGAAGAAATCTGGATTGAAATCATGCCAGCGGAGAGATGCAGCTTCTCCTGTTAGATGATATTCGTTAACTGTCTGTTTCAGTCTTGAGTTATTTACAATAGAAGCTTAAAAATATTCAGACCCGGGAAGGTGTCCTTTGTGTCATTCTGGGAGTCATTTACTTCAAAATGTGTTATTTATGGCAAAACTGAGAGACTCAAATATGGAAAACATTGAGGGAATTGAGACAGATTGAGACAGCTCCCATAATTCAGCTAAAGATATTCGACCTCTTAAACTATTTACTGATATTGGAAGAGTAACACAGAAAAATTAAGACAGATGAAAACAGGTCTTTCATTGCAATTGCTCTTAGATAAAAAAAACATAGATTGTGTCAGTCCTTCTCTTCCTGTCAGAACCCTCTCAAGTAACTAATCTATCAGACAATACTCAACGGTAAGGACCTTGAAAATCTGCCTTAGTATAAAGCAAATCACTAGGGAAGCCACTGGAATTGATCTGATATTGGCCACTGCACCTTTGAAGCTTGATTACCCCACAGACCTATGGACAGCAGGCAAACCTCATGCTGTTTGCTCATCCACAGTGACCCAATTGAAACATGCTGCTTACTCGTGTCACGTTCAACAGGATGTGCCCAACAGGATGCATGGCCAGGAAGGGATACTGCTCACCCCTTAAAGACAACTGTTGAATAGTTAAAATACAATTCCTACAGATACAATAAATCTGGAAGGGAAACTGAAACTTCTGGAAATGCATCAATTAAGATAGAGACAAAAAAAAACTGAAGATGCTGGAATCCAAAATAAACAGGTAGAAGGCTGGAAGAACACAGCAAGCCAGACAGCATCAGGAGGTGGAAAAGTTGATGTTTCGGATGTAAGTCTTCTTCAGTACACCTGAAACATTAACTGCTCGACCTCCTGATATTGCCTGACTTGCTGTGATCTTCCAGTTAAGGTAGAAGAAGAGTTAATAATTTGGTTTAATGACCTCTAGTTAGAACTGGGAAAGATCAAGGTGTAACGGGTTTAAAGCAAGGGGTAGATGGGACACGGACAAACGTAATGTCTGTTATAGAAAGGAGAGATTGAATGCGAAAAGAATTAAACTTCAAGACACAAAGAAAATGGTGATGGAAGAAGAAAGGTTTGATTTCAACAATTTCAGACTGTCAACTCTGTCAGCATCAAACAATGGGAAGCCATTAATTAGATCAACAATCCAAAATAGCAAATCATGCATTTTTCTGTTTTGGAAGCTCTTTGACATCATGATTTGTACAATCTGCAAGTTTGCTACATAAGAATGGTATGCCCAACCTAAAACACTTACAGTCACAGGGATGAATGAAATTGGTAGAGAAATATCTGGCTTACACTGGATTTGAGCTATAAGGAGAGGTTGAATAGGTTGGAGCTGTTTTCCCTGAGCGTTGGAGGCTGAGGGGTGACCTTATAGAGGTTTATAAAATCATGACAGGCATGGATAGGGTAAATAGATAAGGTATTTTCCCTGGGGTGTGGGAGTCCAGAACTGGAGGGTATTGGTTTCAGGGGAGAAGGAAAAGAAATGAGAGAGACCTAAAGGGCAACATTTTCACACAGGGAGTGGTGCATATGTGGAAAGGGCTGGTGGAGGAAGTGGTGGAGGTTAGTAGAATTGCAACATTTAAAAGGCACCTGGATGGGTATATGAATAGTAGGGGTTTGGAGGGATATGGGCCAGGTGCTGGAAGGTGGGACTAGATTGGGTTGGGATATCTGGTAAGCATGGACGAGTTGGACTGAAGGGTCTGTTTCCATGCTGTACATTTTTATGACTCTATAACTTTTGGAGTTTCAATTTTCCACAGCATCACTACAAAAGCAAATTTGGTGTCTCTGTATTTTAGCTCAAAGAAGGCTCAACTACAAATTTGATTGAAGTGAAGTAGATGTTGAATAAAGTAACTTTGATAAACATCAATAAATCTTGTGTTGATACATGTAAAACTACAACAAAGAAGGCAGTAGTAGGAAAGAATATACTTTTTTACACAGAGAAAAGAGAATATGATCACATCAGAAAGAAAGCAGCATCCTGAAGTTCAATACCTGCCATAAATATGAGATGATTATCAATAAATCCAACAGGAATTCAGGAGAAATGTCTCTGCTCAGAACATATTGAGAGGGAGAGGCTTATGTGGAGTATAGACAGCAGAATATTGATTAATGGCCAGTTTTTGTTCCACGAATTGGATATATTTCTAGAATAGAGACATTTTTTTTTGTTAGGTTTACTTCCAAATTCAGAAATTAGAATGGAGGTAGGCATCTACAAAGTACTTTGCATGAAGACAATTGTCAATCCCAGTTAACATGATTAAGTGATGGAGGAAAAGTGGTATTTTCTGAGCCAGGGTATTATATGCTTTGGAGACGTGCTGTTGGAGGTGCTTCGGTGAGTTGTTGTGGTGCATATTATAGCTTGTTCACACAGCGGCCATGGTAATTTAGTATTGCAGAAAGTGGATATCCAAGGCAGTGGGAGCCAATCGTGTGGGCTGCTCAGTCCTGATGTACCAAAACTCGTGAGTACTGCAGTGATCCAGGAAAGTGGGGAGTATTCCATTACATTCTTGTAAGTGTACTATTGTGGATTGTGGACATATATGAGGAGTTAGAACATAAATTGCCCATTTCAGGGTTGCCAACATCTAAACTCTTATGGCCATGATGTTTTCTCCATCTTCAGCCAGACAGACCATCCATCTTGACTTCCCCCTAAGGCCCCCAACATCACTGATGCCAAGCTTCAGGCAACTCATTTCACTCCATGTGATATCAAGAAATAGCCAAAGTTACTAGGTAACTTCAAAGGCTACAGGCTCTGACAATATCCTGAAAGTGATGCTGAAGACTTGTGCTTCTGCATTCGCCACACCACTCAACAAATGTTCCAGCACAGCTGCAACATTCTATACAGACTTCAGCAAGACATTCGACAAGGCTCCGCATAGTAGACTAGTTAGCAAAGTTAGATCACATGGAATCCAGGGAGATCTAGCCATTTGGATACAAAATTGATTTGAAGATAGGAGTCAGAGGGTCGAATGGATGGTTGTTTATCAGACTGAAGGCCTGTGAACAGTGGTGTGCAACAATGATTGGTGCTGGGTCCACTTTTCTGTCATTTATATAAATGAATTGGATGTGAATATAGGGCAGATTGTTAGTAAGCTTGCAGGTGACACCAAAATTGGTGGTGTAGTGGACAGTGAAGAAGTTTATCTAAGAGATCAATGGTACCTTGATCAGATGAGCTGAAGAGTGACAGATGGAGCTTAATTTAGATAAATGTGATGTGTTGTATTCTGGTGAGACAAATCAGGGCAGGGCTTATACACTGAAAGGTAAGGTCTGGGAAGTCTTGTCCTACAAAGGGACCTTGGAATGCAGATTCATACTTCCTTGAAAGTGGAGTCAGAGGGCAACTGGATAGTGAAGAAGGTGTTTGATCAACTTGCCTTTATTGGTCAGTGCATTGAGTATAGGTGTTAGGATGTCATGTTGCAGCTGTACAGGATATTGACTAAGCCACTTTTGAATACTGCATTCAATTCTGTTTTCCTTGCTTTGGAAAGAAGTTGTTAAACTTGAAAGGGTACAGAAAGGTGTTGGAGGGTTAGAACTATAGGGAGAGGCTGAATAGGTTGGGGCAATTTTCCCTGGAGACTGAGGGGTGACCTTATAGAATTTTATAAATCATGAGGGGTATGGACAGGGTGAGTAGACAAAGTCTTTTTCTCTGGGTAGGGGAGTCCAAAACTAGAGGGCACAGATTTAAGGTGAGATTTAAAAAGGACCTAAGGGGCAACATTTTCACACGAAGGTTGGTGTATGTATGGAATGAGCCGCCAGAGGAAGTGGTGGAAGCTGGTACAGTTATAGCATTTAAAAAGATGGGTACATGAGTAGGATATTGCTAGAGGAATATGAGCCAAATACTGGCAAATGGGACTAGATTAATTGAGGATTTCTAATGGATATGGACGACTTGAACTGAAGGGTCTTTTTCCATGCTGTACAACTCAACGTCTGTCTGATACCTTCTGAAAATGTGGAAAATCTCCCAAGTATGTTCTATCTACAAAAGAAAAAGACAAATCCAACACACCGTATTACTGCCTTTTAATCCATTCTTGATCTCAACAAAGTGGTAGAATGCTTTCAACAATGATTTCAAGAGCCATTTGATCATCAATAACCTATTCACTGATGCCCTACAAGTGCCACTTAACTCCTGACTTCATTACAGGGTTAGTCTGTACATGGACAATGGAAGCTGGTTGTGATTGTTTGAGGTCAGACACCTTGACTCCATCTGTACAGGAATTTGTCAGGGTAGTGTTCTCAGCCCAACCATCTTGGGCTGTTTCATCAATCATATTCCCTCCATCATAAGATCAGAACTAGGGATTTTTGCAGATGTTTATATATTGTGTAATACCATTGACAGATGAAGAAATAATCCATTACTTTATGCAACTTTCTGCCTTTGCCTGGTTCATGGCAAGTGACATTTGATCACACAAATGCCTAGCAATAACCAACTGCTTTAGGAAACAACAATCTCACCAACTCCCATTGACATTCAATGAATTGCCATCATTTTATGCCACATTATCAACTTCATTTGGTTAACCATTGATTAGAAACTGAACTGTGCAAACCACTTAAGTATTATCAAAGCAGGTCAGAAGTTTTGAATTCGAAAAATCATTTGCCGTTCTCCCAATACTTGTCTAAAAAAAAGTACAAGACAGGAGCTTAATGAAATTGTCCCCACTAGGCTGAATGATTGCAACTCTATTATTACAGAAGTAGTTTGAGACCATGGAGTCCAAAGCAGCTCACTTAATTGGCACCTCATCCACCCCTTAAATATTCACTTTCTCCACCATCAATGCATATTGGGACTAATATGCACTATGTCAAAATACACTGCAGCAGCTCACTGAGGATCATATGACACCATCTTCTAAACCTGTGATCTCTACTATCTGGAAAGATAACAGCAGCAGATAATTGGGATAATGCCACTTGCAAGTACCCCTGGAAGCCACAGACCATGCTGACTTGGAAATATATCACCATTTCTTCAGTGCACTTGGATCAAAAATCTGGAAATTCCTTTCTAACTGGATTGTCAGTATTCCTAGACAACATGGTCTGCATCAATTCAAACGATGGCTCACCATCGCCTTCACCAGGCCAATTAGAGATGAGCAAGAATGTTAGCCTGCTCACTAACATCCACAAGATGGCTGGTCTAGTTAGTGGCCACTGGACATTGCAAATAGGACAATGTTTCCAAAATTACATAAAATATAGTTTGGCAAATGAGAAAAGAAATATTGTGGCTTTGGCTCCCTTGAAAATGTACAAAGTACAGATCTTGCTGGGATCTTACAGATGTCCTCTTTCACCAACAAACAATGGATTCAGATAATGTGTGATGAAACTAGCTAGATCAGTTTCTTTCAAAACTATCACATAAAGCTGTTCTTCGTCATAGCCTACTGAAGAGAGAAATTGCATTTCCATTGGGCTGTCATCTGTTTGAGGTCAAGCCTCTGTTGCATGTAGGTAAGCAGAGTTCATTGCTGCCTGATACACTCTGACTAGTCCCAGAGAAATTGAATGACTTATAATCACTCAATGCAATGGAGAAGTACCACCAGTAGTGGCCCAACTCTAGTGTTAAGAAACATGCTCAAAAAACAGTGTCCTCCCCAATTAGCCTAGCATCGAGGGGCAAACACTCAAAATCAAGTTCACTGACTGCAGACATTATACATGACAGCAGACGTTTGAAGCAACTGCTGCTCTTGGAACTGAGTCACTGCAAGAGCCTCCTAGGAACACTACAAATGGATGTCATCAAAGCATTTAAGGATGCCATCAAAGCATTTCTGAAGAGGTCATATATATCTATTGATGCACGGAAAACTGTCGTTTGTGACTTACCACACTGGGGAAGGTTCTTTCGAGAAGGCACAAATACATCAAGACATTTTGTCAGGAATGTGCAAAGTAGAAGTTAAGGTATCTGAAGGAGCACACAAGTGCATCACAACGCATCGACCTAGCCATTCAATCACCTAAATCTCATGTGACAAAGTCTACCGATTGGACATATCAACCATTTTAGAAGCCATCAAACCAGAGAAAAAGCAGATCATCCTCAATCCTGAGGGACTGTGTAAGAGATGAGAAATTACATGCAAGATAATAATCTTTCAAATACAATCCTCAAGTTTTAAATTAATAAGAGAATATCACACATTGGTTGCATTGAATGCCTGTATCATGTAGAATGGTTAACCTACTGATTACACTTGAGAACATGGATATCTCAAGCAGTGTGAGTTTGAAAAGAAAATTGCTGTGGGAGGAAATTACAAATCATCTGATATCGTTTTATAAAATATTACAATTAGAATACCCAAAAGGTACCCTGACGAGAATGATTTTCATGCTTCAGATAATTAATGTCTAAGACAGCAGCAAGGAAATGTTTGAACTGACGCATTAAATAGAAAGAATCCATCATATGTGACCACAATGATTGTTGATGCACATTTAAGCACAATGATTGTCAACAGCTAAATCCCAATGATTGAGAGGAAAGAAACTATATCATATGAAATATTCAGAAGAATGAAGGAGATGAAGACCTGTGCAATACTGAAACCCTTAACATATATTATTAAAAGTTGAAATGGCTGAAGTTATATGTAGAGATCAAAAATATTTAGACATCTCACGAACAAAAGATGGCCTTAAAGAATGAAGTGTCATCACAGATTGGCCTATCTTTCATGATTCAAAATTGTTTCAGCATACTGGGTAGGTGAACATTTACGGGAGCTTGACTTGTCACTCCACATGAAAGATGAGATGAAGCTGATGTTGACACAAGCAACATCAAAAACTCAGGGTTTTTCTAGTCAGCTCAGAAAAGTGATTTAGTGGTTTGTAACAGACGAGGACATCTCCAGGTATGATATATACTAGTGGTTATAAGCTACTGGAAACAGCCATTGACACAAGATTTTAGCTGATACAGATGTTAAAAGTGCTGACCAATTTTTCCAGTTCTTTTTCTTCGGAGCATTGAGTGTTATGAATTGTGTACCTAGTTTGTTTGGAAACTCTTTCCTCCAATGTAGAACTATGTGTATGATTGCCAGCTAAATAAAAAAGACAAAAGAATGAGAGCTGACCTATGGCCCCCATCAAATTCCAGCCAGTGTGCTGGTTTCCTGAACATGTTCCTGGCATCAACCCCCATATTGATGAGAGGTACTCTGGGGATCATGATATGTCCAAAAGGATGACAGACAATTAGGGCTCATTAAGAATCCCGTCAAGGAGATACCAACAGGAGACCAGCTGACATTTTCCACTCATCTTCCAGTTTCCCAACCTAAGAGGAGCTGGTCTGACTGCCTGGAAATGTTCTCCCAGGTGCCAGGTTGGAATGTTACCATTGTCTCAGTTAGTTACCCTTTACTGCAGGTTGTTGCTGCTCTCAAAGTGGAAGCCAACTAATTGGCCCTCCAAATGGTAGGAGTCAATATGTCACTTCATTGGTGAAGGAACCTGTCTCCATGCCAATTAAGACGATATCTCCTTCAAACTGCCAACAAGAGGTTGTTCACCCTGGGGCAGGTACAGAACACAAAATAGTCCTGATTACTGCTTTCTATTTCCAGAGCAAAATTTCAATCCCCAATGCTTTTGAGTTTCTTACTTGTTAATAGAGTTGAGGATTTTTTAATAAGTAACGCACAGGAAAAAATGTGAACTATATACGTGAATCCCTGGTATGTGTTCCAAGGAGTGTTCAAAGAAATACTGCATTCATTACAAATTGAGTTTACAATTGCTCTGTGCACCACTTGCCATGGGCTGAGGCTGAGAAACACTGAATTCAACTGGCCTTCCCAAGAAGAGGCATCTTACTATCTCTCTAAAGAGAGAACTTATGTCACCCCTCCATTAAATTCCATCTAAAGTGACAGATTTTGGCTGGAGTGCATTCTGAATGACCAGGTCAATGCCAGTCTTCAGCTAGATATATTCTGCTCAGGATGGCTTTAGTGTCTCACAATACAATGGAGACTGCCCTCCATGTGAAACCAGAACTTCATCTCTTCAAGCACTCTGCAGTGGCCATGCATTCTGTTAATGTATGTGTGGATCTGTGACATGCAAGCAGTTTAGAGTTACATGCTGTACATTGTACTCATCATTCGCAGCTCCTCTACTGAAACAGTCTGTACCCATGTGTAGCAAGATCCGAATGTTATTTATGCCTATGCTGATACATGGCAAATAACGTCTTAGCAGAATCATAGAATTCCTACATTGTAGAAACAGGCCCTTTGGCCCAACAAGTCCACACCTACCCTCTGAAGATTATCCGATTATCCCACCCAAACCCATTTCCCTATCTTATTACTCTACATTTATCTCTAACTAGCACATCCTTGAACACTGTGGGCAATTTAGCATGGCTAATTCACCTAATCTGTACATTTTTGGATTGTGGGAGGAAACTGGAGCACCTGGAGGAAACCCATGCAGTCATCGAGTGAGCTTGAGGCTGGAATCGAACCAAGATCCCTGGCACTGTGAGGCAGCAGTGCTGCCCTCTGTGTCACAAAAGTCCTACACAATGATTATCTTTTGGAAGAGAATGTTTTAACTAATTCCTCTTACCCTGAATTGCATAATTAATTTGCTCCACATACTATTGGTCAGAAATTGAATTGGACTCGACATTTCAATATTGCGGTTATAGAAGCAGGTCAGTAGCTAGGAATGCTGCAGTGAGTAACTCATCCCCTAAGCCTATTCACCATCTATAAGGCACAAGTTGGGTGTGTGATGGAATACTCCCTACTTGCTTAAATGAATGCAGCTCCAAAAAAACTCAATAAGTTTAATACCATCCAGAACAAAGCATCCATTTGAATGGTATCCCACTTTAAATCTTAAGCAGTTGCTCCCTCCACAAACCAACTGTAAACAATGGTTTAATTATGTAATAACTTCCAAATGCAATGTTGAACCTTACCAAGCCTCCTTCAACAAAACTTTTCAATCCCGTGAAGGGCAAAGGCATACATGCATGGGAATGCCACCACCCGTAAGTTGCCCTCGAAGCCACACACTTTCCAAACTTGGAAATACATTAGCATTGTCACTGTCACTGGGTCAAAAACATGGAACTCTCTTTTAACAGCATTGTGGTGTACCTACACCCTAAAGAACATCCCCTGAACAATTTTGTTAAAAAGGAAGCTTTTCAGATATATTCTTCAGAACTCTGCAAGCTCACCCGATGAATGTTTTCTTGAACAACTCTTGTTAATGGATATACATGTTTCCCCACCTAGAGTATATTTCTTACCTCAATACTCTCTGTACTAGCTGTAAGCAGTGTTCAACAATGAGAAGTGTTAATTTATCAATTGAAAGAGCGTATTACATAATCAGCTGCATGAAATGTCCTTGCTTGTGCTTCACCACAACCAATAAGGTTGCATGGCATCTAGAGGAAATCTTTAAAATTTCTAAGAGCAAACCTACGCGGCAGTGTCCAAACTGTGGGCAGGTCATAGAGGTACTTTTTGGTCTTCTGAGATTTGCTTCTTCCATGTTCTGAAGGTGAAACAGATGCAAATTTATGTTGGCTTAATAAATTCTTTAAAAAGCATTATGTGATATGGAGGGCTGAGATCAATCTATTGGAATTCAGATCTAAAGAGAAAAATAGCCAGTTTAGCTGTTGCTTGCATCGTGGTTGTTGCTGCACATCATGTTAGCCAATAGCAAGCGGATTCTGACAGGGCTCCTTGAAAACTGAACATGATAGACCAAATGCACAGAGAGGGAGTTGATAATTACAGCTTGGTGGGCAAGCTGACTGACTAGGCATGATGAAGCTGTCAACATGATCAAACTAACTGGCTAGACAGGGATGTGTGGCTGTCAGCATGGGTCAGCTTACTGAGAAAACACACAGTGTAGAGCTGACAGTTTGGACCCTCTGTCATTCATCTCTTGTAACAAGCAGAATTGGTGCCCAACATCATTCTTGTGATTTGTAAAGGGAAGCAGTGATGCTGCAAGGATACCAATAATGTTCAGCGAAATTGTGCAGTAAGATTCTGGGAACCCAGCTGTGAAGGAGGACATGCCTGTAAAGTGCTGTCATTGTCTGGTCAGTACTTTGGAATTCCAATATTCTAGACTGGCTTAAACTACATTTTTAAATTTACAAATACGGGAAATTAATATCTATGCAAAATACCAAATTGTACTTGATCAGGGCATCTCACAATGGGTCCTGTTTATTAAACTTATAAATGCACATTTATAAATGCTTTTAAAGTACAGTGATGCCTTGGAAACCAACTTTAATTTGTTCCAGGAGGCTGTTTGAATTCCGAAACCATTTTCCCCATAAGAAATAATGGAAAGTGAATTAATCCATTTCTGGACACACCAAAAAAAATTCAAGAAACTTTTAACTGCAAATACACATGGTTAAGGTAAAATAAGATGAGTAAATGGCCTAAATATCAAGTCATAATAATAAAAGCAAGAAATAAATGTACTAACATGAAAATAACTTCATTTACCTTAGTGAGGAGTGTGAATGGTGAATGCACTTATTTGCTTCACTGCTCTTCTTGGGTGCCATGGTAAATGCACAAGGTTGATAATTTTAAAAAAAAGCACAAATCAAGATGAAAACACGAGGTAAACTAGTGATAGACACACAAGATGCTCTCATGACTACTTTCCGGGATGAACTAACCAAACAATGTGCAACCTGAACGGCACGTGGTGTTCGGATTCTGAAAATGTGTTCGGATTTTAGAGCAAAATATCCTGGAAATAATTGTTTGGATTCCAAGTTGTTCAAACAATAAGGTGTTCAGATTCCGGGGACACCACTGTATTTACTCACAAGTTTCTGTGAGTAACTTAAGTTGATAATGAAAAGGTAAAGACAACAGGATGCCTGAAAAGAAAATAAAGAATATGGAAGAAAAGTTGGACTAAAGGAAAGAGCAAAAACAAAGGAGAACTTCATCTTAAAACTTTTTTAAAATGTGGGTTTATTAAGACACCTCAATCTGTTCACAACTTGAAGGACTGATGTTCCATCCTTACAATTCCAAAGGGTAATCAATAATCTTTCACAATTATCATGTCAATTAAAGATGCTTATATTGTCTGTTGCTCAATGTAACTGTCTGTGGTGGATTCGACAAGCAATTAACACATAAATATTCTAATTCAATGAAAATTGGGGAAGGTTAAGCACAATAGCACCTCCAAACAAGTTGTGGACATTTACAGTTCAAGGATAACTTTTTCAGATCAAGTGTTGCTTGCATTTTGTGAACTAATATGTGTGCATTGTGAAAAACATGGATTTTTCATTTAATAAAATTTGGCACAATGTTCTACTTCAAGCTTGAAGCATAACAGGTGATCTGGCTTTCAGAGGTGTTAGTTCCTGTCAGGTAAAAACGGATGCAATCTAACTCACTGGGGAAATTATCCAGAAAAATCTGCTGCACATATCTTTATACATGAGAACTTACAGATGATATTTTTGCAACCTAAATCTGTCCTTGATACTCAAAGAACTAGTTTTGCTTTTCCTTTATTTCACATCATTATGTTTTGGATAATTACCGTCAGAATCTACTGAGCTTTATAAACCAGTATATGCAGGATAATTAAAGGTCAGATTTTCTCAGTGTGCTCTGATGGCTCTCCTACCCTCAGTCTCGACCACCTAGTATAGGGCCAAGGAAAAGGCAAAGATCAACACCTGCCAATTCTCAAACAAGTTACCGAGAATCTTGACTTTGTTATACTTCCCATTCCCTTGTCCATATTGTGTTAGAATCCTGAAACTTCCAGTAACATGGAGATATTTCTGCTGCACAGTGTGCAGTGACTCAAGCAAACAGCCCACAACCACCTTTTCAAGTGCAGCAGAAGGATGGACAATAAATCCTGGCTTTGCAGATGACAGCCACATCTCATGAAACAACAAAATGATCTTGCTGTTTCTCTCCTGACTGCAGTGCTAATCACAGATGGAGTCAGTACCCACTGAAATGAAGACAGGTAATTCACTGAAGTGGTGAAGTAAATGCAAGTGATTTACTCTAAACTTGGTTCAGGCACTTTCCTATTACCAGTCGAATAGTGCAACTAGCTGGGACCTGAATGATGCTACTTACAAGGACTTCAAATTTTTTAATTGCAAGAATCTTAAACAAATTTAATTAGAAGAAATTGGGCTGTCATGGAAACATAGAAATGGCAGCAAAATGTTGAATTTCTTGATGTAGAAACAGAAATTACTGGAAAATCTCAGCAGGTCTGGCAGCATCTGTGGAGAGAAATCAGAGTTAACGTTTCAGGTCGAATGACCCTTCCTCAGAACTCAATTTGAGCTCCTCAATTAGCTCATACTTCTGAAACAAACCTATTCCAAATTGCAGAGCCTACCAGTTTCCAACTCCTTCATTATAGTGAGGGATCATAATGGGAATCCAAGCCATACCTCCTTTTTATGGCATGGGTTGGTTTTTGTTCTGATTAATTAATTCACTCACTAATGTTCTGCATACTTTTGAGACATTTAAATACCCTTCAGTGTGGATGCATGTCAATAAGGTAAGTGGACAGGAACAGCAAAAGTAGCAGGGCAGTAAGGTAGAAGGTTGGAAAGGCTGACAGGGTGATTGGTGATCTAGGTGGTGAGATCAAATCAGAGGAGAGTGGGGATTGGTGATTCAAGAAGGTCATGGAAGTTTCGATGTCAGATGGTTTGAGGTGTGTCAGGGAATCTAGTGTAATGAAGAGTTTAGGGGACCACTCCAAAGTCAAATGGAAGTTGGCAGATCAGAGGGTATTTTGGAGGACTGAGCTCGTTTAAGAGGATCAGGTGGGTGGTCCAAAAGCCACAAGATGATCAGAGACATGTCGTGGAAAGGGTGTCAGGAGGAATGATTATTATTACATGTCGTTGTAGTGTTGGCATGTTAGTTGCATAATCATGCTGAAATTCAGGCTTTTTTTAAATGTTATTGACATTTCCAGGGTGACTATTCAGGAAAGTGAGTTGAAATGCTCTGAAGTTTTCCATGAAGCATAATTGTTCATTAGAAGTTTAAACTTTCCGGACAATTCCTGCAGTCATTGCATCAGGACTTCCAATGCATGTCATTAGGAAACCTTAAACTGTCCAGAGACTACAGAGTCTGGGCCATTGTTCCTTGATAACTAACAAATATCTCTCAACATTAGATTTAAAGTAATCCACCATCAATTGCCAGTTTAGAATGGGGGTTCCAAAGTTTGTGTATAGTTTTTCATAATTTTCACTCCTAGAAGGTGTGACTCTAATTTTTAGACTCTGTTTTGAATCTGTAAACAGAGAGAGGTTTCTCTTAACTTACTTTATCAGTTCCCCTTAAAATCTTGAAAACTTAATCAAACCAACCTTAAACTTTTAAATTCCTGGGTATGCCACCTCAGTTTATATAATTTTAAAATACCTTGGAATCCACTTATCATTCTGGGAAACCTCTTCTGCATTCTCTCCAGGACCAATATTTTCTTCCTACAAGACTATAAGATGCAGGACAGAAGTAGGCCAGGCCATTCAGCCCATTATGTCTGCTCTACAATTCAATGAGATCATTGGCTGATCTGATAACCTTCAATGCTACTTTACTGCTTTTTTCTACATAACCCTTAATTCCATCACATTAAAAATAAATCTGTATATCTTATCATTGAATACACTTCAGGATTCAGCTTCTGCAGGCTTTTGTAGCAAAACAATTCCACAGACTAACTACCATCTAAGAGAAGAAATACCTCTTCATCTCTGTATCAAATGGATGACCCCTTTGTGATTATGTGCTCTGGTCATACATTGTTCCACAAGGCAAGCCACATTTCCACATCTATCCTGCCAGGCTCCCTAATAAACCACTATGTTTCAAGAAAGTACAATTACAATATTAAAAATGTATCTAAATGGATATATGAATAGGAAGGGTTTATAGGGATACGGGCAAAATGGGACTAGATTTATTTCAGATAGCTGGTCAGCATGGACGAGTTGGACAGAAGGGCCCATTTCCATGGTGTATATCTTTATGACTCTCAGGTCTCCACTTGTTCTTTTAAACTTTGATGAGTACAAGCTCAATCTACTCAAAGCCTCCTTGTAAGAAAATCACTCCACACTGGAATCAATTGAGTGAATATTCTCAGGAATGTCCCAATGCTAATATATTGTATCTTAGATAAGGGATCCAAAACTGTTTGTTGTATTTCAGCTGTAAGTCTGAGTAGTACCTTGCAAAGTTTGAGTAAGACCTCTCTATTTTTACCCCCTCAGAAATAAAGGCCAACATTTTATTTTCATTCCCTTTACCCACTGAACTTGCACTTTATAATTCATACATATGGATCCTAAATCCCTCTGTCATGCAGTTTTCTTCAGTCTCTCTCTAAGTAATATGCATCTCTTCTATTCTTCCTACCAAAAGGCCTACCTCAGATTTTATCATAGTATATTCTGTTTGTAAGATTTTGCCTACTCACTTAACCTGTCTAAATTCTTCCATGGACCGTATTCATCATTATGAATACTTTTGTGTTATCCACAAACTTGCTGATAGCACATTCACTTCTATTTCCTAAGTCATTTATCTGGTATAAATAATTATGGCATCAGCACTGATCCTTGTGGCACTCCACTTCACACTTGCACTGATGCCCCAATACCAAGGGCTCATAAGTAGCTTATGTACAGTACCTTATCCAATATCATTTGTAGATGGTTTACAGGCTTTAGGGAGTCAGGAGGTGAGTTAGCTGCTGCAGAATTCCTAACCTCTGATCTGCTCTTGCAAACACAGGGCTGAATCTTACTTTTTTTTTGGCTAAGTGACAGATGTACCATGTTTTAGAATGTTTTTCACCACGAAGCTGAGAGACCCATCTTGCCATACCTTAACAAACTCACCTCAATAACTACCAACCCCACTCAACAGCATTCTTGTCCAATTCAAATCCCTTTGTACCATGTGCCATTCTGAGAACAATTTGCTACTCGGTGGATTCCAACAAATGACTTGATGTCTTTGTCATATTTAATAAGCTTCTCTGCACTCAGATCAACACCAGCATTGTGGGGTTGCTCTGCCCAGTCAAGGACATTTACTCAGAAGATGTCAGACAGGGGAAATATTGTACAATTTTCTGTCAAAGATTGGAGGTGCTGGTGGAAGGAGTAGCGAAGAGGAGAGTGGCATCTCCTTCCTGAAAGACTAACAGAGAAGGCGAAAATAGGAAACTGTGACAGTCAGTGGTCACTGAGATATCCACACCACAGAAAAATGCACGGCACTGTCATAAGACAGTCAATTACTTTATCTGCTCCAGCAGGGTCAACAATACTTTTCTCTCTGCTACCTCACACTCACTGTCTTGCTACACTCTTCCCACAAGACACATGTTCTGCCACTCTCACTGTTGCATGAAACATCTTACCTCACTTGCATATGTTGCACGGCAATCCCCTATGTCATTAACCCTAAATGACCTCTGCACTGCCTAGCCTCTCGTTTGGAGACCTCACTATTTTCTGCCCACCTGCTCCAGCTCTAACAGCTGTGCCACCTACTTTTATCTCATTCAATCCCTCCCTTTTTATCCTTCAAGGAGAAGACATTCCACAATAGATCAGAAGTAAAATGGTGCCCAAAAACAGAGTGCTTACCTCCTATGAGGAGAGATCCATCCACTTGCTGGAGAAGACTGACATCTCTTCTGTGGAATGCTGAGACAGCCAAGAAAATACCATTCTACATTCCTCTGTCAGTGTTATCCATTGCATAATGCTTATAATCATTACCCCATGCCTTCTCTCTCTTGTGTTCTACAGGTACCAGTGGGATAGTCACTTCCCCTGTGGAGAAACAGCCTGTTTCAGAAGCAAGCTCATTGACCTCTGAGCACAGAATTGAGGTCTCAGAGGAAATATCAGCAAGACAATCACCTACATTCTCTAACAAACCAGCACAATCTGGCAAGTGCCTCACTGCAAAAGCTCTGTAGCTAGCTGAGAAAGAAATGCTCAAAGCCATTGGCACTTGATGGACTGTCAGAAACCAAATTCCTGCTCAGCTCAGGAAGGTGAGAACCCAGTAGTGTTAATAGTTGGGGAATTCATCCAAAAATACAGTAAGGAACAGGAGTAGCAGACTGGTATGTGGGAGGCCATAGCCCTTATTCCCAGAGGGTCCAGGAGTGCACCTATGGTTTGGTGATACAGCTGTCTTTAGCAAGCAGTTGTCTGCCTGCTTCCATGGACAGGTCAGTGGCTGCCTTGGAGAGCAATGTTGAGCAATCTCAGAGTCTGCTGGAAATGTGTACACACCTGCACTCCAGTCATTGTTCTCAGGACTGAAAGCATGATGAATGGGAGGGGGGAGCATTCAACCCAGTCCAGGTGTACCTCCTCATGAAGGGACATGGTGGTATCAAGAGGCACAGAACTAGAGAAAGAACTACATACAGGTCCTGCAGAAATCTCAGGTCACCCCAGAGGAGGCTAGGCCTTCCACCCTCACCCCTGCCTGTTCTCTTGCAATATTTAGAGCTCCACATTGTGGAGGGTCAAGTTCATCTGGTAAGACGATCCTCAGCACATCTGTCCATCCAGAGACAATTTTCCCAGGGTCATGCACCCAAATCTCCATGGCCAATATGTGTTGTTGCTTTCTATGCAGCCTGTGAAATCATTGTCTTCATGGTATACTGAGCAACATGCAAATGAGACAATTGAGCAATATTGCTCATAATTAAGGAAACGTGAGTTTGGTGATTTTGAAAATATTAAGGTGATAATCTAAATCAACAAAATGGTCACTATAATCAACTACATTGCAAAGTATTAAAGAATAACAGAAAGCTGTCAGAGCTGCTAAAATTAGTAAGATAACTATTGCTTTCAAAGTCTAGAATGAGTAAAATGGAATTCACATATTTGTTATCACACTCAAAGTTCTACAACTCTAAATACTGTTCATTGGTCACGTTTCAGGAAACCATCTGCAAAGCAACAATGACTGTCTCATGTACAGAGCCATGTACTTGCACTAAGAATGTTTTCAACATGGCGGTGCTTATCTGTCCAGGATTGATTGTCCTGCTACAGTCAAACATTGTCCCAAGCACTTTTCTTATTTGTACACAACAAAATCCATTGCAATGGCCAAGACTAAAAGAAGGTTTCATGTACCACAGCAAAAGGTTGAGAACAGGTAGCCAATATAAAGGTGGATAGCCCTTAATATATTTTACGTTCTCTTTTAATCACAGCAAGCAGCTACATGTAACAGTGATCTCAGGCATAGATGCTTTTATAGATACAAAAACATCTGTCACTGTCATGGGAGACAAATTTCAAAACTGCCCCAATCTCTGCAAACCAGGAAATACAAAAAAAGTTCTATATTTAGTCTGACATGCAATATACGTCAAGTATGGGTGATTATGCTGAGGTACCTGAGGAATGTTATGAAATAATAAATGTTGAGAAAAATGGAACTTTGAGATACAGAAGAGAGTACATTATTGATGAATGACCATAAGGTTTTAGAAGATCTTTGATACGACTATTGTAATAATGAGAAAAACAACCTCTGCTTCCATTCAATTTATACTAAATTTAGTATAATTTATTTCAATTTTTTTTCAGTAAACTTGTGGTTTTAATGCTTTCACTAAGTGACATAGAATAACTACTTTGAGTGAAATATGGCTCAGATGTGCAGAGTGATGTTCATTAATCATATTTGTGGTAATGTAAGCTTATAATGTTAATATAATGGCTCTTTAATTTGCTAAATTGACATTGGTTAGTTAATGAATAGTTTCATTATCACTTGACCCAAAGGCTAAAGCAACTTGAATGAGACAGCCCAGTACACAAATAAACAGTTTGTACCACTTTTTTTTATGGAATGATGACTACATATTTGAAGTTCCAGCATTTTTCAAAATTTCTTAAAGACTCATTATGCTTATTAAGTCTGTTGTTATAAAATAATCAAAAGTTTTGAAATCTTATTATTTATCTGGCACTTTAGCATTCACGGGTGGGGGGTGTGGGGGTGGTGCAGTGTTTGGAAAGGCTCTTAGCTTTGAGTAAGAACGCTGTTCAACTTTTGCATAGTTAAAAAAAAAGAGAATGAGTTCAGTCTAGTACTGAGACCGTTCTACACAGTTAAAGGTGGACTAAGAAAATGAGGCCCTATCTGCCTTTCAAGTGAACATTGTAGATCCCCACTCCCTTATTTTAAATAAGAGCAGTGGTACTAACCAAAATATCCTGGTCATTATCACATCGCTGTCTGTGGGAATGTAGTATTTGTAATGAGGTCAGTCAGATGGACCTCAAAGAATATTTCCCTGATTGGAGCAAATTAACAGCCCCCATCAGGGAGCCCTGGCTGATAGATAGGAACAGGAGTGTCCAACCTGAGCTGCCTCCAGAATTGTAGCTTGACCCCTTTTTGGGACATAAAATGGTGGGCCCTGTACAGACTGCTGATGCATACCATCCAGCTCTTTTCCCTTATCCACCACCCAGACGCGTCATGGTGTATTCATTTGTCATCAGGAAGTGGGGAGCCCCAATGGAGAGCTCTCTATGCAGGGGTCCTCCCCCTTTCTCTTGGGGATCTCCTGCAACCTCAGATTGTGGTAGTTCACGGACGCTTGCACTCCCTTTCTGATTTTCAAAAAAGAACCTTCATCTGTTTGTGGTTGCACTTCAGTCCCAAGCTCCTGATTTTCAGGCATCCAGTACGGGGTGGGGGGGGGGGTCAAGTCCGAAGGCCTCCTTGCGGCTCCTGAGCCTGGCCAAACCGGCCATAAATAGGCCCAGATGAGGGCTGTGGAGGGGGTCATTAAAGCCGACTGCCTGCCCCTCTTCTGCAGTTGTGCTAGAGCCTGGGTATCTCTGAAGAAGGAGCATGCAATGTCCACCAACAACCTTGAGCTATTCATGGAGAGGTGGGCACCGCAAGGAGGGGAGTGTATTATTTCCCCCTCCAACTCTATTTGTATTTAATCCCTGCCCTCCCTTTCACTGTTTGATCATGTAGCATTGCCCTTTGATGTGAAGGGCACAGCTTGTCATTGGCCGTTTGGGTATTTCCTTTCTTCCTGGTGATGGAAATTGAATCAAGATTTGTACACCTTGTGTCTTTCACTGTGTCTCACACCTGCACACACACAACATGGATGCTGGGAAAAATAAGCAGTAAGATAGTAGTGTAGGGTTTTTTAAAATTAAAAAAAAGGAGTGTCAGAGGTTCCGTTCACTCTGTGAGCTAGCTCTGAGGAAGCTGGAAAGAAAGAAAAAGGATCATGAGTGTCAGTCATCCTGAAAGCTGGCTCTGAGGAAGTTAGATCAGTGCCAAGGGATTCTCCATGTGTAAATAGGAGATATATTAGTGATGGGATACTGGCCTATTACTTTGGGAATGTTCTTGATTAAAAAGAACTTTATTGAATAGAAAAGACATCGGGAATCTTGCATAATCAGATGGCTGTTACCTTTGGGAGAAAGTGAGGACTGCAGATGCTGGAGTACCAGAGTTGAAAAATGTGGTGCTGGAAAAACACAGCAGGCCAGGCAGAATCCGAGGAGCAGGAGAATCGATATTTCAGGCATAAACCCTTCTTCAGGAGGGGCTTATGCCTGAAACGTCAATTCTCCTGCTCCTCGGATGCTGCCTGGCCTGCTGTGTTTTTCCAGCACCACATTTTTCAACTCTGGCTGTTACCATTGGCTGGAAACATAACTGATTGAGCCACATTAACACTCTAACTGCAAAAGTAGATCAGAGGCTGGGAATGCTCTGGTGAGTAACTCACCACTGAATTCCACAAAGCCTGTCTACCCTTCATCCAACACAAGTCCAGAAGTGTGATGGAATTCTGTGCACTTGTGCAGCTCCAACAGAATTCAAGAAGCTGGACACCATCCAGGTCCAAGCAACCTGAATTAGAAGATAGAACATAAATCATAGAACAATACAGCAGAGTACAGGCCCTTCAACCCATGATGCTGTGCCAAGCGTGTATCTTAATCTAAGATCAACCTAACCTACACACCCCTCAATTTACTGCCATCCATGTGCTTGTCTAGCAGTCGCTTAAATGTCCCTAATGTCTCTGACTCTACTATCATGGCTGGTAATGCATTCCACGCAGCCACCACTCTCTGCATAAAGAACCTACCACTGACATCTTCCTTATTCCTTCCTCCAATCAGCTTATAACTATGACCCCTCATGACAGTCATTTCTGCCGTGTGGAAAAGACTCTGTCTATCTATTCTATCTATACCTCTCATTTTAGTGGGCGGCACGGTGGCACAGTGGTTAGCACTGCTGCCTCACAGCACCTGAGACCCGGGTTCAATTCCCGACTCAGGTGACTGACTGTGTGGAGTTTGCACGTTCTCCCCGTGTCTGCGTGGGTTTCCTCCGGGTGCTCCGGTTTCCTCCCACAGTCCAAAGATGTGCGGGTCAGGTGAATTGGCCATGCTAAATTGCCCGTAGTGTTAGGTAAGGGGTAAATGTAGGGGTATGGGTGGGTTTCGCTTCAGCGGGTCGGTGTGGACTTGTTGGGCCGAAGGGCCTGTTTCCACACTGTAAGTCTAATCTAATCTAAACCTTGTACACCTCAATCAAGTCATCTCTCTTCCTTCTTCTCTCCAGTTAAAAAGCTTGAGCTCAATCACTCCTCTTCATAAGACAAAATTGGCTCCATCCAGACCATCTGCACTAAGGAGGTTCCAGTCAATATTGGGGAAGTTGAAGTCATAAAAACAACACTGTTACATCTGCACTTTTTCAAGGCCTACTTTCCAATTTGTTCTTCCATCTCTCTGCTGCTACATGGGCGGGGAGGTTAATAGACAATTCTTCCTTTCCTTTTACCGACTTCCACCCATACTGACTCAGTAGACAAACCCTCCTCAACAACCTCCTTTTCTGCAGCTGTGACACAGTCTCCAAATAACAATGCTACCCGCCCCCTACCCCCATCCTCTTTTACACCATGCCCGCTGTTTTATTTTTAAAGATCTAAATTCTGGAATATCCAGCAACCATTCCTGTTCCTGTGAAATCTATGTCTTCATTATAGCCACAGCTGATCCAAGTTTGAAGTACTGATCCATGCTTTAAATTTATCACTCTTATTCCTGACACTCTTTGCATTGAAACAGACACACTTTAACCCATCTCTTTACCCTATCAACTGTATATCCTTCCTGACAGACTCTCTGCATTCTAATTCTGCCCATTCAACATCTACCCTCTCCTCTGCTCTGTAGCTCTGGTTCCCATCCCCCTGCCAAACTAGTTTAAACCCTCCCATCAACCACCTTCAATATTAACTCTCTTCATAGTCAGCACACCATGATTGGATTGTACTATCTTAAATGAAATGTAACAATTCACCAAGGTTATTTCAATAGCACTTTCTAAAATCAAAACCACTCCTTCCCAGGAGAAAGTGGAATAGGTTCATGGGAACCCCACAAACAGCAAGTTCCCTTCAATCCACTTACCATCCTAAACTTGAAATATTTTGCTGTTCCTTAAGTGTCGCTAGGTCAAAGTCCTAGAACCCCCTTGCGCAGGCACAGTAGGGGTAACCACACCATATGGGATTGTTGCAACTCAAGGAGGTGGGTCACTATCACCTTCTCATGGGCAATGGGGGACTGACTATAAATCCTGGTATTTGCTGTAATGTCCTCATTCCATGAACAAATAGGAAAAGGGTGAAATCTTTCTGTTTATTAATTGCATTAGAGGATGAGGAGTTATTGAGGTTCACATGGAACTCTAATGAGGACAGACATTCACTATTTTTGCATTTAAATATTTTATGCAATCTGTTACAAAAGGAGCATTTTTTACTCCCTTGAGTTCAACTTAACAAATATTTAGGTAGGCCAGTCAAAAAATGCATTGTCAATTTCAAATCTAGATCAATAAAAATGCTGTTTGTGTTGAATTCCATGGGCCAAGGCTATTGCAACCAATGTCCACAGCAATGCCATATTCCTCTATTATCCCTATATCGTTAATGCCATGAGGAATTGGAAGTCTACAAACTCCCTCTGTGGAAGCCCAGCCCGAGCTTGCTGGCTTCTTGTGAATGCCTGTCCGAGAACAGAGAACCACCACTTGATTAATAGAGTCAACAGTACTGTCTTTATTCAAGATTGCCAGTATACACGTATACAAACAAGCTTGGGAGCAGATCCACTCTAGCCCATGCCGGGTGCTAGTCAGTGGTCTCTCAGCTTTCAATTGGAAACATTGTCATTATATACAGAAGTTCTTATGCCAGACAGTTTCCCGTGTCATGGGGTTATCACAAAGTATGTTAATCAAGTTATACTTAAATGTAAACGTACACATCAGGAATGTTCTAAGTCCGACATACAAACGCCAGCATTACCTCAAGTTAAGACGTTAGCATTTTTCTGAAGATAAGTTATCAACATTTTCTTCAGTTAAGACATCAGCATTCTTGTACTGCTCTCAAGTTAAACATTCAGATATCAGAATTGTTCTGGTGACTGCCCCTTGACTTGGTGGGTGTACTATGAACTTGTTTATTCGGACTTCTTTCAGGGAACCTTACAAGTTGCAGTGTTAGCAGTTTGTGTCTCGCTCAGCATGTCGGTCAATACAGCCAATGCCCCACAAACATTGACCATTTTACCCGACACGCCGGGCGCATTTTCTATATGGTCATTGTTTCTATCTTCAACTTATCATTCCTCCCTTTTTATCATTTTATGATAAAACTCAGATATTAATACGTTGAAGTCGGGCAAACTCCCTGCCTGTTTCTACATCTGAACCGCCATCAGCCAAAAGTGTAGATGTCAACCCTTCCTTCTGTGTCCATATCGGGCTTGACTCTTTTCCACGTTGGCGTCGTGTGGAACAAGTCTGACAACTTCTTTTGATAAGGGCCCAAGCGATTCGGATACAAATAAAGATGCCAAGAATGATGGCCAGAATGGAGAGAATGTCCAATCCAATAGACTTTAGCCATCCCAGCAGCTGACACAGTAGATTCCACCAGGCACAGGCCTCATCTGAGACTGTGTGGTCCAGATCATATGCCTTAGTGGCAACGTCGTTAATTAGTGAAGTGTCATTATATACAGCCGAGCTCTCATCCTCAATATAGGTACAGCACTCAGGGCCAATAATTGCACATGCTCCCCCTTGGCTTGCTAGGAGATAATCTAAAGCCATCCTATTCTGTAAGACCACCATTCGTATGGCAACCTGTTCGTGTGCCAAATGACCCAGGGCATCCGCAGCAGCTCTGGCCATTGCCTCAAGTTCGTGGCTGAGATCGCAGATCTGGTCCAGGGCTTGCATAACCCCATAATTGGGCAGGAGAGTGCCAAAGAATCTGCTCCAAAATGACTGTTGGTGGAACAGGTCTCTCTGGCCTCGAGTATGAGGTTTGTAATTTGAATTAAGGTCGTGCCACTTCTTCCACTCGCTGTTAACTTCTGGGGTTGAATTCAATAACCGGAATGCTGGGAGGTAATATATCAGCGCACAGGTGCCCTTAAACTCAATGGGTAGGTATTCATAGGCTGTGTGATTGCATAACCAAAATGTCCCGTTAAGTGCAGGCGTAATGCAATGTTTAGCATGAAAGAGGACAGCACCCATGCGACTTGTAGGTGCATCGGGATGAGGCTTTTCGTTAACACACTGGTCCCAATCGTCTTCTGGGAAGCCCTCAAAGGGGTCTGACTTGGTTTCGTCCTGATATATTATTTCCTGGTATCTGTTGTCTTCTAAGTCCCCCATGTCATGCGTTCCTGTAGCACTGCGAATGCACCATTTAAATTCTGGCACCACCGCGACTGCAAAACCTTTCGGTATCACTTGCCAGGTGTTATAACAACTCCTGAGGTAATCATAATGGATCGGATACTGGTCAGAAATGTCTCTATAGGGAATAAGTTTTGGGATTTGTTGGGTACGTCTATAGGTAAGACTGCAGAGTTCATCCTGACTCGTAGGGACTGCTATCATGAGGAATCCGGACCCTACTGAGTGTGGGCCTGGGACGCAGACTATTTTGGTATTCTTTCCTTCATCAGTCTGATTGTCAAGATGATTTTTTAATTTTTCAAGGAAGCCAGTAAAGGTGTTGCCGATAAGGCTCGTTGCTTCCAATGGATTGCTTCGTTTCTTTCGGTGGATCTCAAGGAAATGGTGCGGTAGGCGGGCGAGGTTTTTGGATTTTAAGCAACCGGGAAAGTTGAACAAATAGTCTCTGGGGTCCGCTGCGGTATTATTCACAAAAGCATGGCAACACGTGCGTGTATCATTTAGGTGCGTATAGGTATCACCGGATTTGGTGCCATTTCTGCGTAGGCATACATACATTACTTCCTGGCAGGTGCCAGTGTTATGAATTGTTATATTACGGGGACATTCTGTCCTGGCATCCAGAGTTGTGATATTATATTCAGGGCACCACTGTCTAAGTCCTGTTAGGTTTTGTAAATGCTTTACGCAATCCTGCGACCATGCAATATTTTGGATGACAATGCTGCTATAATTAGAAGTGGCATTGGAGTAGTCGGGAAAGCCGACCAAGGGACAAATTGTCTGGTTAAAACCCCTGCCATCCGAGCCATGATGATAGCACGTGGCGTTCAATCTGACCTGAACTATTCTAGTGGGGCTTGTGTTATTCAGCGTTATGCTATTCTCCTGTTTCCATATCCACCAATCCCCGGTAAGGTTGCAAGGGGTAGCTAGGGCCTGACTGGACTCTCTTATTTTATTGGACTGGGTATCTGTCACTCTGGGCAGTGGTAAACTCATTAGGTGGGTGCTGGTAGTCATATTGTCACTCATAGTACTCACGAGGCCACTAAGGGTTATTGCTACACCATTGGGATCACCAGGAACAATGCTTGATACCATACTCACAAAACCATTAGCCATATTAGTAGTAACATCTGTAGAGTTTGAAGTTGTCGCAGGGGTGCCTGCTTTTGTTGAAGTATCAGCGGTGACTGCACTAGGGTTGCTTGTAGACCCTTGAAGAGTAGAAGGTGCACCGCTGGTGGTGTTACTGATTTGCGTCGATGTCCATGCCACAGTTAGGCAGAGGCCAGAGAGGAAGATGGTGGTTTTCATCGTTTCAACTTTCTTTTAGTCTTCCTTCCTTAGTGGCACCTATGTCAAGGGAAGAGAAAATACATACAGCAGTAGCTGCCCCTTATTATCATTCCTCCCCAATAAGCTTGCAATGGTGTAGGCTAATCGAGGCTTTACGACCTTCAACCTTAACAGCAGTAGGGGTGGTAAGGAGGACTTGGAAAGGGCCCTCCCACCGGGGTTCCAAGCCATGCTTTCTGGCAAAGTTTTTGATCAATACAAAGGTGCCAGGTCGGATGTTTGGAGGCAACGGCAAATCCGATCGCAAAGGCCTGGCAGCTTTAACCATCGCATGGTTCATGCGTAAGGCATCAGTTAAGGATAAAACATAGGAGATCATCCCATCTGACATCTGACGGATGTCAACAGGAGAATCAGAGAAGTCAGAGCTAAAGGGAGTGCAGAGGGGCCGCCCATACAAATTCTCGGCGGGGGAGAGATGGTGGGCCCCTGCCGGGGACACCCGGAGTTGAAACAAGGCAATGGGCAAATTTTGAAGCCACGAGAGACCGTTGTCAGCTGACAATTTGGCCAATTTGGATTTCAAGGTCTGATTAGCACGTTCAACCAAACCCGCGCTCTGAGGGTGGTAGGCACAGTGGAACTGCTGTTTGATATTTAGAACTTTACAAAGTTCTTGACTAACAAGGGCCACAAAGTGAGGGCCATTATCGGAACTGAGTGTCTGCGGCACACCAAATCTAGGGATAATCTCCTTGAGTAAAGTCTTAACAACAGTGTCAGCCTTGTTATCGGCTGCAGGATAAGCCTCAATCCATTTACTAAAAACATCGACAATAACCAAAACATATTTACACTTGGCCGTTCTGGGTAGCTCAATGAAGTCCATTTGCAACGTGTCGAAGGGGCCTTCAGGTAGCGGGGTTCTACTCTGTTCACAGGGGACCCCCTTGCCGGGGTTATGCTGCATACATGTCAAGCATTTTTTGCTTTGTGCTCTAGCCAATTGCAGGACCCTGGGATGCCACCAAGATTCCCAGACTAAATCTGCAGTTTGTCTAGCCCGACAATGCGTTAAGTGATGGATGACATCGACTACCCAGACGGCTAAAACATCAGTCATTTACACCTGGCCCGCTGGGGTTTTCCAAAGACCGTCAACGTCTTTGAAACATCCCAGATCAGTCCAGTCATGAAGTACATTATCAGGGGCGTCCCCCTGTAAGGCAACAATATCAGCGGTGGAGGGAGGCTGCTTGTCAGGAACCGAGGCCCTAATAGATTTCCTCTGAACCATCATAGAGGAGCATGGGAGCTCTGTAGCCTGTTTAGCAATTTCATCTGCCTGTCTGTTTCCCATAGAAACTGGATCCGTTCCGGCAGAGTGCGCGGAACATTTAATAATGGCCAATTCGCGAGGACTTTGAATGGCCTGTAACAAATTAATAATCTCCTCCCTGTGTGCGATGGGGGTCCCAGATGAGGTGAGGAAACCTCGATTTTCCCACAGTGTCCCAAATTCATGGGCGACCCCGAAGGCATATCTAGAGTCAGTATAAATATTAGCTGTAAGTCCAGATGCTAACTCACATGCCCTAGTTAATGCAATTAATTCAGCTTTTTGAGCGGATACCGCGGGTAGGAGGCGACACTGCTCCACAATCCTGCCCCCCGCATCCACTATACCATATCCAGCCACCCGTTCTCCATTCTTGTTTACAGAGGAGCTACCATCCACGAACAAAGTGACATCGGGATGTGGGAGGGGGCGGTCAGTCAAGTCAAGTCTGGGTCTAGTGTCTAGCATGATTTTGTGGGCGCAATCGTGAACGGGGACAGGAGTCTCAGCAGGAATGTCAGACATAAAAGTTGCCGGGTTGATACTTGTGCAATATTTGAAGGTCAACAAGGGGCTCCCTAAAAGGAAGATTTCATAGCGAGACTGGCGGGCAGATGTCAGGTGTTGCGTCTGCATTTGGCCCAACATAGAAAATACTGCATGAGGACTAAAAACAGTGACCGGTTGTTGGAGTGTGGTGTTTGCTGCAGCCAACACCATCAAATACGTGGCAGCCAATTGTTGAATACAATGAGGCTGACCACTAATCACAGAATCCAACTTAGTAGAAAAATATGCCACCGGTCTGCGGGAACCTCCATGGTCCTGCGTCAAAACCGCGACCGCGCAGCCCGCGGTAGTGGCCACAAAAAGCTGAAAAGGCCTATCGTAGAGGGGTCTCCCTAAAGCAGGAGCATTGGTTAGCGCCTGTTTCAACTGGTTAAATGCCTCAAGTGCATCGTCGGATAGAGTGAAAGGCTGTCGCTCAGTGGTAAAGGGGGTGAGAACCTTTGCTAAGGGGGCAATATTAGGAATCCATTGTCTGCAGAAGTTAATTAATCCCAAAAATCGTCTCATCTGCTTAGCCGTGGTAGGGGCCGGAGTATTGACAATCGGACCAATTCTATCCGGAACCTACCTACGCTCATGTGCTGAAATTTCCACCCCCAGGAACTTAATTTTACGTTGGCCGACGACGACCTTGCCACAGTTAACTACATAACCCAACTCAGCCAGTTTGTTGAGGAGATGCTTAGTGTCCTTTTCATTAGACAGGGCAACAGGGCTGGCAAGTAAAAGGTCGTCCACGTATTGTACCAGGGTGGATCGACAAGGCAAATGGATCTGGTCTAGTTGCCTTTGGAGAATCTGAGAAAATATTGTGGGGGAATCACAAAATCCCTGTGGTAGTCTCGTCCATGTATATTGCTTGCCTAAAAAGGTAAAGGCAAACAAATATTGGCTGTCAGGGGCTAGGGGAATAGCAAAATAAGCATTTTGTAGGTCTATCAAGGAGAACACACAGGCCTCTGGAGGGATTGCTGCAAGCATGGTGGCAGGATTAGGAACGATAGGGTGCAAGGGCACCACGATTTTGTTAATTTCACGGAGATCCTGAACTAAGCGATACTCGCCAGGTTTACCTGGTTTAGCCACGGGAAGGATAGGGGTATTGGCTTGCGATTGACACTCGACCAAAACTCCCTGAGCCAGTAGATGATCAATCAGGCCACGCAGAGGGGCCACGGCTTGACTCTTGATAGGGTATTACTTGACACTGGGGATCCGTGCTCCTGGCCTTAACATGACACTGACAGGGGCAACTCCCTTCGCCAAACCCACACAGTACTTGTCGGTGGCCCAAACCGCAGGGTCAATCTCGACCTGGCTGTAACCACCTTCATGCTGCCTTGGCGTGGACAATACCGGTTCGGGATGGTCGAGGTAGATGATAGAAAGGCCGTCTCTTAAGTCCTGATACCCAATTACATTCGGATCTGACAAGGCTACAGCCTGTGCTACCATGGGTCCTAAGTCCTTTGCTGCATATCCCTTGTGAACTAATATAGTTTGATGTGGGGCAATACCGGGCTCTTGGTTCCAAAGTTCTGGTGGCACCCAAACGTAACATGCCGTACCCTGTTTCCCATTAACTTTAGCCAATCGCGTAAATGTGTACTGATTGCCTAGCAAGGATTCAAACTTCTCCTCCTTTCTCTGGTCAACTCCTGACTTATCATAACAGAGCGTTACATGAGGTGGGTAACGATAAGGGGTCTGGAGTTCACTGTCAGATTCAGGGAAGAGCGCACAAAAGTGTGCCGGATTTAGGAGGGAGTACTGGCCTTTCTGTGTCAAGCGGATTTCCTCTGGGGTGCAGGTGATGACCACCCCAAGACCACCCAGAATGTCTCGTCCCAAGATATTGATGCCAATGTAGGGGTTAATCACAAATTCATGCTCCCATTCCTCATTTTCCCAGCTAACTTTCAATGATTTGGTAATTTGGTAAGGCACAGACTTGCCCTCAAAACCTTTCAAATGTTGAATCTTGTCACCTCAAGGATAGTGGGTCCTTACTAGTGAGGATGCGCATGCCCCTGTGTCAACCAAAAAGCGTTCAGGGGTACCTTCAATTAATAGGGTTACAACGGGCTCCGGTAGGGGGTGTTGGGAAAAGACAGGCAATGTCTTAATAGGTCATTGTTGTGGGGGCGGTTGGGGTGGTGGTATGTCACAGAACGGATTGTGATTGCCATACCCACCTCTGTGTGTGCCTATAGCACCCCTGCCCCTTCCTCCTCTGATGCTTCGACCTCTTGGCTGTCTAGGGCAATCTCGTCTCCAATGGCTAGGATGTCCACAGTTAAAG
Organism: Hemiscyllium ocellatum; assembly: GCF_020745735.1. Taxonomy (NCBI): domain Eukaryota; kingdom Metazoa; phylum Chordata; class Chondrichthyes; order Orectolobiformes; family Hemiscylliidae; genus Hemiscyllium; species Hemiscyllium ocellatum. The sequence goes on from NC_083403.1 coordinate 97,012,808, forward strand.
CAACCCTCCCCTTTAAAGTTATTTGTGAACTGAATTGCCTGGGGCTTACCAGGATAACCCAAGTTCCAGAAGTTAGGAGTCCATGCCTGGTCACGCCAGTCAGGGGGACATGGTGTATAAGGACCACTCCTAGCTGGACCATTTGGGTGCTGCATCGCGTGGAACTCGCCCTTTTGATTTTGCCAGCCTGGGACATAAAAATCCGGTTCCAGCTGATAGCCTCTATTGTCAGAGTACAGCTGGGGACCGGGTAATCTCCACAGCCCTTGCTGCTGGGTCTGCTGGGGAGGGGCGGGAGGTTGTCGCAAGAGGGCCATGGTATTTTGATCACTTTCCCGTACAGCAAATTCAGATTTAATAGGTTTCTCGGCCTTGGGACCGTCACCCTCACCCCATAATGCTTTAATTGCCCTAGCTGTATCACCCTGTGAGGAATTGATCCAATTTAAGTTGTTAGTTTTCCATCTATCTTGTGTGGGTTCAGGCAGAGTGCTCATCAAGAGTCTATTATACTGTTGTGAGACAGCCCCCGCTCCCAAGGAGAAAAGAAGGTCCCCAGAATATGTGCCATAAATTTCATTAAACCTTTGTAGATATTCATCAGCGCCCTCCCCCTTTTTTTGGTTTTAGATCAATGATCTTTGCTAAGTCAACCGGTTTTCTGAGGACCTGCCGCATTGCTCCCTTAATTTCCTGTTCCTGCTGTGGTTGGTTCGGGTGTTGTGCTGTAAAGGCAGTCCAACTGTTGGCACCAGGGGGCATATTTAAAATTTCCAAAAATTTTGTCCACTTAGAGCCAATAAACACAACCCTCAAAAAGTTCCAGATATCTTCTCCCACTGCCCCGTAAGCCTGCCAAATACTTTCCGCTGATTCACACCATTTTTGTGGGTCCTTATCTTTGTCAGGGAGATTCATAGTCAATGCCAAAATTTCCTGCGGTTTCCATGGCGTAAAAATTTCTAGGGTAGGGGGGAGATGAACTGCAGCGACAGGAGGGTTAGCGTTCGGCTGGGCGGGGACTATTACCCGTCCAGCTTGAGGATTAGGAACAGTACGCATAGGGAACATGTGGCCTGAGGGTTCTCCTGTCTCTGAACTGTCATCGTCAGCCTCCTCTGTCCAAGGGTAGGGCAATTGCCGTTCGGGTTCATAATGAGGTGGAGGCCGATATCCCTTTATCCCTGTGCTGGGGGTAAAACTTCTTTCACTACGTGCCTTCGGGGATGTTGTGCCTGGTGAAGGGGGTTGGGGATGGGATTCCATGTTCTTGGAACTACTTCCCTTATCTTCCCATCCTGCACCCAGCCTCAGGTCTGACAATGCCGTCTCCACCGCTTGGTTGGCCAACCGTTTGTTCTCGTTAGTATTTTCATCAAATTTTGCACATGCAACCTTGAGCTCATGGAGGGTCAAAGGAAGCCAATCCTTGGTGACACTTAACCCCCTTTTTGTAGCATTATGTAACCAACTGTTGTAAACCTTCTGCTCGTGTTGTTGTTTAGCTTCCTCTTTCTTTCTTAAACATGCATTTCTTAGTTTGGTCATAATTTTCTTACCCTTCTTTCCCCCTGTTCCCTTTTTCCATACTAACTCCGTAGCTCTCTCTACAATCTCCAATTTCCACGTACCCCCTACAGGCCATTCGTCCGGTCCCAATTTTTCTGTTAGCCACCCTGACAATTTCCTGAGTGACTGCGCATCCTCAGGATATTCTGCGCAGACTGTTACAATTAATGATCCCGGATCCTCACATTTATCCATGAACTGTCCCATAATGTTCCCTAAACTTTCCCTAAACTTTGTGGGTGGTGCTTTTATGAGATTCTGCTCAAAGGACTTTTAAACCTTCCCACACAGGCGTACTATGGTGCTTTTATGGGGACTCTAACCCCAAGGGACTTTAAACCCGTACGTATCTAACTACTTTTATTTCTACCCGCGCTCCCAGCGCTTTTTAAAGTTTCCTAACTTCTATAGCGCTCCCAGCGCTTGGGTGGTGGTTCCTTTCAAAAGCTGTTCACGGGTTCGTTCTGGATCCCGTCCGGTAGCAGTTCCTGCTGCGGTGAGTTGGATCCAGGTCCGCCCCTGGCTTGGGGAGACACTAGTCGCGAGTCCCAAACGGTATACTCACGTCCTAGTTGGGCCCGTGTCCACCTTGCCTCGGCAAGACCGTATCCTGTTCAACCGTCACCAGGAGCCGCCTTCCGTTGGGATCCCACCGCTGCCACCAAAAATGTGGAAGCCCAGCCCGAGCTTGCTGGCTTCTTGTGAATGCCTGTCCGAGAACAGAGAACCACCACTTGATTAATAGAGTCAACAGTACTGTCTTTATTCAAGATTGCCAGTATACACGTATACAAACAAGCTTGGGAGCAGATCCACTCTAGCCCACGCCGGATGCTAGTCAGTGGTCTCTCAGCTTTCGATTGGAAACATTGTCATTATATACAGAAGTTCTTATGCCAGACAGTTTCCCGTGTCATGGGGTTATTACAAAGTATGTTAATCAAGTTATACTTAAATGTAAACGTTAACATCAGGAATGTTCTAAGTCCGACATACAAACGCCAGCATTACCTCAAGTTAAGACGTTAGCATTTTTCTGAAGATAAGCTATCAACATTTTCTTTAGTTAAGACATCAGCATTCTTGTACTGCTTTCAAGTTAAACATTCAGATATCAGAATTGTTCTGGTGACTGCCCCTTGACTTGGTGGGTGTACTATGGACTTGTTTGTTCGGACTTCTTTCAGGGAACCTTACAAGTTGCAGTGTTAGCAGTTTATATGAAGTTGCAGTGTTAGCAGTTTGTGTCTCGCTCAGCATGTCGGTCAATACAGCCAATGCCCCACAAACATTGACCATTTTACCCGACACGCCGGGCGCCATTTTCTATATGGTCACTGTTTCTATCTTCAACTTATCACCTCTTGGAGTTATTTAAAGGTTGAGTCCTCTAGAATGAAGACCTTCTACCTCATCTAAGTCTTAAATCGATTACCTTTCATTGTAAGATGGTGAACTCTGATTCTGGACAGAACAGCCAGATGAAATATCCTTTCTTCATCAACCCTATTTACCCCTTTTAAGAATTTTATAATTTTTATGTCATTTTTCTCAACTTCATAGAGTATAGGCCCAGTATCCCTAATCCCTCCTAAAAGGCTGGTTGCACCAGCAAACAGGAAATCTTTGCTGTAGTCTGTCTATGACATGTGTATCCTTTCATAGGCAAAGGGACCAGAACTGCACACAATATTCCAGATGTGGTCTGACTAATCATTGATACAATTGAAACAAAACTTATTTGCTTTTGAACACAAATATTTTTGTGATAAAGACTACTATACCATTTGCCTTCCAAATTATTTGCAGCAATTGCATGCTAGCCTTCAGTGACTTATGAACAGGTTTACCTAGGTACTAGAGGACATCAACATTTTCCATTCTCTCTCCATTTAAGAAATACTCTGAATCTCGTTCCTCATACCAAAGTGGATTACTTCATACTTGTCCATATTTGTATTCTACATGCCAATTCATTCAGTTAAACTCTTCTGAAGCCTTTTTGTATCCTCCTCAAAATTTGCATTCCTAAGTTTCATATCATCTAGATACTTGGCAGTGTTAGAATTACCCACTGTATCCAAATCATTGATATAGATTGTGAGTAGTTGGAGCACAAACATTGATCCCTGTGGTACCCCACTGGTCACAGCCTGCCAACTTAAGAATGACCCATTTATTGCTATTCTGTTTTCTGCCTGTTAACCAATCTTCAGTTATTGATGGTCTATCACCAACAAATCCCATGCTCGTTAATTTTGTTTACTAACCTCCTGTGTGACACTTAATCAAACAATCTTCAGACGATCCAAATATATCACAACCACTGGCTCCCCGTCATCAAAGTTAGTAGAAACAGCATTCTAGTAAGTCTTCAGTCACAAAATACTAAAAAGCCTTTGAATATTTAAAAAAAAAAGCTTTTAATGAGTGACTGTGTGTCATTTGGCTGATAGGATTGGTGGAATGGCAGTCTGGTATTAGTGTGGTAGTGTGGATACCAAGGCAGCTGTGTAAGTAAGTATGTGTCTCGTATCTCAGGTGGTTTGGCCATTGATGACAGGTTTTGGTCAATGGGAGGAATCAAGACATAATTGTGGAGTCAAAGTGTTGGAGAGCCAGAGGGTGTGCATATTCAAGTGGTCAGTGTGGAAATAGATGACTAGTGCTTAAAAGGCCAGAGGAAAAGTTGAAGTTTTGTAATGATGCAAGACAAAGATTTGGGTGTAATTGCAGGTTTGTGCTATATTAGAGAGTCAGGGGTCACAGAGAGATGGGGAGGAGAAAGGCTTATGTGGGTCAGAATGTTGGGGGGGAGCAGTGGGGGGTGCTGTCTAACTTCCAGTCCTCTGTAGATTTTTTTAGATTCCCTACAGTGTGGAAACAGGCCCTTCAGCCCAACCAGTCCACACCAACCCTCCGAAGAGTAACTCATCCAGACCCATTTCCCTCTGACTAATGCATCTAGCAGTATGGATAGCTTAGCATGGCCAATTCACCTGGCCTGCACATCTTTGAACTGTGGAAAAAAACCAGAGCACACAGAGGAAACCCACGCAGACATGCAGAGAACATGCAAACTCCATACAGACAGTCACCCAAGGCTGGAATTGAACCTGGGAACCTAGTGCTGTGAGGTAGCAGTGCTAACCACCACACCGCCCCTGTAGCTAGAGAGAAACTGAAATTTATTGCCAGGATGCTTGCTATTTCCTCCTTTGCCTCACTCAACACCCTGGGATGTATTTCATCCACACCTGGAAATGTATTTATTTTTAAGGCTGCCAGATCACTTGGAATCTATCTATGTTAATTTAGTTAAATATAACCTAGTCTTTTTCCTTGATTTCTATACTCACATTGTCCCTCTCATTAATGAACATTAATACAAATTATACAAAGTATTAGAAAGCTACTTACCCCCTTTGGCAAATTACCAAGTGGTCTTTAATGGACACTGCTCTTCCCTTATTTTATCTTTTGTTTTGCCTGCAATTATTCTTTCATGCCCCCCCTTTTGCTTTCCTAATTTCCTTTCCAAGACTCTCTTTGCATATTCTGTTTTCCTTCAGTGCTTTTATTGTTTTGAGCTGTTGGTATCTGTCAAAAGCCTCCCTTTTTTCTCTTGATGCAGTCCTGTATGTCCCTCAATATCCAGCATTTGCTGGGTTTGTTGATCCCACCCTTTATTTTTAATGGAATGTTTGGCCCTATATTATTCCTATTTCCTTCTTGAATGCATCCCACTGCGCTGACACAGTTTACCTAAAAGTGTTTGCTCCCAGTCCAATCTGGCCAAATATTATCTGATCTTATTGAAATCAGACCTCCCCAGTTTATAACTTTATAGAGCCATAAACGTCTACAGTGACATCCAAAAAATCTGCTGTACAGCATTACAATAATTTACAAATGACGTGTTGTTAAAAAAAGAGTACATGTAGGCATGCGTTCAATCTAGTATCTGTCAAACAATTGAGAGATATTTATTATACACTATCTGAATTAAATTGAAATTGACATTGTCCGTTTATGTGTTTTAGATAAACATAGAAATACATGTTCAATTCTGAGTAAAGATGGGTACACACATGATGTCAGGGTGGATTTTCATAGGTTGGAATGTCTCCGGGGCATTTGGATGTGCTGGGTGGCACCCAGATCTGGAATGCCTGCTCCCATTGTTAACAGGTCCCTATTTTGGCAACAGAAAAAAGATATAGAGTGTGAGCGCCATAAAAGGGAAATGAGAATCATCTAGCCCATTTCAACCTAAAACACAGGATAATGAAACTTTAGGAAGGGACTCAACATGTAATGTGTGCTCTATGACTACACGGGGAGATATAAATGCTCTTGATAGTTAGATGAGCTATGTCAAAATGTCAATCTTTTTGTGGGGATACTGAAAATTCACAATTGTTTGACAGTGCCATGAAGAAATTAAATGATAAGGTGTACTTGTTTTGGATATAAGAAAAATTATTCAGGATTAAGTACTTGAGTGATTTTGAAAATATTGTATGGCCTTTCATGAAACAAGAAGTGTTCTTACATAGTGAAATTTATAATAGATATTTAGAACTTTATCTTACTTCATCTCAGCAGACTCCCAAAGTCTGCCTATAGTCCATACTGGCTAAGTTATCAATGACAACATAAAGGCATAGGGAGGTGTATGAAGGATATATGTTGGTCTGAGTTTATAATAAATTATATTAGGAGTAAAAATCTGCTCGAGATCAGCAGAAGGTCATGAATTATCATTGAAGATATGCAAGATCGTTGAGGTGGTTAATGGGCATGAACTGGGAAAAATTGAGGTTGATGGAGCGTGAGGCATGAGTGAGCTGATGTGTGGGGGTTGATAAGGATGGTGAACACAGTGTACAGAGGATCTTACATTTTACAGCACGACTGCCTGCGATTAAATCCCAGAGAACTGAGGCAAGCATTTAACCAGGCCATCTCAGACTTTGGCAGCCCCTGTAGCCACCTGCCACCCAGAATGAAAAACATTTAATGTTACACTTTAACTGGAATTTTTTTTGAGTACTTTTCCATGTCTTCTCCTCTGGCAAACTTGGATGTTCCAACTGTGGTATCTTTTGCTACTCTGTCCCTTCAATCTACCATTCATAATTCATACAACTTGGCCCTATTCTCTCAAGGCCTCCACCACTTCCTCTGGCAGCTTATTCCATACATGGACCATGTTCTGCATGAAAAAGTCACCCCTTAGGTCCTTTGTAGATCTTTCTCCTCTCACCTTAAGCCTATGTCATCTAGTTCTGGACTCCCTCACCCCAGGGAAAAGACCTTGTGTACTTATCCTATCCATGCCCCTTATGATTTCAAAAACCATCTATAAGGTCACCCCTCACATTCTGATGTACCAGGGAAGAGAGCTCCAGCCTATTCAGCCTCTCCCAATAGCTCAAATCCTCCAACCCTGGCAACATCATTGTAAATCTTTTCTGAATCCTTTCAAGTTTCACAACACAAATTGCACAAATTGCACAAGAGGCTGAATCAATGTCCTCTACAGTTGCAACATGACCTCCCAACTCCTATACTCAGTGCTCTGACCAATAAAGGAATGCATACCAAATGCATTCTTCACTATCCTATGTACCTGCAACTCTACTATGAAGGAACTACAAAACCTCCCCAGAACCTTAGCATTAAGTGTATAAGTCCTGCCCTGGTTTATATTTCCAAAATGCAGCACCTCACACTTATCTAAATTAAACTCCATCTTCACTGTCCACAGCACCTCCAATTTTGGTGTCATCTGCAAACTTACCAAATATACCTCCTATGTTCACATCCAAATCATTTAGAAAAATGACAAAAGGTAGTGGACCCAGCACTGCCCCTTGTGGCACACCACTAGTCACAGGCCTCCAGTGTGAAAAGCAACCCTCCACCACCACTCTTTGTCACCACCACTTTTGAGCGAGCTCTATATCCAAATGACTAGTTCTCCCTATATTGCATGCAATCTAATCTTGCTAACTAATCTACCATAAGAAACCTTGTTGAATGCCTTACTGAAGTCCATATAGATTTTGTCCACCACTCTGCCCTCATCAATCCTTTTTGTTAGTTTATCAAAAAACACAGTCAAGCTAGTGAGACATGATTTCCCACACACAAAACTATGTTGACTATCCCTAATCAGTCCTTGCCTTTCCAAATACATGTAAGTCCTGTCCCTCAGGATTCCTACTACCAATGTCAAACTCACAGGTCTATGTGCACACCACCAATGTCAAACTCACAGGTCGATAATTCCCTGACTTTTTCTCACCTATTTTCTTAAATGTGTCACCATGTTAGCTAACTTCCAGTCTTCACGCATTTCACCTGTGACTATCAATGATACAAATATCTCAGCAATGGGTCCAGTAATCACTTCCCACAGAGTTTGAGGGTACACCTGATCAGGTCCTGGAAATTTATCTACATTTATGCATTTTAAGACATCCAGAACCTCTTCCTCTGTAATATGGACATTTTAAAAGATGTTGCCATTTATTTCCCTACTTTCTATATCTTCCATGCCCTTCTCCACAGTAAACACTGATGAAAAATACTCATTTAGTATATCCCTCATCTTTTGTGGTTCCATATCTACACTGCTTTGCTGATGTTTGAGGGACACTATTCTTTCACGAGTTACCCTTTTGTCTTTAATGTATTTATAATGTCCCTTTGAATTCTCCTTAACCATATTTGTCAAATCTATCTTATGCTCCTATCTCATGATTTTGCCCTCCTGATTTCCTTCTTAAGTATATTCCTACTGACTTTGTAATCTTCTAAGGATTCACTCGATATATCCTGTCTATATCTGATATATGCTTCCTTCTTTTCCTTAACCAAAACCTCAATTTCTTTAGTCATCCAGCACTCTATGTGCCTACCAGCCTTGCCTTTCACACAAACAGGAATATGCTACCCCAGGGTGTCATTATTTCATTTTTGAAGGCTTCCCATTTTTCTGTCGCCCTCTTTAACCTGTAAACATTCACTCCCAATCAACTTTTGAAAATTATTGCCTAATATTGTCAAACTTGGCTTTCTTCCAATTTAGAACTTTAACTTGTTGCAGTAATAACATTTCTGCATCCAGTCCAGTTCAGTTTCTGGTCAATGGTAGCCCTGAAGATGTTGCTCGTACTGAATTGAGCAATGGAAAAGTCATTGAATATTAATGACAATGGTTGGATAATCTCTCATTAAAGTTGCTTGTTTCTTGGCATTTGCAGGGCACAAATCTTTTTTGTCATTTGTCAGTCCAAACTTGGATATTTTCCAGATCTTCTTACATTTAAACATGGTTTGCTTCAATATTGATACATTGTGAATGGTGCTGAATGTTGTGCAATCATTGAGCAAACATCACCACTTCTGACCTTATAATACAGAGAAGGTAATCAATGAACCAACTGAAGGTGGTTGAGTGCAGAACATTACCCTGAGAAATACTTGCAGTACTGAAGTTAAGATGATTGACCTCTAAGAATTACAACAATCTTTTTCTATGCCAAGTGTGATTCCAACTAGAAGAGAATTGACCATTTGATTCCCACTGACTCCAGTTTTGCTAGGGCTCCTTGATGCCACACTTGATTAACAGCACCTCACCTCTCGAGTTCAGCTCTTTTATCCATGTTTGACCCAAGGCTGTAATGAGGTCAGGAGCTGGAGCGACTCCATTGGAATCAAATTAGGTATTCATGAGAAGGTTATTGCCATCACAGAGATCAGTTAAGAGTAAACCACATTGCTATAGGTCTGCAGCCACATATCATGTAGACCAGGTAATGATTTCCTTCTGTGAATAACATTACTGAACGAGGCAAATTTTTCCTCCCTATCAATCAGCAATGGGTTTTATGGTCATCACTGGACTTCCAGACTGTTATTGAATTCAAATTCCATCATCTGTTATGGTGGGATTCAAACTCAGGTCTCTGAACATTATCTGAGTCTCTGGATTACTTGTATAGTGATAATACCACTCAGCCATCACTTTCCCTATTACCTGTTACCCATACACCAGTTTATTCCTGTGGAAAACCTAATTAGCCACTAATCGACATGAAAAGAACTAAAAGCAGATAACCAAAAGTTTGGTCCAAAGGGAAACTTTTATCAACCATTTTAAAAGAAAACCAAGAAATAAAGATACTGAAGTTTTAAGGAGGGAATTCTCGTGTTTAGCACCTGTGCAATTCAAGGTCTGGATGCCAATGGCAACAAAATTAAAATCAAGAATTTTGATACAAATCAGCAAATCATTGATATCCCTGGCCCTTTGTTCCTATCTACAGCATTCTGAAGTTCCTTTTGAAGGTTAACATTGACTTTGCCTCTACTACCCTTTTAGGAGTGGAAGTTCGCTGATATTTTTAATCATCTCGTCTTTGGCCTTTATCTTAAACCTGGTTTACAAATTATTTTACAGTGGAAACAATTCTCTTTATTTATCCTTCTTCCTTGACCATGATATGACAGAATTTTTCATCAAGGTGGAGAGTGAGGTAATTTATTCTGATACTAGGTTACTGAATGTTAGTAAGGGAAGTATGATGGTATGAGACATGAGTTGGCTATGAAAGGTTGGAAAGTGTTACTGAAATGAACCACATTGAATAAGCAATGGCAAATATTCAGAGCAAACGGGTAAACACCAAAAGAAAAATGTCTTCCAATCAGGCTATAGAGTGCAAAGAGAATAGCGGGCAAACTATAGCTTAGGAAGGAATTTAGAGGTAGTAATAAATGTCAAAAAGGTAGCATACTATTTGGCAAGAAAACTCAAGAGACCTGAGGGTTAGAAAAAGTATAGAAGTCAGCAATGGAGGAGAAAGGGATCGATCAATAAGGGAAAAGTAGAGTATGAGGGCAAACTTGTGGGGAACAAAAGAACTGAATGTGAAAGTTTCTATAGGTATGTAAAGAGAAAAAGGTTGGCAAAAACTAATGTAGCTTTCTTTTAACCAGAAACAGGTGAATTTGCTATGGTGAACAGAGAAATAGATAATGAACTAAATTCATACTTCACTGTGTCTTCACTAAAGAGGATGTAAATAACATGCCAGAAAAGATGGGGAGCACAGGATTTCAAGAGAGGGAGGAAATAAAGCAAATCTTTATTTGTAGAGAAATGGTGTTGGTGAACTTATGGGACTAAAGTCTGATAACCAATCAGGCCCTGATCATCTATAACCTAGATTACTTAAGGAAGTATCACAAGAAATAGTGGATGTATTGGTGGTAATTTTCCAAGATTCTTTAGACTCTGGAACAGTTCCTGCAGATTGTCAGGTAGCTAATGCAACTCCACAATTTAAAAAAGGCTGAAAATAGAAAATAGGAAGTCAAAGACTAGTGAGTCTGATGTCAGTAATGCTGATGAGGCTAGTGTCCATTATCAAGTATTTATAATAAAGTACTTAGAAGACAGTGATAAAGTTAGACACAGTCAGCATGGATTTACGAAAGAGAAAACAATGCTTGACAAATCTGCTGGAATTCTTTGAGGATGTAGCTAGTAGAGTTGATCAAGTGGAACCAGTAGATGTGGTTTATTTGGACTTTTACACAGTCCCACACAAAAGATTGATGTGCAAAATCAAAAGAGATAGGTTTAGAGATAATATATTGAGATGGAGAGAAAATTTGTTAGCAGACAAGAACCAAAGAATAGTAATAAATGTATTATTTTTTCTGAATGGCAGGCAATAACTAGTGGGGTACCACAAGGATCAGGAATAGGATTGCAGATATCACAGATATTAACAATATATATTCAAGATTTATATGAGGGAACTAAATGTAATATCTCCAAACTTGCAGATGATACAAAATTAGGTGGAAGGGTATGCGATGAGGAAAATGCAGAGATATTTCAGTGTGATTTGCAGGCTGAATGAATGGGCATGGCAGGCAGTATAAAATGGATAAATGTGAGTTTATCCACTTTTGTCGCAAAAATAGGAAGGCAAAATATTATTTGAATGGCTAAATTGAGAGAGGGAAATATTAAATGAGACTGTGTGTCCTCTTGCAGCAGTTGCTGAAAATAAGTGTGCAAAACAACAGGCAGTAAAGAAGGCACACGGTATGTTGACATTTATAGCAAAAAGACTTGAGTAAAGGAATAACAATGTCTTGCTGCAATTATACAGAGAATTGTTGAGGTTATTCCTGGAATATTGTGTGCAGTTTTCAGGAAGGATGAGGAAGAATATCCTTACTATAGAGTGAGTGCAGCAAAAGTTTACCAGATTGAGTCCTGGAATGGCAGGACTGAAGTACAAGGACAATTTGATGTGAATAGGCCTGCATTCACTGGTTCAGAAGAATGAGAGGGGGTAATCTCATAGAAACCTCCAAAATTCTGACACGCTTAGTCAGGTTAGATGCATGAAACGTGTTCCGAAAGTGGGGGAGTTCAGAACCAGGGGTCATTATTTAAGAAGAAGTAAGCCATTTAGGACTGAAATGAGACATTCCTTCACCCAGAGAGTGGTGAGCCTATAAAATTCACTACCACATAAAGAATTTGAGACCAAAACACAAAGTGTTCACCTCTCCATGGCAGGCCTCGGTTGGTCTCTCAGGGGTTCATGGCGGTTCTCAGCTGGTACTTGGTAGCTTGTGGTGGATCCCGGCCTGATCTCTTGGTGACTCGTGATGAGTCCCAGCCCATTCTCTTGGTGACTCATGACAGGTCCTGGACCTGGTCTCTCGGTGGCTCATGGTGGATCCCAGTTTGGGCTCTTGGTGGCTCGTGGTGAGTCCCAGTTTGGTCTTTTGCGACTTGTGGCAGTTCCCAGGCCTGATTTCCCAATGGCTGTCATCAGCTGGACATTTGGTGGATCATGACAGTGTCTCAGCTCGGTGTGTGAGTGGGTCCTGCCTAGGCATGTTCCTAAGGGACTGAGGGAGAGATTAGAGACGAGGCAGTTTCAGCAGCAACAATGGTATCAGCAGTGACAACTTTAAGAACAGACATCTGAGGTCTCCTGGACAGCAAGGTAAGTAAAGGACTCAACAAAGTTGAAGTTTTAAATTATTATTTTCCTAGTTTAAACCACAACAGAATTTGAAGTTAATTATCTCATTTCTTTAGTTTTCTATAATTCTATGAAGTAATGCTTAACTTTTTAACTTGTGTTTCTCTTACTGCTTTGTACCTAAGTTTATTTTTGTACCTAGATACTTTGATACCTAAGATGACGCCATATGTGGCAACATTATACACTTCTCTCTGAACTCCTCAACTTGAGTATACAGAACAATTAAAAAAAATTAAAACAATCTAAATAAGAAGGGGGAGAAAAGAGCTCTTGTGATTAAAGGGACCAAGGAATGGGGGAGGAAGGGCAGGATTAGGGCATTTAGCTCAACCATCAGCCATAATCATTGTAAAACAGCAGAACAGACTCAAGGGGTGAATAGCCTAATCCTGCTCCTATCTTCTATATTTCTGTTAATCTTTTAAAGCTTTTCATCAATGCCTATAATCAGTAGCTTGCCAGGCAGTCGTGCAGTGTGGGACTGGAACACATATGGTTGGCATACCAGTTCCATTTTCAAAGAACTCTAAAAGTTAATATAATTACTTCATGTAGAATAATTGGCCAGGGATTAACAGTTTTATTGAATTCAATTTAATGAATTCCCTTCGAAAAACATGAACTTGTGGCTTCAGGGTTGATGCTTAAATGTGTAGCTGGGGTATAAAATGTGTACTGAAATATAATACAGTGTTTCTAAGTGGATAATAACTGTAGGAGTTTATAGTAGGATCAGTATTGTTAGTGTGAGTACAACGGTGGAGAAGGAGCCTTGGGAAATCAGCCTCTTCCTCTGTCTCTTCTGATTAGTGCATATAATCACAATCAGTTTTAGCTTCTCCCTAAATAAACATTTCACAATTATGTTTTCACTTATGGGGAAGTCAAAACTAACAGTCATAATGTATAATATGTCCTAATAAAACAAATCATGTAATCTAAACTTTAATATCAGATCTTACAGCCGAGCAAATCTCCAGCCACAAAACCAGCCATGCTCCTGATTCTCAAATTCAAGTATCCTCCTGATCTGTTTGTTCATAGGCCAGTCAACATGGCAACCAGCTTTTCAGGCAAAATAAACATTCTTTTTCTGGTTGGGTCGATGAATTGTAATTTTTTTTAGTGGTTCGGCATGGGGATCTGCCCCTTCTATTTTCATTTACAAGTAATAAGTCCAAATGGAAAAGGAAAATCTCCCACATTGCAGATTCCTCAGCCTAGCTTGCATTAGTGGTGAGGAATAGAGCTGAAAATTCAATTTTAACATTCAAAGAAGGCTATGGAACCCAATTGCACAAAACAATATCACGGATTTTCAATTTCAACACACTCTGATTTTAAAAAAGTACCATTCAGTTTTAGGAAGATAGGAAATAATAGCACCAGGAAGCCACTTGGTCCTACAAGCCCACTGCACCATTCCACAAGATCAAAAATGATCTACCTCATTTTCCTGCCATATCCCTTGACAGCTTTAATTTATCAAAATCTGTCAATTTCTGTCTTAAAAATATTCAAACATTGAACCTCTACAATCCTCTAGAGTAGAGAATTCCAGAGATTCACAACCCTCTTCCCAGTACTAAATAGCTTGCTTCTTATTCTGAGACTGGGCCCTTTTTATCCCTGGCCAGGGGTAAAGTCTTTCTCATAACTACCCAGTTAAGCACTGTGTGAATTTTATAAGTTTCAATGAGATTGCCTCTCTTTCTTAAAAACTGTGGAGAATACAGACCCAATATTCTCAACTTCTCTTCATGGGCCAGTCCTGCCAACTCAAGGGTAAGTGGGAACAATACCATCTGCAGGTTCTCCTCTAAGTCACTCATGATCCTGAGATGGAAATATATCACCGTTTATTTTGTCTCTTTCTGGGTCAAATTCTGGAACTCTAAGAGTCTACCTATACAAGAGGGACTACAGCAATTCAAGAAAGCAGCTAACCACCAGCCTCTCAAGGGCAACTTTGATGGGCAATAAATCCTGACCTTGCAGTGATGCCCGCTTCCCACAAATGGATAAAATAATGTGTGGTGAACCTCTGCTAACACCCTCTACAACTAGGATATCCTTTTTTAGGCAAGGAGACTAGAACTGCACAGAATGCAGTTGAAAAGGTGAATTTGGACCTCATTTTAAATATAATACCCAGTTTGCCTTCCTGAGGAATTTCAAAGCTTTAATCTATTCAAAATCTGTTGTTAATACTATTGGTGAATTGCAGGCCACAAGGCTTGAAATATGTTGGAGCTTCTTCACATCAATACAAAGCCAGACTGTGAGTTGGGGTTTTGATGAGGAGAAGGAAGGGAACCCCACCTACCCCACTGTTCTGCATTGAAGAATGAAAGCATGAACGAGGACATACCTTTGAGCCTTGTTATAGCACCAAATGTTTGTTCATGGTTTCATCCCCTCACCCTCATGAACTGTATTTCTCAGAGAAGGAACCATTCTTTGAGTGGGACAACTTGAACGGTCTGTGTATCATGTATAAAAACACACAGTTGAATATTGTTCAAATGTTGTCAACCTGTGAATGTATTTTGTTGCTGATATAGAGGAATTATACAACACAAGTCATAAAAATCATACTCCCAATCAGTCAAAGCTCTCCAATGGCCTGTGAGCCTAATTTTCTTAGGGCAAATTTGTACCTCAAGCTATCATTCTACCTGTGGTGGAGAAACCCTTTGAGGCCAATTGATCTTCTGCCACCAATGCTTAGATTTTACCTGCAAAGTTGCAGGCCAGCTTAACGTGTTAACTCTGGTGGCTAGGCAAGGAGATCTTGTGGCATAATGGGCAATGTCTCACCTATAAACCAGAAGTTCTAATTCCAAGACTTGATAACCAAGAAAATGCATAAACTGAAGCCAGAGTGTTTATCAACTTGCACAGCTTCCCAAACTCCTTTGTGGGTGGAAAGACTGCAAATGATTCCTTTTTCAGCCAAGTTTGATGCAATGTGCACGCTCTCTTTTGTTCACACATGCCAAGTTACACATAGCTTCAGGCACAGTGAGTTTTGAGAAGATTTATAGCTCAAGTTGAGGTTTTGGATATAGGTTTGCTCAATGAGCTGAAAGGTTCATTTCCAGACATTTCATAACATCTACAGTAGACCTCATGCTGAAAATTCCTGCTTTCTATTTATATGTTTGGGTTTCATTGGATTGGTGACGTCATTTCCTGTGGTGATATTATTTCCTGTGGTGAAGTCCCTTCGTCTTTCTTTTATAAGGTGGTGGATGGGGTCTAACTTGATGTGTTTGTTGATAGAGGTCTGGTTGGAATCCCATGCTTCTAGGAATTCTAGTGCAGTTCTTTGTTTGGCTTGTCCTAGGATAGATGTATTGTCCCAGTCAAGGTGGTGTCCTTCCTCATCCAGATGTGAGGATACTAGTGAAAGAGAGTCGTCTCTTTTTGTGGCTAGTTGGTGTTCATGTATCCTGGTGACTAGTTTTCTGCCTGTTTGGCTGATGTAGTGTTTGTTACCGTCCTGCACAGTATTTTGTAAATGATGTTAGTTCTGCTCATTGCCTGTATAGGATCTTTCAAGTTCATTAGCTGTTGTTTTAGTGTGTCGGTGGGTTTGTGGGCTACTATGATGCCAAGGGGTCTGAGTAGTCTGACAGTCATTTCAGAGATGTCTTTGATGTAGGGGAGAGTGGCTAGGGTTTCTGGCCATGTTTTGTCTGCTTGTTTGGGTTTGTTTCTGAGAAATTTGTGGACTGTGTTCATTGGGTACCCATTCTTTTTTAATACATGGTATAGGGGATTTTTCTCTGCTCTGCATAGTTCCTCTGCAGTGTGTGATGGCTCTTGAAATAATGTTCTGATGCAGCTTCGTTTGTGACTGTTGGGATGACTGCTTCTGTAGTTCAATATTTGGTCTGTATGTGCTGTTTTTCTGTAGACGCTAGTTTGAAGTTCCCCATTGGCTGTTTGCTCTACTGTGACATCTAGGAATGGCAGTTTGTTGTTGTTTTCCTCCTCTTTAGTGAATTTGATGCCAGTAAGGGTATTATTGATGGTCTTGAAGGTTTCCTTTAACATGTTTCGTTTAGTGATGACAAAGGTGTCAACCACGTAGCGGACCCAGACTTTGGGTTGGATGGTTGGCAGAGCCATTTGCTCAAGTCTCTGCATTACTGCCTCTGCTAAGAACCCTGATATCGGAGATCCCATGGGTGTTCCAGTGGTTTGGCTATAGGTTTTGTTGTTGAACAGAAGTGGGTGGTAAGGCATAGGTCCACTAGCTTGATGATATTCTCCTTGTTGATGAAGTTAGTGGTGTTTGGTGTATGTGTCTTTGGGTCTTCTAATAGTGTCGTCAGTGTTTCCTTGGCCTGGTTAATGTTAATTGAAGTAAACAAGGATGTTACATCAAAGGAGACCATTATTTCATCCTCTTCTATCTTAGTGTCTTTGATGGTCTTCAGGAACTCTTGGGTGGATCGGCGTGAGCCTTCTACTAAGTGTTTTTGTCTTTTGTGTAACTCCTTGGCCAATCTGTAAGTTGGTGTTCCATAGCGAGACTATGGGTCTGAAGGGGGTGGCTCCTGGTTTGCGAATTTTGGGTAATCTGTAGAAACATGGTGTGTTGGATCCATCTGGTTTCATTTTTTGGAAGTTGGTCTTATTTATTTGTCCAGATTTCTGAAGTTTTTTGAGTAGGGCTGTGATTCGGTTCTCTAATTGTGGGGTCAAGTCTATCACCACTTGTTGGTAAGTGTTAGTATCTGTAAGTTGTGCGTTTGCTTTTTCAATGTAGTCTCTTTGACTTAGAATGACTGTCAAGTGTCCTTTGTCTGCAGGTAGGATATCAATGTTTTTTATCTTTTTCTAGTCTCTCCAGAGCTTTCCTTTCTTGTGTATTAAGTGTGTTTCCTTATTTTTTTCTGCTTAATGTTGGTGTGACTACCGGTCTGATGGATTGTAGGGTTTCTTCTGTGAGTTGGTTGTCGTTTAGTATTGTTTCTAATGCTGCTTAGAAATCTTTCTTGTCTGCATCCTGTAGTCGTAATTTAATCCTCTTACTGAGATGGCTTTTTCAGTGTCTGTTAAGGGTCGGTCAGGTAGATTTTTTATCCATGCTTCTGTGTTGTCATTGTTGTTACTTTGTGTACGTTTGTCTAGTTTTTTCTGCAGGTCTAGTTTTTTTTTCATTTTCTGTGTTTGTCACTGTCTAATACTTATGGCTTGTTGTACTGTGTCTGTCCATTCATGGTCTGTTGCATGACTGAGTAAAGATTTTTGATGCAACATTTCCCGGTTGTATTTACGGAGTCTATTGTGGACATCATTAATCATTTCTCTAAGCATTCTGCAGCCGTTTTGCTCTGTTATTCTTATGGCTAGTGAGGTGTTAATGGGAGGTTTGTATTGAAGACATGTAGGTATTCATGCAGCTGTTCACGGGTGGCACTCTGTCAGCTGGCATTCGTTTCCCATTTCTGGGCCAGTTTTAGTGTATTGGCCCATAGGCCTTCATGAGTTTTGAGAAGATTTGAGGTTTTGGATGTAGGTTTGCTCGCTGAGCTGAAAGGTTCATTTCCAGATGTTTTGTTACCTTACTAGGTAATATCTTCAGTGGACATCATGCAAAGCAATGCTGAAAATTCCTCTTTATATGTTTGGGTTTCTTTGGGTTGGTGATGTCATTTGCTGAGGTGATGTCATTTCCTGTGGTGAAGTCACTTCCTGTTCCTTTTCTCAGGGTGGTAGATGGGGTCTAACTCAATGTGTTTGTTGTTAGAGTTCCGGTTGGAATGCCATGCTTCTAGGACTTCTCATGCGTGTCTTTGTTTGGCTTTCCTAGGATGGGTGTATTGTCCCAGTCGAAGTGGTGTCCTTCCTCATCTGTATGTGAGGATACTAGTGAGAGAGGGTCATGTCTTTTTCTGGCTAGTTGGTGTTCATGTTTTCTGCCTGTCTGTCCAATGTAGGAATTTTCAACTTTGCTTCACATGAGGTCCATGAAGATGTTATGAAACTTCTGGAAACACCATGTTACTCACAACCAGTTTCTTATGTTACAAGAGATAAAGTGAGCTATGCCACATTGGGTAAATGTACACTATTGCAGGCAAAACTGGCATTAGTCCCCACTCTCTCTTGATAACCCCATTAAGGACTATAGCTCCTTCTGCAACTTTCACTGACCAACTCCTAACCTGAATGGATGTCCGGCATGTCAGTCAAGCTGTCCTCTAAATAAGGAATGGATCTGTGGTTATGTGAACATGTTGTGAAGTTAAGCTCCCATAAAGTGGAATCCTGAATTACATATTTCCCATTAATGTACCTACATCCTGCAGATCAATTAAATGAATGAACAGGGCGGCACGGTGGCACAGTGGTTAGCACTGCTGCCTCACAGCGCCAGGGACCTGGGTTCAATTCCCGCCTCAGGTGACTGACTGTGTGGAGTTTGCACGTTCTCCCCGTGTCTGCGTGGGTTTCCTCCGGGTGCTCCCGGTTTCCTCCCACAGTCCAAAGATGTGCAGGTCAGGTGAATTGGCCATGCTAAATTGCCCGTAGTGTTAGGTAAGGGGTATATGTAGGGGTATGGGTGGGTTGCGCTTCGGCGGGTCGGTGTGGACTTGTTGGGCCGAAGGGCCTGTTTCCATACTGTAGGTAATCTAGTCTAAAACTAACCTTCCCATCACAATCAGTTTGCAAAACCATCTGTGAATAGGTTACTGTCTGGTTGGCATAGTGTATAATACTAATTTCAGAAAAAAAGCTCTGCGGACTTGCAATTTGAAAAGAAAAATAAGTGGGCAGCAGCAAATGGGATGGGAAATATGATCATATTTAACTAGTATCTAATTAAGTTTCCCCTGAATTAATATACTTTTGATGAACAGGGTTTATTGGTTTTCTACTTTGGTTTCACTCTGCTCATTCTGTCATAATATCCGACAGCCATGTGCTAACGGTGGCTGCCATTTCATATGTGAGGGCATGTGGTAAATGTATGCCTGACTGGACTGGAACAAGATGCATGTTTGACAGGGAGGACTGCCTAGGCTGCTGGTGTCAAAATGGAGGCAGCTATGAAGATGGAATCAATGCCTACAAGTACTGACAGAGATCAGCTGCACAATTTGTTTTGCTAATTTTTTTTTTGTTTTTATCCCTTCATTCTCCTGCATATACAATTTGTTTTCCTCAAATGCCATATTTTTGCATGGTCTGTATTACCCAGCACGATGCTGTAATGATTCCATGCACGGTGATGGTTTTGATCAAATTATTCTTTCCTGAATTTGTGCACTGTTGATTCATCAGACTGAAACCAGGACTAAATAATTAACTTGTGAGGGCTGGTTGCATAGATTAGACTTGTAGTTGCATGTATTTCAAGATTATCTATGATCTCATTGTGATGTTCTCAATAGACCAACATTGTTGCATTGGTACATGTATTGCAAAATGTCAACAGGTGCATCAAGGAATTAGGAAAGAAAATGAAATGTTGGCCTTTTTTGCAGGGGTAATGCAATATGAGAGGAGAACAGTCTTACCACAACTATACAAAGTGTTGCTTTTAGTCACCTTAAGAAGGGAAATGTTTACATTGGCGGCAGTTCAGAAAAGGTTTGCGTGGCTAACTCCTGGTATGATCACTTTGCCTGTTGAGGAAATGTGAGTAGGTAAGAGTGATACTTGATAAAGTATTGCAGGAAGACAGGTTATCTTATTGAAACAAGTCTGATTTGACTGGGTAGATGCAAAGTTGAAAAGAGAGTTGAGGGTCATGGAGCAGGAATTGGAATTACAACTACCAAATCAGAATAACCATAATCTTACTGACTGATAGAGCAGGCTCAATGAGCTAAATGATTTCCTCCTGTTTCTATTTGTTATGGTCTCTTTATTAAAAGAGCTGATATGGTAGATGGAAATTATTTCCTCTGATAGAAAACAATAGGAATTCTAATTGAATTAATTATAACAAGAGGTGTGAATAGTGCCTGAAGTGGTATTTGGGATTTCAAATGCAACAGAATAAATCTGAAAATATGAGAAGTACAGTCACAAGTGCAGAAAAATCCACCCTGAAGATCTAAGATTGGACTCTGAAGGAAGAGGATGAGATGAGGGCAATTGCTTTTGAAATGTGGAACTGGTAGAGGATGCTCAGATTTAAATTCTCTCTAAGTGCAAGACTGCTCCAAGTGTCTATGTGCAGTGATTATAAGAATGACACTGCTTGCTGCATTGATTTCTGGTTCTGGAAGTTGCTGCTATGCATTGGCCTTGAGGTCCTGCACAGATGAAAAGATAATTAGTGGGAATGTTGCTCAGAATCAACTGGGTGGACAAACTGATTCATTTGGTGCAATGAAGTGTAGAATTTCAGAAATCAGAAGGGTTGCTCAGGACAGTTAGAGAGAGAAAAATAGTACAGACAGTGGCAGTGAAAAGTAAACAAGACTTGTACTGTCAACAGTTGAAGGAGAATTGAAAGCAAAAGCAATAAAAGAGTAACAACCTATTTAATGGATAACATTGAGATATGGATTGAGGGGTGTTGAAGCAAGATAATGTCAATGACTCCAAACCTCACCATCCCTATGCCTGCCCACTCACCCAGCTGCCAGCCAGCCAAAAAAAAACACTTGGGTGATAATGAATGAAAGGTGAAGGGCTGCAGCACAAAGGTCTGTTACCTTAAGCAAACAAAGATCTGCAGATACTGGAAAACTGAAAGAAAATCTGAAATTGATGGAGAAAACAACAGGTCTGCCTGCACCTGTGGAGAGAAAGCAGAGTTCACAATTAGAGTCCAGTGACTTTTCAGAGTTCTATGCAGAGGGTGGGATACAGTGGAGTAAATAGGTAAGCGATAGAAGGAACGAAGATCAATTGGGCAGACAAAGGGATGGACAGTGTTCACAAAGGGATGGATAGTGAGAGACAGAAAAGCTGATAATGGGAGCCATGAGAAGATAAAACTATGGTGAAAGATGAAAATATATAGTCCCCACTAGCAGCCTTTCTTTCTCCCTGGCTTCCCATTATCAATTCCTTTGCCTGCCTAGCTGTCTTTCTCTTTGTCGAGGCTCTATCTCCACCTATCGCTTACTCCTCTTATTGCCCATCCCACTCCTGCCTATACCATTTTTCCAAGCTATTGGTAGTTCTAAGAAGGGTCACTGGACCCAAAATATTGGCTCTACTTTTTCTTCATGGATGCTGAGTTTCTCCATCAATTTCTGGGGTGCAGAACAACCCACCCCCCCTAACACTACAGGAAATTTAGCATGGTCAATTCACCTGACCTGTACATCTTTGGACTGTAGGAGGAGGAAACCCACACAGACGCAGGGAGAATGTGTAAACTCCACCCAGACAGTTTACCCGAGGTGGGAATTGAACCCAAGTCCCTGGTGCTGTGAGGCAGTAGTGCTAAACCACTGAGCCACCATGCGGTTTAGAAGGATGAGGATGATTGAAACTTAGAATACTGAGAGGCCTTGTAGGAGTGAATGTGGAGAAGATGTTTCCACTAGTAGGGGAAACTAGGACCCAAAGGCACAGCCTCAAAGTAAAAGTATGGCCCTTTAGAACTGAGATGAGGAGGATTTTCTTCAGTCAGAGGATAATTAATCTGTGGAACTCATTGCTGCAGAGGGCTGTCGATGACAAATCATTGAGTAACTTTAAGACTGAGGTAATGATCGGTGAGGGTAACAATGGTTCTGGGGAGAAGGCAAAATAATGAAGTTGAGAAACATATCAGCCTGATTGAAACATGTCAGCCCATAGGCTGAATGGCCTAATTCTGTTCCTATATTTTATGATCTTATGAAGAAGTTTACTCCATTCCACTGATGAGTGATAATATAATTGGGCCATTGAGGGAATTGGATGCAGCATGAAAAATATTTTTGTTTACAGAAGTGTGCAAATGTGCCATTCTTCTGTCTGGAATTTTTATGGTGATTTCAACCTGTCAGAAATATATAGAATTTAAATTAAAACTGTATTCATCTGATAATTTCTGAAAGCATAAACCTGCCTGTATTTGATTCCATGATGGCATGAACCATTCATAACATTAAAGAGAATTGATGACACTATTTCACTTCCTAATGCATTGTCTTTCGCCTCTCTCCCTATCACCTTATCTCCTTCTACTTCCTTCTCCCTTTTCATACGAAAGCTATGAAAAGTCATGGCTTCTCCAGTTCATGGGACAGACCATTCCATGTTTTCTACAAGTTCTGGGACCAGGTATCTATTTAAGTTCAATTGTGTACTGAATATGTCTGCGAGGTATTCCATGAGTTCTTGTGACACAATGGGTTCGGCCACTGACTAGAGTGTGCCTGACCATTAAGATGCCCTCCCCCTGGAGTTGCAATCTTAACAATGGCCACCATTCCCAGTAGGAGAAAGTGAAGATTGCAGATGCTGGAGATCAGAGCTGAAAATGTGTTGCTGGAAAAGCGCAGCAGGTCAGGCAGCATCCAAGGAGCAGGAGAATCAACATTTTTGGCATGAGCCCTTCCTGAAATGTCGATTCTCCTGCTCCTTGGATGCTGTCTGACCTGCTGCACTTTTCCAGCAACACATTTTCAGCACCATTCCTAGTAGCACTGCTTTGCTTCTGGCCCTCTACTTGAGTCAGGGATTCTTAAGTGGCAATGGCAACTTGTTTCTTGGTTGGGAATGCACTGTCCTGACCTGAATTTAAGGTTCATATCTCTATTTTGGTCTCAATGTTGAGTTCTCTGTTTTCCCAAAGGAATTTGGTTTCTGTACATTTTCAACGGTTTAAATAATATCACCTGTGTGGAAAGGCATTAAATATCTGTGGAAACAGTATATAAATAAATACATAATACATAATACATTATACATAATAAACACATAAGTTACAAGCTGAATGCTCTGTGGAGTGCTACATCTTCTGCAATTAAGGACAACATTTAATCAATCTTCCTTTCTTCTTCTTTCCATTTTTTCAACCTCGTGAAGGCATTGCCTGTCTTTTAGTTTTCCCAATCTGTTGAAGAGTTGAATGTGTTATTTCTCACAGCAAGTGACATGTTGCATCTTTTGAGCTCTCAGTTTGTGTTGACCAGTTTGAAGCTTAAATCCTGTAACAATGAAAATATTGCAAATAAGAGTAACTGCTTGATTTATGGAATTAATTATTGGTAAGGAAGGGCAAGTTTCATCAAAGCCTTGTTTTTTTTTCATCAGCACATTTCGCAAGTGTAAAGGAAAGACAACTTTTTGCATTCTGTATGGAAAAGACTGCTGATGAGTAGCCATGGAGAATACACCAGTTAGATGATGACTAATAGTAAATGTCAAGTTTTATTTAAAATTAAAACCAGGCAAATAGATTCTTATTCATCAAAGTGTTGCACTGACACAGTCTGAGTGTGGTAACAATTATGCTTAAAACCAATTTAATATTATCAGTCAGACTCACAGTATGATGCTCTTGCATGCACAGGAAACTACATTTATTAATGTACAAGATCCTGTTTTTTTGCAGACAGAAAGTGCAAATGCACAACGTGCACCTATTTCAACTCAAATAAAACAGTAAATAACCATTGTCCAATACATTTCATAGGGCAATGGCTTGATCAATCAATGTTAAACTGCTTGGTTTAACTTTCGAAAAATCTTAGGAGTGAGCTGTCACTCATTTTCTAATTGGTGTATTCACCATGCAGAATTCTTGACCAATCAATCCATTTGTTAATTAATCAGCCCATTTTGCTCATACAATATAAATTATGTTTTCCCTTTGCATCAGCATTTCATGCAAATTGTCCTGAGGGCAAAATGAAATATATCTTGTTGCAACAATCTTAATCAAAGATTAAGGCAAAATATGTTGACAACTGCCATATTGTCAACAAGTTATTTGCCATCACTTTTTTTGTAATTTCTATCTAAGTATAAGTCATAATCAGGACAATGTTTGTCTTGTGTGCATGTGGAAAAACAAAGGGGGAAATCTGATGATTTGGTGCCTAGAATCTCCAGACAATCTGACTCATCTGTGAATTATAATTAGAGGTAAACTTAATTCTAATATACTACAGCAACATTCCAAAATGAAGTAAAGCATCAAGGAATGAATTCTTTTTTCTCATGGAGTGGTCTGAATGTGGCACTTGCTGCCACAGTGTTTAGTTTGGGCAGACAACGTTGATGCATTTAAAGGGACACTGGATGGATAGAGAAGGGAAAAAGCTCCCATAACTTCCAAGGGACAAGTTTGAGATAGTTAATCAGTATAAGGTATATGAGCTTTGTGAAGGCTGATGTGGACTATTAGGCTGTAAGTTCTTTGCGGTACCCAACAGGTTATTCCAACAGATTCACTTGTTCTCCAATTTAAATTTCTCTGTGTTACAAGCATGCATTGCCTTGCCCAGTGAACATGTTCACAAATGATTCTGCATAGAACATAAAACATAGAACATAGAACAGTACAGGCCCTTCAGATCACGGCATTGTACTGAGCATTTATCTTAATCTGAGATCATCTTAACCTACACACCCCTTAATTTATGGCTTTCATGTGCTTGTCCAGCATCACTTAAATGTCTCTAATATCTCTGACTCTACTACCAGTGCTGGCAGTGCATTCCACACACCCACCACTCTCTGCGGAAAGAACCTACTTCTGACATCTCCCCTATACTTTCTTCCAATCACCTTAAAATTATGACCCCTTAAAATTATGATCCCTTAAAATTATGATATTCACAAATATAATTTGTAAAGCAGTCAATTACTATTGCAATTGACAGCCACAATTGAGCTAATGATTACCAATTTTAAACATTTAATAACTGTATTTCTATTGAAAGGGCAAACAGGCTCATTTGAATATTCATCGAATACTAAACTCTTTCCTTCAGAACTACAAGCCACCAAAATTAAAATTAAACATGTTGGTATATCAACTAAAATGGTGCTAAGTTTCTAGGAGATTTTCGCATTAAAAAAAATCAGGATTTAAACAGGAATTCCTACCAATTATGCAAATTCCAGCATCACCATTGTTATTGCATTCTTAGAAACATAAAACATGTACTCAACCCTTTGAGCCTGCTCTGGCATTCAAAATGATCATGCCTGATCATCCAACTCAGTCCTTTCATCCCTTCAGTTGTATGAAATATGTCAAAATCCTTCTTGAAAATATTCAATGTTTTGGCCTCAACCATTTTCTGTCACCAGGAATTCCACAGACTCACCACTGTCTGGGTAAAGAAATTGCTCTTCATCTCAGTCCTAAATGGCCTACTGCATATCTTTAAGTAGACAAGCAGGTAGCTGGAAGAACACAGCAAGCCAGTCAGCATCCGGAGACAGAAAAGTCAATGTTTCGGGTGTACACTTCCTCAGGACTGGGGGTGGGTTAAGGGGAGCTGCAGGTGAAGGGGTGGGGGGTTGTGGGAGGGGAACAAAATGTTGAAGTAGGCATAGGTGAACACAGGTAGAGGGTATATCCTTAGACTGTGATCCCGAATTCTGGACTCTCCAATCATTATGAACCTTTCTAGTCCTGCTAGAATTTACATGTTCTTGTAATTCTCCTCTCATTCTTCTAAAAGTTGATATAGTCCTAATCAATCCAATCAGAAGGCAAATCAAAGAGTGGCTGAGAATCACCACAGAGGAATTCTGGGAGACATCACATCAGTCATCATGACTGTCCAGGAGACCTCCACAGGGCAACATCCTTCATTGAGTCAGAGTGCAGCAGAGATGTCAATCAGAGGCATTGCAGTTGCTACAACTGGCCTCAATATCGCAGAGGGACTGGTGTCAGAAAGTGGTTAAGCCTTGTTTCCATCCCTCCCACTGCCTCTAACCAAAAAGAAAGGGCCACTTTGAGGAAAACAGGAGAGATTTTCAGTTCAGAAGCAGCCGTGCTGAGGGGTAGTGCCATGTGAGGAAAAGTGCTGAAGTGCTTTGTTGGGAGACTTTGGTGACTGGGGGCTACGTTGAAACTCAGGTTAAAGCAGTGGGGTTGGAGGCTCGAGCAGTTGCATGCTTCTCTTGCAGGATGTGAGAGGTCAGGGTCACTATCAGTTTCCCTGTTGACTTTTCCTGTGAGAAGTGCACCCAGCTTCAATTCCTCACAAACTGCATTAGGGAACTGGAGCTAGATGAACTCTGGATCATTCCGGAGGCTGAAGGGTTGATAGAGAGGAGTTATGCGAAAGTTGTCACACCTAGGTTAGAAGATGAAGGTAGCTGGGTGACTGTCAGGAAAGGGAAAGAGAATAAGCAATCAGTGCAGGGATCCCTTGTGGCTGTTCCCCTCAATAATTAGTATACCATTTTGGACACTGTTTAGTAGGGGGAAATGACCTGCCAGTGGAAAGCCTCAGCAACCAGGCCTCTGGCTTTGAGTCTGACCCTGAGGCTCAGAAGGCAAGAGTGGAGAAGAAGAGAGCCATATTGAGAGGGGAATTCATTGATTAGTGCAACAGACAAGAGGTTCTGTAAACAAGAATGAAACTCCTGGATGATATGTTGCCACCTGGGTGCCAGGGTCAGGGATGTCTTGGATCTACAGCATTCTTAAAGGGGGAGGGAGAGCAGCAAGAAGTTGTGGTGCACATTGGTACCAATGACATAGCTAGGAAAGGGGATGAGGTAATGTAAAGCGAATTTAGGGAGTTAGCAAGGAAGCTAAAAAGAAGGACTTCAAGGGTAATAATCTCTAGGTTGCTGCTTATGCCACATGCTAGTGAGTGCAAGATATGGCAGACAAATGACTGGCTGAAGAGTTGGTGTAGAGGTCAGGGTTTCAGATTTGTGGATCTTTGGGTTCTCTTCTAGGCAATGTATGACCTGTACAAAAGGGATGGATTACACCTGAACTCAAGGGAGAACCAATAACTTTGCGCACAGGTTTTCCAGAGCTGTTGGGGCAGCTTTAAACTAGGTTGGCAGGGGGGTGAGAACCAGAGCATCAGGTCAGAAGATGCAACAGTTGGTGTAAAGGCTGATGCAATGAATAGAGAGACTGTGAGGAAGGTGAGTCGACGAAGAAAGGCAGAAGAAAGCAATGCAGAGACCAGTGCAAAAGTTAGAAAAGAAATAAATGTATTATTGGATGTCAGAATCATATGTAAAAGATAGGGAGATTACTAGATTCTAAAGGGGCACTTTATCTGAATGTCCATAATATTCCAAACAAAGTCGATGAACTTGTTGTGCAAATTAGTACAAAGGAATATGATTACAGAAACATGGTTGTAGGACAGTGATGACTGGCAATATCCAAGGATATCAGGTAATTAGGAAGGATAGACAGGAAAGTAGAGGAAATGGGGCCGCGCTCTTAAGTAAGGATGAGAGTAGGGCTTTAGGGAGAGGCAATATAGGATCTAAGGAGCAAAATGGTGAATTCATTCGGGTGGAGATCTGGAATAGTAAAGAGAAGAAGTCACTGGTGGAAGCAGTCTATGGGCCACCCAGTAATAATGCAACAGTGGCACAGGCGATCAGTCAAGAAATATATGACACATGTAAGAATGGGATGGCAATAGTCATGGGGGACTTGAACATACATGTTGATTGACCGAATATAGTCGGTAGAGGCAGTCTTCAAGAGGAGTTTATAGAACGCCTCCGTGATAACTTCCTTGACAGCATGTTACTGAACCTATAAAATAGTGTGCAATCTTAGATCTGGTCCTTGTAATGAGACAGGCAAAATTAATGATCTCATAGTTAAGGATCCTCTCAGAAAGAGTGATCACAGTATGATTGAATTTCAGATACAAATGGAGTGTGAAATAGTATCATCGAAAACCAGTGTGCCATGCTTAAACAAGGGAGACTGTAATGGGATGAGGAAGGAGTTGCCTAAATTAGACTGGAAACACATGTTGTATGGTGGAACAATTAGGGAAGAGTGGAGGACTTCCAAAGAGATTTTTCAAAGTGCAAAGATAGCAAGGGTAGGAGCAGGATAACCAAGGAAATAAAGGAAGACATCCAATTAAAAGCTTAGGGTTACAAAGTAGCTAAGAATACGGTGGCTTAATAGTTAGCACTGCTACCTCACAGCGCCAGGGACCTGGGTTCAATTCCAGTCTTGGCGACTATCTGTGTGTCTGAGTGGGTTACCTCCTGATGCTTCAATTTCTTCCCACAATCCAAAGATATGTAGGTTAGGTGAATTGGCAATGCTAAATTATCTATAGTGTTCAAGGATGTGTGGGTTAGGTCAGGGCAAGTGTTGAGTAATAGGATAGGGGGGATGGGTCTGGGTGGGTTACTCTTAGAAGGACAGGTGGTGTTCTTGTTGGGCTGAAGGGTCTGTTTCCACACTGTAAGGATTCTAATAGGAAGATTGGGAAAATGTTAAAAAACAACGAAGAACCACAAAACAACAATAAAGGAAGGAAAGGTAGATTATGAATGCAAACTAGCACAGAATATTAAAACAGATAGGAATTTTTTTAATAAATATATAAAACAAAAAAGAGTGGCTGGAGTGGTCATAGGTCCCTTGCAGGATGAGAAAGAGGAATTAATATTGGATAATGATGAAACAACTGAGGCCTTGAATAACTATTTTGTGTCAGTCTTCACAGTAGAAGATATGTCTGACAAGCTAAAAAATAATGTTAAGGATACGATAGGAAGTGAGGACCTCAATTAAATTATTATCTCTAAAGGAGTAGTTTTGAGCAAACTTGAGGGTCTAAAGGTAGTTAAGTCCCCTGGTTCTGATGAAATGCATCCCAGGGTGCTGAAAGAAATGGAGGAAGTTAAAGTAGATGTGTTAGTGGTAATTTACCAAACTTCACTGGAGCCCAGGTCGGTCTCGGTAGACTGGAAGATAGCAAATGTCACACCATTTTTAAAGAGGGTGTAGGCAAAAGGCAGGTAACTATAGGCTAGTTAACTTAACATCTGTAGTTGGGAAAATGCTGGAGGCTATCATTAAAGAAAAAATAGCGAGACATCTGGATAGAAAGGGTTCCATCAGTCAGATGGAGCATGGACTCAGGAAGGGAAGGTTGTGTTTGACAGACTAATTGGATGGAATCTTTCAGGATATAACAATTGGGGCAGTTGGAGGGGAACAGGAGAATGTTGCATACCTGGATTTCCAGAAGGTGATTGATAAAGTGCCACATAAAAGACTCACCCATAAGATAAGAATGAATGGAGTTATGGGGAATGTACTGGCATGGACAGAGGACTGGTTAACCAGTAGAAAACAATCGCGATAAATGGGTGTTTCTCCAGTTGGAGATCAATGGTGAGCGGGGTGCTGCAGGGGTCTGTGTTGGGCCTGCAACTGTTCATGATATATATGAATAATTTTGAAGAGGAGACTGAGTGTAACGCATCCAAGTTTGCTGATGACACTAAATTGAGTGGAAAAGCAAACTGTACAGGGGATGTGAGGGTCTGCAGGGAGATATTGATAGGTTAAGTGAGTGGGCAAGGGTCTGGCCAATGGAGTGCAATGTTGGTAAATGTGAATTTATCCACTTTGGAAGTAAAAACAGTAGGTCAGCGTATTATTTGAATGGTGAAAGTTTGCAGCATGCTGCTGTGCATAGGGACTTGGGAGTGTTTGTACATGAATCAAAAAAGTTGATTTGTAGCAGCCAAAGATAATCAAGAAGGCAAATGGACTATTAGCTTTCATTGTAAAAGGGATTGAATTTAAGTGCAGAGAAATTCCGCTGCAATTGTACAAGGTGTTGGTGAGGCGCCACCAGGAGTATTGAGCGCAGTTCTAGTCTCTTTACTTGGGGAAGGATACACTGGCTTTGGAGGCAGTGCAGAGGATGTTCACCAGGTTGATTCTGGAGATGAGGGAGTTACTCTGTGTGGAGCGCTTGAGCTGCCTGGGACTGTACTGGCTAGAATTTAGAAGAATGAGAGGGGATCTTATAGATACAAAAATAATTATGAAAGGGATAGATAAAATAGAGGCAGGCAAGTGGGTGAAACTAGGACTAGGGGACATGGTTTCAAGATTAGGGGGAGTAGATTTAGGACAGAGATGAGGAGGAACTGTTTTTCCTAAAGACTAGTGAATCTATGGAATTCTTTGTCCAAGGAGGCAGTAGAGCCAGCTTCATTAAATCAGTTCAAGACAGAATTAGTTGGGTTTTTGTATGGTAGGAGAATTAAGGGTTATGGGAATAATGCAGACAGGAGGAGCTGAGATGGTGGATAAATTAGCCATGATCTTAATTATTAGCAGAGCAGGCTTGCTAGGCCAAATGGCCTATTCCTGCTTCTATTACTGTGAAACAAACTCCATATATCTGTCCCACCATTGCAGGAGTCAGTCTGGTAAGCCTTTATTGCACTCTGACGAAGAGTGTGGTGCTGGAAAAGCACAGCTAGTCAGGCAGCATCTGAGGAGCAGGAGAGTCTACGTTTTGAGGATAACTTCATCCTTTGTGCATATGCCCAACCACTTATCCAAATCACACAAAAAACAATTCTGTATCCACCTAGCAGTTCACACTCCCATTTAGCTTTGTGTCATTTGCAAACATGGAGATGTTACATTTAGTTCCCTCATCTAAGTGAATGTATGTTGTGAATAACTAGGGTCCAAGAACAGATCCTTGCAGTACCCCACTATTCACTGCCTGCCACTTGGGAAAATACCCATTTATTCCTGCTTTTTGTTTCCTGCTTACCAACCAGTTCACAAACCATGGGTCCATCCAATCCCAAGTCCTTCAGTCAATAAATGGATTAGCCCTGTACAATCCTTCCTAGGAATGCATTCTCATAGTGCAGGCAGGATACTGAATGATGGGTGCAATTTGTGGCTAAGGGAGGTGTTGCAGACCGTGTTGTTTTATGAGCTACTAATTTTGATAGCTTTTGCTTGGGATAGAATGCTGCACTAATCTTCCTTACTGTGCTGATCCAAAGGGCTGTACAGTGGTCTTTGTATAGACCATGATTAATTCTCAGCAGAAGAGGTTCTCAACAGAAAGGAGCTAGCTTGAGCAATGCTGTCGAAGTGAGGAACACAACTTTGCTATAATTCTGCTGGGCAGGAAAAGTCTATTTGCATGTATCAAAATTAGTAGCTCATAAAACAACAGGTATTGCATCATACCGTATTATGGCATATCTTTGCTGTCACCATTCTGATTTGAAATTCTGTACCACCTCCTCAATGTTCTTGAAGGAATGCAGGGCATCAGAGAGATGGAAGGGCTGTGTTTTAATGAGATCACTGAGTCAAGCTGCTACTTTTAATTGGTAGAGGTAGATTCATTGGTGTAATCGATGGATGCTTCTTGTGCGCTCTGCTTCTGCCTATGGCTGACTTAATACTGTCATCAGCCAGTACTAAAGATGATCGCATGGAAGTTCATCCCCTGAAGTTAGATTGTAATAGGGTTATTGCTGCAAGACATACATACTGTAAAAGTTGAATGGTTCCCGACTAATAAGCACAGAACAGATGAACATTGGGTCAAATCCCAGTGCTTAATATCACATTCAACCACTGACACAATCTTTAGTCTGAACACAACACCTGGCATCTTGTTCTTGTTCCTACTCTCGATCATCTAGTGGGGAAGAATTGAATGCAATTCTGATTGTTTAGAGAATACAGAGCAATTTCATGTCAAATCCAGGTGCAAACAAGGGCTCTGACTGCTGAATAGTTGGCACTGCACATTGCATTTAAAAATATCTCGATCACTCAGAATATAGCTTCAAGTAATACCTCCATTCCCAACACAATGAATTGTATGAGTGGAAAAATACAGGAGCCATAATATTTAAGAGCAAAGCTTCAGAAAAATAGAATTAAGATGGGGTGGAAGAATTATCAATAAGGGGGGGTCAGATATCAAGGTTAAATCTATTTTTGGGATAGCATTCTGAAGGTGGATGACAATGTTTAGAACATAAACTTGATGGGTCTGAAGGAAATACTCCTGCTCCTTTTTGTGCTGCAAAGGTACTTAGTTAATGGATCCTCCCCTTCTCATCTGATTGCACCTGCTGTGATTCAAGAGCCCTCAGAAACCTGAGCAATAAGAGTGAATAAGTTGTCTATCTCTTTGCTTGCTTTTGTTAAAACAAGAGGTCAGCTGGTTTGCTTCAAGGTAGTTTGTAATCCTATTTCAGATTTTTGAAATGTTCATCTTAACTTAGAAATATATCACCGATTCTTCAGTGTAGTTGGATAAAAGTCCTAAAATTCCCTCCTTAAAGGCACTG
Source organism: Hemiscyllium ocellatum (assembly GCF_020745735.1). Lineage (NCBI taxonomy): Eukaryota > Metazoa > Chordata > Chondrichthyes > Orectolobiformes > Hemiscylliidae > Hemiscyllium > Hemiscyllium ocellatum. Next base: position 97,045,723 of record NC_083403.1, read on the forward strand.
TGTGTCACCTGGCAGCACGTGGACTGCAGTGGTTCAAGATGGCAGCTCACCACCACCACCTGATGAGCAACTAGGTTATGGCAACAAATGCTGGCCAGTTCAGGCAGCATCTGAGGAGCAGTAAAATCGACGTTTCGGGTAAAAGCTGTATTCCTAGTGAAGGGCTTTTGCCTGAAATGTTGATTTTACTGCTCCTCGGATGCTGCCTGAACTGCTGTGCTCTTCCAGCACCACTAATCCAGAATCTAGTTTCCAGCATCTGCAGTCATTGTTTTTACCTAACTAATGCTGGCCAGCCAGCAACACACGTCTTCCAAGTGAGTAAAGAAAGAAAAGCTTCCCATCCAACCCAATCTACTTTGATTTTGATAAGGAGGTAAGTAATTTTAATACGTGCAGTTGGTGTGTCGATAATACTGTAACTTCACAGCTTTATCTTTTTAGCACTTCTTCCATAAGAGATGCCCTCTCCTGAAACCTTGCCAAGTTTTATTCACTCAAAGCAATGCAAATTATGTCACTTTGCCCTCACATCATTTCCCAAATTGCCACCACCACTGTCTTTCTGACTGCTACTGGCACATTATGTTCCTGAGGCCAAATGTGCTGATGCCATTGTAATGCTGGATGACTACACCAAAGGATCAACTGTGCAAGAAGTATGGATTGGTGTGTTGATTTCCTCACAGTACCAGTGTTGTGGTCTACAGCTCTTAGGTCTATCCATCCTTCATTTGGATACTATTATGCAGTAATCATTGATACCACGTCCCAATCCACGTTTTCTTTACATGTTTCTCTCCTTATCACCGACTTTCTTCCATGTGTCACTTAATGTCTCTAGCCTTCCACACAATAACAGACCTTGTCCTTTCTTTTTTAAATGCCTGGCCTACCCTTTATCCTTATCTTTACTTTAAAATCTGTTCATCTACATGACTAAAGATCATCACCTATGTCTTATATAAGATGTTAACATTGCTTTTTATTCCTTGAGTACAATCTGACATGATGATTACATCTGTTTTAAATTAATGCCTAGATGTGCTCAATAATTGTCACCACCCCAACCCCACTCCCACCTCTACCCCCTGCTCTCCGCCTGTTGTACTTGACCATTTGTTGTATCAGCTAGTTTGCTTGGATGAACAGCTGGTTTGTGATGCAGCATTACATCAACAGCATGGATTCAATTCTTGTAGCTGAGGTCATCATAGATATCCCACTTTCTCAACCTCCCCTGAGGCATGGTGACCCTCAGGTTAAACACACCACCAGTCATCTTTCTCTAATAGAGATTAGCCTTATGGTTCTCTGGGACTATGGCAATTTTATCTTCACCTGTGGCAAAAATGTCAAAAAGCTGCACTGTTATAGATTTGGCTGTCTAATTTGGATATGAAAGACCCCATGGGTGAATTGCTATGGAAATGCAGTCTTTTCATTATTCTGCTTTAGGAATGGATGTTCATTACTTTCATATTTTAATTGTACTTCATTTACCAAGCAGGAACACAATCCATCCTTGTAAACCTGCAAGTGATTGACTGAAGGTAAATGGGAAATTTGTGTGCACTTCTTTCTCACAATTGTTTTTGATGAAGTCTTCTCCTTGCCTTGTCCTTAGTTTGACTGTGCCAAGCAATAGCTTCATGATGTGTGACAAGTCTCGTAAGACAGCCAACATCAGACTCCAGATGTTGTAATCTGTTGATGATACCACTGTTGCTACTGATGTGCTGGTGCGTGAATTCCTTGAGAAGGTCACAGTTTAGCAGTTTATAGTCATTTGGCACAGTCATCAGTGTTCTTAATAAAATGAGAAAAGACTGGAAATACTTAGCAGACCTGGTAACAACCGCAAGAGATGTGGGAGTTAATGCTTCAGGCAATGACATATCATTAGAGGTGGAGAGGTTTTACACAAGCTCAGAGGTGAAAAGGGAATCAAAGTTGGGAGGATGGTGGTGAAGGAAGAGGAACAAAAGGGATGTGCATAGTAGAGTGGAAGACAGGAGAGATGACCAAAAGGGATGGTGGTACAAGTTGAAAGTAAATGTAAATGGGACAAAGAAATAAAGAAGGTCAGACTAAATGGAATGTGAAGAATGTGGTGAATCGAGGTACATCCACAGGCCATCTGAAAGTAGAGGAAACCAGATCATAAACACCAAGTACGATTTGTGAAATTGAAAGTACATGCAAGTCATTGTTCCACCTAGAAGGGTGTCGAGAAGGCAGGAGGCTGAAGTTCAGGTGTTACATAGTCATAGTCATACAGCATGGAAACAGACACTTGGGTCCAACTTGACCATGCCAACCAGTTATCCTAAATTAATCTAGTCCCATTTGCCAGCATTTGGTCCATACCCCTCTCAATCCTTATTTTCATATTCCCATCCAGATGTCTTTTAAATGTTGGAATTGTACCAAACTCTACCATTTCCTCTGGCAACTCAATTCATATCTGCACCATCATCTGCATGAAAATATTGCCCCTTAAGTGCTTTTTATATCTTTCCCATCTCACCTTAGACCTTTGCCCTCTAGGTCTGGAATCACCCATCATGGGGAAAAGATCTTGACTATTCACCCTATGCATGCCCTTCATGATTTTATAAATCTCTATAAGGTCACCCCTCAGCTTCCAATGCTCCAGGGAAAATAACGCCAGTCTATTCAGCCTCTCCCTATAGTTCAAACCCTTCAACCTTTCAACATTCTTATAAATCTTTTCTGAACCTTTTCAAGTTTCACAACATCCTTCCTATAGCAGAGAGACAGAATTGCATGCAATATTCCAATAGTGGCCTAATCAATATCCTGTACAGCTGCAACATGACCTCTCAACTCCAATACTCAATGCTGTGACTAATAAAGGCAAGCATACTACACACCACCTTCACTATCCTACCTACCTGTGATTCCAATTTCAAGAAACTATGAACCCTCGCTTTGTTCACCAACATTCCTAAGGACCTTACCATTAATTGCATAAATCCTGCCCTGATTTGTCTTTCCAAAATGCAATGCCTCACATTCATCTCAATTAAATTTCATTTGTTACTCCTCGGCCCATTGGCCAATCTGATCAAGTTCCCGTTGTATTCTGATGTAACCTTCACAGTCCACTACACCTCCGATTTTGGTACCATCTGCAAATTTACTAACTATATCTCCTACGTTCACATCCAAATCATTTATATAAATGATGAAAAGCAGTGGACCCAACACTGATCCTTGTGGCGCACCACTGGTCACAGGCCTCCGATCTGAAAAAATAACCCTCCATCACCACTCTGTCTTCTAGTTTCAAGCCAGTTCTGTATCCAAAAGCTAGTTCTCCCTGTATTCTGTATGATCTAACATTACTGACCAATCTACCATGAGGAACCACCTCAACCATTTTACTGAGGTAGATATAGATCACAACCACCACTCTGCTGTTATCAATTCTCTTTGTTACATCCTCAAACAATTCAATCACGTTCATGAGACATTATTTCCCATGCATAGTCATGTTGATTATCCTTAATCAGTCCTTACCTTTCCAAATATATGTAAATCCTGTCCCTCAGGATTCCCTCCAACAACTTGCCCACTACCAATGACAAGTTAACTGGTCTATAGTTCCCTGGCTTTTCCTTTCCAACTTTCTTAGATAATGGCTCCATGTTAGCCCAACCTCTAGTGTTCTGGAACCTCACCTGTGACTATCAATGATACTAACATCTCAGCAAGGGATCCAGTAATCACTTCCCTAGCTTCCCACAGGGTACACCTGATCAGGTCCTAAGGTTGTATCCACCTTTGTGCATTTGAAGTCATCCAGCACCACCACTTCTGTAAAATAGACATTTTTCAAGATGTTGCCATTTGTTTCCCCACGTTCTGCATCTTCCATATCCTTTTCCATAGTAAACACTGATGCAAAATACTTGTATGGTATTTCTCCCATCTCCAGCAGTGCCTTGTGATCTTTAAAGGAGCCTATTCTCTCCCTCGTTACGCTTTTGTCCTCAACAAATTTATATAATTCCTTTGGATTCGCCTTAACCTTATTTGCCAAAGCTATCTCATGACCCCTTTTTACCCTCCTGGTTTCTCTCTTAAGCATACTCCTGCTTTTATACTCTTCTAGGCAATCACTCAATTTCTGGTGTCTATACCTACCATATACTTTCTTATTATTCTTGACCAAAACTTCAATTTTTCTAGTCATCCAGCATTCCCCACCTCTGCCAAACCTGTCTTTCACCTAAACAGGAACAGACTTTCTCTGGATTCTCGTTATCTCATTTTTGAAGGCTTCCCATTTTCCAGCCATCCCTTCACCTGCGAACATCTGCCCCCAGTCAACTTTTGAATGTTCTTGCCTAGTGCTTTCAAAATTGGCCTTCCTCCAACTTAGAACTTTAACTTTTAGATCCAGTCTATCCTTTTCCATCGCTGTTTTAAAACTAATAGCATTATGATCACTGACCCTAAAGTGCTCCCCCAGTGGCATCTCAGTCACCTGCCCTGCCTTATTTCCCAAAAGTAGGTCAAGTTTTGCACTTCCTCAGGTAGGTGCATCCATGTACTGAATCAGAAAATGGTCTCATACACATTTTAAAAATTCCTCTCCATTCAAGCCCTTAACACTTGGCAACCCCAGTCTATATTTGGAAAGTTAAACTCCCTGACCATAACCCCTATTATTTTACAGATAACTGGGATCTCCTTACAATTTGTTTCTCAATTTCCCACTGATTATTGAAGGGTGTGGGGGTCTATATTACAATCCCAATAAAGTGATCATCCCTTTGTTATTTCTTGGTTCCACCTAAATAACCTCTCTAGGTATATTCCCAACAATATACTCCCTAAATACAGTTGTAATCATAGAATAGAATCATAAAATCCTTACAGAGCGGGAACAGGCCATTTGGCACAACAAGTCCACACCATCGCTCCAAAGAATAATGCACTCAGACCTATTGTTCTATCCCTATTACTCTACATTTCCTCTGAATATGCTCTTAACCTATACATCCCTGAACATTATGGCCAATTCACCTAACCTGCACATCTTTGGACTGAGAGAGGAAACTGGAGCTCCCAAAGGAAACCAACACTAATGGGAGAGAATGTGCAAACTCCACACAGACAGTCGCCTGAGGCTAGAATCAAACCCGGGTCCCTGACACTGTGAGGCAGCAGTGGTAACCACAGAACCACCATGCCACCTCTCATGTTACGCCAAATCAAGAATGCCACTCACCCTCCTCTCTTGTCCCCCTTTCAATCCTTCCTTAGCATCTATATTCTGAAACATTAGACTGCCAGTCCTGTCCATCCCTGAGCCATGTCTCTGTAATTGATATCCCAGTCCCATGTTCCTGACCATGCCCGAAGTTCATGGGCCTTACCTGTCAGGCCTCTTGCATTGAAATAAATGCAGTTAAATTTATCAGTCCTACCTCATTCTCTACTTTGTTCCTGCCTGCCCTGTCTGTTTGACTTACTCTTTTTCCCAACTGTATCTGTGTCAGACTGATAACTTTCCTCAGTATCTCCCTGGGTCCCATCCTCAATCCATTTCCTGCATTTGCAAATGAAAATGCTGTGGAAATGAGACAGGTTCTGGTGGTGCTTCTCCTTTAATTCCATTCCCTTCCTCCAAATAGAAAATGTTGCTCTGGGGTCTCATGAAGATCCTGGGTATCTGTTTTGTTTGTGCAGTATGTGGAGCATACTTTCTTCCAGTCCAAGGTCATGATTCATTCCTTCTTACTGTTTAAAATTTCAGCTACATTGAAGACTCTGCTGATGCCATTTTCAAATCACATTTTGAAACTGGAAACTTTAATAAATATTGCTTCAAATTTCCACCCTCTCTTTATCTCCATTTGGTCCTTTTTCATTCATACCTTGCTGCCCTGACCTTTCTGAGCTAGGCTTTTAGCCCCTACACCCAAAGTGTGGAATGGGAATGAGCAATACTGGAATTTCATGCTGATGGTCTATGTGCAAGACCCCTGCCTCCATTCACCACCCTGACCATGGTTTATTTTCAAGAGGTAGGACATTGGGGTCAAGTGGTGTGGAACGTGATCAGCTTTAGATGAGGGGCGGTGGAGCTGTTCATCAGGGCTAATCAGAGCTGAAAATGTGTTGCTGGAAAAGCGCAGCAGGTCAGGCAGCATCCAAGGAGCAGGAGAATCAACGTTTCGGGCATGAGCCTTCTCATCAGGGCTAGTCAGCCAATACAATTAAATGACTATTGAGCCCTATCAAAGGAGAGCAATTGGAACAGGGTCAGCAGCCATTACAGGATGCTCTTTGCAGGGGTTGGGAGGTGGGGGGGGGTGGGGGGGGAAGGTGTTCCTCCCCACACCATTGCAAAGCCCTTTTTTACTTCCAAAATTATAATACTTTGAAGGTTGGCATTTTCACTTCAGGGTGGTTTGAATTTTCTCTCACATACCTGCATAGCATCCTTTTAGCCCGTAAAAACTCTAGAACCCACTCTGTATTGTTTGTTATAATGAGACAAAAAGCCTGTCCATGCCCATTAATTGGTTGGCAGTCTGTTCTAGGGAAAACCATGTTTAGTGATATTTTCTATCCACTCTAAAGATGTGGAAGATGTGAAAGCTAGGTGGATAAGCCATGGTAAATGCAACATTACAGATAGGGAAGGGAGCTGGGTCCAGGTGGGATTCTCATTGGAGGATTGTTGTAGATTTGATAGGCTGAATGGCCTCTTTCTCTACTGTAGGGATTAAATGAGCATCTGCCCTTTTACCACCTCCCTTCTTTCCACACAAATCCCCAAACAGTAATCCAGCTGAAGCAATGATTTGCTTCTACATTTTTTCAATATAGTCTACTTTGCTCTCCGTTCACCAAGTCTCCTGTAAAGTGAGTAGACTGAATGTGGGCTAAGTTCTCAGTTTTCAGAATTCTGATCATTCCATAAATGTGACCCCAATCATCTGGTCACCCATCATTTAAATTCTCTGCCACAGTTCTACTCTGACCTCGCTATACTTGGCTTTGTACACTGTTCCAATTATATTCTAATTGGCTTCTAATAGCCTTCTGGATTCCATACTGAATTCAACAATTTCAGTCTATAACCACTACTCTTTTTTAGTCACGTGGGGGTTGATGAGATAAACATTGTCAGTAATCATTCTACTTTTCCAGCATCCAAGGAGCAGGAGAGTCAACGCTTCATCATAAGCGCCTCATCAGGAGTGGGTGGGGTGGGGTGGGGAGGGAGCTGAGAGATAAATGGGAGGAGGGTGGAGCTGGTGGAAGTTATATCAGAGTGTGATAGGTAGATGAAGTCTGGGGGGTGATGGTGATATTTCAGAGTGGAGGGTGGAGTGGATAGGTGGGAAGGAAGATGGACAGGCAGAACAGTTCAAGAGAGCACTCTGAGTTGAAGGGTTGGATATGGGATAAGGTGGGGGGAGGGTCAGGAGATGAGGAAACTGGTGGAATTGACATTGATCACATGTGGTTGGAGGGTTCCAGGGTGGAAGATAAGGCGTTCTTTTTCCAGTCTTTGGGTGGCTAGGATTTGACAGTGGGGAGGCTCAGTAATTGCATGTCCTTGGTGGAGTGGGAGGGGAGTTGAAGTGATCAGCCACAGGGTGGTGGGATTGTTTGGTGTGTGTGTCCCAGAGATGTTCTCTAAAACATTTTGCAAGTTGGTGACCTATCTCCCCAATATAGAGGAGATCACATCAAGAGCAACGGACACAGTAGATGAGGTGTTTGGAGGTGCAGCAATATCTCAGCCAGATGTGAAAGGATCCTTTGGGGCCTAGGATGGAGGTGAGGGAGGAGGTGTTGACACAGGTTTTACACCTCTTGCAGTGGCAAGACAAGGGGCAGGGAGTGAAGGGTGGGCTGGTGCGGACCATGGACCTAACAAGGGAGTCACGAAGGGAATGGTCAATACAAAATGTTGATAGGGGTAGGTAGGGAACTACGTCTCTGGTGGTGGGATCTCTAGTCGTGGGGTGCAAATGGCAGAGGGTGATGCATTGTATCCAGAGTTTCGTGGGGTAGAAGGTGAGGACTGGGATTTGAAGGGGTGGGGGTGTTGGTTTTGTCCTTGTTACTGTTTACTCTTGGAGAGATGGGATTCAAGGACTGAAGTGAGGGAAGTGGAGGAGCTACACTGGAGGGACCATGTGGGAGGGGAATTGTGGTCCTTGAAGTAGGAGGCCTTCTGGGATGTTCTGGAGTGGAATTGCTCCTCCAGGTGCAATGGAGTAACAGAGGGTGTTTTTACAGAAGGGAGCGTTACTGGATCAAAATACTGGAACTTGCTCCCCAGTAACATTGTGAATACAGCAACAGCAAATGGTCTGCAATGGTTGATGTAGCATCAGTACACTACCACCTTGACAGGGCAATTAGGAATGAGCAAGAAATGCTATCTGAGCCAGCAGTGGCCATATCTCACAAATAAGCTTAAAAAAAACCTCTTCAATTAGTGGCTTGATTGCTTGCCCCTGGTTCCATCACCATTAATTATAAAGGTGGACATATTGGAGAAGATTTGGAGTACAGAGTTTTTAAATGATTATTCTTTTCCAACCCAACCGACTGTTTATTTTGTTAAAACCCAGTTCAATGGTTCCACACTAAGTGCAATTAATTGCATCCAGGAATGCAGACTTCGTCCTGAAAATTTGTTTTTTTTTTATTGTTGCTTCATTTTCAGGAAATGTGCGATGACCTGTTCAAATGACTAAAGCAGCTGTTAACCGAGTCGTAATATTTGCCACATGTGGATGATATGGAGGCTGTAAAATTGCCATCAGGGATGATAGAGGGACTCGGTCCAGCTGTCGAATTCAGAGTCACCAGTCAGATAGAAATATCTACGGTGATTTGCATGATAATTACTTCTGACTTATACCCACTATCATATTGCAGTAAACTTTTCACCATGCCTGTATGCTGTTAACTTTTTTTAACTAAACAAAATTAAGTTGGCAGTTTCATATTTAAAATGTTTACTGTGGTTCTGAGCTTCAGTAGCAGATAGTCACGGATTCAAGTCCCACACACTGGAGATTTAAATATTTAGTCTCGCTCCTGTCTGCATGACTTGCTTGAAGGGGCCTGCATGCATCTCATGCAGCTGCACAGGATTCTTTTGTGCTGACATAGACACATGCATTGAATAGCTCTGAGCTTGCTTCCTTGGTACTCACTCTTTTAGCCCCTGTGTGGATCAGATTGCTTTGTTAGGACACTAGGTCATTAGTATTCAGCTGCAGGCTGCTGTCGTAGTGTGAGGTTCCAGAAATAAGATGGTGGAGCACAGGGGATAATTTGACTTTCTTGTGGCACTGCTGGGTATGCTGCTTCATACAGGACCCTGCACTTACGTGGGCTGCTTTTTGAGATTTGGCTGACTGGTGGTGTAACTTCCTGTGGCAGTCCACTGTGAAGAAGTCTGCACTTTCCTCCAGATCTTTGCTAGTAAATGATAAGTGAGCTTTCCTTTCTTTTTAGCATCTCTTTGCTGATTAGGGTCAACAGTATGAAGGGTCATTCTTGGCTGGCAGTGTCTGAAATGGTGCGCAGGGGGCTTTAAATAAGGTGCAAAAAAGATGAAAGCTGGAGGGTTCCAACAGTGGTGGACACTTCCACATTGTTGATCATGAATTCTCTGAGAAATGCAACCACCATCACACTTGTATCTGTCATGAAATGAAAAGCAGAAGATCAAGCAAGAACTTCATTCCTGGCCAAGACAGATTGGGTAATAGAAAACTCACTCACCAATACATTATAACTGAAAACGGATCAATGCAGCCTCATCCATGTATCAAAATTCTTTCATGTCCTTCCCTATCTCTTCAATCTACCTCAATACCTCAACTGTTCATTATATTTATGCTTCTATAGTTTTAGACTCTTGAACAGTCCATGACTCTAATGAAGTCAACACTGCTAACCATATCTTTGACAATAGCAATAACTTATGTTTGTATCGTTCCTTGAATACAGTAAAATGTACCAAGTGCTTCACAGGAGCATTACAAAGCAAAGCATAGCACTACATCAAATAAGTTGATTTACATGAGGCCATATGAGCAAGGAACAGGATTAGGCCATTCAGCTCATCAAACTTACTCCACGATTCAATAAAATAATGGCTGAGCTAATTGTGACCTCAAGTCTGCGTTCCTGTCTACCTTAATAATCTTTCATGTCTTAACCTGAATCTATCCATCTCTGCCTTTAAAATGTTCATGGAGTTTGCTTCCCCAACTTTTTAGGATGAAAGATCCAAAGACAAATGACTTACAAAGACAAAATAAATTTGCTTTATTTCTATTTTATATGACCCTTGATCTTTAAATGGTGATTCCTAGTTGTAGATTCTCCCATAGGAGAATCGTTTCCACATTCACCCTGTCAAAACCCCTCAGGGTCTTGTAAGTTTCAAACAGGTTGACTCTCATTCTTCTAAACACACAGAGCATACAACCCCACCTTGTCCGATCTTTCTCAAAAGTCAATTCCTAATTCCAATTATTAGTCTGGTAAACCTACTCTGCATTGCCTCCATTCTATGTACATCCTTCCTTAAATAAGGTGACCAATTCTGTACAGAGTACCCCAGGTGTGGTAGCACCAATGCATTGTATAACTCAAGTTTTCATAGAGTAATGCAGAACAGAAATGGATCTTTTAGTCCAACCAGCCAGTGCCAAACATAATCCCAGACTAAACTAGTCTCCTCCATGTTCTTGTATTCGGTTCCCCTCACAATAATTCACTATTAGCTTTCCTAATTACTCGCTCTGCCTGCACATTAATATTTTGTGATTCATTTATAAGGACACCCAGATCTCTCCACATCTCAGTGCTCTGCAATCTCTCACCAATGAGACAATATGCTTCATTATCATTCTTTCTGTCATCGAATCATTGAATTCCAAAAGCGTGAGGAAGAGGCCATTTGGTCTCGAGTCTATACCAACCTTCCAAAAAGCATTCCACCTAGACCCAGACCCCACCCTATCCCTGTAACTATGGTTAATCTACCTGGCCTGCACACTCCTGGATACTATGGGGCAATTTAGGATGGCCAATCATCCTAATCTTGTTTTGGTAATTCTCCAAACTCTAATTCTCACAATAAAGTTTACAATTTGTCTGATAAAGCGTGGAAAAATGCCTGTCTGAGGTGCTTTATTATACTAATACTGTCGGGGTATTTTGCCATTGTTTATACCACAGAATATTCCAAATTATATGTCAAGCCCTTACCTCAGAAGGTCACTGTATCAGTATCAATTTTCTGTTGGAGAAGTTGGGGATTGTGTATTAATTGGAATCAGCACTCATTGTGTCATATGAACTTGGTGATAGATTTCGTGTCATCATCCTCTTTCTTGATTGGGATCTACAGAATCCGTTTGGTGTAATGTGGTACAGGAAAGCTACCAGGTATTCTAATGAGAATAGTTTTTTGTCTTAATCAAGACATAGTTTTTTTCAGGATGGCAATATTACACTGATGTGATAAATTTTGCTGCAGAAGCTATGAGGAAGACCCGAATAGGAAGTCTCCCCCCTGTTTTCTCACCAAATTCTTATGACACGACCATATCCGGTGGTGCTTAAAAAACTCCCCAGCATTAACCGTTTGACTCTCACATCCCTATACAATAATACTGTACTAGGATACCATGAAGAGGTGTAAAATATATGAGCAATGTGTATTGATGACCATTTAAATGTAGTCAATGTAGTCTTTATTTGTACAGTACAGACAATTTTACAGGGTATTTGTGATAATCATAAAATAGGTTTTCTTCGCCCATTGGAATTGTCCCCGCAATTCGATGCTGGCACAGAAGTGAGTTTAGCTAAGCAGAGCTGTACTCATGTCTGTACGAAGACAGATATTTAAAAGCATGCTTAAATGAATTGATGAATGTTAATGAAACTTCAGATAAATATTGAGTATAGGCAGCATTCCAACAGAAAATTGACACTGATACAGTGACCTTCTGAGGTAAGGGCTTGACATATAATTTGGAATATTGCTGTGGTGTAAACAATGGCAAAATACCACAACAGTATTACTATAATAAAGCACCTCAGACAGACATTTTTCTACGCTTTACCAGACAAATTGTAAACTTTATTGTGAGAATTAGAGTTTGGAGAATTACCAAAACAAAATCAACAGAAATAAAGGCGTGTATTTGCATAGTGCCTATGATTCAATCAAATATCCCAAGGTGTTGAACAAGAGTATTACCAAAAAACATTTGATGGTTTGGCATATAAATAGAGATTAATGTTGTTGAAGGAAGCAGATGAAGGGAAGAAGGTAGATCAGCATACAAAGTATTTTGCAAATGCATTTTGTGCATTTTGAAAAATACCTGCTGAGAAAAATGTATTTCATTGATGAGCTGATATTGCATTTTGACAGCTGGAGGAACATTTTCTTCAATTTTACTTGCCACCCGTTGCAGATAGCACATCAGATAAATGAGTTTGTCACTTACTTGTTTGCGCAATATTAGAATATTTCACATTGATGAAAGGGAGGTTTTTTGGACTTGGATGTTCAATTATGCACATGGGTTACACAGAACTATATCTTGTCAGTCATGCTTCTCATGTTTGGTAGCAGGAATTTTAAAGGAAAAGTATTGGGGAGGCAATTATGCTTGAATTGAATAGATTCTTAGTCTGTCCCTGTTGTATATGTTGTGTTCACTTTGGTCCATGCATCTCACAGTTTATCCGAACAATCCTTTCGGTTTATTAGTGGCTATCTTAGTTATTTGATTTATGGTTTGGACCCCATCTCCATCCCCATCTCCTATTAGGCGCTTACCAAGCTGTGTTGAGAAATCTATTATCCCTATGTAGATACCTTGAAATTGGTTGTAATGGTGTTCAATTTATTCTCCCAGCCAAGGCTGCTATGATGCCATCAAGCTTCCAAGCAGCCAGCAACATTGTTTATCTGTGAGAATTCTTTAATTAGGAAAAGAAAACTGCTAACAATCAAATAATGTTTCAAAATGTTTTATTTGGCACTTCACATCACAGGAAGAATGTAAAAACTTAAATACTATTATACAAATGATTACTGATAAAATTCCAGTTCAAAAATGTAGTATTTAATCATGAGGCATTAATAATGACTCCACATATTTTTATTTAACTGTAGTTGTGACTCAGATTATCATTAACAACCCAATTGTACCTCAGTGGTAGAAGCTCTGTAAACAGTTAGGCCTTACTCAATGATGAGAGTTATAAGTAAGATGCTTCTTCGAGATCAATTAATTCCCTGTTGGCTCTTGGGGGAGATGAGTCCAAGATGCAGCTGTGGTAGACTGTGAATGATAGACCAGTCAAGAGCAGAATTTCTTTATCAAATTAGGCTTGTGTCAAATTTCCAAGCTCAAGACCATTTCCAAAGGTTAAAGATGCCGAACATTGCCAATTCACTGTCCAAAAACCCATTTTAAGGCCAGTAGATCTAAACAGTAAACTGTCTCTGCAATGAAGAAATGAAGCAATTTTTGGATCGCCCCTTTAAAGTCATTGCATCAAGGCTGTGATCGATCAAGCACTTACTATGCAATATGTCAGATTTATTTGGTCAAATGAAGATGAAAAGCTTTTGGTAACTTTATTAATGGCTAGATCTTAAGCTTATCAATAGCCTGTCACTGAAGTAGTGTGGTTAAGTGTGCTTGTGTTCTGTTCTCTTCTGAGTATGTACCATTGATAGTTGGCAGTTTCGTTTCCTGCTGTTCCTTATCATCAAAATAAAATAATGTCACGTTGTATTGATTTAACTAAGGTCTCCAATTTGGTGAAGCTGATCATGTGTGAGCTGGCATCTAAAAATTAACGATGAAAAACCCAAATTTTGCTTCACATCCTTTAACAAAACAAACTGCCAACCACTATGTGATCGGACCTATATGTGACTTCAGTCCATCCTTAAGTAAGTAATTTCTTCATGACACCAGGCAGTGGGAAATATATTCTGCTTTGCTAGTGTTGTCCACATATTATGAATACTTAAAATTGAATTAGAATGAGAGAGCATAAAATAATCTAGAATATTTGGCCCATGTGTTGTTGAAGCCCAGGGACCCCATGTTGTACAACAGAGTGTGATTGAAAGTGAACGTAGATTGTTGTAAATAGTTATTTGATCTTGGCTGGAACCAGATAGCTAGTCATGATTTGGAAAGCAAATGCCGTGAATGTTTGACAAGTCTGGGCGTGATATCCTATTTATTGGAGACAAATACATGGACTACAAAAAGATGTGAGCTCTTTGTAGCTTTTGGAATTGCTAAGTGTGACATTTATTCGTGTTGCTGTCATTAGTTTTGCCAGTTCCTTCCTGCGGTGAAACAATTCCATTGAATTCTCTTTTTCTCCCCCTGTATTCCTATTATTTTTATTAGTATTATTATTGTTAACTTTACCAGAAAGCTGATGCCTGATTTTTTTTTAGACTGGGTAATGCTCATTTGAGCTCATAAACAAAGAGGAATTATTTGAAACTGTATTTGTCTCTAAAATAAGCAGAGGCTGGATGTTACCTCCCCCACCCCCCGCCACCCCCACTGAGTGTGGTTTTGATGGTGGGAAGTCGGCAGTGTGGTGTGGGACATGTAATGTGAGGGTGTAACAAGTCTACCAACTTCAAACTCTCCTGTAAGCTGACATCCATAGTAGGAAATCGGCAAACCCACCTGCCATATTTAGATTAGATTCTTTACAGTATGGAAATAGACCCTTTGGCCCACAGGTCCACACCAAGCCTCTGAAGAGTGACCCACCTAGACCCATTCCCCATATTTATCCCTGAATAGTGCACCTCACATAGGAAGCATAGCCAATTCACCTAACCTGTGCATTTTTGGATTGTGGGAGGAAACCAGAGCACCCGGAGGAAACCCACACAGACACAGGGAGAACGTGTAAATTCCACACAAACAGTTGCCCAACGCCGGAATTGAACCCGGGTCCCTGGTGCTGTGAGGCAGCAGTGCCAACCACTGAGCCACTGTGCTGCCAATATATCGATAATTATATCAATAATTGAGTAGGCATTTATCTTTTTAAAATCTCAGTCCACTCCAATATTACCCTGCTCATTCCAGAAAACAACTAAACACAGGCAGGCTGCAGCAAGGGAAGGAGGAGGCTGGAAGGATGCTGCATCATCTCGGGAGGTGCCCTTCATGCATTGGAGGGAACCCTTCAGAAGAAAGTACCCTTCCTCTCCACCTGGACTTTGCAACCCATCATACCTACTCCTCCCAACATGACCAAATACTCACCACCCAATACATGTGTCCAGGATCCATTGGGCCACCTTCTTGAGACTGGTTGCAGTCTTGGTTGTGGCCACTACTGAGCTTCGTGACCACCGGAATTGCTGGCTAGTCAAATAACTCCAGGGAGAGCCAAATCCTCCCACTCTGCACTGAGTTGGCCTGCAAACAGTACATTGTAGTTGTGGTGTAAGACCTTTCTGAGTCTGTTCTCTGGCCACCAACATTCTTTCCAAGTGGTAAGCAGTCTTCTATCCCTCATAAAATTCTCTCCAGTCATATTTAGTGCAGTGCTTTGCATAAATTATCACTAATTCCTCTATTTCTCTCACAGCAGTAGAGTCCACGGTAAGATTTTTGGCTGGATTCAGAGGCACGTCCAATACTTGAATGGTGACTTTTTTGGGGTGTTGGGTGGAAGAAGAAAGCAATTTTCATCCCTATTCCTGACCACCTGCTTTGTCATTTTCCTTTGAACTTTTATTTTCCTAAATAAGAAATACCAAGTGTGTAAAATGTATACCTGTCTCCCACTGTGAAGTGGGTTTCCCATTTTAAATAAGGGAGGAAATAGATTTCACTCCAATTTCATCCAGTACTATATGGTTTCACAAGCCCTTTAAAGTTCATTAAGTTAGACAGTTTGTGATGAAAACATCACTGATAGGTGCAATAAATAATTTTTGTGTGTTTTTATCGTAATGATACCTCTTGGGAATCTGTCATTTAAAGGACCTTTTATAATTGTTCACATGCATATGCAAATATTTTAATGTATAACCAAACTTGAAAATACAACAAAATATACTATTGCTGCAGTGTTTTATGCTTCGGTTTAATTGGGCTGGCCAATGAAATTACTGTAACAAAGAACACTGCTTCTAAAAATAGAAAAAAAGAGAAAAACTGCCTGTGTCCATTTCCTCTTCTTTTTGTATCTGATTCCACTTCTTTGATTGATAGTCACACTGCTTTGAAATATAAATTAATATCTGTTCATTCAATGGAGCTAGAAACTTTTGTTATGACAACTATTCTATTTTGAATTCTTGGCTGGGTTTCAAAAGGTATGAGCACAGCAGATGGTCTTATTGATCCAAGAATTAATTAAACTTCAAAGAATGTATAATTTGATGTGTTATCTTGCTTGCTTGGGAGAAAGTGAGAACTGCAGATGCTGGAGATCAGAGTCAAAAAGTCTGGCACTGGAAAAACACAGCCAGTCAGGCAGCATCCAAGCAGCAGGAGAGTCGATGAATTCATGATGAAGAGCTTATTCTTGAAACAAAAAAAGCAACAATGAAAATGTGTGATTGAGTTTCCAATGAAATGCCATGCTATGCTAAGCCATTAATTGCATCAAGGTTTACAGTTTTTTTGTTAGTTCAATGGAATAAGTTGTGTTGAGATTTTCTTTTCTTTCTGTTAAATTGAAATGTTTTTGGAAGGCTCTGATGTTGGAGTATTGATATTTGTTTAACTTAAATTCAAAGTCCTTCCTTTCTGTTTACTTATCTGCTTTCACAAACAGGAAATAACTTTTAAAAATTATCAGAGGAAGAAAAATAGGCCATATATCCAACACTTCTTGAACTGCTGCAGTCATTGCATGTGGTCATGCCCCAGCATTGTCAAAAGAGGAATTCCAGGATTTGAACCAAGTGACAGTGAAGGAACAATGGTATAGTTCTCAGTTAGGATGGTGTGTTATTGGCGGAGGAATTTATAGGTCATGGTGTTCCCATAAATCTGTTTCCCATATCCCTTTAAATGGAAAAGATTATGGATGTAGAAGGTTATATCATAGGAGACTTGGTGAGTTACTGCACTACATTTTGTCTACAAACTGCTGCTCCTGTTGAGGGTGAGTGTGTATGACCTGGTGGACAAGGTGCCAAGCAAGTTAGCTGCTTTATTCTGAATAATGTCAAACTTCTCGAGTGTTGTCCAAAAGGCATACATCCATGAAAGTTGGGGAATTCCATCACCCCATCACACTCCTGACTTGTGCCTTGTAGAGGCTTTGGAGAGTCAGGAAGTGAGTTATTTGCTGCAGTATTCCTAGCCTCTTACCTGTTCTTTTAACTACAGTGTTTATGCGACTATTTCAGATAAGAGTTTGGTCAATATAATCCCCAGAATGTTGACTGGTGCAATACTCAGCGATTTTGAGAGGTGATGGGCAGATTTTCTTTTGGTGCAAATGGTCAGTAACTTGTGCGGTATGTGTATTACTTACCATCTATCAGCCCAAGCCTAACTGTTTTCCAGGAGTTTTGCCTCATATGTACGCAATTATTTCAGTTGTGTCTTTGAAAAGTCACAAATGGTACTCAGCACTTTGCAGATATTAGCAAGTGTCCTTACTTCTTACCTCATGATGGAACTTGTGTGGTGGAGTAGCAGAACAAGTCATTTCAAGCAGATCAAGCAGATCATCAATAGTCACAAATGAAGAATGGCATATTATTTTGGAATCTTGTCTTCAATATTGCAATTCAATCTCAGTTTTGAAAGAGTGCTTCCTTTGGTATTTCTGTGCTGAAAATGTGTTGCTGGTCAAAGCACAGCAGGTCAGGCAGCATCCAAGGAACAGGAAATTCGATGTTTCGGGCCAGAGCCCTTCATCAGGGGCTGATGAAAGGCTCTGACCCAAAACGTCGAATTTCCTGTTCCTTGGATGCTGCCTGACCTGCTGTGCTTTGACCAGCAACACATTTTCAGCTCTGATCTCCAGCATCTGCAGACCTCACTTTTTACTCTTTGGTATTTCTGTGTCTTGCTTATTTCTTCCTTCAAGCTGTTTTTGGCAAGTTTCCAAATTTAGTGCTACATTTAGGTCAGATTTGTTTTGCAAATTTATGTCCACTAGAATCTCCATTTGAGAAGGAACAAGCTCACTGCACTCATTCTTGAAGCCATCACAGGGTAGACACTTCATAACCGTGCCTGTGTAATGTAGACAAGAGCTAATGTTTATTACAATTGAAGGCAATGTGTCTCTCTGTGGCAGTGATATCATTTTCCCCATTAAAACTTTGATGTTTTGGGCTTCGCATCGATGGTTCAGTGTGAAGTGTTAAATGTTGAGATATATTGCCACTCGTCAGCCAATTACATCCACCCTCCCGAGTTGCCAGCATAATGGGGAGATGAGTGCATTTTGTAATTTGGTACTCCATATCAGAAACTGATCTCCTTCATGATTGACCTTGCAAGCAGAGTATGCCAAATCAAACTTTACTGCAACTGAGGACAGCGCGCAATTTACAGACCCTGTTAAAATGATTTTAATGAGGTATTCTATGGTCTATGCTATTTATCAAAGCAACTAAATTAAATGATGTGATAACACATCAGGGGATGATGCATTGCCTCCATAGGGCCTCTCAGTCAACAGCTATGAATGGCTGGAAATACCTGCCGAAGGATCATTGATTCTGTGTCAATACCACTGCATGTCCCTGACAATGTGGTAGCCAGCAATCCTTTTCAACGTGGTCAGTGATAATGGACAGGGAACAAAGGCATTGTAATTAACTACTTGATGAGCAGCACATATCATGAGCACAACATTTTGAGAAATGAAGTGCCCTTGAAGTACAGCTTCTGTGATAAAGTAAGAAATGTCACAGCTGAGTTGTGTAAAACAATATCCCACTGAAAACAGTCAAATAAAAAGAGATAGAAGAACAAAAGAAAACTCATTAGCTGCTTTTCAAAACAATGCCTCAATCACTTGAGTGGTCAAGCAGGGTGTTGATTTAAGATCTCATCAAAAAGGCTGTATCTCTGAGTGGATTTCACCATCTGTAATGCAATAAGTTGTAATCAACAGAATTCCATGAGGATCAATGCTGGTGCTTCCAATTGTTTGCAATTTATATTAATGATGAAGATGAAGAAACAGAGGAATCTAATTTAAGTTTGGTGATATCACAAAGTTATGTGGGATGTTAAGTTGCTCCGAGGTATGGATAGGTGAAGTAAGTGGGCAACAAGGCAGCAAACATAGTGTATTGTGCAAAAATGTGCAGTTATTTGCTTTGGTTGTAAGAATAGAAAAACATGTTTTAAAAAATGTAAATGAGAAGTTGAGAAACAGGTGGATTTATTGTACACAAAGACTTAGTATAGTGGTGCAGTAACAATGAAGAAGGATGATAGTTTCCATGTTTTTTTAATCTTATTTTGACCCTGTATCTTTGTCTTACGAAGAAATTACAAAAGTTTCAATATGCAAGCCTGATTTAAAATTGCATTTATGGTCAGGTAAAATAATTGCAGTCCAATTTCTATAATTAAATATAGGATCTCACTAACTTCCAATGGAAGCAGCCCTTTGGGGGATAAATTAAAACCCACTATAGAATATCATAGGTCTTGAGCTTGTACGAGTTGCTATGAGCATAGATACTAAGTAGGAATGATCCAATCTCTATTTAGCACCTATTACCTATTACAGTGGAGAACAGCATAATAGAAACCTTCTCCATCAGTTCTCAGTCCCATGATGATGTAGCTCCTTATAGACATACTCAGTCACTATTGTTAGTGTGTTGGTACGTTTAACCCACTACTCTAATAATGGGTTGGAGCATTTTATGTGTTGCTTCTAACGAACAGAATTGGTTAAAGACCTTTGGTGCTGGTAAATCATTCTTAATTTGGCATTATGTCTCCCTGTTTTGCTCTTATACACCGCAGACTGCAGTTAGATTTATGGATGAAGGGCAATAAGAATCGACACCATGAAATGAAACTGCTGCCCATGGTAGATTTATAACCTTTCCTTTACTGCTATTAGCAAGTCTACACTTCCTGTGGTTCCCCTAGCTCTGCAAGAGCCCAAATCACCATACGCCAGATGAATTGGTTGAAAAAGAAACATTGGGTAACATGCACCCAAGTTTCAAAGCACACAGTCCCAGTGGGTGGGATTACTTGCTGGGAGAGCAAACTGATAAGAATTGCTTTCTTCCTTCATACTTATGAACTTCTACTCAATTTTTTATGATGTGCATCTTTCAAATGAGGGAGTTTGAAGCAGACTTCGTTGAACATAGGCTGGTGATATTTGACAAGAGGCAGGTGTGTGATTGATGAGCTTGGAGACAATGCATCGGCTGTCAGCCCCATGCATCTAGTAGGTCTCATGCTCGGAGCTGACAAAGCAGCAAAATCTGGCTTTTAATCAATCCCATTCTCTTGCTTACTCAAGGGGAAGGTGGTGAAAACCAATGAATACAATGCAGCTTTCTGCCTCGAAATAATGTTTCTAAACCATGCAATTACAAATTTTCCTTACAGGGGATTTACATCTGAATCTTTTAATTTTAAATCTGAAATCTGCCGCAAACCCACCTCCATTCAGTTTAACCAGGAGTGCATTAGGTGTTTCTGCTGACAGTCCTAGTAATTCAGTTACCTCAGCATAGCTCACATGAAGCCCATCCCTCCAGAAAAGTTCCCTTCTACCCCAGTATTGGTGCCATTCGGCCATACCATCTACACCATCTTTGAGTCACACAATTAATTCCTTATGTTTACTTAGCCTATGCCAATTTGCTAAGACTTGGATAGTAATCCAAGAGTTTTTAACTTGGTGATTCTGCTTGTTAATTTAGTCATAAATATTCAAAATCTTTCAGCAAAACCTACTTTCTAGACCAGCAATGGAATTGCTACCAATGTGAAGGATGGCTGTGGGATCCCTCCCTATCAACACCAAGTTCTTATTTAGCCCTAAGGAGAGCAACAAGCAACACAGCCTTTGAGACATACACTCACAACTGAAGACATCAATATCTATTCCCTGAATTACATTCTTTCCCAACAACCAAACTCCACCCCCCCCCCCACCCCCCCTCCCAACTACCCCCATATCATTAATGGTCTTCAACCTGTGATTCTACCAAATATGATTGTCACTGTCCCCAGCCCTCCTACCTTATAAACATGGGACCAATATTTTGGCTGAAAATCATGTAAGTTTTCTTTAAATGATGGCAATATTCAGGCAGATTGAGATGCTGAGTGTCAAGCAAGTTGACAGAAAATAACACAATGAAAATTCTGTTATGTTTACTTGTTTTTATTCAAGAGAATGAGGTTCATTGGCTAGTTACACTGAAGAGCCAACACAATTACAAAAGCTCAAACTGTTTCCTTTGAACATTCTGGGATTCTATGGACCTAGAATGGGAAAGAGTGTCAGATTTGTTCCTCATCCAAAATTGACCACTGCATTAAGTTAAACGTATCTTTTCACCATCATTCTGTGCGTTTGTTGCACTTATCCTGTCATTTTCCCAATGGACATTTTGGACTAAAATACACTCCAAGCATAACAATAACATTAAAGTTCAGCTGCTGGTTCAATAGATGTTTGGAGCATAGAGTGATAGGGGAATGGAAGGTTTTATGACTCAGATGTGAGGTCAGTAATTGGTTGCAACGGGACATACCTTGTAAATCCTCATCAAGTTGAATTTAGGTTATCGGTTAGTATTTCATTTTGAATTTTTAGACTATAGAAGAAACTTCAACCCATTATGTGTCCTGATTACGTGTTAAGGAAGTTGAAAGAGCAGTAACTAGGATCTGAGTCATCTGGAGAGTGTTTACTGCTGCATAGCAATGAACAACAGAAATCTGTGAACTGAGTGTTAATTTCAAGAATTTGGCGCTATTGGGAGTTTGTAGGCATGTAAAAGGGAAGAAACTGCTTCATTTTACTTTATTCATTTCCAGTCACTAGTGACAATATTACTTTGATCTCAACTTTTTTTCTTTAAATTAGTAGCTCTGTTAAAAATGTTTGACAAAAATGACAGGGATTGTGGTGTGTCATGACTACAGGGTGTGGGAATCTGTGAAATACGCATTTACAGTGAGTATCTGCAGCTTCAGAAATATTTGGATCAAAATCAGGTGGCATGGTGGTACAGTGGTTAGCACCTGGGTTCCTGGGTTCAATTCCCGCCTCAGGTGACCCTCTGTGTGGAGTTTGCACATTCTCCACATGGGTTTCCTCCGGGTGCTCCAGTTTCCTCCCACAATCCAAAAATGTGCAGGTTTGGTGAATTGGCCACGCTAAATTGCCTGTAGTTTTAGGTGAAGGGGTAAATGTAGGGGAATGGGTCTGGATGGGTTGCGCTTTGATGGGTTGGTGTGGACTTGTTGGGCTGAAGGGCCTGTTTCCACACTGTAAGTAATCAAAATTGCTGAGCTAGAATCTGAACTGTAGACATTGTGGAGTAGTAAGGGAGAGTTATCTGGGCATTGTTCCAGACACAGTTTTGCCTTCCTTCGATTAAATGGAACTTTAAGGTTTGGACCCGATTTAAAGCTGCTATTCATTTGCTGGAAGGTAGTGAGAATGTTCTGCTTTTTAGATCCCCTCATACTCTGAGTAATAATATCTATTATACCAATGTACTATGTATCTCATTGTTACCATTCTATAAACAAAATCTAATTCTGATTAGACACTTAGTTGTTTTCCTCTACCATATCAGCTTAAGCAAACCCTGTAGATCCCAAGCCAAAAGGAGCATGGTGGCAGTAAATCTGCCCTGCATTGACTAGATTGGGTTAGATGTCTGGTCGGCATGGACGGGTTGGACCAAAGGGTCTGTTTCCAGGCTGTACATCTCTATGACTGTATGTTCAGCCAGATCACACAACATGTTGATAGTGGTGGGCATCACTTCACCTAACAACATGGAGAGTGTGGTACAGTGAATTTCTTGCAGAACATCAGCCATGCCCACAGTAAAAGGCAGATCAAGCTCAAGGAGTGAATGGCCCATTCCTGCTCCTATATTGCAAGGTTTTATGACAACATCTTTTTACAGGTCATTCAAATAAAACGGGATCAAGTTAGGATAGACTTGTTCAGGGTGTTGAATTCATCCAGGATAACTGGTTCTGAGAGAGAAAGGATGACTCCATTTACAGTGCCTCTACTGTAACAATCAAGAAGGGTCTCTTTTGAGCGTAACATTAGCTTCTGGTGAAGTCAATATTTCTCCAAACTTCACAACTAAATAACTTAGTCCGGCAACAAACTCTTTGATTCTTTCTCTCTCAACATTGTAAAACTTTCATGAATTTGGTACTTCAATAACACATGTGTACTGCTCAGTAAAAGATTTTGTTATCAACCACAGCATTTTTTTGCAGAAAGGAAACATGTTCAGTAAAATGAATCCTCTTATCTCTTGTACAGCGGATATATCTAATAGAAATTAGCACTGTAATATAATTAATGGCTTCAAGCATCAATTGCAACAAAAACATCAGCAAATTGTACTTGTCTGGTACTGTTAGGTTCACCCAAAGTACTTCACAAGAACATTATCCATAAATATTTAAAACTGGGCCATGTAAGGAAATATCAGCACTAGTGATCAAATGCTCAGTCCAAGTGGTTGATGTGATAGAAGCTCTGAAAGGAGGATGGAAAAATAGCTAGGTGGAGATAATTTGGGCTAATACAATAGAACACACAATCCCAGCAGTGCACCAAAGAAAATTGGCCAGAATTGGAAAAGTGGACAGATCCAAAGGTTCTGGGTTCAGAGGAGGTTATAGAAAATAGGACGAGTGAAACTCTGCAAGACGGATTTGAAAATGAGCATGACGGTCTTAAAATCGAGGCCTTCTCAGGTTGGGTGGCAAAGCAAACCAATGAGTGCAGGCCTGACATTGGCTTCATTTTCATAGCTTATATCCACAACAGACATGTTAATCCTGTTCAGCAGATTACTGTCTCGTAGCTCACAGAAGGTGTCAGCATCTTCCATGTCACATCCGAAAGATATATCACAGATATAGGCAAATCCTCTCAAAGACTTTTAATAGAGTAGTTTAACAAGAACAAACTAACCATACAGAAATAGTCTCGGTTATTGTCAAGAAGATATGTTGTCAGCATACTTCACATTATTTTAGTTTTCTATTGGGTATTTTAAACGGTTGAATTCAAGTTAAGTCTGTGCAAACAAACAGTGAATGCGTTTCAAACAGGACAAAGCTGTAATCAATTCTCACCTCAATTTGATATAAATAGCATTTTGATAGACTAACTAGTAGGAGAAGCAATAACCAGACAATAAAGCTTTCAAATGACTTACAAAAATGCCAAAGGGGAGCTAAGGAGCATTTCTTTTCCATGTAGTCAGTTGTATGATCCAGAATGATCTGCCTGCAGCAGATTTTACACAAACTTTCAAAGGGAATCTGATAAATTCTTTAAAAAAAGTGTGTGGGGGGGAGAAAGCTTGCAGAGCTTTGGAGGAAGAGCAAAGGCAATGGTGTCAATTTGATAATTTGACCAAAGAGTCAGCATAGAGATGATGGGCCCAGTGGCCTCACTCTAAGCAATATGATTCCAAGCATATTATTAATCCTGAGGATGCCTGCTGGTCACATAGATCAGCCCTCGGCCCTGACATTCCATGAAATGATTTATTTTTGATTGTAGTTCAAATGTGTTCACATGGATCAGTGCTGTCAAATGATTTAAAATAGTTTTTAAGCTATAATTTGTTTTAGTGAGGGCAAATTGTATTAAATATGATATAAGTGTAAGGTCTGTCACAAATTTCAAGTCTGCCTTAGGGAGTTTCTCAGGTAGAGCTTTGCAAGTCACTGCTGTAAGTCATCTGTTGACTTGGTTAGCTGGGTTGCTGATTTATGATGTAGAGTGATGCCAATATTGTGGGTTCCCTTCTGGCTGAGGTCATTGTGAAGAACGTGTCCTTTCATGTTTGCTCCTTGCCTGAGGTATGTGACCTCAGGTTCAACTCACCACCAGTTACCTCTCTCTCATGAGAGTAGCCCATACTCCTCTGAGAATATGGTGGATCTCACTCCTGCTTACTGTATGTGGGATAAATTACTTGTGTTCAAGGCTGAGCTCATGCAGGCATTTCCTAATTAAATAAAGTTGTGATGCTGGGGTTTGAAAAATGTGTCTCTCCTTTGTGATTTGAATGAGTGACTTTGACTGCACTTCACCAATGGATGGATTCAAGCATGTTGGGAATAAAACAAAAATACACATTTAAATTGCTTTATTGGCTATAAGACTTAGTGATAGGAGACTCAATAGTTAGGGGTACAAATAGGAGATTCTGTAGCTGCAAATTGAAATCCAGGATGTGTTGCTTCCTAGATGCCAAGGTCCAGGATGTCTCAAAATGGCTGCAGAATGTTCTCAAGGGGGAGGGTGAACAGTCAGAAATCATTCTGCAAGCTGGCACAAATGACTTAGGTAGAAATAGGGATGAGGTTCTGCAGAGTCATTATAGAGAACTAAGTGAAAAGTTTAAAAAACAGGAACTTGTTAGTGATAATCTCTGGATTACTTCCAGTACCATGTGCTAGTGAGGGTAAGAACAGAAGGATTTGGCAGATGAATGCATGGCTAAAGAGTTGGTGCAGAGTACAGGGATTTAGAATTTTAGATCATTGGGATCTATTCTGGGGCAGAGATGATCTGTTCAAGAGGGACAGGTTCCATATGAATTGGAGAGGAACCAGTATCTTGGGAGCTGGGTTTGCTAGTGTGGCAATGGAGAGTTTAAATTAGATTTGTGGGGGTGGATGGGATCCTCAACAGTGGGGAAGCAGATGCAAGGCTTGAAGGCAATACAGTAATCAGAAATAGTAAGTTGAAAAGACAGGTCAGGTTGGAACATGACAGGGAGCAGGGAATGACTGCTGAATTAAATTGCATTTATTTCAACACAAGAGGGCTGATAGGTAAGGCTGATGAACTCAAGGTTTGGATAGGTATATGGGACTAGGATATTATAGCCATTACAGAAGCATAATGAAGGGAAGGACAGGACTGGCAGCTTAATGTGCCAGATGCACGTACTTTAAGCAGGACAGAGGTGGTGGAAGGGAGGGAGGACGAGTTGCATTTTTGATTAAGGCGAGTATCACAGCAATCGTCAGAGATCAAATACCTGAAGGATCATCCAGTGAGGCTTCGTGGGTGGAGGTAAGAAATAAGAAGGGGTAGTGATATATTGGGGTTGTCTATAGGCCCCCAAATGGTCAATGGAAATTATAGATACAAATATGCAGGGGGGTTGAGAAGGCTTCCAGGAGCAATAAGGTTGTCATAGTAGGGGATTTTAATTTTTCTAACATAGACTGGGACTGCCA
The DNA here is from genome assembly GCF_020745735.1 of Hemiscyllium ocellatum. Lineage (NCBI taxonomy): Eukaryota > Metazoa > Chordata > Chondrichthyes > Orectolobiformes > Hemiscylliidae > Hemiscyllium > Hemiscyllium ocellatum. The sequence goes on from NC_083403.1 coordinate 97,072,266, forward strand.
AGGGCTTAGAGGGGTGGAATTTGTTAGGTGCATTCAGGAAAGTTTCTTCCAGCAGTATAAAGTGGGAACTACTCGGCAAGGGGCAAAACTCAACTTACTGTTGGGAAATAGGACAGGACAGGTGATGGAGATGACAGTGGGAGAGCACTTTGGGACCACTGAGCATAGTAATGTAGCTTTTAATATAGTTAAGGAGAGGGATAAAACTGGTCCACAGGTTCAAGTTCAAAACTGGGGCAAAGCAAATTTTGATGGGATTAGACAAGAGCTTGCAGCGGTTAAATGGAGTAGTTTGTTTGGAGACAAAGGGACCACTGACAAGTGGGAGGCCTTTAAAAGTGAGATAGTTAGAATTCACAGTCTATGTGTTCTGAGAGGGTGAATGGCATGGTTGGCAGGAATAGGGAACCGTGGATAACAAGAGATATTGAGGTCTTCACCAGAAAAAAAAGAGGAAGCATGACTCAGGTACCATCAGCTGGGATCAAGGGAATCCCTGGAAGTATAGGAGTTTACTGAAGAAAGAAATCAGGAAGGTGAAAAGGGAGCACAAGATAGCCTTGGCTGAGAAGGTTAAGGGGAATCCAAAGTGATTCATTAAGTATATTAAAAGAAAAAGAATTATTAAAGAGAGACTAGGATCCCTCAAGGACTATAGGGAACATGTATATGTAGCACCGCAGGAGATGGGTGAGGTTCTCAATGAATATTTCTCCTTTATGTTTACCATGGATAAAGACATAAAGATTTGGAAACTTGGGGAAGTTAGTAGTGATGTTTTATTGTCAGTCCTTGTCACAGTAGAGGTTGTCTTGGACATATTAGAATGTATGAAAGTGGATAGAATCTCCTGGTCCTGACCCAGATATATCCAAGAACACTGCAAGAGGCGAGAGAAGAGATTGCGGGGGTCTGGCTGATATTTTTGCATCATCGTTAACCACAGGTGAGACCCCAGGAGAAGGGTAGTGAATCATAGAATCCCTACAGTGTGGAAACAGGCTATTTAACCCAAAGTGTTCACACCGACCCTCTGAAGAGTAACCTATTCAGATTCATTCCACTACCCTATTACTCTAGATTTCCCCTGAAATATGCCACTAACCTAAACATCCCTGAACACTGTGGGCAATTTAGCTTGGCCAATTCACCTAACCTGCATATCTTTGCACTGTGAGAGGAAACCAGAGGGAACCCACGCAGATATGGGGAGAACATGCAAACTCCACATAGACAGTCACCCAAGGCTGGAATCGAACCCGGGTCCCGTGTGTTGTGAGGCAACAGTGCTAACCACTGAGCCTTAATGTTGTGCCATTATTCAAGAAGGGCTGGTGAGAAAGCCTGAGAACTATAGACCAATAAGCTTGGTGGGTAATCTACTTGAGAAGGTTCTGAGTAATAAGATAAACATGCATTTAGAAAGACAGGGGTTGATTAGGAATAGTCAGCATGACTTTATGAGTGGGAGATCATGCCTCACAAATTTTTTAGTGTTCTTTCACCCAGTCGCCAGGAAGGTTGACGAGGGCAAGATGTTACACATGGTTTGTATTTCTTTCAGTAAGGCCTTTAATAAGGTTCCACTGGTAGGCTGCGCTGGACTGTTACATCGCATGGAATTCAGGGCCAGCTGGTAAATTGGATACAAAATTGGCTTAATGGCAGGAAGCAGAGGGTAATAGTGCACAGATGCTTGTCAGACTGGAGGCCTGTGACTAGTGCAGTGCTTCAAGGGTCAGTGCTGGGCCCATTACTATTTGTTACTTGTATCAATGATTTGGATGAGAATGTACAAGGCATGATTAGTAAGTTTGCAGATGACACTAAAATGGGTGGTATCATGGATAGTGAGGAAGGTTGTCAGAAATTACACCAGGACCTTGGTCAGCTGGGGAAGTGGGCCGAGAAATGACAAATGGAGTTTAATATAGATAAGTGTGAGGTCTTGCATTTTGTAAAGTCAAATCAAGATATGAGTTTCATGGTGAATGATAGGGCCTTAAGGAGTGCAATGGAACAGAGGGATTTTGGAGTTCAGTTTCTCAGTTCTTTGTAAGTGGAGTCATTGTTAGGTTGGGCAGTGAAGAAGTCTATGGCACACTGGCCTTCATCAGTCAGGGCCTTGAGAATAGAAGTTGGGAAGTTATATTGCAGTTATACAGGACGTTGGTGAAGCTACATGTGGATTGTGTTTTGGTCACCTTGTTATAGGAAGGATGTTATTAAACTGGATAGAGTGCAGACAAAATTTGTAAAGATGTTGCCTGGACTCAATGGTCTGAGTTATAGGGAGAGGTTGGACAAGCTTTGGCTTTTTTCTTTAGAGCATAGGAGACTGAGCGAATATTTTATAGATGAGAGGCATAGATAGGGTGAATGTACTCAGGCTTTTTCCCAGGGTTGGGGAGTAGAGGACTAGACGGCATTAGTTTAAGGTTAGGGGGAAGGAATAAAAGGGAACATGGGGGCAACATTTTTACATAGATGGTAGTACACATATGCAATGAGCTGCTGGCAGAAGTGGTTGAGGCAGGTACATTAACAACATTTAAAAGGCACTGGACAAATACATGGAGTGTAAAGTATTGGAAGGATATGGGCCAAGTGCAGGGAAATGGGGTTAGTGTGAGTAGACATTTCGGTCGGCATGGAGCAATTTGAGCCAAAGGGATGCTGTAGGACTTTATGATTGTATGTGCTTTCACTGCTTCATAGCTGTTTTCCACTCCTATTTGATCATTCGTGCTACTTTTAATTTTATTGCTTTGATTTGCACTCTCTGCTGTCAGTCTTTGGATCAGCATGAATGGCTCATGTAATTTTACCTCAGACTTCAGATGAAGAATGAGAGAGCAACAACACTTGAAAGATCAAATGAGCACAGAGTTTTATCCTACAAAGTGTAACGCCCACAGCACAGAATACATGCATGGGATTTATTCTTTGAACATTATTGAGCAGCAGAATGTCAAGAGGTTCTGGGTATTTTATAAAGAGGTAGCAGGTATTTGTCAATTAGTGGAGTAAGATCCCCTGCCTAGCAAATGAGGTTGACATTGAAAATGAAAAGACAATAAGAAATAGGAACAGGAATGGATGATTCAGCCTCTCAACCTACTCCGCAATCCAATAGAATCATTGGTGATCTGATATTCCTCACGACCACTTCCCTGCTTTTTTCCCATAACCCTTGATTCCCCTACTGATCAAGCATCTATCTATCTCAGCCTTAAATATACACAAGGACTCTGCGCCCACAGGTCTCTCTGGCAAGGAATTCCATTGACTTTGAGAGAGCATTCGTCCTTATCTCGGTCTTAAATTGAAACCCCTTTATTTCTAAGACTATGTTTGCTGGTCCAAGACTCTCCCTTGAGGAGGAACATTCTTTCGGCATTTACCCTGTTAAACCCAAAGAACCCTGTGTGTTTCAATGAAATCACTTCTCATTGTCATGTACAAATTTGGCTCCAGTTATACTCACTTCCTTCTTCCAGTTGTTAACATATGTTATATACAGTTGTAGTCCCAGTGCTGTGAAACCCCACTGCTCACGTGTCACAAATCTGGAAAAAAAAACCTTCTCTCCACTCTCTGTATGCTGTCCATTAGCCAATTCTTTATCCATGTCAATATACTACCTCCAACAGAATGGACTCTTATCTTTATGATTTAATCTTTTGTAACTTCAAATATTTCTGAAAGTCCAAATATAACACTAAGGGCCTATGTTCACTTTGATCTGTCTTTTTTAATATATGTTTAAAGAAGCTTTTGTTAGTTTTAATATTCCTCACTAGTTTGCCTTCCTGATTTATTTTCTATTATCTTTTCAGTCCGTCTTTGCTGGATTCTGAATTTATCCCTGTCTTGCTCAGACCCTAAAATTATTGAACTCGATGTTGCGCCCGAACAGTTGCAGGGTTTGCAAGTGAAAAATGATATGGTGTTCTTTCACTGGAGCACTGCAGCAAAATGTTGGCCAGGGAACATGGTGTACTAAAATGGCAACAACAAGAAGTCAGGTTCATTTTTGTGGATAGAATATAGGTGTTCTGCAAAGCAATCACCCAGTCTGCACTTCATCATGCCAGTGTTGACGAGACCACATTATGAGCAGAGAATACAGACTAGGTTGAATGAAGTATTGGTAAATCACTGCTTGATCTGTGAGGTGTGTATGGGGCCTTGGATAGTGAGAAGAAAGCACCTTCTGCAATTGCAAGCAAAGATGCCGTGAGGATATGTGGAGGTGTTGGGAGTGGACCAAGGTGTCATGGAGGGAACGGTCCTGGTGGAATGCTGAGTTGGGAGGGGAACATGTGAATAGGAATACTTTCTCAGGGATCTTTTGTTCTGATGGAAGTTATTAGACCTGCCTCATTGTCCATTCTCAGATTCAAGATAGCCTGCCTCCTGGTTGGCTCTACAACATGCTGTTGTAGGAAACTCCATGCACATGTCATAGCCGTCCTTTCCAATCTGATAAACCAATCAACATGAAGATTAAAGTATCCCATAATTATTGCACTTTTCTTTCATGTGCAGTTACATTTTAATTTAATGATTTGGAGATGCCGGTGTTGGACTGGGATGTACAAAGTTAAAAGTCACACAATGCCAGGTTATAGTCCAACAGGTTTTAATTAAAAGCACCAGCTTTCGGAGCGCTGCTCCTTCATCAGGTAGTTGGGGAGAATAAGATTGTAAGACACAAAATTTATAGCAATAGCAATAAATTTCTAAATAAACCTGTTGGACTATAAACTGGTGTTGTGTGATTTTTAACTATGTTAATTTAAAGCCTTTCCACAAAGTGATAACTGTTTGCAATCACTATGCCGCTCTGATGATTGGCTTTTTTCCCTTGCTGTCTTTGCCTCTGCCCAAATGAACTCTTTGTTGTCAAAACTCAGATCATTGCTCATAACTGACATCATTTCATTTCTTATTAATTGTGCTACCACAATACCTTTTTCCTTCTCTCCTGTCTCTTTAAAAAGTCAAGTATTTCTGAATGTTAAGGTCCCAGTTTTGAGCTCCTCGTGGCTCTGTTTTCCTAATAGCTATGAGATCATATTCAACTGATGAATAAGCAAGCACCTGACTTTATGACTCTGGCTGGTTTCTCATAGGTCCAGGCAGTCATCAACTCCACATGCATGACAAACTAGGACTCCCAACAAATTACCCTGAATGACTGAAGGAGCTTCCACTCCATCCAAGCATAATCATGAGTGCAAGCACAAAAAAGATCATCATGCGGATGTCTGCAAGGCTCCCATGGAACTGTTGAGAAGCCATCATTCTTGTGGTATGTGCCATGCTAATTGCTCAGAATTGTAGTGTTCTGTTGCACCTGCATCAATTTTGTTCAGGTAGATTAGCAAGTGTTGCATAGTATGGTCTGCTTAAAATGTTATCAAAGAACATGACAAAGTTGATTAAGTTTCTTAAGTTCATCTATCTAGGATTTTTTGAAGACATTGAATGAAAGATAACAACTGCTGAACCTTATAAGCATGATATTTTTAAAATAAATACAATTTAGCTGTTGTCCAGGGACAACCTTATGTCGTAAATGATGAATTACTTGAGTTTTAAACCTGTATTAAGTACATTTGAAAACTATGCATCAGCAAATTTTTCCTCCGATTATCCTGTAACCTGATTTGCTCAATTGTTCATAATATTGCTTTGAGGATTTCCCTCCATTAGCAGATCAGCAATGATATTCGCTGGTGATTTCATAGTTTTCAGTACCATTCAGAAATCCTCGGATACTAAAGCAGAAGATAACATTTGCACCACACATGTGCTGGCATGACACTTGATCAGAAACTGAACTAAACCAGCCACACAACCACGTAATCCCAGGAAGAAGTCAGAGGCTGAGATAACTCATCTCTTCTGTTACTGACTATGCAAAGTCTGTTCACCATGTATAAAACACAAGACAAAGTGATAGGGGATATGTTCCACTTGCCTGGATGAGTACAACTTGAATAACACTCAAGAAACTTGATACTATCGAGAATAAAGCAGCTATTTGATTGACACCACATCCACCCCATTAAACAATCAGTCTCTCCATCACCTGTGAATAGTACCAGTAGTTTGTACTATCACACAAAATAAATGATTGCAACTCACCAACAGCATCATCCAAACCCACGATCTCTAGCACCTCAAAGAATATAGTCAGTAGATACATGGAAACACCACCACTTGCAAGTTGTTCTTCCATGCCACTGACTTGGAAATATATTGCCACTCCTTAATCATTATTGAATCAAAATTCTGAAACTCATTTCTTAGCAGTATTATGGGTCCATCTACAGCACAAGGCCTGCAACAGGTCAAGATGAAACTTCACCACCACCTTTTTGAGATGAATGAGAGATTAACTTCGCAGTAACGCTTACATTCCAAGGATAAATTAAGAAAAACTCAAGGCAACATGCAACACTTTACGTTTGCTGAATCACTTAACTATTATGCACTAAAGTCTGATACAGCAAGATAAATGCTTATCAACAGATTTTCACAAGTGACTTCTCATTGCACAAAATGTGAATGTCATCTTAGGAAAGAATTCAACCACATTTTTTCAGTATTATTTGGAAATTTAAATTTATGTGAGTACATAAGGTTAACTTTCTTTTCTCCATCTAGAATATACTATAACAATGTCTCAATTTTTTTTTAACCTGGCAGCAATAAATTTGACCAGATGTCCATTATGAATATTGATGAATTGCCAGCCAAATATCCTAGCCTTTGCAATGTTTATTTATAAGTGTGATCAAAGCCAATAGAATCTGACCTGCCAAAATAACAAATCGGCTATATTAACCTAAATCATGTATTACCATGGTTCTAAATTACTTTTCCCTGAGCAAATATGCAAGCACCATTCATTATGATTCTGATGCCCAAATGCTGTATTCACATTAGTATTAAAGTGCCTCTCCATAATAGGCAGTGGAAAGATCTTTTTGCATTGAGTTGAAGCTAAAGATCATTTGGTATGGGCCAAAGTGTTCAAAATACAGATTTTATGCATCATAATATGCCAGTTTTAAAGAAATTGTATTTGATGATCATTGACACCACAATGAAGACAATTCAAAACCATTTTGATTTTAAATCTTTGATGAACTGTAGCCAGTTGAATAAACAATCTGGTTGAGAATGAATTGTGAGCGGAAGAACATATAAATGTTTAGGAACAGCTAAGTGCAAAAATCAATCCTAAAACTGATTTTTTTCTAATCAATTTGCATGGTTTAACAAGCCAATCTTCTCACATGTTTAAATTTTTCAATGCTTTCAAACAAAACAAAATGCATTTCAGTTGTACCTTTATGACTTTAGGGTGCACTCAAACATTTTACAGCCAACAAAATACCTCTGACGTGTCTTCAGTTTTGTATTGCAATATGGCAGGTAAAATGAGCAGGACAAGGCCTGTGATAAACAAGCATGTGATAGCAAACAGATGTCTGCCTCAGTCCCATCGGTTAAAGGATAAATATTGACCAGAATGCGAGCAAGAACTTCCCTGCCATTCTGCAAAATAATGTAATGAGGCATTTCACATAGAAAAGAAACACACTAAGCTTTGGTTTAACATCCCATCTGAGAAAAGACCCCTCTGATAGTACTGCACTCCCTCATGACTGCATTGAAGTCTCTGTTCAGAGGACATACTCAAATCTCTGCCAGGAAGCTTGAATTTTAATGATTAAATCACGGCTGACACAGAATCTTCTCTTTTCAAAGCCAATCCATCTGCACCATCGACAATGCAATCAGCAAACCTGCAAGAGGCACAGGGTTCCATTGGTATGCAAAAGAGACTGTGGTCAACATTTCAGGCAAAGACCACAGTCATTGATGAAGGACTGCACTGACATATGCTTACCTCCTTCATTCAACCCTTCATGTATGGAGATTGATGGTGGCTTAAGAAGAGAGATGACATTGTAATGTTCATAGTTAATACAATAGTTGTAGTGATAATCTTAAAATACTTATAAATCTACCTTTGGCATATTTGTCTTTTTGTTCTCCATCACATTTTTAGGTGTCCAGTCTTTTAGAATACCAGTTTTTCCACTTCTTCTTTTTCTCTCTGCCATTCAGTTTAGTTGAATTTGCAGGCAATGTATTCCACAGATGTATCTCCACCTGACTTCCTGTCTCATTTCCTGGCCTTGTCTACCTTCTATGCATGCTGTTTGAACCTTCCACTTCAGTGAGTGTTTGCCTTTGTCAACCTCTGTCACTTCATAACCTAAACAATATTCATTTAAGCGAACTATACAACTGAATCACAATGCTGAGTTACTGTGTCTCACTAAACAGGTGAAGTACTATACCTGCCACAACAGAATCCAAACTCATCTGGCCGACATTGTATTTTTTTAACTTGTTGACTGTAATACAAAGATTTCTTTGTAATTTTCTTTTCCTTGAACATTTTCTCAGCCTTGAAACATCCCACATCATTTCATAGCAAACTAAGTACTTATTTTGAAAAATTGTCACCGCTGCTTTAATGTACGAAATTTGGCAGCCCATTTGACACTAGGGAAATCACAGAATCTGCAATGAGTTGGTTAGAAAGAAATAGTTACGAGGGCTGAATCTTTCTTTTCTTCAAGTCTAAGTTGTGTTGACTTTGCCAAGGGATTTGCATCACAAGGCCTTATGAGTTTTCTCGCCATATCTTAAAGAACTGGTGTTATTATGTACCTGCCCTGCTAACATGGCATCCGCCACATCTGTTCCAGCTATATCTCAAAAAACTCAGAAATCCACGGACAGACCAGAACCTCTTATGGCTGTGTTACCTTGAAAAGCCTGCTATGCACTCTGATGGACACTAATACTCCGAAGCTGTTCTGCTCACTCAGACATTTGCAGAAGGTGTCCAAGAAGGATAAGATGGCATCATGATTCTCTGGGGATCTCAAAGTCCTGGTTGAGATGGTGGTACAAAGAAGAAGTGTTCTCTTCCCAGTGAACCACTAGAGGTGTCCATGCCATCAGATCCTGCTGGCCAGTCCAAGGTTTCCTTCTGGGTCATCACCACCACCAGGATGCAAGGAACAGTAAGAGGTTCAGTGCTGTTTTCTGCTGTATCAGGGTAAGTGCCATGCTCTTCGCTCTTACAGCTCATAGTCTATCTCGGCTACAGCACCAACCTTCCACCAAGACTCAGAATCGTCAGTCTACCTCCCAACCGATTAAAGGATTCAACAGGGCAATTAGTTTTAAAGTTGTTAACTTTTTGCTTATAGATACTCTTATACCTTTCTCTTATACATGCCTGAGGAAGGAGCTGAACTCTGAAAGCTTGCAATTTCAAATAAACCTGTCAGACTATAACCTGATGTCATTTGACTTTTGACTTGTCCACCCTAGTCCAACTCCAATATCTCCACGTCATACTTTGAAAAGTATAATCCTTTTGATTTGTACTTAATACTGGAATGTGATGTATATGTATCTTTATGGGCACGTTTCTTAATGTGCTGCTCATCATTGTCCACAATGAGACAGTTTTGATTTATAATCCCAAAAAGATTGCAGGTCAGATATCTCTGCACATCTGCTCCCAGTTACCACTATACATATATAGTCTTGCTGCCACACCTTTTTTTCTAATCTTATGTCATATGATTCATATGTTTGTGATAAAGAGGCAAGCAATACTCAATCATGTAATGTATAAAAATGGTGTTTAAAAGTGGAAATGTCTGATAGCGGTATTTATAAATGGCTTTATGGATTCACTTAATTGAAGGCTGTGAGAAAATACATCTGTTTTCTCGTAAAATGCACACCCTTTTTAAATGGAAAGATTGTCTCTAATTTTTCTGTACATTCTCCACTCATCAACCCATTGATTTACTCAATTGATATTTTAATGGAAAATGATCAGTGGCATTTTTGCTTCAATAACATCTACTCAAAGTTTTGTTAAGCCTGAGAGGTGGTTTTTGGTAAGAACAGTCATGCTACATAATTGCCAAAGATGTGTATTGCTAAAGTGAGCAGCAAAGACAGTGTTTATCATGTTGAATGTAAGATAGGGTCACCCTTTGACATGTTGTGGTTGGGAGGTTGTCCAGTTGTGAATTGTTGAAGCTTCATTTGATTATTTGAACTAAGTAGACTATCACTTGTATTTCTAGTAGAATAATTTGAGATGTGATGTATGTGGTAGATGCATAGTGTTTGGATGCGTAGGCAGATCAGGAACTGACCGATTAGAAATATTGCTGAATGTTTTGGCTACAACTGCTCAATCAATTCTTGAAAGCTAATTATGTTTTTAGTTGGAGAGTCCCTTTTGTGTTTCTTTTTTTCTATTTGGTCCAGATGACCTATTCCACGTGGCAAAACCCCTCTTTTATTTTATCAACCATCACTGCTATACCTGCTTGAAGAAAGGGCTTTTATTGAAAAACAAGGCAAGAAGAAATAATAGAACTGCTTTTTTGGCAGATTGCCAAAGAAAAGACTAGTCAATTGTTCAGTTAATCAAGGCACCTAATTATTAAGAAATCAATCTCATCAGACCTTAAGAAATAAGATCAACAGTAAGCTATTCAGCCCCTCAGATCAGTCCTGCCATTCTGTAAGATCATGGCCACTCTGCCCCAAGCTTCGACTCTCTCCCTCAGGTTAGATCATCATAGCCCTCAACTCCTTGATTTTTCAAAAATCGACATTCCTGATGAAGAGCTTATTCTCAAAATGTTGGCTCTCCCGCTTCTTGGATGCTTTTATGAGATGCCTCCATTATTTCCTGGTTTACATTTTGTCTTATAATGAGGCACCTACAATGAGATCTAGGTATTCTTGTACATCAGTCAATGAGAGCAAGCATGCAGGTACAGCAGGCAGTGAAAAAGGCTAATAGCATGCTGGCCTTCATAGCAAGAGGACTTGAGTGTAGAAGCAAGAGGTCCTTCTGCAGCTGTACAGGACCCTGGTGAGACCGTACCTGGAATATTGTGCGCAGGTTTGGTCTCCAAATTTGAGAAAAGGCATTCTGGCTATTGAGGGAGTGCCGCGTAGGTTCATGAGGTCAATTCCTGGAATGGCGGGACTATCTTATGCTGAAAGATTGGAGCGACTGGGCTTATATATGCTTGAGTTTAGAAGGCTGAACGGGGATCTGATTGAGACGTATAAGATTATTGAAGGATTGGACACTCTGGAGGCAGGAAGCATGTTTCTGCTGATGGGTGAGTCCCGAACCAGAGCACACAATTTAAAAGTAAAGGGTAGGCCAATTAGAACAGAGTTGAGGAGAAACTTCTTCACCCAGAGAGTGGTGGATGAATGGGATGCTCTGCCCCAGAATGTTGTGGAGGCCAAGTCTCTGGATACTTTCAAGAAAGAGTTGGATAGAGCTCTTAAGGATAGTGGAATCAAGGATTATGAGGATAAGGCAGGAATAGGATTGAGGATTATCAGCCATGATCATAATGAATGCTGTTGGCTCAAAGGGCAGAATGGCCTACTCCTGTACCTATTGTCTATTATCTTTTTCAATGACCTATAAACTATTCCCATTCATGATTTATATCACTTGTCAATCCTTATTTCCAACCAAACTGGTTCAACCTCATGATCTATTACACCTATATCAGTACACAACACTGCACTGATATCCTCCTTTATTATCAATGCTACCCCACCTCTTTTTCCCTTTTGCCAGTGGTTCCAGAATGTTGAATACATTTGCGTGTTACATTCCAAATCCTGGTCAACATGCAACTACCTCTCCACAATAGTTCAGGGTCTGAAGAAGAGTCATTCCAAAATCAAAATGTTAACTGTTTCTCCTTCCACAGATGCTGCAGACCTGCTGAGTTTCTTCAATATTCTCTGTACTTGTTTTAGGTTTTGAACATGACAGTAATTTGCCTGTCTTCTCCATAATTACCCATCATGATGTTTTCATTTATTTCTATTTTGCTGTCATCTCATCTATATTGTTACAAATTCAGATAAAAAAATGCCTTGACTTTCACCATTATTTCTTATACTGGTTCTATTTTTTGCTCATAGAATCCCTACTGTGTGCAAGCAGGCCATTTGGCTCAACAAGCCCACACCAGTCCATTCCCCTACCATATTACTTATACATTTCCCCGACACATGCACGTAACCTTGAAAAGGATGGGCAATTTAGCATGACCAATTCACCTAACCTCCACATCATTAGACTGTGGGAGGAAACTAAAGCACCTGGAGGAAACCCATGCAGACACAGGGAGAATATGCAAACTCCACACAGACAGTCACCCAAGGCTGGAATTGAACTGAGGTCCCTGGCGCTGTGAACCACTATGCCACCCTATGTATATTTTCTGCCTCTTTCAGAAATTTTTTTTTTAGATTACTTACAGTGTGGAAACAGGCCCTTCGGCCCATCAAGTCCACACCGACCGGCCGAAGCGCACTCACCCAGACCCATTCCCCTACATTTATACCTGCACATAAAATAATGGGCAATTTAGCATGGCCAATTCACCTAACCTGCTCAATTTTGGACTGTGGGAGGAAACCGGAGCATCCGGAGGAAACCCACGCAGACACAGGGAGAATGAACATTTTTTTTAAAAATTAACTTCTTTTTAATTGAATACTTTCCCACACAAATGAATTTTAAGACCTATCTACAAGACTAGTTATATGATTCACCAGAAAACTGGTTTCATGATTCATGGTTCAGATTAAGCCTATTCCAACAGAACAGCTTTCTCGTTCCCCAGAACTGGTGCCAGTGCTCCGATATAAATCATGAATGGGAATAGTTTATAGGTCATTGAAAAAAAAAAGCCTCATTATAAGACAAAATGTAAACCAGGAAATAATGGAGGCATCTCATAAAAGCATCCAAGGAGCAGGAGGGCCGACATTTTGAGAATAAGCTCTTCTAACCAATCTCTGAGCTATGCCTTTATCTCGTCTTATTTATACTATGTAAACTTGACATAGTTCAAGTGGTTATCTGCAGATTATTCCATTTGTGGTTCTGCTTTTTAATTCAACCAGGAGCTGCTTATAATCCCTCAGCAGAATTTCTTCCCAAGTTATATCAATGTAATTGGTACCCACATGGACCATGACAACTCGATCCTTCCCCTCCCACCTCAAGTTTGCCTGTAGCCCAGAAGGGAGATGTTTCAACCTTGGTACCAGGTAGGCAAATCACAGCCTTCACGTCACCCTGTCTTTGCTGCAGAGAAATGTATCTATTCCTTTAACTGTGCTATCCCTTATTACTACAATATTTCTCTTTTCTTCCTTCATCTTGAATGGTGCTCTCATCATGGTGCTTTGGTCAGTTTGGATATCCTCCCTGTGGTCCCTGTGCACTCATCCATACTAGAAACAAGAACTTTGTAACTATTTCTGGATCATTACACATGTTTCATTTGTAGTTACATCTATTTGTTCCTGACTGCAGCCCAAATTTGATGTAATTAATCTAAGGGATGTGACTGTTCCTGAAACCTGGAAGTGTCCATATATCTCTCATCCTTCCTGGTGTGTTGTTGTGTCTACAGCTCAGACTCCAGCTCCTCAAAAGCTTGATTCAAAGTCTCTCATGCAGCCAGCACTTGCTGCAGATGCAGTCACCTAGCATCTGCCTGCTCCAACATACTACAGCCACATCCCATTGCTTACCCAGCCACCTCTGATCTATTTGTTTAATTTAATTGAACATCAGATATTTTAAAAACTGAATTTCGTAACTGTACTCTTCAGCTATATTATTGTCTCTAGATTTAAATAATTTGCCAATCAAAAGAAACACAGGAAATACCCACCAATCACCTACCTGATTCCTGTGGCAAAACACTTTGACAGGGAGAAATAGTCTGTGTGCCCTTTTTTTCATATCCTGCCATCACTACCCTTTTCACGCAGGTCTGCTCTCCTATTTTGCTTTACAGTTATATTGACCTGCTGTGCATTCCTCCCAGGCTCAAATATTTCTCATAGGAAGAGGCTTTCTTTAATCCAAAGAATTTTATGATCTTGAGTGCATTGCCTATAATGATGTCAGAAGCAGATTGAATAATTACTTATATATTTAAAGAAAAATATTTTGAGGGCGTTCTAGGATGGAAGACTAATTGGACAGCCTTTTTCTGACTTGGAAATTTATTGTCATTCCTTCAATGCCACTGGGACAAAATCTGGAAATTCCCTCCCTAATTGCATTTTGTGTCTACCTATAGTACATAGATTTCGTTGTTTCAAAAAAGGAGCTTACCACCACTTTCACAAAGGGAACTAGGAATGAGCAGTAAGTGCTGGCCTCGTTAATAATCCCCAGATCCTGTTTAAAAAAAAGTTCAATTTCTAGCCTCTGAAATAACAAGCTTGCACTTCCCTGTCCTCATTTCAAGCAATGTTTTATGTCTTTAATTTTACCTTATCAATATCATGCAGATTCATGATAGCTCATAGCAACATCAACTTGAGATCAGAGGAACGAAATTACTCTGCAGGTGGCTCCCTGATTAATTTCTGTGGCAACCACGAAAATAATATGGAACCAATGATTATTATCTGTCCTTTTCAAATTGTTGCCTTTGTCTATTTGTCCAATTATTTATATAGTTGAATATTCTCTTTATCAAAACAAATCATCTGCTTTGACTTGGATAATCAAATGATAACACTAAGTTTGAAATGCTTGATCTATAATTCTTGAAGGTTTGGCCTTTAATAGATTGAATACATTGCAGTAAAAATGCTCCACATGAATTTCCTTCCTTCCACACGAATTTCTAATTGCCTGTTTGCACCCTTCCCTCCACATCCTTCGATTAGCTTTCCTCCATGGTATATAGCAAAATGTGTCTTGAATGCATCCCATAAATGTTTATCTTATGTTTCATCTGTACAGTGTGGTCAAACACCACAAAACAATGATCTGGCAAGCCATTCAAAGAATGAAAATCAAGTGTGGTTTTTGACCTTCAAGCTGTTAAGATGAACTATTTCTGAAGTGTTGTTGCAGGAACTTGCCATGAAAGTGTGCAAAGGAAGATCCCATGAGCAACATTGGAAATTCTTTTTTGATATTTGGTGAGACATAAAAAACTGGTGGTTCTTCTCTGCTGTTTTTCAGAATTTGCCGTGGGATATTTTGCATCTACCTGAGCTGGGGTCTTGGCTTAACAAAACATGGAAGTAGATCGTGGGGGGGCATACTCTCCATAGATTGATCAGCAGCTCTTGTCATAGCCCAGTAGCTCCAATGAACCCTCATGTGATCTGCTGTGCCTTCTCCTCATTAGCTGTCCTCCACATATTACCTAGCCTTCGATATACAAAGAACAAAGCACAATAGCACAGAGGAATAGACCCTTTGTTGGGTAGCTGGCACTCCAAAAGCTTGTACTTCCAAATAAACCTATTTCACGATAACCCGGTGTTGTGTGATTTTTAACTTTGGCCACCCAGTCCATCATTGGCACCTCCACATTATGGTTCCTTATTTATGTATTCATCCAGGTGCTTCTTGAATGCAGCTGTTGTGTCAGTTTCCACTACCTTTTCTGGCAATGTGTTCCAGGCACTCACCACCCTTCTGTGTGAAGAACATACCTCACATATCTCTTTTAAACCTCTCCCCTTGCACCTTGAACCTGTGTCCCCTAGTAACTGACTTCTCCACCCTGGGAAAAAAGACCTCATATTTTCCAATCTATCCATGTCATTCACAATCTTATGAACTTCCATCAGGTCACCCCTCAACTTTCTGTGTTCTACAGAAAATAAACCCAATCTATCCAACCTTTCTTCATAGCTAAAATCCTCCCTAACAAGCAACATTCTGTTAAACCTCTTCTGTACCATCTCTAAAGCTTCTGCATCCTTCTGGTAGTACAGTGACCAGAACTCCACACAATATTCCAAGTGTGGCCTAACTAAAGTTCAGTAAAACGGCAGCATAACTTGCCTATCTTTACACTGAATACCTCTTCCAATGAAGGCAAACATGCTTAGACCTTTTTTCACTACCTTATCTATCTGCTCTGCCGCCTTCAGCAATTTGTGAACCTGCACACCCAGATCCCTCAGCATATCAATACATCCAAGAGTTCTGTTATTCATTGTATAAATTCCACCAGTATTTGACCTTCCAAAATGTATCACCTCACATTTGTCCAGGTTAAATGTCATTTGCCATTTTTCTGCCCATGCCTCCAACTGATCCATATCCTGCTGTCTCCTCTGACAATCCTCGTCACTATCTGCAAATCCACCAATCTTTGTATCATCCGCAAACTTACTAATTAGACCAGCTATGTTTTCCTCCAAATCATTTGTGTCGATCACAAACAGCAGAGGTCCCAGCACTGATCCCTGTGAAACGCCACTAATCATGCCCCTCTATTCCGAAAAAAACATTCTTCCACCACTACCTTCCATCTCCTATGACTAAGCCAATTCTGTATCCATCTTATTAGTTCACCCCTGATGCCATGTGACTTCACCTTTTGAACAAGTTTGTCATGACGGACCTTGTCAAAGGTTTTACTGAATACCACGTAGACGATATCAACCACTTTTCCCTCATGAATCATCTTTGTCACCATCTCAAAAAACTCAATCAAGTTCATGAGGTATGATCTCCCCAATACAAAACCATACTGTTTATTGATCAGTCTCTTTGCTTCGAAATGCCCGATCTTGTCCCTGAGCATCTTTTTCAATGATTTCCCTAAAACCGACATGAGACTCAGAGGCCTGTAATTTCCAGATTATTCATATTATCCTTCTTAAAAAATGGGACAATATTGACAATTCTCCAGTCCTCGGGGGACTGATTCTAGCCTCAAGCAAGTAGCCAATATGACCATAAGACGCAGAAGCAGAACTAGGCCACTTAGTCTGTCAAGTCTTCTCCCTTATTAAATGAGATCATGGTTGATCTGATAATCCTTTTTTTAAATATTTACTCATGGAACATGGGCTTTGCTGGCTGGCAGCAGTTTTGTCTATCCCTAGTTGCCCTTGAGAAGATGGTGATGAGCTGCTTTCTTAAACCACTAAAGTCCACAAGCTGTAGGTTGACTCACAATGCCATTAGAGAGGTATTTCCAGGATCTTAACCCAGTTACAGTGAAGGGATGGAAATGTATTTCCAAGTCAGAATGGTGAGGAGCTTGGAGAAGAACTTGCAGGCAGAGGCGTTCCCATGTGTCTGCTTCCCTTGTCCTTCTACATGGTCATGGCCATGGGATCTTTGCTGAATTTCTGTAATGCATCTTGTAGATTGTACACACTTCTGCTGAGCATCGGTGGTGAAGGGAATGGATATTTGTGAATGTGGTGCCAATCAAGCAGACTACTTTGTCCTGGATCTTGTCAAACTTCCTGAGTGTTGTTAGAGCTGCACCCGTCCAGGCAAGTATTTAACCACATTCCGGACTTGTGTCTTGTATATAGTAGGAGAGTGAGGAGATGGGTTGCCCTCTTCAGTATTCCTAGCCTCTGACCTGCTCTTGTAGCCACTGTGTTTGTGAAAAATCTGGTCAATAGTAACCGCAAGGATGTGCATAGTAGAAGATTCAATGATGGTAACACCATTGAATGTCAAGCGGCAGTTATTAAATTGTCTCTTGCTGAAGATGGTCATTGCCTGGTATTTATGTGTGCGAGTGTTATTTGCCACTTGTAAGTCCAGGTTGGATGTTACCCAGGCTTTGCTGTATTTGGACTTGGGCTGCTTCAGTATCTGAAAAGTCATGAATTGTGCTGAGCCTTGTGCAATCATTGATGAACATTCCCACTTCTGACTTTATGATGCAGGGAACTTATTGATAAAACAACTGAAGATAGTTAGTCTGAGGACACTATCCTAAGGAACTCCTGAAGAGACGTCCTGGGACTGAGATGACTTACCCCCAACAACCACAACCATCTTCCTGTGCCAGGTGTGTCTCCAACCAATGAAGATTTTTCCCAATGCACACTGATTCCAATTTTGTTATCATGCTCTGTTGAATGTACCTTCAATGTAACGGGCTGTGACTCTCCCCTCACCTAAACTCTAATTCTCAACTACATTTTCCTGCCTTTTCCCCTGACTCCTTGATTCCCTTATTGATCAAAAATCTGTTTATTTTATCTGAATATACTTAATGACCTATCCTCAAAAGCCCTCTGCAGTAAAGAATTCCACAGGTTCACTACACTTTAACAGAGAAAAAAAATTCTCTTTATTTTAAGTATGTGACGCCGTAATCTGAAATGATTCCCTCTGCTCCTATGTACTCCCACAAGGGGAAACAATCTTTCTGCCTACTCTGTTAAGCCCCCTCAGAATTGTACATTTTTCAATCAGGTCACCTTCTCATTCTTCTAAACTCCAATCAATACCAGCCCAACATGCCAACCATCTCCCCATAGTGACAGTAAATTCTTCCATAACTGGGTTCAGACTAATAAACATCTTTTAGATGCCTATAATGTGAGAATAGGGTTAGTGGAATTTCCCACAAATGGAAATAACCTTTTCACATCTACTCTAAGATTCTTGTCTATTTCACCTCTCAATCTTCTAAATTCCAGTGTGTACAGACCCAAACTTCTGGGCCTGTTCTCATCATCCAGTCCCTCCATATCTAGTATCAGTTTAGTCAAGCTTCTGTGGACTGTCTCCCAATGTCAGTATATTTTCCCTTAGATAAGGGAATCAAAACTATTCATAGTATTTTGGATGTGATCTGACAAGTATCTTGTATAGTTTTATCAAAACCTCTGTATTTTTAATTCTCCATTCCCTTTGAAATAAAGGCCAACATTCCATTTGCTTTCCCTACTACCCGCTGTACTCAAATGCTAACTTTTTGTGATTTGTGAGGACCTCAAATCTGTCTATGCTGTTTTCTTCTTTAGTATGGTGAACAGAAATTTTCAGCAAGTGTGGGAAAAGGACTTTGGGCTGTGTAATTTATATTAATCCTGCTATCAGACAGTCTGAAACTGAGCTGCCCTCAGTAAAAATGACTGGCTGCCAGGATGGTGATGGGAATCCAGTACAGAGGCCAACAGCATGAAATTGCAAGTCTGTATGCTCCAATCTCACGCTGAAGTCTTTGAAAATCCTGTCCAGTGGCTCAGGAGGAGACCTCATTTCCCTTCAGGCCTGATTATTAATAACATTTGCTTTGACTGATAAAAGTCTGTAATCTTCAGACCTATTGATGGAGGCCTGATTTACCATCTGCAGAACAAAACTTCAAACTTCAACTGCCTTTGCATAAACTGTGATTTTTCTCAATACAGTTCTGAAAAGTCTGGCTCTTTATTTTAGACTTTGACCCTGGATTCTTAAACCTACAGAAATACTTTAACTGGGCCCACTCTGCTTGTCTCTTATAGAGTCATAGCTTTTGAAAGGCATTACACTGATGTCTCGTCAAGGCTGATCTGTCTGACAAGGGGAAATCGATGTGCTGACGGGAGGCTACTTAACTGCATGAAGACCATGGAAGGTTGAATATCAAATTATAGAATGGTTAGAGGGCAGAAAGGGTATATTTAGCTCATTGTGTTTCTGCCAGTGCAATACATGAACCCTGTCTATATATACATATATATCGCAAAATATTCAATAAAGTGGGGGAAGGAGGTGAATTTAAATTACTTTTCTCAACTTAAGCCCAAGACAATGAGACAATGTTTTATTTATTCCTTTCCCTTTTCACTCCCAGGCCTTGCTGAGGTGGGCCAAGAGGCCTTCCGCAAATCCTGCTTTCAGATGCAAATGTTTAAAATAAATTCAGAATAAAATTGTTTATGATGAAAATAAAGACAAGCAGAATTTGGGGGAATTGCTTTGCTACTCAATCCACACATACAAACACTCAGAAAATTAAATAACACAGGACAGTAGAGAAGAGTGTATTTAAAATTGTATTCATTCAGTGTACTTAAGACTGAGATAGGTTCTTGATTGTCAGGGGGCTCAAGGATTACAGAAAGAAAGCAGAAGAACAGGGTTGAGAACCTTATCAGCCATGATTGAATGGCAGAGCACACTTGATGGGCTGAATGGTTTAACTTCTGCTCCTATGTCTTACAGTGTTATTGATAGGCGATATGTTAGCGAATTTTGAAAAGATTTGTAGCTCGGGTTAAGGTTTTGAATGTAGGTTTGCTCACTGAGCTGGAAGGTTCATTTCCAGATGTTTCATTACCCGACTAGGTAACATCTTCAGTGGGCCTCAGGCGAAGCAATGCTGAAAATTCCTGCTTTCTATTTATATGTTTGAGTTTCTTTGGGTCGGTGATGTCATTTCCTGTGATGATGTTATTTCCTGAAATGGAGGATCTAAGCCAGGCTGCCAGGTCAGCCTGGAGTCAAACAACAAGAATCCCAGAATTGTATATCTAAGCAATTCAACTATGACAATGCAGGCATTTCAGAAGCTGCTTGAAATATCTCACATGCTCAGATATAGCCATTTTATGAATCTACCAAGGTTATCCATCTGTATAAAAAAAGGCTTTTAAATATGAAATTACGGAAAAGTGTATAGTTTTCTCTGTTATTTCCCATTATGGCACTGGGACATGCCCTTGTATAGCATTATCCCTAAAGTTTGGCCCTATTTTCATATCTGTTGTGTTAATTTTGGGAGCAGAGATGGTTGGGACGGACACGTAATGAGTCTTTTGCACAATTGCTCTCTTCATTTGAACATTGGATATCCAGCTGGTTAGCCAAGGGCCGCTGCTCCTTTGGAATTACAAACCAAGAGAGCAATCGGTATCACTATGTTGGCAGTTCCAAAGATGCAATATGGTTTTCAGCTCTTTAGTCAAAGGGAGCACAGTTCAGAAACTCAGGACCATGGTATCGTCATTGCATTGTTTTGAGAATGGTTTTCTCTGTGGCTCATCAGAATTGCAGAAACAATCCTTATGATAATGGTAAAATGCTGAAGAAAATAAGAAAGCATTAGAATTGACTCCAAACTCTCAATAATGCAAATGATTCTTAACTGCCCACTGGGTAGTTAGAGTTGGGCAATGAATGCCATCCTAGTCAGTGATCCTCAGCTTCTATGAACTCATTAAAAAAATGTCAGGACAGTGTGTGGTTTGAAGGAGAACTTGAAGGCAGCAATGTTCACAGGCATTTGCTGACCCCATCCTTTGAGTTGGTAGAGTTTATTGGTCTGAAAAGTGCTGTCAAAAGAGTCTTGATGAGTTACTGTTGTGCATTTTGTAACAGGTGCATTTTGCTGCAATTGGCAGAGACTCTGAACAATGAATTTGGTGGATGTGATATGAATCAAATGGGCTGCTTTGTCCCAAATATTGTTGAGCTTCCTGAGAGTTGTTGTGGCTGCAGTCATCCAGGGACTCAAGCAGGGAGTATCCAATCACACACCTTACTTGTGCCTTGTAGATGGTGAATAGGTTTTAAGTCAGGGTTTGTTACTCACTGCAGGATTCCTAGCCTCTGACGTGCTGTTGTAATGTTTATATGGAGAGTCTAGTTGAGTTTCTGATTAATAATAACTCTCAGGATGTTGATATTGGGGGATTCAGTTATTGAAATGCCATTGAATACCACAGGGAAAAATTCCATCTTCAGTCATAGAGAGCTTCACATTTTGTACTGCTCTTAAGTGTCAATCTACATTTTGTGTTCAAGTCTCTTGTGTAATTCAGTTTCTCCCTGATGCCCTGCATTGCCTATGACTCATACTTCAGCTCAGTGATCTGATCTGAAGTTTTTCAATTTATTCTAGACATTGCTGTCTGGAACAATAGTGCATCCTACAGATTTCCACATGTTGAATGCAATTGCCTGTTGAACCTTGTTCATTTTATCAGACAATTAGTGATTAGTTTGGTTTGATGAAGTAATAAGAACTCTCAGTCTCCTGGTTTGGTAAAAATCAAAATCTGTCACCAGTTACAGAAGGCCAAAGAGAAAGAACTCAGATCAGTAATAAACACGGTGTTGGAGAAACTCTGAAGGTCTGACAGCATCTATGAAGAGAAAAAAATCAGTTAATGTTTTGACCCTGCTATGACTCTTTTTCAGAACAAAGAGCAGTACCTCCTACCCCTTGGGCACTCAACTGCCATTGGCATCACATTCTCCATGTATCACCTAGTTCATAGATCTCTCTTTGCCCTTTTCAAACTCAAACTTACTTGTGCTTCCTGAGTTCTCCAATGACCCTCCTACATTCACTAATAGGTTTACCAAGTTGCAAAAGCATCTATGGCAGCTTACTCTCATGGATACCTCACCCTGAATGTCTCAACATCTTCAGATGTGAGAGTGAATGAAAGGGGAAAAAGTTCTCTGTTGAATGGTGTTAAACATACATTGACATTTCCTATTGTGTTCAAGAATTCTGCCCTTCTCTCCTTCATGTATCAGACAGTTCTGCATTGAGGTAGACCATTGAATTGGAAGCCTGTGCACAGAATATGGGACCTGTCTGGATCAGACTTACAATTATGTGTGTCAGTGTGTGATTGGATATACAAGACCCTATTGTCGAGTGGAAACCAATGAATAGAGAGCTCTCCCTATGAAAATGGTGCCACCTACACAGATTAAATCAGTCACTTCTCTTGTCAATGCAGTAGAGGATTCACAGGTAAGTGGCATTGAAAATGTGCAAAAAGATCGTAATGCTTTTGTAATCAATATCTTACACACGGATTGGAGTACGTCACTGCAATAACAAAAATCAACTCATATTTATATCACAAAATTTCCAGCAAATTCTTTTTTGTATGTGGGCCAGGCAGTATCATTGGAGAAAGAAGCAGAGTTAACTCATCAGCCAAATGGGGCTGAAACATTTACTCTTTTTCTCTCTTCACAGAAGCTGCAAATGATTTTTTGATTGCCACTATTGTTTGCCAGGGAAAGCTGTTTGTGTGAGTATGTCTGTCCTGTTATACCCACAGCGGTTTGGGGACTATTCTGAAAAGCAGTTAATTGACGTTCTGATTATGAGACATTAAATTCGAAGAGGTTCCCAGGTGATATGGAATTACAGTTTGCTTACAGTTCGGATGCACCTGGGATGAGCAAGTTTTTAAAAAAAATTCAAGCTCAAGTTTTACAGTTCCATTCAGAATAGACCACTACTGTATTGTGTTGTGAAGCAAGGTTCGCTTTCTCTCCTAGAAACAGTCTGAAAATAAGTTCCCTGAGCATAAGAGTTTTGTTTGTGAAACTTTGAAGCCCGGAGAGTTTGTTTAGAAAGCTACAGGTTAGTATAACAGAGGATATCTCGGCTCTCAGAATTGTGAAGGGTGCAGATTTGGAAAGGACTCACTGATTTGTCTCCACAGCAAAGAAACTTGTACAGTTCAGTAGAATCCTAAGAAATTGAAATGTCTCTGGGCTTGAGTTTCTGTGATAGATATTCATAGAATCCCTACAGTGTGGAAACAGACTAATGTGCCAACAGGTCCACACCAACCCTCTGAAGAGTACGCCACCCAGACCCAATCCCCTACCCTATTACTTTACATTTGCCTAGACTAATGCACCTAACCTACACATCCCTGAACACTATAGGCTGTTTAGCTAGGCTAATTCATCTAACCCACACATCTTTGGACTGTGGAAGGAAACCAGAGCACCTGGAGGTAACCCACACAGACACAGGGAGAATGTGCAAACTCCACACAGAAAGTAGCCCGAGGTTTGAATCGAGCCTGGGTCGTTGGGGCTGTGAGGCAGCAGTACTAGCCACTGAGCAATCACGCTCCCCTCATTGCAAAAGGGTTTGAAACTTTGTTTTGCTGGATGTTTCAGATCATTTAAAGTAGCTTGTATTTTTTTCTTTTTATAATAAACCCTTTTTCAGTTGTTAAAGAAAGTCTGCAGCTTGTATGAATGTCTCCCAGTGTCTAACCAACATGTTAACGAACTAAACAAAAAAAACTGTCAAACACCATTTCAATCTAAGATCTGAATCCCCAGTAGTACCATCAGTTCGAATCACAACACTAAGTAATTAGAAGGCTAATTTATTTGGGTTAGGCTGTTAAGTTTTGTTTGTTAGTTCAAAACACTAGGAATTCATGGAAGGATAATGGAAGGAAATATCATCCTAAATTTAAAAGTAAAACAAACTATTTTGCATTCCTTAAACAGATCTTGATGTTGAAGTAGATCTCTGAGAGTAGAGCGGAGATGATGTACTGTGTTCATGTAGAGTTGGAAAGACCAGTATACTGAAGACAGAAGATAAAGGAATTGTGGGTTGGATAAAATCCATTGCTGCTATTGAGGTGCTGCCACAGCCCAACAGATCATTTAAAGTATTTAGAGAACAGAATATCAAGGGATTCTATTAGGATTGTTGTGACCTAAGTGAGAGAGGATTCATATAATTATGCCTTGTCAGTGATAATCATGTACAGAGACTTTGGATGGAATGTAACTGAATGCAACTCAAGTGTTGAAATAATTGTGATTTGGAGATGCCGGTGTTGGACTGGGGTGTACAAAGTTAAAAATCACACAACATAATAGTCCAACAGATCTAATTGGAAGCACTAGCTTTTGGAGCACTGCTCCTTCATCAGGTGATTGTGGAGGATACAATTGTAAGGCACAGAATTTATAGCAAAAGTTTACAGTGTGATATAACTGAAATTATACATTGAAAAATATCTTGATTTTCTGTTAAGTCTTTCATCTGTTGGGATACCATGATAGTTTCACTTCTTTCATGTGTAAATCACAAAACTTTTGTTTAAAATTTCCATTCTCAGGTTAATTGTAACAATTGATGTTAGCTAGACAATACGTTGAAGGTGTTAGTCCCCTGTGTTCTCTGTCTGTGCCATGATGTTTAGATTGATTCTAATCTAAAGTGTGAGATAACAGAGTTTTACATGAATTCATACAGGTTTTGAGCAATGTACAATGTAACTCTGCAAGTACAAATTCACCCCACAATGCATATGTATATGTGTGCGTGTCTGTCTGGGTTGTGAGTGTGAGAGAGTGTGTATGTGAGTGTAGAGTGTCTTAAACCTGTGAGGGGTGTGCATGTGTGAGTATGGGTGTGTGTGTATGTGTCTGGGATGGCGGGCTGTGAGTGTCTGTGAGAGAGACTGTACATTTGCGTGTGTGAGTGTAGAGTAGTCTAAGTCTCTGAGAGGATGCATGTGTGGGTGTGGGAGTGTGTATGTGTCTGTAAGGGTGTGTGTGATGTGTATGCGTGTCTGTGTATATGTGTGTGTAAAGGAGTGCCTGTGTGTGTGTATAGTGCAATGGTGGTTAGCTGTAGTGTGACATGAACCCAAGGTTCTAGTTGAGGCCCTCCCTATGGCATGGAAATTAGCTATCAGCCTCTGCTCGACCACTTTCTGCTGCTGCCTGTCCCGAAGTCCGCCTTGGAGGATGGTCACCCGAAGGTCCAAGGTCGAATGTCCTAGACTGCTGAAGTGTTGCCCAAGTGGGAGGGAAACTCCTGTCTGTTGACTGTCGTGCGGTGCCCATTCATCCGTTGTCATAGCCGTTGCTCGGTTTCCCCAATATACCATGCCTCAGGGCCTCCTTGTCTGAAACGTATAAGATAGACAACATTGGCTGAGTCACATGGGTACCTACCATGTACATGATGGGAGATGTCCCCATGTGTAATGGTGGTATCCATGTTCACACTCTGACATGTCTTGCAGCGCCTTACCGTGATGAGGTTGTATGGAGTTGTCCTGAAAGCTGGGCAGTTTGCTACGATCAATGATCTGTTTGAGATTTGGCGGTTGTTTAAAGGCAAGCAGTGGAGGTGTGGGGAAGATCTTGGCGAGGTACTTATCCTCACTCATAATGTGTTGTAGGTCACGAAGGACATGACGTAGTTTTACAGCTCCTTGTTCAGTACTTCCCAGGAGCAACCCTATTTAGGTAGCACCCTGCTCACCCTGAACTTGGAGAGGGCGAGAAGAGGTACCCTAATATAGTCTGCTTCACCTCATCCTGTCTGGAAAGCTGTTTCCACAGGAATCATCATTATGAGGTCAAAGTACATCAAGAATAGAAACGATGAAATTTGGAACCTGGAATATACGAACTCTGATGGATAACCCAAACTCAGACCAACCAGATAGGAGAACTGCCTTTGTTGCCTGGGAACTCCAAAAATTCAACTTTGACATTGTTGCTCTGAGTGAGGCCCACAGAGCTTGAGATTTTGACTGCCTTCAAACATGCATGCAAAACATTACATGGATTATTCCCAATCTAAAATACAATAACCTAACCTACACATCCCTCAATTCACTGCTGTCCATGTGCATGTCCAACAGTCGCTTAAATGTCCCTAATGACTTTGCTTCCATCACCAATGTTAGCAACGCATTTCATACATTCACAACTCTTTGCATAAAGAACCTACCTCTGATGTCTCCTCTATACCTTCCTCCTAATGTCTCAATCCTGCCCTGGGAAAAAGTCTCCAGATATTGACTCTATCCATGCCTCTCATTTCCTTGTGCTGAAAATATGTTGCTGGAAAAGCGCAGCAGGTCAGGCAGCAAAAGAAGGGCTTATGCCCGAAATGTCGAATTTCCTGTTCCTTGGATGCTGCCTGACCTGCTGCACTTTTCCAGCAACACATTTTCAGCTCTGATCTCCAGCATCTGCAGACCTCACTTTCTTCTCTCATTACCTTGTGTATACCCTGCCTCTCCTCCAGCGTTGACCTTAATGACAAGACGCGATATCATCTTAAATGCACTGGAACAGCTTTTGGACATCTCCAAACAAGAGTTTTTTGCAATCATGATGTCCAGACAGATACCCAAAATGTTAGTGCACAAAGCAATGGTGATCCCAAAGCTTCTGTATGCATCAGAAACTTGGGCAACATACCGATGACATCTGAAAGTACTTGAAAAGTTCCATCAACAATACCTTCAAGACATCTTGAATATCAGCTGGGAAGATAGAAGAACCAACATCAGTGTGCTGAATGAAGCAAAAACAGCAAACATTGAAACCTACGTCATCAAGAACCAATTAAGATAGAGCAGTCATGTTGTTTGTATGAAACATGAGTGTCTGCCGAAATAAATCTTCCATTCTGAGCTTAAAGAAGGCAAACGTAAATGAGGCAGACAAGAGAAGAGATTCAAAGACATTTAAAAGCCAACATGAAGAAATGTAACACCAACATCAGCAATTGGCAAGCCAATGCCAAGTATAGGAAACTCTGTCAAACTATCATTTGAGAAGGAACAGCAATATTTGAAGCCATTAGATGTGCAGAGCTAGAAGAACAGACAAGAAAATGGAAAGTGAGGCAACAATAACCAAAGCCCGATCTGCCATCTGAAACTATTTGTCCTGAATGTGGAAGAACTTTCAAAGCCAAGACTGGATTCATAAGCCACCTGAGAACCAATAAATAGATCGACGGAAAAAAGACGATCATCCTCGAGCTTGTGGGATATCCATGACAATGAGTGTTAAGGCTAAGGTTTGAGCTATGCCACTATTTTAGTGGTGCTGTTGTCTTAATTTTGTCCCATTTCAAATCCACCACAGCCCCTACCTTGTTCAATTCACTGAACCCAACTTGGGCACATGGAGAAAAGAAAATCTGTTAATAATTACATTTTATTCACAGTTAATATTGTAACCAATATCACAGAGATATCTATAATGCATTATTAAGGACTAAATGATATCTCATGACCATGAACTTGATCATGTGTAAGCCTGCCTTTATTTGTAGAATGTTAATTTCCCTATCCCAATTTTAGTCAGAAAATTGAAATAAGTGTTTCAAAAACACAATTAATTTGAGGTGCATATATGGTAGCCACATCAGTTCAAGTATTGGAATTGCATGTGCAGGCTAAATATCTGGCAAGTGGTCTCACTGTGCTTGTGGAGTTGAATGTGTTTTTAAAATGCTGAACCACAGGGAACTCTATCTTACTTCGCACTGTGCAGCTCTTTTTTGGCAACTCCACAGCCATCACAAGTTTCACTGTTTTCTGGACCTCACTGCACTGCTGTGTGTTTGCCCTGTCCCATTTGGGCTAGGTGAACAACAGTGTTACATTAACAGAATAAAGATTTTATGGATCCATCCCAAATTCTCATAAGACCACATCCTAAGCACAGTACTAGAAATCTTAAGAGAATGCATATAAAAAGAAAGATAATGGAATGTTAGTCTTCACAATATGAGAACATGAGTTAAGAGCAGATGCAAGCAATTCAGCCCCTTGAGTGTTCCACCTTTTTAATACAATCATGGCTGAACTCACCTTCACTTCAACTCCACTTTGCTGCCTGATCTCCATAACCCTCCAACTCATTACTAATTAAAAATCTGTCAATCTACTTAAATGTACTCAAGGTCCTAGCATTGACTTACTTTGGGGTAGTGAATTTCACAGATTCATGAACATTTGGGAGAAGTAATTTCTTTTCATCTCACTATTTAAAATATGCTATCTCTTGTTCGAAAACTGAGTGTTCATTCTAGCTTGCCTTACATGAGGAAACCTCTTTGTGTCAACTTTGTCAATCCGTTTTGCATCTTATATTACCTCAAATAAATGTACTCTCATTCTTCTAACCTCCAGAGAGTATAGGCTAATGAGCTCAATCTTTCTTCACAAGACAAAACCATCGTCCCTGGAATCAACCTAGTAAACCTCCTCTGAAATGCTACCAATGAAACTACATCCCTGTTCAAGTGAGAGGACTAACCTTGTACACAATACTCCAGATGCAGTCTCATTAATTCTGTACATAGTTGCAGCAACACTTCCCAACTTTTATACTCTATCCTGTGAGCAATAAATGCTAAAATTCCATTTGTCTTCCATATTACTTGCTGTACCTGTACACTAGTGTTCTATCATTCATGCACAAAGATACCTAGGATCCCTCTGCATGGTGGCACTCTGAAATTTCTATTTACAGAGGAACCTTAATTATTGGAAAGACATGGGCATGAGTATTTTGTTCAGTTAATCTAATGCCAGATAATTGAGTGCTGGATAACATATATAGACAAACTTCGGGACCTTGTGATCTTGTTCAGATAATCCAAATTTTGAGTAGTCGTATGCCAAATAATCGAGGTTCCTCTGTAGATAATAAGTTGTCTTTCTATTTCACCGACCAAAACTGATAACATCATGCACTTATCCATGTTAAACTCCATCTGTGAAATTTTGGCCGGTTCACCTCACCTATCCATTTCTATTTGTAAATTTCTTCTTTCTTCATTGCATCTAACTTTCCTATCTATGTGGTATCATCTGCAGATTTAACTATAGCACATTCAATCCCTTCATACAAGTCATTAACATAGATTATTAACAATTAGGACCGGAGAACCAAACTCTGTGACACCTGAATAGTTATGTCTTGCCAATCAGCAGAAGAACAATTTATCTTTAATCTCTGCTTTCTGTTTGCAGGCCAATCCTCCAACCAAGCTAATAAATTATCCATAACCACAAGGTTATGGGGAAGCAAGTTATGCAACACCTAGTCTAAGCGCTGGTTCGATAATTGTGCAGTGTATGGTGAAATATTGTATGTAGCTTTAGCCCTGTACCTCAAGAATTATATGGTGGTTTTTGAAAGTGTACAGAATAGTCTCTGGGTTAAGATTTAAATTTTAATGACATACTGTATTGCATTTCTTTGGCTGAAAAAGATTAAGGGTTGATTAAAGTTTTTAAAGTGAACATGGAATTTAGTAGGAATTGTTTTCTCTGATGCTGGAACTTAGAATAAGTGGCAAACCCTTCCATTTGAACTAGGCTCTTGGATGATGTCAGGAAGCATTTACTCACAAAGGTAAATGAAATTTCAAACCGCTTTCTTTTAAGGATGAGGAACTTTTGAATGTTTCAAAACTCAGCTTATTACATTTGTGGTGGGCAGGGTTATTTTGTGTTCACTCAAGTGTTTCAAGTGACACTTAGGGAAGTTAGGATGCAAATCAGGCATGAAATGGATTGAAGGAGCTGAATGGCCTTCTCCTGTTGCTACTTACATAGGGCAAAGAAAAGAAGGGAGGGAATTGAGAGATATAAATCAGTCGTAAGTAGGTTAAATAATGATTTCAGATGGACATGACAATGAGAGAGAGGGACACACACACACAATCTCACACTTCACACAGTGACTGGTCTATTCTTATTCTTCTGTTTCACCTTCTTTCTACTTCTGCAATATTTATTGTTGAGATTGCTGAGTATTGCAGGAACATTTTCTTCTTTGCAGAAATATTTTTATGATATCCAATGCATCACTAGTGAGGCCTCCACTTCCAGTTACTTTCTTTATTTCAGATATTTTTCTTCAAAATCCCAACAAAAATACCAATTAAGAAAAGAAAACTTTCATCAAAAACTGTAATGATGTGCTTCATGAATGCCAAACAAATTACACACTTTTTTGGTGGGGTTGGGCAGTGGAGGTATACTTTTAAGAAGTGTATATTTATTGCTGTGTGAGAATTTGTGGCGGTCAAACAGCTTGTTGCATTAGATTCCCATCTTTACAGTGGTTGCAGAAATTATATTCTGAGTTATAGAGTCATAGAGATGTACAGCATGGAAACAAACTCTTCTATCCAGCCTGTCCATGCTGACCAAATATCCCAACCCAATCTACTCCCACCTGCCAGCACCTTCATTTCCTCATATCTAGAATGGGGCAATTATCACTGAGGGAATGCCAAAGAAAATATTTTCAACTATTGCAGGGTTACAGAGATAGGGTAGGGGGTGTGGGTCTGGGTGGGATGCTATTTGGTGTGTTGGTGTGAATGGCGTGCTTCTACACTGTAGGGATTCAATGATACTATTGGTCATGGTTATCCTCTGTCCAGGGCTGCTTTCATTCATATCTTAGAGTGTTCTAAACATCTGGGCGACTTGTCACAAGTTTCCAGTTCTATATCAGCAGATAGGATTTCCTCTAGCTGGAATTTTAAATTCCCCTCGAGGAATAAATTTGAACAATGGCTATGGAGATGTTGGATGAACAGTTTGCCCGTGGTGCACTTGAAACCTTAAGTGACCGATTGATGTTCTTCCACCATAACAGGAATTGTACCTACTGTGGGGGTCCATGCTGGGGCTCCAGGTCACCCAGTAAGAGCTGTTGGCCTAGCAGACAGTTTGGGAGGTGGAAAACTTATGGGGTGGGAAGTAACTGCTAGCTACTTGGTCTAGCACCCCATATCCATCTATGGCTACTCTTAACTGTGTGAAATATCCTGGCTTTCCCTTCCCCATCTTCACAAACTACCTTGACCAACTTATCAGCCCCATCCCCAACCCCACTCCACTAACCATTTGCAATTAGTCCTGCCAGGCTGACTTCACTGAGACTTTGATATGGCACTATAATTCAAACTCCATTGTTAAATGCTTCCCTTAAGGATTGTTCCATCCCAGCCTTAGCCAACATTCCCAATAATGTTGCTGGGTGAAGAGTGCTCTCACTAGTTGATTGTCCAGCATCTCTTTGAGGTGTGATATTCTTTTGGTGGGCCAGCCTCAAGCCAATGAAAGGTCAGAAGGCTGTCAGTATACAGATGGGGGGAAGGTGAGTCAGCTGAGTGTAGATAGAATTGCGACTAACCTTTACATCAGAGGTTTAGTTTGTGTGGGAGGGGAATGTGAAAGGAACTTCCTCCTCATTGTATGACACAATCTTTCATGAAAAACTGAAAATTCTGAAAATAATCAGCATTTCAGGTGTGGCAAAGCAAAATTTACAGTTCAAATTGATGACCTTTCATTGGAATTCGAAGACATTAAAATTGAAAGAGTTGTGAGCAAGTACTGAAGCAGTGAATGGAAAAAGGACAAAAAGGATGTCTGTGGTAGGTTAGAAGGCAGAAGAGATTACACAGCAAAGAGGGTAGTTCAGTTTTTGTCTGCATTTACAAATGGAAATCATGTCAGAAGTTTAACATGTACCTATTGTTTACAAAAAGTGTCAATTGAACTAATGGAAAGAATGTAGTCCAAAGCTTTTAAGAGAGATAAGAGGCCTTCAGGTCTATAATTGCTGGTTTGACTGATTTGATATGCCCTTTGCTGAAGGTTAAGTAAAAGTAAGGATTGCAGATGCTGGAGATTAGAGTCAAGATTAGAGTGGGGTTGCAAAAGCACAGCAGGTCGGGCAGCATCTGAGGAGCAGAAAAATCGACGTTTCGGGCAGGAGCCTTTCATCAGGAATGAACCATTCCAGGCCAAAACATCGATTTTCCTGCTCCTCAGATGCTGCCTGACCTGCTGTGCTTTTCCAGCACCACTCTAATCTTGACTCTGCTGAAGGTTGCCTAGCCATCCAATCTGAGGCTGGCAACCACTGGGTTCTAAGTACCAGCAAGTGGCTACTTTGAATGGGATCTAATGATGAGGAGGTCAATTTACTTAGTAGAGGACATGGAGAGAGGGTTCAGAAGAGTTAAAGGTAAGTGTAGGGATGTGTATTGCAGAGGCCACCATCCATGTCTGCAATCACCTACTGGTTGGGCCATTAGGACTCCCTTCATCCAAATTCAGCAACCAGCCTGATATCTTTCCCATCTCCCAGGGAGGCAGTGATCAGGGATTTGGTGAGTTGAGATTAATTAAGCATCCATTACTTGAAAACGTAAGGTTTTTACTTGCTAGCATGGACAAAATCATTCAAAGATATTTTCTCCCAACAATTAATTGCAGATGGGGTGTGAAGAGTGCAGCTGTATCTCCACGGCAAGCCCACCCAAATTACATCCCCTTTTCTCCACTACTATTATCGTCTTTATGGAGGAGAGCGGTCTGCTGAATGGTCTCCTGTTTTTCAGCCATTCTATGATTCCATAACCTGCCTTAAGTAGATGTATTTCAATTAATTTTGCCAAACATGCAAGTGTAAAGCAGCCAAACCCTGTATAGGCTTTGGACATTGTTCATGTACTAGTCATAATTAATGGATAAGAAAATAGAGCAAAACTAATTGAACATGTCCCGAGGAGATTTTATAAATGTAATCATTAACAGAAACTTGTTTCTTGTCTCTTAGTCATTGTCAAACCAAAATGGCCCAGGCATCATCTTTACTGGAGTAAATCTGTGTGTTATTTGTTAAAAGAGAAAAAAAATCCCCCTTTCTGTTAAATTTGCCCATACTATATGGGCCTTTGAATTATTTTGAACAGCACACAGTTCCCAATATGAGACAATTTCTTTGTCATATTAATGGGTAAGAGGAGGGTGGGAAGATAACATGATAATGGTGAATGATTGATGCACGAATTGTGTCCTTTTTGGACTCAATACTTAATGTACAATTTATACAGATATGCAAATATCCATAATGGATTCTTCCTAATTAGTTGACAGAATTTGGAGGAGGTCTGTGGCATATCAAACCTGTGAAATAACAGCAGGCCATTTGGCCTTTTGAGCGACCACTGCCATTTGATATGTTCATGGCTGATTATCCAACATAGCATGCTGTTGCCACTTTTTCCCAAAATCTTGATCCCTTTAGCCCTAAGAATTCCACCTAGCTTCTTTTTGAAAGCATTCAATATTTTGGCCTCAACAATTTCATGTGACAGAAAATTCCTCTGGCTCATCACTCTCCGGGTGAAGAAATATCTCCTCATTAGAGGCTTTATTTCTATCTTATATCCTTAAACCGTGGTGCCTGGTTCTGGATTCCCTGGTCATCAGGAACACCCCTTCTGTATTAACCCTGTCTGATTCTGTTAGAATCATTCCTCTAACTTCAGTGCATACATCAGTCTTGTTATCCCAGGAATCAGTATGGTAAATCTTTGTGATACTCTTTTTATAGTCCAAATGTTCTTCCTCAGGTAAGGAGACCAAATTTGGATACAATGCTCCAGGCTGTGGTCTCACCAAGCCCTGCAGAATTCCAGTACTTAGATCTTCTCACTCTGAAGGCCAACTTACAACTTTCCTTCTTCACTACTTGCTGCATCTGTGTGCTTAGTCTCAGTGACCAATGTAGGAGGACACCCAGATCCCATTGTACCCCCACTTTTCCCAATTTACCGCTGTTCATCTGCTTTTCTGCTTTTGCTACCAAAGTGGATAACCTCACATTTATCCACATTATAATTCGTGTTCCATGTATTTGCCCAATCACACGATTTATCCAAATCACAATGAAATATCTCTGCATCCTCCTCACAGCTTATCCTCCCAGGTCATTTGCAAACCTGAAGACATTACATTTAGTTCCCTCATCTGAATTATTAACGTTTATTGGGAACAGCTAAGGTCCAAGCACTGAATCCTGTGGTACTCCACTAGTCACTGCCTGCCACTCAGAATCTATTATTCCTATTTTTTTTTCCAGTCTCTCTACTAGTTTCAACCTGATGACAATTGGCCTTTGACTCCAAAGTCTTCTTCCCCACAATAACTCCGACAGTATAAAGTAAACACGTTGGTCCTTGTCTTGAATATATTCAATGGAAACTGCATGTGTTCTCTATGTCCAGAATTTTTAGTGAAATTGTGGAAAATTCCCAGTGATAATGTTTGCATTGCTGACATTCTAATATTGTAGGGACTCTTGCCTTTAAATTAAAAGATTCATGTCCCATTCAACAGACTTGAGTATTAAATCCAGACTGATGCACCAGTGCAGGACAGAGAGAGTGGTATAAAGGCAGGGACACAGTTTCTTTGGATGAAGTGTTAAAATGAAACTCTCAAGTCGATCAGAAAAATCCTCTGGCCTTATTTTGCAGAAGAACTGGTGAGTTCTTCCTGGTTGATCGACAATATTCATCTTTCAACCAGTATCATATAAACAGATTATCTGGGAGCTTTTGGAAGCTTTCTGTATTCAACTTGCTGCCACATTTCTTGTCGGGTGCATAAAAAGAAATAAGACTGGGCAGTCCATCTGTCTTGATTGTAGTAAAATACAGTCAGAAGAAAGTGAGGACTGCAGATGCTGGAGATCAGACTCAAAAAATTACCATTTTTACTAAAGACAAACATGGAGACATTAAATTTTGTTCCTTCATCTGAATCATTAATATATATTGTGAATAGCTGGGATCCAAACAGTGATCCCTGCAGTACTCCACTGTGCCAATAGTACTGAGTCAAAAGGTGTGGCACTAGAAAAGCACTGCAGGCTAGACAGCATCCGAGGAGCAGGACAGTCGACGTTTCAGGAATAGTACTGAGTCAGGCATCCACAAACTGGCATCTCCTGTTATAATTTGGACATGCCTGATAAGTGGCACAAATTGAACATGAAAGGTTTCCTGCAGAGATTACAGCTTGGAGAGACAATGAGGTCAAACTCGGCAATAATTGAATCCTGATTTAGTAGCTGCTTTTGAGCAGCAGACAAGAGAAAGGAATATGAATCAGTAATGATCAGAATAGAAAGTCTCTGTCTCGTTGTTTCCTCCTCAGAAGTTAGCACTGGTGAAAAAGCAAATTGAAGAGAGAATCATTCATTGAGAACTCAAAGATATCTGCAGACATCGATCCTGCGGAGGAGACCAGTCACCAATTAAACAATTGTGGTTTCAGTTTAAAATTTGTTTTAAGGTCCTTTTAACTGTGTCATCTTTATTCTTCTTGTCTATTAATTACTCTCTCTTTTTCAAATTTTATACCTGCGTTAGTATGTAGGTATTTTGATGACTCATTTTTATTTTTCTGGCACTAGTCAGTAGAGCTCAATGAATGACAGCATCTGCCACTGGCGAAACACAGATCCAGCCTCTGGAGTTATGCTTTACATACTGAGGGCAGTCGCCACGGGTGTTGCCACAAGTGGTGCAGAGTAAGTCATGTTTAACCTGCCAGAGATGCCCTGTGAACATCTTTGAGAGGTGTACTCTTTGGAGAGATGGTGTGGACTTGTTGGGTCATATGGCCTGTTTCCACACTATAGGGATTCTATTTAAAACATGCAGAGCATCTCCCAGAGGTCCAAGCAGCACATCTCTGGTTTGAGTGCATTCTGAAGGAGCCAGGCTTGGGGATTTACATGGTGACTTTCAGAGCTTTCTCATTTTGCCTGTTTTTCATGGATTCCTCCATAACAAAACATCGCACATGATTAACAATAATTCACCATATTCAGCATTACTCTTTTCACCACCAATCCAAAGGAGCAGCTGCATATCCCATCTATAGTATAAAATGTACCAGGTTATCTTTTAAAAACTTCCAAATTTGCAACCACTTCAAAAGAGGAGGGCAGCAGATGCATGAGGACACTACCATCAGTAAGTTCATTTCAAAGTCACACACTAGCCTGGCTTGGAAATATATCACTGTTTCTTCACTGCTGCTGGGTCAAAATCATGCAACGCCCTCCATAACAGCACTGTCATCATTCCTACACAGCAAGAACTGCAGCAATTAAGAAGGCAGCTCCCTACCACCTCTTCCGGAGCAGTTAAGATGAGCAAAAAATACTGGCTTAGAAATTTAAGAATACATTGCCCAAAGTGAATTTGAGTTTGGATTGATTTAAGCCAAGAGTCCAATATTTAAAAAG
This sequence comes from Hemiscyllium ocellatum, assembly GCF_020745735.1. NCBI lineage: Eukaryota > Metazoa > Chordata > Chondrichthyes > Orectolobiformes > Hemiscylliidae > Hemiscyllium > Hemiscyllium ocellatum. Next base: position 97,108,879 of record NC_083403.1, read on the forward strand.
TGAAATAGAGTCAAATAGGTTAGAGTGAAATAAATTGCTATGATTTTTTAAAAAGCTACTGAATGACTAAAGTCGTACCCTTCCTAAAACATGTGATCATTATATTAATTTGCTGAGCTTTGAAGTTCCCCACCTGCTTATTTACCTGAGAAACTTCTCAAGAATCATAGCAGAGGGAGGATGTCAACAGAGAAAAGCTCAGCTGGTGAGAAACTACTATGGAGATCAAAATTATGGAAATGTTTCAACTTGGTGATCTCCAGTCAAAACTGGAAAAAAATGAGATGGAACACTTTCAGACAAGGCACAAGTCAGGAATGTGATGGAATACTTCCCATTTGCCTTGATGACTACAGCTCCAATGACACTAAGGAACCTTGACACCATCCAGGACAATGCACTCTGTTTGATAGACATCACCTCAACAAATATCTACTCCTTCTCCCACTAATGCTCAGTAGCAGTCAATGTGTACTATCTTTAAGGTGCATGTCAGGAATTCACCAAGGTTTCTTGCACAGCACCGTCCGAAGATACAGTCACTACCACTGTAGCAGCTGATACATGGGAACATGTAAGTTTCTCTCCAGGACATTCACAATTCATGCTTGGAAATTTATTACTGTCCCTTCGGTAGTTTCTAAGTTAAAATCCTAGAACTCCCTCTCTATTGGTATTGTGAGTCCACCTATAACACATAGACATCAACGGTTTAGGATGGGAGCACATCATTACCTCCTCAAGGATAATAAAGATTGTCAATAAATGCTGATCCAGCCAGCAACACCTGTGAGTAAAAACTTTTTTAAAAGTTGCCTGAACTCTTGCTGTGAGTCAGCCAGTTAAGGGTTCGAGCCATAACATTAAAAGATATAATGTCAGCTGATATGTCATTAATGAGGGATTGGCTATCCTTCATTTGTGGAGGTTAATGAGAAATATTCCACGCCATTACTTAAAAGAAGAGCAGCAGGTTTTTCCTTGTTAATGTTTCTTTTAAACAAGCAGAAAACATACCAGATTAATTGAAGTCAGCTCTTCACAGCCACCTTTAAAGAGGTATACTTTCATCTTACAAAAAGAAACATCAAAGTTATTTATTGAACGTGGCACTTCTCTGAGAGATGTGATGATGCACTTTATAGAAGCAAACTCTCACTTTTGCAAGCCTGAGCATTACTAAACCTTGCTGACTGCTATTTTAGCTCTAAATGCTTTGAGATGTTCTTTTTAACAAATATTAAAAATACCCAGAATGATGCCTAGGATAGTGTATTATCTTGTGAGGAAATGTTGGACCAGCTGAGCTTGCATTCATTCAAGTTTCAAAGAATGAGAGCTGATCTTACTGAGCCATACAAAATCCTAAGGCCTTTGCAGGATGAATACTGAAAAGATATTTCACTTTGCGAGAGAAATTCAACAGATAAATACTATTTAAAAAATAAGACATTGACTGAGAGAAATGTTTTCTCAGAGAACTTCCTCCCCAGAGAGTGATGTAGGCCAGGTATTGAATATTTTTGAGAGTAAAGTATATTGATCAGGAATATTTTAAACAAATCAAGGATATACAACTCAGATACCAAATTGCACAGAAAATTCCAGTCCTCAAGCATGCTCAGGTGAAAACGTTTTTCCTCCTTTCCTCTACAATCGATCTACTAAGCACCTTAAATGTATATACCCTGCTTATTGACCTTTCTGCTAGGAGAAACAAGTCTTTCACGTTGACTCTATCTCAGCCTGTCATAATTATCTACACCTTTGCAAAGGCAGCCTTCAACCTTTTTCTTTCTAAGGAAGAAAATCTTAGTCTGTCCAATCTTTCCTCACAGCTGCAATTTTCAAACTCTGGGAATCTTCTTCTATATTTCTTCTGTGTTCCCTCCAGAGCAGTTCTCAGTAAAAGAAAGTTCTGGCTCATCAGATTGGGCTTCATATTGGTTCCACAGGTTGATGCAACATCAAAGGCTGAATGGCCTGTACTGCGCTGTAACATCCTATGTTCTAAAACCTATCCTTCTGATCAAGTATTAATCAATTGTTTGTTATGGACCAGGCCAGACACCCTCAAAATATTTTAAGCAGGTTGCCTAGACACTAACTTTTTCTTATTTTAAAGGCAGATGTGAAATGAGTCTTCCAGGTGTGATGCAGCTGGACAAAGATTAGATTACTTACAGTGTGGAAACAGGCCCTTCAGCCCAACAAGTCCACACTGACCCTACGAAGAGCAACGCACGCAGACCCATTTCCCTACATTTACCCTTTCACTTAGCACTATGGGCAATTTAGCATGGCCAATTCACTGAAACTGTGCATTTTTGGACTGTGGATGGAAACCAGAGCACCTGGAGGAAATCCACGCAGACACGGGAGAATGTGCAAACTCCACACAGACAGTTGCCTGAGGTGGGAATTGAACCAGGGTCTCTGGCGCTGTGAGGCAGCAGTGCTAACCACCGTGCCACCCCAAGCACTCAGCTTTAAGCAAAACAGAATTTATTTAAACATTACAGTTGAAACAAAAGAAAACAAATTTTAAAATAACTATTAGAAAACTTAACCAACCCGATACAGCAACTATTACTAATTAACTGTTCCAATACAGTAACATACCATTGACAAAACCGTAACTTCAAACATATTTTTACAGGCAGAACAGAACAATATCCCCAGAGAGATTTCAGAGAAAGTCCGAACAATCCTTTACTGAAGTATACCACTCCCTGGGACTCTCACATCTTGTGCCTGCTACAGCTAAAACAAACTAGAAAAAGCCGAAAGTGGGAGAGCTGGCCACTCTCCTTCCATTGTTAAAGTAGACTCTTCATCACCTCTACATTTACAATCTCTTTAAAAAAAAGGGCAAAATAACCTTTTTAATGTGACAGCATCATCACATGTTCAAATATCATCTTTGTTGATTCAGTACCAAACACTGTTTCATAACAAACCTGCAAAGCACCTTGGTGACTTTCATCTGCACAGGAGCAGGAGAAGGCCATCTAGCCTTCCAAGCCAGCTCTGCTATTCAATAAAATCATGGTTGATCTTTTTACCCACCTTCTCACTATAACTTTTAATTCCTTTACTGTTCACAAAGTTATTTATCTTAACTTTATGAGCATTTACTGAGGAAGCCTCAACTACTTAATTGGACAAGGAATTCTATAGATTCACAACCCTCTGGGTGGAGAAGTTCCTTCTCAATTCTGTCCAAAATCTGCTCCCCCTAATTTTGAGGCTATGTCAGCTTATCCTATTTTCACCCACCAGCGAAAACATGTTCTCTATTTATATCCTATTTATCCCCTTCATAATTTTAATTGTTTCTAAAAGATTCCTCCCCCAATTCTTCTAAATTCCAATGAATATAAGTCCAGTCTACTTAATCTCTCCACATAAGGCAACCCCCTCAACTCAGGAATCAACCTAGTGAATCTCCTCTGTACCCACTCTCATGCCAGTACATCCTTTCTCAAGTAAAGACATCAAAACTATATCTAGTACTCCAGGTGTAGCCTCACCAGCAACCTAGGTGAAAGTGAGGAATGCAGATGCTGGAGATCAGTCAAATTAGAGTGGTGCTGGAAAAGCACAGCAGGTCAGGCAGCATCTGAGGAGCAGAAAAATCAATGTTTCGGGCAGGAACCCTTCATCAGGAATCAATACATAGTCATAGCGATCAACAAGATAAGAAGAGTACAGTTAGGTCTCCTATAATGCTAGGTCTCCTGATGAAAAGCTCTTGCCGAAACATCAATTTTCCTGCTCCTCAGATGCTGCCTGACTTGCAGTGCCACACCAGCAACCTGTATAGCTGCAACATAACCTTCCTGCTTTTAAACTGAATCCTTTCAGCAATGAAAGATTAAATTCCACTTGATTACTTAATAACCTGTTGCCTTCTTAATTACCACAAACTAGATCAATGAAAATCTATTAAGTGGATTATCAAGAAAGAATGATGAATTTAGTTGCAGACATATTCTTGTTTCCACTGATTATTCCAATAATGAATAGTCATCCAGAACAGATGGAATGCTGGTATCAAACCCCAACATGCCACTTTAGTTTATGTCATGATAGAGATGGCTTCTGTGAATGGAAATACCTTGGTCTTGAGAGGATGGAAAGTTGAATAGAGTTCCTGCTTAAGGTCAGATGTGGTGACACTAACCCCATAAAAGTGGTTGATGATTAAGGATACAATAAAGTTTGGCCAAAATACCCTCCTTTAATTGAACTGCCCTCATCAAAGCCCACCCAATGAACTCAAAAGATGCAATGCACAGTCAATGCCATCAACAAGACAAGAAGAGTATAGCTAGTTCTCCTATAATGCTTGTTTATTGAATGCAGTTTGTCTGTTATGCGAATTGTGAATTGCCAACCTTTCTTTAATAAGGTGAACTCCCGTTCACTGTTATGCGATTCTCATCCCCAGCAGTAGGTCTCCCGATGGACTCTGCAGTGGCATCATGTGACCTTTCTCATGAAGAGTTTTGTGAAAAGTTTGTGCCAGTGGACTTGGAAAAACATTGAGGAAATGTTTCTACAGTCTGAGGACAAGATCCTGGACAAGCAATTTGTTAACTTATAAACTTAAAGAGTTGAGATAAAAATGAAAATTCACTGGATTTGACTAACAGTAAAAGGACAGTGTTGAGCAGTTTAAAACTTGGCTTTGTCGTTTGTATTAAGAGCTTTTGTTTCTCTCTCTTTGTTTAAAACTATGTGTAGATGTTAAAGAATATCTGCAGACCCCTGGGAATCTGTTTCAGTGACTAATCACTATGGTAACCAAATGCAAAGATATTGTCAGCTGCTTAGGATGGTCAGAGTCAGGAAATTCAACACATTGTTAGTGAGGGAGAGAAAGGTGGATGGCACACTATTACCTTTGGTGCATGTGTGGAAGTGTCCGGAGGAGGTGAGTTGGCCATGCAGAAGAGATTCTAAGTTAGTCAGGGTCAGATGTTAGCGGGGATGAAAGTGAGTGGGGAAGATGTTGCAGGAAATGGTGGATACAGTAGCAGAGATAAAGTGAGGTACCAATGAGAAGATGGTGGCAATTTCACTGGCAGAGTGGTGAAGGTCATTGATCACCTTCCTACCTTCTGTGCATTTTTCAGATGGTTAAGACTGCACTGGCTTTGGAGGTAACCCTGGTCCAGGTTGTGATTTGGAGATGCCGGTGTTGGACTGGGATGTACAAAGTTAAAAATCACACAACACCAGGTTATAGTCCAACAGAGTTAATTGGAAGCAAACTAGCTTTCGGAGCGACACTCCTTCATCAGGTCCAGGTTGGCATGGTTCCAGTAGAATCGCATCCTCTGTTGGCCTTGGAGAAAAGGACATCCTACCTCTGCATCACCCCATTCCAATCAGCAGCATCTCCGTGTCCCTGCCCACAAAGAGAAGCACCAATTTTCCATTGTCTACCACATCCAGGGCCAATGTCAGGAACTATGCAGGGTGGCTCGGACTGACAGCTCTTGTCTGGGAGCACAGTATCTTTTTAAAGATGGTGCTGCATCACAATTATTGGATATCCAGTCAGTGGTGAGTTGTTTTGGAAATGGCACACATTAGAATGTATGAGAGGGGCACTGAAGGATGAGGCAGTAATAAATCAGGCGAGTTTTGTAAAATAAGCTAATAGACCATGCATCATGATGTGAAACCCTCAAGAAATATGACAGAATTGACACTTAGTGAAAGAGATTAAGATTCAGTCCTTGATCTGTCATGAAGGTTTCATTCTGGGATCTAACTTATGCAGGGTTGCCATTGGATGGGATCAGAAGACTGGCTAGTGTGTAATGCAGTCAGCAGGTATACATGCCAACTGAGAGTTAGGTCAGTTACAACAGGTCAAAATTTACTTAGCCTGAGCTATTGTTTGTGTTGGGCTAACTGCTATTTTTATTTCAATTTTTGCTGGTATTTGTCGAGGTTTGCCTGTAGCCCTATTTTTCCCATAGTTCCCATTATTTCTGTTGCACGATTTTCTATAGTACAGCATCATATGGGAATGCAACTTCAGCATTGTCGGAGAATTAACTGTATCAGAAAGTAGCCTCCTCCCAACTTAATGAAAATACATTTCTTGTCACATACAGTACTGTAAACAAATGAGTAGAAGAAATACATTTTCTGTAGCTCCCTTTAGGACAATAGATGTCCTGAAGCAGTTCACTTACACAAGACATGGTGGAGCATATAGTGTAGTGATAGTGCTGTTCACAATTGTGTGCTGATGCAATCTGACGCACATTGTTTGACTTTGCTATAACTTCAGTTCCCTGTGCAGCCTGATTTTTTTTGAAAGGTACTAGAAATCATGTAGTGCACTTTTACTTTTGGCATTGAGACAAATGGTGTGCGAAGTCTCAAATTAACAGTTTTTATCTGACATAATCCTACAGCTTTGGGGATACAGGGGTTGGTGAGTGATGGATGCAGATAAGCCAATTACAAAAAAAAACAGTTTTAATAAGGCATTTTGCTTGATGGCTTTGATTCCTGAAGCGTCAACTTGTCTCACATCATTCAGAATCATATATTTATCTGCCAGTGGTAGAGAGAAACAGTGGGGGTGGAAAGATGGAACTATGGGAATTAATGTTTTCAAATTTGTGGTGATGCACTGATTAAAAGCTCAGTCCCCGTGCACTTGCCCCACTTCCAAACATTACTTCTGATGATACTTTCAATATACCCACTGGTTGACTTTCAGTTTTTACAAATATGAAATAAAGGTTGTTAGTCAGCAGAAGATAACTTCAATTGGAAAAGTCAGCACCATATCTTTTGACAATTAAATTAAACACACCTGTGTGTTTTTCTAGCCACTTGGTATAATTATATCCAAATTACGTTTGCTGAGTGTTGCTCATCAGAGGTTGCCTACAGGGTAGACAATATTGATTTTCTGTACTTCATCCTCATCCTGCTCTCTAACATGCAGTACAATCTACAGATGGCGTGAACATGGATCTCTTGGTTTCCACCTTCTCCTGTCTCACCCCCACCAAAGTTCCCCTTTTCAAGTGCCCATGAGGTTTCAACTAGCCAACACAGACAGCCTCATTGTGAAGAGGCAAATAACAGCAGACTAAGGATGGATCAGATTGCAGTAGGTATCACCTCACCTATAAATTGGGGTAAGAGCTGTACATCAGAGAAATACTGAACATGAGTGGGCTGCAAGCACCTCAAGAAAATAGACAATTCATGTCTCACCTTTCAGGTTTGTGGGAATCTAAGATCACAGATGACATCCATTAAGAGAACTGAGGTGAAGATTTCAATGGAGTAACGTAGTAGAAAATGCTGATGAATATAGTTAAAAATCACACAACACTAGGTTATAGTCCAACAGGTTTAATTGGAAGCACACTAGCTTTCGGAGCGCTGTTCCTTCATTAGGTGGTTATAGAGGCCAGAATTGTAAGGCACAGAATTTACAGCAAACGTTTGCTGTGTGTTGTAACTGAAATTATACATTGAAAAATACCTTGATTGTCTGTTGAGTCTTTCATCTGTTTGAATACCATGATAGTTTCACTTCTTTCATGTGTAAATCACAAAACTTTTTTCAAAAAACTTACATTCTCAGGCTCGCTGTAACAATTCGTGTTAGCTAGACAATATGTTGAAGGTTCTGGATTAGTGGTAATGGAAAAGCACAGCAGTTCAGACAGCATCCAAGGAGCATGTTGAAGGTGTTAGCCCTCTGTGTTCTCTGTCTATGCCATGATGTTTAGATTGATTGTAATCTAAAAAGTGAGATAACAGAGTTTTACATGAGTTTATGCAGTTGTTGAGCTAAGTACAATGTAACTCTACAAGTACAAACTCACCCCACAAACGTATATGTATATGTATGCATGTGGGTCTTTGTGTGTGTCATTGTCTGTGTCTGTGTCTGTGACTGGGTTGGGGGGTTGTGAGTGTGAGAGGGAGTGTGTGTATGTTTGTGTATGTGAGTGGAGAGTCTTAAGTCTGTGAGGAGGTGCATGTGTGAGTTTGGAAGTGTGTGCATGTATCTGGGGTGAGGGGTTGTGAATGTCTGTGAGAGAGGGTGTATATGTGGGCTCGTGAGTGTAGAGTGGTCTAAGTCTCTGTGAGGATGCATGTGTGAGTGTGGGAATGTGTGTGTCTGTAAGGGTGTGTGTGAGTGTCTGTGTATGTGTATGTATGTGTGTATATGTGAGTGTATATGTGTAGGAGTGCCTGTGTGTATGTACAGTGCAATGGTGGTCACCTGTAGTGTGACATGAACCCAAAGTCCTGGTTGAAGCCCTCCCTAAGGGTATGGAACTTAGCTATCAGCCTCCGCATGGCCACTTTTCGCTGCTGGATTAGAGTGGTGCTGGAAAAGCACAGCAGTTCAGGCAGCATCCAAGGAGCAGGAAAATGGAAGTTTCGGGTAAAAGCCCTTCATCAGGAATACAGGCAGAGTGCCTGCAGGGTGGAGAGATAAATGTGAGGAGGGTGGGGGTGGGGAGAAAGAGTACAATAGGTGAGTGGGTTTGGGGATGAAGGTGATAGGTCAGAGAGGAGGGTGGGGGGAAGGTAGCAAAGAGTACAATGGGTGGATGGGGGTGGGATGAAGGTGATAGATCAGAGAAGAGGGTGGAGTGGATAGGTGGAAAAGAAGATAGGCAGGTAGGACAGGTCATGGGGACAGTGCTGAGCTGGAAGTTTGGAACTGGGGTGAGGTGGGGAAAGGGGAAATGAGGAAACTGGTGAAGTCCACATTGATGCCCTGGGGTTGAAGTGCTCCGAGGCAGAAGATGAGGCTTTCTTCCTCCAGGCGTTGGGTTGTGAGGGAGCAGCAGTGAAGGAGGCCCAGGACCTCCAGGTTCTCGGCAGATTGGAAGGGGAAGTTGAAATGTTGGGCCCCACAGGGCAGTGTGGTTGATTGGTGTGGTTGTCCCAGAGATGTTCTCTAAAGCGCTCTGTTAGGAGGCGTCCAGTCTTCCCAATGTAGAGGATACCGCATTGGGAGCAACAGATACAATAAATGATATTGGTGGGTGCGTAGGTAAAACTTTGATGGATGTGGAAGGCTCCTTTAGGGCCTTGGATGGAGGTGAGCGAGGAGGTGTGTGCGCAGGTTTTGCAATTCCTGTGGTGGCAGGGGAAGGTGCCAGGACGGGAGGATGGGTTGTAGGGGGACGTGGACCTGACCAGGTAGTCACGGAGGGAACGGTCTTTGCGGAAGGCAGAAAGAGGTGGGGAGGGAAATATATCCCTGGTGGTGGGGTCTGTTTGGAGGTGGCGGAAATGTCGGTGGATGATTTGGTTTATGTAAAGGTTGGTAGGGTAGAAGGTGAGCACCAGGGGGTCTGTCCTTGTTACGGTTGGAGGGATGGGGTCTGAGGGCAGAGTTGCAGGATGTAGACGAGATGTGTTGGAGGGCATCTTTAATCACATGGGAAGGGATATTGCGGTCTTGAAAAAAGGAGGCCATCTGGTGTGTTCTGTGGTGGAATTGGTTCCTCCTGGGAGCAGATACGGCAGAGGCGGAGGAATTGGGAATATTGGATGGCATTTTTGCAGGAGGTAGGGTGGGAAGAAGTGTAATTCAGGTAGCTGTGGAAGTCGGTGGGTTTGTAAAAAACGTTGATGTCAAGTCTGTCATCATTAATGGAGATGGAGAGGCACAGAAAGGGGAGGGAGGTGTAAGAGATGGTCCAGGAAGGGGAGGGAGGTGCCAGAGCCACTTTTCTCTTTTGCCTGTCCCAAAGCCTCCCTTGGAGGATGGTCACCCGAAGATCTGAGGTCGAATGTCCTGGACCGCTGAAGTGTTCCCCAACTGTTCCCCAATCCTGTCTGTTGATTGTTGTGTGGTGCCCATTCATCTGTTGCCATAGCCTTTGCTCGGTTTCCCCAATGTATCATGTCTCAGGGCATTCTTGCCTGCAATGTATGAGATAGACAACATTGGCTGAGTCACATGAGTACCTGCCACATACATGGTGGGAGGTGTCCCCATGTGTAATGGTGGTATCCATGTCTACACTCTGACACATCTTGCAGCGCTTATCATGACAGGGTTGAATGGAGTTGTCCTGAAAGCTGGGCAGCTTGCTACGAACAATGATCTGTTTGAGGTTTGACTGTTGTTTAAAAGCGAGCAGTGGATGTGTGGGGAAGGTTTGGCGAGGTGCAGGTCACAAAGAACATGGCATAGTTTTCAGCTCCTAGGAAATACTGAACAATGAAGGGTACCCTGTCAGTTGCAGCACATATCTGTCTCCTGAGGAGGTCATTACGGTTCCTTGCTGTGGCACGTCGGAACTGGCGGTCAATGAGTTGATCATCGTACCCCTTTATGAGGGCATCCCTGAGTACTTCCAGGTGCCCATCACGTTCCTCCTCATCTGAACAGGTCCGGTGTATGCGTAGAGCTTGTCCACAGGGAATGGCTGTTTAAATATGTTTTGGGTGGAAGCTGGGGAAGCGTTGCATTGTGAGGTTGTCTGTAGGTTTGCAGTAGAGTGTGGTGCTGAGGTGTCCATCCTTGATGGAGATGCATGTGTCCAAGAATGAGACAGATAGTCGATAGTAGTCCATGGTGAGTTTGATGGTGGGATGAAACTTGTTGATATCACTGTGTAGTTTTATCATTGACTCCTTGCCATGGGTCCAGAGGAAGAAAATGTCAGCAATGTGCCTGGTGGATAATGTTGGGTTGGAGATCCTGCACTGAGAAGAAGTCTTGTTTGAATCTGTGCATGAAGATGTTGGCATATTGAGGTGTAAATTTGGTCCGCATGACTGTTCCATGTGTGTGGATGAAGAACTGGTTGTCAAAGGTGAAGACGTTGTGTTCGAGGGTAAAGTGGATGAGTTGTAGGATAGTGTTTGGAGATTGGCAGCTGTTGGTGTTGAGTACTAAGGCTGTTGCCGTGATGCCGTTATTGTGGGGGATGCTGGTGTAGAGTGCTGAAACATCAATTGTGACGAAGAATGTTCTCGGTTGACTGGTCCATGGGTGCTGAGTTTCTATAAGAAATCCATAGTGTTGCGACAGAAGCTGGGGATCCCCTGTACAATAGGTTCCAAGATGCCTTCAACATAGCCGGAGAAATTCTCACACAGGGTCCCAGTGCCTGATACGATGGGACGTCCTTGTGTGTTGGCTTGGTTTACCTTTGGAAGGCAGTAGAAGTCACCTACACGAGAACTACGTGGGATGAGGGAACGTAGGGAACTCTGAAGGACTGGATCCAAAGTCCTGATCAATGTGTTTAATTCACGGGTGTGTCCTTTGGTCGGATCAGCTGGTAGTTGCCTGTAGTGTTCCTGGTTGTTCAGTTGTCAGTACACTTCCTTGCAGTAATCTGTTCTATTCTGAATAACAATGGCTCCTCCTTTATCTGCTGGTTTGATGACAATGTTGTGATTGGTTTTGAAAGCCTGGATGGCATTGCGTTGTGAACGGGTGATATTTTGCTCTACCTTTTGGGTACAGCTGATGAATCTGGCATTTATATATTTCCTGACGGTTTGAGTGGACATGTCAAGCCCAGGGCAGCGGCCCTCCGGTGGGATCCAAGTAGACACCTTCTTTAGTCGCTCCTCTACAGATCCCTGTGATGACTGTTCCAGTTCACCAGTGGGCTCATTGGGATCACTGCTGGCACCTTGAAAGAATTCCCGGAGTGTCATTCATCAGATGAACTCCTCTGTGTCTGCTACAAGAACAATGGGTCTATTTTGGTGATGGGCCAGAATTTGAGACCCCTTCTCAGGACTTCAATCTCGTCCGGTTGAAGTTTGTGTTCCGATAAGTTGATAATAGACTTCCCCGCAGTGATAATGTTGTCTACTGTGGTGCCAGGGTGGACTTTGCTATTACTGGTGAGAATGCTAAGTTTCTCCAGTTTTTTGTTCTTGGTGTGCATGTAATTGGTGTAGTTTTGTCGCCTTGTCTTTTTGACAATGTCGCATAATTGTATTGCTGTATCCTGATGAATATATACATTGAGATGTACAGTGACAGACCACCAATTTATTTTCTCACTGGTGTGGAGGAACATGGAATAAGCAGACTATTCCTTTCCCAAGTACCATTTGATAACATTGTCAGTGATCTCCTCCATCATTTTGATGATTGGGAGCAGACTGATAGGGAAGCAATTGGCCAGGTTAGATTTGTCCTGCATCAAATGCATCTGCAGCATATATATCAGGGAAGATAAGGTGAAGTAGATTTTTTTCTTGTTGATTCTCTCACCACCTGCTGCTGACCCAGTCTTGTAGCTATGACTTTTAGTAATCAGCAACTCAATCTGTTGTAGTGTAGTGAATCGTATTTGTGATGGGCTTTAGAATCTCGCTGTCAGAGTACATTTGAGTCCTTACCATCGTCAGTGCTTCTTCGAAATGGTGTTCAACATAAAAAAACACTGATTTATCAGCTGACGTAGGGGTTGCAGTAGGTGGTGATCAGGAGGTTTCCTTATCCATTTGACCCAATTTATGCTTTGCGCCTTCAAAGGATCTGCAATTAATGCTAACGACTTCTGAGAAACTCCTTTTGATTGTATGCCACTATACTGCTGCCTCTGGCCAACCCATCCACCACTTTCAATATTCATTGTCCAACTTGTGAGACTTTTTTAATAATCTTGGGTGATTAACAATTGCCAGACTTGTCAGTCGTTATAATATATTACAAATGAATGTATAAAACTTGCATAATGTTAACAACTTAATACACAACAGGAATTTTCTTCATTCATAGTAACCTGTTTCCTACAAATTTCATGCGTGATTTCAACCTAGTATATTTTCAGCACAGCTCTATTTGTAAGGAACTGATTAATAGTTAACAATAAAGTGAAAAAGTCTCCTTGCTTTTGTTTTGTGGGCATTCTTCATTGAGAAATTGAAAATTTGCAATGTCCCCAGTTCCTACAAGTATGACAGCCCAGCAAAGGTGTTCAGGATATTACTCATTTCCTCTCATTCAGAGTTGAGCCATCAAGTGCATACAATTTAGTTAATTGGTTAGCTCGTTAGTGAATAAGATATTGCAAAGAGAAAGCTGGTTTCTGGAATGATGCATTTAAGTTGATGCAGGGATCAGACGTGTGACCAGCATTTTGATTGTCTGTTTGTGGCACAATATTTTGTTGGGCATTTTTATCGTTATGCGGTACCAGGGTTAAACATCTGAAAATGGCAATGTGAAAAGAGTAGTTCAAATTCCTTTCCCTGAGATTGAGGTCAAGACCTGTTGGTTGTACTTATAATGAGGAAATCTGAATGTACTAGGATCTTGTGTTGAGAAAGTATCGAATGGTAACAAAGTACAAATAGAATTGTGTTAAACAAGATTGTGTTTAATGATGGTTATGTCACGCAGCTGATCTCTCTGTCACCCTGGTTCAGTTGGTAGCACTGTCACTTCTGAGTTAGACATCTGTTGGTCAACTCCACAACATTAGGCTGGCAGCACACAACTTTGGTTGATTCCTTAGTGCAGCAGTTAGAAATAAAAGCAGAAAATGCTGGACGTCCTCTGCAGCTTACAGAGTCCTTTTTGAGAGCAAAACAGTGTTAACATTTCAACTTGATGACTTTTGAAGAAAAGCAGAGTATGGGTGTTGTGTCCTTCCACAGTCAATACTACAAGTCAACAAATTGATTTTTGATGCAACTTACTGTTGCTCAGTTACGCTAACATTCAAAACATGAGAATTCTTTAAATCCTTATAGGGGAGGAAGACCACTCACCACATTTTCATTCTTGTTAATCCATGACCTTGATAGACAGAGCATCATTCAAAGGTTTGCAGTTGTCAGGAAACTACAAAATATGGTAAACCACAATAGCAGTGAGAACAGATTTTGGAAGGTCAGGCACAGCATGACTCAGGCAGACAAAATTGGACAAAATCCTTGAACTGTGTACCTGATAGCATTGTGTGTGTTGGCTATATTTCAAGAAGGTAGCTCATCACCAACAACTCCAGGGCAGTTAAGAATCATGTCACCATTTCAATTACATTTTCTTCCTCTTGATATTCTGCGATTTCAAGTTCCCAGATTTCACCTACATTGAACTTAAATGAAATTAAAATAACCACCTCAAACTTACTGGCTTGTAATTGCCTGAAAATAGCATGAGCCTCTCTTCATTTTACTGACACAGGATACAATATGTTCTCAATAGAAACATGTAATAGAAACAATGCCATTTGTTTCTAAACCTTGAATAGGTTTTCTTAAATCCTGATTACTCTACACTATTTTAGGGCAGATCTACAGAAGTGTATTGAACCATTTTAGATGGATCATCTAGCATTTGACTTGTATGGAAGTCTATCAAAGAAGCATGGACCATTCAGTCACTTTACAATGTTCCACCATGTTACCTTAATGCCTTTTACGTCAACCACCATTTTCCTCCACAATCTCCATGTTCCTTGATAATCTTTATTGTCTATAAATCTACGATTCTCCTGCTCCTTGGATGTTGCCTGACCTGCTGCGCTTTTCCAGCAACACATTTTCAGCTATAAATCTACTGATGTCAGTCTGCGATACCATAATGCTGCTAGGTAGAAGATTCTAAAGATTCACGACCATAGAAAGAAATCCTCCTGGTATCAGTCCTGATTGACTTGCACATTTATTTTGAGATTGTCTCAACCAGGTGTGGAAACCCCAGCCAATAATAACTTAGTTGATGAAAGCCCAAGTGGCTAAAATAAGTGATTGGTTATTTCAAATCCTATAAAAGTGATTTTAAATCAATCTGTGAAATGTTTCAGTGTTGAAATATTCAGTTCAATTCTATTAGTTAGGTGTTACTATGGAACATCTTTTGCTCTATTGGATGACATCTTTATTTTATGGGGCATCTGTGATTTGAAACACTGTAAATAATCAGAGTGGAAAATGGAAAACAAACAAGTTGGAAACATTTGGAAAATGCAACAAACAAATATTTGTCATTTTACTTCAAGTACCCTTTCATTATCTAGTATCCATTGAACAAGAAATATTAATGATAGCTTAGTTTACTTAGATACCTGATGGCAACAGGGCATTTTTTTCAACATTTGATTTTGAGTTAAGTATGCTGATGGAGACATTTGCTGTTCACTCCCAGCTGTGTGTTGGCATCTCCTGAGTTCGGTGTTTTTGCCTCAGTACCAGCAGATCTATTAGGTTTCTATCCCTTAGGTTGTCAACCACTGATGTAGAACATAGAACATAGAACATAGAAAAATACAGCGCAGTACAGGCCCTTCGGCCCTCAATGTTGCGCCGACCAAAGTCTACCTAACCTACACTAGCCCAATAACCTCCATATGCTTATCCAATGCCCGCTTAAATGACCATAAAGAGGGATGGACATAAATATTCAATGTCCTCGATGACATTGAATATTTATACTTTACTGTGAAAGAGTAAGGGGGTGATGGTAGGAGGAGGATAGACTGAATAAGAGAATGAAGACCGTTTGCACTGTCGTTTAGAGAAATACAATATCAAACACGTACTAAAATATTAAAAACTTCATTATTTTATCATTAAAAATGCCTGGTACTAAAACGATGTTTCACTCGTACTATGTACCATATCTGCATCAGCCAAAAACAGTTTTGAATGTAACTTTATCTACTGCAGTTTACCACTGGCACCTCCAAGTCATTGTTAGTATTTTAATATGCATGGTTAAACTAACTTTATTAGCCCAGTTGGCTGGGCGGCTGCTTCGCAAAACAGTAAGAATAGCAACAGCTCAGGCTTAATTTCTGCACTCGCTGATGATCCCGTTTTCTCAACTGTTCTCCTCACCTGAGTTGTGGTGACCCTCAGATTGAAATTCACCACCAGCTGTCTAAGATTGTGGCAACTTTACCTTTTAATGTGACTTCTATCACTTTATCTATAAAGATTTATGCTCATTCTGTGTTTCTCATAGACCCCTCCATAACAGAAGTACGTAATTGCAATATTGCAGAAGGAGGCCATTCAGCCCGAACAATCTCTCCACTGCTCTCTGACTGAACATTTTGACTTGGTGTCTTCCCTGAAACCCTACCTACTGTTTCTATTTAAATGATCATTCAATGCCATCTTGAATATCACAACACACTTCCAGGCAGTGAGTTTCATACTACACACTCACGTTGTGTGCAAAACATATTTTTTTCAAATCACATCAGCTTCTTTTGCATGTTACTTTGTAACTGTGCCTTCTCATTCTCCATCCTTTTATGAGATGAAGCAGCTTCTCCCTATCCACTCAGTCCTGATTTATCATTAGTTTTGAACCACCTGCCAATCTCCTCTTAGGGGTCTTCCCTCCAAGGAATACATTCCTAACACCACCATATTTTTCTCATGACTGAAATTCTCATTGCTGAAATAAAAGCAGGAAATCAAGTGGAACCCATATCGATATGTAGTCAGCTAGAGGGCTGCTTGAGCTATTCTTTGATTATGGGAAATAATGACAATGTGACAAATTCTGCATTGAGGTAAGGGAGTAGATTAGAATTCATTGCATCATTCAGCTGTAAATTGTGGAATTATGTATTTAACAGAAGATAGTACTCAGATTGTATTAAAAGCTGGCAGTGGGGGTTGGGGGGCAATATGGGGCTGAAGATAGCTGTCTTCATCTGAAGACAAATTGACTCTTATTGCTCTGCAGGAGGAAATGCACCACACTATTCCTATTACCATTAAACCCAGTTCTACCCAAAGGCAGGGGCAGAGGTAGAAATGCTGCACAGGCTGTGGGGCTTTTCCTGGCATAGTGAAGGCTCCCCCCCTCAACTCTAGCATAGCAGACATTAACCCTCCTCCAGCTTGAGTACAGTGGCTTCTCCTCTCCCAACTGAGCACAGCAGGGGCATGCTAGAGCCCCAGCCTTGTTGTCACTTTATATTG
Source organism: Hemiscyllium ocellatum (assembly GCF_020745735.1). NCBI lineage: Eukaryota > Metazoa > Chordata > Chondrichthyes > Orectolobiformes > Hemiscylliidae > Hemiscyllium > Hemiscyllium ocellatum. The sequence goes on from NC_083403.1 coordinate 97,125,823, forward strand.
TGGGTCCTGTCCACAGGAATAGTCAGGATAGAGAATATTTGGGATACTTTTAATGGGTAAGTTCTGTTGAGAAAAAGTATGAAAAATACCCCAGGTTCCATTCTACCTGCTCTGAGAAAGATAATGGGCTTAAATTTCAATCTATTTTACGAAATTCAGTCATGCTTAGTCCCCAAATAGAAAAATATACCTTTTTAATTTTTATTTTATACTTGTACTTCTACATGCATAATTTAAGCATTTTGAGGACATAATATTTACATGGAATGTTCATGACAGTCAGTGGTGACCATATTTGTCTATTTGTGTTGGCTTACAACAGGATTCAAATAGATCATTATTAATAGACAGGAAAACTAGTTGTACTTCATAAATTGAAGGAGATGACAATTTTTATAGATGCATTATAGAAGGCATCCTATCCAAATTCATCATGACTTATTATGGCAATTGCTCTGCCCACAACTGTAAGAAATTAGAATCGTGAGTGCAGCCCAATCCATCATACAAACCAGCCTTCAATCCATTGACTCCATCTATACTTCCTACTGCCTTGGGAAAGCAGCTAACATAATCAAAGATCCTTTCCACCTCAGTTATACTCTCTTCCACCCTCTTCCATCAGGCAGGAGGACAAAAGTTTGAAAATACATACCAACTGATTCAAGAACAGCTTTCTCCCTGCTGTATTCAGACTTTTGACTGTATCTCTCATGCATTAAAGTTCATTTTTCTTTGCACCTTCTCTGTAACTATCGCACTTTATTCTTCATTCTGTATGGTTGCCATGATGTACTTAATGAAGGTATGATTTGCTTGGATAGCATGAAAACAATACCTTTCACTGTATCTCAGTACATGTGGCAATAATAAAATCAGAATAAAGCAAATCAAAGATGAAGTTGTGTGAGAGGAGGCCCATATAAAAAATTAATAATTTCCTAATTAAGTGAGTTTGCAGTATACCAAATAATTATCATTCTGCAAATATGTTAACATGTATGAAATGCTAGAAGCCATGCAATGTGGACACAGCAGAAGGTAAAAGACCAGCCAGTCAGTGAGTGATATTTCAATAAGACCAATTAACTGGCATGATCCGGTTATTATTCAGAGAATGCCTGTTTGAATTTAAATGTGATCATGTACAAATGGGTTTTCCTGTCTGCTATTTTCATTCATTCAGGGGATGTGGGTGTTGCTTGCTTGGTCAGAAATTATTGCCCTTCCTAAGTTTTTCTTGAGAAGGTGGAAATGAATTCCCTTCTTGAACCGCCTTTGTGAAGGTGTACACGCAGTACCTTTAAGGGAGGGAATTCCAGGATTTTGACCTAGCAATAATAAAAGAAGGATGACATATTTCTAATTCAGGATGGTGAGCGGCTTAGAGGGAGGTGTCCATCTAAATGTTAGTCATTGCGGTTTTGGAAGGTGATGTCAGAGGAACATGAGTTGCTGCAAGGCATCTTTGTCTTGCATGGTGTCACGTTGGAGCTGCAGTCATCCTGGTAAATATGGAGTGTTCTATTACAGACCTGACTTGAGCCTTGTAGATGTTGGGGAGTCAGGAAGTGAGTTACTCACTGCAGGATTCCTAACCTCTGACCTACTCTTATGTAGCTTGTGAATTTATTTGACTAGTCCAAATCAGCTTGTGGTCAGTGGTAAATCCTATTTTTCAGGGGGGCATATTTTCAATGGCTGGTTTAGGAGTACTCAGATCTCACTGCACCGTCACCTTTCCCAATTTATTTCCAATTATATCATCAGCCTGCCTGATTTTGCTACCAAAAATGCCTTCACATTTATTGAAATTATATTTCATCGGCAATGTATTTGTCTACTCTGTCAACTTGAATAAATCATATTGAAGCATCTTGATCTTCCTCAAAGTTCACTATCACACCCAGCTTTGTGTCATCTGCAAATATGAAGATATTTAATTTAGTTCCCTTCTTTAAATCGTTAATAGTTGTTGAGAATAGCTGGGGTCCAAGCACAGATCTGTGGTATACTCCACTAGTCACTGCCTGCCATTTGGAAAAGGACCAGCATATTCCTACCTTGTTTCCTGTTTGCCAATCAGTTCTTTATCTGAATCATTATGACACCCCAATCTCACATGCTTTATTTTTAACATGCTAATCTCTGACTTGAGATCTTATCAAAAGCCTTTGTAAAGTCTAAGTAAGTCACATCTGCTGACTTCCCTTTACCAACTCTATGATTTGCATCATGATCAAGAAGTTCCACAGATTTGTCAAGCAGGATTTCACTTTCATAAATCCATACTGACTCTGTCACCGTTTACCAAATACACTGCGATTAAATCTTTTAAAATGAATTACCGACTGTCAGTGTCAGGCTAACCAGTCTATAGTTCCCTGCTTTCTTGCTACCTCACTTTTTTAAAATAATGCCGAGTTATGTTCATGCCCTTCCAATTCATAGGAACTCTTCCAGAGTTAATAGAATCTTGAAAAATGACCACCAATGCATCCACTATTTCTAGGGTCACTACCTTAAGCACTCCGGATGTATATTATTAAGCAGTGGGGATTATCAACCTTTAACCAATCAATGTTGCCAACATCATTTCCTATTAACAATGATTTCCTTCAGCTGCTCCCACTGTACCCTGAGTTCCCTGACATTTGGGAATGTCATTTACATTCTGTTTTGTAAAGACAGAACCAGGACATGTGTTTAATTGGCCTTCCATCTCCCTGCTCCACATTGCAGCTTCTCTTCCCAATGGCTGAATGGGACCCTAATCCATCCTCACCAACCCTCTTCTCTTCACTAAAAGTGATAGAAACTTTTCTAACCAGTTAACTTGTGCGAAACATGCATATTCTTACACTCTCTTTCCCCTTTCGTAGTAAATTCCTTGTGCTCTTTTGTTGAAGTCTAATTTACTCCCAGTCCTCAGGTCTGCTCGTTGAATGATCCACATTTTTCCAAACATCTTAAAAAGTTGAAATGAGTGACTGAAGTTGACAATGCTCTCAGCTCTGTGCCAGATATTTTCAAGGTCCAGGACCTTAACATTGAAATCAAGGCTGACACTCCATCAAATGACAGAGAGATTGCTTTACTGTTGGATGAGCATTGGTTTTTATTCTGATTCCTACAGATACACCTGCTGTCCCACTAAGGACCAATACGTAGCCCTCTCTTATTTCTCATATACCTGTTATCCTTCTGTTGATAACATAAGTAGAAGTTGTAATTGGTGTCAGATTTGACTTTTCAATGCTCATTTGGGGCATTTCATTTCATGAAAGATGCTAAATGGACGCATGTCGATGTATCAATTTAGTTTATAAATGTAGAGAGAAAAATGTTGAAGTTAAGTTTAATATAACAATTTTTATCCTCTACAGGTTGAATATATAATGAGGAACACTAGGATCCAATTGCTACCCAAAGAGATGGATGGACTTTAAATTAAATGATGGATGAGTTATTTTAACACTTTTAAGTGGGTTAGAAATTATATTTAGGGCTCTGAATAATCAGGTTTGATTGATTATAACTGATGAAAAATAATGCATGTGTCTTAAAATTACTTGACTCTGCTCAGGTTTTGATGTTTTTAATGCCAAGCAGCGATTAGAGTACTAGCCTATATCATAGCAGATTAATTTCAGAAGTGAATCACCTTGAAACAGTTAACAGGGCATCTGAAGGCCACATTTGATATTGTGAGCAGTTATTCCCTCCTTAGCGGTCCCAAGCGAAGTAATGAGGCAGGCATATAACAGCACGAATTGTCCCCTGAAAAAGCATTTACTCCTTTCTTGTCACCTCAGCAATTAAATCCATTGGAGGTCTTCTCAACCTGTATCAGATAACACCCTTTAGTGATCAAGTTTTGTTAATTTACTGTCCACAGGATGCCATTGAAAGAATGCTTTGATCATAGACTCATAGATGTTTACAGCACAGGTTGAAGCTATTTGCCCACCATGTTCATGCTGGTCAACAAAAATCACATTAATCCAATCTTCCAAACCTCAAACCTGGAGGCTCTGCCAATCTAAGTGCATTTTAACTATTTCAACTCTAACTCAATCACCTTTTCAAGCGATGAGTTTGGGATTCCCACCATCCTCTGAGTGATAACAATTCATCTCAACTCTCTCATTAGCCTTCAACCTCTTACCTTAAATCTCTGCCTCCTGGTTATTGACCCCTTTACTGATGGAAAAAGCACGTTCCAATCCACCATATCTATATTCGTCATAATTTTATGTACCTCTATCAGGTCCCTCTCAAACTTTGCTGCTCCAAGGATAACAACCTCAGCTTATCTCATCTTTCCTCATAGCTCAGATCTTCCAGCACAGACAGCATCCTGGTAAAGCTCCTGTGTGCTCTCTCGAGTGAAATCATATTTTTCCTATAACGTGGTGGCCAGAACTGCACACAGTACTCCTGTTGTGGCTTAGTTATACATTTCCAGTAGAATCTCCCCGTTCTTGCATTCTGTTGCTTAGCTAATAAAGGTACACATCCTATTTGCTACCTTAACCATCTTGTTTTTCTATCTGCTCCTTTCAGGAATCAATGGTAATGCAAGGTCCCTCTGAACTACAGTATTTTCCAGAGTCCTAACATTCCTAGTGTAATCACTTACCTTCTCCAAGTGCATTAAGAAGCATCAAGTCCATGATTATGATATTAAATACATGTCCCTCAACAACATATCTGGTGACCTCAAAAGAAAATCTAAATTTGGTAAACACAACTTCCCTCAACAAGTCCATACTATCCCTGATTAATCCCTATTACTCCAATTACATACTTCTACCTCACATTATCACCATCCAGCCGCCCACACCATCTGCCACCCACCATCACCACAACCTGAGCTTTGTCTTTGCACTCTGCCCATGATTTATTTCTAAAACAAATACTGATAGTTTTCAAAATGATGTTTGAAGTTGAGGGTGTTGTTGAATAGAGATGTTGTGGATCTGTGCTGCTCAGTTGAAGAAACCTCAATAAGTTACTGCTGTGCATTTTGTATATGTTACACCACACTGCCATGTTGTGTCAGTGTTGGAATGGGTGAATGCTTAGGATGGGGGATAAGGTATTGGTGTGTGGAATGCTTTATGCTGAATTGTTTTCAGTGCTGTTGAAGCTGCAGTCATGCAGTTAATACAGACTATTTCAGTACAATTTGACCGTTGCCTTGTAGTTGGTGGAGAGACTTTGGGGAGTTGGGGGGTGAACTACAATTTATCCAACTTTGCTAACCTACATAACACTGACAGTCCCATTATTTGTGTGGCTGGTCCATTTGACCTTCCACTCAATTGTAAACCCCCAGGATGCTGATGGTGGGAATTTGATGATGGCCATATCAACGGCCATTGGTTATAATGAATGTTATTGTATGAGTCTGTGGATATTGATGTTTCAAAATATATTGAGTTTTTTCCTGTTGTCAAAGAGTTTAAACTAAATTAGCTGAAACTGGCATGAATTTAGGTGTTTGGCAGGTTTAAAAGAAATCTACAATCTTGATGACCTCTTCACCTTGGCACAGAACTTCAACATTGAAGCTGAAGTCTGCATGCTTCCTACTGTTAAATATCCTCCACCCACTTCCAAGTCTACCTTACCATGATTGCTATTCATATCTTATAACAATCCTTTATCACATTCATGAGTATATTTCAGCCCAATCCCTCTCTTTCAAAATGTGAGAAACACATTCTACTCTTGTCTAATAATCTTCCTCACCTTTTCCCAAAACATGGATTTTAAAATCTGCATCCATGCCTGCAATTTCCTTCAGGACCTGGTCTGCATCCTCTATCTATGCTATTTTCTGCAGAGCAATACTCAGTCCTTCAGATTCTGTTCCCCAACCCCATGTAGAACATCGGAGCAGAAGTAAGCTATTTGAATCATCTAGTCTGCTATGACCTTCAATGAGATCTAATGATCTTCACCTTCACTTTCCTGACTTTTCTCCACACCTCATGATTCCCTGATGATGAGACATCTGTACTGTCACATCTTTGAATTTCTTAACAGCAAGCCTTGACAACACTCTACAATAAACAATTCCGCTTCTTCTTTTCCCGCCGCACCAACCAGTACCCTTCCACTGACACCCTCCTTCGACTGACTGAACTGGTCCTCACCCTGAATAACTTCTCTTTTCAATCCTCCCACTTCCTCCAAACTAAAGGAGTTGCCATGGGCACCCGCATGGGCCCCAGCTATGCCTGCCTCTTCGTAGGATATGTGGAACAGTCCATCTTCCGCAACTACACTGGCACCACCCCCCACCTTTTCCTCCGCTACATCGATGACTGTATCGGCGCTGCCTCGTGCTCCCACGAGGAGGTTGAACAGTTCATCAACTTTACTAACACCTTCCATCCTGACCTGAAATTCACCTGGACTGTCTCAGACTCCTCCCTCCCCTTCCTAGACCTTTCCATTTCTATCTCGGGCGACCGACTCAACACAGACATCTATTATAAACCGACTGACTCCCACAGCTACCTGGACTACACCTCCTCCCACCCTGCCCCCTGTAAAAACGCCATCCCATATTCCCAATTCCTTCGTCTCCGCCGCATCTGCTCCCAGGAGGACCAATTCCAACACCGCACAGCCCAGATGGCCTCCTTCTTCAAGGACCGCAGATTCCCCCCAGACGTGATCGACGATGCCCTCCACCGCATCTCCTCCACTTCCCGCTCCTCTGCCCTTGAGCCCCGCTCCTCCAACCGCCACCAAGACAGAACCCCACTGGTTCTCACCTACCACCCCACCAACCTCCGCATACAACGTATCATCCGCCGCCATTTCCGCCACCTCCAAACGGACCCCACCACCAAGGATATATTTCCCTCCCCTCCCCTATCAGCGTTCCGCAAGGACCACTCCCTTCGTGACTCCCTCGTCAGATCCACACCCCCCACCAACCCAACCTCCACCCCCGGCACCTTCCCCTGCAACCGCAGGAAATGTAAAACTTGCGCCCACACCTCCACACTCACTTCCCTCCAAGGCCCCAAGGGATCCTTCCATATCCGCCACAAGTTCACCTGTACCTCCACACACATCATCTATTGCATCCGCTGCACCCGATGTGGCCTCCTCTATATTGGGGAGACGGGCCGCTTACTTGCTGAACGCTTCAGAGAACACCTCCGGGCCGCCCGAACCAACCAACCCAATCACCCCGTGGCTCAACACTTTAACTCTCCCTTCCACTCCACCGAGGACATGCAGGTCCTTGGACTCCTCCACCGGCAGAACACAACTACACGACGGCTGGAGGAGGAGCGCCTCATCTTCCGCCTGGGAACCCTCCAACCACAAGGTATAAATTCAGATTTCTCCAGTTTCCTCATCTCCCCTCCCCCCACCTTGTCTCAGTCGGTTTCCTCTAACTCAGCACCGCCCTCCTAATCTGCAATCCTCTTCCTGACCTCTCCACCCCCACCCCACTCCGGCCTATCACCCTCACCTTGACCTCCTTCCACCTATCCCACCTCCATCGCCCCTCCCCCTAGTCCCTCCTCCCTACCTTTTATCTTAGCCTGCTTGGCTCTCTCTCTCTTATTCCTGATGAAGGGCTTATGCTCGAAACGTCAAATTCTCTATTCCTGAGATGCTGCCTGACCTGCTGTGCTTTGACCAGCAACACATTTGCAATTCCACAGATTCACCTACTTCTGACTGAACAAATTCCTCCTTATCTTTGCCTGAAATGCATCACCCCTTCCTCTGAGAATATGCCTTCTTTATGGACTCTACCACAAGGGTAACAACTCTTCACATTTTGTATATTTCAGCAATTTCAATAATTCAGGGTGAATACACAATTGGCTTATTGGAAGGAGACAGAGAATGATGGTAAAAATTTGTTTTTCAGACTGGAGGTCTGTGACCAGCAGTGTTCCATAGGGATCAGTGCTGGGTCCACTTTTGTTTGACAATTACACAAATGACTTAGATGAGAATATTGAAAGCATGGTTAGTAAGTAAGCAGGTGACACCAAGATTGGTAGCATAGTGAATAGTGAAGAAGGTGATGGAAAGTGATAGGTGTACTCCACCGAGCAAGAGTTATAGCTGGGGGAAGGGAAATTATGATGCAATTAGGAAAGATTTAGGAAGCGTAGAATGGGGAAGGAAACTGCAAGGGATGAGCACATTAAAAATCTGGAGCTTATTCAAGAAAAAGCTCCTGTATGTCCTAGATAAGTATGTACCTGTCAGGCAGGGAGGAAGATATAGAATGCGTGAGCCGTGGTTTACTAAGGAAGTGGAATACCTGGTCAAGAAGAAGAAGAAGGCTTATGTTAGGACAAAATGTGAAAACTTGGTTAGGGCACTTGAGGGTTACAAGGAAGTCAGAAAAGACCTCAGAAGAGCCAGGAGGAGACATGAGAAGTTGTTGGCGGATAGGATCAGGGTTAACCCTAAGGCTTTCCATAGGTATGTCAGGAATAAAAGAAAGAGTTAAATCAGGGCCAATCAAGGATAATAGTGGGAAGTTGTATGTGGATTCAGAGGAGATAGGGGAAAGACTAAATAAATATTTTTCAACAGTGTTCACGATAGAAAATGAAAATGTTGGCGAGGAAGATACAGAGAAACTTGCATCTAGATTAGAAGAGTTTGAGGTTCACAAGGAAGAGGTATTAGAAATACTGCAGAGTGTGAAAATAGAAAAGTCCCCTGGGCCGGATGGGATCTATCCTAGGATCCTCTGGGAAGCAAGGGAAGAGATTGCTGAGCCTTTGGAATTGATCTTTAAATCATCATTGTCTCCAGGAATAGTGCCTGAGGACTGCAGGGTAGCAAATGTGGTTCCCTTGTTCTAACAGGGTAGTAGAGACAACCCTGGTAATTACAGACCAGTGAGTCTCACTTCAGTTGTTGGTAAAGTGTTGGGAAAGGTTATAAGAGATAGGATTTATAACTATCTACAAAAGAATAATCTGATCAGGGACAGTCAGCATGGTTTTGTGAAGGGTAGGTCATGCCTAACGAATCTTACTGAGTTTTTTGACAAAGTGACCAAACAGGTAGATGAGAGTAAACCGATTGATGTAGCATATATGGATTTCAGCAAGGTGTTCGAAAAGGTTCCCCACAGAAGGCTATTATACAAAATGCAGAGGAATGGGATTGTGGGAGACATAGCAGTTTGGATCAGTAATTGGCTTGCTGAAAGAAAACAGAGGGTTGTAGCTGATGGAACATGTTTATCTTGGTGTCCAGTTACTAGCGGCGTACCGCAAGGGTCAATGTTGGGTCCACTGCTGTTCGTCATTTTTATAAATGACCTGGATGAGGGCTTAGAAGGGTGGGTTAGTAAATTTTCAGATGACACTAAGGTCAGTGGAGTTGCGGATAGTGATGAAGGATGTAGTAGGTTGCAGAGAGACATTGGTAGGACACAGAGCTGGGCTGAGAGGTGGCAAATGGAGTTTAATGTGGACAAGTGTGAGGTGACACACTTTGGATGGAGTAATTGGAATGCAAAGTACTGGGCTACTGGTAAGATTGTTGGGAGTGCAGATGAGCAGAGATATCTCGGTGTCCATGTACACAGATCCCCTAAAGTTGCCACCCAGATTGACAGGGCTGTTAAGAAGGCATACAGTGTTTTAACCTTTATTAATAGAGGGATTGAGTTCCAGAATCAGGAGGTTATGCTGCAACTGTACAAAGCTCTGGTACAGCTATACCTGGATTATTGTGTATAGTTCTGGTCACCGCATTATAAAAAGGATGTGGAAGCTTTGGAAAGGGTGCAGAGGAGATTTGCTATGATGTTGCCTGGTATGGAAGGAATGTCTTACGGGGAAAGACTGAGGGCCTTGAGGCTGTTCTCGTTAGAGAGAAGAAGGTTGAGAGGTGACTTAATAGAAACATACATGATAATCAGAGGATTAGATAGGATGGACAGGGAGAGCCTTTTTCCAAGCATGGGAACAGCAAACATGAGGGGACACAACTTTAAGGTGAGGGGAGATAGGTATAAGGCAGATGTCAGAGGTAGTTTCTACTCAGAGAGTAGTAAGGGTAAGGAATGCTTTGCCTGCAACGGTAGTAGATTCATCAAGTTTAAGTGCATTTAAGTCATCACTGGACAGCCACATGGAATAGTGTAGGTGGGATGGACTTCAGATTAGAAATATTGGAAATTAAAGACAGTAAGTACCAAAAACTTTCATGTACTGAACATACATTCTGGATTCCTCAACCATTTCAGAATCTTCCATCGGCCTCCGGGACTTCTCGGGCGCCATTAACCACGTAGCGACTGCAGGAACCACTGCCATGAACCATGACATCACTTCCGCCCCCACCGACCATGCAGCCTCTGCGATCGCCGTCCAGACAACCACCTCCACGATCGCCAGGAAGACCATCGCCGACAGGTTCGCGGCCTCCACTGGGTCCACAGTCACCAGGAACAACACCATTTCTGCAATCACTACAGCCACTTCCGGCCCCGGAGTTGCCGTCGCCACATCCACTTCCGCCCCCAGTGACGTCACTCACCTGCACAACGACCACGCCACATGCATCTCAGCCCCACACCTAACCCCGCCCCATGCTCAACCCTGCCCCCATGCCTAACCCCACGCCCATTCCCAGCTCCAGCCCCACACCAGGTCCTAGCACCCAGCCCTGTCATATTTTCACCATCCCTCCAGACCTCCCCCTCTCTGAGGATGAAAGATCAGTCCTCAGCAGAGGCCTCACCTTCATCCCCCATGCTCCCGGATTAACGAGTTCAACACGCAGAGAGACATCGAACAATTCTTCTGCCGCCTTCGCCTCCACGCCTACTTCTTCAGCTAGTTTTCTCGCCCTCTCTCTGACGACCCCTTCTCCTGCCTCCAACACACCCCATCCACCTGGACACCCCGTGCTGGCCTCTTACTCGCCCTCGATCTTTTCATAGCCAATTGTTGCCGCGACATTAACCGCCTCAACCTGTCCACCCCTCTTACCCACTCTAACCTCTCACCCTCACCACGTACAGCCCTCCACTCCCTCTGTTCCAACCCCAACCTCACTATCAAACCAGCTGACAAGGGTAGTTTGACACACCGATCTTTACATTGCTGAGGTTAAACGCCAGCTCGCAGACACCTCCTCCTACTACACCCTTGACAATGGCCCCAGCTCCCACCACCAAATCATCATCTCCCAGACCATCCATAGCCTCATCACCTCAGGGGATCTCCCATCCACCGCCTCCAACCTCATCGTCCCACAACCCCGCACCACCCGTTTCTACCTCCTGCCCAAAATCCACAAACCTGACTGCCCCAGCCAACCCATTGTCTCAGCCTGCTCCTGCCCCACCGATCTCATTTCTGCATACCTCGACACATTCCTAGCCACCTTAGTCCAAGAACTCCCCACCTACATTTGGGACACCACCCACGCCCTCCACCTCCTCCATGATTTTCGCTTCCCCGGCCCCAATGCCTTATCTTCACCATGAATGTCCAGTCCCTACACACTTCCATCCCCCATCACGAAGGCCTCAAAGCCCTCCGCTTCTTCCTTTCCCACCGTACCAGCAAATACCCTTCCACTGACACCCTCCTTCAACTGACTGAACTGGTCCTCACTCTGAACAACTTCTCTTTCCAATCCTCCCACTTTCTCCAAACTAAAGGAATAGCCATGGGCACCAACATGGGCCCCAGCTATGCCTGCCTCTTCGTCGGGTATGTGGAACTGTCCATCTTCTGCAGCTACACTGGCACCACGCCCCACCTTTTCCTCCGCTACATCGATGACTGTATCGGCGCTACCTCTTGCTCCTATGAGGAGGTTGAACAGTTCATCCACTTTATTAACACCTTTCACCACGATCTCAAATTTACCTGGACCATCTCAGACTCCTCCCTCCCCATCCTAGACGTCTTCATTTCTATCTTGGGTGACCGACTCAACAAGGACATTCACTATAAACTGACAGACTCCCACAGCTACCTAGATTACACCTCCTCCCATCCTGCCCCCTGTAAAAATGCCATCCCTTTTTCTCAATTCCTTCGCCTCCGCAGAATCTGCTCCCAGGAGGATCAATTGCAATACCGAACAACCCAAATGGCCTTCTTCTTCAAAGACCGCAATTTCTCCTCAGACGTGGTTGACGATGCTCTCCACCACATCTCCTCCACTTCCCGCTCCTCTGACCTTGAATCCTGTCCCTCCAATCGCCATCAGGACAGAACCTCACTTGTCCTCACCTACCACCCCAACAACCTCCAGATACATCGTATCATCCTTCGTCATTTCCACCACCTCCAAACAGACCCCACCACCAAGGACATATTTCCCTCCCCTCCCCTCCCCTATCAGCGTTCCAGAAAGACCACTCCCTCCGTGACTCCCTCGTCAGGTCCACACCCCCCACCTCCACTCATGGCACCTTCCCCTGCAACTGCTAGAAATGCAAAACTTGCACCCAGACCTCCCCCCTCATATCCCTCCAAGGCCCCAAGGGATCCTTCCATATCCGTCACAAATTCACCTGCACCTCCACTCACATAATTTACTGCATCCGCTGCACCCGATGTAGCCTCCTCTATATTGGGGGGACAGGCTGCCTACTTGCGGAATGTTGCAGAGAACACGTCTGGACACCTGCACCAACCAACCCAACTGCCTCTTGGTGGAACACTTTAACTCCCCCTCCCACTCCGCCAAGGACATGCAGGTCCTTGGCCTCCTCCATCGCCAGACCATGGCAACACGACGCCTGGAGGAAGAGTACTTCATCCTCCGCCTAGGAACCCTCCAACCACAAGGGATGAATGCAGATTTCTCCAGCTTCCTCATTTCCCCTCCCCCCACCTTATCTCCGTCGCAAACCTCAGACTCAGCACCGCCTTCTTGACCTGCAATCTTTTTTCCAACCTCTCCGCCCCTACCCCCTCTCCGGCCTATCACTCTCACCTTAACTTCCTTCCACCTATTGCATTCTGAACACCCCTACCCCAAGTCCCTCCTCTCTACCTTTTATCTTAGTCTGCTTGGCACACCCTCCTCATTCCTGAAGAAGGGCTTATGCCCGAAACGTCGATTCTCCTGCTCCTTGGATGCTGCCTGACCTGCTGCGCATTTCCAGCAACACATTTTTCAGCTGTGATCTCCAGCATCTGCAGTCCTTACTTTCTCCTGGGCTTCAGATTAGAATGACATGGCAGCGCAACATAGAGGGCCAAAGGGCCTGTACTGCGTTGTAATGTTCTATGTTCTATCTAAGATTGCATAAGAGATATCGATCAGTTGGGTCAAGGGGCTGAAAAGTGGCAGATGGAGAATTTGAATAAAAGCAAGACAGAGTCATAGATTTATTGAGATATATAGCACAGAAACAGATCCTTCGGTCCAACTTATCCATGCTGACCAGATATCCCAACCTAATCTAGTCCCACCTGCCAGCACCTGGCCCATATCCCTCCAAACCCTTCGTATTCGTATACTCATTCAGATGACTTTTAATTGTTGCAATAGTACTAGCCTCCACCACTTCCTCTGGCAGCTCATTCCACGCACATACCACCCTCTGAGTGAAAAAGGTTGCCCCTTTTGTCTCTTTAATATCTTTCTCCTCTCACCCTAAACCTACGCCCTCTAGTTCTGGATTCCCCCACCCCAGAGAAAAGACTTTATTTCTTTATCCTATCCATGCCTCTCATGATTTTATAAACCTCTATAAGGTCACCCCTCAGCCTCCGACACTCCAGGGAAAACAGTCCTGGACTATTCAGCCTCTCCCTGTAGCTCAAATCCTCCAACCCTGGCAACATCCTTATAAGTCTTTTCTGACCCCTTTCACATTTCAAAACATCTTTCCGATAGGGAGGAGATCAGAATTGGACGCAATATTTCAACAGTGGCCTAACCAATGTCCTGTACAGCCGCAACATGACCTCTCACTTCTGTACTCAATACTCTGACTAGTAGAGGAAAGCACACCAAGTGCCTTCTTCATTATTCTATCTACCTGCAACTCCACTTTCAAGGAGCTATGAATCTGCACTCCAAGGTCTCTTTGTTCAGCAACACTCCCAGGACCTTACCATTAAGTGTATAAGTCCTGCTCTGATTTGCTTTCCCAAAATGCAGCACCTACATTTATCTCAATTAAACTCCATCTGCCACTGCTCAGCCTATTGACCCATCTGGTCCAGATCCTGTTGTCATCTGACGTAACCTTCTTTGCTGTCCAATTTTTCTGTCATCTGGAAACTTACTAACTATACCTCTTATGCTCCCATCCAAATCATGTATATAAGTGATGAAAAGTAGTGGACCCAGTACTGATCCTTGTGGCACTCCACTGGTCACAGGCCTCCAATCTGAAAAGCAACCCTCCATCACCACCTTCTGTCTTTTCCCTTTGAGCCAGTTCTGTATCCAGAATGGTGAGTTCTTTTCTTCTCCCTTTTAAAACTGCTGTTGTTTTGACATTTGTTTTGTCCTAAGTTCCAAAACAGTGCAACAATAATTACTGCCCCTGGAATTCGATGAAATCACCTCCAACACCTAAAATACCTCCAAAAAGGAGCATGTTGCATTTTAATTAACCAAACAAAGGTATACAATTTAAAGTAGTACCTTGAGTGGTTTGCAGAACAAAAACTGAGCAGTTCAGGTCTTTGAAGTTTGCATCACATATGGATAGGGTGGTTAAGAAGACGTTTAGCGTGCTAATCTTCATTGCTCAGACCTTTGAATTAGGACATTATACTGAGATTGTATGAGATGTTGGTGAGGACTGTTCTGGAGTAGTGTGTCCAGCTCTGGTCTTCCTGTTATAGGAAAGATATTATGAAGCTGGAGAGGATTCAGAAGAGATATACCAAGACGTTGCCAGGAATGGAGAGTTTGAGTTATAAGAAGAGGCTGAATTAGCTGGGACTTTTCTCACTGGAAGAAAGTGAGGACTGCAGATGCTGGAGAGTCAGAGTCAAAAAGTGTGGTGCTGGAAAAGCACAGCAGGTCAGGTAGCTTCTGAGGAGCAGGAGAATCAATGTTTTGAGTATTAACCCTTCATCAGGAATGTGAAAGGAAAAAGAGGCGATGGATGAATAGGAGGGTTTGGATGGGCCTGGGGGAAGTAGATGAGAAGGTGATAGGTGGATGCAGGTGAGGGCTGATGGTGATAGGTTGGTGATCAGTGGAGCAGACAGATGGGAAGGAAGATGGACAAATGGCTCAGGTTAAGAAGGCAGTGCCATGTTGGAGCATTGGATTTGGGATGAGGTGGGAAGAGTGGAGATTTGGAAATTAATGAAGTCGATGTTGATGCCTTGTAGTTGAAATATCCCCAAGGCAGAAGATGAGGCATTCTTCCTCCAATTTTTGGGTGGCTTGGATTTGACAGTGGAGGAGGCTTGCATGTCCTTGGGGAAGGGAGAGTTGAAGTGATCGACCATAGGGCAGTGGGGTTGTTTGGTGCGTGCGTCCCAGAGATGTACACTGAAAAGCTCCATGAGTTAGCATCCTATCTCCTCGATATAGAGGAGAGCAACTGACAATGTAGATGAGATGAGTGGATGTGCAAGAAGATCTTTGCCAGATGTGAGAAGATCCTTTGGGGTTTTGGACAGAAGTAAGGGAGGAGCTGTGGATGTAGGTTTTGTACCTCTCTCACTGCAGCCGAGGAGGTTTAGAGCTGACCTTAAACTGGTTTGTAAAGTAATGAGGGGGTATATATATATAAAGTGAATAGCAGTTGTCTTTTCCCTAGGATGGGGGATTTCAAGATAGGGAGCATACTTTTAAAGTGAGAGGAGAAAGATTTCAAAACATGAGAGGTAATTATTTTATGGGCCTGTGGTTCATGTGTGGAATGAACTTCCAGAGCAAATGATGAATGCAGATACAGTTACAAAATTTAAAAGACCTTTGATAATTACGTAAATAAGAAATGTTCATAGGGATATGGGTCAAGCACAAGCAGGTCGGATTAGTTTAGTCTGGTATTATTGGCGGCATGGAGTGTTTGGAACGAAGGGTCTAATTCGATGCTGTATGATTCAATTTCTCAAATAAGTTTGTCTCTTATTCTTCTCCGCTCAAATGAGTGTAGCCGCAACCAGTTCAATGTCTCTTCATAAGACAACTCCACCATAACTGGGATTAACCCAATGAACCCTATCAGGACCATAAGATTTAGGAGTTACATTAGGCCATTTGGCCCAGGGAGATTGCTGCACTATTCAATCATGGCTGATATGTTTCCCAGTCCTATTCTCCTGAATTCTCCCTGTTACCTCCATCCCCTTGCTCATCCAGAACCTATTGATCTCCACAGCCTTGTGTGCCAATGAATTCCACAAATTCACCACCCTCTGGCAGAAGATATTCCTCCCCATCTCAGTTCTAAAGGGTGGTCCCTTGACTCTGAGACTGTGCTCTCAGGGTCGACTGTCTCCTCCTAGGGGAAACATCTTCTGCATACCCACTCTATCCAGACCTGTCAGTAATATTTAAAGCTTCCATGAAATCAGTCCTCATCCTCTAAATTTCATCAAGTACAGACCCAGGATCCTCAGCTGCTCCTCATATGACGAACACTTCATCCCTCCGTTCATTTGTGTAACCTTCTTTGGACCACGACCAATGTCTGCATATTCTGGACCTAAAGCTGCTCATAGTCTTCCAAATATTACCTGATCAGAATTTTGCTATGCTTCCCAAATTATCCCCAAACATTCCTGCCATTGCTGCTCCATATTCTTCTCTTCTAGGCTCTCCGTCCAATCAACTCAAGCCAGCTTCCCCTTCCTTGAATAAAATTACCTTTACTCAATTGTAATGTTGTTACTTCTGATTCCAGCTTCTCCCTTTCAAACTATAGGGTGAATTCTATCATACTTTAGTCACTATCCCCCCAGGGGTTCCTTCACCCCAAGCTCTGTAATCAAGTCTGTCTCATTGCACATCACCAAAATCTGAATTTTCTGTCCCATAGTAAGCTCTACTGCAACTGCTCCAAAAAAATCTTGTAAATTCTCCAGACATTCTTTTTCTTGGGACTTACTACCGACCTCATTTTTCCAGACCTCCTGTGTTTTAAAGTCCCTTATGATTATTGTAATACTGCCTTTCTTAGATGCCTTTTCTGTCTCCTGATTTATTTTATTCTCCACATCCCGACCACTGCCTGCACCTAACTCCCAACAGGGTCTGTTTTCCTTTGCACTTCCTCAAGTCTACCCCACACACTTACTGTATTCTGACTCTATTTCACTTCTTGCTGTCGATTTAATTTCATTTCTTACCAATAAGGCTATCCCACTCCCTCTGCCCATCTGTCTGTCCTTTCAATAGAACATGTATCCCTGAATCTTTAGTCTCAGCCCTGATCCCCTTGCAGCCACATCTCTGTGATACCCATAACATCATATCTGCTTATTTCAATATGTGTTTCCAACTTATTTTCCACATTTCGAACATAACATGCATTTAAACACAACATCCTCATTTTTGCATTGAATGCTTCCAATAAAAGTGTATCCTTCATTTGATATGGGAGCAAAAACTTGGAATGGTTCATATCTTGCAATTTTAGTAAGACCTACCTAGTTTTATATTTCGTTCTGTTTTAAGTAAAGCCAACATTCTATTTTATGTATCTAGTGTCCACTTAACTTCAATGCTAGGATTTTGTGATTCATACGAAAATCCTTCTGTGCTGTAGCTCTCTGTAGTCTTTCTGCTTTTAAATAATATTTATCTCCTCTACTCATACCTTCCTTTATCACCACTTATTTCCATTTCCATTTCCATCTTTGGGCAGTACAGAGTTAACTACTCATGATTAAGGCAAACATGGACTATAGACATTCAACTTCCATCATCCGATTTTAAGCCTCAGATTTTCATGAATGAAGTGTTTTTTACAAAAGACAAATACTGACCCAAAATTATTATTGTGATTATCTGATCACAGGTGGAACCCATATGGAATTCACTAATCTGGCTACAATTACTATCTCATGCAGTAATTGAGATACCAGACAGCTAACCCAGTTCTGTGAAAGGCACAACTCCTGTATAGTTTCCACTTCTTGATAAATTCACAAGTTGGGTGTTGAATGAATGCCTGTATAGCATTTCACTTCAAAAGACAATGAAGACATACTCTGTAATATATAAACGGACCCATTTAGGGTGCGGGTACGCCCAAGTTTAGGGGGCAATGGCCAAGTTGGATAGCATTAGTCTCATAAACCAGAATTCGTGTGTACAATCTCTGTCAATCTCCAACAGTGGAAGTGCATGACATCAATAGGAGCCATAGACTCGGATCATGTTTAAAGCAGTCCTTTCCCTTGTGGCAACACTTTAGCTCAGTGGTTAGTACTGCTGCCTCACAGTGTCAAGGACTCAGATTCAATTCTAGCCTTGGGCAACTGTCTATGTGGAGTTTGCACATTCCCCCTGTGTCTGTGTGGGTTTCCTCCAGATCCTGTGGTTTTCTCCCACAGTCCAAAGATGTGCAGGTTCGCTGAATTGGCCATGCTAAATTACTCATAGCATCCAAGAATGTGCTGACTAGGCAGATTATGCCTGGGAAATGCAGGTTTACAGGGATAGGGTTGGAGGGTGGGTCTGGGTGGAATGCTCTTCAAAGAGTCAGTGTGGACTTGATGGGCTGAATGGCCTGTTTTCACACAGTTGAGATTCTATGATTCTATGATTTCAGTAACAAAACAGAGAGATGGATAAGGGAATTTGTAACAAGAACTGAACTTCTCTGTCCCTCCATATACCTTATCATTTCCAAAAGAAGTGCCTGGTAAAAAATGGTACTCAAGAAAAATACTATTCACCAAGAAAAGTAACATTCACCAAGAATCAGTCCAAATCTGACTACTGATGTTGAAGCAGGATCTCAGCTAAACAGGCATCGACTCACATTTCACTCTCATAACCAAAAGACTCTAAATTGCATTTAGAGTCATATTGTGTCCTTGATGTTATGTCTTTTATTATTTTTTCAGGACAGTAGATAATAAATACCTTTCTTTGAAGTCTTTGCATTAGTACATTAATTTTCTATTAAACTACGTTTACATTAAAGTATTTTAGCTATCTGCTAAATTGAAATATTTGCTGCTACAAACTGTGAAGGAACCAGAAGTAGGCAGCTGATTCCTGAAACTCACTTGGTTATAAACATGTCCAACTTCACATCTTGGCAAGGAGCCTTGTCTGCTGCGTGAGCTACATCAAATGTCCAGGCATGAAGAGGAATTTCTTCTCTCAGAGGTTGTGTGTCTTTGGAAGTCTTCATCACAGGGGGTGGAGTTCTTGTGTATATTAAGATAGATGGATTCTCCATTGTAGGGGAAGCACAACTTATGGGAAAAGGACAGGAAAGTGGCTGTGAGCAGTATTGGATTAGATATATGGTATTGAATGAGGGTGAAGACTTGAGGGGCTGAATGGCCTACTCCAGTTCCTATTTTTATGGTCTTACTGAGTTGAATGTCCCACTCTCCACTTATCAGTGACATTTAACAGTTAGAAAATATGAGTCTGTGTGAATTGATTAATACATCAGAATAATAGGAAGATAGAGTCAGAGTAGAATAGAATTGATTTGTTTACATACTTTATATTATTTCACAGAATAGAATTCCAGTCATTCTTCCATTCACAAAGATTAGTGAACAATTGGAGTACATGACAGCGGTCAAAATCTGTTTCATCTGTGCAGAATATTGTTTGGATATGGCTTTGTGCTCTTGTCATAATCCAAGTAAAGCAAACAATGTTGGCAGTTCCTCTCTGCTGCCACTTTGTGACTGACAAAAGCATTCAGTTTAAGTTTCCACTTCTTAACAAAGCAATAGACATATGGGGAGAGGTTGATTCAAGAAAACTTTTATTCCACTGCAGTCTTTCTTGCAACAATTAGGCAGATAACTGGACAACTTCTAGAAAAAGAATGGAAGTTTTATACACTGCACAGTACAATGTTCTAATCACCCTCAAGAAATCTGAATGATAGCACTTAGAAAGGAATGACCAAAGTTCAGGGTGTTGAAATATTTTGGATAATGATGAGAAATAATAATGGCAAAAAAATCATGTTTGAGAGTAGTGTGTAGATCCCTTTACAGTACCAAATAAAGGAAAAAGTATCAGTTGGGGAAAAAAAAATATATGGGGATAATCATAGGAGATTTTAATCTCAATATACACTGGAAATGTCAGATGAACAAAGGTAGTCCAGAAGAGAGGCTTGTGAAATGTTTAAAAGACAGGTTCTTAGAAAAACATGTTCTGGAGTCAAACAGAAAGCAGTCTATAATACTTACTATGATGCAATGAGTAGAATTACTTTTAAAAATCTCATAGTGAAGATGTTAAAAATCACACAACACCAGGTTATAGTCCAACAGGTTTAATTGAAGCACACTAGCTTTTGGAGCAACGCTCCTTCATCAGGTGATAGTGGAGGGCTCGATCATAACACAGAATTTATAGCAAAAATTTACAGTGTGATGTAACTGAAATTATACACTGAAAAATTGATTGTTTGTTAAGCCTTTCATCTGTTAAAATACAGTGATGATTTCACTTCTTTCATGTGTAAATCACAAAACCTTTTTAAAAAAAAGTTGCATTCTCGGGTTAGCTGTTAACAATGGTGATAGCTAGACAATATGCTGAAGGTGTTGTTTGTTCTCTGTCTATGCCATGATGTTTAGAATATTCTAATCTAAAATGTGAGATAATGGAGTTCTACATGAATGCATACAGTTTTTGAGCAAAGTACAATGTAATCCTGCAAGTACAAATTCACCCCACAAAATATATGTGTGCATTTGGGTCTTTGTCTGTCTGTGTGTCTGTCTGTCTGTCTGGGTTGGGGGTTGTGAGTATGAGAAAGTGTATGTGCGTGTGTGTAATGAGTGCAGAGTGTCTTAAGTTTGTGAGGGGGTGCATGTGTGAGTGTGGGAGTGTGTGTGTCTGTAAGGGTGTGTGTGGGTGTCTGTGTGCGTGTCTGTGTATGTGTGTCCGTGTGTATGTGTGTATAGGAGTGCCTGTGTGTGTGTGTATGTAAGAGTATCTCTGTGTGTGTATAGTGCAATGGTGGTCACCTGTAATTTGACATGAACCCAAGGTCCCAGTTGAGGCCCTCCCTATGGGTACCAAACTTAGCTATCAGCCTCCGCTCGGCCACTTTTCTCTACTGCCTGTCCCAAAGTCCACCTTGGAGGATGGTCACCTGAAGGTCCAAGGCTAAATGTCCTGGACTGCTGAAGTGTTCCTGAAGTGGGAGGGAACACTTCTGTCTGTTGATTGTTGTGCGGTGCCATTCATTTGTTGTTGTAGCCTTTGCTCAGTTTCCCCAATGCACCATGCCTCTGGGCATCCTTGCCGACATTCTTGCCTTTACGTTGCAGGCAAGGGTGCCCAGAGACATGCTACATTGGGGAAACCAAGCAAAGGCTACAACAATGGATGAATGGGCACCGCACAACAATCAACAGACAGGATGGTTCCCTCCCAGTTGGGGAACACTTCAGTGGTCCAGGACATTCAGCCTCGGACCTTCGGGTGACCATTCTCCAAGGTGGACTTCAGGACAGGCAGCAGAGAAAAGTGGCCGAGCAGAGGCTGATAGCTAAGTTCAGTACCCATAGGGAGGGCCTCAACCGGGACCTTAGGTTCATGTCACATTACAGGTGACCACCACTGCATATACACACACACAGGTACTCCTACACACACACACTCGCACTCCTATGCACACATACACACAGACGCGCACACAGACACCCACACACACCCTTACAGATACACACAATCCCACACTCACACATGCACCCCCTCACAGACTTAAGACACTCTGTACTCACTACACACACACACACACACACACAGTTTCTCACACTCACAACCCCCAACCCAGACTGACACACACACACACAGATAGACAAAGACTCACATGCATATATATATTTTGTGGGGTGAATTTGTACTTGCAGGATTACATTGTACTTTGCTCAAAAACTGCATGCATTCATGTAGAACTCTGAGCTCAAAAACTGCATGAATTTATGTAAAACTCTGTTAGCTCACTTTTTAGATTAGAATCAATCTAAACATCATGGCATAAACAGAGAACACAAGGGGCCAACACCTTCAACATATTGTCTAGCTATCACCATTGTTAACAGCTAACCCGAGAATGCAACTTCTTATTGAAAATGTTTTGTGATTTACACATGAAAGAAGTGAAACTATCATTGTATTCTAACAGATGAAAGGCTTAACAGGTAATCAATTTTTCAATGTACAATTTCAGTTACATCACACTAAATTGTTGCTATAAATTCTGTGTTAGAATTGAGCCCTCCACTATCACCTGATGAAGGATCTTCCCTCCGAAAGCTAGTGTGCTTCCAATTAAACCTGTTGGACTATAACCTAGTGTTGTGTGATTTTTAACTTTGTACACCCCATTCCAACACCGGCATCTCCAAATAGTGAAGATAGACAGTGAATCAGTGATTTAAAATGTGATTGGATTTTATGTTTAGTTTGAGGGATAGAAGTCCAAGGCTAATACGTCAACATAGTTAACCTTTAATGCATGGAAAGCATGATGAGATATCATTACTTTTGGTAAACTATATTCTTTACATGTAACTCATGTTCAAATCTATGTGTTATAAAATGCAAATGGTCAACACTGTTGCCCTCATAAGACGGTTGCTACAAATAGTTGGAATTGGCTTGAACCTTCCAGATTTTTCTGCAAGTCCAAGCTGACCACCAACACATTTTTAAACTCCTGGAGTCTGAACCTGTTCCCAATTATCACTAAGAGCTACCAGAGAGGTCCCAACTCCCATGAAGATTATGAAACAAGTGAATTGAAAATTACTACTCCTGATACCAAATGGAAATGGCATTCCAAGTAGGCACTGAACTGGACCTATTAGCACTTCTTTACCTCACCATGACCATTTTGATGAGGACAATAAATGTGTCTGGTGTCTCTGAAATTAAAACAGAAAATGCTGGAGAAATTCAGCCCATCTGGCAGATGTATGGAGAGAGAAACAAAGTTAACATTTTGAATCCAGTAGGAGTCCTCTTCAAAAGGGGCTTGAAATGGTGTTTATGTTGTTGAGAAAAGGGCGAGGTGGTGACAGTATCTGAAACAAATGTGTCTCTGTGAATAGGCTAGCTGAAAACACTGTGTTACAAAGCTGGAACTGATATATTTTGAATTATTTAAGCATGCAGATCAAACTTCTGAATTCATTTACTATCGTATCACAAGAACAACAACTGCAGGTCTCAGTAGTTGGAAGATCTTGATCTCTGTCTTTCTCTTTCTCTTTATTTCTCTGCCTGGGACTTCTCTCTCAGAAGCCTTCTCTCCAATAAGAATCTCAGGCTCGTCATATAGGATTAATTCCTCAAGAAATAGTGATGCCCCTTCAATTTTTATTCATCTGCAATCCATCTTCCAGGAAAAAAATGAATTGCTAAGGTCAATCAATAGACTGACAACTAATTGGATAATAACTTACTAGACTTTAAATCACATAAATTAAAACTGTTGGGAGGGTGTGGTCACAGTGGCTCAGTGGTTAGTACTGTTGCCTCACAGCGCCAGGGACCGGGATTCGATTCCCACCTCAAGCAACTGCGGTTTCCTCCTAATGTTCTGGTTTCCTCCCACAGTCCAAAGCTGTGTAGGTTATGTGAATTGGCCAAGCTGAATTGCCCATAGTATTGAGGGATGTGTAGGTTAGGAGTATTAGTCTGAGGTAAATGTAGAGTAGTGGGGAAATGGGTCTGGGTAGGTTTTTCTTCTGAGGGTCAGTATGCAGACTTGTTGGGCTGAAGGGCCTGTTTCCATACTGTAGGGATTCTATGATGTGATTCTTTTGAAAGGAATCCACCGTTTGTAATACCCTTCCCTCCTTCTTTCTTCCTTGAATACTGTGTGCATGAAATAAGTAGGGAAGCAGTTCTTCATGTGTTGAATGTTTTGTTAATAAACACAACCTTTGATTTCACCTTAAAGACTATTTCTAAGATTGAAAATGAAAAGAAAACAACACACAGAATGTGGGAAAACATGCCTTGGCTTTCTTCAATCAGGATTGGAAAGAAAAAGCAAATTACACATTTCTGTCTCATGCCCAGAATGAAAGAAATGAAAAAAATCATAATTAAAATATACCCCTATTGTGAGGCCATAAAAGGAGAGCTGACTGAAGTGAATCTGCAAGGTAGTTAAAGTAATAGGTCAATAAAGATGCAGTAGCAGATATTTAGAAGTGTATTTCAAAATATACAATATAGATATTCAAAGAGGAAAGAAAAATTCTAATCAATCTTGGTTAAATAAATCAATATTAGTAACAAATGTAAACAAAAAATCTGTAATTACACAAAAATGAGAGACAGGTCAGAAGATTTGACAATATATAAAAAGGAAAGAATGATTAAAAACTTACAAAGATGGGAAAAATTAGAATACAGGAAAAGCTAACTGGAAATATTTTTTAAAATAAGAGTTTCTATATTTAAAAGAAAATATTTAACAAAGTAACTGTCAGTCCTATAAAAGTCGTAGAGGTGTGCAGCACTAGCACACTGAGTCTGTGTAAGTCAAAAACAAGCACCTTCTCTTCTAAAGAACTAACAGTAGAAATTATGGTAGTGACAGATAAGATAAAGACGTATTTTTGCATTGGCCTTCACTATCATGGCATAAGTAACATCACAGACATGTTCTCAGAAAGTGAAAGTGGAGGGAGGAACTCAAGAAAATTGCCATCACCAAGGAAGTGTTACCGAGTAAATTGTTGAAGGTGTAGGCTGACAAGTCACAAAGGGCTAAAAGTCTTTGTATTAGGATCTTAAAAGAAGTCGCTGGTGAGATAGTTGATGCATTGTTTTCATTTTTGTTTTCAAAAATCCCTAGATTTTGAAAATGTTGCATTAGAAAATAAGAAATGTAACTTTTATTCAAAATGGGTGTGAGATAAAAAGCAGGAAACTACGTAGTAAGAATTCCACGAACATTTAAAAGAAAAAAATATTCTTTGAAAGTGGGTGCAGAGAATTAACAATGAAAAATGAAACAGCAGATTAATTGAATGGGCATTTTGCATCAGTCTTCATGATACAGGATGCAAGTTAAATCCCAGAAGCAACTATATATTATGAATAGAAAGCAAAGAGAAGCTTAGGAAAATTTTAGTCACTCGGCAAACTAATTAAATCAGCAGGTTGATAAATCCCTGGATCCTGATGAACTTCATCCTGGAGTTGTAAAGGAAGAGGCTTATGAGACAGTTGATGCGGTTACTTTAATTTTCCAAACTTACTTTGCTTTAGAAAAGGTTCCATTATTTTGGAAGATAGGAAATGTAACTCCTGCATTCAAGAAATTAGAGAGACAGAAAGCAACAAACTGCATGCCAGATAGCTTAACATCTGTCACAGGATAAAATGTTCAAAGCTATTAAGGAGTTATTGCAGGGTATTTGGATGAGTTCCAGATCAGGTTTAACAATCAACTGGAGTTCTTTGGGAAGCAGCATCATGCAAGGGGAACTGGCAGATGTACTGTACGCAGATTTCCAGAAAGCATTGAATGAAGACCCAAGTCAAAGACTGAAGCAAAAAATAAAAGCTCACATTGGCAGAAGATTGGCTGGCTGAAAGGAAACAGAAATTAAATATAAACTTTTTTTCCAATCGGTAAGATGTAACAACTAACGTCACAACAGTTGATGCCAGGATCAAAGTTTGTGAGAAGATTTGTAGCTTGGGTGCTCGTTGTTGTGGTTCTGTTCTGGGAATTTGTGTTGCAGATGTTTCATCCCCTGTCTAGGTGACATCCTCAGTGCTTGGGAGCCTCCTATGAAGTGCTTCTGTGTTGTTTCCTCTGGCATTTATAGTGGTTTGTCTCTGCCGCTTCAGGATGTCAGTTCCAGCTGTCTGTTGCAGAGGTCGGTATATTGGGTCCAGGTCGATGTGCTTATTGATTGAATCTGTGGATGAGTGCCATGCTTCTAGGAATTCCCTGGCTGTTCTCAGTTTTGCTTGTCCTATGATAATAGTGTTGTCCAAGTCGAACTCATGTTGCTTGTCATCTGCGTGTGTGGCTACTAAGGATAGCTGGTCGTGTCGTTTCATGGCTAGTTGGTGTTCATGGTAGCCACACTACCATACATCAAGAGCGTTTCTGAACTGACAGCCAGACTACTGCGACTACTAGGACTCATAACAGCACACAAATCAACAGCCACTCGCAGACAACAACTCACCAGAACGAAGGACCCGATACCCAGCATGAGCAAAACCAATGTAGTGTACAAAATCCCATGCAAGGACTGCACAAAAAACTACATAGAACAAACAGAAAGATAGCTAACAACCTGCATCCATGAACACCAACTAGCCACGAAACGACATGACCAGCCATCCTTAGTAGCCACACACGCAGATGATAAGCAACATGAGTTCGACTGGGACAACATTATTATCATAGGACGAGCCAAACAGAGAACAGCCAGGGAATTCCTAGAGGCATGGCACTCATCCACAGATTCAATCAATAAGCACATCGACCTGGACCCAATATACCGACCACTGCAACGGACAGCTGGAACTGACAATCGGAAGCGGCAGAGACAAACCACCTATAAATGCCAAAGGAAACATCACAGAAGCACTTCACAGGAGGCTCCCAAGCACTGAGGATGTCACCTAGACAGGGGACGAAACGTCTGCAACACAAATTCCCAGTTGATGCCAGGGCTCAACTGTTTACAATATATTTAAATCAATTAGATGAAAAAAAAAGCTCTTGTGATTTAGTGGTAGTGTCTCTATCTATGAACCAGGAGGCCTGGCTTCAACTAATAAAGGTGTGTAATGACATCTCTGGAAAAAAGGATGAAAGAAAGTTATGGTTGCCACTTTATTTTAAATCACACTGAGATAGACAGGCAAGTAGATGTGAAGAGGACAAAGGAGGCTATAAAAATATTTAGATAAGTTAAGTGAGCAGGCAGATTTCTGGCAAATGGAATATCATGAGAAATTGACAAGTCTATTTGACAAGAAAGCTTACTCATACAATCTAAATGGGGAGAGATTGCAGAACTCTGAAATATACAAGGTAGAGAGCCCTATGAATGAATCACAAATGTTAGTATGCAGATACAACAAGTATTAAGGAAAGTAAATAAAATGCTACTATTTAAAGCGAGGGAAATTTAAAACATATGTTATGCTTCAGTTTTAAAGGGCACTGGTAAGACCACATCTGGAGTGTCTTGCATAGTTCTCCATATTTAAGGAAGGAAACAAATACATTGGAAACATTCAGAGAGGTTCCACAAGACTAATAGCTGGAATGGTGGCGGTGTCTGATAAGGAAAGATTGGACTTAGGCTTGTAACTGCTGGAGTTGAGAAAAGTAAGAGACAAATGAATTAAAATATATAAGCTCCTGAGAGGTCTTGACAGGGTGGATGTAGAGAAGATCTTTCCTCTTATGGGAGAATCTAGAACTGGGCATCATTAAGTCATACAGCACGGAAGCAGACCATCAGTCTAGCTAGTCCACACTGACCATGATCCAAACTAAATGAGTCCCACTTGCCTATGTTTAGCCCATATCGCTTCAACGTTTCCTATTCTTATACTTATCCAAGTGTCTTTTAAATGTTGTAACTGTACCCGCATTGATCACTTCCTCTAGCTATTTATTCCCCACATGAAATACTCTGTGTAAAAAGGTTACCTTTGTGTCCTTTTTAAAACTTTCTCCTGTCACCTTAAAAATATGGCCCTTATTTTTGAACTCCCTGACCATAGTGAATAGACCCTTGCTATTTACCTCATCATTTTATAAACCTCTATAATGTTACTCCTCAGCCTCCTAAGCTCCAGTGATATAAATCCCAGCCTTTCCAACCTTTCTTTGATAACTCAAACCCTCCATTTCTAGTAATATCCTGGTAAATCTTTCTCAATCCTCTCCAGTGTAATAATATCCACCTGTACAGGTGTCTATTTTAAAGGAGCCCCCATATGGCCAATTGCCATGGGACCATGTGTAGAGGTCCCCTCCGAAGGGGATCACATATCTGCTATCCCATACCTCTTTTAATACTGTGTCTGCCAGTGACCCAGCTGTAACAAAAGGGCCTCCCACCTTAGTCTTGAAGTACACTTATTTACCAAGGCATCTCTGTGCTCTCCACAACAAAGTCTGTGGCTGTGGGCCTCTCTCACCAAGGGGATGAAGCAGAGCTGTTCCCTGAGCGGTCCATCCTCACACAGTCTGGAGTTCCGTGCACCCATTTGGGAGCTGGGAATGCAAAGCAGGCTGCAGCACTGATAAACACAGAAATAAACAAGACAAACACGTAGGACAAAGACACACAGGTAAGACAGACAGACAGTACAGGACATTAAACAAATGAATAGAACAAGCAAGGGTGCCCTCGTCAATTTCCCAGGATCTCAAGATCTTACAGTCAGGAAATTTAATCGGTGGTCTTTCCAATCTTCGAATCTTGTTAGGTATGTGTCTTCTCTGCACACCAGCACTCTATCCCAGGTTAGCCAAATATAGCAAAATTTAGGGGATTGGGGGGGGAGCCATCCAGTCTACTGCCTTACCTTGCCATCTGCTGTCTGTCAGGACAAGGCAACTGGTTCAGGTGAGGAGTGTGCTCATGGCCGAAATATTGGATAAGTTAGTACAATTAGAATTTGGGCTCCCTTCCATATCGACCTTCAAACCTTTCCATTAGGTCTGGCTTGCTGTATGAGATATAGAGCCTACCAATGCCAATTTTTAAAAATGTAGGTCCAGTCTGAGATCCTGTATAAGTTAAGGGCCTGCTTACTACGCCAAACAGATCTTGTGAAATTGACAAACACTGGTTTATTTCTCACTATACCATGGGGAGGAGAAATTGACAGGACTGATACAAAACAGACACTTTGCAAGGTTAAGTCAAAGATTCTCCTCCCTGAGTTTCAGATACAGACTGTTCTTATAGGGTTGCAGTAGTGAAATGTTAATTACAAGGCAATGTAATTTTTATCACAGTTAATAGAAAACAATTGCTTGTCCAACAGGATCCATCAGTTAACAATTGTAACAGGAGATTTATCTCATCTGCAGAAACGGGTGCTAATGGCTAGCATCCTGGCTTCAATAGGTCCCAAGGGTAGTGTTCATTACTGATGAAGGGTTTTTGCCTGAAACATCGATTTTCCTGCTCCCTGGGTGCTGCCTGACCTGCTGTGCTTTTCCAGCATCACGCTAATCTAGACTCTGGTTTCCAGCACCTGCAGACTTTGTTTTTACCTAGTGTTCATTCTTGTCAGGTATCTTGGTGCCACTAGTCTGCGTGGGCTTTGTGAAGATTGAGTACCTGGGAAGACAGGGAATGTCCTCAGGTCTTCAGGAGTGGTGATACTATTGTGAGGTAGGAAAACCAGTTAGCAGATCATCTAGGTAATGTATTGCTTCAGTCGGGAAACTGCTTAGGCAATGTTTCGTTTCACTGTTAGTTCCTGAGCTGTGTGTGGTCAAGTTGAGGTGCCAGTGGCATTATGGGTAGGCTGTGTTTGGCTAAGAACAGACGTGGTTTCTGTGAGCAAGTGTGTGGGCAGGCAGAGTGGTTTATTTTTCTCCCACAGCTGGGCAACCAAAACTGAACATAGTACTCCTGAAAACGGCCCACCAATGTTCCATAAAACCTCAGCGTGACATCCTAACTCCGATACTCAAAAGGCCTGAGCAATAAAGACAAGCATGCCAAATGTCTTCTTAACCATCCTGTCTACCTGAGACGCAAACTTCAAAGAATTATGTACCTGAACCTCTAGGCCACTCTGTTCTATAGACTAGTCAAGGCCCCAGCATTTCTTGTATAAGTCCTGTCCTTGGTTGTTTAATCAAAATGCAAACCTTACTTTTATCAAAATTAAACTCCATCTGCCACTCCTCAGCCCGTTGACCCAATTGTTCAAGATCTCTTTGTAATCTTAGATAACCTTCTTCACTGTCCATAAAACCATTAATTTTAGTGTCATCTGCAAATGTACTAACCATGTCCTCTATATTCTCATCCAAGTTGTTTGTAGAAATGACAGAAACAGTGGACCCAGCACTGATCCCTGTGGAACACTGATAGTCACGGTGCTCCAGTCCAAAATAGAACCCTCCACATCAACAGTGTCTACCACTCTGCCCTCGTCTATCTTTTTGGTTTTGTTTTCAAAAATTATAATCACGTTTGTGAGGCATAATTTCCCTTGCACAAAATAAAGCTGATTATCCCTATCACTGTTTAAATGTAAGGGATCACACATCTTAGGCAGCGATGAAGCAAAATTCATTCTCTCAAAAGATTAAGCGTCTCTGTAATTCACTTTCTTGAAAGGGGTGGACACAGAGTCCTTGAATATTTTTAAAGCAGATGATGGTAAATTATTGGCAAACAAGGAGCTGAAAGCTCATTTGGGGGCAGGTAGAAATCTGGAGTGATTAGATCAACCATGATCAAATCGAATACTACTTTCAGATCCAAGAAATTGGCAGGTAAGACTTCTCAGCTGGAGCTTGTGTGCTCCATTCATTTATTTTTTGTCTTTTGTGTTTGTTTCCATTCTTTCTGCTCGGTGATATCCTGGATTCCTGGCCTCAGTGTGAACTCAGACTCTCAGGCTCAACATGGTCCCAGGTTAGCAGTCTGTCAGCTTCATGGCTTCAACGTGGATGTCCTGCCTCAAGATGATTGCAGAGTGGTCTCTTGGCCTAAAGAACCTCAAGGTGAAGGCCAACATGGTCCAGAGTCAAGGCTCAGCATGGACTGTGTTTGAAGGATTGTTATTTTGAACTCCTTATTTCTTTACTTCTCTTATGTATTCATTTAATCTGTAATGTTCGACTTTATTTTACAATTTCCGAAGAATTTGCACTTAAGAATCTGTCTAGGTAGCTTTGTATCTAAGATGGTGCCACAAGAAGTGTAAACATTTGAGTACATGTGACAATAAAGATAATTTTAATTCCAAATTCTACTATTTCTTTTGCTTCTAATTCATAGCTTCACATGTGATGATTTATTTTCTTTATTTCTTAGAATAACCTGTTCTCAGAACATAGACAATATGGTTAGGAAAGGATTAGAAGGATATGGGCCAAGTGAAGAGTTAATGTGGATGGGCATTTTTTTCGACATGGACTGGGTTGGGTGAAAGGTCCTGTCTCTGTGCTGTAGGACTCGAGGACTCTATGAGTGCAACTCACAACCTTGTTTGTATGGAGAGATCTACACTGGCCTGATCACTCAGTTTGAGTGCATCTGTCTTGATGGTAAGCAGGGATGAACTTTACCTTTTACTTGATTTGTGAGCAGTTTTGTAGGTCTGTCATAGGATTCTGTCACAGAGATCTGCACTGCAGTGCTTCACAGTGGTGTGATTTGAACTGTTGTTAGTCATGCTACATTTCCAGACGTCTGACTATATATCCAATGTTAATGTGTCTCACATTTTTATCAGAAGCTAAAGGTTCCAATCCCTCCTCAGTGTTTGAAGCATAAGGTATATGCAGCCACTCCAACCCAGCTTCATTGTCAAAAGTGCAGTCTTTTCGGCTGAAATGTTAAACTGAGAACATACCTGTCCTCATCAAGTGACATCAGGACACTCCCTTGCAGAAGTGCAGGAGTGTCTGCCTAAAGTCTTGACCAATATTCTTGAGCCAGATTCACTAAAACTGCTATGCACTGGGAATCTAAGAAAAAAAGTAAGTGTTGGAGAAACCCAAAAGATCTAGCAGCATTTGTGGGGAAAGAAACATAGTTTATGTTTCAGTCACAACTGAGAAAAGGTAAATATTTAAGAGGATTAAGCAAGTGAAATAGTGGTTGCTGGAAAAGATCACAAATAACACTGAAGCTGATTATCTGATTGAAGTCACTTTCTGTGTAATCTTACTGTGCACAAGCTGTTTGTTGTGTTACCAACATAACAGTGGTCATACTTCAAAAGTATTTAATTAAACACAAAGGGTTTTGAGTGTCCCTAAGGTTACGTAAGGTTATAATTACTAGTCTAGCTTTCTCATTTGTAAACAAGACAATGATGGGACACAATGAGAAACTGTACACAGCCTGTTTGGGTCATTTAATTCATTCTTACCACAAAAATAAAATTATCCTATTGTTTGAAATAAGCAATGTCAAGAAGGCAGCCAACTAGAACTTTGCACCAATTAAAAAAGAAACTTGGACGATGCTTAATAATTTAAGTCAATAACTTCTCAATTAAAAGTAGAATGTAAGTGGTATTTGATTCTGTCATGGGATCTTGCATTAAATAAGTATCAACATACACCTGTGCAATTTCCTGGAATCCCTGTTGATGAACTTGAGTAAATATATTCTCAGATAATGTAAAAGTAACATTCTCAAAATGGATATCATCCGTGGTTTTGATAAGTTAACTTGAACCTTGTCCATAGGAATGGAATTAGCAGGATTCCTTGCTGGGCTTTTTTATGTAAAATTCAATCCCACAAAATAATTTTACACCTCAACAAACATTATGTAAATTTGATTGCATTTTATTTGTCTTCTGAATATGTCCATTTCTCAGTATGCATGACAATAGTTCTGGAGGATGTGATAGTTATTTTTGTTTTTTTTTGTTGACATTAAGCAATAATAATACACTGTTTTATAAATCAGGTGCCAAACATTTATGCATGCTCGAAGCTCCACTTATTGACATTCAGGGACCCTAGCCTTTGCAGACACATGAACCATGTCCATGGATTGTATCTTTTGCAACTAAACAAGGCATGAATGACAGCTGTTCCCTGGTTGTATTCCCCATGGCAATGCCTTGACCAATCAGAGTCAACTTGCTTAGTTTGAACGTAAATTAAAGCTTTGCTGTTAACTGTACTGTGGTGAGTTCTCCATTGTAATGCTTCTCCCAGTCAAAACCTACTTGCCAACCAATCTGTCCCCTCTTCTCTGCTGTTACATCTAAGAATTTCTTTGTCTTTTTGGACACTGTTCTCTGCCCAAATTCACGTTTACCCTGTAATTGGGGCAGTAAACTGATCTGAAAATGTGTTGCTGGTTAAAGCACAGCAGGTTAGGCAGCATCCAAGGAACAGGAAATTCAACGTTTCGGGCCAGAGCCCTTCATCAGGAATGAGGAGAGGGTGCCAGGCAGGCTAAGATAAAAGGTAGGGAGGAGGAACTTGGGGGAGGGGCGATGGAAATGTGATAGGTGGAAGGAGGTCAAGGTGAGGGTGATAGGCCGGAGTGGGGTGGGGGCGGAGAGGTCAGGAAGAGGATTGCAGGTTAGGAGGGCAGTGCTGAGTTCAAGGGAATCGACTGAGACAAGGTGGGGGGAGGGGAAATGAGGAAACTGGAGAAATCCGAGTTCATCCCTTGTGGCTGGAGGGTTCCCAGGCGGAAGATGAGGCGCTCTTCCTCCAACCGTCGTGTTGTTATGTTCTGGCGATGGAGGAATCCAAGGACCTGCATGTCTTCGGTGGAGTGGGAGGGAGAGTTAAAGTGTTGAGCCACGGGGTGGTTGGGTTGGTTGGTTCGGGCGTCCCAGAGGTGTTCCCTGAAGCGTTCTGCAAGTAGGCGGCCTGTCTCCCCAATATAGAGGAGGCCACATCGGGTGCAGCGGATGCAATAGATGATGTGAGTGGAGGTGCAGGTGAATTTGTGGCGGATATAGAAGGATCCCTTGGGGCTTTGGAGAGAAGTAAGGGAGGAGGTGTGGGTGCAAGTTTTGCACTTCCTGCGGTTGCAGGGGAAGGTGCCGGGAGTGGAGGTTGGGTTGGTGGGGGCATCCGCTGCACCCGATGTGGCCTCCTCTATATTGGGGAGACAGGCCGCCTACTTGCAGAACGCATCAGGGAACACCTCTAGGACGCCCGAACCAACCAACCCAACCACCCCGTGGCTCAACACTTTAACTCTCCCTCCCACTCCACCGAAGACATGCAGGTCCTTGGATTCCTCCATCGCCAGAACATAACAACACGACGGTTGGAGGAAGAGCGCCTCATCTTCCGCCTGGGAACCCTCCAGCCACAAGGGATGAACTCGGATTTCTCCAGTTTCCTCATTTCCCCTCCCCCCAACTTTTGCCTCAGTCGATTCCCTTGAACTCAGCATCGCCCTCCTAACCTGCAATCCTCTTCCTGACCTCTCCGCCCCCACCCCACTCCGGCCTATCACCCTCACTTGACCTCCTTCCACCTATCACATCTCCATCACCCCTCCCCCAAGTCCCTCCTCCCTACCTTTTATCTTAGCCTGCCTGGCACCCTCTCCTCATTCTTGATGAAGGGCTCTGGCCCAAAACATCAAATTTCCTGTTCCTTGGATGCTGCCTAACCTGCTGTGCTTTAACCAGCAACACATTTTCAGCTCTGATCTCCAGCATCTGCAGACCTCACTTTTTACTTGCAGTAAACTGATCTCCCTTTCCTCAATGTCTTAGTTGAGAAATCATTCAGGGAATTCTCTATTACTTTCTAACTCAAACTTCCCTTCATGGTCAGTATACACATGGGGATTTTTATAGTTGCAGCTGTCATAAGATTGACCTTATCAGCAATCTTGTAAATAGGGCCTGAGTAATTTGTTCACTCTTTAAACCTGATGTTGAAATAGGGTGCAATGAGGCCATTTGTGTAATTCTAGCTACCTAGATCAGATAATTTCTCGCTGCATAATACACAAAATTAATGTAAGTCTCTAAGGTCCT
The DNA here is from genome assembly GCF_020745735.1 of Hemiscyllium ocellatum. Classification (NCBI taxonomy): domain Eukaryota; kingdom Metazoa; phylum Chordata; class Chondrichthyes; order Orectolobiformes; family Hemiscylliidae; genus Hemiscyllium; species Hemiscyllium ocellatum. The sequence continues at coordinate 97,160,692 of NC_083403.1, forward strand.
GAACAATACCTGGTCTAATTCAGATTACTCTGAAAGATGAGGTATCTCAAAGCTTTGAGCAACTGGAGAAGCTTGTTGACTGATGATGCTGCAGCAGAACAATGATGTTCACCACTAACAGGATGCTGCCGTCAGGCCAGAAACACATTCTGCTTATTGCACAAATGAGTAATGTGGCATATGAAATTCATTGTTGGCATGATTTGTGACATATAGGTCAAAAATACCAAAGACTGATGGATCATATCAAACAGCATGTCACTGTTTCTGTTTGCAACGAACAAGTTACTAACCATGCCCAACCAAACTGTGAATGTAAAGCTCACAAGACTGTATTAACCTTATATTTGATGCTGCAATTGGGCAATCATTGCTTGATAGTCCTGAATGTGTGGGGAATGACATCAATAGCCATGTCAGGCTTACAGTGTTGGGCACGTGCATGTACTGGAAGCTACATATATATCAAGGTGTCATACAGGAGGATGCTAAATAACATAATAACCCATGCTGTTAGGGACAACATATTGGAATGGATAGAAAAGTGTCAACTGGCAGAAAACAGAGAGTGGGGATAAAGGGATATTTTTCAGGATTGCACTGATGACTATTGCAGAATTGCAGGGGTCCATGTCAGGAGCACAACTATTCACCTAATACATTAACAATCTCGATGAAGCACCTGAGGCCATTGTTGCTAAGTTTGAAGATAAGACAAAGATAGGTGAAGAGTCAGATGGTGTTGAGGAAACAGGGAGTCTGCAGGAGGACTTGGACAAGCTAATAGAGTGAGCAAATAAATGTCAGATGGAATATAATATGTGATACTGTGATGCTATGCACTTTGCAAGGAAGAGTAGAGTCATAGACTATTTTCTAAACTGGGAAGAGCTTTGGAAATCTGAAGCACAAAGGAGCATGAGAGTCTTTGTTTAGGATTCTCTAAACGTTAACATGTAGGTTCAGTTGGCACTTAGGAAGGCAAATGAAATGTTGACATTCATTTCCAGAGTGCTGGAAGACAAGACCAGAGTGTACTCTGAGGCTGTATAAGTCACTGGTCAGGCCACATCTGGAATTTTGTGAGCAGTGCTGGGCCCAGGATCTAACGAAAGATGTGTTGGTCTTGAAGAGGTTCAGAGGAAGTTTACAAGAATGATCCTGGTTTTGAAGGGAGTGGTTGAGGACTCTGGGTCTGTACTTAATGGAGATCTGAAGCATGTATGGGATCTCATTAAAATTTAGAATACTGAGAGGCCTGGATTGAATAGATGTGGAGAAGAAGTTTCCACCAGTAAGAGAGACTCAGACCACAGGGCACAACCTTAGAGTGAAGGGGTGACCTTTTAGAACTGAGATGAGAAGGAATTTTTTCAGTTAGAGAGTGGTGAATCTGTGGAACTCATTGCTACAGAAAGTTGTGGAGGCCAAGTCAATTATTTAAGACAGAGACAGAATGGGGTTGAGAAAGCTATGAGCTACGGTTGAATGGTGGAATAGATGCAATCGGTTGAATTGACTAATTCTACACCTATATCTTAGTCTTATGAACACTGAAAGCTCTGTTCTTTGCAGGCAGAAACAACATGAAGGTACACAGTGCCAGTTTGAAGTCAGCAAACTAGAGGATAGCTGTTCACTGGCTCATTTCTTAGGGGACATCCTACTCTGATGAGAGCAAGATAAAAAAGTTTTAACAAAATCTCTTTTTTAGCAATACTCAAGCTTTGTATCAGAAAGTGAGTATTCTTATTTATCAAAAGATTGAGCAGAAAAGTAATTTTGTGCCTTTTTTAAACATATAAAGTAATAATAATTGGCAAACACCATTGGTGGCTAATTCAGTAAGAAACAGGTGACATGAAGCTACACTTAGTCTCACAGTTTACCTAGAGTTATAAATATAGACCATTGTATATAAAGATCCATGATTTCCTTGAGCCACGCTCTCCACTTAATTATCTTTCTACTTTCATTCCAAAATAAATATTGATATCCCTAGATTTAAGGAGATTGAGTTCTCAGTAGTTTTGCGTTTATTTGATCTACAGGTTTGATCTTCAATGAGCGTTCGCTATTCATTGACTCCAAGAACATTGTCAAATCTGTCTTCTTGACCGTATCAGCTCACTTTTAGGAATTGATTTTTGTGCAACCATGACTCTATAGCTGGGCAAAAGGAGTGGACAGTAACAGCATTAAGAGTTAAAACAACAGAGTCTTCAGTGCAGTTATTTCCTTTCTTAAATAAGGAGCCCTTATCTGTACTCAAAACTCTAAAGTGTATCTAATACTACATAGTGCTTCATACCATTTTGAAAAATAGGCTTGTAACAGAAAACCATATAAGTGGATAGAAATAACATGAGTATTTACAACCTCTAAGCATTCTGGACTTTAAAGTACTGTTTCCTTGAGTTTAGATTTATATTTGATAGGGAAATCATATTTTGTATTTTACCACTTTAAATTGTAGATTTAAATTTCAGAGTCAACTTTAATAGGCAACAAAATAAAGTTCATTACAAAACCATCTATAGCATAAGTGGAGGTCTGGTGGCCCAGTGGCTTATGTTTCCGTCTCTAATTCCAGAGCCTTTGGATTCTTGTGCTGCCTCTGGACTTAATGGCCAAGGAAGCTCCAAAAGCAGCCAAACTGGTTGAGTTAAATTAATGCCAATGGCAGGCAGGAAAGATGTGTTTTAAGTTGTGTCATGGAGAGATGTTTAAACTCTTTGCCATTACTATCCTTTGGTCTGACTACAGCATACTGGTAAAAGTGTATATTAACAGAGGAAAACAGGGAGTGTTAGCAGAAATCTAACTTAAGAGAGGGGTTTGGATGTCCTGGTATGTGTTAGTACGCAGGGACACAGTCCAGCTCTGTATTACCAAACCCATTCCTGCCACCACATTACTGAGCAAGAAGTGAAAGGAAGATGCTAGGAAATGTTGAGTCAGCAGTTGTCAGCTTGTTTTCATTTCAATTCTAATCCATTACAAAGGTTCAGAAATTGCACTGGAGTCAACCAAACAGAACAGGATGTTAACAGTTGGTAACAACTTTAACATGTTTTTTGTAATGCAACATAACTAAAACCGATCAAGCAGAGACAGAATTTTCAATTTAAAGTGTAACTTCAGAAATAAAATGAATATTTTCCAATAAGTCTCCTACCCGGAATTCATATTGAAATATCCTGAGGCCATATCAGTCCGTGATACACCCCAAGATCTTTATGGCCTCACAGGAGATTATAAGAGTGGCATTGCATTTCATACAGTAGACTAAAACTTCCTCTATTCCACACTCATATTGTACTTTGAACCTAATTGATAAAAGGTATGGTTCTGGGAGGATTAATGCAATTACATTCAGTTCTGATGTTACACAGTATTGGATGAGGAAAAGAAGAATGTGATCCCATTGTAGATAGATGTGTTTTATATTTCAGATTTATGAAATAAATGTGAAATCTATCTACTGACACAAACATGTCCACAGAGTAGTGGTCTCGGTGTTTGAATTATATGACCACCATCACCCCTAATGGCCTGGCCACTTTAAATTGTGTGAGTTACAATTGTTGATAGCTGCCATCACACTGGCATTGTTTCATCATCTCCAAAGTAAATTTGTAAAATTCATCGGGTGCATTTTTTTCAAGGTAGTTTAAGTGCTGAGAAAGCCTGAAGAGGTGGGTCTTGAGAAATGTTGTCTTAGTCTGTGTTTACTGAAAATACCACCTTTGTAAAGGTTAAAGTTTGTGTCATGACAAGCACCAAGAGGATCATTACAAATGAACTGCTACTTGAAATGCCTATTAGTGCTCAGTTACAATGCCACACAACATTTTAGTGACAGAGGATTTTTATTTCTACTGAAAGGTACATTAACTTTTATTGTTCACTTGTTGCAAGGAGTTTTGAACAGGATTCCCTGCACATATCAGATTTTCTGGGAGTTTGTCCACATCTATTCTTGGAAGTTTCTGAAAGCATACATAAAAAAGAGCAAGTACTTTCCACATTTTAAGTACTTACACCTGGTGCAGTGATGAAAATTTGGCAGGTAAAAGTCTACAGGATCATGTGTTAGTCTCATCAGCATTACACAAGGTAGTTATTCTATCCAACAGGACAGAATAAACTGAGCTGGGAGGAGCTAATCAATGTGATCTTGTGCTTAATTATATGTAACTAACAGGAATGTGTACTTACTGTTTTAACACATATAGAGATTGAGAGAATTAGAAAATAAACACATTTGGATTGCTGGATTTATCATGTGATTGATTGGAACTAGAAAGTTAAAAGATTAAAAGACACTATGACTTATTTGCTGCTTAGAAAAAAGAAATGACTTTGGAAAGCAGCGTCAAGCAAATATTTTAGAGAGAGTTATATTTTATTGTTTTCATTGTTGAATAAACATATCTGGAGAAGTCTACTAGATCTATGCTGCCATTGAGTAGCAACAGCCTCTGGACAGTGCACACTTAAAAACTGTGGGCTGTTGCTGGAGATCATTGCAAAGGTGGTGCACTCCCTTATTCTCTCTCTCTAAGAGTCAGAGCTTGGAGCTGTAAGCAGCAGTCTCTCAGTAAAAACTTTAATAGCCTTTCAATTATCAGGACTATGTAGTGTTGAGCTTGAAAATTATATATTCAAACCAGGCCATTAAGGGTTATTTGTTAAGGTTGGACATGACAATGACAATTGAAGCAAATTAGAAAAAATACATGAAGACAGGCCTAATGTGCACAACAATCTGTTTGGCTGGGATGTAACTGTGAACCGTTACTGGCTGTGGGAACCATATTTTGGGGTATTTTTGGAGCCACCTGGAGACGTTTTCAACTTGTTTTCTGTCCACTGAAACTTCTAGAAAACACTGAAAGTACTACAAAATGGTGATACAGCTCATATGCTGAATAGTATTAATATCAGGGATTTTGTTCCACTCTTTGGACTTTCCCCATTGGACTAGAGTTGTGAGAACTGTGTTAGGTATTTGAGATAGAGTTCTAAATGTCTGAAGTCCCCAAAGTGAAGACAAGGCAGCAAAACTGATTAGGTTGCATATATGTGAAGTCTTAACTAATAGATTCATTCATTTGCTTATATATGGTAGTTTAAGCTAATAGAATTTCTCATTAGTTTTATATATATATATATTAAGTAGATTAAGCTAACAAATTAGCTATAAATTGAAGTGCACATGCCTTCTTGTAATCATTTTGATCAGACCTTAAAAATCCTTTATGAACTTTCAGCTTAACAATACAGCTGAATCTGAAACTTAGTCTAATGCTTATCCATTATTCTGTGACTGTTAGCAATTGGATCTTATTGATGTGAATTTAAAGGAACTGTGAGAAATCAAGCCACAGATATTTTATTTTCTTTCCTTTGAGCTGAATATTATTTCCATACCCATGAAAGTTCCATAGAGTCATGCATGTCTTTGTCATTCTTGCGCATGAATTTATTTGTTTGGGATTAAAAGGGATATTGTTGAATTCACACAGTTGATAATCAGTTTGCCACTCGTTAGACGAGTTACCTTTTAGCTTTGTTGAAAAACCTGGTCAAAGTTTATTTTGTTGTTGCGATGCTGATAAAGAGAAACAAATTGCCAATTTCTGTTGATTGAATGAGACATTTTAAACTTCTGGTATGACTCCTAGAATAATGGGATTTGATTTCAAGAACATTCCTGCCAGAGTCAATACACCACTCCCAAAGTCCAACCTGTGTCCCACAGGAGACAATCATGTAATGCAATGAGCTACTAAACACTGAGTGATAAACCCATTCTGTTTTGAATGCCAAGTATCGCTTCTGTTGATGAATTTTGTGGACATTCTTCCCCAATTGATAACAGCAATTTAGACTAACATCAAAAGGAAAGATTGGCAGTGAACCTATGAATGACATCTCAGATAGTTTGATGCTCATGAACAAAGAATCTGTCATCTTGCTTGGTGAACTCTTGACAAATAAAGGCAATCTGATGTTTAGTGGGAGAACATGATGCCAGGACATGCAGCACCAGATGCTGCTGAAGACAGAGTCCAAAAAATCAGGAAAGCAAGGTAAGTTCCTTGATTCCCACTGCCTCACCTCCTATGATATTCCCCCGACAGGGCATCCAGGGCTGTGCCCAATAACCTGTTGGGTGTCTTGTTCAGCCTCAGATCCATCCTTAAGTAATCAGTGCTGGGTGTTAGCCAGCCCAGTCAGGTGGATAGGTTAATTCCAAGCAAGCTATTCTATGAAAATTAGTCCAGTCAGCACAGGAGAAGTAAACCTGCCTGACTTCACACCTCCAGGCAAATTTCAATAATGAACAAGGACCAAAATGGAGTGTGAAGTTAGACTATGCTGCAAGCAAGCACTGTTAGTATAGCACTCAATAACATATGTTTCTAGACTTCTACAAAATATGACCCACAGAATATCCAACCCAAAGTTGCAAACTCCATTTGCAAACCTAACAATTATTAAACTAACATGGATTTTCAGCAGGAGCTTCTCTGCAAAATAAGAAAAAGAAAGGGTTCTGTAGAAAATAGCTATATCTTCTTGTCAGATCATTTCTCAATGTCAAGGTTAACGGTAATAGATTTGCACATCAGTTCATGTTGTATTTATTTGATTGTTTCCCTTTGCGACATGAAAGGAGAACAAAGAAGTCAGCTATCCATCACATATGTAGGAAACTTTAGTCTTTGAAGTATAATTGAATTTAGTTGTTAACCTTAGAGAAACACTGTGACACTGAAATAGAGAAAAGTGAAAAGTACCTATGACACAATTGCAAAATATTGCAATATACAACAGAACAGTCAGCCACTGCAAAGATAATCACAGGCTAAGAGCTGTCTCACAGACGAGTAAAGCAACAGCCTGACATAGTCAAAATCATGGAATCATATCTGACACATAATGCCCCAGATGCCGCCATCACCAACCCTGGATATGCCCTGTCCTACCAGCATGACAAACCCAGGAGAGGTTAGAGACAAAAAAACGCTGCAGATGCTGGAATCCAAAGTAGACAAGCAGGACGCTGGAAGAACATAGCAAGCCAGGCAGCATCAGGAGATGGAAAAGTTCATGTTTCAGTTGTAACCCTTCTTCAGACTGGGGTTGGTTTTAAGGGAGCTGCAGATAAAGGGGAAGGGGTGGGGGGAGCAGAGTGGTGAGGTAAGGATAGGTGAATACAGGTAGAGGTTATGAGTTGTTTGGTTATTTGAAATTGGACAACTTAGTGTTGATCCTCCAGGCTGTAGGCGACCCAGGTGGAAGATGAGATGTTGTTCCTCAAATTTGCAGTCTGATTCACTGTGGCAGATCGCAAGTTGGAGGAATGACAGCACATCTTCCACCTGGGCAGCCTACAGCCTGGAGGATCAACACTAAGTTGTCCAATTTCAAATAACCTCCCTTCCCACCCCCTGATGCCCTTCCCAGCCACTCCCCCTCCCTTCCATTTTTCTGATAGATCCTATCTTCCAGCCATCAACTGAATTCATTGTTTCCAAAGAGGAAATCTAGAGGAGGTGGAAGCATTGTGAAATATGGTTGGGAGGGAGTTGCCCTGGGAGTCCTCAACATTGACTCTGGACACCATAAAGTCCCATGACATGAGATTAAACATGGGCAAGGAAACGCTTGCTGATTGCCATGTATAGTCCTCCATCAGCTGATAAATCTCACACTTTATATTGAAGAACACTTGGATGAAGCACTGAGCATGGCAAGGATACAAAATTGTCTCTGAGTAGGGCATTTCAATGTCTGCCACCAAGATTGGCATGGCAGCAGCACTACTGATCAAGCTGGTCAATTGATAAAGGGCATATCTGCTGGACTTGATCTGCAGCAGATGGCCAGGGAACCAATAAAAGGTAAAAAAAAAAACTTGACCTCACCGTTACCAAATTGTCAGCTGCAGATGCATTTGTCCATCATAGAAATGGTAAGAGTCCTTGTGGAGATGAAGTCCTGAGTTCACATTGAGGATATCCTCCATCACATTGTGTAGCACTGTCATTGTACAAAATGGGACAGACTTGAGACAGATCTAGCAACTCAAGACTGGGCAGCCATGAGGCACTGTGGGCCATCAGCAGCAGTAGCAGAATCATAATCCAGCACAATCTGCAACATATGCACTGGCATATCCCTCACTCCACCATTCCTATCAAACCAGGGAATTCCATGGAGAAAGCCTGGTTGAATGAAGAGTGCAGGAGTGCATACCAGGAACAGCATCAGGCTTACCTAAAAAATGAGGTGTCTACCTGGTAAAGCTACCAAAAAGGACCACTTGCATGCCAAACAGCATAAGCAGAAAGTTATAAACAGAGCTAAATATCTGACAGCTAATGGATCAGATCTGACCTCTGCAGTCCTGCACATCCATTCATAATGGAGGTCGACAATTAAACAAGTCACTGGAGGTGGAGGCTCCACAAATATCTCCATCCTCAATGATGGAAGAGCCCAGCATGTCAGTACAAAATAAAACTCAGCATGATGAGCAATCAAGTAGATGACCCATCTTGACCTCCATCAGTGATTGCTCGGTTTCAGCCAATTCAACTCACTCCATGTGATATTAAGAAACTGCCGGATGCCTTGGATGCTGCAAAGGCTATGGGGCCTGTCAACATTCTGGAATAGTACTGAAGACTTGTGCTCCAGAACTTGTTGCTCCACTAGCCAAGCCATTCCAGTATAGTTACAACACTGGCAATGTGGAAAATTACACAGGAATGTCCTTTACACAAAATGTAAGACAAATCCAACCCTGGCAACTTACTGTTCTATCAGTTTATTCTTGATCATCAGTAAAGTGATAGAAGATGTCATTAACCTTGGTATCAAGCAACACCTGCTCAGCAGCAATAACCTGCTCAGTGAGGCTCAGTTTGGGTTCTGGTTGGGCCATTCAGTTCCTGACTTCATTCTAGCCTTGGTGCAAAAATGGACAAAAGAACTGAATTTCAGAAGTGAAGTGAGAATGAGAACCCTTGACATCAAGGCTGCATTTGACCATGTGTGACATTCAGGAATTATCAAAACTGCAATCACTAGAATTGGGTATGGTATTTTTAATGCATAACCTAAGTGTCCTTGCTGATGAGGCAGACAAAAGCACACAAAAGCCAGTTAACTTTTGACTCTATTTTATTAACTAAGTATTTCTTCTTAAAGTACACTGCGTTTTTTCTCAATTACCACAACATTTACTTTCTATTAATCTTGTTCCATTTGCGAAACGATATTATCTGCAATGATACCATATTTGATCTGGGCTGTTAGAATCTGTTTTTTCTCAGCATTAGGATGGCTCTCTTCCAGTAAGGTGGGTTTCCCAAGCCAGGGTGGATCTTCTCTCGGTCTTCATGGGTTATCATTCAGTCTTCCACCACAAATCTTGCTATGAGTCTTCACTGAGTGGATGACTTCGTGGCACTGGCTAGAGATTAAGGTGCCAAGAAGTCTGATCAACACTTAGACTCATAGAGTCAGACAGTATGGAAACAGACCCTTCAGAACAACTAATCCATGCCAACCACAATCCCAAAATAAACAAGTCCCTCCTGCCTGCAATTGGCCCACATCCTTCCAAACATTTATTATTCATTTACTTATCTAAGTAATTCTTTTAAATGTAGTAACTGTACCCAAATCCATCACTTCCTCTGGAAGTTCATTGCACACTTGAATCACTCTTTACATAATAAATTTGACTCCTCCTGTCTTTTTAAAATCTTTCTCACCTTACCTTAAAATATGCCCCTTAGCCTTGACATCCCCAATCCTAGGGAAAAGACACCTGCCACTCAATTTATTTATATCTCTCATGAATCCATAAAACTCAAAGTTCACCCCTCAAACTCCTACAGTCCAGTGAAGAATTTCCCAGCCTAGCCAGCCTCTCTTTATAACTCAAACCCTCCATTTCTGGAAACATCCTGGAAAATCTCTTCTGAACCTTCTCCAGATTAATAATATCCATCCTATAACAGGCTGACCAGAACTGGACACAATACTCCAGAAGAAGCCTTACTAACATCTTATGTAATATAACGTCCCAACCTGTACACACAAAGGTCTGAATGATGAAGGAAAGTGTGCTAAATGCATTCTCAACCACCCCTATCTACATGTTATGCAAACTTCAAAGAATTATTTACCTGAACTCCTAGGTCTCTTTGTTCTGTAACCCATGTCCCTGCCATTCATTTTATAATCCTGCCCGTGATTGTCACAAAATGCAACACCTCACATTTGTCCAAATTAAACTCCAACTGCCATTCTTCAGCCTATTGACCTAATTGATCAAGATCACTTTGTAATTTTAGATGACAAGCAAAAGTGGACCCAGCACCAACCCCTGTGGAACACTGCCGGTCACAAGCCTCCAGTGGGGAAATCGATCCTCTACCATCTCTTTTCCAATACGTAACATTATTCTCCGTAGCCAGTTGCTACTGGATGCTGTTTAATTTGGTTTAGCCAACGTCTGTCAGGTCCGATTTCTTCACCTGTGGATCAATTTAGTTTTTGGACCTGTAGTCACTTGACCAAAGCTTAGTAGGACAAGGGCTGCAGATATATGGGCACACCACAACCTCCAAGCTACTCGCTATCCTGACTTGGAAACATGGCCCCATTTCTTCATTGATCCTGGGACAAAACCTTGGAATTCCCTTCCAAGGAGCAATGTGGTTCTCCCTATAGCACAGGAACTACAGTGATTCAAAAAGGCAGCTCATCACCACCTTCTCAATGGCAACTAGGGATGAACCAGCCAGCAATACCACATCCTATACATGAATTCATTTTTTTAAACCAATTTTTAAAAAAATAAGTGTATTGAATAGAGCTGGTGAGAGGGACACACTATGGATTGGACTTATAGTTCTTGGTGCAGGAGGGGGAAATGAGTGATTTGAAAATTGCAATTCCAGAGGGTGCCGCTGAATAATTCTACCTCTGAGATTGTTTACAAAGTTCATAGGCCAGCAAAAGATAGAAAACCTGTTGACCACCAATTTGTGACCCCCTTCTCCAAACAGAAATCGCTGAAGAAGCTCACCCAGAACTGGATTAGAATTATCAAAGGTTTTTTTTCTGGACAAGGTCAAATACTCTGGAGGGTAATAGATTACCTCCCTCAGGATCACCAGGAGGCAAAAACAAGTTAATTTCCAGTTGTGTTATTTTATAAAATTTGAGAGGTCAACATGCACTGGGTTGAACACTGTTCCTCCATTTAGTCTCCACTGCCTGTTTGTGATCATTGTGCCCTCTGTGAGAAAATTCATTTTTTTCATGTTTTTCCTAAATGAGCAATTCCTTAACTTGAAAGCTCCTAGTTCTAGATTCTCCCAGAATCGCAATCATCCTTGTAAGGGTGGTCTATGTCTGAAATAAACAAAATGGCCAACAAGAGTTAGACAAATGAAACAGTCTCCTCCAACATTAAGACACAAAATGGCTGACAAGGAGTAAACAGAATAAACAGCCTGTTTCAACATTTAAGTGAAACAAAATGGTACTTTTGAACAGGACTACTCCAAGTCAATGAGGACCCTGCATGTAACTATTTGAGAGATTGATAAGAGGATCTTAATGATAGACAGTGATTGAATCCAGCCTCATTAATGAAAGAATGTCATCCCATTAAGTGAACAGCACCAGTTAGAATAAGGGGTGTGAATCTCAGCCCATGAACCAGCCTACCTAACTCATGAAGCATCTGTGAAAACAACAGCTGAAGTTATTTTGTAGTAGTTGGTTATTTCTTTAAAGTTATTCACAATGTTAAGAAATAGGTTCTCATTAAAGATTCTTCAGATAATCATAGAGATAGATTTCAACATAAGCATAACGAAAGTATAAAGAAGCATTATGGAAAAATGTGAAAGTTAATTAGTCTCAGGAAATGCTTTCTGTAAAAAAGATGCCTGGTGCACCCTGAATGAAATAAATTGGTTGCAACTTATTAATTACAAAGTACTAACAGTAGAAATAGCTATATAACTTTACATCTTATAACATAAATTAATATTACGAACCTTATAGCAGTTAGTTAAAATCAAATGTCTTTTGTATTTTTATATTTAATTGGGACAGTGAAAAATATAAGAGAATAACAATTTTGTTAGAGACAACACATGGATTACAATGAGTAACTGAATGCAAGCAGTCCTTCGAGGGAGTGAGTCTGGGACTGCCCAGAAGGAGCATAACCAACAACTTTGGAATGATAGTTAATAGGATACATAGACAGATCCCAAGGCCTGATGATTACAATATCTGATAAACACCAGGAGATCATGGGAACCTGGAGCTGTCCATTCAAATTCCCACCATTGATTAGATTTTCACAGGACTGGATGTACAGATAATAGGGAAGGACATAGTGACCATGCTGTGCCTGATTATTCTAACAGAGTATAAAAATACTGTAATTCACTGTAAAAATCAGACTTTGTCACTGATCTCTCCTCTGATCTGAGTCAAAGATTAAGAGAATAATCATGTTCTAGTGACAAGGTCTTACTCTGGAAGATCCTTGCATTAACTGCTTTTTGCTTGAATAAAAGTCTGCCACTTGCCTAAATCCTCCCTGCCTCCTGAATTTTGTTTCTGGCTTGGGGGGTGGGGTTACACTTCTACAGTTAGTGCCGTGAGCGGGGTGTTCTGCTTGATACCAGCATACTTAGGACCATGATGTGGGCGAAAATGTGCTTATTTACCACCCTTTTAGTTAGCGTGGGACTTGATGTGGGGATTTCTGTAAGCCAGGGCACAAAACAATCGGTTGTGATGGTATGAGACATTTGGCGCAAGATAAAGCGCGATTGAGAGTCTCTGGTGCAAAGGAGTGTGAGTTAAAAGAGAGAGGCAGAGGCCTCAGGCACAAAAGGTGTGAGAGAAAAAAAATTAATAAAGGGTTGAAAATCTTTGGGCAAAAAATCCCCCGTAATAAAGAAAAGCAGCAGACACAGTCAGGAGGGGTGTGGGAAAATGGCAGAGAAGGACCAGAAAGAGACCTGCTGAGGTCCATTCTATAGACTATATGTGAAAAAACTAAGGCCTTAATTAAAGATATGAAAAAAAAATGGAGGCACAGTGACGATGCAGGATCAGAACAGAAAGCCTGCTGGCTAGGTCAGAAGAAAAAGCGGATCAAAGGGTTAATGATCCTTGTGGTTCTGTTTAAGCAGAACACTGAAAAGGGACAGAAGCAAGCTATAACAGCTGCAGTGTTCATAAGTATAAAAGAGAGAGGAAAACTGAATTTCTATGCCGTGCTGGTTCAATGAACCTTGTTGAATAGTTAACATTTTGTGGTCTGGTTTGAATGCACTTTTGTTTGTTGGTTGCTAAATATCATTTTGTACAATTTGTGTGTTTTTGTTTCCTGGAGCTTGAGATCAGGGGATGCTTTGACGTTAGTTTGCATTTGGGAATATATGCTGATTTACAAGTGATTTATAAATGATAACCTGTGTAACTGTATGGGTAATGTAATGTCTGGATAAGAAACTATCAGAGGTTGTGCAAAACAGAAATCTGCAACGAAATGCTGATTTATAAAGCTGGTTAGTAAAGCTTGGCAAAAATGTAACTTTTAAAATTAGGTCTGTGTTGTGTTTGGACTTGGATAAATTTTAATTTCAGAAAATGCCATGTTCGGAATTTCATTTTCTGGCCAGAAAGAGCTTCCAAATATTGTTTTAACATGAGTGAATCTTTAACTCCAGATTATAAGATTTGCCCATAGTAAAGCACTGTGATGTGAACGAGTACAAATAACAGGAAATTGTGCAATTCTCTTTGAACAAAGCTCTGATGGTATGTTCAAAAATCTGAGAAAACCGACAGAGGAATTAGGAAAGGCAAATTTAACAAGAAGATAGGTTTTTTCTTAAAGTGTTTTAAAACATTTTTTGCAGGAGGGGGAGTGACGGATGATGTAATTTCGTGGAAGAGTTTATATTCCACCTTCTTTTTGAATCCGTGGTAGATCAATACTAATTAACCCATTCTGCCTGACATGGAATAGATGGATACTTGCTTCAGAAATTTTAAGTCCATGTATGACGTTATCTCACTGCGTGAAATAATCTGTGGATTGAGAACTGGAGGATTAAAACAAAATACAAATTAAGAAAATACTCAGTTGGGCTATGAAGACAGAAAATAACCAAGGAAACATTAATAAACTAGCAGCAATTGTTACAGGGGACATGCATAGACAAAGAGCCGGTCTGAAACAATTAAAGGAGAGACTATGTTCCGTGTGCACTAATCAAGGGCATTTTGCCAAACATTGTCCCAATTAGACCATTAACTATTGGAATTGTAGAAAAAGAGGACTGCTGGTCCCTTGGGGCACTGACAGGGACCAAGACAGAATCGGGGAAATCCATAGCCGGTTGCCAGTGGCAACAGATACTAATGCAAGGCAGCCATAGCATTCCACCATTAAGAAACATTGGGACAAAAAAATAGTTACTCTTAAAAGGGTAAGACAAGTCTTAGGACTATTTAACTATTGCAGGGTCTTTGTAACAAGCTACAGCCAACTAGCCAGACCCCTGCAAGGCCTTATCAAAAGGGCGTAGGCTAGCTCAGAGAAGATTGGCTAGGGACGTGAGCAGGAGATGGTTTCTGTCGAAATTAAACAGAGGCTGGCCTCCGCACCAGCACTAGGACTCCCTGACCTGGAAAAAGTCCTTTCACCTCTTTTTGCAGTGAAAACATTGACAATCAATTTGCAGTGGTGTTACAGAGACATGGCAACAAGCTCCAGCCTGTGGGATACTAATTAGGTAAAAAGTATCTAGTCTTAATTGGACAATTATCATGTATTCGAGTCATCCAATGTGCTACTTGTGCACCAACAACATCCTCCCTCTTGACGCAACAAGGGAAGGTGATATTATACTCTCCACAGAGTATAATCCAGCTATTGGAAGCTGGCAAACCGAGGTGTTACTGACAGTCAGTTAGCCAAATGGAAAGCCTCCCTGTTGCCGGGAGCCAAGCACATGGAAATGGTTAAAGATAATAGGGAGAACCTGGCAAACTATGTGAATCAGAAGGAGAGACAAAGATTGTATCCTCCGAATGGATCAGGAAAAAGAACGGCAAGGTCAAGTTTAGGGAGATCTATTAGAGAGGCCAGATGTGGAATGCATGTTTGTAGATGAAGTGCAGAAGTGTTATGATGGTGAGGCCTGGATAGGGTGGGCTGTAGTTAATTAGGAAGTGGATCTTTTAGCAGGAGAAAGGATAGAAGGATGTCACTCTGCCCAGGTAGCTGAACTATAGGCACTTACTAACACCCTACAGTTAGGGAGACATTTACACAGAATGTAGTTATGTCTTTGGTGTAGTCCATGACTGTGATGACGTGGGCAAGATGAAATAGTGTTACCTTCAGTGGCAGTATAATTCAGCATAAGACACTAATCAAGGACCTAATGGCTATAGCTGTAGAACCAAAAGGGGCAGCAGTAATTAAAGTAAGAGCACACAGAAAGATTCAGCCACCAGAGCAGAGAGGGAACGACTAAGCAGACAGTACAGCAATAGCAATGTTGGAACAGGAAGTGATTATGATAGCAGCTATGAGTGAGCAACAAGTCAAAGATGATGAATAGAACTTATCAAATTTACAAGCAGCACCTTGCTCAGAGGGAAAAGCAGGATGGATTAAAGACAGGACAGCATTAGGAGCGGGTAATATTTGGAGAAAGGAAAGTAAGGTGGTAGCTCTCACATTCTGTCAACAGACTATGCAGTGTTTACCATGGATCAGCGCACACAAAGGGAAGGATAAGCTGATACAGTTAATATCTAACCGTTGGTGGTGGAAAGAGACATAGCTAAATTTTGCCAGAGGTGTACTGCATCTGCACAGACAGGATAGGGAATTAAAATTAAAATGAGTCATCAGTCCCACCCACAGGGAAAACAGGAACACATTTAAATAGAATTTATAGGACCACTCCCACAAATTCAGAGTAAGAAATTCGACCTGGTCACGGTCAACCAGTTGACCTGGAGGGTAGAAGCTTTCCCCACAAAGGCCTGTATTGCACTCTCAGTTGCAAAAATTTTGGCAGCTGAAATAATACCAAGGTGGGGTGGTCCCCTTACAAATAGACTTAGACCAAGGGACCTATTTCACAGGCAAGTGCATGAAAAAAAATATGCAAATTCTTGGGAATAACACAAAAGTATCATATCCCCTACCACCCACAGAGCTTGGGGATAGTAGAGAGAATGAATAGAATGCTGAAAATACTCTGACCAAGGCAATAGTAGGTCAAGGCATTAAATGGACCTTTTCCCAGCCATTCTGATGATCCACAGGTCAACATCCTCAAGGGCCACTGGACAACCCCCCCCTTTGAGCTCATGATGGGATGAGCAATGACATTCCCCCAGGATCTAATACTGGGGGGAGCAAAACTGACTAACAGCAAAGGACAAGTCTGGGATAACATGAAATCCCTATGTAAGCATTTATACATACTTCACAGACAGGCATGTGATCAGCAGCTTTTCAAGGTCTGGGAGTCTGAGGGATGCTGAGGACAAATAGAAATGCCAGCCCCAGGATCAAAGATCCTGGTGAAAATAGCCTTGTCCCCCCAAAGCAATGGACGTCATGAGGTAATATTAACAGATAACAGGAGCGCACTAATTAATGAAAATAAAATTGGTAAATAGAAATATCCTACCCAGCTAAAGGTATGTATGGGTTAATATTATTATAGTCCAGCCTGTTAGTCTGGTATACTCTCTTTTTCTCTCTCTTATCTCTCCCTCTTGCAGGTTTTAAAGTGACCACCAACAAACAGCGTGTACAGTGTCCTCGACACCAGGACGTCAACTGGAATAGATTAAGGTTGCATGTAAATGTATGTGATATGGTTGCACTGTGGAACTGCAATTAAGAATATTTTTGAAATTAGCATAAGTATGAAAACCTTAATCCTCTGTGGGCTCCTCTTAATTTTGATCCCATTGGATGCTGATAAGCAAGTGGAGAAAAGGGACCTGAATGTCAACATATTTTTGCAATTCATATCCCTATGCCATACCTCCCATTGCTGGATCTGTACACATATCCCCACGCATTCTAACCAAGGGATGCCCCTGCAACCCAATCCCTTTAATGCCTCAGAACTAGCCAAATAGGTACTAAGGTGGAATAGTTCAAGGCTGGGAGATAGAGAAGGGCAGCCTCCCAATGGTGGGAGGTACCGAGTAAATACTAACCGGGATAGAGCACAATGGAAATCAGAAGGGTATAACCTGACCATCTTTGCAGGTTGGTACCGACCCAACTACAGGACCTCACGACAGCCTCTCTTCACATTGACTAACATGCTAGGGACAGGGAGAATTGACATCCTGATATGCCTGACAAGGGTTGAAAATAAAGGAAGGGGAATGCCTGTGGGATTTAGTAATGTACCCAGAGTTATGACGTTTCTACTTACCCTCTCCAAGGACCCATCATGTATGTCTTTCCTGACCAAGGGAACTTCAAAAGCGTCTCTCTGCATGCAGGGTGGCCCAAGCCTATTGACCTTCAGAAACTGCATGAGTAAGGGAACGTTATATTAATGCTGCTACCCTGAAATTATCACCCGATTCACCCTGTATGACAGTAGCTACTTTGTCATAGAGTCATAGAGATGTACAGCATGGAAACAGACCCTTCAGTCCAATCCATCCATGCCAACTAGATATCCCAACCTAATCTAGTCCCATTTTCCAGCACTTGGTCCATATTCCACTAAATCCTTCCTATTCATTTACCCATCCAGATGTCTTTTAAATGTTACAACTGTACCAGCTTCCACCACTCTCTCTGGCAGCTTATTTTATACACATACAAAACCTTCTGCATGAAAAAGTTGCCCCTTAGTTCCCATTATATATCTTTCCCTTCTCACCCGAAACCCATGCCCTCTAGTTCTGGACTTGCCCACCCCAGGGTGAAAGACTTTGTCTATTTATCTTTGTTGTGGTTCTGTTTGCCGAGCTGGGAATTGGTGTTACAAACGTTTCGTCCCCTGTCTAGGTGACATCCTCAGTGCTTGGGAGCCTCCTGTGAAGCGCTTCTGTGATGTTTCCTCTGTCATTTATCAACAAACACATTGACCTGGACCCAATATACCGACCACTGCAGTGGATAGCTGGAAATGACAACCGGAAGCGGCAGAGACAAACCACTATAAATGCCGGAAGAAACATCACAGAAGTGCTTCACAGGAGGCTCCCTTTCAAGTTTCACAACATCCTTCCGATTAGGAAGGAGACCAGAATTGCATGCATTGTTCCAAAAGTACCCTAACCAATGTCCTGTACAGCTGCAACATGACCTCCCAACTCTTATACTCAATGCTCTGACCAATAAAGGAAAGCATATCAAACACCACCTTCACTATCCTATCTACCTGCGAAATGTGCAGACACAGAGCATATGCCTGGCTACCACTATCCTGACAGGGTGATGTTACCTGGACTATATGGTACAGTTCATGCATCACATGTTGTCCCTTAGGAGGGGCCAGGACAGCATAAACCTGCAGTTTCAGAAACAGAAAGGTTCTTTGCCATATTGATACCTGACTCGAGTGCAGCTAAGCTAGTCAGAGAATCGATCAACATGTCTGCACTCTTAGAACAAGTGGCCAATGACACCTCACAGGCCCTGGGCAAGATAAATACAGAAATGGTTGCCATTTAAACAGTGGCCCTGCAGAACCAAATTGCCCTAAACTTGATATTAGTTGAGAAAAGTGGTTTATGTGCACTTATCAGAAAGGAGTCTTGTACATACATTCCTGAAAACTTGGAGGAAATTACTGATTTAGCTGACCATATCCGAAAAGAAGTATGCAAACTCAAACAACTCCCATCTTTGATCCCATGGAGTTGGGTGACAGGGTGGCTGGGATCCCTGGGGGCGTCCATTGCTCAGGGAATAGTAAATTTTATTGTCATAGTACATCTGTGTTATCTTGTTTATAGCTTCATCAAATGTTCATCACCACAATAACAAAGAAAATGACTGCCAAGGGCTAAAGACTGAGAAGGCATCCCTGCTATGCACCACCAAGCCAACAGATGGTTAGTGGAATGGCAAAAGAAAATCACCAGCTCAATGAATGATGGGAAGAGGATCATGGATGCAACATCACTAAAAGAAGACTACACATGGATTCTGACTTGCGCATTCGTTAAAAATGTCCTTAAGGCAATAGTCTGGTCTGGGGCCAAAGGATGAATCTGTAAGGATGATCCATGTTTGAAAATGGCTGACAAGAGTTAGATTAAATGATTTGGAGATGCTGGTGTTGGACTGGGGTGTACAAAGTTAAAAATTACACAACACCAGGTTATAGTCCAACAGGTTTAATTGGAAGCACTAGCTTTCGCAGCGCTGCTTTGACTACCACCTAATGAAGGAGCAGTGATCCGAAAGCTAGTGCTTCCAATTAAACCTGTTGGACTATAACCTGGTGTTGTGTGATTTTTAGATTAAATGAGACAGTCTGGTCCCGCATTAAAACAACAAAAGATAAAAGAATAAATAGCCTGCTTTAACATTTAAGTGAAATATAATGGTACTTTTGAACAGGACAGCTCCAAGGTCAATGAAGAGCCCTGCAAGCAACCGTCTGAGACAATTTGATAAAAGGATCCTAATGCTGGACAAGTGATGATTTCAGCCTTCTTAATGAAGGAATGTTGTCCCACTAAGTGAACAGCATCAGTTAGAACAAGGGGTGTACATCTCAGCCCATGAACCAGCCAACCTAACTCATTAAGCAGCTGTGAAAACATCAACTAGTTATTTTGTGGTAGTTGGTTGTTTCTCTAAACTTATTCACAATGTTAAGAAATAGGTTCTAGTCAAAGATTCTTCAGATAATCATAGAGTTAGATTTCAACATAAGCATAGATATACTGTACATATAACCAAAGTATAATAGAAGCATTCCAGGAAAAACACTTAAACATAGATGTGAAAGTTAATTGGTCTCAGGAAATGCTTTCTCTGATCTCTAAAAAGATGCCCAATATGCCTTGAATGAAATAAATTGGTCATAACATATTAATTACAAATTGCTAACAGTAAAAATAAGTGTATAACTTTACATTTTATAACAGAAATTAATATTACGAACCTTATAGCAGTTAGTTAAAACCAATTGTCTTGTTTTGTTTTAATGCTGTATATAATTGAGCAGCCCAAAATGTGAGAGAAATAACAGAACTTAATTGAAGTAACCCATGGAATACAATGAATAAAAATTCAAGCAGTCCTCAGAGGTAAACAAGTCTGGGACAGTCCAGAAGTAAAACCAGTAACTTTGGAATGGTGATTAATAGGATGCATAGAAAGATCCCGAGGCTTGACGATTGCAATGTTCCATGAGATCATGAGAACCTGGGGCCATCCATAGGAATGCCCCTCATGGATTAGGTATTTCACAGGATTGTGTGTACAGAATAAAAGGGAAGGACATAGTGACCATGTTATACGTGATTGCTGTAATACAAAATGTATAACTATTCTGTATTTCACTGTAAAAATCAGTGTCATTGATCTCTCTTCCGATCTGAGCCAAAGATTAAGAGGATAATCGTGTTTTCACGTCGAGGCCAGATTCAGGGAAGCTCCTTTGGGCTCTCCCTGCATTTAATCATTTTTTGCTTGAATGAATGTCTGCCACTTGCCTGAATCTTGTCAGCCTCCTGAGCATTTGTCCCCAGTCGAGCTTACGTGCCTACAATCCTTTTCACACATTGCTATAAACCCTCAGGATCTTTTATGTTTTAATCCTGTTACCCCTTACTGTTTGAAACTGCAGCAGATCCTAGCCAAGTCTGTCTAAATGTCCCTCATAAGACAACCTGCTCATTTCAGGTATTATTCGAGTAAACCTTCTCTAAAAAGTTTCCAACATACTTGTATGTTTCCTTAAAAAAGTAGAGTAGTACTGAATAATTGATGATTACCATAATGGGCTATTAAACATGATATTCCAGATTTATTAATAAGATTTAAATTTCAACAGTGGAATTTAAAAGCACGTCCCCAGAGTACTAGCCTGCTCCTTGGGATCAAAACTCAAGGAATACTACCACTGCAATCAACATCATCTTGCATAATTGTTGTTGACCTTACTAGTGATGTTCACATCTTGTGAAACAAATTTAGACAGATTCAGAAACATTTATAAAAAGCAGCAGATGTTCTTCAAGTTGAAATTTGCCTCCCTCTGTTTTCACTCTGCACAGATATGAGCTTCAAGCTGTGTATTTTGACACAGTGTTTACTATAAATGAGGTATGGTGTCAACTGGACTATTTTGATTGGCCTACTAGTGAAGAGAATATGATTTCTTTTATATTTGTGGAAAGCATATCCTACTCTAATAGTTATGTGTCTTAAGCTATGTTCATGAGCAATCTTGGTGAAATTTCTGACTAAAATATTATGAGCTATGTTTAAAATTCTGGATTTCAACTGCATTAGTCATCATCAATGTGGACCTGAGAAAGACTGAGATGATTGAATGCTGACAGGAGAGATAAAAACTGAAATAGCACTGAAAGACATTTGTGAATTTCACTGATTCTTTTCTCTTACTTCCTTTAATATTAGCAATTTTCTTTCATATGCTTAAATGTGCAGTAAATTGTATGGGAACAGCCCAACACTTCACTCTAAGTATTGCAGGTTTTTGTAGTTATTGTAAATACCAAGTGGAAACATTGTCAATAAGGGAGATTTCGTATTGAGTGCAATGAGGATATATGAGAGGGGCTGTGAAAGCTTAATGAAGTTCCTTTGAGTCAAAGTAAAAATAAAGTTACTCCACCTGACTTCTTATGGAAATAATATTAGGGGTTTGTAACATTTAATAAACTATACAGTAGATTTGTAATTGTGACAATACAATGGCTTTAAGCGGTGCATTTTGTTCTTTTTTTTGAGTGAAGAGGGGTTGAGACAGGCAACAATTGGTTTGCTTCGAGCCAATAAAGTAAGCAGCTTGTAAGGCTTTGGGTTTTTTTTAAAAGTCGGGACAATAGAAGCAGTCCGAATGTGTATAGTCAAGCTTTCAAAGAACCAAGATTTTAGTTTTAGCTTTCAGTAGTCATTGCTGAGTGTTGAAGCTGGGTGTGGAAGCTCTTTTTCCTCTCTCCTTTACAACTATCTTGGGTTGTCATCCTACTGCGAGAATTGCATATGAGACAATCTGTGTTACTCCCATCATCTTTTTCAGGGGTGTGTTTTTGGAATGTTGGTATATTGGAAGAGTTAATTAGTTGTATATTACTTTGTTAAGTATTTCGATAGCTACAGTTAAGCCAACTATTTTCATTCATTTTGTCTGTATTTTAACTATAGTGGATGAATAAAGTATTGAGAGTGTGGTGCTGAAAAAGCACAGCAAGTCAGGCAGCATCCGAGGAACAGGAGAATCAATATTTTGGGCAAAAACCCTTCATCAGGAATGAGGCTGGGAGCCTCACGGGTGGAGAGATAAATGAGAAGGGGTGGGTCTGGTGGGAAGATAGTTGAAAGAGGTGGACGGAGATGGGGGTAAAGGTGATAGGTCAGAGGGAAGGTTGGAGCGGATAGGTGAGAAGGAAGATGGATGGATGGCTTGGGTCATGAGGACTGTGCTGAGCTGGTAGGTTGGAACTGGGATAAGGTGGAGGAGGGGAAATGAGGAAACGGGAGAAATTCACATTGATACCATGGGGTTGGAGGGTCCATGAGGCGGAAGATGAGGCGTTCTTCATCCAGGCATCAGGTGATAAGGGAGTGGTGATGGATGAGGCCTAAGACCTGCATGTCCTCGGTGGAGTGGGAGGGGGAGTTAAAGTGTTTGGCCATGGGGCGGTGGGTTGATTGGTGTGGGTGTCCCAAAGATATTCTCTGAAGCACTCTGGGAGGAGGTACCCTGTCTCCCCAATGCATCGGGAGCAACGGATAGAGTAAATGACATGTGTGGAAGTTCAGGTGAAATGTTGATGGATATGGAAGGCTCCTATGGGGCCTTTTGCTTCAAGCCTGAGAGGTTGGCCAGTCAAGTTGCATCGTCAATGCAACGCCTGGCACTTTTCTTTAAAATAAGAAAAAGCTAGGGTCTAGGGTATCTTTTTGACATGCTTTGTTGGGGTTCAGTCTAGTCCATAAAAGTAACATAGAAACATAGAAAATAGGAACGGCCACCCATTTGTTCGTTGGACATGTGGTTTTGTGGTCATGATTGATAATCAACCTTGTACCATGTTCATGCTTTCTCCTCACACTTTGTGATCCCTTTCACACTACAAACTGTATCTATTTCTTTATTGAAATCTTTGAATGCTTCAGACTTGACCAATTTCTGTAGCAGAAAATTCCACAGGTCACGACTGTCTGGATCAATTTATTTTTCCTCATTTCAGTCATAAATCACCTACTCTATAACTTGCAACTATGACCCCTTTTTTGGACTTCTCAATCTCAGGAACACCCTTCTTGCATTTACCCTGTCTAGTTCTGTTCGACATTTACAGGTTTCTACAAGATCCTGCCTTGTTATTCAGAACTCCAGAGCCATAGAAGGAGTCCAAATGGATCCAGTCTCTATTTATACAATATCCATTCCAGAAATCAATGTGGTAAACCTTCATTGTACTCCTACATAGGACAGAATCTGGCCATTCAGTCCCTTAAGCCTGTTCTGCCATTCAGTGAGATCATGGCAAATCTGTGGTCAAACTCCATATTACTGTCTTTGGCCCATATCCATGAATACCTTTGCTTAATAGAAATTAATTTATCCTTGATTTAAAATTAATGACTGATCCTGCATCCACTGCCATTTGTGGAAAACAGTTTCTAACATCTACGACGCTTTGTGTGTCAAAGTGCTTCCTATCATCTCACTTGAAATGTCTGACCCTAATTGTCAGACTATGCACCCTGGTTATATAATCACAAGCAGTAGGAATAGTTTATCTTTATTTACTCTGCCTTTTCCTATTAATATCTTGAAGACCTCGATCACCCCTTAACCTTCCAAATTCTAGAAAAAGCAGTCCAATTTGTGTAATCTCTCATAACTTAATCCCTGAAGTCCCTGTATTATTCTTGTAAACCTATGTTGTGCTCCCTCCAAGGCCAATATATCCTTCCTAAGATGTGGTACAGTTTTGTCAGTTTTTTTTTTGTCTACAGACATTCCCCTGTCCATTACATTAGTCACCTCTTCCAAAACATTTGTTGAAGTTTGTCAGGCATTACCTATCAATTATGAATCCATGCTGGCTCTCCCTGATTAACAGAAAATTTTCAAGTGTTTAATGACCCCATCCTTGATTATAGTTTCCAATAATTTCCCTACTATAGATGTTAGTTTCCTTATTTATTCATAGATGAAGGCACTGCTAGCTAGGCCAGCATTCATTATTCATCCTTAATTGCCCAGCGGGCAGTTAAGAGTCAACCACAATGCTGTGGGTCCAGAGTCACATGTCAGCCAGACCAGATAACAATGCCAGGTTCCTTCTGCAAAGGGTCTTAATGAACCAAACGGGCTTTTCTGACAATCAGTAATGGATTCAGAGTCATTATTAATCTCTTAATTCCAGATTTCTATTGAATTCAAATTTCACCATTGCCATGACAGAATTTGACCACTGATCCTCACAATGTTATGTGGGCCTCTGGATTAACATTCCAGTGATATTACGGCTGACCGTGACCTCCCCAGAGATTAACTAGCTTTCCTCTTTCACTCTTCCTAAAAAGTGGAGTGGCATATACAATTTTCCTGCCCAGAGGGATGAACTCCCGCATCTAAGAAATTCTGAAATATTAAAGTTAAGGCCTCTACAATGTATTCCTTTATTTCTTTAACACTCTTGGATGGAAACTGTCAGAGTGTGAGGATTTGCCATTTTTCCATTGATTTCTTCATTACTGATGTTTGCGTATATTAATTTTATTCATTCCCTGTTCATGATCCATTGATCATTTCCATGACATTTCTGGGAAGTTGTTCTCCTTTTCTACTGTAGATAATGAGGCAAAGTATTTGTTTAACATATCTGCTATTTCCCCACAGTCATTGGCAATATCCCTACCTTCAGTCTCTAGTGAGTCAACATTGCTTCTGACCACCCATTTTCCCTTTATGTAACAATAACATTTATTTTTGTTGATTTTGA
Organism: Hemiscyllium ocellatum; assembly: GCF_020745735.1. Classification (NCBI taxonomy): domain Eukaryota; kingdom Metazoa; phylum Chordata; class Chondrichthyes; order Orectolobiformes; family Hemiscylliidae; genus Hemiscyllium; species Hemiscyllium ocellatum. Next base: position 97,185,994 of record NC_083403.1, read on the forward strand.
AGTCCCTGGAAAGTTTCCTTTCATAATCACTTTTTGTCGTTCTTATATGATACTTTGTGGCCCTTTGCTGGTCTTTGTATCTTCCCATTCAGCAGGAATTGTGCTTTTTCTTTGCATTTTTGCAAGTGTTTTCTTTTAGATTTATGGTGTCCCTTATCTGTTTAGGAGTCTGCGGCTTTTTTTTTCTGTGAAGTGGAGGTTTTCCCTCTCAGGAGTATATATTGGTCTTAGACGCATCAAATGCCCCTTCTTTGGGTGCAATACTATGTCTAATTTCCCTTGTTAACCATGGTCAGATCTCTTGTCCTGTTTTATTTTGTGCCAGTTGTTTACCCATGTAATCTTTAGATGTTTGCCATTGCCTGTCTGCCAACATCTCACTTTCTTTTTCTTTGTTTAGATTCAGGACCCGAGTCTCAGAATCAACTATGGCATTTCCGTCTTAATTAAAAATTTTGTAATATTAAGGTTACTAGTCCCCAAGGGATCTTGTGCACCTAGATTTCCAATTAATCCCTTGTCATTATACAATACCCAGTCTAGGTTGACCTGCTATCTCATTTGTCCATCAACATATTGATCCAGAAAATCATTTCACATGCACACACTCCAAGAATTCCTCCTATGTGGCATTGTTATTGATTTAATTTGCGCAATTTATATGCAGATTAAAATCGCTGATAATTATAGGTACATCATTATTGCTTGTGCCTCTTATATTCTGCCTTCCCTCATGTTACCAACACAGTTTGGAGATTTATATACAAACACCATATCATATTCTCCCCTTGGTGTTTCTAAGGTTTACCCATACAGGTTACACTTTACTAGTGCTGATATCCTTCTTTATTATTGAATTAATGCACTCTTTAACCAACAATGCTACCCCACCTCCTTTTGGTCATTATCTCTCATTCCTGAAAACTGAATATCCCTGGATCTTCTGCAGCGACATCTCTGTATTCCCAACAATCCATCACCCATACTATCAATAACGTGATTGTGAGACTCAGTTGACTCCCTTGCATGTAGTAAGTGTCATTAAAGTAGTGAAGTGAAATCTGAAGGAAGAGAAAATTATTATTTGGAAATGCCAGTGTTGGACTGGTATACAAAGTTAAAAGATTACACAACACAAGGTTATAATCAAACAGGTTTATTTGGAAGCGTTAGCTTTCAGAGTGCTGCTCTGACAACCACCTGATGAAGGAGCAGCGGTCTGAAAGCTAGTGTTTCCAACTGAACCTCTTGGACTATAACCTGGTTTTGAGAGAAAATTATTCTTTGGCATTTTGTAGATCCTGTTTTTGAGCCAGTTTTGACATTTTGGTGTCATCATAAGATAGAAGAATCAATTACCAACATAAATGGTGCAACACCATTGACATATCAATTTAAAATTGTGATATTTGTCTTTTACACTTGACTTTTCTGAATTCATTGAAATTCAGAATTGTGCAAAGCAGGTGGTGCTTATGCTTTCCATTGTAGCTGTGCTAGGTCTTTGAAAAAGCTGTCCAATTAGTTTTCCCCTTTCTACTTTGCCCTGAAATTTAATTGTTCTCCTCTTCCAAGTGTTTATCCATTTTGAAAGTGCTGCTGAACCTGCTTCCACCGCACTCTTAGGTAGTGCATTTCAAAAAATCCTGAGATAAAAAAAATTCTCTCCTCTCATAACAAGTCCCTTTTCTCAATTACCTTAAGTAGGAATCCTTGAGTTATTAACCCTCCTGCTAGAGGAAATAATTTCTTCTTATTAAATCGATCCCTTATGAATTTGAAGAAAATCTCTGCACCTTAATCTTCTCTGCATTAAAGAATCATCTTGTTGTTATCTCCAAGTAAATTGTTTTCAGAAAATATTCAGTGCGTCTTGAATTTCAGATAATCATCTGACATGTTTCTCCGGATGTCTGGTAGAAGTTGTGATTGCAATATTGACTAGCGATCAATAGAAGACTTACATTAAAAATAAAGCTTGATTGATTGATTAATGAATTTGGAAGATAAATACAGAAAAATGTTTATGAAGCCTTAAGAAAAGTAAATTATTTTCTAAGAATATGTATTGCTTTGGAAAGAAAAACAGTACTTAATATTAAAAGAATTAAGTATTTTTTTGTAAATGATATTCAAAATCAAGGGCATGTAATATTGTGAAGGTTTAAAACATTGATAGTATTTCCTTGGCAATTGAAGGCACATAAACAAAATGTGGAGCAATGAAAATGGGGGTGTCCAAGAGGCCTAAGTACATGAGTGCAGATAACTCAGTGGGGGGTGTGGGTTTGGGACTGTTTTTATAGGGAGTGGGGAGGCCATTCAGGGATTTGAAAGCTGTTCTGAGAATTTTGAAATCAAGATTGTACCTACTGAGGAGCCAAGTGCCAGTTAGCAAGTACCTGGTCAGCATTGTTTGGATGACCTCAGATTGACCTGCTGAGTAGGGGGGCTAATGGAAGTCACACAGTGATGTTACTGATGATATAAGGAAGACATACTTGGACATAATTTTAAAAGGAGACTGATACCAAAGCAATGTTCTGTACCTGGAGAATTCTAATCACATTGTAATGTATATAGTGTGAATGAAGGGTTGAATTACTTTATTATGCCAAAATGTAGAGTAGAATAGTCAAGGTTAACCAGCACTAAGGGGATCAAGACAAACTAAACACAAAGGACAGTCTAGACCATCGTCACAGCTGTCCCAAACGAAGACCAGCCAAGAGGTAAGTAAAGCATGACTTAGAGTAATTGATATGATGTATGTATGTACAAAGAATTTTACGGAATGCATAAAATTGGTGGAGGACAGCTAACTTGAAAATGTCAGTCCTGTACAACCAGAAGAAGTGTTGGAATCACTTCAGACAAAGTAAGTGGTTCTGTTTAAATTTGACATAAAGGACACTGTGATTTGCTTTCAAGAACCTAATTTGTGATTTCTTAGTCAGTCATAATGAATGTGGAGGTGCTTGTGTTGGACCAGCGTGGACAAAGTCAGAAGTCACACAACACCAGGTTATAGTACAACAGGTTTATTTGAAATTACAAGCTTTCAGAGTGTAGCCCCTTCGTCTGGTGAAAAATAAAGTATTGTGCAGCTAATGAAAATCTTTTAAAGTGTAGTCATTGTTGTAACGGGATGTAAATTAGATCTAGCAGCAAAGTGGCACTCAGCAAGGTTCCTCCAATAGCATTGAAATTAATGACAAATGTTTGTTGGATGAGGAATGCTGTAGTCCAGAACATTGGAGGCATCTGCTGCCCTTTGTAATATTGCTGTAGTGTTTACTTTGTAACAAGTTGAATAGCACTTTAGTTTAATGTTCATCTGAAGATTTGGTCCTTTCACCCATAAATTCCACCTTGCTCAAGATCCTGTGGATGGAGCCAACTTGTCAGCTTATCTTTGCTGAATCTCAAAAACAGAGGCTTCTGATAAATTGCAAAGGATAATTTTAGTGCTTCTGCAGTAAGGGAAGAGTTGAATAGGGAACACAGCAAACCAGCAGTGGACGGTGCTTGTAAAAGCAAACAGAAGGACTAGAATATCTATTTTACAGGATAAATAAATTACATTGGAGGCAACTGTGTTCATGCAACTAGCATTTTGTGTGAGGAACAAATGTGTCAGAAAGCAAAGGTAACATCTAAAAGCAGATAGATAGATATTGGTAATGTCATATGCTAATATGGCATATTTGTAATTTTAACTGAAATATTCTTGCAGAAAAGGAGATACACCTTTGTTCTTCTAATGTAAGTTCAGAATTTCTGGAGCATGTCATTTAATTCCTGCAGTGCCAAACACATAATGTTTCAGACATTGCGGCATAACTAAATTTAGCTGGAACTGTCACTCAGTAATTGAAATATATTTGAATTCACCACTAAGATAAAGCTGGGCTGAATTTTGGCAATTGCTGTCAAATTAGGCTCAATGCACAGCCTGAAATTTGCCTAGATTGTCATTTGCTACATGGTATTAAGTTAATTATAAAGTTTCTGCAAAAGGCTTCTCTTTGAGTGATTGATAATTGCAATACTTATTGCAGAAGTGAGCTATTCAAGCCAAGAGGTCAATGCTGATTTGCCTGATTTTAGCCAGGGTACTATTCAGGTAATGTCTGATATCCAGGGTAAAGAAAATTAAAAATAGGCAAGTGTTCTTGTTCTGATCAATACACTGCTATACCTCACTGTGGGACTGTTTTTATTTGTTCATAAAAATCATGGGCAAGGACACTATTTATTTCCCCATCCCTAACTGCCCCTGGAGAAGGCAGTGGTGATCTGCTTTCTTGAAACACTGCAGCCTTGGAGTTGGGAGACCTCCACCGTCTCATTTCAGAGAGCATTCCCGGATTTTAGCCCATCAACGCTGATTAAGCAATTATATATTTCTAATTCAGGTTTGTGGCTCAGAGGGGAATGTGCAGGTGGTGGTGTTCCCATGTTTCTGTTTCCATGTGTGGTAGAGATCTTTGGTTTGGAAGTTACTGTTAAAGAGCCTTGGTGAGTATCTGTATCACATCTTGTAGGTGGTACATATTGCTGTGACTCTGTGTCAGTGGGTATGGAAGTAAACAAAAACAGAAAAAACTCATCAGGTCTGGCAGCATCTGTGGAGAGAAATCAGAGTTAATGTTTCGGTTTGTGTGACCTTTCTTCAGAACGAGATGTGGGAGTTATGTGGGTTTTCCCTCAACAGGATATTTTACCTGATTATGTAATGCTAATGTTATTTCTCATAATATTGATTGAGTGTGGATAATGTAGTATTGAAGAATCCAATAGAACTCACTAATGTAAGTAAATATTCCATTCCCAGGCACACAAATGTCTGGGCTTATTAAACTATTTGGTTACAAAGAAAAGCATATTTCTATTTGCATGTCATGCTTCCAGTGACCCTCAGTAAGATGGAGTCTCAGACCTTTACATCCTTAGGTCACATGCTATGTTCCAGTGGTATACAGTATTGTGAATATGTCATTGACAAGTATTCAGACAGCTCCCTGCTTGTAAGCAGGTTCCATTTTGGATTCCATTTGTAAAGTGATTTTTTTGCAAGTCAGAACACAATACAGGACAATAGAAAGGAGCAATTCATAATTACAGGAAACATTCATATGTCGGGTCTTTAAAATTATGTGTGGTGGTACTAAATACAAGCATCATAAGTTGGATATTTGTAAATTGAGGACTATCTCTACTAAGATACTGACTGAGGCAAAACACAACACGGAGTAAATGTTGAAGGAGGAATGTGTGTGTTTGTGTTGCAATTATGAAATGATATAAACTGGAGAATAAAGTATAAGCAACATTGTAAGTTTGATGGAAGTTTGCTATGAATATTTTGCCCTCGGCACTTTACTGCTTGATAAACTAGTGCTGTTTGAGACCTGAAAATAAGATCGTACAGCATAAGGCCAGTATAGGAAATAGGGCACCTAACAATAGTCACCAAGATTCATTGCACATTTACAGCTGTAACCAGAAAGCAGTTGCAACAAGAAGGATTAGGAAGAGACTTTAGAAATTGGATATCTCTGACATGGCTTTTTAAAACCCATTTCTCTGTTTTTCTATGAATAAATTTGAAAACACAAGTACAAGATTACCTATTTGCTACTTAGCCATTGCAAATTGTTGAACTGAATAAATAAAATAATGAAGAAGGGTTCAGAAGAAGTTTACCAGGATATTGCCGGGTATGGAAGGTTTGAGTTATAAAGAAAGATTGGATAGGATGGGACTTTTTTTCATTGAGAGGTGACCTAAGAGAAATGTATACATTAATGAGAGATATAGATAGAGTTGATGGTAGCTGTCTTTTCCCCAAGATGGTGAATTTCATGACCGGGGGCATATTTTTAATGTGGGGCAAGAGAGATTTTAAAAAGACATGAAGGGGTAGGTTTTATACTCAGAGGGTTATTTGCATGTGGAATGAACTTCCTGAGGAAATAGTGGATGTGAGTACAATTACAACATTTAAAATACATTTGGATGGATACATGAACAGGATAGGTTTGGAGGGAGTCAAAGAGTGTAACGCTGGTAAAGCACAGCTGGCCAGGCAGCATCCGAGGAGCAGGAGAGTCGACGTTTTGAGCATACGCTCTTTATCAGCTTATGCTTGCACCATCGATTCTCCTGCTCCTTGGAAGCTGCTGACCAGCTGTGCTTTTCCAGCACTACACTTTTTGACTCTGAACTCCAGCATCTGCAGTCCTCACTTCCTCCTAGGTTTGGATGGATTTGGGCCAGGAGCAGGCAGGTGGGATTGGTTCAGTTTGGGATTATGTTCGACATGGACTGGTTGGAATGAAGGGTCTGTTTCCATGCTGTATGACTATATGGTTGATGGTGATAGTGATTGACAGGTATGTGAACCCTGATATTTCCTTCCTCTGATTAATTTCATGTCATGTGGTGCTCCATCTAGTGGTGGTGTTGGCTACTGCCATAAAAATATATAAATTTCCAAAATGTAAATATTACTTTGAAACAAAATTAATCAAAGCTATCAAAACCAACAAATTGTTTCTGACTTCAAAATGAATTGTGTTCTTTCTTCTTCTGTCTTTATTGATAATTTTCATATAAGTAGCTATTTCATTAGTATTCAATTTTCAAGGCAACTTTTTAGTAAATATTCATGAAGCCATCTTCATGATATTACTGGGCTTTGTTTTTATTTGAATTGATGGCAAGTATCTGATGTATCCACTGCAAACTCATATGCTTTCCATGTTGACATTGAGAAATGAGATCTGATGAGTCCGGTTTTTCGTAATTCAGGAAAGAGAGAACTGGAACAGAAGTTAATACTGTATTTCAGTTTCTGTCCTCGGGCTTTGTAAAAGTGGTCAGACTTCACTTCTATTCTTCCTCAGTTGACCACTAGTAGGAGCAGCAGACTGGTCCAAGCTAACTTTCATATTAAGTTTCTTTGAGGCCTCCCCTGACTTTATGTATTGTATCAAGGTATTCAACTAAAGATTCAAGTCAAAAATAGAATTTACGCCACAGAAACCAGCCACTTGTCCCCACAGATCAAAATTGTTGGTTGTATTCCACACTCTCTTTCCTCCACTCCATGTCATCTAACTCTATCAGCCTATCCTTCTATCCCTTTCTTCCTATTGTGCCTATCTAGTTTCACTATGAGTGTGTATATGTGAATTCCTGATGAAGGGCTTTTGCCCAAAACATCAACTTTCCTGTTCCTCGGTTGCTGCCTGACCTACTGTGTTTTTCCAGCCTATGTGATTTACCTCAGCTACCCCCTGTCGAGTGAGTTTGGATTGGGATAGAAATGCAATCTATCCTAATGGACCGCTTGGTAGCAATCACATGACTACAACAAAGCAGACTTCATTTCTATCACAAACAATTTTGACATTCTAACCACAATCCGTGTCCTGGATTTTTCGTTTTTGATCAAAAGAATGTTTCATGGGATATGAGTATCATTGGTTAGGCCAGCATGTACGCCCATCTCCAATTCCCCTCATGGTGAGCTGCCTTCTTGAACTGCTGCAAACCCACTGGTGTCAGTCACAGACAGTAAGAAGAGAGCTCCATGATTTTTCTGATTGACAGTAAAGGAATGGCAATTTAGTTCCAATTCAAGATGGTGAATGGCTTGCAGGAGAACATGCAGGTGATGATGTTCTCATTTACCTACTGCCTTCACACCTTGAGGTCGTAAAGGTATCAGGTTTGGAAGGCGCTGTCTATGAAGTCTTGGTGAGTTGTTGCAGTGCATTTTATAAGATTAGATTAGATTAGCTTCCCTATAGTGTGGAAACAGGCCCTTCGGCCCAACCAGTCCACACCGACCCTCCAAAGAGTAACCCACCCAGACCCATTTCTCTCTGACTAATGCATCTCACACTATGGGCAATTTAGCATGGCCAATTCACCTGACCTGCATATCTTTGGACTGTGGGAGGAAACTGGAGCACGCGGAGAAAACCCACGCAAACACGGGGAGAATGTGCAAACTTCACACAAACAGTCACCGAAGGCTGCAATCAAACCTGGGACCCTGGAACTGTGAGGCAGCAGTGCTCACCACTCAGCCACTGTGCTGCCCACTAATGAAATGTACAACATACAATCTGCATCAGCACTGTACATTCTGAATTGCTGACTAGATTTAGTAATGATCATTTTGTAACTAAGATAAATCAGATGTCTCATAATAATTAATGGATATTTTGTATTTAAGATCCAACTGTTCCATGCAGATTTATATATACTTCTTTCAGTCTATATCAGCAAAGTCTATCAGGATATCTTTCTAACCTTATTCCCTCCTGTGTTTATCCAGATCTCCCTTAAACATATCCATAGCTTTTGACTTAGCTGCTTCAAGTGTTGTATTCACATTTTAACCATTCTCTTAGGTAAGACTTTTAACTGAATTCCTCATATTAGCTTTATAATCCCTAGGTTTGAATGCTGCCATTAATGAAAATATCTTCTCTATGTCTATACTTTTGAATCCCTGCTTCATTTAAAGCTCTACTAAATTACCTCACAGTCTCCATGTTCCAGAGAAATAAGTCCCATCTGTCCAGTCTTTCCTGAAAGTTACAACTTCTCCATTCTGGTATCATTTTTGCCATTCTTTTCTATAGCTTCTCTATTGTTCCTTCTCTATTGTTCTTATATGTTATATGCAGACCCATACCAATGCATAGAACTGCTAACTGCTAACAGGGACAAAAGCAGTGCTCTATCTAGATTTGGTACATAAAGAGTAGTCTGGATGAGAACTGCATTTGATGTCCATGTGGCACTTGCCCTAAAAATGAGAAGGTTTTCATGTGCTGATCCTCTGGCCTCCTATAGTTTCAGCAACAGACTAATGCAAACCAGGTAAAATGATGTAAAGGGATTGTTTCTGTAGGGCTGCTATGAACTTCTATATAGTCACTGAGTGGCTACAGTACAGAAGGAGACAGTTTGGCCCATCAAATAGCTTAGATTTCCAAATGAGCAATCAACTCAGTTTCTCCCCTTCTCCCTGTCACCCAACACAAATTTAATTTTTGATTTTGTATCATATTATCTTCATGTTATCCATTTTAGCTGTAATTTTGCCTGTGATTTGAGTAAAATCAAGGCATCATTTTATTTCTTTTAGCCTACAGGAGACTGACTGTGGTACACATCATTGAATATTGATCACCATTTAGTCAGTGAGAAATGGCATTCAAAGGCCATCAAAGTAGCTTGATGTTGTTTATTCATTTCACAATTAAGTTAATATTAATTTGGTCATTCCTTTGAAGTTCTGAAAGGCAGTGTTGCCATCCTTGATGTCCAAATGGACAACTGCAGTTGAATGGGGCAGCGGTAAACCACAAGTTTCATTCCATTAGCTGCTCCAAGTCCTGGGAATAACTGAGGATTTCTGGGTTAAAAGAATATTGATTGACATGTTCACCTAGTTCAGACAGCCATGAGTCAGACTGTAGAATAACAGGGAAGGTATAAATTCACCTACCGAAAACTCTTGCACAATCCGTTTAAAATGTTTGCATCTCTGTTGATATGAGCTTGTAAACAGGCCACGTGGTACTGTCATGTGGATGAGCACATCTGTAGTTTGGTGGAAATATTCATTGTGATCCTTGCCATATATGGTATGTATCTTTTTGTTTAGGTTTCTCTGGTCTTTCCTGAGGAATAACATGAAAGTAAATATTTGTTGCGGAACAATAATTGTCATTAATCTCAATACTTTGCTCAGAGGGCAGTTGAAGGTCAAGGGATTAGAGTAACATGTAGACCTGATCAGGTAAGCATGGCAGATTTCATTCCCAGAAGGGACATTACTGAATGAGATAGATTGTTACGACAACTGATGGTGATTTCATAGTCTCCATTACTAAGATAAGCTTAATATTACAGATCTAATCGATTGAATTTAAATTCAATCAGTTGCTGGCCTGGGATAATGAACCTACATCTCCAGAGTATTAGTCTAGACTTTTGGATTACTAGCCCAGTGATATTATCACTAGGTTGCAACCACCAGCACTACAGCCTCCACCTAATGCTGTGCAAGGACATTTCGTTTGATTATTAATTCTTTTAAGGTTATCAGAATTAAGAAGCAGACAAGTTTTAAACTTTTCAAATGATTGGTTTTATTATCATCAATAAATAATCATACCTTTTACATCAGTAACATAGCTCAAGCAGGGATAAAGATGAGAATATTCAGCTCACCTGATGCCATGTGATTCCCAGGCGTATAAAGTAAGGGTTACATTGAAAAGCCCGACATTTTCCACCCTCCACAAACATTGAAAATTGGTTCAAGCAATCTCTCTGATGATGCTTTGGAGTTCCTACTTTTTGTATGAGGTACTCTCTACACCAACAGAAATAGCTCCTGCTCGAACCCAAAATAATTCAGCAAATCTGCTGTAAGTCCAAGCTAGAAACCTTTTCCATAAGCTTACTGTTCCTAGGAAAAGTAATACCTTGTGGACTATCCTGAGACTGTCTCTCATTGTGTTGGTGGACTGTTGGCAGCAAAACACAGGAAAACTTACTGTTTGTCAAAGTGAATACCTGGGAAGGAATTTGTTATGCTTCAGAGAAATAGCATCCTTATAGCTGAAGTCTGTATTATATTGAAGGAAAAGCTGTGTCCATAACATTGCCATAGTTATAATAATGGTGGCAAACAGTGGAATAACATTAGTGCTGTTATTGGGCAATACTTGCACTGAGCATGTGAATTACCCTGCATGTTCCCAGAGATGACTGGACTGCCCTAAGTAAGTGCTGATACTCCATGGGATGATGCCGGTTTGTAATATAGCAACTTACTGAGTACAGTCAAAGGAACAAACTAGCAAGTGCCATTGGCTATTGCTTCAGAATATATCAGCGTGTTCATGGCTGTCACCACATAAAATCATACAATGAAAAAGACACCACCAAGTGCATGTCCAAAGGCTTTTAAAAGTTTGAGGTTACCTGCCTTAACTGTCTTCCTTGACAATGCATTCCAGACATAAGCCACCAGGGGCAGCATGGTAGCTCAGTGGTTAGCACTGCTGCCTCACAGTGCCAGAGATCCAGGTTTGATTCCAGCCTCGGGTGACTGCCTGTGCAGAGTTTGCATATTCTCCCTGTGTCTGCGTGGGTTTCCTCTGGGTGCTCTGGTTTCGTCTCACAATCCAAAGATGTGCAGGTTAGGTACATTAGTTAGGAGAAAAGCGTAGGGAATGGGTTTGGGTAGGTTATTCTTTGGAGGGTCAGCGTGGACTTGTTTGGCTGAAGGGCCTGTTTCCACACTGTAGGGATTCTATGTTATTTTCTTTCTCAGTCTGAAATTGTGCAGCAAGGTAGATTGGCCATACCAAATTGCCCATTGTGTCCTGGGCTGTGCAAGCTAGGTGGATTAGCTATAGGAAATGAGATTACAGGGATAGGATAGGAGGATGGATCTGAGTGGGATGCTCTTCAGAGGGTTGGTGTGAACTTGATGGATATAATAGCCTGCTTCCATACTGTAGAGATTTTATGATTCTATGATACTTACAGCAAGAAAGACTACTTGCTTTTCAGTGAAGGTTAATCCCTTGGAACCAAGTAGGAGGAGATGCGAAAGAGGGAGATGCAGGACATTAATGGTAATTCCTTTAAGCCTCTGATGAGTTCTTTTGTCAATTGTGCCTCAAGGATTAGAGTAATTTTATCAATCTACAAAAACGCAGTTGAAATTAATAAAAGGCATTTTACCAGCTTTGAAAACCTCTTTGTAAATAATTCATGGCTTCTCAAGGTTTAACTTTAAACTGATTTACTGAGTCTGATACAGGTCAAGGTTCCACATTAAAGCCTGTACGGATGTAATCACAGTGTTTCAAAGGTAGGTTTAGTTCTCTAATTAAAATATTAATCTTCCCAAACTCTTGTAGGAAAAGCACCTCAAGAGAAGTTCAAGATTACAAGGCCAGAGATCATAAAGTAAAGTTAAGTTGTATGCAGCTCTGTGTCTAATTATAAATATGACTGATCTATAGCAAAGGGATGTGACATATAAGAGAAGGGTCAGACCTTTCTGTAGTCTGGTCTACATTACTTTAAGGATATAGAAACACAGGAAATAAGTGCAGAAGTAGGCCATTTGGCCCACTGAGCCTTCACCACCAGCTGGCTGAAAAATGGTTGATCTCCCACTTCAATACTAAATTAGAAATTAAGTGATCTGTATCTTAGCTCCATCTATTTGCATATAAACTAATATTTTTTATTAACAAACTCACCACACAATCCTCAGAGTGGTGATTAATTTCAATGCTGGGAATAGCTTGAGTTAAACTTCAGTGGTAATTGTTAAATAAGAAAAACAGTTTTCTAGAAGAGTACTCAGTAATTTGTCACATGTTGCTTTATTTTGGCAAGAAAGTTTTGTTGAGAACACATTGCATTTACTTGAAAAGTGCCCAACACAGTGAAAGATGTAGTCATATTGAAAACAACATAAAGTCAGGCCAGAATCATGTAACCACCTTCTGCACTATTTCCAAGTTTTTTGAAGCTGAACAAATCCCTTGTGAGTGATGGAAATAAAGGAAATTTAATGAAATCTGAGCAGTACCTCATTCTTTGACGAATATTGAATAACAAGAATTGGCACTATACCTTATAAGATGTATGTTTTGCTTTAGATTGGAAATCCTTTCCACATAACTATACCACTGTTTGGAGTCATACCTGGCACAAAAGCAGATGATTGTGAGTGTTGAAGGTCAGGCATCTTGGCTTCAGGATGTCTCTGTCGAAGTTCCTTACGGTTGTGTCCTTGGCCAACTACATTTTGCTACTTAATCAATTACCTTTGGGAAGCTAGGCAAATGATTGCTGGGCCCTTTGCTGAAATATTGTATCAGCAACAGCCACAGATGAAGTGCCAGAAGACTGGAGGTTTGCTAATGTGGTGCCACTAATTAAGAAAGGTGGTAAGGAAAAGCCAGGAAACTATAGATCGATGAGGCTGACATCAGTGGTGGGCAAGTTGGTGGAGGGGATCATGAGGGATAGGACTTACATGTATTTGGAAAGGCAAGGACTGATTAGGGATGATCAACATGGCTTTGTGCATAGGAAAGTGTATCTCACTAAGTTGGTTGAGTTTTTTGAAGAAGTAATGAAGATGATGAGGGCATCGGTGGACATAATCTACACAGACTTCAATAAGATGTTTGACTAGTTCCTCATGGTGGACGGGTTAGCAAGGTTATATCACATGCAATACAGAGAGAACTAGCCATTTGGATACAGAACTGGCTCAATGGTAGAAGACAGAGGGTAGAGGTGGAGGGTTGCCTTTCAGAGTGGAGGCTTGTGACTAGCTGTGTGCCACAATGATTGGTGTTAGGCCCACTATTCTTCATCATTTATGTAAATTATTTGAGTGTGAACATAAGAGATATGGTTAATTAGTTTGCAGATGGCACAAAAATCAATAGCGCAGTGGACAGCAGAGTACAATGAGATCTTGATCAGATGGACCAATGGGCTGACGAGTGGCAGATAGGATTTAATTTAGATAAATGTGAGGTGCTGCATTTTGTAAAGGCAAATCAGAGCAGGACTTATACACTTAATGGTAAGGGCCTGGGGAGTGTTGCTGAACAAAGAGACCTTGAAGTGCAGGTTCAAAATTCCTTCAAAATGGAGTCACAGGCAGATAGGATTATGAAGAAGGCGTTTGGTATGCTTTCCTTTATTGGTCAGTGCATTGCATTTATGAGTTGGCAGGTTATGTTGCGGCTGTACAGGACATTGGTTAGGCCACTTTTGGAATACTGCATTCTATTCTCATCTCTCTGCTATCAGAAGGATGTGTGAAACTTGAAAAGGTTCAGAACATATTTACAAGGATGTTGTCAGAGTTGGAGGATTTGAGCTATAAGGAGAGGCTGAATAGGCTGGGGCTGTTTTCCCTGGAACATTGGATGGCTGAGGGGTGATCTTATTGAGGTTTATATAATCATGAGGGGCATGGATGTGGTCAAGATCTTTTATTTGGGGTGAGGGAGTCCAAAACTAGAAGACATAAGTTTAAGGTGAGAGGAGAAAGAATTAAGAGGGACCTAAGGGGCAACCTTTTTACACAGATGGCAATGTCTGTATGGAATGAGCTGCCAGAGGAAGTGGTGGAGGGTGGTACAAGTACAACATTTAAAAGACATCTGAATGGGGATACATATAGGAAGGGTTTAACATAGAACATAGAAAAGTACAGCACAGAACAGACCCTTTGGCCCACGATGTTGAGCTGAGGTTTAATCCTAATATTTAATGTAGTAACTTAACCTGCACACCCCTCAACTCACTGCCACCCATGTGCATGTCCAGCAGTCACTTAAATGTCCCCAATGACTCTACTTCCACCAACACAGCTGGCAATGCATTCCATGCATTCACAACTCTCTGCATAAAGAAACTACATCTGACGTCTCCTTTATACCTTCCTCCTAATATCTTCAAACTATGACTTCTCGTACCAGTTAATCCTGCTCTGGGGAAAAGTCTCTGGCTATTGACTCTATCTATTCCTCTCATTATCTTGTATACCTTGATCAGGCCTCCTCTCTTCCTCCTTCTCTACAGAGATAGAAGTCCGAGCTTATTCAACCTTTCTTCATAAGGCAAACCCTCCAGTCCAGGCAGCATCCTGGTAAACATTCTTTGCACCCTCTCCAAAGCCTCTGTATCTTTCCTATAGTAGGGCGACCAGAACTGAATGCAATATTCCAAGTGTGGTTTCACCAGGGACTTGTAGAGCTTCAGCAAAACCTGACAGTTCTTAAACTTGATCCCCCTGTTAATGAAAGCCAAAACACCATATGCTTTCTTAACAACCCTATCCACTTGGGTGGCAACTTTGAGGGATCTATGTACTTGCACTCTCAGATCCCTCTGTTACACCACACTGCCAAGAATCCTGTCTTTATTCCTATGTTCAGCATTCGAGTTCGACCTTCCAAAATGCATCACTTCGCATTTATTCAGGTTGAACTCCATCTGCCATTTCTCAACCCAGCTCTGCATCCTGTCTATGTCGTGCTGCAGCCTGCAGTAGCCCTCTATACTATTGATGACACCTCCAACCTTAGTGTCATCTGCAAATTTACTAACCCATCCCTCAACCTCCTCATTCAAGTCATTTATAAAAACTACAAAGAGCAGAGGCCCAAGACCAGAGACCTGTGGGACCCCACTCAACACTGACCTCCAGGCAGAATACTTCCCATCTACAACCACTCTCTGCCTTCTGTTAGCCAGCCAGTTCTGAATCCAGAAGGGATGGAGGGCCAAATGCTGGCAAATGGAACTAGATTAATTTAGGATATCTAGCTGGAATGGATGAGTTTCCAAGCTGTACAGATCAATGACTGATGAAGTCAGAGGTTTGCTGATGATTGTGCAGTGTTTAGCACCATTCAGCACTCCTCAGAACTAGAAGCAGTCTGTGTCATTTTGCAGAAAGACCTGGACAACTTCCAGTCTTGGGCTGATAAATAACAAATGTTATTCATGCCAGACAAATGCCAGGCAATGCCCATTGGTCACCCCATGACATTCAATGGCATAACCATGACTGATAGCCCACTGTCAACATCCTCAGGTTACAACTGGACGAAAGTGAGGACTGCAAATGCTGGAGATAAGAGTCAAGAATATGGTGCTGGAAGAGCACAGCAAAAGCTGAAACTTTGATTTTCCTGCTCCTCTGATACTACCTGACCTGCTGTGCTTTTTCTTCACCACACTCTTGACTCCTCAAGGTTATAATTGACCAGAAGCTGAACTAGACTAGTCATATAAATAATATGGCTACAAGAACTGGTCAGAGGCTAGGATTTGTGCAGCTAAAATCTCACTTTAGAATCATAGATCCCTACATTGTGGAAGCAGGACATTCAGCCTGAGTCCACACCAAACATCCCAACCAAACCCACCCCAGCCCTGTAACCCTGCAATTGCCATGGCTAGTCCACTAAGCCTGCACAACCCTGGACACTATGGGGCAAATTAGCATGGCCATTCTACTGGACCAGAACATATTTTTGGACTGTGGGAAGAAACCGTAGAACCTGGAGGAGACCCACTCAGACATGGTCAGAATGCATATACTTCACACAGAGAGTCGCCTGAGGGCGGTATCAAACCCATGTCCTTGGCAATATGAGGTGGTAATGCTAACTGGTGAGCCACCATGCTGCCTCTTTTTTTTCTCCTCATAGCCTATCCACCAAACTCAAGTTATTAGTGTTATGGAATTCTCTCCACTTGACTGGATGATTGTTCACCCCATAACACTAGGAAGCTCAAAGCCATTCAGGACAAAACAGCCTGCAGTACAGGAACGTATCCACCACCTCTGACATTCACTTTCTTCACCATATTGTCCTGTGGTGGCAATGTATTTTATCTACAAGATAAAACTACAGAAACTCAGCAAGTCACCTTAACAACATGTTCCAAACTAATAACCTCTAACATGAAGAAGGAGAAGGCCAGTGGACGTTAAGGAGCAACATTTCCTGCTGGTTCCACTCCATGATACACATCATCCTGACTTGGAAATACATCTCTGTTCTTTCTCTCTAGCTGGGTCAAAATCCTCCTTAATGGCATTGTGGGTGCCCTTATACTTCAAGGTCTTTAGAAATTCAAGAAGACAGCTCACCATTACCTTCTCAAAGGTAATTAAGAATGGGAAATATAAGCAAAATAGTGCAGATGCCAGCAACTTGCAACAAACCTAAAGAAAACTGGAGAAACTCAGCAGGTCTGGCAGCAGCTGTGCAGTGAGAAAAAAAGTTAACTTATTGAATCCAACTTGAGTCATTTGCAGAATTAAAACATGTTGGGTTTTTTTCTACTTTTGACAGAAATGGAGGAGCAGTGAGCGAACATATGGTATAGAGGTCAAATGAAAAAGGGTTGTTAATGGTAGTGAAAGAGAAAAGGGCTGCTAAATCGGTGTCAGTTATGGTGTGAAAAGCTGAGAGTTGGTCCTCTCTACTGAAGTTCTGAGACCTCAAGGCTGTAAATTACCTATGCAGAAAATATTGTGTTCTTTGAGCTTGTATTGTCCCATTGCATTGTGATTTGGAAATAAAGTCTGGCCAAACGATTATTGTCCACACCCAGTAAATGAACATTAAAAAAAACTGCCATCATACAGATTTGATTTGACTTATTGCAGTCAAATGTACAGTGAAAGGCTTTGTTTAGCAAGCAGTGCAGGCAGATCATAGCAAACAGGGACATACAGATCATAGGATGCTTACAGTGAGGCACACAGAGAGGTGCGCAAAGCAAGTTCAACATAAGCAAGATCAACATTATTTGAAATTACAGAGATCCATTCAGCAGTCCAATAACAGCAGGGAAGAAGCCATTCTTGAACTGTGAAATGCATATTCAAGCTACAAGATCTTCTGCCTGATGGAAGAGGTTGGGAGAGAGCATTATCGGGGTGGGAGGAACCTGATGTTGACAGCCCTTCCACAGCAACAAGAAGTGCATTCTGTTAACCAAGGCATTCTTTGAAAGAAATTAAAGCAAGATTAGTTTCATTAAAAGTATTATGATCTCTTGTTTTCTGATAGCGGCTCAGTGGTATATAGTCGGGAGGGATGAGTGCCCTGGGAGTCCTGAACAATGACTCTGGACCCCACAAAGTTTCATGGCTTCAGGTTGAACATGCGCAAGCAAGCTTCCTGCTGATTACCATGTACTCCTACTCTCGGCTGATTCCTCCATGTTGAGCAACAATAGGAGGAAGCACTGAGGGTGGCAAGGGCAGAAAATATGCTCTGGGTGGGGGATTTCAATGCCCACCACAAAGAGTAGCTTGTCAGCAGTACTACTGATTGAGTTAGTCAGATACTAAAAGATATAAATGATAGACTTAGTCCGCAGCAGGTAGTGAGGGAACCAACAAGAGGGAAAACAAATTTGACCATACCATTATCAAGTTGTCAGCTGCATTGGGCAGCACGGTGGCACAGTGGTTAGCACTGCTGCCTCATAGCGCCACAGACCTGGATTCAATTCCCTCCTCAGGCGACTGACTGTGTGGAGTTTGCACGTTCTCCCTGTGTCTGTGTGGGTTTCCTCTGGGTGCTCTGGTTTACTTCCACAGTTCAAAAATGTGCAGGTTTTGTGAATTGGCCATGCTAAATTGCCCATAGGTGATCGGGTAAATGTAGGGGAATGAGTTGGGTGGGTTGCACTTCGGAGAGTCGGTGTGGATTTGATGGGCCAAAGGCCTGTTTTCACACTGTAAGTAATCTAAAGATGCATCTGCCCATGACGGTATCAGTGAGAGTGACCACTGTGCATACTTTATGGAGGTGAAGTCCTGCCTTCACATTGAGAATAACTTCCATTGCGTTGTGTGGGACTCTCATTGTGCAAAATGGGATAGACTTTGAATAAATCTAACAACTTGAGACTGGGCAACCCCGAGACACTGTAGGTCATTAACAACAGCAAGATTGTACTCCTGCACAATCTGTATCTTCACACCCCTATTCAACCATTAACATCAAACCAGGGTATCAACTTTGGCTCAATAGAGAGTCGAGGAGAGCATGCCAGGAACAGCATCAGGCATACCTAAAAATAAGGTGTTAGCCAGGTGAAGCCACCAAGAAGGACATTTGGGTGGTTGCTTTACCCGAAACACTACTCAGGTAGTGTCTCCCACACATCCTCCTCCTCGAATCAGGAAAGAGGGCTGTGCATCAGTTGGTAAGGTGTTAAGTTTTTTTTGTATTTCATTTTCTCAGTGGTTTATTTGGGAATTTAGAATGGGGGAAATGGAAGTTAGGGCAAATGAATGTTCCTCCTGAGTATGTGAGAGGTAAGGGTCACTACTAGTGTCCCTGCTGACTTCATTTGTAGGAAGTGCACCCAACTCCAGCTTCTCGAGAACCATGTTAGGGAACTGGAGCTAGAGCTGGAGTTGGATGAACCTCAGATCATTCAGGAGGCAGAGAGGGTTGAGAGGAGTTAGAGCCATGTGAAAAAGGAACCATCAGGGGTAGGAAAGGGAACCGGCAAGCAGTGGAGGGATCCCCTGTGGTTGTTCCCCTCTCCAACAAATATACTATTTTGGATACTGTTGAGGGGGGACAACTTATCAGGGGCAAATAATGGGGCACATATCTCTGTCACAGAGTCTGTCCCTGTTGCTCAGGGGGAAAGAGAGAAGAGGAGAGCTTTAGTCATTGGGGGCTCCATAGTTAGGGGCAGATAGGAGGTTCTGTGGGAATGAGAGAGATTCACAGTTGGTGTGTTGCCTCCCAGTGCCAGGGTTCATGATGTCTCAGAACATGTTTTTGAGATCCTGGAGGAGGAGGGGAGCAGCTCCAAGTCATGGAGCACATAGGCACCAACGATATAGGTAGGAAGAAAGGTGGGCATTTAAGGCAGAAATTCAGGGAGATAGGGTGGAAGCTTAGAGTGAGAACAAACAGAGTTGTTATCTGTGGTTTCTTGCCCGTGCCATGTGCTAGTGAAGCAAAGAATAAGGAGAGAGTGGAGCTGAACACGTGGCTGCAGGGATGGTGCAGGATGGAGGGTTTTGGATTCTTGGATAATTGGGGCTCTTTCTGGGGAAAGTGTGATGTCTACAAGCAGGATGGTCTTCACCTGAACATTTTGGATAGCAATATCCTGGGAGGTGGAGTGAGATTGCTAATGCTCTCCTGGAAGTTTAAACTAAAGCATCAGGGGATGGGAACGTAAAGTGTAGTTCCAGTGTACAGGAGAGTGAAAGTACTGAGGTAAGGGATAGGTTCATAAGGTCACAAGAGGACACCGGCAATCAGGATGTTGGTTTGAAATGTGTGTACATCAATGCCAGGAGCATCTGGGATAAGGGAGTAAACTTGCAGCATGTGTTGGTACCTGGGATTTCAATGTTGTAGCCATTTCAGAGACACTTGGCTGGAGGAAGGACAGGAATGCTTGTTGCAGATTCGTGATTGAAATGTTTCAGCAAGAACAGAGATGATGTAAAAGAGGGCATTGTTAATTAAGCATAGTATTACCGCAGCTGAGAGAACGTTTGAGGACTTTATGTTGAGTTTGGAAACAGAAAAGGAGAGGTCACCCCATTGGGAGTTTTCTATAGGCCTCTGAATTGTTCCAGAGATGTTGAGGAAAGGATAGCAAAGATGATTCTCGATAGGAGTAAGTGTAATAGTGCAGTTATACAGTCATAGAGTCATAGAGTCATTGAGATGTACAGCATGGAAACAGACCCTTCAATCCAACTTGTCCATGCCAACCAGATATCCCAACTAAATCTAGTTCCACCTGCCAGCACCCGGCCCATATCCCTCCAAACATTCCTATTCATATATCCATCCAAATGCCTTTTAAGTGTGGCAATTGTACCAGCCTCCAACACTTCCTCTGGCAGCTCATTTCATACACGTACCACCTTCTGTGTGAAAACGTTGCCCTCTCATCCTAAACCTATACCCTCATAGTTCTGGACTCCCCACTCCAAGGAAAAGAATTTGCCTACCTATCCATGCCCCTCATAATTTTGTAAAACTCTATAAGGTCACCCCTCAGCCTCCGACACTCCAGAGAAAATAGCCCCAGCCTGTTCAGCCTCTCCTTATAGCGCAATTTCTCCAACCTTGGCAACATCCTTGTAAGTCTTTTCTGAATCCTTTCAAGTTTCACAACATTTTTCCAATAGGAAGGACATGAGAATTGCACACAATATTCCAACAGTGGCCGAACCAATGTCCTGTATAGCTGCAACATGACCTCCCAACTCCTGTACTCAATACCAAATGCCTTCTTCACTATCCTATCTACCTGTGACTCCGCTTTCAAGGAGCTTGAACCTGCACTCCAAGGTCTCTTTGTTCAACAACATTCCTTAGGGCCTTACCATTATATAAGTGTATAAGTCCTGCTAAGATTCACTTTCCCAAAATGCAGCACCTCGCATTTATCTGAATTAAACACCACCTGCCACTTCTCAGCCCATTGACCCATCTGGTCCAGATCCTCTTGTAATCTGAGGTAACCCTCTTCACTGTCCACAACACCTCTAATTTTGGTGTTGTCTGAAACTTACTAACTTATGCTCGCATCCAAATCAATTATGCAAATGACAAAAAGTAGAGGGTCCAACACCGATCCTTGTGGCACTCCACTGGTCACAGGCCTCCAGTCTGAAAAACAACCCTCCATCACCACCTTCTGTCTTCTACCTTTGAGCCAGTTTTGTATCCAAATGGCTAGTTCTCCTGTATTCCGTGAGATCTAACCTTGCTAATCAGTCTCCCATGGGGAACCTTGTCAAACATCTTACTGAAGTCCATATAGATCACATCTGCTGCTCTGCCCTCATCAATCCTCTTTGTTAATTCCTCAAAAAACTCAATCAAGCTTTTTGAGACATGATTTCCCATGCACAAAACCCTGTTGACTATCCCTAATCAGTCTTTGCCTTTTCAAATAAATGTATATCCTGTCCCGCAGGATTCCCTCCAACAGCTTGCCCACCACCGACTTCAGGCTCACTAGTCTATAGTTCACTGACTTGTTCTCACCACCCTTCTTAAACAGTGGCATTACATTTGCCAACCTCCAGTCTTCCGGCACCTCACCTGTGACTATCGATGATACAAATAACTCAGCAAGTGGCTCAGCAATCATTTCTCTAACTTCTCATAGAGTTCTAGGGTACACCTGATCAAGTCCTGGGAATTTATCCACCTTTACTCATTTCAAGACATCCAGCACTTCCTCCTCTGTATTATGGACATTTTGCAAGATGTCACCATCTATTTCCCTGCTGTCTGTATCTTCCATATCCTTTTCCACAGTAAATACTGATGCAAAATACTCATTTAGTATCTCCCCCAACTTCTGTGGCTCCACACAAATGCCGCCTTGCTGATCTTTGAGGGGGGAGGGGTGCTATTCTGTCCCTAGTTACCCTTTTGACCTTAATGTATTTATAAAAACTCTTTGGATTCTCCTTAATTCTATTTGCCAAAGCTATCTATCTCAGGTCCCCTTTTTGCCCTCCTGATTTCCCTCTTAAGTATACTCCTACTTCCTTTATACTCTTCTAAGGATCCATTTGATCTATCCTGTCTATACCTGACATATGCTTCCTTCTTTTTCTTAAGCAAACCCTCAATTTCTTTAGTCATCCAGTATTCCCTATCCCTACCAGCCTTCCCTTTCACCCTGATAGAAATATACTTTCTTAGATTAGATTACTTACAGTGTGGAAACAGGCCTTCGGCCCAACAAGTCCACACTGACCCGCCGAAGCGCAACCCACCCATACATTAACCCTTTATCTATCACTATGGGCAATTTAGCATGGCGAATTCACCTGACCTGCACATCTTTGGACTGTGGGAAGAAACCGGAGCACCCAGAGGAAACCCACGCAGACACGAGGAGAACGTGCAAACTCCACACAGTCAGTCGCCTGAGGCGGAAATTGAACCCAGGTCTCTGGTGCTGTGAGGCAGCAGTGCTAACCACTGTGCCACCATGCCACCCCTCTGGATTTTTTTCATTTCATTTCTGAAGGCTTCCCATTTTCCAGCCGTCCCTTTACCTGCGAACATCTGCCCCCAATCAGCTTTCGAAAGTTCATGCCTAATACTGTCAAAATGGGCCTTTCTTCAATTTAGAACTTCAACTTTTAGATCTGGTCTATCTTTTTCCGTCATTATTTTAAATCTAATAGAATTATGGTCGCTGGCCCCAAAGTGCTCCCCCATTGACACCTCAGTCACCTGCTCTGCCTTATTTCCCAAGAGTAGGTCAAGTTTTGCACCTTCTCTAGTAGGTGCACCTACATACTGAATCAGAAAATTGTCTTGTACACACTTAACAAATTCCTCTCCATTTAAACCCTTAATACTAGGGCAGTCCCAGTCTATGTTTGGAAAGTTAAAATCCCCTATTATAACCATCCTGTTATTCTTACAGATATCTGAGATCTCCTTTCAAGTTTGTTTCTCAATTTCCCTCTAACTATTAGGGGGTCTATAATATAATCCCAGTAAGGCGATCAACCCTTTCTTATTTCTCAAATCACTTCCCTGGATGTATTCCTGGGAATATCCTCCCTCAGCACAGCTGTAATGCTATCCCTTATCAAAAATGCCACCCACCCCCCACACTCCAGCTTCGCTCTTGCCTCTCTTTCTCTCCTTCCT
This sequence comes from Hemiscyllium ocellatum, assembly GCF_020745735.1. Taxonomy (NCBI): domain Eukaryota; kingdom Metazoa; phylum Chordata; class Chondrichthyes; order Orectolobiformes; family Hemiscylliidae; genus Hemiscyllium; species Hemiscyllium ocellatum. Next base: position 97,209,288 of record NC_083403.1, read on the forward strand.
GTAGCATTCGTATCCTGGGTTGTTATGGGGGTATTTAACTTCCCCAATATTGACTGGGAATACAGTAGTTTAGGTAGTTTAGATGGATCAGTTTTTGTTCATTGTGTGCATGAGGGTTTTCTGACACAGTATGTTGACAGGCCAACAAGGCGATGCCATATTGGATTTGGTGTTGGGGAATGGAGGTATTAGAATTGGAGGGAGGTGAGTACTTTGATGATAGTGACCACAATTCGGCTATGTTTATGGTAGCAATTGGTGTGGATAGGTATATACTGCAGGGAACAATGTAAAACTGGGGGTAAGGCACTTATGATGCGATTAAGCAAGATTTAGAATGCATAGGATGGGAAAGGAAATTGCAGTGGATGGTCACACATAAAATGTGGAGCTTATTCAAGGAACAGCTACTGCGGATCCTTAATAAATATGTATCTATCAGGCAGGGAAGTAGTTGTCAAGAGTAGGAGCCATGATTTACTAAAGAATTTGAAGCTATTGTCAAGAGGAATTAGAAGGTTTTTGTGAGGATGAGGAGAGAAGGCTCAATAGGGGGCTAAAGAGTTATAAGTTAGCCAAAAAAGATCTAAAGAGAGGGCTAAGAAGAGCCAACAAAGGTCTTGAGAATTTGTTGGCGGATAGAATCAAGGAATACCCTCTCTGTATATCAGGAATAAAAGAATGACTAGTGTAAGATTAGGGCCAATCAATGATAATAGTGGAAAGTTGTGTGTGGAATCTGAGGGCAGAGAGGAAGCGCATAATGAATACTTTTTGTCAGTATTCACATTGTAAAGGGCAATGTTAGTATGAATACAGAGATACAGGCTGCAAGATTAGATGGAATTGAGGTTGACAAAGAGGCGGTTTTAGTAATTTTGGAAGATCTGAAAATAGATAAGACTCCTGAACTGGATTTATCCTCAGATTCTCTGGGAAGCTAGGGAAGAGATTGCAGAGCCTTTGACTTAGATCTTTATGTCATCATTGTCGGCAGGAGGAGTGCCAGAGGACTGGGAAATAGCAAATGCTGTTCCCTTATTTAAGAAGGGGAGTCGGGACAACCCTGGTAATTATAGGCCTGTGAGCCTTACTTCAGTTGTGGATAAGATGTTGGAAAAAGTAAAAAGAGGTAGATTTAATAATCATCTGGAAAGGAATAATTTGATTAGAGGTAGTCAAAATGATTTTGTGAAGGGTAGGTCATGCTTCACTAACCTTATTGAGTTCTTCAAGAAGTCTACAAAACAGGTGGATGAAGGTAAAGCAGTTGATGTGGTTTGTATGGACTTCAGTAAGGCACTTGATAATGTTCTATACGGTAGGCTATTGCACAAAATTGCACACGGAGTTTTGGGATTTAAGGTGATGTAGCGATTTGGATCAGAAATTGAAAGAAGACAGAGGGTGGTGGTTGATGAGAAATGTTCATCATGGAGCTAATCTCCCAGTGATGTGTGCAAGGATCTATCTTGGGGCCACTGCTGTTTGTCATTTTTATAAATAATCTGGATGTGGGTTAGTGAATTTGTGGATGACACTAAGGTAGGCAGAGTTGTGGATATGTTGTGGGTTAAAGAGGAACATTGATAAGGTGCAGAGCTCAGCTGAGAAGTGGCAAATAGAGTTTAATGCAGAAAAGTGTAAGGTTGTTCACTTCAGAAGAAGTAACAGGAATGCAGAGTACTGGGCTAATGGTAAAATTCTTGGCAGTGTAGATGAACAGAGAGATCTTGGTGTCCTGATGCATAAATCCCTGAAAGTTGCCACCCAGGTTGATAGGTTTGTTAAGAAGGCATATGGTGTGTTGGCATTTATTGGCAGGGAGATTGAGTTTCAGAGCCATGAGGTCATGCTTCAGCTGTACAAGTCACAGGTAAGGACGCACCTGGAGTATTGCGAGCAGTTCTGGTCACTGCATTATAGGAAGGATGTGGAAGTTTTGGAAAGAATTCAGAGGAGATTTACTAGGATGCTTCCTGGTATGAAAGGAAGGTCCTACAAGGAAAGGTTAATGCAATTGAGACTGTTTCTGTTGGAGAGAAGAAGAGGTGACTTAATCAAGACATATAAGATAACCAGAGGATTAGATAGGGTAAACAGAGAGAGCCGTTTTCCTCGGATGATGAAGGCTAACACAAGAGAAGTTTAAACTGAGGGGTGATAGATTTAGGACAGCAATCAAATATTGGTCAGAACGTAGTAGGGGCATGGAACAGGCTGCTACAACAGTAAGGGACTTGCCAACGTTCAAGTCATTACAATGTGCAATGGGCATACATATGGATAATAAAGTACAGATGTAGGTTAGATGGGCATCAGAGTATTGAGCGCAATATTGAGGGTCAAAGGACCTGCACTGTGCTGTAACATTCTATGTTCAATGTTCTCTGTTTTATGACTGCATACATGCTAAATAGCATTAGCAGTAAGTGACAGATTGAGCTGGGTGATCCCACAACCAATGGATCAGATCTAAGTTGTGTACTCCAAGTAGTCTTGAATGATAGTGGACAATAAAACAACTCACTAGTGGAGGAGGCTCTACAAATATCTCCGTCTCAAATGATGGAAGAGCCCAACACATCATTGCAACAGATAAGGCTTAGGAATTTGCAGCAATCTTTAACCAGGAGTGCCAAGTAGATGATCCATCTCGGCCTTCTCCAGTGGTCCCCAGCATTACAGACACTAGTCTTCAGCCAACTCAATTCATCCATGGTATCAAGAATTGATTGCTTACACTGGATACAGTAAAGCACATGGGCCCTTTGTACTCCAGAACTTGCTGCTCCCATAGTCAAGCTGTTCCAGTTACAATACCAGCATCTACTCAACAATGTAGAAAATTGCCCAGGTATATCCTGTACACAAAAAGCAGGACAAATCCAACTCAGTTAATTACTATCCCTTTTGTTTATACTCGATCATCAATCGTGTCACCAAGCAGCACGTGCTCAGCAATGCCTAGTTTGAGTTCTGCCAGGTGAACATAGTTCCTGACCTCATTTCATCCTTGGTTCAAATATGGACAAAAGAGATGAATTCCAGAGATGAGATGAGAATGAGCTCATGAGCAATTAACATCAGACTACATTTGATCAAGTATGCCAGCAAGGAGCCCAAGCAAGAGTGGAATCAAAGATATCAGAGGCCAAACTCTCCCCTGGTTGCAGTCATTCCTGGCACCTAGGAAGGCGGTCATAGTTGTTGGCGGTCAGTCATCTCAGATCCAAGACATCTCTGCAGAAGTTCCTTAGAAGTGGGTGTTCCTGCAGAAGTGGATGTGTTTGCCAATGATTGCACAATATTCAGCACCATTTGTGACTCCTCAAATATTGAAGCAGTCCATGTTCAAATGCAACAGGATATGGACAATATCCAGGCTTCAGCTGACATGTGACAAGAAACTGGCTGGTTAACATTTATTGCCCATCCCTATTGCTGTTGAGAAGGTGGTGATGAGCAGCCATCTTAAACTGTTGCATTTCATTTGCTGCAGGTTGACCCATAATGTCTTTCGGGAAGGAATTCCAGGATTTTTACCCGCTGACAGTGAAGGAAAAGCAATAAATTCCCCTGTTAAGATGTTGAATGTCTTCAAGGGAAATTTGAAAGTGGTGATGTTCTCAGGTACTGGCTGCCTTTGTCCTTCAAGACGGAAGTCATAGTGGCTTTGAACAATGCAATCTGAGGATCTTTCCTGAATTTGTGACCTGAAAATGGTGATGTAATTCATGCTGATCACCTTACCAATGAATGTGGGAAACATGGCACTACATGACCTCACATACTTGTAAATTGGCATCAGAACTACAATTTATAGATTAGATTAGACTTACAGTGTGGAAACAGGCCCTTCGGCCCAACAAGTCCACACCGACCCGCCGAAGCGCAACCCACCCATACCCCTACATTTACCCCTTACCTAACACTACGGGCAATTTAGCTTGGCCAATTCACCTGACCCGCACATCTTTGGACTGTGGGAGGAAACCGGAGCACCCGGAGGAAACCCACGCAGACACGGGGAGAACGTGCAAACTCCACACAGTCAGTCGCCTGAGTCGGGAATTGAACCCGGGTCTACAGGCGCTGTGAGGCAGCAGTGCTAACCACTGTGCCACCGTGCCGCCCACTAATGTTACAATCCATCTTGCTTTTATATTTCACTAAGTTTGGAATTTTCAGTAAGCTGTGTCAGCTTCTGAAGCTATATGAACCATATCAATCAGAGAGTTCTGGAGTCAAGTACAATTTGAAAGGTGAATTTAAAAGCTATTGACAATTTCACATGATGAGAGGATTTCTTCCTTTCTTTGGAATAAGTATCCATTAAATTGACCAGCAGTATTTAAGTGTTCAGATTTACTCGAGTTCATTATCCAGGGGATAATGTGTTCGTTCACATTCAACATAATTGAGATTTAGATTTTGGCATTCCTAATTGCTTTGATCTTTACAATGACTGACCATCCAGCAATCCTTTGCCTTTGGAAGAGTGGAATAATGCTGTCTCTTCCAATACTTCAAAGATTTTAATCTATTCATTTTGAATTGTATTTTGATACTGTTATGCAATGAAATCTTCTTATGAACATTTGGCAGACTATTATATTTCACTCAGTTAAAATTCAATTTAGCTGAGCAGAAGTTTTAAATACATCTACAAAGCAAATCATGAAATTATTTTAAATTAAGTATTTTGAGCCCCTAAAAGGATTATCAAGAGGTTTTAAATGTACATTTGTTTAATTTTGACAAATTTATGATGCATTCAGGAGGGTTATATTTCTTTCAAGTAGCTCATGTCCAGCTTCATGAAGGACAGTCTCCTGTCAGTTTTGCATTTAAATTCTTCATACAAGGGATTGGGCATTTATCCCACTGCAAAAAATGGTTTATCATTTCTTTAAAACTCCACAAAGGTGAAGTGACCCATTAGGCTTCAAAATTGGTATGACTGAATCAGCTCATCCCACAAACTGGAGTGGTTTGATGATTCTTTCAGTTTCCAACCTTTTGATTTCTGCATCTACCGTTGGCTGTATAGCAAATGGCACTGGGCGGGCCTTGCAGAATCATGGAATTATTTCCTGGTCAACATGCAATTAGCTTTGGCTCCTTTGATAGCCCCTTGACTTTTCTGAAGCCATCCAGGTATTTAAGCCAGACTTCATTTATGCAGCCATTTTCTAATTTAAAAATGTGGGTGGCACGGTGGAACAGTGGTTAGCACTGCTGCCTCACAGCGCCTGAGACCCGAGTTCAATTCCCGCCTCAGGCGACTGACTGTGTGGAGTTTGCACGTTCTCCCCGTGTCTGTGTGGGTTTGCTCTGGTTTCCTCCCACAGTCCAAAGATGTGCGGGTCAGGTGAATTGGCCATGCTAAATTGCCCGTAGTGTTAGGTAAGGGGTAAATATAGGGGTATGGGTGGGTTGCGCTTCGGCGGGTCGGTGTGGACTTGTTGGGCCAAAGGGCCTGTTTCCACACTGTAAGTAATCTAATCTAATGTTGAGCTAATCTAGGTGAATGACTCTCAACCAATTTCACCCCATAAGGTTTCGGCCAGATGCTTTTACTATAATCAGTGTTACTGAATCATCTGCTTCTCATAAGAGACTGAAACTGCAGTTGTACCCTTAATTTGTAAAAGTTTCCCGGTATAGGTTCTCAGCCTCACCAGGAGCTTGCACACATTTAAGCGTTGGAGTCCAGACCAACTTTTGTGAAAGATTGGTCCTACGATCACTGAAACGGTATGGACAGTTTGAACGAAATGACCATTACCCAGATTATTATTTTGATTGGTTCAGATTTGGATGTTGCTAAGCAATTTAACTGTTCCAAACCAGATGTAGGTGGACTTTCCAGGGTGTGCGCTCTCCTGGATGCCAGGCTATACATTCTTTTAATCAATTTTGGTCCAGTAGGACTTGTTTGCAATCTCAAATTCACATACTCACAGCAACTACAATGGTTTGCTGGTCTGGATTCTGAAGAAAATTTTGACCATTTGGCTTTTGTTGTAAAGCAAAGGTTGAACCCCTTTGAGAACTAAAACTGAAATACCCAAAGAGGAGCACCACACCCTATAATCTGTAAAAAGAGTGTGAAAAGTGGTGTAACCTGTTTTCAGCAACTCTAGTGGTTACATAAAATAAATCCCTGCCACTCACTTCAAAATCAACAAGCAGCAATTTAGCCATCTCACTTTAACAATGAACAAATTAATCAAACCAGTAACAAACTGAATAAATTCATTCTAACTACTAACTATTCCCAAATTAAGCAAGATTCTAATGGTATGCTGTTCCAATAAATACCAAACTCACTCATATACATAAAGTAGAATGTAGTTTCTTGAAATTACAGCTAGGTTATGTATCTTCTGGAGTGTTCTGTACTTTCTTCTGTCAAGTCTTCTGTCAGGAATGCCTTTTTCCATCGTTGGTAGTTTCTTTTAGATGATGGAGATGACTGTGATAGCCAATTTGTCTCTCAAGAGCTGAGGGCAGTTAGCTCTGACAGACGACAGTTAGCTCTGGGGCTTTGTCTAACTGCCCCCTTCTTTTATACTGTGATGACATAACAATATTTCTTACAGAGGTTTGATCTTATGTTGTCAAAACTATCAGATTTAAAGTTAATTTTTTTGGTATACAAATGTCTGGTTCAAATTGATTGGCTAAATTCAAAATCTGTTTTCTTGATAAAAACTTCTGTTTGGCCTGCTAATTATATAGCCTTTCCATACAAAAGTTTCAGTTCAGTTACCCTCTGTGTACCTGCAAACCCCCAAGCTTCTGCTCACAGACATCCATTTTATTCTCTAAGCACAGAAAAAAAACATAATCTTTCAAACAATGCATTCCTCATTTTACAATTTTACAAACACTAAATTTTAACTTGCTGCCTCCCAGTCTTCAGTTACTCTGCACAACTTCACATCCCCTTTTTTGGTGTGGTCATGCTGTGGGCTGACCTAGAATCCCTCTGTCCAAGATATATCCTGAGTGTGGCTATACAATTTCCTTCACTCAAGTGGTTTCCCCAAGCTCAGTCAGCCTGGTGAGTGTGTCCACTTCCATCAGAATATCCTGCAACTCATATGCTCCCCTTTGCAGATTTTCCAGTTGTAGTACAGGTACACTATCCATTATCCAAAATGCTCAGGACCAGCTGGTTTTCGGAATTCAGAATTTTTGGAATTTCAGAATAAGTGAAAGTTTGATGGTGAAATTTTTAAAAAATCTTACCGGAGGAGTAGACTCAATCAGTAAAATGGGCCTTGAAAGAAAATTAGGCCTGCCAGTGCTGGGCCACGCCCCACACGTTGCATCTAAGTGACACGCATTGAGTGGGTGTCAACTTGGGTTAACTGTTTGCATGCTAAACAACCTTGTTAATGAGAAAAAAAACTTTACAAAATAACCTTTGCATTTTGGAGCTTTTCAGATTTCGGGATTTTGGATAAAGGGTTGTCTACCTGTATCTGTTTGAAGTCCAGTTGGGCTTCAGCTAGAAGGAGCTTTTGCATGGTTACATCATTAATCCTATATACCAAATGTCTGTCAGCGTCTTATTCAGGGTTAAACAAATGTCACATGCCTCTGCCAGTCATCTTAACTTAGTCAAAAATCCTGATATGGATTCCCAGGTTCCCAAATGATAGCATCTTAGAATTAGGGGAAGCTTGGGCTTATGATATTCCTTAACTAAATCTATCAATTCTTGAAAGGGTTTGGTATATTGTGCATCAGGGAAAGTGAAGCTCTTAATAACCAAAAAAAACTTGTGAATGCACAAGCTGTCAGGAGAGTTACTCATCGCTTTTCATGTGCCCCAGATTGCCCAAAAAAAAAACTCATTCCTTTTACATAGTGGGCCCAGTCTTCAATGGCAGGATTGAATGAGTCAAGCTTCCCAAATAACGGTATGATGCCAGGTATATTTACCCCAGCTCAAAGATGACTGTTGTGAGTGAGCATGCTTTATTATCATCGCCACCGAAGTAACTCCACAGAGTCCGGTATCATGTCACTAAGTCACTTTATTTACTGTGGAAGTCCTTGACAGTGGTCCAGCTACATCAGAACCAGCTTTCAGATGCCAGAATGTTTGTCTATCCTCTTTTCATCTGTCAGCCAGGGTTCCCTGTTTAGACCAGATTGGGGCTGTTAATCAGGGAACTCATATTCCAAGATGTCCACCTGGCTGATCTTGCTAAAATCACTAGAGTTAGACACTGTCAGGCAGAAGAAGTGGGGTCACAACATTTGGAAATCCCAGGACTCATGAGCTGCCCCTCAATTGAAAAATCCAGCTGATGATTTCAATTCTGTGGAACATCAAAGGGCGAAATTCATGATGAGTAATTGAGGAGCTATTTTACATGAACTAACAAAGTGGAAATGACTCCCTCTGTCACTGAAATGAACCAAGCTTTTGATCATCTGTCCTGATATCTCCTCTTCTGGCATGTTGTCAAAAATGTTTTTATTGATGACACTCCTGTTAAATGCCTTGAGAAGTTTGACTATCTCAAATGGTACTGTACAAATGCAAGTTGGAGAAGGTGATGGATAAAGACAATGAAGATTTAGACCTAGTGTAACTGGTATTACAAACCACCATTCAGCATAGAATTCTACGAAACCTTTTTTCTTAAACCCAACAGAAACGCAGAAAATCATCCTTGACATCAACAATTGTCAACAGGCAGATCAAACTGTAAAGAGGGAAACCTAATTGGCACTAATGGTACCTGTAGCCTCACTGCTGTAACACAAGAGTTGCATTTTGATTGGCGCTGGTATATGACATCCCTTTGAGGTGCTGCATTTAATTGTCTTTCAAAATAGATTGTTTCTCATTTTTTGCACAGCATGCAATGTAGCCTGAAATTATATTAATTTAAGTGCCTTGGTGGGTGATTTGTTGTTTGACTTTGCTTGTAGCTGAGTATGAGTAAAGTCGTTTTTAATTGGCCTCCTGACATCTGCAGAAGACTGATGAGGTGGTCTCACATCACAGAGGGGCTTAGCTGACCTGGCTTTTCATAGGATTCTTCTGATGCTGAAGAAGTCATCAGACCTTTTTTTATATTCATTCATAGGTGTGGGAGTCACTGGCGAGGCCAGCATTTATTGCTCATCCCTAATTGCCCAGTGGTCAGTTAGGAGTTAGCCATGTTGTTGTGTGTCTGAAGTCCGATGTTAGTGAACCAGATGTGTCTCTATGTCATTAGATTCTTAATTCCAGATTTTTTTGTTATTGGATTTAAACTTGAGGCAGACTGGGAATGCAGCAAAAAGGAAGGATAACTTAGGACATCTTATGACTTCCAATATCTCTAATGATAAGAAAGTTAGCATTAAGGCACTTTTACCTGAATGCTAGTAGCATTCGTAACAAAACAGATGAACTAATGGCACAGATCATCATGAATGATTATGATGTGGTAGACATCACAGAGACGTGGTTACAGGGGGGTCAGGACTGGCAGTTAAACATCCAAGGATTTTCAACTTATCGAAAAGACAGGGAGGTGGGCGGAGGGGGTGGGGTTGCCTTGTTAGTGAAGAACAAAATTAAATCTATGGCACTGAATCACACAGCGTTGGATGATGTGGAGTCTGTGTGGGTGGAAATGAGGAACCATAAAGGCAAAAAAACCATAATGGGAGTTATGTACAGAACACCTAATGGTGGTCAGGACCAGCGGTGCAACATGTACCGGGAAATAGAGAAGGCATGTCAGAAAAGCAAGATCACGGTGATAATGGGAGACTTCAATATGCAGGTGGACTGGGTAAATAATGTTGCTAGTGGATCCAAAGAAAGGGAGTTCATGGAATGCTTACAGGATGGCTTTTTGGAACAGCTTGTCATGGAGCCCACAAGGGAGCAGGCTATTCTGGACCTAGTGCTTTGTAATGAACCAGACTTTATAAAAAATCTTAAAGTAACGGAACACTTAGGAAGCAGCGATCATAATATGGTAGAGTTCAGTCTGCAGTTTGAAAGACAGAAGGCAAAATCGGATGTAATGGTGTTACAGTTAAATAAAGGTAATTATGAGGGCATGAGAGAGGAACTGATGAAAATAGACTGGAAGCAGAGCCTAGCGGGGAAGACAGTAGAGCAAAACTGGCAGGAGTTTGTGGGTATAATTGAGGACACTGTACAGAGGTTCATCCCTAAGAAAATAAAGATTATCCGGGGAAGGATTAGACAGCCATGACTGACAAAGGAAGTCAGGAAATGTATTAAAGAAAAAGAGAGATCCTATAAAATGGCCAAGAGCACTGGGAAATCAGAAGTATGGGAAGGCTACACAAACAAACAGAGGATAAAGAAGAGAGAAATAAGGAAGGAGAAGATCAAATATGAAGGTAGGCTAGCCAGTAATATTAGAAATGATAGTAAAAGTTTCTTACAAAACATAAGAAACAAACGGCAGGCAAAAGTAGACATTGGGCCACTTCAAACTGATGCTGGAAGCCTAGTGATGGGAGATAAGGAAATAGCAGGAGAACTTAACAAGTACTTTGTGTCAGTCTTCAAAGTGAAAGACATAAGTAATATCCCGACAATTAAGGGGAGTCAGGGGGCTGAATTGAGTATGGTTGCCATTATGAAAGAGAAAGTGCTAGAAAAGCTACAAAGTCTTAAAATTGATAAATCTCCTGGCCCCGATAGGCTACATCCTAGAGTTCTGAGGGAGATGGCTGAGGAAATAGCGGAGGCGTTGGTTGAGATCATTCAAAAGTCACTGGAGTCAGGGAAAATCCCGGATGATTGGAAGATCACTGTTGTAACCCCATTGTTCAAGAAAGGATCAAGACAAAAGATGGACAATTATAGGCAAATTAGCCTAACCTCGGTTGTTGGTAAAATTCTAGAATCCATCATTAAGGATGAGGTTTCTAAATTCTTGGAAGAGCAGAGTCAGATTAGAACAAGTCAACATGGATTTAGTAAGGGGAGGTCGTGCCTGGAATTCTTTGAAGAGGTGACAAGGAGGTTAGACCAGGGAAACCCAGTGGATGTGGTTTATCTAGACTACCAAAAGACCTTTGATAAGGTGCCACACGGACACTGCTGAGCAAGGTGAGGGCCCATGGTGTTCGAGGTGAGCTACTGGTGTGGATTGAGGATTGGCTGTTTGACAGAAGGCAGAGAGTTGGGATAAAAGGTTCTTTTTCGGAATGGCAGCCGGTGACAAGCGGTGTCCCGCAGGGTTCAGTGTTGGGGCCGCAGCTATTCACGCTATATATTAATGATCGGGATGAAGGGACTGGGGGCATTCTAGTGAAGTTTGCCGATGATACAAAGTTAGGTAGACAGGCAGGTAGTACTGAGGAAGTAGGGAGGCTGCAGAAGGATCTAGACAGTTTGGGAGAGTGGTCCAGTTAATGGTTGATGGAATTCAATGAGAGCAAATGCGAGGTCTTGCACTTTGGAAAAAAGAATGCAAGCATGGACTACTTTCTAAACAGTGAGAAAATTCGTAAAGCCAAAGTACACAAAGGATCTGGGAGTGCTAGTCGAGGATTCTCTACAGGTAAACATGCAGGTTGTGTCCGTGATTAAGAAGGCGAATGCAATGTTGTCATTTATCTCAAGAGGGTTGGAATATAAAAGCACCGTTGTGCTACTGAGATTTTATAAAGCTCTGGTTAGGCCCTATTTGGAGTACTGTGTCCAGTTTTGGTCCCCACACCTCAGGAAGGACATACTGGCACTGGACCATGTCCAGCGGAGATTCACACGGATGAATCCTGGAATGGTAGGTCTAACATACTAGGAACAGCTGAGGATACTGGGATTGTATTCATTGGAGTTTAGAAGATTAAGGGGAGACTTAACAGAAACTTACAAGATAATACATGGCTTGGAAAGGGTGGACGCTAAGAAATTGTTTCCATTCGGCAAGGAGACTAGGACCCGTGGACACAGCCTTAGAATTAGAGGGGGTCAATTCTGAACATAAATGCAGAAACATTTCTTCAGACAGAGAGTGGTGGGCCTGTGGAATTCATTGCCGCAGAGTGCAGTGGAGGCCGAGATGCTTAATGTCTTCAAGGCAGAGATTGATAAATTCTTGATGTCACAAGGAATTAAGGGCTGCGGGGAGAATGCAGAGAGAAGGTGGGTAAGTGGAATTGAAATGCCCATCAGCCATGATTGAGTGGTGGAGTGGACTCGATGGGCCAAATGGCCTTACTTCCACTCCTATGTCTTATGGTCTTATGGTCTTATGGAATTCAAATTCCTCCCTAATGGCAGGAAGTTCTATCTTTAGTCAGAGAATAGTAAGAGTGTGAAATACACTGCCTGCAACAGTAGTAGACTCACCAGTTTAAGGGCGTTTATGTCATCATTGGATAGATGTATGGGCTAAAATGGAATAGTGTAGGTTAGATGGGCTTCAGATTGGCTTCACAGGTTGGCGCAATATCGAGGGTTGAAGGGCCTGTACTATGCTGTAATGTTCCATGTTCTACGTTCTATAAATCCAGGTCTGTAGAATACTATTTAGAACTCTGGATTAATTGTCCAGTGGTAACCCCATTAGGCCATTACCTAGTCGTGCTGACTCACTGAATGAGCATCATTGTCGTGTAATCTTCCTGGTATCTTGCCACAACTCTGCAGTCATTTTGTTTGCCATTTAGTGGCAATTATTTTAGTCTCCTACACTGAACCTCTGATCCCCACCTTGCCCCTCCAGAAACTAATTGTTCAGAGGGAAGAAAAGCTGAGATAGAATTAGAAGTTTAAAAGTGAGTAAGTGAGTCTGGAAGGAAGAGGAAACATATACTTGATAAGAAAGAAGTGAACATAAATAAATATTTTTTAATAAATGGAGACTGGGCAATAAGATAGATGATCTCAGGGTGTCAATATGCACATGGAAATATAATTTCATATATATAACCATGACTTAGGTGAAAGATGAGCAGGATTGGCAGCTCAAATTCATGATTATAAGATGTTCATATAAGATAGAGAGAGGGGGTTGAAGACGAGGGGTGAGGTTGCAATATTGATGAAAGAATCAATTCTGCTGTAATGTGCGTTTCGTCAACGTGAAGTGGCTATAACCTGATTGAAGAATTTAGATTATTGTTTGTAGAATGCAGACTTCCCTTACGTGTATTGGCTATACTGTGATTCCGGTGCCAAATTGGTTTAAATAGTGCTGCAATTATGCAGTTTTCTTATAACGTATGATCGCACAGGAGTGGAACTATTGCATTATATCAGAACAGACTGTATGTGAGGAGGGATGATATCTTGGAAGGTTCATCAAATGAGGCTATATCAATGGAAATGAAAAAAGAACACAATGGTTATCCATGCTGTTGTGTATGTGCTGTAGGTCCCAAACAATTTAAAAGAGTGATTTTAAACTAAATACAAAACTAAATTTCAGACAAGAATAATAGAGTTAAAAATCACACAACACCAAGTTATAGTCCAACAGGTTTATTTGGAAGTACTAGCTTTCAGAGCACTGCTCCTTGATCAAGTAACTAATGGGGCAGGATCATAAGACACAGAATTTATAACAGATGATCATAATGTCTTTAACTTAAAATGATGTATTGAACAAACCTGGATTGCTGTTAAGTCTTTTATCTTTTAGAGTGGGTGGCAAGTAACAATTTATTAATATGTAAATCCCAAAACTTCTTTCAAGTCACATTCCTGAGATAACTTAAAGTTTTATTTTATAAAAAAGGTGACGTCTCAGCTCAGGCAATACAATAAAGGTGTGAGGTTAGGGTCTGTCTGTATCCCAATCTCGAGTCAGACTTGTATGTATGTGAGTGTGTATGGGAGAGAGTGTGCATGTGCATGTGAGTGTGTGAGTGTATGCATGATTGTGTGTGTGCTTGGTAGAGTGTGTGCACGAGTCTAAGCCTGTGAGAGTGTGTTGTGTGTGGGTGAGAGTGTGTGAGGTGCATGTGTGTGTATGTCTGAGAGACAGCGTGTGTATGAGAGAGGGTCTGCGTGAGTGTGTGAGCATGTAAGAGTGTGTGTATGTGTGCTTGTGTGTAAGTGTGTGTGTGAGAGAGTATAGTGTAGAGGAGTCACCTGCTGTGTAACATAAACCCAAGATGTCGGTTAAGGTCATCTTCATGGGTACCAAATTTAGCTATCACCCTTTGATCAGCCACTCTGCATTATTGTGTATCCCAAAGTCCACCTTGGAAGATGGTCACTTGAAGATCCGAGGCCAAATGTCCCTGATTGCTGAAGTGTTCCCTGACTGGGAGGGAACATCCCTGTCTGGTGATTGTTGCGTGGTGTCCATTTATTTATTATCGTAGTGTCTGCTTGGTCTCGCCAATGTTCCATGCTTCAAGGCAAGTTTCAGAGGGGACCAATAGAAATATTAAAACTAGAAACTAGGAACAGGAAAAGGTCATTCCACCCTTTGAGCCTGCTCCGACATTCAAAATGATTATGGTTGATCTATTTCAATGTCATATTTCTGCTTTGTCCCTATACCCCATGATGCCTTTAAAACCCAAATGTTATGTTTTGAATATATTCACTGACTTGACCTCCACAGCCTTCTCTAGTAAATAATTTCCACAGGTTCACTACTCTTTGAGTGAAGAAATTGTTTCTTATCTCAGTCCTAAATGGCCTACCCCAGATCCTGAGACTGCATCACTGATTCTCGTCTCCCCAAACAGGTGAAAACATCCTTCCTATATCTTGTCTGTCCAACTCCGTAAAACTGTCCGGAAACGTATAACATTACAAGGGTCATAGATAGCATGAGTAGTAAGGTACCTTTGCTGTTCATTGAGGGTTCAGTAATTGGGAATATACTTAAGGTCAAAAGGAAAATTTGAGGAGTAGAGTTGAGGAGAAATTCTTTTACCTAGAGGATGGTGGGAGTCTGACACCTCCCCTGACTCCAGGATAAACTGAGAGATTATGGCCAGTGCTAACCTCAATTTCCACTTTCATTTCCTTCAGTATCTTTGGATTTATCTGATCCAGTTCCAGTGCACTGTCAACTTTAAGTATCGATTGCCTATAAATCACATCCTCCTGCAGAATTTTGACAGATATCTTCACAGTGTATTGGTATTAAATTGGCTGAAAGCTGTCACTGTGATGCTGGGAACTTTTAGAGGATACTGAAATAGATCATCCATTCAGTATGATTGGCTGAAGATGGATGCAAATACATCAGCATTATCTATTGCATTGATGTGTTGGGCTCCCATTTATTGAGGATGGAGATATTTGTGAAGCCTCCTTATTTTAGTTCTTTAAATGGCCATCACCATTCACAGTTGGATGTGACAGGACTACAGAGCTTCGATCTGAACCTTGAAATTTTCCAAAAGGATAGAAAAATCTGCTTTAACTTGTTTGATGATTAATATCCCACATGCCATTTCAGATCTATAGCTAAAAGGTGCACTGTGACATTGTGAACATTCCTTTTGTTAAAAAAAAATCCTTTTAAGCATTAAGCTGTGTATCCATGTCAGAAGCTGAATTTCTAAGCTTGGAATTCAAAGCAAGAATTGCTATGATATTTACGATTTTCAGTGGGTGTATGTGAATTATCTTATCCAATTCATGAGTTGATTTGATCTTCAGAGAAGCTTACAGCAATTGAAGAATATTACACACAACACAATCCTGTCAAATATAAAACTAGAAGAACAAAAATAGTTGAAAATCATCATGTTACATGTCAGAAGGAAGGCGATGGAAATTAGATTCATCTATAATATTCATATATAAACCAAATGTTATCTCGTGCACAAATAAATGGAATTTGTCTGTTAACTCACATATTAAGTTAATTCATATCAACATAATTGCACCATCAACTATCTCTGTCCCCTCCCCTGCCTGTAGCTCATTTGCTAAACATTCTTCCATCTCTGTGACCTCCAGCTTTGATGATTCCAATGTTCTACTGCCTGTCCTCACACATTCCAAACTCAAGAAACGTAAGTTTATTCAACAGAGTAGAAAAAGAAGTGAAATTTGTGAAGCCTGTAACCTGGTACAACCTATTTTGTATACTTAAAAATGAAGCTTCAATTTCACCAGAACATTCATTTCTAATAGTGTTTTCCAACTGTCTTGTTCCCTGTGTCCCATTACAGCATAGTCTTATCTGTCATCACTCCTCCATGGTCTTGACTTTCTCAACCCTTTATCCTCCTAGATCACTCTGAAATTTTTTGGTGGAATGTTGTGAAAGGGTTAAAATCTCCCCTGCAGACTGGAGAGACCCAGACCTCCTCTTTTTGGAAAAGTCCAATGAATCATGAGTCAGTCAGACAACGACAAGGTCACGGAGGACTTTCTCAAGACTCATATGTGGCAGGTGTGTCTACTGAGAGTTGGAAGCCAACCAGAGGCTGACAGCTTCTCTGTTTAGTAGTACCAGAGGGGAGGCAGTGGCCGCTGCAGGAAAAACACCCAGTGGAATCCCAATTATGTGGGGTGATCCAAGCTACAGGTAACTAATGAGGCCATGATTGGGGGAGTGAGGAATTAATGGGAATTCACAAGGTTAGGGGCTGTGAGGTGAGATGTGCAAGGGTTTGGTAGCAAGTGTAGATAGCAGGGGATTCAGTGGCCTTCACCCCCCAACTACTATCTCAAATTTCAATTCCTAGATAAGACACTGAAGACCTTTGATCAAGGAAACACTTTCTACATTCCAAGGGGTGACAAGCTCTCCACATGATTTTAGCCATCCTGATGTTGCATGACAACAGGCCCAGCCTAAAATTAAATTACTATAAAGGTCCGGTAATAATAGCCCTGCCTCCCCCAGTCTCTCAGAGAGTTCCACAGATTCTGAAACCTTCTGAAATACAATTATTTTCCTTATCTCTGTCTTATGTGGGAGATTTCTTATTTTTAAACCATGTCTCCTCCAACTCTAGTGTATTCTTCAAGAGGAAAATCCACCCTTTCAGGTTCCCTCAGGATCTTACCTGCTACAATAGATCACCACTTATTCTTCAAAACTCCATTGGATGCAGACTCAATCTGACCAGCCTTTTCTCATAAGATAACCCCAACATCCCAAGAATCAATTGCATGAAGCTTCCCTCAACTGCTTCCAAGTGACAAAATCTTTTCTTCAGGAAGGAATGTAGAATCATTTGCTTTATAAATATATATTAAGCGTGCCTGTTTTATGGGAGGCAAAACTTCAACAACATCAAAAAGTATTGTTTGCTGATGCTTCATGGCAAAGAGTCACCATTTTATTCTGACTTCAGTGGGTTGCATACAATTCCTGGCAAGTCCCTGTCAGTTGTCTATATAGGAAACATATGTTATCAAGTTAAAGGAGCGAGCAAAGAAATAGTGACCGATGAAGTTCAATGTGGGGAAATTTGTGAAAATTCGGAAACGAGGAAAAGTGTTCTCTCACAAGAGACCAAGAATTATAATGGAGCAAAGTTATTTTGGTGGTGCCTGATTCATGAAAAGCTGGTGTGCAGATAGAGAAAAGAAGTGAATAAGACTGATGGAATGTTAGCTTTTATCACTAGGTGACATTGTATACAGCTTTGGTCAGATTTCATTTGAATTTACAATTTGCAGCTGAGGAAAGGCGCATTAGCCTTGAATGGGCTACAATGCAGGTTTACCAGAAGGATGCCAGGGTGTAATAAGGCTTTTATCTTTTGGGATGAGTTGACTTGAAGTTCTTTGAGTTTAGAAATTTGTCAGATGATTTAAACAAGATGTTCAAAATTATAATGGATAGGGATTCTGGGTAATCCAAGATGGAAGACATGAAAAATTTCTGGATGTAACAACTGCTCCTTTATTGAGGTGTTTTAGGTGTTGGAGGTAATTACCTCAAATTCCAAGAGCAGCAATTACTGTTTTATATGCTGTGCATTGTTTTGAAACTGTGGAGAAAAAAAAGTTAAAACAACAGCAGTTTGAAAAGGGAGAAGAACAGACAAAGGAAGCACATGGTGATGTCATTGCAGGAGAGAGAGAGAGAGAAAGAAAGAAAGAAACTGACACCACAGTGAACCTGCAGAATTACTGCCTTTGCTGTTTGAATTCATGTATCGCTGGACATCAGTGTGTGTCTGGGAAAATTAAAACAACTGATCCTGGAAGGACCTGTTTGGGAAAGATCATAGTGCAGAAGCAGATAAGTGGATTTGAAGCACAGCTTTAAAATAAGTCTGCAGTTGTGAGTAGAGTGGGTTCTTTCTTGATTATATGTTTTATTGATTTATGTCTCTTCATTAAACTTAAAATATGAGCCATAAGTATTATTTTAACCTGGAGCAGTATTTTGTAGAGGAATAAGACAGTGCTACTTTCTGGATTTGTGAGTTGAAAGAAGCAAAAATGGCCTTTAGTACAGTATATACTCTTCTTGTCGCATGTGGGAGTTTAGGAAGAGTTTATGGGTTATTGAGGATTATATCTGCAATAAATGCCATTGGTTGTGAATCCTATCAGATCGAATGGATCGGTTGGAGAAGCAATGAAGAATTTACAAGAGCAAGGGGGTGTGATGTATGGCTATTATGGGAAGCGGGGAAAGTCTCAAGTACAGTCACAGAGATGGGTTAACCCCAGGAAAGGTAAGAGAGGTAGGCAGGTAGTGCAGGAGTCTTCTGTGGCTATCCCCATTTCAAACAAGTTTGCTGTTTTGGAAAATGTAGGGGGTGATGAACGCTCATGGATACGAACAGCCAACTTTCAGGTATTGACACTGGCTCTAATGTAATGAGAGGTACATCAGGTTCCAAGCCATCGATTATGTTAAGGGACTCTCTAGCCCCAGTACAGACAGATTTTTTTGTAGCTGGCAGTCAAAAAGCAGAATGGTGTGTTACTTCCCTGGTGCCAGGATCAAGGATGTTTCAGAGAGGGTGCAGAATATTCTCAACAGGGAGACGGACCAGTAGGAGGTTATTGTACACATTGGAACCAACTACATAGGAAGGGAAAAGGTTGAGATTCTGAAGGGAAATTACAGAGAGTTAGGCAGGAATTTTAAAAGGTCCTCAAGTGTAATAATATCTGGATTACTCCTGGTACTATGAACTACTGAGGGTAGGAAGAGGAGGATAAAGCAGATTAATGCACAGCTGAGGAGCTGGTGTATGGGAGAAGTATTCACATTTTTGGATCATTGTAAGTTATTCTGGGGTAGAAGTGACCTGTACAAGAAGGACGGATTGCACCTAAATTGGAAGGAGACAAATATATTGGCAGGGAAATTTGCTAGACCTGCTCAGGAGGATTTAAACTAGTGAGGTCAGGGGGTGAGGGTGGGGGCGGGGGGTGCGGGTGTGGTTGGGACCCATGGAGATAGTGAAGGAAGATTTCAATTTGAGACTGGTACAGTTGAGAACAAAGGTGAGTCAAACATTTAGGGCAGACAGGGACAAAGCAGAGAACAAGATAGAACTGATAAATTAAACTGCATTTATTTCAATGTAAGAGGCCTAACAGGGAAGGCAGATGAGCTCAGGGCATGGTTAGAAACATGGGACTGGAATATCTTAGCAATTACAGAAACACGGCTCACTGGTGTTCAGAACTGGCAGCTTAAGGATACAAATGCTACAGGAAGGACAGAAAGGGAGGCAAGAGAGAAGGGGGAGTCTGGCGTTTTTGATGAGGGATAGCATTACAGCTGTACTGAGGGTGGATATTCTCAGAAATACATCCAGGGAAGTTATTTGGGTGGAACTGAGAAATAAGAAAGGGTTGATCACTTTATTGGGATTGTATTATAGACCCCCTAATAGTCAGAGGAAAATTGAGAAACAAACTTATAAGAAGATCTCAGTTATCTGTAAGAATAATAGAGTGGTTATGGTAGGTGATTTTAACTTTCCAAACATAGTCTGGGATTGCCATCATGTTAAGGGTTTAGATGGAGAGGAATTTATTAAGTGTGTACAAGACAATTTTTTGATTCAGTATGTGGATGTATCGACTAGAGAAGATGCAAAACTTGACCTATTCTTGGGAAATAAGGTAGGCCAGGTGACTGAGGTGTCAGTGGTGGAGCACTTTGGGGCCAGCGACTATAATTCTGTTAGTTTTAAAATAGTGATGGAAAAGGACAGACCAGATCTAAATCGGAGGAAGGCCAATTTTGACGGCTAATTAGGCAAGAACTTTCAAAAGCTGATTTGGGGCAGATGTTTGCAGGTAAAGGGACAGCTTGAAAATGGGAAGCATTCAGAAATGAGGTCACAAGATTCCGAGAAAGTATATTCCTGTTAGGATGAAAGGAAAGGCTGGTAGGTATAAGGAATGTTGGATGACTAAAGAAACTGAGAGTTTTGTTAAGAAAAGATGAAAACGTATGTAAAATATAGACAGGAAAGATCGAGTGAATCCTTAGAAGAGTATACAGACAGTAGGAGTATACTTAAGAGAGAAATCAGGAGAGCAAAAAGAGGACATGAGATAGCTTTGGCCAATATAGTTAAGGAGAATCCAAAAGAATTTTACAAATACATTAAGGACAAAACTAGGGATAGAATAGGGCCCCTCAAAGATCAGCAAAGCGGCCTTTGTGTGGAGATGCAGGAGATGGGGCAGATACTAAATGAGTATTTTGTATCAGTATTTACTGTGGAAAAAGAGATGGAAGGTATAGAATGTACGGAAATAGATGGTGACATCTTGAAAAATGTCCATATTACAGAGGAGGAAGTGCTGGATGTCTTGAAACACATAAAAGTAGATAAATCCCCAGGGCATGATCAGTGAACCCTAGAACTCTGTGGGAAGCTAGGGAAATGATTGCTGGGCCTCTTACTGAGATATTTAGACCATCAATAGTCACAGGTGAGGTGCTTGAAGACTGTAGGTTGGCTAACATGATGCCACTGTTTAAGAAAGGTGGTAAGGACAAGCCAGGGAACTATATAGATCAATGAACCTGATCTTGGCAGTGGGCAAGTTGGTTGAGGGAATCCTGAAGGACAGGATGTACATGTATTTGAAAAATAAAGGACTGATTAGGGATAGTTAACATGGTTTTGTGCGTGGGAAATCATGTCTCACAAACTTGATTGAGTTTTTTGAAGCAGTAACAAAGAGGATTGATGAGGACAGAGCAGTAGATGTGATCTATATGGACTTCAGTAAGGCGTTCAACAAAGCTCCCTATGGGAGATTGGTGAGCAAGGTTAGATCCCATGGAATACAGAGAGAACTAGCTACTTGAATACAGAACTGGCTCAAAGGTAGAAGACAAAGGGTGGTGATGGAGGGTTGTTTTTCAGACTGGAGGCCTATGACCAGTGGAGTGCTACAAGATCTGTGCTGGGTCCACTACTTTTCATCATTTATATAAATTGTTTGCAAACTTTGAAACTGTCCCCATATTGATGCTTAGTGCCTCAGTGGAATAAGCATAATATTTGGAGATAGCTTCTGTCTCCTCTCTCTTGCTGTTTTTTCCGTTGGTCTTTCCCTGTTGGTTATTCAAGTCAAAAAAATGACTGCAGCATAGAAAGAAGCCATTTTGCCAAAACAATCTGTGTCAACTTTCTGCAAAAAAATGTCCCACACTCTTTTGCTCTGGCCCTGCATAACTTTTCATGCAGTATTCAATTCAACTTTTGAAAACCTTAAATGAATCTACCTCCATCACTCTGTCAGACAGTTTGTTCCAGATCCTAAACATTTGTTGTATTATCTTACATTGCTTCAGGTTCATTAGTTAAGCACCTTAATTTGGTCCTGAAACCTCTATGAATGGGAAGAATCTGTCCTTGCCTACTCTCTCCAGATATCTCCATGATTTAAAGTCAACATTATTAATTAGTGAATTCTAAATAATGTTGCTCTGTTGATGCTCCTCTTAATTTGTTGTTGAAAGTATTAAAATGAGGAACATTTTTCTGTTGGGTCCATCTTTGACAACTGCCTTTTTTTAATTGTGGCCTTTAATTTTGAGTTTTTTCAGTGAAGCCTTGCAGTCACAGTATTGGGATCAAACTAATTGGATACAAACCTTGTTATCGTTTAATTTAAAATACTTAAGTATTAAGTAAAATACTTGGTGGGTGGCCCTGTGGCAAGTGGTTAGCACTGCTGCCTCACAGTGCCAGAGACCGGGTTCAATTCCCACTTCAAGCAACTGACTGTGTGGAGTTTCCACATTCTCCCCGAGTCTGCGTGGATTTCCTCTGGGTGCTCTGGTTTCCTCCCACAGTCCAAAGATGTGCAGATCAGGTGAATTGGCCATGCTAAATTACCTGTAGTGTTAGGTGAAGGGGTAAATGTATGGGTGGGTTGCAGGTCGGTGTGGACTTGTTAGGCTTAAGGGCCTGTTTCCACACTGTAAGTAATCTAATTAAGTCCTAAAGTTTTCTTTGTTAATTGATGAGATCTGCCTGTTTTCCTAATCCTTGTACTTATAAACATCCTTCACTACCTGGTTCACCATCTTTCCAACTCTCCCTTTTTTGGATCTTATCAAAGCTCTGCAGCTCTGGTCCACTCACGTATGGCACTTAAGCAACTAAATGGACTAGGGACGTCCATGGATGTTCTCCTCCTCAATAATAACAGAGTCCAGCAAGAGTTCACTGATAAAGCTTTAGTGTTTGCAAGTACCTTCAAACTAATGTAATGAACCGAGGCTCCATCTGACTTTATTTAGTGGTTCCCACAATCAGAGACACCTGCCTTCAGCCAAGATAAAATCACTTCACACAATGTCTTGAATTGGCTGAACACACAATATCTGTGATGATGTTCAAATTTCAGTTCTGAACTACCTGTCCTCCAGAACCAGCTATTGTCTTAGATATGACTTTCCACTGCAGCAACAGCAATGGTATCTACCCTTTGGGAAAAACCTTCCAGTCATATCTTATTCATAGGAAGCAGGATAAATTCAAATTGACTAATTACCACCCCTTTGGCCTAATTCTCAATCATCAGCCAAATTATGAAAGTACTCATCAACATTGATGTGAAGTGACACTTGCGCACCAATAACCTGCTCACCAATACTCAGTTTGGATTGTACCAGGGATTCTTGGCTCTTTTCCTCATTGCAGCCTTCAAACATAAACATAAATTCAATTTTGGCAATGATTTTAGATTGACTACCTTTTATGTTAAGGCACTATTAAAATAATTATGGCGCTCAACAGTTCATTAACTAACTTTTTTTAAGGGTGTAAGGTCTTCGCTGGTTGCAATCATTCCAAGCACAAAGGAAATGGTTATCATTGTCAGAGGCGAATCATCAAAGTTGTAAGACCATGCCACATGAGCTTTTAGGGCAGCTTTATAAACTGACTATTTTGATTCCTCTATAGCTAACAATCACAACCTGGGATGTTGATTATTTCACAATATTCAATTTTAGTGTCATCTCCCCTGAAAAATGAAAACAATTGTGCTGATTTCTGGCTAGACTTGTCATTTATCATTCCAGTTGTGGACACTAATCAAGTAATGTCTGCCTCAAGCCAGATAATAATCATCTCCAGTGAAAATCCAACTTACTTTCCTTGAAGTTCAATCCTAATCATCACTTCAATCGTTATCACAGATCAGAAACTCAGTGGGACAAGCTACATAGATGTGGCTGCTGGGGAAGGTCAAACCTAGGATTCTGTGTTGAGTGGTTCACCTACCTATTCATCCAAAGCCTCCATAATACCACCCACATTCAATTTATGTATTATGAGGATATTCTGCTCAAATTTAAACCATCCACTCCCACTACCACCTGAACATTGCAGTAATTCCCTCAGGCTTCTTCAACAGCACTTTCCCAACTTTATACTTAACAGAAAAAAGGTAGAAGACACATGTGAAGGCCATCACTTCCAACTTCCACAGAGGCGTACACTCTCCTGACTTGGACATACATCTCCATTTTATTACTGTCACTGATCAAAAATTTGAAATGCACTATGTTACTCCATTGTTTGACTAACTTCATCAGGATGTGGAGGTGCCAGTGTTGGACTGGAGTGGACCAAGTTAAAAATTGCACAAAACCAGGTTATAGTCCAACAGGTTTATTTGAACGTACCAGCTTTCAGAGCAACATCCACCTTATCAATCCCATTTAGCATTTTATATACCTGAGTCAGACCCTCCCTCATTCTTCTGAACTCCAGCACACACAAGCTCAAGCTATTCAATCTCTCCTCATACAACAGCCATTTTATCCCTGGAATAAACCTGGTGAACCTCCTCTGAACTGCCTCCAGTGCCACCAAATCCTCCCTCAAATAATGAGCAAAAACAGGACATAATATTCCAGGTATGGTCTTACCAGCCACTTTAAAAAAACATAATAACTCTTCTTTACTTTTATAATCCAGTCCTTTTGCAATAAATGCCAGGATTCCATTTGCCTTTCTTATTATATGCTACACTTGTATAATTTTCTGTGACTAATGTACAAGGACACCCAGATCTGTTTCAATAACAGATAAGCTGCATGTCAGTAAAAAATAAATGTTATTTCTTTGGATCTTTAATTAATGGACATTAAAGAAATCTCTGCTACAATTGCTGAAGTAGATCACATTTCTCCACTAAGATCAGCCTCATCACTTTCCAGTAAGGGAATGAGAGTTCTGTGAAAATAACTGCGGTTAAACAACGCTTGTTGTTATGGATATTTGAATCAGCTAACACTTTCTGATGAGGAAGATAACTCATGAATTACAACTTATCACAAGTGTCTGGAGGGTTTTTGGCTCTCCAAAAACAAAAGCTTTGTGTCGACATCTCAGTGAGCTTCATGAAGTTGCTCCATTTCTATGATCATTGTCCATGAAACAAACTGACAATGATTTAGTTTGTTGCTTAACAAAACGCTTACACTTTTGTGCTCTTATCTTCAGGATGCACTATCTTACATCTAACATCCCTGCGAGCTTCATAAAGTCACTGCCAATTAAACTCATGTCAAAAAGATAACCAACAACAGAAGTACCCATTTAAATGACAGGTTAATGGTTGCCAATAAAACTGTCAGTCAAAAAATAAACCATTATATATGGAGTTTCATTTCTTCAGAAAATAAATGCTGTTGGAAAGTATTCAAATACTACTAAAAAAAGTGACGTTTTTCCATTATTTTCTCTTGCTCTGAACCCAGATTCCATTTATTCTATGTTTAACTCTATTTCTACTCTGGTGTCCAATTTGATCTTAAATTCAACTTTCTTCTCAGACTTTGCAAAGTTTATTTCTCAATCTTTTAGCTTGAGTGGTTAAGGAAATTTTTGTCCAATTCTTTGTCAATATCCGAGATGCCTTGTTGGCCTTACCACGTCATTTTCAGCACATCTTTTGTGGGCAAGAATTGTCCAACCTAAATGCATTTGAACAATTCAAACTACACAGATGCTTCACACCAATACAATCTAACACCAAACAACAAGCAAGAGAGAAGACAATTTAGCCTCCCAAACAAAATTATTTCTCTAAAGCAGTGTTTCTGAACAGGGGAGGAAGTATCACCTCCCCTTATGGGCGGCATGGTGACACAGTGGTTAGTACTGCTGCCTCACAGCGCCAGAGACCCGGGTTCAACTCCCACCTCAGGCGACTGACTGTGTGGAGTTTGCACGTTCTCCCCGTGTCTGCGTGGGTTTCCTCTGGGTGCTACGGTTTCCTCTCACAGTCCAAAGATGTGCGGGTCAGGTGAATTGGCCATGCTAAGTTGTCCGTAGTGTTAGGTAAGGGGTAAATGTAGGGGTATAGGTGGGTTGCGCTTCGGCGGGTCGGTGTGGACTTGTTGGACCGAAGGGCCTGTTTCCACACTGTAAGTAATCTAATCATATCCCTGAGGGGCATTTGCCTTACTTCAGTGGGCGTTGAAGTCAAAGGGGGTGGCAAAGGGGCACTGAACAACTTTGTAGACAGCTTACCAGCCACTTGGAAGACTGCCGTGTTCTTGGAGGACATTGCTGGATGCAGATGGATAGTCGCATAACACAAATGGTAACTTTTTTTTGTTGTATATAAAACATATTTCACAAAAGTTTTCCGATGTCAGCACTGTAGTGTATTGCAGCTATATGTGCAAAAGCAGACTTTGGTGATTTGGGAGTGTTGCATGATTTCAAGGATAAGAAGGGGGTGTTGAACAGGGAAAGGTTGAGAAACACTGCTCTAAAGAAAAAAAAATCTGCTATGTTTTATGAAAGTCACTTTCTGCTTTGCTAGATTCCAGGGCTTTTTAACAATAAAATGGAACTTGTAAGAAAGCAAGGAAGTCTACCAAAATAATTGGCATCAGATTTTCTTGCACTGTATATTATCTGATTGTCACAGCACACCATGCAGGCCACTCACATATGCTGCCATCTATACTGCACCCTTTGGGAATATAATGCAAGACAAGCAAGGTTTGTTGATTCAGAAGTGCTTACACTGAAATATAAAAATAGAAAAGCTGTGTAAATATTTTATGTTTTCTTTTCATAGCTTTTCTGTAACAAGGCAGAGAGTTAGAGATGACAGCAATATCTACACTGTCTTTTTATGGGCAAAAGAAAATGATAATGCATGGAATGACCCTTTGTGCTTTAACAGTGACATGAGTAACCATTTGAGAGAAACGAAGGAATGCATCTGAGTTTTTCACTGGCAAACTAAGGAATTCCATAATGAAGTGGTTGTAAGAGACTGTCAGAAGCAAAGATACATGACGAGAGTTATGTCACCAAGCATTGATTACGTATAAACACAATGTCACATGACACATCTGTTGCTGATTACATCAAGACGCCAATAGAACGTGCAGTGCATGTTTCAAACAATATGAAAAAAACTGAAAACCTGGCTACATTTTACTTGATCACCAAATGTCTCCAAGCACTTTACAGCCATTGACAGACTGTTGAGGGCACTGTTACAAGGCCAGAGGCAGGTCAGACAATTTAGCAGACACGATCCTCTGTATTTGAGATGTTGATTAAAGGACAAATATCAGCCACGACACTTACGATAATTCTCATCATCTGGACAGGGAGGAGTGCGCACTCTAGTGATTGAAGCCAGGGGGACCCATCTGGTCCAATCAGGGAGCCCTGGCTGACAGGAGGGTCAGACATTCTGATAGTCTGAGGATTGGATCTCAGGGAGCTGGATCAGTGTCAAGGACTTTCCACATGTAAATAAAGGGTGATCCAATGACAGGGTATTATCTTCTGTGAAGTTATTTCACACACAAAATCAGCATCAGTTTTAAACAGACTGGGAGAGCTGACCTGCTAAGAAGAACAGTGATGATGAGAGTTGGGCTTCATTTGAATGATGCTGAGACCAGTGCTCTTCTAAATCAAATAACCGGATAGTAGATAGGGCTTTAAACTAATCAGTGGAGAGGAGGGCTCAATTGAATGAAATTTTAAAATGTCAAAAATAAATGAATGGGCAGAGGTGCAGTGTAATGAAGAGATGAATGATAATCAAGGTGTGACAGAAAGAGGCAGAAAATAAAAGCAGACGAGTGCAGCAGAAATTGGAACCAAAATAAGAACTCATGGTAAAAATTCAAATCATAATGGTTTTTAATCTGAAGAAATCATTTGTAATGATGTGGATTTATTCTTGGCATAAATGGAAACAGATGGATATGGTTTGATAGCATCAAGAAAGATGTGACTGCACTGTGACAAGATTAGAATCATGTATTTATAGTTCCTCAAAAATTGATAAAAGGAAGAGCAGGTGGAGTAGCATTGTCAACAAATGATGGTGTCAGTGTAGTGGTCACTAGTCATATAGATGCAGTAGATCATGATGTGGAACCTGTTTGAATTTCTTGAGTTTTCGAGAATATTACTAGTATAATCAATGAAGGAGAACTAGTAGGCCTGGCGAATTTGAACTTTCAGAAGTCCCATGTGGGAGATTCGTAAACAAAATTAAGTGTGTGGCATTGAGAGTAATATAACACAAATTGAGGATTAATTAACAGAAAGAGAACCGAGAGGTCCAGACCTATTATTCCCATTACGATGTGGAAAACTAATGGGTTGTTTGAATTTGAGTACATGTTACTCATGCAGTAATTTCTCTCTCAGTAAAAGTAAAAATATTCAAGAATATTTTTCAGTCTCAGAATAAAGGCAATCTGATTAGGACTGAGATGAGGAGGAATATCTTCAATCAGAAGGAGATGAATCAGAGGGCTGTGGAAGCTCAGTCATTGACTAAGATCAAGACAACTATTAAGAAACTACTAATTACAAATGACATTAATGGACATGGAGAGAGCATGAGGATGATATGTTGAAAGAGATAATCAGCCATGATTCAGATTGGCAGAGCAGACCCAAAGGGCTGAACGGTTACCTATGCTCCTATTCTATTATACCCTTCCATCATGTTAAATGCATTTTTTTTTGAGTAGAAAGGAAATGCCAGTTTGCTTAAACTTTCTTCATTTGAATTGGATACAAGTATAAGCGGTACAGTTAGTAAGTTTGTAGATGACATCAAAATTGGAGGTGTAGTGGACAGCGAAGAGGGTTACCTCAGATTACAGCAGGATCTTGACCAGATAGGCCAATGGGCTGAGAAGTGGCAGATGGAGTTTAATTCAGATAAATGCAAGGTGCTGCATTTTGGGAAAGCAAATCTTAGCAGGACTTATACACTTAATGGTAAGGTCCAGGGGGGTGTTGCTGAGCAAAGAGACCTTGGAGTGTAGATTCATAGCTCCTTGAAAGTGGAGTTGCAGATAGATAAGATAGTGAAGAAGGCATTTGGTATTCTTTCTTTTATTGGTCAGAGTATTGAGTACAGGAGTTGGGAGGTCATGTTATGGCTGTACAGGACATTAGTTAGGCCACTGTTGGAATATTGCATGCAATTCTGGTCTCCTTCCTGTCAGAAAGATGTTGCGAAACCTGAAAGGGTTCAGAAAAGATTTACAAGGATATTGCCAGGGTTGGAGCATTTAAGCGATGGGGAGAGACTGAACAGGCTAGGGCTGTTTTCCCTGGAGCATTGGAAGCTGAGGGGTGACCTTATAGAGGTTTACAAAATTATGAGGGGCATGGATAGGGTAAATAGGCAAAGTCTTTTCCCTGGGGTTGAGGAGTCCAGAACTAGAAGGCATAGGTTTAGGGTGAGAGGGGAAAGATATAAAAGGGACCTCAGGGGCAACTTTTTCACACAGAGGGTGGTACGTTTTTGGAATGAGCTGCCAGAGGAAGTGTTGGAGGCTGGTACAATTGCAACATTTAAAAGACATTTGGATGGGTATATGAATAGGAAGGGTTTGGAGGGCTATGGGTCGGGTGCTGGCAGGTAGGACTAGATTGAGTTGGGATATCTGGTCGGCATGGACGGGTTGGACCGAAGGGTCTATTTCCATGCTGTACCTCTCTATGACTCTATGACTGCATTAAATGAAGAAACAATGTTACTCTATTCTGGTTCAATAGTTTATATTTCTTATAAACTGCATGATAAGCAACACACTAAATTTAACCAAGAAATGCAGACAATATCTTTTATTAATGTAGATTTGATTTTATTCAACTACTCTTGTCTCGTTCAGTGCTTTAAGGTATCTTGCACCTAAGTTCTGTAACAAAAAAAAAATCCCTACCTTGAGCATTCATACTTGTTTTTTTTGAAAGAGGTCATTCTATTTTTTTGGTTCACAATAACTGACTTCCTGTGCAGTGAACATATTACATTTTAAACCACTCTATCACAAATTATCATTCCTTTATATCTGTATTATCCTGTTCATCTGTCAAGTGGCAGCATTGATTAACTGTATATGCAATGCATTCAGAAAACAAAAAAATGTTCTTGCTTACTGTTAGAAGCAGCATGGAATTGCATGACAGAGTAAGACATACAGAAACACAGCAAGATCTTGATTTTTTTTTTATTAGGGACAAGAGAAAAATTACTGCATGAGAAAAATATATCTAATAGTCAAACAGCCAATCGGATTTCCACATTGTAGTGGGACTATCAGGAAACAACGCAGGACAAAAAAGACTGTCTGTAGCATTACACTCACCCCATTGAAAATATAAACAATATATTTTCACATCCAGGCAGCTTCACCAAAACAAATCTTCCAATTATTCCAGTGGCAGGCATGAAAATGCCTCAAGTGTGCAGTGACTGCAGAAGAGAGCATCTTGCCCTTGAAGCTGTTTTTGCTCGACAAATAAATCACTCCAGTAGAACTCCTGCTCATGTTAATGGCAACATTGAAACATTTCTAACCTGGCTTTAACTGATAATCATTTTCTTTGTTGTTCTTTTGGTTTAATTAGTATCTGATCATGCTAACTAGCAAGAAATTCTGAGCAAATATCATAGGAAACAGAATGTGCTCTGAGGCTGAGTGCCATGGACGGATAGTTTCAGTGACTGGCTGAAGGGGTTTTTCTAAGGGGATTGAAAAGTTGTGTTAATACCATCTTCCTTGTTGCTTTCTTGTTCATTGGTCTAATTTCAGGCAACAATGTGCATGTTTAATCACTGCTTCTCCTCTTCAGTATCACATGTTTAATCATAGTTTTGTACTAATTTTAGTTAGCTTACTAAAGCACTCTTTGCATATCTCCGTTGGTACATAGTATCATACATTAGTCTGAAATGCTTGCTGCATCTTCTGGAAATTAATTTTTTTTGCTATTCTTTCAATCCTATTTCAAATCAACAGATGTCCCTTCAGTGCCTATTCTGCTATTGCTAGTGTTTTCATCCAGTTACAATGTCCCTTGGTGATCTATAGCTTGTAATTTACTTCACATTATGAGACAGTCTTTCCCTTGATTTTACTGCATTTTTCTGAAGAACTATCTCTTTCTTTCTTTATGTTTGCCAAGACCTATAAATCTTTCTCCCCAGTGACAAGCCCCCACCTTTTCAAGTGGCTGCCTAATCTTCTCCTCACACAGCCCAGGCTTTCAGCATTGCGATAAAGAGGAAAGAAAAAAATTACTGATGTACTTTAGACCTGGGTTAGGTTATTCTGAGTGGTTTATATCATGTGCTTGCCAGTTGCAAGGTTTGTTCAGTTCAAATCACTCTAATGTTGCTTTCTGCTGACTTGGATTCATTGCAGTTGCTTGACACTGTCCGTTCTTTAAGGAGAAGGCAAGCAGTCAACTTCTCCCACAACATCTGCTGTTATAATGGACAGTTATTTCAACTCAGACAGTCATGATTATTACTTGGATCTCATATCATTTCACCAAATCTAGCTCAAGATCATATGTTTATGTAATTGTGGATGTAGCTCATTATTTATAACCTCAATATTGTAGTGAAATCACTTCTATAGATACCGAATCTGACATTGTTTCTTGTTGTGTCCATTTTTCAGGTGAAAAACTGCTGGAGGGGCAAAATGATCAATAATGCAGGGCTATACACCTAGGTGGCCACTTTTAATAGACATTAATCCCCTTGTGCTGCTCACAGCTTTGCTTTGTTAGATCAAGAGACTACTCCAATATAATTTGGAGATGCCGGTGTTGGACTAGGGTATACAAAGTTAAAAATCACACAATACCAGGTTAAAGTCCAACAGGCTTAAGTGGAAGCACTGCTCCGAAACAACCAGATGAAGGAGCGTCGTTCTGAAAACTAGTGCTTCCAATTAAACTATTGGACTATAACCTGGTGTTGTGTGATTTTTAACTTTCTGCTCCAACATGTTCAATGGGGATTACCACAATCAACAACAAAAATGCCCCTCCTGGTTGCACTGAATTTCTGGGTATTAATGTATTAATATCTTTGTGATCAGCTACTCTTCGCATTCTTAATTATCTGGCCCAATTCTCTGGATGTACAACTGATACAGCACTGGATCAAATTTCATCTGCAATTTTGAGACAATTTGTCTCTGGAGTTGGAATAAGAATCAACAGTGTGCTTTATTCTTTCATTGGATGTTATTGATTCATCAGCAAAGTAGCATTTATTGCTCATCCTTAACTGCACATGAACCGTGTGGCCTGCTTTGTGATTTCGTATGACAGGTAAGAGTCAATTACATTGCTGCGGGGCAGGACCTACATGTAGATCAACTGGGGACTGATGACAGATTTCCTTCCCTAAAGGACATTTGTGAACTTGATGGGCTTTTATATCCCAGATTAATTAATTGCATTAAAACCTCACCAAATGCAAAAAGTGGATTTTAAACCATATCCCCAATGTGATAGCCTGGACCTCTAGTTTAAAAATCCAGCGACATTAATATTATACCATCTTTTCCCAATCCTTCTTTCTTAAGAAGAAGAAGTCCAAGGTTCAATTTTTGAGTAAACATCAAGCTCTTTGAGTCCTGGCTCATTGCATTGATTTCAGACCACAGAACAGGGCCAAACCAGCCTCTAGCATACACGGAATCATTTCATCCAAGGTGTTTGTTTATTTGCAGTTTGTTAAAAAAAAACACACAATTTGTCATCACAGTCAGTCAGTGTGGCATTTTATAAATTCCTGCTTTTGGAATAAGACCAGCCTGATTTAAAACTCAGAAACAGATTCTGAACTAGGCCTTGCATTTACAATTTAGTGTATGACCTTAGTCACCTTTTGCATCTCTGCCTGTTTGAAGTTTCGAAAGTTAGGCAGACACTGATAAAACCTTTAATTATCTCAGAGCAGTGACTTGAAACAGATTTTGAATTTGCGTCTTAATTGAACCTTGCACCTCTTTTCTAACAGAGTTCTTCATCAGCCATTTTATGTTTGTTCATTCCACTTACACCAACTGTATGATCCTTTGATCTCTCTGCCGATAATTCTCTGTCAGTATGCCCTCTCTCACTGCACCTGACGAAGAAGCGTTGCTATGAAAGTTTGTGATTTCAAATAAACCTGTTCGACTATAACCTGGTGCCGTGTGATTTTTAACAATTTCTAGCAGACTGTACGGTTCCTTTTCTCCATCTGGATAAAGAAAGCTCAGTCTAAAGCACAAAACTGTATGCCATGGTTTTGCTGGTGCACATGTTCAAGCCTTGGGTCCCATTCCAACAGCCAAATCATTCCTCTTTATGTTCGTTATTACTGATCGTATATGATAACATTATAATGAACAGAATAGGTTTGCTCCCAAAGTACTTAAATCACAGCACAAACTTGGCACAATATAAATCATATAAATTATTAAACAAGTCTCTTTGTAACCAGCCATGTCAGGTTACGATTTATGTGGCAGACAAATTGATTACCAAGTAGCAAATTGAACTGGAGCTGCAGCTAATTTAAAATCAAAGATCATACATTTCATCTGGATATTATTTAGACACATTTTCATTTTGATATACCATTTATTTTGTTCTATCATTGTTTTAATTATGATATCTAACTAGAACACAGGATTTGCAAAGAAACATTGGCAATATAAACACATCTCAACGCTCAATTGTTCTCTTGCCTCTCGGATCCTCTGATTCACAATGAGGGAAAATTCATCAGATGCTTGTACTTCTCCAGAACCTAAGATGAGTGTCAACATCTTCTGACTATCTGAGAGATTAGAAATCAGAAACAAAACCAGAAAAAACACAATGCAGCTCATTCAGCATCTGCCAAAGGATAAATGAATTTATATTTGCCACATCATATTCATCTCTGAATCCTCTGTATTTCATCTTCTGGAAAGTTCCAGTGAAGACTCAACATAATCTCTGGGGTCAGCATTTAATCTATCATGAAGCAGATAGCAGCTCTCTTGGTATTACTGTTGAGTATAACAATTTCAGACCAGAGGAATATATGATATAGCAACATAAAGGGAAATCAATAATGGAAAATAAGGAAATGCTAACTGAATTGACTGAGCATTTTGCATCGATCTTCACGATAAAGGGCACAAGTAACATACCAGAAGCTGTGAGAAGTCACAACGCGGAAGTGAAAACAGAAGTGGAACTAAGTAAATTGTTGGAGCTGCAGGTTAACAAGTTTCTGGATCCTGATGGATTTCATGATGGATGGCAATTAGGCATGTCGAGATTAGAGTGGTGTTGAAAAAATATAACAGATCGGGTATCATCAGAGGAGCAAGAAAACGTTGATGTTTCTGCTCCTTGGATGCTGTGTGACCTGCTGTGCTATTCCAGCACTACTCTAAACTTGACTTTAATCTCCAGCATCTGCAGTACCCACTTTCACCCGGGCAATTAGGCATGGGCAATAAATGCAAGATTGGCAGCAATGCCCACATTCCATGGAAGATTAAAAGTTTTCAAAATGCCTTGGTTTGTTTGGCACACTGCTGAAATTTCTGTCTTTGGACTATGGATCCATCAGCTACTGGGAAACAGTTTATTTTTATTTACTCCATCCAAAATTTCATGATTTAATATACTTCTGTCATATCTCCTCTATAAATTCTGTCCTCCCAGGAGAAT
Organism: Hemiscyllium ocellatum; assembly: GCF_020745735.1. Lineage (NCBI taxonomy): Eukaryota > Metazoa > Chordata > Chondrichthyes > Orectolobiformes > Hemiscylliidae > Hemiscyllium > Hemiscyllium ocellatum. The sequence goes on from NC_083403.1 coordinate 97,243,716, forward strand.
AACCCCAAGCCTTTTTAATCTATGCATGTAACTGTAATCATTCATTCCTGGAACCATTCTACCAAAAGTCTCTTCATATCTTTTCCACAGTCTCCATGTTCTTCTTAAAGTGTTGTGCCCAGAATTAGATACACCAGTGCAGCTAGAAATGAAATAGTCCTTTATAACGGTTTAACATAATTTCTGAGATATTTTTACTTCATGCCTCAAAACCACTGGGTTCCTGTATTATTTATTCCCTCTTTTCTTAATCTGTCTTATGCCATTTAAAGATTTATACCCAGGTACGTGATTGTATGTCTCACCTTACAACCCTTAAGAATTGTCCCATTGCTTCTGATCATTCTTCCCACCAAAATGCACCACCTTGCACTTTTTTTATATTGAAGTGCAGTTAGGTATCTTTGCTCATTCAGTTTTGCATCAGAGACAATTGTTTGAGAATTTTTGGTCACTCGCAAACAAGTGGAGAAATGAAACTGAAGATAAGGTAAAACAGAAACTTCAGGTGGGTATGGATTCTTGGGGAGGTTTGAAAGAAGAGGAAAGAGGAAATCTGAAATTAGCAACTCACTGAAGGTGGTCAAATAATTGATGCTTATACTGGTAATACACAAATTCTCTTCCTAATCAACAGTAGCACAATTGTTCACTGATTACCTGCCTATAATCGGTACCAACAAGCATAATTCCTCAGTACCTATGACCTAATACCCCAACCAACTTTTACAGTTTCTTTTCTCTTGCTGAGATATGATTTTAATGGTTTGCCAATCATTTCTACTGGTACAAACTTGGCTAGAGACAAAGAAAACTAGAGATGCTGGAATCCAAGTTAGACAGGCAGGAGGCTGGAAGAACACAGCAAGTCAGGTGGTATCAGGAGGGGGGGAAAGTCAACGTTTCAGGTGTGACCTTTCTTCAGGACTGGGGGTGGGTGTAAGTGGAGCTGCAAATAAAGAGGGGGAGGAGTTACGGAGTGATGGAGCATGGTGCTGAGGTAGGAATAAGTGAATACAGGTAGAGGGTACAAACTGGTTGTTCAATGGGAGGAATGAATATGGTAGGTAGCTGGAAGGAAGGGTCGATTGGAGGAATGGAAAGGGGGGAGGGGCTGGGAAAGGAGTTGGGGATGGAAAAGGAGGTTATTTGAAATTGGAGAACTCAATGGATAATTTCTACTGTCAATAACAGCATTTTGGCAACTGTACTTCATTAGTAACTATTCTTTGATACTTGTTATGAAGCAATCCCTTGTTAGGTGTACAAGGTTAAAAATCACACAATACCAGATTATAGTCCAACAGGTTTAATTGGAAGCACACTTGCTTTCGGAGCGACGCTCCTTCACCAAGTGATTGTCACCTGATGAAGGAGTGTCACTCTGAAAGCTAGTGTGCTTCCAATTAAACCTGTTGGACTATAATCTGGTGTTGTGTGATTTTTAACTTTGTACACCCCAGTCCAACACCGGCATCTCCAAACCTTGTAAGGTGGCTAGCCACAAATCCATTTGCTCAGCTAAGTGCCCCAAGTTGTGCCACCCATCTTGCTAGAATATACCTTTAGAGAAATTGGCATCTTGCACCCTCACCGAAATTTGCTTGTCAATTGAAGGTGAGATACCAAGATTTACACTTCGGTGTGCATTACCAGCTACTTGGAGGCTAAGGACATTAAAGAACCTGATTCATAGTGAAGATCGAAAAATGTATATCAAAATGACTTGGAAGTACAAGTCCTGTCACAGAAATACCCATATACTCCAAAAATTCTATTTAGAAATTCACTAGAAGGACACAGGTTGGGCCAGCATTTATTACTCATTGCTAGTTACCCTTGAGAAGGTGGCGGTGGGCCACATTTTTTGAACTGCTGCAATCCACTTGTTGTAGGTAAACCCATAATGCTGTTAGAGAGGGGCTTTCAGGATTTTGACCCAGCGATCTTGAGGGAATAGTGATATATTTCTAAGTCAGGATGTTAAGTAGCTCGAGGGCAACTTGCAGTTGGTGATTTTTTTAAATGTATTTGTTGGCCCTGATCTTCTAGATGATAGTGGCCATTGGTTTGGAGGTTGCTGTCAAAGGAGCTTAATGATTTTCTGTAGTACATTTTGTAGATAGTACATACGGTTACTACCGAGCATCAGTGGTAAAGGGAGTGGATACTTGTGGATTTGGAGCTAATCAAGTGGATTGTGTTCTCTGCAATGATGTCAAGCTTCTTCAGTGTTGTTGGACCTGCACCAATCAAGGGAACGGGGAGTATTCCATCCACTCCTTATGCCTTGTAGATAATGAATAGGTTTTGGGGAGAGTCAAGAGATTAGTTACTCATTGCAATATCCCTAGTTCCTGACTTGCTCTTGTAGCCTTACAGCTAGTTCATTTTCGTTTCTTTTTAATGGTAAGTCCCATAATGTTGATAGTGGAACATTCCATGTTATTGTGCCATTAACTGTGAGGGGATAATGGTTAGATTGCCTTTTGTCATATTCCCTGGCATTTTTGTGGCATGCATGTTTTTTGCCACTTTTCAATGCAAGTCTGGATATTGGCCAGATTTTGCTGCATTTAGATATTTGCTTCAGTATCTGAGGAGCTGAACATTGCAATCATTGACAAACATCCTCACTTCTGACCTTATGATGGAAGGACCGATATTGATGAAGCAACTGAAAATCATTAGGCCTAGATTCCTGAGAAATTCCAGTAGATGCCCTGGAGTTGAGAAGACTTGTCTCCAAAAAACATCTTCCTTTGTTCCAGATCTGACTTTAATCAGCAGAAAGTTTTTCCCTGATTCTGATTAACTCCAATTTTTCTGGCATTGTTGATGTCAAAGACAGTCGCTTTCAACTCACCTCTGGAATTCAGTTCTTTTCCCCATATTTTGAACTGGGGCTGTAAAGAAATTAGGAGCTGAGTGGCCCTGGCAGGATTCAGTGATATTGGTGTTGTCATTCGAACAGAATCTCCATAGGAATTAAAGGAGCTCCTATAATACTCGGAATTGTGTAGGTTAAATATCTGTCTCATTGGGTGAATAATACCTGAAGAATCTAATACAAAAGCAAAATCATAAGAGTCATAGATAGAGTCATAGAGTCCTACAGCATGGAGACAGGCCCTTTGGTCCAAACTGGTCCATGCTGACCAAAATATCTACCCATGCTAACCCCATTTCACTGAACTTGCCCCATATCCTTCTAAACCTTTCCTATCCATTATTTGTCCAAATGCCTTTTAAATGTTGTTAATGTACCCAACTCAACCACTTTTGCTGGCAGCTCATTCCATATTCATTCCACCCTCTGTGTAAAAACATTGCCCCTCGGGTTCCCTTTTAGTCTTTCCCCTCTAAACTTAAACTAATGCCCACTAGGCTGTGATTCCCCAACCCTGGGAAAAAAGACAGAGTGTATTCACCTGATTAATGTCTCTAGGTCTTGTACACTTCCATATAATCCCTCTACAGTCTCCTACATCCTAAAGAAAAAATACAGGCTGCACACTGGCTCAGTGATTAGCACTGCTGCCTCACAGCACCAGGGTCCCAGGTTCGATTACAGCCTTGGGCAACTCTCTGTGTGGAGTTTGCACATTCTCCCCGTGTCTACGTGGGTTTCCTCTGCGTGCTCCGGTTTTCTCCCACAGTCCAAAAATGTGCAGGTCAGGTGAATTGGCCATGCTAAATTGCCCATAGTGTTAGGTGCATTAGTCAGGGGGAAATGGGTCTGGGTGGGTTACTCTCCGGAGGGTCAGTGTGGACTGGTTGGGCAGAAGGTCCTGTTTCCACACTGTGGGGAATCTAATCTAATCTTAAAAAGTCCTAGCTTATCCAACTTCTCCCAATACCTTAGACTGTTGAGTCCTGGCAACACCTTTGTCAGTTTCTTCTGCATTCCTTCCAGTCTCTTCCACTCCTTCAGAAAACTAAAGCATGATCAGAAGGTTCTGGAAATAGAATCAGCAGATCTTGCAGCATCTACAGAGAGAGATGAAAGACAGTAGCAAAGTGGCATTGTCATTAAGCTAATAATTCAGAACCCCGTGCTAATGTCCTGGGGACAGTGTTCAACTCTCGCCATATTGAGAGTGAAGTTTAAATTCAACACGGTCTGCAATGGTAAGGGTAGGGGTGGATTAAAGTTAGCTTAGTGTTGACCAGGTAACACACAGTTGATTGTTGTAACAACCCCTGGTTCACTAATGTCATTTAAGAAAGGTAACATGCTGCTTTAGTTTGAATATATCTTCAGATCCACAGCAAGGTGATTGACCCTCACCAATTATGGGCAAATAACAAATGTAGGCCGAGCCAGCAATGCCCAGATCCTATGAATAAAATAAACAGTTAATATTTTGAGTCTAATATCACCCTTCTTCCAAAAGAGGCTCCATTCTCCATTTCTGAAGAAGAATCAATTTTAACTCTAAGCTTTAATTCTATTTCCTTCCCACAATGTGATAACAGGCCTGGAGTATTTCCAGTACTTTCTAGAATTGGGGGCATAGTTTCTGTGGGGGTCTCATATTTAAGTTGAACGGGTATTCCTTCTCTGAAGGGTTGTTTGCATTTGGAATTTTTTTCCCCCAGTGATTAGTGAGGTTAGGTCACTAAATGTATCCAAGACTGAGTTAGACAGCCTTGTTAGTGAGTAAGACAGATTTTCAATTGACAAGGGAGTCAAGAGTTATTGGGGATGGCAGGTACGAAAGTGGAATTACACTCATATCAGTCCAGCCATGACCTTATTGAATGGTAGAGTGTTGAATGAGAAGTTGAATGTTTTACTTGTCCTCTTGTTTTCTATCTTCTTATATTTGCTGATTTTATAACCTGAGAATTTTAATGCATTTGGTTAAGATCAAATTTTAATAGTATGTCCATCATTAAATGTAATGTCGATCTGAAACTTATGAAAATGTATGCTTCATCATCAGCATGTTGCATTCATTTAACATGTGAGAGTTGTTGGGCACAATTCTCTTTTGATGAATTGTTACATTTTTTAAATTAACTGCCAGATAAAGGTTGTGGACATGTTGATGCACCTCATGTGAAATATACATTTGAGAGAAAGAAAGGAGCTAGAATTTGGAGAGATTTTCTAGATGTGATGCACTATGTCTCACAGATGAAAAGAAATATAAATTTTTATTCAGGTAACTGCTGGCCTATACTGACTCAACAGTGGCACATTCTCACAGGATGGCCTCACAGGATGGATTAATGGTTTTGCATCACTGCTGTCCTGTCATAACCCAAGTATGACCTCTAGTTTGCAATAAGGTTTGGTTAAACCCTGAGTTCAGCAGTATTTGGCATCAATGGATTACAGTGACCTTTTAAATAGTTCATTGACAACATCTTATCTTAACAGAACACACACATTCAAGAGAGGGCTTTGTAGCAAGATATGGCCTGGCATTGAAACCGATTTGATTTTTAAATATTTGCTTGCAGTGGTTGCATAACAAAAAACTGAAAAGCTTGTCATGAGAGGGAAGTGTAGCTGAGCAATAGGTGACTGAAAACTGTAAAGGTTTTATCACAGTTCAATAAATTATATCTTTCAACTGTTTTAACACATTTACGAAAATGGTACTTGCACTGCAAAGTCAATTGATACTATTACTTATGTCCTATGGGTTAGTAGTTGTGAAAACACTATCAATAATATTCAAGAACAGTACGTTCCCACTTAAACCATTTAACATTATTTCACTTTAATGTCATTTACAAGACTTTCTATTCTCTGACCTGCCTGCTCAGGTGACTCTCCCACAATTCTATCCACATTCTCAGTTTCTGTCCTCCACCCCAAACCTCACACTGCCACCCTTACCTCCCAGCCATGCTTCCAGGTATTGCCTCACTCGTGATCTTGCTGTTCAATCTTGTTTCCTTCTTGACCTTTCTTCTAGCCCTTCACCTTTTCTCCTGCAATGGGGTTACCTTAGGGGAGTCTGCCACCCTAGTGTCAATTATATATTATTAAAAATGTTTGCAATATCATTATTATTAAAAAAATAATTATGATTATAAAATTATAATTATTACTAAAAATTAAAGAAACCTTATAGTCTAGTCTGAGCTTGAATAAATACCATTCCTATAAGCTGTTCTTCTCAGTTTCCTGACTATCTAAGTTCCACTAAAAGCATTGACATTTTCAGTGAATTACTTATTTATGGTAGCAAGTTCTGCTTTCTCGCCATGCTCAGGCAAAACATTTACATTAACCATTGAATTTAATTGTGAGTATCTTCTAATCGTGATCTGACGTCCCCTCTTCCAGTTTGGATCTCCTCCACAGGTGAAAATCATTCTGTATCACATCAAGTGCCATCCAGCATTTTGAAGACAACTATGAGGTGACCCCTCAGATATCTGTTTATGATACAGTGGTGTATTGTAATATCACAGAACTAGTAATCAGAGCTTCAGATTAATGCATTTGTTTAAATCCCAAACTGCAATTGCTTCAATTTAAATGCAGTTAACAAATCACAAATTTAAGTCTCCATTAGTAATAGTAACCAGAAAACTATCAGCAGTTGTAAAAACTCATCTTTTTCACTAATGTCCTTTAGGAAGGGAAGTTGCTGTCTGGCCCACTTGTAATTTTAAATCAATAGCATTGTGGCTGATTCTTAACTGTCCTCTGAAATCACTTGGAAAGACAATCAGTTCAAAGGTAATCAGGGATGGGAAACAAATGCTGACCTTGCCAATGATATCCACATTCCCTAAATGAGGAAAAAAAGTCCAAACCTGTTCAGTCTTTTGTATAATATTCACCAGTATAAATAAACTAGAATTATTTACACTTGTAATATAATCATCATGCAAAAGAAATAGTTACCATTTGCCCAGTATTCCAAAGCAGGTAAGGTACACTGGTGCAGTTTTTCAATGTGCAAAATCCTGTGAACCCTTCTATAAAAATGATTGGTGAGTGAATGGAACTTGGGACCCATTGGGATGCACCTATAGGAAATAGTCAGTTCTCTTGAACAAACATTATAGTTCACCAGTCCTGTGGCCCGACACCCTTGGTATGAATCACTGTCAGAGATATGTTACAGCGCAGAAGGAGACTATAGAGGTGAAGCTGGAAAAGCACAGCAGGTCAGATAGCATCAGAGGAGCAGGAAAGTCAATGTTTCAGACCAAAACTCTTCATCAGGGCTTGTGAGGGCGAGGGAGTCCAGAGGTATATTCTGAGGGAAGGGTAGGTGGGATGGTGATAGGTAGATGCAGGTAGGGAATTATTGTGATCAGTCAGTGGGAAAGATGGAGTAGTCAGGTGAGGTCAGGGAGGTGATGAGAAAAGGCAGGGCTAGACATGGGATTAGGCTGGGGGAGAAGGGACTTTAAAGCTGGTTAAGGTAGTGTTGAGGCCAATGGACTGTAAGCTTCCCAGGCAAAATATAAGATGTTATCACTCCAGCTTCTGTTTGGCCTCACTCTGATAGTGGAGGAGGCCAAGGATGCACATATCATTGGGGAAGTGGCAGGAGAATTTAAATTGGATCACAACTGAAAGGTTGGGTTGGTTGATGCATGCAGTGCACAGATGGTCCATGAACCAATCCCCATGTCTGCGTTTGGTCTTCCAGATATAGACGAGACCATATCAGGAGCAATGGATGTAATAGCTAAGGTTGGATGACTTGCTAGTGAATTGCTGTTGGATCTGGAAGGATTGGACAGAGTTGAGAGTGGAGGTATGGGGCAGGTGTTGCACCTCTTGTGGTTACAGGGAAACGTACTGGGTGTGGTGGGAATGTGCAGTTGACAAGGGAGTCATGACGAGGCAGTCCCTGTGGAAAACAGACAGGGGTGGGGATGGAAATATCTTTGTGGTAGTCGGGTCTGATTGTAGATGGTGGAAATGTCGGAGGATGATGCATTTGACTTGGAGGTTGGCAGGGTGATATATGAGGACTAGGAGGACTCTATCCTTAATGTTGCAGTAGGGAGGAGGTTTGAGGGCAGAAGTGCAGGAGATGGAGAAGATGCAGTTGAGGGCATTCTTGTTTACAGAGGAGGGGAAACTATAGTCCCTAAAGTAGGAGGATATCTGAGATGTCCCGGAGTGGAACACCTCACCCTGAGAGCAGATGCAGCGGAAGTGCGGCCTTTTCCCCAAACTACTCTGGGATCAGCCCAACACCATTAACCATGCAGACGCTCAGGCAACTCATCTGGATTGTGTGGCTGCCACTTCTGCTCAGTTCGAGGACAATGTGACTGCTGACACCATCAAAGACTGGGTACTTCTGCTTCTGCCCATGTGACCACTCCAGTGTACACAACCACACTTGATGAAGTCTCCACCTGCTTCTGGCTCCAGCTCCACACTCAGCCACTGGCCCAAGCCCTGCCATCCCCCGCACCTGCCCCTCACTGAGGCTGAAAAGTCAGTTTTCAGCTAAGGGTTCAACTTCATTCCCCTACGCCTACATGTAAATAAATTCCGCACACGTCAAGATGTCAAGCTCTTTCTTTGCTGCTTCCAATTCCACGCCTATTTCTTTGAATGGGAAACCAAACCCTACCCTCTAATGACCCATTCTCATGCCTTCAGAAAGCTGAACTCTCCAATACCAACACCCACATCTTGGCCTCCTACCTTCCCTCAACCTTTTCATCTCAAACTGTTGCTGTGACATCAATCGCTTGGATCTCTCCAACCCTTTCACCTACTCCAACCTCTCCCCATTGGAACATGCAGCCCTCAACTCCCTTCACTCCAACCCCAATCTCACTATTAAACTTCCCAATGGAGGGGGGTGTGCAGTGATACCAAGGTGAATTGACATCTACATTGCTGATGCCAGATGCCAAATATCTCAGACCCCCTTCTGCCAACCTGTCAATTATGACCCCACCTCTGATCATTAAGCCATCATCTCCTGGACAATCAATGACCTCATCACCTCGAGAGATCTCTCGGCTACAGCCTCCAACCTGATAGTTCCCCAACCCATTTCTATCCCACCCCAAAATCCATAAACCCGATTGCCCTGGTTGACCCGTTGTCTCTGCCTGCTCCTGCCCCACCAAGCTCATAGAGTCATAAAGCCATAAAGATGTACAGCACGGAAACAAACCCTTCTTTCCAACTCGTCCATGCCAACCAGAAATCCTTACCAAATCTAGCCCCATTTGCCTGCACTTGGCCCATATCTCTCTAAACTCTTCCTAGTCATATACCCATCCAGATGTCTCCTCCTGACTTGATTCCCTTCATTCCCCTTTGATCCAGGAACTCCCTACCTGCATTCATGACATAACCCATGCTGTCTACCTTTTCCAAATCTTTCAATTCCCCGGTCCCCAACTCCTCATCTTCACCATGGACATTCAGGCCCTTTATACCTGTATCCCTCACACACAGGGCCTAAAAGCCCTCTGCCTCTTCCTCTGCTCTTGGCCCAACCAGTCCCCCTCAAATGACACTCTTAGAATTGTTCGTCACCATCAACAATTTTTCATTTGCTTCCTCCCTCTTCCTACAAACCGAAGGTGTGGTCAAGAGCCTTCATGGGTCCAAGCTATGCCTGCCTCTTTGTAGGATTTGTGGAACAGTCCCTCTTCCTCAACTACACCAGCAGCATCCCTCACTTCTTCCTCCACAATATTGAAGACTGTATTGGCCCAACTCGTGCTCCCACAAGGAGCTTGAGCAGTTCACCACCTTTGGCAAACCTTCTACCCCATCCTCAAATTCACCTGGTCCATTTCTAACATGCCCTCCCCTTCTTGGACCTCTCCGTCTCCATCTCTGGAAACTGATTCACCACTGTATCCATTTCAAACACACTGATTCCCATAACTACGTTGTATACACCTCCTGCAAAGATACTGTTCCATACTCTCAATTCTTCCGTGTTCGCCAGATTTTGACACCAGAAGAATACTATTCAGACCATTGTGTCACATCTTTGTGCTGTTATCCCACCTTCCCCATACAACCTGCACCACATCCTCACCTCCTCTACTATACCTTTTACATTGTTGCTTTTCAAGTAATCAGCTAATGCCCTTTTATACATCTCAATTGTATTTACCTCCACGACACTCTGGGAAATGCATTCAAAACCGTAACCACCTGCCATGTTTTAAAAAATTGCTAAAATCATTGTTGATGATTTTATGGATGATTTTAAATCTGTACTTCCTCATTCTCAATCCTATCACAGTTTTGAGATATTAGGAAAAAATGTGGGAGATAATGATTAAAGAATAATTTGATATGTAATAACCTTCATCATATTGCTTACATCATATATAATCGTTTTACCATATCATTAAAACCTAAAAGGAAAAGGACATGTTTCTGTTTCTGAATTTGGTGTGCAAAGGGAGAACAGTTGTAGCATATGACTTAATGGCTCAGATTTTGCAGAAAAAAAAGAATGCATGCTGTAATTAATGCACAAATTGGCCAGTAAGTGCAGGGAATAAAAACGGATGTCATCATTCACAAATATTGAAAACATAATGGTCACTTTATGCCGCCAGGCTGTTCCTTTTCATAGCAAGTTGCTGTTAATTGTAAGAACTTGTGGGCGGCACGGTGGCACAGTGGTTAGCACTGCTGTCTCACAGCGCCTGAGACCCGGGTTCAATTCCCGACTCAGGCGACTGACTGTGTGGAATTTGCACGTTCTCCCCGTGTCTACGTGGGTTTCCTCCGGGTGCTCCGGTTTCCTCCCATAGTCCAAAGATGTGCAGGTCAGGTGAATTGGCCATTGCCCGTAGTGTTAGGTAAGGGGTAAATGTAGGGGTATGGGTGGGTTTCGCTTCAATGGGTCGGTGTGGACTTGTTGGGCCGAAGGGCCTGTTTCCACACTGTAAGTAATCTAAAAACTCATTGGATTTTTTCATTAATTGTTCATTACACACACTGCTTAAAGTTAGGGCTGGTAATTTCAGGTGTGACGCCATGCTAGTTGTTAACATAATATCTGTCAACCTCTCATCAAATAGCAGATGACTACAGATACTGGATATCAGAAGTAAAAAAAAACAGAAGTGCAGGAAATATTCAGTAGGTCTGGCTGTATTTGTGGAGAGAGAAATACAGTTAATTTTTCAAGTCTGTGGGCTTTTGTCAGAGCTGGAAAAAGTTTAAGGTGAAACAGATTTTGATCAAAGGAAACTCCAAGATAGGATGGAAGACAGAAGAGAAGTTAACAGAAAAGTTAGTCTTCTGGGGTCAAGTGCACTGGTGAGAGGGCTAGAAAAGAAATGGAGAAAGAAAAGATGCCCCTAAGGCAGGTAAACAGCTGTATGCAAGCAAAGGGTAAGAGAGATGAAAAAGTCAACATCTGGACTGTGTTCACTCACCAACAACAGCTTCCACTTCATAACAGCTAAAGTTCCAAAGAACAGTCATATTGGACTTGAAATATTAATTCTGTTTCTCTCTCTATAGATGGAGCCAAACCTGATGAGTTTGTCCAGCATTTTCTGCTTTTTACTTCAAGCTTCCTTTTATAATGCCTCTAATGGAGTAAAGTGACCTAAAATACGTAACAGGAGAGTTTATTGTAAAGAAAGTGACACAGTGGTGTGAATTATATATGTATTTCAGAGCAACACAAGTTGACACGAATTTCTATATGAGCAGAAGGTTTATTTGCACATTTCTCCTCTTTGCTGCTCTCCTCTCAATTTTGAGTGGCTTCCATGTTAGTTATTGACATTTCCTCTGTCAAACATCCAAACTTAACAAGTCAAGCACAAGAACATAAAATAGTTACCAGACTGAAATAATCCATTGCAGATCAATTGAACCAGTGACCATAATGGACACTAACCTGTATAAGGGCTAGGAGAGGTGAGTAAAGGATTACTGTAAGTGAGCAGTGTTATGAAGGAGGATGAAACACAGAGATGTAGGGATGAAATTCCAAAGCTTAGATAGCTGCAAGCACAACTGCAGATGGTAAGTTTAAGGAAATCAGGGATACACACAGTGTCACAGTTGGAGGTACTCTGATCTCTGTAGGCTGTATGTGACTGGAACAGATTACAGAACCAGGTAATACTGCAGCACATATATCAGCATACAGCAGGTTAGTTTTTCATGGTATCAATATTCTAATGGGAATATATTGATACATAACTGCCATACTGACAGAATGGGTGCTGAACATTTTCAAAGTTGAGTTTGAATTCATTAGCCTTTGAAACAATTTTAGAATACATTGCATTGCATCAAGTAAAGCAAACTTGGACCTTTGGCTGAAAAACAACCCTAGCCTGAATATTTTTATAGCTAGATTGTAGTAACAGTGTGTAAATAACATGGAACATTTTTTATGACTCCTTCAGTACAGAAAAATAGTCTTACACACACACTATCATAATATTAAAGTACTTAGCTAGGGTGCTAACATCATTTGGATTTTACTTGCTGGCTTACCTTCTGACCCTCTTGACCTACTTGAACATGCTTCACATTTACCTTCTATTATATTGGTATTCCCTTGATGAGCCTCTGGTCTGACTTTCTCATCAAACCCTTCTCCAAAGTCTTCTTCCGTTATTATTATGTAACATTGCATGTCAGATAGCCCAAAATAATGTGAAGGTTCCTGACTCTTTGTCTTTCACCTTTTGTTTCTCAAATCAGCTCTAAGTTTTAATTTTTTAATGGAATCTGAGCAGAAGCTTTATAACATTTTGTTGTCTGAAAGTTCAGTTCTCCAGTACTCATGTTTCACAGGTTGGATGAGACTTCGGTCCAACAAAACATTGGTTTATAGGGCAATGTGGGAAGTTATTGACCTGAGTGTGACTGACTTTTGGAAAATAGCAAGAGATCACCTTGAGGTCATTGCAATTAAGATGCAAAGAGCTGTAGAATAACCTTTTCTGAGTTAGAAGAAAACTAGCTACAGAGGCCACAAAGTCACTTCAAGGCTGCTATGAAACGACTTACATTATGCTTTCTGTAATTATGTGGAGGTGCCAATGTTGGACTGAGGTGGACAAAGTTAAAAATCACACAACACAAGGTTATATTTGAGTGATGATGGCTCCTCCTTTATCTTCTGATATGATGACAATTTTTCAATTTTGAGAGAATGGATGGCATTGTGTTATGATCAGGTGATGGTTTGCTCTCACTAGTGGGTGCAGCTGGTGAATCTGGGATTACACATTTTCTGACAGTTTGAGCATACATGTCAAGCCCAAGACAGAAGATCTCCGGAGGGGTCAAAATTGACTCCTTCGGTCGCTCCACTACAGATCTTTCTGATGACTATTCTGGTTCACCGGTTGTCTCACTGGGATTGCTGTTGACATCTTGGAAGAATTCCTGGGGTCTCATTCATCTGATGAATTCTTCCATGTCTGCCACAAGACCAATGGAGTCCATTTTGGTGATAGGATAGAAATTCAGCCTTCATTTTGTGATGTGCTGCGAACTGGTGTTGTGTGATTTTTAACTCTGATTTGTATACTGCTTACAGTTTGGTTTTACTTCCATTCTTTTAAATGTCTTCTATTTGATGAGCCAAGAATTTGCTTTCAAAATAAATGTGAATTTTATGCCACTCAGTCATTAGTGTGAAAATTGTCCAGTGACTTGAATAGAAGAGGAAACATCCATGAATAGTGAATGACCTCAAATTGCTGGATAACTTGCAGCCGTCTGTAGTTGGCCTCGTGAGTCACAACTGACCCTGATGAAATTTCTATATTTGTGTGTTAATTAGCTATTACTTACTGCCCAAGATTAGCATTGGTACTTAATAACATGGATGTATTTTTAGAAATCAGGTTTATGTTTCTGCAGTTCCAAAAAGGCTAGCCCACAATGGCAACAAGTGAATCTGTAGACTCTCATTCTGCATTTGGAGTATTGCTTTCAGTGATATTTTGACTTTTGAATTTAAGGACAAATCTTACTTTTCCTTCCCTGTAAGTTCACACTAGGATGCTGTGATTGCTTGGGAGTTGAATGCATAAACATGTCGTGTGGCTGTGAGAACACTGTAAACTCAGTGACATTTTGCATTTAGATCTGACCCATTATCTCTATTTACTTTTCTGTCACTGTTAATGCTAGAGTTAATGTTTCACAATAAATTCCAAATTGGTTCACTAATGTCATCAGGGCACCCATGGATCAAACTGACCTTTGTGGCACTTCAATCCCACACAACGTGGTTGATTCCACAGGATTAGCCGGGAAGTAGCTGAAAATGTGTTGCTGGAAAAGCGCAGCAGGTCAGGCAGCATCCAAGGAACAGGAGAATCGATGTTTCGGGCATAAACCCTTCTTCAGCAATGAGGAAAGTGTGTCCAGCAGGCTAAGATAAAAGGTAGGGAGGAGGGACTTGGGGTAGGGGCGTTGGAGATGCGATAGGTGGAAGGAGGTCAAGGTGAGGGTGATAGGCCGGAGTGGGTTGGGGGTGGAGAGGTCAGGAAGAAGATTGCAGGTTAGGAAGGCGGTGCTGAGTTCGAGGGATTTGACTGAGACAAGGTGGGGGGAGGGGAAATTAGGAAACTGGAGAAATCTGAGTTCAAATCTGAAATCTGAGTAGCCGGGAAGTAGACAAATGCTGGTTCAGCAGTATTGGCCACATCTGAATTTTAATAAGCAACTCGTAGATTACACTGAAAAATAAGTAGGTAGAATTGTTCTTCAGCACAGTTTATTTTTCATGGTGAGTTGTGGGTGAGCCTGTAAATGTACGACTGTCAAACAATCTTCTAACAAGTACTCATTATAAATCTCTTGATATAACATTCTTTTGGTCTCGGCTGAATCCACATTATGAGAATGTCAGGAAGCCTGTGAGAACAAAAGCCTGTTTGGTTCATTGAACTTCCTCTATCTTGCAAATTGAGTTCAATTTGCACCATTATAACCTCTCTCTAATTTAATTGATCCCTGGAGGCAATTGAATAACTACAGTTAAAACTTCCAAGATGAGGAAACTCTGACTTTTATTCCTGACCCCTTCAGTTAGTCAAGTGAAACCAACAGAATGAGCATCCAGCATTACATTAGACATCACTCAACTTGACAAGCTATATACTAGAGATGCTACATCCCTAGACTTGTGAGCACAGAAAGAACCCAATAGACTATTTTATCACCTGCATTTATACTTGCTGTTATAATCTTTTATCTCATTCAAACCAAGATATTCACACTTTTTTTTATATTTAGCATGAGTGTTGTTGGTTCTCATTACTCCTATGGAGAGGAAAATTAAGAAACAAATTTTTTCACCTGACTTTTCTTCCAGCTTTGATTATGTACCACCCGTTCAGCACATTCTCAATTTACCTCAATTTTCAATCACTGTCTTTCAGTAATTTGAATAACAACGAAGCTCAAACCTCAATAGAATTAATTGTTTTCTGATCTAAGAATTACTTTTCAAATTTATAAGAATGGACTATTAGCTTAAGAGTCCCACTGTATGCAGCCCAAGCTGATTGAAGATGCTCAGAGTCACAGATAACTATGGGGTATATTTTATGCTGAGAAGTAATCACAGTGAAAAAGCTGATATTCCTAAACAATCTAGCAAAAGCTGCATTGGTCTTTTCTGCTGGCATTGCCAATCTCTTCAGTTTTGCTTTGATCTTGAAGTGTACATAAGGAGAGACACCAAAGAAAGACTCATGCTAACAACTAGCTGATGATTGTCTGACCTTTGTCAGTAACATGCATTGAAAAGCCCATGTAATTTTGTGCTAGAGTCACAGAATAAAAGAAACTCCTCTGGAACTGCTATTCAGGTTAAATGTTAGTCCTACGGAAGAAGAGCAAATGGGAATCCCAAAATGTCTGGATGCTTGAGTTAATTTGTGGTCCTCCAAGGTTATGAATACTCAAATCTATTAATCTGAAAACTGGATAATCTACCAGGAAATGCTAAACTCTAACAGCACAGATCCATTGGGTCCACTGTTCCTGTATCAGCTCTTTGGAAGAGCGATATCATATTTGTCTACCCATCCACTTATTTGACCCAGCCAAGAATTTTATTTTTTTATTCAATATCTTCTTGTAAGTTACTGCTGAATCTGCTTGGGCCAGATATTCAGCAAAGCGGTAGAATAATTGGTGCTGTGGGCCCTTTTGTGCACTGTTCCTCAATTAAATCTCTTTTTTTTAAACTTAGCATGGGTTTTAAAGGAATTCAATAACCGATTCTTACTTTTTTTTCTATAAATGTTACGTTCCCATAAATCCATTATTAAATGACTGAAGATATAAGAACTTCAGGATTTATAGGTTGCCTGTAGGATATCTGAACCATACTCATTGAATTTTATACTTTGAATTGGTATTATCCTCCATAATTTATGAATAGATTCTGCTTAAGACATTACAGAAAAAGAGATACAGCTAACTTGGTTGCATAGCCACACACACATAACTCAAGCAAAGAACAGGGCAGAGCAGCTGCAATATGTGCCGTAGGGTTTGGTAGTTTAAAGTATAATGGCTATATAAACTAATATTTAAAAATGGAAGCAACTGTCATACTAAAGAAAACGTAGAAGATCTGAAGGCTGAATTTGTGTTGCAAAACCTAATGATTTTGACAACTGGTTATTGGGTCCACACAGTTTTGCTAAACTGAAAATTTAATGTACTGTCTGTAACATTCGCAAATTTGTTTACATAGCTATATATAATGAAGCATACAGACATAACTGCTAAGAAATGCCAAAAGTAAACAAAAATAAAATAGCATGTGAAAAAAATAGCATGGCAGATATAGTTGAGTGCTTGAAAAATGTAAAGGAAGTTCTTATATGATCATAGACATAAATTGAACCTTAGAACCTGAGGAAGGGTCACTCGACCCGAAACGTCAACTGTGATTTCTGTCCACAGGTGCTGCCAGCCCTGCTGAGCTATGCCAGCAATTTCTATTTTTGTCTCTGATTTCGCAATTCTTTTGGATTTTACATGATCATCATTGAAATCTCTTACCATTCACCGTGTGTTGCAACATTTTTATGGTGTTAAGGGAAAGAACTTGCATTTTTATGACATTTCCCATGATCTTGGGATGTTTGAAAGCACATTACATCCAAGTAAGCAATATTGAAGTGTATTCACCCCTGTAATGTATGAAACACAGCAGCAATTTTGCATGCAGCAAGTTCCCCTAAACAGTAATGAGATAATGACCAAATTATTTATGATAAATATTGCCCATGATAGTAGAGAAAATGCTCTATTATTAGTACATTGGAAAGTTTCTTATTTTAGGATTAAAGTTCAGGATTAAAGACAGCACCCCTGACATTGCAGCACTTTCTCAGGACTGCACTGAATTGTCAGCCTGGATTATCTAATAAACGTTTTGGTATGAGGCCTGTATCCACAAACCTTGTGTCATTTGATACCAACTTAGGACTTATTTTTTTCTAAATATTATCATTAATACACAATACACCACAAAGTTTTGTCCACATTGTACCATTATAAGGCAAATTAAGGTGATGTTGCCCTCTGAGTAGATCTGGAGAATGTTTCCATTGAATGTGCATCTGTAGTTCTCCGTGAGAGCTGGCTTTTAACTGCTGATGTTTTTTAAACAAATGATTTCTTTGTAGCACTGTGATATTGGTTTCCAGTAGAGTGAATTTACACAGCCACACCACATTACTCCCTTGCAGATAGACAGCTGGTAATTGCTTTTCTTTTTCAAAGGAAATATGTCAGTATATACTTTGCTTGTGTGAAACAGCCATGCTATGGAATATACAGTTTTGCTGGTGGCATTGTTCCAGATAAGTAATGATTTGGCAGTGCAATTGTGTGTGAATTTAGCCAATGACTATTTTTGCTGGGCCTACCCTGTTATTAAAACACTGAGTCTCGAAAGCA
This sequence comes from Hemiscyllium ocellatum, assembly GCF_020745735.1. NCBI lineage: Eukaryota > Metazoa > Chordata > Chondrichthyes > Orectolobiformes > Hemiscylliidae > Hemiscyllium > Hemiscyllium ocellatum. Next base: position 97,261,618 of record NC_083403.1, read on the forward strand.
GAACACTTTATACTTGTACAAGAGCTGCACAAGTATCAACAGCACATACAATTTGTCTTCCCTTTGCAGTTTTTCATTGTTTGTGTTATTTCTGAAGGGTTTAAAGGCGCTTTGCCATAAGACCACATTGTCCTGATAATTACTAATTAATCATTGTTGGTATCTTTTAAAATTAGGCACACTTTTTATCTTGGTTGCCAAGCAACTGCAAATTGCTGTTTTTAAGAAGAATAATGTTGAATAATTATGCAGCCAGCTATTATTGGTCACAAGTGTGCCATCGCTTCACCGAAATGACAGGTTTTCTCTGGTGTAGGACAGGTTACTGAAAGAGATCTCTTGACTGGAAAGGAGATAAACCTTCATGCCATATTGTAGATAGAGACTGTATTTTATTGGAGCTCATTTCCAAACACCTACATTCACTGCATAAAAACAGAAATGTACCTCAAAAATTAAGCATGCAACACTTCAAAAGCTGTACTTCAGATATATCGAAACAGAATTTTATACTGTTTCATTTTTTTCTCTCTGCCAAGCTGATTTTAATCAATGCCATTCAACCTGCTGTTAATTGGACTGAAGGAATTTTTATTTAAAACACCATTGAAACCTTTCTTTAATGTCACAGAAGTGATTTCTGATACTGGCAATACTTAGGACAATAAGGATAAAGAAAAAAAGTGTTTAGTATACAGATTGCTGAGTATTAGCTAGGCAGAGAGATGGGTAGACATGTGGACACAAATGGACATCTGGTTAGCTATTGAATAAATTTTCTTGATAGATCAGAGAACGAAAAATAAATGGTGTGTTTCATTTCAACTGTACTCATATAGGAAGACAATTTATTTACCACAATGATGTACTTAGATGACAACTGGCAAAGGAATTAAGATTAATGGTTGAATAAAAGTTTATCAATGGTTAGATCAATAGATAACTACAGGGCAACCTCAATTATCTGAACGACACAGGCTGGGAGTATTTTGTTCAGATACTCAAATGTTCGATAACACAGTTTACCCAAAAATCGGGACCTTGAGATCTTGTTCGGATAAACCAAAATTCGGATAACCGAGGTTATTCTGTATATTAGATTTTATAGATACATAAATCAATATTTAAAAAGCTATATTGAAGTGAATGCACACTAATCGAAATATATAAAGATAGTGATTGATTAGCTAATATAGCAGAGCTAGCTAGGCAGAGTAAAAGGCAAGTTGTTTTCTATATTTCAGCATTTTTGATATATAGATAGGTTATTAGTAATGATGCTGATTAATTAGATTAATATAGATGCACGCGATAAGGATTGCAACTGCTTGAGGCAATAAAAGGAGATAATTACCCAATGTTTCACAATAAATCAGAAGTTTAATTATTTAGCGAAGGGGCAGATTTTGATACAATATCTAAAAATCTGCAGGCAGAACTTTATTATGTCTTTATGTAGTTGTGTAGCTTAATAAGCGGCTGAGTCTATAGGATACTTAAATGACTGTAAATCTGGAGTGAGATTGACAGGTGGAATGGAAGGTGACTATATAACTCTATAGATTCAGATATGTGGAAAATGAAAGATGACATATAATCTAGAGGTCTATAAATTGCATTGGTATATAAATTAATCAACAAACTGACATTGTTAATACTAGGTGAGGATGGGAATGTAACCTTTGCTTTGTTTGACTGTGACAGGTGTTGTTTCAAATGGTGTGATTTAGAAGAGACAAACAACAGGTTTTACTGTACTTTTCTTAAAAAAAGAGTATTTGTTGCACTTAACACCTAATATAATTAAAACTGATAACTATGTTCCAGTTCTCTCATATACAAGTTTTTGTACACATAGATGAAAAGGTCAAACATAGGAAGATAGCTTTTAAAAGCCTGAGATGTACAGCAGATCTGACAGTACCTATGAAGGAGTTAATGTTTTGAGTCCAGTATGACACTTCTTCAACTTTGAAGAAAAGTTGAAATTTGATTGGCTTTATGTTTTGAAAAAAGGTAGAGGGTCAAGTAGAATGAAAAGAAGAAAATCAGGGAATAGGATAGAGGACAGGAAAAACAACCATTACAAAGTCCATTACATATGCCCTTTTGTTCGGTCAACATCTTTGTCATTTAATATCTACTGAAGGGAAGAATGGTAGTGTAGGATGATCTCAATGACTCACATTCTGAGCTGGTTTTCCAAATCATGGTCAAGGATTTTTTTGCCAATATACTACTAATCAGTGTCAGAACAATGGGTTCTGACACAATGGGTGTCAGATTACTCAAAGAAATATAGAATTGGTGTTTTTAAATGAAGAAGACAGGTGACTGTATCTGTAAATTCAGTGTGTGTCAGACAAAGCCTTGTGTAAACCCATGAAATATAACTGCTGAACAATCTCAGAGAAATTTCAACAGTTAGACTTGAAAAGAAGAGATAACGAGGGGCAGAAAGCCAACATCTATGGATTGTGTACTAAACTGAAGACATATTCATGTTTTCCACTTGCAAGAATATACAAAAGATATTTAAAAACAACCACAATCCTGGTCTGTGTACTAGTGAGGACTACAATGTTGTGAAATCCACAGTCTGAGGACAATCATTGGTCACCCCTGGGCTGCAGGTAAAAGATTCTCTCATGCTGAATGCTGCACATCAAATCAGCCAGTCAAGTGACCAGTGAGAATGAAATGGGAAAAAAGCCTATCAGCTAATTGCCTAACAAACATCCATGAAATCAATTGCTTCACCACCATCACTGTTACTGGTATTATCCAACTTAACAGCTGCAACATTCCATCATGTATACTTCATAGAACCCGGAAACTGATCCCTATTTCTTTTTAACTGTTATCTTGGTTCTCAATTCACATTTCTACTCAATGCGTATATGTGTGGCATTATATTAAGCTTTGTCATGTTTAAAAGCAAATAAATGTGTGCTTCTTCAACCCATGATAGCCTAATTAATTTTGATTTTTTTTAAAGCATAATTACATTGAGGGTCACAGAGTCATACAGCATGGAAACAGACTGTTCAGTCCAAATCATCTGCGCTGACTAGACATTTTTTTTATTTCAAAAATATACTTTATTCATAAAATTATTTGGATCTGTACACAATTGGGCATGCCATTCTTGAGCACACATTGCTTTACTTACAGACATCGAAATTTATTTTTCCTATATGCAAGTCTGTACATTTTCTATCCAGCTCTTCTGCTGAGGAGCCCAAATGACTGCGCGGGCCCTCTGTTCTTAGGCAGGCAGATGTTACACAGTCATCTTTCCCCACTGCGACTTGTCAGCCGCTGCCCCAAGCTTCAGCGTGTCCCTCAACACGTAGTCCTGGACCTTGGAATGTGCCAGTCTGCAACACTCAGTCAGTGTCAACTCCTTCAGCTGGAAGAGCAACAGGTTTTGGATCGCCCAAAGAGCGTCTTTCACCGAGTTGATGATCCTCCAGGCATAATTGATGTTCGTCTCGGTGTGCGTCCTGGGGAACAGACCGTAGAGCACGGAATCCCGCGTCACGGCGCCGACGAGACATCCTAATGTGAGCTTATTCCTTACCAGCATTTGGCCCACACCCCTTTAAGCCCTTCCTATTTATACACTCAGCCAGGTGCCTTTTAAATTTTGTAAATGTACATGCCTCCATCACTTCTTCTGACAGCTTGTTCCATACATACACAACCCTCTGCATAAAAATGTTATCCGGCAGATCATTTTTAAATCTTTCTCCTTTCACCTCAAACCAATGCCCTCTAGTTTTAGACTCCCTCCAACCTAGGAAAAAGACCTTGGCTATTCACCCAATCCATGCCCCTCATGATTTTATAAATCTCTATATGGTCACTCCTCAGCCTTCAACGCTGCAGGGAAAGTAGCCCCAGCCTATTCTGCCTCTCCCTATAGCTCAAACCCTCCAACCCTGGCATTATCTTCATAAATATTTTATGAACCATTTCAAGTTTCATAACATACTTCCCATAGCAGAGAGACCAGAAATGAACACAGTATTCCAAAGGTAATCTAACCAATGTCCTGCACAGTTGCAACATGACCTCCCAACTACTATACTCAGTGCACTGAGCAGTGAAAGCAAGTATACCAAATGCCTTCCTCATTTTCATGTCTACCCGTGAATCCATTTTCAAGGAGCTTTGAACCTGCACACCAACGTGTCTTTGTTCAGCAACACTCCCCAGGGTGCTACCATTAACTGTGTAAGTCCTGCCCTGGTTTGCCTTACCAAACTGCAACACTTCACATTTATCTAAATTAAACTCCATCTGCCACTCCTCAGCCCATTGACCCATCTGCTCAAGCTCTAGGGAAAATAAATCCACGGAAGAAGGTATCCTTTCTAAATCAACCTTGTTGTGACCAGCTAAGAAAGAAACGATTAAGAAAAGGAGCCACTTAATTCTCCCTCATCTGAAAGTGTAACCGTCTATGAGTCTTCGAACTGGCATTGTCATGCATGTGGGATCCTTGCCAAGTAGCAATCAGATCTTCATCTTTGACTGTCTGTTAGCCTAGTGGCCATGTTACTGCTCTCCTGATTCAGAGAATGGAACCTAATACAAAAGTCTGTAAATTTAAATTCTTTTCTTTTACAAATCTGGAAATTATACCAGCAAAGTTGAATTAAATACAGAAAAATCTGGAAACATCTATCAAACCTGGCAACATTTTGGAGAGGAAAACAAAGAAAACATGTTATGTCAGTGATAGTTCATCAGAACGGTGAAAGTCAGAAATTGAAAGGATTGAAGGAAGTTCAGAGATGGGGAAAGCAACAAATGAGAGAAAGTGAAGGTCTGTGACAATATGGAAGGCAGGAGCTAGTAAGTGAAATAACGGAGGATAGTGCAAGACAAAAAGGTGCAATAATGAGATTAGTGATGAAACAAAAAAATGTGACTAGAGGAGATATTAATGGGGAAGTAAATACTCATTGTCAACAGCTACCAGCTAATGCAAACAAAAATAAAAGTGTAGGCAATATTTACCATCCAAAATTGTTGCACTTTTACCCGAAGTTAAATGTCCAGAAGGTTGTAAAGTGTCTGAGTGAAAGTTAAAGTGCCAATCCTCAAATTTATGTTGATCTTTTTCCTTAAGTGAAAGGTCAAGTAAAGCTGGTTTGTTAGATTGTCAAAAAAACCCTAAATGGTTCACTAACATATTTATGTAAAGCTTCGTTCACAGTTCACCTACACTTGTTGACCTCTCTCTTTCTTCTGTTCCTGCAATGCCTCAAAATTAAAATTTTCATCTTTTTGTTCAAATTACTTCGTGGTGTGCAATTTTTGCCTCCTAATACAACTTCTGAAAGTTTTGCACTATCTTAATTTTGGCCTCTTGTGCAATTCTGATTTCTTTTGTCCTTCAATTTGCAACCATGCTTTGATTAACTGGACATCACTTTATGGATGTCCAATTCCTCTCCCACAACTTCCTAATCTTTAACCTTTTTATCTCACTCTTCTCCTTTAAGATGGTTAGAATAGTTAGATGGCTTTATTTGACTGACACAGACTTGGTTGGCCAAAGGGTCTTTTTCTGTGCTGTAGACTTCCATGGTTCTAAACTTTTGCTTAAAAAAAACTACTCCTATGATCAAGCTTCTGGTACCTATCCTAATCTGCCTGTTTGTGGAGCGTGTTGAGTATTCTCTCATAATACTTAGTGAAGTATCTTGGGATGTTGAATGTGCTGTAGAAATGCAAGTTGTTAGGTGTTATAAGACATTGTCTAAAAGGGTGGTGAAAGTACATTAAGTGGCATATTTCCATGTGTAGTTAGGTACATACTTGGAACAGAAAAATAAGATCTAGTTTTACAAGTCTCTCAAACAGCTGGCATAGGCACCCTGGGCCAAATGGCCTCCTTCCATGCTATAAAAGTTTTTAATTCTGAAGTACAAGGTGAATAGGACTGTACACAACTACTTTCAGAGTAGGTAAATATTCCATATACATGTTACAACACTTCAAAATTAGGGAGATAGTGAGGAAAGAGATCAATCTGAGACTGGTACAGTTGAGAACAGAAGTGAATCAAACAGTCAGGGCAGGCAGGGACAAGGTAGGACTGATAAATTAAACTGCATTTATTTTGATGCAAGGGGCTAACAGGGAAGGCAGATGAACTCAGGGCATGGTTAGGAACATGGGACTAGGCTATCATAGCAATTATGGAAACATGGCTCAGGGATGGGCAGGACTGGCTGCTTAATGTTCCAGGATACAAATGCTACAGGAAGGATAGAAAGGGAGGCAAGAGAGGAGGGGGAGTGGCATTTTGCTAAGGCATAGCATTACAGCTGTGCTGAGGGAAGATATTCCCGGAAATACATCCAGGGAAGTTATTGGGTGGAACTGAGAAATAAGAAAGGGATGATCACCTTATTGGGATTGTATTATAGTCCCCTTATAGTCAGAGGGAAATTGAGAAACAAACTTGTAAGGAGATCTCAGCTATCTGAAAGAATAATAGGGTAGTTATCTTAGAGGACTTTAACTTTACAAACATCGACTAAGACTGCCATAGTGTTAAAGGTTGAGATGGAGAGGAATTTCTTAAGTGCGTACAAGGCAATTTTCTGATTCAGGATGTGGATGTATCTATTAGAGAAGGTGCAAAACTTGACCTACTCTTGGGAAATAAGGCAGGGCAGGTGACTGAGGTGTCAATGGGGGAGCACTTTGGGGCCAGTGACCATAATTCTATTTGTTTTAAAATCATGGTGGCAAAGGATAGACCAGATCTAAATTTGAAGTTATAAACTGGAGAAAGGCCAACTTTGACGGTATTAGGCAAAACGTTTCAAAAGCTTATTGGAGGCAGATGTTCGCAGGTAAAGGGACGGCTGGAAAATGGGAAGCCTTCAGAAATGAGATGATGAGAGTCCAGAGAAAGTATATTCTTGTTAGCATGAAAGGGAAGGCTGCTATGTATAGGGAATGCTGGATGACTAAAGAAATTGAGGGTTTGGTTAAGAAAAAGAAGAAAGCATATGTCAGGTATAGACAGGATAGATTGAGAGAATCCTTAGAAGAGTATAAAGGAGTATAATTAAGAGGGAAATCAGGAGGGCAAAAAGGGGATATGAGATAGCGGCAAATAGAATGAAGGAGAATCCACATGGTTTTTACAAATATATTAAGAACAAAAGGGTAACTATGGAGAGAATAGGGCCCCTCAAAGATCAGCAAGGCAGCCCTTTGTGTGAAGCTGCAGAAAATGGGAGAGATACTAAATGAATACTTTGCATCAGGATTTACTATGGAAAAGGATATGGAAGATATTATCTGTAGGGAAATAGATGGTGACATCTTGCAAAATGTCCAGACTACACAGGAAGAGGTGCTGGATGTCTTGAAATGGTTAAAGGTGGATAAATCCCCAGTACCTGATCAGGTGTACCCGAGAACTCTGTGGAAAGCTGGAGAAGTGATTGCTGGGCCTCTTGCTGAGATGTTTGTATCATCGATAGTCACAGGTGAGTGCCAGAAGACTGGAGGTTGGTAAATGTAGTGCCACTGTTTAGGAAGGGCGGTAAAGACAAGCCAGGGAACTACAGACCGGTGAGCTTGACCTTGGTGGTGGGCAAGTTGTTGGAGGGAATCCTGAGGGACAGGATGGACATGTATTTGGAAAGACAAGGACTGATTAGGGATAATCAACATGGCTTTATGCATGGGAAATCATGTCTCACAAACTTGACTGAGTTTTTTTAAGATGTAATAAAGAAGATTGATGAGGGCAGAGCAGTAGATGTGATCTATATGGACTTCAGTAAGATGGTCGACAAGGTTCCCCATGGGAGACTGATTAGCAAGTTAGAGCTCATGGAATATAGGGAGAACTAGCCATTTGGATACAAAACTGGCTCAAATGTAGAAGACAGAGGGTGGTAGTGGAGGGTTGTTTTCAGACTGGAGGCCTGTGACCAGTGGAGTGCCACAAGGATCGGTGTTGGGGCCTCTACTTTTTGGCATTTACATAAATGATTTGGATGTGAGCATAAAAGGTACAATTAGTAAGTTTGCAGATGACACCAAAATTGGAGGTGTAGTGGACAGCAAAGAGGGTTTTCTCAGATTACAACAGATCTGGACCAGATAGGCTTACGGGCTGAGAAGTGGCAGATGGAGTTTAATTCAGACAACTGTGAGGTGCTGCATTTTGGGAAAGCAAATCTTAGCAGGACTTATACATTTAATGGTAAGGTCCTAGGGAGTGTTGCTGAACAAAGAGACCTTGGAGTGCAGGTTTATAGCTCCTGAAAGTGGAGTTGCAGGTAGATAGGATAGTGAAGAAGGCTTTTGGTATGCTTTCCTTTATTGGTCAGAGTATTGAGTACAGGAATTTGCAACTGTGCAGGACATTGGTTAGGCCACTGTTGGAATATTGCGTACAATTCTGGTCTCCTTCCTATCGGAAAAATGTTGTGAAACTTGAAAGGGTTCAGAAAAGATTTACAAGGACGTTGCCAGCGTTTGAGGATTTGAGCTATAGGGAGAGGCTGAACAGGTTGGGATTGTTTTCTCTGGAGTGTTGGAAAATGAGGGATGACCTTATAGAGATTTTAAAAATTATGAGGGGCATGGATAGGACAAATAGACAAAGTCTTTTTCCTGGGATCGATGAGTCCAGAACTAGAGGGCATTGGTTTAGGGTGAGAGGGGAAAGATATAAAACAGACCTAAGAAGCAACCTTTTCACGCAGAGTGTGGTACGTGTATGGAATGATCTGCCAGAGGAAGTGGTGGAGGCTGGTATAATTGCAACATTAAGAGGCATTTGGATGGGTATATGAATAGGAAGCGTTTGGAAGGATATGGGCCAGGTGCTGGCAGGTGGGACTAGATTGGGTTGGGATATCTGGTCGGCATGGACAGGTGGGACCGAAGAGTCTGTTTCCATGCTGTACATCTCTATGACTCTATGATTCTATTATAAACTTACTAACTAATACGTTCCTAGCTAGCTCATAAAAATTACTTTACCCATCCATTTACGGATTGGTTAGCTCAGTTGGTGAGGCAGTTAATTTGCAAAGTAATAATTCATGTACTGGCTGATATCATCACAAACGTTCAACCTTGCCTGAGGTATGGTGACATTCAGGTTAAACTCACCACCAGCTGCGTCTTTTACTGAGAGATCAGCCTCTGGTGTTCTGATGACTTTCAGTTTCTTGTTTGCTTGCAGCCAATTCTACGCAGCCCAGTCACACATCCTTCCCTTCTAAGCATTTACATGTATAAGCACAGATGGAGACATGATGTTGCCAGGACTTAAATATGATTAGTATCTCTGCCACCAATACTGACTGACTCTTCCTGAACACTGAAAAAAAAAACATGCTGGATCATGTCCCAGAGATTTGAACTGATTTTGTTGTATATATCTTGTCATTATGCTACCTGAAGCCCCACTAATATTAGGTAAGGAATTTAAAACTTTATTAGGTCATTTCCTTACTGAGTTGTCGGTTTCCAAATGTTTTAAGGAGGTTTAATTGTCAAATAGCATCTTTAAATAGAATACTTCATTAATTTATCTACCTCATCTGTGCTGGCTTTTCTTGCAACTGAGAAATATTGCTTTCTGTAACTGTTTCCGCTTTTCCACTTTTTAATTCTGCCTGTGTGACCCTCACTCATCTTTAGATTGTCTGCCTCTTCTATTCATACATCCCTCTCACTGTGATTGATTGACTTGTCTGGGTTTTGGAATTTTCTTTCTGTCCTTTCTTCAGGACTAACTGTCAGAAGTGGGGAGAGAGATGGTGAGGAGAGGAGAAAAGACCTCGAAGCAGTATGTATTTGCTGTATGGGAGTGTTCAGGGGTAATGGCAGTCTAGAGGAAGTTAAGGGAGATCATGTCAAATAGCATCTTCAAAAATAATGGTGTAATTTCTTATTCATGTACTAATCATCTGTTTCGTTAATTTTTCTACAATTTGAATTACTGAGGGTACTAATGTTGGGAGAAATGCAGCATTCTGCTTGATTGAGGAAGGATGAAGCTTATTGGAATCATGTCTGTAACTATTAAGGTAGTACCACACATATCAAATCAAAAGTTTCAAATCTAATATATGTCTGTGTTTGAGATAGAAATACAACTTGTATCAATGATGTGGAGGAGCCGGTATTGGACAAAGTTAAAAATCACACAATACCAGGTTATAGTCCAACAGGTTTGTTTGGAAACACTAGCTTTCGGAGCACTCCTCCTTCATTGGGGAGCTAGTGGATTAGGATCATAGGACACATGTCCGATAATCCTACTTCACTAGCTAGCTGACGAAGGAGCAGTGCTCCGAAAGCTTGTACTTCCAAATAATCCTGTTGGACTATAACCTGGTGTTGTGTGATTTTTGAATCTAATATCAAGGCATCTGCAGACTTCCTGTAGTCATATAACCCTTAACATAAGGCACACATGCTAGAGGCAGCTATCTTACGAGCATTTCAATAAAAACACAGTACAGACCAGACCAGACAGAGTTGTATTAGTAGAAAGTGAGGACTACAGATGTTGGAGATTAAAGTCAAGAGTGTGATGCTGGAAAAGCACATCAGGTCAGGCAGCATCCAACGAGCAGGAGAATCGACATTTTGGGCATGAAGCCTTCATCAGGAATGAGGCTTGTGGGACGGGAGGCTAAGAGATAAATAGGAGGGGGTTGGGGCTGGAGGGTGGGAGATAGCAGAGAGTGCAATAGGTAGTATAAGGTGAGGGAGAAGGTGATAGGTCGGAGAAAAGGGTGATGTGAACAGATGGGAAAGGTGATGTACAGGTCAGGAGGGCAGTGCCGAGTTGGAGGCTTGGGACTGGGATAATGGGTTGGGGTGAAGGGGGGGTAGAGGGGAAATGAGATATTAATCCTCAGAGATCCTACAGTAAAACTACATCTACTGAAAGAGGAAAGACCTACCTTCAGCAATTGAGTGGCATGTGCAAAAGTGTTGAAGTTATAAATCAATAGCTAGAACACATTCAAGACAGGTGAAACCAGACTGACATTCTGCTGATAGACCCTCCAGGAAGACAGAAAAATCATAAACAGAGAACAGAATGTGCGCACTGAAGAGGATGTCTTGCAAAGGAGAAAAAGAGGAGCATGGGAAAAGCTGCATTAGGCTGAATCAAATTGCTCACAAGTGTACAGTTAAAAGTAAGAGTAAGAAGTAAGTATGGATGGTCTCTGGAGAGATACCAGCTGAAGATTTTGATAAATTGCTATATTCTACATAGCAGATTAGTTCAGTTGAGTCAGTAGTTGATACATGGTTTATAATTGTTGGAATGAGGACAGCAGGAGGTGAGTATTAGGCCAACATAAAACGTCAATTTGACATCATTGTGGCATGCAATGTAATGACTTTCACAGACTAATGCAAAGTGCCCACGATTATAATTCAAAAACCAAACCTTCTAAATTGAAGTCTGAAGCTATGTGATGGCACTATACTCATGCCAACAGGACAGATTGTTCGATGAGCTCAATCCAGTGACAGAAACAAGTACTTTGAATTCTAGACCATAAACAACAAGCAAAATCCAATTATCTCAGCTGGAGCTAAACTAAATCTTGAACTGGTATCAACATGACAAAGCGAATTACAGTATGTCTCATCATGCTAAACCACTAACCATGGAACAGCACCTAAAGGAGTATAGCAAACTTGGAATGTCATCCAGGAGAATACCATCTCAAAGTAGATGAGAATGCAAGATGAATTCAGCATCTGCTGAGGAAAGTTCCAGCAGCCCAAAAGGCAAGCCTGAAAAGAAAAGGGAGTAATCAAGAAAGTGATATCTCTTTCAGAATGAATCAGAAGAACTGTAGTTGTAAAGCAATGTAGAAAGCGGAGACTATGATTCACCCAAAGAATCTGAAATAAAGGAAGTTTATGAAAGTATGAGGGATATAGGTAAGATTACTGGTAGGTGTCTTTTCCCTAGGATGAGGTATTTCAAGACTAGGGGGCACATATTTAAGGTGAAAGGAGAGAGATTTTAAAAAGACATGTTTTACACAGAGGGTGGTTAGTGTGTGGAATGACCTTTCTGAGGAAGTAGTGTTTAAAAGACATTTGGATAAGTACATGAATAGAAAAGATTTGGAGGAATATGAGCCAGGAGCAGGCAAGTAGGATTAGTTTAATTTGGGATTATGTTTGACATGGACTGTTTGGACCAAAGGGTCTGTTTCGGTGCCTTTCGATTCCATGACTCTGAAAAGATCTCACTACCCTTTGGCAATCATTGACAGAGTTTTGCCACAACCTACAGAGATTACAAAAACACTCCAAATGTAAGGACGGCTACTAGCAAGTGAATCTGAATGAAAGAAGTAGTTTCTAATTATATTCTGGATACACTTTGGAAGATACAGATGGTTGTGCAAATCATTTGGAATATCCACAGCTCAAAGGAGTATGAAAACAAATATTGTGATGATAGATCAGAACCCCAAATTACTTTTAGGCATTTTTTTATTTTTAATTCAAGTGGAATTACAAATTTGAATTCATTGATTGCCTAGCAAAGTTCTGTGAAAGCGCATGGAATCTTATACAAGTAAGATATCATGGAGATGTCAAACAGGGAGAGACTTAATAAGAAGAGGGGATGCTGACTTTCAGCAGAAAGCTCCCTTTTGCAGACATGTCTATTTTACACATGTACACAAAAAAGGATATTTGAGTGGGCTAGAGTGATTGGACATACTCATGTGTTCCTACTTGAGTTTGAGTATTAGCATATTGTAAAGGTCACAGTTTTTTAGTACATTTGCAGGCAACACCATTATTAAGTTTGTGGATGACACAAAGAATAAGGGAGCTGTAAATAGTGGGGAGAATTGCCAGATGATATAACATGATATAGATTGACTGGACACTAGGGTGGAGAAAAATAAATGGAACTTAATCCAGACAAGTGGAATGCATGTTGGAAGGTCGAATGCAGGAGGGAATTTACAATAAATGGCAGAGCCCTTGAAGCATTACCATGAGGGAATTTGGTGTACAGGTCCACAGTTCAAAGGAAGTAGGAACACAAATGGGTAAAGTGGTCAAGAAATTGTATTGCATGTTTGCTCTCATCAGTCAGGATACAGAGTATGCAAATTGCCAGGTCATATTGCAGTTGTATCAAACTTTACTTAGCCCATATTTGGAATATTGCATACAGTTCTGATTGCATACTATCAAAAAGATGCAAAAGATTTGGAGAAGGTACAGAAATTGTTTACCAGATGTTGCCTGGTTTGAGGATATTAGCTATGAGAAGAGATTGGACAAACTTGGTTTGTTTTCAGAAACAAAAAACAGAAATTACTGGAAAAGCTCAACAGGTATGGCAGCATCTATGGTGGGAAAAAAGTTAATGTTTCGGGTCCAGTGACCTATCCTCAGCACTCTACTCCAGGTTGCTGGACCCAAAATGTTAACTTTGATTTCTTTCCAAAGATGCTGACATACCTGCTGAGCTTTTCCAGCAATTTCTGTTATTGTTTCTGATTTCCAGCATCAGCAGTTCTTTCAGTTTTAATTTGGTTTGTTTTCACGTAAACAACAAGGTTTGAGGGGTGACCTGATAGAAGTTTACAAAATTATAAACAGATAAAATGAATAGTCAATCTCTTTTTCACAGTGTAGAAATGTCATTTATTAGGGCACACAGCTTTAAAATAAAGGGGAGAATTTTAAAGGAGATATGAGAGGCAAGAATTTTCACACAGAGCATGTTAAGTGCCTGGAATACAGTGCCAGAGGAGATGGCAGAAACACACACAACATTTAAGAGACAGCTTGAATGAGAAAGAGAAACATGAATAAGCAGGGAATGGGGGGATACAGATCACATCCAGGCAAAAGATTTTGATTTAGAAAGATAACATGTGTCAATGCAGAGTACATGGGCTGAATGGCCTTTTCCTGTGCTGACCTTCTCCAACTCCAAGTGCTAAAAGCCAGTCAAAAAAGAAGGAATCAGGATTAAGTAACTTCAATTAATCTACAAAACCAAAAATTTTGGAAATTGTTGACCTACCAATGCCAACATTGGCAACCTCCTCTACAATAGTTGCAACATTCAACCATCTGCTTCTCGTGAACTGTTCTATGACGGACCTGCACTTTTTTTTTCTTACTTTTGTCTTCTTAGTTTCAGCTCTTATTTTTCATTTGTGTTGTGTTACTAATTCTTCTTGCATTTACTAATTAATAACTTCACTGTTGTTGTTAATTTAAGAGAGCATCATTAAATTGGCACTGTCCAAACCAAAATTCAATTTGGTTTTTGGAGAGAGAGATACAAAAGGAAGGGATCCTTTTCAAATGATTTTAGTTGCAACCAACTGAAGGAGTTGCTGAACAAAAAAGTGGAGCTATTTCATCTCTCCTCACCTAGGAACTTAACAGTTTGGGGCCTCCCATCTGGAAAAATAATGATGCATGCAACCACACCTCAAGTCTGGTAATAAACAGTTACACTTGCCATGATTTGAATCCGCTGATGAAATATAAGAATTTGACTCAGAAATTTGTCACTTTGAAACCAACTTTAAAGGACAAAATTGCAAATGTCTTTATTGAATTAACATTGCAGCAGTATAGAAATGTTTGCTTTCAATGCAAACATATGCCCAGCAGAATTAGGAGTTACTTTTGAAGGGGTAGATCTTCTGTTCCTCAAACAGTTAAAAGATTTAGCAAGGCATTTAGAATTAGAACCTTGCCTGAAAACCAGAAAACCCAACATTTTAGAAGGAGTAGCCAATGGGTTACAGATGGAGAAGGAGGACAAATAGATACAGTTGTATTGGAGGGAGACTAAAATTGGAACAACGGAAATTAGAATTTGAAGGAAAAGAGAATAAAAACAATGAGAAAGAGAGAGAGGGAGATGGGAAAGAAAGGAAATAGCAAAGGCAAAAGAGAAAGAAATGCCGCAGGAGAATGAGTTTGATCTAAGAAAGTTCAAGATGAGGAACAGGAACTCTACTGTGTCCCATGAAGCCATCACTAACTCAGACCTGAAGGTGAAAGCATCTCAGTTTTCTCATATAATTCCTATGTTTGAGGAGGGAGACTTTCTTTAACTTTTCAAGTTACTCCTCTCTTTCAAGCACAACAGTTAAACATACGAGGAACGGTTGAGGATCCTGGGATTGTATTCATTGGAGTTTAGAAGATTAAGGGGAGATTTAATAGAAACTTACAAGATAATACATGGCTTGGAAAGGGTGGACGTTTGGAAATTGTTTCTGTTAGGTGAGGTAACTAGGACCCGTGGACACAGCCTTAGAATTAGAGGGGATCAATTCAGAACAGAAATGCGGAGTCATTTCTTCAGCCAGAGAGTGGTGGGCCTATGGAATTCATTGCCGCAGAATGCAGTGGAGGCTGGGACACTAAATGTCTTCAAGGCAGAGATTGATAGATTTTTATGTCACGAGGAATTAAGGGCTATGGGGAGAATGCGGGTAAGTGGAGTTGAAAAGCACATCAGCCATGATTGAATGGTGGAGTGGACTCAATGGGCCGAATGGCCTTACTTCCACTCCTATGTCTTATGGTCTTATGGTCTTAAAGTGGTCAGTCCAACAATGGTGCTTCTTACTGCAGAATAAGCTTTTCAGAGAAAGCACATGAAGTTTACTCCCTCTTGCCTAAAGAAAATATCATTAATTATGAAAAAGGGCCATCTTAAGTGCATACCGGTTAGTGCTAGATAGTTTACGATCATCAGGAAACAGTCTAAACAGACATATTTGGAATTTGAATGGCTTAAGCATTTTGTTATTGACCACAGTCAGTTCAGGATCTTAAGACAGCAGTTATAGAACATAGAACATTATAGCGCAGTACAGGCCCTTCGGCCCTCGATGTTGCGCCGCCCTGTCATACTAATCTGAAGCCCATTCCATCTACACTATTCCATGTACATCCATTTGCCTGTCCAATGACGACTTAAATGCACTTAAACTTGGTGAAGCATTCCATACCCTTACTACTCTCTGAGTAAAGAAACTACCTCTGACATCTGTCTTATACCTATCTCCCCTCACTTTAAAGTTGTGTCCCCTCATGTTTGCCGTCCCCATGCTTGGAAAAAGGCTCTCCCTGTCCACTCTATCTAACCCTCTTGGACACCAAGATCTCGCTGCTCATCTGCACTCCCAAGAATCCTACCATTAGCCCAGTACTTTGCATTCTGATTACTCCGTCCAAAGTGTATCATCTCACACTTGTCCACATTAAACTCCATTTGCCACCTCTAAGCCCAGCTCTGTATCCTATCTATGTCTCTCTGCAACCTACTACATCCTTCATCACTATCCACAACTCCACCAACCTTAGTGTCGTCCGCAAATTTACCAACCCACCCTTCTAAGCCCTCATCCAGATCATTTATAAAAATGACGAACAGCAGTGGACCCAACACTGCCCCTAGTGGTATGCCGCTACTAACTGGACACCAAGATGAACATGTTCCATCAACTACAACCCTCTGTTTTCTTTCAGCAAGCCAATTACTGATCCAAACTGCCGTGTCTCCCACAATCCCATTCCTCCACATTTTGTATAATAGCCTACTGTGGGGAACCTTATTGAACGCCTTGCTGAAATCCATATACACCACATCAACCAGTTTACTCTCATTTACCTGTTTGGTCACTTTGTCAAAAAACTCAATAAGATTCATTAGGCATGACCTATCCTTCACAAAATATGCTGATGTCCCAGATCAGATTATTCTTTTCTAGATGGTTATAAATCCTGTCTCTTATAACCTTTTCCAACACTTTATCAACAACTGAAGTGAGACTCACTGGTCTGTAATTACCAGAGTTGTCTCTACTACCCTTTTTTGAAAAGCTCCATGAAATATTTCTCCTTGAGGAGTTTAAAATCTCTATTCTCCTCCCAGTAAGAAAATACCTGGAGAAATGGAGATGATTGGGTTAATTAAGGCCACTGCACTGCCTGATGATTACAAGCTACCACTTCCCTAATTTCTACATAATAGATATAAAGGAGAGGTAAATGGAAACTGTTAGGAAACTGATCTCTCATGGGAGAGAGGGAAATACTGAGAACCCTCCTTGTGACAGAAAGTGTGGAACTGAAATGAAAGAAAAGGCCAAGAAACCTATTGGTCTTAATTGCAAAAAGCAGGGCATGTTCAGGCCAGCTACTGGAATTTATTCAGGGCACTCACATTCTATGTAGAGAGTAGAAGACTAGGCTATAGCTCTGATTACAGCTGTAGATCCCTGTTTAAGCACTCATAAGAATGCAGAAGAGGTTAAAGAAATCCCTGAGATTTAGAATGTAAGAGAAGCATTGTCCAGGAAGACCTGAACAAATTTGTTGTGATACTGAGAGAGGCTGGAATTTCTCAAACTCTACTGTTGGGAAAAGGCATGGCTGTCCCAAAAGTATACAGTAAGTTTGATCAAAGGGATTGAAGGAGGATAAAGGCCCATTCCCACCTTATTGGGTACATCTAATGTATGACCTTGCGTTGGGGTCAGTGACTGTCGGAGAAACACCTTGATTACTTGTGATTTTTATCAACCACTCCTCTACAATGATCAAGAAGGATCAAAGATTATAGCATCCTCAGTGGTCTCCAATAAGCTCATTGAGATCAGGGAGACTGAACAGTTATTGAGTCATAGAGTCATACATTATGGAAACAGACCTTTTAGTCCAACTCGTCCATGCCGAACATGTTCCCAAACTAAACTAGTCCCACCTACCTGCATTTGACCTATATCCCTCCAAACCTTTCCAATTCATTTATATATCCAAAATGTCTTTTAAATGTTTTAACTGTACCTGCATCCATTATTTCTTCTCTGAGTTCCTTCCACACATGAACCACTTTCTTTATAGAGAATTGCCCCTTATGTCCTTTTAAAATCATTCTCCTCTCACCTTACAAATATTTTGCCTAGATTTGAACTCAACCATCTAAGGGAAAATATCTTTGCTATTCACCTAATTTTATGTCCCTCAGGATTTTGTAAATCTCTACAAGGTCATCCCTCAACCTCTTATGTGCCAATGAAAAATGTCCCAGCCGTACCAGCTTATTTTTATATTTCAAACCTTCCAATCCCAGCAGCATCCTGATAAATCTTTTCTGAACTCTCTCCAATTTAATAATATCCTTCTGAATTCAGAACTGCACAGAGTACTCGAGAAGAGACTTTATCAATGTCTCGTACAACCACAAAATGACATTCCAACTCCTAGACTCAAAGGTCTGAGCAAAGAAGGGCGAACTTGCTAAACCTTGTCTTAACCATGATTGTCCCTGAATCCCTGCGTCTCTCTGTTTTACAATACTAACCAGAACCATACCTTTAATTGTCTCAGTCCTGTCTTTGTTTGTTTTACCAAAATACTGTATCTCACGTTTATCCAAATTAAACTTCATCTGCTACTGCTCAGCCCATTGACCCAATTGATCAAGATCTCTTTGTAATCTTAAATAACCTTCTTGGCAGTCCACTATACCAAGAATGTTGGTGTCACCCGGATCTTATTAACATGCCTTCTATATTCTCACCCAAATCATCGATATAATTGGCAAACAAAAGTGGACTCAGTATTGATCCCTGTGGAATACCACAAGTCACAGGCTTCCAGTGTGACAAACAACCCTCCACTGCCATCCTCTGCCTCCTAGGGTAAAGCAGAGAAAGTCCCTGATATTTTCCCCAACTGATTGAGGAAGGCAAGAAATATACTCTACTGGCCAAACATGAGCAACAAAATCAAGGACCACAACAGCCAGTGCAATGCTTGTAATGAATAACATGCTAAGCAAGCCAGAGAGCCACTGATCATTCATGATATAATTGACAGACATATATGAAGAGAGTTCAGACAACCAGGTGGTATTTTCCTTAGAGTATAGAAGAATGAGAGGAGATAGATTAAGTGTGTAAAATGGTGAAGAGCACAGACAGGAGAAAAAAACTTTCTTCTTGATGAAGGGACCAATGACCAGGGACATAGATTTAAAGTAAGGGGCTGAAGATTTTGAGGAGATGTGAGGAAAAACATATTCACTCAAAGGGTAGTGGGCATCTGGAGCTCACTTTCTGTTAGGGTGGAAGAGGCAGGAACCCCCGTAACACTTCAGAAGTATCTCAATGTGTAGTTGTAATGCGGTGCATACAAGGCTATGGGCCAAGTGCTGGGAAACGGAATTAGTATAGTCAGGTGGTTAATTTTGACGGACGTGGACTCAATGGGCCAAGAGGCTCTTATCTGTGCAGTAGATTCTCTGACTCTATGATTCTAAGAGACCTCTTCATTCTCACAGGAGCTGATTATCTCGATTACCTGGATCTTACTGTGGATGACTATTCTGGCTATTGGGAAGTGGACCAGCTAACATTATTCTCTTACTGCTGAGAATGCCTAAAAACACACTTTAGCCATCACAGCATTCCTGATGTTGTGATGTAGTTTGAGCTCACAAGTGAAGAATTTAGTTGCTTAATAAAAGGATTGAGAATGTCAACACGTCAGTTCTCACGCATTACTAGTTTATTACTCTTATCAGTCTCTCTATATACATTGTGTGCCTAGTCTTTAAGCCATGCAGGTCTCTTAATGATGTTCACAATCAATGTTGCTGGCTGCTCATATGGCTGATGTTCCTTCCCTGGGAATGTTATCCCAAAGTAATTTGTTGTTGCTTTGATATTTGTTCTGTTTCCATTGTTGGATTGCTGTGATGCTCGAAATGTAAGGAGATTAACAGGAATAACAAACTGCAAATGCATGAGAACAAAAACTCCAAAGAGCTGCAGATGCTGGAAATCTGAAACAAAAACTGAAATTGCTGGAGAAACGAAGCAGATCTGACAGCATCTGTGGAGAGAAAGTAGAGTTAAAGTTTTGAGTCCACTGATCCTTCTTCAGAACTGATTGTAGCTAAGAAATATGGTATATATGAAGATGAGGTGGAGGAGTGAGGAGGAGTTAACATTAGGTGGAGATGGAGCCAAAAGAGAGAAAACAACAGTTGGACAGACAAAGGAATGAGTGACGGTCAGCCTGGAAGAATCAATAACTTGCTAATGGGGATCATTAGGAGCTGACATTGGGTTACCTTGTGAAAGCAGCCCTTGTGATGAAGAAGTTGCTCAGGCCCGAAAATTATTGCATTCAATAGTAATTCGTGAAGGGTGCAGGGACCCCAAATGGAAAATGAGAGGCTGTTCTTCCAGCTCATGCAGACCTTCACTAGAACACTGCAGCAAGCCTAATAGGGATGTTGGCTCTGCTCAGGTTAGACAGGCAATTACTTTTACTGATATAGAAACAACATTCAAGGTTTGGACAGGCCTTTGCATTAAGTAACATTGTGTTTCTGTAGGAAATTTCAGACTTGAACAAGGACTTCTGAAGTTCAAAAGCAAAAAAAAGAGTTATGCCCAGAGCATAAAACATTTGTAGTCAACCGGTGAAAGACTAGTGGATTGTGAGAAATGAGGCCAAAAGAAAATACTGGCCCTGAAATTTGTAAAACCTGTCATTATGCCAGCCATACTGGTCAAGATGCCTTTTCTGAAACATCCAATCTGACATCAGTCTGTATGCAGTGTTACTGTCTATGATGCTATTTATAGATGCTGCCCAGGCATATTTTCAAGACATATCTTGGTCAAAGATATTGTGCAGAGATATCAAGGACCATTAGGTGAGAGCACAATTAAGAACTGCACCAGTTTCTCACAGTGTTTTCCCAGGGTATAATGAATTACATATAAAACCCTATATGGATGGATGTTTATGCTGCTGAGAGTGTATGTAGCAATATTAGCAGCAGCGCTCATTTAAGAATTTGAAAGATATTTTATTAGAACGTAAATGAAAGTGCATAGCTGAAATAAAACATACGATTTGCAAAGTAAAAAGTACCAAAAGAACGATGTCCAACACCCCCTCCTCCAAATAAACACCATTGGCTGGCCTGCCTTGTCTGTATCAGCTTCATGATCTCAGATATAAAGCTTGCTATTTGTATAGCCACTTGTCAGTCATCCCTTTGGAGCATTAGTGACAGCCAAAGCAAGATGCAATGCAGAGGGGGAGAAAAGGGGATTTTAAATATTTAACAACTGAAAACACAACAACATCAAATGTGGGACTTTAAGAGCTGAGATTTTGGTCAAAGATATAATTAGGTGAGTGCACGATTAGAACTACATCAGTTTCTCGCAGAGCTTGCCTTTACCAGCATTCAGAGTCACAGTAGA
Organism: Hemiscyllium ocellatum; assembly: GCF_020745735.1. Lineage (NCBI taxonomy): Eukaryota > Metazoa > Chordata > Chondrichthyes > Orectolobiformes > Hemiscylliidae > Hemiscyllium > Hemiscyllium ocellatum. Next base: position 97,282,956 of record NC_083403.1, read on the forward strand.
AAATGTGGGTTTAAATTCAGGATGTTTGTTCATGTTGATGAATCAGGCACACTCTGCCATGGATCAATCTGATGTGATGAGCTCCACTCAGTGACAGCCAGGGTTTTGACAAACATTGAGTTTATTTTGGAGTTGACAAATCTTTCCTTTGGCACTCTGAGCTCACAATCACCCTGCACTTGCACCTATTGGACAAAAAGGACAAATCAGTTTTCTGGCTCAAAAGTCTTGAAATGATGCACACTAAAGTATGAACATACGAACTACATGGACATAAAATTATATGCTTTGGAGATGGAGGACCACTGAGAGAATCCTATCTTTAACATCTCACCTATATCATGCTAGAGGTGCCTTAAGAACTACATTTGGTGAAATATGAGAATTACAATTCCATTGATAGAAATAGGGAGGCTTTTGATAGTTGCCATTTGATAGTAGCACAGAGATTTCACACATCTACAATGGTCTGGATGTTTCTGGTCTCATGAGATCCATGGGTCAGCTTGTCTGTTGAGGTCATGCTTCAATTAAACATAAAAAAAACTTCTTTATTCTCTTCTTAAACAGATCTGAAACTAGAAATCAAATGTTACCTTCTGCATGAAGACTTCCATCCATACACAATCTCTATGAGTTCTGGTTGTCTCTCCTGCCACTCAAGTTCAAGCATTCCTGGTGAAGGAGGCATTTCATTCATACATGCCCACCTTTCTAAAACAGAAGGGGTTCTGTTGCATCGCCAGCTGGGTCTTGGCCCCCCCGTGTCCAAGTGAAACTGCGTATCAGATTCTTTAACTGCTTCTTTCCTGTTCTCTCTGTCCAGCTTGTTCTTCTGCTAACAAAGTGAAATTAGCAAATACATTTTAGGCACTGAGGTGAGATTTACAGGACTGAAATGCATGGGCCATTTGCACATATTTTCTCTTTAGTACTGCAACACTATTTTGTAATATCTTTTTCAAAAAGTCAAACAAATGTGTCAAGCATCTACTCTGGTTGTTCTAGTGGCTTCCAATGGGCTCTTCTCCTATAGGATTCTGATCAGTCTGGGGCATCATCTGCACTCTTGGAGTCCGTATAGTGAGCCCAGATGCAACACTTCAACAGCCTGTCTTTAGCCCTTTGGACCAATGATAAATTTACAGAGTCTGTAAATGTTACCAAATGGTGGAAAACATATAGACATTTTATTGTTTGTGACTGAAGGACACAAAGTGAGTCAAAACATAATGATTGAAATATTGAACTGAGCACTAACTGAAGGTTGTCTTCACTGAAGATATTAAATTTGAGGTAAGGTAATGAATGCAGATTGGAAAACCATCAGCAGATTGTATTGGGTTGGGAGATGAATGGAATATGTTATTGATATGGAGAAGCAGTCGAGCTGTTAAAAGGACAAAGCCTGGGGGAATCCCTAAATTTATGGAAAAAGGTGCAGTGTAGACAAAGCAATTTGAGAGGATACCAGAAATCAGTTTTGGAAAACCATACGATAATAACCTGCTTAAGGTGACATGGCTACCAGACCTTGTCAAATATTTTGACGGTGTTGACAAGTTAATAAGAGCAGAGTTTCTAAGGTGCTTAGCATAGAGAAGAAAATCATTAATGGAAAACCCATTTCAAAAGCCACACTGTCAATGATGGACTAGAATAATAATATCTTCCCAAACACTATCACCCATCCATTGACCTTCAGTCCACCTTTTAACAGAGTCTTCAGCTTTCAGGACCCAGCACTTCAATTCTCTGCTTAAATCCTTCCAGCATATTTCTTTTCCACCTTCTAAAAGTCTCTTGAGGGCTTATCTTTTAAACTCATCACCTCAAAGTTTCCAACAACATGTAGTGTCCATTTTCCTATGGCACAGCATTTCTAGATTTGATTTGATAAATAATGGTGCTATGTGAAGTGCATATTGTCTTTGTTATTTTAATTTAATTGAATGCAGTGCAGTGAAATAAACATTACATTTGAACTATGACATTTCTTTATTGATGCAATATGCAGTAATACACTGGGAGGCAACTTTTGACTTCAGAGTAAAATATCAGATTAAATTATCAATGCACTTTGGAACTTGTTCAATTCTTATCTGAATGTTTCCAATAAAATGCAGATTAGACATCATCAATTGAACATAGGATTGGCAGAATAAAAGATGAGAATTCCTTTGGATTTTCTTTTATGATTCTAATATTGAAACATGTTGCAGCTGTTGTGAAATGGCTGTCTAATCATTGCAATAAACATGAAATAATTATTCAACAGCAAACCCAGACATAAGCTGAGGGGTACCTGACAGCTTTGGTAAGTAAAACTCCCAAGTGTACATTTCCTCCTAAGCCAACAAAAACATCCTGTCACATAAAAGTCCAGAAGACCATCAAATACAGGAGTAGAATTAAGCCTTCAGCCATCAAGTCTGCTTTGCTATTCAATGACGTTATGGTTGATCTGATAATCCTAAACTCCAACATGAGTAGAAGTTTTACTAACAACAAGTTAATAGATTGAATTTGAATTCAAATATGTCTTAAATCATCGCTTAACAAATGTTAAAGTAAAAAATATTTGCTGGTCTCCTAGCGTAACTCTGATGAGAAACCATTAGTTCTCTGCATTCAAATTGTTGAATTATTTTGAAAATGTTTATGTTGTTTCCTTCTGACTTCAGCTATCCTTTTGCCAAAACTATGGCAGGGACAGAATTTAAGGGTTGCTGTTTTCTACTGTCAATTAAATAGTACTCAAAATGCCAACTTGACATTTTAGGTGAAATAACTGCACTGAGGCCAATATCCCACCAACAAGTCACACTTCATTTACTGATGTACTCTGAACAACTAGTGAGGCGAAAGTGAGGACTGCAGATGCTGGAGATCAGAGTCAAGAATACAGTAGTGCTGGAAAAGCACAGCAGGTCAGGCAACATCTGAGGACCAGGAAAATCGATGTTTCATGCTGCTGGGATGCTGCCTAACCTGCTGTGTTTTTATAGCACCACTGTAATCTTGACTCTGACCAGCCAGTCCAGCCATTCCCGGGAATGTGGAAACTGTCTGAATGTCTTGTTATGTCTGTCAGCCAGGCCCAGGGTTAACAACCCCAATCAAGGATTTCACAGTCAATGTGATCCAACTGAGCTGCCACCCCCATCCCGACCTTTACAATCATTACATTAGAGATTTCTATAATCAACCATTTCACAGATATTCTAATACACCACTGGACTTGGTAAGACTTGAACCCAGGCCTCTTGGGTAAAGGTTGGGATGCTCTTCTGCACCCCAAGAGTCAATTAAACTTGTTTCCTTCTACAATATTTAATACATGGAAAAATTGCCACCTGCAAGATCCCCTCCAAGCTACCCACAATCCTTGGAAAACTTTAATCTATTATTCACTATCCCTAGCTTAAAATCCTAGAATTCCCTCCAAAACATTATTGAGGGTGTATCTACAGTATATGCATCATAGCAGTTCGAGAAAGCAAGCTCACCACTACTTTCTGAATGGCAGCGAGGGCCAGGCAACAAATTTTGATCAGTCAGCAATTCCCACGTCCTGTGAGGTAATAAAAAAATGCAGTTAATTGAATGTTGAGGAGGAGGTGCTATTTATTACCTTTTCAAATGAGACTCCAATTGAGCACAAAACAGGTAAGGCCAAACTATATTGAGAATGGAAAATCAGCCATGTGAGAAATTAATTCGGAATCATGTAAATTTTATCAATAAAGAAACAAATAATAAAGAAACAAATAATTACATCTGTTATTAGAAACATGTATTCTACCTTATCAAAAACAAACTGCTGTAAGATTATGAGTAGTTTACAAAACGACAATTGAACAATGCATGCACAGATTAGCTTCAAATTGATGGCAGACACTCTGAAATATTATGTCTTAGTAACTTCAACTGAGTTCCCCAGCACAAAGTACAGGTGATTAATGTCTTTTGGCATGGATTTTGCTAAGAGGTAAATACTAGTGTAGATTATTCATGCACACAGGTGGTGTGAACCTCTGAGTAAACTATTGATTAATTAAACGTGTTGTGATAAATGAGCTGAAAGACTTATTAATTGTACACATTCAGCAGGCTATTGAGCCACTATTTGACGCTCAACCAGGTAAAACCCATTTTTGACTCCTGCTGCCATGTCAGTATTGCTGATGAGAAAGATTCCACATGAAATATGATTGGACAGTCAAAATACAATTCATATTTGGCTCAAGTCAACATTCCAACACTGTCACATACTTAGTACCATCTGAAAATCCTTGTCAGATACCCATGGGAATGGAAAAAGAAAATGTTGTGGTAGTTAGATTGTCATGTATTTCTCAGCACAGGCTGTGATACACTGTGATGCTTAGTATCTTGGTTAACCCTATGATGCACTGTATTTAACCCTGTGCTGCATTGTTAATTAGCCCTATTGTGCACTACTAGTTAATCTTAAAGTGCATTGTTAATTAACTCATAGTCAGTTAATGGTCAGATTGTATTATGGTGCACCGTTAGCTAAATTTATGTTGTACTGTTCTTTCATGTTGGGTTGCATTGTGGTTCAGTGGTTAGCCAAATACAATTCATATTTGGCTCAAGTCAACATTCCAACACTGTCACATACTTAGTACCATCTGAAAATCCTTGTCAGATACCCATGGGAATGGGAAAAGAAAATGTTGTGGTAGTTAGATTGTCATGTATTTCTCAGCACAGGCTGTGATACACTGTGATGCTTAGTATCTTGGTTAACCCTATGATGCACTGTATTTAACCCTGTGCTGCATTGTTAATTAGCCCTATTGTGCACTACTAGTTAATCTTAAAGTGCATTGTTAATTAACTCATAGTCAGTTAATGGTCAGATTGTATTATGGTGCACCGTTAGCTAAATTTATGTTGTACTGTTCTTTCATGTTGGGTTGCATTGTGGTTCAGTGGTTAACCAAGGACTTGGGTAACTGTGTGGAGTTTACACATTCTCCCTGTGTCTGTGTGGGTTTCCACTGGGTTTTCTGGTTTTCTCCCACAGTCCAAAGATGAGCAAGTTGGGTGGATTGACCATGCTAAGTTGCCCCATAGTATCCAGGCATGTGTCAGTTAGGTAGATGAGCCAAGATAAATGCATGCTATGGGTATTGGGTGGGAGCTTGGGTCTGGATGGGATGCTCCTCAGAGGCTTGGCGTAGATTTGTTGTGCCACAAGGGCTCTTTCTGCATTCTGTGGATTCTTTGTTATAGACTTAAAAGAGTCATAGAGGAAACAAAAACTTTAGTTCAACTCATTCATGCCTATCAGATATCTTAAATAATTTAAGTTTCATTTGCTAGCATTTGGCCCATATCCCTCTAAACCTTTCCTATTCATGCACCCATCCAGATGCCTTTTAAATATTGAAGTTGTACCATCCTCTCCCACTTCTTCTGGCAGCTCATTCCATACACGTAACACCCTCTATGTGAAAATGTTGCCTCTTAGGTCCTTTTAAAGTCTTTCCCCTCTCACCTTAAACATAAACCCTCTATAGAATTAGAACTAGAATCCCGACAGTGTGGAAACAGACCCTTCAGCCCAACAGGTCCACACCGACACTCCGAATAGTAACTCACCCAGACCCATTCCCCTACCCTATATTTGCCCCTGACTAATGCACCTAACCTACACATCCCTGAATGCTATGAACAATTCAGCATGGTCAATTCACCTAAACTGCACATCTTTTGGACTGTGAGAGGAAACCGGAGCACCTGGAGGAAAACCACGCCGACAAGGGGAGAATGTGCAAACTCCACACAGACAGTCGCCCGAGGCTGGACTCAGAACTGGGTCCCAGACGCATTGAGGTAACAATGCTAACCACTGAACCACCATTCTGCTCCTCTAATTTTGGACTCCCCCATACAGTGAAAATGACCTTGTCTATTCATCTTATCTATCCCCTTCATAATTATATAAGCCTTTAGAAGTCAGCCCCAGCCTCTAATGCTCCAGCGTATTCAGCCTCTCTGTATAGCTCAAACCCTCAAACCCTGACAACATTCTTGCAGATTTTCTGAATCCTTTCAAGTTTCACAACATCCTTCCTATAGCAGAGAAACCAGAATTGAATACTGTATTCCAAAAGTGGTCCAACCAATGTCCTGTACAGTGGTACCATGACTTCCTATGCTCAATGCACTGACCAATAAAGGCAAGCATATCAAATACCTTCTTCACTATCTTTTCTATGTGCAACTTCATTTACAAAGAACTATGAACTTTACTCAGCAAGTCGTGAGTTCATGGAATGCCCTGCCAGTAGCAGTGGTGGACTCTCCCACTTTATGGGCATTTAAACGGGCATTGGATAGACGTATGGAGGATAGTGGGTTAGTATAGGTTAGGTGGGCTTGGATCGGTGCAACATCGAGGGCTGAAGGGCCTGTACTGCGCTGTATTTTTCTATGTTCTTTGTTCTATGAAACTGTGTTCCAAGGTCTCTTTGTTAAGCAACACTCCACAGGACATTCCCATTAAGTGTATAATTCCTGCTCTGATTTGCCTTTCCAAAATGCAAATTAAGACTAAATTAAACTCCATCTGCCACTCCTCAATATGTTGGTCGATCTGATCAAGGTCCCATTGTACTCTGAGGTAACTTTCTTGGCTTTCCACTACACCTCCAATTTTGGTGATGTCTGCAAATTTACTAATCGTATGTTCTCCTACGTTCACATCCAAATCTTTTAAATAAATAATGAAAAGCAATGGACCCAGCACCGATCCTTGTGGCACATCACTGGTCACAGGCCTCCAGTCTGAAAAGCACCCCTCCACCAAACCCTCTATCTTCTACCTTTGAGTCAGTTATGTATCCAAATGAGTAGTTCTCCCTGTATTCCAGGTGATCTAACCTTACTAATCAGTCTATGATGAGGAAACTTGTCAAACGCCTTACTGAAGACATTGATCCTCTTTGTTACTTCCTCAGGAGCTCAATCAAGTTAGTGAGACATGATTTCTTAGGATCAAAATCATGTGGACTATCCCAAATCCGTCCTTGCCTTTCCAAAAACATGTAAATCAAGTCCCTCAGGATTCCCTCCAACAACTTGCCCACCACTGATGTCAAGCTCACTGGTCTATAGTTCCCTGGCTTTTCCATACCATCTTTCTTAATAACACTGAAAGACAACAAACTCACAGAAGAAATCCAGCAAACCATTAGATAGAAAGTATCACCAACATTAAGCAGGAAAAAAGAAAGAAACACACTCAAAACACAAGAAAGGAAAGCACTAGAAGGATTCAAAAAAAAAGCATTGTTATTCTACCTGCAAACAAAGAGTACTTGACCGTCATTTTAAACTGACAAGTCTACATTGAGAAAGCGAACACACTGCTTGCAGATATCGACACTTGCCAACAGGTGGTGATAGACCTGACACCACAACTAGAGAACCAAATCACAGCCCTACTCAAAAAACTTCAGAAATTTGGAGAATTAAATAAGACAGACTACCAAAAAATGAAACCAGACTGATCCAACACACCATGCGTTCCCAGATTACCCAAAATTCACAAACCAGGAGGCCCCCTTAAACCCATAGTCTTGCTACTTGGAACACCAACGTACAGATTATCCAAGGAGCTACACCAAATACTAAAACACTTAGTAGAAGTCTCACATCACTCTCTCCACGCCACCCAAGAATTCCTGAAGACCATCCACGACACGAAGATAGAAAAGGATGAAATAATGGTCTCCTTTGATGTAACAGCCCTGTTCACATCCATCAACATCAACCTGGCCAAGGACTACACTATTAGAAGAACCAAAGACACATACAAACAACACCACCAACTTCATCAGCAAGGACAACATCGTCAAGCTAAAGGATCTATGCCTTACCACCCATTTCTATAACAAAACCTACAGACAAACCAATGGAACACTCATGGCTTCTCTGATATTAGGATTCTTAGCAGAGGCAATAATGCAGAGACTCAAACAAATAGCTCTGCCACCCATCCTATCCAAACTTTGGGTCCGCTATGTGGATGGCAACTTTGTCATCACTAAACACAACAAATTAGAGGAAACCTTCAAGACCATCAATAATATCCTTATTGCCATAAAATTCACTAAAGAGGAGGAAAACAGCAACAAACTGCCATTCCTAGATATTACAGTAGAGTGAACAGCCAATGGGAACTTCAAACCAGTGTCTACAGGAAAATAACACATACAGACCAAATACAGAACTACAGAAGCAATCAGTCCAACATCCACAAACGGAGCTGCGTTAGAACATTCTTTCAATGAGCCACCACACACTGCAGCACAGAGGCACTGCAAAAAGCAGAGGAAAATTACTTATGTAGTGTATTCAAAAAGAACGGATATCCAATAAACACAGTCCACTGATTTCTCAGTAACAAACCCAAACAAGCAGACAAAATGCATCTAAAAACCTTAGCCACTCTCCCCTACATCAAAGACATCTCAGGAATGACTGCCTGTCTACTCAGACCTCTTGGCATCATGGTAGCTCACAAACTCACTAAAACACTAAAACAACAGCTAATAAATTTGAAAGACCCTATATAGACAACAAGCAAAACTAATGCAATTTACAAAATACCTTGCAAGAACTGTAACAAACACTACATTGGACAAACAGGCAGAAAACTAGCCACCAGGATGCATGAACATTAATGAGCCACAAAAAGACATGACTCATTCTCACTACTATCCTTACATACAGATAAGGAAGGACAACATTTCAACTGGGACAACACATTCATCCTCGGGCAAGCCAAATAGAAACATGCATGAGAATTCCTAGAAACATGGTATTCCAACTGGAACTCTATCAACAAACATCATCTTGGACCCCATTTATCACCCTCTGAGAAAAAGAATAGAAAATGACATCACCACAGGAGATGACACAGCCAATCCAAGGAAACCTAAACAAATAAATAGAAAGTGGGTCATAACACCAGTGCTTCACTAGAAGATCACTGATGATATTACATAGTAAATTTGCAGATGGCAAAAAAATTGGAGGTGTAGTGGACAGCTAAGAAGATTATCTCAGAGTACAAAGGGACCTTGATCAGATAGGCCAATGGGCCGAGAAGTGGCAGATGGAGTTTAATTTAGATAAATGTGAGATGCTGCATTTTGGGAAAGCAAATCGTAGCAGGACTTTAACACTTAATGTAAGGTCCTGGGTAATGTTACTGCATAAAGAGACCTTGGAGTGCAGGTTCATAGATCCTTGAAAGTGGACTACCAGGTAGACAAGTTAGTGAAGAAGGCATTTGGTTTCTTGCCTTTATTGGTCAGTGCATTGAGTAAAGGAATTGGGAGGTCATGTTGTGGTGTTTAGGACATTGCTTAGTCCACTATTGGAATGCTGCATTAAATTCTCCTCTCCCTGCTACAGGAAGGATGTTGTGAAACTTGAAAGGGCACAGAAAAGACTTACAAGAATGTTGCTAGGGTTTGAGGGTTCGGGAGAGGAGAGGCTGAATAGATTGGGGCTGTTTTCCCTGGAGCATCAGAGGCTGAGGGGTGACCTTATAAAGGTTTACAAAATCATGATGGGCATGGATAGGATAAATAGACAAGGTCTTTCCCCTGGGGTGTGGGAGTCTAGAACAAGAGGGCGTAGTTTTAGGGTGAGAGGAGAAAGATATAAAAGAGACCTAAGAGACAATATTTTTACACAGAATGTGCTGCGTGTATGGAATAAGCTGCGAGAGGAAGTGGTGGAGGCTGGTACAATTGCAACATTTAAAAGGCACCTGGATTGATATATGAATAGGAAGGGATTAGACAGATATAGGTCAAATGGAAATAGATTAATTTGGGCTACCTGGTTGGCATGGGCTAGTTGGACCATACGGTCTGTTTCTATGCTGTACTTTTCAATGACTCTATGACTCTAGATGATAATTGAAAGTGCAAACAACTTTTAAAACATAAAATTCTATGTACTTTAAAAGTGACATCCATGATGCTTAGGTACTCACAGAAAGTTTTATTTTTCTGTGTCCACCCACTATGCCTAAATGCAGTCTTATGTCCAAAACTGGAGAAGGGAGTATATTCCCTTGAGTAAAACCTGATAGCCTTGTAGTTTTGCAGATGACCATGGGGCTGTCTATGCCTGGATGGCATATAGGTGCTGAAGATATCCTGACCAGATGCAGGATCATCCTTCTTGGCTTCAATTCTAAAGTGTTGCAGTCTATAGATATTAACTTAAAATTTGCTGTATTAGCCAAAATGAAATTAAATTAGAAGGAAATGAGAAGGAGAAAACATTTAAAACTTGGTGATGATATAATGATTAGGTTTTTAAAGTATGTTGGTGTTAGAGTGAAGGAATATGTATATTTGTTTATATCAAGCTTTGGACTCAACAGTGATGGACTGAACTGTCTCAGTAACTGTAGAAAAGCTAAAGTTTTGTTTAAGACAAACATGGTATGATAATGTGGAGTATTTATCAGCTGAATTTATGATTGTCATGTAATTATGCTGTGTAAATATCATACAGTTGATTAGATGAAGTAATAATGGTGAACCGTGAACACAAGCTAAAGTTTGATGTCAAAGTTAATTAAAAGCAAGAGATAAATCTCTTTCCAATGAGACCTAATAACGTCTTAATGATTTAGTGAAGCAAAAATGGCCCATTTTTGATGTTTGTCAGTAGTCAAACTGATCAATTACTGGAAACTGGATAGTGTCAAACTTTGAGTTTTGAGACGTTTGGTTTGGAAACAGTAGGACGCAGTTTACCTCACACTAAAAAATTAGCTGGAGTGAGAGAGGTCAACCGATTAATGATAAGAAGTTAAGACAGAGAGGGCTGATCACCTGTTCTGGGCGGATCTTTGGATCAGTTCAAATACAAAAGCTCACTTGTCATTATAAGCGTTGTGTGGGTAAGATTTTTTTCAGTAGTTTTTGTTGTGTTCTTTGCTTTATAAAAGAATATTGAGTATATTCTGCTGTTAGATCTGATTTTCAGAGTAAACCTGAATGACCAGGGTAAGGAGAAATAACAGTCTACAGGTTGTAGGCAGGGCAGAGGTCCTCTGACTGCCAACTTCTTCAATGCCATAACAGGAGTCTTCTTGGAGGTCCATGTTTGATTCCTACTGCAGCTGGGTGCCTGCTTCACCATCCTATCACTTGAAAAGAAGAAATTCATAGTTGACCTGTTGCACTAGAGTGATGGATTGTGGATCTGTTCAATCATCCAGCAGACATTAACAGCAGGTCCTTCATAATTTTACTAAGTGTTCTCCGTCCTTCCATCAAGAGCCTCTTACCTGCCTGCTGCTCCATTCTGCAGTATTTGTTTGCCTGCTGCACCATTCTGTCACTGTATTTTCACTTAGTTATTAATGGGGTCCTCTCCTCTATGGAGTTGGAACAATGCCTGTTCTCCAGCGGTCTTTTGGGCACCAATAATCCAGGACATTTCTTCCTTGGCCAGCTGTGGAGATGTGTCAGTGGTGTAGTCACCAAAATGTGCTCCTAAGTCCATTCTAAGTAAAATGTCATCCCAGATGTCAGTATCAGAAATGGTGGACGATGTAATAGGCAGTCTTGCTGGTGTATCCTCTGAGGGGGCTGTGTCTGCTTCCTCAGTGGTAGAGAAGATGCTGATGGCCAGTGGCTGACCTCTTGTTGACAAATGCTGCTGGTGCTGCCAGAATCTAGTGAGGCAATGAGTTTTACAATAAAGGTAGACACTTGAGCATCTTAAGAATACATTCACAGCAATAGGAACAAAAGCATAACGCAGCACTGCAGGATGAATTTTATTTAGTTGCAACTACATGGAAATCTCAGCCTCTATTCATAAGTGATCATGGTCCACTTCCATGGGCTCAAGGATTTTATCCTCGTAGGAAGTCAGGAATAAATGTTGGGCATGCTGCCGTTCATCTTGGCCCTGTCATTCTGATGTGGTAAGATTGTGAATGTGAGCTGGTTGTTCAGAATTGTTTGTGAGTTGCAGCACCACATCTTTCTTACATTAACAGACTCCAAGGGCTAGTTCTTGTCTTGTCTAAGTGCCGTCCTCATTCTGAGGGAGCCCTGTATGCATTTCTACTGTCAATGTTTGTGTTTGTTTTTTTCTCTTCATTGATTTCTTTTTATGTCTGGCATTGCTTGGACTTTTTGTGCATTTACTACGACACATTTTTATTTGTTGAACATGGGACCTCAACCCTCCTTTACAAGGTCAGATATGCCTGTCAGGTTGCACTGCATTCTTAAGTACTGATCTGTGGTACAGCATCTGAGAGGGTGCTTTATTACTGCTGAGTGGTAATTTTCAAATTTTTAATTTCCATTTCAATATTTCCATATAAATCTTCAATAAGGTCATCCAATATATTAAGGTTTTACCCTTTTATTCCTGGTAACAGTGTCAATTGATTAAAAAATACATGAAACCATAAACCATTCCTTAATCTATTGTGCCCTTGAAGTAACTGGTATGGATTTTGTAGCGAGAAGTCTTTGAAAGGTGAATGAAGCCTCTGACTCCTCAAACTAAATTGAAAGAAATTTGCCCTCTCTTTCATTATAATAAAACAATTACTTTTCTCAGAATAAATGAGTCAGAATCTATGCTAATGTGGTTCATGGTTGGAAATGTTTCAAGTTACAGTTGGATGAGTCATGCATCATCAAAACTCACTTGAATTCTGACTCTGAGAATGCTGACTAAACTTTTATTCCCCAAACCTTATTTCTTGATCTTATTGATTTTTTTTAGTTTCTTAGTATCCTGGTCACTCAGCATTGCCTACTCACCCCAATTCTTCCAAGATATTTAAAGTTGACTGTCTCAGTGATCAGCCTGGTGACCTCACATCAAAAACGCAGAAAGAACATGCTGTGGGTATCAATATGGGGAAACTGAGGACAAATTTAAAGAACAATCAAAGTCAGCTTCAATTCACTGGCGGAAGGACATCAGACAAGGACGAGGAATTGTTGTGGAGAGCTTGAGGAGGCTGGAAGTTTGTATTCAGACAGATTAGTATGGAACATAAAGAAGTGCATATGTGGGGAACATGTGACCAGTCAATTAAAACTCATTTTGGCAACACCTATCTCAGCACAAGTGAAATAAAGCATCATCCTAATCCTCTGTCAACCTACAGGCGAGTTCACTGGTCCAGCAATGTTGACCTTTATGGAGCTAGGTGCTACTTGATGGAACATGGGGAACAATCACTTCCAGATGATAACAGTGTGTAGCAATGTGATGGGCCCTAAGATGTCCTCTGTGTGTCAGTGATTCAGGAAGGAGTGTATGAGTCATAGAATCGGGGTCATATATCATGAAAACAGACCCATCAGTCCAACTGGTCCACATCAACCAAACTAAACTAGTTCTACCTGCCTGCATTTGGCCCATATCTCTTCAAACCCATCCTATTACTTAATCAAATGTCTTTTGAAGGTTGTAACTGCACCTGCATTCACTACTTGCTCTGGTGCTTCATTCTACACACTTAACCACTCCCTCTGTAAAACGTTGCCCCTCATTTACTTTTTAAATCTTTCTCCTCTCTTCTGAAAAAAAAAGTTGCCTAACTTTGAACTTCTCATCTTGGGAAGAAGACCCTTGCTCTTCAATTTGACTATGTCCCTCATGATTTCATCACGCTACCCCACAACCTCCTGCACTTTAGTTAAAAATATCCAGCCTATTTTTATAACTTAAACCCTTCAGTCCCAGCAAGATCTTGGTGAATCGTTTCTGATCACTGTACTGTTTAATAATAACCTTCCTATGACAGGGCAATCAGAACTGCACACAGTACTCCAGAAAAGACTTCACTAATATTCTGTACAACCTCAACATGGCATCCCAAATCCGATACTCAAAGGTCAAAGAAATGAAGGCAAGGGTACTAAACACCCTCTTATCCACCCTGTCTATCTGTGTCTCTTCCTCGGTCTCCCTGTTCTACAATATGCAAAGTCCCTGCCATGAATTGGGTGGCACAGTGGCTCAGTGATTAGCACTGCTGCCTCACAGTACCAGGGACCGAGGTTCAATTCCTACCTCGGGTGATTGTCTGTGTGGACTTTGCACATTCTCTCCGTGTCTGCTTGTGTTGCTCCGGTTTCCTCCCCTTATCCAAAGATGTGCAGATCAGGTGAATTGGCCATGCTAAATTGCCCATAGTGAGGTACTTTAGTCAAGGATAAATATGCGGAGTGGGTTATTCTTTGGAGGTTTGGTGTAGACCTGTTGGGCTGGAGGGCCTGTTTCCACACTGTCAGGAATCTAATAAGCCCTGCTGTTGTTTCTTTTCCGAAAATACGATATCTCACATTTATCCAATTAGGTTCCATTTGCTACATTACAGCCCATTGACCCAATTGATCAAGTTCTCTTTGGAATCTTAGATAACCTTTTTCACTGTGCACTACACCAATGATTTTGGTGTTATTTGTAAACTTAACAACCATGACTCCTATATTTTCATCCAAAATATATATAATTACAGCAATAGAATCATAGACCTGTACAACATGGAAACAGATGCTTCAGTCTAACTCATCCATGTTAACCAGATATCCTAAATAAATCTCATCCAATTTGCCATCATTTAACCAATATCCCTCCATACCCTTTCTATTTATATGCCCTTCCAGATGCCTTCTAAATGTTGTAATTTACCAGCCTCCACCACTTAACGGGCTTTACTCAGCGGGTTGTGAGTTCATGGAATGCCCTGCCAGTAGCAGTGGTGGACTCTCCCTCTTTATGGTCATTTAATATGGGCATTGGATAAGCATATGGAGGTTATTGGGCTAGGGTAGGTTAGGTAGGCTTCGGTCGGCGCAACATCGAGGGCCGAAGGGTCTGTACTGCGCTGTATTTTTCTATGTTCTATGTTCTATAAAGTGCTGTTGTTTTGATCTTTTTTCTCCAAAGTTCCAAAATAATGCAACAGTTAATAAAGCAGTAATTACTGTTCCTAGGATTCGAGGAAATCAGCTCCAAAACTGAAAATGCCTCCAAAAAAGAGCAGCTCTTACAGTCACATTTTTTCCCATCCTCCACCTTGAATTATTCAGACAAACAAAAGTGGACCTAGTACCAATCCTTGAGGAGCACCACTGGTCACAGGCCTCAAGTCTGAAAAATAACCTTCCCCCAACACGATCTGTTTTCTACAAATTTTGTATCAAATTAGCAATCTCACCCTGTAATCTCATGTGCTCTAACTTTAGCCATTTGGGTACAGAACTGGCTCGAAGGTAGCAGACAAAGGGTGGTTGTGGAAGGTTGCCTTTCAGACAGGAGGCCTGTGACCAGTGATGTGCCATAGGATCAGTGCTGGGTTCACTGCTTTTAGTCATTTATATGAATGATTTGGATGTGAACATAGGTAGTATAGTTAGCAAACTTGCAATGACTCCAAAATTGGAGGTGTAGTGGATGACGAAGAAGGTTACCTCAGAATACAATGGGATCTTGATCAGATGGGACAATGGGTCGAGGAGTTGGCAGATGGAGTTTGATTTAAATGTAAGGTGCTGCATTTTGGAAAGGCAAATCAGTGTGCAGGACTTGCACACATAATGTTTAGGTCCTGGGGAGTGTTGGTGAACAAAGAGACCGTGGAGTACAGGGTCATATTTCCTTGACAGTGGTGTCACAGGTAGATAGGATAGTGAAGAAGGCTATTGGTCAGAGCATTGAGTATAGGAATTGGGAGGTCACGTTGAGGCTGTACAGGATATTATTTAGGCCACTTTTGGAATATTGTGAGCAATTCTGGTCTCCCTACTATCGAAAGGATATTGCGAAACTTGAAAGGGTTCAGAAAGGATTTAAAGGAATGCTGCCAGGATTGAGAGTTTGAGCTATAGAGACAAGCTGAATAGGCTGGGGCTGTTTCCCCTGCAGTGTCAGAGGCTGAGAGATTACCTCATAGAGGTTCATAGAATCGTGATGGACATAGATAGGATAAATAGAGAAGTCCTTTCCCTGGGTGGGGAGTGTATAACTGGATTGCATAGGTTTAAGGTGAGAGGGAAAAAAATTAAAAGGGACCTACGTGGCAAATGTTTCACGCAGAGGATGGTGCGTGTTTGGAATGAGCTGCCAGAGGAGGTGGTGCAGGCTGGTACAAAAGCAATATTTTAAAGGCATTTGAATGGGTATACGAATAAGAAGGTATCAGAGGGATATGGGCCAAGTGCTGGGACTAGATTAGTGTAGGATATCTGGGTGGCATGGACTGAAGGGTCTGTTTCCATACTGTACATCTCTACTAAGTAATCTGCTGTGCAGAATCTTATCAAAGGCTTTAACAAAGTCCGAATAAAATGAGTAAGACTCTATTCCATTCTCCCAGTTCCTCCATCTCCATTGCATATGTTCCAAGGATGCCAGCTTTGACAAAGGAGCCTCGTAATGTCTATCTTCTTCCTCAGCCAAGGATTCCCCAGCACTTTTGTTGACAAGACCGTCCTTTGAATCTGACACATCTCCCACTCTTTGGCCCTCACCCCCTCTCTTCCCTCCTGTAACAGCAATAGGGTTCCCCTTGTCCTTGCCTACCAAATCCCACCAGCATCACCATTCAGAAAATCATTAGCTGCCATTTCTGCACCTCCTGCATGAGTCCAAATGGATGCGGGTTCAGGGATCACCCCATATTTTGAGAAAAGTTTAGGCACCCCCCAATCAAATATTGCAATAAGGAGAGCTGCACTGTTAGAGGTGCCAACTTTTAGATGAAGCACCATCTGCCCTCTTAGATGTGGAAAATCCCATGGCACTACCTCAACGAAGAAAAGTGCACTTATCCTTAAACACTTGGCCAGTATTTATCCTACAATGAGAAAGATTATTTGTCCATTGTCATGTTGTTGTCTGCAGGAGTTCGCTATCCTCAAACGGGCAATACTTCAAAACTATTTCAGCATCTTTAAAACAGTTTGGAACATCCTGAGATTCTGAAAGTTCTTTACAAACAAGCATCTCACAGCCCAGGATACAATCTAGGGAAATTAAAATCTTCCATGCTATTCTCTCTTTTGCTGTGCATCCAAGTATAACCTTCATTAATCCCACTGATACCTTAGGCTGATCCTGAGATCAATACCCTTGTGTGACTCTCCATGGTCTTTTCACGATGATGCTTTAAGAAAAAGCTTTGTGGTACTTTTTATTATAGGTTTTGTGAATTTTTGCCCTGCCCTTTTTTTTCGATTATAACTTTTCGACAGGAAGAACAGTTGAAAATGAGTAGTTTCTGCTGTTGCTGGGTCACCTCCTAACCTTTTCACTAAAGGTAGTGGAATTTGCAGACTGTAATTGAGGGCTTTAAAAGTCTCTGCCCTAAAATTTTGAAGAAGAAGCACATGACTTGGTAATGAATTAGAATTAAGGCTGGAACATTGGTTAGTCAGGTTTCATTACTTTAACCATCACCCTCCACCCTGCTGTCAGAACATTGAGAAACTTCTTCCTCCTGAGAACTATTTGAACAAGGATTTATCAGTCAGATTTCCTGGGCTGCCTCAGGAATGTTTTATGGATTACGACCTGCTTTGAAGTCTCCTGCCTCATGAAGAGAACCTTCAAAAAGCCTTAATATGAAAGGTGACAAATCTTGAAGAGGAGTGGATGTCTTTAGTCATGGTGGACAATGGTTTGACCTTTAATAGAAGGAACTGCATTGGGCTATCTTCCTTAGCCCTTCTCAGTCCCTTGTTTCCCACTACTGGCGAAATATGGCATTACTGTGACTTGCATGAGCAATTTGGAGTGTGTACCACCAGAAGAAAACTGACATGCCTTAATGTGTTTTTCCTTTCTGCTCATTCGCATTCTATACACACGCCAGTGCAAGATTGAGGGGAGAGATATGCTGTCAAGAGGGACATCTTTCAAATGAGATGTTTAACTGAGGTCCCCTTTGCCCTGGAAATCCCACAGCACTATTTTGTGATGAAAAATGGTGAAAGATGGAATAATTACTGAATTATAGTAATGTTTTTGGAGAAGGTTCTCGTGAGTATGACATTCCAAAATTTGATTAGATATTGCATAATTGCATTTAAAATTAAAATTGGAGAAATATTAAATAAGCAAATCAAATGGAGGATTAGAACTCTGGTCTGTATCTACATTTAAGAAGTAATTAGGAAAATGACAGCAGAGACACTTTTTCACATATTTAATAATCCTTAAGTAAAGATGTAATGCTAGAGGGCTGTTCAATGACTAATTCTATTTCTATCAGAAGATAGAATTTGGCCGGGGAACACTAGGCCACTCAGTTGAACATTGGTAGTCAGAACAATAATGGTATTCTTACTATAAAGTTAGTTATAAAGCCTTTTGTGATGTTTTGAAGTTGCAAATGCTGCCTCAAAAATGTAAATGTTTCTTTTCTCACATGCTTTTTCTGTCCAAGCCACAGAGATTTAACAGTTAATTTTGGAAACAATAATGATTCTTATGCTTTGCTTTTTTGAACCCAAGAAAACAAGGGGCCTAACAGAGAAGGCAGATGAACTCAGGGCATGGTTAGGAACATGGGACTGGGATATCATAGCAATTACAGAAACATGGCTCAGGGATGGGCAGGACTGGCAGCTTAATGTTCCAGGATACTAATGCTACAGGAAGGATAGAAAGGGAAAGAGAGGAGGGGTAGTGGCTATTTTGACAGGGATCGCATTACAGCTGTGCTGAGGGAGGATATTCCTGTAAGTAAATCCAGGGAAGTTATTTGGGTAGAACTGAGAAATAAGAAAGGGATGAATACCTTATTGGGATTGTATTATAGACCCTCTAATAGTTAGAGGGAAATTGAGAAACAAACTTGGAAGGAGATTTCAGCTATCTGTAAGAATAATAGGATGGTTATGGTAGGGGATTTTAACTTTCCAAACATAGAATGGGACTGACATAGTGTTAAGGGTTTAGATGGAGAGGAATTTGTTAAGTGTGTACAAGACAATTTTCTGATTCAGCATGTGGTTGTATCTACTAGAGAAGGTGCAAAACTTGACATACTTTTGGGAAGTAGGGCAGGGCAGGTGACTGAGGAGTCAGTGGGGGAGCACTTTGGGGCCAGTGACCATAATTCTATTAGATTTAAAATAGTGATGGAAAAAGATAGACCAGATCTAAAAGTTAAAGTTCTAAACTGGAGAAAGGCCAATTTTGACGGTATTGGGCAAGAACTTTCAAAAGCTGAATGGAGGCAGATGTTCGCAGGTAAGGGGACGGCTGGAAAATTGGAAGCCTTCAGAAATGAGAAAACGAGAATCTAAGGAAGTATATTCCAGTTAGGGTGAAAGGAAAGGCTGGTAGGTATAGGGAATGCTGGATGACTAAAGAAATGGAGTTTGGTTAAGAAAGAAATAGGAGGCATATGTCAGGTATAGACAGGATAGATCGAGTGAGTCCTTAGAAGAGTATAAAGGAAGTAGAAGTATACTTCAGAGGGAAATCAGGAGAGCAAAAAGGGGACATGAAATAGCTTTGGCAAATAAAGTTAAGGAGAATCCAAAGGGTTTTCACAAATACATTAACGACAAAAGGATAACTAGGGAGAGAATAGGGCCCCTCAAAGATCAGCAAAGTGGCCTTTGTGTAGAGCCGCAGAAAATGGAGGAGATACTAAACAAGTATTTTGCATCAGTATTTACTGTGGGAAAGGATATTGAAAATATAAAAAGTAGGGAATTAGATGTTGACATCTTGCAAAATGTCCACATTACAGAGGAGGAAGAGCTGAATGTCTTGAAATGCATAAAGGTGAATAAATCCCCAGGACCTGATCAGGCGTACCCAAGCACTCTGTGGGAAGCTAGAGAAGTGATTGCTGAGCCTCTTGCTGAGATATTTATGTCATCGATAGTCACAGGTGAGGTGCCAGAAGACTGGAGGTTGGCCAACGTGGTGCCACTGTTTAAGAAAGATGGTAAGGACAAGCCAGGGCACTACATACCAGCGAGCCTGACGTCGGTGGTGTGCAGGTTGTTGGAAGGAATCCTGAGGAACAGGATGTATACGTATTTGGAAAGGCAAGGACTGATTAGGGATAGTCAACATGGCTTTGTGTGTGGAAAATCATGTCTCACAAAGCTGATTGAGTTTTTTGAAGAAGTAACAAAGAGGATTGATAAGGGCAGAGCGGTAGAGGTGATCTATATGGACTTTAGTAAGGCTTTCGACAAGGTTCTCTATGGAAGATTAGTTAACAAGGTTAGATCTCACGGAATAAAATGAGAACTAGCCATGTAGATACAGAACTGGCTCAAACATAGAAGACAGAGAGTGGTGGTGGAGGGTTGTTTCTTCAGACTGGAGGACTGTGACCAGTGGAGTGCCACAAGATCGGTGCTGGGCCCTCTACTTTTTGTCATTTACATAAATACATAAGAGGTACAGTTGGTAAGTTTGTAGATGACACCAAAATTGGAGGTTGGGTGGACAGCAATGAGGCTTACCTCAGATTACAACAGGATTTTGACCAGGTCGGCCAATGGGCCGAGAAGTGGCAGATGGAGTTTAATTCAGATAAATGCGA
Source organism: Hemiscyllium ocellatum (assembly GCF_020745735.1). Lineage (NCBI taxonomy): Eukaryota > Metazoa > Chordata > Chondrichthyes > Orectolobiformes > Hemiscylliidae > Hemiscyllium > Hemiscyllium ocellatum. Next base: position 97,303,585 of record NC_083403.1, read on the forward strand.
GGTGCTGCATTTTGGGAAATCAAATCTTAGGGGACCTATACACTTAATGGTAAGGTCCTAGGTAGTGTTGCTGAACAAAGAGACCTTGGAGTGCAGGTTCATAGCTCCTTGAAAGTGTAGTCACAGGTAGATAGGATAGTGAAGAATGTGTTTGGTATGCTGTTCTTTATTGGTCAGAGCACTGAGCACAGATGTTGGGACGTCATGTTACGGCTGTACAGGACATTGGTTAGGCCACTGTTGGAATATTGTGTGCAATTCTGATCTCCTTCCTATCGGAAAGATGTTGTGAAACTTGAAAGGGTTCAGAAAAGATTTACAAGGATGTTGCCAGTGTTGGAGGATTTGAGCTATAGGGAGAGGCTGGGGCTGTTTTCCCTGCAGCATCTAAGGCTGAGGGGTGACCTTACTGAGGTTTCCAAAATTATGAAGGGCATGGATAGGGTAAATAGACAAAGTCTTTTCCCTGGGGTCGGAGGGTCCAGAACTAGAGGGCCTTGGTTTAGGGTGAGAGGAGAAAGATATAAAAGAGACCTAAGGGGCAACCTTTTCATGCAGAGGTTGGTACGTGGATGGAATGAGCTGCCAGATGAAGTGGTGGAGGCTGGTACAATTGCACCATTTAAGAGACATTTGGATGGGTAAATGAATAGGGAGAATTTGGAGGGATATGGGCCAGGTGCTGGCAGGCGGAACTAAATTGGGTTGGGATATCTGGTTGGCATGGACAGGTTAGACCGAAAGGTCTGTTTCCATGCTGTACATCTCTATGACCCTATGACTTCACTTGTGCAAAATTCTTCCTTCAAACTCACCACTGCTCACCACTAACTGGTTTGCTTCCACATCTTCCTTCAACTCCAACTTTAGTTCTTGAATGTAAATCACTTTTGACTCCTCTTGGAAGCCTCACGAAAGGTAAGTTGAGCTATCAGTGACTCTACTTCCTATTACAAAAAAGATGGGGCAGCCTATGATGGGTTTACATGAGGAACTGGAATGCAATGGCTGCTTGTGTTTCAGGCAGAGCTTTTTTATAAACATTTTGACTCATTCTTTCTCGGGACAATAATGCCATTGAACATCACATGCTTTGGGATGTCCTAGAGCTGTGAAAGTCACTGTATAAATACAAGTTGTTTGGTTTTGCAAGTTTCTTTGAACATTGCTTTCTCTTCCAATCAGCTCTTCCAATCTAAAAAAGCGATGTCTGAAGTTATTTTGCCTCATCTTTAGTTCCCTGCACCATAGACTTTGGCCTTCATAATAATAATATTAATCCCTTAGAAGTATTAACATTATTTCCCAGTTACAGCTGATGGGTTCTTGCAGGTAAATCAAGTAATCAGGAAAGCTTGTGGAATATTATGCTTTATTGTGAGAGGACTTCAACACAAGAAGGAAGGTTATGCTTCAAGGGTGGTGCAGTGGTTAGCACTGCTGTCTCACAGCGCCTGAGACCCGGGTTCAATTCCCGACTCAGGCGACTGACTGTGTGGAGTTTGCACATTCTCCCCGTGTCTGTGTGGGTTTCCTCCGGGTGCTCCGGTTTCCTCCCACAGTCCAAAGATGTGCGGGTCAGGTGAATTGGCCATGCTAAATTGCCCGTAGTGTTAGGTATGGGGTAAATGTAGGGCTATGGGTGGGTTGCGCTTCAGCGGGTAGGTGTGGACTTGTTGGGCCGAAGGGCCTGTTTCCACACTCTAAGTAATCTAATCTAAGTAAATAGGGTTTTGGTAAGATTACATCTGGAGTACTTTCGAGTACTGGGCATTGTACTTACACAAAGTTCTCAACATGTTGGAAGCAGTTCAGATAAGGTTTGCTTGAGTTTACCTGAAATGAGGAAATTGCCTTATGAAGAAAAGCTAGACTCTTCGGAGTTTAGAAGAGTTAGCAGTTACCTAATTGAAACATGGGTGGCACGATGGCACAATGGTTAGCACTATTGCCTGCACAGTGCCAGAGACCAAGTGTGGGCTTGTTGGACCGAAGGGCCTGTTTCCACACTGCATGCAATCTAATAAAAGATCTTGAGGGGACTTGACTCATGTGGATGTTGAAAGAATGTTTCCTCTTGAGAGAGAATCTAAAACTAGGGGCCAAAGTATAAAAAGAAGAGTCATCCTTTTAAGATAGAAATGAGGAAAGTCTTTTTACCCACATTTGAACTTATTTTCTCAAAAGGCAGTGGATGCAGACTCTATGAATATTTTTAAGATGGAGGTAGGTAAATTATTATTTCTAAGTGGACGAAAGATTTTTGAGAGTATGCAGGAATGGAAAGTTGAAGTTAAAATCAAATCACCCATTGTCTTATCAAATGGCAGAATAAGCTTGAAGATTATTGGCATGATATCTATTTATCTCCTATTTTAATCAGAGGTAATCTACTTCCTTCACCTTTTTGTGTATGAGGCTGACAAAGGGTTTATGTCTGGGAGAAAGTGGGGACTGCAGATGCTGGAGATCAGAGACATTCGGGCATAAACTCTTCATCAGGAATGTGGAGGGGAGCTGAGAGATAAATGGGAGGGGGTGGGCTGGGGTGAAGGTAGCTGGGAATGTGACAGGTGAATGAAAGTGGGAAGTGATGGTGATAGATGTCTTCAGCAGTGATTGAGTGTTCATTGGCAGTATTCTGGTGAGTGACCTCAGTGGAGGCAGAAGTGGCTGAAGCAGCAGCAACTACAGAGGCAGAAGTGATGTGCTGTGTAGTCTTCATGATGCTTTCGGCTTTAAGCAGCACCTAACAGACAACTGTCAATATAACAAAGGGAAAGCAGCATATTGCACTTGAGCCAGGTGGGAATTGAACCTACAATCATTTGATCCAAAGTCATATTCGTTATCCGTTACGCCACTGTGTTTTCATGTCTGTTTGTAGCTGGGTTTTCATGAAACAGGTTACTAGAATGTCATTAAGTGTCATCATGCATGGATGACCAGAAGACTCCACAACTCTTATTGCTTGTTACTGGCATTTCACAAGAGTTCACAGGCTAACAACCAACCAATTTAGCAAAGTTATGAAAGCACATGTTGCTGACATGTTATGAAATCGGACTTGAACATTTGGGGCAAGGTGATAATGAGGTATGAGTTCAAGATGACAATAAAATGCAAGGGAGTATGGGCGCTGGTTGCTCAGCTAGAGATGGAGAACAAGGAATAGATAGAGCAGCAGAATGCGTGTTATCTAAGAGTAATGTGCTGATTAATGCTGGGAAAGTCAGAGTGTGATGCTTAATTGGCACTTGAAGATATTATATCAGTCATTTATCATACTGTCATCAACTCACCTCAGCATCAGATATAACACCAAGGTGCAAATAGCCTGATTCCTTCTCAGAGATGTTTGCCAAAGAGTGGTACAGAAATGATGGTGAGGCAACAGAGTTGGTATTGGGAGTCAAAGACAGTGTGTTCCCAATATTTAATTGGCGGAAATTTCTGCTCATCCAATACTAAATGTCAGACAAGTGATAATACAACAATTGTGGTGGTGAGTTAGAGTTGGGTTTTGTGAGTTACAAAGTGATAAATTGAGATATTAGTTTCATCATTAATTACAAACAGCAACTCATTAATTTATAAACAAAACTGTGAAGATTCTTCAAAGCCAGATTGTAACTAAATTAGCTATTGCAATTATCCAGAAACTTAATTAACTAATACATTCAAACACTTCTTTAATCAATAGAATTCAGTCAAGAGCTAATAAAATGCATTAATAACTTAAACTTTAAAACCCCTTCAGCAAGAATAATGAAGTTCTGAGATTTTTTTTCTGAGTTCCTCCAATATCCTTTGCTATCTACAACCATAGTTCTCATTTGTATAATCTTATCCCTGGTGATATCCACATATTTTTAGTTTCTGTTATTAGCCACATTTCATTGGGTATTGAGATTCTTCCACAGTTGAATGTCATTCAAAGTCAACAGATTCGTACTTGTAGCAAAATAACAGCAGAACAGATTTTAAACAAATGGATTAAGTGTTAAACGTGGCTTTGATAGTGGCACTCTCACCTCTGTTTTGGAAGGTTTTAGGTTCAAGCCCTGATCCAGGGACATAGTCTCCGCTCTACTGCTGGGCTGGACTTCTTTATTTGAGTTGGGAAACTTCCAAACTCAGTTAACCTGACCTGTTAGAAAGAGTCCCAACAGGCCAACATTTCACTGTGTGGGATACATGACAGAATCAAACCCATAACTCCCAAGAGCACTCATAAAAGTGACTGAGTGCTGAGGTTGGCTGGTTAAAAGAACCTCTAGAATATTGTTATAATTGTTTTGTTAGATTTCAGGCTTGCTGGCCACAACGCATCATACCCTACATTATTCTCCATATTAACCTGGAATTCCCTCCCTCAGGGCATTTTGTGTCAAAATGCAGCACGAGGACTGCAGCAGCTCAAGAAGGCAGCTCACCATCATCTTCTCAAAGGCAACAAGGGACAGAAAATATGACACTTACCCCAATCATACCAGGATAGTTCATGCCCCACCACTCCCACACCACTTATAGACCCTATACCAACATAATACTAAGCCGTCCTATCCCATCATCAACACCCTTGGTTGTTACATCCTCCATGAGCACATCTCTGGACCCACATTGTGACAAAACAAAGGTCTAAATATCTATTATGGCCTTTATTGTATTTCAAAGTAAAGCTCTCAGAAAGCCTGCTCAAAATGTAAATCTCCTCAACCACATTAAAACACACAAACTCCTATTCATTGTACTGCATCAAAGAAAGGCAATATTTTAATAACCCCTTTGACCTGTTAATTCAGCTGTGGACTTAGGATTACCCTACAGAGGTGTGGAAAATAGCAAAACATTCATTATAACATAATTGATAGTCCAAAGGGAAATGTCAACAAATAGCTCGAACAGTGTATTTTTGACACAGAACCAGAAATTGCTGAGAAAACTCAGCAGGTCTGGCTGCATCTTTGGAGAGAAACATTGTTAACATGTTGGATCTAGTGATCCATCTTCAGTAAATATATTTGATACTGGTAGACAGAAGCAGAAGAGCTATATTTTAAATTTTACCACATCGTGAGTGTTCTGTGTGCCTTTTCAGTCCTGAAATAGCATTTAAATCTACTCTAAAATCTGAGACTTTACCACAGAGAACCAAAACCCTTGCTACAGCTAAAAAAAGGGGTCTGTTTGAATATAGCACTGAAACCAAAGGCTACTTCTGGATTCAATTTCCCTTATGTGTGAGTCACACCTCACCCAACAAAATTGTGATGTGTTGCAAATTGGGTAAAGAATTGCACAGACATGTTCACCAACCAAGTCTGCATGATTCTGCAATAAATTTGAATGGTTGACTTTTGAATGAGATATTAAATCAAGGATCCTCACAGTTTGTTGCAAAAGATCAAAAGACGCTCTATGGAAAGGGCAGAGGAATTTTCCCCAGTGTAATTCAAGCTAAAGAAAATGCAGATTAACTGGTCATGATCAGATTGCTGTTTCTGGAACCTTGCTGTGTGTAAATTAACTCCTACGTTTCCAGTGTTGTACCTATTTCACAGCGTTGTGAAGCTGTAAGGAATGCCCTGAAGTTGTCTAGTTTCTGCATAGAATATAAACAGCTCAGGAAAGTAAGTTGCAGGCTTTATTTTCAAATGTATTGTTACTCAATTTTAGTTGAGCTTCAGTATTGGAATTGGTCAAAAGGCAGTATTATACTCGATTGGATGCTTATTTACTGTCAGTCAAAACATTTGCTCACTTTAACATTGGCAGTGAAGGGGGGGTGGACCCTGAAGATTGACATTTGATTCATTTATTGTCACTCGTATCTTGTGACAAAATACAGTGAAAAGTATTGTGCAATGTTGTCACTCTCCGGTGCCATCTTAAAACATAAAAAAAACCAAAACCTTGTTGTCATTGGCGACTTTAACTTCCCTGATGTTGATTGGAACTGACTTGTTCAAATAGTTTGGATGAAGCAGTTTTTGTCACGTGTGTCCAGGAAGGGTTCTTGATGCAATATGTAGATAGGCTGACGAGAGGGGAGGCCATATTGGATTTGGTGCTTGGCAACGAACCATACCAAGCATCAGATCTCTTGGTGGGAGAGCATTTCAGTGATAGTGACCACAATTCCATGATCTTTACTATACTCATGGAGAGGGATAAGAGCAGATGGTAGGGCAAACATTTAATTTGGGGAGGGGAAATTACAATGCTGTGAGACAGGAACTGGAGTATCTAAATTTGTAACAGATGTTCTCAGAGAAATGCACAACAGAAATATGAAAGTTCTTGAGGGAGTTCTTGCTGATATGCAGGATAGGTTTGTCCCACTGAGGCAAGAAAGGTATGGTAGGTTGAAAGAATCTTGGATGACAAGGGATGTGGAACATCGAGTCAAGAGGAAGAAGGAAGCCTACTTAAGGTTGAGGAGGTAAGAATTAGACATGGCTTTAAAGGTAGCCAGGAAGGAACTGAAAAATGGACTTAGGCAAGCTGGAAGAAGCTTTAGTGGTAGGATTAAAGAGAACCTTAAGTGTTCTACACTTATGTGAGGAACAAGAGAATGCCCAGAGTGAGGGTACGAATGATCAGGGATAGTTGAGTGAACTTGTGACTGGAGTCAGAGGAGTACAAGAAGTTCTTAATGAATACTTTGTTTCAGTATTCACTACTGAGAGGCACCTTGGTGTTTCTGAGAACAGCGTGAAACAGACTGATACGCTAGAACAGGTTGATGTTTGGAAGGCGAGGTGCTGAAAATTTTGAAAAACATAAGGCTAGATAAATCCTGTGGTCTGGACAGGATACACCCTTGGTTACTACAGGAAGCAAGGAAAGAGATTGTTGTGCCTTTGACAATGATCTTTGAGTCCTCACTGTTCACTGGAGCAGTGCCAGATGATTGGAGGGTGATAAATGTTATCCCTTGTTCATGAAAGGGAATAGGGTTAATCTTAGGAATTACAGGCCAATCAGTCTTACATCAATGGTGGGCACAGTATTGGAGAGGATTTATGATTATTTAGAATACTTTAGTTTGATTAGAGATAGTCAGCATGACCTCACAAAATTATTGAATTCTTTGAAGATGTGACAAAACACATTGATGAAGATAGAGCAGTGGATGTGGTGTACATGGATTTTAGCAAGGTATTTGATTAGATTTCCCAGGATAGGCTCATTCAGAAAGTAAGGAGGCATGAGATGGGAAACCTGTCAGTGATCTTTGAGAAGATTTGTAGCTCAGGTTGAGTTCCTGTTGTAAGTTTGCTCACTGAGCTGGTGGGTTTGTTTTTAGACACTTCATCACCATGCTGGATAACATCATCAGTGAGCCTCCGTTGAAGCACTGGTGTTCTGTCCTGCTTTCTGTTTATATGTCTTGGTCTGTTAAGGTGGGTGATATCATTTCCAGTTCTTTTTCTCAAAGGTTGTCAAATGGTGTCCAAATCGATGTGTTTATTGGTAGAGTTCTGGTTTGAATGCTCGGCCTCTAGGAATTCCAGTGTGTGTCTCTGTTTAGCCTGTCCTAGAATGGATGTCCCAATCGAAGTGGTGTCCTTCGTCTGTGTGTAAGGATACTAATGATATTGAGTCCTGGTTAGATTACGCTTAGAATATTGTGTTCAGTTCTGGTCGCCTCATTATAGGAACGATATAGAAGCTTTAGAGAGAGTGCAGAGGAGATTTACCAGTATGCTGCCTGGACTGGAGGGCATGTCTTTTGAAGAAAGGTTGGGTGAGCTCAGGCTTTTCTCATTGCTGTGAAGAAGGATGAGATGTGACTTGATAGAGGTGTACAGGATATTAAGAAGCATAAATAATGTGGATAGCCAGAAACCTTTTCCCATGGCAGAAATGTCAATCATGAGGGGGCTTAATTTTAAGGTAATTGGAAGAAGGTTTTGGGAAGATGTCCGAGGTAGGTTCTTTACTCAAAAAGTAGTGGGTGTGTAGAATGTACTACCAGTAGTAGTAGTAGAGTCAAATACATTAGGGACACTTAAGAACCCCTTGGATAGGCACATGGAAGTTAGTACAATGAAAGATATTTAGGTTAGTCTGATCATAGAGTAGGACAAAAGGCTGACAAAGCATTGAGGGCCGAAAGGCCTGGACTGTGCTGTACTGTTCTACGTTCTATGTTCTAAAACAGATTATAAGAGCAGAAAATGAAGAAATAAAGAAAGTGTCCACTTTTACAGTCCTTCTTGTTTAGTAATCTGTCATGGGCCATGGCTTGGTGGCCAGGTAGGAAATTATTTCACTGCATTGCTACAACAAATGTCAGCACTGTTTGGTGCCATCTTGCCTCAACTGACATCCTCACTACTATAAGTCCATGCTGGACCTTACCAATGCAGCTGCTGTAATGAGTCTGCTTTGGGTATCCAAAAACAAGAGTTCAGGGATGGAAAGTTAGAGATCAAAGGTCATGTGATCAACTGTCCAGGAATCCACTCAATAAAGGTGTCCATATGACCACACTAAATGTTTCCAAATATGTGGAGGTGGCCATTTTTCCTAGTCTATTTACTTTAATGTTGAGGTAACTTTAGATCTGTTTGGGAATGCTCCACCTGGATGATAGTAATTTTTTTTTGTATTATTGCAGGGGATTGACCAATATGAGGATCTTTGAGTGATCCAATGCATCACATTGAGGTTTCCAGGCGAGAGGGATGTCCAGATGCCTTCATAGTTTCCTACACCCTACAGTTCTTGAATTCTTAACTGAAACTTCTGTGTCTCTGTATAATCTCCTTCTGTGGCTTGGTTTCATACGTTAATTTAAATTTCTTCCATGAAGTGTTTTGGGAGATTGTAATATGTTTGGAGCATTATATAAATTTAAGCTTTGTTATTGTATGGAGATTGTAGTTATTACTGGAGAAATTTGAAGTTGGAATAGGTATGCTTTTTGTGACTTCCCTTGAGAAATTATGCCTTTTTTCATATTATTAATATGCTTTCTCTTTTAGGGGAAATATATTGAGATGGGTGCGAAATCCAAGTGGCCACATATATGCTGTATTATATTGGAATGATTTTGAAACCCCTTTGTGAAATTCTAATGATGTTAAAAGGCTGGACTTCCATGGAAGCTTTAAGATTGTCTCTGAAATATTTCCTTTCAATGTGAATGGGCTTCATTGTGCAATTAGAGCACTTGTCTGGATACTATTAGCTACAGCCTTCTGACAACATACTCCATATGTTTTAGATTAGATTAGACTAGATTAGACTTACAGTGTGGAAACAGGCCCTTCGGCCCAACAAGTCCACACCGACCCGCCGAAGCGCAACCCACCCATACCCCTACATATACCCCTTACCTAACACTACGGGCAATTTAGCATGGCCAATTCACCTGACCCGCACATCTTTGGACTGTGGGAGGAAACCGGAGCACCCGGAGGAAACCCACGCAGACACGGGGAGAATGTGCAAACTCCACACAGTCAGTCGCCTGAGGCGGGAACCCAGGTCCCTGGCGCTGTGAGGCAGCAGTGCTAACCACTGTGTGTTTTGTCTAACGTGAAATTATTGTGGCCTGCATATTTGGACGACGCTCATTTTCCTTTGTCCTTCTAATTGATATGCAGGATCTTTCTAAGTCAATGCCTTGGTATGGCATTTATAAAGCTTGATAAACAGTGAGAGAAGGGAATTGAGAGTTATACTGTTTGTGAGATTGGGTAGAGTCCAGTAGGGCTGCATAGCCTGTTCACTGTTTTATATTTTGTGCAAAACTGTGCTCCTCAAAAAGTGTCAGACATGAAATGCAGCTTGAATGCCCTTACTAAATTTTTCATGCAATTAACCATAGACATGAATGCAGAACACTGGTCAAGAAATAAGCAGTCACTAATGTTTAACAATGTATTTGTTAAGTGATTGTTCCTTTTATATTTGTAAAATCAGAGCCTATTAGTCTCTACCAGCAGCCATGAGCACAAAGACATTTTGTTAATTCATGTAAACGTGAAACCATTGCAGAACTTCTAATTATTTATTGATTAGTTGGTAATAGTGGTAGCATTTTAAAGCTGATAGGACTGTCAGTTTTGGGATATGTAACCAAGGCAATAGAAAAGGTTATATTGTCATGTTTTGAGTCATTTTTGTATGCAACCACAGTTTTGAAAAAAAAGACTTGAGTTTCTAAAGCATCTTTAACATCATAAAACATTCAGTAAGAACATAATCATCCAAAAATTGACTTTGCGTCATGCACTGAGACATTAAGAAAGTTTGAATAAAAGTGGCGGATGATGGCTCAGTAGTTAGCACTGCTGCCTCACAGCGCCAGGGACCCAGATTTGATTCCAGCCTTGGGTGACAGTGGAGTTTGCATATTCTCATCATATCTGCGTGGGTTTGCTCCAGTTTCTTCCCACAGTACAAAGATGTGCTGGCCAGGTGAATTGGCCGTGCTAACTTGCCCACAGTGTTAGGTGCATTTGTCAGAAGGAAATGGGTCTGGGTGGATTACCCTTCGGAGAGTCAGTGTGGACTTGTTGAGCAGAAGGGAACCACACTGTAGGGAATCTAAACCAAAAAGGAAGCATTGACAAAATATCTCAAATGACGAAAGTTGACTGATTTTGATGGGAACTAGGAAGCATCAGTAGTTAGTGGGTGGTCTGAGTGGAGAATATTTAAAAGCTAGAATCGGAGATCTTGGAGGGTTGTGGGGCTGAAGGAGGTTACAGATGTAGGAGGGCGATGGGTCATGGAAGTACTTTGAAAGCACAGATGTAAATTGGGACCTAGAATAGTGCAAGTCAAAATATTGTCAGCAGATTTTCTGATGAGCTGGAGCTCACAGACAAACAAATATGGTTTTATTTCATTTCAAATCAAATGGTCCCTCTTTTATACATGAATTAAATGCACTGCATGTGTGTGGCCCATAGTCTCATTTACTGTCCATACTAACAATGCACTAATATGTGGCATCATCTTCCAGTAGGCTTTGCTGGGTCTTTCTGTGAGATGGAGGTGAATTAGTGTGAATCAGAACTATGTCAGAATGGAGCTTTGTCAAGATGAATTCAAAAAGTTCAACTGTTTTTGCCCAGAAGGTAAACCTTTTACATTACTATTGCTTTTCGAGTAAGCCTGTTGTAACAGTCATAAAAGATTTCCCTTCAAGTATGAATAAATGTGAGAGCTATATGGCATTTTGTGTGGGACCTGTTTTCTTACTGACATGTGCGGGATGCTAACTAAAGTCTTGAGTCTCTAATCTAAGCTGACAGGTCAGCATTTGTTAGGCACATATTGTACCCAATGACACTCAGTGAGCTGTCGGTCAAGTCAGAAGCTTATGGGTTTGAGTCTCACGACACAGATAAGACACAGTCCAGTTTGATATTCCAGTGCAGTGCTTGTGGAGTGTTCCATTGTTGCAGATGGCCTCTATTCGATCAACCATTAACCCAAGACCTGATCTTTCCAAGTAGATGTAAAATATCCATAGTATTATTGTGGTGAAGAGCTTAGGGAAGTAATGGAATAGCAATATTGTCTTTGAACTATTAATGCAGAAACCCAGATAACAGATAGTGGAATTTGAATTCACTAAGGTCTGGAAATAAAAGGCTTATGATGACCATTGTCATTAAAACTCATCAGGTTTGCTAATGCCCTTTAAGGAAGCAAGTCTGCCATCCTTTCCAGGTATGGCCTACATGTAACTCCAGACCCACAGCAATGTGTTTGACTTTTAACTGCTCTCTGATTTAGCCTTGTTGTATCAGACAGTGAAAAAGTCTTCAAAGAAGGCATGAAATTGAACAAACCATCTGATATCAACATAGGCCACCAAAACATCTTTATCATTGGTGGTCCATTGCAGACGGGAATGACGCTCTTCATTTCTCAGGGTGAGTTCATGGGTGGCAGTGCAGACCAATATGGTTGCCACAGGCTCTGTTACACTTGGGCAGATGGTAGTCACGGGAAGGAGTGAGTGGGGCATTGGCGCTGCAACACACTCCTTTTGTTGTTTTTGCCTGGCTACCATTTTTTTCCCAATAACAAGTTTTGAGGCGCTTGACGTCTTCCAGATGGTCCACCTCCACTTTGGGTAGTCTTGGGCCAGTGATTCCCAGGTGTCTGTGGAAATGCTGTACTTTGCCAGTGAGGCCTTGAGGGTATCACTGAAGAGTTTCCTCTGTCTACTTAAGTCTTGCTTGCCAATTCAAAGGTGGGATTACAGCATTTGCTTGGGGAGCTCGTGTCAGTCATGTTGATGATGTGCCCAACCCAGCATAGCTGATCAAGGGTGGTCACTGCATCGATGCTGGGGCTGTTGGCCTGGTTAATTGAGGATGCTGGTTTTGGCTGATCTTTCTTCCCAGCTGATTCATAGGATGTTGTGAAGGCAGCATTGCTGATATGCACCAATGTTAGACCCGAAATGTTGACTTCTCCACCTCCTGATGCTGCCTGCTTGCCGTGTTCTTCCAGCCTCCTGCTTGACTACCTTGGATTCCAGCATCTGTCGTGTTTTTTTTTGTCTTTAACTAGACAGTGCCTTGAACTGTCTGCTGTAGAGAGTCTTTATCTCAGAGTTGTATAGGAGGGAGGGAATCACCTCAGCTCTGTACAGCATGTTCCTGGTGTCGGATCTGGTGCTGTTCTCAAACTCCCTTTTCCTCAGGCAGCTAAAGGCTGTGCCAGTACGCTGGATCTTTTCAACAATAGCTGCTTTGACCTACAGGGTGTTTCCAAGGTAGTGGAAGTGGTCAACATTCTTGCCCGTGGACCTTAATGATTGGGGGTTTGCTCCACAATACCAGGCCAGGTTGATGTAGGACTTCCGTCTTGCAGATGGAAACCTATGCTTTCAATTGCCTCTGTGAAGCTGCTGACAATGATCTGGAGTATGTTCTTGGAGGTTTCACATGCATAAGTGTCATCTGTGTACTGCAGTGCAATGATACATCCCTCTTGATACCAGTCTGAATTGAGAATATGTCAGTAGTAGAGTATTTGTCATACCATGACTTACATGGAGCAGGTGAAGGCTGGTAACAAATGTCATGGGGCAACAAAAGCAGAGAAGTATACTCCATAATGCTTCCTGATTGAAGGTGTCAAAGGCCTTTGTAAGGTTGAAAAAGACTAAGTGTCGGGGTAGGCTCTTTTCTCCGCATTTCTCCTGCAGCTGTCATGCAGTGAAAAGTATGTCCATTGTGCCCCCGATTGGCTGAAAGCACCAATGCAACTCCAGGAGGTGTTCCTCAGCCATAATGAAGAGGCAGTTGAGGAGTACCTTGGTGATGAATGTTCCAACTGTGAACAGCAGGAAGATTCCTCTGTAGTTACCGCAGTTGGACTTTTCCCTTTTTTGAAAATTCCCTCCCAGAATGCCTTCCTCCTTCGAGGTAGGGCAGACAAAGGCATATAGCTGCAGAAGGAGCTCTTTGCCTCTGCACTTCAATGCCTCAGCAGGAATACCATCTGCTCCAGCAGCCTTGTTGTCCTTAAGCTAGAGGACAGCCTTCTCTCCATCATACAAGGCTAGAGTATCGCTGAGCTCATGGCATATTACATGCTGCAGGATGCATTCAAGAATGCTCAGATCAATGACAGAGCCCTGGTGGAGGATTTCTCTAAAATGCGTCCCCAGCATTTTTAATGACTTCTTTATCTTTGATAAGAGTAACTCCATCCTTGACTAGCACTGCTGTGGGGCCTTCAATGTTTGGTCCATGTGCACTCTTAACAGCACAGAAGAAATCATACATATCATGGTTGGCGGCCATTTGTTTGGGCCTCCTGTGCTTTCTCCACTCATCACTTGTTCTTAATATCACAGGTTTGTCTCTGCCTTTAGTCACCTGTAGGCCTGTCTTTTCTCTTTCATTTGCAACTGTTGTTTTAAACTCAGAAAAAATGCCATGCACTTCTAGCTTAAAAGTTCCTGAATCGTGTGGTCATTCTCATCAAATCAGTCTTGATGTTTCCTGGTTGAGTGGTTGACCAAGTTTTTGAAGGTGTCTATGATGGTGGTCTTAAGGCTGGACCAGAGACTTTTGGGATCCCATGACTCAATCTGTCCGAAGGTTGCTAGATCTGTGGAAAGTAGTTGACTGAATGACGCTATTTTTTTCCATGTCTTTAAGTGCCTCAATGTTCAGTGGAAAACAACATCAGTGCAAATAGAATCCTCCTTTGCAGCATTTTGAATGAAAACTGGGGACCTGTCTGACAGACTAGTCATACACAAGGTATGCTTACATGCAATATCCTGAAAACACCATCAAAACATCAGTGTCCTATCCCACTGGCAGCACAGAGCCAGCAGAGGTGACACAGTGCCGTACTATAAAGAGGAAGCTATGTGCTATGTAGATTTCAACATTTCTATTCATCATCAAGTACAGATATTTCACAATTGTCACTGAGACTAGTGACATTGAGACAAGTGTGTGATATTTGGGGTACACATGCAATTATTACATTTGTACAAGTTAAGGATCTTGGAATTCCTTGGGTCTCAACCCACTAGTATAAATGTGGCAATGTAGTGTACATAAGCATTAACCGATCTGAGCTTAATTGGCCAGAAGCATTGATTTCTACGTGATGGAAGGCAATGATTTACAGCACAGCTATAACATGAGTGTCATTGAAACAACCTCACTGTCAATCTATAGTAAAGCCCCCACTGTGCTGTCCCATTTGTTCATGCAGAACACTTCCCTCCTCAACCCCCCTTCACCTCAACACTTACACACACAAAAACATCAGTGTCTGAAACCATTGTTTTCCATTGTGACTGAGCAGTTGGAACATTCCTGCCACAAACTCCAGCTGGACATGAATGATGCCATTTATATTGACAGTGCTTTTGGCTGCTACTCAGTCTCCAGGATGTGATTCTTTATATTAAACTCTTGAATTAGAATGAGAACGATTATTCATTATTAATGAACTTAGGGTAATTTAGGAGCTTTATTACAGGGAGAGTAGTGGGAAATTGGCTCCATAGCGAGTTTGGGAAATGATAAGGATGCGCTTCACAGTGATGCTGTTGATGGGTTTGCATTAGTCAAGCACTTGCCATTGCCATGCCCTGTGACAGCTCTGATGATAGTCATTTGGTGGCATGACCATACACTGAATACATTTATGAGCACATAAAATGTCACAGAATGCAATGAAGCATTCAATTCCAGACCCAGGTCTTTATAAGCTTTTAACTAGTTCAGGGAATGTGCAGACTTTAAAACAAAACACTGCCTAATAGAGTAGCAAACAGACGTGCCCTGAATGCTCAGTGAAGCCTTTCAGTTCTGTTCAAAACTGTCTGTTCCCAGAGAAGCTAATGTGAGGCACATAGAAAGTGGTCAAACTTTTCACAACTAGACGGGGGACTGTTGAGGGTCGAACTGCAGGGAGAAGCAGGTATCAGAACAGGAACAAACAATGCCCACATCATTATTGACATCCACACAGAGGCCCTTCAGCCCAACAGACCCTCCAAAGAATAACTCACCCAGACCCATTTCCCTATGACTAATGCGCCTAACACTATGAGCAATTTAGCGTGGCCAATTCACCTGACATGCACATTTTCAGACTGTGAGAGGAGCACCCAGAGGAAACCCACACAGACATGGGGAGAATGTGCAAACTCCACACAGACAGTTGCCTGAGGCTGGAATTGAACCTGGGACCCTGGCACTGTGAGGCAGCAGGGCTAACTACTGAGCTGCCCATAGTGAACAGCAAAAGTAAGAAAGCATTGTAAGAGCAAAAGTATGACCTCAGGATGTCCTAAATTGCTGACAACAATCTAGTGTTTTCTTGTGAAGATTACTCGCTGTTGCAATATGACAATCATGATATCCAAATTGCACAGAGAAAGGTCCCAAAAAGTAACAAAGTGATCTCACCTAGCTCAAGTTTAAGACTGTTGGCTAAGTGTTGACCTGGACACGAGGGTGAATATCTGTAGTCTTCAATGAAACATTGCTGTGGAATCTTTTATGTGAGGAGAGAAAGGGCCTTGGTTTAAAAGATGGCACCTTCAGCAATGTGACATTTCTTTCATGCCTCGCTGAAGTGTCAGTTTGAGGGAAGTGTGAAGACACAACTTCCTGAAAGTACTATGCTATGACTGACTCAATATTAGTAGTGGTGAAAACTCTTCCTACATATAATGAATCGAGCCCTATCAAGTTCCATAGCATCTTATTCCTTCCAAAATGAATGCAATGACTTTGGAGCTGTCTCCTCTAGTATTTTCTCTAGGTAACATTTTTTCAGAAATTCTCTTGTATGAATGTTTTCCTTGGCTCGCCTACATATTCCTAATTTCCTACAATTTTGTTAAATTAAAAGCCAGGAACTGCTCATTACTGCTGGTTCATGCTGAATTGATTGCCATGCCTCTTTTTATAACATATCTAACAAATGTATTCTCTTGCAGAGTTTGAGGTTCTGAACTGCGAAATTAACTTTGAGGACTACAGCTATGGATTTTGTGATAACCAATTAATCTGTCAGGATTTGCAGATTATATTGATGTTCACCCTCTGAGTTTCACAGGTGAGACAACATCAAATAAAAGGCATCTTGTAACTTATCTGAGAGATGGGAAGGTCTTCCATTCATGTGACATCTTCTTACAATCTTGGTGTATCCAAAATAGCCATCGAATTAGTTTTGAAGTATTGTTGCTGTTGCAATGTAGAAAACACAGCCACCAATTTGTACACAGCAAACCCCATGAAAAGCATTGTGATAATAACCAGATCACTAAGTGTAGCAAGAAACTGCACAAGCATATGATATTGTAGCCTTGTCATGAAGTGTTTTAAGTATAGGAGTAAGTCTTAGTTCAATTGTATAGATCCTTAGTCGAAACTGGAGTAGTATGGATCCCCTTACCTGAGAAAGGATACATTTTCTACAGAGCGAGTGCAGTAGCGGTTCACCAGTGCTGTCCTATGAGGAAAGATTGAGCAGTCTTGGCCTGTGTCCTATTAACTTTAGAAGATTGAGTTTTCGAGTATATTAAAGACAGAGATTTATTGATTTCCAGATAATAAATAGTGTTGAAGTAGATAATCAGCCATGATCTAAAAGAGCACTGTGGAATCAACAACTTTAGGTTTATATGTATTGAGAGTTGGTTGAGGTACAAACATTTGCAAGGACATGAAAGGAACTCCCATTGCTGTTGCTCCAAGACTGCTATGGGACTGGTTACAGCTACCCCAGAGTCTTATCTGAAAAACAAAATCTCAGCTACATTCTATACTAATGCACTGAACTTAAGTGGGGCTTGAACTCATAACTGTTGGCATGGGAGAGGAGACTATTCCCAATTGAGCCATAAATGAGATGCCCAATCACATTGACTAACAGAACCTAAATCAAATTAGAAATGAAATCTCTTTTACACTCAGTTTCTCATCTTCAATTGATCGCATTGTAATTGTTTTTTTAAAACCACCCCTTTTTGGATCTGTTTTATTCATTTCCTTGAAAAATGAGAACAGCTTAGAAAATTCAATTTCAGTATCTTCCTGTCTTACTCCTCACCCTAATAACCAAGAGCCGCATGAGGAAATCCTCAATTGACTTACTTTCTGGTTTCTTATTTTATGATCAGCTATTTTGTTTTGAATTAGAAGTTCATTTTTATCTAGTCTGTACTTCACCATTCAGTCAGGTTGCGAGTTGTCCTCTTATCAACCTGTATGCAGAGATTCATCCATGAGCATTTACATCAGGATTTTGGGTAAGATTTCCGAATCATTTTCTGTGCTTTTAAATTAATATGTTAGAAGTCATTTACAATCAGCACTTCTAATTGATGAATCATACAATGTGGTCACCACTTTGTAAGCAGTATATTTAAGGAAGAGTCCATATTTATGCTGCAATGCAACCAAATATGGCTCATCCTTCTGGATAAATTATTTAAAGTGGATATTAAATAATTAAGCTAAACATCATATTTTATTCGGTGACTTCTGCTTAGGGATGAAATTTTGCAAGAGTGTAATGACAAAAAGGAAAAGTCTTGGACTGACCTGTGTCATGCTTATGATGTTTTTGAGATTGAAGCTTCCTCATTTTGACATACTCTCTCCCAAAGTTCTTGTGGCCAGGTGGCGCCATCTGTCCTGTACATCATCAGGTCACCAGGAGACTGGCTTTCACCTTTATAGTGATTATTGAAAAGTTATTTTTAACTGCAGAATGTTACAAAAAAGCCTATTCAACACATTTTCCCAGTGTGGGTCACTAGACACCAATAGGAAGCAGTCACAACAGCCCATCCTTTAGCCCAGCACACCAGCATTAATTATAGCATATTCAGTGCTGATTGTAGCATCCCACTCCTTAGTATGAAGTGGGACATAAATCTGACTCCTTGTAGTTCAGATGCTTATTGGTTAAATTACCTAGGTCTGTGGTGGAATGCATCTGTATTAGATGTAAAGGTAAATATGCATCGCTATTCAGAAAAGTTAGACACAGTTCATACACATTAACTCAGTGTAAGATTTTAGTTTGCCCCCTCAATGATATATCAACAAATTTCCTAGCTCTTTATCTCAATGTCAATCATGGCTCAATTGGTAGCTTGCCGTCACCTATGACTCAAAGATTGTTCAACACCTTACCGCAAACACTTTCACACAAAACTCAGCCTGGTTTACAGTCACAGTACAAAGTTAGAACTCAGAGGGGTCAACATTTGGACATGTTAAGCAGAGATCT
The DNA here is from genome assembly GCF_020745735.1 of Hemiscyllium ocellatum. Lineage (NCBI taxonomy): Eukaryota > Metazoa > Chordata > Chondrichthyes > Orectolobiformes > Hemiscylliidae > Hemiscyllium > Hemiscyllium ocellatum. The sequence goes on from NC_083403.1 coordinate 97,322,356, forward strand.
GATTTCACCCTTTCTGTAGTTTTATTCTCAACAAAAACAGGAACATTCTCCCTCATGCCCTGCTTAACATTTATCCCGTATCCGAAAACACCAGGATTCATTACTATATTGCTGGAGTTGACTGTTGGCAAACTTTCAAAGAACGTTCTCTCATTGTTATAAAGGGATTGATTCTGTGAAGTTTGATGATGAAGATTACATTAAATTCCACATAATCTGATAATGATTCACCCGTTATATCAGTCTAGCTTGAGGACCTGATGAAGACAGACTGCCCATTAGGAGTCTGATATGGCATAGTTACTTAAGATGAACTGGTGTGACAATGCTGTCACTTTAAAAAGGTTATTTTCCTTGTATTTTCTGAAGAAAGGTCATAAAGTCTGAGAAGCTGAGTTTAACAATGAAAGGGGAGTGGCCAGTTCTCCAAATTCAGGATTTTTCTTGTTTGTTTTAGCTGTAGCAGTCACAAGATGTGTGAGTCTAGGGGATTTGCAAGCTTCAATAAAGAATTCCTCTGGCTTGCTTTTGAAACCTCTTTCTGATGTTGTTCCCTCTTGCTTGTAAGAATCTGTGTTTGAATTTATTGTTTTGTGAAGAGGTGGGTTTATGGGATATTGCTATACTGGTACAGTTGATTCGTTAAGTTGTTGTATTATGTCGGTTAAGTTTTCCGATACAAAAGTTATTCCAAATTCCGTTTTTGTTTGTTTGTGTTTCAACTGTAGTGTTTAAATAAATTCTGTTTTGCTTAAAGCTGAATGGTTTGAACAATTGCATCACACCTGGAACACCCATTTCACATCTGCCTTTAAACTAAGAAAAAATTATGGTTTAGCTACCTTATTAAAATATTTTGAAGGTGTTTGGCCTCATCCATAACAGACTGGGGGCTCTTGTCAGGATTGATCCTATCATTCCACTTTGGGTTCAGGGTTTTTGGACTCAAGGGTGGTGAATGGTAGGGGTTAATATCTTGTGCTCTGGGTGTTGAATTTGGTTGGCTTAAACAGTGCTTTGAGTAATAATGGCTCTTTCAGTCATTAAGAGTTTTCTGAGTGGAATAAGTAACTTTAGGGGAATTACAAAATGTGAGCGAGGCAAAGCTGTTGGAATTGGCAGACAAGCTGGAGTTAGGGTTGCCTTCATCTATGAGAAAAAGAGGTAATTATAGCAAGAGGTCAACATTCAAATTTTCTGGCAACGTTATTGAAATCTTTGGAAATGGCTAAAATTTAATTGTAGATGAAACAGCTTGAACATGAAAGGGAACTGAAATGATTTGAATTAAGGTTAAAAGCAGAGGAAAAAGAAAAAAAAAGGCCCCAGCAGAAAGAAGAGAATCAGAGAGAGAGAGAGAGAGAGAAAGGAGAAAGTGAGAAAGTTTGAACTTCAGAACTTGGCACTTAGACAGGAAAGTTGGCTTAAAAGGATGGAGGTGAAGGCAGAAGTTAGACTTAGTGAAGAAGATAGTGATGATGTGCAAACCCATCCTAACCAAAGTCCTGGCGGGAATCTGTTTAAATATACCCAAGCATTGCCTAAATTTGATGAGAAGGATTTCATTTCATTTGAGAAAGCAGCTAAAAGATGAGAGACTTAACAATCAAAATATTTTTCAATGTATAATTTCAATTACATCACACTATGAACTTTTGCTATAAATTCTGTGTCTTACAATTGTGCACTCCACAACCATCTGATTAAGGAATGGTGCTCCGAAAGCTAGTGCTTCCAATTAAACCTGTTGGACTCTAACCTGGTGTTGTGTGATTTGTAACTTTGTACAACCCAGTCCAACACCGGCATCTCCAAATCGAAATAGAACATATTAGTGAATGTTTGCATGGTTAGAGTCAATGTAATAAATATATATGTTGTAGTGTACTAACAGTGTAAGACTAAGGGGTTTAAAATGAAGCTATCTTTGTATATTGATGGTTTTTTATTTTTAAGGGGGTGGTGTGACAACACTGTGACTTTAAAAAAGGTTATTGTGTCCTTGTTTTTTTTTGAAGAGAGGTCAGAAAGGGAGAGGCACTGAGGAGTTTAGTTTCACAGTGAAAGGGGAGTGGTCAGTTCACCCAGTTCAGGTTTTTCCTAGTTTGTTTTGGCTGTGTGGATCCAGAGACATTGCAAGCTTCAGTAAGGAACTCCTCTGACTTTCTTCTGAAATCTTCTCTGGAAGTTGTTCCCTCCTGCCTGTAAGAATCCATGTTTCAATTCGTCATTTTGTTAAGGGGTGTTTTTGTGGAATGTTACTATATGGAACAGTTATTTAATTAAGTTGTTATATTAGGTTAGTTAAATTATCCAATAGTTAAGTTGTTCTAAATTCCACTTTCTTTTGTTTGTGTTTCAGCCGTAGTGTTTAAATAAATTCTGTTTTGTTTACAACCAAGTAGTTTGACCAGTTGCATCACAACTGGAACACCCACTTCCATCTGTCTTTAAAATAAGAAAAAGTTAGGATCTAGGTTATCTTCTTAAAATACTTTGAGGGGTTCTGGCTTGGTCCATAGTCAAAGTAACGTGTTGCTTTCATGCAATAAACTATGTCTTGTTAATGTAAGGCAAATACCTTTTCTACTAAAGATCAACAATGGTCTGATCTCTACTTCTGAATTAGATGGAGCTTTAGACTCACTAGAGAAAGGACGCTTGAAAATGGGCTCTTGTGGCATGGTGGTAATGCACCTACCTCTGAGTCAGGCAGCCTGCGTTCAAGTCCTACCTGCTTTACAGGTGTGTATTAACATCTTTAAATAAATTGATTATAAAATATCTAAAACAGGGAGAAATGACACTGTGGTGCAGTGGTAGTGACCTTAGCTCTCAACCAGATATCCAGGTTCAACTTACAATTGCCCCATCGGTGAATCAATTATATACGTGAACAAGTTGATTAGAAAATATTGAGAAAGGAACGATTCATTCTTGTGCTGTATCTGGGGAAGATAAGTGAAAGGAGGAGGAGGAAGATGAGAGGAAAAAATGCATGCTTCTTTTCTGAGCTACTGGCTGCTTTCTGGAAACAGGAAGCCTACATCTAAAGGCTATAGAGCCTGAGGGAAAAAGAGTAGGAGAGATTATTTTGTCTCTGTTTGCTTGTGGAGTTTCTGCAGTAGCTGCTCTTGGTTGAGAGGTTGAGTAGTGATGACTCTGCTACCGAGAGCTTCACAAGAAGTGTGAGCTGAAAGAGAAAAGAGGAGAGGCTATTTGCTTTTGGATTTTCTTTTGACTGGTTTCGTTTTTTCTGAAGTAAGGATAATTTATTGTGTCTCTTTTCATTTCATTTCCTCAACATCTTTAGTTTTTGTTTTGAGAAGGAGATACTCCTCCGTAATAGCACACAGAACGACTTCGCTTTTTGCTTTTAGTTTGTCGAGTTGGATGCTGTACGTATCAATAGAAATGAGGAAGGGGCATCAGAAAGAACTGAACTCCATTTCTATGTAGTGCTGAAGGTGGGTGCATGTTGCGCTTTCTGCTAAAACAGAGAATTAGAAAGGAGGATTGGTAGCAGCACATTACTTAAACCAGCTATAGCTCCATACGACAAAAAGCAAAACAGTTCTTCAATTGTACTTCATTGGCTCTAAAGCACTATGGATATCTGGATGTCATAAAGCGTGCTATGTAATTACTAATGATCTCTGGTTTGATTTGGTTTCTAGAAGTACATTATGGTATAGTAAAACAAAGTATGGCATTTGCTGGAGATCTGAAACAATCAAAATGTAAATTGCTGGAGAAATTCAGCAGGTCTGGCAGCAAATGTGGAGAGGAAACAGTTAACATTTCAAGTCCAGTGACCATTCTTCAGAATTGGACTCAGAAATTAACTCTGTTTTCTCTCCACAGATATTGCTTCACCTGCTGAGTTTCTGTCGCAATTTCTATCTTTGTACATTATAATTCTGTTACCAATGCTGAACTAGTTGATCTTAGCTGAGTAACAATGAGAATTCTATAATTGATGCTGGTGTTTCTATGTTTGATGGAGAAGAATCAGGAATGATAGCAACTCTGTGACACTTTCCATTAATTGGTGCCACGACATGTGCAGGGGTGTTTGGAATATATATCTGTATACTGTGACCTGCTGCAGTTCTGTGCAGCCGATCTCTGTTCTGGGTCTTAAAGAAGCCATTAAAACCAACAAGTGGAATCAGGGGTTAGTGTAGTGAAACTAGGATGGGACCAAGACATGGTCAAGTAATTTCTCAATTATTTGGTTAGGGATCTTATTTATGATAAATGGATAGTTGTATGAGGTAGGAAGCTGAAGAGGCATCATTATCAGAAGAAATGAAAAGTGGTGGTGGGGAAAAGGCAACATTTTGCATGTAAATTTTGTCGGCACAGAGTTTAGGTGATTGAAGTTTGTTTCATCTGCTTTATTTTTGCATGCAAACTGTAATTGTGAGGATTTAGTCCTCCTTCAGACTTGAACTGTTTCAGTGCTGGGGAGGGTATACATCACCATTATCCAACATAAAGTTGCTGACTTCTGATTTACTGAACCAGTAGATGATAATGTTTTAGCTATGACATTTCCATTCACCTTCATAATTCCAAGTTATGCCCATAGAGTGACACTTCAGCTAGAAGATTGAGTTGTTTAATGTAGTGATCACAGGAGAGGTTTATTGTTGAAGAAAAGAGGCAAGAACAGTTTGGGATTTTTTCCTTGAGAGTAAAGACTATGAGAAGATCAGATAAATATTCTCAAAATCATGAGAAGTCTGGATAGTGTAGACAGGGAGAAACTTCTCTTGCTTGTCAAAGCATTGAGAACAAAGGGCACAAATTTATTGTGATTTGCCAAATATGATGTGAGAAAGAAAGATAATCATATGTAATTACAGACAGAAATACACTGACGGACGTCATGATTTAGAGATGGGGGTATTGGACTGGGTTGTGCAAAGTTAAAAATCACACAACACCAGGTTATAGTCCAACAGATTTATTTGGAAGCACTAGCTTTCGGAGCGCTTGCTCCTTCATCAGGCGGTTGTGGAGTATAAAATCGTAAGACACAGAATTTATAGCAAAAGATTGCAATGTGATGTAACTGCAATCATATATTGAAACAGACCTGGATTGTTTGTTAAGGCTCTGAAAACTAGTGCTTCCAAATAAACCTGTTGGACTATGACCTGGGCTTGTGTGATTTTTAATTGATGAAAGCATGGTGAGGTAGAATCAATTAAGGCATTCAAGAGAGTATTGGCTGATTATTTAAATCAAACACTTTTTAAATGATGTGCCAGAGTATAGAGAAAAAGTATGAGATGACCAATAATTCCCGTTTGGAGAGCTGATGCAGACACAATGAGCCAAACAGCATCATTCTGTGCTGTAACACCTTTCAACTCATAGAGTCATAGAGATGTACAGTATAGAAACATAGCGTTCAGTCCAACTTGTCTGTGCTGACCAGATATCCTAAATAAATCTAGTCCCATTTGCCAGCACTTGGCTCATATCCTTCCAAACTCTTCCTATTCATATACCTATTCGGATGCCTTTTTAATGTTGTAATTGTCAAGCCTCCATCACCTCCTCTGGCAGCTTATTCCATACACACATCACCTTTTGCATGAAAAGGTTGCCCCTTAAGTCCCTTTTAAATATTTCCCCCTCACCCTAAACCTAAACCCTCTTGTTCTGGACTCCCCAACCCAGGGAAAAGACCTTGTCCATTTACCCTATCCATGCCCCTTATGATTTTATAAATCTCTATAAGGTGACCCCTCAGCCTCTGATGGTCTAGGGAAAGATGCCCCAGCCTATTCAGCCTCTCCTTATAGCTCAAACCCTCCAACCCTGGCAACATCCTTGTCAATCTTTCCAAAACTCTTGCACATTTCACAACATCCTTCCTATATGAGGGAGACCAGAATTGCATGCAATATTCCAGTCGTGGCCTAACCAAATGACCTGTACAACTGGTGATCTTTTTCTGCGGCTCGGTGTGGTACGTCAATGTACCGTGCCCCTGTGAAGTGTCACAGGAAGTTGTTATGGATTGAGAGCAGTATATAACTACAGGTCATATTTTGTTGGAAACAATAGGTGTAGGGTTCATGAGGTCACAATAAGATTTGGAACACTCGGTCTCAATGATGAGAAGGCAAAAAAGCAGATTCATTGATAAGCTTCATGAGAAAATTAGATTAACACCTGATGAGGAAGTACTTGTCAGGCTACTTGCAAAAGACCATGAGAAATGGGACTTATTTGATGGGCTTTTAAAGGAAATAACCTTTACAACTAATGGGGTAAATGGAGGAATGGGACTGATCAGGTTGTGCAACAGAGAGATAATTAAGCTTCAATCTGGCTCAACTATCTCATCTTGTGCCATAATGACATGAAATGTTCCAGCATAAATTGTAGTCCTTTCATTCTTGAGATCTTATAATTTTGCCTCCTCATTTTTATTCCCCTATACATCGAAATATCTTGCCTAACCTTAACACTTTCTGTACCTTCACTTAATGCTAGCAGTTGTACCCATTTATGCTTTACACTTGCCAGTTTCCTGCAATGAGGATAACCACTGAATTTGCTGTAGAAGAGCTTTATTTTTCTGTTGATTCTCCTTGTACAAAATGGAGTGGATTGGGAACAACTTTTGAACATGGGAGAAAAAGCAGCTCTGCAGAAAATGGGAATGAAATATAATGAAATGTAATCAAATAAATATTTTTTCCTCAGTTGACTCCATTACTCTACAAATTATTCAGTCATTATATGTTGACCATTAATCAAACTGGGCAAATGTTTGAATAACATGAGGTTTTATCCCAATGTCTCCAACAAAAACTTACATTTCTCTCACAGTTGTACTGTGTATCATAGGAATGTAGGGCCATGACTAGCCTATTCAACCCATTGAGCCTGCCCTGACATCCAACATGTCCATCAATCTTGTCTCCACTTCACCATGTTATCCCCACAGCCCTTGATGTCACTAGTCTCCAAAAATCTGTCAATCTCTCTCTCTTAAGCATGCTCAATGATAGAACTACCACAGTCACCTGGGATAGAGACTTTGAGATATTCGTCACCCTCTAAGCGAACAAAATCCTCTTCATCTCAGGCTTACATACACGGAATTCCTACAGTGTGAAAACAGGCCATCAAATCCATACTGAACCTCTGAAGAGCATCCCACTGAGACCCATCCCTATCCCTACATTTCCAATTGCTAATCCATCCAGCATGCACATTACTAGATACTACAGGCAATTTCCCATGGCCAATCCACCTAACTTGAACATCTTTGGAGTGTGAGAGGAAGCCAGACTGCCCTGAGGAAACCCACATAGACACTGGGAGCATGTGCAAATTCCACACAGACAGTTGCCAGACACTGGAATCAAATACTGGTCCTTCACACTGCGAGGCAGCAGTGCTAAACACTGAGCCAGCCACGGAAAATAATGTCTACTCCAAAAGAACTTTAAGTTTCAATGAGATCAACTCTCATTCTTTGTAAAATGGAGAGAATACAGGCCTAGTCTCCTCAATCTCTCTTCATTGGACAATCAAAGTAAACTGTCCTAACATGTTCTACAGGAATGTGGTCAATTTAATGATTCTTTTACATTTTATGCTTTGTTCTAGTTGGAGCCATTTAGATTAATCCACTGCAGGTAAAGAACAATCTTTTAGTCTCACTTAGCCTATCTTAATCATCGTCCTTTGTGCTGTCTCTCCATTTTATATTTCCTGTCTTCACACCGGTATTGCCTTTGCCTCACAGTTGTACATTTTCTCTACTTTATTTCTGTTCTGCTTTCATTTGTGTTAGCATTTCCTCTCTCTAAAATTTCTCTCACTCTCATTGTGACATTTGTTTTGGTGCCCTGTCTTGCACTAGCAATCCATTGCTATTTTCTCTTATCACTTATTTGTATTTATGATCTTTAACATCAGAGTTGACAAGATGTAGTTGGACACAGTTCTCAAAAACTAGTGTACGCCATCATTTTTGTAACAATGTACCAATCAGAGAATCCTGGGACAATTAAACATTTAGGTCTTCTGTTTCCACGCGATAGATCCCTTTGGATTTCAGAATACTAAAAACAGTTATAACGTCCATGATTCAGTCACATATTAAGGGTGATTTTCCTATGTTTAGCATTTTGGATGTGTGTGCTATGAGTAGAGAACATCCTTTCTTGTTATCTATCACCTTAATGACAGAGTAATAGAATTTGTGCTGAGCATTTTAGATTGTTGATCTTGCTGTGCCAAAACTGAGCATCCCAACTTCAACTGGCTGGACCTGCCCTTATGCTCACCCCTAGTGGCTCTGGAGGAGATGGTGAACTGCTTTCTTAAACCTCTGTAGTTGAAGGTATAGATAGATCTACAATGCTATTAGTTAGGGAAGGAACTCTGAAGGAACAGCTAAATATTTCCATGTAAGGAAAGTGAGTAGTTTGGAAGGGAACCTGCATCTGGTGGTGGCACTCCCATGCATCTGCTGCCTTTGTCTTTCTAGATGATAGTGCTCATGGATTTGGAAGGTGTTGCTGAAGGATATTGTTGCACTCAGCATGAGCCAGGACACGAGTTCTTTCCTGCAGGATTCCTAGCCTGTAACTAGCTATTTTAGCCATTGTATTTATATGTCTTATCAAGTTCAGCTTCTGGTTAATGGTGACCAGGATATTGATAGTTGAGGGGTGGAGGGGTTGGGGAGCGTTATCAGACCTGATTGAAATGTTCTGGATTAGAGCGGTGCTGGAAAAGCACAGCAGATCAGGCAACATTCGAGGAGCAGGAAATTCAACGTTTCAGGCAAAAGCCCTTCAGCAGTGATTGAAATGTTTAATTTCCAGTGTGCTGTCATTGCGAAGCAGGTCAAAATTCACTATATGCTGTACGTTCACTTGATGAGCCAAAAGTGTGTTGTTTCCATTTTCTGATTCTAAAGCATGACAAGTACCTGAATTCTCTGCCATTGGTCTCCATTCCCTGTATGCATTTGGGTAAAGATGACTGGATAAAGAATGTGAGGCTGCCCATTCCCTCCTCCCCAAAGAGCACATTGAAGCTATGTCAAAAGATATTTTATGTTAAAATTATTTCAACCTGCTTCTAAGAAGCGAAATTGTCAGTATAACATATGGGCAGAGTTGGAACCAAATTGCAACAGAGGTCACGTCTGCTCAGTTCCAACGTATCCAGAGAAAGATTGTCATATTGTGAATTTGAGAGATGAAAAACTCTTGACAACAGCATCTTAAATTTGTGAGGCAGCAGTCTTTATTCAAATAACATATTGAGCAAATCAAGGCCTGCCTGCTTCGAAGTTTCATAAATTGAATTGTGCAAGTTACGGCACTTCATGTAATTGTTGTGAAGACTGTATCGTTTTCTATTCCATACTTATTACAATGGACTGAAATCCAAAAAAGGATTGTTCATTAGCAAAAAAGGACTGTGATAGCAATTGTTGTACTTTTAGAAATCTTTTATTAAAATGCATTGTGAGTGATGTTTACAGTGCTGCTTTATTGAAATGTTTGGGCTCATGTTATTTGTAGATAGTCCAGTACATGTGCGCATGCAGAGTGAGATTTGGTTGGAGTAAAGATAACTGAAGCCTGAAAAAAGTCAGTTATTTTCATTCACTAGTTGCTTTTAACCAGTAACTAAGAGATGTTGCAGATTATGTTCCCAATCATCTTGTGTCTCTTTCAAAGAAGAGCTGAAAATGTATTGCTGGAAAAGCGCAGCAGGTCAGGCAGCATCCAAGGAGCAGGGAAATCGACGTTTTGGGCATGAGCCCTTCTTCAGGAATCATGCCTGAAACGTCGATTCTCCTGCTCCTTGGATACTGCCTGACCTTTTGCGCTTTTCCAGCAACACATTTTCAGCTCTGATCTCCAGCATCTGCAGTCCTCACTTTTTCTTTCAAAAAAGTAAAGGAACATGGAGGAAGGAGAATGAAAAACATCAAGCTGTTAAGAAATATTTTTTGTTTATAGAACTGGTATTATAGAACTTTTTCCCATTCTTTTCCTCCTCTATTTGTAAAATCAATAATTTTGTGTATGTGTGTGTTTTAAAAATGGGTAGAGTTTTAGCTAGTAGAGCCATATGTTACTTCACATATGTTTACTTCTGATTTGACTGCATTTACTTGTAATGAATACATGAATTGTATTTGCTAAGTGCAAGAACCTGGTCAGTATTTTCTATTGATCTGATTGCTATTTGAGGACTTTCTGCACTTTGCTTGAATTATTAACTTATTTGCCGATCTTTGGAATAGTGGAATTTCGGAATCAGCAAACATTCCCAAATGGATTGTAACAGTGTGTGTGAAAGATATGACAAATCCAGTAATATTCCCTGTCTTACCAAATTCCATCTGACTTCAGCATTCCTCTGATTCTTATCTTATAATGAAAGGATGAGGAAATATTTTGTGTGGGCCAGTGTATCTCAAGTAGAACCCCTTTCCAAGGGCTGCTGGTGGTTGTTCTCTGCGCCGTGGGAACAAAGAGTGGAGGAGAGAACCCAAGCTGGACTTGAATAGTTATAATCCACAGTATTCCTTTGGCAGAACTATGAGGAAAGAACTTGTTCACTCGGAGATTGAGATACTGAAATGTAGAGTAATGAGGTAGTAATGTATCTGATCATGCAACATCGGCAGTCATGTGTTAGTCTTTGAGAAGAGAAAAGGAACAGTTTGTATTGAAGAGACAGATATACTACCTCACAGGATATTATGAATTATCATAGAAGTAAAGCAATAGCCACTTCTTGGAGAGTGTCAGGCCACAATTATCCAGAGTAGCATCCAAATAGGATCCTAAAAACAGAACTGAAAACTGAAGTCTGTGATTCACACCCACCTTGGTGTGACTGTGAGGAGAGAATTGGTTATACATTTTTTTTCATTGCATAATATGGATATTGCAATTGAGAGTCAATGATCACACCAGGATAAGAAGAAAAAGAAAAAAAAACATCACCACATTTTTGAGGCAGACTTGAGCTTACAAGTATGGGAGCAAGGAAACTGGTCTGTCCTCAATTATTACAATGCTTATGAAATGATATAATTTTTTAGATAGTAGATCAAGTTGTATTGTTTCTGGATTGAAGTCAGACAAAGGAAAAACTTACCTGCCTAATAAGACCATTACAGTTTCAATATTCTAAAGGTGTCTATCCCTAATCTGTAGTTTTTCTCATTCTTTCATTGATTTGGATGTCACAGGCAAGGCCAGCATTTGTTCCTTATCCATATTTATCCTTGAATGAAATGGTTTGCAGGTCCACTTCAGAGTGCAGTTTAGAGTGAACCAATTGCTGTGAACCTGGAACCATTTGTCAGCCAGATTGGGTGAGACTGACTGATTTACTTGCACCAAGGATATAAGTGAACCAGATGTGCCTTTACACTAATTGATGATGATTATCATGGTTGCTATGACGGAGAATAGCTTTCAAGTCCAGATTTAATAGCCCAAACATTCCAAACACCACAGGTGGATTGGAGTAATTCGTTAGGACCATGTGGAAATCTCAATGCAGCTCATTCTGGTGCATCTCTCAAGAAGTCCAATTTTCAAATGAGCTGGATCCCCTGCATAGGTCCATTGGAATCATAGAATTTCCAGTTCCAACTCACTTTAGTTTTATGCTCTAACTCCTGAGTAACGCTTAAGCTAAACCATTTACTTATCACTGATCTGACGACCCCCCCATTTATGGACCCAGAACCAGCCTCTCACTCTCACCCATGTTTCAATTGTTTTCAAATGTTTCTTCACCTCTGTTAAATGAGTGCTCTTTATTTTTAAACTATGACCCTTAGTTATAGATTTTCCCAAAAAAGGAAGCTTCCTTTCAACATTCACATGGACAGGGTGTTTTACAGATCATTCTGGTGTTATGTGGGTTTTATCAACACAAATTGGCTATAATGCAATTGATGAAATGCGTACTATGTTTGGATAATGGGAACTTTCTACCGAACGGGTACGGTGATTTTTTACAGCGATCTTCTACAGTGCAATTTTCTGTAGCGGTTTTTCATTGCGCGATTTTCTATAGCACGAAGTCAAAGTGGAATGCATCTAATGCCTTATAGCAGAATGATCTGTATGTTTCAATGAAGTTGTCTCTGACTCTTCTAAATTCAGATACAGGCCCAGCTTCTCTAGCCTTTCCTTATAAGGCAATCCACTAAGGCAAGTGTTAGTCCAGTAAACCTTCTCTGAACACAATGTGGCTGGGGCGGTGCTGCTGGACATTTATCCATGGAATACACCATGCTAACTGCTGTAAAAGGGGTATTGTTTCCATGAAATACACCATGATAACTGCTGTAAAAGGACCGTTGTTTCCATGGAATACACCATGATAATTGCGGTAAAAGGGGTGTTATGTCCATGGAATAAACATGCTAACTGCAGTAAAAAGGGTGTTGTTTCCCTGGAATACACCACGCTAACTGCTGTAAAAGGGGCATTGTTTCCATGAAATACACCACGCTAATTGCTGTAAAAGAAGTGTTGTTTCCATGGAATACACCATGCTAACTGCTGTAAAAAGGGTGTTGTTTCCCTGGAATACACCATGCTAACTGCTGTAAAAGGGGCATTGCTTCCATGAAATACACCACACTAACTGCTGTGAAAGGAGCGTTGTTTCCATGAAATACACCACGCTAATTGCTGTAAAAGAGGTGTTGTTTCCATGGAATATGCCATACTAACTGCTGTAAAAAGGGTGTTGCTTCCCTGGAATACACCACGCTAACTGTTGTGAAAGGGGTATTGTTTCCATGCTCATTCTCCCCGCTGATAGTTATAAGAATTCAGGAGTTAGTCTGCACTGTTTCATGACAACAGGCTCCCGTGCAGCATAGAACAGATCAAGGCCATTAATAGAACTTAAATCCCATCAACTGCCCGGGTGGAATTGGAACCCTGCTCTCTAAATCATTAGCCTTTGCCTCTCACTTTACTGATCGAGTGACATTACCACCATCACTTCAGTGGAATTGTCAGAAATGTGGCACAACAAGCTCCTACAAATAACAGTTGGGAACAATCAGAACATCTGTTTTTGTGATGCTGAATGACAGAAACTGTTGGCCAGGAAGTTCGAGAGAACTTGAAAACGGTAGGGATTGCAGATGCTGGAAGCCAGAGTCAATAGACGTGGAGCTGAAGACACACAGCACGTCACACAGCATTAGACGAGCCGGAACATCAACGTTTCAGGCATTGAGGACATCACTGATCATGGAAGAGAGGAAATTATGGTCCCCACCAATCTCCAAATCAAATCCATCAACCTCCATCACTGCCGCCACATCCAATCAGACTCCATAACCAAAACAATATTTCCTTCCCAACCCTTTCCTACTTTTTGCAGGGACCATTCACTCCATGACACCCTTGTCAGCTCTACACTCCCCACCAACCTCTCCTCTTTAACCTATACCTTTCCCTGTAACCACAACACTTGCCTCTATACCTTCCCTCTCACCTCCATCCAATCCCCAAATAATCCTTCCAGATCCAGCCCAGTTTCACCCGAAGATCGTCTAACCTGGACAATTGCACCTGATGTGGAATCTTCTATATCAGGGAGACAAAACACACACTCGAAAATTGGTTCATAGAGCACCTGTGCTCCGCATGCACCAATCAACATAACCTTCTGGTTGCCATCCATTTCAATTCCCCCTCCAACTCTCCTAGCAATATGTCCATCCTTTGCTTCCTCCACTGTGAAAGTGAGGCCAAATGCAAACTGAAGGAGCAACACTTTATATTTCACCTCAGGAGTTTACAGCCCAATGGCTTCAATATAGAGTTCACCAGCTTCAAAATCTCCCCACGCCCAGCCTCATCCCATGTCCAGCCCTCCCTCTCCTCCCTACCTCCTTACTCTAACCCAACCTTTCTATCTTCCTATTCACCCTCTCCACTGACCAAACATGATTACCCCCTACATGCATTCCCCCAACACCATCCCAATTCCCTGCCCCCAGCCCCACTTTCTCCCTCTATTTATGTCTGGGCTCCCTGCCCCCTTCTCAGTCCTAATAAATGGTTGCAGCCCCAAACTCCAACTTTTCAGCTACTCCTATGCTCTCTGACCTGCTGTGCATCTCCAGCTTCATATCTATTAATTCGAGAGAACTTGTTGTTTTCCCTTCAACATCTTGTTGGTTTTATGTTTCATGCAAATTCAAAATCCCAGCACCATTCCTCCTCACCTGGACTGGTATGTTAGCTGAGATCTTATGTTCAGTTATCTGAAATGAGATTTGAACCCACAAACCTCTGAGTCTTCAATGCTACTCACCAAGTCATGACTGGAAGTTTAGGATAGCCTGGAACACAATAATAGTGACACATGGACCCAAGAGTAATGGCATGTTTTGTCATCTCCCTGTTGCTCTGCTTAGGGCTCAGTAACCATAAAGATAACCTTCCCTCAAGTTCAATGCATCTAAACCACTTCGACTAATAGGCACTAATGGGTTGAATAGACATGGATTTCTGATGCATATAGAGAGCAAGAGTGAAAGAATGTGTTGACTTGCTATGTATCTCGTCCAGTAGACAGACATTTTGTGAACTTGTAAAGCCAGATTATATTGATGTGGCATGAACTGTGAAGCGACATTAGCTGCCTGTTCCAGCTCAACATGATTTATAGTTTTAATGTTTCATTTTCTTTCCTTGCAGACAAGAAGTGCGCAACAGACATTGATGAATGTGCTTCTGATCCCTGCAAAAATGGAGCAACTTGTGTAAATATGATTGGCGAGTACTCTTGTGGTTGTGTGCAAGGTGAGCGATCATGTTCAGAGGAGCAAATCAAGCGATAAATACCCTGCTAACATTTTGCTTTATTTTTCGTCACGTCGCAGTTGTGAATACAGCTGGATAGCCCATCCTGTCTTATCTTCAAATTTCAATAATATACAAAAAGCTTGCTGTTGCAGCTTTGTGTATTACCACCTTTTCAGAGAACATTATACATATTTCAATGCCATTCTCTCTTTTTTTTAAATTTGCTGCATAAATCCCAAAGGAAAGCTGTTACATATTAATGGGCCAATGCACCTAGCAGAAGTTCACAGATAAAGCCTGCTGCTATCTATTCCACACTCCATGGGGGATTCTTTTTTCATGTTTCATTAAAACATGCACACTCGTTTGAGATGCTTCAAACTCTTTCTTTTGTGTTGCTGTGTTAGAAAGGGGTTAGACTAACAAAGCTTAGGCCTCAGTAATATTATTTGTGGTAACAAGGGGAAAAAAGTGCAAAATAATCTGGAGGGAAAAATTGGATATTTCTGTGACTTTAGAAGGTGACAATAAGAATGTCAGTGCATTGTGCAGAAATCAGCAGTCGCTAGGAGGCAAGTTCAAAAAAAGGGTTGGAGGGTTATTTTCAGCTCCTGATGTAGATGAACATAATTATTTAAACAATCATCATTTTCAGGATTAGGCAAAGTATTATAGATTATTATGGAAGCAAATAAGAGAGTTAAAAATTTTGTATGAATTACTACATGTGCATTTGATGGGCAATTTGAATTTGCTCTGATCAGCGACTGGTAAAGTGTTGACACTGCTAGCGTGCACTTGGCTTTCTGTTGATCAGGTGGGAAGACATAATTTGCGAGAAGGCTCATGCGGAACCTAAACACCAGTGTCAGCACCAGCTGTGTCAAAAGACCTGTTTCTGTGCTGAATATTCTATGTAACTAGGTTCCCAAAAGCACAGGAATTGCTTTGAGGAAATACAAATGTTGATTGATCGAGAGCATTTTTGGTCCATCATCTTGGAACCTCATCAGAGAAGATAAAGTTAAGAGCTTCAGAGTGAGCAACAAAACCTTACACGTATATTAGCTTTTAGAAATAGTGGAAAAATGTCCAAGGTACTGAACAAGAGGATAATCGGCCAAAATATGGTGTCAATCTGGAGGAGAGGGTACTAAGAATGTTGACTAAAAGCTTGGTCAAAGTCAGGTTGGGGGGTGGAGGGGATGGTTTCAAGGCTTGAAGGAGGAGACGACGAGGAGAAAAGGCCTATGAAAGACATTTAGCAAGTTAGAAACTTGAAAACTTTTGCAAGGGGAGGGTAGGAGAGGTCTGGGAGCTTCAAAACAGCATGAAGCTTAGTTCATTTATCTTTCAAAACTTGGATGATTTAACAATAATTTATGATCATATTGCTCTTCAAAGAGTTTATTTGAGATAATAAAGGTATTTGGTGCAGTAGTCTTTATTAATCTTAACTTAAATAAAGTAAATTAATTTTCACATAGTAAAGATGGCAATGCAGGTGATGTGCTGTAACAAAATGCAGTGGGAGGTTCTAGATGACAAAGTACTCCAAAGCAAATGCATATGAAATAAGTGCCAGTGATTCCAAAGCATTTATTCAATGCCTTTATATATTAAGACTTTGAGAGATAAGTTATTTAAAACACTTTATTCCAGGACTTGTCCATCTCCTTTACGGTCTTCAATTTGCTCAGTGTCAGGAGGGCATTAGTGCAAATGAGGTAGATAAGAGGACCCAGTATGTAGAAGTGTAGGACCCATAGCTTTTGTAATTGTCTTGCAAGTTTGAGGTTCTTGCAACCCATATTTATGAAATTTGTGGTTGCAGGTTAGATGTGTCTTTTATTTCCACTGTATTTTACAGTGTATGAAGTACTTTTCTGGAAGTTAGTCACTGTTTTAGGAATTGCAGCAGCCAATTTACACACTGCTACTTTCTTTTAAAAACAAGACAATAATTGTCAGACAATACATTTCAATGTTTATGGAGGGATAAATCTTGACCAGGATATTGGAGTTAATACCCCTGATTATCTTCAAAATAATACCACTGGATATTTTGCATCTACCTGAGATGGTACATGCAACCTGCGTTTAATATCTCATCTGAAAGACAGTACCTCCAGTAATGCAGCATTTCCTCAGTACAGGCAGTCCTTAGGTTGTGAAACAGTTCATTCCATTCTTTAGTCTGTTTGCAAGTTAATTTGTACAGAAGTCTGAACATAATATAGAACACTATAAAATAGCCATTTGTAAGTAAGAGTAAATGTTTGTATGTGGGAACTTTAAAATTAATACCAACACATCACTGTGAAGGATTGCCCTTATAAGTAGGATATTCATAAAATAGGGACCTCCCTGTTTTGCACTGGGAATTTGAGCTTGGAATCTTTTTCCCCAGTCCTGTGGTGGGACTTGAATCCACAGCCTGCTGATATGGATGAGAGTGCTACCAACTCAGCCACAGCAGAAGAGAGTTAATTGGCAGAGGATAAAGATTGGTGAGTTAGGCACAAAGACTGGCATGTTGAGCTATGAAGCTGCTCAGGATGGTATGGAAAATATTTAAGAAAGAAAACAAGCGAAGTATGATGATGATTAAATTACTATAGGAAAAAAAATTAATGGGATTAAATTGAAATGCAAAGCAATGCTTAGCAGGTAAAATGAGCAATGACCCATGAATCATTTCATCGTAAATAATGGCATGTACAAAGAGACTGAGAGCCTTCTTAAAATGTGCAAGCAAGAGTCAAGGATCAGCAGTTGTCTGACAGTGAAGATCAGAGCTTGACCCCCAAGCAAAGAACACAGCAACATTGCAATGACTGACAAATCACCGCTGATCAAGATGTACTACAAGAAAATAAGACCCAAGCAGCATGATAATGTGCCACATAGACTATCCAAAAGTAAGTGTGCAAGATAAATTGAGTTTCCCCAAACTGGCAGCTCAACACACTGTTTAACTATATTTTTATTCAATCATAGGACAAGGGCATCACTGGCTGGCCAGCTTTTTATTGCCCACCCCTAGTTGTCCTTGAGAAATTGATGATGAACTGTTGCCTTAAAATAAGTCTGCAGTAGTGAGTACTGTTCTTTCTTGATTGTATGTTTTATTGAGCTATGTCTCTTAATTAAGCTTAAAAATATAAGCCATAAGTACTAAGTTAGTCTGGAGCACTGCTTTGTAGAGGAATAAGACAGAGTTATTTTCTGCGTTTGTAGATTCAAAGAAGCAAAAATGGCTCTTTTTGTTGGATATGGGAGTTTAGGGAGTTCCTCAGTTTAGGGACTGAGGATTATATCTGCAATAAATACCATTGGTTGCAAATCCTTTCAGATTGAATGGATCAGTTGGAGAGGCAGTTAGAGGTAATGAAGAATTTACAAGAGCAAGAGGATGTTATAAGAAGGGGGGAAAGTCTCAGGTACAGTCACATAGATGGGTTAACTCCAGGAAAGGTAAGAAAGGTAGGCAGGAGTCTTCTGTGACTATACCCACTTCAAACAAGTGTGCTGTTTTGGAAGATGTATGGGGAGATGGATTCTCAGGGGAATATAGCATGAACAGCCAAGTTTCTGGTATTGAGACTGGCTCTAATGTAATAAGAGGAATGTCAGGTTCCAAGCGATCGATTGTGTTAGGGGACTCTCTAGTCCAAGGTATAGACAGACGTTTCTATGGCCAGCAGTGAAAAAGCAGAATGGTGTGTTTCTTCCCTGATGCCAGGATCAAGGATTTCTCAGAAATGGTGCAGAATGTTCTCAAGGGTGTGAGGGACCAGCAGGAGATCATTATACACATTGGAATGAAGACATAGGAAGGGAAAACGTTTAGATTCTGAAGGGACATTATAAAGAGTCAGGCAGGAATTTAAAATGGAGGTCCTCAAGAGTAGTAATATCTGAATTATTTCCAGTGCTATGGGCTAGTGAGGGCAGGAAAAGGAGGATAGAGTAGATGAATATTTGGCTGAGGAGCTGGTGTACTGGAGAAGGATTCACATTTTTGGATCATTAGAAGCTGTTTTGGAGTAGAAGTGACCTGCACAAGAAGGATGGATTGCACCTAAATTGGAAGGGGCCTAATATACTGGCAGGAGATTTGCTAGAGCTGTTCAGGAGGATTTAAACTAGTAAGGTGGAGTAGAAAGTCAGTGGGACCGAGGGAGATAGTGAGGAAAGATTTCAATCTGAGACTGGTACAGTTGAGAACAAAGGTGAGTCAAACAGAGCAGGCAGACACAAAGCAGAGAACAAGGTAGGACTGATAAATTAAACTACATTTATTTAATGCATGAGGCCTAACAGGGAAGGCAGATGAACTCAGGGCATGGTTAGGAACATAGGACTGGGATATCATGGCAAATGCAGAAATGTGGCAGGACTGGCAGCTTAATGTTCCAGGATACAAATGCCACAGGAAGGATAGAAAGGGAGGCAAGAGAGGAGGGGGAGTGGCGTTTTTGATAAGGGATAGCATTACAGCTGTGCTGAGGGAGGATATTCCTGGAAGTACATCCAGGGAAGTTATTTGGGTGGAACTGAGAAATAAACAAGGGATGATCACCTTATTGGGATTGTATTATACCTTGGATGCTGCCTGACCTGCTGCGCTTTTCCAGCAACACACTTTTCAGCTCTGATCTCCAGCATCTGCAGTCCTCACTTTGGCCATGTATTATAGACCCCCTAATAGTCACAGGAAAAGTGAGAAACAAACTTGTAAGGAGATCTCAGTTATCTGTAAGAATAATAGGGTGGTTATGGTAGGGCATTTCAACTTTCCAAACATAGACTGGGACTGCCATAGTGATAAGGGTTTGGATGGAGAGGAATTTGTTAAGTGTGCACAAGAAAACTTTCTGATTCAGTATTTGGAGAATAGTATGTGCACCTACTAGAGAAGGTGCAAAAGTTGACCTACTCTTGGGAAATAAGGCAGGGCAAGTGACTGAGGTGTCAGTGGGAAAGCACTTTGGGGCCAGCGACTATAATTCTGTTAGTTTTCAAATAGTGATGGAAAAGGATAGACCAGATCTAACAGTTGAGGTTCTAAATTGGAGAAAGGCCAATTTCGACGGTATTGGGCAAGAACCTACAAAAGCTGATTGGGCGCAGATGTTTGCAGATAAAGGGACAGCTGGAAAATGGGAAGCCTTCAGAAATGAGATAATGAGAGTCCTGAGAAAGTATATTCCCGTTAGGGTGAAAGGGAAGGCTGGTAGGTATAGGGAATGCTGGATAACTAAATAAATTGATGGTTTGGTTAAGAACAAGAAGGAAGCGTGTGTCAGATATAGACAGAATAGATTGAGTGAATCCTTATAAGAGTATAAAAGCAGTAGGAGTGTACTTAAGAGAGAAATCTGAAGGCCACAAAGGGGACATGAGATAGCTTTGGCAAATAGAGTTAAGGAGAATCCAAAGGGTTTTTACAAATACATTAAGGACAAAAGGGTAGCTAGGGAGAGAATAGGGCCCCTCAAAGATCAGCAAGACGGCCTTTGTTTGTAGCCGCAGGAGATGGGGTAGATACTAAACGAGTATTTTGCATCAGTATTTATGTGGAAAAGGACATGGAAGATAGAGAATGTAGGGAAACAGATGGTGACATTGTTAAAAATGCCCAAATTACAGAGGAGGAGTTGCTGGATGTCCTGAAGTGAAGAAAAATGAATAATTATCCAGGACCTGATCAGGTGTACCCTAGAACTCTGTGGGAAGCTAGGGAAATGATTGCTAGGCCTCTTGCTGAGATATTTGTATCATCGATAGTCACAGATGAGGTGCCAGAAGACTGGAGGTTGGCTAACGTGGTACCATTATTTAAGAAAGGTTGTAAGGACAAGCCAGGGAACTGTAGACCAGTGAGCCTGACGTCGGCGGTGAGTAAGTTGTTGGAAGGAATCCTGAAGGACAGTATGTACATGTAATTGGAAAGGGAAGGACTGATTAGGGATAGTCAACATGGCTTTATGCGTGGGAAATCATGTCTCACAAACATGATTGAGTTTTTTGAAGAATTGATGAGGGCAGAGTGATAGACGTGATCTATATGGACTTCAGTAAGGCATTCAACAAGTTTTCCCATGGGAAACTGGTGAGCAAGGTTAGATCTCATGAAATACAGGGAGAACTAGCCAAAAGGTAGAAGACAGAGGGTGGTGGTGGAGGGTTGTCTTTCAGACTGGAGGCTTGTGACCAGTGGAGTGCCACAAAGATCGGTGTTGGGTCCACGACTTTTCGTCATTTATACAAATGTCTTGGATGTGAGTATAAAAGGTATAGTTAGTAAGTTTACTGATGACACCAAAATGGGAGGTGTAGTGGACAGTGAAGAAGGTTACCTCAGATTACAACGGGCTGCAGAGTGGCAGATGGAGTCTAATTTAGCTAAATGTGAGGTGTTGCATTTTGGTAAAGCTAATCTTAGCAGGACTTATACACTTAATGGTCAGATCCTTGGGAGTGTTGCTGAATAGAGAGACCTTGGAGTCCAGGTTCATAGCTCCTTGAAAGTCGAGTTGCGGGTAGACAGGGTAGTGAAGAAGGCCTTTGCTTTGCTTTCATTTATTGGTCAGAGTATTGTTGGGGAGAATCTGCTATCGGGGTACCTACATTGGGGCTAGGGAGGGGAGCACCATTATTAAAGCAGACACTATCAGATACCAGCTAAAACACAGCCATGTAAAATAAACCCAGCTACTGCAGGACTGTCTGCCTGGGGCCACATTCCTGGGGGATTAGAACATGTCCGTCAGTTTCAGATCATCCTGTTACACTCTCATTGTTAATAAAGGAAACCGGTAACTATCGGATAGTGTAAATCGCACCGATACTACACTTGATTGATAAAGTACTTGCTAATGCCTCCGCTGACGTCAAACTCATTCGGGTCCTGTGTTAAATGATAATACCTGTATATTCAGCTATGGAGAACTATTGTGAGCGCCCAGACAGCCAGACGCATGGCAATGAGGAAACCCTTCCAAACAATAAACTTTTAATTTACAAGATCGGAAACTGCTGAACCCAGGATGTCTGCCCATTGTTCAGCACAGCAGGAGCTGGACAGGTATCTCGGGGCAGCCAATAGAGACACTAATCCCTTCACAGACAGGTGAACCAACCAATGAGAGAACCGAACGAGGGAAAACTGACCGGGAACTTGAGGAAGCGCGAAGTATAACTGCACCAGATCCGAAGGGAAAGGCAGAACGCCTTCTCCAACGAATTTGCATGCTTTTGAATTCGTTGTATAGTTTGCCAGTCTTGATTCTGTAATAAACTCTAGCCGGTTTGATCTCTCCTTCCAACGAACACGTGGAGACGAGACCATACGGTTTCCGTCTCAACAGTATTGAGTACAGGGGTTGAGAGGTCATGTTGCGGTTGTCCAGCACATTGGTTAGGCCACTGTTGGAATGTTGTGTGCAATTCTGGTTTCCTTCCTATTGGAAAGATATTGTGAAACTTGAAAGGGTTCAGAAAAAAATTTACAAGGATGTTACCAGGGCTATTTTCCCTGGAGAATCGGAGGCTGAGGGGTGATCTTATAGAGGTTTATAAAATCATGAGGGGCATGGATAGAATAAATAGACAAAGTCTTTTCCCTGGGGGCGGTGGAGTCCAGAACTAGAGAACATAGGTTTAGGGTGAGAGGGGAAAGATATAAAAAAGAACTACGGGGCAACGTTTCCACACTGAGGGTGGTACGTATATGGAATGAGCTGCCAGAGGAAGTGGTGAGGCTAGTACAATTGCAACATTTAAAAGGCATGTGGATGGGTATATGAATAGGAAGGGTTTGGAGGGATATGGGCCCGGTGCTGGCAGGTGGGACTGGATTGGTTTGGGATATCTGGTCAGCATGGACGGGTTGGACCGAAAGGTCTGTTTCCATGCTATACATTTCTATGACTCTTTGACTCTGTCAGCAATGAGGCCCATGATTCCTTGTAGGGTCTGAAAGATTTTAAAATGACGATGAGAAATCTAACATTGGAACTGCAAAGGGTGAAATTTGGGAAGGCAGCCAAGTGAAATTGCGACAAGCTTTACATAGCTGTAATTAGCAGCTACACAAAGATTTCTCAAATGAATGTTCCAGAAATGTTAAGAAGGTACTATTTAAATAGCATAATTGATGAATATATGAGGGAAACATAACTGAAGAATTATATTTGCAGAATTTAACACTGAAGACTGATGCAGCTGGACAAACAAGTGTGCTCCTTAAATACAAGATACAATGAAGAAATACCAATGGATGACAGCCATGATTGAAGTGTAATAGAATACACTCAAAACTATTCAGCTTGATGCAACGTATTAAGAAATTGAAATAATATACAATGACCAACAGACTACATTGAAAAACAGAACGATGCATCATAATTGATATAAAACAATGAGAAGTGAACTAACTATAGCTGATGCCAGAACAGTAAACCAAAGAAATGAAGCATTGCTTTATGCTTGATTTGGTATAATGGAAAGAGATGCATTGCACTGTAGCTAATGCAGTATGAGAGGATAATTTGTGCTGAGGCTTCTGTATCACATTCAGAGACAATATGCTATTTTTGGGCACAGTACAATAAGCCACAGGCAATTGGAACTAATGAAATACAAACAGAGGCACACACCAAATGCTACAATCATATGAATCAAAATGTAAAGGTTCCATGAACTAAGGAGGAGTAAACATTAACACGACAAAACAAGTATTTAAGTGAAAAGAGAATTGCAACTCGGAAAGTTGGCATGTCTTCTATAACTACTGGGAACAGGTTGAAAAGCGAAGTCAAATGAAGACAAGCCAGAGAGATGATGTTACCAGCAGTTGTGAGAATAGTGCAGAGCACTGCAACACACTTGAGCAAGAAAAAATCTTTGAGCACTGTAGACATATTTGGGGCAGCTGTGTCAAGAATCCTTTGCCTTTTTTCTGACTGCATTTCTTCAAACCATGGATTTGCCAGTACTGTCCAGTAATGACTGATTAACAATGACCCTGGCACTGTCATAGAGATTTGCATCAAAATTAATGGATATTTTTAAAAAGAAATAAATGTTGAATGCCAGACTGTTCATGACAAATAAAGATTTTAATCAAATATAAAGACATTTGGCAGCAGTTTGCCATATTAATTATTGCTGGTCAGTTAACTATTCTGTTTCAAGTTGGGGATTCTGAGTCAGTGCGCAGGAGGAAAATAATATTGTTTGGAAAGGATAAAATGGACTTCCTTTGTTAATGTATTTCAACATTAGAACAACCCACCAAACAAATACATATTTATGCATCACAAAGATGTCTTAATCCTTCTCTGACATTCACTTAGTGAATGAGACTACAGTGCCCTCTTGTCGTAGTAGATTTGTTAACAGGTGCAAGAGGTTTTTTCACCCCAAGAAGCTTTATTACTAATAGCTCAAGGCCATACAGTTGTTAACTATGGGAAATATGCTTCACAGTTGATTGACAACAACACTGCTAGTGTATTAGCATCTTGTTAATTACTGGACCAGCTTTGCAACACCAAAAATATAATTTTGCAGCAAATCTTGCCCAAGTGAATTTGAGCATATCAGATTTGATTACTATACCATCAAATTTCATATTTTCCACATACTTAGATCACTGACATGGGATTCTAAGTGAAGTGTCTAAAATGATTAAAATATATAATGGTTTGGATTGGAGAGAAACTGTTTTCTCTGAAGTTGTTTTCACACCTTAGCATGGGAGGTGGGCCATTCACAGGTATATTGGAGCAGGGGCTGACCATTCAACTTCACAAGCTAGCTCTGACATTCTGGATTATGGCTGATCATCTACTTTTATGTCATTTTCCCACACTGTCCTCATATTCCCTCATCAAATTCATCTCCAGAAATTTATCAACTTATACTTTCAACATATTCAATGACTAAGATTTCACAGTTGTGTTGCGTGAACAATTCCAAAGATTCAGGGGTTATTTCAGACAGCATTTCCTTCCACATATATGGCATGTGGAAGTCTGGAACTCTCATCCATGGACTAATAATGGAGGCTGAGGTTTAATTGAAAATTTTGCAACTCAATTTGATAAACAATTGTTAGGCCAGAGTATTAAGGTTTACACCATCAAGATGCATGAATGAACTTGATATTTAGATCAACTGTGAATTAAGTAAATTGTGAAACAGGTTCAAGGGACTGATTGGCCTCTGCCTGTTCCGATGTTCTTGTCCTAGGTTTATAAATTATAACTGTATTCCTCCACATATTTTTAGATTGTGAATACCATCTTCTATATTTCAAATTGAGACAGGGAATCCTGCTGTTGTGCAGCCCATATTTCCATTCCCCACATACAGGGGAGACAAGCAGCTTTGTTCCACATGTTGACAGTGCACCGGAAGCCAGCCTACATAACATTGAACCACCTTTTCAAGTGAGTTGCTGTTGCTCATCCAAAGACTTTCAATTTCATGAAATTTCCTGAACACTGCTCCTTAAGAAAAGAGGGAAAAGAAAACACAGAATATTTTTTAAATGGAAGATTAACTAAATCAACTATAGAAAAAATCCAGCTTGCCAGAAACGTCTGGTTGAAAAATGACCATTTGGACATAAAAGTTATCTAACACTTGACATACATATGTAATAATTATTACTTCCACTCATCCTGGGATGTAAGCATTCCAGGCTGTCCTGAAAGGCAACATTTCCAGGAGAGAAACAAAACAGATAATGAACCAATTGTTTTTTTTCTGACTGTACAACAGTTGCATGGTCATTTTTTTCTTGATTGCATCTATCTTATTAACAGATTTTATCTTTGAATAATGAATTAAAAATTTCAAACAACCATATTGAAATTTTTCATTTTAATTCTTTATTATAAATCCAATGCTCTGGATTCTTAGTCTAGTATGATGATGCATTCATGTTTTCCACATTAGTTCCCCAGTAAATAACCACTATGCCATCTACATTAGTTGAAGCATTAAATGATTTAAGACAAACAGGTTAATGTGCACATTATCTTTGCAGGAATATAATGCAAACACACTAAGTCTTGTCAGATAATAGCATCAGTGGACATCTTTAGGCTTACAAACTCAAACTAGATATTCATAAGCTCATTCTCAGAAAACAGCATGGATGACTGAAATAAGTGCACTGCTGTCATAAGAAGCTACATGAAATGTTAAATTATCACCCTGACTGTATAATTAGCTAATGAAGCCAGCAGCACAAGAACAGAGAGAGTGGGTGGTGGATTGAATGAAGAAGTATGGTTTTAGAAAAGCTCATCAAGGAAAACAAAGCAAGCAAATAAAATTAGCAAAGTAGTAGATGAGAAGTGATAAGCTCATGGCTAGTGATACCAGTGAACAGATTGCTACTTTACTTCCATATTCTGATACAAGTTAATCTAAGATGCAAACCAACCCAATAATTATTAGCCAACTGAAACCAAGCATAGTAGAAGTTTTGCATTCAATTTGAAGGCGAGAAACATTGGACTGAAACTAGTATCTTAAACTTAAATAAAGGCAATTGTAAGAGTTTTAAGGTAGAATGTAGACTCAGAAGATACTATAGGTTGAAAGGTAAAGTGGTAGATATTTATGATAAATATTTAAGGTGATATTTCAACTCTCAAAAAAGTATATTCCAATGAGAAAGAAAGACTTTTTTATGAAGGGTGAACAATCATGGCTAACTAAGGAAGTTAACATAGCATCAAAATGAGAGAAAAGTGTACAATGCTGTGAAAATTAATAGTAGACTAACAGATTTTGGCAATTTTTAGAAAGCTAAATAAGGAACAAAGAGGGAAGAGTTGGAATGTGAAATTATAAGAATTCATTAAGTATTTAAAAGAAGAGTAATTAAAGAAAATGTTGGCCCCTTAGACAATGAACCTGGAGAAGTAACAATGGGGAAACAACATGCACCTTTTGAATATCCTTTACTTTGAATTTCTTTACTTTGAATGATAACTAAAATAATACCAGGAATGTTAAATGGTAAAAAGGAGGAACTTTAAACAAAATCATTACCATTGAGAAAAAGTAGAGCAAAGCCTAATAAGTTAGGAGCCAGCAAGTCTCCCGGACTGAAATCTTGAAGAAATGGGTACAGCAATGATGAATGTAATAGTTATCATCATCCACGTAAAAAAAAATAGAATCCATTATTAAGGAAGCTGAAGAAAAATATTCTATAAATTATAATTCAATTAAGTAAATTGTATATTGTTTTAGGAAAAGGAAATAGTTGTTGCCATATTTATTACAGTTCTTTAGTATGTAACAAGAAATGTTGGTAAAGGCGAATCAGTAGATACTATGTATAGTGATTAGATTGCTAAAAGATACTCAATGACATGCCATAGTAAGTTATAACTCAGATAAGAGCTCAGGGTTTTGAGGGATAATACGTTGACAGAAGTAGAAATTTGACTAATAAACAGAAAACAGAGTTGGGATAAATGGGTTGTTCTTAGATTTGTAAAACCGCAGCAAATGGGATGCCACACAGATCAGTCCCTTGGCCGTAATTATTTACAGTGTACAGTAATGATTTGGATAAAGGGCTTTGAGTATATTCATAGCCAAATCAAGTGCTGGGAAAATGGGAGCTTTACTGTTGGGATGGGCTTCATTTTGAGCAATGTGGGGATCAGTATCCTGGTGAGCCATACATAGGGCTGTAGAGAATGTTTTAAGATAAATAATCAGAGGCAGAAAGTTGGCAGGGACTGTATGAGAAGAGATGTAATAAATCAAAGGAACACTATGAGATAATAGAGGGAGGTAATCATCTGAATAACTTAAGAATTCACCAGACAAAGATTACAAACCTAGTTAAAGCAGAGTAAAAGGCTCTGTATCTGAATGCTTGCAGCATTCATAAAAAATATAACTTGATGATTGATTAACTCCGCTAGAAATCAATATACGTGATGTATAATCATTACAGAGACATGGTTCCAGGAACATCAGGGCTTGGAACTTGAATACTAAAGGGTATTTTACATTTCAAAATAAAGGTAGTTACTTAAAGGATAACTCAGTTTATTGAGGTTAAATGGGAATTCATAATGGAAAATAGTGAAATGGCAGAGAAGCTAAATGATTATTTTACATATTTTTTACTGAAGAAGTTACTAGAAATTGCCCAGAATTAGAGGTCCATGGAACTGGGGAGATTGAGGAGCTAAGGAAATTAGTAAAAAGATTGTACTGAACAGATTAGTGAAGCTGGAAGTTAATAAGTCCCTGGTACTTGATTATCTCCAATCCAGGTGAAACACTATACAGAAAGTCATGCATTAGTAATCGTCATCTAAAATTCCATAGATTCTGTAATTTTTCCTGCAGATTAGAAGCTGGCTAATGTCAACACACTATTTAAGAAATGGGTAAATAATAAAACAGAAAATTGCAAACCCATTAGTTTTACATCAGCAAAATAGGCAAAATGTCAGATGTGATCATAAAGAGCATGAGAAACAGATGCTTGGATAGTAATTATCTGGTTGGAGAGGTGATGGCCTGGTAATATTATCACTGGATTTGTTATGGAATAGGCTAGACCCTTCAAAACATTTCCAGCAGGTAGCCCAGACCGTAACTTTGTTAATTGTTTAGCCAGGTGTATAATGGAAATTCTCAGAGTAAATTAGCTGGGTTGACTGCCAAATTTTACACAAACAAAATGTATTTATAAAGTTATGGAATGAAACACAAAGAACAGAACACAGAATACTGGATAACTTATTCTATCCAGACTCGACTTAATGATGCTGTTCCAAAAATGCTTGCAGCAGTCCCAATAAGCACAAACGGTAACCAATGAAACAAACTGAGCATGCAGACTTGAGGCTACAGAGGGCAGATGGAGAGAGAGAGGCTTCCAGTTTCCCTTGTGACTCTGACTCAAATCATTCCCGAACTGAATTGAATTGCACAGCTAGAGAGCTGGCCACACCCCCTTAACTATATCACTTTTTCAAGCATTTGACCTGAAGCACCATCTGTTAGGGTAAATAACAAGCCCCAATGAATGATTCAAACTTTAGATACAATGGAGCCTGGCCAATTACCCCCCTCTGGGAAAAGAAAAACTCAAAGGCAAAGTAACCTTCCTCAAGACCAGCATTGTGACAGACAGTTGATCCAGATAATGTTTTGGGGATCTGGGTTCAAATCCAGCCATGGCAGATGGTAGAATTTGAATTCAATAAATATCTAGAATTAAGAATCTAATGATGACTGTGGCCGATTGTTGGAAAAAAAAACGTATATACCTGGCTTGTGACCCCAGACCAACAGAAATGTGGCTGACTTTTAACTGCCTTCTGAGCAATTAGGGATGGACAATAAATGCAGCCTAGCCAGTGTGCCCTCATCCCATGAATTAATAAAGAATAAAAGACAAGGCTTGGACTTTTCAATGGAAATTATGTAACAAACATTTTCAAGTTTTTTTTAGAGATGTTACTAAGAAAATTGATTAAGGGGAGGTCAATCAATATAATATATTTGGATTTGAAGAAGACTTTTAATAAGTTTCCCTACAGGTCAGTAACAAAATTTGAGCACATGGACCAAGAGTTAATGGACTGATGTGAATTACAGATTAGCTACCAGAAAAAAAAACAGATAGTACAAATATCTGAGCCATTCTCATTCATGTTGGCGAGTCTGTGGATAATAGAATTCAGCAAGGATTGATACTTAGGCCTCAGTTGTTTACAAATGTAATATTTCTAAATTTCCAGACAATGCAAAGCTAATGTGTGTTGTGAGGAAGATGGAAAATGTTATGAGATTTGGACAAACTTAGTGATTAGGGAAAACACGGCAGATGGAACATTACATGGAACAATGTGATGTTATCCATTTCGGTAGGAAGAACAGATGTGCAGAGCTTTTGTTAAATGATAAGAGGTTGGAAAGTGTAGATACTAAGAGACCTCAGTGTCACTGTTAATAAGTTATTGAAGGCTAACTTACAGGTGCAGCAAGCTGTTAGGAAGGCTAATGGGCAGTTAGTCCTTATCACAAGAGGATTCGATTATAGAAATAGTGAAGTCTTGTGTCAACTCCAGAGGAGTTTAGTTAGACCAGGTCTGGTGTACTGTATGTATTTTTGGTCTTCTTGTCTAAGGAAATACAATATTGCCAGAGAGGGAGTGCAACAAAGGTTCACTAGGCCTGCCCACAGAAAAGCAGGGCTGTCGAGAGATTAAGCAAACTGGGGTTGTTCCAAAGAGTTTCAAAAACTGAGAGGTGATCTCATTAAAACTTATAAAATATTTGGAAGATTAGCCAGGGTACCTAATATTTGCTCTGGTTGAGGAATATAGAACTGGAAGGGAAAATTTTAAAAAGGAGATGATGCCATTTAGAGTTGAGGTGAAGAAGAATTATTTTACTTGGAGGGTGGTGAATCTTTGAAATTTGACTTCACTAGAGGGAACTCTGTCTTTAAATTTGTTTAAAGTAGAGGTTGTTTTTTTATTATTATTTGTGTAAAGGGTTCAGGGGTTAATGTAGGTAAAATACATTGAAGTGTTTGATTAACCATGAATACAATAAATAGCAGATTAGGCTCAATGGTTGAATGGTGTACTCCTACTCCTAAAGTTAACTTGCAATATAAATTGGTGTCTGCAAATATTTAAACAGAAAAAGAATAACTAAATAACTATTGGCCCTTAAAAAAAAGCAATACAGATAGATGATGAAGTTGTCACAATTGATTACAAAGGTGTCACATTAGCTATTTTACAAAGAACAAGTTTCAGAAATTTGGGAACTATCAGCCAATTAGAATCATAGAATCTCTACAGTAAATAATGAGACCATTCAGCCCATTAGTCTGCTCCAACCCTCTGAAGAGCATCCCACTCAGACTCAAGACTGGAATCAAACCCAGGTCCCTGGCGCTATAAGGTAGCACTGCTAACACTGAGCCACAGTGCCACCTGATTAGCTAACTAAATATAGGAAAACAGCTAAAATTTATTATTAACAGTTGTAGTGGTAGCCAGATATTTAGAAAATCATAATATTATCAGTCAGAGTCAATATGGTTTTGTAAAAGAGAAGTCATATCTACCTAATTTATTACCACTATCGGAAACAGAAACATGCAATGTGGATAAAGAGGGACCGGTAGATGCAGTGTCCTTGATTTCCACAAAAGCATTTGCTGAGATAACACATCCAACATTACTGCCCAAAATATGAGCTCAAATGGGTCTTCCCAGGTTTGTCAAGCTGTATCCAGGGAGTGCTGTAAAGGTCAACACTAAATCCTCAACTATTATCAATTTACATCAATGACTTGAAGAAGCCAATTGCATGGTAGCTAAATTAATTGATGACACCAAGATAGATGGGGAAATAACTTGTCAACAGCAGTTGGAGAGTTTGAAAAGGATGCAGGCAGGCAGAATAAAGTAATTTGTATATGGTGTCAGTGGGAAAATGTGAACATATCCTCAATAGCAGGAAGAATAAACAGCAATATTCTATCTAAGTGGAAATAGCTTGCAGAACCTTTGGGTACAGGGGTCTAAGGAATCAAAAAAATGTTAGTGTGCAAGTACAGGAAGTGATTGCGAAGTCAAATAAAATGCTGTCATTTAATTCAAAGAAATAAATTGTAAAAGCAGAGAGAAGTTATTGGAACTGTCCAGGGTAATAGTGTGAGTACATCTGGAGTACTGTATTCAGTATTGATCATCTTATTTGGAAAAGTACATAGTGTTCAATGTGGTTTAGGGAAGGTTGATTCAACTCTTTCTTTGGGTAATGGGCTTATATTACACAGAAAGAATGAACCCTATATTCTGAAGGGTCTTGAAAGAACAGATACTGGGAAGATGTTAACTTCTTGTGTGGGAGACTGAAACTGGGGACACAGTTTAAGCATAAGTGATCTTTTTAAGGCAGACATAAGAACTTTTTTGCTTTCTGATGGTCATTAAATGGTGGAATCCTCTTCCCTTGGAGTTTGGGTCATTGAATTCATTCAAAGCTGAGTGTGTCAGATTTTTGGTAGAATAGAAGGTCAAGGGGAACGGGATAGTTGAAGACAAATAGATAAGCGGAATTGAGATCACAAGATCTATGATGATCTTGTTGAATGAATGAGCAGCCTCAAAGGCCTGAATGATTTATTCCTCCTCCTATGTTCCAATTTACGCGTAAGCCCTCTTTGATAGTGTGCTGCATCGACAACCCGCAGTGCATTCTCCGAATGGGGTTAAATGCAGAATGGGTGATTGATTTACTCAGAATTGTCAGAATTGTGTTGCTCCACATTATTTTATAGATTGTTCTTTGACATTCATACACTCATCCAGATGCCTTTTAAATACTTCCTCTACCAGCTCATTCCATACACACACCATCCTCTGCATGAAAAAGGTGCCCCTAAGGTCCCTTTTAAATCTTTCCCCTCTCACCTTAAACCAATCCCTTATAATTTTGGACTGTCCTACACTGGAAAAAAAACCTTGCTATTCACGCTATCCATGCCCCATGACTTTATAAACCTCTATAAGATCATCGCTCAACCTCCAAAGCTCCAGGGAAAATAGCCCCCAACCTATTCAGTCTGTTTCTATAACTCAAAATGTCCAACCCTGACAACATTCTTGTAAATCTTTTCTGAACCCTTTCAAGTTTAACAACATCTTTCCTATAGCGGGGAAACCAGGAATGAAAGTAATCTAAAAGTGGCCTCACCAATGTCTTGTACAGCCGCAACATGTCGTTCCACATCTTATAATCAATATACTGACCAATGAAGGCAAGTGTGCCAAATGCCTTCTTCAACATCCCATGTTTCTTGACCTCCACTTTCAAGAAATCATGCATTTGCATCTTTGCATGACAGCACTCACCAGGGCCTTACCATTAAGTGTATAAATCTTGCCCTGATTTGCCTTACAAAATGCAACACCTCACATTTATCTAAATTAAACTCCATCTGCCACTCCTTGGTCCATTAGCCCTCCTGATTAAGGTTCCATTGTATTCTGAGATAACTGTCCTCTACAACAACAACCTTGGTGCCACCTGCATACTTACTAACTAGACCTAGAGTCATAGAGTCATACAGTATAAAAACAGACCCTTCGGTCCAACCAGTCTATAACCCAAAACTAAACAAGTCCCATCTGCCTGCAATTGGCCCATAGCTCTCCAAACCTTTCTTATTCATGTACCTATCCAAATGTCTTTTAAACATTCTAACTGCGCCTGCATCCAACACTTCCTCTGAAAGTCCATTCCACACACAAACCACTCTCTGTCTAAAAAAATTTGCCCCCGTGTCCTTTTTAAAATCTTTCTCCTCTCACTCTGAAAATATGCCCTCTGGTCTTGTAGTCCCCATCTAGAGGAAATACACCTGCCACTCACCTTATGTATACCCCTCAACCTCCTACACTCGAGTGAAATAGTCCCAGCCTCTCCCTATAACTCAAACCACTTACATTCACATCTTCCTTCCCTCCCTCTCCCTCTGGGACTCTCAGACCCAGAGATAAGATGCTACATGTACCAGAAACCTAGCAGTAACGAACTATTATTTGCATACAGTCACTTCAGCGATGTGCTCTGCTGGATTCAAATTTTAAAAGAAAGCACTATGTAAAGTGGAATTGTCAGTATAGGCTAGGTGACCTTGAAACCTTGCCAATGACAACCGTGCCATTAGTTTGTACTTACAGCAAATTAAGCCTCCTCGCCTACCTTGTCAAACCTTAATGAGCTGCACAACTTTCCAAATACTTTTATCTGCAGTTGCTCTTTATTTTTAATTGGGCAAGGAGCATTATTCACTTACAATCTGCAAATGTGGTTAACTTTTCTCTAAAGCTCTTCAGATCTTTGTAGCAGAATCTTCATTATTTCCTAGAATGCAGTATATTGTTGCCCTTCTCCTACCACACCCCTACCCACTTCCACCTCCTCCCCCAACCCCAACCCTCACCGAATGCCTGGGTAATGGAAACTGACAGATTATCAAGAGTCTGCCAAAATTAGACAAATACAGTACAATTAACAACCAGGGAAAAAAAACTAAACAATTTGATGAGGCAATGTTTTATAAAAAGATGGTTTCTTTGTGGATAGTTGGCAATATGAATAACTGAAGTGTGGAAAAAAAAACACCTCTCATCTCAGTTGTTTCATCTCATAATTTAGTTACATTTCTCATGTTCAGAATTTGTGTCATGTATTCATGCCGATTATATATAAACACACAGGTTACAACAAATAGGTTGAATGATCCATCACAGCTTTGTTTTTCTACTGAAGCATAGAACATAGAACATAGAAGGATACAGCGCAGTACAGGCCCTTCGGCCCTCGATGTTGCGCCGACCGAATCCTACCTAACCTATACTAGCCCAATAACTTCCAAATGCCTATCCAATGCCCGCTTAAATGACCATAAAGAAGGAGAGTTCACCACTGATACGGGCAGGGCATTCCATGAACTCACAACCCGCTGTGTGAAGAATCTACCCCTAACATCTGTCCTATACCTACCACCCCTTAATTTAAAGCTATGTCCCCTAGTAACACCTGACTCCATTAGCGGTAAAGCATGGCATGTAAGTGATAAAGTAAGATAATAAATTGACCCTTCCTTTTTTGGCTGCTTTTTGATGCAGACTGATGAATGAAATGATAATTCCAGTAATGGCTTTAGGAGATCTTAAGCAAGATTCTCTGAGTACAAATCCACAACCTTAGAAGTGGAATAAGTTGGCATTTTAATGAACAAATCACTCAAAGTGATGACATGTCTAGTTGAAAACAGACATGGCACACTGCAACTTTGGGGATAGAGTAAAACAGACAGTAGTGAGTTAAGTAACCATTGTAAATTATTTCCCCAATTGAAATCAATGAGTTAACAATTAGGAGATATGTGAAATGGGCTTCTGACTTGCTATTTCAATGCTTTGCGCTATTGCACACAAATTTATCCCAATGTAGATTATGATTACTTAAATAAAGTCTTTGTTTAAATTTCTGCTGGCATGATTTAACAGGGGTGGGAGTGATTGGATTTGATGTCTGCTGCCTGAAGTGTGAAAACTCTAACTGCAGAAATGGACACAATACTTCATGCCTTCAATGCTGAAGGCCAGCTTCAAATCCATTCCAAAATGTTTCTGTTGTGTTCAATGGTTTAATTTTTCTATGTTTCATTGACTAATCTGCTAACTGATCCTTCTGGATTTTGTTTGGAAGAAGAATCACTGGACCCAAAATGTTAACTCTGCTTTCTCTACATTGATGCTGCAAGTCCTACTGAGTTTCTCCAACAATTTCTGATGTTGCTTCTATACTTGTTTGGTTGCATAAGCTAAACAAAGTACTTGCTGGAAGCCACAAGTACTCCTTTGCATGGCCCAGTCCTATACCTGTAGAAGTGGCATAAGTTGGCATTGTAATGAACAAATCACTCAAAGAGACGACATGGCTAGTTGAAAACAGACATGGCACACTGCAACTTTGGTGATCGAGTAAAACTTGTTTGGTTGTATAAGCTAAGCAAAGTACTTGCTGGAAGCCACATGTACTCCTTTGCATGGCTCAGTCCTTTGCAGAATGAAAAAATAATTTCAACCATGGGGCCTTTATCAACAACACAAGAGCATGGAGGGAATTTGTTTCTGATACATTCTCCATGGCAATGCCTAAATCAATCATAAAGTTAAAAATCACACAACACCAGGTTATAGTCCAACAGGTTGAATTGGAAGCACACTAGCTTCCTAGTAAACCTGTGGACTATAACCTGGTATTGTGTGATTTTTAACTTTGTACACCCCAGTCCAACACCGGCATCTCCAAATCAATCAATCATGTTCTCATGCAGTATAAGTTATTGTTCATGTTGAAACTTAGTATTCCTGCAATAACATCCTAATGAATACAAGATGAAACTTTGACCATATGTGTTTTTTATTCAGGAATGTTGAACCACTTTTTAATGTTTCATCTAGAAGGCAGTACAACACTGGAAGGACTTTACTGTAAATCTGATCAATACTGTAACTGCCTTGCAAGCATTTTAAATTTGCACTTGAAACCCAGTGTGGATGTTCTCCCATGCAGTGAGAACAAAAATTTCATATGAAAAGAAAAATCATAAAGAAAACCGAAGGAAAACTGGATGACAATCTATAGGATGAAATGATATGTGAATTACCCATTAACTGATGATTGTACTGCTGCTTTATATTTGATTAAATCTTTTGAGATGTCTGAACCATCCTTTTATTTTATTCCATGATTTTGTAGTCACAGAGTCATAAAGATGTACAGCACGGAAACAAACCCTTCAGTCCAACTCATCCATTCCCACCAGATATCCCAACCCAATCTATTCCCACTTGCCAGCACCTGGCCCATATCCCTCCAAACCCTTCCTATCATATACCCATCCAAATGCCTTTTAAATGTTGCTATTGTACCAGCCTCCACCACTTCCTCTGGCAGCTCATTCCATACATGCACCATCCTCTGAGTGAAAAAGTTGCCTCTTAGGTCTCTTTTATATCCTTCCCCTCTCACCCTAAACCTATGCCCTCTAGTTCTAGACTACGCCACCCCATGGAAAATACTTTGTCTATTTATCCTATCCATGTCCCTCATGATTTTATAAACCTCCATAAGTCACCACTCAGCCTCCAATGCTCCAGGGAAAATAGCCCAAGCCTGTTCAGCCTCTCTCTATAGCTCAGATCCTCCAATCCTGGCAACATTCTTGTAATTTTTTTCTGAACCCTTTCAAGTTTCCCAACATCTTTCTGATAGGAAGGAGACCAGAATTTGATGCAATATTCCAACAGTGGCCTAACCAATGTCCTGTACAGCTGCAACATGACCTCCCAACTCCTGTACTCAATACTCTGACCAATAAAGAAAAGCATACCAAACGCCTTCTTCACTATCCTACCTGCTTGCAACATCACTTCCAAGGAGCTATGAACCTGCACTCCAAGATCTCTTTGTTCAGCAATACTCCCTAGGACCTTACCATTAAATGTATAAATCCTGCTAAGATTTACTTTCCCTTCATTTTGCTTTCTACAGTATACAAGAATAAAAAAGTAACAGAAGTAAATACCTCTGTTTTAAAAGAATATTAAATTATTGCCCAATGGCTATTATCAAGATATTTTTTGTAAGGGTATGAATGAAGCATGGAGGAAGAAGAGGGAACAACAAGGCCAATCATTCAATCTTTTCTCAGTCCACATGCACACAGGACAGAAGTTAATGCTATTCCTGAATGCAGGAAATGAAGAAGGTGGGGCACGGAAACTTCATTGTGCAAGAAGTAAAATGATAATGGGAGATATGTTGGGAATAATATTGGCAATGAATCAAAGACAGATCATGATTTTCACTGGCAAGCAGTGTGAATCCAAATTTAATATATTTGCATGTCATGCATAATCATTATAATACATTGCCACTGTAATTGCATTGTTTCATTGTGATTAAGTTGATGGCAAATGCGAACTCAAGGTAGTTCATCCTGATACATTTGCATTGGCTAAGAGCTGCTTTTTTGGTATAGGATGTTTCAATTCTTCCAGGAGAGGAAACTGAACTGCTGTGTTGAGCTTGAGTGGTGGTTATTCAAGGAAGTTATGATGTATCTAAGTGGGTTGGTAAGGGATGGAAGGAGGGAGTTGGATGATATCAGGAAGGTCATCACTAATGAAGGACAATCAGGTGTGATAGTTCACAGGTGAAGGGTAAATGAGAGCAGGCCAGTGAAGAAATAAAAAAGGGTTGATCACCTAACTGGGATTGTACTATAGATCCCCTTATAGTCAGTGGGAAATTGAGAAACAAATTTGTAAGGAGATTTCAATTATTTGTAAGAGTAATAGGGTGGTTATAGTAGGGGAATTTAACTTTCCAAACATAGACTGGGACTGCCATTGTGTTCAGGGCTTGGATGGAGAGCAATTTGTTAAGCGTGTACAAGAAAATGTTTAGATTTAGTACGTGGATGTATCTACTAGAAAACCTGATCTACTCTTGGGGAATAAGGCAGGGCGGGTGACTGAGATATGAGTGGGGTGCACTTTGGAGACAGTGATCATAATTCTATTAGCTTTAAAATAGTTATGGAAAAGGATAGACCAGATGTAACACTTAAAGTTCTAAATTGGCAGAAGGCCGATATTGATTATATTAGGCAAGAATTTCAAAACCTGACTGGGGACAGCTGAAAACTGCGAACCCTTCAAAAATGAAATAATAGAGTCCAGAGATGGTATGTTCCTGTTGAATATAGAACTTAGAACAGTACAGGCCCTTTGGCCCTCAACATGGTGCTGACCTTTTATCCTACTCTAAGGTCAAACTAACCTACACACCCTTCATTGTAATATCTTCCATTGCTTAAATATCCTGAACATGTCTGACTCTGCTACCACTGTTGGCAGTGCATTTCACCCACTCACCACTCTATGTAAAGAAACTTCTTCTGACATCTCAGCTAAACCTTCCTCCAATTACCTTAAAATTATGCCCCCTCGTGATAGCCATTTCTGGCAGCATGGGGAAAAGTCTCTGGCTATCCATTCTATCCATGCGTCTCATCATCTTGTACACCTCTACCAAGTCACCTCTCATCTTTTTTTGATCCAGTGAGAGAAGTCCTAGCTCCCTCAACCTATCTTGAAAAGACATGCCCTCCAGTCCAGGCAGCATCCTGGTAAATCTCCTCTGCACTCTCTCTAAAGCTTCCCCACCCTTCCTATAATGAGGCGACTAGACCTAAACAGAATATTCCGAGTGTAGTCTAACCAGCAAAACATCACAGCTCTTTAGCACAATTCCCCGGCTAATGAAAGCCAACACACCATACACTTTCTTGAAGGGCAAGGCTATTATATGTAGGAGATGCTGAATGATTAGGGAAATTGAGGTTTTGGTCAAGAATAAGAAGGAAACATATGTCATGTATAGTCAACAGAGCTCAAGTGAATTCTTAGAAGCTAAAAATGCACTAAGAGTAAAATTAAAAGGTAAACCAGGAAGGCAAAAGGAGACATAAAATAACTTTGGTGGATAGGGTCAAGGAGTATGGTTATTAAGCTTGCAGGTGACACCAAAATTTAAAGTTACCTCAGAGTACAACAGGACCTTGATCATATGGACCAATGGGCCGAGGAGCGGCAGATGGAGCTTAATTTAGATTGATGAAAGACAAATCAGGGCAGGACATATACACTTAATGGTAAGGTCCTGGGGAGTGCTGCTGAACAATGAGACCTTTGAGGGCAGGTTCTTAGTTCCTTGAAAGTGGAATCGCAGGTAGACAGGATAGTGAAGAAAGCATTTTGTATATTTGCCTTTATTGGTTAGGACATTGAGTATATGAGTTGGGAGGTCATGTTGTGACTGTGCAGGACAATTAGATTAGATTACTTACAGTGTGGAAACAGGCCCTTCGGT
Source organism: Hemiscyllium ocellatum (assembly GCF_020745735.1). NCBI lineage: Eukaryota > Metazoa > Chordata > Chondrichthyes > Orectolobiformes > Hemiscylliidae > Hemiscyllium > Hemiscyllium ocellatum. The sequence goes on from NC_083403.1 coordinate 97,361,769, forward strand.
CCAACAAGTCCACACCGACCTGCCATACCCCTACATTTACCCCTTTACCTAACACTATGGGCAATTTAGCATGGCCAATTCACCTAACCTGCACATCTTTGGACTGTGGGAGGAAACCGGAGCACCCGGAGGAAACCCACGCAGACACGGGGAGAATGTGCAAACTCCACGCAGACAGTCGCCTGAGGCGGGAATTGAACCTGGATCTCTGGTGCTGTGAGGCAGGAGTTCTAACCACTGTGCCACCATGCCACCCAGAAAAAGAGGATTTTTCTTTCATGAAGAGGGTGGTGCATGTTGCAATGAGCTACCAGAGGAAGTGGTGGAGACTGGTACAATTACAATATTTAGAAAGGTATTTGGATGGGTGTATGAATAGGAAAGGATATGAGCCAAATGCTGGCAAATAGGACTAAATTTATTTACAATGTCTGGTGGGCATGGAAGAGTTGGACTGAAGGGTCTGTTTCCATGTTGTACATCTCTATGACCATATAACTCTATGTGAACCACCCACTGTGTAAAAAGGTTGCCCCTCAGGTCCTTTAAATCTTTCTCTTCACCTTAGAAATATGCACACCAGTTTTCAACTCGACTACCTTAAGGAAAAGACCTGTACTATTCACCTTATCTATACTCCTCACGATTTACAAAGCCATAACCTCCTACACCGTCATAAGAAAAGCACCCCCCCCCACCCCCCCCATCCAGTTTTACCCTATAACTCAAACCCTCCAGTACCAGAAACATCCTGGTAAATCTTTTCAAAACTCTCTCTAGTTGAATAAAATCCTTCTTGTATCAGGGAGACCAGAAGTATACATTAATTCTTCAAATGTAGTCTCACCAACATACTATACAACATCAAGATGATGTCCAAACTCCTACACTCAATGGTCTGAGCAATGAAGGCATACTTGCAAAACATGTCCTTAACCAACCTACCTGTAACAGAACTTTGAACAAACTATGCACCTGAACCCAGAGGACTCTGTTCAACAATGCTACCCAGGACCCTGTATAAGTCTTTGTTAGTTTCACCAAAACACAATACTTGCATTTATTCAAATTAAAATCCATCTGCCACTCCTCAACCCATTAACCCAATTGATCCATTTGTAACCTGAGATAACCTTCTTCACTGTCAACTATATCACCAATTTTGGTGTCATCCACAAACTGTACTGTCAATGCTTCCAAAATTTTCTTCCAATTTTTTAATATAAATTGAAGGCTCCAGCTAGAGCTAAATGTCTTTAAGAGTGAAGTGAACAACTAATGCAAAACAGTATATAGACTAGAAAGGGAAGACAAGGCCTGAAAAAGAAAGGTCTCCCCTATCACAATGAGCATCACCAAGCACATGAGGCAGAGCTCCTTCAGAATTTAATTAAACTGAAAAGCAGCAAAGTTGAAGGAAAAATTGGAAGAGTCCAATCAAAGAAACAAATCAGGAAAATTATAGATTGGCGGAATGATTGGAACCATGGCCAGATGGATCTCATTGGCAATGAGTTTCTTAATTGTGGTTGTTAATCTGGACCAATCAGGCAGCTTGGGTGATAGATATAATCAGGAGAGGCGGAAAGTCTGATCAGTCTAGAGACTGGCTTGGAGCTGACTGATTACAGTCCATGTCCTGTGGAATGTGCAAATAAAGGGTGAATTAATGAGAGGGTACTGATCTCTGTGCAGTTATTTTACGGAGCAAACTGCCAGCTCTCCAAAAAATGGTATTATCAATGGATGGCCATTGGTGTGGAGGCCCAGCTGACACCTAGGAGAAGGTAAAGGGTTTCCCAAGAACTCAGGTGAATTGAGAAGCAGGACAAAGGAAAAATAAGAAGATTACTGTCAGCAAATGGCAAAAGATTGTAGGGTTTTTTTCACCTTGAACCACAGAAATCAGCTGCATTTTGCCTATCCATTCTCTGGAACCAGTAAAGTAATCTTGCAAGTCAGATGTGTAGTTTTCTTGTTTATTCATAGATATGTTTAACCTGCTGCCTCTTCATACACTTTAAAAACTGTTTGAAACAGGCCTTTAGGAAGTGAAGATCGAGGCTTCAAATGTAGTCCTGAGCTGGAATTTTGGGTTCCCACTGTTGGAAGTAGCTATGGAAACAAAGCTTCTATTTTCCCTTAGGCAACTCAGGAAATATGGCATGTCCACAAGGAACCTCACCAACTTCTACAGATGCACCGCAGAATGCTTTCTGACAGTGCATAACGGCCTGGTATGAAAGCTGCTCTGGCCAGGACTGTAAGAAACTACAGAAGATTGTGGCTACAGCCCAGACTATTACAGAAGCCAACATTCCATCTATGGACTCCATTTACGTGGCTTGATGTTACAGAAAGGCTGCCAACTTCATCAAAGACCCATCATACCCTGCCACCTCTTTCATGAGGCAGGAGATACAGAAGCTTGAAAGCATGCACCAGCAGGTTCAGGAGCTGATGGATGATCTGTCTAACTTCAATGTCGATCTTGCCTAATGCAGGCCCTGTGCAATGTAATCTGTGCATCGAAGTTAGTTTTACAACCTTTGATCTATGCATCCCTACTTGGTATGATCTTCCTGTACTGATTGTAAACAAAGCTTTTCACTTTATTTCGGTACCCATGACAATAAATCTATTGATCGATCAATCAATCAAGTTGTGCAAAGCTGACCAAATTGTAATTGCTTATACTGGCAGTCACAGTCCTTCATCATCCCCTCTTGGTTCTCACTGAGGGGTCAGGACAATATTCAATCCTCAAAATGGGCCACAGAGAGAAGAGGGTTGGGAAGCAGTGATTTAAAAATGACTCGCCAATGCCCAACTGCCTGCCTTTTATTCATGGCTCCTCAACCTGGTCTTACAGCAGGTTTACCTTAATCTGCCAGGACTGTCAAGCAGTGATTTTGTTTTGATTTTTTAAAAATTTATTTGTACTTTATGACCCTCTCATGCTGGTTAACCATAGTCGTGTAGTTTTTGTGGCAGTCATCTCTGAATGCAACTGTTCAGATTGTGACAAAATGAGCCCAGTTTAGAAGGGGACATGTGAGAAATCCCATTTTTCCACAAAATACAAATGAATGAAAGAGAGACCAATCTACTTGTCTCTACATGTGATGAAAATTGTGTATGCCCCCTACTTTTATTAGAGCAGAAATTAAGTAAACACTTCTTGTTTTGACAGGTTTTGAAAGTTATGACTGCTCAGGAGAGATAAATGAATGCCTGTCAAATCCATCTGACCCTACCAATACCATTTATTTAGAAGATCTGACAAATAGTTTTCGATGTTTCTGCAATCGAGGACATACAGGAAAAAACTTCTGCAATTTCTGTAACTTTCTGTGTGGCAGGATTGTGTCAGTGTGGATCATATTGTAAGGATGTCCCTGGAGGATTTAGATGTCATTGCCTTCACGGTAAGTAACCTTCTTCACTTGTTGTCAGCATGAATCGCTTCTTCAAAATGACAAGCCACAAGAGCTAAAGATGTATACTTTAGTCTTTAAGTGCTGTTGAAATTATGAGAAGATAGGTCATTATAAAATAGTGCTGGATTCGTGTAAAGTAATACCACTCCTGGTTTATGGAATTTATAGCAAAGAAAATTAGACCATTCAGCTTAACAAAAACTGAAAGAACTGCATATATTGTAAATCAGAAACAAAAACAGAAGTTGCTGGAAAAGCTCAGCAGGTTTGGCAGCATCTGTGAAGAGAAATCAAAGTTAACATTTCAGTTTCTGTGACCCTTCCTCAGAACTGATGGTAGCGAGGAAAATGTTGTTTGAGATGCAGAAGATATGGTGGGGGGAGGGGGTAAATAGTAAATGATAGGTCTGGGTAGAGCCCAAAGAGAAAGAAGAACAGTTGGACTGACAAAGGATTTCATAACAAGATGGCTGGGAGGGTGAATGGCTGTTAATGGAGACTGTTCAGGTAGTGTGTAATGGCAGACTATATGATAACAAGGTCTGGTGTGTATGGCAGGGGCCTAGGACATGGGGAGTATAAGGCCTGAAAATTACTGAATTCAATATTGAGTCCAGAGGGCAGCAGGGTCCCCAAGTGGAAAATGAAGTGTTGTTCTTACAGCTTGCACTGAGCTTCACTGGAGTACTGTAGCAAGTCTGAGACAGAGATGTTAACCAGGGAGCAGGGTGATGTGTTAATGTAGGAGGCAATGGGAAGCTCAGGGCCTTTTTCTGCAGGCAGGACATAGATGTTCTGTGAAGTGGTCACTCAGTGTATTCTTTGCTTCCCCAGTGTAGAGGAGACCACAATGTGAGCAGTGAATGCAGTGGACTAGATTGTGAGAAGTGCAGGTAAAGTGCTTTTTCACCTGGAAGGTATGTTCGGGCACTTGGATACTGAGGAGTGAGAAGGTAAATGGGCAGTTATTACACCTTTGGCAGTTGCAGGGGAAGGTGCTGTGGGGAGTTGGGGGGGAGGGTATTGGGAGTGCAGGAAGAGTGGACAAGGGCATCCTGGAAGGAAATTTCCCTGCAGAAGGTGGACAAGGGAGGGAAGGGAAATATGTTTCTTGGTGGCATCTTGCTGGAGATGGCAGAAATAGCTGCTGATGATGGATATGGATGCTGATGGGATGGCAGATAAGGACAAGAGGAACCCTATTGCTGTTGTTGAAAGGAAGACAGGGGTTGAGGGTGGGAGGCCTGTCGACAAGATGCTGTGGTACTGGAAAAACACAGCAGGTCAGTCAGCATCCAAGGGGGTTGGCAAGAAACAGTTCACTTCAAGTGTAGAGTCAGAGTTATACAAGCATGGAAACATTTTTTACCCCCAAAAACTGAAAATGGGTGAGTTCAATTTTGACATGCAAATTGTCAGACGTTTGATAGTTGGTGGCTAGGAACCCTATTGCTGTTGTTGAAAGGAAGACAGGGGGTGAGGGTGGGAGGTCTGTCGACAACAGTGCTGACGAATCCTCGGTTGAGGAAAAAGGTAGAGATTTCAGAGGCACCCTTAGCAAAGTTGGCCTCATTGGAACATATGTGATGGAGATGGAGGAACTGGGAGAATGGAATGGAGTCTTTACAGGAAGCAGTGTGTGAGGATGTATAGTCCAGACACTTGTGGGAGTTTGTGGGTTTATAATGAATATTAGTAGTCAGTCTCTCTCCAGAAATAGAAACAGAACGTCGAGGAAGGGAGGAGTCAGAGATAGAACAGGTGAAAGTGGGGGTAGCATGGAAATTGGAAGCAATACTGATGATTTTTACCAATTCTGGATGAGAGAGGGAAGCAGTCATTGATATCATTGATATATCAAACAAAGGTTAAAGGATGGGGGTCAGAATATGACAGGAACAATGAATGTTCCACATACCCATGAAGAAACAAGCCACACATAATATCAAATTAAAATGATTGGTTCTGCCTGCCCTTGGTCGATATCTCTCCTTCCTTGCATATTTATGTGTTTATTTAAAAATCCCTTAAATGCCCCTTTTGTATCTGCGCTGAAAATGTGTTGCTGGAAAAGCACAGCAGGTCAGGCAGCATCCAAGGAGCAGGAGAATTGACGTTTCGGGTATGAGCCCTTCTTAAGGGTTCATGCCTGAAACGTCGATTCTCCTGCTCCTTGGATGCTGCCTGACCTGCTGTGTTTTTCCAGCAACACATTTTCAGCTCTGATCTTCAGCATCTACAGTCTTCACTTTCTCCTTTTGTATCTGCCTCCACCACCACCCTGGCAATGTATTCCAGATGCCTATCACTCTCTGTATAAAAAAACCTGCCCCTCACATCTCCTTTGAACTTTCCCCTCTCACCTTAAATGCATGTCCCCTAGTTTAAGACATTTCAACTCTGGGAGAAAGATTCTGACTGTCAACCCTATCTATGCATCTCATAATTTTATAGACTTCCTCAAGTCTGCCCTCAGCCTCGCCACTCCAGAGAAAAAATCTGAGTTTTTCTAGCTTATTCTAATAGTTCATACCCTCAAATCCAGACAGCATCCTGATAAAATTCTTCTGCATCTTCTCCATAGCCTCCACATCCTCCTTGTAATATGGCAGCCAGAATTGAATGCAATATTCTGTCTGGCCTAAACAAAGCCTTATAAAGCTACAGCATGACATTCTGACTTGTGTACTCAGTTCCCTGACCAACAAAGGCAAATATGTCAGATGCCTTCTTTACCACCCTATTTACCTGTATGGTCACTTTCAGGAGCTATGGTCTTGAATCCCAAGATTCCTCTGTATAGCAATAATGATTATGATCCTGCCATTAACTGAACTTTTCCTTAACATTTGATCTCCCAAAATGCAACCTCTCATGTTACTCAGATTAAACTCTATCTGCCAATTCTCTGGTCATATATGCAGCTGATCTATATCCTGCTGTATCCTTTGACAACCTTCTACACTATCAACAACACCAATGATCTTTGTATTGTCTGCAAACAAAGTAATCTACCCGCCTATACTTTCATTCAAGGCACTTTTATATATCACAATCTGCAGGGGTTCCAACACAAATCACTGCAGAACACCAATAATCACAAAGTGTACTCTGGATGGGGGAATTTCAATGTCTATCACACAGAGTGCTTAGTGGCACTATTCCTATGCAAACTGGTTCAAGTGCTAAAGGACACAGTTGAGTCTGTGCTGAAAGTAGAATGACTGTACTTGACATCAAAACTACATTTGATTCACTGTGGTATCAAGGTTCCCCAGCAAAACTGGAATCAATGGGAATTCAGTAACTGTTCATTGGTCGTAGCCTTTCCTCGGAATATAACTAGTATAGGTGTCGGAGGTCAATCATCTCAGCTCCTGGACAACACTGCAGGAGTCCCTAAGGGTAGTGTTGTAGGTCTAACCACCTTCAGGTGCTTCATTAATGATCTTCCCTCCATAATAGATCAAAAGCTGGGAAGTTTGCCAATAATTGCACAATGTTCAGTGCCATCCATGACTCCTTAGATTTTGAAGCAATGTTCAAATCCAATATCTAGGCTTGGACTGATAAGTAACATATGTGCCATACAAGTGCCAGGAAATGACTAATGGAATGAGAGAGAACCTCATAACCTTCCTTTGAGATTCCACAGCGCATTCAACAATGGATCCCCCACTATCAATAATCTAGGGTTTACCATTGACCAGATACTGAACTGGACCAGCTAAGTAAACAATGTGGCTACAAAAGTAAATCAAGGGTTAGGAATCCTGCAGCAAGCAACTCACCTCCTGACCCTTCAAATCTTGTCCACTATGTACAAGATATAAGATACAAAATGTGATGGAATGCTCCCTACATGCCTGGATGTGTGCAGCAGTAATAACACTCAAGAAGGTTAAGACCATTCAGGATAATGATGCCTGCTTGACTATCTACCACCTTGACAATTCAATTCCTTTACCAGCTATGCATCATGGTAGCAGTGTATACCATGTACAGCATGTGTTAACTCACCATGGTTCTTCCAATATCACCTTCATAATTATGATATTTACCATAATGCTCCACAAGGCAGTGTGTATCATTTGCAAGATGTGCTACAATAACTCATTAACGCTTCTTCAACATAACTTCCCAACTTGAGCTCTTAAAATTTAGGAGGATTAGGATAGCAAACAGGTAGGAATACCATCACCTACAAGTTTCCCTCTCAGCAGTGTATCCTGGCTTGGTGCGATATTGTCTTTGTTTCATTGTCACTGTGTCAGTATCCCAAAGCTCCCTTCCTAATAGTACTATAGGTGCAGTAGTTCAAGAAAGTGGCTCACCACCACCATCTCGATTGCAGGTCAGTGACATCTATGTATTATGAATAAATATCAAAAAACAATTTCCCCTTAACAGGGGGAAGATGGAGTAATGGTATTGCCATTGGATTGGTAATCCAGAGATTTAAGCCAGTGCTTGCTGTAGCAGTCAGTGGATTTGGAAATTAGACTCAATGTAATGACCTTCAAATTATCATTGTATATTGTAAAAAATCTACCTGTTTCAATATCATCCTTCAGGGAGAAATATCTGCTGTCATTATGTGACCAAGCTGACATGAGACTCCAGACCCACAGAAAAGTTATTGACTCTTAAGTGGCCCCTGAAATGGCTTGGATGTCATTCATTTCAAGGCTATTAGAGATAAGGGGGAAAATGTCTTGTCAGATGCCCATGAATCATGGAAGAACAAAGGAAATGCATCAATGTTACTTGTCTCAACAATTTCTTGTGGTAGCAAGTTCTACTTTATCACCACCATTATCTTAGTAAGGAAGTTTCCCCTGAATGCTCTGAAAGATTAATTTGTGGCTGTATATTTATTACAGTGTCTTAGATTTTGGCATTTGAAAAATGAAGTTCATTTTAAACTTTGGCTTGTTAATTCCCAGATAATCTAGAATGTCTTATTGTTAATGTATTCTTTTCTTCCACCCACAGGATTAGAAGGATGTTTTTGTGAAATCAATATTGATGATTGTGAGACTGACTCTTGTGGGATCTCAGCATTTGCAAAGATGGCCTGAATTCTTCTGTTATTGTGCAGCAGGCTTCGTAGATGGGTTTAATGCACACTGCCTCTCTGTGAACGTAGTGGAAGTTTAAAATGACCAGAAATAAAAGCCCTGCTTCATTATCACTTATTTTTCTTTGCAGTGGAAGTCACAGCCCTTCAAAATGTTAAAGAATTTCATGGAACATGTCAATTTGCTGAGCAATTATTCTAATGCGATTGAGCTTTTCCTCTTAGGATCTGTTTTGAATCATCTTTGTTCATTCCTTTGGCCTGTATTGGCAATGCTTCTGTATATTATACTGGGTAATTACTTGACTTTCAGTTTGGCAGTTTTGCTGGTGAGTCATTATTGGCAAATTCTTGATGAAGTGAATTTTGCGCATCCTTCCAGGCAAAATCATTCCGAGATTGAAGTGGATGAATGTCTCAGTGATCCTTGTCAGAACAGTGACATTTACACTGATCTTCTCAACTCCTTCAACTATGTTTGTCCTGATGGAATTAAAGGTAAATGACTTGCAATTAGGATAGTGAAACATTGCTGTTTTCACAATCCCATCACAAAGTGAATACCAATTCAATGTTCATCCTCAATTTAAAAGAAATTAAATTGTTAGACATCACTGAATACATTTCAAAATTGAAAATTTGTATCCAGCTGCTTAAAAGTATTGTTATAGTTTAAGGATGAAGGTGTCAATAATAAATTCAATTTATTGAGTGCCTTTTATGTAGGAAACCATTTCAGGCTGTTTCCTAATTAAACATTAAGAAATAAAAATTGACACAGTGTCCAATAGTTTGGTAAATGAGTTATGTTTTCAGGAGCACACGAAGGAGGAGAGAGAGAAACAGACAGGTTTAGGGAGGGAATTCCACATCTTGAGGCCTTGGTAGCTGAAGGCAATCAAAAAATGATGAAAATTACATGTGTGCAGAAAATCAGAACTGAGGAGATCTGAAAAGATTGTGCAACCAGAGAATTTCATACATATCGGAAAAGTAAAAACATTGGAGTGTCTGAATGTGGGAATTTTAAAGTTGAGTCTTGGTGGACTACAAGACCATGTAGAAGAATGGGCTCAGGGATGATAATTGAATGGGATTTGGTGGCAGTTGGACATGGGCAAAACAGAGGCTTCAGGAAAAATATAACTCCTTTGATCCTGTCTAAACTGTCCTTTTTCCATAAATAACTTCCGTTGCACATCATTCCATTACATGTCTGCCTAGGATTTGGGTTTGCATGTTCTCCTAACATGGGGATCCTCTGTAGAGAACAGAGATTGAAGCTGAAGTGTGCTAGATATTAGAGTCAGATGCAGGACTATTCCGCTGCACATTGTTCAGCCTTCCTTAAGAGAAGCTTAACATGGATGTCAGGTGCTTCACTAAACAGAGAAGAATGGGAGAGAGAAATGTGCTGTCACAAGCTACTGCAATGGCAGTTCAGTAAAGGAAAGAGCAAAGCTGTCTTTTCTTCCTCTCAGATGTAATATCAAGTTGTATGAATTGAACACAAGTTTACCTACGAATTTAACATATAGCGCTCTCATCATAATTACTTGAGGCATATTCCCATACAGACTGGTGGTGGGCAAGTCGTTGGAGGGTAATCTTGGGAGACAAGATTTACGTGTATTTGAAAAGGTAACGACTGATTAGGAATAGTCAACATGGCTTTGTGTGTGGGAAATTGTCTCACTAACTTAATTGAGTATTTTGAAGAAGTAACAAAGAGAATTGATGTAGACAGAGCGGTGAACGTGATCTATATGGATTTCAGTAAAGTGTTCTACAAGATTCCTCGTGGTAGACTAGTTAGCAAGGTTAGATCACATAGATTACAAGAGCACGAGCTATTTGGATGCAGAACTGACTCAAAGATAGAAGACAGACGGTGGTGATGGACGGTTAATTTTCAGACTGGAGGACTGTGACCAATGGTGTACTACAAGGATCAGTGCTGGGTCCACTGCTTTTTGTAATGGATATAAATGATTTGGATGTGAATGTGGGAGGTGTGGTTAGTAAGTTTGCACTTGATACCACAACTGGAGGAACAAGGAAGAAGGTTATCTCAGTACAACAATATCTTGATCAGATAGGTCAATGAGCCAAGGGGTGGCAGATGGAATTTAATTCAGATAAATGTGAGGTGCTGCATTTTGAAAAGGCAAATCAGGGCAAGATTTAAACATTGAATGGTAAGGCCCTGGGGAGTGCTGCTAAACAATGAGGGCCACAGGACTGCCGGGTAGGTAAATTAATGCACTAAAAACGCACCTGTGTGGAATTGGTAGCCTCCATTTTGCAGCAGGAGCAGTGAGAGCAAAGACCAAGGGCTGCCAGGAAGGTAAATTAATTCTTTAAGATCTTATCACTTGAGTAGGCAGAGTGCACACTGAGCAGAAGCAGATGCGGGGCTACTGAATAAATGACATAACATATTTGAGTGGTTGCTTTACCCAAAATACTACTTAGGTAGTGTCTCCCACTCATCTTCCTACTCTAACCAAAAAAAAAGTTCTGTGCGCAGATTCGGTAAGGCTACTGGATTTTTCAATAGGAGAAAGTGAGGACTGCAGATGCTGGAGATCAGAGCTGAAAATGTGTTGCTGGAAAAGCGCAGCAGGTCAGGCAGCATCCAAGGAGCAGGAGAATCGACGTTTCGGGCATGGGCCCTTCTTCAGGAATGAGGAAAGTGTGCCAAGCAGGCTAAGTTAAAAAGTAGGGAGGAGGGATGTGGGGGACGGGCATTGCAAATGCGATAGGTGGAAGGAGGTTAAGGTGAGGGTGATAGGCCGGAGTGGGGGTGGGGGCGGAGAGGTCAGGAAGAAGATTGTAGGTTAGGAAGGTGGCGCTGAGTTCGAGGGTTGGGACTGAGACAAGGTGGAGGAAGAGGAAATGAGGAAACTGGATTCTATAAGATGGGAGGTTGGTCTTTGTGATTGTCTGGACTGAGTTCACCACTGTCTGTAACCATTTCCGATCTTGAATGGGTACAGTTGCCATACCAGGTAGTGATACATCCAACAGAATGCTCTCGATGACGCACCCATAAATGCTGGCAAGGGTATTTGCCGTCATGCCAAATTTCCTCAGCTGCCTGAGGAAGAAAATACATTATTGGATCTTTGTAACCAGTGCATCCACATGAAGAGTCCAAGAAAGTTTGTTGTGGATGACCACTCCCAGGAGCTTGACACTTTCCACTCATTCCATCCCTGTGATATTAATGCATGTTGCCTCCCAGGTGCCAGGGTCTGGGATGTCTTTGATCGGGTTTGCAAGATTCTGAAGGGAAAAGGGAAGCAGCGAGAAGTTGTGGTGCACATTGGCACCAATGACATAGCCAGGAAAATGGGTAAGGATATAAAAGTGATTTCAGGGAGTTATGTTGAAAGCTAAAGAGCAAAGTAATAACTTCAGGATTACTACCAGTGCCATGTGCTAGTGAGGCAAGGAACGGGGAGCAAGCGCAGTTAAACATGTGGCTACAGGGCTGGTGCAAGGAGGGAGGGTTTCAGATGCATAGATCATTGGGCTACCTTCTGGGAAAGGTGGGATCTGTACATGAAGGATGGGTTGCACTTAAACTGAAGGGGCATCAATGTCCTGGGAGGGAGATTTGCTAGAGTACTTTGGGAGGATTTAAACTAGTTTGGCAGGGGGATGAAAACCAGAGCTACAGATCAGAGGAGAAGGTAGATGTTTAAAATGCAGAGAGTCTGTCAGGAAGGATACTCAGTCGACAGAGCACAGGGATGGGTTAAAGTGTATCTGTTTCAATGCAATGAGTGTCAGGAATAAGAGTGACGAACTTAAGATTATGGATCAGTACTTGGAGCTACACTGTTTGTGGCCATAATGGAGACATGGATTTCACAGGGGCAGGAAAGGTTGCTGGATGTTCCAGGGTTTAGACCCTTTTAAAAGGGAACAGGGAGGGAGGTCAAAGAGGAGGGAGAATAACATTGTTAATTAGAGAATGCATCACAGCTGCAGAAAATGAGGTGGTAGATGAGGGTTTTTCTGCTAAGTCAGTATGGGTGGATTTCAGTACCAGGAAAGAAACAGTCACTTTATTGGGTGTTTTCTATAGAAGCCCCTCATCACAGCAGAGAGGTGGAAGAACAGATTGGACTTGTTATGGGTGACTTCAATTTCCCCAATATTGATTGGAATCTCCAGAGTTCAGATGGTCTAGATGGAGCCAATTTTGTCAGGTGTGTCCAGGAAGATTTCTGACTCAATATGTAGACAGGCTGAGTTGGGGGAAGGCCATGTTGGATTTGATGCTAGGCAATAAGTTAGGCCAGGTGTAAGATCTCTCAGTGGGAGAGCATTTAGGTGACAGCGACCAAACTGTCTCACCTTTACCATAGCCTTGGAAAGGGATAGGAATCGACAATATGGAAAGGTATTTAACTAGGGGAGGTGAAATTATACTGCTATTAAACAGGAGCTGAGGATTGTAAATTGGGAACAATTGATCTACGAGAAATGCTCAACAGAAATGTGGAGGCTGTTTAAGGAGCACTTATTGCAAGTATTGAATATCTTTGTCCAACTGAGACAGGCAAGGAATGGTAAGCTGAAGGAGCCTTGGATGACAAGAGAAGAGGAGCTTCTTGTCAAGAAGAAGAAGGAAGCTTACTTAAGGTTGAGGAAGCAATAATCTGTCACAGCTTTAGAGGATTACAGATTAGCTAGGAAAAAACTCAAAAATTGACTGAGGAGAGCTAGGAGGGTGCATGAAAAAGCCTTGGTGGGAATGATTAGGGAAAATACAAGGGCATTCTACACTTATGTAAGGAATAAGAGAATGATCAGAGGTTAGGGCTGATCAAAGATAGTGGAGGAAATTTCTGACTGGAGTCTGAAGAGGTAGGGGAGGCCCTAAATGAGTTTTTTGCTTCAGTATTCAGGAGAGAAAGGGACTTCGTTGATAGTGAGAACACCGTGGACCAGGTTAATAGGCTTAAACACATTTATATTAAGAAAGTAGATGTGCTAGAAATTCTGGGAAGTATCAAGAGTGACTAGTCCCCATGCCAGACCAGATATATCCAAGGTTACTGCAGGAAGGGAGGAATGAGATTGCTGTGGATCTGGTGATAATCTTTGCATCCTCTTCTCCACAGTAGTAGTAGAACCGAATGAATGGAGGGAACTGAATGTTGTTCCTCTGTTCAAGAAAGGGAATAGGGAAACCCCTGTGGGAAGTACAGACCAGACAATCATGCATCTGTGGTAAACAAGGTTCTGGAAAGGATTCTGAGAGATAGGACATGGAAAAACATTGATTGATTAAAAATATTCAGCATGGATTTGTGAGGGGCAGGTCATGCCTCACAAGCCTTATCGAGTTCTTTGAGGAAGTGATAAGACAAGTTGATGAAGGTCAAGCAATGGATGTGGTGTATATGGATTTCAGTAAGGCAATTGATAAGGTTCTCCACGATAGGCTCATTCAGAAAGTTAGGATGTATAGGTTAAGGGAAATGTGGCTGTCTGGATACAGAATAAGCTGGCCGAAAGAAGACAGCGAGTGGTAGTGATGGAAAGTATTCAGCCTGGTGGTCATTGATCAGTGGTGTCCCGCAGGGATCTGTTCTTGGGCCTATGCTTTTTGTAGTGTTTATGAATGACTTGGATGAAAAAGTAGAAGGGTGGGTTAATAAGTTTGCCACTGACACAAACGTCAGTGGTGTTGCAGATAGTATTGAGGGCTGTTACAGGCTACAACATATTGAAAGGATGCAAAGTTGGGCTGAGAAGTGGCAGATGGAGTTCAATCTGGACAAATGCGAAGGGATTCATTTTGGATGGTCAAATTTAAATGCTGAATATAGGGTTACAGACAGAATCCTTGGCAGTGTAAGGAACAGCAGAATCTTGGGGTCTAGATACATAGATCCCTCAAATTTGCCACCCAAGTTCATAGGGTTATTAAGAAGGCATATGATGCGTTGGCTTTCATTAACAGGAGAATTGAGTTTAAGAGCCATGAGGTTTTGCTGCAGTTCTATAAAACCCTGGTTAGAGCACATTTTGAATCTTGTGTCCAGTTCTGGTCACCTCATTATAGAAAGGATGTAGATGCTTTACAGAATGTGCAAAGGAGATTTACCAGGATGCTGCCTGGTTTGGAGAGCTTGTCTTAGACAGAGAGGTTGAGTGAGATAGGGCTTTTCTCACTGGAGAAAAGAAGGAAGAGAGGTGACTTGATACAGGTATATAAGATAATGAGAGGCATAGATAGAGTAGACAGCCAGAGACATTTCCCCAGGGCAGAAATGGCTGTCACAAGCGGTCATAATGTTAAGGTGATTAGAGGAAGGTATTGGAGAGATGTCAGAGGTAGGGTCTTTATACTGAGAGTGGTTGGTGTGTGAAATGCACTGCCAGGCATGGTAGTCGAGTCAGAGACATTAGGTACATTTAAGTTACTCCAGGACAAGCACATGTATGGCAGTAAATTGAGGGGTGTGTAAGTTTAGATCTGAAAATGTGTTGCTGGAAAAGCGCAGCAGGTCAGGCAGCATCCAAGGAACAGGAGATTCGACGTTTTGGGCATAAGACCTTCCTCAGGAATGTGTAAGTTTAGTTGATCTTTGATTAAGATAAATGTTCGGCATAGCATCATGAGCGGAAGGGCCCGTTCTGTGCGATACTGTTCTATGTTCTATATCCTGACGAGAGCTTAGATTGCAGCTTCATAGTTTCTTGAAAGTGGAGTCACGGATAGACAGGGTAGTGAAGAAGGCATTTGGTGTGTTTGCCTTGCTTTTATTGGTCAGTGCATTGAGTATAGGAATTGGGAGGTTGTGGCTGTGCAGGACATTGATTAGGCCACTTTCAGAATATTGTGTGCAATTCTGGTCTCCCTGCTATATGAAGGAACTTGTGAAACCTAGAAGGATTCCAAAAAGATTAACAAGGATGTTGGAGAGGGTTGGAGAGTCTGAGTTATCAGGAGAGGCTGAATAGGCTGGGGCTATTTTCTCTAGAGTATTGGAGTCAGAAGGGTGACCTTTATAGAGGTTTATAAAATCATGAGGGGTACGGTTAGGTAAATAGATGAGAGGACTCCAAAACCAGAGAACGTAAGTTTCGGGTGAGAAGGGAAAGATATAAAAGGGACCTAAGGGGTAACTTGTTCACACAGAGTGTGATGCTTGTATGGAATGAGCTGCCAGAGGAAGTGGTGGAGGCTGGTACAATTACAACATTCAGAAGGCATCTGAATGGGTATATGAATAGAAAGGGTTTAGAGGGATGTGGGCCAATTGCTGACAAATGGGACTAGATTAGGTTAGGATATCTGGTCGGCATGGATGAGTTGGACCAATGAATCAGTTTCCGCGCTGTACAGCTTTACGACTCTAAGTGATTTCTGCAATCATGATGCATGCCTCCTCCAAGTATAAATATAATCCCTTACATATTCCCTTGAGGAAAGGGTGTTAACATTTTCAATATTCAATTTTTATACAAATTGATTTATTTTTCTATATATTCGTGTCGGTGATATTCCAATTTAGTTGCAATGGAGAGAGTTACAGAGCTTATGGGTAGACTTGTTAGCAAGGATAAGAATTTTAAAAAGGGTGTTGCTCAGCCAGGCAGTAATGTTTCTTCTATACTCAGGTAAAAGTCATCTCATGTAAAAACTGATCCCTGATTGGCTCCCAAACCTTTTGTTTTTCATATACTTTGTGCCATGCTTGAGAGCAGAGTTGGGGCCAACAGGCTAGTGAGTCTTTATTACAATTGTTGTTTTCTCATTTATGCATAACAAATCTCAGTCCATACCTTGGGAAAGCTGTTCCCTGCACCATGAACAGAAATTAACCGAGTATCATTATTGGCAGTTCCAAGGATCCAACATGAATTCAAACCTTTTAATGGTTACTTGAGTAAAAGCCGACCTCTTACTTTTCGACTAACCTTCTGATCTCAACAACTCACCTTTTATAGAGTGCATACTATAGGCCAACATGCATGAATTGCTTTTGAATGCAGCAGCGTGTAAAATAGAATACAGCCAAAACAGATTTTTGGATGTTGTGGCTCCGTTCGCAGAGCTGGAAGTTTTTCTTGCAAACGTTTCGTCCCCTTTCTAGGTGACATCTTCAGTGTATGGAAGCCTCCTGTGAAGCGCTTCTGTGCTGATTGCTTCGGCATTTATACTGGTTTGAATCTGCCGCTTCCGGTTGTGAGTAGCTGTCCGCTGCAGTGGCCGGTATATAGGGTCTAGGTTGATGTGTCTGTTGATCGAATTCGTGGATGAGTGCCATGCTTCTAGGAATTCACTGGCTGTTCTCTGTTTGGCCTGTCCTATAATGGTGGTGTTGTCCCAATCGAATTCATGTTGTTTGTCATCTGAGTGTATGGCTACTAGGGATAGCTGGTCGTGTCGTTTCGTGGCCAGTCGGTGTTCATGGATGCGGGTTGTTAGCTGTCTTCCCGTTTGTCCTATGTAGTGTTTTGTGCAGTCGTTGCATGATCCCAGAACCACAACAACGAGCACCCGAGCTACAAAGCTTCTCACAAACTTAGATTTTTGGATAAACTCAAGTTAGTTAGATTTCATATGACCCAACACAGAGCAAAGGCAGAGAAAAAGGCCCTTCAGCCCATCATGTCTGTGTCAGACAAAAACAACCACCCAATTATTCTAAACCAATTTTCCAGCACATGTTCAATAGCTGTGTATGCCCTGGCATCATAAGTGTACATCTAAACACACGTTGTTTATTCCATAAATACTCATTTCGTTGTTTTGTGCAGTTCCTTATCTGTCCAATCAAATCTTGGAGTTGAAGTTAGCATTCGAGCTGTAGATTGAAACTGTAGAATTTAGGCACTCTTAGTTTCATAATCATGGTTTGAAATACATTTTCAGTTTCTCATTGCATTCAAATTAAATTGACTGCACAATACATAACTGAAATGATAAATGATGTGAAATACTGCCAGCATTTTGTGGGGAAAGAAAATTAATCCCACTGGAATCTGTGAATTAGATTTGCATCTTGGCTGGCAGCTGGATGATTAGCGTGTACATGTATGAGGGCAGTGTGGAGTGATAAGAGAAAGAAGTTCATCTGTGAGCCAGCAGATTTAACTGGTTTAATAAAATCAATATTAGATTAAAGTTCAGAACCTAATTTCTATTGTTCTAAGATCTAACTTCACCAGGAAAATTAAATTGTCAAAACATTAAAAGCTTGGGTGGCATGGGCTCAGACCCTTGGAAACGTGTCGTTTTATAGTTTACAACACATTGCATAACTTCAAGATGTTATAGCATGTCTTAGAACTAGAAAGTACTTTGTGAGCCATAGTTTCTTTGTAATGTAAAACATACAGCAGCAAAAGGGAGGCAGTGACCTAGTGGAAGTATTGCTGAACTGTTAATTCAGAGACATAGATAATGTTTTGGGGACCCAGGTTTGAATCCCACCACGGCAGATGGTGGAATTTGTATTCAGTAAATATCTGGTATTAAGAATCTAATGATAACCATAAATCAATCGTTGTAAAAATCCATCTGGTTCACTAATGTCCTTTAGGGAAGGAAACTGCCATCCTTACCTGGTCTGGCTGACATGTGACTCCTGGCTCACAGAAATGTAATGGGCTCTTAACTGCCCTCTGGGCAATTAGGGTTGGGCAATGAATGCTGCCTAGTCAGTGGTGCCATCATCCTGTGAATGAATAAAAGAAAAGCAAGATCTCACAAGTGGGTAATTAAATAATTAGCTCATTCTTAGTTCAGTAATATATTAGCCATGCCATCACAAAACCCCTCTGCCCATGAGTTGTGTCATGAAATTTTATACTTCCAGTTGACAGGGATAAAGGGGACTTCAATTTCACATCATATCTGGAACGTGAAGCATTCAGCAAAACAACAAATATCTTAATATTTACTCAGCTAATAGAACATAAAATGCTACAGTGAAAATCAGTTTTCAATTTGCTAAGAGCCTATTTGGCTCATTTGTATCTTGATTTATTTGTTACTTATTCCAGGGATGTGGGAGACAATTTGCTCAGCCCTATTTCCTTTGACAGGATGGTGGTGAGCTGTATCCTTGAACCAACTTAGTCACTGTGGCATGGGCCCAACTGCAGTGCTGTTAGGAGGCTGTCCCAGGATTTTGACCAAATGACACCAAGGTAAATATAACATTAGATTAGATTTAGATTTAAATTTTATTATCACAGGTACTCAAGTACAGGAGTACAGTAAAAAGTATACAATGTTGCCATTTATGGCATCATCTTAGGTACAAAACTTTGGAAACAAAAATCGAAGAATAAAGAAATAAGTTAAAAAAGTTCAGCACTGCAGTTTTTCTTTGTATAAATTAGAAAAATAAAATTAAAAAGTAAACATTTCAGTCCTTTCTTAAGCCATAGGCCTGCAAATGTTCCACACTGGGCTTTCCTCATGAGGTTCTGCTCTCCTCATCACTTTATGGCTGATCACCATCTGGGTTTGTACCGAGTCCCAGGTGCTGTCTCCACAATCAAGATCTTTCCAGAAGGTAAATAAAAAAAACTAAAAAACTAAAAATAAAACAAGAAAAGCAGATGGAATGGATGAGTCTCGGGCCACAGCCATCGTGGAAAAAACAGGATAGTGTATGTCTTGGAGGATAACATACAGTTGGTGGTATTCTGACACATCTGCTGAATTTGTCTTTCTTTGGGAGTTAGATGGCATCAGTTGGATGATGCTGTCAGAGGATCATTCATGAGTTGCTGAAGTGCCTCTTGAAAATGGTGTATAGTCTTGCCACTATGGACCAATGGTGAGGAATTTAATTTTGAAGTTGGAGGAAGAATGGAGAGCTGATCCAAGGGAATGCTTTGTTGTAACATAATACACAAAATAAGAACAAGAGTAGGTCATTCAGGCCCTGAAGCTCACCCTGTCATTTAATCAGATCTTGGCTGATGTACCCTAGGACTTCTTGTCAGCTCATCAAAGCCACCAGCTCACTGGTATTTCAAACATCTAGCTACCTCTCCTTTAAGTCCTTTCTGTGAGCTACCCTTCAAAACTCTCCAGGGTAGAGAATTCCTAACATTCACTCCCCTCTGGGAGAATAAATTATTTCATATCTCCGTTTTAAATAAGTATCCCTTTATTCTATAACGATATCCTCTCTTTTAGAGATTTCCGATTTTCATATCATAGCCAAATTTAGTTATACTATACTCTGTCTTCTACTCCAAGTTACTATGAGCTCCTATCTTGTGTTAACTTTTTGTATGGCACCTTATTAAATACCCTTCGGAAATCCAAATCCACTACATCTTCCAGTTCCCATTTATCAACACTGATTGTTACATCCTCAAAGAACTCCAGAAAAATTGTCAAATGTGATTTCCCTTTCACAAAATCACATTGACTCTCTTTGTGTTAAATGTTTCAAAATGTCCTGTTATTTCTCCCTTAATACAGCCATAGGATCTGTTTCATACTGTATGATTCTTTAGACGAATTAGTCCATGCCAACCATGTTGCCAAACCAAACCAATCCCACCTGCCTGCATTTGGTCCATATCCCTCAAAACTTTTCTGTTCAGATACATATCCAAATGTCTTTTAAACATTGTAACTGTACCTGAATTCATGACTTCCTCTGGCAGTTCATTTCCACACACTAACCACACTGTGTTAAAAAAAAATTGCCCTCGTGTTCTTTTGAAATCTTTCTCCTCTCACCTTAAAAATATGCCCCCCAGTTTTGAACTCCTCTACCTTAGGGAAAAGACCTTTGCTATTCACCTTATCTATGTCTCTCATGATTTTATAAACCTCCATAAGATCACCACTCAACCTCCTACACTCCAGTGAAAAAGGTCCCAGCCTGTCTAGTCTATTGGAGAATTTAAACCCTTCATTCCCAGCAATCTTCTGGTACATCTTTTCTGAACCCTCTCTGGTTTAATAATATTGTGCCTAAAAATTAATTATGGACTTGGGCAATTTTAGTAATTAATGACAGATATTAAGATAACTGACCTGTAGTTTCCTGCTTTATGTTTTCCTCCCCCCTTGAACAAGGGTGTCACAAGCAGTTTTCAAATCTGCTAGAATCTGACTAGAATCCGGTGACTTCTGGAATATTTTAGCCAATATCTTACTAACTCTGCAGCCACTTGCTTTAAAACCATTCAGTGCAGACCGTCAGGTCTTGGTGACTTGTCTGCCTGATCCTTTGTTGATCATGGGTAATATGCTTATCAACTCCTTTCTTCTGCCTTCTCCCCATAATACTTGATCATCGTACTAATCAAGAACATAACTATCTCTGTTTTAAATACACTCAATAACTTGGCCCTCACATCATTCCCTAACCATGAGTTCCAGATTCATGACCCTCTGGCTAAAGAAATTCCTCTTCATCTCAGTTCTAAAGGATCATCCCCTTCACTCTGCAGCTATGCCCTTCAGTCACACTCTCTCCTACTAGTGGAAGCATTTTCTCCACATCCAATTTATCCAGGCCTGTCAGTATTCTAAAAGTTTCAATCAGATCACTCCTTATCCTTCTATGCTCTATCGAGTACAGACCAACAGTTGATGTGCAGTCAGGTATAATGCTCTCAGTCCTATGTTGACTGTCTCTCTTCTTATAGTTGTCCCTTTCCCTGCTGTGGCAGATTGTTGAACCTTTCTGTACATTGAATCCTAGAATCCCTGAAGGGCAGAAGAGGGCCATTCAACCCATCGAGTCTGCATATAAAATCAAAAAACATCCCTTCCAGATTCACATCCCCACCCTATCCCTGTAAATCCACATTCACCATAGCTAATCCACCTAACCTACATATCCCTGGACACTATGGGGTAATTTAGCGTGGTCAATCCAACTAACCTGCACATTTTAACACTCTATGGCCTACAACTTGTTCTGGAACATTTAACAACCTCTGCTGTATCCTCCCCCACTTCACATTTTTCAATCATTTTCAATGGAGTGGAACATCCACTCCACCCAGCGCCCCCCCCCCCCCCCGCCCCCCACCCAACCAAACACCAACACTATTGAGTTTAAAGTCCTATCACAGGCTTAAATTCACCAGGACTCTGGTCACAGCCATTTTACAACAAGTTTTTCATAATTGCCCTTATTTAAATTGAACACACTAGTTTAAAACTAAGTTGCTCTTCAGCATCTGCAGTCCTCACTTTCTCCTTTCTCAAATTCAGCCATGTTGTGATTGTCAGCAACTCCCCTCCCCAAGATCATTAACTATCAACTTGTGTGTTAATCTAGCCTCATTACACATGACTAGATATAAAATAGTGTATTCTCTGACAGATTCTGCAAAGTTATGCTCTAAGAACCAATCCCTGATGTACTGTACAGGCTTGTCTTCGATGTTTTAGATTAGATTAGACTTACAGTGTGGAAACAGGCCCTTCGGCCCAACAAGTCCACACCGACCCGCCGAAGCGCAACCCACCCATACCCCACATTTACCCCTACCTAACACTACGGGCAATTTAGCATGGCCAATTCACCTGACCCGCACATCTTTGGACTGTGGGAGGAAACCGGAGCACCCGGAGGAAACCCACGCAGACACGGGGAGAATGTGTCCTTGCCCATTTGATTTCAGCAGCCAATGTGCAGATTAAAGTCACCCATGACATTTGTTGCAATGGAAAGATCATATTAAATCTTCTCGAAGCTTCTCTGTTCTACATCCATAAATTCTATTGTCTCTTCAGAAAACTAAAGTCCACTATATGCAGTGGATGTGTCGAAGTGAGGACCAGTGAAATGGAAGGGGTGCCACATTTAGATTAGATTCCCTACAGTATGGAAATAGGCCCTTCAGTCCAACAAGTCCACACTGGCCCTGCGAAGAGAAATCCACCCAGACCCTTTCCTGTACGCTACATTTACTCCTGACTAATCCACGTAATACTATGGGTAATTTAGCATGGCCAATTCACCTGACCTGCACATCTTTGGGTTGTGGGAAGAAACCCACACGGACACTGGGAGAATGTACAAACTCCACACAGACAGTTGCCCGAGGCTGGAATTGAAGCCGGGTCCCTGGCGCTGTGAGGCTGCAGTGCTAACCACTGAGCCACCGTGCCACCCCTTAATAGGAGCTTATTAACTATTAGTTGAAGAATTTGTGTGAAGTGATAATGATGTAGATGAATGTAGATTACTGAATATGAACTTTTATGCATTATATGTAATATCCACACATGAAGGATTACACCAATTCATGAAGTGCCAAAAGACTGGTGAGTGCTTTTTCAAATTGAACTCATCAGAACATGAAGTGGACAGTTGGATTAATATTCTGGAATTTTATCAAAGCCTCTTGTGAATTATGGGGGAGTGGAAAGCATGCAACTTTATAGATATCAGTGTGAATGAATCACCTTCTCCTTCCAGCTCTTGTCTCCCACACAAGATTGAATGGATTACAATGATTGTTTGTTAGGAAAATTAGTGGAACATTGGAAAGAATAGATTCAGCAAATTTGATTTTCAGAATGAAGTGTTCCCATACATTTTGTGTTAAAATGTAACTCAAAATAAACACCTTGATGATAAGGATGAGATCTCTGAGTAAATGTTTGTAAATTTCTTTATCAATGGAAAAGAAAACAAAAGAAGGCCAGCACAGCAACAATAAAAAGGAATTAGAAAGATTTAGGTGAAGGTTCCAATCGTGTAGTAATCACTGCATAATTGTCCTTCACTATGAATAATTGTGTGCCAAGGTGTGCCACAGTGACAATGTTTTATTTTAGTTAATTTATGAGTTCAGACCAGTGGAATGAAATGTTTCTTTCTGATAGCTGGCTGTATATCATCTTCTGTTTAGTGACAGTTAAATCTCATTGCCTTTATTTCATAAGATGCTTGGCAATTCAAGATCTATCAACAGTAAGAAAATCACATAGGTCCTCATTTTAACTAGGGTGCTGACTTTCAGTGGGTAAGTTTGGACGATGCTTTGAAACACATCTACTCAATTTGGGAGAGAAAACGTTCTGATGTATTTTAACTCCTGGATTATCGCTGATTAACTGCTTATCTGTTCTGGAAGAGAAGTTAATGGGAATCTATGCAAGCTTTCCTGACTCGGATGTACGAAGATCACACGATTGACTACTGTGCCTATTTGAAGGACGGTCAGAAGAGGTTGAGGGCATATCAAGGGAAGTCCAAGAATTTTCTGTGGGATCATTTTGAAAATAAAATTTCAATATGCGTTTAGAAGATCATGAGGAGAATTCATCACCTGAGTCCAGTGGACATTTTGTACCAAGCACTGTTGATAAACCCATAAAGTGATGATGTTTTACGAACTTAAATTTGCACATTGCCCTGAATCCCACCAGGGCTGGTTGGTCAGATGTTAAGCTGACTGTCATTTCCCACTCAGAGTGATGAGTAACCATCAATTCTAATTACATCATTTTGAACCAAACCACATATACCAGACGAAAGAGCATTGCTTAATTCATGGATAGAGTTATGTATGGTGAAAACACTGGCAAGTCACTGCTTGGGAAGTGAAGCGAGACTTTAACTACTCACAAGCCAAGCTACAATCACACAGCTAAATCATTCCCCACCCCAATCTAGTCACAGAACAGTGGAATGAGAAAAGACAATGACCTGAAGAAAAGTGAAATACAGTGCAAAGGAACAGCTTGATGCAGGAGTGAATAAGTTACACTTCATTGAAAATTGTAGAAGTTAATGAATGAAATGACAAATGTTGTGTCAGTTCTGGGGGAAGCCATTAGTGTTAATTAAAATTAGACTCACCAGGAAAGAAATGCATAGGATTGAGTGAAGTAATGTTTTCCAGTCTGCCCATTATTACCCATTGATTTTGATGGAGAGCAAACTCAGGCAGTTGAAACTAATGTTGTACCTAAACCCCATCAGTTTTCTGACTGACAGGATAAGTCAAATTGACCCTACCCCAATTGGTTTGCATTATGAATTTGTAGGAAGATCTGTGGATTTAGTGAACTGATGAGTTTGCAGTGAAAGGATAGAAAAACTTCACAAGCATCAGATAATTCCCTCAGAAAAAGGTTGCTGACAGAACATGATCTGATATTAGACAAAAGAATACAGATAAATCAGAAGAGTCAAATCAAAAGAACAGGTAGGTCAGTGAGTTCACAAGCAAAGCTGAAGCCATTCAGGTAATACAAAAATGGATTACAAAGCTATGATATGTTACATGTCAATGTTGAAAAAGGGGGAACAAAGAGAAAATTGTACCGACTAAGTATACTTTAGTACAGATCAAAAACAAAATGCTAATTTGCAGAAACAGAAACCTGGAGTGTAGTAAAATAACTTTAGTAAAAGATTGAATAAATTGTCGGACAGACAGAATCAAAGACAGGTTTGATGTAGATATAGCAACAATAAATCAAACAGATTTGCTCCTGCTATTAATGGCAAATGAAACAATCATATTATTTAAATTGGATGCAAGACCATTAGTGAATTATGTCTGAGCAGGGCCAAAAATGTCAGTGAATCCAATGAGAGGAAAATCATTTCTAGCATTACAGATGAGGACATCCAAACCAAGCTTTCATTTGTACTAGTGTCAAAGATGGATAGTCGATTTTAAGTCTGAATATTGGCAAAAAAAAGTCTTCACATCAGCATTGAAACTGGTAGGCACAGAATAACTGTACTGGAGAGCAAAGCTTTATTTCCTAACATCTTGGGTTATTGATCACCGAGGATCATGGAATCGGGAATTAAAATAAATTATCCCAGTGTTGTGACAAAATTAGAAAAGTAGTCCTGCATTAGAGACAAATAAGAACAAAAAGAGGATAATAGAGTATTAGACTTGGAAAGACACAAAGCTAATAGTGAACCAAGTATTGGAAGGAATCATTAATGACTGTTTGCTGAGATATAGTAAATTCTGATTGTATTAGACACAGATCAAGTAAATAGGTTTATGATTTACAACACAGGAAAGAATTATTGTAGATTGTACTGATACAAAGTAATTAATCATGTTAGATTAGTTCTCTAGTTTTTTTATTGTAGCTGAGAAAAGTGAAGTACATTTCAAGGATGCACATTTGGGGTTGGATTTTCATTTTCAATGTAGACAGTTCAAGTCAGGGAAATTTCCAAGCTCAGTGCACACACCTCAGGAATAACATAATTTTCTCACCAAGGGAGCAATTGTGGGTTGGCCTTGGGCCTGTCATTTCTCCTCACACTCCATCCATGCAAATGCATACAGCACTCCCATTGTATGAAACCCTTTCAATCCCTATTAAAACAAGTAGGCATATATTAATAACACCACAACAAGCATAATGAATCATTTAATAAGCCTCTGAGCTGTCAATCAATTGTGAACTTATGACCCAATTACCTCTCCCATCCCCCTGCTAGAATAACATAGAGTGTAGGAAGCATTTGGCCGTTAATAAATATGATAATGCCCTTGGGGTAATACTCATAAACAGCTAGTCTGGGAACAAACAAAGGTCTTGGAATTTAAATAACTTCACAGTTTGACAGTTCTACTTTTTTTAGCTACCTTCTTGAGTATGTGCATCTTCTCCGTACATTTGTATCTCCCACATTGTGTGTTAAGGGCATTGATGAAAATGGGGGTCCATTTAAACTCAACGTAATGTTTGGGTTTCCTTTGTGAGTTAGTCAGGCTTGAACCCTTCCCCTATCTATGAAAAGGATTTTCAAGGATGAGGGTAGCACTCTGTCATACATTTTAATATTCCATAGAGACCCTGCAATTCCCCTAATGTCTTGCCCTTCACACAGATTTTGAAAAAAAACAAATTCCTCCAACTCTGCTGTGGTATTGATTCAGCTTTGAAAGCGTGTAACAAGATCAGTCAGATAATGTATGAGGACATTGGCTAACATGCTGTTGAAGAACTTAATGCCAAGTTCATGCAGAGAGGGATTTATATGTGTTTCAAGTTTTCAAAAGATCATTTTTGAGTTCCAAGAAAGGCAAATGGAAGGACCTAAATATTACAAACAAAAACAAACTTAGGAAAACTCTAGCCCTGGTATGCTTTTCTTTTGTTGGAAATTCAAGAGGCCTTTGACAGTGGCAGTACAAGTTGAGTGACGGCGATATTGTTACCTAATTTATAAAGACCTCGACACTAATAATTATGTGAATATGCCAGGTTGTCACATTGACTGCTTACTGCAGTCATGAGCTGAGCATACCAGCTGTTCATGATGAAGATTCACTTTTTTAAGTATGGGCGGCACGGTGGCACAGTGGTTAGCACTGCTGCCTCACAGCGCCAGGGACCTGGGTTCAATTCCCACCTCAGGCGACTGACTGTGTGGAGTTTGCACGTTCTCCCCGTGTCTGCGTGGGTTTCCTCCGGGTGCTCCGGTTTCCTCCCACAGTCCAAAGATGTGCGGGTCAGGTGAATTGGCTATGCTAAATTGCCCGTAGTGTTAGGTAAGGGGTATATGTAGGGGTATGGGTGGGTTGCGCTTTGGCGGGTCGGTGTGGACTTGTTGGGCCGAAGGGCCTGTTTCCACACTGTAAGTAATCTAATCTAAAAAAAAAGTGCGATCAGTTTGAAATTATTGGAACCAGAAGACACAGTTGCTTTAAAAATTACAGCTTGTGTCTGTATAAACAGAGGCAGAGAGTTCAAAACAAATAAATTATACCAATAATTTATAACCATTGGGAATATTATATTGAATTCCAAGAACCACACTTTCTGAAGGTGTCAAAACCACCAAGAGAGTACAAAGGAAAATTACTGGGACACAACCTTAGGCTATATGGAGAGACCAGAAAGCTGGGTTTGTTCTCCTTGAAGCAATGAAGGTTAACTGGATATGTATTTAATTGAAGAGTTAAAATGGATATGGGATTTTGATAGAATGGATAGGGAGTGACTAGTTCTCCTGCAGAAGCAAAGGTCATGGCTTCATGGCATTTGGCGAACTAGAAGGGTGATGAATGGAGATTATTTCAGGCAAAATGTGACATTCTTTTCAAAAAGTAGGGCTGAGAAACAAGCTTGGAGCAATTCTGACTAATTGACAAATTTTATAAAACAGGTAACAGTGGCATGATGGAAAGATTTTGTTTTGATTCTATTAAATGGTCTTCTGACAGTGACAGTTATTCTACAGCTAAACTGTGTTAACCATTGATTATGTGCAGCCAATCAGCAATCTCAGCTGGTGCTTATGTGTCAAAAAATAGCCATTTGGTCTATCACAATGTTCTGTAAAGTTCAGCCATTTTTTATATGATCATTAACTGTTGGTGTTGAAAATGAACATAAAATATAAATGTCCTTGCTAACTTGACACATTTGAATCATTTGTATTATTTGTAGTTGTGGATGTAAAGAACGGGGGTTAGTTAACCAGGTAAGACCAGTTCCTGTCTCGAGCACATACAACAGCTATACTATTGGTGGCCATGCCTTTTTTTCTCAACTCATGCTGTCAGCTCGAGAATGCAGATTATGAGCAGCGGACAAAAATGTTGCAAGGTGAAGTCTGACATTGAAGAATAAACAGACTTAGTCATCCTGTCTACATCAGTACCTCACCAGATGATCAAGCAGAAATGACATATTAACAAAGAAGTATAAAACTCGGTCATTCCTGCATGCACATCAAGTGCTACATTTGAAACATTTTAGAAATGCTAATCAGAGCAGGACATGTACACTTAATGATTAGGTCCGAGGGGAGTGTTGCTGAACAAAGAGACCTTGGAGTGCAGGTTCATAGTTCCTTGCAAATGGAGTCCCAGGTAGATAGGATAGTGAAGAAGGTGTTTGGTATACTTTTCTTTATTGGTCAGAGCATCGAGTATGAGAGTTGGGAGGTCATGTTGCGATCATGTACAAGACATTGGTTCAGTCACTTTTGGAATATTGTGTGCAAATTCTGGTCTCCTTCCAATTGGAAGAATGTTGTGAAACTCGAAAAGGTTCAGAAAAGATTTACAAGGATATTGCCAGGGTTGGAGGGATTGAGCTATAGGGAGAGGCTGAACAGGCTGGGGCAGTTTTCTCTGGAGCATCGGAGGCTGAGGGATGACCTTATAAAGGTCTATAAGATCATGAGGGGCATAGATAGGGTAAATAGACAAGGTTTTTTTCCCTGGGGTGGGGGAGTCCACAACTAGAGGGCATAGGTTTGGGGTGAGAGTGGAAAACTTTAGAAGAGACCTAAGAGGTAACTTTTTCACACAGGCGATGGTGCTTGAATGAAATGAGCTGCCAGAGGTAGGGGTGGAAGCTGTTACAAATACAACATTTAAAAGGCATCTGAATGGGTATATGAATAGGAAAGATTTAGAGCAATATGGGCGAAGTGCTGCCAAATGGAACTAGATTGGGTTAGGATATCTGGTTGGCATGGACTAGTTGGACCGAAGGGTCTGTTTCTGTGCTGTATCACTCTATAATTTTTCCATTTTAAAAAAGTAATCGTAGTGAGGACAAAATCTATATCTTGCTACTTAGGACATCCACTGAGAAGGAATAATAAAACTGAGTAAAGCTCAAGCAAAAATGATTTATAAACTCAGGATTTTGACCTCCAACTGTTCAGGGTACACAAAATTTTCTGGTTGGAAACCAAGTCCAATTTGACAGGTCAAATAATTGCTCTTGTTTCAAGATGAAGTAGGGTTGCTTGGTAAAGTGAAAGCTCAGACAAAAATAGTTGAAAATGGGACATTTGTAATTTCAATCAAAGACTATTCCCTGAAGTACTTACAAGTAATATACGTGCCTTGTGCAATGTACTGAATGGGACAGCTCTTACCATGAAAAATGCCTAATTCTACAACAAACTTATTTGCTATATCTGCCTCCTTCAAGAAAAAGGAATCCACACATGGGATTAGAGCCTTTGTAAGAAGGGAACACCAGGGATGAACTTTGATGTTGCCATGATCAAATAGACTGGCTATTGTGGATTACAAGACAGCCTGCTTGGTAACATGCTGGATAACTGCTGCTTTATATGGGATCTGAGTCTTGCATTGCATTGCTGTCTGAAGGAGGTAATAGTCAGGAAAGGGTAAGGGGGAACTTAAAAAATCAGTGGACAGAGTAACACCTCCTTCAACAGACAATGTTTCAAAAAAAGTGTCCGAAATGGCACCTGATCTTAAAGAATCTTTTGAGATTCTGATTGTATTAGTTAATAAAGGAGAACTGGTCCTCACTCTTGTTGCCAACAGGGATAAATTGTTCAAGTGAAGAACAGGTTGAAAGATCTTATCTAATAATTTTTGCATGAAAATTAGCTCTGGAAAGGCAACTTGGTTAGGCCAAGAAACTTAGATTTTCTCATTCGGTGGTTAAAGGGAAGTTTATAGGCACTTTACAGTCACTGAGTAGCCTCACAAAATTGATTTAACAAAGAACAGTAATAGGAAAGATGTACATTTAATTTATTTGAACAAAGATATTCCTGGCAGCACCCCTCTTAAAATATTAAGGAGATAGCCCTGTGTTAAGAAAAAATAAGACTTTTAAAAATTGCACTATGCAGCTATTGTGCTAGCCTGAGGGAAGCAGGTGTTAGGCTTTCTCCCCTCAGATTTAGTTGTAGCTTAGCCAGAGTAAAATAATAAACTTTTAGAGACAATAAGAGCAGGAATGGTAAACCTGCATACACTGTATCTTTGATTGTCACTATTAGTTGTATTTGCAAACAATGCCTCAGCACCATTTTCCTTTTATCTTTACTCACCCACCTTGTCTACACCCTATCCTTTTTAGCCTGTTCTTGACAGCAGCAATGAATAGTGATTCTCCTTAGTTATTGCAATGAGGGTTGAGACCTGAATTTGTGTTAGTTCAGGCCTGCTGGTTGGGACATGAGCAATGAGGGAAATGTCGATTCTCATCCAGAAGTTAGAATCAGACTAACCTTCTACCCGAATACCCCTGAGCTTTCATTAATGAGATCAGAATCTTATTTGGACTTCAAATGTATTCTGCTATTTTTAATTTGTCAGCTTTAGGCATCTGGACATTGAGATACTCTTGAAACTCAGCACCTTATCTGCAGCTCAGAATCTATCCCTGCTCCCCACAACTGCTACAAAAACTGTAAAGGTCCTTGTGCCTTGTGATTTGTCCTTGTGACATTTCTTTTTATTACTTTTGCTGTTGATACTCATCCAGTAACCCTCTTCATTAAATGTCATCCACCTCATTATCATCATTAGCAAGGGTTAATTGGTTAATAGCCTAATTGCAGCTTAGACCGCCAAGTTTTACCAGTGATTTACTGCTGAATCAGCAGAGGGAATTGTAGCTTTGTGTAAGAGCAGTAACTCATCTGATTTACTGCTGTTGTCAGGTGAGAGATGCACTCAGCCAGCATACACATGCACACATTGCCAGTAGAGACACTTATTAACTTGGTTGGAGAATTCTCCAGTGGGTTAGCAATTCTAATAAATTGTATCACCACAAGCCTGAGGAAGTTCACTATAATTACATGCAGCAGTGGAAAAGTTCTGTCAGAAGAACAGTTATTAATTGTCCCTCTGAAAGTCAAGCAAGATATTTGAAACAGCGAAACCTACTATCTTGAGATTCGCATCCTTCTGGACTGATGGCAGAGCTTGGGACGACTTATTCTGCCACATGGTGCATACCAAACGTAATAATGTAATATGGCATGAGTTGCCTTGATTTTTTTCATTCTTTTATCTCATTTCTGTTTCATCTTTTGGTGAGATACTGACGTAGACAGGATGACCAAATCTATTTACTTCTCCAACGCTGCTTTAAAATATTGTCCACTGCTTGTGGTCTGCCTTAGTGTCATTCAAACAATTATCTGATGTAAATTACCCATTCTACTATACACAAACACCACGTTGGATTTGGGAAGTATTCCCAAGATTATTACTGAACAAAATCTAATGCCAAGTCACATAAGGACAGGGTGAAAATGCATTTGGCTTTAGGGGCCAATGGGGGAAATAAACGGTTTGGGAGGGAATTCCAGAACTGAAGGGATGGCCACCAAAGCTGAGCAACCGTATGGCAAGAGACAGGAATTGGTCATATCTGAGCCATGTAATCTCTGTTCTTTGCACCAACAACCACCAGAAAGGTCCCAACCCCTCCCGCGCTCCTCTGATGCTGTTTGACCTGCTGTGCTTTTCCAGCTCCACACTTTATCAATATCAACAACTACCAATTATTCACATGTTGCAAATTACCAAGGTGTTTGCAGTTTGTGCTTGGTTTCAAATCCATCACAGAGAGAAGTGGCTGAACCTTTCAGATATGAGTGTGATGTTCTACAGTCTTTCTTGAAACTTCAAAGATCCAGTAATAATGATTAGAAAGGCAGGTCGCCAATAGTTAACAATTTAGGTGTAGAATAGCCATACGTAACTGTGCTAATCAGAGGAACATTTTATCCTTTGTTGCTACTGGTGGGTGATTATCTGATGTAATGGCCCTGATTCCAAGTTTCCTTCTAATTTGTATGGAAAATGTAATGGGTCTTCTAGCTGTGGTTGCATATCTTATTAATTTTGGGGTTGAACACTTTACTTCCTTTCTACTCATTGCTAATGGGCTTTGTTTGTATGCACTGGTGCTATCGATGGAGATTGTTGATTTTGGCTCATGGCATAAAGTCCTCGATGCCAGATCAGCAACCTTTTGTACAACTTTTCCAATGAACTGATTGTAAATTTCGAAAAATGTAAGACCAGCAAACTAAATTATGTTGCTCATTTCACACAGTTGCCTGAAGTCATCATGACCCGATTGTCTACTGAAATTAAGTTGTGCTCAATTGTGCTTACAACTACATAGTTTTATGAGGGCTATGTTGAGTTGCTTAAAAAAATTTTGTATTTCGGTCTGCTCATCTTTATGTTTGAAATTATTCTTTTTAATCCGTTGTTATTTTTGGTCTTCGATTCACAAGTTTATCTCCAGGAAATTGTCACTTATATTTTGTCTAACTCTTATTGTAGAAGTTGACACATCTTGAAATTTGCAAGATCTTGTGCTGGTCTTATGTTTGGGTTCAATCTTTGAGTGAAACTTTCCAATGTTTTTTTATAAAGTGTATAGTGAGCATGTTAACTAAGACTAATATGCTACCCTGACCAACTGAGAAAATTTGTCTAATTGCCCACCAAGCAATTAATTGGGAGATGAGAGTTGAGCAAGGGTGAGTCTCTCAAACTATCACAAGCTTGGACACTAAAGCACTGAGTTACCCGATGCTGGCAACATACCAGAGGCTATTAGCTCTGGCTCCCAAAAAGCTACTCCTTTGGGGACTTAGAGCTAAGATGAAAGTATATTTTACCCACTGTCTAACGAGAATAGGGCAGTGGATATTGTTTACATAGAATTTACTAAAGCTTCACAGTAGGATGGCCAAGAAGATTAAGTTACAAGGGATCCATAAGTTGGAAAGTCGAATACAAAATTGGCTTGGTCAGAGAAGACAGAGGGTAATTGTAGATGGTGTTTTACTGACTGGAGGTCTGCGAACAATGGTGTTCTACAAGAATCTGTGCTGGGACTTCTGTAATTTGTTAAATATATAAATGAATTTGATGAAAATGCAGGTGGGCTGGCTATTAAGTTTGCGGGTGACACAAAAGTGTGTGGAGTTGTGGATAGTGAGGAAGGTTACCAAAGCATACAGGAAGCTATAGATCAGTTGGAAAGTTGGACAGCGAAATAGCAGATGGAGTTTATTCAAGCAAATTTGAGATGATGCAATTTAGTAGGCCAAATGCAAAAGGGAAGTATACAGTTACTGGCAGAATGCATAGGAGCATTGTTGCAAGAGGGATCTTAGGATGCGAGTACAAGGCTCACTGAAAATGGCAACACAGGTGGATAAGGTAGCAAAGAAGGCATATCACATTCAGTATAAAAGTTGGCAAGTCATGCTGCAGCCTAAAAGACTTCAGTTTAGCCACATTTGGAATATTGTGTGCAGTTCTACTTGCCTTATTATAAAAACTTTATGGAGAGTTTGGAGTGGTTGCAAAAAGCTTTTCCAGGATGTTGCCTGGATTCATGTTTGTTAGCTATAAGGAGAAGCCTGGACTTGTTTGCTTGAGTGTTGGTGCCTAAGGAACAATAGAGGTTTACAAAATTATGAGGGGCATGGATAGGGTAAATAGGCAAAGTCTTTTCCCTGGGGTCAGGGAGTGCAGAACTAGAGGGCATAGGTTTAGGGTGAGAGGGGAAAGATATAAAAGAGACCTAAGGGGCAACTTTTTCACGCAGAGGGTGGTACATGTATGGAATGAGGAAGTGATGGAGGCTGGTACAATTGCAAAATTTAACTGGAATTTGGATGGGTATATGAATAGGAAGGGTTTGGAGAGATATGGGCCGGGTGCTGGCAGGTGGGACTAGATTGGGTTGGGATATTAGGTTGGCATGGACAGGTTGGACCGAAGGGTCTGTCTCCATAGTGTACGTCTCCATAATGTGATTCTTCTATCATGTGATTTTTATTTTTAATTTGTTTGTCAGATGTGGACATTGCTGGCTTGCCAGCATTCATTGCACATCCCAAGTTGCCGTTAAGAAAGTGCTGGTGGGCTCCTTTCTTGAGCCACTGCAGTGCACTTGCTGTGAGTTGACTCATAATGCCATTAGGGAGGCATATCCAGGATTTTGACCCAGTGACAGTGAAAGAACGGTGATACATTTCTAAATCAGGATGGTGAGTGGTTTGGAGGAGAACCTGAAGGTCGTGGTGTATCTATATATCTGCTACCCTTATCCTTCTATGTGGAAGTGGTCGCAGGTTTTGAATGTGCTGTCTCAGGATCTTTCGTAAATTTCTGCAAAGCATTTTGTAGATAGCACAAACTACTGCTGCTGAGTATTGGTAGTGAAGACAATGTATGCTTGTGGATGGAATGCCAATCAAGTGGGCTGCTTTGTCCTATGTGGTATCAAAATTCTTGAGTGCTGTTGGAGATGTACTAATTCAAGCAGTTCCTGATTTGTAGATGATGGACAGCCTTTGAGGAGTCAACAAGTGAGTTGCTCGCTGCAATATTCCTACATTCTGACCTGCTGTTCTAACCACTGTGTTTATGTGGTGGGTCCAGTTGAGTTTGTGGTCAATAATAATCCCCAAGATATTGAAAGTGGAGGATTCAGTGATGGTAACACTGTTTAATGCCAAAGCACAGCGATTAGATTGTTACTTATTGGTGATGGTCATAGCCTGGCATTTGTGTGGCACGAATGTTACTTGTCTCTTGTTAGCCCAAGTCCAGATTTTGTCTAGGTATAGTTGCATTTGAATGTGGACTGCTTCAGTATCTGAGCAGTCAAGATGGTGCTGAACATTGTGGAATCATCAGTGAACATCCCCACTTCTGACCTAATGATAGAGGGAATGTCATTGATGAAACAGCTGAAGATTCTTGCACCTAGGACGCAACCCTGAGGAACTCCTGCAGAGATGTTCTGAAGCTGAGGTGACTGACCTCCAACAACCATGACCATCTTCCTATGTGTCAGGTATGACTGCAACCATCAGAATTTGCTCCCTGATATCCACCGATTCCAGTTTTGCCAGGGCTCCTTGATGCCATATTCTGTCGAATTTAGGGCTGTCACTCTCATCTCACCTCTGGAATTCAACCCTTTTGTCCATATTTAGATCAAGGCTGTCTTGAGGTCAAGAGCTGAGTGCGGTGGCCCTGGCAGAACTCAAACTGGCAAGACTGAGCAGGTTATTGCTAAGCAGGTGTTGCTTGATAGCACTGTTGATGACACCTTCCATCACTTTACTGATGATCGAGAGGCTGATGGGGTGATAATTGGTCGAGTTGAATTTGTCCTGCTCTTTATGTACAAGACCTGTTTGGGCAATATCCCACGTTGTCAGGTAGATATTAGTGCTGTACCTGCACTGGAACAGCTTGGCTAAGGGAGCGACAAATTCTGGAGCACCAGTCTTCAGCACTATTGGCTGGGTCTGTAGCCTTTGCAGTATCCAGTGTCTCTAATTGTTTCTTAATATCACATAGAGTGAATCAAATTGGCTGAAGACTGGTATTTGTAATGCTGGGGACCACTGGAGGAGGGCGAGATGGATCATCCACTTGGAACTTCTGGCTGAAGATTGCTGTGAAAGCTTCAGCCTTATCGTTTGCACTGATATGTTTGGCTCTTTCATCATCAAGGTTGGAGATGTTTGTGGAACCTCCTCCACCAGTGAGTTGTTTAATTGTCCACCAACATTCACAAGTGGATGTGCCAGAGCTGCAGAACTTAGATCTGATCCATTGGTCATTGGGTAGTTTAGCTCATGTTTATGCTGTTTGGCATGCCAGTTATCCTGTTTAGTGACTTCACCAAGTTGACACCTCATCTTCAGTTATGCCTGGTACTGCTCCTGGCATGCTTGCCTGCACTCTCCATTGAACTAGGGTTGATCTCCTGGATTGCTGATAATGTTTGAATGGAGTATATGCCAGGCTATTAGGTGCAGATTGTGCTGGAGTTCAATTCTGCTGCTGTTGATGGCCCACAATGCCTTGTGGATGCCCAGTTTTGAGGTGCTAGGTTGATTCAAAGTCTATCCCATTTAGCACAATAATAGTGCCACACAACATGATAGAGGTTATTCTCAGTGTATAAGTATACAAATGTATGAAAGACATGGATAAGGTGGATGGTCGGAGTCTTTATCTGAGGATGGAAATGTCAAATACTAGGAGGCATAGGATTAACATGAGAGGGAGAAGCTTAAAGAAGATGTGTGAGGAAGGCTTTGCTACACCAGATACCTGGATCATGCTGCCTGGGGAGGTGGTAGAAGCAGACACATTACAAACATTTAAAAGGCATTTAGACAGACCCATGAACAGACAGGGAATGTGGATTATTTGCAGGCAGATGAAATTAGCTTAGAATGGCATCATGGTCAACACAGTCATTGTGAGCTGACGGGCCTGTACCTGTGCCATACTGTTCAATGTTTTATGCTCTATAACTTGTACTCAGCTTGCAGGGTGAATGTCGTGGGAGGAGGAGTGTCAGAGGAAAAGGCAGGGGTAATGACTTTCAAATGTTATCTCCTTGATACTTGATCCATGCCTTCAGTTGGTCCCTGGATTTGGGCAAATGAAAGCACCATCCTATATGAGCAGGCAGATTGCTATAGATTCCTCATTAGAAAACTAGCCACTATGCACATCTACAAAGGAGGGAGGTAACTGAGGAAGCGGTGAGTTGAGGCATTTAAATAGCTACTTAAGGATCTGAATTGGCAACAGGTTGAGAAGATCACACTGACAAGAAATGGATGAGT
Organism: Hemiscyllium ocellatum; assembly: GCF_020745735.1. Lineage (NCBI taxonomy): Eukaryota > Metazoa > Chordata > Chondrichthyes > Orectolobiformes > Hemiscylliidae > Hemiscyllium > Hemiscyllium ocellatum. Next base: position 97,398,680 of record NC_083403.1, read on the forward strand.
GGTTCTCTAGTACCAAATTGCTACATAATTTTCCTTTCTCATCACTATTCGCAAAGGAGAGGAAAACTACATCCATAGAATAATACATCACACAAAGAGGCCATTCAACCTATCAATTTGTGCTGGGTCTTTGAAAAAAACAGTAAAAGTCAATTTCCCTGCAGTTTTTTTTACTCCTTTCTATTCAATTTGACTTGGAATGTTACATTTGAACCTGTAACTACTAAGCAGTGTATTCCAAATCCTAAGTACTTGTGTGAAAAGATTTATCGTCATGTCATCTCTGGGCCCATTGTAAACTACCTTAATTCTATGCTGTCTGATCGTTAACCTTTTGTAGTTGCATAGGAAATGCAACTTTCAAAAGAGACAATTGGCCCATCCAGGCCATGCTGTTTTTTGTGCTGTATTCAAGTCTTTCATCTTTCTTCATCTGGACCCATCACTATAGCCCTCCCTTCCCTTTTCTCTCATGTGCTTGTCTGGTTTCCCCATCTACACTGTTCACTTCAACCACTCCCTGAGATTGTGATTACCATATTCTCAACACTTTCTGGGTCAAGAAATTTCTTCAATATTTCCTATTGGATTTCTTGAAGACTATCTTGTATTGATGGCCTCTAGTTAATTTTTTCTACTCACATTAAAAGTAACATTCCCTCTATTTCCACTCTATCAAGGCATTTTGCTATTCTAAAGACCTCGATTAGGTCATTTTTCAGTCACCTTTCATTCAAAAGAGAAAAGGCCCAGCCTGTTGACTAATCTTGGTCTGTAGACTTGTGCATTTCCAATATCAGATTTTGTAGATTTTCACTGCACCATCTAAAGTGCCAACTTGCCCTTTTATTTTCTCTTTTCATCACTGCTCTGCCAAGGAAGGGAAAATTACATCTATAGAAAAGCACACCACACTATTGGTGACCAGCAGTGTACTTAGTACTCTTTAATGATATTGTTATGTGTTAATTAAATTAAATACAAATGATATTGTGGATTCCTTTAATTTGAAGATACATGGGAGAGTATGTAAATGTGGTTGAATCACAGCTCATTGCTAATTTAGTACAACTTCTTCAATTTTCAGTTCTGTCCCTCTAGGAATGCTTTGATTTTTTATGGCCTTGCTAAACTGTGGCACATTATTGATTAGTTTAATGTCTTGATGCCAATCACTACTGGCTCGTGGGTACTGTAATTTGCTGCCACTATCCTCTTTTCCTTTTCTGAGGTTAAGGGTCTACTTGCTTTTAGAACCATTACAGTGTTCGTCTAGGCATGGGATTCAACAAGAAACACATCTGCTAGTGCTGGCATACAGGGTCTGGAATCATTCCTGATGAAGAGCTTATGCTCAAAGCATTGATTGTCCTACTCCTCAGATGCTGCCTGACTGGCTGTGTTTTTCTAACATCACACTCTTCGAGTCTGGAGTTATATCCAAGATAATTGAATGGTTGTTGAGAAGAGTCTTGAGTCTTCTGTCTTCTACTGGTCCTGATGGAGTCATTGTCTATTGGTGGAATGCCACTGATGTGGAACAAGGTAAATTCTGGATTAGTGGTGCTAGAAGAGCATAGCACAGTTCAGGCAGCATACAAGAAGCAGCGAAATCGACGTTTCAGGCAAAAGCCCTTCATCAGGAATAAAGGCAGGAAGCCTGCAGTGTGGAGGGATAAGCTAGAGGAGGGTGGGGGTGGGGAGAAAGTAACATAGAGTACAATGGGTGATTGGGGGAGGGGATGAAGATGATAGGTTAGGGAGGAGAGGATGGAGTGGATAGGTGGAAAAGGAAATAGGCAGGTAGGACAAGTCCGGACAAGTCATAGGGACAGTGCTGAGCTGGAAGTTTGGAACTAGGGTGAGGTGGGGGAAGGGGAAATGAGGAAACTGTCGAAGACCACATTGATGCCCTGAGGTTGAAGTGTTCTGAGGGGGAAGATGAGGCGTTGATGTGGAACAATATGAATGCTGCTTGAGACCTGGTTGAAGCTTCTGGAGATATAATTATCAGCTGCTAGCTAGATCTCCTGGGATTTCACTGGCCATCAATTGCTTTTGATCCCTGGGATCATTCTCTGTTCTTCAGCCTTGGATTGGCCATCAGAGGTTTTATTGGGGCCATTATTTTGATCACAGGAATAAAAAGGTAACTTATTATCGAAATGGAAAGAAACTTTAGTTCCGTGCAGAGAAATTTGGGTGTCCTCTGGCCTGAATCATAAAAAAACTGGTATGTTGATACAGAAGGTAATAAGATGAATATAAGGAATTTTTGCTAAAGGAATGTAGTATAAAAGTAGGGAAGAGCTATTGCAATTATATAAGGCATTAGTGAGACTGCACCTGGAGTATGAAGTCCAATTTTAGTCCCCTTATTTAAGGAGGGATGCAATTTCATTGGAGGCACTTCAGATGAAGTTCATTAAATTAATTCCAGAGATGAGTGGTTTGTCTTATGAAGCAAGAATGAGCAGGTTAGACCTATACTGTCTGGAGAATAGAAGAATGAGAGATCTACTCAAGGCATATAAAATGCTGAAGGGAACTGATAAAGGAAATGTAGAAAAGATGTTTCTTGTGAGGAAATCCAGAATGTGAGGTCATAATTTCAGGATAAGGGGTAGCAGGTTTAATCAGAGATGAGGAGAAATTACTTCTTTCAAAGGGTCATGAACCTATGGAATCCCAGATTACAGTGGATGCTGGGACATTGAATAACTTTAAAAAGGAGATAGATTTTTAATTTATAAAGGGTTGAAGGGTAATCGAGAGTGAGCAGGAAGGTGGAGTTGATGCCGAAATGAAATCAGCAATGACTGCACCAAATTGTGAAGTATCAAGGGACGGAATTGCATACTCCACCTCTTTGTACTTATGTCCTTACTTACGTGACACAAAAAGAGAATATGGCACAAATGGTTGAATTTCATTTTAAGAATGCATACATAACAGAATTATTGGGAGAATAGCATAGCAACAGGCAATGAATCCTTATTTGTTGCTGGGATATTGATCTTCCGTCTCCCATGAGACTAGTTCCAGTCCTCACCGGCAAAGGCCAAGATCCTCTTCTCATTGGGAAGGAGAAGAAATTCAGGTACCTCATCATTTATCTTAGCCTGTTCACTCCTATTGTGGGTCATTTCTCCTGGATGACCAAACACAGCATTTGGAAGGTGGAAGCGATTGACACTGTGGTTAGTGCTGGTGCAGGTGGAGAATAGGTCATGAGGTGCCCCGAGTACACGGGTAGCATGCATAGAGGCCATGTAGGGTTAGTTGTATATAGGGTGAGGTGATTAAGAAAAATACATTTTGACGGTGAGGTGTTCAGAGAACTCATAAAGCTAATGGTGAAATAATGCAAGTCAAACAGCAATATTAAGATATTAACACTTAGCAACACACCGGCCTTACTCACTTAAAGTTTCTGAACCAATCTTACATTCATATAAATGAGCATCTTTAACATCATTGTTATCACCCATCCATCGATTTGACTACCAACAGGTAAATGTGTCAATAAATCAAATTGAATAATAAAGTAAGTATGTTGCTGAGGGTACAGTATGGAGAGTGCTCAAACAGCCATTAAGCCCTTGTAATGAATTGTTGTGTTTTACACACCATAAACAAAATCCTCTTGGAAAAATAATGGACATGAATGTGTAAATATTTTTTAAAAATATTTGTACATGGACTAAAATAGGAAAATCATTTTTTAAAATCAAAGATTAAAGAAGGAATTGCTGCATTCTTGAAAACAGAAACTCATTGTGAGCTGCATTTACGCTGTTGCAATGCAAACACTGGTGGAGGAGAGGGAAGATTTTTTTGGCACCAGGATATGTGTAAAAAGTGAGATTTCAACCAGCAACATATAGCTGATTGCTTTGTGCAACTGTGACCAGTGTGAATGATGAAAGTCATCAGCCTGATGACAGCTTTCTGATTTGGTTTTTGGACAGATGGAAGTTTAAAATATAGGAGGAGAAGCCAACATATTGCTGGAAGATCTGCAGCAAAAATACTTGAAACCTGAAGAAAACCAATTATTTATCCTATCAGTTGTTGTATGCTGTTGCCTTTTACCCAGATCTAAGATACTTTATAATTAGTGAAATAATGGCCCTGTGTCTCTTGTAAAAATGTGAAATAAACTAGAAAAGGGAATTGAAGAACAGAAGGTCTTGGAAATCAATAGGAATATATCATTGAACCCTGTGGACTGATGCTATTGAACTGTGTTTCTCAGTTTTATTCCCTCCACTCAAACAGTTTTTGTTTGTCTGTGTCTGTCAGCAGGTGTATGTGTAAAAGTTTTAAAGGGATTTTAGAATTCCAAACATGTCGATAATTTATAGTTTTGTTCACCCATGGCTACTACTTATCTATTTGTAGCAAACCAGTATTTCTTGTTAAGTATAGGAACCAGAAAACATTGCTTTCTGTGAGCCTGATTCCATCAGACTCTTAAATTAGTGACTTTCTATACTTTGATTAAATCGCTAGCTTTTGTAGGGCATCAGGAGCAGTGGGGTTTGAGAATCAGCACACTTTCCTTATGTTGTAGCAAATGACAGAGTCTTTACGAATGTAAAACTTATCCAGAAAGTTCAGGGACGAAGGTTGTGAATCTGCAGAAATTGCTTTTCTCCAGCAATGTTAAGAAATTATTATTAAGAACTTGTTGAATCTACACATTAGTTGTCCATTAAACTTACCATACAGTTAGGGCTCATAAGAAATAGTGTCAGTGACAAAATGGTAATCACTTATGACATGATAATACATATTTTTGGCCTGGAGTGCTAATATGAAAATGGATAGGTGTTTTTTAAGAACTTTCTTTTCCTTTCCATAACTTTCTCTCTCACTTTCTCTCTCAGACTTGTTTTCCACCCCAGTTTATCTCCCTTTCTCAACCTAATTTGAGTCAAATTCATTCAGTGTCCATTCCACTCTTTCTCTGTTTCCTTCTCAATCCTTGAAGCTCATAAGCTAAGGAGATAAACTATTGGCTTCATTATTCATTGAGAACCTAGATGTCTCACCCCTTACAACACTATTATCAGCTAACATTACAAAGTTGTCAGCTCACATTTCCAGCAGTTTCAGGGCAAATATTCCCTATACGCAAGGTTCAACAGGGTATATCATGAGATAAGTCCCTCTTCCACAAGAGCAAGGCATTATTTTCTGCAAAAAAAATTTGAAACTATGAGGCAAGTTTGCTTTTCTCAGCATTTTTTCACAATCAGTTTGTTCTCTGCAATGAATTTGCATAATGTTTAAGAAAACTGCAATGTCCCAAGCAGCACATTTATCTAGTTCCTGTGAAAATGTTAAATCATATCTGCAGAAATCTCACAATCTCTAAGAAACTGTGAAAAGGATGAAAGCTGAATTAGACGCAAGCCCTCCCAAATGTTCCTATTTTTTGAATTTTTTTTTTCCCTTGGTAGTGATGAATGCTGACAACCTCAGAAGACCTTGTTCTAATGAACTTGTGCCTGGGTTTGCAGTAGGAGGACTACAGTTCATTATGGAGTCCTAGCAAACAAAACTGGGTGGTTTCTTGCCTTCAGTCACTTTTAGTCAAGGTTGCATGGATCAATGTCAAAAAAGGCAGGAGTAAGCTTACCTCTGATTCTGGTTAGCTAATCACTTCACCACCACTCAATGTCCAAGCATGATAAAAAAAGCCAATTGTTGTGAGTTCAATTGACCATCATTTTCATTAGTTTATACATCATCAGACTGCTACATCTGTTTTTCCAGCATTTAATCATAGATATACCTATACAGCAATAACTAGAACACTGATTGTTCTCTACATAGTGTTCTTGCCAATTTTACCTGTGTTGGCATGAGAAGATTTGCTGCCGCTTTGCTTGAGCATCAACTGAGAGTGTTCAGATAATTAATTACTGTGCCAGAATAATCTGTTGGACTGTAAATTGTGAATTATGGAGCTGCCTATATAAATTAAATTCCATTTTCAACCCACCCTGCTAATTTCATCAAACTTTCTTGTCATTTTGGCTTCAACAGCATCTGACGCAGGACAATATCAAAAGCCATCCGAAGAGTCAAGGAAGTTGTATTCCCTACATGGTTCCCATAAAGTAAATGTACTGACTAGTCCTTTTTGCCTCTATGGTCTTGATATGGATATTAATGATATTTTAAAGTACTAATGCTCTCTATATTAGTGGTAGACTGAATGGGTGATTATTTCTATCTGAATATTGAACTAAACTGTGAATGTTGAGATAATAATCCATGCTCAGGTACAAGACAGTTACTCAAACAATTGATATTTCTTCAACATATCTCTTCAACAATTTATTTTGATCCCTCCATTAGCAACAAACTACCTTCATTGTCTCTGCATCTACTGTATTTTCCCTTTAACTATAAAGTAAGAACACCTGGGGGCATTAAAGCAAAAGTTGACATTAATGAACTCTGAAAAATGTAGGAAGAGAGGTACCATGATAAAAAGGCTTAAGGAGGGAATTCCAGAGTTTAGTGCTTCAGTAAATGAAGACACTGTCCTAAGGGAGAATTGATTAAAACTGGAGATGAACCTAAGGCTAGATTTGAAGGATTTCAGAGTTCTCAAGAGGGCTGCAGAGATCGAAGAGGTTATAGAAATAGGATGGCATGTGGAGAATTGAAGCATAGGTAAAATTTTAAAATTGTGGTGTTGCCAGATGCCAATTGGTTTGAGAGTGTATGCGTGGTGGGCAAACATGATTTCACATGAGTTAAAGCTAATGGAAGCAGATTTATAGATTAATTCAGGTTTACAGCAACAGTAAATCCAGGAGAATATTAAAATGGTTGAGGCTAAAGAAAAGATTTTTATTCACCCAAGTGGAGTATAATACTTTTGAGGTATGACCATTCTAAGCACCTATTCTCATTTGATTTGATTTATTGTAGTCACATGTACCTAAATACAGTTAAAAGCTTTGTTTGTGAGCAGTACAGGCCAATTGTAGAAAGCAAGGATATATAGATCATAGAGTACTTAGACAGAGTGAGGCATAATGATTACACTGTACAGGAGATCACAAAGCAAGATCAAAATGAACAAGATAGCCATTATTTGAAGTTAGGCAGTCCATTCATCAGTCTAATAAGGGCAGGGGGAGCTGGTTTTGAACCTGTTGGGGTGTGTGTGTGTGTGTGTGTGTGTGTGTGTGTGTGTGTGTGTGTGTGTGTGTGTGTGTGTGTGTGTGTGTTCGTTCAAGCTTCTATATCTTCTGCCTGGTGGAAGATGTTTTGGGAGAGCATTCCATGGGATAGGAGTGGTCTTTGATGTTGTTGATAGACTTTCTGTGGCAATGAGAAGTGTATATAGAGTACAAGGATGGGAAGTTGGCTTCTGTGATGGTCTGGGCTGTGCACACAATCTTCCATAGTTTCTTACGGTCCTGGGCAGAGCAATTTCCGTACCCTGGTAGTATGCTTTCTAAGGTACATCTGTAGAAGTTGATAAGGGTCCTTATGGACATGCCAAATTTCAGAAGATGCCTTCTTGACTGTCACATCTAAATGGGAAGTCGAGGACAGATTGTCAATTATCATCACCCCGAGAAACATGAGGCTCTCAATCCTCTCAACCTCCGCTCTGTTGACATAGGTGGGGGCATCTTCACCTCCTTTCTTTCTGAAGTCAATGATCAGTTCTGTTATTTTGCTGACGCTGAGAGAGAGAGGTTGTTATCATTGCACACAACAAACCCTCTACCTCCTTTCTGTGTTCTGACTCATTGTTATTTGATCACCATCCTACTGCAGTGGTGTCATCAGCAAATTTGTAGATGGTATTCATTCAAAATTTGGTTTCAGTCATGGTTGTACAGGGAGTACAGTAGGGGGCTGTGAACACATCCTTGAGAGGGGATCCAGTGTTGAGGGTTATTGTGAAGGAGATGCAGTCATCTATCTTCACTGATTGCAGTCTATTCTGCAATGCAATTGGCAATCATAACCCTGTAAGGTTGATGTAATGGCTTTTATGTGCACAGATTTCTTCAAGTTAAGGCAGTTGTTAGAATGGCATAATGTTATCTGACTGTGTATTGTGACAAATATAATAACATTGGCAGATAACTTGAATTTACTTTCATTTCTTAACCAGCAATTAAGCTTCCTCTTTTTGTGAGAACAAACTTTGAATCCATGCAAAGTTCAATTTTCCTCTTCAGAAGAGTTCATTGATTCTGTTTCAACTTGTAAGGGAAGAAAGTTCTCCTGAAGTAATGCCGAATGCATTTTGTTGCATCTCAATACCTTTTTCATTCTACTCCACTATATTGAAGTAAAGTGATCAGGAAATTGACTGCCATACACCATATGATTCAATGTAGTAGTGGTTTGGCCAATAAACGTAGTGTGTATTTGCAAGTCACAATTGCCTGCGACAAAATAACTTTTCAAAGTGGCACATTATAAAGAGCAAATCAGCAAAGGTGTGATGCTGCAAACAGGAAGCTAACAATTGGGATAATGGCTGAGGCGTCCTCAGTGTTATTGCTGTTGACATGTTTGTTCATAATTAGATGGACTGGGAATTAATGAAATATTTCTTTCCTTCTTTGCACTACAGGTATCCACTGTGAAATCAACAGAAATGAATGTCAGTCATCTCCCTATCTCAACATGCATCGACCTCATTAATGGTTGTGTATACATCTGCTTGGCTGGTTTCACTGGTGAGTTTAATTTTATTTTTCTTGTCAGTGATATTTTCTGCTTCAGCTGTCATCCCTTTACCTGCCTGTGATTTACTCCCAATTCTCCATACTTCTTTCACATCTCAAATTATGGCCAGAATTGAACACTGAGGTACTACCTGTCAGTCTAACCCCAAAGCTAAGTTCTGCAGCATCCAAATAGGTCTCCAAATCACATTCACCCTTAGAAAGACTAGTACATGTTTAGTGATTCAGAGAGCAGATATGATGGTGTATGCGATGGTAAAATAAATCCATGCTGGCAGTAATTTATGTAGGTTCCTGTTTTGACTGATTCAGTCCTACCTCACATCACAAATGCTTTGGGATATTTGCTGCATGCACAAAAAAAGACTCATAATTTGACAATTCATTTCCTGTGTTCTGACTGACAATTCCTCTCTTCCTATGCCACTCCTCTCCCTGCACTTTTAGGAACACAATATGAAGTAGACATAGAGGACTGTGCCTCTGACCCCTGTGAAAACAGAGGCACTTGCATCGACCTACCTGGTAATTACTTCTGCCACTGTGCACCTCCATTTAAAGGTAATGAACACTGAGGGAGAAGGAAATGCAAACATAATTAACTTCAGAAAGCATTCCCATCAGTTGTCTCAGCTGATTTTGTTCTTCCAACATCATTATTAAGCAGCTGTTCACATAACCGAGTCGGGGGAAGGAAGAGATGGTTGAATTAATTTGAAGTCTGAGAAGGTTATAGGGAAAAAAAAACATGCTGTAGAATGTTATATATACATTGTGAATTTAATTTTGTTAACATTACTTCTGTGATAGTATCAACTTGTCTCTGACATCATAGATAAAAATCAAGAATGTTGACTAGAAATTATAGACCAGTGGTTATAGTAGGTAGTTCAATCAAACATTACAGACAGTATGGTATTGTCTGACTGCTGTTCTGTATGTTTGCTTATGCAACATATCACATAGTAATATAATAGATTTGGGTTATCCTCAAAATGTATGTTTTGAAGTTTATTAACAGCTCTAAATATTTTGATAATTTAGACTATTATGATAAACCAGACTAAAATATAGTCTGGGTTCTGTGGGTGTTTACTGATGATATTGTGCAATATATATATAAAATAACTGACTCCATTACACCAAGAGTGTCATAGAGTCATAGCGAGGCACAGCATGGAAACAGATCCTTCGGTCCAACCAGTCCATGCCAACCAGACTGAAAGTGAGGACTTTTTATACCAGACAGTGCATATTTAATGTCTTCAATGTATATTGCCTGTCTGCTATGTTAAACCATGATATAAAATTAACCATTTTCTCTTCCCAAATAGATATCCTTAACAGAAAATATGTACAAGGATGGAAATAAATGTGTGATCTCCATATTTTTAGACAATACCTTGGTAGCTATATGACATGACCAATTAGTTTTGACCAAGTAGATTTACTGTACTATATGCTGTCAGTTGTTGTGGATGGGTGTGTATGATATGTTTTAGATATATTGTTGTCTGGCATGATATCTTCAGTATCAGATTCATCATCCTATTTGACAGCTGGTTAATATTATGCAGTTTGTATCTACATTTATTTCTTTGTAGAACTTGAACTTTGCTCATTGCAATGTCATATAACTGAGGTTAGAAACAATGACTTATGTTCAGGAAAGATACAATATGTTTGTATCTTGAAATTGTATGGTTTGTCCTGGTACAAGAATGAAGGATTATCTGCACGCATATTGATCATGCTGTTTTACCAATATCTCATCTTCCAACAATGTGTCATAGTCAGGTCATGGCAGTATGCATGGAAAGAACTGTAAGCATTTACCTTCCAAACATGAGAGCTGCTGATGAGAACAAAGATTGACATGAGGAGCAGTGTGTAAACTTTGCAAAGCTATACAAAAATCTTAGCTTGTCACTTTACATTGAACTGTCATGAATGTTCCAGTGCAGACAGTCCATCTGCAGGTTCTGTTAGGCTGAGGGCAATGGGGAGAAGAGGTGATATGTTGAGCAATTCATTTCTTGCATGTCTTGATTGGGTACAATCATGTACTGCAAATATTGTTGCACACAATTTCTTGAGAAAAAATCTAATATACTGATTGTGGCAGTCTGTGTCCACAACCAATGTAAACTTGGTATATTTTGCTAACCACTGATGATAGTGTTGGTGGGGGAGGTGAGGTCGAGGGAGAGGGCCTGGAGAGGTGCTAGCCAATTAAAGTGATTAGTGGTTTATTAAGTCCTGTTAATGGAAGTCAACTGGGAGTTTCCAGTTTGTGAACAGCGACTGGTTTAGCTACTAATAAACATTCAAGAGGTTTGGAGGCATGTGCTTATTCTGAAACCCGCTCTCCATCACTTGCCTATCATGACATCTTGCTGCTGAATTCAAGGTGAAACCTTTCATAGATGCTGCCCATCATTCCTAATTGGAGAGTGAGCCCACTCTCCAGATTTAATTGGCTACTCTGTGCAGAATAGCATTGAATTACTCTTCTCCACACGAAGAGGAATTTGAGTTATATGTAAGAGAGGACATTAAAACCTTGATTCCCTTGAGATCTAATGCCTCATCTTCATTGTTCTACAATTCCGCACTTTTTCATCTATCTACTATTGCTATTCAACAGCATCTTGGCCAAAACAAAAACACCAAAAAAAACCCAAAAAGAACATCCCTTGCAAACTTTGTCTAACAATGCTTCTGATAAGCAGTACTGACTTATCTTGTGCCCTCCCTTAGCGCCTATTTTGCAGGTTTCTTTGCATGACCTAGTGCCACTCCAGTGGTGGCAGCATGACAAATAGAAGATTGCTGATTCTCATTGGGGGAGATGGTAGATGGCCTTTGAGGTCAAATGCCTGCAGATTTGGTCCTCCAGTACCCAGCTTCAGATTTGCTGCGGAATGGATGGCAGCAATCTGGGCTGCCTGACTGTGGGTATGGCTGTGTTTGGAGTAAGAATTCATCTTTCTTTGACAGGGTGATAGATTTTGCCCCATGAAGTCACTGAGACACTCATGGGTTTGGGGCTAATTAAACTCAGTAATCCATTGGAGAACGTCCAAGTCCTTTTAAGTTATGGTTTGTGTGGCTATACATATTAACAATCACACAAATAGACAAATTAGAAGCAGGCATTGACCAAACTGTTCAGCCTGCTCCATTATTGAGTAAGATAATGGATGATCTGATTGTATCCTCAATTTCACTTTCCTTTCTACTTCCAATATCCTTTGACTCCTGTGTCATAGCAGTAGTATCTCTATCTCTGATCCAGGAACATATAACATGACAGCGCAGTACAGGCTCCTCGGCCCTCGATGTTGCACCAACCTGTGGAACCAATCTGAAACCAAACCAAACTATCCCAGCTATTCCATTTTTCAAAGTTTGTGAAAAGATTTGTAGCTCGGGTGCTCGTTGTTGTGGTTCTGTTCGCCGAGCTGGGAGTTTTTGTTGCAAACATTTCGTCCCCTTTCTAGGTGACATCTTCAGTGCTTGGGAACCTCCTGTGAAGCTCCATTCCATTTTATCCATATGTCTATCCAATGACCATTTAATTGCCCTTAAAGTTGGTGAGTCTACTACTGTTGCAGGTAGTGTCTCTGAGTAAAGAAAATACCTCTGACATCTGTCCTATAACTTTCACCCCTCAATTTAAAGCTATGTCTTCTCGTGTTAGCCATCACCATCCAAGGAAAAAGACGCTAACTGTCCACCCTATCTATCTGTCCACCCTCTGATGATCTTGTATGTCTCAATTAAGTCACCTCTCAAACGTCTTCTCTCTAATGAAAACAGCTTCAAGTCCCTCAGCATTTCCTCATAAGGCCTTCCCTCCATACCAGGCAACATTCTAGTAAATCTCCTCTGAACCCTTTTCAAAGCTTCCACATGCTTCCTAAAATGTGGTGACCAGAATTGTACACAATACTTCAACTGTGGCCACACCAGAGCTTTGTACAACTGCAGTGTGACCTCGTCGCTCCAAAACTCAATCCGTCTACCTATGAAAGCTAACATATCGTATGCCTTCTTAACAACCCTATCAACCTCAGTGGTAACTTTCAGGGATTTATGTACATGGACACCGAGATCTCTCTGATCATCTACACTATCAAAAATCTTACCATTAGCCCAGTACTCTTTATTCCTGTTACTCCTTCCAAATTGAATCACCTCACACTTTTCCGCATTAAATTCCATTTGCCACCTCTCAGCCCAGCTCTACAGCTTATCTATGTCTCTCTGTAATCTGCAACATCCTTCAGCACTATCCACAACTCCACCAACCTTAGTATCATCCTCTTATTTACTAATCCATCCTTCTATGCCCTCATCTAGGCCATTTGTAAAAATGACCCACAGCAGTGGCCCCAAAACAGATCCTTGCGGTACACCACTAGTAACTGAGCTCCAGGATGAACATTTCCCATCAACCACTACTCTGTCTTCTTTCAGCTCACCAAGACTGATCCAAAGTGCTAACGAAGTTCGAGTTCATGTCCGACCTCATCCAGAAGTGTGTAATAACAACACTGAATGAGTTGATTAGAAAACTTATTTTAAATAAATAAGCTATCACCCTCTGACTTAAAAATATTCAATGATTCCAGCTCCATCACACTCTGGGGAAGAGAATTCTGTCTACTCATCATCATCTAAGAGTAAAAGATTTTCATCTCTGTCTTAAATTTACATTTATCCATTGTAAACTGTTTCATCTAGTTCTAGTCTCTCCAACAAGGGGAAAGATCACTTCAGCATCAACCATGTCAAGTCTCATTCAGACCTTATGTATGTCAATAAACTTCATTGACCATAAGATGCAGGAACAGAATTAGGCCATTCAGCACATCAGGCCAGCTCTAACATTTGACCACGATTGATATGTTTCTAAACCCCATTTCCCTGCCTTCTCCCATAAACTTTCATCTTTTTAGTAATCAAGAACTTTTCTGCATGTGTCTGAAATACACTTAAAATGTATGCAGAATTTTTGGGCAGTATTTGAAGAGTAAATGGTGGAACTTTGAGAGTTGAACTGTTGATTTTGGGATTCTTGGCTATTGCAGGTGATATGGAATTCGCTACCCCAGAGTGTGGTGGATGCTGGGACACTGAGTAAATTTGAGGAGGAGATAGATTTTTAATTAGGAATGGGTTGAAAGCTTGTGAAGAGCAGATTGGAGAGTGGAGTTGAGGCTGAGATAAGATCAGTTATGATCCTATCAAATGACCGGGCTCAACTGCCTGAATTGTCTCCTGCTCCCTTAAGTTCTTATGTTCTTGTGTTATGTTCTTATGTGAAATCTGTAACCTGTTTCTGTTAACTGTGGTTGGCTGCCAGTGCTCAGAGCAAGAGAACTCTTCTGTTATGCAATTTCCTTTTAAATGGTTTACTAGCTTGATGGCCTCTAATAGTACAATGTCAATTTTACCTGTCATACAGGGATGACTAGTAAAGGCTTCTTCAACTATGATCTTTACAGCATACTCAAGCTCAAGCCCAGGTTAGCATATATGTAGCTCAGTTCACAAGCACACCTGAATCACCAGCATAATTGGAAACAGGCTTTAATCTATTTTTGTATACTCCTGACAGGGTAAGAGACAAAGAATATCTGCAAGAGGTTGTTTTCCGCTGAGAGGTTTGGTGGGGGATGAGAGATAGTCAATTTCTTCATGTAATCCAAACATGACTTTGCTAGACAGTGCTGAATTTACATCTGCAGTGATATTTTTAGTCAATAGCAGACGTTAAAAAAGAAACATAATTTGCAATTTTGAAGTTTAAAAGAAGTGCTCATATTACTTTGGGATTCTGATCTATCATAAAACAGCTGATGGGTCAAAATGCTGGAATTCTCTTTCTAACATGACTGTGAGTGTCCTTACATCCAAAGATCAGCAACATTACAAAAAGCAGCTCATCAGCACCTTCTCTTGGGCAATTAGGGACAGGCAATAATTGCATGGTCAGTCAACATGACCAAATACCAAGAATAAATAACAAAAATAAAAATTCCCTATGAGAGTGTGAAGGAGCACTGATCTTAGGTTAGTGAGTGAAACATCAGCTTATTAACTTTGAGTTATCCTTTAGGCATTGGATGCTGGCGTGGTATTCATCACTTTGAAATTAAAAGGCAATTGTATGAGGCACTTTGATGAGTCATCATGGTGTGACACTTTTCAGAATATTATTTCAAAAACCTATCAATAAACTGCTGGCATTTTGAAGACTTGCTTTTACTCAAGAGAAATAGCATTACGAATTGCAGCTGATTTGGGCTTGAGACACAAATGAATTACAACTCCTATGCAGTTACATTGAAACAAGGCAAAATGCCATCTCTGCTGTAGCATAAAGCATACTGCATGAATTCTTATTTCTTTGTTCTTTCAAAGGTGTCACTAGCAAGGACAAGGGCAGCATTTTTTGCCCATCCCTAAACCATTTAACAGGGCACTTAGTGGTCAACCACATTGCTAAAGACCTGGAGTCACTTGTAAACCAGACAAGACAATGAGGGCAGATATCCGTCCTTAAAGAGAATTGAGAAGCTGAATGGGATTTTCCAGCAGTTGATGATGGTTTAATGGTCACTGTTACTGAGACTAGCTTTAAATTCCAGATTTTAACAATAGGATTTGAATTTCACCAACTGCCAGGGTGGAATTTGAACCCGTACTCTCAGAACAATGCCCTGGCCTCTCTGGATTTTTAGTTCATTAATGTTACTGCTATGTCACCATCTCACCACTAATATGGAGTTAGCAGCTTTTCCTTTGCAGAAATACTCCCGTTTAGATGCCGTACTTCAAGATTTTTTGTGGTCATGAAAGCTGATAGATAAATGTAATCTTTCTTTAAAGATAGGTGGATGGAGTTAAGATACAGATAGGTTTGACTGATTTACTCCTGTTCCTATGTTCCTATATTCGATGGGAAGACCATATTTTCACAGATAGAATACTCGGACAACTTCTTGCATGCTGCCTGACGTAACTATCAGGTGGGGTTGTAAATGGACATAGACCAAACCTAGCAAAAAAGACTGCTTACACATATCAAGGAAAAGATGGATACACATGCTTTTTATTTGTTTATTTAGTTTATGGACATAACAGCTAGCAACATTCCCTCTGAGCTGCATGGCCTCATAACTGCTGGGAAGATCCACATTGGTTGGTTTGCACTGGAATAATATGGATCAGACCACGACTGCAGACAATATGAGTGAATCAAATGTTCTTTAAGGTCATTTGACAATGATCACATGTTTCTTGAATTTAAATTTCACCATTTGCTGATACCATAAGAAATAGGAACAGGAGTAGGCCATTCGGTCCTGTGAGCCTGATCCACCAGTCAATAGGAACATGACTGATTCATCATTCCTCACGGCCACTTGCTTACCATTTCCCCATAACCCTTGATTGCACAGGTTCACCTGACGAAGGAGCAGCGCTCTAAAAGCTTGGTTTTTCAAAGAAACATGCTGAACTATAACCTGGTATCATGTGGCTTCTGCCTTCTGTCCAACACCAATATCTCCACATCGTGACCTTGATTCCCCAATTGAATAAGAATCCATCTAATTAAGCCTTATAAGCCTAATTAACCATAAGGACTCTGCACCCACAGGTCTCTGTGGCAAGGAATTCCAAAGGCACTCAATCCTCTGAGAGAGAGAATTTCTCCTCATCTCTGCCTCAAATTGGGCTTCTTTAATCTGAAACTATGCCTACTGGTCCGAGAGTCTCCCATGAAGGGAAACATACTCCCATTATTTGCCCTGTCAAGCCCCTTAAGATCCCTACATGTTTCTATTAGATCACTTCTCATTCTACTGAACTCCTGTGAGTAGAGTCACAAACTATTTAGTTGATATCCTCAATACCAAGAATCATGCTAGCGAACCTTCTCTGAACTGCCTCTGATGAAATTATATCTTACCTTAATTAAGGGGAGCAAAACTGCTCACAGTACTCCAGCTGTGGCCTAACCAGCACCTTGTGTAGTTTCAGTAAGACTTCCCTTCTCTTAACCCCAGTCTCATGAGATAAGACCCAACATTTCCATTCGCATTCCTGATTATGTGCTGCACCTGTATGTTAGCTTTCTGTGTTTCATACACAAGTACCCCCAAGTCCTTTTGTGTTGCAGCTTTTTTTGCAGTTTTTCTTCAATTAAATAATGTTCTGTTCTTCTATTGCCCTTTCCAAAATGAAGAACTTCACATTTTCCCACATATACTCCATTTACCAACATTTTACACACTAACTTAATGTGTAAATATGTCTCTGAAAACTGTTGGTCATAGTACAGAATGTTAGATTGGGACTTTGGATTACTAGTCCACTGATAGTACCACTATGCACTACCTCCCCATAGGCTCTGACCAGAAGTTCTGAAAGGGTCCACTTGCAATATTTCTGTTTAGTAGAAAGCAATTAAAATATTGTAGCCCACTACCAAATACTGTGTAGGTATCCCACTTCCCTCTTTCTCTGAAATTCTGCCACTCCCTGGCTTGGTTTGCTCACTGGATCATAAATCTTCTGAGGAAGAAATGGACAGCTTGCCATATGGACCTGAACTGGTTTAGTCCATTAAACTGTGTTGGCCACAATGTAAGTAGTTAGCTACGTTTCTTACTCTACTTGTGTTCTGTTGTACTCTGTTCTCCATAGATTATCATGTAGTAGCATGATTATCAGTATATTTTAATAATATGTAACATTTAAAACAGGCAGAGTTAAGTTATCAATATAACATTTTATGGGACATAATGTTCAATTGGCAATTTTCACATGTTAATATTACATACAAACTAAATACCTCTGTGCAGTATTTACTTTGGAATAAAATTTATACTGAAAAGCATTTAAAAATAATATGCTAGAAAAAATAAAGTACATGATTTTGAATGGTAGAAAATAATCTGGATGGATCATGGTATTTGTTAGTTGCTTGATAATTGCAAAATTCACATAGCAAATATAAAACAGAGGTGTTGAAGACTATTAGCAGAAATGGTAGAGAAGGATAAAAACACTTGAGTGAGGAGTAACAGATAATTGAAAGTAATGAAGGAACAAATGGCTTCTCTATTTTACGAATACCCTTATCGAATTGAGGTACATTGGATAAAGCTTCATTCTGATGCTATCTCTTGAGTAATAGCGTTCGATGCTGACACTGAGTGCCAGAAATAGCAAAGACTGCCAATTTCCCAATATTAACATCCCTCACATCAAGGATGACAAAACTTAATTTTAATTTATTTTTTAAAGTGACTTAGTATGTATACATCAGGAATTTTCATACAGGGTTAGGTTGAAGAAGCAAAAGTTATTCTCCGTGGGGCAAAGGCGATTAGTAAACGATCTGACAGATGTGAGAGATCGAGTAGTGGAGGAAATGTTGTGCCCAACTGTGGATATACCAAGGGCAAGGAAAAGCAGACTTCAGTTTTGGGCAAGAGTGCAGGAGGGAAGCTGAGGTAAAAATGTTACATGCAGTGAGTGGTCAAGTGATAATTGACTTTCTACATGGTGATGAAAGTGAAGGTGATCAAAGGTTTGCAGGTGAAGATTGCATAGGTACTTGTATAGCAATAGGCAGAGAAGAGGAATTCAACTGACCAGATTGCTTTTCAAGATTTGATGGCTGAAAGGCATCTTTCTATGCTTGAATGAATCTGTAAAACATAAGTTTAAGCTAAATGTGTGAGTGACATATCTAAATTCTATTATCATGCACTGTTCATTAGTGAGAGAATAACTGCCCAAGTGAAATATATCCAACTCAGGCAGACCTGGAGATATTACTTAAAGTAGAAAGAAGTGGGGTATGTTTAAAAAATGTCATTCAACTCATGCTGATATAAAGAAATAATTTAAGCTTTGCTCATGCCATTCATATTAGCTCATCTCTACCCAGTGCTAAAGAATTTCTGTATTATCATTTATTTTAACCTGATTAATATATCAACTGTATCCAACAGATAGCAGAGCATACTGCTGACTCAAGACTTTGGGGAAAAATCTTTGAATTAAACATTTTCATTTCATTGTGTTAGAGATATAATCTGATAGATTTCAGGGTACTATATCTGCTGTCAAGAGTAGGTTGAAAAAAAATGATAGGATGTCCATTGTGCCATAAAATGACAAAGCATAGAAACAACTGGAATTGGAGATATTGCAGCTCACAAATATATTGACTGTAAAGAAAAGCAGTTCATGGTCAGATGAAGGGCAGGATACTCTCTTGAGTAGGATATATAACATAAGATGCAGGCGTGGTAAGAGACTGGCATTATCTTTTAAGTTTGAAATTAGCAAATGTTAATAGGAAGAAAAATATAAGGAATGTAGCCAATGGTCAAATCAATTTAGCCTGAGTATTGAAAGCAATTAAGCAACAATTTTTCAACTGCATGGTCAAAGAAAATGAATAGATCAAGAATTGTCCAGGCAAAAGTGATCTATTACAGCTGAGATTAATAATATAAACAATTCTCCTGACATGAATGGCAGCTTGTTAACACAAAAATATTACCCAAGATATTGTGCCAATTACTCAATGATTCAGTAAAATGAAAAATCCATTAATGACAAGAAAAATAGTGGTTGTATGAAGAAACAAAATCTCATTTGGTGGTCTATTCTTTCTCCTTTCTGTATGCCTCAGAAGCATGAACAGCAAATAAAGATCTCTTGAAGATAATAGTATCCTTTGAAATATGGATGTTTAGCTGTGCCAATGATCCCATACATAGATCATAACACAAATGAAGAATGTATGAAATTGCAAGAGCAGAAATAACTCTTAAATGTGACATACAGAAGAAATGTCAGTAGTTTGGGCCATCTAATCAGAGCTGAAAACAGAAAAGATTTTCTGGAGGGCAAAGTGGAGGGTAGCGCAAGAGGGAGTCTATGTGGTATAATGAGATTCATGTAAATCATGACATTGTAACTGATCACATGACTCTACCACCTGTAGGGGTGAAAACACTGGTCCAGTGTGAACGTGTGAAGACAGTGGGCTCAGACATAACACTATAAAGGTGTACGTAAGAGCTGACCATGTACATATATAAATAAAACAATGGTCTTTTCTGTGAATTGAAGAGATTTAATTTATAATCAGGAGCAAGCAAACCGAGGGACAGTGTATGTATGATATTATAGACTGATACCACAGTGTGTAGATAGCACACTCTGCCTTAAACCATTAGGTGAAGCAGTGTAAACCTGGGTGAGGTTTGATGATGGCCATAAGAATGCTGGGAGAAAATAAGTGTCAATGGTGCCCTGGAACAAAAGGCAAAGGCAATGGTAATGATTGAAGGAAAGAAATGAAACATTGATCCAGAGCAATAGCAAAACAAATAAACAGCTGTAAATTCACAATTAGAAGTTGTTGAACTCAATGTTGAGTCTGCAAGGTCATAAAATGGTGAAGCAGAGAATGTTCTTCTTGTGTTGGGCTTCACTGGAACAGGTCAAGATTCTTGTTAGAGCAAATGTTTTATTGAAACAGCAGGTGACTGGAAGATTGGAGTCATGCTTGTGGACAGAGTGGAGGAGTTCTGCAAAGTGGTCACAGAGTTTGTAAATTAACTCCCAATTTTAAAGGAGACTGAAATATGAGCTGCAAATACAGCAGACAGGTTTGGAAAAAAAAGGCACAACTAAATTGCTGCTTCATCTAAAAAAATGTGTTTTCACACTAAACATAAAACCCACCATATATTTACCTTCCCTCAGTTCTGGTGAAGAATTGTGTTTGACTTGAAATGTTAGCTCTGTTTCTTTCTCCACAAGTCTTAGAAGACCTCATGAGAATCTCTGTTTATGTTTCAGTTTTCCAGCACCTGCATTATTTCATTTTTATACACTATTTGTAGACTATTTTCTCTCACTAATATAATTGTCAAACCATAATTCATTCATATTGTGATGGCAAGGAACTTATGATAAATCTGGCCACAATCTGTATTGTAAATTTACTGTCAATCTAGCTTCATTGTGAATTCTAAATGTTATTATGTTTCTAAAGGACATATTCAAATACATCCTCATGGCTACATTTTTTCGGAGTATGCTGCTGTGTGATCTTGGTAGTAATGATAATCACTGCCAACAAGATTATTTGTTCTGTCCAGGATTGTGTCGACTCAGTAAACTGTTTGAGACAAAGCACTGTCATTGAAATAGGCACCACATCATCACTGGTTTGTGTTGCTATGTGGTTTGCAACTCAGAGTTTTGTTCTGCACATTGGAGAGATGATTATCAGCAGGGAGTTTGTGCTTTGTATTACATTTCCCATCTCAACAAGTGATGGCTGTCTGATTCTGGAACCTTTCTGCAAACTCTTCTATTTTTAGTATTGTACAGAAGTATATAGAAGTATATATGCTCTGTCAGCATATCCTTCACTTTGCCAATGGTTGTATTTCTTTCCATTCAGTCCCTTACCCATGACAGCCAATGTCACTGTTGCATCTTGCTATACATCATTGTCATATCCATTCTCATTACAGCACAGTCATGTTTTCAAAGACTATTCACAGCAGTGTTAATAACCAAAGTTAAGACTTTTCTGAGCACAAAGATAAACTGAACTCAGGTTTCATAAACTCACCAAACAGGACAACTTGATGCTTGGAGATCTAAAAGATAATGGATGTTAACATTTGAAACCATGATGCCACCCAGTGGCTCTTACCTTTTTTTTCCAAACATGTTTATCAAGTCAGAAATATTCTTAGGAAAGAAGGGAAGCTAATGGATAAGATGAAAAGGTGTAAAGGTTAGATTGAGATGAAAATGAGATGCATGTCCTTGAGTTAACTGGTGTTTCTCTAAATGCAAGACTTCTCATTGACTAAGCAGGTCTACAATTCCTGTCTTTTGATCCAATAATTCCAAAGATACTGAATTATATAGATTAATCTCTGCAGACACTGAACAGTTATTAGTGTGGAGAAATTTGTTTTAAATATGTGCACAATCTATTAAGCTAATACATGATTCTGTAATATATAAATGGAAATGGTACATTTGAAATTCACTCACTTGTTGTCAACACATTGTGAATATTGCTAACACAATAGAAAGCTTCTGCTTTGTATAGGAAGTTTTAATGTACTGCAGTTATACCTATTTTAATAAGAAACAGCAAAGCCTGTAACCCATTCAGTCAGTCTGACACATTGTATTCTTTAATCAAAGAAGTATGCACTCAGGAAGTTGGTCAGGAAATCTCACAACTGTATTTCATAAGCAAAGGTTCAAATTCTTTCAGAAAATATTTGAAGCTTCCACTTCAGAACATCAGAAAGTAGCATTGCCTAAATTAAAGAAAGAAATGAAAATCAAATGACCTGGTTATTGCTTTAAGTGTGCACGGTGGATTTCTCTGCTACTGGAGTCGACAAGTGAAATGTAAGAGAATGGAAGTAGTTTAGACTTGCACAATGGAAATTCAGCAAATGCTATCTTTTTTAAAGTTTGCATTGTGATTGGATTTTTTTTCTTTTTATCTTTTTTGTCATACTGGGTGGTCAGAGTGATTTGCTCTGCAGCATCCAACACTGCAGCCATAACTCCTAATTGCGTGAAATTGTAATGAAACAGGTTCAGCCAATTGGAATGTCAATTTCTCCCCAAACTCTTTGAACCATTTATCGCTAAGAGCTTTTCCTATCTCCTCCTTAAGGGCATTTACTGTTTTGCTCTTGACCACTTTTTTTGTGGTAAAGAATTCCACAGGCTCATCCCTCTATCAATGAAGAAATTTCTCCTCTGTGTCATAACTGGCCCATACTGTATCCTCAGACTGTGACCCATGATTCTGGATGTCTCAGTCACCAGGAACATTCTTCATGCATTAACCCTGCTAAGTCCTGTGAGAATTTTCTATGAGCTACCCCCCCCACCCCAGCCATTTTTTGAACTCTATATTCTTGTGAATATAGTCCAAACTAATCCAATATTTCTTCACTCTTCTGCCTGGCCTCTCCAGGAATCATTGTCCAGAGCCAGAACATTCTCCCTCTGATATGAAGACAAAAACTGTACACACTACTCCAGTTGTGGTCTCTCCAAGGCCCTGTACAACTGTAGCAAGACATCCTTGCTCCTGTACTTGAATCTTCTCACTATGAAGGTCAACATACCATTTGCCTTCTTCACCACCTGCTGTACTTGCATGCTTTCTTTCAGTGACTGGTGTACAAAAACACCTAGATCTCATTACACCACCTCCTTTCCCAATCTAGTGCCATGCAGGTAATATTCTGCTTTCCTGTTTCTGCTAGCAAAATGGATAACCTTACATTTATCTACATCTTCATCTGCCATGCATTTGTTCACTCACTCAACTTGTCCAAATCACAATGTAACATCTCTTCATCTTCCTCAAAGATGACCTTCCCAAGCAGCTTTGAGTTATCTGCAAACTTGGAGATATTACATTTAGTTTCCTCATCTGACTTATTTATGCATGTTGTGAATAGCTGCTGTCCAAACACTGATTCCTGTCACTCAGAAAAGAATCACTTTATTTCTACTCTTTCTTTCTGGGATGTGAACCAGGTCTCTATACTGATACACTACTCTCAATCCTGAGCACTTTGATTTTACATACTAGTCACTTACATGGGACCTGATGGAAACTTTCATAAAATTTCAATTACACACATCCACTGGATCTCCCTTTATCAAGTCTACTATTTGCATTCTCAAAAACTCCAAATAATGCATGATCCAGTCCAGTCCTTCCACAGTTTTCTAAGTGCTTTCCTTTTCAATCTATTACAATAGACACTAGCATTTTCCCCACTACTGATGTCAAGTAAACTAGTCTATAATTTCCTGTTTTCTCGCTACCTCCTTTTTTAAGTTGTGGTGTTACATTGTATACTCTCAAATAAGTAAGAACTGATCCACACTGTAAAGAATCTTGAAAGATGACTATTAATGCATCCACTATTTCAAGGGACACTCCCTTAAGTGCTGTGGGATGCAGATTTTCAGACCCTGTGGATTTATCACCCTTTAATCCCACCAACTTTCCAACACCATTTCCTTACGAACACTAGTTTCTTTCAGTTCCTCTTTGTGTTTCCCCCAAACCTTTGGAACACAGTGGTATACGAATAAGGTACAAGAGTAAACCACTCTTTTACAACATTTGATAAAATCTTGGCTCATCTGATTCTAATCTTAACTCTGCATAACCATGATAATCTTTCCAGAATCTATCTCCGTTCATCTTAGAAAGATATAAAGATTCTGCGTTCACTGCCTTTTCAGAAAGGAAATTCCAAAGATGCTCAACCCTGAGCTTTGAAAAATTAAAATTCAGGTTTTCCTCTTCTCTGTCTTAATTAGGTGACACGTTATTTTAAATTATGACACCCAGATCTAGATTTCCTCAAGTCACCTCAGGATCTCATATATTTCAATTAAGTCAACTCTGACTTTCTAAATGATACAAGCCTAGCCTGTTTCACCTTGCCTTAATTCCACTCATTTCAGGTATCAGAATAGTAAACCTTCTCTGAATTCCATCCCATGCATTAATATACTTCTATAAGTTTGGCGATCAGTATTGTAAGCAGGACTCCAGATGCCCAGTATAATTGAAGCATAACCTCCCAACACTTGCATTTAGTTACTCTTGTAATAAAGTATAACATTCTATTAGTTTTCTTGATTACTTGTTGTGCCTGCATAGTAGCCTTCTGCAATTCAAGAACTAGGTCTCTGTCAATTTCAGGGCTCTGCAACCTTTCAACACTTAATTCTTTTAATTCTTTCTGCCAAAATGGACAGTTTTGCACTTTTCCACATTTTACTCTGTTCGTTCTTTGCTCATAAACTTAACCTATCTATATCCTTATGCTCTCTTCTCATGTCACTTGCTATCTATCTTTGTGTCATCATTAAATTTAATTACCATGCTTTTGATCTCCTCGTCTAAGTCATTTACATAAATTGTGAAGAGTTCAGCCTCCAGCACTGACCCCTGTGACATACCACTTATAACATCCTCACAGCCAGAAAAAGACATATTTATTCCTACTCTCTGCTTCCTGTTAGTCAGTCAATCATCTATTAAACACGAGTTTTTTTTAATTTTCCACAATAACTTTTAATATGGCACGTTATCAAATGTTTCCTGAAAATTTAAATGCCATACATTCACTGATTCCTAGTTATCCACAGCACAAGCTACCTCTTCAAAAAAAACTCAGTAAATCAATTAAATATGATTTGCCTTTGACAAAACTAAGTTGTCTCTGCCTGATTACCTTAAACCTATCCAAGTGCTGTATTATGTCAGCTTTAATAATATCTTCTCACATTTTCCCTCTGACAGATGTTAAGCTACCTGACCTGAAGTTTCCTGCTTTCTGCCTCCCTCCTTCTTTGAATAAAGAAATTATATTAGCTATTTTCCAATCTAAGGGAATCTTCCCCTAATGTAATGAGCTTTGAAAAATTAAAACCAACGCATCAACTATCTCACTAATGACTTATTTTAAGACTCTAGGATAAAATCCATCAGGGTCCAGATACTTGTCAACTTGCAGACTCACTATTACCTCCCCCCCTTCCCCCCCCCCCCCCCCCCCCCCCCGTTAGTTCTAATTTTCTTGAGTTCCTCCCCCTTTTAATTCCTGACTTGCATCAATTTTGATATATCACATGTAACCTCTCTAGTGAAGATTGATGTAAAATATCAGTTAACTTCATTTGTTATCTCTTTATTTTGCATTACCAATTCCACAGACTCATTTTCTGTATATTGATCATTTATGCAGTTTTTTAAATATAGAAATTTAAGTAATTGATGGGTATTTGTAGATACACAGTGAGTTGGCATGGTATGTGAAAGGGTAAAGGGAAAAGGGTGAAATTAGGTAATAAGTTGACACAGGGATATGAGAAGTCATAGTGAATGAATAAAAAACATTAGATTACATGGGTTGGAGTAGTTAGGGCATGGGGAATGAGAGGGTTGAAGGATGAAGGCAAAATTTATATTTTTTACCTTTGGAAACTTAAGGTACCCCTTTGGATCTGGCCCCATGACATCTTTGGATTATGAAAACACATGACTTGAACATAAAATTTTATAAACTCATCTGGACAGGCAAAGTTGTCACAGAACTGTACAAATAAAATGTGCAACTTTTTAAAAGAAAGTTTTATTTTTTTAAATGTCAATCAGATGCCAGTTGATGGACTACTTCAACTGCTTATTGAATGAAAATGTTTGCTGATTTAGGGGATTAAGCATTCAAATGACATGTCTGTTTCCGTAAGTCACTAAACACTTAAATGAAATGTCATTTTCATGAGTGATTAGTTGAAGCAATTTTAATGTATTCAATTTATTTGTGTATCTACGTTGTTATGATCCGAGCTGAAGCTAATACTGGATATCTCAGATTGGCCTGGATTTGCAAACCATAAGTTTTATTTTTGCAATTTGGTGAATATAATGGTCAGTCATTAATTATTTAGATCAGAGTAGTGCTGGAAAAGCACAGCAGGTCAGGCAGCATCCAACGAGCAGGATGCTGCCTGACCTGCTGTGCTTTTCCAGCGCCACTCTGAGCTAAACTCTGGTTTCCAGCATCTGCACTCTTCACTTTTGCATCAGTAATTATTTAGGTCTGTTAATGCATCTCTAACAGAAGAACATAAGATTATTACACAAAAGGACAAAAGAGAATATAAGATATTTTGGAAAGATTTAAACATAGCCAGCAAAAATAAATAATCAGCTTTTTCTCCAAGTAATATCCTATAAAAATGCTCAATGCTAGTAACGTATCACTCCTAGCTTCACATTAAAATTTCTTACTCAACTGACAAAATCACAAGCATTTCTTTTTGGCATCTTCTTGTACATTTACAAAACATAATTCTTTCTGTTGCTCCTAAAGACACACAGACATATGCCAACTCATTGACTTGTCTCATTGAACTTGAAGAATAGGCCTATTTACCTGGACTGTGGAAGCCATTTATGACTTATTTTCAAATCTGATGGCCTGGAGACTTTCAAATTCAATTTACCCTTTTGCTGGCATGAATCTTTTCTTTTTCTGAATTACACCTGTTGGTGGCCTCTGGCTCCTCTTTCCATAGGTCATAAAAGCTTAACCTTTTAAACATTTCAGCAAGTATTTCACTAGATACTTTACCTAGCCATTTAGCTTAAGTCACATGCTTGCTTGGAAATACTGTTTTGAACTCACTGTTTAAAATGACTTTTTGTCCTTTGAGAAAAGTTCACCTCAACATAACTAAAACCAAAGAAAAACTGAAAGAACTGCAGATGCTGTAAATCAGAAACAAAAACAGAAATTGCTGGTAAAGCTCAGCAGGTCTGACAGCACCTGTGGAAGAGAAATCACAGTTAACATTTTAGGTCCAGCGGCCTCAGAACTAAAACCAAAGCCTATTTACTCCTACTTTGGAATCCAACTTCACACCCAAAATACACAATTTCAATTTGTGATGCACTGAAAATCTCCATCACATATAGGTGTATTTTTTTTTCAACTATGTCATCATCAATAAACTGGTAATTTTCTTTTCAGTCACAATATCTCCCAATTAATACCCATGGTGAATAACAGTAGAGTTGAAATGGGGAGAAGGGCAATGTGTTTTGAGTTGGAGTTGCCATAAAGTCTCTAAAGAGCCATGAGGATAACTGGGGGATATATGGAGATATGGCAAGACATGGGGTATG
Organism: Hemiscyllium ocellatum; assembly: GCF_020745735.1. NCBI lineage: Eukaryota > Metazoa > Chordata > Chondrichthyes > Orectolobiformes > Hemiscylliidae > Hemiscyllium > Hemiscyllium ocellatum. The sequence continues at coordinate 97,426,244 of NC_083403.1, forward strand.
ATTAGATTGGAACCATAGTAAGAGGCTTTGAATAATGCATAGATTTGGGGTGGAGTATGGAGAGTGAGAGCAGAAGAGATGTTATACATTTTATAGTTTTTTAAAACTTTGAATGTAGTTTAGGAATCCTAAGAGAGGTGTTCTCTCCATCCAGTGCTGGGAATCAGCAGTGCCACAACATCAACCACCATCTGGCTCTCCCATGTTGCCTGGCTCAATGCTGAATCCATCTCACATTCACAAACCAAAAATCAATTGTACATGTTGGTTCTTTTAAAAGTTAGGTTCATAGGAACCAAGATGTCTCTTGGTTCTGTGTACCAAACCCAGAAAGGAAAGCTGGGGTCTGTGTCTCTTGGATAGATAGTCCTCAGCCAGAATGATCATCTGTTTTGCATTCATTCTGAATAGCCCTTGAAAAATTTTGTATGCTTCGTGAGATCACCTATTTTTTCTAAATTCTGGAGTACATCAGGGAGGCAATGGTAATGTTATTCTTCTAGTAATTCAGAGATCCAGACTAATCCTCTCGGACCATTGGTTCAAATCCCACTGCAGTAGTTAGTGGAATTTGCAATCAATTAATAAGTCAGGACTATAAACTATTCTCAGCCAGGGTAACCATGAAACTATTGAAAATGGCCCAAAATTCTATCTGGTTCACTAATGTCCTGTAGAGAAGACAATCTGCTACTCTTACCTGGTGTTGTCCACACCTGACTCTTAGCTCCTTCTGAAATAGCATAGCAACTCATCTTAAGGGAAATTAGCGATGGGCAACAAACGGTCAGTGGCAACCATATTCCGTGAAAGTATAAATGAAATATTTAAGCCTTCATAGGACAGTAATTCTATCCCAGCAATTGGTCTGGTGAACAAGCTTTATACATTTTTGTTTTATTCATTTCATCATTTTCATTCCTTCTCTACAAATATTGTGCTCACCAGGAAATTTTGCACCCTGAATTAGTCTATGATTGGCCTGCTTTTAAGTGCATTTTTGGACTCAGTGACAGTTCTGAGAGCTCATCACAGATACCTCTCACAGTCACTTACTCAGTTGTGTATAATGCAGACAGAAAGTACCCCTCAGTTGTGAGTTACTTGAATTCTCCCTTTATTTGAAAACCTGAATACTGGTTATTGGAACACCTGAGAATCTCTTTACATTCTCTCACCTCTAATGAGAAGTGACAGTTTTTAAACTAATGCACAATAGCAATTCAGCAACAGCTATGTTAATACAGTTTGACACTCACTTGACCAGGTCAACACGTGATTTTTTATCTCCACCTGGCTCTCGTCTTATTTGCAATTTTCACTGTGAAGCATTTCGCAAATGACTTTATATTTGATCAGTGAAAAAGAGAAATAACACTTGTGTGATTGATAACTAAATGATTTATTTGGTTTGTTTTATAGTTTGCCATGTGTAATATACTTCATATTGTTTTTAAGAGTTGTACATCTACTTCTTGCCTCATTCTTTACATGTGAAATTACCAATCATTCTGTGAAAGTCTGCCCAATATAATTTTATCGTACAGTTTTAGCAATATGAAAGAACATGTCATGTGAAATTTCTGACAAATAGCTTTGACTTGATGAAAAGTACCATTAACCTGCCAATGAGCCTTTAACAGAAGCAACTGAAGAATGGCCTCATTACAACATCTTGACAAGTCTGTTATAAACATTCCTCATCTTTGTGACCAATAAGTTTAACGACCAATGAATACCGAACCTGATGTGCTGTAAGATGAGGTTTGTTGGAATCAAGACTGTCATAGCTCTTTAAACATAAGTTACACCTCATTTACAGCACTCTAGCCTCTGACTCAAATGGTTCTGCCTAAATGCAAAGTCGCACTCAACACAAATGCAGTAAGGAGAGGGTGATGCGCTATCAAAGGGCATGCTTAAGTGCTTTTTTGGATGTGAATGGGACATTATAGAAAAGCCCTGCTTCATTGCTGAGGGAGGCATAAAATACCTCAAAGAAACAATTTGGAAAACAAAAGTGCCATGAATGAGCAGTGAATGCAAAGACAGAAAGGAAAATGCTCTTTCTGTTGCAACTGGATAGGATGCTTTTACGTTAAATTGTTGGAAGCAGAACAAAAACAAAACAGTGGCATTGTATAAATAAGAAGTATTCTGGATGTAAATTTGCCCGCTGAGATGGAAGGTTCGTTTTCAGATGGTTTGTCACCATACTCGGTAATATCTCCAGTGAAGCACTGGTGTTTCTATTTATGTGCTTAGGTTTCCTTGGGTTGGTGATGTCATTTCCTGTGTTGATGTCATTTCCCAGTATTTTTCTCAGCAGGTGGTTAGGATCCAAATCAATGTGCTTGTTGCTAGAGTCCAGTTGGAATGCCATGCTTCTAGGAATTCTTGTGTGTGTGTTTCTGTTTGGCTTTTTTAGATTAGATTAGATTAGATTACTTACAGTGTGGAAACAGGCCCTTCAACCCAACAAGTCCACACCGACCCGCCGAAGTGCAACCCACCCATACCCCTACATTTACCCCTTACCTAACACTACGGGCAATTTAGCATGGCCAATTTACCTGACCCGCACATCTTTGGACTGTGGGAGGAAACCGGAGCACCCGGAGGAAACCCACGCAGACATGGGGAGAACGTGCAAACTCCACACAGTCAGTTGTTCTAGGATAGATGTGTTGTCCCAGATAAAAGTGGTGTCCTTCCTCTTCTATATGTACGGATACTATTGATAGTGGGTCATGTCTTTTTGTTGATGTTCATGTTAGCCCACAAACCTACCAACACACTAAAACAGCAGCTAACGAACTTAAAAGATAGATATAGACAACAAGCAAAATAAATATTATTTACATTATACCTAGCAAGAACTGTAACAAATGCTACATTGGACAAACAGGCAGAAAACTAGCCACCAGGATGCATGAACATCAACTAGCCACAACAAGACATGACCCACTATCACTAGTATCCTTACATACAGATGAGAAAGCACACCACTTTGACTGGAACAACACATCCATCCTAAGAAAAGCCAAACAGAGACATGCACGAGAATTCTCAAAGTGCGGATCTAACTGGAACTCTATCAACAACCAGTCCCACCCCAAGTCAGGCAGCATCCGTGAAGCAGCAGAATTGACATTTCAGGCATAAGCCCTTCATCAGGAATCTGTCTGTCGAACTCATTAATCCAGGAGCGTAAAGGGATGAAGGTGAGGCCTTTCTTGGGGACTAAACATTCATCCTCAGTGAGGGGGAGATCTGGGGGATAGTAAAGACACGGCAGATGCTCACATTGGGGGTGGAAGTGGGGCCTACAGTGGTGTCCATGAGGGCAGAGGTGATGTCACGTATGATGGTAAAAATGTTTTGAACTGGTTTTCTGAGTGACATCATTAGTGACAGAAGTGACATCAGCGATGGAGTTGTCCGTGTCCAGGTGGGTGACGTCTTTAGGGGTGGAAGTGACATATGGAGTAGGTTTTGCATCTGTGCCATAGGTGGTGAATCTAGTGGCAGAGGTGGATCCTGCAGCAGTCGGGGAGGTGGTCGTCTTCCTCGCAATCGCGGAGGTGGTTGTCTGGACAGCAATCATGGAGATGGTGTGGTCAGCAGTGGCTGCAGTCCATGCAACGGTGAGGGCAGATATAACGTCATAATTTGCCGCGATGGCCGTGGAAGTAGTGGCTGCATGGATAATGGCATCTGACCAGTTCCAGAAGTCAAGAGAATGTTCTGGAATGGTTGAGAAAATCAGAGTATTGACGCACATGCATGAAAGTTTGTTTAACTTACATTTTTTATGTCCAATATGGTGGAGAAAAACCATTTATTGAGCGTATGAATTTTTCTGAGGATATAGAACAGCAGAGGTCCGCTGAAGGTCTAGGAGAGATTCCTGATGAAGGGCTTATGCTTGAAATGTCGATTCTCCTGCTCCTCTGATGCTGCCTGACCTGCTGTGCTTTTCCAGCGGCACACTTTTGACTTTGATCTCCAGCAACTGCAGTCCTCACTTTCTCCATCCCATCTATCACCCTCTGAGAAAAAGAACTGGAAATGACATCACCAACACACAAAATGACATCACCAACCCAAAGAAATCCAAACACATAAATAGAAAGTGGGCCATAACACCAGTGTTTCACTAGAGGCTCATTGATGGTGTTACGCAGTATAGTGATGAAATGTCTGAAAATGAACCTTCTAGCTCATCGAGTAAACTGACATCCAGAACCTCAACCTGAGCTACAAATCTTCTCCAAACTCGCTAAGAAGTATTTTCTCAGCGTCGACTAAAATGGGGAGTACAAATCAAGGCAGCTGAGGGAAATCTTCCTCGAATACTTCTAAAGTGAGTCAGGTTATTGGAGGTTATAGAGGTTTTATCTGTAAGGGAGAAATATTCCCTTGCTTCTTCAAAAAAGCAAGTAAAAAAAACTAATATTTTGAGACACACCATTGGTGACAGATGATACAATTGATGTTCCAGGTAGAACATAAAAGAAAAGATATAAAGACCTGGAATTCATAAGATTTATGACCATGTTCCCTGTACAAAGTTAAATTACAAAGTGATTTTGTAAACTGAGCTATTACTGAGAGAATTGTTCAAAGTTTACCTATTAAAAAGGTAGGTTTTGTGTTGGTTTTATATTGCTAATAATGATTTGGGCAGTGGATGCTAACGTGGTGACAACCGGGTTGTGGCAGTTGATTGATCATACTGATCTTGCCAAACTCCCAACAGTTTCTGTGGCCAAATACAAGAAACCTGTCGTTGACAATAAGCAGAGTCAGGGAAAAGCTGCCCAATTGGAGAATCAATGTGCATGTCAGAAAAAAAATCAGCTTGCAAATGAAAAACACAAACTGGTTTGAACACTTGTGCACCATGGGATTAAAAGACTGAATGTGGATTGAAAGCATCTAGATGTTAAACTTGTGGAAGTGTCTTCAATGAAGGTAAATCCTCAGATTAAATTTAATAAAATTCAATTATCGGAAGTCTCTAACATCATAGAAAAATTCTAGAACAGGAATTACTACTGAATTGGAAAAAGCTGATTGAGTACAGACTTGAAAGCCAACTACTGGGGCTTCATCGTGTAATGAAAGTTTTAAACTTTAATGCTATCTGAGGATAAGCAAGATAAGGAAGAAATCCACACCAAAAAAAACAGGAAGAGAAAGCATAAATCCCTCGGTGAAGGTTTTTTATTTAGTGTGAACACGATAAAACCTGCGGAAATGGTTATGTAAGGTAACTTTGAAGCCAGCTATCAATTAGAGATGCTCTCTGCAGCAAACTGACAGGGTCCATTGAAAATGCATTTCTAATAACAGAGGGCAAGAGTGAGGTAACACCTCAAGAGGACTGGAAAGAAGTAAGTAATGAATTGTGTGGAAGACAAAAAGTGTTGGAAAGAAATAAAAGTCCAGAATGAGGAAGCCATTGATGTCATTCAGAAGAAAATAAATAAAGCATATTCTGAATGGGACCATGAGAAAGTGAAGGATTTAAGTGTGCAGGAATCAAAGCTAACAGGAATTCAAAACACTTTATTTGATCATGAGAAGCATCTCAATGGCATTGTTTGAGAACAGAAACATATTGTTAGCACACAGAAGCCATTTTGATGTTAATAACTAAAACCTAGAAATTACCATATTTGTGTTTGGAAAATGAACTTAAAAGATAGAGTCATGCCTCCAGGTAATGAAAAGAATGATAACTATGCTTTGAATTTAACTGGAACATTCTTTTCAGATTTAAATTAAATGTGTAACAAAAAGTGCCAATGTTGAGTTAACACTATGAAGATTAAACCTTAATCCAAGTTATTATATTCACTTATGTTTGTTTAAATTGAGCTTTCATAATTTTGCTCATATGATACATGCAAGTGTGTAAATGAAAGGATTATGGGAGGATCCAAGATGGCGATCTAGGAAGATCGCGTTTCAGAGCGCCACACCGCATCGTATGTGGGACAAAGTCCTATCCCTGTCTGGACCACTGTGATATCTTGGGACTCTAGAAAGGCCATGGAGTCCCAGGAAACTGTTAGAGAACAACTTAGCTTAGATTTTGCCACTCAGAGATGCCAAAGAAGGGAGCAGGTACATCCAAGGCTGTGTCCATGGCCCAGCCTGCAGGATCCTCGGACAATTTCCTACCAAGTCCAGTTAAAGGAGCTCATGACATCTCATGAGATGTTGTGGAAGCAGGTAGAGGAGAAGCTGGACCCAATCTCTGTCATGCTGCAGAAGCATGAATATAGCTGGAAGACAAAAGGAAAGGATAGATAAGGTAGAACACAGAGTCACAGTGGTGAAAGCTGATATCGGTTCCTCCAAGGATAGAACCCAGGCTCTGGAGACACAGGTCTGTAATTTGCTTGACCAGGTCGATGACTCGAAAACAGGGACAGGAGAAAAGGATATTTGGATCATCAGTCTGCTGGAGAGTAAGAAGGTGAGTGGCTGGTGGGATTTATTGAGTACTGGTTGCTAAAATTCCTTAACTTTGAGGCTGGAGCGAGAAGCTTGAAGATTGAGAGGGCTCACCGGGCCATGGTGTGGAGTCAGATCTGGACTAAAGTCCTCGTCCTATCTGGGTGCAGTTACATCACTATGGAGATAAGGAGAGAATAGTGGAAGCTTCCAGAATCAAGGGGAAGGATCCAAAGGCCCTAGTTTACGAGGGCTCTGAGATCATGTTCTTCCAGGACTCCTCAGTGGTGGTGATCTGGAAAAGAAAATCCTATGATGGCATCAAGAGAAGACTGAGGGAGCTTGAGATCCAGTACTGTCTGAGGCATCCAGCGGCGCTTTGGATCACCTTAGATGGATCTGTGCATCTCTTTGACACATCGGAGAAGGCAAGAGACTTTGTAAACAGTTTAACTCAATCTGATCAATTTAGTCTGTACAAAGAGTAGGGTTGTTTGAGTATGTCTCTACATTTCCTTTAAAAAAAAGTAAGTTCGGTTGGGACTTTTCCATTTTTTTATTGATAATAATGTGATCTAAACTATGCTCGGGGGCAGTTGGGCTATGTACTTTCAATTTCTAAGTTGTGCTAAAGGATGGATGGGGTACTTAGCTTTATTTTTTCAAAATTTATTTGTTCACATTGTTATTTCATGGTGTGTTTTCTTTCTTTTCTACTTGGTGTTTGTAGTACAGCTCTAGCTAGTAGGATAGAAAATATTTGGGATGGCTAGATGCCTACTTACGGGCAGTTTATGCCCAGTTCAGGTATTTAACTGCCCTGGTTACAGTAATGGCAGCCGGATGGGAAGTTGGGTTTTGGGATTAGATTAGATTAGATTAGATTAGATTAGATTACTTACAGTGTGGAAACAGGCCCTTCAGCCCAACAAGTCCACACCGACCCATCGAAGCGCAACCCACCCAGATCCATTCCCCTATATTTACCTCTGCCTCTAACACTATGGGCAATTTAGCATGGCCAATTCATCTAACCTGCACATTTTTGGACTGTGGGAGAAAACAGGAGCACCCGGAGGAAACCCACGCAGACACAGGGAGAATGTGTAAACTCCACACAGACAGTTGCCTCCTTAGGACAGGTGTTGAGTCCCCCTACTCAGCACCATTGGCACTTCATATGTAGGGTTTTTTTTGGTTTTTGTTGTATATAATCTTTGATAGCATTGTAGGTTTGTTAAATATAGTAATTTTAGTTTATGTAGTTTCTATGTGCGATGGATCTTGCAACACCAAGATTCAGTGATTTGTAATTCCAGTTCCTCCTCTCTGGAATCTAGCTGTTACTGCAGAAGGTTATGGCTAATGACTTGATTAAGTGGTGCACCTGGAACATCAAGGGGAGTCACTCATCAATTAAGTGGAAAAAGGTACTCTTGAGTCTTAGAAAGGAAAAGATGGATTTTGCTTTAATACAGGAGACACAATTGGATGATAGGAAGCATTTGAAACTACAGCAGAATGGCTTTGATCTGTTTTTTATTCATCTTTTAATACTAGAAGTAGGAGAGTAACTGTAATGGTTAGGAGGAATCTCCCATTTAAATTAGTAGACTGTGTTAAAGACACACACGTGAAGTTAATAATCCTTGAAGCCCTGATAAATGGGGAAGAACATAGTGTTTAAATGTTTATTGCCCTCTGGCCCATCCCCTCAAATTTCTGATGCATTCTCTAAATTGATCCGTCGTTTAGTCCCGGCATATCGTTATAGGGTGAGATTTTAATTGTCTGATGGATCCCACAGTAGACAAGTTGCCCAAAAGTCCACTGATACCTTCTGTACAAACTAAACAATTACTGAATCTGTGTGTGGAGTTAGAGTTGGTTGATGTCTGGAGGCGTATTCACTCTACAGGCAGGGATTTTACATTTTCTTTTCCAATCCACACAGATGTCACATCAAGATTGATTTTTTTTTCTGACCCCAGTGGCAACCCTAGCTTTGGTGACATCTTGTATAATTGGTAATATTACCATCTCTGATCATGCTCCACTGTACCTGTTAGTTAAGATTAAAGACTCTATCGTGGGTCCGAGGCACTGGTGAATGGATCCCTTTATTCTTAAGGATAATAAGTTTGTGGAGTACTTCTCTAAGGAATTTAGGGTGTTGCTAGACATTAATTCAGGTTCAGTTCATTGGGAAACTGCCAAAGCCTATGCCAGGTGGTTAGTTACCTCCTACTCTGCCAATAGGAAGCGGCAGAAGGGTGAGCAGCAATATTTTCTTGAAGCATGGTTGAAGGTAGCTGAGAAGGCTTACTTTGATAGGCCCTCATTGGCCAAGCTACACCGGATTAGGGCGCTGCAGTCTGCATTGAATTCTGAGCTCATGCAAACAGCAAAGAAGGAGCTTACTTTCACAAAACAGAGGTTATATGAGCATGGTGACAAATTGGGCAACTACCTAACGTATCTCTCCAGAAAAAAGTATCTTTTTCAAGCCATTACATTGATTAAGGAAGCGTCTGTGAACCAAACATGTGATTCCAAAAAGATTAATGTGGAATTCCAGAGATTTTACTCCGAATTATACCATTCTGAGGATTGTGAGGAGGAGCGGGCCAAGAGTGAATCCTTTTTCAAGGATCTGAAGCTCCCAGGTGTGACCCCCGAACAAGGGGCTTTTCTCAATGCCCCCTTATCAGAGCAAGAGGTGCAGGAGGCTGTGAAGCAGCTTCAGAGTGGGGAGGCTCCCTGTCCTGATGGACTTCTTAGTGAATTCTATAAGGAATTTATAAACATATTGTCAGACCTGATGCTCAATATGTTCAATGAATTGTACAGTCATGATCATCTCCTGCTATCTCTAAGTGAGGCCAACATTTCACTTATTCTTAAAAAAAAGGAAGGTGCTGAAGGACTGTGTTTCTTACAGTCCAATTTCACACTTAAATGTTGACTTTAAAATCCTCTCTAACACTCATGTGATAAGGCTGGAAACTGTGTTACCTTCTATTTTTAAGGGGGACCAGATGGGCTTCATAAAGGACAGCAGATCCTCCAATAATGTTAGGAGGCTGCTTAATGTAATTCAAGCATGTCAACAACAATCAATACAGGGATTGGTAATTTCTCTAGATGCAAAGAAGGCATTTAACCGAGTTGAATGGTCATAACTTTTTTATACTCTAGAGCGGTTTGGCTTGGACAAAGCCTTTATAAGATCAGTGAAGGTTCTCAACAGTTAACCTCTCACTCCGATACGCACCAATGGGATACAACCAAGCAATTGTAGCATTTTTAGGGGCATCCAACAGGGCTGTCCCCTTTCGTCATTGCTTATTACATTGGTGATTGAACCATTGGAGGAGGTCATTTGTAGAGATCCCAATATATCAGCTCCAGAAGTGGGGTCAAAGTTACATAAGATTTTGTTGTATGTGGATGATGCCCTCATTTTTCTGTCAAATCCAGCAGTTTCGGTGCCTCGCCTGATATAATGCATCTGCTCGTTTTGCACCTTTTTGGGGGGCAAGATTAATTTTGAAAAATCAGAGGCTTTGCTTGTGGGCAGTCTTACGAAGGTGCTAGGTCTTGAGGGTGATTCTTGATTTCCATTTAAGTGGTCACGGAGGGGTTTTGTGCCTTTGGGCATATTTATTACTCTAGTTCTTTATCAGCTGTTTAAAGCTAATTTTATTCAATTATTTGACAAAATCAAGCAAGACCTTCAAAGATGGGATGTGTTTCCAGTCTCATGGTTGGGTCAGATAGCTCTTATTAAGATGAATATTCACTTCCATTTGTTGTACCCTATACGGATGCTCCCCTGATTCTCAATAAACAAATGTTCAGGAGACTGAATGGCTGGTTCAGCTCTTTTGTTTGGCGGCTTAAGCGGCCCCTTATTAAATTAGCTAAACTACAATTGCCTCACAGACTCAGGGAGTGGATCTCTTGGACATTGCAAACTATCAACTAAGCTTACTTCTTTAAGGTTTGTGCGAAGATTTGTAGCCATGCCTCTAGGAATTCCCTGGCTGTTTTCTGTCTGGCTTACCCTATGATAGTAGTGTTGTCCCAGTCGAATTCATGTTGCTTGTTGTCTGCGTGTGTGGTTACTAGGGATAGCTGGTCGTGTCGTTTCGTGGCTAGTTGATGTTCATGTATGCGGATTGTTAGCTGTCTTCCTGTTTGTCCTATATAGTGTTTTGTACAGTCCTTGCATGGTATCTTGTACACTACATTAGTTTTGCTCATGTTGGGTATCGGGTCCTTCGTTCTAGTAAGTTGTTGTCTGAGCGTGGCTGTTGGTTTGTGTGCCGTTATGAGTCCTAAGGGTCGCAGTAGTCTGGCTGTCAGTTCTGAAACGCTCCTGATGTATGGTAGTGTGGCTAGTCCTTTTGGTTTTGGCATGTCCTCGTTCCGTGGTCTTTCTCTTAGGCATCTGTTGATGAAGTTGTGCGGGTACCCGCACTACTATCATAGGGTAAGCCAGACAGAAAACAGCCAGGGAATTCCTAGAGGCATGGCATTCATCCACAAACTCCATCAACAAATACATCGACCTGGACCCAATATACCAACCACTACAGTGGACAGCTGAAACTGACAACCGGAAGCAGCAAGGACAGACCACTATAAATACCGGAAGAAACATCAAAGAAGTGCTTCGCAGGAGGCCCCAAAGCACTGATGATGTCGCCTAGCCAGGGGACGAAACATTTGCAACAAAAACTTCCAGCTCGGCGAACAGAACCACAACAAGCTTACTTTTATCTTACATGAATGATTGGGCTTGTGGGGACCCTTTTTCAATATGGTTAGATATTGAAGCCTCTCAGGCAAAGTGCCCCTTTACTAGTTTGCTGTTTTTGGATAAAATGAGGACAGCTAAGAATTATTGCCATAACCCAATAGTTATCAATACTGTTAAAGCATGGAGGGCAATTCAGCACAGGGAAGACAATATTGGCAAAACATCTTTTCTTACACCTATAGTGGGTATGTGGGTTTTCAACTGAAGTGATTAATTCAGGATTCAAACTTTGGGCAGCTAGGGATGTGTCTTGCATGGGTGATTTATTTGAGAGAGACACAGTGACGTCCTTTGATCAGTTAGCTCAGAAATATGAGCTACCTAGCAGGGACCTCTTTCATTTTTTTGAACTACGGGATTTTATTCAAAAAAAGATTACACATTTGGCTGATCTCTACAAACAGACATGGAGAGGAGAGTGCTCAGTGCTAAGAGTATACTTTCTGTCAGTACTTTATATCTGGGAAATGCCCCCTCAGATGAGTTTGATCGACTTTGGACAATGTGGGAGAGAGAGCTAGGTGTTGATGTCTCCTCAGAGGCATGAGAAGATATTTGGGAAAACACAAGATACCAATTTGCAATAGGATCCATACTTTACAGTTGGAGATTCTCCACAGGGTCCACTTGGCTCCGGATCATTTGTCAAAATTTAAAACAGGGTATTTTCAAAATGTCCCAAGTGTCAAATTAGTATGGGCGCTCTTACTCATTGTCTCTGGTCCTGTGGTAGGCTACAAACATACTGGTGCACCATGACAGGTGCAGTGAAGAAGGACTCAATCTCTCCTCTCCTTGGCCTGGCCAGTGTATGCCCTGTAGATGCGCACCAGGGAAAAAAAAATTCAACATCCTCACTTTCTGCACAAGAAAGAATACCTTGTTCGAAGGGTGTCTGAAAATCCCACAGGTCTGTCAGGCTGGTGTAAGATTGTTATGGAGCATATCCCTTTAGATTTTTTTTTACAAGTATGGTATACCACAAAACAGAGAATTTATGAGACATGGCAGCCCTTTTTGGACTACCTGCACATAGATTTATCTGCCACACTAATAAGGGTTTTTATGTAGCCGTAATGATTGTGTTTTAGAGGTCCAATATCCAGAGAGGGGGAGCTGCGAACATATGAGTATGTGAAAATTATTGCTCAAAATATTCAAGAGTTGGTGTTTTGTTTTGCTGAGCTATATTATCATTAGATTAGATATTTTTAGACTAAAGTCCCTACAGTGTGGAAACAGGCCCTTCGGCCCAATTAATCCACCCGACCCTCCGAAGGGTAACCCACCCAGACCATTTTCCTCTGACTAAAACACCTAACACTATGGACAATTTAGCATGGCCAATTCCCTGATTTGCACATCTTTGGACTGTGGAGGAAACCGGAGCACCCGGAGGAATTAGTTTGTTGGGTTAGTTGGGTTTTTAAAATATATTTTTATATATATTTGTACATGAGGACAGTTTGGATTTTTAATTTTTTGTGTTCTTTGTATTGTTTTGAATTGTATTGTTTTGTATTTGTTGTAATATTAGAAAATCTATTTTCCCATAAAAATATATTGTTAAAAAAATTTGGTTATTTGTATACTGTGTGTTAAGTTGTTTGTTAGAAAGATGCTGAACAGGCTGGGTTTGTTTTCCCTGGAGCATTGGAGGCTGAAGGTGATCTTATAGAGGTTTATAAATCATGAGGGGCATGGGTAGGATAAATTGACAAGGACTTTTCCCTGGGATAGGGGAGTCCAAAGCTAGACAGCATAAGTTTAAGGTGAGAGGCGAAAGATTTAAAAAGGACCTAAGGGGCAACATTTTCAAGGAGAAGATGAAGCATGTACGGAATAAGCTGCCAGAGGAAGTGGTGGAGGCTGGTACATTCACAACATTTAAAAGGCATCTGGATGCATACAAGAATAGGAAGGGTTTAGATGGGTATGGGCCAAGTGCTGACATATAGAACTAGATTAATTTATGATATCTGGTTTGCACGGACGAGTTGGACCGAAGGGTCTGTTTCTGTGCTGTACATCTCGATGACTCCAAGTTTACGATAGGTATATTTTCAAAGCCATAGCAAAGAAGCATTCACTGTGGTAAAGCTTGCTTTCTTGAGAGATGGTCAGTGTGATGAATTCTTCTTTCTTGATGCTGTTTGTTCTCTCACAGCCAGCAACTGGTGGACAATGTAGCACTTGAGGAATATAGTCCAAAGGAGTTGCTACATTTGAGTCCCACTGCTGACTGTTGTGTTTAGTTCTGCCTAGCAGGAGGGTTGGGGCTTGTTGCAAATGTTTCATTGAGAACAGTCCGGCTGGCACTGAGAAACAATTCCAGAGTTAAAGTTATTTTGGACCCCTGGATCAGGGGTGGATTAGAAAAATACAGTCAAGTTATTTTGGAGCCCTGTTGTGACACAGTGGTAATATCCTTGTCCCGAGACCAGGAGACTCAGGTTCAAGTGCCACCTGCTCCATAACAGGAAAAATAGGTTATTAAAAAAAGTTGTTTTGACCCGGCTGGTGGTGTCCAGGTTAGGATTTGACACTTTCACTGCCACGGCCTGGGTTCAATCTCTGATTAGCGAATGAGAGTTCAGGGACCTTCTTATCGTGCAGTGGTAGTGTTCCTGCCCCTGGATCAGCATGCTTGGGTTCTAGTTCCACCTGCTCTAGCAGTGTGGAATAACATAACTGAACAGGTTGATTAAAAGAATAGGTTTAACAAAAGAAAATCAACTTATTTTGAAGAATGTTGTGAGGTAGTGATAGTGTCCATACCTCAGCATCACGAGGCAAGGGTTCAACTCCCACCTTCTCCAGAGATATGTAACAGCATTTCTGAACAGGTTGATTAGAAAACGTCTTAACAATTATTTTGAAGAGATACCTTGGCTTATTTGGTTATAACATCAGCCTGCTTAAACCCAAAGTCCTGAGTTCTAACTCCATTGGTGCCTGTTTTCTTTTAGGGATCCTCTTGTGGTAGTGCCCCTACCCCAGATCAGAAGGCCCAAGTTCAAGTGCCACCTACTCCAGAGGTGTGTGATAACATCTCCAAACAGGTTGACTAGAAAATAGGTTAAACAAAAAGTTAAAATTATTTTGAGTTAGAAAAGACTGAGGTAAGTATTATCATGTAATATATGCACTACCATGGAGGTAACTCTGAGCCACAGGCTATGGCTATAAGAAATCAGGAAGAATTTCTGGGAGTCAGTATATGCAGAATTATAATTAGAGCACATTGTGAGTTCTGTGCCAATTGGATAGCTCTCTGCAGTCAGTCTTCTGGCAGAGGCTGTAGGGGTCTATAATTGGAGCTAAGGCTCAAGTGACATATTGGGAGATGTAAGAATTCAGAAGAAGCTGTGAGCCATTAATTGTGCAGTGCAGTGTAAGAAAAATGAAGGAAACTCACAAGCAGTATTTTATTTGTGCAATTATAGACTCAGAGTCACAGAGATGTACAGCAAGGAAATTGATCCTTCGGTCCGACTCATCCATGCCATCCAGCTATCCTAACCTAATCTAGTCCCATTTGCCAGCACTTGGCCCATTTCTATCTAAACCCTTCCTAATCATGAACCGATCCAAATGCCTTTTAAATGCTGTAATTGTACCACCCCTACCATTTCCTCTGGCAGCTCATTCTATATACACACCACTCTCTACGTGAAAAGGCTGCCCTTTAGATCCCTTTTATATCTTTCCCCTCTCAGCCTAAACCTATATGCTCTAGTTCTGGACTCCCACACCCCAGGGAAAAGACTTCATCCATTTATCATATCGATGCCCCTCATGATTTTATAAACCTCTGTAAGGTCACCCCTCAACTTCTGACGCTCCAGAGAAAACAGCCCCAGCTTATTCAACCTCTCCCTATAGCTCAAATCCTCCAACCTTGGCAATATCCTTGTAAATCTTTTCTGAACTCTTTTACGTTTCACAACATCCTTTTGTAGGAAGGAAACCAGAATTGCATGCAATATTCCAAAAGTGGCCTAACCATTGTCCTGTGCAGCAACAGTATGACCTTCCAACTCCTATATTCAATGCTCTGACCAATAAAGGAAAGCATACCAAACATCTTCTTCACTATCCCACATACCTGTGACTCTACTTTCAAGGAGCTGTGAGCCTGCACTCTATATTGTCTTTGTTCAGCAACACTCCCCAGGACCTTACCGTTAAGTGTATAAGTCCTGCTCTGATTTGCTTTCCGAAAATGCAGCATCTCGCATTTAGTTAAATTAAACTCCATCTACCACTCAGCCTATTGGTCCATCTGATCAAAATCCCATTGTACTCTGAGGTAACCTTCTTCACTGACCACTACACCTCTAATTTTGATGTCATGTACAAACTTACTCAATGCAAGGTTAGAGATCAGAAAATAAACTTGGGATAGTAGTGGTTTGGTGAAGCTTGCTGTTTGGGAAACTTGAGTGAGTTGTGCCTGTAAATGCTGGAATGGAGTTTCTAGAATCTAGGAGAGCATAGTCCTAAAAAAGGGAGTTGAAGCAGCAGAACAAGAATATTCATTGGGGTACACCATGACAAAATGTTTCTTGAGGGAGTGAAGACTTTTGAATCCCTTACAAAGATATAATGAGGTTTGGTGAGCCATAGTGTCATAAACATAGAGGGAGATTGCTAAGAAACCTGTTTGAACTATGTTGATCATATTTATAAGATAAAAACAATGACTGCAGATGCTGGAAACCAGATTCTGGATTAGTCGTGCTGGAAGAGCACAGCAATTCAGGCAGCATCTGAGGAGCAGTAAAATCGACGTTTCGGGCAAAAGCCCTTCATCAGGAATAAAGCCTGAAGCGTGGAGAGATAAGCTAGAGGAGGGTGAGGGTGGGGAGAAAGTAGCATAGAGTACAATAGGTGAGTGGGGGAGGGGAAGGGCTTCAGGGCAGAGGAAATGACCTGGGAGTTGCAGTGGGAGAGGGTCCCCCAGAGATTCTTGTAGAGAGAGGAGGAAAACTTCTTCAAGGAAGGCATCCTTGCAAGAGGATTCGCAGTAGGGTTAAAATCAATTAGGTAAAAACAATGACATATTTATTATCAATCTATTCTGAGACATGTCTGACCACAATTCGCCTGTTACCCATTTTCATCTCAAGTTACATTAATGTACAATTCATAATTAGCATTGCAGTTTTGCAAAATCTATCTTTTGACAATCTTTCCACTTTTTAAATTTGCTTATAATAAAGTTATTATTGAGTTGACTCAATAAATTTCACCAAATTGTTTCAAATACTCTCCTGATACAATGTAGAATCTATATTATTGTTTTCTAGTTAAATGTAAAATTTGTTCTCCCTATTGGAGGATTATGACTAGAAAGGGATATGTGGAACCCCAACCTCAGTCCAAAACTCTCGACATTTATGCTCAAATTCTGGAGTTGATCTTAAACAAAACCTTTTGACTCCAAGACAAGATTGGTAACCATTGAGGTGCGGCATGTAGTGCATCAGTGTCCAGGTTGCAGAGGCATCTGTAGCGGTCACAAATTTTGCCAAGATCAATTAAAATGCATCTGTCAAAACCAGTCAGCAAGCACGTGATGCCTTGAGATTGATCATGAGGTGATCTATTCAACCACAGAGCACAGAGAAGCCCAGCTCTTCCCTTACCTGAAATGCATACAGACTTAATGGCTGGAGTGATTAGGCAGCAGTGAGGAGTAGGATTGGTAGCTCAGGTTACTGAGGTCAGTCATCACATGCTTTCTGACTGGTTTTGACAGATGCATTTAAATTGAACTTGAAAAGTTTGCAACATAATTAAATCTTCAGTAAATTCCGGCGGCACAGTGCCACCGTGGTTAGCACTGCTGCCTCACAGCACCAGAGACCTGGGTTCAATTCCTGCCTCAGGTGACTGACTGTGTGGAGTTTGCACATTCTCCCCATGTCTGCGTGGGTTTCCTCTGGGCACTCTGGTTTCCTCCCACAGTACAAAAATGTGCAGGTTGGGTGAATTGGCCATGCTAAATTGCCCGTAGTGTTAGGTGAAGGGGTAAATGTAGGGGAATGGGCCTGGGTGGATTGCGCTTCGGCGGGTCGGTGTGGACTTGTTGGGCCGAAGGGCCTGTTTCCACATTGTAAGTAATCTAATATAAATTTCAGCGCTGGGGCTTTGAACTGTTCTTGCAATCAAAATCAAGATCCTGCATAGACCATCTCCCCATTTAGAAAGAAGCAGATCATTATCTGTTCTTTTGTCTCTCTTGAAAGGAAATGCGTGTTTGTCATGTTTTGGGGCACTTTTGATGAACCAGCTGGTTTTTAGATGTGAGTCTCATTGTGAAACCCTATACAGTATCTAATAGTCCAATAAATAGCTTAGGTATGGACTTTGTTTCAGTGTCAATGTGCTGTTATCTTGACTCATCACATTGCTTTCTACTCCATTGTAACCATCGGTCTTTGTGAATCAGTGTGCCTCTGGGCATATGTGTGTGCACGTGTGAGTGAATGTCTGTGCGTGTATATTTGTTTGAGTGTGTGTCCGTGTGTACATAGGAGTATTTGTCTGTGTGTATGCAGTCATTTGAATGCTTGCCTGTGCATGTGTGCACTTTCTGTGTGTGTCTGTTTGTGCATATGATTGTGCGTGTGCTTGTCAGTGCACATCTGTAGCGTGTGTGCCTGACACCTTATCCGTGCACAGGTGTATGCGTGCATATGAGTGTGTATGTGCACGAGTATGCACATGAGAATCCAAGTCTGTGCATATGTATATCTATATTTGTGTGTGTGTGTGTGTGTGTGTGAAGCTTATCAATGCTGTTAATATTGCATTTTCTGAATGGATAATCTTAGTGAGATATATCGGGCAACACAAAATCTCAGGTATTACAATTTAAAAGTTCAAGTCAATATTTTATCATTTACCAAACATATCTGAATGCAAAATGATTTGTTTTCTTGAAGCAGATTTGTTCCATTATGAATAAAATGTGTTATTGTATTTTGAGTTTTTGTTCCCATCAACAGCCACTGTGGCAGAGATGACGAGCTGATTGAATGCTGCTGTTTGCATTGAATTGTGATTGTAGCCCATGATTTGAACTGCAATGTTATTGAACTTCATGACATACTGTTAAAGAATAGAAAATCTGATGATGGAGTCAAATAGAAACAAGGAGAAACAAAGAAGTGGTTTTATTTATGTGCTGCTTTATCACATCTTTAGGGTGACCTCAAACACTTGTGTGAATTACCTTTGCAAGGCCTGTCACTGTTGGTAGGTCAATAATTTTTATATTTTTGGAGAAATGGTTACTGAAGCTTAACATGGTGGGTCACTATTTGAACAGTTCAATGTAGATTATCTTTTAATTGCAATGAATCTTCTTCCACTCAAAGTACATGTTTCACTAAAATAGCATCTCACATTTCATTTTCAACCTATTCTTCATTGTTTGCTGTAGTGTTTCATTTAGTTGCAAGGTTAATCAGCAAACCTGCAACTATCTGCTTTAGCAATTGATCATTCATCCTGTTTCTATAGTGAATTAGCATCCTTCCTTCACTTTACTGCTTCGTAGACAGCAGATAGATTTCAGTTATTAATCAGATTACTTCATACTCAGCAGATGGATCTCAGTTATTAGTCAGATTGAAGCACAGTAATTAGCCTGTTTTGTCTTTATTTATCTGGCATCTCCCCTCAACAGGGAAATATGCACAGGTATTGAGGCCCTACCAAATATATTCCTTCTCATTTCATCATGAAACAGAGCAATATAAAGGTGCTGGTCATTTGTTTATTTGTTAGAATGCATGAGTTACTTTTATTATATTAGTTAGATGATTTTGCTTGACTTGCTGGTCACTTTGTTTGCAGACTGTGTGGCTTGCATGGTTACGAACATCAACATGTCTATACTTAAAGGATGACAATTACTCCAAAGGTACATTGACTGTGGTGTGAATCTGAATGCATTGGCTGTGTTCATCTTAATAGCCATCCTGTTATCAATTATGTTCCTCCACCCACCCTCTAATTTCTATCTTGTCTGTGTGATGTAAGGGCAGTCACTGAAGGCAATTTGGAAGCATTACCTAAGGGGGCTGAATGATAACCTATGTCCAATCTGCTGTTGAGATTTGTCTGAGCCTAAAATTAACTCTGATCAAGTAGCTCACCCTCAACTGGGTGACAGCAGTCTGACTTTATGATGAGTCTTGGGCCTGTTTATCGTTTGTTTGCATGGGGAAAAGAATCTGGGCACTCGTTTTGCCTGCCAGAGACTGAAAGTTAGCCCTTGGGAGTAGGGGTGGCAGACAGGACATGGCCAATTTTGTGGGTGAAGCTTCAATCAAGTGGAGTGTTTAATGGATTTCTGTAAACGACTGAGGAGAGTCACACACGTTGCAGTTACCTGGGTGATTTGCACAAAAACATAATTCTGTCATCTTTGAAGCTGCGCAGCTGGCCTGTGTCTCAATTATAGATGTCTCTGGATGCCAGTGTGAATGACATCCAAAGCCTTACCTTGTGGGACAGGAATGCTGATCTTCTGGAGCTGTGATGGAGAAAAAGAACACACGAAAAAGGAGCAGGAGCAAAGGCCAACACCTCTTCCATTTGATCATGGCTGATCACTGATTTCAAAGTTCCTCAGGGATCCCACCAAGGCTGTATGATATTTCAGAGATGGTAAGTGTTTAATTTTCAAATGAAAATTGTTAGTAATTGATTGGAGGTAATGCTTCATTGTAGAAGGGGTTTAGCTTCTCATACTATTTAGTGAATATCTGCAATATGTCACAGTAATCACAGGAGACTTAATGCCTTTTCTGATGTACCTGGAGTAGATTAGATTAGATTAGATTACTTACAGTGTGGAAACAGGCCCTTCGGCTCAACAAGTCCACACCGACCTGCCGAAGCACAACCCACGCAGACCCATACCCCTACATTTAACCCTCCACCTAACATTACGGGCAATTTAGCATGGCCAATTCACCTAACCTGCACATTTTTGGATTGTGGGAGGAAAACGGAGCACCCGGAGGAAACCCACGCAGACACGGGGAGAATGTGCAAACTCTTCACACAGAGTCGCCTGAGGCGGGAATTGAACCTGGGTCTCTGGCGCTGTGAGGCAGCAGTGCTAATCACTGTGCCACCGTGCCGCCCACAAAGTGGTTATAATGTGCAGATGCCAACTGTCACATTTAATCTTATCCTAGAACTTGCAAGAACAAATTGTGCTTCACATGGTTACTCTCACTTCAATTGTTAGAGTCCCCTGTGATGAAGGAAATGGGAGTAATTTGCTTCTAAATATAGCTGCTAACAGTCTGCACAGCTTCAGTTTTTGATAATGTTACAGGATATAACATGGTTGGTTTTCCTCTGCTGCAGTCAAATTTCAAATGCATATTAAAGAGTTAACGGAGGATGAGATGCAGCTTTGTTGTGTTGACCCATCCTTTATTTTTCATTTGCATGCTTTCAGTCAAACAAAATTGTCTGAAAATAATATCCATTTGGACACTGGCGCAGAAACTGGCATTTGAAAAATCAAAAAATGACCCCTCCCCGAAAAGAAAGGGACCAATTTATACATTGAGTTAAAAAAGTGAATTGTCAGCACTGGTATGGGTGGTCACCATTTTTTAATTGGTAATTACACCTGACATAATGAGTGCAATGTCTTAAATACCAATGCATCTTTTGCTGCATGTCCCATATTACCTGTTTGATCTATTGCATCCTGTGGCAAGGTGTCAGGAAGGAAAACATTCATTTCTTGGACAAAACATTTGCAGAGAAACAGTGTTATGGCTGACAAAATGGATCGATGTGTATACCAAGTAAACATGAGTTTTGGGACAAATAAAATGAGGTCGCTTTTATACGTGGGTTGAATCATACACCACGGTCTCTGGTAATTTTCACATAGATGCTGATGTCATCCAGCTCGCCCTCTCTCAACTCCTTCACTGCTGCTGGAGGCTGTAGCTTTGACATTCAGTACTTTATTAGCAGAGATTTCCTCCAATTAATCATTGAGAATATGTCTACACTGACATCTCAGTTTAAAAATTCTTAGTTCTTGTTTTCAGATCCCTTTGTGGCCTTTCCCTGCCCTATCTCTGTAATCTCCCGCAGCCCTGCAACCTCTATGATATCTGTGCCTAGCTGAACCTTTTGATCACCCCTGATTTTAATTGCCCCATCTCAGTTGTGCATTCATGATGTCAAACTCCTAAACTCTGGAATTGTATCTGAAAAGTCTTTGCCTCATATCTATCTTTTGTTCTTTAAGACTGCAGTTGAAACCCACCTCTTAGAACAAGTTGTTTGATGTCTGCTTGCCTGATGGGCCTGGGCCTAGGCATTACTAATTGCTCATGATGTTCCTCAGAAAATCTCTATGAAGTTGAAAGTATGTTACGTATTGCCTGATAGTACAAAGCATATTCTTCGCTCAGAGGAAACACTCAGTCAATGCTTTTCATCTTGCAAACATCGGAACTAGAATGCAACTGAGAAGCCAGACATGGAAAGGAATACCAATTTATGGAAGGAGGATGTTAACTGATTGCTTGGGACATCTCAATGCCTGAGGCAAAAATGGGTGAGGAGGTAAGTAAGTGACTGTGGTGATTGACTGTGGAGGCTGGATAGGCAAGCAAGTAAGCAGGTGACTGGGGAGCTGGGGAGAATGTATGCATGGATGGGTAGGTGGAGTGAATGGATGAATGAGTGGGCCTCGGAGAGAGAGGGAAAGATCCATCTTCTCCCACCTCCTACCCTCACTTAGAGTCATAGAATTATAGAGATGTACAGCATGGAAACAAACCCTTTGGTCCAACTAATCCAGGTTGACCAGATATCCTGACCTAATCTAGTCCCACCTGACAGCACCCAGCACATATTCTTCAGGCAGCTCATTTCACACATGAACCACTTCACAAATTATGTCCACAAAACAGGCTGAGTGAGTAGGAATACCAAGCTTGAAAGGCTAAATCACTTAGTAGCCCTGCTTTAATAGGAATTCAGCTGTGTCCAACTTGAAGCGTCTCACCAGAATTAAAGCTAACTCCTTAACTTGGTTCTAATCACCACATTTAGCTGAAGATCAGTACTTGAGGCTTCATCTCTCTCAGCTTTAGCTCTACTGCTTGGCACTTTTTAATGGTTGTTTGTATGAATTACTTATTCATTCAATTGAATTACTGATTTGGAATCTTTTTCAGAACTGTTCTTGTAGAATCCCCACAGTATGGAAGCAGGTCGTTTGGCCCATTGAGTTCACACTGACCCTCAGAAGAGCATCTCACCCAGATCCACCCACACCCCATCCCCGTACTCTGCATTCCCCATGGCTAATCCAAGTCTGCACATCCCTGGATACCACAGGGCATTTTAGTATGATCATTCCACATAACCTGCACATCTTTGGACTGTGGGAAGAAACCGGAACATCTGGAGGAAATCCACACAGACATAGGGAGAATGTGCAAATGTCACACCTGAGGGTGGAATTGAACTCAGGTCCCTGCCACTGTGAGGCAGCAATACTAACCACTGAACCCTGTGCTGTCCCGTTTTGGTGCACTTCAGCTCTCTGAAATTTGCTGTCCATGCCCCAGAGTGAGAGAAAAATTTGCCTATGCCTTCAAAAGACTCCACCAACTTCCACATCCTAAAACATGCTGAAAAAGGTTGAACAACGCAGATACAGAAAGAGGTCTATGGCACTGTGGGTAATGCCTTGACCCCTTGCCTCTGAGCCAGAAGTCTGCTTCAAATCTAAATCCAGGACTTATGTTCAAGGAAACTGTGTTCAACTTTCCAGTTTGTAAGAGTGGGATAGTTTTCTGGACCACCATGTGATGGCAAGAAAATGGAGCCTCTGCCATCACGAACATCACTATCCATTGGGGTAAGGAGGAAACGATAGGTGGAGGTATAGCCCAAAGAGAGAGAAGAACGGTTGGACAGACAAAGGAGAATGAATGGCTGCTAATGGGGACTACTAGTGGCTAACAATGGGCTGCATGTAATAGCAGACTATGTGATAACAAGGCCTGGTGTGTGAGGGTTAGGATAAGGACATGGGAGAAGGTGTCTCAAGTCCTAAAATTGTGGGACTCAATATTGAATGCAGAAGGTTGTAGAGTTCTCAAGTGGAAAATGAGGTGCTGATCTATCAGCTTGTCTTGAGCTTTGCTGGAGCATCGCGACAAGTCTGAGACAGAGATGTTAACCAGGGAACAAGGTGGTGTTTTGAAGTGACAGGCAGTTGGAAGCTCAAGGTATTTTTTGTGGACAGAACTTAGCTATTCTGCAAAGCGGTTACCCAATCTATGCTTCATTTGCCTCGTGTAGAAGACATCACATTATGAACAGCAAATGCAATAGATTAGATTGAGTGATGAGCCGGTGAGGCGCTACTTCACCTGGAAGATGTTTCTGGTCCCTTGGATAGTGACGGATAGGAAGTAAATTTGCTACATTTGTTACATTTGCTGCGGTTGCAGGGGAAGGTGCCAAGATGCTGTTTGGGTGAGGGGCGGCAGGGGTTGGATTTGTTGGGAATGAAGGAGGAGTGGATCAGGATGTCCTGGATGGAACAAAAGGGATGGAATGGAAATATGTGTCTGGTGCTGGCATTCCAGTGGAAGTGGATACTAGTGGGATAGTAGGTGAGAACAAAGTGGTCTTTGTTGCTGTTGTGGGAGGCAAGAGAGGGGTGAGGGGTGAAGTATGGGAGATAGGTCAGACCTGGCTGAGGGCCTTGTCAACTAGTGCTGGTGAAGGCTAGGTTGAAGAAGAAGGTGGACATTTCAGAGGCACTCTTGTTAAAACTCACATCATCAGAATACGTGATGGAGACAGAGGAACTGGGTGCTTTGAATAGAGTTTGTACATGAAGTAGGGTGTAAGGATGTTTAGTCAAAGTAACTGTGGCAGTCATGTGGTTTGTAATGGATATTGGTGGACAGCCTATCTCCAGAATTAGAAACAGAGATGTTGAGAAAAGAAAGAGAGGAGTCAGAGATAGATCAGGTGAGAGTGGTTTGGAAATTGGAAGCCAAATTATTAAACTTTTCCAATTCCAAATGAGAGAGGGAAGCAATGTTAATGAAAGATGTTGCACATGGGTGCCAGAATAGAGCAAGAACATACCCCACAAAGCGACAGGCATAACTGGGACTCTTGCCATTCTTTTGACCTGAAGAAAGTGAGAGGAGTTAAAAGAGAACTTGTTCAGGGTGAGGATGAGCTCAATCAGGCAAAGGAGGGCAGTGCTGGCTGGGGACGCGAAAGGCCTTTATTCCAGGAAGAAACAAAGAGACCTGCGATCATCCTGAAGTTGGATGGATGTGTAGAGGGATTGCGCATTCATGGTATGTAATTGGGAAGCCAGTAGATAAGGGGAGGAAAAGCTATGTTAATATATGGGACAGGAACAGGCAGAAAGAATAGTTTTGTCCTGCTGGTCCAATTTGTGGATTTTGAGAAGGAGGTAGAAGTGAGATGGGGAGTTGGGAGACTATGAGCTTCCTTAATTTTATGTTCAATTCCTTTCATAGTAAAGGATTGTATCCCCTCAACTGTCTTAATTATGTCCTGAACTCCAAATCCCCCTTGGAAGTCTGCAATCTCCAATTAAATAATACTCTGCTTTTTTATCCTTTCTCCCAAAATGAACAACTCTATCTGCCTTGTTTTGCCCCACTTCATCAATTAATCTATATCCATCTGCATCTTCCTTTTGTCTTGTTCACCACATAATTTCCTTCCTAGCTTGCTGTCATCTATGAATTTAGCTCAATGTCTCATTGAGGTCATTGATGTAATTTGCAACAAGTTGAGACTCCAGCACAGACTCTGGTAGGACTCCATTGTTACATCGCGGCAATCAGACAACCACCTATTTATCCACATGCTGTTTTCTGCTGGCCAGCTAATTTTCTACCCTGCAATACCATCACTTTTTTTTATTATTCACTATTTCTTTGTGGCATCTTTTCAAATGCTTTCTATAAATACAAACAGAGTATGTCTACCAGTTCCTCTTTATCCACAGCATAATTGCTCATTTAAAGAATTCCTGAATATTGTTTAAACATGATTTGCCTTTGATAAAACCATGCTGATTTTTCTGAATTAACTTGACTATTTCTTTTTGCTGTTTTTGATTGATTCTGACACCTTCATGTCAGGTGACAAGTCTTTAGTTTCCTACCTCGATCCCTTCTTGAATAGAGTGATGCACCAGTCTGATTAAATATTTTCTGAATTTAGAGAATTTTGGAAAATTAATACTAATGCATGCACTAACTCATTAGCCACCTCCATTTACACCCTGGGCGCACAGACGTGTCAGCCTTAGTTATATCAGTTTGTTTCATGCTACTTACCATGTGATTGTAATTTCACAAAGTTCTTTTCTCCTTTAGACCTCCTGATTTATAGCTATTATTGCAGTTTATTGATGGAAATCACCTAAGGGGAGACAGGAGGAAAATATTTATTTATTTTATCTGTCATTTCTTTATTATCCACTACTGCATCCATCAGTTCTTACCCTCAAGAGAACCAATACTCAACTTACTTGCGCTTTTCATTTCTAGATACCCACAGAGACTTTAGCTAACCATTTTCATATTCCTAATTAGCTTCCTCTCATGCTAAATTGTCCATAGTGTTAGGTTAGGGGTATGGGTGGGTTGCGCTTTGGTGGGTCAGTGCGGACTTGTTGGGCCGAAGGGCCTGTTTCCACACAGTAAGTAATCTAATCTAAATATTGAGGGATATATGATATTCAACAAACATAGGAATATAGGTAAAGGTGGAATCTGGGTAAATGCAGTGCAGTACAGGCCCTTCGGCCCTCGATGTTGCGCCGCCCTGTCATACTAATCTGAAGCCCATCCCACCTACACTATTCCATGTACCTCCTTTTGCCTGTCCAATGACGACTTAAACTTGCGAATCTACTACCGTTGCAGGCAAAGCATTCCGTACCCTTGCTTATGCTCGAAACGTCGAATTCCCTATTCGTGAGATGCTGCCTAACCTGCTGTGCTTTAACCAGCAACACATTTTCAGCTGTGGTCTCCAGCATCTGCAGACCTCATTTTTTACCCTTACTACTCTCTGAGTAAAGAAACTACCTCTGACATCTGTCTTACACCTATCTCCCCTCACTTTAAAGTTGTATCCCCTTGTGTTTGCCATCCCCATACTTGGAAAAAGGATCTCTCTGTCCACCCTATCTAACTCTCTGATTATCTTGTATGTCTCTATTAAGTCACCTCTCAACCTTCTTCTGTCTAATGAGAACAGCCTCAAGGCCCTTAGCCTTTCCTCGTAAGACATTCCTTCCATACCAGACAGCATCCTAGTAAATCTCCTCTGCACCCTTTCTAAAGTTTCCACATCCTTCATATAATGCGCTGACCAGAACTGTACACAATACTCCAAGTGTGGCCATACTAGAGCTTTGTACAGCTGCAGCATAACCTCCTGGTTCCAGAACTCAATCCCTCTATTAATAAAGGCCAAAACACTGTATGCCTTCTTAACAACCCTGCCAATCTGGGTGGCAACTTTCAGGGATCTGTATACATGGATACCGAGATCTCTCTGCTCGTCTGCACTCCCAACAATCTTACCATTAGCCCAATACTTTGCATTCCGATTACTCCGTCCAAAGTGTATCACCTCACACTTGTCCACATTAAACTCCATTTGCCACCTCTCAGCCCAGCTCTGCATCCTATCTATGTCTGTCTGCAACCTACTACATTCTTCGTCACTATCCACAACTCCATCAACCTTAGTGTCGTCCACAAATTTACTAACCCACCTTTCTAAGCCCTCATCCAGGTCATTTATAAAAATGACAAACAGCAGTGGACCCAACATCGACCCTTGCGGTACACCACTAGTAACTGGAGACCAAGATGAACATGTTCCATCAACTACAATCCTCTTCATTCAGCAAGCCAATTACTGATCCAAACTGCTATGTCTCCCACAATCCCATTCCTCTGCATTTTGTATAATAGCCTACCATGGGGAACCTTATCGAATGCCTTGCTGAAATCTGTATACACCATATCAATCAGTTTACTCTCATCTAACTGTTTAGTCACTTTGTCAAAAAACTCAATAAGATTCATTAGGCACGACCTACCCTTCACAAAACCGTGCTGACTGTCCCTGATCAGATTATTTTTTTCTAGATGGCTATAAATCCTATCATCTCTTATAACCTTTCCAACACTTTACCAACAACTGAAGTGAGACTCACTGGTCTGTAATTACCAGGGTTGTCTCTACTACCCTTTTTTGAACAAGGGAACCACATTTGCTATCCTCCAGTCCTCAGGCACTTTTCCTGTAGACAAACATGATTTGAAGATCAATGCCAAAGGCTCGGCAATCTCTTCTCTTGCTTCCCAGAGGATCCCATCTATCCAAGGATAGATCCCATCTGGCCCAGGGGACTGGTCTATTTTCATACTCTGCAGTACTTCCAGTACCTCTTCCTTGTGAACCTCAATCTATTCTAGACTAGATGCAAGTATTTGTATATCTTTCTCGCCAACATTTTCATTTTCTATAGTGAACACTATCGAAAAATATTTATTTAGTGCTTCCCCTATCTCGTCTGACTCCACACACAACTTCCAGTATTGTCCTTGATTGGCCCTAATTTAACTCTCATCATTCTTTCATTCCTGACATACCTATGGAAAGCCTTAGGGTTGACCCTGATTCTATCCACCAACAGGCTCGTTACCCAGTACTAAATCTAAAGTGGCTTCGCCTCTTGTAGGCCTGTCTACATACTGTGTCAGGGAGCCCTCCTGCACACACCCTCCTGCAAAAACTGACCCATCTATAGTACTCGTACTGTCGTGATCCCAGTCAAAATTTGGATAGTTGAAGTCCCCCATGACAACTACCCTGCCTCTCTCACTCCTATTGAGATTCATCTTAGCTATCCTTTCCTTTACATCTCTGGGACTATTCGGAGGCCTATAGAAAACTCCCAGTATGGTGACTTCTCCTTTCCTGTTTCTAACCTCAGCCCATACTACCTCAGTTAACGAGTCCCCAGACATCCTTTCTATAACTGTAATATTGTCCCTGGTCAACAATGCCACACTTCCCCCTCTTTTACCATCTTCTCTATCCTTACTAAAACATCTGAATCCCAGAACCTGCAACAGCCATTCCTGTCCCTGCACAATCCATTGCTTTATTGATTCAGTAGCTAGAGATGACTGTGGCTCAGGATATCAGGATTTAGAATCAATTTGGGTGGAAATTGATTCTAAATCAATAGTGGAAAATGAGAAAATAAGTCACTAATGGGAGTGATCCACTTACCCCCTCCCATTACTTCCCAACAGTAACGACAATGTGGACAAAGTGCGTAAGAAGAAATATTGGGTGCTTATAATAAAGAGGTGGCAGTAATCATGAGTCACCTTAACTTACAAATAAACTAGAAAAATCAGATTGTCAGGAGTAGCTGAGGTGAATAGTTCTGAAAATGCTTTTGAGATAGTTTCTCAGAGAGACACATTCTGTAACCGGCCAGACAAGAAGTGATATTAGATGTGGTATTGTGACTGGATTCATTAATGACCTCAGAATTAAGGTACAAGTCATTCTGGTATAACACACATTTCATCAACTCAAATTGGCAACAATGCAATTGAGAAATTGTTCACACTGTTTGTATAACGCAAACTTTTTACTGAGTGGGTATAGTGATTTTCTATAGTGATCTTCTACAGTGTAATTTTCTATTACAGTTAACATTGTGCGATTTTCTTTAGTGCGAGTTTGCACAGTATAACAGTATGGTTATAGCAGAACGACCTGTATCTCTCGGCAGCAGCGGCAATAATATAATTGAATTTCACAAATAGTGTGAAAGAGAAAGGGTTGGGGCTAAGACTAGTAGTTTTATCTTAGATAAGGGTAATTATGTGGGCATGAAGCCTGAGTTAGCTGAAGTGAGCTGGCATATTAGGGGAGGGGATAAATTCATAGAGACGAAAGTGACGACTGCAGACCGTTCACAACCATATCACCTCAGGGGATCTCCCACTCACAGCTTCCAACCTCAGAGTTCGGGAACTCCGCATGGCCCGGTTCTACCTCCTTTCCAAGATCCACAAGCCTGACAATCTTGGCCGACCCATCGTCTCAGCCTGCTCTTGCCTCGCTAAACTCTTCTCCACATACCTCGATACTGTCCTATTCCCCTGGTCCAAGAACTCCCTACACATGTTTGTGTCACCACTCACTCCCTCCACCTGCTCCAAGGCTTTTGTTTCGCTGGCCTCCAATGCCTCATTTTCCCCATGGACATCCAGTCCGTGTACACCTCTATCTGCCATGACCAGGGCCTCCAAGCCCTCCTTCTTCCTCTCCCCACATCCCCACCAGTACCTTTCCACTGACACTCTCATTCATTTGACTGAACTGGTCCTCAGCCTCAATAATTATTCCCAATTCCTCCGCTTCCACCCCATCTGTTCCCAGGAGGATCAATTCAATTGTAGAACACACCAGATGGCCTCTCTCTTTAAGACCACAATTATCCCTCCCACATGGTTGATGACCTCCAGCACATCTCATCTTCTTCCCACACCTCCACCCTCAAACACCACCCCCCCAACTGCAACAAGGACAGAACACCCCGTGGTCCTCACCTTCCACCCCACCAACCGCTATATACATTGTATCATCCTCCGCTGTTTCAGCCACCGACAAATGGACTCCCCCACCAGAGATATATTTCCCTCCCCACCCCATCTGCTTTCTATAAAGACCATTCCCTCTGTGACTCCCTTGTCAGGTCAACGCATCCACCAACCCACCCTCCCCTCCTGGCACCTTTCCCTGCCACCATAGGAATTGCAAAACCTGTGCCCACACCACCTCCCAAGGCCCCAAAGGAGCCTTCCACATCCATCAAAGTTTCCCCTGCACTTCTAACTTGTCATTTACTGTATCTATTGCCCCCAATGCAGTGTCCTTTATATTGAGGATACCCAATGCCTACTCGCAAAGCGCTTCAGAGAACATCTCCTGGATACAGGCACCAACCAACCAATCCCACCACCCCGTGACCGAACACTTCAACTCCCCCTCCCACTCTGCCATGGACATGCAAACCCTAGGCCTCCTCCATCGGCACTCCCTAACTACCCAATGCCTGGAGGAAGAATGCCTCATCTTCCGTCTTGGGCCCTCCAACCTCATGGCATCAATGTGGATTTCATCAGTTTCCTCATTTCCCCTCCCCCCACCTTATCCTAGTTCCAACTTCCAACTCAGCACTGTCCTCATGACCTGTCCTATCTGTCCATCCTCCTTCCCACCTATCTTCTTCAACCTATCACCATTACCCCCATCTCAATCCATCTACCACACTCTCAGTTACCTTCCCCCCAGTCTCACCCCCTCCCAATTATCTCACCACCCCCTCGGCTCACAGCCTTATTCCTTTTGAAGAGCTTTTGTTTGAAACATCGACTTTCCTGCTCCTTGGATGCTGCTTAACCTGCTGTGCTTTTCTAGCACCACACTCTCGATAAATTCATATAGACATAGTCATCAACATTTAAGGGGATAGTACATCCTACTCTGAATAAATTAAGTCACATTATAAGAAAAGTTCAAAAGGGAGGAGTCATCATCCATGCTGAACTGAAGAAGTTAAATAAAGCACCAACCTTAAGAAAAAAACAGGGAGAAAGCGAGGACTGCAGATGCTGGAGATCAGAGCTAAAAATGTGTTGCTGGAAAAGCGCAGCAGGTCAGGCAGCATCCAAGGAGCAGGAGAATTGACGTTTTGGGCATATGGAGAAGGGCTTATGCCTGAAACGTCAATTCTCCTGCTCCTTGGATGCTGCCTGGCCTGCTGTGCTTTTCCAGCAACACATTTTTCAGCTTAAGAAAAACATGCAACTGTGCAAAAAGCATGGTAAGGTAGATGTTTGGCTAGAATATAAAGAACACAAGAAAACAACCAAAAGTTTCATGGAAAAAAAGAAATTAGAGCATTTTTAAGTGCATTTAAGTCGTCATTGGACAGGCAAAAGGATGTACATGGAATAGTGTAGGTGGAATGGGCTTCAGATTAGTTTGACAGGGCGGCGCAACATCGAGGGCCGAAGGGCCTGTGTGGAAACAGGCCTTCAGCCCAACAAGTCCACACTGACCCACCAAAGCGCAACCCACCCATACCCCTACATTTACCCCTTACCTAACCAATTCACCTGACCCACACATCTTTGGACTGTGGGAGGAAACCGGAGCACCCGGAGGAAACCCACGCAGACACAGGGAGAACGTGCAAACTCCACACAGTCAGTCGCCTGAGGCAGGAATTGAACCCGCGTCTCTGGCGCTGTGAGGCAGCAGTGCTAACCACTATGCCAACATGCCACTCAGGACCTAACAGTAACAGCTATACTACCCACAGATTACGTTTTTTCCTCTTAACTTGTCTCCACCACCTCTTTGTATATCTAATTCGACTCCCCTTCCTATTTAGTTTAGAACCACCTCAACGTCCTTAATTATGTGGTTCTTAAGAACACAGGGCCCAGTATGTTTCAGGTGTAGACTGTCCTCACTTTCCTGTTTTGCCAGAGTCCCACAAACTGGCAGCCACTTCATCAACACAAATGTTTTTCATCTTTTTAATTTTGCGGACACTATGCCAATTCATGCACAGCTCAGGTAGTAACACAGATTCTCCTTTCCAGTGTAGTGTTCGTCATATTAATTTTGCAGGACCTCTTTGCAGTTCTATCTATGTTCCTCCAATGACAGTGGCAATTGCATCTTCTTTCCCACTGCAAGTTCATTATTAGTCCTGAGCAGATATCCAGAACCCTGCCACAAGGCAGGCAACAGAAGAGACTGTTCTCTCACTATTTGCTCCATAAAATTGGGTGAATAGCTTTTCTATGCTGTCTGCTGCAATTACATTCTTTGTTTATCCTCCCACCTGAATGGCTTTGTGTACCAAGTTGCCATGGTCAGTTTGATCACTTACCATCTAGCCACATTCCTCCACTCTTATCCGAACAAGTTGAGGGAACCTCAAAACCACTGGACAATTGCAGAGGCTGACATTCCTGCCCTCTGGGTCCCCTTATCGACTTCATTGTCAGTTACAAATCTTCCTCTTCCTGACCACTGACCAAATAAGCAGACCCCATCCTAATTAGTACAACAGCCTCTTGTAACAAAATATACACATCATGTACCTCTTAACCCCGGTGTGTCACAATATCTGTTTCAGCCTCCAGCTCACAAACTGTAAGCCAAAGCTGCTCGAATTTCTGTACTTTTTTACTGTAGCCATGTTTGAACATAGAACAATATAGCAGAGAAATAGGCGCTTTGCCTCACTGCATCTAAGCCAACTGTGATGCATTCTAAACTAATCATATCTGTTGTACGTTATCCTCTATTCCGTGCCTTTTCACATGTCTATCTAAGAGCCTCTTAAACATTGCGATCACCTTTGGTTCTACTACCTCCACTGTTAGTGCATTCTAGACACCTACTACATTGGTTGTAACAAAAAAACTTGCCTCGCACATCTCGGTTAAATTTTTTCAATCTCACCTTAAATTTATTCCCCCTCATATTTGACATTTTAACCCTTGGAAATATACTTGGACTATCCACCTTACCTATGCATCTCATGATTATATATATTTCTAAGAGGTTCATCCTCAGTGTCCAAAGCTCTAGTGAAAATAATTCAAGTTTGTCTAACTCTTTTAGTTAATATGCTCTAATTCAGATGACATCCTGGTAAATCTCCTTTGCACCCTTTCCAAGCTTTCACATCCTTCCTTTTATGCGGAGACCAGAACTGCACACAATACTCCAAATGTGGCCTAAATAAAGTTCTATACATCTGCAACATGACTTGCTAACTTTTATACTTAATGCCCTGGCCGATGGTAAGGCCCCAGCAATTCCCTCCCTTGTCTCTTTTAGTATCCCTCCAGGCTCTGGGGACTTATCTACCTTAATTTCAAGACACCCAACACCACCACCTCCTTGATATTGACATGCCCCAGAATATCAAAGTACCCCTCTCTAATCTTACCACCATCTATATCCTTCTCCTGGGTGAATACAGATGCAAAATATTAGTTAAGGGCATCATTCAATTTCTCTGCCTCCAGCATAAATTCACTCCTTTGTCCTTGACTGGATCTTTCCATTTTCTAGCTACAACTTGCTCCCAATATACAATAAAATGTCTTTGGATTCTTTTTAATTCTATTTGCCAAAAACATTCCATGGTTTCTTCCAGCCCTCCTAACTTCTTGTGTAAATTATTTTCTGTTGTTATAATTAGTCTTCCCCTGGTTTAGCACTTTCACCTAAGGACCAGTCTTTTCCTATCCATAACTACCTTAAGTCCTATGGAATTGTGATCACTATTCCCAAAAGCCTGCACTGAAACTTGGATCACCTGACCAGGCTCATTACCTAGTACAAGGTGTAGCGTGGCCCTTTCCCCATTTGGATTATCTACATGTAGTTTCAAGAAAGTTTCACAGAGCTCTGGATCAAAATGGTGTCTTGAAACATCACTTGAGCTGCCATTCTTCGTGCATTTAATTATTTGATTGCATTGTTCCTTTATTTATGTTGCCTTTTATCAATTTTATTAACTTTACCACCAATGTGGCACTGCCAAGGGAAGTAATAGAAGCAGTAATTATTACAATGTCTAAGAGGCACTTATAGAGACGTATTAATAAGCAGGGATTCAGACCATGTGTAAGTAGATGCAATTAGTTTGGAATGACATTCTGATCTGCACTTTTAGGGTGGGCCAAAGGCCTGTTCCTGTGCTCTAGTAAAGAAATACAGAAAAAACTTAACCCTACTGGGGCTCACTATATAGCTAGCTCCTTTCTCTCTAGTAGAGTGCAAACTGCTTCCAGTCAGCTCCAATGAATGTAGCTCTGTCTCAGCTTGTCTGTCTCAAGGCCCTGTTCTTACCTGCTCGTCCAAGTGATTCTGATTGCCTGGGATCAGTTCAGGTTCCTTTACTGGCCCGGTCCTCTCAGGGAAGCTGACTGCCTAACTCAGGATCCTCACTTTGCCAGCATCTTAGAATGTTAAACTATGTTGAAACTGCTGTATTAAAACAAATTATTGTTATCACTGGACACAATTCATTATAAGACCATATGAAGTAGGAGGAACAGTTGCCTATGCAGTCAATCAAGTCTATTTTGTCATTTGATGAGATCAAGTTCGATCTGACTTTATCTCAGTGCCACTTGCCTGCCCATTCCTATGTCTCCCACATGGATCAAGGATCTGTCTAACTCACTTTGAATACATTCAGTGACTCAACTCTGCTGTACTCAATGGAAAAGAATTCCAAGACTAATGAGTCTCCAGAACCAGAAATAATTTTTCACCTCTGTCTTAAATGGTATACTGTTTATCATGTGTTCCTAGTCCCAGATTCCCTCACAAAGGGAAGCATGCTCCCAGTATCATTCTTCCCAAATTCCCTCAAATATTCAATAAGATCTATATTGAGTAAAAAAGCACATTATGATATCTCGGATGCATGTGTTTTCAAAAGATCATGAAGCGTTTTTTTCTTTGCAGGAAGGTCTGCTGTGTTTGATGAAATTCCTTTCTTGTTATTCTTTTATTTTATATTTCTAATGTGATCCTATCAATATTGACTTTCTATATGCAATCAAGTGAGGTTAGCCATTATGGCAGTCATGGTTTCATTCGAAGACCCAATTGTTGAGTGTGACTTTGAAATTAGAATGCAGTTTCCTGTATATATTAATTGATTGTGATTTGGATTGCTGCTGCTGGCTTTAGGCTGCGTGTCATGCTGGATTGTTAAAGGTAGCATTCAGATGTGAAGGAACTAATCTTCTGTTGAATAACACTTGATTGAAAGCTTGGAGACACACTTTCAAGGTTATTTAACAAGCCTTAACTAAGGTGATGAAAGGTTATTGCTTTCCTCGATTTAAAAGGAAGAGTGAAGACTGCAGGTTCAATTTTCAAACTGCTTTGTGATAGCTGATTGCTTTGATTGTTGGTGAGGTTCTGTTGCATGAACACAGTCGATCTTCTTAATGGGGATTAACCCATGGAAAATAAGCAGATCATCTTCTTTGTCCAGCAATGTGATGGTGGTGAATGAATCAGTACCTGAATAGTCTTTGAGCTGATTTTTCCTGTTAAATGGCATTTTCTATATTGGTGCTGACCCACATGAATAAGATTTACAGATGTAATGCTGTCGCGTGGAAAGGAAAGGGGCAAAAGAAAATGTTGCCCACTGGAAAAACACCATTTGCATAAATATCAGACATTAGATATTGTTGATTCCAAATCTTACAATAACTTTAAAAAATAAAAAGAGGCTGTTTAAAGGAAAATGTGCTGTCCACATTTTTTGCAGTCGCTCTTTCCTTCAATATTTCAGACACCTCCGTCCATAATCCCCTCCAGCCGTACAGCATATCATGACTTCAGCATTTCTCTAGTTTTGGCATATTTCGCACTTATCTGGACTTAAAAACAAGAATCTGATTCAACAATGTCCTTTAAGAAGGAAATCTGCTTTCATTACCTGGTCTAACGTACATGAGACTCCAGACTCTCTAACGTTGCTGACTTTTAACTTCCTTTTGAAATGGCCTTGAGACCCAATCAGTTCAAGGGCAATTAGAAGCAAAAATGATAGCAAGAGTTAAAAGACACTTAGATAGACACATGGAGAGACAGGAAATAGAAAGATAGAATATTGGTCTTGCCAGTGTTGTGCACATCCTACATAAGAATATAACAAATAAAGTTAATGATTTCATTTTTGGCAGCCATGGCTTCAGCAGCCTCGGTCCTAAGCTTTGTCACCTCTAAAACTTCCCCAAGTTTGTTGCACATTTAAGATGCTCCTAAAAACCTATCTATTTGACTAAGCATTAGATTGCTTGTCTATTTGCCTCCTATGGGGCTCAATATCAAAATGTTTTGTAACATTGCTGCGAAGTCGATTGAGATATTTTACTAAGTTACAGATGCTTTATAAATACAAGTTGTGTGTTCTCTGTGTGACTTCCAATTCACCAGGAGAAATTTGCAGATTCAGTAAAATAAAAATAATGTGTAGCATGATTCTTTTTTCTCTTTCACAGGCTCTAACTTTGATCAGGTTCTGTTACAGGCACCCAACTGTTCTCTGCATTCACTCACCTGTATTTCTGTAAACTCTTTCTCTTTTTCAGGGGTCCCAAAGCACTAGCATCTTCTGAAATGTATCATACTGTTGTGATGTGGGAGCTTCTGCAGGCTACAGGCTACTTGCATAGAAAAATTCACCCCAGGCAATAAACAAATGAACACGATAACTTGTGCTTTTGAAATGTCAGAAGGATAAATATCAGTCAATATGAATACCTGTGCTTTTCTTCAAACATTTAGCATGAGGATACAAGCAGCGTATCTAGCTGGAAATTGCTACCACTACTTCAGGACCACACTGATGAGCCAATTCTCCAAACTGAGCATTTGTGTTTCTGAATAGGGGCTTGCACCCACCCCTATCCTGTTATTCTACAAACATGCTTAACTTGTAAGCAGAGACAATGAGTGGTCGAAGGCCCGTTAACAAGGGAAGATATTACAGCCAATTTCAATGTGATGAATTTTTCTGTCCCTCAAGGTACCTCTGGTTCCAAACAGGCGTAAGATCTTGCCTCAAATTTTAATTTGCAGCAGGAAGCAGTCATTTGTATTGGCATTACTGCAGTAATTTTGGAGCAATATTTAAGAGATATGAAACAAAGAAAGAAATTTGTGGAGAAACCCAAGACACCTGGAAGCACCTGTGAAACAAAACTGCAAATGTGTTGCTGGTCAAAGCACAGCAGGCCAGGCAGCATCTTTTTACTCAAAGATTTTTACCTGTGAAACAAAAGCAGAGTTAATGTTTCAAATCCAGTTTAACTGTTTTCTCTCCACAGATGCTGAGCTATTCCAATAATTTGTATGTTTCAGATCTCCAGTTTTTATTTTGTATTAGCTTAAAAGATGCAACTTTATTGAAAACTGCTCTCTCTTTTGTATTTCCTTCAATGCATTTTTGTGGCTTCAAGTATGAGTTGTATAAAAAATTCAAAAGCACTCATGCTTCTAAATTCTTTAACATGCTGTTCCTAATATGCCAGAATGATGATTGGATGGCTTAAGACTTTAATTTTTATACTTACTAACAGTATATATATGTGATCAGTTTAATCTTTTCCTCTGGCCCAGAATTATTCCAGTTGTTTATGGCTATCTTTGCAATTATGACGTCCTTTAACACAAATGTCAAGAATTTTGAGTGCAAATATGACCGAAAAGGGTATGATAAATAGAAGCAGGAGTAGGCCATTCTTCCTCTCAGGCCTGCTCTGTTATTCAATAAGACCAGGGTCAATTGGCCATCTCAACTCCAATTTCCTGTCGGCTTCTCCTTAACTCCCTAAAGATTTATCTATTTCAGTCTTGAAGGTGCTAAAGGATTGAGCATTCATAGCTCTCTGTGACAGAGAGTATCAAAGATCCATAACGTTCTGAGAAAAGAGATTTCTCCTTATTTTGGTCTTAAATTGATAGAACTTCACACTCCTACCCTATGGGTTATTATGTCCCTCTCATGACTTCACGTGTGCTCCTGTGTACGGAATGAATTATCAGGATCAAACCCCAGCTGATGATTCATCTCCTAAGCACGGTGGTGCTGAAAGCGTATGCATAAGAGCCTTGAGATATAATTGGCTGCAGCCAACTATTTCAACACCAGTTGGGGATTGTATCTTGCTCCTTGGCTGTTAGTTACAGCTGACTATTTCACTAGGATCTTTGCTAACCATCTAGCAATCTAAGATGAATACTTTATTCCCATGGGCTGCCTTCTTCTAAAATGTATTCCCACATTAATGGTTGACTGCAACAAATTTATTTTAATAGTTTTGAAAAAGCCCCAAACTCAGTGAGAAAGTTGCTCAATGATAATTGCACTGAATTTACTTGAGGAAAAGAAAAACTCTGGAGAAAATATTGATTCCTCAAAGAAAAACCAAAATTAATTCCACTGTTCAGCAGAAACAAATGGATGGAATAAGTATAAACTGTGTTTTGTTAAATCCTTTACAATTGTGAGAAGGAATTAAGCTCACTGTCCTAATACACCACCAACATAGTTTACAAAGAGTTATTTCCTGCCATAGATAGCTGGTCTCATGTAACAGCAATTCCTCTGTGTGTTTGGGAGGAAGAAAACAATCAGTTATGGTACCTACAAAGGACTATTGATCTGTCTATCATTTCTTATCAGAAAATTTGAGAAAAGGTGGGACACCATGGAACAATTAGCTGTCCTGGGGTGACTGATGTCTATTCTTCCACCCTGTGTTCCATGTTCCAGTGGCAGTTAGGAAAGGAGAGAAGGAATTATAAATGAGAGTCAATAAAGGTCAAGTGAAAACAAAAGAAAGATGTGCATTTATGTAGCAATTTTCATGACCACATTACCATGTAGAATGCTTTATAGACAATCATGTATTTTTAAAGTGCAGTCACTTTTGCAATGTAGATAATTATTTTGCACAGAGCAAGAGCCCATGCTCCACAATGTGATGTTGGTAGAGGGATCAGAATTAACCAGGATGCTGTCCAATATTGTTTGTTGAATTTGTGCCACAGGATCTTGTACATCTACCCGAGATGGCAAACATAGCCTTAGTTGAATGTCAATGCAAAGAGATTGTGTTAATTAACTGTTTCTAATCGGAAAGTAGGAGAGTCTTATGAATTGCTGCTTTGTTTCAGGATTGTTGCTGATGTGTAGGTGACATTTGGTCATTGAGCTATCGCTGAAGAGGAAATGTACTAGCTGATAGCAGTTATACAAAGTGTGACAGTCTGTTCTTTAAAAGGAGGAAATCGGAAAGGAAATACTGACACCTAGAAGCAAGTATAACCTTGCAGACTGACGGAAGGTGACAGGTGTGAGATGGGGGAACTAATCCACAGATGAAAAGGGAAAGCTTTGGTCTAAATGGATGGCAAATGCATAATTATTAACCAATACTTTTACTGTGCTGGAGGACAACTCTCCAACCTCGCCTTTCACATTGCCACCAGTTACTTGACACTTTGCAGCTTAATATCAGAAATTGACTGCCAACGTGTTATCTGATGCTTGTTAAATCATGAGCCATAGGTAGCAGATCACAATAAGACATTCAGTGCATATTGTTCTCAGCAGGACTGTCATGCTTGTTGAGTGATGCTGGGCCTCATTAAGCTAAGTGATGAGGACTGTTTAAGTACTAGTAGACTAAACTTGTACTTGAGTGCGATTTAAGGTGTGTTCTGATTGAAATGCTTAGATGGCTCCTGAACATAAAAAGGTAGATAAAAGAGAACTGGTTTCCTCTGATGATACAAAGCAGTAGAACAAAGAAGTACAACTTTAAAATTATAGCTGAACCATTCAAGGGCAATGGCAGGAAACACAATTTCATGCAAAAAATAATGGAAATTTGGAATTCATCCCTCATGAAGCTATTAAGGCATGGTGTGAACTAAAAGATTCAAAACAGAGCTTGAAAGATTCATTTTAATTTAGGTTTTCAGGTTTATGTAACCCTAAATAAGTTGAGTTTTAGCTCAACCATGATCGAATTGAATGTTAGAGAATGCTCAAAGGGCTGAATGGCCTCCAACAGTTCCTGTACCAATTCTCAAGATATAAGGAGATTTCTACCAGATGGCAAGTCCAGCACACAGCTATATAATTTCTGCCATGGATAAGACAAGGAGACAGATGGATTAATCCCCATTCTGTTGGCACCAATTTGATCCACACTACCCGTAAACCAACTAAGTTAACTGGGAGTCCAAGTTACTGTGGCAACCTGCACCTTTACAAGCGCATTGTAGCTTGGAGTTATGGATTGTGATCTATTAAAGAGGTTTCAAATTCTGTTCATCACATAGCTGACCAGGAGTCTCTCCTGCTTGTACCATCTGCTACTGGTATGTGTTGGAAGGATTTTTTAAGTTTCTATTCAGCTTGTTTTGCTATATTCTTGGTTTCTTGGTTCATGAAGACCTGGGGTTGGCCTTCAACCAAAAGCTTCTGGCTCAGAGACCAGGACTTTACCCATTGTGCAATGAGACCTCCCACAAGGTGAATGGAGGTAATGTCTTACATTTTATTCTGTCCTGACTTGTATTAATTAACTACTGCCAGTCCTGATTGACAGCGACTAAGTGACCATACACTGACTTGTGATCAACTGAAG
The DNA here is from genome assembly GCF_020745735.1 of Hemiscyllium ocellatum. NCBI lineage: Eukaryota > Metazoa > Chordata > Chondrichthyes > Orectolobiformes > Hemiscylliidae > Hemiscyllium > Hemiscyllium ocellatum. The sequence continues at coordinate 97,466,948 of NC_083403.1, forward strand.
GAGATTGTACAGATTTCTACTTTCACCCTCATTCTGCAGGGCACTTCAATGTTAGAGGAATGGGGGGCATGAGGACCATTCACAGAGTTCTTTTCCCCAAATTGCCTAATTAAGGAATGTGGACAGGCTAATGAACTCTGGAGGGAAGTAGAAGACCCTCCAGCACTAAAGGGGCTAAGCCTCCAGTTTGGATCAGAGGGAGATAAGGCATCTTCATGTTAAGGCAGTGGCTCTCCAGTAAAAGATGAGAAATCTGAAATTCTGGAATGTAAACAGGAAATGCTTGAAACATTCAACAGCTTCTGCAGAATCTGTGCAGAGAATTACAGAGGATGTTTCAGTCAATAGCCCATCATCTATATTGGTAAGGGGTGGGGATACAGGAGGTTCTTTGTAAGCACAGAGGCAGGGAAAGGAGGAACAGAACAAAGGAAAGGTGTGTGATAGGATGAACAGCACAAGAGATGGAATGACAAAAGAGATGATGGTGCAAGGCAAAAAGGGGTGGACACAAGCAGATAAAGGGCTGGGTATTATGTGCTCCTCCAATGTGTTTCTGGTGTGTGGGAAGTTAGTTTAGGGCATCTAGTGAGCTCACCACTTTACCATCTACACTAGAACTCTTCACTGGGAATATTTTCTAATTAAGTTCTGGAGCAATTAGGACTGAACCCATGCCTCCTGGCTCAGAAGAAGGGACACTACCACCTGAGTACATGAACCCTAGCTCTCCACAATAAATTTTAAGGTGGGGATGCCCCAAAGATACCCCAAAATCATCAGCACACTCTCCATATGCAAATAAATAAAGTGCCAATTGAGCTTGTTAAAGGCTTAATTGTCCCTGATAATACTCCACCCATTCCAAAATATGGTTGGCATGGGCAGCAGGGTGGGAGTGGGCAGACTATTATATTCTAAGCCATTTGTAAAACATTGGGAAAAAAGCTGATGTGCTATCTCCGAAGGTGCCCTTTGCATATCAGGAACACCCATTCCATTGAATATAGAATTCCCTCCTTCCTTCCCACCCGACTGCTCTGAGAAATGAAGGCACAGAAGCCAATTCAATAATTCAAACCAACTCCTGTGTATTATGGTTGTGGCCCTTCTGTCTGTTCGAATGGCTGTCTGTCATCATTCTTTCTTGGGGTGCAAGTGGTATTCCACCTTCTGCAATCCTACCCCTTGTAATTTCCAGATCCAAAATATTGACTTGTTTCTTTCTCTCCCCGGATCCATTCACAGTCTTTCCAACATTTTCAGTCTGCAACATGTGCAGCATGCAACTATTGTCCTGTGGGATTCAGTTGGCGAGAGACAGCTTTCCCTTGATATTGCTCAAAGCTTTTGAACTTTCTATTGATGTCCTCTGATTTGTTCTCTGTTAAAAACAGTTAGGAAAATGTATTTATTAATGTATATATTTATTCTAATTTATTGTCACATATCTGGAAAGATACAGCGAAATATATTTTGTTGTTACAATCCATCACCATTTTGAGTTACAAATAAAATAAAAAGAAGAAAAAATATGCTGACTTTGACCTGCCTTGAAAGCCTGTCACCAGCAATGACTCTCATCTTTTCTTCATTGAGAACAGGGTAGTAATTTTGAGATGCTGGTCACCTCAAATCTGCAAGAGCAATAGGCAGTCAACAAATGGGAATGGGGAGATCAGAGAGTTTAGTCACCTCAGTAAACTTGCAAAAGGTAGTTTTCTCGTGATTGTCTAGCTATAACTGAAAGGGCATTGCCTCATTAGATAACTTGTGGTCCTGCAACAATTAGTATATTAAGGGGAGGTGAAGGCCGTGATATATTATCATATTATTAAACCAGACATCTAGGTAATTTTCCAGGACCTGAATTCAAACCCCACCATGCCAAATGGTGGAATTTTAATTCAATAAAAATCTGAAATTCAGCCTGTAATGATGTTCACTGAAATCATTATCAATTGTCAGAGAAACACACTTGGTTCACTAATCTCCTTCAGGGAAGGAAACTGCCATCTTTACCTGGTCTGGACTACATGTGACTCCAGATCCACAAAATGCTGGTCTAGTTCACATCCCATGAAGGAATAAACTAAATTAGATTAGAATTAAATTATGGTCACTTCTCAAAAAATGAAATCTAAACATAGCTATATTTGCAATGAGAAATATGGGAAAAAAATAAATTATTTCAACAAAGTTTTATCTAAAAATGGTGTGATCAGAGACTGACTTTAAATCAATAACCAAATATTGTGGTTTTGCCAAAGAATGGAAATACACACCCTCATGTGGATTTAATTTATACAACTTCATTCATGTGCAGAGGATGGTGTTATTATCCCAACCTGTGGTAATACTGGACAAGTCCAATTCTGTAGTGAGATCTGGGAGAGAGACAGAGTATTTTTTTCGTTTATGATGAGTCACAAAAACGCATTTATAAAAACAACTGCTAATATTAACAAAAAAAACTCGTCAATGTTTATATACACAAAAGAAAAGAAAGCTAAACATTTTACAAGAACTACAAATATCAGAAATGTAAATTCAACCCTATTTCACTCTCAGCAACTATCTTATAGACAATCAGGATTCTGTGAAAATCCACCCTAGTTGCACTTTAATGTTCATTATGCAGACCATAAGCTATGGAGCAGAATTAAGCCAGTCGGCGCCTCAGGTTTGCTCCTCCATTCGCTCATGATTGATATATTTCTCGACTCCATTCTCCTCATCACCTTGATCCCCTTACTAATCAAGAACCAATCTTTTATGTCTTAAATACACTCAATGACTTGGCCTTCACAGTCCTGTGTGGCAATGTCACCATCCTCTGGCTAAAGAAATTCTCTTTATTTCAATTCTATAGGGTTGTCCCTTCACCCTGAGGTTGTGGCCCAGGTCCTTGTCTCTCCTAGTAGTGGGGACATCTTCTCCATGTCCACTCGATCCAGGCTTCTCAGTATCTCGTAAATTTTGATCTGATTCCTCCTCACCTTTCTAAACTCCTGAGTACAGCAGACCCAGAGTCCTTAAACACTCCTCATATGACAAGCCCTTCATCCCCAGGTTCAATTATGTGAAAAGTCCCCTGGCCCTTCTCTAATGCCAACACATATTTCCTTAGATACGGGGCCCAAAACTGCTCACAATATTCTTAATACAGTCTGACCAGAGCATTGTACAGCCACAACGGCACATCTCTGCTCTTGTTTCATGGTCCTCTTGAAATGAATGCCAATATTGCTAACTGCCAACTGATATTAAGACAATCCTGGACAAGTCACTTGGTGCTTCAGATTTCTGCAGCTCCATTTAGAAAATAGTCTATGCCTCTAGTTTTCTTACCTCACACTTTACCATGTTGTATTCCATCTGTCACTTCGTTATCAACTTGCCTAGCATGTCCAAGTCCTTCAGCAATTTCTCTGCTTCCTCAACAGTACCTGTCACTCCAGTTATCTTTGTGTCACCTGCAAACTTAGCATCAGTGCTCTCAGTTTCTTCATCCAGATTGTTAATGTATTTCATGAATAGTTGGAGTTCCAACACTGACCCCTGAAGATCACCAGATGCAATCCTGAAGAAGACCAATTATTCCTAATTTCTGCTTTCTACCAGTCAGTCAATGCTTTATCCATGCCAGTACTTTGTCCCTAACACTGTGCAATCTCATTTAGCAGCCTCCTGTGCAGCACCTTGTCAAAGGCCTTTTGGAAATAGATCACGTCCCCAGGCTCTCCTTAGTCCAACTTGCTTGTTGCCTCCTCAAAGAATTCTAATACATTTGTCAGATGTGACCTCCCCTTGATAAAGTTGTGCTGATTCAACCCTATTTTACCATGTACTTCCAAGTCCTCTGCAATTTCATCCTTCATAATGGACTCAAAAACCTTACCAATAATCTCAGTCAGGCCAGCCAGTTTCCTGTCTTCTCTTCACTCCCTTCTTAAACAGAGGTATTACATTAGCCATTTTCCAGTCCTCTGGGACCTTCTCTGACTCGAGTGATTCCTGAAAGATCATCACCAATGCCTCTACAATCTACTCAGCTATTTGCACCAGGTAGCACAATGACTCAATGGTTAGCACTACTGCCTCACAGTGCCAGGGACTCGGATTTGATTCCAGCCTCGCGTGACTGTGTAGACTTCACGCACTCTTACCGTGTCTGTGTGGATTTCCTCAGGGTGCTCCGGTTTCCCCACACAATTGAAAGATGTGCAGGTGAGGTGAATTGGCCATGCTAAATTGCCCATAGTGTTCAGGGATGTGCAGGTTAGGTGTATTTTGGGGCGACACGGTGGCTCAGTAGTTAGCACTGTTGCCTCACAGCACTGGGGACCCAGGTTGATTTCCAGCCTTGGGCGACTGTCTGTGTGGAGGTTGCACATTCCCCTTGTGTTTGCGTGAGTTTCCTCCCGGTGCTCCGAATTCCTCCCACATTCCAAAGATGTGCAGGTTAGGTGAATTGGCCATGCTAAATTGCCCATACTGTTAGCTGCATTAGTGAGGGGTAAATATAGGGGAATGGGTCTGGGGTGGGTTGCTCTTCGGAGGGTTCGTGTGGACTTGTTGGGCTGAAGGGCCTGTTTCCACACTGTAGGGAATCTAATCTAGTTAGTCAGGGATAAATGTAGAGTGAAATGGTAATGGGTCTGGGTGGGATACTGTTCAGAGGGTTACTATGGGCTTGTTGGGCCAAATGGCCTGTTTCCACACTATAGGGATTCTACGATCTCCTTTATAACTTTGCGTACAATCCATCACAGTCCTAGTGATTTATCTGCCTTTCAGACCTTTAAGCCTCCCCAGCACGTTCTCTTAGTGATAACCACTACACTCACATTGCCCACTGGCTCTCTTGAACTTATGGTATGTTGTTGATGCCTTCCAGTGAAAACTGATGCAAAGTACCTATTCAGTGCCTCTGCTATTTCTTTGCTGCTCATTACCAATTCTCGAGCTTCATTTTCAAGCAATCCAACATCCACTCTTTCCTGTCTCTTACTTTTTAGATATCTGAAAAAAACTCTTGCAATTTTCTTTTCCATTACTAGCTAGCTTGCCCTCATATTTCATCATCTTTGCACTTATTTTATTTGCTTTTATGCTGTCCTTGACCTCCCTTGTTAGCCATGATTGCCTCATTCTCCTCTTAATATGTTTCTTCTCCTTGAGATGACTTTCTGCTCTGCCTCCTAAATCACCCCCAGAAACTCAGTTCAGTTCACATGGCTGAACTTGATTTACTTCCAGTCAGCATCTGCACTTAGTCAATGCTAGTTCTCCAGTTAATGTCCCTTCCTGAGATACTTAAAAAACTGCCAAATATCTCACCTACTTTCTTACTTACGTTCCTTAAACTCCTTTCTGCAGCCTTTTACTTCTGGTTCTTCTGTAATGCTGGCAATAAGCCATTCAGCACCTCTTCTGCCTGACTGTTTGGACTTTACTAAATTGCGTTGGTATTGATACAGCTCTTGACTGACCTACTTCTCTGTGTTTAAAAAAAAGCATATTCTCTGAATTTCGGGATGCTTCTTTCTTTCTAAAAGAACTGTTCCTCCCATAGTTACCTTGACCATACAGCTTCACACTGTGCTTCCCATAAAGATCTATGCCATCTTCATTGTACTTGTTCTGAAGATGTCAACATCGACAAGGAGACCTCCGAAATGTCCATCTTCATCATCAATCGAGGATTCCCCAGCACTGAAGCCCTCAGCCGGGTCTGACCCATCTAAGACATTTCAGCTCATGCCCCCTCTTCCCTCCGAGAACAGAAATAGGGACTTCTCCTCCTCACATGCTATCCTACCAGCATCCACCTTCAGAGAATCATTAGGTACCATTTCAGTCATCTCCAATGGGATGACACTACTAGATTCATATTCCCCTGTTCTTCTCTGTCAACCTTCTGCAAGGAACGTTCTATTCGGGACACACTAGTCCACTCCTCCTTCAGTTCCAACACCCTTCACAGCCCCCAGCACTTTCATCTGCAACCACAAAAGGTGTAAAACTTGTCGGTTCACTACCTCCCTCCTCTGTATCCAAGGGTCCAAGCACACCATCCAGCTGAAACAGCACTTTTCCTCCACTTCACTCAATCTAGTCTACTGCATTCACTGCTGACAATGTGGTCTCACAGGACATAGAACTGTACAGCACAGGAAAGGGCCCTTTGGCCCATGATGTTGTCCAAACATGTCACCAAATTAAACTAATCCCTTCTGTTTGCCCTCGGTCTAAATCCCTCCATTTCTTGCATATTCATGTGCTTATCTGAAAGTCTGTTAAATGTCCCTATCATATCTGCCTCTAACACCAACGGTGGCAGAGCATTCCACACTCCCACCATTCTCTGTGTAAAAATATTGTGCCTCACATCTCCTTCAAACTTCGCCCATCTCACCTTAAATGTATGTCTCCTAGTTTTAGACATTTCAATTCTGAGAAAAAGATTCTGACCATCAACCCTATATGCATCTCATAATTTTATAGACTTCTATCAAGTCTCCCCTCAACCTCCGCTGCTCCAGAGAAAACAGCCCAAGCTTTTCCAGCCTCTCCTTATAGCTCATAACCTCTAATCCAGGCAGCATCCTGGTAAACCTCTTCGGCACCCTCTCCAAAGTCTCCATATCCTTTCTGTAATATGGCGACCAGAATTGAACGCAATACTCTATATATGGCCTAACCAAAATCTTATAAAGTTGCAATGTGACATCCTGACTCTTATATTTAGTTCCCCGATGAGGAACGACAATTTGCCATATATTTTCTTTACCATTTTACCTCCTTGAATGGCCACTTTGAGGGAGATTTGAACTTGAACCCCAAGACTCTCTGTACATTCAATGCTGTCAGTGTCCTGCCATTAATTAAATACTTTTCTTTAACGTTTGATCTCTCAAAGTGCAGTACCTCACACTTAGATAGATTAAACTGTACCTGACATTTCTCCACCCATACCTGCAACTGATCTATATCCCACTGTATCATTTGACAACCTTCTACACTGTCCACAACTCCACCAATCTTTGTATCATCTGTAAACTTACTAACTCACTCATCTACATTTTCATACACATCATCTATGTATATCACAAACAGCAGAGGTTCTGGTACAGATCCCTGCAGAACACGCAAGTCACGGATCTCCAGCCTGAAAAAAAACCTTCCACCACTACCCCCTGTCTTCTATCGGCAAGCTACTTCTGAATGAGTCTACCATGACAGACACTGTGAAAGCCTTACTAAAATTCATGTAACAACATCCACTGCTGTACCCACATTGATCACCTTTGTCACCTCCTTGAAAAATTCAATTAAGTTAGTAAGTCATGACCTGCTCTGCACAAAGCCATGCTGACTGTCTCCTCTATTTTAGGGAAACAAAATAAAGACTGGGTGACCACTTTGCAGAACACCTACATTCTGTCCACAAAACAGATCCTGAGCTTTCAGTTCCCTACCACATCAACACATCATAAGGCCAATATCTCTGTCTCAGGCTTGCTGCCGTGCTCCGGCGCAGCTCACTGCAAGCTAGAAGAACAGGACCTCATTTTTGTTATGAACCCTGCAGCCTTCCAGACTTAATATCAATTACTGTACAACAATTTTAGAGCTTCAGGCACCTTGTCCTATGACCTTACTCCAACTCGCACAGACCAGGCTTTGTTATCACATGGCCAGCTATTACATACTACCTATTGTTAAGCAGTAATTGTCTCCATTAACAGCTTTTCATTCTCCCAATCTGATTGTTATCCACTCCTTTGTCTGTCCAACTGTTTTTCTCTCACTTTGGGTTCAATCTCCACCTATCATTTACTCTTTAATCTATCCCCGCATTCCTATCTTCTGCATTTAAACATAACTCTTTCCGAGCTACCATCAGCTCTGAGGAAGAATCACTGGACCTGAAATATCCACAGAAGCTACCAGACCTGCTGATCTTTTCTGGTAATTTCTGCCCTGTCTCCCTGTGTCATAGGTTACATTGTTGTTTGGCAACAGTCAATTATTTCACACTTGTGCCCCCCTTTTTAAGAACCTTTATTGACCAGAGCATTGAGCATAGGAGTTGGGAGGTCATGTTGCGGCTGTACAGGACACTGGTTAGGCCACTTTTGGAATATTGCATGCAATTCTGGTCTCCTTCCTATCGGAAGGAAGTTGTGAAACTTGAAATGGTTCAGAAAAGATTTACAAGGATGTTGCCAGGGTTGGAGAATTTGAGCTATAGGGAGAGGCTGAATAGGCTGGAGCTGTTTTCCCTGGAATGTCAGAGGCTGAGGTCATTGGATAAATAGACAAAGTCTTTTTCCTGGGGTGGGGGAGTCCAGAACTAAAGGGCACAGGTTTAGGGTGAGAAAGGAAAGATAAGGCCTAAGGTGTAACCTTTTCACACAGAGGGTGGTGTGTGTATGGAATAAGCTGCCAGAGGAAATGGTGAAGAATGGTACAATTACAGCATTTAAGAGACATTTGGATTGGTATATGAGTAGGAAGGATTTGGAGGGATAAGGGTTTCGAAGGATATGGGCCAAGTGCTGGTAAATAGGACTAGATTAAGTTAGCATATCTGGTCAGCATGGACAAGTTGGACTGAATGGTTTGTTTCCATGCTGTACATCTCTATCATTCCATGACTCTATAATTAAACTATTCAAGGGTTTAAATGCCTATAAGCAAATGTCCCAACCGCCTAACACCATTTAGTCACAGGACTAAAAATTTTTTAAAAATTGCCTCTTCTCTTTACATACACAATGAAGAAATATGGAAAGGTAAAATTGTAGCCTTTAAATTGATCCTTAGATTGATGATACTCCCGGACCAGATGTGATACATTCAAGTATATTGAAAGATATGAGAATGGAATTTGAAGGACACTGGCCAGAATCATTCAGCTCTCCTTGGACTCAGGGGTAGTGCCTGAAAATTGGATAATTGTAGACATTGTTCAAAAAGGTTTGGAAGGATATGCCTAACCTTATAGACCAGTCAGCTTAAGTCATGGAGAAGCTTCTGGAAACAATTATTTAGGAGAATTAGTTATCATGTGGAAAAGGGTGATTTGTTTAGGAAAGTTCAACATGGATTTCTTAAGGGAAAATTGTGTTTGACTAACTTTCTGATATGACTCTCAGAGTTAACAGAGAAGGCTAATGAGATAATGCTAATGACATTATGTATGTGGATTTTCAAAACCTATTTCACACAGTGCCACAGAACAGTTAATAAGGGATACATCCATTTTTATTAATAGAAACATAGAGCATAGGAGCAAAGAGGTGATGCTGAGCTTATCAAAAAATACTCTTTAGACCTCAGCAGGAGCATTGTATACCGTTTCGGTCATCGCATTGTAGAAAGAATATAATGCATCGCCAAGAGTGCAGAAACAATTTATGAGTAGGGTTCCAGGGATGAGAAGCTTCAATTATGAGGACAGATTGGAGAGGCTGGGACTGTTCTCCTTGGAAAAAAGGAGGCTGAGAAGAAATCTAATACAGGTTTTCAAAGTCATGCGAGGCTGGATAGAGTAGACAGAACAAAACTGTTCTCACTGTAAAAGGATTGGGAATGACAGGGCACAAATTCAATATGATTTGTAAATGCAGCAAATATCATGTGAAAAACTAACATTCTCACATGGTTGGTTGGAGTTTGAAATGCATTGCCTGGATGTAAGATGGAGATAGGTCGAACTGAGTTATTGAAGAGGGCATTAGATTAATATTTGAATGGAAAACTGTTCAAAGTTATGGAGGAAATTCGGACGACTAGCAGAATGTAAGAATGTTTATTGGAACGCTGAATCAGACATGATAGGGTGAATGGCTTCCTTCTATACCATAACAATTCTGTTACTGCCCTTTTAAAAAAGATCCTGATCAAAATATCTCTAAAGCTTACTGATTGGTCTGTGTCCTAATTTTACAATGCAGTCATGAGTGAGTGTTGATCTGAACATAATTTGACAACACTGAAGAGTAGAGACTCCCTGATAATGTAGCATGTATCATTACAGCTTTACCTGTCTGCATATCATGATATGTGTCAATCAACCAATACTGTATCAGGAAGAAAATTAAAAATATTTTAGATACTGGGATTCTGAAATAAAAATACAAAATGCCAGAGGTACTCAGTTGCTCAGGCAGCATCAATGGAATGATATACCAAACAAAATTAATGTTTCATGTTCGGTTCTGAGAAAGGGTCACTCAACCTGAAACGTTAACTCTGACTTCTCTCCACAGATGCTGCCAAACCTGCTGAGCTTTTCCAGTAACTTCTGTTTTTCTGTCTGATTTACAGCATCCACAATTCTTTCAATTTTTAGTATTTCACATTGATGGTTTTTGAAATAAGTTAGTGATATCACAAGCTTTAAACTAGTTATAAAAAGCAGGGAGAAAAAGGAAGCTGCAAATTGACATGGGGAAATAGGCTTCGGTAAATGAATATGTGGTGCAAAGCCTGATGTGGGAGATACAGGTTCTTCTTTCGGGACACTGGCACCACTTATAATGAAAGTGGGATCTGTACCTGGGTCACATAGGAGGTAGAGAGTGCTTTAGCTAACTATGTGAACTTATCAGCAAGAAACAGGAGAAGGCCATTCAGCACCTGAAACCTACCTTTCCATTTAATAAGATCTGATCTCAAATCCACATTGCTTACCAAGAATCTATCTATCTCTGCTATAAAAATATTCAAAAACTCAACAACTATCACCTTTTAAAGAAGATAGTCCTAATGATTCATAGCTGTCTCAGAAGAAATTTCACCTCATCTTTGTTTTAAATGAGCATCAACGTAATTAACCATGGGTGAATTCAAATTTCAGAAAAGAATGGAATAGTTAGATTGGCAGAGGTAGACATAGAAAAGAATATGTTATGTGTTAGCCAGTTTCCTGGAACAATACGTTGTGGATTCAACCAGGAATCAGGCTCTTTTGTATCGAATGATGTGTGATCAACAAATAATAGGAGCACGTAAAAATAATTGAGTAATAATTATGGGTGACTTTAATTGTTTTTTATTTGGGTCAATCAAGTCAGAAAGGGTAGCTGCAACAACGAATTCATTATGTTATGGATAGTTTCCTTGAGCAATAAGCTCTGGAGCCACCTTAATCTGGTAATGGCAATGAAGCAGGTTTAATAAGTTACCACTAAGTAAAAAATCCTCTGGACATGGTGATCATACCATGATAGGGTCTAATATTCAGTTTTAATCTGAGAAACTTGGGTCATAAACAATTTTGTTTAACTTAAATAAAATAAATTATAATGAAATGAGAATAAAGCTACCTAAAGTGAACTAGACAGGTAGATTATCAGGAATGACGGTAAGCTAATAATAGTGAACATTTATGAAGGTAATTAATGACTAAGCAAAAATATGTTGCAATAAGGATGAAAAATTCTAGGAAAGGGATAAACAAACCATGGCTAACCAAGGAAGTTAAGTATTAAGCTTAAAGAAAAAGCATGTAAGAAGGCAAAAGTTACTGATGGCCATAAAGGCTGGAATAAAATTTGAATCCAGTAAAGAAGTACTAAAAAGATAACAAAGAGAGAGAAAATATATTGAGGGCAAACTAGCAACAAAACTGACATTAAGAGCTTCTTTAAACATATAAAAATAAAAGGATCAAAGTGAGCACAGAGCCCTCAGAAGGTGAAACGGGGAATTAGTTATGAGAATTAAGTAAATGGAAATGGGTTAAACAGACATTTTCATCAAACTTTATGGTGGATGATCCTTTGAACATTCCTTCAATACTACACAATATGAGAAGAAATTAAGTTCCATCACCATCACCAGGGAATTATTATTAGACAAATTAGGATGAAAGGCAGATTAATCCTCTGGCTCTGATGGTTTCCACCTGAAGATTGTAAAAGAAGTAGATATAGTGATAGTGAATGCATTGGATATGATTTTCCAAAAATTGGATTCTGGAGAAGTGCCAGAGGATTGGAAAATTGCCAACATGAATATTGGAAAGTGATGAAAGGAAGAAGCTGGTATCTATAAGCTGATTAGCCAAACATCGAGGTATTAGAATCAATTATTAAGGAAGTAATTCAGTACATTTGGAAAATGATAATCTAATCCCACAGAGTCAGCTTGGCTTCAGAAAAGGGAAATCACGTCTGACTACTTTACCAGAGTTTTTTGAGGGAGTCTCAACCAAAGTGGATAGAAGGGAACACATATATATATATTGCACTTGGACTTTCAAAAGCTTTTGACAAGGTGCCTCATAAAACATTAAGTCTTAAGGTAACAGCTCACATGTCAGAGGAAGTACATTGTTGTGAATGGAGAGTTAGCTGATGGGTAGGAAATAGAAAATGGGATAAGGATTTCTTTTCAGAGTGGTAGCTTGTAATCAGTGGGGTTCTAGAAGGTTTCAGTGCTGGGAACACTGTTCATCAGTTTATGATATATATTAATAACTTGGAGGAAAGAAGTAAAAGCACTGTAGCTAAATTTGCATAGAAATCAAAAATAAGTGGCAAGGCAGGTTACAAAGAAGATACAGACATTTTGCAGAGAGATATCTTTAGGTTAAGTAAATGTGCAAAAAGTTTACAAATGGAGTGTAATTTGGAAAACGTGAAGTTCATTTTGAAAGGAAGAACTGAAAAAATGTCTTTAATTTAAGTAGAACATATTTGCAGGAAGTTGCAACACACAGTTGGGTATACTTAGGCACAGAACACAGAAAGCTAGCACACAGGTACAGTAGGTAATCAAGAAGACTATTGTTCCTTATTTCAGGGGGTTAGAATATAAAAGTATGAAAGTCTTACTGAAACCATACAAGGCTCTGGTGAGACCACATCTGGAATATAAAGTTAAAAATCACACAACACTGGGTTATAATCCAACAGGTTTAATTGGAAGCACTAGTTATTAGAGCACTGCAACCACCTGTCTATGTGGAATTTGTACATTCTTCCCATGTCTGCTTGGATTTTCTCTGGGTGCTGTGGCTTCCTTCCGCAATCCAAAGATGTGCAGGTTAACTGAATTGGCCAAGCTAAATTGCCCATCGTGTTCAGGGATGTGTAGGTGAGGTGCATTAGTCAGAGATCAATATAGGATAATAGGGTAGGGGAATGGGTCTGGGTGGATTGGTCTTCAGAGGTTCAGTGTGGACTTGTTGGTTTGAAGTGCCTGTTTCTTCATTGTAGTGATTCTATGTTTGAGAGTCTTTGAAACTCATTGCCACAGAGATATTTGTGCAAAATTAGAAGACACAGATGACCTGATCGGATGCATCATTGGATATTAAAGGAAGTGGTTACAGAGATTGTGAATGCACTGGTCGTATTCTTCCAAGAATCCTTAGATCCTGGAGAAGTCCTAGATGATTGGAGAATAACCAAAGTACCAATTTCCCTCAATCGCTGACACCCACTCCAACTCCCGATGCCACTAACCCTGCAGTGCTGCCTACTCACTCACTCAGGGTACATCTTTATTTGCATCAGAAGTAACAGCTACATCGCCAATTTTCATCTCCCATAATACCTGTCACTCTCTCATTCAAAAGAAAATAGTCCACAGTAGGAAAAAAAATGATCAAGGCAGGTAGTAGGCCATCAGATATTTGGCTCTTGACCTTTTATGTGAACAGCATCCTAAGTCTGACCACTCTGAACAACTGGCCAACCAGGTTCAAATCTTTGAATTTGGCTCTGTGTCTGCTATTAACTCAGTTGATCGAGTCTCCCTAATTGAATTGACTGAGGCCTGCTAACAATAATGACAAGCTTCCTGGCTTTGTATCTGCAAGACAAGATAAAATCAATATGAGCCGAATATCTCTGGCCAAAGGAGGCAAAATGCAAAAATGTAAGGTAGGGATGCTGGGAATCTAGGTAGGATCAGAGTGAATGAGTACTTTTACAGTGATTTGAGGAGCCTGGAGTAGCAGCCTGCTCCAGTCCATGAGCTGGTTGTGTGCCCCTAAATGCACAGTGTCCTTGCTGCAGCATTACAATAATTGCTGGTGCAGCTTTGAAATGTAGAGGTAATCTGTGAGTGGATCAGAAATGTGCTACAAAGGTTCTCAGAGGCTGCCACATGTCAGATGCCAATGTCTGTGGACATGGGGTACATATGGCTGGTGCCTTGAAATACAGTTGGCCAGTATCAAACTTTGAGTTCCTTCAGAGCGAATGATGAGTTGAATTGGCCAATTTGAAAATTCTTGACATTTCACGTTTTAGTGTATTTTTTAACATACAAGAATGGACAAGATTAGCACTCAGGGACTGTAGAAGTGTACTCTCCAAACAGGGACAAAGATTCAGGGGACAGGCAGGATTCAGGAAAGAGGCAAACTTTATTCAAGCATCAACCAATTAATGCAAGGAGAGGGTCAAAGACCTTCCCCAAACCTGGTCTTGACATGAGAGCCCAGTTCTCTCAATCTATGGCTCAGATCTGAAGAGAGATTAACGACACACTCCAATTTTTACATGAAATACAATATTTTTATACATTTTATGTTACAATAATCACACCAACATGGTCATTGTGTTCTTCCCTCATATTCCATAACCCAATCCTGTGAAATTATTAATCAAAGATGGGCATTCCTGTAGACAGCCCCAGGTTCCCATGATCTCATGATGTTTAACAGACATGGTGATCTTCAGGCCTCCGGATTTTTCTATGCTCCCATTAATTAGCATTCCAAAGTTACTGATTATACCCCTTCTGATCTATTTCAGATTTGCTTGTCTCTAAAGACTGTTTGAATTCTGTTGTTCATTGTATTCCATGTGCTATCTCTGTCAAATTTGGTTATTCCTCTCATATTTTCCACTGTCCCAATTATATATATTAAAAAAAAACACAAAAGACAGCTGTTTTTAACCAACTGCTATAAGAATATAGTATTAATTTCTATTATAAAGTTAGTTCTAAAGTGTAATGTTATACAACTACTTCTATTGTTGGCATTTTGTAACTAATAAGTTATGACTAATCTATTTGGTTCAGGGTATACCAGGTATCTTTTTAGAGATAAGAGAAAGTATTTCCTGAGTCAAATTCATTTTCACATCTATGCTTAAATGTTTTTCTCCTAATGCTTTCGTTATATTTCAGTTATACGAGTGTCTAAAATTTGAAATCCATCTTCACCATTATCTGAAGAATCTTTAATTAGACCCTATTTCTTAATATTGTAAATAACTTCAAAGAAACAACCCTTATGAATTAGGTTAGCTGGTTCATGGGCTGAGATTTACACCCCTTGTTCTAACTAGTGCTATTCACTTAATGGGATAAAATCCTTTCATTAATAAGGCTGCAATCACACACTTGTCTATCATTAGTCATCCTCTTATAAAACTGTCCCAGATGTTTGCTTGCAGGGCTTTCTGTTCATCTTGGAATAGCCCTGTACAACGGTACCATTATGTTTCACTTTTTATTTTAGAATCCTTACAGTGTGGAAACAGGTCCTTTTGCCCAACAAGTCCACACTGACCCTCTGAAGAGTAACCCATCCAGACCCATTCCCCAAACCTATTGCTCTACATTTACCCCTGACTAATGCACCTACTCTGAACACTGTGGGCAATTTAACATCGCCAATTCATCTAACTTGCACATCTTTGGACTGTGGTAGAAAACTGGAGCACCTTGAGGAAACCCACACAGAGAAGGGGAGAACATGCAAACTCCACACAGACAGTCGCCCAAGGCTGGAAGCGAACCCAGGTCCCTGGTGCTGTGAGGCAGCAGTGCTAAACATGAGCCACCGTGCCACCCCTTAATGCTAGAGCAGGCTATTTTATTCTGTTTATCTCTTCTTGGCTATTTTGTGTCTTTCAAACAGGGCCACTCTTACAGAGACAATAAACAATTAAAAAGTGGTAAGTTGGTCTTTATTACAAGAAAATTGGAGTACATGAATCAATGAAATAGAAGTAGGGTTTGACTATTTGGCCCCTCAAGCCTGCTCCACTATAAGATCCGAAATATCATAACTTATATGTTCATGTTTTGTATTTCACCTCTGAAAACTGTTGATTCTCCTGCCTAATAATTTATCTCAGGCAAAGAAGTTGTGCTCCAGTTGTAGAGGGCTTTGGAAAGACCACACAGGAATGCTGTTTTTTTTTCAAGGAAGAATGGCCCAGAAATTTCAAAATGATGATAATCATTGCAGCAGCATTGACTAGAGTTGTGATTTGGGGCCATGCTAAAATCCTGACACAGCTCCCTTCATGGGAATTGCCTAAGAGATTGAATCTCCCTTCATGCATTTAACTGACACCTGGATTCCACTACTTTGAGTGGAATTGGTAATTTTGGACCATTCTGACTCACTTAAGTTTAACAGTTACTGAAAAATGCTGTAAGATTAAGAAATTACTGGAACCCCTGGGTAAGTATTAAACTGACTAACTGAGCCAGCACAGATAGCCTCTGGTCCCCAATATTTCTGGACCACAACACTAACCCTTGACCCAACACCTCCACCATCTGACAGCCCTTCCCCATAAGATTTGAGACTCTTCACCCCCCTTTCAACCTGATATGCACCAATCAACCCTTCTGGATCTGACACCCTCTTCCTCTGCTGGATTCAACTGCAATAATCATCATTAGAAAGTTTGGATGGCGTAGCAAAGGTTCACTTAGTTGGTCTCTGGAATAACAAGCTTTTTTTTTCTGATGGGATGCTTAATAAGTTGGGTTTATAATCTTTAAAATTTAGAAGATAGCAAAGTGATCTTATACATGATCCTGAAGGCACTTTGTAGAACAGGCATTGAGCACTTGTTTCCCTGCCTGGGGATTCCTGAACAGAGGGACACAATATTTAGCATTGAAATATGCACTGCATCAATTTCTTTTGAGGTATGAAGAAATGTCTTTATCAGTCGGATTGTGAATCTTAAGATCACACACACACACACACACACACACACACACACACACACACACACACACACACACACACACACACACACACACACAGTCACTGGAATATTTTTGAGACTGAGATCACTGGATGCTTTGTCTTTCAGAGAATCAAAGGATATTGGAAATGAACAGGAATTTTCCTGGAGCAGCCATCAGCCATGATCATAGTGAATTACAGAGCAGGCTCAGGGAGCTGTATAATCCGGTTCCTTCTCTTATTCCTTATGTTCTTTTCTTCTACAGACCACCCTAAATACATTCTCTGATATCATTGCTGTTTCCAAACAGCTGGTAGACACTACAGATGGATAGAGGTAAGATACTTTGAAAGGAATTGACTACCCTTCTATGTCAGCAAATAACCACATCAGGAACATGATTATAGAAGTGATTACCTGTTTGAATACTTCTGAATGTCGTATGATAAGAATAATAATGAGTAATCATTTTTATCACCTTTATTCTGGACGTGTTAAATGAAAACGTTTTTTAATGTACAATTTGCGACAATTGTAAAGTCAGCAGTTTGTTTTTAACAAGTACATTAATTTGTGAAATTCTGGAAATTGTGAATAAAAGTACATTAATTCACACTTCTTACTTTTATTTCAAAATGTACTGTCTTTTCTTTCAGATCAAATTCTCACCCCCATGTTGTTAACCTTGTTTTTAAGTATAGTATTCATGCTTCAACAAAATGAGATTGAGCAAAGATATATTCAGCAATGTATGATAATTCAATATACAGTTTGCAAACATATACTGTACAATCGCATACACATGTACACACAGAGAAATGAACACAAGCACTCACACCTTCACAAAATATCCAACACTGTTGTAGTGGACAGCACTTAAATATGCAAATAAGAACATGACACTGTTACACAAAATTACACAAGAGTGACAGCATGGAATTTGGCCAATCCACCCAAGAGGTTCAATCTCAATGTTTATAAACAAGACTTCTCCAGCACCCTGCCATAGTCCTCTATTCATTTCTCCTTCATGAAATTAGACAGTTTCCTTTGTATTTTATCCAATGTTAGGAGTTTATATCCTAATAGAAGTGTAACAAACTGGAAGATGTAACTGCTTGAAAATCTCAGATTTGAAGAGACCAGAAAAGAAAGGAAATAATGGATGATCTATTCTTTACTACAAAAGCAAGTAATTTAAGAAGAAATGTTCAATAGAGTTTTTGAGAGGGATAAGAGGTGAAGTTTATGGTACATAATTGCTGGACAAACAGACTTGAAAAGCCCTAGGATCTGTGCTATTCTTCACCTAGCCCTCATGGGAAACTTTCCTGGGTTAACTTACTGTGTTTTTGGTGGAGAAATTTGCAGCAGAAAATATCATTCTCTCAGTTGCTAAGAGACAAACCTTGAAGCAAAGCCAGCTAAAAGCTGTCATTCTCAGTGAAATGGTTTGCAAACGCAATAAAGTTTCAAACAACAGGGCATCTAACTATTTCCTGTCTATCATTCTGTAACTATCAGCAATTCCATCTTGTCAAATAGGAAATAAAGGAACCTTGAGATGTCAAATTTTCTACCTTCTGAATGCATAGCCTTGACCTATAGGGGAATTGGTCTTTTTTTTTGCAATTTTTCCTAAACCTATGATACCTCTGCAGAGCTGTTATCTTGTCTTATTAGTGTGTGCATGTGTGTGTTTGGATTATGGAGATGTAGTTTAATTTGCATAATAGCTTAGTTGATAACCAGATTTGCTGCTTACCAAATGAATAAGCTTGTTTCAAATACGTTAGCTTTGAGTTTATTGCGATAACTTGGTGAAAGTAACGTTTGTACTTCTGGTATAGCTGGTTGACTAATGGGACTTGATTATCAGTGTACTCTTCCTATAATACCATCATTCATGAAGTATGGGTGTCACCAGATAGACCAGCATTTATTGGTCCATCCTATTTCCCTAGATAATATGGTGATGAGCTGCTTTTTTGAACTGCTACAGTACCTGGGATGTAGGGACACTCACAGTATTGTTAGAGAAGGAATTCCAGAACTTTGAGTCAGAGACAGTAAAGGAATAGTAATATATTTCCAAGGCAGGATGATATATGGCTTGAAGGGGAATTTCAAAGTGGCCATCTGTTCCAATGTATACCACCCCTGTCCTTCCAAGGTGGATGCCACGCCAGTATCCAACATCTGTGCACTAACCAGCTGAACTCAATTTGGGACCTGTTTTTGATGCAGTCTGTATCTCTGCTTGGAAGCTGCAGATTTATTCTGTTTCAATGACATTTTGCCAAATCTGAAATGGTTTCTGTCATTCTTTGAAATATTTTTCAATGTTGGGTGTTGCCTTGAGTTTTTCTTCTCGAGGATAAATCAAATTTTCATATCTTTTCCACTGATCTTTGTGGAGCTGTTCGTTATGTTATGAGTGAGCAGATCAATCTAAGATCCCACTCAGATTGCCACTACTGCTCACCATGTTATATGGTGAGGTTAAACATTGTGTTGCATGTGTTGTCATCAATGTCTCTCATGTATTGCTAGGAAGACCTGGTCTTAGGTCTGGTTCCTTCATGGTCCTTAGCTACTCTCCAACTAGTCCTCATGGTAACATTACAGTGGGTGGTGCATATGGCATTCAGTTAGTATTAACCCTTTCAGAAACAAAATGAGAAATTGCTGGAGACACCAAGCAGGTCTGGCAGTATCTATGGAGTTAAAGCAGAGTTTCACGTCCAGTGACCCATCTTCAATCCATTCTGGACCCTTTTCAGAATTCTGACGTGGATTTGCATGAAGCACGGTATAGAATTGGTCACTGCAACTACTCCTGAGCCAATAGCTTATTTTTGTCAGAGTCTAGAACTGGAAGTCAAATGAAAGCTTATTAAGTTTATGCAACATCATAGATTGCACTAGCTGAGCTGAGTTCTGACATTTTCAATTGACCTCTAGCATCAACAGATTTTGGAGGATAGTTTCAGATTTTCATTGTTCACTACTGTTATTAATACCATGTATGTTATTGACTTTACTAGGTTTAAACTAGGTTTATGGGATGTAATAAGATCAGGTGCATGATCATTCACACGTTTTATTATCCAAAACATGTAAAAGAAATGATAGGAGCAGACCTCTTTGAAATCCTGCAAACTCAGGCTCCTCACCCATGTGGGCTAATGATACTATGATGTAGCTCTTTATGCATATACTCTAGCAGTTCTGAGAGTCAAACTCTAGTTAACCCATTACTCCATAATGTAGGTGTTATGCTGTGCTCTGTATATTGGGGCTGGCTTCTGAGAAATGGCATTCATAGTCAGGACTGATAGAGGAATACTTGACCTGGACTTCTAGGTCTGCAACATGAGCAAGAGATGGAACGAAGGATGTAGAGTGTGAAAAGTAAGGAGGATTGCCCACAAAATGGTCACATCATGTTCATACCTGTATAAATCATAAAATACTGTCACATGATACAGTCATTAGAATGCGTTCATTAACCAAGCAAAACTTCAAAGTAGAAAGTGCCCAGTAATGTGTATATACAATTTTTTTTGTGTTTTTTAAAATTCATTTGTGGGACTTGGGCGCCTTTGGGTAGTTACCATTGATAGCTGATCCCTATTTGCCCTTGAGAAGATGGTGGTGAGCTGCCTTCTTGAATCACTGCAGTGCACTTGCTGTGGGTTGACCCATAATGCCAGTCAGGAGAGAGTTCCAGGATTTTGACCCAACGACTGCAAAGGAACAGCGGTATATTTCCAAGTCAGGGTGGTGAATGGCTTGGAGGGAATCTTGCAGGGGGTGGTGTTCCCATGTACCTGTTGCCCTTGTCTTTCTAGATGGAAATGGTCATGACTTTGGAAGGTGCTGTCTAAGGATATTTGGTGAATTTCTGCAGTGCATGTTGTAGATAACACGTACTGTTACTACTGAACGCCGGTGGTGGAAGGATTGAATGTTTATAGATGTGATGCCAATCAAGCAGATTGCTTTGTTCTGGATGGTGTCAAGCTTCTTGAGTATTGTTGGAGCTGCACCCATCCAGGCAAGTGAGGAGTATTCCATCATACTCCTGACTTGTGCCTTTTAGATAGTGGATAGACTTTGGGATGACAGAAAGCGATTTACTTCCCACAGTATTCCTAGTCTCTGGCCTGCTCTTGTAGCCACTGTGTTTATGTGATGAGTCCAGTTGAGTTTCTGGTCAATGGTAACCCTAAAGATGTTGACAGTGGTGCATTCAGTGATGGTAATACCATTGAGTGTTAAGGGGCGGTGGTTAGAGTGTCTCTTATTGGTGATGGTCATTGTCTGGCATTTGTGTGGCGTGAATGTTGCTTGCCACTTGTCGACCCAAGCCTGGATATTGATCAGATCTTGTTGCATTTGAGCACGGATTGCTTCAGTATATGAGGAGTCGCAAATGGTGCTGAACACTGTGCAATCATTGACAAACCTCCCAACTTCTGACCTTACGACAGAGGGAAAGTCATTGAAGAAGCAACTGAAGATTGTTGGTCCGAGGACAATACCCTGAGGGACTCCTGCAGAGATGTCCTGGAGCTGAGATGACTGACGATCCACAACCACAGCCACAACCATCTTCCTTTGTGCCAGGTATGACTCTAATCAGCAGAGTGTTTGCCCCCAATACCTATTGACTCCAGTTTTGCCAGGGCTCCTTGCTGCCATACTGGGTCAAATGCAGCCTTGATGTCAAGGGCTGTCACTCTCACCTCACCTCTGGAATTCAGCTCTTTTGTCCATGTTTGAACGAGGGGTGGAATGAGATCAGGAGCTGAGTGACCCTGGCAGAACCATCACTGAGTAGGTTGTTGCTGAATAGGTGCTGCTTGATACCACTGTTGATGACCCCTTCCATCACTTTCCTGATGATGGAGAGTAGACTGATTGGGTGATAATTGACCGGGTTGGATTTGCTCTGCATTTTATATACAGGACATAGCTGGGCAATTTTCCACATTGTTGGATAGATGCCAGCTTTGTAATTGTACTGAAAGAGTAGCAAGATTTAGATAGATTAGATTACTTACAGTGTGGAAACAGGCCATTTGGGCCAACAAGTCCACACCGACTCGCCAAAGCGCAACCCACCCATTCCCCTAAATTCTCCTTTACCTAACACTATGGGCAATTTAGCATGACCAATTCCCCTAACCTGCACATCTTTGGATTGTGGGAGGAAACCGGAGCACCCAGAGGAAACCCACGCAGACACGGGGAGTATGTGCAAACTCCACACAGTCAGTTGCCTGAGTCAGGAATTGAACCAGCAGTGCTAACCACTGTGCCACCGTGCCACCCACAAGTTCTGGAGCAGATGTCTTCAGTACTATTGCTGGAATGTTATCAGGGCCCATTGCCTTTGCAGTCTCCAGTGCCTCCAGCCATTTCTTGATATCATGTGGAGTGAATTGAGTTGGCTGGAGACTGGTGTTTGTATACTGAGGACCACTGGAGGCACCCAGGGTGGATCATTCACTCGGCACTTTCTGACAAAAATTGTTGGAACTGCATCAGCCTTATCTTTTGCACCGAAGTGCTGGGCTACTCCACCATTGAATACAAGGATATTTGTGGAGCCTCCTCATCCAGTGAGTTGTTTAATTGTCCACCACCATTCATGACTGGATGTGGAAGGACAGCAAAGCTTAGATCTGATCCATTGGTTGTGGAATCACTTAGCTTGCTGTTTATGCCATTTGGTCTTGTTTGTTAGCTTAACCAGCTTGACGCTTCATTTTTACTTATGCTTGATGCTGCTCCTGGCATGCCCTCCTGCACTCTCTATTGAACCAGGGTTGATCCCCTGGCTTGATGATAATGGTTGAGTGGGGGATATGCTGGGCCATGAGGTTGCAGATTGTGCTGGAGTACAGTTCTGCTGCTGTTGATGGCACGACAATGCCTCAAGAATGCCCAGTCTTGGGCTACTAGATCGGTTCAAAGTCTGTCCCATGTACAAATTTTAAACATTAATAATTAACTCACACTGTAGTTCTCCAATCCTACTTGAGTGGTCAATGTGTATTTGAAGAATAGATGGAAACATGTTAGGAATTGTCAGGAACAATTTTTTAACCTATACCTGACTCAAAAGTAACACTTGAGGTGGTTCCATTTCATCAGGGAAATGATCACTAAACTGTGCCAACACCTTCAACACAACCTCGAGCCTTAAGTCAGGGAAAGGACAATACTGCCAGTGAGGACCACTGACTGAATTCACCATCAATGCTTATGACTCCTTCCAGGCAGAAAAGGGGGACATCTACAACACTTCCCTGTATGCGGTCTATCACAGCAGCTACAAAGTCAGGGAGGCTACTGGTGCAAAAGGGAACAGTTCATTATACTTTTGGTGAGGAGGGACAAACAGGAAGGGACGATGGATAGCTTAGCCAGAATAATAGGATTCTTGATCTCAGTCCCTTCTGAGAATTTTCACAGAGGCTGCCTTTTCTTCCTGCCCTAGTGGCAGCCACTCATGCCTGGTGTCTGAACCACATACTGAGCCAACTTCTATATGACCCACTGGAGCTATGTCAAAAATGGCACTCAAACTTGTGTCTGTGAGAGTCAGATCACGCAATGGTGCTTTACCATCACTAATATCACATTGCACTTGTTTTCCTCCTGGAGGTGCAGCGCTTGTTCTTGGGCATTTGAAAGCATAAAACCAGAAGGGGAGGATTGTGCTGAAGGTGTTGAGCATAAAGGAAAATAGGTAGACCATAATCACATCGTCAGGAGCTCTCATTTTGTGCAATGTCTTCGATGTAGGGAGGGCATCAGACAGGAATATACCATTGTTCTCAATGGTCTTTGCAAAACCACATACCATGGGCTGTTGTAGCCAGCATCTGATTCTGAGCCCGATCTCCTCCAATGGGCTGAAGGCTGTGATACTCCCATTGGGCCTCTGCTGATCTATTTTTAATGGATCACATTTATTCTTGCAAGTGAGAGGGCAAAATATCAGTGATTGTTTGCAGGGGGTATTTAACTTAGGTACCTGCTATAACTGAATAGCTTGAGGTATGAGGATGCAATGAGAACTTGGCGTGAATCCAACAGCAATGGTAGTTATTTGAGGAGAAGGTGGAGTTTCTGGATGGAAGATGTGAGTTCAGAATGTTGAGGATTTTTCCCGGTGAGGGACGAGGTAAAAATGCATAGTACATTGAGCTGTGCAAGAAAAGGCCAGTACATTCATTTGTAAATGAATAAACTGGTCATGATATTTTGAGTTTGGCTAGGTTTTTAGTGAAAAGGTAGGTGTTGACATCTTTTGACACTTGCTGACACTCCCTTTGATAATATGCTTTGAGGATCACCTGGCACACTATGGAAATTTGTCCTCTCTCTTTGAGTCCATTTCCGCCATTAATGCCTTCAGTGTTGCATCTATGAATTTTGGAGGTGCCTCCTGTGCTGGCATTTCATGTTCCTTCTGTTTAGCTGAAGCGATATCGATCAGAGGCAGCCTTCAATTAGCCAATGGTGTTTCCATTTAAGATGAACAGACTGTCTTTTAGCTGACACATGCGTGAATCTCATTCACTATTGTGCTCCCATTCTGTGAGCAGAAGGTGGTTAATGCTGGCCCACGGCCACAGTCATTGAAATAAGGAGGCAATACAACATTTCTGCTCTTCACACCTCCACTTCAATGAGTACAAGTAGGTCACAAGATCATATGGGTACCCTCAATACCACCAACAATTATTTTGTTCCTAACTGTCTGCAGAATGCTGCTTGACTTGCAGAGTAATTCCAGCATTTTCTATTTGTAATTGAAATGTGCTTTATTAGCTGTCAAGTACTTTGGGTTGGCCTCAGGTCAAAAAAGTTGCTATAGAAATGCAAATCCTTCTTATGCAAGCTGATGAAAAGCAAAGCCTGTTGGCAGTTGTGTACAACCTTTACCTTTTAGGTTAACATCTTTTCCATTCTTTTCGCTCTTTCATCATTTCAGGCTCTGAGTGATTAATGATGAGTGATTATATATTTAGACAAATTAAAAGTTATTACTAGCCAATGCCACTCACGTATCTACGGTTGCATTCTCTGACAGGTCAAGAAAAATAAGCTCTCAAAATTCACAGGGCTTCAGGTTATGAATAATGTGATTTCATTTTCTACCCCAAAGTGCTGTTTTCAGTGCAACCAACATAAATCTACACTTATCACACTGCAAAATTATTTTTAAATCAATTTCTTGGTTATACGCACTCCTCATAATTCATAGTCACTTAATTTGAAATATCTGATATTCTAATTTTATTGAGCACTCAAGTCCCATTTTGTTGGGTTATTTTCATTATTTAATTCCAATTATGCTTTTTTAATATTCAAAAGAGAAACCTAATGACCAGTGGAAAACATAACCCAACATGAGTAATCCAATAAATATTTCTTAGATTTAGAACAAAAATGTTTCAGAATGAATTAGGAGAAATTTCTTTGATCATTCATATAGGAGTGTTGAAAGAGTGCTACGTTAATTTAGCCAGTGAACCATTTTATTAGAAATTGGTTCTGTTGTTAGAAAAGTGGTTCTGACTGCTTTGCCAGTTTTCTTTCCAAAGGCTTCAATTGTGAATTCAAGCCTTGCTATCTTTCCAACTCCTGCAAGAATGGTGATGGATATATGGAAGAAAAGGATCTGGACACATACCCTCATGGGTTCCATTGTGTCTGCATGAGAGGATACACTGGTCCACACTGTGACATCAATATCAACACCTGCACTTTTAGCCCATGTTGCAGCCCATGCTACAATGGTGAGTTTTGATGCGTCAGTTAATTCTTGACATAAAAGGTGCCTTCATGTTAGAATTGTTTGGGTGTGTTTCTGGATGATTTATATGATGGGTTCTCTCCCATTCCACCCCACCCACACATACTATTCATCACTTGTCATATTCGTTGACTACTCCCTCTCATGACCAACAGGGCAATTCCTTATTCCTGATTTGGATGATTTGTGTTTGCCAGACCAATCTTCTTTTATTGAATCATAGAATTATAGAATCCCTACTGTGTGAAAAGAGGCCATTCAACCTATCAAGTCTGCCCCAACCTTATCCCTGTAACCTGGCATTTTACCACTGCTAATCCACATAACCTACATATCCTTGGACACTTTGGGGAAATTTAGTATGTTTGATCATCTAACCTGCAAATCTTTGGACTATAGGAGGAAGCCAGATCACCCAGCTGAAACCCATGCAGACATGGGGAAAATGTGCAAACTCCACTCAGACTGTCACCCCTGAGGCTGGAATCAAACCTGAGTCCTTGTTGCTGTGAAGCAGTAGTGCTAATCACTGAACCACCATGCCACCCTTCTCCAACTTTTTTATATCTAGTACCTTGAAATTTTCAAATGAAATAACATAACACACTTTTTATCTTCAAAACTTTCTCCAGGTCTTTAGAGGTCTTTTGGTGCAATATGTAGTTTCCTACTTCTTGTGCAGAAGCTTTTGGTTCAAGTTCCACTTCATGACTTGATGGCTAAGAACAGTGCATTCATTGTGTGGCTAAAGAGATTGAGTATTGATTTGTAAATCTTTCCCACATATGTCGATTATAGGCAATAAGATTGGGAGAGATGACTGATCAGACATGAGATGGAAAGAACATTGGTGCTTTGACCATCACTTTCTATAGCTCCAATACGCACTCAAGAAGTGCATGTTGCACAGCAACTCAGAGTGAACTGTAATAGTATCTCAGTAGTGTAACTTGCAGCAATGCCTGGGGGACACATTCACAATTCCTGGACAGTACAGTTCAATCCTAGAACACTGGCAACTCCAGTTTATGCTGAGGCCAGCTTCACAATCAGGTAGCTCTAGGGGCTGAACAGTAGATAATTCAATGCTGATTTAACTTGAGCCAAAATTTCACCTTAAGCCTCTTTACCAAAACTGCCAGTACTCCTGGCGGAGCAATTGATGTTTGCATGGGTCAGTACTGCAACTAATGAGAAACTTCTTAATGAGATTTCAGTTGTCTGACTCTGATGCACGAACCAGTGAAACGTGACCAGCTCTGCACTTTTAATGAGTTTTATTTTAGTAATGCGGAAGTGCAGTAATCAAGCAAAGTGTGTAATAATTTCAAAATAATGTTTGATAAATGACAGATTTAATCCTCCAAGTCAAATAGAAAATGAAGAGGCACACATGTTGGAGATGTTCAGGAGGAATGCTTTAACTATTGCTGAACCATTATGCTGCATTTAGTCTCTGTGGTGAAAGAAAAATGCCAGTGGAATTATGAAGCTGATGCTGAGATGAGCATTTCCTTGTCAGGGAGAGCAGGAGATATCTACTAGCAATTATTTGTCATGTTCTTCAGGGGGATGTGATGGAATCAGCAGCACTCAGAATTCTTAAGCTTGAAGGAACAAAATCTCTCTTTATAAGTGAGAAAAAAAACGAAGCCCATGTCATGAAAGATTTAGAGCATTTAATGAGAGTAAGCGTGACTGCTTGTGCAGAGTTAGAGTGACAGCACAGATTACTTTGTAAAATCTCATGCAGAATGAAGAATCCAGGGACCCATGTGGGATTGTTGTAAATCCATAGCATTTAGTAATACAATTACTACTGTCAACAGTCCTCCATCTAGATGTTACAAAGATGCTATGCTTCCTTTTCCTTAAAAACATCATTCATGATAAAAGAGAAAATGCTTTGCTCATAAGCCTTGGAATATTATGATGAAGAGTACCTTGAATCAACACATTTCTTTGATTGAAAATCAAACAAAATTGCAACCTTATCACAAAGAAAACATTTCTATCAATAAGGATAGTGAGAGCTGTGTGAGTTACAGTGGTTCCCATTTTTCATCTCTTTATCCTTCTTGCTTTTGTCTTTGTTACAGTGGTGAATGTGTTTTACTGGCTCTGTTGCCCCAGATTTGCTGGAGTGTGATGTGACCGGAACATTGATGACTGCATCAACCATTCATGCGAAAACAATTGCACTTGTACGGATCTCCATCTGGTTAGTTTTGGCAATTGGATTCCTGCCATAGAGAGTGAATTTCAGTGTCAATCTAATTAGAAAGCCATTTCCCATTCAGAGCATATTTTCACAAGGTACACAGAACTTACTTTGTCATCAGATTTTAAGAGCAATAATATAGTTGGGGAAAGCAAATTCTTCCCCATACATTACTTGTAGGATGTAAAGTGCAGGAAAAGGCTATTGAGCCTAACTGACCCGTGCTGATTGTTATGCTTTGCACAATATATGTTTCTGTAATACACCTGTCCCATTTTGTTCTCATCTATTCAGCTACCTACCATTCCCTTAAAATTAAGCTATTCATTTCAAACTACTCTGTGGACTGGATTGTATTTTTACCAAGTTGGAGACCTAGGTAGCTGAGGTAGTGAGTATAACTTCTATTCTGCCTAATGCTACGGCCCGGCCACAATTTAATATCTACTAGGACAGGAATTCCTTTATGGTGAGTCTTCTGTCTCTCTCTGGGAAGATATCACACCTGCAAGAGCTGGCTGCTGAGTACAAAGTGCACACAGCACCCTTAGTCAGCAATTGATGTGTCAGGCATTAATTAGACCCCAACCAACATGCTCTAATGCAATCACCAAAAACAATCCCCGAATGAATTGCACAATCCCCTATCACACTACCTACTGCACTCCCCTACCCCAATCCCCTTATGTACTACACCTCCTACCACAGTACCCCACTGCAATTCCCTACCATACCTTCTACCAAAATCCCTCACTGCAACCCCCTACTGCAACTGCTACTACAATCACATAATTATAGTACATCTTGTGGGCGGCACGGTGGCACAGTGGTTAGCACTGCTGCCTCACAGCGCCTGTAGACCCGGGTTCAATTCCCGACTCAGGCGACTGACTGTGTGGAGTTTGCACGTTCTCCCCGTGTCTGCGTGGGTTTCCTCCGGGTGCTCCGGTTTCCTCCCACAGTCACAAAGATGTGCGGGTCAGGTGAATTGGCCAAGCTAAATTGCCCGTAGTGTTAGGTAAGGGGTAAATGTAGGGGTATGGGTGGGTTGCGCTTCGGCGGGTCGGTGTGGACTTGTTGGGCCGAAGGGCCTGTTTCCACACTGTAAGTCTAATCTAATCTAATCTAAGTCTAATCTAATCTAATCTTCTTCCATAATTCCCAACCACACTGCATTCTCCCTCCCTGAATCCCCTAATGCAATTTTGCATTGCAATCCTGTAAACCGTCCCCTTGACCAAAATGTGTACAACACACCTTGTCATGGTCCAACTGCCCTACCACCAGCCTTACCACCTCGCTAAATTATACCCATACCAACACTATATCATGCCCCTGCCATGCCCCATACTGCACCCTATCCCATATCCCCTGCCAGACCTCCTAGTATAGGCTTTTACCATGTGCTCTACTATATTACACACCATATACCATACCTCTTGCCATATCCCCTATAGGATAATGCAAAAATCCCCATCATCTAAAATACTGGACAAGTCCTTAGACTTTTCTAATATCTAAAATACTGGACAAAATCTTGAGCTCAGGCTGCAACAAATATACACAGAGCCAGAATGATTTCTGTCTGGGATCCTGTTCAGCCTGGAATTCCAATTTACACCTCTACTCCAAGAGGACAATCAACCAAACCTAACAGTTTGGACTGGAACTAACTTTTACACCTCAGCTACCTTACACAGTATGGAGTCTCAAGATACTGGATATTCAACTTCAATCAAAATACATTCACGCATACTCTTAACTGTCAGGAAGCCAGCTGACCTCTAAGGGAACACTAATAACACAAGACAAGCAAAAATGTGACACAAAGAGAAGAGGCCCATAATTAGTATAATTACATGTCTCGATCTCAGCTGAGCTAGCTATTCCACTGGCAGCTATTTCCTAGATGGCATTCCAAACAGTGATCCCCAGAAGAAGAATTCCAATAGCGATTTTCAACAGCTATCTCTGGAAGGTGTTCCAAACAGCAATTCTGAAACTACTGACACAGGCCTGCTCTGAGCCAGGAGAACCAATGGCAACCAACCATGACCAGCAGATCTAAGGACCAACAACCCCTGAAAACCACCGACTCAACTGATACCACAAAATCTCAGACATATCCTGAGGTGAAAACCAGCCCACAAAACCACCAGAAAGGAAGAAAAACCAAGTACTCACTGATAAATCCAATACCCGTCCACCACACCAGCGGACTCAACCTGGACTGAAGGTCTGTGCCGTCCAAATTCCTCATTGAGGCTGTGGGTATGCAAGCGGGAATAGCCAGCTATACTTCAAAATTGTTTTTTGTTGCCCAGTGGTGAGCTTAAACTCCCAACACCCCAAAGTCTCCAACCTAGCTAGCAGGGAGGGGAAGGTGGGTAGTGACAGTTCAGGGAACCTCAGGATTAGGGAGCTTGATTAAAGTTTATGATTAAAACTGCTGTTTGGCTTCTAATTGTGTTTAACTTGTGTCTAATTGAATAGTGCATTTAATCATTGTCCTCTGTATAATTGATTGTGTCAATTTCACTGTTTATTACATATTTCTTGCATTATACTTAACATTAGTATTTAATAAACAAAGAGATTCTTATGTCCTGAAACACCTGTCTAGTGCCTTCTTTATTTCACATTGCTAAATAAGTCCAGTGTCAGAACCAGGAATCTGGTGGTGATTTGAACCACTTAAAAGTCAGCAAATTATTGAGTGCAAACCAGAATCCTACACTCCCTATCACACAACCATATTACTAACCTCCCCCCACCTCCAAACCTTTATCCCACTGAAAGGGACTTGGACATTAGTGCCACGATCTGACCGAACAAAAGAATTCCCACATTTTAAAAGAAATTTGGGTAAATATGATAATCTTAATCATGTAAAGGTTTTGTCTTCTGCTCCAGGGACAAGAAATTCAGCAACCATTTCCTTGCAAGCTTCAAACAAAAGTTTCAAAAGGAAACAGATACATTAGTGGAATGGGCAGACAAGAAGCAGATAAAACTTAATAGGCTGAAATATATAACCCACCCCTATATCCGACATCAGTAACTCTGCACTGCATACTCATTCACTTGGACACTTCCCCATCTGTACCAACAGTAACGGCTGTGACACTCACCGTCATCTCCTGTAACACCAACTTCACTCTCATTCCATGCGGTAAATAACCGACAATGAAGCAGCAAGTGTCAATATGGGTGAGGGGCTTCCTTGACGTTCAGATCTTCACCATTTACATGGGGACCATCCTGACTCCAGTTACACCAAGCAGCTGAATATATCTAAACCCTGGAATTTTACTGAAGGCAGCTCTTGACTGATTACATTGGACTCCCTCATGATTGAAGATTATCTCTGTTGACTTGACTAAAATTTGCACTCCAGCATAGCAAGCTTCCTGGCTTTGTATGTGCACTAAATGGCAAGGCAAGACAGAAGTAATATGCACCTCATAATTCTGGCTTAGGGGGCAATGCACAAAAAGACATGGCAGGGATGCTGTGAGCAGTCAAATAGGCTAAGAGTGAGTAAGCACACTGAGAACAAGCAGAGATGCAGCCTTATGCAGTCCATGAGCTGATTACACATCCCTGAGTGTAGAATGCTTTTGCTGCTGTGCTAAAGAGCAGAAAGGGACTGAAAGGAAACGGAGATGGGTCATGAAGACTCATAGATGCTGGTACAGGTCACATGCTATTGTCTATGGATGTGGGATGCACGTGGCCGGTGCCCATGGAGTCTGACTTGAGATGTCGGTGCCTGGAATTCAACATAGGAATTCTTTGAAACATACAAGCTGATGTCATCCATTCTCTCCACTCTAACTTCTGTACTGAGAAATCTCAATGTCAAGCTTGTTCAGTGTGTTTAATAATTTAGGAAGCTGAATAATAATGAAGGAAGTTGTGGTGATAATGAAATATTTAACTAGCTGTAGTGATTGAAACCCAGTGGATTTTATTGACTATGAGATCCTTGATTGGGTTTGTTAACTTGGATCTATCAGGGAACCTTGGGCAACAGATATAAACAAGAGATTTAGAATTGCCACACTTTCAGGACTGACTTTGAGCTGGCTGGACACAGCTAGTGTACTGTGCACATGTAAATAAAAGGTGACATGGTGGCGGGATACCAGCATTTGTGCAGTTATTTCACTAACAATAATGCCTGTTAAATGGCAATTCACCACGGCTTAGTAAGAAACTTGGTAGATGCACAAAAACTGCAATGAATTGCTACTGGTCTTGATATCAGTCTTGCTGGAATTACATTACAAGATTAGATTACAGCCCCTCAGCCCAAGAAGTCCACACCTCAGAAGGCACCCAAACCCATTGCCTACATTTACCCCTTCACCTAACACTACAGGCAATTTAGCACGGCCAATTCACCTAACCTGCACATTTTTGGACTGTGGGAGGAAACTGGAGCACCTGTGGGAAGCCTACGCAGACATGGGGAGAATGTGCAAACTCCACACAAGCAGTTACCTGAGGCAGGAATTGAGCCCGGGTCTCTGGCACTGTGAGGCAGCAGTGCTAACCACTGTGCCACTGTGCCACCCAGTCACATCATGTGACATCGTGAATTTCATCATTGCCCATGTCAGTCAAGCCCCTATGAGATTCTACCCAATAAACTGAATTGCTTCCTTTTGTCCTGTAATAATGCTATGAAAATACGCAAGCTGCAGCTTAGCTTCTCAAGACCAGACGCTTTCCAAGTAGTTCTCAGTTTTACTTAAGTTCTACTTAATTTCATACTGGCTTGTTTTTGGATGTGTTGAAGTTATGACAGGTGCCATATCAACGCAAGTTTACCTTTACTTTCTCTGTGAAATAAAACATTCAAGGCAGACAATGACGATTCTTCAAACTCAGGGTAATGAAAATCTGGAACTCCTCCAATCTCCCTCATTGCTCATATGCTGCTAAGACACAGGGGCTAGAGGTCAATTAGAAATTCCATAGCCATGATTATCAGACTTTTGGTAGGTTGGGGTAATTTCAAGGTAAATGGAGTTAAGGTATAGATCAGCCATAACCAAATTGAATGATTCAGCCAGCTGGAGGGGCCAAATGGTCTCCTTCTGCTTCAATTTTCCAATGAGAAATGAACATGCCACAAAGAGATTAATGATATAATTTTAACAGTAGAACTTTCTGTAACAAAAATCTTTAGGGAATGCATCAGTATTATTTGTAATAGAAGATCAACCATACAAAACGGTGCAAATTAGGGGAAAAAGGGAGCAAGTACCTACCGGGAAAAGCAATTGAGGCTAAGAATTTAATCTGTGAAGAAACACAGACACAAATCTTATTAAAACTGAAATTAAATTGCAAAAGCAAGTTCAGCAAATGGCACTAAATCTGTAAAATCCATTAACATTTGATGTAGCTACATCATACTGTTTATTTTTATGCCTTGGTGTCTTTTCAGCAAGCTATCATCTGTCATGTACAGGAAAGGAGGGTGTCAAAAGGCAATGCAGAGTGGTTAGGGAGGAACTGCAAAAAAAAAGTTAAGGCAGTAAAGTGGAGCTGCAGAATTAAATGTCATAATTAATAATTAATACCATCTTGTCCAGACATGTGGGTGACTAATGGAAAAGTCAGGAGAAAGGTTGGTCCACTAAATGATACACAGGGATAAACTCGAAGGTTACAACAGAAAATTGCAGAACACTTAGTTTGACTTAACATTGGTCAGGGAACCTAACATGTATGTTTATAATAATTATAATTGACAATAATAATGTGATGTTCGAAGGAGAAATCACAAAAAGATGTAATGACGTTAATGATAGAAAAGGAGATCAGGACTGGTGCACTAATCAAACTTTGACAAGGCAAAATCACCGTTACAGATAGATTGCACTTTTTTTTTAAGGAAGTAGGGATATAAATTGAAGAGGCACTATTAAAATAATCTATTAGAAAATACAGTGATGCTAGAGGGCTGTCAGCTCTGGCATTTAAAAAGTTCAGTGAATGAGAGAGGAATAGCTGAATCTCAATGGTAGGAAAACCACCTGTCCCACCTGTGACATAAAAGAGATAAAGAATACAAAAATGTAATGGCTGAAATTTTATGGTGACAATCACAACAAAACTTTCTACATTCACTGTCAGTGATTGTGACGCCAACTTTGGGAGTTGACACATGCAGAGTAACATGGAAATTTCGAAGTTACTGTCAGTAATTCTATTTGTCTTCAGTAAGTGTGCTGTTGAGGCCTTCATCATGCTTTGTGCCCCACTCCTCAAGTGCAATTTCCCAGCAATTAATTAATTTGCAACAAATGTCCAGCTTTTTGCTGTTGATCTCACTGTAAAAAGAAATCTCTTGAAATAGTTGCATGTTGTTTAATTAAGGGTAACTGCATCTATAATAATGTAACAAAGTTTAAAATTACTGCCCAATGCTTTTTGTTCACGAGTTTGTTTAACCTCTCGTAGATCTGATTTGTCTCAGAGCAACACAGCAATTACACCAGCTGTAAAAATTCTCAGAGATTTCTACATATACTTGATTGGAAACTAGGTTAGTTTCCAAAACCCAGGTTGTGTCATATAAGTTTTCTTATTCTACCTTCACACTTCAGCAATTGAACACAATGAACATAGATCAGTGAACATAGATCATAGATCATAGTCAAATAAAGGTGAATCAATGATTGAACACTACTCCAAAACTCTCACTTATCTGAAATACTACTTTATATTTTGAATGATAACATTTCTCCATTATGATGTGCAATCAATATTTCTAAGTGATCAATGGTTGCTTTAAAAAAGTTTGTTCTTGCTTTTTCAGTGAGTTTCTATCTTATTGTATAAAAAAAATCAACTAGTGTAATAAAGTAAAATAAAAGTAAAGAGATTTGATTCTTGTAACTTCCTTTTTTTTGCTATCTCTGAGAATGTGATTGTCAGTAACCAAATATGCAGTCATCATTGTTATTTCAAACTTGACTTGACCCCAGATTTAAACCTGAGTTCAAGTGACCATTGATCTAAAATTGAACAGAAAATTGGTTAAACTAAATTAAACAAAGTTCTCAGCTACAGAGAAGAGTGGAAACCAAGATTAAAAAGGCTTATATGAAACCCATTACAACCATCCCAAAGATTGTGTGTTTGAGAAGAGTGCATCAGATGTTTTGGCATCTTGATTGCCTGAGTATGTACAATTTACACCTCCTGACATGGCAACAGTGAAAGGTCTTAGTGTAACCCCATTTGATGATATGAACCCAGCTCATGACGTCATTGTCCAAAGGCCACAGGACCTTTTGGAAGGTCCAGTGCAATAAGGGACACAAACACACATGCCTGGAAGTAGCCTGTCAATGTAGACTTGGCAAAGACTCAGAAGGAAGACTTGCAGTGAGACTCATGACAAATTACTATGTGGCAACCCAAGAGTTAATCCACCCTGAATGGAGAGCTCCACCTTCATGGAAGAGAGCCAGTCCTGTGTTAGAGAAGGAGATTCCAACAGCCAACTCAAATACACGGATCATTTCATGTAATATTGTTTCTCAGGCAGATAGAGCTAGAATGAGAATAAATATTGTGGGAATTTTGGAAACGTTCATAGTGTTTTAGTAAGGAATATTTCATTAATAAATTCACAAACCGAATTCTGTGTCTTTTTGTCTGCCTTCTGACAAGAGCACTTGGATGAAGTATTTTTAATACATAAGGTGCTGAAGTGTCAAAGACACGGACAACAAACCACTCTGCAGACATCATTGGATCTTGATGGATAACATTCCTTGAGATTAGTGATGGGTACTGCTGTTTGATGGCTGACCACAACATCCAGCTCAATATAAAGTACAAAGTACAGATTTAAATAGGAACTGTCATAACTATTACATGATCTGGGTGAATCAGTTGAAAAAATAACTAAAAGCAGAAAAAATAACTGTCCCTGAATTTTCAAAAAGCTTTTAACAAATAACTGCACTGTAGACTCATGACTAAGGTCAGATTACGTGAATCAGGTGACAAAGTAGTACAATAGGTAACCTGACTGCAAAACTGAAAACAGTGACAAGGGTTAAATGTGTTTTTTTTGTGGAAGATGGGAAAGATTATTCCTCAGAGATCTACTCTTGACCACTATTTTACTAAAAATAGATTTGGGAATTACAAGCACAATTTCCAAATTTGTGGATATCACCACATTGCACCATCAATACAAGAAACCATGCCAAAAATGATAAGATATCAATAAAAGTAAACAATGAACAAGTCAATGGAGGATTAATTTCAAAACAGGAAAACATAAGTTCATGCATTTTGGTAGAATGAACAAGAACAAAAGAAGTAGGAGTGGGAGTAGGCAATTAAACCCTGCTTCGCTATTTGGTACAATCATGGCTACTCTTATCTTGGCCTCAACACCATTTTCTTCCCCACTCTATATTACCCTTCAAATAGTCACTAATTAAATATCTGTCCATCTCCTCTTTAAATTTGCTCAGTGTCCCAGCATTCACCACACTCTGCATTAGTGTATTCCACAGATTCACATGACCCTTTGAGAACAATACTTTCTCCCCATCTCTGTATTAAATCTGCTATTCTTAATGCTAAAACATTGACTTCTTATTCGAGGTTTGTCCACAAGAGCAAATGTGTTCTGTATGTCTACTTTGTCATTTCCCTTTAGCATCTTTTATCCCTCAATTCATTCCCTTCTCATTTTTCTAACCTCCAGAG
Organism: Hemiscyllium ocellatum; assembly: GCF_020745735.1. NCBI lineage: Eukaryota > Metazoa > Chordata > Chondrichthyes > Orectolobiformes > Hemiscylliidae > Hemiscyllium > Hemiscyllium ocellatum. The sequence goes on from NC_083403.1 coordinate 97,503,732, forward strand.
AGTATAGGTCTAAACTGCTCATGATCTCTTCAGAAGACAATCCCAAAAACCCATCCAATTTCCAGAATTCGTAAACCTTCTGCTGAACTGCCTCCATTGCAACTATATCTCTCCTAAATTACTCCAGGTACAGTCTCACTAATGCCTTGTACAGTTGCAGCAACACTTCCCTACATTTATGCTTCCTTCCTTTATCAATAAATGCCAACATTCCATTTGCTTTCCTTATTACCTGCTAAACCTGCATACGAGTTTTCTGCAATTCATGAAGAAGGACACCCAGATTTCTTGGCACTGAAGTATTCTGAAGTCTCTCTACATTTAGGTAATAAGCGCGTTTCTGTATCTCTGACCAAAATGAATAACTTCATTTGCCAAATTTTATCCCATTCATCTAACCTATCCAATCCATTTGTAAATTTCTCATTTGGTCACTGCAATTTACCCTCCCACCTAATTTAGTGTCATCTGCCATTTTGATAGTTGTTTCAATCCCCCATCTAAGTCATTAACAGAGATTCAAAATAGCTGGGGCCCAAGATCCAAACCGTCACACCTCACGCATGACATCTTGCCAACCACAAATTATCCACCTATTCGGACTCTCTGCTTTCTGTTGATTACCCAACCTAATAATTTATCCCTCAACTCATGTGATTTTACTTTACACATGAATGTTTTCTGCCGCATTTTAGCAAATGTCTTCTGGAAGTCCAAATATACTACATCTACGATTTCTCCATTAGCCAAATTCCTCTTTACATCTTCAAAGAAATCTAGCAAATTAGTCTTGCATGTTTCACCTAATTTCATGACACCATGCTGACTTTGACTAATTATATTTTGACTTTCAAAGTGTCTTGTTATTATTTTGTTAATAACGGATTCTCAATTTCCCAACAGCACACGTTAAACTAACTGGTCTGTAATTTCTTACTTTCTGCCTGTGTCCTTTACCGATAAATGTGTTATATCAGCATTTGCCCAATCAACTGGAATTTTCCCAACATCCAGGAAGTTCTGGAATATTATAATAAGCACTCGATATAAGCGCTCAAGAAATAGCTGATTAAGTAAGTAAGTCAACTTGCAACTTTTGGCCCTTAGACTTTAAAATATGAATGTATAACTTGCTCCTCAAATTCATAATGTTTGCTAGTTTTGCAAACTGGGTTGGTGAATCAAAAATTCTGTGAAGTAGACCAAGTAGCTTTATGTTCTATACAGCACCGCGGACAGCAGCCAGTGTATGTGTCAAATCAGCAGTTCTGATGAACTGGCCTGGAATTCAACCGGAGGAAAGTATTTCCCTTGTAGAAGTCTATCACTACTTTATACATAATTTGGTTGCAAAAGCTCACCTTTTACATGAGTTTACACATTGCTTTTTGGAGGCAAAATTTTCTAGAAGAACAATTCAAAAATTATTAAGTTTGCATTGACTCATTTTGGGAGAATAAACATGAAGTGGGGAGAATATGAAATAAAGAGGGTGCAGGAGAAAAAGAGATTTCCCCAAAGTCCTCACCACTATGAGTTTCTCAGTGGACCTCACCAAGGCGATCACTATTAGGTACCAAACCAGCCCAAATCGCCAGAGGTCTTTGGGCTGCCATTGCCACTCAGCCAGACCCACAGGAGCCGACCAGGCCTCCCAGTGACCACCCATTTCAATTCTCCTTCCCAATCACTTTACAACATGACCATCATTGGCCTCCTCCATTGCCACAATGAACTCCATCACAAATTGGAGGAACAACACCTCATCTTCTACTTGAGCAGCCTACAGCCCGGAGGACTCAACATTGAGTTCTCCAATTTCAAATAACCTCCCTTCCCATTCCCTGACTCCCTTTCCACCTTCATAGCTACCTACCAGATTTATTCCTCCTATTGATCAACCAGGTTGTACCCTCTGTCTGTCTTCACCTATCCCCACTTCACCACCCTGCCCCCACCACCCTCTTTTCTGCAACTCCCCTTACACCCACCCCCAGTCCTGAAGAAGGAATACAGCCGAAACATTGACTTCTCCACCTTCTGATACTGCCTGGCTTGCTGTGTTCTTTCAGCTTCCTGACTGTCTACTTTGGATTCAAACATCTGCAGTTTTATTGTCCCTAACAAAGTCTGGTCTCATACTGCACCCAAACCCACTACCATGAATATGCACTGGAAGCAAGTGCTGCTGGGAACCCAACTCACCTCTGCAGCAGCAGCCATGAGTCAACACTAGGACCACCTCAATGATGGAGAAGCTGCTAGGAACTCAAACACATTCCGACACCACCGCAATGAGTCTGTGTTGCTGGGCCTACTCAAATCTGCACTGCTGGTCCCACTCGCCACAACGGTGCCATCGCTGTGACCAAGCTGTTCACCTCGAGGTAAATAAAATAATACAGAAGAGGGAAAGAAAAGAGATAAGGAGGAGAAAAAAGAAACAAAACAAAAAGAAAAGTGAACAGAGCGGATGAGTCCTTGGTTCAGAAGATCTTATCCACTACCATCTTACTGGAAGTGGAAGATTCCTTTATAGCTTCTTCTGTACCATAACTGTTCTGTGATTCACTAAAAGCAGCATCATAGGTTAGCAAGACCATAAGAAATGCAAAGGATTCTTTTCCAGGAAAATAAAGTTGAAAAGCAGAGATTGCTGTGACCATATGCATTGGATTGCCTAGCTATGCAAACAATACATAACTGTGAGTAAAAAGTGAGGTCTGCAGATGCTGGAGATCAGAGCTGAAAATGTGTTGCTGGTTAAAGCACAGCAGGTCAGGCAGCATCCAAGGAACAGGAAATTCGACGTTTCGGGCCAGAGCCCATCATCAGGAATGTGAAGGGCTCTGGCTCGAAACGTCAAATTTCCTGTTCCTTGGATGCTGCCTGACCTGCTGTGCTTTAACCAGCAACACATTTTCAGCAATACATAACTGTGAGCCTTGTTATACCTTATGCTGTCTACCACTTCCAAAGAAAGCACACTGATGAAACAAAAGGTTAGCAACTTAGAATGCTTAATGAGTAACCAAACAGCACAGAGTTATTAGCTTTTGGAAAATGCTTTTGAGGTCTGTAGACTAGAATGTTTTCCCAGTCTTGTAATGATGGAATTGTACTAATGACAATCCATCGGGGCATCTATAATAACAGCTTTAGCAAGTGCCAATTGACCATTAACTTGGAGGTATTTTGACTGAAGATGCAAAATTTTGGTCAATGTTTACCCCTCAACTAGCTGATTTTTAAAATAATTTATACAATTGTTTCTATAGAATTTTGCTATGTCTAAACTGACAGTTATGTTTCTTGCATTACAACAACGAATACTTTTCAAAAAAAATCTCTGGTTTGGGACATCTTGAAGTTGTGAAAACATTTTGATTGCTACTGATCTGCTGATAGCAAAGGGTGTGATTTGAAAAAAAAAACTGAGTAGCATCATGCACCATGATGATACTTATGCTTATTCCCATTTGTACACAATCATTTTGCCATTTTGACCTAACTTACATTGAAAGTATAGCATCGAAGCAAGACATTTGAATAAGTTGATTATGCCCTTGTTGATGCTTCATGCAAGACTCTCCAACTAATCCCCCCTCCCCCCGTCACTTTTCATTTGAGTCCATTGCATTTTCTTTTATTCCATTATTAATTATATATTTGTCTAGTCTCCCCATAAGTTACATTTCTTATGATAGCAAGTTGCACATTCTAACTGCTCTCTGGTTAAAAAGAGCATACATTTCCTTGCATTCCCCATTTGAATTCTGAATCGGTAGCCCCTAGTTTTGGGGCATGGGAAATCATGCAAAATGTGAAGTGCACCAAGAGGTCATTTGTCACATTGTATCCATGCCAGTTGAAGTAGTCATCCCAGTCTCATTTCTTTGCACTTGGTCCAGAGCCCTGCAGGTCATGGCTCTTCAAGTCAACACCCAGATATGGGTATCTTTCTGTCTTTACCATCCATACCACTGCTTTGAATAGCATTGGATTATTTCTGGCTTAACCTGCTGGTCAAGTTTTACTGTTTTGTTTTTCAATTGCCTTTGCTATTTATCCCTTCTTTCTGGGATGCTTCTTTCTTGCTTTAAAAGTATCAGCTGAATGCACTTTGGGAACATACTCACACAGCTAGTTTACAGTGTTCAAATCTTAGGAGCTCCGACAGAGGTTTACATGAGTTACATTACTCAAGGTATGCGAAATCTTCCAGCTTTCCACCCACTGGTGCTGCCTTAGATCAGTTTCCCTGTTTAAAAGCAGGTATCATGCCCATGAATTATGCATGTTGTTCATTGAAGCACGTGCACCACACAGACAGCATCTCTTTTCATCGAACTGTCACAGCCATCAGAATTGTACAGTCTGAGAAAGAGAATATTTCTTTACAAAAAGAGTAATTGCCGGATGCCCTCTTCGTTCTTACTGCTTATTAGAGTGAGCTTTGACATATCGGGTTTTGAAATCTCTCCTGGCTCATCACTGGAGTCAGCCAGTTTGAGGCACGAGTCAAAAGTTAGGGAGGGAGTTTCATCGTGGAGAGACTATTTCACCTGCAAAAAACTAACAACATGCTCCTTTCAGCTACCTGTTTCTTAACTTTGTACCCAGAAGCATTGGTATTTTAATAGTGATTCTATTGTCTTATCAGAGACACTGCTGTTATGTGCTATGGGTCTACAACTGTTGAGGAGATAAATTTTGTTTCCTGATTTCCACGACAATTTTATTAGCACCTTTTCTGCAACACTAGTTAGTCACCGAAAGAGTGGTTTGCCACAACCAGTGCAGCACGTTTTAAATATTTAGGCAGAGTTTTAACAGAATGCATTTGCCATGCAGGATGCTGGTGGTGCCACAGGAACTCATAAACATTATTGGGGGTTTGTGCCATAGCTTTTTAACTCAGCTGCAGTATCAGCATCTCATTTCCAGTTTACCGAGGAAACAGATGGGGCATGTATGCAATCAACTGAACAACTGACTTCTCAAGCCTCATTGCAGTGTCAAATGAAAGGCTGATACTTCATCTGAGGAGGCATTTATGCAATTGTGAAAAATCAGCCAGTGCTACAATTGCAAAGACTCTATGGTTTTGACTCATCTCAAACTCAGCATAAGTGGTGATGCTGGCAAATATGGCATGGATCACTTAGGAGAAGTTCTCATGGGTGAGAGACTACCTGATCCTATAGTTGTCACGGACTGAACCCTGGAAGGAGCCAGAGGGGAAGAAATTCAGGGTTGTGGTGATCTTAGCAGAGAGTGCCAAAATGTGCAGACATATGAATTAAGAATAGTGTTCAACCATTCGGCCCTTCGAATCTGCTGTGTAATTCAATATGTTCAGAGCTGATTTTCTTTCGGTTTAAAGCAGCTTATTATAGAGAACTGAGAGTTTGTGGTTGCTGCAGATCTAAGGGTTTTTGTTCAAACTGATAAAGCTTTTCTCTGTCTTTCTAACAGCTCAAGCTGTTCAGATACCTCACAACCAATCAAAAGGTTGTTTTCAAACAGAAGACCTTGGTCATTTTATTGTGGGCTGGAGACCAGTCATCAACCAGCTTCACCTGTAAACAACCCCGTGGCTCCAGTCTGTCTGCACCTTGCTGGATCCCACAGCTACACAGAGTTCATAAAAAAAGGTTTTACAATTCCCTGCTTTCAAAACATGCAGCTATCCTTGTAAATACCTAGTTTTTAATGTAATTTGTCCTTATTGCAGTCCAGTTTTTTTAAAAAATACAAAAATTAACAGATGGCAGCCTTTATAGTAGCAGTGGTAATGCCAAAGTTTTCTAAATAATCTCTGAAGCAGTGAAAATTCTTCCTCAGAATGAGGCATGTGAACAAAACATTTTCCTCCCACAGTCCAAAGATGTGCAGGTTAGGTAGACTGGCCACGCTGAAGGGCCTTTGTCCGAAATGTCGATTTTCCTGCTCCTCGAATGCTTCCTGACCTGCTGTGCTTTTCTAGCATCAAATTCTTGACATTAAACACTAGCATCTGCAGTCCTCACTTTTGCCTATGCGGAATTACCCATAGTGTCCAGGCATGTGTAGGTTAGGTGGATTAGCCATGGGAAATACAGGGCTAGGGTTTGGGAATGGATCTGGGTGGGCTGCACTCCAGGGAGTAGGTGTGGACTCAATAGGCCAAATTGCTTGCTTCCACGCTGTAGAGATTCTATGATTTTTAAAAATTTCTTATGTGCCACTTCAGCCACCCTGATGTCTTCCCAGCTATCAGACATTTTAAAATTAGATTACTTCCAGTGTGGAAACAGGTTCTTGAGCCCAACCAGTCCACACCAAACCTCCAAAGAACAACCCACCCAGACTCATTCCCCTACATTTACTCCTTCACCTAACACTACGGGCAATTTAGCATGGCCAATTCACATAACCTGCACATTTTTGGACAGTGAGAGGAAACCCACGCAGACACAGGGAGAACGTGCAAACTCCACACAGACAGTTGCCTGAGGCAGGAATTGAACCCAGGTCTCTGGTGTTGTGAGGCAGCAGTGCTAACCATTGTGCAACCGTGCTGCACTGTGCCACCATGCCGCCCCATTGAAAGTTTAAATCCCTTGTCAAACAAAACAATTATGCATTCAAAAACAGCCATAATAGAAAGAATTGTTTTCTTTTAATTCTTCCATAGGATTAGAGTATGGCCAATGTTTGTGTTCCATTCCTGGTTGACTTTGTACTGAATGGCTTCATAGGCCATTTCAGAGGCAGTTAAGAGTCAACCACATTGTTAGAATAGAATAGAATCCCTCCAGTATGGAAGCAGGCCATTTGGCCAATCGAGTCCACACCAACCCTCTGAACAGCATCCCACCCAGACCCATCCACAAACCCTATCCCTGTAGCCCTTTATTTCCCATGGCTACCCCACCTAACCTGCACATGCCTCAACACTATCGGCAATTTAGAATGGCCAATCCACCTAATCTGCATATCTTTGGACTGTGGGAGAAACTGGAGCACCCAGAAGAAAGTCATGCAGAAACAGGGAGAATGTGCAAACTCCACATAGTCACAGTCACCTGAGGCTGGAATCAAACCTGGATCCCTGGTGCTGTGAGGCAGCAGTGCTTACGACTGACCCAGCTTGCTGCCCTCATTGCTGTGAGTCTAGAGTCATGTGTAGCCCAGACCAGGTAAGGAGGGCAAATTTTCTTCCCTGCAGGGCATTTGTGATACAGGTGGGTTCTCCCTGACAGCGATTTCATGGTCACCATAACTAAGACCTCAATTAATTTTATATAAACACATGTATATTAAATTTCTACCAGCTGCTGCCCAGTTATTATGTTGAAGAAATATAATTTGTTTTAGAATATGAGGAAGAAATGCAGAAAGACATGGATTTATACCATATAGAATGCACAGCACAGAAACACACTATTTGGGCACACCTATACTGGTGCTTATTCCACTGCCCCCCTCATCTTCTCAGCCCATCAGAATAATTATTTATTCTTTTGTCCCTCTCATGTTCATCTTCCTTTTCCTTAAATGCATCTGTGCCGTTTTACTCTACTATGGCTTCTGATAGATAGTTCCATTTTCTCCTACTCAGTGTCGATTGTATATCATTTGGGTGTTGATTGTTTTCTGTATATGAGTATTAATTACTAGACTCATCTAGACCACACATATAGCAGAAGACTGAAAGATGATTTGTTGGTTGTTTTTTGCCTGATATGCAAAGTATGTTGATGAATAAAATTGTATACATTATCATTCTTATTGGAGAAGTAGAATTGGATGTTATCTTTCTAATTTGTGGAAGGTGATTTGCCTCTCATTTTTTGCTAACACCAAGTGACTACATGTAAGTGAAGGTGAAGGAGACATGGTTCTTAGAATTTATGAATGAACGTTAGAGACCAGTAAAGATGTTGCATATTCCTCCACTACTTGGCTATCCAAATTCTCACACTTTGGTAACAGAAAATCCTTATGCAATTACTTAGCAACAGTCTTAAATTTATGGCTTTTAGTTTTTGGTCTCCCCCAGATGTGGAAACATTTTCCACTTTCCAACAATGGTTTCCTTTCAGAAAATGCTTAATTTGCTTTAAAGATTTTGGAGACATCCTGGGGTTGTGAAAAGCTGGGAGATAAATGTAGGTTTGTTCTTTCTATTTCTTTTTGCAAACATGCTTCCTCATCAGCTGTGCAAACATCAATGTCTCCTGGTCCTATTTGCATTCTGTAATTTTATGTGCTGTTTGCACAGCAAACCTTCAGAATTGGATTCAGGAATTTGTATTCCTGTCCAAGGTTCAGTTTAATATACTGTAACCTTTTTATTCATTAAAAAACACATCCATAAAACAATAATTAACTGTTAAAGTATGCTGAATCTGAGAGATTTACAAAAGGCCACCACTTGACAAATGAAGCAGCAAAGCTAAATACCAAACTGCAGTAGCAAAGGCAACAAATTAAAATGGAATATCAGTTAGTTATCCTTTGGTGTTGATGCACCAAGTGAACCAGAATAGATTATTCAGTAGAACTCAATCTAAGATGATAGTTTAGATAAGCAGGTTTCCTGATATGTCTTTGAATCTCTCAATCAGATTCTCCAACAGTCCAGAATTCCCTGCCACCCTCAGTCACAAATTATAACCTCCCTGACTGTGATTAACCATCTTTGTCCTTCTCTATCTTACTAAAGTTCACAGCACCATTCTCCTCTGATCGTATGATTCAGCTCAGCAGGGCTATCTTCTTGGGTCCTGTTACCTACCCAATGGTGGTGAGTACAATATCCTGACTGGTCTCTTTCCAACACTAACTCAAACTCTGAGAACCATTTCTCCCTCAACTTTATTTACATGCATCTCATAGTGTTAGCAAAAAACCTTCCACAATTTGACAATATCATCCAACCTTGCTTCTCCATGGCCTCTTTTGACCCTGCCTTTGTATTCTCAGACTGTTTGCCCAATATTAAATTTTGGGTGAGTCTGCAAACTTCCTCCAGCTAATTATTGGGAATAATCAAAGCCATTGACTTTGCCATTAACTCCGTATCCTTCCCAACAGGCCCTATTCATATGCTTGTCATTGCATTAGGCTGTCATCTCTTGTTGCACCCTAGATTAATGTTCTAACTTTGCATTGTCACAAGAAAAACCTTTCAACTTCATGACATTTTACAGCTCCTGTACTCATCTGCCACTCAATTCTTGAAACAGGAGCATAGAGGTAATATCTCTTAACTAGATATTTAGGTTAATGCTCTGGGAAATTGGATTAAATCTCACTGTGGCAGTTGGGAGGATTTAAAATCCAGCTAATATATCTGGAATTGAAAGCTTATCTTGGATATAGTGACCAGAACACTATAATCAATTATTATTAAAATCCATCCTGCTCGTTAAAATCCCTTGAGAGAAGGAAATCTAGCATCTTTGTTTGGTCTGACCAACATATGACTCCATCAAGCATGGTTGATTCTTAATCACTCTGTTACATGGCCCATCAACCATTTAATTCAAAGGCAGCCCAAAGGTGTGCTGGTTAGGTGAATTGGCCATGCTAAATTGTCCATAGTGTTAGGTGCATTAGTCAGAGGGAAATGGGTCTTGGGTGGGTTACTCTTCAAAGGGTCAGTGTGGAAATGTTGGGCCAAAGGGCCTGTTTCCACACTGTAGGGAATCTAAAAAAAAAGTTATAATCGTACAACTTGAGATGGACAACAAATACTGGCCTGGTCAGTGATATCAACATCCTATGACAAAATAAAAAAAATCTCATCCTCAACGTAAGCTTCAGCACATTTAATGAATCTGCAGCTTGGCTATATTCTATGCTATACCATCCCAGCTCTCGTTCAGCTATGACCACTGTCCTGACTGACTCACATGACTCCTGATCCATCCAGTTCTCTAATTTAAAATCAGAACTTTAAAAAATCTTATTATGTCCTCATCTCCAGAACCCTGATCCCAATAATGTATTCCAACCCAGCCTCCTGCCTATTTCCTAATGCCAGAACCTGGACCCTGACCAGACCTGGCAACCCCACAGAATATACCATCTTGAACTGACCTGAACTGCTGGTAGATGCTGTGCGATTGCAAGCTGCTTCATTTGACAATGGACTTTACATTTCTTAGAAGAGTGAGGGTAACAGACCATAAAGTAAATGGCCCACACTCTATAGCTCCAGGGTCTCAGGTCAGCAAATGAAGTGTCCACACATTGAATAGGTGGCCACCTGGCAGAAAGGCAACCAATTCATTTCATAAGGAGTGTGGGAGTTTGGGGGTATTTAGCACACAATTGAGTGCCTGGTCCAGGAAGTTTTGCAATGAGGAGTCATGCCATGAATGTGATGTCAATCATGGGTACCACTTTTAAAGGCCTTCTGCTCTGTCAACATCTCCTTACTTCATCTGGCAGGCTATAAATGTTAATAAGTTGTCAAAACACAGAGGCTGATGTATTCTTGATAGTTATGTTAATTTTGGTAATATAAATGCTGAGTCTCTGTTCATACTGAGTACACATATTAGAAGATCTTTTACAGAGCAAGTAAGTACATAATAAGATGTTGATATAGTCCAAGGTCAAGCTTGTTGATTAACTGACTTTCCGATGGAACACTAAGTGCAGCAGCTACTATTCAAGCTGATGGAGCTAATGCCTTCAGGCAAGAATATCAGTTGTCATGATGTCACATAGAAACCAACACATGGCTGTCTTAAAGGTACATAGTTGCCAGGATGTAGATATGCGCATTCCTGATGAAGGGCTTATGCCCGAAACATCAACTCTCCTGCTCCTCAGATACTGCCTGACTGCTGTGCTTTTCTAGCACACTTTTACTGCCGATATGTACAGCCTTATAAGAGACACCTTCAGTTTCACCAGTAGACACTGCCACTATATGCAGAAATGATCCCATACCAAAGCTTTTCCTTCTGTTCATATGTCACCTCCTCATATTTGTCCTCCATTGCTTCCAAACATTTTCCCATCCAACAGCCAAAAAAATGAGATGTGAAATAACTCCACAAAGGTATCCCATCACCAAGTCACCTTTTATTTAAATGTAGAGAATCATTGACACTGACCCCGCTCCTTCAGAGCTAGCTCTCAGAGTGAGCAATATGTCTGACACTTCTGTTCTTTTCTTTTTTTTACAACGAAGGGCAATGCTGTATGGTGAAACAGTAAAGGGGAGGGCATCTCCTGTTTATATTTTTTTCTTTTTTTATTACCCCCCCCACACTACCGCCTAACTGCGGTAGTGCTTATTTTTTCCCCAGCACCCATGGTGTGTGTGTGCAAGTGCGAGACGCAGTGAGAGACACAAAGTGCACAAATCTTTATTTAATTTCCACCACCAGGAAGAAAGGAAACACCCGAGTGGCCTGTGACAAGCAGTGCTCTCTTCATCAAAGGGCAGACACTTCTGTTCTTACCTGTCAGCCAGGACTCCCTGACTGGACCAGATTAATAACCCCAATCAGAGAACTCATTCTATGATGTCCACCTGGCTGATCTTATTGCAATCAGTCCATCGCTCCCCTCCAGGTCTGAGGTCATAGGCCGGTTCTTTTTTGTAGTTCACCCTGGGATGTTTCAGCACTGGGTCAGGTTCATCTAACCCTACCTCTGATAAAAGGTAGCGTGTAATGTACAGTAGCTGCCTCTTGTGCCTGGAGTCTGTAGGGAATGTAATGAAATTACATGAAAATGTCTGTAATGAAATTAAATATAGAAGTAGCAAGTGTTGTTTGTAACTGTTCAAGGCATTGGTGAACCCACAGCTGGAGTAAAATGTACAGCTTAGTCCCCTACTAAAGGAGAGAATGGGTTAATTCCAGAGATGAAAGGTCTGTCTCATGAAGAGAGATTGAACAGCTTGTTAGAGTTTAGAAAAAGAAGAGGAGATCTAATGGAGGTATATAAGAAGCTCAAGGGGATTGACAAAGTAGACGTAACAAAGATGGTTCACCTTGTTGGGTAATTTACAGCAAGAGGTTATAATTTTAGTCAAAGGGAGGCAGATTTAAAGCAGAGATGAAGAGGAATTACTAGGAGTCATAGAGCTGTACAGCACAGAAACACACCCGTCAGTCCAACTCATCCATGCTGACCAAATATCCTAAATTAATCTTGCCCCATTTACTAGCATTTGGCCCATATCCTTCTAAATCCTTCTTATTCATCTTTCCATCCAGATGCTTTTTAAATATTGTAATTGTACCAGACTCCTTTGGCAGCTTGTTCCACACACGGACTACCCGCTGTATGAAAGGGTTGCCCCTCACATCCATTTTACAACTTTCCCCTCTCACCTTAAACCTATGCCTTCTAGTTTTAGATTCCCCTACCCTGGGAAAAGATCTTTGCTGTTCGCTCTATCCATGCCCCTCATGATTTTAAAAACCTTTATTAGGTCACTCTCAGCCTCTGATGCTCCAGGGAAAATGGCCCCAGCTGAAACAGCATCTCCCTACAGCTCAAACCCTCCAACTCTGGCAACATCCTTGTAAACCTTTTCTGAACTCTTTCAAGTTTCACAGCATCCTTCATATGGCAGGGAGGTCAGAATTGAATGCAATATTCCAAAATGGCCTAACCAATGTTCTGTACAGTCACAACGTGACATCCCAACTCTTATACTCAATGCACTGTCCAATAAAGGCAAGTTTACTAAATGCCTTCTTCACTATCCTGTATACTTGCAATCCCACTTTGCACTCCAAAGTCTCTTCATTTGACAACACTCTCCAGAACCTTACCACTAAGTGTATATGTCCTGCCCTGATTTCTCTTTCCAACATCCAGCATCTCGCATTTATCTAAATTAAGCTCCATCTGCCTCACATCAACCTCCCTGATCATGGTTCCATTGTACTCTGAGATAGCCTTCTTGTCTGCCCACCAATTTTGCTGCCATTCTCTAATCTTACTAACCATACCTCCTAAACTCACATCCAAATAATTTATATAAATGACAAAATGGATCCGGCACCGATCCTTATAGCGCATCACTGGTCATAGGCCTCCAGTCCAAACAGTAACCCTCTGCCACTACCCTCTGTCTCCTACCTTTGAGCATGCTATGTATCTAAATGGCTAGTACTCCTTGTATTCAATGTGAGGTAACCTTGCTAAACAGTCTACCATGCAGAATCTTGTCAAGCACCTTACTGTAGTCCATATAGACCATGTCTGCTGCTCTGCCTTCATCAAGCCTCTTTGTCACTTCCTCAACAACCTCAATCAAGTTAATGAGACACAATTTCCCACACAAAAAGCCATGCTGACTATCCATAATTAGTCCTTGCCTTTCCAACTATATATAAATCCTGTCGCTAAGAATACTCCTTATAATTTGCTCATCACTGATGTCAAGCTCACCAGTCCATAGTAACCTGGATTTTGCTTACCACCTTTCTACAATAGTAACACCATTTTACCCAACCTCGAGTCTTCTATGGCTATAAATAGTGCAAATATCTCAGCAACAGGCCCAGCAATCACCTCCCTAAGTTCTCACAAAGTTCTGAGGTACACTTGATCAGATCCTGGGATTTATCCACTTTTATACATTTTAACATGTTCAGCACCTCCTCTTCTGTAATATGGACACTTTTCAAGATATCACTATTTACTCCCCCAAGTTCTCCTGTCCCCTTTTTGCCCTCCAGATTTTCCTTGAGTATCTTCCTACTGCCTTTATACTATTCTAGGGATTCACTCAATCCCTGCTGTCTTTACAAGGCATATGCTTCATTCTTTTTCTTGACCAAACCCCAATTTCTCCAATTATCCAGCATTCCCTACAGTTACCAGCCTTACCCTTCACTCTTACTGGAATATACTGTCTCTGGACTCTTGTTATCCCAATTTCTGGCTCCCTTCACTTGCAAACAACAACCCCAGTTGACTTTTGGAAGTTCTTGTCTAATTGCATCAAAATCTACCATCCTCCCATTTAGAATTTTAACTTTTAAATTAAGTCCATTTCTTTCCATCACTAATTTAAAACTAATGGAATTATGATCACTGGCCCCAAAGTGTTCCTTCACTGACACTACAGTCACTTGCCCTGCCTTATTTCCCAAGAATAGGTCAATTTTTACTCCTCTAGTAGATGCATCCATGTACTGAAGAAGAAAATTTTCTGGTACACACTTAACAAATTCCTCTCCATCAAAGACCTTGACACTATGGCAGCCCCAGTTTATGTTTCGAAAGTTAAAACCTCTATCATTATCACCCTATTTTTTAAAAAACAGATAATTGAGCTGTCCTTACAAATTTGCTTCTCAATTTTCCACTGACTACAGGAGGTTCTGTGGAACAATCCCAATAAATTGGTCATCCCTTTTTTATTTCTCAGTTCCACCCAAATGCCACTGGACGTACTCTCTGGAATATACTTCCTAAGTACTGCCATAACATTATCCCTAATCAAAAGTGTCACTCCCCCTCCTCTTTTGCCCCTCTACCTATCCTTCTGCTCGCATTTATACCCTGGAATATTTAGCAGCCAGTCCTGTCCATTCCTGAGCCATGTCTCTGTAATAGCTATGATATCCCAGTCCCATGTTACCAACCATGCCCTGAGTTCATCTGCCTTACCTGTCAGACGTCTTGCATTGAAATAAATGCAGTTTAGTTTATCACTGCTACCTCAGTTTCTACTTTGCACCTCCCTACCTTGACTGTTTGGACTTGCTCCTTTTTCCAAAAGCATCAGCCTCAGACTGATCTCTTTTCTCACTCCCTCTCTATGTCCCAACGCTTCCTTACCAATTTAAATCCTCCCACAAAACTTGAGCAAATCTTCCCATCAGTACATTAGTGCCTTTCCAATTCAGGTGTAATTCATCCTTCTCAAACAGATCTCTTCTACCCTAAAAGAGATTCCAATGATCTAAAAATGTGAACCCTTCTCCCTGTACCAGCTTCTCAGCCACACATTCATCTGCTCTAACCTTCTATTTTTACTCTCACTAACACTGGGCGCTGGGAGTAATCCAGACATTTCTAGCCTCAAAGACTTGTTTTTTTAACCTCTTGCCTAATTTCCTACATTCTCTTCTCAGAAGTTTGTAATTTTCACTTGGTTCCAATATTTACGGTGGCCTCTTGCTGGTCCCTCTACCCTTTGAGAATATTCTGCACCCTCTCTGAAACATTCTTGATCCTGGCACCAGGGAGGCAACACACTATTTTAATGTCTCAGTGCCAGCTGCTAAAATTTGCCTATGCCTCTTATTAGACAGTCCTCTATCACAATCAATCACTTGGAACTGATGTACCCTTTATTACATTAGATCCAATCTCAGCATCAGAAACTTGACTATCAGTGCTACATTATACTGAGAGTCCTTCTCTCCTACATTTTCAAAACAGCATACTTGTTTAAGATGGAGATAGCTGCAGGAGACTCCTGCAATGCCTGTCTACCTTTTCTACCTTTCCTAGCAATAACTCATTTACCTGACTTTTTTAAAAAGTTTTTCTACCTTCCTGAAACTCCTATCCATAATCTCCAACATCCGACAGAAAGCGTGCATCACTGTGCTAAAGACCATTTTGGCACCTTAACAATCTATAGACGCAGAAAATAGCATATTGCCAAGCTGGAATGGGTTCAGAATAGGTTTACAAGGATGTTGCTGGGCATGGAAGGTTTGAGTTATGAAGAAAGGCTGGATAGGCAGAGACTTGTAACATTGGAGTGTAGGAGGTTGAGACGCAATCTGATAGAATGTTACAAAATAATGAGAGGTACAGATGGAGATAACGTTCTTTGTCTTTTCCCTTGGATGGAGGATTTCAATACCAGGGCATTTTTTTTTAAAGTGAGAGAAGAAAGCTTTTAAAAAGAGATAGGAGGCACATTTTTACACAGAGGGTGGTTCATGTGTGGAATGAACATACTGAGAAAGTGATGGATGCAGGTACAATAACAATATTTAAAAGATATTTGGATAGATTCATGAATAGGAAAGGCTGTGGAGTCCTATGGGCCAGGAGTGGGCAGGTGGGACTAGTTTAGTTTGGGATGGACTAGTTGGATGGAAGGTGCTGTTTCCGTGCTGTATGACTCTATGACTATTACTACTCTGAAAACACTGTTCTAGAATAACTTGGTATCTATGTTTTATATTTTAAGAAAGTTTAATCAAAAGACAGATCTCAATAAACATTTAAACAAAACTATTGTCGATTCATAAAATAAACAACAGTAAGGTTAGGCTTTAAAAAAAACAGTTAGCTCTTCCCCTGCTGTCAGCAGTCCAGAGGTCCCTCGAAGGTCAGCTGTGAATTTCACTGCTGGCTTATTTTTCTTAGATGGAACTGCAAAATCCAGAATACTTGTTACTAACCAGCACAAGCAGTCAGCTTGCAGGTTCACTACTCCTTTTATCATGTCTCACCTGGTAGCTGCAGTATCAATTCATCCCATTTTAAAAGTAGCACTGTTTGGACTTTTTTTCCCCGAAGTTCCAAAACAATGCAACAGCTTATAAAACAGTAAATTCTGCTCTAAACATTTGATGAAATGAACTTCAACACCGAAAAAAATCTCAAAAAAGGAGCAGCTCTTACAGTCACAATTATTTCCTGTTCTCCATCTTGAATTACCCAAAATCCACCTCTTTTCTCAAAAAGTCATGAATCTGTGCAAGTTGCTATTCCAGAGTGCTGTGAATGCCTGGGCACTAAATGATTTTGAGGCAATAAGCACATTTTTAATTAGTAACAAGTTAAAGGGTTATGGGAATGGGCAGGAAATTGGAGTTAAAGCTGAGCTGAGGTGAGCTGTGATTGTGTCAAATGGAAGAGCAGACCTCTGCTTAGAGCAATTTACAACTTTCGTTTTCCAACTTATCTGAAATTTTTGCCTTCAAGAACCATTTCAAAGAATTAAACACGATGTGACTAATTTATTTGCTTTTTCTTTAAGGAGAAAGTGGATTTCGGGTTTTTGACAAATAATTTTCCTTTCTCTCTGTGTCTTGGTGTGTTTGTGTCAATATGGAAACCACAGAAGAGCTGATTTTGATAAGTGGCATTGCCAGAATTTGCATGGGGTTCAGTCAACAGGGATATTATTGACATTTTCACAGCTGCTAAAGTGAATTGATGTAACATTTCGCAAGCAGGTTTCAGTGGATCGGTTTCCTATCACAGCACTAAGATGGGGGAAATCTTTGTTTTCTGGTCTGCAGAGACTGTTTTTGACATTTGAGAGTGAAGATTGTGTCCTTGTTTTGAAAATTTAGGTTTGGTGGAAGGGTACATTGACCTTTTTATTATTGTGTTTTTGGATTGGAAATTCGCATTCTAATTTGAAATGGCCAAAGCTCCTCTTTGTATCAATAGAAATTGGCAAGACAACCACATATGTCATCTGTCAGTGTTTTATATAACTGTGACTGCTGATTCTAACGTGGTGTATTAGAGAATCTGTGTTTAAACCTACGTAGAGAAAACAGGAGATCACGAATTAATGTTTTGCTGCATCATGGTGGTTATATGAAGTTGATTTAAACTGATTATGACCCAGGAAGGCCTGAGGGGAACAGGGGAAGAATATTTTCCTCTCCCATGGATTTGAATAAAGTGCATAGATTCAGCATACCACTGTGACCCCATGCCCATTCTCATCATTGTTCCAAGAATCACAGTGACCTTTCAGCTGAGACAGTCACTCCAGGCACCAATGAGCTTGATGCTGAATAAATGACAAGGCAACTAGAACCTTCACATTCATCTTAAACAGCATGTAATCATGGATAATGCTTGCGTCAAATCAACTATACTTAAAAGAAACTATCTTTTAATTATTAGGTTTTGTACAAAAGAACATATACTGAATACGTGTGAATCCATACATAGAGCTTCTCACCCAGTTTACAAGATAAGAACAAAAACATTATTCTTTAAATATTCTCCCCAAGGGAATTATAACCAGTGCACTCGCAAAGGATGACCTCTTTCCATTTGAGTCTAAAATGAGCCTCAGATCAGTAGAGCATGGTAATATAAATAAGTAGGAGAAAGTGAGGACTGCAGATGCTGGAGATCAGAGTCGAGAATGTTGAGCTGGAAAAGCATAGCAGGCCAGGCATCATCCCAGGAGCAGGAGAATCAATGTTTCATGCATAAACCTTTCCTGATGAAAAGCTTATGCCCGAAACATTGATTCTCCTGCTTCTCAGATGCTGCCTGGCTTGCTACACTTTTCCAGCTCCACATTCTTGACGAATATACATAAGTGCTGGATCCGACAGTCTAGTGTGTGTTTTGCTAGTTATGGAAATCTTGAACAATCAATGTGACCACCTAGAATTTGGAAGGAATTGTGAAAATTTATGGAAATTCTGGTTTCTTTTGCATTTTTAATTTAAATGTAACAATATTGGTGGAATGACATTCATTGCCTGGGACCTAAGATCTAAAATTCTTTCCAGATGATTCTCTGTCCCTTTCTCCCTCTTCCTCACACCTTTCTATACTTGATAGCTTGAAAACTGTTCCAATATCACCCATTTATTCTCTCACCGAAACTCAAAGTTACTCTTGTTGAATGTCACCTGACATTTAATTATAAGGTAGATTTCTTCCTGTCTGTGTTTGATCTGTAATACACTGGAACAAGTCTTTGGACCAGTGGCTGTGTTCGGGGCAATAGTTAAGTTGAGTCATGCAATGTGGGGAGAGAAGAGGGCAAAGTTATTTGCAGTTGATTGGTTTGAGTGACATGGTTAATTTCTATGTTATATAGAAGATTAAACTGTATAATATTTCTAAATAAGTATCTGGGAAAGTAGAATGTATGACATTTGCACAGACTTCTAGGCATCACAAATCAGTTTATCCACAGGTTTAAACTTCTTATTCAATTACAATGGCTGTCCGAGTGTCAAGAACTTCTTAGAGTCCCAATGCAAAATAGCAACTTAAGTACAGTGCATTGCTGCACCTGATATCAGCTTTGGGCTCCCAGCTGGAGGAGTTGAGCTATGCAGCAACAACCAAGGTAGAAAGGTCCTGTCAGATTTCATCAATGGTTTAACTATCTTGAGGATGCATTTTTGTGGTAAGTGGCAGGTAGAAATAAGGTGAATGAAGCACAGAGAGAAGAAGAAAGAAGTAAACTAAACATGAGAGGAAAAACAACCAAGGAAATATAGGAAGACAAGACAGACAAAGCGGAGCGGAACAAAGCGGAAATACAAAATGTACCTGAGAAACAAAAGTACATGATGACATTGCCATTATAATATGAGATTTAATATCATTGCAGGACTCATAGATTTGAAAGAGAAAAGATCTTTCTAATAAGTCAGCCATGGGTCCGACAAGGAACACTGCAAATATTCCATTACATGGGAATGGAATGTGAGAAACTTTAAACAAGAAAACACAATAATGCCTGATTGCTGCTCTTTTTTGATTATTCACCTTTACATAGTGGCTGACAGACCATACTCCTCAATATTTTTCTCCAATACGAGTAATATGAGCCATAATAATTTGAGCTATGCTGTGTGGATGGTTATTTTTTGTTTGCATATTATAACCATAATTACGTAATTGTGAAAATGCACTTGAGGCACAGTTTGATTAAAATTGACCACTGTAAAATTTGTTGGCTTAGTCTATATTGGAACATGTTGTCCATGCTTTGGAACTTTGACCAGTTTATTATTAAAAATACTTTACGCAAGCACTGTTGTCAGTGAGGTGAACAAAGGTTTGTAGTCCAACTTGATTTTATTAACAAAATATTCCTTATTTAAAAACTATGAGAACATTTCCCAAATTTTCTCATTATTTACTTTTTATATAGCTTTATCCATCCCCCCACAATGATCCAGATGTTTGAGCTGACTGTTGGAATCTCCTTCCTCTCTACAAAGGTGAGTCTCATGGCTCAGGGCGGCTCTTCTCCTAGGTCTTTTTTGGTTGCCTCATGGCTTTACTGTAAATCTCTGTGAATCTTCACTGTATCTTCCCTGGGGGTGGCATCAGATATTTGATCTTATCCCCTCTTGTCCTTGAACTTCCAGAATGTTCTGTGGCCTTGGCCAAAGGGGTCATGAGCTGTGTCCAAAACCTCCATTAAGGTTGAGCCAACACTCTTCACTGTTGCCATTCAGAGAGATATAAAATATACATCCTCATGCAGTCTAGATGCCAGAACATCTGATTTCAACCTCTCTAATACATAACCCTTAGGCTGGTTGTAACTGGTTTTCCATGAAACTTCGTAACCTGTTTAATCTCGGTTTATACTAATCTCTGTAGCCAATAGTTACTGATTGTTTAATTTACTTTGGCCAATTTTCTGTCAGGCCTGATTTCTCCAGCTGTAGATCAATTTAAAATGTCCAATTTAGGGCTCATGCTTGCTTGACCAAAAGTATAAGAGTTAAAGAAGCAAAAATAGAGTAGGGGGACCTACTAATCCACCTGAGTGCGGAATGTCTTAAACAGGATACATGCACAAATAAGTTAGTTTTAAAAGAAGTCAGGAAACTTTTCAATGTAAGATGTCATATAACCCTTTTAAAACTTGATTGACTTAAAGACAGATGTGTGTGAAAGAGACCAGTAGTTTGTTTGTGCACATGTATAAGTGAGGATTGCATGTAAGATTCAGTTTTGTATCATCCAGATGACTGTATGTGTGATATCGTTCAGAAAGCTGGATGTAAGAGACCAGTGATCCTGCAATTCAAAGGTAAAACTCCATCTGGACTGGAAGAATTCAGTTTCTGCAGGGTGGTAATAACTGAAGACAAAATTGAATTTTAAAAAGTTTTTTTGATTATTGTTTCTATTGATAGATCCTATGTGATGTTATTTGTTTGTAATTCAGTTTGTGCTTTCTTGTGATTTTGAAGCATAGTTGAAGAAATTTAATTTGATAATTTTATAATTGTACACCTTTGTTAGTGTCATTATTTGTTCTATTCAAGTCTGATGCCTCACAATAGTTCAAGTCTTAAATGAATAACACATATAACTGTGTTTCTAAAAGTTTGCAAGTAGAACTTCGTAATCAGTTCTATCTAAGATGGGAGGTGGGCTGTTTTCAGATCCGATGAATCCAAATGTCTGTACAATTATTTTTCAGATCTACCAGCCTATCTGTCTCCAGGGGTGGGAAGGCAATATTTTGGGAACAAGATATCAATGAGTGCACTTCTGTACCTTGTGAGAACAATGCAACCTGCAAAGTTCTTGTAGATTTCTAACAATAAGTTCTCATCTCGCAAACATTTTGAAAAGAAAACGAGGTGCACTGAGTCGACAGGCAATTGAGTCTGCAGCATTCACAAAGTGTTCATGTTTCAGTGTGTGTAGAGTGGGCAAGAATGATCTGAAGTAGAATGAGGTTACATAGAATTGCAAAGAAAATGCAGCACAGGCACAGGGCATTTTACAGAACTGATTCATAATGGTGCTTATGTTCCAACCTTTCTCATATCACCTTTTCAGCATTTCTTCTGTTCCTTTCTCTCTCACATAACTATCTAGATTCCCACTAAACATATCTATTCCAATTTGGAAGAAGAATCATACTGAGGCACAGAATTATGAAGCAAGGAAGTGATGCTCAATTTGATAAGACACTTGTTAAATCTCAGCTGGAATATTGTGTACATTTGTGGATGTTATTTATAGATGCAAATGCAAAAGTTCAAAATTGATTTACTAGAATAGTTCCAGGAATGAGGAACTTCAGTTATGGACATAAATTGAAGGAATTGGTACTATTGTTTCTGGACAGAAGAAAGTCAAGAAGAGGATTTCAAAATGCAGGCTAGACAGCATACATAGAGTGAAACCGTTTCTGCATATAAATGAACGAGCATAAGAGGGGATGGATTTAAAGTGATGTGCAAACAAAGCAAGGCTGATGTGGAAACACCTTTTCCTCACATCAGCTAGTGATTGAGATCGAGAATGCACTGTCTGGAAATGTGATGCAGGTTCAATTCAGGCATTCAAGAATTAGATTTTTATTGGATTGTAATGGGTGTGCAGTGGGTAAAAGGCAGGAGATTGGCATTACATAATAGACCTGGACTAAATAATAAAGTCAGGCATGATAGACCAAATGACCTCCTTCAACACCTTAATAATTCTGTGATTCTGTGACTCAAAATGTGAATGCTAGTTTGTCTCTCCTCAGATACTGCCAGACCTGCAGAGTTTCTCTCAATTTTTTTTTGTTTGTGTCAGATTTCCAACATTCACAGCATTCTGCATCTACCTTTGCTATTTATATCTAGTACTTCCCTTGGTATTGAGTTCCACAATTTGTTTATTCTCAGGGTAAACTTACATTGGAAAAATTGGCATTTGTATGTTAAAGTAATGAGTTACTGAATTGAATCAGAACAAATCCTACGGTTAGAATGAGTAGTGGTAGTAATCTTCTAATAATCCTGAGAATCTGGAAAAGTTACACACAATTGGAAAACTGTCAATGTAACATCCTTATTCTAAAAGTGGGAGAGACAAAAACAGCTTAAAATCTGTTGTTAGGAACTTGATATAGTCTATTATAAAGGATGTGATAATTGACTATTTAGAAATACATAACTTAATCAAGTAAATTCCACATGGCTTCATGAAGGGAGCATCTTGTCTGACAAACTTTTGTGAATTTGAGAAAATAATAAGCAGAATCGATAAATGGGAATCAGAAGGTGACATATATTTCAATTTCTAAAAGGCATTCAATAAGGTATCATGTATTACACTACAATGAAATAAGAGCCTATAGTATTCAGGGTAATATATTAGCATGGATAGAGGACTGGTTAAATAATAAAATAGAGAATTAAAATAGAGGGATGTTTTCAGGATCACAACCTGTAACCAATGGACCAGTGCTGGGGCCATAATTATTTTGAATACTTATATTAATAATTTGGATAAAATAAGCGACTATACTATCAACTAGTCTGCAGAAGACACAAAAATAGCTGAGGAGGCAAGTGATGAGGATGACACAGTCTGCAGAGGGAACTAGATAGGTTGGATGAGAAAGGAAAAAAACAATTGATAGATGTAACTTAATGTGAGAAAATATGAGGATATCCATTTTGGCAGGAAGAACAATTAAATATTATTACTTAGGGAAAGACTGGAGAAAGTTGCAGCACAAAGAGATTTTGGGGTCCACATGCATGAATCACAAAAAGCAAGTATCTAAGTTCAGTGGGTAATGCAGAAGCACCATTCACCTTGATTTCAAAGGTAATTAAGTATACAATAGAGACTGCTCAGTAAAATTATACAAGGCACAAATCAGATTACAGCTGCAATACTGTGAACAATTTTAGGTACCTTATCTATTGAAAGACATATTGGCATTAAAGGCAGTTCAGAAAAGTTTTAATAGGTTGATCCCAATTATGGAAATCGCTTCTCCTCATGGGAGAGTCGAAGACTAAAGGGCATAATCTCAGAATATAGGATTACACATTTAAAACAGAGATTAGGAGAAATTTATTCTCTCAGAGGGCAGTGAATCTGTAGAATTCTTATCCACAGAGGCCTGAAGATGCTGGGTCATTGAGTATATTTAAATATATTCGGACATAAATCTTTAGTGAAGAAAGAAATTAAGTGTTATGATGTAAAAGGGTTACGGATAGTAAAATGGAGTTATTAGATCAATCGCAATCTGATTAAATGGTGGAACATACTGGATGGGTTAAATAGCCAACTTCTGTTTCTACATTTATGGTCCAATAGTCTTCTGGGGTGCAGGTTAATGAAACTCCTACTTAGCAAGGCAGATGCCTTGGTCAGCTGAAGAAACAGAGTTGAGAGTGTGGTGCTGGAAAAACAGCAGGTCATGTAGCATCTGAGGAGCAGGAGAATCAATGTTTCGGGCAAGAGCCCTTCCTTGATACCAGGGTCATGCCTAAAATGTTGATTTCCCTGCTCCTGGAAGCTGCCTGACCTGCAGTGCTTTTCCAGCACTACACTTTTGACTCTGATCTCTAGCATCTGCAGTCCTCACTTTCTCCACCTGAAGAAACAGACCATTTAAGATACAGGAGGTAGAAAATGTTAAAGAATGAGATGTAAGAACATAAGAGTGGGAGAAGGCCTTTAGCCAGTTCAAGCCAAGTAATTTCTACTGATATGATGCAAAGTGACTGATCCTGGAGCTAACTCCATGATCAGAAATTATCTTTGGAAAAATAAAGTCAGCATTCATTCCAATGCCGCAATCCTGCTTGTCTCCAGGAAGTAGTGGCACGTGAGATTTTTTATAAGACCATAAGACATCGGAACAGAAATTAGTCCATTCAGCCAGTCAACTCTACTCTGCTATTCAATCATGACTGGTAATCTTTCCAAACCTATTCTACCACTTTTGCCCTGTAACCCTTGACCCCCTTGACATTCAAGAACCTATCTATCTCTGTTTAAATACACTCACTGACCTGGCCTCCACAGTTTTCTGTGGCAGTGAATTCCACAGAATTCCCTGGCTGAAGAAGTTTCTTCATATCACCATGCTAAAAATTTTTCCCTCTGCTCTAAGGCTCTGTCCTCGGGTCCTTGTCTCTCTTACCAATAGAAACATCGTCTCAACAGCCACTCTGTCCAGGCCATTCAGTATTCCGTAATTTTTAATTAGATCCCCCCTCATCTTCTAAACTCCATCGAGTATAGATCCAGAGTCCTCAAATATTCCTCACGTGTTAAACTTTTTATTCCTGGAACCATTCTCGTGAGCATCCTCTGACCACACTCCAGGGCCAGTCCATCCTTCCTGTGATATGGGGCTCAAAAATGCACACAATAGTCCAAATATGGTCTGACCAGAGCCTTATCACACTTCAGAGTTACATCCCTGCTTTTATATTCAAGACTTCTCAAAATAAATGCCATCGTTCCATTTGCTTTCTTAATTACTGACTCAATCTGCAAGTTTACATTGAGAGAATCCTGGGTGCAATTCTTTTTGCACTTCAAACTTCTGAATTTACTTCCCACTTAGAAAAAAGTCCACACTTCTATTCTTCCTACCAAAGTGCATGACCTCACACATTCCGATATGGTACACCTACCACTTCTTTGCCAAAATCCTAACCTGTCCAGATCCTTCTGCAGGCTCCCCATCTCCTCATTGCTACCTGTTCCTCTATCTATCTTTGTATCATCCACAAGGTTAGCCAGAATACCCTCAATTCCTTCATCTATTTCATTTGACACTGAATCTTGCAAAACACCATTTGTCATTGTGAGAAGGCTGCCATCATGAGAAGGACCCTTTTATCCCCAACCTGTTTTCTGCCAGACAGCCAAGCTTCTATCCATGCTGGCATGTTGCCTCTAACACAGTAGCCTCCTGTGCAGCACATTGTCAAAGGCCTTTTAGATGAGATTACTTACAGCATGGAAACAGGCCCTTCGGCCCAACAAGTCCACACCAACCTGCCGAAGCACAACCCACCCATACCCCTTCATTTACCCCTTACCTAACACTATGGGCAATTTAGTATGGTCAATTCACCTGACCTCACATCTTTGGAATGTGGGAAGAAACCGGAGCACCCAGAGAAAACCCATGCAGACACGGGGAGAACTTGCAAACTCCACACAGTCAGTCACCCGAGGCGGGAATTGAACCCAGGTCTCTGGCGCTGTGAGGCAGCAGTGCTAACCACTGTGCCACCGTGCCTTCTTGAAGACCAGATAGATAACATGCATTGGCTCTCTTTGGACTAACCTGCTCATTACTTCCTCAAAGAATTCTAGCAGATTTGTCAGTCTTGATGAAAACATGCTGACTTTGCCCTCCCTTAAATGCCAACAAACTGCTAGAGTCCATATAGGGAACACTTCTCCCTCAAGGCATCTATACTATTGGAGAACCACATGGCTGTATGTTTCCTGTTGGATTAACAAATAACTATCTGATATTGATATTCCTTTGTTTTCATTTGCCCCAAACACCTTTTCTATGTGTACTCTGTCAAATCTGCTCATAACCTTAAAAGCCAATATAAAATCACCATTTAGTATTTTCTTTTTGGGAAAGAAGTGCTCAAGCCTATGCAATCTTTCCTGATAGCAATAACCCCTCAGTTCTGCTGTCTTCTCCGATGTCCTTCATATCTTTGTAATAATATGCAAACTGGAATGGTGCATTCACTGTTGAATAATTATAGGTTTTAAGAACAGTTAGTTTTATATAATTAAACTGTGAGTGGATGAGAGTGAGCTTCCACACAAATGCTGCAACTGGTAAAATACTGCTTCAGCTATTTGGCCACTTAACTAATAATCAGCCCATAGTTCAAAACAGAGCTAGTAATTATTCAAAACATCACAGTTATTTTGAGAAATCTTGAATATTTAAACATTTCTTCACGTGTCAGTTTAATAGCAGAACATTTTTTAATTGAAACTGCCTTTGACATTTGAATCAAACAATCTTCTTTTTAGAAACCTAGACAAGTCCACAACTAATGAATCCAGAATTTAGAGGGAGATGGGAATATGGATCTTAAGCCACAGGAAGAGAGTTTTATTTTTACCAAACAGGAACACTAAACATAATAACAAATGGAATTCTATTCAAGGAAAGTCAAATTTGCTGCCTCAGGAAAATCTTATTTTGTCAGGATCAATGTCAAACTTGTGTTTCCTTTTGTAGAAAAGAGAATTGAGTTTGTATTATTGCTACTGTTGCAGTTATGGACGTAAAATATTGAAGTGCCTGTAAACAAAGTAAAACTCAAATGATTGGCAGCATGGATTTTAACAAGTTTACTTTAAACCCTTCACAATTTTTCAATCCCAATCTTTCCTTTCAATGCTCACTTCAAATGTAAGTTCTTCATGTGTGAACGCAAAGAGGCTTTTTTTTAAAGTTCTTCTAAATGTGAACTGCACAATAATGACATTTCAAATCTACATTCACCTTCTTGCAGGACGAACCAGTGACAGTCACAGCAACCCTGTCAGCCACTATTTCTGTGACCTCCTTCAAACATCTTTGATCTGCGCAGTCCTCCAATTGTGGCCTCTTTCACATCCTCGATGTGTCTCAGTCTACCATAGATGAATGTGTCTTCAGTTGATTAAATCCAAAGCTCAGGAATTCTCTCCTCTTAGCCTCTCCACATTTTCTTATTCTCATGCCTCCTTGAACTTTCACATTCCACACTATTTCTTAGATCAAACTTGCAAGATGGCTAACTTAATATCACACAGGCACAGATTCTGTTTATAATATTCCTATGTCATGACTTAGGATGTTTTACTCTCAAGATGCTATATAAATGCAAACGTCTGTTGCATTACATTGGAGGATTTTGCAATTTTCAGTCTGTGTTCAAATTCAGAATTAACTTTCAGAAGGTAAATTTGAAAATCTACAGGGAAAAAACAGAGTATGTGGGGCCAGTGGAAAGCTCTTTCATAAACCCAGCACATACACAGTGAGTTGAATAGCCTTCTCTGTGCTGAGATGTTCTTTGATAATGAGTAATGATAAAGAATTGTAATGCAGTGGTCACATCCCTACCAGAAGTCTCATCAAGTCCCATCTGCTAATACATCTGAACAGGCTAGTTAGAAAATACCTATAGAGGACTATTCCTGGGAGGAGATCACCAGCATATTTGCTTGCATTGTTCGAGTTCAATGCTACGTGACAATTTTGTAGTAGCTGTCATGTGAGCCTAGTCTTAAGTTGAACGTTATGTCCCACAAGAAACTATCATGTATCACAGATGTAATGGAAGTAGACATTAAGTAATATTGAAATATTCTCTTCTGTTCATCAAAATTGAACCTATCGTCTACCCTGATATGTTGCGTGGGCATCCTCGCAAATGATATCAGTAGTCTCAACTAATTTGAGTAGGAAGCTTGGTGGCAGTGAATCTTCCCAATTATTTTCTGGCTGATGTCCAACAAAATAAGTAGGGTATTAGCCATTCCTTTTATAATTGCAATTTCACTGCTCCAATTTTACTGGAGAAAACAATATTCTTTGCATCGGAATATCTGTGGGAGTTTCAATAGCATTTGATGGTTTGAATTATCAAGATGAAATCAGATTGTAGGAATTACAACTTGGTGTAATCTATTCAACTGATGTGCCCCGACAGTCACAGTAATACACTTAGTCCTATTCCTACATTACCAGTATTCACCCTTCTGCATCATAAGAATCACTGTTATGCATTACGCTATAATTCAAATAGACACTTCATCTGCTGCAGGTAACTTGCGAACTATCAATCATTCTGCTGTCCACAGTTACATCAGTCAAGTGACAGGCAATATGTTTGTAAAGAGTAATATCTACATCAATTTGCATGATAAATGATCTGTGCACTGGATTCTCTATATATCTGTCCAAACATTAATGTTTGAAAGTACTGCTGAAGTTTACTGTTTAGCTTGTATTGTGGGCAAACATTTTTAATTTCACAATTATAAGAAATGGGGAATGTAATAATATCTCTCAGATTTTAGGCACTTAAAATAAACAATTTTCAATCCACTCCCAGGATAGTTCAATCATTGATTATTGATCCAATTTTTGAGTCTGTTCATATTTAAGTTCTTCCAAAATCTATGATGGCAAATCTCAATCTCACAATACTATAATCATCACTTGTAATCTGTTCCCTTTACTGGGCTTCAATCTCCATCTTCCTTCACTGCTGGGATTCTTGGATTCTTGGATTCACTACTCATTTGAGTTCAGTTGAAGTTCCTTCAGAGTGAGGATAGTTGCAAAGTGATAATGTTACTGGACTAATAATCCAGATATGCAGACTAATGGCCTAAGAGCATGGATTAAATTCCCACCATAGGTGAAGTGGGTACTAAAGATGCTGGAGATTACAGTCAAGATTGGAGTGGTGCTAGAAAATCACAGCAAGTCAGGCAGCATCAGAGGAGCAGGAAAATCAACGTATCGATTTGCCAGCTCCTCGGAAGCTGCCTGACCTGCTGTGCCGTTCCTGCACCACTCTAATCTTGATAAAATCCCAACATGGCAGCTTGTATAATTGTAAACAATTTTGGGATTGTAAACATTATCTCAATAATTAATTTGTTAATTAATGGATAACCATGAAATGATTGTTGTAAAAATCCATTTGCTTCAGCATGTAACATAAGCTTTGAACACACAGACTATCCAAAGATCATAAAACAGGGATTCTTTGTGTCACTGGCATCCAGTCATTATAAACAGGAAGGGAAATTGAGGGTAAAAGAACATGTACATGGGATGGTTGTATGAGTTGCATTGAGCTGAAGAATTCTTTTTCTGATTCATCACCCTTCTT
Source organism: Hemiscyllium ocellatum (assembly GCF_020745735.1). Taxonomy (NCBI): domain Eukaryota; kingdom Metazoa; phylum Chordata; class Chondrichthyes; order Orectolobiformes; family Hemiscylliidae; genus Hemiscyllium; species Hemiscyllium ocellatum. The sequence continues at coordinate 97,533,113 of NC_083403.1, forward strand.
ATTGGCCCTCTGTCCATCAAAGACTTTCTTTCTTTGTCCATTAGTTGTCCATTCAACTGTTTCAGCTGTCCTCCCTTTGCTAGGCTGAAATTGAACCTATCGTCTACCCTGATATGTTGCGTGGGCATCCTCTCAAATGAAATCAGAGAAATGCTCTATTCCCTTATTTGATTCTCTCCCTCACCATCACAACCTGCTGCTGGCAGTCCCTTTGTAAATGATTCCTTTTACGTGAGAATAGCTGTCACCTTTAGCTGATCTGGATGACATTTGATATCCAGATCTGTAGCAATATAAATGCCTCTTAAATGTCATCTAGAATGGCCAAGCAAGCCACTTAGTTCAAGGACAGTTAGGAATGGGCCACAACTACTGGCTTTGTCAGCAACACCCAACATTATTCCCTCGAAGCTGCATGGCTGTATAGTTGTTCAGAGATTCTGTATACATCTACTGGAGTGCTGGCACATTGGCTTCCAGTTTCAGGAGCCACTGCCATGCACAGATCCAATGAGTAGTGGAATAAAATATTTAGAAAGAAGACAGATGACCACATCCCATGAAAGAATAAAGAAACAAAAATTTCACCAGTATATTATTCCTTAAAACATAACTTTCCATTTTAAAAGGGGGAAAAATGCCCCAATCACCTGGCAAAATGCTTCAGAATCAATGAAGTGTTGTCACTAGTATAAAGTAGGAAATGTAGGACTCAACTTGAGCACAGCAAGTTCCCACAAATAACAAGGTATCATAGAAGCAGGAGCTGAAGTTGACCATTTAGCCCTTCAAGCCTGCTTCACTATTCAATATGATCAGATAAATAATGAACATATTAATCTGGTTGAACTAATTGAGGGATAAATAGAAGCTATATTCATCTGCTGAAACTCTCATCCATGCCTTTGCTTCTAATTTTGGCAAGGTGGCTCAGTAGTTAGCACTGCTGTCTCACAGCACCAGTGATTTGATTCCAGTTTTGGATACCTGATGGTGTGGAGTTTACATATTCTTCCTTTGTCTGTATGGGTTTTCTTTGGGTGCTCTGATTTCCTCCCACAAACCGAAGATGTGCAGGTTAGGTGAATTAGCTATGCTAAATTGACCATCATGTTTAAAGATGTGTAGGTTAGGAGTATTAGTCAGGAGTAGACATAGAATAGGGGATTGGGTGAGTTATTCTTTGGAGGGTTGATGTGGACTTGTTAGGCTGAAGGGCCTGTTTCCACACTGTAGGGATTCTACATTATATAGAAAGATACTGGGAATAAATCACTTACTTTTGTCCAAAGCAAGTGATATATTCCCAGTATCTTTATATGAACATCTGAGACAGCATATGGGGCTTCAGTTTAATGTTTACTCCCAAAAAAAGGTATCTCCAACAGTGCAGCATTTCCATAGCACTGCACTGGACTATCTGCTTGGAATTTGTGCTTCAATAATTGGAATAAGACTTCACTCCTGAAAGAATCCTGTGTGTCGACAGTCAGAGTGCTACCAACAGATGCACAGCTGGTGCCTTTATCAGCTCAAACATTCTTTCTCCTTATGTGGAAATTATCTTCTTACAATGTCCTTCCAAATTCTCCATGGTCTTTCCTTCCTGACTGAAACCCAAATATGCAATTAACTTAATAGTAATTACCACTCAATGCTTCCAGTATATTAATTGTTTTTGAGTTCATAAGTAAAAAAAATCTTTAAATAATCAAATGGAAGTATTTTATGGTTGTGTGAATTTGTGATGCCATTAATGCTTCATCTATACATTTTCTGAGATTTGCAGTTTGTTTTGATTCAGCGCACTTCAATTCTTTTGCCATTTAGAATTATTTTAAACATAGGAGGACAATCTAGAATCCTTGCTGAATGTTTTGAGTGCAGGGGTTCAGATCCTACCATGGCAGATGGTGAAATTTGAATTCAGTAAAACCTAATTAAAAAGCTAGCCTAATGATGACCATGAAGCCTCTGTCTTACTCATAAAAACCTATCTAGTTCACTCGTATCCTTTATAGAGAAAGAAATCTGCCATCCACGCTCAACCATTGGCATCATCTGAGTACATCAACATCAAACCTGGGGCAAATTTTCTTTGTTTTCTTTCAAGCAATCAGGTGGCTCACAGGCTTCATTTTATTCTTTTGTGGTGATGTTGGTTTGATGGAAAGGCCAGGAGTTGTTGCCCATTCCTAACTACCTTTGAACTGAGTGGCTTTCTGGGGCAGTGTCAGAGTGCAGTTAAGAATCAACTACATTACAAGGTAGGTTTGGAATCCCATGTAGGTCAGACAGGTAAGGACATCAGATTTTCCATTCCTAAAGGGGCTTTCTAGGAACAATGGAGGATTTAAGGGAAATGTCAGACTGTTTCAACAGCCAATCTAGTCATGTCACATTGGTTGATGACTGATTTTGTGTACTACAGTTATCTTTGCCAAATTACTTAAAAGAAAACATTAGATACAGTAATATAGTGGTTAAGTTAACTAGACAGATAATTGCAATGAAGGACAGTTAAACTTCTGTCATGGTTATTTCAAATTTTTGAGATTAGCTTAATTTTTAAATATACAGAAATAAAATTTAAAAAATCAGGAAAAATTTATGATTATCTACAATTATCTTCAGTGTTTGTGGAGCTACTTTGCAGATCAGCTTGATGTTATTGAACATCAAAATAGGATTTGAGATGCATGGTGCTGGCACAGTGTGTCAAATGGCTACCTTCCATCCTCACATTTCTCCATTTAGGGAAGGAATGTTGCTCTTCTAACTGCATCTGGTTTCTATGTGACCCTCACATTAATATGGTTCACCCTTAAAAGAGACTGGTACTGTGGACACTGGATATTTGAAACATAAACAAAAATACTGGAAATGCTCAACAACTTTTGGTCACATCTAGAAAGGGTTGAAAAAGTATTAATATTTCAGGTTGTGGGTGGCACGGTGGCACAGTGGTTAACACTGCTGCCTCACTGCGCCAGAGACCCGGGTTCAATTCCCGCCTCAGGCGACTGACTGTGTGGATTTGCACATTCTCCCCGTGTCTGCGTGGGTTTCCTCCGGGTGCTCTGGTTTCCTCCCACAGTCCAAAGATGTGCATTGGCCATGCTAAATTGTCCGTAGTGTTAGGTGTAGGGGTGTGGGTGAGTTGTGCTTCGGCGGGTCAGTGTGGACTTGTTGGGCCGAAGGGCCTGTTTCCACACTGTAGGTAATCTGTAGGTAATCTAATTCCTTGTCAAAACTGAGAGGGCTTTGAGATTTACCAGCTTATAAACCAAGTGGGAGCAATGGGCCATGGAGACAAAATAGCAAAAGGGAAGATCCATGATGGACCGAAAGGCGGAGAAGTTATACAACAAAGTGACGTGGCAATAAGACAAATCGAACAAGTAAATGGAACAAGTGAAGGAATACGAGATGCGTCTGGAGGAGATGCAAATGGGGAAAAGCAAAAACACCATCAACAGATACCAGCCAAAAATAAAGGCTAGAGGAAATAATCTGAGATTTTTTTCAAAATTTCTGTATTAAATTTGCTTTGTTGTCCCCATTCAGGGATCATTAATCATCATCAAATTCAGGGGAATCAGGGTTTGACACTAACCTGCTAGTGACATATCCATTCTCCAGAACCTTTTGTTTCAAATTGAGTGTTGCCAAGTTTCCACACCAGAGCAGTGGAATTGGGTAATTTACCCATCAGCCATGTTGGGAAACCACAATTCTGTAAGTGCCTGTAAATGTTTAAGCTTATATGTTTGTTACTTTCCTCCACTCTGCAGTTGGTTGGAAAACTAACCTGCTTCTGTGGCTTTGTACATTAGTTTTGTTTGGAGTAGTTCATGTAGACTATTTCTAAATAGGCTCTGTAGCCTGGCAGCTATATTGTTCTGTTCAAAGAAAATCTGCTGTAAACACCAACCCTCCTGCCTCCATCTCATCAACTGACATCATGATGCTTTGAGAATAGATAATGGAAACTAGAAAACTCCACCTTGCAATAAATTTTCTTCAACACTCCTATAATCTAGCAGAAGCAATTATAGAGTCTAGAGTCATAGAGATGTACAGCATGGAAACAGACCCTTCAGTCCAATCCATCCATGCCGACCAGATATCCCAACCCAATCTAGTCCCACCTGCCAGCACCGGCCCATATCCCTCCAAACCCTTCCTATTCATATACCCATCCAAATGCCTCTTAAATGTTGCAATTGTACCAGCGTCCACCACATCCTCTGGCAGCTCTTTCCACACATGTACCACCCTCTGTGTGAAAAAGTTGCCCATGAGGTCTCTTTTATATCTTTCCCCTCTCAACCTAAACCTATGCCCTCTAGTTCTGGACTCCCCGACCCCAGGAAAAAGACTTTGTCTATTTATCAGAATTATCAGAATTAAAAGCATGTGTAATCAGGCCATTTGCTCTGCCTGATCTCTCCCCTCACAATGAAGGCAAAATCTTCATTATAAAGAGTGAATATCTCTTTTCTTTGACCACATTTTGAATATTTTACTGTGAATACATTAACTAGATTATCATTAGCATTTGCAGAGCGATGAAAGTACCTTATCTGCACTTTCTAAAGAAATTTGATGGATGGTATTTTTTTGAGGTCAATACTCACAGTTGGGAAAATAAATTCCAGAGAAGATCTTTCATGAAAATCTTCAATCGCCCTGGGATTGTTGGCCAAAGCCAATGCATTTAAATGTGGGGACCATGTAAACATACAAACTAAAAACAAAAGGAAGCCAGTCATGGCCTTACACCTACTTGGCTATTTGAAAAGTTTGATGCCTTTACATTTCTACGCTAAAAACTACCATCCATCAACATTTGATTTCAGTAACATTTCCAGGTTAGTTATCCAAACAAGGCAAGAGATGTGGCCTAATTCTTTAATACTAAGCCCAGGATCAGAAGCTCTTGAAGAGATTCCCAAACAAGGGAAATGAACCCATTAGAAATTCAAAATTCACCACTAATTTCAGTGGATGTGCATGCATCAAGACTTCAGTGGGGTCCAAAAACAATGTCACAAATTGCATCCAATCTGCGTGATTCAAAGATGTGAAGATTTAGGCATCAGATTTAAGGTAAATAAGAAGCTGAGGAGAATGCTTTTGACTCAACAAGTGTTGTCATCTGTAATATCTTGAACGAATGGTACAAATATACTTCATGAAATTTACCAAAGTGAATGAAATGAGCACTTGAAAAGGAAAATAGTTTTATTAAATAAGTATAGTTTGTGATCAAATGACCATCAGTCCAAAATTAAACATTCTAAATTGAGTCAGAAGTCTCACAACACCAGATTATAGTCCAACAGGTTTATTTGAAATCACAAGCTTACAGAGTGCTGCTCCTTCACCTGATGAAGGAGAAGTGGAGTATAAGGAGTAGCGCTCTGAAAGCTAGTGCTTCCAAATAAACCTTTGTAGATGGTGGAAGCTTTGAGAGTCAGGAGGTAATTTGTTCCTAACCTCTGACCTACTCTTGTAGCCACAGTGTTGAGTCTCACTGAGTTTCTGGACAACCCCCAGGATGATGATAGTGAAGGATTCAGTGATGATAACTCCATTGAATGTCAAAGAGTAATGGACATAACCTGCCATTTGTAGTGCAAATGTTGTTTGGCACTTGTCAGCCCAAGGCTGAATATTGCCCAGATCTTGTTGCATTTGAACATGGACTGCTTCATTATCTGAGAAGTCATGAGTTGTACTGCACTTTGTGCAATCATCAGTAAACATCCCCAATTCTGACCTTATGATGGAGGGAAGGTCATCAATAAAGCAGCTGAAGATGGTTAGGCCTAGGACACTACCCTGAGGAGTTCCTGCAGATATGTCTGGACCTGTGATAACTGACCTCCAACAACCACAATCATCTTCCTACTTTTCAGGTATGACTCCAACCATTGGAGAGCTTGCACCCAATATCCATTGATTCTAGTTTTGCCAGGTCTCTTTGATGCCTGTTTGAATTGTAAATTTGATGTTAAGGCCTATCACTCTCACTTCACCTCTGGAATTCAGTTCTTTTGTCCATGTTTTAACCGGCTGTAATGAGGTCAGGAGCTGAGTGGGGTAGCCCTGGCAGAATCCAAACTGGGCATCACACAGCAGGTTGTGCTCAGGTGTTGCTTGATAGCACTGTTGATGGCATCTTCCATCACTTTCCTAATGATTGAGAGGAGATTGATGGAGTACAAATTTGGCAGGTTAGATTTGACCTGCTTTTTTATGTACAGGACAAATCTGGACATTTTTCCACATTGTCGAGTAGATTCCAGTGCAGCTACTGTACTGAAACAACTTGGCTAGGGGAGGGGAAGATCTGGAGTATAGACCTTCAGTACTATTGCTGAATGTTATTAAGCCCCATAGCCTTTGCAGTTTGTAGTGTCTCCAACTATTTCTTGATTTTGGTAGAGCAGCATCTGTAATGCTGGGGACCACTGAAGGAGGCTGAGATGTTTCATCCACTCACATGATATCAATAGTTTACAAATTACATTGATATGAATTGTCATAAATCACATTAACTAGCTGGACATCATTACTGACAATATCAGAAGCCAAGGGTAATAAAAAACAGAAAGTGCTGAAGAAGCTCAGCAGGTCCAGCAGCATCTATGGAGAGAGGAATAGAGTTCACATTTCAAGATGGAATCTGATTGTTCTTCAGAATGATAAGTAATAACCAGGAATGATAAGTCCAATTCCTTTGGATTTTGTGCGAGACTCCTCTTTACTCCATTCATGATTGTATACATCATCAGATTGGGTGAAGCATGCTGCAGTCTCCAAATTAAACCTTGCCATAACTTACTTTGTACAACATGTGTGAATCTGTTTCTCCTCATGTCACCATTATGCCTTTTGCCAAACATCTTAATTCAGAGGTTTCTGGTTCTCCACCAATGTGAATACTTTCCCATATGTAGTCTGCCCAGAGAACCCCTCATGGTTTTTACCATTTCAGTAAAATCTCTCAACATTCTCTTCCCAAAGGATAACAATCCCAACTTCTCTAATCTATCTACAAAACTAAATGTCCTCATCTTTATGACATTATGTGAAGAGAATAATTTGGAAATATGTTAAAGGAAATGGGTGATTTGTTCTCAATGAAAATTTTAATTGAAAAGAAGAACCATGTTTCTTCCAGTTGAAGAATATTTGAATTTTTGAACAATGTATCTTTTTAGTGCTTAATGGAGTTTAAAAAAAAGCCCTAATGTTATAATCAATATTTTTATGCTTTTTTAGATTAAAATATTTTGTCTTCCCAAGTTGCTTAATTAAATATTAGTGAAGCATCACAATTGCTTTTGCTGTATTGCATTTCTAATACAAGTTTCTTTTTTGTCAGAATATCTGAATCTCTGTTTACACATTTGAATATTTTAAGTTGTTGTCAGGGACTGCAGGAAAACTATCTATTGCCAAGTGATTCATTAAACTAATGATTTTTATTTTTTACATGTCTTGGAAGTGCAAGTGTACTCTACGCTGGTGAGGGTCAATGTGCACAGAGGATGTAAAGCTATTTGATTCCAATTCCTGTCAGCATGGTCCTCCTGTTTTGAGCCTGCCAACCCTGGAAGGTTTGAATACCTCTGCCCTCCTTTATTCTGTGGCGACATCTGTGAGCAGCTCTACGATTCCTGTTGCTAGCCTTACAACCCATGCAGGAACAATTCAACTTGCACCAAGCAAAGCAACAGGACTACTCTCTGCATCTGTCAGCTGAGTGAGAAACAATTAATAATCAGGTTTCTGAGTACAGATAGGGGAAAGGAAGGCATGAAGAATTTGGCTTTGTGCTTGGATAAAACAAAGGCATATTGATAGACCATTGACTAATATATTCAACTAAGCAGTAACCAAGATCTATTTTCGATGCAGTGAATATTGAATTTGTTTCTCACGGAAGGACACTATCTTGCAAATTCTGGCATTGAAATTTGGTGACAGAACGCAACTTTGCAGGTCCAACATGTACAACTAAGCACCCAAAAGCTATGCCTGCTCAAAATGCACTGGAGGAGTGCCATATTGATAAAGGCAGAGGAAGGTGCATCTATAGCTTCATTTTCTGATTGCCTACTTCTCACTATCTGATAGCTACCTCCTTTCACCCAGAACCCACCTGAGGACAAAATTTGATGACACAGTTGTTTGCATTTGATAACTCATGAAATACACAGAAAGTAGAACCTCAAAGTTATTGTGCAGAAATTAAAATTGTGTTGAGAATAATGTATTGAGTTGGAAGATGCACTGGCTAACAAGAAACAGAGTAGGAATAATTGGGCCTTTTTTAGGCTGATCAGATGTCATAAGTGATGTGCCACAGAGACCTACAAAAGTAGGTAGGAAAGTGAATGGTGAAGAGGACATAAAGTGCCTACAAATGGATACAGATAGGTTATATGATGGAAAAAGATCTAAAAATAAAGCAGTACAATGTGAGAAAGTGGGAAATTGTCCATTTTGACAGAAAGAATAAAACAGAAGTGCATTATCTAAATTCTGTGAGGTTGTAGAACTCTGAAGTGAAGAGTTTGGTGTCCAAGTGTCTCATAAGTATGCAAAGAAAACAAGTCAGCAAGAAAGCTATGGTTTATTGTAATGGAAATTGAATGCAAGACTAGGGAGGTTATGCTTCAGTTATGCAGGGCACTGGTTAGACTATATCTGGAGTATTGTGTACAGTACTGGTCACTGTACGTATGTAAGGATGTTCCTGCATTGGAAACAATTCAGAGAAGGTTTTATAGACTAATACCTGGAATGAGGGAAAGAGGTGAGGAAACTTTTTTTTCTTTCAGAGGAATGTGACTCTCTGGAATTTTCATCTCCAGAAGGTAATGGATGAAAAAACATGAAACATCTTAGGGTGAGGTGGGTAGATTCTTGATTATCAAGAAGATGAAAGATTATCAGGGACACACTGAAAAAGTAGGGTTGATCTTAAAATCAGATAAGCTACGATCTTACTGAATGGTAGAACAGGTTTGAAAGGCAGAGTGGCTTACTCTTCTTCCTGATTTATATCAGGTAAAAATGTTAGGTTGCCTCCAGCATGGTTGTTCTGACTCAGGGCTTATTCTCTGAACCAAGAGGCAGATGGCCTCTAGTCCTTTGTTTCGCTTTCTTTTTTCCAAGTGTTTCTAAAAATTGCTGAAAAAGGGGACATAGAAACTTGGGACTTATGAGAGGGAGTAGGTCTTTTTGCTTTTCTAGCCTGCTCCCTTCATTCAGTAGGATCCTGATGGATCTAACTGAACCTTGAATAAATTGAAAGACTCAGCCTCCACTACCTTCCAGGAAACAGAAATACACGCTCTATCCATCCTTTGAGGGAAAACAAAATCCTCATCTTTATCCTGAAAGGGAGACCTCTTATTCTTAAGTGATGTTCCCTAGTTTTAGACTCACCCATAAGAAGAAATAACTTCCTAGTAAACACTCTTTTCAGTCCCCTCAAGATCTTGTTTGTTTTAATAAGATCACTTCTCATTCTTTGACATTCCAAAGGATGCAGATATAATATTGTTTAACATAACGCAACATAAGCCATTCAGCCCAGGACTTGCCTTCATAATCACTTACCACAGATTAAATTTTTGATTAATATACCAGGACATCCAGATTCCTCTGTACCATTGAGTTCTACAGTCTCTCTTCATTTAAATAAAATTTGTTTTTCTATACTACTTGCCATAATAAACAAATTCACAATGATCCACATGGCACTTAATCTGAAATGCGTGGTTTGAGAGATGATGCAGGAGGAAGGGCTTCAGATTTCTGGGACATTGGGACCTCTTTTAGGGGAGGTGAGATTATTACAAATTGGACTGCCTACACCTGGGCCAGTTTGGAACCAATGTCCGAGGAGGTGCTTTTATTAACAATGTTGGGAAGGGTTTAAAGTAATGTGGCAGGGTGAGGTTAGTGGACATTGTTTTAATGTGAGAAGTGTAGTAGGTAAGGCAGATGAACTTAGGGCTTGGATTAATTAATAGATCAACCTCAACACACTCTCCTATCTTTTCTCATTCCAATATGTCAAATGCTCTTCAATATTCAAGTTCTTGAATTGGTCACCTTTGAATCAAGTCTCTGTTGTGCTGATCAGATAACACATGTTTATATTTAGCTGTGTTAATGAATTGAATTGAATTGAATTTGCTTTATTGTCACATATACTCAAATAGGTACAGTTTATACATCACCACTAACAGCGCTATCTGAGGTACAAAGGTACATAGTGACAGCTTCTTTAGTTACAAGATCTTAGAAAATAGCGAAATAAAATTGCTGAAGTAAACATCCAGAACAGCAGTCTTTCAACCACACCAAACTGGCACCGAGCCTCCAATCTGCACCAGGCCCTGGCTCCAGACCAAGCCAGACTTCTCTTTGAGCATTATGATGCTGGGATATCGTTCTGGTATCTGGTGACCATGCTGAGGCAATGCCAGGATGGAAGACTTCCAGACTGGGCCAAAAGGATGCCACACTGATGGGCTATCCAGCACACTGGGAGGCCACATGAGAGGCTGCTATGCCAGGCCAGAAGGTTGCTAGGCCAAGTCAAGAGGTTGCCAGAGGAAGTCACTGAAAGGCAGCCACATTAGGCCAGGAGGTTGCCATACCAGGCTAGGAGGTTACCACAACAGGCCGTGAGGTCACCACAATAGGTTGGGAAGCTGTCACGCAAGGCTGGAATGACCTCTTATCATGTCTGCACTGAGGCCAGAAGTGTCCAGAGGCTGGAAGTCGACTGGAGTCCTGGAGTCGACCGGAGGCTGAGAGTCGTTGGAGGCCATCAGTTGACCAGAGGTCCGGATTTGACTGGACACCAAGATTGATTCGACGTCCGGAGTTGACCCGAGGCTGGGAGTCGACCAGAGGCCAGGAGTCGTTATTGGAGGCTTGGACAGAAGAAGAATAAAAAATATAAAGAGGACAGAAAAGAGAAGAGAAAGAAGAAGAATGGACTGAGCAGATGAGCTCTGTCTGAAGTGTCCCACTCTGCTGACATCTTGGATGCATTATGAAGTATGCCTTTTGTTACAAATGCCGCATGCATTCATGTCATGAACATTTTTTTTATCATCCTTACAATTTCAGGTCTTATTTGCTGATATACTCTTATATTTGCCATGTTTTGTCATTTCCTTTCACATTTTGGTAAACATTAGCAAAATTTAACAATCTGTCAGAACTTTTTATCTTGGCTGTTAACTATTCCCTGATGTATTCTCCATAGCAGTTCAAAGTCCATTGACTAACCAACCAGAATGAAGAGCGTGGTGCTGGAAAAGCACAGCTGGTCAGGTAGCATCCGAGGAGCAGGAGAATCAATGTTTTGAACATAAGCTTTTCATTAGGAATGAGGCTTGTGAGCCAAGGGGGCTGAGAGGTAAATAGTGGGGGTGGGGCTGGGGGGAAGGTAGCTGAGAACGCGAAGGTGGGGTTGGTAAAGGTGGGGGTGAAGGTGATGGGTCGGAGAGGAGGGTGAAGTGGATAGGTGGGTAGAAGATGGTAGGATAAGTCAAGAGGGTGGTGCCAAGTTGGAAGGTTGGATCTGGGATAAGGTGGAGGGAGGTGAAATGAGGAAACTGGTAAGTCCACATTGATCCCATGTGGTTGGAGGGGCCCAAGACAGAAGATGAGGCACCAGCAGACAAGGATAGGGGGGCACAGTGATAGTTTGGCACACCCTTGCAAAGCGCAGCCCTCCACTCTTCTGCTCCAACCCCAACCTCACCATCAAGCCAGCAGACATGGGGGGTGGGTGTGGGGTTGGGTGGCAGTCTGCACCGACCTCTACATCGCTGAAGACAGGTACCAACTTGCGGACATGTCCTCCTACTGGCTCCTTGACATGACCTCATTCCCATCACGAAACCATCGTCTCCCAGACCATATACAACCTCATCACCTCAGGAGATCTCCCAACCACAGCCCCCAACCTCATAGTCTGGGAACCCTGCACCACCCGGTTCTACCTCCAAATTTTCACAAACCTGACTGTCCCAGCTGACCCATTGTCTCAGCCTGCTCCTGCCCCATCAAACTCATCTCCACATACCTCGATACTGTCCTATCCTCACTGGTCCAAGAACTCCCAAACTACATTCAGGACACCATCCACGCTCTCCATCTCCTCCATGACTTTCATTTCCCAGGCCCCCAATGCCTTATCATCACCATGGACATCCAGTCTCTATACATCTCTATCCACCATGACAAAGGCCTCCAACCCCTCCGTTTCTTCCTCTACCATCATCCAGACCAGTATCCTTCCACTGACACTATTTTTCATTTGGCTGAACTGGTCCTCACCCTCAATAGTTTCTCCTTTGGATCCTCCCACTTCCTCCAGACCAAAGGGATAACCATGGACACCCGCATGTGCCCTAGCTATACCTGTCTCTTTGTGGGTACGTAGAACAGTCCATCTTCCGCAGCTACACCAGCACCATTCCCCATATTTTCCTCCACTACATCGATGACTACCACGACTACATGAGCCACACGTTCTCCCACCCTGCCTCCTGCATAAATGTTATCTCTTATTTCCAATTCATCCACTTCTGCAGCACCTGCTCCCAGGAGGACCAATTCCAGCACAGAACACAACAGATTGCCTCCTTCTTCAAAGAGCACTATTTCCCCTCCCACGTGGTCAATGATGCCCCCAGTGCATCTCATCCACTTCCCGCACCTCCACCCTCAAACCCCACTCCCAACTACAACAAGGACAGAAACTCCCTGGTCCTCACCTTCCACTCCACCAGCCTCTGGATACATTATATCATCCTCTGCTGTTTCTGCCACCTACAAACAGACCTCACCACCAGTGGTATATTTCCCTCCCCACCCCTATCTCCATTCCATAAAGATCATTCCCTCCGTGACTCTCTTGTCAGGTCCACGCCACCCACCAACTCACACTCCCCTCCCAGCATATTCCCCTGCTACTGCAAGAATTGCAAAACCCCATTCTCAGCTACTTTTCCCCCAGCCCCACGCCACTCCCATTTATCTCTTAGCCCCCTTGGCCCACAAGCCTCATTCCTAATGAAGAGCTTATGCTCGAAACACCGATTCTCCCACTCCTTGGCTGCTGCCTGACCAGATATGCTTTTCCAGCACCATACTCTCGACTTTGATCTCTAGCATTTGCAATCCTTACTTTCTCCCTAACCAAACACAGCACTCTTTCCAAGCATTATAAACTTCTGTTTTCTGTGAAGTTTGACATTTTTATAATTCTGTTCTGTTGAGTGCAAGATGAAAAGTTTTGACAGCATGTCTTTTTGACGATTTGTTTAATTGTCAAATAATCATCATAGGTTGTCTGAATTAATAGATACTCTGTTGAAATCTTTGCCTGATAAGAATTTTTCAATCTAACCTAAATGTTTCTCAAGTAATTTCATAGAAATACTCTGATCACCAGAGATAATGTCCTTATTCCTCAGAGAAATTGTAGATATTTAAGCTATTTTACATTAGTTCACATGATAGAATCTTGTTCTTAAACTCATGTGGATTGCACCAATGCCCCAAATGTGTTGATGGTATATATAAATCCAATCAATGCAAAGAAAAGAAACACACACATGTTTCTCATGCCATTCATAGCCTCAGATGTCCCAAAGTTCTCTTCTACCAAACAAGTATCATTATGTCTACTCACTGACATAACGCTAGAACAATAGCAGGGAACAGGACTCCATAAAGTAAACCAAAATAATGACTATATTTGTGCCATGAGATATTTTTTATTAACATCATCTGAGAGAGCAGATGTGATGTGTGTTGAAAGTGTTATACTAAAGACAACAGTACCATTAGGGTAGTTTGCCTTTCTTCCATTACCAGTTTGGAGAGTTAGCCTAAATTTAGAAGCAATTTTATTTTCACTGGGTTTGAATCTCGAGATTCAAAGACAAAAGTGCAACGACAGACTCTTGGCTTACTCCTGCCTGTAGATATATAAATATCTTATTGAATAATTGTTAACTCTCTACCCTTGCAGGCAGAATGTCATAAGTTCAAATATCATTTAAGTACTTAAATTGATTTAAGTACATACTCTTATCTGATGAGTCGGTGCAGTACTGAGAAAGCACTGTGTTCTTGCATGTGCTAGTTTTCAATTACTCCAGCCTATAGTGGTGCAGTAGTAATGCCATTGGACTAATAATTCATAGCCCCAGTTAAAATTCTGGGGACATGTTCAAGTCCTACCATGGCAGCTAATGAAATTGGAGTTCAGTCAACAAATCTGGAATCAAAAGCTATTCTCAGTGATCATGACAACTATCGTTTTAATTGTTAAAATGATCTATCTGATGTTCTTTAGGGAAGAAAATCTGTTGTCATTACCTGATCTGGCCTATGTGTGACTCCAGACCTATAGCAATATGGTTGACTCTTAAATGTCCTCTGAATTGGCCTGTCAAACCATTCAGTTCAAGGGCAAATAGGGATTGATGACAAATGCTGGTGATGCCCACATTATATCAAAGAATAAAGAAAACAAAGTTCAGCCTGCAACTGAAAGACAATTTTGAAATAATCATTGAATTCATTGCTAATTGTTTGATCTTGCGTAACATTAGTGACTGCACTTGCAAAAGCTGAAAGGCTGTTGATGTTCTTGAGAAATATAAGCTCATCTTTCATGCTTCAAAGCTGAATGCAGAATGAAACACGAATGGACTTTCAGAATTACATAAACCTAAAATCCATTGATTCTCCTCAAAGGTGTTCGGCTTTGTCTTTCGCTAGGAGTTTAATATACAATGGGAGAAAGTGAGGTCTGCAGATGCTGGAGATCAGAGTTCAGAGTGTGTTGCTGGAAAAGCACAGCAGGTCAGGCAGCACACGATGAGCAGGAAATCTATGTCAGGCCGGAGTCCTTCATTAGGAAATGTTATGACATGTTATACAATATAACATACAATGTTAAAACTGTTCAATTGAAACAAAGCCAACTTTTCTCACATTATGGCTCATTCTTAGCACCTCAGGGAAATGTTCTAGTAATAATGGGGTGAAAACAGAGAAGGTGAGTTGACAGGACAGTACTTGTAAAAGCCAGTGTAAATAGTTTGGGCCAAATAGTCTTTTCTTACATGGCACAAATTCAAATACTCTCACCTGAAATGGATTAAAATCTCCACCTTGCAGAAATGTCCCCAGTTGGTAAATGTTTTGGTGTATGATTACTATGTGTTTGAACCGCACAATGGTTGCTAATACAAAAATGTCTGCCACGGTTTGGAGTGTTGCAAATACAAGCTATTAGTTGTACTTACAAAGTGTCTAACATGTCAAGTGATTGGACCATCACAAATGAGTTTTGCAGGCTGATTGACTCAACTATGAACAGCTGTGATGTTGAAAATGTCTATGATAAAGGATGGAATAACAGAGCATTTTTAAATGCATATCGTAATCAAGTAGAGTTAACATGGCTTCATGAAGAGAAAGTCATGCCAGGCAAATCTGTCACCATTCTTTGAGGAGGTAACAAGTCGCATTAAGAAAAGGGAATCAGTACCTGTAACATATTTAGACTTCCAAAAGGTATTTGATGAGTACCACACATAAGGCTACTTAATAAGTTAAGAGCCCATACTGTTCGAAATGATATATTAGACTGTATTAATGGAGGACAGAGAATTGAGGTAAAGGGCGTAGCCAATAACTAGTGGATACCACAAGAATCAGTGCCGGGGTCACAATTATTTACAATCTTTGTTAATGGCTTGGATGATGTAAGTACTACAACCAAGTTTGCAGATCACACAAGAATAGGTGGGAAGACAAGTATTGAGGATGCAACAAAGAGTCAACAGAGAAATATAAATGGATTCAATGAGTGGGAATAACTTTGGCAGAAAGAGTATTATATGGGACAGTATGAAATTATGCACTTTGGCAGGAAAAATAGAGGAACTCAATATTATTTGTGTGAAGCTTGCACGTTCTCCCCATGTCTGCGTGCAGTTGGGTGCTGCAGTTTCCTCCCACAGTTCAAAGATGCGCAAGTTAAGTGGTTTGACTATGCTAAATTACCCATAGTGTTCATGGATGTGTAGGTTAGGTGCATTAGCCATGGCAAATGCAGGGTTACTGGGATATGGTAGAGGATGGATCTGGGAGGAATGCTTTTCAGAAGGTTGTTGGGTCGAATGGTTTGTTTCCACACTGTAGGGATTCTATGATTCTATGATTCTATTTAAGTGGAGAAAGATTGCAGAAACATGCAGTGCAGTGGGATTTAGGAGTCCTGGTGTGTGAATTATAAATAGCTAACATTCAAGTTTAGCAAATAATAGGAAGGAAAATTGACTGTTGGCCTTTATTTAAAAAGGTATGGAGTATTCTTTTAAAAAGGCACTAACCAGATCATGACAGAGCCCCAAAGATTGGAATTGGGGCCTTTGCTGCTTGTAGTTTATATAAATTATTTAGTTTTGAAAGTAGGACAGTTTCTCAATAAACTCGCAGATGAATCAAAATTTGGTGCAGTGGTCTATAATGAGCCTTAGATTATAGAAGGATACAGACAGGCTGCTCAGAGGGTTGATCTGTGGCAAATGAAATTAGATCAAAATAAATGTGAGCAAATTCACTTGGGCAGGACAAAAAAGGCAAGGAAATACATAATAAACAGTCGAACGCTGGGAAGCACAAGGGATCAGAGGGACCTTAATCTACACGAGCCTCTTAAAGTATCTGGACAGGTGGATAAAGTAGTTAAGAAGGCATATGTTATATTTGTCTTTATTAGGTGTGGCACAGAAATTAAGAGCAGAGAGGTGATCACTCAGATGCAATGTAACTAGTTAGAAATTATTTTGTGATAAACCTATTCTGCTTAATGAAACCAAGCCTCACTTCTGTCGAAGATTTGTGTGAGTACCCTTCACTAGTTGGTATTAGTAACTTGGACACTGGTAACAGTGAATTTACCCAAAGGATATAATATCTTTCCAATTGGCATGACCAGAGCAAATATATTGCCAGCAGAGTTGTTATTTGAAAGTAAACCAGTGACAAAAAGAACTTGAAGGACCATAGGACTGAAGATTACAGAAATGGGGAGTGGCGAGACCATGTAGAGAATACAGTTGTCCCCCTGTACCTGCAGGGGATACGTCCCAAGACCGACTGCGTGTGCCTGAAACCACAGGTAGGAGCTAATCCATTCATTTTAATGTGAAAGTTACCTTCCCTGCAGACCCCCCCATCCCTGGTTCTGGAATGTTCCCTGTAATATGTTCAGGCTGTCATAAACTGTGGGTAACTGAAACCGTAGTAACAGGACCCTTGGATATGGGGTTGCCTTGTATAAAAATATAGACAAGAATTTTAAAATCCTAATGTTGCTGCAATAAGATTCAAAGTAAATCAGATTGCACATGGTAGATGGGTGATCAGAACTTTGTGAGAGTTAGCAAGAAGTGTCAAAGTTTTAGACAACCTTGTTTTCGTTGATTTGAAGTGACTAATTAATAAACAATGATTGTTTCACATCCACTAATCAACCACTCTTCCTTCATCACACTTTAAGATATATAGACAAAAAAGGCTTAATTAAACATAGGGCTGGAAGAGGTTACATTCATGAATTTCCCACAGCGAACTGGCGCTTCAATGGGACCAGGTGTGTAAAAGTCCCACCAGTAGGCAGTAAGTTATGTAGCAACCAAAACATAGGAAAGTTGTTCCAGGACAAGGTGCCCATGTATATGGTGCTCCCGTGATCTACCAAGTCCACTTTATTAACAGATGAAGTTCTCTGCATTAAAGAAGTTTGGGCACTAATATGTTTCAAATCTACTTCCCCCTCACATGTATTTCTCTCCCACTTAAGGGCCAATGTTGGTTAGTTTCTTTTTAATTTTAGATCCAGCATAAAAGGGCCCACTGCAATGGGTCGAGAGTATAGTGCTGGAAAAGCACAGTGGGCCAGGCAGCATCTGAGGAGCAGGAGAATCGATGTTTTGGGCATAAACCCTTCATCAGGAATGAGGCTTGTGGGCCAAGGGGGTTGAGGGATAAATGGGATGGGGGGTGAGGTTGGGGCGGAGATGTAGCTGGGAAAGCGATAGGTGGATCAAGGTGAGGGAGAAGGTGATAGGTCAGAGGCGGCAGTAATGGACAGGTCAGGAGGGGAGTGCCGAATTAGAGGCTTGGGACTGGGATAATGTGGGGGAAGGGGAAATGAGGAAGCTGTTGAAATCCACATTTATCCTGTGTGGTTGCAGGATCCCAAGGTGGAATATGAGGCGGTCCTCCTCCAGGTGCCGGGTGGTAACGGTTTGGCGGTGGAGGAAGCCCAGGACCTACATGTCCTTGATGGAGTGGAAGGGGGAGTTGAAGTGTTCAGCCACGGGGCAGTAGGGTTTGGTGGGTGCAGGCATTCTAGAGATATTCTCTGAAATGACCCACAAGAAGGCATCCTGTTTCCCCGATGTAGAGGAGACCACAATGGGTGCAACAGATACAGTAGATGACATTGGTAGAGGTACAGGTGAATTTCTGACAGCTGCAGATGGATCCCTTGGGCCCTTGGACCAAGGTGGAGGGAGTGGTGTGGGTGCAGGTTTTGCACTTCCTGCGGTGGCAGGGAAACGTGCCAGGAGTGAGGTATGGGCTGGTGGGGTGTGTGGACCTGACGAGGGTGTCACAGAGGGAATGGTCTTTTCATTATTGTCCCCTCTGACCTATCAACTTTCCCTCACTTTTATCCACCTATTGCTTTCCCAACAACCCCCCCAACCACCCCCAAACCCCACCCCCCTCTCATTTCTGAACGCTTGTCTTTAAAAGCGAGTAGAATAATGAAGTTTGATTGGCATTTCTTCTCTGCAGCATCTGCACGATATTCTGCTTTGTATGCTTGGAAATAGCCACCATTAGCAATATTTCTTGAGGGCCTTAACAGGGAGAAACTGATTTGATTCAGGGTTATGCCAATATTACCATGCCCCTCCCATTCCAAAACTGTGCCCACCACTGAGCCCATTCAGGGTAACTCCTTACTGTCAACCTTTATTAGCAAATGGCAATGGCATCAGAGTACAGCCTGGTTATTATTTGCTGTGACACAGACACTGTGAAGTATAATAAGCCACAAGCTGAGTCTGGGAAGAGAGAGAAGCATCAAATGTATCCAGTCCACATCACATAATGAAGCTCTGTCGGTATTCCTGTGAACTATCAGAATAATATTAAATAGTCATAAACATTTCATTAAATTGCAAAATTCATATCATCTTAAATAGAGTATAGCATGTGTTGCATGAACACAACTTAATTTTCCTCAAAATTTGAATAGTATTACAACCTGCCATAAAGGAAAGGTCAGTAAGTAATGTATTGTGTGCTTGTAATATAATGAGGCATGTTTATATTCGAGTTAGTCAGGGCACTGCTTTTATAGATTTTCATTTTCAGTTAAGATAGTTATCTCATCAGTGATGCCAAGTCGCATTGCTCAGATAATAAGGTTGTTTTTCTGAAGAGTTTGCCATGAGAGAAACATTATTTGACTGTGACTGCAAATAAATTATTCTTCACGTACTGACAGCTTGAAGTACATTGCATTTCATAACAGGATTTTTCATAAATCTTGTAGACTAAAAGTTTTGCATCTATAGAAAATATATTTTTACAGTCTTTGCACAACACCAATTCCAACAACATTCAATCATCACAATTTTCCATATAGCAACAAAAATATAAATTATGCAGAAAAGAAGCCTTTGAATTTCATTCAATGTGATTTCAAAACCAGCTAACTCATCGGATGGTTCTGCTTAAAGATGAAAATACTTTAGGCTTTTTGGTTTGCTGGGAAAATGTTGGTTTATTTGCACAGCTTTAAACCAAATCTTGTTAAAGCTTTAAAGACAGTCTGTTGACAATTTGGCTTTCAAAAATTAACTTGGTGAAAAAAGGAGCATCAATTTAAAGATGGAAAGATAATTTCCATATCAATGTATTTCTTTTTTGTTTCCTTCATCTGCTCTGTTCACAGTTGTCTGAGAAAAAGATACAGAACATTATGGTGCCAGAATCTGCATCTCTCTCAAAGTTGTCTGTTCTTGAGTAGAAAGGTATTTCCTGCCTGAGGCCTCTGTTTAAGGATCACATGCATATGTTCATGCAGAAATAAAGGTAACTTTGTTTCTGTTAAATCCATTATAACCACAACAGAAGAGAGGTCATTTGGCCTACTGTGACTGTTTTGTCTCGTTGCCCAAGAATTCCAAAATTTAATGCCAATGACTCTACGATCACATTCAATCCTGTGAATGAATTGTGAGATCATTCCTGAAGTAATACCACAGAGGCCGATTCTCTGCCACCAAGTCACCCCTTATTTACGCGTGGAAAGTTCTTGACACTAATCCAGTTTCCTCAGCACCAGCTCTCAGGGTGAACAGAACCTCTGATTTTACTGTTTATATCTGTCCGATTAATAGCCTCAATCAGGGAACTCATATTCTATGAGGTCCACCTGGCCAATCTTGTTACAATCACAACAAATTCCTCTTTGAATAAGGAGTCATTAACCCTCTCTCAGTGCTAAGCAGCTTAAAGAACAATTTAATCAGAATATCTATCTTTTCTTGGAGGTTAATCTGGTCAACAAGTTAAGAGACAATTGTCTTTAATAGTAAAGTCTGAAAGCCATCTTTTACAGCAATGTCACAAAGTCACTTTTCAGTAAGTCCATCACATTGCTACTCAGTCTGTACAGTCATTCAGTACAGTGGTATCGAGCCATTCATAAGTCTAGTCACACACCACACCTAAGCATCAAAACATTCATTACTATGGCATCAAACCATTTGTGGCGACAGAAGCAACTTATTGATAAAATCATAAGAAATAGGAACAGGAGTAGGCCATTTGCCTGATGATCCTGCTCCATTATTCAATATAATAATGTGATTGTGGCCTCAACACTAGCTTCTTACCTCTATCCATCCATAATGACAATCACAGATCTGTTTAACTTGAGGATTTTCAGCAGTTCCTCCTCCACTGCTTACAGGGATAAAGAATTCTGAGGATGATTGATCACTCGAAGGAAGAAATTTGGCTAGAGTCAGTCTTTTCATCCAAGTCATTAAGATAGCTCATAAATGGTTGAGGCCCAGAGCACAATCTCTTTGGCCTTCCACAAGTTGCATTTTGCCATCATGAAAATTTAACCAGTTTCTGCTATCTGTTAACCAGTTCTCCAATGGTCCGCTCATGGAGGATACTAGATAAGTGGCTATGGAGGTAGTATGGGAAATATGAGAGGGCATGCATGGATAGGTATTAAGTTGGGATGGGCTATGAAGAGACCATAGGGAGGCTTGGAGTGTTAGGGTTAGCATGGAAGGTGTGAGGTTTACAGTGTTCTTGATGGAGGGCAATCTGGGGGGAGCAAAAACTTTCTAAAACAACTGTGATAAAGTTCTCAAGAACTAAGGTAGATATTGTAACCAGCTCACTTTGATACTCACCCAAACTTGTGGCCACTTATTTGCACTTCTGGGGTTATTGGACTCAACTGTTTTCCATCCCTGCCATGACACGATGAAATTGTGTGCATCCTAGCATTTATTACAGGTAACCCCCGTTATCTGTAAGCTGAAAATGGCTTAAAGCAAAGATGTATAATTTACATATGAAAAATTTTGCCATTTTTCATAAAAATGAAAATCCTCTTTGGATTCGTGAAAACAGGTACTAATGTAGGTCTTTCGTAAATGTAAAGTGGCATTAAATGAATGTTCGAAAAGTGTGGGATACCTGTATTGAGATGTATTTGCCAATTCAGGTAATTTCCCAGCCAGTACAAAGTACTGCAATAGGAAAATGCCAGCTGCATCAAGTTAATTATTGTTGGAATTAACAAGGCAGTTGTTTCCAGTAGAATTTTCTTTGCCAGGCAGTTAAACTGCATAAATCTGTTCAATTTTTCTGTTAGTGCCACCTGAAGTAAATCAGCAAGGTGATGGAATAGCATTCCATTTTTCACCTCAACCACCAAACCAAGCACCAGTAACTTCTATTCTTATGTATTGTTTCAGACATTCAAAAGAATTCTTCAAGACAAAATATTTTATAAGCAAAATGATTTAATTCAAGGATCAAAATCAATAATTCTCTTCAATTCTTCAGTGAGTCACCAAACATCTGAATATCTAAACAGCTGCAGTGCTGTGGATGCTGTCTTTTGGCTAGGGTATTACATAAAGGCCAATCATTTCCCTTAGGATATAGAAAATCCGAATGCACTGTTTGAAGAAGTGAAGGAAAGTGTCCTCCTGCTGTCCAAGCCAATAATTATCGCTCAATGAATATCATTAAAACAGATTATCAGATCGTTATCACATTGCTGTTTGTGGAGCTTGCTTTGTGTACATTAGTTGCTACATTTCCTAGATTACATCATTAACTGCACTTCATTGGCTGTAAAACACTAGATAACATTCTGTCTCCATGAAAGTTGCTACATAACTGCAACTCTTTCTGAATATAGCACAATGGAAAACATCTGGATATCTCAAAGTACTGTACAGGTTATGAAGAACATTTAAAGTATAGTATTCTTGTGATTTAGATAGAACAACTGATTATGTACAGCAGGTTCCCACAAATTGTAATGTATTTTGTAATCAAGCAATCTACTCTGATGATGTCAATCAAAGGATAAATGTTAGTTCAGGGCGCTTTTGCTGTTGCATCTACTTGACCAGGCAATTGGGTTTAATATTTTATCATAACTGTGCCATTCTAATGCCGTAGCACTCCCTCGGTACTTGACGCAGTGTCAGCATTTATGTTGTGTTCAAGTCTGGAGTGGGATTCAAACCACCACCTCCTGATTAAGATCCACCATGTATCTTTTGAAAATTACCTGTGTGTGCGTGTGTGTGTGTGCGTGTATGCAGGCTGGTCCCAGACATTACCACCAAATTTATGTTCCAATCTGGCCAGGGATCAATAGCTTTTATTTCAACAAAGGCAAAGTGTGAAACCCAGGGGACTAATATAATCCACTGCACATTAACAACTTAATTTTAATGCTTAGAATTAGCACATGGTAAACATGGACAGTAGACTGCATTGAGCACCCTGCAATGTACATCAAATGGTAAATGAGAACAAGACATGTACCCTATGGATTTCTCAGCAGTACTCCCTACACACATAATGACGTTGTGGGTCATCAAATCCATTTAAACTTGACAAGGAATCACAATTCCTGACGTTTGGCAATTTTGTCCTGAATCCCCCTCATAAGAACCACTCTATCATGAACTAACTTGATAATTGCTCCTTTTCTCATTGATCACCCTCCTTTCCTGGGCTTACTTCCCCCTGGATTCTGAAACCAAACTCCAGTACTCATTCAGTAACATAACTCAAACTCTTCATCAACCACTAGTACTGATATCATAGTACTGCTATCTTGCTCAGGTGCATTAACTGTGATGGAACTGGCGACTTATGTGTATTTTAATGCTGCTTGTTCCAATGCTGGGTTCTTAGAATTCTGGGCTGAGAGTGTAGCTTTGTCTGTGTATTTGGAGTTGGCAACTGTTTTTGACAAAAAAACTACAATGTCCATAATTCCAGACAAGACGTAGTTACCCAGAATTCTGAGGGAGCACCCAGAGGGAACTTTCTAGAATGATTCAGACTGTTCGAGAAAGTCTTTGAGAAAGAACCATGTGTTAAGCTCTGAAATGTTGAGAAGTCTTTCAATGAAGAAATGTACTAATCAGTATTCTTAAGAAAATAAGTTTAAAACAATCAAATTATCTTAGAATGAGAAGTTATTATTACACCTCTGACCAAAATGTTGAGGATGCAAACTACGGAAAAAAAAACAAAGTTAAGTTCTTTTGAAAAAAAGGAAAATGAGGAAAGTAACCTGTAAATGTGGCAGGATAGTAGAGTACTGGGAGCAGCTAAGTTGGGAACACAGTCTTGATTGATATTGTGTTATCTACAGTTCCAGTAGATGAGTTGAAGTTTAAATCACTTCAAACCCATCAAAATCTAAACACAGGTAGAAACCCTCTCTCCCAGGGAAGTGGGCTGAGGTGGCTCTTGCTAGAAGTGCAGTTCTGGTTATTCTTGAAATTACAAAAATTAGTTTAAGGTGTATCATGCTTGGGTTATTTCTACTGTGTGTTTTAAAATGTTGGAATCTATGTTATAAGGAAATTTGTGCCCCTTGCTTATCTTAATTTCTGTTGTCAAACTTTTGTTCTATTGTTAAAATAAAGACTGCAACATTGTGTACTTTAAAAAAAGTGATTGGACAGGATAGACAGCCTGTTGGGAAACTGACTTGTCTATTATTATTATCAATTAGGTATTCTCCCATAATAGTTGTGGCCAGTAGATTGCAATAATTGGTTACATGTCATCCAGGATCTTTGCATTAACTTCTATGAGGTGGTATTGAGACATAAAGTAGTTGTGTTGTGGAGAATTTTATTGCATGATGCTTAAAGATGGCTTTGAATGTAGCTAAGAGTCTTCTGGAAGTGGATTAAATCCCTGGGATTGGGGAGTGCAGAACGAGAGGGCACAGGTTTAGGGTGAGAGGGGAAAGATATAAAAAAGACCTAAGGGACAACTTTTTCATGCAGAGGGTAGTACATGTATGGAATGAGCTGCCAGAGGAAGTGGTGGAGGCTGGTACACTTGCAACATTTAAGAGGCATTTGGATGAGTATATGTATAGGAAGGGTTTGGAGGGATATGGGCCAGGTGCTGGCAAGTCGGACAAGATTGGGTTGGGATACCTGGTTGGCATGGATGGGTTGGACTAAAGCATCTGTTTCCATGCTGTATATCTCTATGATTCTATGACTTTATGAGGCTCCGCACATTCATCAAGTTTAATAATAGCTTTTTGCTATCTGAAGAGAAATCTCAAATCTATTAGGTTAGTTTTGACTTGAGCAAAGTGTTCTCCTTCCTACATTCAATCCCTAAGTTATATCTGCTGCTCATGCAAATAAACTGTTCAGCATATTCATCTAATTCACTCTTGAACTTGAGGTTCTCTGACCCTGTATGCACAGAGACACCACCCTTGCTCTTAACTTGATGGAGCACTCAACTATTGATGCATTCAATGTCTTCATTCTCACACAACTAGAATCCCCATGACTACTCTTTCAAGTTCAAGATTCATAAACACAAATAGCCCTTGAGCACACCTTTATTATCACAGCCCTGTAAAATCACATTCTAGCCACGCTGTTCCAGTAGAGTGATGACACTAAAAATATACTCAACAAAGTAGAAAATTGCCCAGGTATGCTCTGTACATAAAGAAAAAGGACAAATCCAATCTGGCCAATTACTAACCCATCAGTCTGCTCTTGATCATCAGTAAAGTAATGGGTGGTGACATCAACAGTGCTACGAGCAGCGCCTACTCATCAATAACCTGCTCACTGACGCCCTGATTAGGTTCTGTCTTGGTTACTCAGCACCTGAACTCAAAACCATCTTCGATCCAACAAAGAGTTGCATTATGGAGATGGGGACAGCATGGTGGCTCAGCAGTTAGCACCGCTACCTCACAGTGCCAGGAAGCCGGGTTCTATTCCAGCCTTGGGTGACTGTCTGTATGAAGTTTGCACATGCTCCCCGTGTCTGCGTGGGTTTCCTCCGGGTGCCCTGGTTTCTTCCTATCATCCAAAGATTTAGTGGTTTGTTGGATTGAATATGGTAAAATGTTTATAGTGACTAGGAATGTGCAGACTACGTGGGTTAACCATGGTAAATGTAGGGTTATGGAGATAGAGTAGGGGGCTGGATATGGGTGAGATGCTCTTTGGACAGTTGGAGCAGTCTCACTGGGCTGAATAACCTCTTTCATAGAGTCGTAGAGTCATAGAGATGTACAGCATGGAAAGACCCTTCGGTTCAACGCATCCATGCTGACTCAATGTCCCAATGCAGCCTAGTCCGACCTGCCAGCACCCAGCCCATATCCCTCCAAACCCTTCCTATTTTTACATACCCTTCCAAATGCCTCTTAAATGTTGCAAGTGTACCAGCCTCCACCATTTCCTCGGGCACATCATTCCATACACGTACCACCCTCTGCATGAACAAGTTGTCCCTTAGGTCTCTTTTATATCTTTCCCCTCTCACCCTAAACCTATGCCCTCTCGTTCTGCACTCCCTGACCCCAGGGAAATGACTTTGCCTACTTATCCTATCCATGCCCCTCATAATTTTGTAAACCTCTATAAGGTCACCCCTCAGCCTCCGACACTCCAGGGAAAACAGCCCCAGCCTGTTCAGTCTCTACCTCTAGCTCAAACCTTCCAAGGAGACCAGAAATGCACGCAATATTCCAACAGTGGCCTAACCAATGTCCTGTACAGCCGCAACCTGACCTCACAACTCCTGTACTCAATACTCTGACCAATAAAGGAAATCATACCAAACGCCTTCTTCATTATCCTATCTACCTGCGACTCCACTTTCACGGAGCTATGAACCTGCACTTCAAGGTCTCTTTGTTCAGCAACACTCCCTTGGACCTTACCATTAAGTGTATAAGTCCTGCTAAAATTTACTTCCCAAAATGCAGCACCTTGCATTTATCTGAATTAAACTCCATCTGCCACTTCTCAGCCCATTGGCCCATCTGGTCCACATCTTGTTGTAATCTGAGGTAACCCTCTTCACTGTCCACTACACCTCCAATTTTTGTGTCATCTGCAAACGTACTACTGTACCTCTTATGCTCCCATTCAAATCATTTATCTAAATGACAAAAAGTAGAGGACCCAGCACCAATCCTTCTGGCACTCCACTGGTCACAGGCCTCCAGTCTGAAAAAAACAACCTTCCACCACCACCCTCTGTCTTCCACCTTTGAGCCAGTTCTGTATCCAAATGGCTAGTTCTCCCTTTATTCCATGAGATCTAACCTTGCTAATCCGTCTCCCATGGGGAACCTTGTTGAACGCCTTACTGAAGTCCATATAGATCACATCTACTGCTCCACCCTCATCAATCCGATTTATTACTTCTTCAAAAAACTCAATCAAGTTTGTGAGACATGATTTCCCACGCACAAAACCATGTTGACTATCTGTAATCAGTCCTTGCCTTTCCAAATATATTTACATCCTATCCCTCAGGATTCCCTCCAACAACTTGCCCACCACTGAGATCAGGCTCACCGGTCTATAGTTCCCTGGCTTGTCTTTACCACCCTTCTGTTGTGAATACTGTACTTCTCTGAGACCAATGCCTGGATTCTAATTATATTTGTGAAGCAAGAATTTAGCGATTTCCCCAATAATGAATTACTTCACTCCTCAAGTGAAAAGGGAAGGATATTTGTGTTGGCCTACATTGTAACAAGTGCACAGAACATAAAGCTGATTACGTAAAATCTCCAGTTGGGTGATGTCTTTTTTTAAAAATCGTTCTATTTGAGCATACTTCCATGGAACTTGACGCTAGACATTCTGTCTCTCTGTGGTTGTTGCTGTCCATTCTGATTTCAAATCATCTAATCAATGGCGATTAAAAGGCTTTGCACGTGCAGACTGGTTTAATAGTTCTGTTATCAACCTGCACAGGACAGACCTGTGCATTTGTACCGTTCTGGAGTAATGTTTGACTGGAAGTCACGTAAATTCAAATGGGAATACAGCAAAATGGAGAACATGTGTGCGAGCTAGCTGAGTTCAGCCATTGTGTTTGGATATTTCTGTTTAGAATATTCCTTTTATTTTTATCCATTCCAGTAATGTTGAAGACAATCTGACTGGCCAATGGCTTGAAGTATCCTCATTATCATCAGAGTGGCGCTTTTCAAGTTTTTGTCTGTATCTAATTGCAATGCTTCAGATGCAATTAAGAATTGATAATGTTGAGGAAAATCTTAAAATTAGGACCTCAGCTAGTCAATATTACATCAAGAAGCACTTCCTTACCCCTCTCACCATTTAAACAAAATAGCCATCGAAGAAGTGAATTTCAGAACTGAGAATTACAGCATTTAAAAGGCATCTGGATGGGTATATGAATAGGAAGGATTTAGAGGGATATGGGCCAAGTGCTGGCAATTTGAACTAGATTAGTTTTGGATATCTGGTCAGCATGGACGAGTTGAACCAAAAGGTACATCTCAAATTCAGCATAGATTTGGTGCTTAGTTTACCTGCTTTGAGATGTGTTGCCTATAAGAGCATTTCTTTGGAATTTGACTTGAGAAATTCAAAACTGCTTCAAGGGTCTGAAGGAAACCTGAATGTCACTCTGGTATTTATAAGATTTGCTATATATGTTTTCAACTGATTGGACTGCAGTGGCTTCTTGAGAATGACAGTACAGCCCTTAGCTAAATTTGTTTTATTGTTTTGACTTGGCACAAAAGGTCTGAATGCTTTTTTAGTATTTGTCAAAAATGGTGGAACATCCAGTGAAACTGTCAGTTAACTTGACAGTCGTTATTAATGTAACCCTATAAGTATTCTGTACTCCTGTATTGATTCAACAATGGAGGCTTTTTTTTAAAGTAAGGTTAGAAGAAAATGTTGTTACATTCAGAATGTATAGCCAATACTTCCTGTCAAGAGGACAAGGTCAAGGAAAGAAATTTGATGTTAACTCATTTGAGCAAGCAATACGAATCTCAAGGTATAAAAAAATTGCCTGGATCAGATCATTTATGTTGCCATCGATTAACAATTTGAAACATAAACATGAGTGATTTGCAGAAGCAGTGACTCCAACTGGTTGCATTTAAATGTGCTTATTACCCTGACACTTGTACCACTTAATATTATCAGAAAAAAAATCCCATTTTCTGTAATAAACCCAAGCTTCTGCTTAATTTAATATTGACGCAAGGTAGCAGAGTAAGTACCTTGGGGTGATGCATCATTACAATTTAAAATAACAAGTCTAAAAGCTTAGCAGAAAAGAGTCTCGGTGTGACAAAATGTATCATCAGTTCTAGTTTAGTCAAAAACTTTGTTTTTCAATTCTACAGTGCTAAAAGCATTCCATTTATTATCAGATCTAATTCCTGAGGTCCGGTCAGTGCAAGATTTTCTTAATATTTTATTTCTCAATTTTGGTATGTTTTGGCACTGGAGGAAGTTCGAAAAAGGTTTACTCTGCTGATACCAGATATGGGAGGTTTGTCTTATAAAGAAAAGTTGAGTAGTTTGGTTTTATATTCATGGGTATTTAAAGAATGAGAGTGGCCTTACTGAAACATACAAAATGCTAGGGGCCTTGATAGGATAGTTGCAGAAAATTTGTTACTTTTTATGCGAAAGTCTCAGACTGGAAGACATTATTTTAAGGTAAGAGGTTGTATATTTCAGACAGAGATGAGGAGAAATTTCTTCTCTCCTGAGGATTGTAAATCTGTGGAATTTTTTGCCCCTAAGGACCATCGGGGTTGGGTCATGACATACATTCAAAGCTGAGATATATAGATTTTAATCAATATGGTTTTATTGGGGAAACACAGGTGTGTGGACTAGAGGATCATGAAATCAGACATGATTCTATTGAGTCTGCTCCAGCATTCAATTAACCGAATTGTGTACTTCTGCTCCAACATTTTATGGCCTTATTAGGCTTTAGTTGGAATACCGTATTGTGGAATGTTTCAGAAGGATGACAAGGCAATACAGAGATACAATGTGTCATTGACATGAATGACACTGGGGACGAACAACTACAATACATAGAGATACACATAGACCCTGGAAAATTCTAGTCTCTCCTTAGAGCAAAGAAGGTTCAGAGAAGCTTTTTGGAACAAACAACAGGAAACTGTTTCGCTTGTGTGCGATTGGCAAAGAGTGTGAAGAGAAATTTATTTTACTCAATGAGTCATGATTTGGAGTATACTGCCTGGAAAGGTGATGCAAGTAGGTTTAGCAGTAATTTGCAAAATGGAATTTGATGAATGTAAAAGTTGAAAGCTGATTGCAAGGCTATGAGGAAAGTGCAGGAGATATAGAATACATTGGGCATTTCTTTCAGTCTCCATCAATGCTGGATCATTCTACAATTCTAAGAAGTAACTGACCCATTAAGCTAACCCTTAAAAATTGCTATCTTGTGTGTACACCTCCTATCAATATTTTCCAATAGAGGATAAAAACAAAAGAGGCAGGAAACAAAAATATCTGAAGTACCTTTCAGCAACCCCCATCCCTCTAAATTTTCAATCAAAGTGATTTTTAGACTGGATAAGTGACCATCCATCCAACCATTCAAGATTCTGCTAACTTTCTGAGCATCCCATTTCCCTTTGACCACATTCCGTGAGCTTACACCCAATTGACCGAGCTAATTTTGTGGTCCAAGGTCTGGCCACATTCTATGAGTAGAGAATTTTCCCAATGTCTGACATTACCACAGGAAATGACATCACCAACCCAAAGAAATCCAAACATATAAATAGAAAGCAGGAATTATCAGCAGTGCTTCGCCTGGAGGCCCACTGAAGATGTTGCCTAGTAAGGGTGACAAAACGTCTGGAAATGAACCTTCCAGCTCAGCGAGCAAACCTACATCCAGAAACTCAACCCCAGCTACAAATCTTCTCAAAACTCGCTCTAACCTAGATTATTGCACTAGCAAGTATTTTTCAATTGCCATTGGAGTTTGTGTGGTTTGGTGTCATGAATGGTGCTGCAATTTGGATATGACGATTTGTTTACAAGCTTACAAATTTTATATTCCTCCTTTGCTGTAGCAGTGCCAAGACACAGCTGTTAGTATCGCTTTGCCTTTCACTATGCCCGATCCTGTGGGTGGGAATTAATGGTTGGCACAGAAACCTGCAATAAGGACATTGTCCCTAATTTATTCTGTCATTCATTTGTTTCATGGAGTAGATTGGGATCGCAGAAACAATTGGAAACAGGCACAAGCAATCTATATTCCTTTCAAATTCACATGATATAATTATTTCTTTATGAATAATCGAGCCTCTGGCATGCTGTTCAGGATGCTGGTCTAATACGATTTCATTTTCTTCAGAAATTAGATCGTTGAACTCCTGCCTAAGCCTTTCGCAATTTAAAAAAAATCTTTCATAATTACTGCTTTATATCAAAATGGCTGTGCTGGATGAAGTTTAGATTCTGCTTTCTGAGGTTTTAAGGTATTGAAAATAGAAGCCTGAGAGCACATTAGAAATCATCAGGTTGCTGAGATAGGGATGTTTTACACAGTGAACAAGCAGATGCAGAGTCATACAGCATTCAAGAAGGCTATTTGGCCCATCATATTTGTGTTGGCTTCTTGAAAGAGCAATCCAATTAGTCCCACAACTCTCTTTTTTATTGCCTGATAAGCTTATAAATTATCTTCCCCAGATGTATTTTTCCAATTCGACTTTGAATGTTTTTCTTGAATCAGCTTCCATGACCCTTTCAGACTATAATCATACAATAAATTAATATGATAATTATTTGCTGGTGAAAAATATTTCCCCTAATCTCTGTTTTCAAACATTATTAAAACATATATTTACATGTTTGCCTGAGTGAGCTGTCCTAAAATGGATTCATTTCCTTCATATTTGCTTCTGCTTCCCCATCCAGTTTCATCCCTAAACTACTCCATGGGCTTTCATTGCTATTAGGTCATAGCTTCACACCTGAGGCTAAACTGTATGTCGAACAGCTTGTTTAGGGAGAGAGAGAAGGGCATCACAGGCTGAACTCTCCCTGTTCTCACTTGACACCTCCTCACACCTGGCACGATTCCCAAGAACAGTCGCACGATAACACTCATAAGGTTGGGCCTCTGATGAATTCTCACCTTTTGGTTCCTCCCTACCCAAAGGGGTGAAAGTGAAATACAAGGACAGAATTTCCAAAATTGTCTGAATGAAGGTATCAGTGAGCAAACTATTGCTGAAGCTCTGTTCCCACCAAATTCTTTTATTGCAAAAACATACTTTATTCATAAAAAGTGCATACAAAGAAATCCCAAAGCCATATTGGAATTTAACATATCACAAATATATTTCTATGCCATTGCAAAAAATAAAGGTATGTTTAATGTTTGCAGGAAAAATACTTATGTACATTTTGAAGCAACAGGAGTATCTGAGAACTGAATGGAACTCCGTTTCACTTTGGTAGAAAGAATTTAGACTGCACTCTTATCCTGGCAGTTACCCAAGCTTTAGTATAGTCTTAGGCCTTGGAATGTGCTGGTCTGCAGCACGCACTTGAGGCCAAATCTTAACACTGGAAGCGAACTGGTTTCAGGAAAACCAAAGAACATGTTTCACTGAGTTGATGGCCTCTTGGTGGTGTCGAAGTTTGCCCAGTGAGTATAGAGGAACAATTTGTACAGGTCAGTTAACCCTTCAAGCCTGATCTTCCATTCAATATGATCAATGTGATTAGATTAGATTACTTACAGTGTGGAAACAGGCCCTTCGGCCCAACAAGTCCGCACCGACCCGCCGAAGCGAAACCCACCCATACCCCTACATTTACCCCTTTTACCTAACTCTACAGGCAATTTAGCATGGCCAATTCACCTGACCTGCACATCTTTGTGACTGTGGGAGGAAACCGGAGCACCCGGAGGAAACCCACGCAGACACGGGGAGAATGTGCAAACTCCACACAGTCAGTCGCCTGAGTCGGGAATTGAACCCAGGTCTCTGGCGCTGTGAGGCAGCAGTGCTAACCACTGTGCCACCGTGACGCCCAATGTGGACCCTTCATCTCAATGGCATTCCCTCCTTTCTCTATTGACTTTGATCTCTTCAGTACTGTAAAATGTATCAATCTGTTTTGTGCATATATTTGCTGACCCAGTTTCCAAAGCTTTTGTGGTAGTGAATTCAATAGGTTGAATTTTCCTCAATGCCATACCCCATACCCTGAGATTGTGTCCCCTGTTTCTAGGTTTCCAAAACAGGGGTCAATGATATCTTGATTTTTCAAGTCTTTTTTTGTTTTCATATCACTCATGGAGTCTGAGAGTCATACAGCACAGAAACTGACCTTTCATCCAACTAATTCATGCAAACCAGATATCTGAATCTGATTTAGTTTCATTTGCCAGGGTTTGGCCCATATCCATCTAAACCCTTCCTATTCATATACCCATCCAGATGTATTTTAAATGCTGTATTTGTACTTGCCTGTACCACATCCTCTGTTTCAGACATGGAACAACTTCTGAATGAAAAAATTGCCCCTCAGGTCCCTTTTAAATCTTGCCCCTCTCACCTTAAACATGTGCCCTCTAGTTTTGGACTCCCTGGTCTAGGAAAATGACCTTGCTTTTCACCCTACCAATGCTCTTCATGATATCATAAACCTCTATAAGGTCTCCCCTCACCTTCTAACATTTCAGGGAAAAGAGCTCCAGCTGTTCAGCCTCGCCTTGTAGCTCAAACTTTCCAATCACGGTAACATTCTTGTAAATCTTTTCTGATCCCATTCAAGTTTAACAACATCTTTCCTATTGCAGGGAGACCAGAACTGAATGCAGTGTTCTAAAATGGCCTCACCAATATTCTGTACATTGCAACATGGTATCCCAATACTTCTACTCAATGGATTGATCAATAAAGACAAGCATGTCAAATGGCACCTTCACTATCCTGTCTACCTGCAACTCTACTTTGAAGGAACTATGCACCTGTGTCTCTTTGTTCTGCAAAACTCTCCTGCCTTTAATGGTGTAAGTCCTGCCCTGATTTGCCTTCTCAAAATGCAACACCTCACATTTATCTAAATTAAACTGCATCTGCCAATCGTCAGCCCATCAGCCCATCAGCCAGCCGATCAAAATCCTGTTGTACTCTAAGATAACCTTCTTCACTCATGGGACTTGAGAGTCATCAGCTGGCCAGCACTTATTGCCTGGCTTGAGCTGCCTTGACACATCGGCGCTGCCTCGTGCTCCCACGAGGAGGTTGAACAGTTCATCAACTTTACTAACACCTTCCATCCCGACCTCAAATTCACCAGGACTGTCTCAGACTCCTCCCTCCCCTTCCTAGACCTTTCCATTTCTATCTCAGGCGACCGACTTAACACAGACATCTACTATAAACCGACTGACTCCCACAGCTACCTGGACTACACCTCCTCCCACCCTGCCCCCTGTAAAAACTCCATCCCATATTCCCAATTCCTTCGTCTCCGCCGCATCTGCTCCCAGGAGGACCAGTTCCAACACCGCACAGCCCAGATGGCCTCCTTCTTCAAGGACCACAGATTCCCCCCAAACGTGATCGACGATGCCCTCCACCGCATCTCCTCCACTTCCCGCTCCTCCGCCCTTGAGCCCCGCCCCTCCAACCACCACCAAGACAGAACCCCACTGGTTCTCACCTACCACCCCACCAACCTCCATATACAGCGTATCATCCGCCGTCATTTCCGCCACCTCCAAACGGACCCCACCACCAGGGATATATTTCCCTCCCCTCCCCTATCAGCGTTCCGCAAAGACCACTCCCTTCGTGACTCCCTCGTCAGGTCCACACCCCCCACCAACCCAACCTCCACTCCCGGCACCTTCCCCTGCAACCGCAGGAAATGTAAAACTTGCGCCCACACCTCCTCCCTCACTTCCCTCCAAGGCCCCAAGGGATCCTTCCATATCCGCCACAAGTTCACCTGTACCTCCACACACATCATCTATTGCATCCGCTGCACCCGATGTGGCCTCCTCTACATTGGGGAGACGGGCCACTTACTTGCTGAACGCTTCAGAGAGCACCTCAGGGACGCCCGGACCAACCAACCCAACCACCCTGTGGCTCAACACTTTAACTCTCCCTCCCACTCCACCGAGGACATGCAGGTCCTTGGACTCCTCCACAGGCAAAACATAACAACACGACGTTTGGAGGAAGAACGCCTCATCTTCCGCCTGGGAACCCTCCAACCACAAGGGATGAACTCAGATTTCTCCAGTTTCCTCATTTCCCCTCTCCCCACCTTGTCTCAGTCGGTTCCCTCAACTCAGCACCACCCTCCTAACCTGCAATCTTCTTCCTAACCTCTCCGCCCCCACCCCACTCCGGCCTATCACCCTCACCTTGACCTCCTTCCACCTATCACATCTCCATCGCCCCTCCCCCAAGTCCCTCCTCCCTACCTTTTATCTTAACCTGCCTGGCACCCTCTCCTCATTCCTGATGAAGGGCTTATGCCCGAAACGTCGAATTTCCTATTCCTTGGATGCTGCCTGACCTGCTGTGCTTTAACCAGCAACACATTTTCAACTGTGATCTTCAGCATCTGCAGACCTCATTATTTACCCGAAGATTTTAAACAACTTGACAGAGTTGTAGTCTACCTTTTTGAACCGCTACAGTCCATGTGCTGTGGATTGACACACAATGACTTAGGGAGGGAATTCAGGATTTTGACCCAACAACAGTGAAGGAATGATGATTTATTTCCAAGTCAAGACGGTGGCTTGAAGATTTTGCAGGTGGTGGTGTTCCCATGTATTTGCTTCTCTGTCCTTCTAGTTGGAAGTGATCATGAGTTTATAAGTTGCTGTCCAAGCAGTTTTGGTAAATTTCTGAACTGCATATTGTAGATAGTACACACTGCTGTTCCTGAGTATCAGTGATGGAGGAAGTGGATGCTTGTGGATGTGATGGCGATCAAGCAAGCTGATTTTTTCTTGATGATGTCAAGCTTCTTGAGTGTTATTGGAGCTGCAAGTGGGGAGTGTTCCATCAATTTCCTGACTTGTGCCTTGGAATTGGTGGATAGGCTTTAGGGAGTTAGGAGATGAGTTACTCACAGCAGCATTCTTAGCCTCTGACCTGCTATTGCAGCTATCATGTTTATGTGGCAAGTTCAGTTGATTTTCTGGGCAATAGTAACCCCCAGTATATTGATAGTGGGGGATTCAGTGACAATAACACCTTTGATGTTGAGGGGTTGTGATTAGATTGTCTGTTATTAGAGTTGTTCATTGCCTGGCATTTCTCTGGTGCAAATATTTCTTGCTGTTTGTCAGCTCAGGCCTATCTATTGTCCAGCTCTTGCTGCATTTGAACATGGACTACTTCAGTATTTGAGGAGTTGTGAATGGTGTATCCTACACTTCGTGTGCAGAAGTGAAAGGTCAGAACTTCTCATCTCCTTTTAGCAATGTTTGTTACGGAATTACAACAATCGACTTAAAAGATCATATGAAAAGATTGCAATACTTTGATTGTAGTGAAAAAAACTAAAAGCTCTGAAATAAAACAGAAATTCCTAGAAAACCTCAGCAGGTCTGACATGATCTGTGGAGAGAAAAAATAATTCAGGTACAGTGACCCTTCTTCAGAACAGTTGGTGGTAAAAGCTGTATTGATTAAGATTATATTTAGAGGTAACTTATATTTTAAAATACAGAAAAGGCTCCATCCTTCCCATATTTACATTGAAAAATAAAATCACCACAATTCTTCTATCTACAGAGCTGCTCTCTCATTAAAGAGATATGACTGTTGAAGGTTTAACTTGAGAGTGACCACGCCTCTGGCATGGGGAAGAGGTTAAGAAGGAGAGTTCTGTATAACTGCTGATCCCATATACTTAGATTACTTACAGTGTGGAAACAGGCCCTTCGGCCCAACAAGTCCACACCAACCCAACGAAGCGTACCAACCCAGACCCATTCCCCTACACTGAACACTACAGGCAATTTAGCATAGCCAATTCACCTAACCTGCACATTTTTAGACTGTGGGAGGAAACTGGAGCACCCAGAGGAAACCCACATCGACACGGATAGAATGTGCAAACTCCACGCAGGGAGTTACCTGAGGCGGGAATTGAACCCAGGTCTCTGGCACTGTGAGGCAGCAGTGTTAACCACTGTGCCACCGTGCTGCCACTAAGGTAGAATTTTACATTCTATTAGGGCTGGACCTTTTTTCTTTCCTAGCCATGTCATTTTTAGACTCAGGACTAACTTTCACATTTACCGATAACCTAGAGATTAATGCCTCTAATTTAAGCAAGATGAAACTTACAAATTTTTTTAAAACCTCAGGAGCTCAATTTTGGAATGCAAGCTGCAATAATCTAATGGACAACTAAATAAGCATATTTCTCCTTTGCATACATGTCTTGCTGCCTTTGTCTCTCATTTCTCTAAAATTAAATGATTTTGATTAATGTATACAATATTTCCTCAGGTGCTTTACATTTATTTATCACCAGAATCAGAAGCTAGAGTTGTTTTTGTCATAAAAGAAACAACTTTTCCTAGCTACCATTAATTCTGAAGGAGGTTCACTGAACCATAAGACCATAAGACATGGGAGCAGAAATTAGGCCATTCGGCCCATTGAGTCTGTTCCACCATTCAATCATGGCTGGTAAGTTTCTCAATCCCATTCTCTTGCTTTCTTCCCATAACCTTCTCAAGAACTGATCTATCTCAGTCTTAAATATATTCAATGACCATAGATTCACCACTTTCTGGCTAAAGAAGTTTCTCCTTATCTCCATTCTAAAAAGGTTTTCCTTTTACTCTAGGTCTATGGCCTTGGGTCGGAGTCTCTCCTCCCAATGGAAACACCTTCCCAACATCTACTCTGTCCAGGCCATTCTGTATACTATATGCTTCAATTAGATCCCCCCCCCCCCCCCCCATCCTTTTAAACTCCTTTGAGTATAAACCCAGAATTCTCTAACGTTCTTCATATGTTAAGCTTTTCATTCCTGGGACCATTCTTGTGACCTTCCTCTGAACACGCTCCAGGGCCAGTATATCCTTCCTGACCTAGAGGACCCAAAACTGCACACAATACTCTAACTGTGGTCTGACCAGAGCCTTACAGATCCTCAGAAGTACATCACTGTTTTTATGTTCAATTCCTCTCAAAATAAATGCAGTCATTGCACCTGAAATGTTATTTCTGATTTCACTCCACAGAAGCTGCCAGAGCTGTTGAGGTTTTCCAGCAATTTCTGCTTTGGTTCTCAATTTATACTAATGCATTATCCTGTACAATGTGCTCCTCTCTTGTGCAATAACATTTCATGTGGCACCTTAATGAAAGCCTTCTGGATATCCAAATGCACAACATCTATAAGTTCCTCATTATCAATTCAGCAGGTTACATTTTCAAATAACTCTCAAAACTTTGTCAACCATGATTTCTCTTTCACCAAACAGTGTCAATTCTGTTTAATAAGGCATTTCTAATTAGCCTTTGATTTTCATCTTGACAATAGACTGTCACACTTTCCCAATGATAGATATTAGAAAAGCTGGCCAACAGTTTCCTGCTTTCTATTTCCTTCCTTTCGTGAACAGGGGCATTACGATTGTGTTTTTCCCATGGCTGAAACCTTTCTGAAATCCAGTGAGGTCTTGAATATTTAAACTAATGCTTCCACTATCTCTGCTGTCACTTCTTTTGAAACCCTTGGATACATGCATCTGGCCCTGATGAGTCATTTGGATTCAACCCCATTAGTTTGTCAAATATTCTGTCACTGATGAAAGAAACTGTTACAAGTTAGTTTCTTCCATTAGAACTTCATTAGATTAGATTAGATTTACAGTGTGGAAACAGGCCCTTCGGCCCAACAAATCCACACCGACCCGCAACCCACCCATACCCCTACATTTACCCCTTACTTAACACTACAGGCAATTTAGCATGGCCAATTCACCTGACCTGCACATCTTTTGGACTGTGGGAGGAAACCGGAGCACCCGGAGGAAACCCATGCAGACACGGGGAGAACGTGCAAACTCCACACAGTCAGTCGCCTGAGTCGGGAAATGAACCCGGGTCTCAGGCGCTGTGAGGCAGCAGTGCTAACCACTGTGCCACCGTGCCGCCCACAAAAAAATGTGATTCATTAATCTCATTTTTTTGAAATATGTACACCGTCCTTCATATGCAAAATATTAATTTTAGTTATGCACTATTTCCCTTTTCTCCATTATAATTTCACTATTGCATCCTCCAAGGATCTCACACTTACTTCTGCTGTTCTTTTTTATACTTCCTGTAGAATGTATTTTTGATTGTTTGCCAATTTATTTTCATAATTAATTTTATCCCTCTTTATTAATATTATAGGCATCTGGTGCCATTTCTTAAAAACTGTTCTCAATTTTCTCCCCTATTACTAGTTTCTGCTTCTTTGTAAGCCTTAGTCTTTGATGGGATACTCTTCTTGTTCACTGTTGGCAGCATAGGCAGGTCATTCTTCTCATCCTTCAACAAATTTCTGCTGGAAGATAGGAGCTATATTACCAAAGAAAAGTTATTCCCATGGGCAGATGATATAAGGACGTGGGGACATAGATTTAAAGCTTCAGGGCAAGAGATGGAGAGAAGAATGTGGCAAAGAACTTTTTAATGCAGTGAGTGGTAATGATCGAAATCTTGCTGCCGATGTGGGTGGTAGAAGCAGAGATGATCATTGATTTCAAAAGAAAACTGGAAAGGTACTTGTGGGAAATACATTTACAGGAGGAAAGGAACTGACTGTTTTGCTCCACAGAGAAATAGCATGGCCTCGATGAGCTGACTGGCCCTCTTCTATGTTGTAATGACTCTACAACTGGGGACACAATAGACAAGACATTTTTACATGGGATATTAAATGGAATATTGGTGATCGACAACCTAAAGCTTCATCAAGATGTTTGGAAATTCTGAAATGAGGAGGGAGAGTTGAACAGGCTAAATAGTTTAGGGGTGAATTCCAGAGCACTGGCAACTAAAGGTTTAGCCATTTACAATGTTACACAGAAAGTTGGCGAGGTCTGGCATCAAAATTTAATTAAAAAGTATGCCATGGATGCTGGAGATCTGAAATTAAATAGTAAATGTTGGATAAATTCAACAAGTCTGGAAGCATCTGTGCAGAGACAAACAGCACAAATGTTTCAATTTTAAATTACTTCTCATTAGACTTGACATGTTAACTCTGTTCCTCTCTCCAAAGATGCTGCCAAAACTACTTAGCTTCTCCAGCACTTCCTGTTTTTATCTCTGAAGGTTGTACATAGGAACAGGAATCAGCCATTCAGCCCATCGAGTCTGCTGTTCCATTTATTAAGATCCTGGCTGATCAATGCCTTTTTCCCACACTATCCCAACAGCCCTTTACACCACTGGTATTCAAAAATCAATTAATCTCTCCTTCAAATATACCCAAAGACTGAGCTTCCACAGCCCTCTGGAGATGACTGGGAGTGAGTTGAGAACATGAATGAGAAGTTTTAAATTTAGGAACATTGTGACTTAACTGTCATGAGCTCTCCTGTTTGGTTACAATACTGTTATTTTTTAAAAAGAGTTTTTTTTTCATTCTCCTTCTCTCTGTTGTAGATTCCATTCAGCAAAATATTCCTTCATTTTAAATCAATCCAGTCCCTTTCTCAAAGTATAATTGGAACTTGTATATGAGTTAAGTGGACTGGTGTCTGAAGTCTGAAAATAAGATAGGTATTGGGGTTACTCATTCCATTAAGATTGTGCCCACTGGGACCAGTTTATCATCTAAGCTGCTGCTCACACTGTGTCCTGCAGCTCTGATCCATGCCTATCCCATCTATCATTGCAGGATTTGAAGGAGCTCACTGTGAAATTGACACTGATAAGTGCCTCTCCAATCCCAGCCAAAACAGAGGCCACTGCTGGATTCAGGACAACATCTACAGATAATGACATGGAATGGAACAAAAACAGGAGCTATGTGTCTCAGTAGCAGCTGTAAGTGAACATCAATTTTGAATAGTGTGATTGCCCTGTTGCGTTAGGGACTAGAAAGTCCAAACTAGTTGTACTTAGTTGCCTGTGACGTGGAGCATAACAGGATCATGGCAGATCCATAATTTGCCATTATTTAATTGGAAAATCACTTGGATTTGTCTTACAGTTCATGGTCTGTTTGTGTTTACATTACAACTATATTTTGGTAGTCTTCACATCACCAATTGTGGACATGTTGCAATGAAAATAATAAGGGTCTCATAAAGTGTCAGTTAGCTGTGCAATGAGCAGTAAACAGGCCAGATCTGGTTGCAAAAATAATGCTATGTCAATGACGGACACCATTATTAATATGAAAGTCATATAAAGTCAGAGTTTTAATTCAAATGTAGTGAGTTGTGAATCTCCAGAATTTACAGGGTAATTTCCAGCTGTCCAGATAAATAGTATCTTAATTTCAACCTGCCTGTTATTTATAAAAGTTTGCTGGATTCATATATTAATTGCCCGTAAACCCACTACAGAAAGTTGAGAGCAGAACTTCATGAATTAAGAACCCAGCAAATAATGATCATTGTTGATCATAAACTGAACAATTTAAGCTTATCAGTCTAACTGCTGCAAGAAATACACTTTCTGTAAGATTTTAAAAATGACAAATTTTTAACGTTTACATTATTTTTCTTACCTTTGCTTTCTGTTTTTCTTTCCTCTTTCTTAATCTAATATTAATGTAATGCTACCTTCTTTCTCTTTGCTTCTCGTTCTATCCTGACTTAACCTGACATGCCCATTATCAGCTGGCACTTCCAGCAGGCTGAGTCGAAAATCTTCAGACTGAAGTAAATTGTAACAGGGTACGTTACAAAGTGCTCCACTCTTGTGCATTCCACATCGTGGCTATTGGCTAAGAAAAGTCCCACAAGTAAATCTTTCCATGGCACCTTTCTCTTCGGATATTAGAGCATGAGTGCCTTGTTTTCCTGAGGGAGTGTTGACCAACCATGTTTCCAGCTACAGCTGGTAGCAAGTTAACATTCCATTGAAGTACATTTGCCTCAATCCTCAACGATGGAAGAGGAGTCAGGAGAAGGAGCAAGGAAAAGTGAAGAGACCAAGAGTATACATTGGCAGGGCAGAGGAGACAAAAAAAGGGAAAGGGAGAAAGAAGAGAAGGTGGTAGAAGGAGGGAATTTGCAGACAATTTGCAATTAATGGATAGATTTGTGAAAAGGCCAATTTTTAGTTTATCTATTCTGTAGTTTCAGTTGCCTCTTTCAGCAGCTTCCATGCTTTTGTCACCCTATAGTTCTCTTTCTACCCTGTCCAGACACTACTATACTCATATTGTACATCCCTATGCAGCAAATAACATACCTTTCTAAGTCCTGTCATTGTTATAATGTAAGAGACACAGTTGTCAGTTTGCAAATAGCGAACTCCCACCAACAATAAGATGATGAGCATTTCATCTATTTCTGACATTAATTGAAGGATAAATTTTAATCAGGACATCAGAGAGAATCTTCAGCTCTGACTCAAGCTAGTTTTGTGGGATCTTTTACGTCCAGCTCTGAGCACAGAAGTAGCCTCAATTTAACCAAAAGACAACCCTACCAATAGTCGAACATTCCTTACGTGCTGTACTGGATTGTCAGCCTCAGTGATGCAATGAAACATTTCTTGAATGGTACTCAATGAGGCAAGAATGGCAGCTGCATTATTACACAGCTGTATTTTACACTTTTGCATTCAACTTAGTTTTAAGAACAAGAACTCCATTCATTGATGTTTTGACATAGAAATGAATTGATTGAATAATTATTCATTTCCATTAGTTATCGATTGCCTTGACTGTGGTGTTGATGTGGTTGTCAGCCTCTGTAGTGGTGTTTGGTATTTAACTCCATTCTCTCATGTTTTTGCCAAATGTCTCTGTTTGCCAGGATACGCTACAACACATTGTGAAATGAACATCAATGAATGTTTATCAAAATCCTACAGAAATAATGCCTCTTATCTGGATCTTGAAAGCAGGTATGTGCCAATAAAACAGTGACTAAGTTGATTTATACAAATATATTTCATACATGACAGGAATTCTCTTAATCAAAGATAACATTGATTAATGCTAGATTTAGGAAAATGAAACTTGCGATTTAACAGTGTTCGCAATGATAATGTATCGAATCTTTAGGAATTTGGAAGTCACAGGGACATCAGTGGATCAATTTGTTGGGCGTAGATGAAACACTTCTGCTCTATCTGATCCACAAGCATTGCCATGAAAGCACTTAATTTTTTGATTCTTTTGCCTTATTATATTTGCGGGCTTTCCCAAGGCATGAGAACACCAAAGTTAGACAAAAGAAATTATTAATATAGAACTTTACAGCCTTATTAAAAAAGCTTTCTGTTGACCAACCTATTTTTGTCCATCTCTCATCCCATCTTTGATAAAACTAGCAGAAGAGAGGTTTGGGTCAGAGTGTGGGGTGGTGTTTGAAATTATCCTTTTAGTTTGAGAAGTCCAGTTGTAAAAGCTTAACATGTAAAAAAGAAAGAAAGGATCACAACAGAGAAATGTGACATGACATATCACAGGTCCACATTTGCAGTTCCATTTAACTACATTTTCCAGTATTCCCACACACCTTCAGGATGCCTGGCTTTTTGTATGTGTTTAAAGATCTAGTGTATTGTCATCTGAGGTAGAGAGCTTGAATAATGGCGTGTGAACAGGATCGCAGTTCACCTCACCTTTGAGTCAAGTGCACCAGTCTTGGAAATAGCACTGCAATCCCAGAGAAGAGTCACCCACAACGCTGAATCATAGCAAGTAATTATTTATACTCATCAGAGCAACCACAAAGAACTTCCAGTCAGCTGGTTCTAATTAACACCTGCTAAAAAGAGTAAGAGGAACATTTATGATGTGAATAGTGCTGTCTGGAGACTGAAACTCACCCATATAATTATGGGGGATTTCACACACTATATAGGATTCACTCTGTTGCCTTTGCATTTTTATTTGAGCCATACAGTAAATTATTAGAAGTATGGATATTAGTAATTTATTACACAATAAACAATTTGCTCCTATATAAGCACATAGGATAGTTTGTATGATGAG
The DNA here is from genome assembly GCF_020745735.1 of Hemiscyllium ocellatum. Classification (NCBI taxonomy): domain Eukaryota; kingdom Metazoa; phylum Chordata; class Chondrichthyes; order Orectolobiformes; family Hemiscylliidae; genus Hemiscyllium; species Hemiscyllium ocellatum. The sequence goes on from NC_083403.1 coordinate 97,577,092, forward strand.
CAAATGAAGGATGTTTATCACTTTCCCAGAACTGTATACTGATTTCTTTATGCTTCTGACAAGGTGCCACATCTCATTCTTCAGTCTTTTCCCATGTCTTTTGCTTTCATTCACTTATTAAAGAGCTCAACATTTGCCTCCCCTCTTTGACCAGTCTAGTTCCCCTGCTTTTTGTGAGCTTTGTCTCACGGCTGCACAATGTGCTCTTGACCCCGACCCTCCTTCTGTGGTGCTCAGCATTTAGTGTTTGTTTCTAAATGATTGAATGGCAGAGTGGACTTGATGGACTGAATGGACTTACTTCCACTCCTATGTCTATGTCCTTATGGTCTAAGAATATGGTTTGTTATCATTTTATTCTTTTGCAGACAGTACATTTGTAAACACTGATTATGTGCAATTTTATTTTCCAATCCTTTCATTTTCTACTCTTAAATTAGATTTAACACAAAAGAACATGAACACTGTATCTGACTTAATGCAGACACAGTGATGAAACCAAGGCACTGTTGTAAATAAACACTTCCACTATACAATGCGAGACAAGTATTCAAGAAAGGATTAGTTTATTTATTTAATACATAGTGTATGATAAATCAGTCAAGGTCAAAAGGCCTGAAACCCGGGCACACGTTCATGATAACAAAGCAACCTAGCTGATGAATTACATTTAAAAGCTCTGTGCCAGGAATTTCCTTGTCCCCAAACTATTCATCATTCAATGGAACTACTTCCAATATAGATGTGACCCCAGATTATTGTGTGGCCATTGTTTCTGCAGATATAGAGATCCAAGTGTAGGAATAATTTTAACTTTGTGGACAAGCACAGAAATAATTAAAAAGGCTGAGTAGAATGTTGACTTTTACACTAGGAAATTACACTGTAAGAAAAGATCATAGATTTGACTGATTTCCCCCAAAATATATAAGATTGAGGGATGAACAAAATAATATGTTTTATCATTAAAACGTGTGATAGGATAAATATTGAGAAACTATTTCCTCATGTAATGGACTGTAGAACATGGAAGCATGAAAGGAATATTAGAGCAAGCCTACTTCCTTGGAAGCCTTGGGTATTCAGAAGCTTCAAGGGTATGGGGACAGAAATGTAAAGTCATCATTGACTGTCAAGGTCACATTTCAACTTTTGGCTTCCATTGTGGAGGTAAACTGCAAAGAATTAATTTCCTTTGTATCTACTTTTGGTGTCTGCCAATAAAAGGGTCATGTTCAGATTTACCCAACTGCTTCGTATATGTGTCTTGCCTGACTGGACAATGACACAATGAGGATGTGCATTGGGCAGTGCAATAAAATAGCAGGGATTCAGAGAGGGTCTTTAGATGAGATGTATCTAAGGACAAATAAAGTGTGTGACCAGGTGGTTAAATGGTAACTGGGGTGAGCGAATACATGACATACGTGAAAGAGTGTTAGCCAAGCCAACTACTTGTCATATGACTTTTTGGCTGCTGTGTCATTCTACTGCTGGCCAGGAACAGTGTCAGATTGTCAATACTTGTCTGTAGCACAGCAACATTTCAAAGAAATTCCGGATGCAAGCGTTGTTGGTAAGTAGATTGCTGCTGAATACGGAGTCATTCTGGGAAAGGTACATAGTAAGATGGGAATCGAACTGGATGTGAGGGAAGCCATACAGATTGTAGGCAATTAATGACGTATTTGGTAATATATAGCCAGAAATTTCACTAGGCGCCTTGGTGAGAATCCCTCCAAAAAGTCAAATTCAACCTGCACTCAAAACCAATAAAATATAAGATTCAGACTGTAGTCACTTGTAATATGAGGATCTTAGTGACCAATCTGTGCACAATAAGCTCACATAAAGAGGAGTGAAATCAATGACATGCTCATCAGGGTAATATTTTGGTTGTATGATAAAAGTTGGCAAAGTCACTGAGGAGAACTTTGCAGCTGTTTCAGCTGTCTGAGGTGGATAGATGGAGCTATTCCATACTGCAGGGGATCTAATCTAATCTAATCTAATTATTGTTTGTCAATGCATTCAGGAGGCTACAGCACCAATAGTTCAGCAATTCTTCATTCATGTGCAGGACCATCAGGTTAAATATTGTCTTTTATAACCTGAAAGAGTTAACTGAGATTTCAAGATAAGTTTCATCCATTAGGAAATGCAGGACTATTCCTGTGAAGAGCTAACTAGTTTCTGTGTGAATATTAAAATCTGTGTATTACTAGAATATCTAACAAGTGATAATCACGTGCATCAGATGAAAAACAAATAATTTGTTTTCTGGTTTGGCTTTTTTTGTGTTAGCTGGGATTACCATAATGCTAGTAAATCACCCTCTACATCAATGATAATGTTTTAGATCTGAAGGCAGTTTTTCAGTTGCTCTTCCTGTGTCTGACTGTCCCAGTTTATTTAGGTTGGGAACGGGCACTGATGCCTGTTTACATGCTTGTACAAATGGCTGGTTTCGTCTCTAACCATTAAGTATTGAGGCAACATGGACCTAGGATCTTTAGGCATAGAGGCAGAACTATCAACAGCACTTCTTGCTCACATTATTACTCCATGATTGTTTTACTGAATGTCAAAATGTTGAATAAAAGTTGCACAAATTGCACAATCCACATGGCACAAATGTTTTTAAATCAAGCTTTGCCAATTATTTGTATTTGTCCTGTTTCAGCTTTTTTTCTAAATTCACCACCATGGTTACATTTAGAATTATAGTTTGCTTCAAAAGTGGAAAGTCTCAATCATTAAGTGTAGCTTCTTTTCCCTTTCAGTCAGGACCAATTATGTTGCAATATGCAATTGCCAATCTTATGAAAATGCTTGCATCAAACGTCTTCACAGGAGATCATCATAGAACATACCCTAAGCATTTCTTTTTAGTCATGACATATGTCTTCTACTGAATTCACTTCACTGGGTATAAAGAAGCAGGGAAAACGATTGGTCCTGACAAAAGAGAGTAATTTAAGATGATGGCAAAGAGAAGTGGGGAAGCATGAGCAAACATTTTAAAATGAATGGAGTTGTTACTACCTGGAACACAATGTGGAAGCAAATTCAGTGTCAACTTGCAAGATAAAATTAGATAAATACTTGAAGGGAACACAATTTGCAAGAGAATTTGTAAAGAGGAAGAGAGTAGAAGCAATTGTATAGTTTTTTTCAAACACCCAAAACAGGCACAATGGAATCCGTTCTGTGCTGAAATACTCTGAGGCCAGTGTTAAAAATCACACAACACCAGGTTATAGTAAAACCGGTTTATTTGGAAGCACTAGCTTTCGAGGCACTGCCTCTTCATCAAGTAGTTGTGGAGCAAGACCAGAAGACACAGAACTTATAGCAAAAGGGTTACAGTGTCACGGAGTTGTAATGATATATAAAACAAACTTAGATTAGTCTTGCATCTTTTAGGATGGGATATGCTGGTTTAGGCTCTTCAATATGTAAATTCAATAGCTCCTTTTAAGTTAGATTCTCAAGATGGCTTCAGTTTATCTAACAATAGATGTTGCCTTAGTGAAAATTCAGACAATATATTAAATGTGTGAACTTAAAGTCTGTCCCAATGTTGAGTCAGTTTTATTTCTACAGTGGGACTACCAGATTCCTACATGGATTTACACAGTTTTTAAGTAAAATAAAGTATAATACTGCAACTACAGATCCTCCCCATAAATTTTTTTGTGTGCGGGTGCAGGAGAGACAGAATCGGTTTGTGTAAGTGAGTGTATGCATGTGGATGTGAGTGCCTTCAACATTCACTCCCATCACTATAGATGCACAAAGGTAGCAGTGTGTTTCATCTACAAGATGTATTGCAGTAACTCACCTAAGCCCTGTAGCCAGCATTGTCCAAACCTAGAATATTTACCACCTAGAATGAAAAGAAGGGCAGATACATGGGGACACCACAGCCTGAAAGTTCCCCTCCAGGAGCTAAAGACTATTAAGTCCCTGGAGCTGAAAGGATGCATTCTAGGATATTAAAAGGTGTAACTACAGACACAGTGGAATCATTAGAAGTAATCTTCTAAGAATCTTTAGATTCTGGAAAAAGGCTGAAGGATTGAAAACCTGCCAATATAAAACCGTTATTCAAACAGAGGAGATTAAAAGAAAATATAACTGAGGCCAGTTAACTTAACAGTTATCATTGGGAAAATGCCAGGGTCTGTTATAAAGAACGTAGTATCAGAGAACTTAAAAACACCTCATATTCAAACACTCAAGGAAAGTTAGCATGGTTTCACGAAAGTGAAATTATGCCTCACAACTTCACTACAATTCTTTGAGAAGAAAACAAGCGGAGAGATAAAGAGAAAACAGCACATGTAATTTACTTGGATTTCTAGAAAGCATTTGATAAGATACCATGCATTAGGTGACATAATGAGGTAAGAGCTTATGGTGTTAAGGTAATGCATTAACAACAATTGGCTCAGTAGAAGGAGACAGAGAGATGTGATAAGAGAGTTACTCTCAGGATGGCAACATGTGACAAGTGGAGTTACACAAGGATCATTGCTGGCGCCACAATTAATTACATTTAGAAATGATATGGTTGAGAAAATTGAATGTACCATTAGCCGAGTTTGCAAATTACACAAAACTAGATGGGAAGGCATGTGGGGAGGATGACACATGTAGTCAACAGAGGGATATAGATTAGCGGAAGGAATGGGCGGAAATGTGGCATATGGAAGACAGTGTGGGGAAATGGGAGGTTACACATTTTGGCAGTAAAATAGAGGAACTGAACGTTATTTAAATAGAGATTTTAAATAGCAAACTTAAAGACTGGAGAGAAGTGTAGGACAGATAGATTTGGGAATCCTTGTACATAAAATTACAAGAAACCTGCACTCAACAAGGAATAGGGAAGACAGATTTTGTGTTGATCTATATGTCAAAGGGAATGAAGTATTAAAAATAAGGAAGTCTGGCTAAAAATATACAAAGCAATATTTAGACCACACTGAGAATACTACTTCGTCCCCATCTGGAACACTGAACCATTTTGGTCTCTTTATCTAAGGAAAGATTATTGGCCTTGGAGGTACCCAAAGAAAAGGTTCACATATTCTGTACATAGAGGGATTTTCTTATGAACAGAGGTGGTGTAATTTGTGCTGGTACTAAATTAAGGAATTAGCTGAGTCATTTTATTGCTAGATTATTAATCCAGAGACCCATGTAATATTTTAGGGATCTGGGTTTGAATCCCACCATAGCAGATGGTGAAGTTTAAATTCAACAAAAGTCTAAAATTATAAGTCTAATGAAACCAACCCCGATTGTCAGAAGAGTAACCTTAGAGTTTTACAAACTTATGAGAGGCATTTATAAGTGAATAGTCAAGGTCTATTCCCCAGGGTATGGGAGTCCAAAACTAGAGGGCATAGTTTTAAGGTGAGAGGAGAAAGATTTAAAAGGGACTTGAGGGACAACGGTAGATGTTGGAACATGAACAAATTTTTAACGACATTTGGACAGGTGTATGGAGAGGAAAGGTTTAGAAGGATACGGCCAAACAAATGCAAATTGTACTAGTTCAGTTTAGGAAACCTGATAGGAATGGACAAGTTGGACCAAAGGATCTGTTTCCAAGCAATATGACTGTATGACTCAAAAACTCTATCTGGTTCACTAATGTACTCTTGTGAAGGAAACTGACATCCTCACTTGGTCTGGTCTACATGTGACTTCAGGCCCAGAGTAATGTGGTTGACTGTTAACAGTCCTCTGTGCCACTAGGGATGGACAATAAACCTGGCCTAGCCAGTGACACCCATATCCTGTGAATGAAATAAGAAAAAAGGAGATGACTTCATTGAAAAATATGAGAATATTTTTAGGGAACTTGACAGGGTCGATTTAGAGAGATTGTTTCCTAATGTTGGAGAATCCAAGACCAGAGGGCATAATCTCAGAGTAAGGAGCAGCTCAAGTTAGGGTAGAGATGAGAAAGGATCTCTCCTCTTGTGGGTAGTGAAACTGTGGAATTCTTTATCACAGAAAACTATGAAGAAAATATTGTTAAATATACTCAAGGCTGAGAAAGGGAGATTTTTAATCAGTTATTAACATTACTTCACATCACCAAAGACTCAAATGTGATTCCAGCCTTGGGTGATTGCCTGTGTGGAGTTTGCAAGTTCTCCCCATGTCTCTATGGGTTTCCACTGGATGCTCCAGTTTCCTCCATAGTCCAAAAATGTGTAGACTAGGGGTTGATTGTCTATGTTACATTGCCCAGTAATGAAGAGTACAAGGGATGAGGAGGCTAGATGGATTAGCCACGGTTAATAAAGGTCTGTGTGGGTTGCTCTTCAAAGGCCAGTGCAGACTTGATAGAGATTCTTCCATCCAATTGAATTAAGGATTATGGTGAAAAGGTAGGAAAATGGAGTTGAGGATTATCAAATCAGCCACAATTCAATTGAATGGCAGACAAGCTGCAATGAGGCTGAATGGCCTACTTCTGCTTTTATATCTTAGAATTTCTACAGTGTGGAAGCAGGCCATTCAGCCCATTGAGTTACACTGACAATCTGCACAGGATCCCATCCTTCTCCCCATTTTCTCTCACTATTCCTGTAACCATGCATTTCCCATTGCCAATCCACCTAACCTGCACATCTTTGGACAGTGGGAGGAAGCCGGAGGACCCAGAAGAAACCCATGCAAATATGGGGAGAATGTGTGAACTCCATACAGGGTAAAATCAAACCTGAGCCCCAGCACTGTGAGGCAGTAGTGATAACTACTGAGTCACTGCACTGCTGTACCTTATGATGTTATAAATGTGAATTCTCATTCCCCAATGTTATGAAGTGATATTAACAATGTAAAAGAATGTCAACTCTGAACTGTTTAATTTTCATCCTTCTCTTTTCTATCATTTTTTTCTTTGTCTCTTAATCTGATTTTTTTTGTTCTCTTTATTCCTTCATACTTTTATTATTTCGTAGAATGTGTGCATCAGTGCCAGGGCCAACATTGTTTTGTCCTTGAGTAGTTGGTTTAAGCTGCTTTCTTGAATCTCTTCATTCCATGTGGTGTAGCTAGTCCCAAGTCAGCATGATATCCAGTTTTGTGGGAAGCTTGCAGATTGGTGGTATTTCCCTGCATCTGCTGCCCTTGTCCTTCTTCGATGTAGAGGTCATAGGATTGGAAACTAGTGTTGACAGACCCTTGGTGATTTGTTGTGGTACATCTTGTAAATATGGTACCCGATGCTTCCATTGTCTGTCAGTCCTGGATGAAATGTTGTTTATAATGTGGGTACTGATTAACTGGGCTATTTTGTGCCAGATAATGTTGATTTGAATCTAATGCAACTTTGTTCCTTCCCCTTCATTTCATAACTTCTTTTTCAATTCTTAGGTATTTTTAGCCAACCTGTTCAGACATGTATTGACACTCTTGTGGAGCAGGTGGGACTTGAACCCAAGCCTCCTTTCAAAGAGATAGGAACAGTACCACTGTATCACAAGAGGCTTTTTCTCAATTATTATGTTTAATTGGTTAAAAAGATGCGATGCACATCCCAATGTTCACATCCCTGCCGCCCTTCTATGATGTTCTTGACTCGCACGGCAATTTTGTGGACAAGATATTTTCAAGATGGAAGTCGAAAATCATCTAATCAACTGCTGCTAGTTACCATGAGATATCCAACCTATGATAGACGTGGTCTTATATCTTTCGCACTGCTCTTTGGGAAGCTGATGAGCTCATGTGAGGCAAGTGTATAGTTCATAGCTTAAACAATGCCTTCCATTAAAATGAGAAAATATTTTTAAAAACAAAGTAAACTGACACTGGTATTAAAATTTCTTCTTAATTTTATATAGTTATTTGCCCAAGAAAGATCTTGAGATTCTTTATGTTCTGGATGCATGTCTGAGGTGGGAAAAATCACAATTGTCAGTAATATATTGGAGTTGCATAGTATGCTATTTTTTGGTGGTACATCATACCGTGAAGGATAGCGAGGACTGTGCATATTTTTCCTTTGTAAATTCATAACAAGTTTATTTTCACCAAGGTAATTGATCACTGGGAGCAAGAACTATCAAAAAGTTACAGAAGCTTATGTATTATCATTAGAAACGTAGGATATTTCTGGCAGTGCTTTGTACACATGAAGGAACAATAATTCACTGCAAAGTTTAACCCACTTACTACCTCAGCCGTTCTCACTGCTGATGCAGTAATAATAATAGGAGTCACATTAGAAGATACATTTCATGACTCTCCCAAGCATCCACAAGGTGCAAGTCAAGAGTGTGATAGAATATTCTTCACTCACCTGGATCAGTGCAGCTCCAACATCACTCAGCCATTTGCAGCAGTAGCGAGAGCAAGCAGCCCAAGGTCTCCAAACATCTGTGATGGCATTGCGAAGGGTTGGATCAAGCCCAACATGGAGGAGATCTAAGCCTGTTGGAGAATGCGAGCCGAGCTTGGTGAAGTACTTAGAAGGACTAAAGAAATAAAGTTATACTAAGAAGGACTTTAATGTTGAAATTCTTAGTTTTCTACTTAGTAGCTAAGATTTTGTAGTGAAGTTTCTTGCAGCTAAGATGCTGCTGGGAATTACAACATTGTACACTTTTCATTCTATTCCTGTACTTGAGTACACACTAAAGTCTAATTCTAATTCTAAAACTTGTCAATATCCAGATCAAGGGTGCCACCTTACTAACATTTGATACATCACTTTAAGAATGTGTTCCCAGCAACACTGCTGCACAGTCACAATAGTGTACTGCAACAACTCACCAAGTTAGTGATTTTTGTCACCTTCATCTGCATCTTCCAAACCTGGAAAGCCAAGGGCAGCAGATACATGGTAACTCCACTACCTGAAAGTTCCCCTGCAAGCCAGTCACTATCCTGATATAGAAACATACCACCATTCCTTTCCTGTTGCTGGTTAAAATCCTACAACTCTGTTCCCAACAGCACTGTGGATGCTCCAACACCACATGGGATGTAGTAACTAAACACTGTGACCCCATAGCACTTTCTTCAGGGCAATTAGGAATTGACAATAAATTCTGGCTTCGCCAGCAACATCCAAATCCTTAGAATAAAGAAATAGAAAAGAAACATTCACTCTTGCACCATTTTTGGGTGTGAGGCAGCGTATTTGTACTTGAACCATCATGGTCTATGTAAACCAAACACCTGCAGAGATTTCTTACTTCTCCACCTTGCCTGTGGTACAACCCTCATGGAGACGCTGATACATTGCCCGATGTCTTCATTCACCAACCTTCTCTCCTCTTGGTGATGTGGACCTTGCTGCTTCAGTTCACTTGGCAGCTTTACAAGACTCAGTGCAGGATAGGTGGAGTTCTAAAGTGAAGCATGAAATTTTACTTGCCACATAGGTTAGCTTGGAGGTGAGGAAGCTGGAAAATAGTGGGTGGGCACATAGGAGAGGCTACGTGCCAAAGTCCACATTTAGTTGGGGCAAGTGTTGAGGTGAGAGTAGGGGTCCAGCCAATGAGATCAGAACTTTCCAGGGGTAGTTGTGGGTTACCAACTGAACCTGTTAAGTTGTCAATTCAAGATAACATTCCATGGCATCTCACACTTTCCATGGTGTCTGGGACAGCATGTTTTAGCGTTTTTTTCAGATCCAAGGCTGCAAAGGTTGAATGCCAGGGGAGTATTGGTTTTATCCAGTAGCAATTCGGCTCCACAGTGATTTCACATAGGTGATCATAGGGCAGAGATTAGATGGTGGGAAGCTCCAGTGAGATTGCTAAGTGTAAGATCAGTTTTGAAAATTGCTTGCCCTGTCTTGTGGCTCTTTCTCTAGACTTGTCTTCCTGTATCCCTCATGGTGCAATGGTTTTCGCCTTGGTTCCAGTTACTGTGTGCACTGAAGAGGATCTGGGAGACACCCATGACAGTCTTTCTTCAAAAGGAACTACAGGAGTGACCATTGAGTAGGCAGTTGGCTTCGGAATATGTGGTTCAGATCGTTCCAGTTTGGTGGCTGGTGTGGAGTTAGGCCTCGAAATAAATAGTTAAGAGCTCCTATATCATGACAGTCTGATCACAGTTTGGTACAATCTACTGCAGCAGAAAGATATTTAATGAGGAAGAAGTGATAGATGGAGTTTAATTTAGATAAATGCGAAGTTCTGTATTTTGGGAAAGCAAGTTTTAGCAGGACTTATAAACTTAATGGTATGGTTCTAGGGAGTGTTACTGAACAAAGAGATCTTCATAACTCCTTGAAAGTGGATAGTGATAGATAGGATAGTGAAGGCAATATTTGGTATGCTTTCCTTTATTCA